>NC_134934.1:2732500-5465000 GCF_051020765.1 Lasioglossum baleicum
GCGATGGACATCAAGTTGCAATTATTTCATTTATAAATGGTATACATTTCAGACAGCTTAAATGAAATTACTAATTTGAATATTTGATTCACGATTTTTATTGTGATTGTATAGAAAAGAACATTCAAAAAATTCTTCGAAAACATCGTCGACATACAAAATGGCTCCTTAAAAATCTACTCGATATTCACCGAGGAACGAATTCAAACAGTTCTACTTGAATCAGACAAATAGGACGATTCAACAATGTTCGAACCACCTTGAACACACAAAATAGCAGGAAATTCAGGGATCGACTTAATATTCATCGTCACACGGTCAAAGTTCCAAACGATTGCGTTCGAACGTTCTCGCGGTCTCGATCGTCCGAAAAAGAATCTCGACGTATAAAATACTCTCGTTAGAGGGGAGAGTACGAGTAGTGGTCGTTCGGTGTATCTCGATCGTAAAGGTCGATCCGGCTTAATAACAATAATGGGGAAATATATGGGACGTTCAAAAACATATACCCCCTCGGTGGGGCGATAAATTGTTGCTCGAAATGGAGGCGAAAGTAAACAGTGTCAGTTGGGTTGGTCGGTTCGCGGGGTCCCCTTCTAAATATCGCAACAATTTCGCTGAATGTAAACCACAACCGGTTCCCGCAGGGGAGCAGCGCGCGAGCGCGAGCGGCCAGATTCGACGCGCGCGATAAACCCCCTTGCGTCGAGCGAGAATCAATTGGTCACCGTGAGAAATCAAGATCGTGAACTCTTGATCCTCCGCCGCGGCGCGCAGGTGATCGAGAATGCGGCCCGATCTCGACAAACTAGCGTCGGCTCTCGACAAATAACCCTCCTGCAACCATTCGCGCCGATAAGCGCCTCGGAAAACGACGTAATCCCCGCGAACGATGAAACAACCATTATACGCGTCGAACAAACGATACCGATCTGCCTGCTGCTCTTCGAAAAAAGTCTCGGCCTCTCTTTCGCGATTATGCGCGAATTTCTCCACGGAATTCTTCACATATCAGAAATTATACATGTCTTCTAGATCTACCTTTGCTATCTTTATTGCTGATTGTAACTGAAAAGTAAAATCAAATTTTTACAAAATGAAAATTGTCTGTACTAGTTGCATCAAATTGGAGTGAAATAGAAATATATTTTCTTTCTTAATGTGTTTACTATGTAGCTTGGCTGGGAAGTTTTGATGCACCCACTGTATAGTCCTGATATTGCACCAACAGACTAGCATATCTTTTGTTTCGGTCTCTACACAACTCTCTTAATAGTGTGAAGTTGACTTCAAAAGAGGCCTGCGAAAATCACGTGTCACAGTTTTTCGCCCAGAAATTAAAATCAAAAAATGGTAAAAGGTGATCGATCAAAACGGCACATACTTGATTTAATAATCCTCATTCAAAATATGGAAAAAGCTGGATTCATTTCTGACTTAAAATACGAAGCAACTTTTTCCCCAACCTAATATACAATATATCAGTAGTTTATTCTTTCGTATTTAAATTCTTTCAATGTTTCCACTATTTTAAATTACACCTTCTCATTTTTGTCATAAATGCATAAAATCCGCTGTCTAGTAATACCAAACGGAAGAATGTCATCTCTACACGAAAAACGAAATTACTTTCCGAACGACCCAATAGGAAACTCGTTCAGCCGGAACAGTTTCAGAAAGTGGAGGGGTGATTCCGCGTGAAGTGACGGGGCAAAGTGCGTCTACCATCGAGGCGCTACCGTGCTAAGAGCAATTCACCTGCGACGTATCGACGAGTTGTGTCGTCACCATCCATCCTAGTTTGCCGTTTGCGACACTGTTGCGAGTAACTCGCAGCCTCCCTTCCCTCGGCGCCACGTAACAGGAGAGGCAACTGGGTCGGCCGTGTCCCGGTGTCTCATTCCAGGATATTTTTCCCCGGAGTTTCCCCAGAAGATACCCGGCCACCCCTTTCCATTGTTCCGCGCGTGGCTCATTTACAAAGTTACATTTATGCAGCGTAACTTTATCCGGCGCGCGACACGCCGCTCCGCTCGCCGAGCCGAATCGACTGAGAGCTCGTTGAATCTTATTCTAAAAAGAAAAGAAACCGGAAGAGAACAAACGTAAGAAGCACCAGGCAGAGATTGCCCGCGCGAAATTGTTGTCGCGCGTCCCATCTTCCGCGGGATTATTCAATTAACCGGCTAATTCTTATGCCCGGATTAAAAGTGTTCCTGGCTGCACGAAAATTCCATCTCTTCGCGGATAAAAATCGTCTTCTTGGACCGGGACGATCGTTTGGCATCGTTGCACAATTACAGAAACTTCCGCGGTTCTTTATCTTCTAATTTTCGAGACACTAACGTCCTCCTCTTCTTTAAATCCGTCAATCTATACGAACTGTTGTAATTTTATGTTATTGTCACCCATCCTGATGTACACGTTAACTGTTGGCCTTTTTACAAATTACGTGTCAAATATGTTATAGCTGGACTGCGGATATTGATGCATTTATGGCTTCAAAAAATTTTCAGAAAATACTACAAAATAAAATTCCACAGAATTTAGTACGAGTTTTATTTATTTCAAATCTACAAAGACTAATATAACTGAAAATGACATATTACTAATAAAATTGATAATGAAATTGAAAATTGCACAAAATGCGCAGTCTAGTTATAATCAAGTGTAAACCATGCGGCCGCTAATTACCTCGCTGTTAACGCGCCCATGTTAAAGTAAACTGTAAATCAATGAATAAATACGTAATAACTAAATATTTCGGACTGTTTTCAAAAGTTTTATCTCTGAACCTCAGGGCCTGTTTAAAACAATTGTAACGGAATTTTGGTTTAATTTAATTACTCTGATAATAGCTATTTATTGTAGTACAATTGTAGACATGTAATAACACAGGGCAGGGGGTGAAGGCTGTAAGTATTTTATTCACTTTCGCCTGGATTCCACCAGAAGCTTTCACCCGAGGGTGAGACGGGGGTTGAGAGGGGTTTGAATCGAGGGTGTACCGAGCCGGTAGTAATTTAACGTGGCCCGACGAATGGCCATTGATTTACGAAGCATCAAACTTCGGCGAAAGTTAGCCCCGCGTATCGAGACCTCGGCATCCCTGCCCGGCCACCCCTCTCACACCCTTCCGGTTTGTTCTTAGGCTGCAGTTAGCGGATTCGATTTAACTTCTCCTTGCGGGTGAACGACATGGCGCTCGACTGGCAGCGTGCTCGCTAGACCAACCTACCAATCCAGAGTTTAGGAGAGACGAGAGAAGAACGAGACCGAGCGAACCGCCCAGAGAAAGATGCAGCGGCAATAGATGCCCACCAAGAGCAATTGGCCAATATCGAAAGTGTTTGCCGATAATCTGTTGCAGGGCTGTTCTTGTTAGTTACTGCGAACTTGGATCCTCTGCTTTTTCTACCGCATTCTCCTTCGGGTCGACGCTCTCTGCGAAAAACGTGCAACTCGGATCGAATTTTCTTGTGTTCTTGTGTGGTCGAACCGCGTTACATCTAATTTTCAAGTTAAAAATGAAAATTTGATACTTAACTTCTCTTAGCAGTCGAGGGGTGGCTCAGAGTCCTCAGTAAAAATTGTCGTGCTGTTATTCACAATATTGTTTACATTATTAAATATGTTGGTATCTAGTCAATGACTACACATTTAACAGTAGGCAATGGCATTATTCTAGGTCGGTAGATATGTTTAATGTGTTCAGAACAAATGACAATGTGAATTCCAGGACCGCGCATTCGAGATTGTGTGGCGAAGAACAAAAATAGCACACTGCAGCCGAAAGATTGAAATCGAGAAAGTTCTGTCTATCGAGACGCCAGTGTAACAGGGACTTTCCTCGCCGCGTTTAGGCTGCTCGGTTGCCACTGGATGTAGAAGTTGCAGGCAGGCGTCGCTATCCGAAGGAGATCGCTCGGTTGGGCGCAGTCATTAAACACGTAGCCACCGTTTCAGCCGCGCGGCTCCCCATTATTCCGGGAAAGAGTTTGCGGAACGTGATCTCTCGTTTTCCGGCTCCTACCGAAAATGCCGGATGAATGGAGCGCGATTTCAAGGTGCGCGGAGAGCCTGAAAGCCCCCCGTAAATACGGTTTTTCACGTCGTTTTCGGGCCGAGCAGGAAATTTGCCGAAAGGGCAGAAGGTCGAGGCGGGGGTTTGAAGGGGGATGGGGGATGGAAGAGACGGGGGATGCCCGGGGTAGATGGAGAGAAAGATAGAGACGCAATAGGTGGTTCATTCAACGAGCCCAACCCCCGCAGTCGAGGGTAAAAGCGACAGTTTAAGCCCATTAGGATATTTATGGATTGGCCTTCCGACCATGGAGGTGGGGGTGAGTGCCGTGGCTTGCCATAGTCGCTATAGTGAGCGAGGTACAGCGAGGGGAAAGAGGATGGCATATACACGAGGGGTTAGAGGCTATTCAAAGGTCTGACGGCACGCGACTCACTCTCGCAACGATTCCTTTTGCTTTCGGCAACCGACGTCGACGCGAACACCTTTCCGAGGTGGGTGCGTCACTCTTTCTTTCTCGCTCTTTCTCCCTCTTTTTCTAGTATGCGAGCGAGTGGGAGATGTGGGCTCTTTCGCCGTCTCTTTTTCTCCGCACGCGATCCGACCACCGAAAAACGAGACACGGTGATTTATGAGACGATGCTGGACGAATCTCTGCAACAGGGGTCGTCGAAACGTCTCAATTGCTCCGGTTAATCCGCTCCCCTATCGGCTTACACTGTCATGCTGTGTACAGGGTGTTCGACCACGTGCGGCAGATATTTTAACCCTGTGCCCGGGCCCGCTAATTCTGCCATCGATGCCGCTTCGCCGGAACCCTGGCTTTACATTGCAGGTAATGCAACGATGCTATGTATATGAGCTCTTTTTTTTTGTTTTGTTAGGAAATCTCTTATGAGACTTATTACAACATAATGTATGTACATTACGGAGTATAGTAAATAACGAGAACGTTAATAACATTGTGTGGAAGATAAAAAGAAGAAGACCCTTAGACACGTAGGTTACAACATCTTGGTCTCAATTATTAAATTCATACATTGCTATTTAACTTTCGCGAGTGGTCGAAATTTTTCAGGGACTGGGAATACTCTATTACTTGCCAATTTACTATTGTTCCCCGGAACACCAAGAGAACAACATAGCCGGGAATAGAGGGAGACTATGCTCCACAGGATCGCGGAGCGTTGTACCCGCACGGAGGGCTCGCAAGTCTCGTCGAAACCGTAATATCCCGCGAATCTAATAACGCCGGCTGCGAGCATCGTCGTGGCCCGCGAATGTGTTCTTTCGCGACCGGAGTTGCGCGCGTCCCGCAATATGTTTCGTCCGTCACCGGTTTCATTTCGCACGCCGCCGGTTTCATCATCATGATCCCCCAGTTGACGGCTACGGTAATCTCTCCGTTGTCTCCAGCTAAAAAAATCGCCTTAATTAGGCGTCTAATCCACAGGCCAGAAAAAGGAAGCAACGGTGGACAAAGAAAGAAAATCATGTGTGTTTGTGTATGTACGCTAAGAAGAAAATGGTTAGATTAATATTCGAGCGGCGTGCACGGGCCGGTTCGAACGGTCACGTACGAGCATCGGTGCGTTAGATCGCATTAACGTGCACGAGCATTTTCCAGTTGGCCACGGCCGAGATCTCGCATTCTGCAGACGCGCTCCTTTCTTCCTCTTTAATAAGAGCCGCCTGTGTACACGCTTGTATTTCGACTTCCGGCTGGCCGGAGTCCCCCGGTGCCTAACAGAGATGCATTGTGTGCAACGAAGCACCTGGCACGCGCCAGCTCCTGTCTTTATGTAGCCGCCCACTCTCTCTCACTCTCTCTCCCTCTCCTTCCCTTCTACCATAACATTCTCCTCGTCCTTCTCTCCCTTCACCCTACTCTTCTCTCTTTCTCTCAGGCTCTCCCGCGGCAAACAGCTTCTCTCTTCTCTCTCTCCTCTCTTCTGCGGGCCGGCGCGGCGTTCGGGCTGTTTCGCTCGTACTCACGTACCACCCACACGTGCGCGCCAGTCGTTATCCTGTGGATATCCTCCGGACGTCTGCCTTCCTCCGTTCGAGTTCCTAACAAGATTTTCATCCGAGATATCGCGGACTCAGTTAACCGCGCCGCGGACTATTAGCGATAAAACTTGTTCGGTAAGTCCACGATTCAACCCTGGTTCCGGAGAGGGGATGGGGGATGACGAAGAGTGTATCTTAATAAACGCGGCTCAAACAAATTTCGTTGTACTCGTCCTCGTTCTGTCTATCCCCTATACCTCTTCATGGTCGAATAGATACGTCTACGGCAGATAGATCCCAAGCCCCCGCCCCTTATCAGGCCCGGTTATCTTTATTCCATGGTCCCGACAGCATGAAGTCGTACCCGTCGATCAAGATTGCCGGCCAACGACCAACATACGTCTCCGCTTTAATATCACCCCGACAAATAGCTCCGGACTCCAAGGAAAACTGTCTCGACGCGAGAAATTCCGAGGAAAGTTATAACTAGACCACGGATCTTTATGCATTTATGACAAAAATGGGCACGTACTATTTAAAGCAGTGGACATGTTAAAAAAATATTTAAGGACATCAATGTATCAGTTTCAGCTCAGTAGGATAATTAGAGGAAGATTACAATTTTCACTCGGCTCCTGTGTGCTGCAATCAATGCTGGCATTTTTGATTTTGCATTTATAACCATTGAACGGGAACAAATAAGTGAGTAGGCCTAATTTAATACAGTAAATATATTAGAAGAATTTAAAAATATTCTTATATTACGTTCAAACTATTAAACATATCACGAAAGAAAATAATCTTGCATTACACCCCAGTTTGGTGCAATTCAGGTAAAATATTTGGATTATTCATAAAGGTCCGTTGTCTACTGATTAATGTTCTTTTGGTGGCGCTGGAATTTTTGAAAATATGTTCGACAGAAAAATGTATGTACTTAAAATGAAATTATAGCCGAGAGAGTGAGTAAGAAGGATAACAGGAAAGTAATGGCTCGGTCTCTTAAAAAGGAGAAGGTTAAATCGATCACGTGCGAAGAGAGGAAAAAATTGATTTCTTCTGCATTGATCGAGAAGTGCTCGTGAAAGTGTAATGTAAAAGTTCGTCGGAGAAATTCGAAGTATTTCGAGTTTTATGGGCCTCCGAAGGGAGCGTGCGCAAAATTCAGTATCGAAAAGTTTAAGCGTTTTTCCCTTCCCAGAATGACCCTTTCCGCGTTGGTGGAAGAAAAATAAAAAAAGAGAGGAACGATCCGACCAATCTGGTTGAAGTTTTGCGATGATATTCTACTAACCATTGCCTATCGCAGGAGAGAACAAACCTTCTAAGTTGAAAATTTTATATTTTGTTAAAGCCGAAAGTGGCTGGAGAAATCGTAACTTTGATACTGAAACTTCGAGCCGTCGCGTCGCGTCGCTGTTTTCTGAAATTTTGTCTCGCGTGGCTAATATGTACTGCTGTGTACATACTGGCTATAGTGGGTTCCAAAGAGATTAGGTGTACTCTCGAAAGTTTTATTTCTGATGAGTTTGTAAGCTGCAATTTCATCCTCTGGCAAGTGCAATCTCATTTTGCAAGCACGTGTGTAAAGGACTGCACGAAAATATCGATAATGTAAATTATAATAGTATGCAAACTCCCATTATTCCAGATCATGTTATAAAATTCTGAATTAATTTTTAAAAGGTACAGAAAAAAAATTATAAAAAAACTTTATAAAATCAGGATGATATTCTCGAGTATGAGTATTCTCGTAGACGGAGGTCATCGGAACCGGACCTTTTGTCAGTTTTTATCAAATTCTGTATTTCCTTCTAGTCAAAATAGATTTTTAGAACGTCATTAACAATTATCAATATAAATCAATGAGCTCAAGCAATCGGTGGACCGATCTTTAACGTCAGCTCGAAGTGTAAAGGTACAACACAAAAGCGGATTGGTCCGCGTCCGAGGAAAACAGCCACAGGTACTCTCGTCACAGTTTCGCCTAATTACATGTTCTGCTAAGGGCGCGATCGTCGTAAAGTAGTCACAAACCTAACCCCAGTAATGCGAAGGGTCGAACCAGCAGAGCCGACACACGATCGCAGAGTTCCCGGGACGACGGCACGCGTCTCGGGTGCCAGTCAAAATACGCGTCGAATCTGTTTCCCCTCTAGCTCTTACCCGTCAACCATCAGAGCATGAGAGACCGACCCTTCGGCAGGGCATATGGCACGTATTCGTGGCTCTCGGGGTTGCAGGAATCCCTTGACGCTCGTCCGTCGTCGGCTCCCTTTATAGGAAGACCCTTCGATCTCTTGGTTCGCACGCCCACGCACTTCTGGCTCTGATTTTTCGACGAAAACTACACCCCCACATCGCTGTACGGTTCCAGACCCCAGAAAGCAGATCTAGAATTCATGGAACCACACGATTTTTCCGAAAATAGTTTCGGTAAATCATCCAGCTAAGTAACAATTCTGAACACTGGCACTAATGGGTCACAGTGATTGGTTTCTGAATTTTTGCTTTCATGCAATACATATACAGTTTATGCAATACAATTACAGAATGCCTTGAAATTAATAAAAAAACTTCCAAGTCGTCACTAAATATCCGGTAAGTGGTACCTTTACTCTAAATTGTTTGAAATTAATTGCAAGGTATAGGATCATTCTCGAAACTGGAGTGGATTGCGTGTCACTTTCTGTCGGTCTCGAGAGCAGGAGAATCCGCGTCTGCCGCGTCGGGTCTATCAATCTCTTGGTTCCGTCCCGGAGATAATTGATTCGTCAAAGAAAGCCGGCGTCGTTAATAATCGTTATCTCACTGTTACACCGGTCGCGGAGCGATAATCGGATTATGAATTTCTCGGTTGTCCCCATCGCATCGTCGTGGTTGGCGTGGCGTCGCGTCGCGTCGCGGCGCGTTGGCCGCTTTCAGGAACTCTTATCGGCTTTTCAGAACGGTAGAAATTAATTTACTCCGCGAAACAATCTGTTTCTTTGAAGTCTCTTACGACGTTGTCAGATAAAACCTCTCGGGGCTCGTTTTCCTGGTGTTCTGCCGCACTTCTCCAGCCCACCTCTCTGGCGTCTTTGTGGTCTTTCGATTTCGCCCGCGAACATCGTCCGGTCGTATATCAATCTGGAATCTCTGAGCATTGTCATCGTCGAGCGACGAAACCCTGCCGCGAACGTTTCCCTGGGAGCAATCGCACAATAAGAAGAAGACGACGACGACGACAACGAAGACGAGATTCTCTGACTGGCCGATAAGATAAGCCCGCGAAATCGAATCTTATCGGGACCTCTATCGCTCGTCTTCGTTTTTCGCGTGGAAAAAGCGAGTTTCGCAGCAGTACGCGCCGCGCCAGGGCCATTTGAAAAAATGCCTGGCGAACGACAGCCGAGAAACATCGCCCCGTTTTCAGCCTTATCGCTCGTCATCGTAATTAACGCGTGCCGTCACGCGGACGATAAAAATCGTTATAGCCAGGCGAGCTCGTGACTCATTGCCGACCGCTCGCTTCCTCCTGGCGACGCCGTGTCACCGGAAGTCCTTAACTTCGCCGGAAATTAATAACGTTTTAATCGATTCTTCAAACGTCACCGCCGCACCGCGCCGCCCGATGACGCCGCGAAAACCATTCCCCCCGCAAAAAGAAACGGGAACAAGCCTGGTGGAACTCTTTTCGCGAGACCAACAAGGGTTGCGCCGCGTACCACGCTTTCAACCGACCCTGTTCATTATCGCTACAAAGTTAATTAAATTTCGAAAAATACAAATAATCAGGAACACTCCAGACCACGGCTGATTGTGAGATAGACGATATATTTTTTCTCGCGGCTCTCGATAAGATTCGATCGCTCCCGTCCTTCGCAATGCAATTTTGTTGCGCGTTTTCAAGTGCGAATTGCGAAATTTTACATTTACTGTCGCGGATATTGTGACGTCAGTGGTGGGGAGTTTTATGGGGAGTAAAATTTGTATGCATCGTTCGAGAAACAGCAGCTAAATTGAACCCATAAGAATTTAGAATGATGCATTGATATTAAGTGCCTTCGCTTGGGCTGTTAGCTCTTTCCAGATATGGTCGTGAAGGCGAGAATGTTTCTGAGTTTTCAGATTATGGCAATGTTGAAAAACCACCGACCATATACCTACCAACTCCCACCGTTGGCCAACCGTAAATGCTACTAGGGAAGGGATGTTTTTCTTGGATTGTGGAAGAGACTCAGCTAATTTTAGTTCTCGCGTCGATAAGAGATATCGTCGCGAAATCTCGTCAAGATTGGTCAGTTACAGTCCGAGGACAGTTCAAAGCTTATGGTATCAGAAAAGAATGATTGGTAACCGCAGGATAAGGAGGTCCTGGTGATTCTTTTTCCGGGGATTGGAGCCGAGTGCGGTAATTCGGTCGAATGACAGGAGGTGGTAAAGAGCGTCGTGTATACTGATAAACGCGTGCCATCCGGCAGGATTTATCGTCGGCCCGTCGACGTAGTTACACGCCCCGCGGAGCATCTTTATCTGCCGCGGTGAAATATGCGTCGGGGCCACTTTCCCCGAATGAAAACGCGCGAGATTCGAACAGTGAAATGGGGGTGGCTCCGGAACCCCGAAACAGAAACCTGAACATTTCTTTTGTTCATTTTCAACAATATCGTACAAATCACATAAAATTGATTTAGTTTAAAATAATGTGATGTGCAATAACTGATAAACTCATTTTTTTTTTGAATTCTCACTTAGACCAATTTCATAATTATGGGCACATTTGATCAGCTTCCGCCGTTTTCATCACCGCAGTTACAGTTTCCGTCGCAGCATTAAGGTAAACCAGCCCACCATTCGCGGCTCTCGCTAATTCTTCGTAATATGTATCCGAACTATTTGCGAAACGTGGCGGAATAAATACGTTGGAGGCCGTCGGCGTTGGATCGACGCGGTGCGGCGTATATTTGCGTTACTAGACAGTTTAATATTAATGCCCGCGCTAATTCCACACGGAGAGATACCAATATTGATAATAGCGGTCGAGTCTTGCGCTCATCCCGTACGACTCGTCGGATTTATAGCGGAGTGAACGCGACTCTATCATTACCGGGCAATCAGCCCTTGAACTCGCGCTCTTTCACCCCTGTAACGACCGGCAATCGCGCTCGTCCCGGCTCTAACAGAACACATCAGCGCCCTTCTGACCACCTGGCAACTTGTAATCGGCCGAAAGTCTTTTCCCTTTGCAGCGAGAACGTGTTCACCGGGAGCCCTGTAATGCCGCAGGACATTCGCGAAATCGATTTCGCGAGTCGGTAATCGCGTCCTCACTCTCGAATAAACACTCTTTTTGCTGAATCGCGTGTCCAACGGCGATCTCGCGGCTACCACCAACCACCATCGCCGCTATTAACGATAACGTCAGCCAACAGTTTCTAGTCCGTTGCTCCGATGTTCCGTGTTTGTCGAAGAAGCTCGATCGGGACTCGATAACGCAGTATCGAACTGAATCTTTCGCGTGGACAGTCGAACTAATGTCGGGACACACCGGCCGATGGGAAAGAGGAACGATGGTAATTACTTACACGAACAGCGAACTGCTCTCTTCTCTGGACGCCCAGGGAATCCATTAACGCTGTGCGCCGCGCCGAGCCGCACCGTGGCGGTCGAAAGCCGGCGAAATCATCGCGCCAATAATTACCATCGAGAGAGCGCAATTCCGCGAAACGATTAACCTGTAACGCAAATTTCCTCCGGGCAAGAAAAACTGGAAAATAGCCGGCCCTCGGCCGGATTCGTCGGAAAAAGCGCTGTTAGTCGATTTATACTCTTTTTAAATTGCGGTGGTTCGATCTGTGGCCTAAGAGAAATTTGAAGACCTTCGATATCGTCGGTTCAACTGTTACACAGAGGAAAAGGAAGAGGAAGAGTTTTTCGACGTTGCTAAATGAAACTTTATAGAGAGGATCGAAAACGTTCGATTTATTCATTCTTGAGAATTCGTTTTACAGAAACGATCGACTTCTTCATGTTCCTTCTACTCGTTTTTTTTATGTTACGAATCATCCACGCCGCCAGTAATTTGGCCACCGACTCCGTGTACAACTCCTCTCTTTCTTTTTCTGCACGCGAATTTTCGTCGTTTAATTCTCTCCATTAGCGACCATCGCGATCGTTAAGCATCCCGGGATAAAATTGCCCGTGACGGAATCGGTCGACGCTTTTCGGACTACTTCTTCTGGGAACGAGGTTATAGTAGTATTTTCCACTATGTTTGCCAAAGGAGTTCACAAATGAATATGTCGTAAGCAGGGATTGCAATATTGATACTTGAAATAAGATTTGTCTTACAAATATTTTCGGAATTATTCATTTTAAGTAAGTATAATACTTTTTCTTTGTGAAATAATGTCAGTACGACGCTGCAGTGAAGGGTGAAATTAATTCGTGAAAAATGAGATGCAGTTCGAATCGGAGATCTGGAATACTAGAGGAAAGGTAGGATCCATAAAATTGTGTGCCGTGAGGGAGTTCTGTACAAGATCGAAGGCGCGGGTGGTTGTCCCGGGGGTCGAATCGGTTTGGCTTGGGTTGTACCATGTTCGCGTCACGGCAGGCGAACTTAGGGTTTGCTTAATAGAGCGAACGGTTTCTCCAGGTGTTTTTGTCGCGGTCTCATTTAGCTGTGGCACACTCAGGGTTGCGGGGCGTCGAGACGTCGCGTCGTCGGAACGAACCGGAGACAATCATCCTGGTTGGCTCGAGTAATTTGGCCGCCCGTGTTCGTCGCCGAAACTTCTCGAAATGCCGGCGCGAGTCGCGCGGCCCGTTTTCGGAAACGGCGCGATGGGAGTTCAACGGGAGGAACAGGGACGAAGAACAACGAAGAACGCCAGAAGAAACGGCGCGGCGACCGTGAGACGGGGGCAGGTGTGGCGCGGGGTGGCGTGCGGCCGCGTGAAATTGCAAATGCAACGTAATCGTTCGCCACCCACCACGTGACAAATCACGTACCCGCCGACTCGTAGTTCCCCGTGCGACGGGGGAACGGTCTCTCCGCGGCCGCCGAAACCGAACGACCTCGAGGCAAGAACCGGAGCAAACACCGGATAGCCCACTGTGCTCCCGCGTCCCGCGATATCGTTCCAATTTACGAGCCACTCGTAAAAAGGATCCCGGCTGATGTCCGCGGGACAGCCAGACACCAGACGCGCCGAAAAATAGAGAAATCGCACCGGCGCGATTTTAGTCGCTTTTACTACCCGACATGCTCGCCCGCTCGCCCGAGCTTTACGCTATTCCGCGTTTTTTATCGATTCTATTTCTCGCGATGCATTGATTCTGCACTTTTTCCCCTCACGCCTTTTTTACCAGTGTAACACCGTTTACTGCTTGCATTGTAACTTTGAGGAGAGCTGTTACCGTTGCTTGAAAATATTTATGCGGAGTGTATATTATATACAGCGAGATTCACTTTGACCTTGAATTTCAAGGTTCATCGTTCTCTTAACAAAATAATTTCTTTATATGAATTTTTTGTTTGAATTTTTATATGAATTTCTTTATATGAAAAATAAGAAAATGGGACGTATCCTGGCGAGACATAATCGAGAGCGACTCCTCGGTGCCCTGGGATTGTAGCGCTCTCTAGCCTCGCGAGAAAATATGTTAACGGAGAACATCCCGGAAGCCATTGGCCGCCGCGCGTGTTATCTGTTTCAGGTGCATTGAACGCATCTCGCCAGTGATACCAGTCCTGTCCACGAAGAGGGAGAGGGAAAAGGAACGGGCAATAAGTACACTATCCAACAATTTTCAACTTTCTTATTTCCAATGATTCTTGTGCAGCTTCTTCGAAAGTCTAATTGCTCCAGCAGCCTGAATTTTTGACATTAGTGTTTATAGAAAATCCAGCTGGGATCAGTGGAGAGACGAGGAGACATTCCTGAAAGAGATAGTCATTGAGAATTGAAATTAATGCCAGGTTTATTGCTAATGTTACTGCCACACTAAAACTGACTATTTTACATTATTTTAATTCCTGTTTCGTACGGAACGGTGCACGGGTATCACCCAGTGGATATCGCGGATGAAAATTCCAGTTGTCCAGCGTTATCAGCGACCGATGGCAACATCTCGATAGATACATAGTTCTCTCGTTGGATGATACAGCGCGCGCTTGGATTCCAGGACTCGGGGCGTTACGGATTCCTTGTTTTTTCACCGGGGACACTTGAGATTCCACGGCCGGATAAATAAACGATCGTGCGACGCGTAAATCCCGCGTGCCGGCAAGTGTAAAACGGATAAAATAATAATCTTAACGAGCCGGGGCTGTCGTCGGAACGCGAGCCCTTCGGGAGGGCTCTCTCTGGTTGCTTGGTTGCTTACTTGCTCTCTTGCTAGGTAGTGGAGGGAGGAAGTCCGAGGGACTGGGTCCGATCGAACGAAACGAGCCGCATTCCATGCCAGCAAGGCGGATCGGTCCCCGCTCCGCGATTATCCACGTGCACGCGAGACGAGACAGGACGAGAGACGAGAGACGAGACAAGACGAGAGAACCGTTTATGCGAGGAGCGACGCAACCTCGATTACGACCTCGCCGTGCGTGACTGGTCAGAACGGGGAGGCCGGCTGATCCCCGAGGGATGTTGTCGGGACCATTTAGTCAAGGGTTCTAATTGCTGACACCTGCGTAAGGGAACGATAGATCATTAGCGAGCACGAGTGCCGGGGCATGAGCTGCGGCCGACCGGCGTGCGCCGCTGCTGTTGCTACTGCTGCCTGTCCTCGGCTCCCATCGAGGCACTCGAGCCCTGTTCACTTTGCGTCCTCCAAGAATTCCACGATTAGCTGCGGAAGTGCGAACTAAACAGCGATTGGAGGGCCCTGGTACGGGTCCCATGAAAATCCCCGACTCCAGATTTCACCGACAATAACTTTGACCGACAACGTCCCTAACCAACAACGACCTTCACCGTCGACGACAATATTATCCGATAGTAACATCGTTCCTAAAGATGGTGCTGACATCTTTATCTATAACTATTCTGCATTGATACTTCTACTTTTGTATAAATATATCGTGAAATATATAATTATTACACTGTTCGCGATATCGTTATCGCCGTCGCAATTTCGCCGCGTGCTCGGCCCGTTGTAAGGTTATGGGTTATTTAAAGATTTCCGGAGAATCGTCACGCGATCCCGAAGCAGGCCGAGTGAAAATAATCGCGGGAGTGTTTACTTAGTGGGCACAGGGCACGTGCATGCATGTCACTGCGACTGCAATTGCAGCGGGAGCGGGCGATCAGGCGCGCCCCTCGTTCCCGCGGGTGCGTTCCGGAGCATTTCGGTTAGCGTCATAATTGCCGTTAGTGTTCCCAATGATGCACGCATATGCTGTGCACTGTTGTGCGCTGCGCGGAGCTTCGGTATGCGCAGGAGAAGCGCACGCTTGGTCCCGTGTGGCAACGGGCCGAGTACGTGCGGCGCCGTCTTCTATATCGCTCTGGTCCCAGAGAGAGAGTGCGAGAGGAGAGAACGTGTCCAAGGCGAGATCGATTCGTGTGAGATCTCGCCCAGCCCATTGGGCGTTTGATCTTCCGCGAGACGGACGTCGAACCGACGCGACGCGACGCTGCTCGACGCGTCTCTACCCCGACCAGCCGTGCGTTTGATCGTGTGCGCCGCACCGGACATTCAATCATATCGTGTACCCATTCAAGGCGTCGTATGAGCAAACACCGGCGTGTTCGACCAATTGATATCGATCGTTCGAATGCCAATCGAGGACCCAGATGCATGTCGGCGCTTCGCCCAGCTCGCCAAAGCGGCCGAACCTTGTGATTGATTCGCCAGACAATTCTTTAGAATGGTTTCTGAGAGCCTAAGGGATCTAGAAGCCAGCGTGGATGGATGGTGCTCTATGGAGCATTGATTAGGTACGATGCTATCGGAGGTGTTGTCGAGAGCAACAAATTCACGCCCTCTGAGAATGATCCACCTATTGGGCGGAGTCAAGCGGTTTTCTATTTCCTCCTCTGACGTTTTTCACTCTAAACCAATGATCCTTTGCCTTAGGTTATGTCGTGAGACGTTACTTAGGCTCTTTTAAATGGCAGAAAGAAGAACACTTGAGCTAGAAAATGACCGTAACAGAAACTTCCATGATCCTACCGCGTGACACGGAAGCACCCTAAACCCGCGACCGTCCGGTAGACCTTGACGTATGCTGGTCTATCATGAAGTATACCGGTGGCGCTCGGCACACGAAGTCGCCGTTCAACCGAACGAACAGATATTTCGCGTGCTCGGAAGGGCACCGAGGGGCCTGTGCGCCCGCCGACAGAGAGCAACCCTGCAGAAAGCCGGAGAAAGAAGATAGTGCAACAATACGGCATATGGCGCGTGCTCGTCCCGAGTGCAACGGCAACACGCGATGCAGTTCAGCTGCCGACCGCATCATCGCGTTCGGTTCGAGCACGAATCGAGCGCCGGGCTACCGGCTTTCTGCTCCTTTCGTCATCTATCACCTATTTGACTGACTGTCTGCTTGAATTCTCTCTTTGTTTTCAATTCTCTAGCCCACCTCCTGTGGCCTCTTATTCTTTTTCTCCGAACATCAATTTTTTAAGAATAAAATCCTATTTTTTCCCTAACCCAACTAATGTAAACTAAACGTAAGTTAGGCACTTAGCCATATTGTGTAATATAAGTTACATTTACTCTGCCCATCTTTATGCAAAATAAAAATTGTCTGCATCGATTGCAAGGAACAGAAACTAAATCGAATGTTATTTCTTCCCTTAATAATTTTAATAGAGGTGAAATCACATATTGATATCTTCAATTTTAAAAATTTTCCAACGATTTTGAATCTACTCAATTTTGCTATAAATGCATAGGGATCCGTAGTCTATTTACATTATATGGTTTAAAGCAAAATAATAATAGTAATAATAACCCTATTCTGCTGTTATCGATATTTATTCGTAGAGGATACAGGCACGCAAGAGAACATCAAATGCTTTCTCTATTCTATGAAATTATGAACGATGCTAAAGTTCTATTCACGGCAGCTGTAACTGGCTCATAATGCCAAGGGGTTAAGAGACGTCGATCCTCTTTATCTTGCCAGGGTCCTCTTTATCTTGCTGCGCCGTTTCGAAGGTTCCTCGCGGGACAAACTTCTGGCATCCCGTAGCTGGGGAGAGCCCGAGGCGAGAAATTCGAAGGATCCCAGGCACGTTGCGTGCGCCCTCTCTCGCACCGGCGTATTAAGAGCTACCTGTACGTCTGCTCTTCGGGGCCCACCCATGCTCCGCTCGGATCCGCTCCGATCCGCTTCGGGACCAGACGAGATCGTCTTGGGGGACGCTTTAGCCCCCGAAGGCAATCGCCCCCGGGCGCCGAAATCAACCTGATTCCTCCTTCCGCTTTTGTCAACTTTCCAATCGCGATTTCCCTCTCCCCAAGGACGCAAAGATTTTGATTGCAGACGAGTATCGCGATGATGTTAAACGCGAGAAGCATAACGTTGTAGAGTTATCATTGTTTTTAAGGGCGGGGCTCTCCGAGTCGAGTCAGAGTCGTGAACAAAACCGTCCACGAATAATTAGACGCAGAGAGCCCCTAATTGACGTCGTAAAGCCAACTGGCGACACTGTCGGGGTTGTCTGTGGGGTGCAGGGGACACCACGGTCCCTAAATGGCCAATAAAATACACGCCGTAAAGAAGAGGAAACAATGGACGATGGGAACTGGCTGTCGGAGCGCAACTACCCCGCGGAAACACAATGTCGACGGTGACGACCGGCGCCGATCGGTTGTTACGTCGGCCAGACGCGGTAAAAAGCTTCCTGCGGGTCGTTTCAGCCCCATCGGATCTTCGGGCTTTGATTATAGTGACGAAGCTTGCAGTTCGAAGATTTTCCTACGTTTTATCCATCTCAGAAATTCAATTATTTATACCTTCCGTCTGGAATAGTCTAGTGACACTTATAGATAAATTAAGGATTGTCGTTTTGATGTTGTTATGCTCTAACATTCGATCAGGAGCTGTTCCGAAATCTATACACAATTCATGTCGAACAACTTCTAGACGCTTGCAAGTTTATAATCAGCTTGCAGATAAATTCGAAATGCTAGGACTGATCTTGTTAAGGTATGTCCTCATTTCGATCACGTAACTCGATCGATAAGCGACAGAAAATTCATTCGTACAGAAATATTTTCGCTCCTACTCGTTGCAAAGCGGTGCAGGACAGCTTCAAGATATTTGGCTCGTTTATTGTTAGTGATCAATTTGACACGTTATATCTATGTAGTTTGACGATGGTCTGCTATTCTACATAATCAGATTTAGTTTCGACTTGTACAAAATAGTATGGAATGATTTTCACATATCTGGATCTTTGTAATTAACCTTGCAACAAATTGGGCACGTTTAATATGAGCTTGTTCAACTCTGGCATCCAATCAGGAGCTGCTCTTCGTTAATTTAGTTAACGTTGTTACCAACTCAAAAATTCGAAAGGTTTCAAAACGCTTGGTCGTGTCTAATCACCTGGGAAATAAAAAGACGCTTATTTTTATTTATATTATATATTTATATTATAATTTTGCCACGATCTGGCAAATCTATTCAAAGCTGTTCTACATTCGTTTTGTTAACATAACGTTACATAACGTTAACATAACGCTAACGTTTCGCTAATCATTTAAGTATTGTATGACGTGTTACATCAATTTCATATCCATAGAACGAAGAAAATCATATAGAATGAAATTATTCTAGGTCGGAAGAAATGCTTAATTTACGAGTTTAAAAAAAAATTGCTCGGATAGTACGAAATCGGTACGGAACAGGTTCAGGAGGATCGAGCATCTGCAGCAACCTCGCGAACAAGTTGGGAACGTTCTATCTGACCTTGTTAAATCCCGGCAGGATGGCAGAAGCGGTTCATTCTTTGAACCGGTGAGATTCCCGGAAGAATCCGGGTCCCTTGCGCCGTGAATCGCGGTACAAACGCGCAATTAGCATTTGGAATAATTTCGCGATACGCCAGGGACACTGTCGTGGGAGGGGAGGGGGGAGGGAGTTAAAATCACGGTAGCGCGGCCCCTGGTAGTGAGAGGAGCAAGACTTAAATGAGAGAGAGAAAGAAAGAGAGAGTGGAAAGGAGGACGGGAGAGAAAGAGGACCAGCGGTGTAATGGTGTTGGCCTCTGCATCGAGCACGGTGGCTGGTCGCACCTGTCGCGATCACGGTGGTCTCGTCCAACCGAAAAAGAGACGCCCCCACGGCCGAAACGGGTCCCGAACGAGTTCGGTTCGAAACTCCTTCCAATCCCACCGGACAAGCTAGATCCTCCGCGAGCTCCCAGCAGCCCCGCGACAAATAATAATTACTTCTGGCTCTCTCTCTCTCCTCTTTATTCTCCACGATCCAATTATTGTTGGAACACTGTGAACTCAATATCAATACATACAGTTCCATAAAGGAGTTAGCAAACTAATTTCAATTAAATCAAACTTGAACAAATAAGTCTGGACCCGGAAACAAAAGTTCCAATTGATTCTTTGTTCGGTCGTTTTCGGCTGGCAACGCAAGAATATCGTGCGCTTTCGCAAAAGCCCATTACCACTTGCGAAGACAATGCCATTAACGGTATTGTTAATGCAAGCTCGACCGATTTCACCGGGATGTGATAGAAGTAAAAACGTTGGGAACTAGGACGGTGTTTTTTACTCCGTAATACTCTGTAATGTACATTATGTTGTAATAAGTCCATAGACATATAGAGATAGACTGCGCCGTCTTATGGGCGAGTTGAAGCCCACAATGGCGGCGCGCGGTACAAAGAGTGAGAGAGAGAGCATTAGCCGGGGTCCATAGCGCTCTCTTTCCAATTGATGTATTTATTGATGTTTTATTTTTGTTTTTTGCCGCCATTGTGGGCTTCAGCGCTTCGTACAGGCCGCGCAGTCTATCTCTATATGTCTATGAATAAGTCTAACAAGAGATTTCCTAATAAAAAAAACAAAAACTAGCACTGTGAAAATTTGATGCGGCCGCGGTCTCGTGAATTGTTCATGAGGCTCGATCAAACCTTTGGTCATCAATTTTTCTGCTAAAGTTAGCGAACGTGAGAACTGTCGCGCGAATTCTGTTGCTTTGAACTGAACGTTGTCACTCCTGCCGGTTACGTTTCATACTTCGGATTCCGTCTGTTCGGGTGATTAACCTTTCCATATCGAAAATCCCAATGAATCTGATTTGTTTGCATCATTCAAGTTCTGGCAACATATTGCGTCCATTTCGATCGTTTCAGATCGTTCTGCAAAATAAACACGTAATAAATGAGTCACATCCTCTTTTCGGAATGTTTGTCTTCTTCATACAATTTTAACGACTCGGAAGTGATACAGGTTGCCCCGAAAATATTGTACTTCCTTGAAAAGAAGGTAAGTTTTACCTTCACGAAAATGTGATATAAATTTTCGAGTTGAATTCGTGGAGAACTCGTGGATCGTCAGAGGTTAAGAAATGAAATGAAGTTGCAAGTGGGGTCGAGATCGACCCGACCACCGCGTCGCGGAACGCAACAAAGCATCGGCCAGCAGCTTGGCCACGCTTCCAATTTTTTGAGCCGTGGGATCGTCGTTGGTCCGAGTGGCTGAAATTTTCGGCGGTCCGGGCTGGACAGTTTTTAAGGTCGTTACGAACCATTTGGACGCGAGTCGGTCTTGTCCTTTTTACCGCGGCTAACGAAGACATTACGGGCGACCGCCTCTCCCTTATACTCCCTTTGCCTTTCCCTACCACGCCTCTGCTTTGGTACTTCGAACTTGGAGTACACCCTGAACGAGACATCCCCTCACTCTCTCTCACACACACACAATCGATCCTGGCCCGAAGGATCCGTGCGAACTTATCGCAGCCAGCGAAAGCAGAAATCAATTGGTCCGTGGCGAACGGTGCCAGATAACGATCGCGAGAACGAAACTCGCAACACGATCGATACGATCGTTAATCGATCCCAATTTCTCAAACGAAAACCGATCCGCAGCCTGACAGAAAGACTGAGTCATATACTAACATGACTTTTATTTTACATAAAAATCTGCAGTCTACCGAGGAACCATTCCATCGAATGGATCGTGAAAACACTACTCCATGCGAATAAAAACTCGTTTTTAATAAACAGTATATGTATACACCGCGTTAAGTTACGATTAGAACGGTCGAAGTTACCGATCGTGAGACACTGGGCCCCGACGCGACGTGGCGTGAACATATTCCCGCTCGCAATTAAAAAGTTGCACCGCGTCGGAGAAGTGCCTTATCAACTTTCTCTCTCCTTCTGTTCCCGGGGTTGCATAATACAGCGTGGCAACAAAAACGCCCCGGCACCGGGACGAAGTCAAAAAAAGGAAGAAGAAAGGCGATCGCAACGATGTGTCATGCCCGACGAATCGCCTCGTAACGTCTCTCGATCTCTGTTTCTCCGATCCGTTTGTCCCGCTTCTTGTTCGGCAGGCTCTGTCGATGAGATCGATCGTGCGGATCGATCGACGACAATGGTCCACCGAAGTGGCGCGTACGTACGATTGCATAACGGTACGGCGGTGCATCGGTGCAACGACGCAACGGCGAAGAGGAGCGCGCGATGCGTTGCAGTCAGCGATGCACGGAGTTGCAACGAGCAGCACAAAAGGAAGCGATCGCACGTCATACTTAACGAGGGCCCCTCTCCCAACCCTCTCTCTCTCTCTCTCACTCTTTCTCTTTGGGTTGACGGTGTCTTCTTTTTTCCCCCCTCGTTCTCTCCCTTATTCTTTCCCCCGTCAGCTCGTAGGCTCGAATCTCTGTTTATCTTTATCTCTTTTGGTTTGGTTTGTCGGCTCGCGGCTCGGCACCGTGATTACAGGGTACCCGGCACTCACCTCGGTAACTCTGGTGGTCCTCTCTCCTCGTACTACCAGAGAAACGATGCGCAGCATCCTCCTCAGGTGCGACGAAGACCTCAGACTCTTTCACTCTCTTTCCTTCTCTTCTTCGTTCGTGTTCCTCCTCCTCTCTCATCCTCCTTGGCCGATTCTCCGACCGTCCCTCTACTCCCAGGACTCTCTTTTTATTTATCTCGTTTGATATTACTTTTCTATCCTCATTGTAGTTCGCCCAGCTTCGTTATCTTCGTCATCTGCATTTTAACCCGCCTCGATCTCCTCTCCCTTTCTCGCCGAGGTTGACTCCTGACCGCCCTTCGTGCGTCTTCTTCTCCTTCTCTCTAGCGCTCTCTCTCTCTCTCTCTCTCCCTCTCTCTCTCTTTCTCGTTCTTCCTCTTCGGTCGCTCCATCCTTCTCTCGCCTCCTCCTCGGCACTAACTACCTGTGTCTTATTAGCGATACAGTCGAGGCGAAAAGGTAGTCGTGGCTGCGCCGCTGATGTGTTAATCAGGTGATTCTCAGCGACGCCGACGTTTGCGCCAACGAGTCCACCATTTTCTTCCGCGTTTTGGTAAATGATAGTATGTGGCTAAATTTTAATTGTTGAGAACGAGATGGAAGTGTCGACTGTTCAACTGTCGATGCGAAATCGCTTATCTTATTATTAGACTGTGGAAGTTTTGTAGAGAAATTTGAAGAAAGTGGAACCAAATAAATTGGTAATAGCATTTGTAGATCGTAAATGAATAAAAATGCATAAATACCGGCAGATAAAATATAAATAATCGTTGAAAAGCCACCGGTTCAGTAGCCGACGTTTTATTTCATTAATCGATTCTTCGATGGCAATTCGCAACCGATCAATGAACTCGCGAGATGAAGTGGGAAAACGATGTGTGAGGGAGGGGTATTAACCCCTTGTTTGAACCGATTTAATCGCACACGATTATTTGAATGTATATCCTCGAATTCACGAACTGCATTATTTTTCCAACGGATCAATTTGCTACGGAAATAAATATCTCTGGCAGTCCCGTTGTTCTTCTCCCTCTCTCCAGCAAATCGTTATCTTGCCTCGGGAAAACAGCATTGGCGATTTATATATTTTCGAACACGACCGGCGAATGTAAATGTGTTTAACACCAATTTTTCACTTCTATGCGTTTACCGAAATAAGCTCGTACTTAATCCCTTACCAGAAAAGTATCCGCGCGAATGCGAACCGAGGTAATTGTACCGATGCATCGTTTGTTGACTCATCGTTTGCTCTATCATTTCGAATCGGTAATAAATTCGCTGGTTCACGAAAGTGAGGTAAAAGAAGGATTGGAAAGATGCAGTTGCATTGAGGGATGAAGTAGAAGGACGCAGAGCTCGGTTTTGCGGCCTATATATGCCTGTGGTTGTCACGGAGAACGCCACATGTCGCATACTTTCAGTTCCAAGATATCGCCGTTTAAAGATTTGATCACTAATGCTTTGACATAGGGCATCGGTTAAATTGCATTATTTTTTCAGCCTTTCGAATTCGTTTTCATGAAGTCCTATATGTACATACTATAAAGCTCAATTAATGCATAAAATCGGACTTTTTGAAATTACGTGACATGCGGCGTTTTTTCTTGCAACCACGGATATAAGGCAGCAGCCGAAACAAACTGAAATCGCGGCGTAACGAGGGGCGAGTCTTCCACATGTGGCTAAAGAGAGTGTCCCGATTTTCCACCCCCTAGCAGGCGTGCACCGGTTTCCTATTAAGAGTGCACGCGGCGGTGCACTCGCGGGCTCTAACGACCCGTGAGAGAAAACTGCTGCAGCCGCACACCGCTGTCGACTCGCCGCCTCTAATCTAAAGTGAATTTCGGCGCGACGAGACGGCACGGGACAGGGACAGAGACAGAAACAGGACGGAGGCGCGCGATTTATTTTCACGATTTTATGACAGGCTCCCCGGGGTGGGGGATGGTCTCGGTTAACGCGCAGAATGTCCTATAGTTTCCGACCCGACCGACGCACTTGGTGCCAGTGCGCTTTAATTATGGCCGGACTGCAATTATCGGGCTCCACCGGAAGGAACAACCGTCCCACAGTTCAATGACGACCAAGACTTCCGAAGCCCAATCGAATCTCAACCTGGAAGTCCAAAAAAGATTTTTCTTCAAGGTCTTCTCACGTTCATTCACGTTTTTTCCTTGCATATTCTAGTTGACATTAAAGCGCAGTTAGACATATTAATAACATGACCTTGAAGCGACCTCTGACTTCGTAAGCTAAAATAAAAAAGAAAAAAAGAACTCTCTCTGGAGAGCGAAGAGACGATCATAATCAGCAGAAACGTAAGGAACACCGTATTGTAACGGGTTAATTGCGGGTCGGCTCGTTCGCGGTTTTCGGCTCGGTCAATTAGTATCGTCTCGCGTCGTCGAGTAGAAGAGCACGCGCGACTCCTCTGATTCATCGCGGCTCGCGTGGGAGTGTTTTCGTTAGGTAATCCGGGTATATAGGTCATCCTCCGAAGGCGTCGACCGCCCGATATTATTGCCACAATGTTCGCCGACACGTAATCGGCGGGTTTATTTCCTCCGGTTCAATGTATCGCGTGCAAACGAGCGACAATATCTGCCAAACGGGCAAACCGGACGCCGCGGCCGGCCAGAAACTTTCATTACGAGAAAATGATTACCCGATTGCCTTTGCTCGTATTTATTCCTCGCGCTCCGCCCAAGATAAATTGCACCGGCCACTGAATCTTGGCAAATCGGCGCGACACGCGAACCAAAGTTCGCTCGCGTGAAATCGGATAGCCACTTTGCTCGCGAATTCTGCGTTCGTGTCCGTCGCTAACATCGTTTGGAAGCCTGACAATTACTCTGATGATTCAACCGACGCGTGCGATCTACAATCAACTCTCTGTATCGTCTGAAAATTTTGCAGCGACCCGATATTTCTATAGAGATAAGTGCTTTTTGAACTGCTCCGTTCTGGAACGTCTTCATCGAGAGCTACGCAGGGCAAAGAGACAATCGCGATCGTCGATTCGAGTCGTGTCGTCGGCTTTACGATCGCGCGGGGATCGTCAGGTAAATTGTGCCGGGGTCGTTAACGCGACACCGAATGGCCGCGTCAAAGGGCGTCGACGGGCGCGCACGATTTTCCTGAGCGCGAGTGGAATTAAATGGGATGATCGCGAGCTGGCGTTACGAGGAAGGACGAAAGACAAGGGAGAGAAAGAGAGAGATAGAGAAAGGAGGAGGAAGAGGGAGGGGGGCAGGGATCGCGTGTCGCGCCGATAAAACCGGACTCTCACGTGTCGACCTGCGAATCGTCTTGGCCGCGAGGTTTATCAGACGGAAGAGGCCATAGAGTCACGGCAGCCGTCCACGAGTCTTAAACGGAGAACGGTAGTCGTAGACTCTCGTGGCTCGGCTTATCTGCAAGGACGGCAGGGTGAGCTAGCACCATGGGTGCCACCCAGGTATCGCGGACACCTTAACGCCTTCGAGGATCTTCACGGAAACGGTGGCTCGCGTGTCCCGCAGCTCGAGAGTCGTCAATCCCTGAAGAAGCTTGGAGAGCTAAAGCTGAAACGAACAGCTCCAAGGAAGCTGCTTTCAACAGGATGCTGGTTGGACCTCGTACAGGCAGTCCGGCGTAATTAAGAGAATTAAAGAAAATGTTTCCAACGACGTTCGAGGGCCACGGAGAGAGCATCACGCGGCGAGCAGCGCCGTGCAACGACGACAAATGGCATTCATACGTCGTCGACGACATACAGAAAAATCTTGCGACAGCTAACGACGCACCGAAGGACTTTATTACCGCAGGACTCGCGGCCGGACCTGCGGACCTGTGCCTTTGTCTTTTCGAGGACCGTTCATTTCACCTTTGTCCTTGATGCTGCTTCGATTTTTGAATCGAGAAACTGCGTCCTATGCACAGATTTATTAGTTTGGAACGAAGACAGTTTGTCAACAAGGCAAACGCAAACCTGAAGTATTTACTCGTTTCATCGAAACCGCAGAAGCGTTTGGTTTACTTGATTTGAAACTTAGTTAGAAACTTCCTGCAATCAATATTCTTTTACGTAGGCTTTGAAATTGCTTTCTAGATATCAACTGAAAGCTTGAGAAAAAGATGTTGCTAATGAAAAATTTAATTGATAACAACGTCGTCCCCAGTGAATTGAAGGATTTTTAATGAATAAGCTTTGTGTACATATCAAGAGTGTTGCTAGGTATTCCACGTATTGTTTCCATCAACCTAAACCACCTAAATAGTATTTGAGAACGCCGATTCTCTTACTGCTATTGGAGGAGATTCCTCGGCAAAGGGTTAGGGTAAATAGCTTGTAGCACTGTCGCTCCGGCCTCGATCCGTGGGAGAGGACTGCGGGATCGGACGCTAATCGAGGCTCCCGGTGATCCTTTATCCTAAGGAGAGCCTGGACGATCGGCAGGGAATTCCTGCGGAACGGTTTCCCCGTCTAGACGGTCGGCGATGCTCGCGTAAATAAGAATGCAGGAAATTCGTGGAAAAAGGACGAGCCAGCGGGGTCCGTTTCGGCAGGGAGTCCGGGAGCCAACATTCCTCGATACGTTTCGGCCGGGAGTGACAATTCCCGATAACAAATACGCGGGATTTACGAATTATGGCGCGCGGCACCGCGCCGAAAAGGGCGCCCGCTGGACACCCGAGGACACCGGAGAACATCGGAGGCCGAATTCGCGCATAAATTCGCCAAGCCACGGAATACTTTTATCTCGGCTCGCATACATGCAGGACCTCGAGTCTCTCCCGCTCGAAAAACGAGCCACGACGACGGGCCACTGTGGTTTAATATGCGATTCTAGCGAAATTATTTTTGTTTCTCCTTATTTATGACCGTTTTGCACTTGGTTTTATGACGCGATCGAGTAAAAAGAACTTGCCGCCACGAAGTCAATTAACATTCTGCCATGGAACTGTTTGGATTTTGATTTGAACTGCTGGATGAATTCTTTCAACTGTTTACTTCATCGAAACAGTCGTAAATCTGATAATTATAGTGTCATAAAGGATCTCCTAAAAATGGTTTCCCAAAAATTAATGCTTCACATTATTTTTATTTTATACGCACGACATGTGTCATACATACCTATATATATATACATATACATACATGTATATATAACACATATATATCACTAGGATATTGATTTATTCATCTGTAAGCCTGCAATAAATGGATTGACGGTAATCCAGAAATAAATTATCCCAAACACCTCTGGTAGGAAACTAAGCATAATTACTAGAATACAGATGGTGCTCGGTCATACGCAAACGCGTAACCGGATAAAATACAAAATATTCAAATTTGTTAGAAGGATCAACGAAAACTGTGTTATAATCCGCAGTTTATTGAACTGATTAGGAGAAGGAGGAGTGCATATTCATTTAATTAACCCGGCGTTAGTTATGTGGGATCTCACAGACCCCAGAGATTTTAGATTGATGGTAACATTGTAAAGATGTTTCATTAGTTAAGTATTTTTAAATAATAAAAATTTAATTTCGTGGATCTGCGTCTTTACTCTGATAAATTGCAAGCCTCTTAAGCAATACCTAATCTTATAATTATGAAAAAGGTATTTATTTCTATAATACAATATATTATTTAGGTGGGTCTGTGAAACCCCACCTTACCACTTACGATACATTTTCCCACCTTACCAACGCCGGGTTAAAACTCGTCGAATCGAGTACGTTTTCATCGGACCTGTTTCGGATAATTGACGCAAAAGGTTCCGGCAAAGATAATCTCGGACTAATGATCGCAAATACATAATTTTTTCAGTTCCGTTGGAGCTGAAGTGCATTTTAAAGCAGCGTGGCACCGAAAACGAGCTGGAATCGAACGAGTACGAGGAACGAAAGGGAACGCGAGTCGCCGGAAGGCGCACGGGAACGTGTAAATTCCTGTGTGGTCGTTTCCTACCACCTCGTGTGCCTTCTCTGACCGCCATCCTCCTCTTCTTTTCCCTCTTCTCGATCATTCCCTCGTTCCCTCATTCTCTCAGTTCTCTCTCCCTGTTCTTCTCTCGCGGTTCTTCCAGCGTCCGCCGTCGCGCAGACCGATTTAAATATCAAAGGCGGCTTAAATCTGACCTATACCACGCTGAATCATGTTACCTCTATAGGCTTATAAGGGATTTACCAGTGCGCTATTTCGAAGGGACTCCTCTTTAGCAGCGTGTTGACTGAGGCGCTAACATCCTCGAGGGGACAAAGATGGGCCGTCGCGATCCTAACGATCCTACGGGGGCCCATGGGAAGTGCACCGACTGTCGCCGTGGCGAAGCAGAGAAAATATGCATTCGTCCTTGGGCCCTCCGGCGGCTGTGAGAAAGTTTCTGATCCTGGCGTGTCGTTCCGTGCCACCAGGAGATACGCAACCGCGGTCTCTCTTATTTCACCCGTGCAATCCCGCGTCCAGCTGCTAGTCTCCACCGGTAATGATCGGTTACGCTTCATTTGCACGCGCCCCTGCGCGGAACAAGATCGACAGTGCCCGGTTTCGATTCACGCCGCACGCCGCCGTTATACCAAACCCGAAATTGCCGGTCCACCGTTTTTGCACCGATTCCATTCGCGAGAGGACGACTGCGGTTGTACCTGATGGGATTTCCGATCGCACGCGACACCTAGTCGGCGTCTTGTTCGCTTCGCCGTTTTCGATGCATCTGAACGTGTCATTTTTTGGTCCCGCACTTCGGAAATAGGTGATTGCAAAATCCCGCAAATGTTGTGGGATTGCAAACCGTAATCTGAACTCTTCCGACGATGCATAGATTCGCGTGGTTTTATAGGCAGAAGTCCATTACATTTGATCTGGCCATGTAAATAATAAAAATAATGAATAATCGGAATTTTCTCTCGAGTAAAGAAATTTGTTTTATATTGCTCAGTACATTGAATGCGTACATGTTCATTTGGAATAAATTCGTTTAGTTGTGGAAAATATTGTAAAATTGTTGGAGGAAAAATGAAGAAAAAGGCAAAGTGAGGTAAGGCTGATGTGACCGGTGTGTGCATGGTTTGCGAGCGGAAATCGCATCTACTGTGGCCGCAGTCTCGGTTTCGTTGTGCGGGCAGAAGTTTGTTACGTTACGATGCAGCGTGTCGGTGGCAGCGGTAGCAGGTTGCTGGAACGCGTCGTAACGATTAATCGAACGTCGAAATTGCACGGAGGTCCGAACGTTTCTCACTTAGAATCTCATTAAGCGGGTGCCGAGCTGGTTACCGCATCGGAATGCCTAATACGTAAGATGCCAGGGCAAGCGGACGGAAAGCCGGTATTCCTGGAATGCGGGACGCGTGGAAATTTAATTGTACGGGTCCGGCCGGTGGCGGCTCGCGACCGACACACGCCGATATTTCCCAGCGACAACTGGGAGGCAAGCTTTGCCCCGTGGGGCTGGCCTATGGAGCACGAAAAATTCGGGGCAACGCGGCCACGCCCTCTCAAGACAATATGTTAGGTTGGAGGGGAAGTTGTCGTATTTGAAATAACAAGGTAATTTTGCTTGTAAATGAAAAACACATGTTGCTAGTGAGAGTCATTGGGAAACAGGAATTGTTAGAAATAATGGAAATTATATCATTGGATAATATTAAACATATATTTTTATAAATCGATTCAAATGTTTTCTTTAAGGTATAGAGACAAGGTTAAATAAATATTCTTCTACCACAAAATGTGGACTCCTGCCCTACAATAAAGCTTCACCCACTTATTTGTGCACTGTATACGGGCAACATAAAGCAAGATACACAGACTTTTTCATCATTTTTGTTTTATTACTTTGTCGCAGGGGCCAATTTAATGAGTTCCCAGCTCAAAGCCAGACATCGTCTGATTTCCATATCCCTCTTGGACGAAGAATCAGTCAGTTATCGTCGCTACAGAGTTCGCACCTCCCCGGATCGAAAATTGTCACCGTTTCCTCATCTCTGGTGCTCCAGGACGGGCGTCCTCGAGTATTTGCAATCGTCCTGTCCTTTATTCGTAGAGAGCGTCCTTCGGATCGGCACTCGGGGCTCGCGCTTTCTTGCCGCGCAAACAAATTTCCTCTTTCCCACTGGTTCCGGAATCGAGTGCGATTCAATCGGGCGTCGACGATGGGATTAAATGGTCAACGGAGATTCACAGGGACGAGAGGAACGATTTTTAACGCCACATGGCCGTAGAACGCGGCAGGAACTATTCTTCTCGGCGCAGGCCCTTGGAGACACGTAAAACTCGGTCGGAGTACGTTTTCGTAGATTTTCGAATCGAATTGAAATTCTAATCGGAACGAAACATAAATTGCGAAATAGATGGCGATGAAGATTATCACCTGAAAATGTGGATCAGAATTGAGAAGTGGTGAAACGATTTTTCTTCTCGATTCGAGGTTGGGAGCCACGAGGCCACGCCCACTCAAGGCGATATACAGGCTGATTCTGGGAACTGGCACAATTATTACTCTTTTAAGTAAAAATAGAAAAAAATAATACAGTAAAAAATCATATGTCATAGTATGTCCTAACTTGGTCATAGCAAGCCAACCACATATGAAATAAAGTCATACGAAGTTAGTACGTATTATGACATCTGATTTCTTCCTGTAGCATCGTTTTCTATTTTTACTTAAAAAAGAGCAGTAACTTGTCCCAGTTGCCAGAATAACAGAATAAACAAGTGTTCTTCTTGTCATTATTAAAATGTAGAAACGTGGGAGATTCTGACGAACTATACGATACAGGGGCACACGGATCCCCTTTAGAGACGGCCCATATTTTCTCCCCGTACTGTACCTTATTTGCCGATAATCACGAACGGAGATCGGTCCCGGGTAGACAGGGTGATGGCTATTTTAGTGGGTGGAAAATTATACGGCGGCTTCCACAGGCTCTAAAATGGGCAGCTCTTCGGTTACGAACTATAATAATCATTTCGTCGGATGAGGAAGGAGCTGTGGCAGCATCGTGGAACGGGGTGGAGCAGCGGAAGGGGAGGGAGATCGGATACAGGCCTGTGTATACGAGGCGCTTCCAACCGTACCGATGTGGTAGTCAACATATTTACCGGCTCGTTAACGTCTCCCAGAGAAGGAGAGAGAGAGGCAAAGAAAAAGAGGGAACGAGACGGTTCCCCCCTTTTGGAGGTATCCCGACGTCTCATTCTTCGTTCTTCCGTCCCTAATATGCACCCCCAATTTAGTACTAACGCGAGTCGGAATAACTCGTTTAGGAACTAGCCGCCGCCGATAAATCGGCGACAATCGTCTCCTTGCCAATTAATTTCGCGACACTAGGGTAATCCTTCCTGCAACCTCTTTTCTCTACATATTACCGAATAGGAAGAACTCACAGGGGTGGGACCCGTCAGAGTCCTAATTAAATCACTGGTTCCAATCAACCACTTCCAATAAGAAATTATTGAATCCACTTCTTGACTCAAGCATATGTTACAATAAAAATCACATAATTCAGACTCACACCGATAATCTTCCAGGATGTAATGTGTCGAACAAATTGTTCCAACTTCGTGCGACTTCTGCGGGCACTGATTCGACAATCAACGTGTCAAACACGCTCATTCAGGTTCATTCTTCTGTCGAAATCCGATGATAGCGTGCGATCAAAACCGAACGCGACGAGGCCTCGTGAGAGTTTCGACGATTCACTTTACCGTTTAGTCGGTCGCAAAAGGAGGAGCGCGAAACGGCCGTAGTAAAAGTTCTCGAAAACGACTCGGTTCGATCCGATAAAAATTCCTCCGCCGATTAAGACGTCACGTTGATGTAGCCTCGGCTGATTGCGGCATTCCTGACGCGGTCGGAGAACGCGGCGGAGAAAAGGGGAATCAAACGAAACGGGGAAAGAAGGAAACGAGAAAGAGAGAGAGAGAGAGGAGGGTAGTAGAGGGGAGGTCCGGACACTCCTCATAAGCGCGAATAAATAATAAACGAATCCAACGTGTGCACACGCGAGAGAGCGACGCGACTGTCCGGGACCCTGGCCAGAAACAGCTGGATAACAAGGTCGTCGCCGTGTAGGAATCGAGGAATTTACGAGCCCGATTGTCACCGGCCGAGATTGGGCGACGTAATGTCACCGTGGCGTTCCGACGCCGGCTTCCTCCCATGGGGAAAACCGTGGGAACTTGTACGGGCTCTTTATCACGCCGGTATCGCTTCGCTTCCGGAACCGGGAACGATTTCCCCGCGGCTTTTCTGCCGGAGACGTCTCTTTTCGCCCGTCGATTCGGGGCCCTTTTCCATTTGTTCGACGCCGAGTGATACTTTACCAGCCACCCGAGAGGAAATCGCAATCCGCGCGTCAACTTTGCTGGAAATTAACTTCCCCCAATAGCACACGCCTCTCTACAGTCACCAATCGGCTCGAACGCACTTATTTATTTATTTATTTATTATTTATTATTTATTTAGTATCGTATTTAGTATCGTATTTATTTAGTATTTTATGCGCAATTGATCCTCATCCGTCTCTTATTTCACGAACCGAATCTGTCCCTCGGTGTCAAATTGGCGCAATGGTAAAAGATCCATGAAATAACAAGGTAAACATTTACGTCTTAGGATTTTCAGTTATGTGTTTCGCATTAAATGAATAAAAGTCATGAAAAAGTCATGAAAACTGTGTGAAATTGACACGAGGGACGGATGAGGGTTCATTGAACATCGACAAATTGTGGTTCGTAAAGTTCTACAAATTTTTTACTGATATTATGTTAATCTTCACCTTTTACAATTATTTTCAAGAAGTTTCTGTAGCTGGAAGGTTTCTTTGGAACACGCACCGCAGGTACCAAAGTATCAAATAATATGAGTGATGAGGCCCTGGGTGCTTTTCTCTCTGCCCGTGAGATCACCCTGTCCCCTTAACGGGCCAACACTTTTCCAACCTGCTCCGGTTAACCCAGAAGACCCTCCGCGGGTTCCGGGCACGGTGATTTTTTCTCTTTTACTCGTTTTTGATTGGCAGCGCGGTACGCGCGGGGCGGGAGGGCCTATAAAGGGCCGCCGAAAAATAAGACCGAGCAACCCCTTCCCAACAGTGTTCCTCTCTCCCTCCTCTCCCTCCCTCTGTCTCTTTTTCTCTTCGTCTGCGTTCAGTGGTCCATCGGTTCTCCCGTTTTCTTCCCTTTCTCTTTTATTTTCCCCCTCCTGGTCCTCCTTGGTCGGCCGTACCTCCTCCGCTTTGATTTCGGTAGGTAGGAGTCTTCGGAGCAACGGAGAGAGAAAAATAGAGAGGGTGAGGGAGAGGGAGAGGGCCCCCGAAACCGGGCAGTGTGTAATTTTGCGCCGGCTTAGGAAAACACGGCGGCCACCCGCGCGTTTCGCGAGCGGCGCAGATTTAAAAATAAAAGGCCGGCTGCCTCTTTCTCTCTCTCTCTCTTTCTCACGAGGGGAGGGCCAGGGAGAGCCGAAGAGGGCCACAGGGAGCAAAAGGGGGGCTGGCGAGGGGGCTCAGGGAAACAGGGCCAACGCCGATCGCAGCGGCGCGGCCACCTTGTTCTCCATTCGGGCGTCTCTTTGTCTCTCCGAGGCGAGAAGAGAGCCACTTTGCATTCCCTGGGCGCACGCGTGTGCTCCTCGCAGTCCTCTCGCACAGAACCGAGCTCGAAAGCGGCGTTTTATCGGGTCCCGGCACAATGCTTCCGAGTATTTTTATCCGGGAATCGCGGCCGCCCCGTGCACGCTCCTTTCTCTTTCTCTCTCTCCCTCTATCTCGCTCTTCTGTTTGCGGACGTTTCCCGCCGATTTTTCGCGGTCTTTCCACTCCTCGCTGTCTACGTTCCCTGCCTCCGATACTCTCTACTGTTTTTACGTGACAAAGTCCGTTCGATTTTATCATCAATTGAACAGTGTTTCTTCAGTGCATCGTATTGGGTGAGTTTAAAAGCTTTTGCACGTTTTTTTCCGAAGAAAGCCCGACGAAGTTGGGAATTTAGAAGAAACCCCCTCGATATTTTCATAAATTACTAAATTAGCATTGAATAATTTTCACAGGATTTCACGGACTTCGCGTGAAACTAGGAATTATTCAAACCAATCGTAGAAGCCACCTGTTTGGAAAATTGTTGGATAAATAATAGGTAAATTATTAGGGTGTAATCCGTTGTTTTTTATGTTCTAGTTGGACAGGAACTTTTATAACCATGAATACAGAAAATATGATATGGGGGACCAAGTATCCTCTCCCTGGTAGTGCAAGGGTTAACCAGACTGTGACTCTGTTCACAGTGCCATGCACGGACTAAACGTCGAAAGGGTTAATCCGAGGCGAGCGTATTTTGACAGTGGAGCGCGAGCGTACACGCGTACGTGCTTCCGATAATGGTCTCCAGCTTCAGACACAGAGAGAGAGAGAGAGAGAGAGAGAGAGACAGAGAGAGAGAGAGAGAGAGAGAGCGCCTCTCTCATGAACCCCTCGAGCGTAACCGTTTTCCTTCGGTGTGGTTCCTTGAGAGAGCAAGAGAGAAAGAGATAGAGAGAGAAAGGAGGCCCTGAGGTGGTTCACGGATATCCTCCCGCGCCTTCACGCCCTTATCCTCCTTATCCCCCGTGTTGAGTCGGCGCGGCGTATGAAAAACCTGCTATCGGGCTGCTGAATCTCTGCCGACCGGGCTACCGTCCAAAGTACCAGGCGCCGTCTTCCTTTCGACGGCCAAATAAATTCCCTATTATTCTTCCTCGCCACCGGTTCTCGCGCTGTCGTGCAAAAATTCCACCCACCCCTCCTCGACTCTTACTCTCTTTCTCTGTTGGTTCGAGACGGATCCTCGAGAGCCCGAAGACACGAGTACACCGCGCGTTTCAGCGTCGTCATTCTGACTGGCGACTCTCGGGAAACCGGCTGATCGCAGCTAAAATATCTTGTGGCTCGACTTTTACTCTGTTTTCTCGCGCGTGGTCCCGAAACTGATCGATCCGATCACTTATTTCGACAACTGCAAAGTCCTTTTTCTTACGGTACAAATATAGCGGAGCGGTGAAGATCCGAGGATAGCGGCGAGATGAACATCGCGGCAAAATTATACCAATGTATTAATTATTAATTAATATTAATGAAAGTCTAACAAATATTTTCTTTTTAACTGAAACAAAATTTGATTAGTTACTAATCAATATTTAAGCATTCAATTAAATGTAGCCATATGAAAAATATAAATTTTCATTTCTCCTTTACGACATTTTTTAAAAATCTCCGAATCCAAGAAGAGGATGATTCCGCGTTAACGCTACTTCTGGTGTTCTCTCCTATCTTCATAGGAGCATCTAGCTCGAAATCCGGTTTGCATGGAACGGCTTAATTTTGAGATCGAGGCCCTGCGCGACGGTAGACAAAATTTGGTCGCGCGGATCCCGTGCCTCCGTGGGTGTGTTTACCCTGTACCGTCACTTCGTGCTCGTCCCTTTTCTTTCTTGTTCCGTCTCTCTCTGTTCCGGGGCCAGGTAACCAGATACATCGTCGGCGGTTGCGGCTGTGGCTTCGGCTTCGGCTTCAGCGTTGGCGTCGGCGGCGGCACGCCGTTACTGCCCAAAAGAGACCCCCACGGCGCCGTTGGCGCGGTGGGTCCTTATACGTGTTTCTCCTCCGCACACGATAGAGACCTCGTCCTTTCGCTCGCCTTATTTCCAATGGGACGACCGTCCTCCTCGAGTCGATCGATATTCTCTCGCTTGTCCCGGCGCGGCGCGGCGCCGAGGCCGCCGAAACTCGAGTGTAAGAATAAAGGAAATCAAAGTTCTACGGACCTCTACCATCCACACTCGCTGCTGTCTCCCTTCAACAATTACTCACTAAGGGGCTAGACTCGTTTCCAGGATTGCAAGGGTTCGGGATGCGCCTTCTCATTTCTCGATAATGTAACACAAAGATAAAGTTTTTCAGTAGTCAAAACCGATGTCTTAAAAATCGATTAATTGCGTGAAATTTCCAAATGGAGCACTTCATATCAATAATAAAGATATACGAGATATGTCGTCCATTGCACTGTGCGACGAAATGATGGTGACAAGATAGCTCGTCCATTGTAGCGAAAGGGTTAAACGTTCCACGACCATTCCTACTCACTAACTGATCTTAGGTCGACAGCCGTCAATGAGAAATAATATATCGCCTTTAGAATAGTTCGGGACGCATTACAGCGTCGTAATTGGCGATAGAATCGATTCGTGAAATATCGCCGATTCGAGTATGGAAACGAGCCGTCCCAAGCCAATTTATAAATGGGACGTTATGCATTCCGGATTGTAACCGGTTAATTCCGGTGCAATTGGAACGCCGATACGATGCAGGAACTTGCCGGAATAAGATGCAAACCAGGTTGCATTACAAGGAGCTTCCTATTCTCCACCCCCGTTCCCCGCCCCGGTTACGTTACAGCCTGGCTAAGGTAATCAAGATTTCAGAACACCGAACCGCCTGTAACGTAGCGTGTTGCATCGCGATAATACAAAACGACTTCCCAGTTTCGGGTGGTGGAGAGCATCGTTGCTCTGTGTGTTCCAACGAATCGAGCCTCCTCTTACTAGATGATACGAGACAGCGTTGTAACGTAACTCGGTTTCCAAATGCGATCCGATGGAGCCTTTATGCTGCGCACAAGTTTTCCGAACGTGTAAACGTCTATCGAAAATTTTGCTTCGATCTGGAGTATTAGGTGCTGGGACCTCTGAGACTCATCGAGTGACTTCTGGAGGAACTTTGGGATCTGATAGTTCTCTTTAGGTAACCCTCGAAGGTATACGATTTTAGAGGTCTTTAAGGACCTCCAAGATTGCTGAGACGTCTAGACAGACATTTGCAAGGCGACCAGGATCCCAGAGGTTCCCCAACTGATCTTTGAAGGATCATCAAGATCTCGGAGACTTCTAAGAAGACTTCTGAGGTTCTATCTGATCTGAGAGGTCATATACACAATCTTTGAAGGGTAACCAGTACCTCAGTTGTCTCTAAGAAAGACCTTTAAAAGACTTACAGAATCTCAGAAGTTTTACGAATCATTTGAGTCATCGGAAGCTTCTAAAAAGACCTTTGAAGGTCCATCAGGTGTTTGTATTTCCCTCCAATAGCTTTCGAAAGGTTACTAGAACCTCAAAGATCCTTTAGATGACCTTTGAAGGGTCATCAACGCTCTAGGAGCCTTAGGAGGTTCACCAGGACTTCAAAGGTCCTCCGGATGACCCTCGGAGAATTTCTACGATCTCAAAGGACTTTGAATGGCCGTTTAAAAAGCAAAGAGTAACTAAGCGATCTCCACCAATTCAGATCTTTCAGAGAAAAGACTATTTATCGTAAATTCTCTAAATCAACTGCAAGAAACTTCTAATCACAGTTGTGTATGTTACCGAATCAGTTTTGCCATTTCCTTAAAATCCACAGTCTAACGATCGCATCCTACAACTTTGTGTGAAATCTTCATGGCGAATCCGCACGGTGAATCGTAAGGACGATCGTCCCTGGCAACTTTGCGACCAACAATAATTCGTTGTCGCGAAACTAGAGACTTCTGGTGGTCCTTTTACAGCCGTGGCATCGTTCGCCGTCCCATTCGGCGGTTCCGAAACGTTTAACAGACACTCGGGGTCCATCGAAGTTCGCGAGAGCGGCGTAATAATCCGGAGTTATGTGAACTTAAAGCCCGCTAATTCCATCGTCGCGGCAGTAGAGTGATGCTCTCTCGGTCGGCCGGAGTTGGTCGACAGGAAAAGAGCATCCTTTCTACGGGTCTCTGGACACGAAGAAGGAAACGGACCAGTCTCTCTTTCTCTGGCCAGAAGGCGGAGGACGAGGACGGGAAGGGAGAGGACGCGAGTGGCCATAAACCAGTTTGTACTATATAAGAGGCAAATTCGTAAAAGCGTAATCTTACGGTGGCCCGGGGGCCGTCTCGAGTTGGGGTCACGTTATGATAACATCTTTATCCTTTCTCGTATAAATTTTACGGGGCACGGCGCTTTAACCGAAATACAGCCGTAACCCGGACCGCACGAATTATAAGGATCGTTTCGCGGATTAAAGGGACCTCGACCGCGGCGATAAAATTGTGTTGTTCCTTTCTTTCTCTCCTTCCGACAGCCACGGGGGGGGGGACCAGCGGAGGTGGCCCTCGGACAGAGATATCAAAGGAAACGGCACGAGAAATCCGCCGCTTCTTCCTCCACGCCGTCTTAATAAGACAGAAACAAATGACTTTTTCACCGATCTCCGATGTCGCTTAGAAACGACGCACGCACCCTTTGTGGTAATTCACTTATCCATGTACAGCTGACAATGTCCGATGCAAAATTTCACTCTTCAATTTCTTCCTCTCCCGCAGAATTTCATAATTTATCCGAATTCCACAAAAAATATTAGATATTCTGTTTAAAAAACTGAAGGTGACCATCATATCTCGATAAAAAAGCGAAGTGATAAAAAACTGATTAGAGCACTGTATGTCTACCAGGAAACCGTGCAACTTTTGTTCGAAACATTTTTTCGTACAACGAATAACTTACTCACCCTGGATATTAGAATAAGGACTTTAATACGCGTTCCAGAATTTTTCGACTTCTTTCAAACCTTGAACGGTTAAAAAATTAGTCGTGAACATAAACGATCAGTGTGCCAACGTCGTTGATGAAAATCATATTTTTCAGACTCCGAGAAAGGAGCCGGATATTTTCAGACTTTGATATATGGATGTAGTTCTCCGGGGAAATGTTTTTAGTATTTTCAATAATCATCTGGGAACTGTCGAAAAGTATATAGGTCACATGCTCGAGTGATATTTTGTTTCAATATTCCAAGGATATACATATTATAATGAATGCACGACGGATTTTATACATTTATAATTTGGCTACGTAATATGGTAAAAATAAAGTAAATGAATTTTTGAAATAACACTGATACATACTGCCGTACTTGCAGTCCGTCTCTACCATGTCTGTCTATTGAAATGAATAAATTGAAAAACTAAACCAGTGCGATGGTATCTGAGGGATGCACTCGTCAATGCGTTATTTTCAACAAGGTTGGCATCTGATTTCTCGTTGCTTTTGGAAAATTGGATGGTAGTGTCATTCAGCAAACTTTCCGTTTTATTAAACATATCATTTAATATAATAAATAAATCATAATAATATAAAAATATAATAAAATAATAAATTAACGAATAAAATTAAGTGACAAAAAGGTATAGTAATTTCGTTTTTCGTGTAGAAATGGCATTGCTTCCATTTGTTATTACAAGACTACGGATGTTGATGCAATTTTTTATTTTTATAGGAAATTTTAAGAAAGCGGAAACAAATAAAATTTTATTTTCAGCGGTAGTAGCCTTTATAGATCTGAAATAAATAAAAATCGTATCAAATTCTGTGGAATTTTATATCCTATAATTTTTTTTAAATTTTCAGAAGCCATAAATGCATAAAAATCCGCAGTCTAGTTTGTTTATTACTTAATCTTATTTTAAATCGCAAAATCCTGGTATATCTTGACAGCTGACATGTCAGACCTCACTTCCTGTCTTATAGTGTTTCCTAACCATGCGGTGCAAATTTCATTTCGAATAAAGTCGCAAAACGTCATATCATTCAATTTTTTGCTAATAAAAAATTGAAATTTCACGAACATGGAATCTTTATGTTGCCTGAAATATCGCAACAGATCATAGAACAAAATGTCATAAAACCTATTCTAAATTGTAAAAAATTGGCTTTCATTTTTCCTTGACAAACGAAATGACTTTCCGAACGACCTAATACAATCTGAAGATTGTATCCATCCAGCCACGTTTCCTACAATTAAAATGACCATGACAATCTCCCGATGCCTCTCAACGAAAGCTCGTTAATATCCTCAGTTCCCCATACTAAAGGGCACTGCTTTGTGACTGGCTGACGCCGTTGACATCTGCTCAAAGAAGACTGGCATTCACCCTCGCTCCGCCTTGTCCGTTCGGGTGCTCTCAAAGCGTGGATCGATCGTCCGATCTCGCGGCCGCGTAACTCTAATTAATGAAATAAAATCGGCCTCAGAGTAAAGGCTCCCGTTCGTTGCAGAAATATTGGTGGACCGTTGGGTGAAACTGTTCGCGGAAACAGGATACTTTGTGCCGGGGCGGCCCCCCGGTGTATGATATTAAATCCGCTCCGAAACTATCGGGGACCGGGTTTCGGCGTATTCCGGACACGCGCGGAATTTCAAGTTGCGCGTCCACCGGGGTGACCCTTGCAACCCCCGCAACGAAAGGGTTGGCCGAGGTAAAGATATTCCAATAACGCGTGCGGCAGCGCTTGGGGTTTAAAGGACAAGGCGCGTGCCTCGCTCAATTTTCTTACCCCGCGATCCGGTTAAAGACGCTCCACAGGAAAAATCCCTTTGCCTCGACGCTCTGTAGGAGCCTGGCCATCGGGGTGGGGGGAAACAATGTCACCAGGCGAAACTCGATTACCATCCGCGACCCCATTGTTCCCTCGACCTCGTACTCGCGAGCAAAAGTTAGCCCTCGACTCCCGTAAGGCTCGAGATGCTCGTGAACCCTCGCTTATTCATTCTCTTTCGCAACTTTCGAAACTTCCATTTTTAGAGGGCTCTCCTTTAGAACGGTGGGGCCTGCTGTTGATCGAGACTTCGGGGTAAGAGCTGAACCCGTTGGTTCGTCATATCTATGTATTTCACTGCCCCGGTGATTAGAACTTCTTTGTTGTTCGTATCTTCATCTCTTCTCTTCTTCCAGCACGATTTTCTCCTGAATAAGTGGTGAACTATATTTCTGCCTTTTGGAATAATTGAATAGATGACTATTCAAGAAACGAAATTCATGAAATTGGCAGGAAGACGTCGGAATAATTGGTTGCTCGATGTGGCAATTAGAGAATCGACTAGTGTAGTAAATCGAATTCTCCTTTTACAAGGTGGAAGAAGGACGTGTGTTACGCTAGCCGATTCTCTCAGAGCTACAGCGAGCAGTGAATTGTTCTCAAGTCAAATGGCAAAGTTGAGATACAGTTCTACCACTTTGAGCCAACCAATATTCGTTTCTTCCACCAACTACTTTAATACTATTCTTTATACTTTTATATACTTTATTATATATACTAGTATATATACAGTAGTGGACAAAAGTTTAAAAATCCCCTAAAAAAGACGATAACTATTTTAATATTAATATTGTACTATATGATTTGAACTTTTTTGGGAAACTGGAGCAATTAGTTTACTACAGGATGTGAAAGAAATTTTTTCAAAAATTGCAATTGATCGGAATTGTTGAAAAAATACTAAAAGTTGCATTTTCGACTTTTTTTATGTGGGACTATATTGAAAATTTAAAAAATACGTTCTGTCGGTCTGTATCAATTAAACATATTCTGAAAATTTCGTCAAAATCGGTCGATGTTGCAATGAGCTACAAACTTTTAAAGATGGTACAAATCGTAGATTTTCACGATTCTCGGCCTCTAACTGCAATAAATCTAAGGATTTTTACATCTTTTGAAATTTTTACAGTGCATATAATTGACACAGATCGACAAAACGTATTTTTTAAATTTTCAATATAGGCACACATAAAAAAGTTGAAAATGCAACTGTAAAGCCTAACATTGTGATCGAACGTTGCCGAAAATGTTTGGTATCGACAGAATGATTAAAGGGTTAATTAGCCTTCGGTAAATGACGCGTTAGAGAATGAGGATGCTTTTAGCAGGGTTTACACTAGGAATTCTTGATCGGCGGGTACGAACGCAGGTCCCGAGGATCTCGTATCCGTGATACGGACTACCGTCGAGCGAAACGCGCTGGAACCCGAGCTTGTACCCGCCGGGACCCGCCGCCGGTACCCTCGTCGGCGACCGCGTGGGCAAATAACAACACATTTCGAGGGTCTGTCGGTCTGCGAACGGCGTCGACGTGGGCGAGCCTGCCGACTGCATTCTTTCGACATTGTTGCGCATTCGTCGGGCATTGGCCGCGACGCGATTCCCTCGGGAATCGGCTGGAAACAATTCCGCGAGTCGGATTGCAGTTTCAAAGACAAAGGCGCGGCGGCCGTGGAACTAAACACCCGCGAAACAAACGGTAGTATTGTCGGTGGCGGTAGCTGTTCCCTCTCTTTTTCTCTCTTACCTAACCGCTCTCCCTTCTCCTTCGTTTTCGCCGCACGCGATCCTTTTCAAAAGGATTCCGGAGAATGTCCGTACGAAAAATCGGACTCTCTTTCTCCCCACTCCTTGCCCGGGCAATTAATTCCGCTTAACTCGATACCAGAGGATCCCGGACTGCGGGAGCCCACTTATCGAAATCGCGCGCTCGATGGCGCCCCCCGTATATCGATTCTACACGCTCGCCCGAGAACTAAACCGCTTCCCCTCCTTTCCATATATCCAGCTTAAATTTAAAAATTCACAAGATCCTACGTCGTATTTTCGCATTAGACTCGCTTAAGAGAGCCGGTTCCGGATCGCTCGGGAAATAACGCAATTTTCGGGGATTTTTTGTTGAGCGATGGCTCCGCCATACTTCCCGATTTCTTCAACCTGTCGCTGCCTCATATACTTCTAAATACGAATGGAATTTTTCCTTCATTGTGTATCAACTTTTCTGAGCATATCGTGTTCCCCCGTAGAAGGTAGTCGTGGAAAGATTTCAAGAAAACCAGAAATTGGGGGGAGCGATCGGCAAGAGAACCGGTTAATAGAGAAAACACTGGTACGAGGATCGCCGATGAAAAATTAAATTGAAGTGGCTGCCGAGTTCTCTGAGCGGCAACCCTGTCCTCCGTCGTTGTCGTGAATCATTCATTTCATTTTGTATGAACAAGTCGGAACCCCGGCCGAACCAAGAGGGAAGTTGCAGTCGGAATCTATTCCGAGATTCGTATTCTTCGTTGGAGATATTATCGAACGAGGTCCACCGTTCAATCTATCGGACGCGGTTCGAGAGATCGAGTTTCCTTTTCATCAGGGTCGCATCTCGTTTCCCTATTAATGCCTTAACCCTGCTATAGCGGACCCGTTGTGAACGCGGACTTGGTTTCCGGTCCATAATGTAACTCAAATGAAACGCACAATCTCGTCTACGGCATTGTTCCCCATGAAAATTGTTGAATAAATTAGATTCAGTAGGGATCCATTTTTCTCATAAATGCATAACATCCTCGAAATCTGATCAGAAAGTTTTAGAAATATAATAAAATCCGGCAAGTTCGCACGCCGTTGTATTTAACCCTCATCAGTCCTTCGAGGCAATTTGAAGTTGAACAGTTTGAACACAGTATTCACGAAATAAGTTATAAGTACTATTCTATTATTTCTAGGTAAATTTGCCTGCGAATTTAAACGTGATTTTAATGCGAAACACCTAATTACCGAAAAACCTAACAAACATTCCCACCGACCTAGAATATTTCTCTTTTGTATGTTCTTTTTCACGAGATACATACGAAACTGGTGCAATTTACTCGTAGTATACTGAAATGCTTAGTCATTTATTGAATACAAACAAAATTAATAACGTAAAAAATATTTTGAATAATTACATTCCAATTTTTATTGTCGCCTTAGGCCGCTATTAGACTAGGCCACTGGTGGCGCAACTTGGTGGCGCCACCGAATTGAAGAGCTTTTATGAATCGGTAACTGGTCGTACCACCAAGCGTTCCGATAAACATTTTACGATAAATGTGGTTTGTCGTCAATTTGAACGTCAATGTCGTCAATTGTTCATGTTTTCGTGATTCTGGTGGCGCAACTTTGGTGGCTTTGTCTAATAGGCTACATTCAAATCAATGCCCCGGCTGGTGGCGGCACCACCAAATGTTGCCCGGCCGGTTGCCGATGCCATCCACCAAATCGGCAACAATTTTTGGTGGCTCCACCAGTTGTCGTAGTCTAATATGTAGGTTACATTTGTTTCAATGCCCCACGACGTGCTGAGCCACTGGTGGTGCAACCAAGTTGCAAGTCTAATAGCCTAGTCTGATAGCGGTCTTAGAGTCACATAAAAAAACATCGAAAAACAACTATTTACCGTGTTAGAAATAACATCGATGAAAATCGATCTTTTACCACTGTGTGAAATGAGGGACGAGTGAGGTTTAAAACTGCCAGTAGAATCAGTCGGTCATGAACAGCCACAGTATTTCCTATTTAATCAATTACGGTAGAGTCCCATATAACGCAATGAAAAAATTGTACAGTCGTCGTACGCAATGTTTTGTACATGTTCTGTACATTTTTTTACTGCAATATACAATACATATATAGAGTCTTTTTAAACAAGTTTCTGGTCGCGTTTTACGGGTGTCTGCTGTATCTAGAAAACGAGGCGCGTCGAACAGAAAAGTGTTACTCCACGTGATCGACGTATTCTTCCACGTGGAATCACCACCCATCATCATAGAACACGATCTGAAAGACTCATACAGGATGCTGTACAGCACCCCGTGAAGAAACTGATTTCTCAGCCGAAATTGTTCGCCAGCACGGGAAACCGAAGAAAGGAAGTAACTCACGGATTTCGGAAATATTCCTGTCAATATTGGAGGTAGCCAGATCATAGATACCGGCGGAACAGTTCCGTTCAATAATTCATGTCATTCCGGTGAAAAGCTTAGCGCGGTTCGACGATATTCAGGGACGGACCGGTAGCCTACTTTCCCGAAGGATAACTGGAAATCCCAAACCGACCAGGAGCCGGATGAGATATCCGTCGAACGCGTATGTATACCTATCCGTTCCGGAATATCGTCGCATTTAAAAGTCAATAAACCTAACTAATTTATATTCGTCCCCGCGGCGCGTTATCACGGCACATTATCCAATTTCATTAAGGTCGCGTAGGAACTCTTCCATCCCCACCCACCGACAGTGTTAATTAACGCGTTTATGCTCCGAATTCCGAGGCCGAGCAAAGGGAAGGCCATTTGCGAAATTGGACCGGGCCGGGTAGGATCAGGTCGGGTCTGGCCGGTTCCGTGTTATTTTTCAAGCATTAAGCGAGGAGTGTTCGTCATTTAATTGAATCTCGACGAGATCTTGTCAGCGCAGAGATGACTAGATTTTGCTCACTGAAATTTCACTATAATTTCGAGATCTCCTGATTTCGGGGAGCATTCGGAGCTGCGAGCCAGGTTTGCAGAGATCGACGCTGCGTTGCACCTCGATAGAAAAAGAGGAGAAAAACTGGGAGAACAATTTAAATGGCATTTCGGGTAGTCGAGGATTTTTGTAGTACATCTTTTTGTAGTACCAGCGACTTTACGATTTCTTTTCAAAGAGAGCAAGTGAGCTAGAGCATTGCCGTTTTGTAGTACGTCCACTCTTTTTTATCGGAAAGGTGGCAGTCGTTAAAAGTCGCAGTTAGAGGACGATAAACCGAGACGTCTACCCGTTCGTAAAGTTCGCACGGCGTCGTGCCCGTTCTCAAATGAGATGCGAAGTACGGTGCATACGGTAATTACCCGAGGAGAGGGAATTTTTGCGTGACGCAGGAACGCGGCGGTTTAACGGAGAGATTATAGGATTACCGTCGAACTGTTCGGTAAGTTGGCGACGTACATGCCGTAACCGTACAGCCATGGGGTTCTTGAAGGGGGTACAGGTGGAGAGGAGGGACGTGCTCCCAGAAATCGCGCGGGGTGCATGTGCAAGTTACTTGGAGAGAGTCTTGTTTTCGCTGCGTCGCTTGAATACACGACGACGCAGAATTAACCTCCTCGTCAACGGGGCGCGATGGCTGCGCGTCAGCCTGTCGGAGGAAGTTTGCAAAGCCGAAGAAAGCGTGTAATTAATAGTCCACGGTGCCGGCAATTAACGCGGCGAGAAGAAGCGCGTCGCGGTTTGACGAGCCCCCATGGTTCTTCCGATCGGATTTGCCAACCGCGAAACTCGCACTTTCAGCGAACAGATTCCGCGTCGCTGATCGTTACAAATCTTTATGCGGGATCCATTTGCAATTTCTTCCTAAACTGCTTGAAAAAATTGACAAACGAAGAATGAAATGCCACTAATCATAGGCAGTTTCACATTTGTCAGAAACACTCAATATCGTGGGAACTAATGGAACCCCTAAATCAGAGGTGGGCATTTTTGTCTCAATTGAGACCATACCATCTCCATCATAGAGCCCACTATCTCCTACCAGCATCCGTTGTTACGATGGAGGAACGACGCGCTTCGTCCGTCGCAAGCAGTGCGTAGGCCTCTCCATAGACCAGCGGTGTGCACGGTAGGGGCCCCTCAAAAACTCCTGCTTCCCCACCAACTTCCCTTTGATGCAACGCGTGTCTTCGTCGCTGGTAACGACGGATGCTGGTGGGGCATCTTGTGTCATTTGAGACCAAAATTTCCACCCCTGTCTAAGGGTCTCGCGCATCGAGACAAAGGCACGCGTTGCATGACAGGAAGGTTGGTGGGGGAAGCAGGAGTTTGAGGGGTCCCTATCGTACCCACCCTTTCCCTAAAGGGTTTATTAGCTACTCAACGACATTAATCTTGTAGAGGGGATGGTATTTATCGCCTGCTGCTCATAAATGAGGGATGTTTACGACAATAACTGGATCAGGGGCTGATTCAACTCAATACTTTCCAAAGTCAAGCCAATCTACCGGAGTGAATTTCTGGGTTCCGGTGATCTGAAGTGGAGCGAGTCGTAAAATCTCCAGCCAAGGGAATCATGCCGCAGTATGCAGGGTTGGAAAGAAGTGTTCTTTTACGTCAGCGAATTAGATTACTTCTTTCCCAACCGTGCAGCAAGGGAAACAAGGCAATCGAGTAACGATCGAGGAACATTCAGGTGTTCGTAAAGGGGTTTACAGGTGCGTGACTGGAAGCGCCGGGCGTGGCTACGAAGATACAAAGGTAGCGAGGATTTTAGAGGCAGTTGAGCGGTGTCGGGGCGGCGGCAGTTCATTTTCGAAGTCGTAAGCGGGGCTGTTTAGCGGCTGGAACTCGTATTTACGAGCCGCTTCGCGTATTTCACGCGTTCCCGCGGTCCCGGGCCGTCGCCGACCTAATAAAAATCATTGTTTAAATTCTCGTAAATGTAAACGCCGCCCCGGCGAGTGGCTGTAACGCGGTAATGCCCGCTTAATGCTCCCGGCGTCATCTCTGCCGTTCACTATAACCGCTCAAACTTTTCTCTTTATTTCAAACGCGACGATCTTCAGGAACGGGGGCAACAAAACACATACTCGCATATGTATGGCTTGGATATGACGTCGATCCTTTCCCACGACATTGTACATCCGACGATGCTTGGAACCATTCCTGGCTTTGTGCAATTTCTGTTTTACATGGAAGTCCGCTGTCTAAATCTTATTCTTCTCCGCGAATCCAACATTCGTTAAATCAACAACCGAAACAGATAGAGATCTTGAGTAATTAAACGACAGAACGGAAAAAAAAATCTTCGATGCATTCAACCAACGATCTCGAAATTCTTTTTAACGGTGCGCTTTTCGGCATCGTAGGGGATCGCGTCGCATCCGGTTTCCGGGCGTCGCTATTCCATATGGATGGGCGCAACGAACGGCGCTGCGTACATCGCGCGGGTGCAGTCGGATGCAGCGTAGCGCAGGGTCGCGTCGGATGCACCGGTGCGTGCCGTAATCGCACGGGAAGCGTACTTTTCGCCCGGGAAATGATATTTACCCCGTCGCCGGCTAAACACGGTGGCGGGGGTTGCGAATCAATGGACCGTTGAATCGGCAACCCGCTCGAGTCGCTTGTCTGTATTGACCGTGCGTTAATTGAGTGACGTCAAGTAAATAGTTGCAGCGAGAATGGCGCGGCCGTCCTCCGTTTTCCTGCCCCGACTCGTCCAGACGATTTTCCGCTACGAAATTTTCAAGGAGACTAAAGGAAAGACGTCGTGCGGTTCGTTCAACGCTTTCCTTATTCCACGCGAAACATCTCGCGTCCCTATGATGGACATTTTGGCGTGGCTTTTAAACACTTTTCACGAGGAAAAGGAAGATTAAGATTTCTTCATAAAATCTACTGCGAATTTCCGTACACACTGTACCCTGTATTATCCAAATGGTAAATCTTGGTAAAGGGGAATTCAGCTCCGATCACGTTGCTCTTGAATTATGTTGTCACGGTCAACATTCTGAACAACTTTTTCCGAGATATTCGCCAAAAAACTTTAAATAAATCGAGATTACGTGTACAGTTGATTCTGCAAGTTTTCATATGTGTTCAACCTATGTGAAGATGAAGGTCATCTTAGCTGGGTCCTCTTTTTTCAATATTTACCCTGTAAATATCTAGCTCTGGTAAACACTTTGTTCGACACAAGCGGTAGAGTTCTCTGTTTCAAAGAGGCGGCCGCGGTCCTGGCGCGAGTAATTGCGCTCGCAATCGTCGATTTCCTCGGCGGGAATTATGCGGCCGCGATAAATTCCTCGGGCCTCGACCAGAGCCGTCGGGGGAACCGTGTTACGTAGAAATCTCGTGTCCTTTCGACATCCCTGTGAAATCGCGATAAAGCCTCGCCTCGCCGTGAGAATTAACGAGGTCCGAATACTTTGCGCCGGCGAGAGAGGAGAGAGAGCGAACGGTATTCGCGATACCGGCGAATTCCGTGGAGATCCGCCAATTAGATTCGAATCGATGCAGGTCAAGAATACCCCAAAACACACCCGGCCCCGAAGATATTTCGGGCCTGGAACAGGTAGCCAAAGGGAACGGCCTGTATCGCCGCGAAGTTCGATCGGTGGTCGCGCTCGTCGAGAAAATAAATTTCGGTCGGGCCAATTATCCGCGATAACGATTGCCGTTCGCACGTTTACGGAGGACAATCGTTCACCGAACGATCATTCAGATGAACAGATTCGGCTCGTGGATTTGGTTAGTCGTCTCGAGTGCTTGTCGTAAGTAGAGATCCCTATTTCACGTATATTTAAATACACTTGTATTAACATGAATTCTATTTTAACACGAAAACTAAACATTTCGCCCGACGTAAAATATTTCCATTCTATATGATTTTTTTCATTTTATATAACAATGTGGAGTTGGAACATTTCTACGAATGCTTGAATAATAGATTAGGAAAATAATTCCTCGTTTTTATTGTATTAAACTTGTATTCGAATGCTGTCCAACACTATTTCCATCCACGTATGAAATCTCGGACATGAATAAGAGACAGACGACACGAATAAAATAAATAGCAGAACACCATAGTCGAGGGACGGGAACCCACACGCTCGCGTCATCGTAAGAACCTTTATCTTCAAAAAAGCAAAACCAGTGGACATTAATGAATCGAACCGATTCGCCTAGCTAGATCAGAATCGCGTCTCCCGTTGGCAGACCACACGCGAGCCTTGACTTCTTCTTCTCGTCCGAGCCGCGTTTCTTTTTGGTCTCGGCGCTTAACTTCATGTTCCTCGAGGCATTTCGCAACGAATAATCGAAGTCCGGTGAAGATAAGTCACCCGGTCTCGGATCGGCAGGTATCTTATCGGCAAACGAAAGTGGCAACAATACAGGTGGGACGTATTCAGAATCGCCTTGCCTCGCCGCGCCGACTGAACACGGCCGTGTCGGCCCCGACATTTGCATTAATTCGCGCGGCGCGGACGTCTCTCATCGCCTTCCTCGCCTCTGTTGCTCCTTTTTCTTTTTTTTTCACTTTATTTCATCTCGACCCGATCGTTTTAATTGGCGTTCGAACGTGCCAGAAATTTCTCGACGTGGAAATTCCGGATGATTACGCGGCGGCCTGTTTGCGCCGATGATTCCTCGAAAGGTTTCTCTGTTCTACCATCTACTGACTGATCCTCGGAGAAACATGACTCGCAAGGCTGCATGAAACTGTGTACAGACATAGCGAGACATTCAGGAAGACGCTAGCGAAGTAAATTCTTTGAAACAAATTTTTTTTAAGATTAAAAGTCTTGAATCGTAAAAAAATCTTTAATCTTAAAAGAAATTTTGTTTTTTTACCTTATTTTTCACATTCAAGGACAATTTTGCGGGGAGTTCCCTATGTCATTTTCGACTAAGTCGAGGGTGTAGAATTGCGTTATAGTGTCCATAGCGACATACATATAATTTTGTGGCACCGTGTACTATTATGTTCGGGGAATTACAAAAATCGGTATAGAGACGTCAGGATCCCGATATCGGGCGCGTGGCTAATGCGGCCGTTACCACCCGCGTGTTTCTCTCTCCGGGGCCACCCTCGGCTCGGAACCAGGTGGTTCTCCTCTCCCCGCATGGCCCGGGGCTGCTCTTAATCAGCGATCGCAGCCCGAGAAAAATAAATCGTCGCATTATTCAACGGGCCCAGGTAATATGGATCGCGGGATGATGAAAAATAAAGGATCACGGGTGGAGCGGAGGAACTCGTAGCGGGGATAGGAGAGGGACCTGTGAAGAAGAAGAAGAAGACGAAGAAGAAGCACGGGAAGAACGGACCCTGGTGGAGACGGGGGTGGAGCCGGCGCTAAGCGTTCACTCGTACCCGGCGAGATAACTTTCTGTAATTCAACCGTACGGCGACGAATACTAATTCCTGCCATTAATCTCCGCGGGTCGCCCACCGTTTCTCGATTCTCAGGGATGGTCTGTCCTCTCTTCCGGACCGTGGGCCTCCGAATACCGCGAATCGGATCTCCGAGATTTTTGGAAAAAGTGTCCCTCCTTTTGCTCGTTCAGGGTCGAGCCTAATTAACGATCGGAAAAAACCGGTGATTTTTTGGAATTTTTTCTGGCGGAGCCGATGGACCGTTTCTTAAAACGAGCTTCCTGTTTTGAAGTACATATATGTATATATTATAGAATTTGTGGTAATTTTTTAACAACAGGATCTGAAAAAAATGATTGTGTAACAACCATTCACCTAGAAGGCTTCGAAAATGATCTACTCGTTACTTGCTACGGGTAAATCGTCCTAAGTGGGCGTGGTCTCGTTGCTCTCGACTTCAATCCAGCCAAGTGCTTGCCCCACAGGGCAATTTTAATCCCCTCTTGATACAGCAAAGATTATAATACTCTCTCGGAAAGACATGACCTGTAAGAATTTTTTCTGTAGAAGCTGAATGCTACATTTTATAAAACGTGTTGTGTTAGAAATGTTAAGAAATGTTCGAGTAACGGCGTCATTCCAAAAACTAGTTTTCTCAAATACCCGAAGCTGGATTTTAAAAAGAAATAGCAAAACGTCCGCTTCAGACGCAGCATAAGGGACTTCCTCCCTTATCGAAACCGTTGCTTACCCTCGGGTACGCTTTCCACAGAGCCTGGAACCCTTCACGAGGCGCTCAGGATAACCGGCAAGCGGATATGACAGGTTTTACACGGAATCAGCGGTCCGCCGATGAAATTTGCCGGGACCGATACACGCTGGAGAGCGGTTTTTCATTTGGCCGAGTTCATCCGGCCGTTTGTTAATAACGCCGCTTTGGCGTGTCAGATCAAGCTGACGTAACGGTGAAATAAAGCTGACGGGTATCTTCGCGTGGAGATTCGTAATTTAAGTCTCTCGAATCCTGTCAAACTCAAAGGGCTCCCTTGCGACTTGTCACATCTTCGATCCTGCCATTTTCCAGAGGAAGTTCCCAACAGTTTCTCCGAGGAATTTTTCGCTGGAAATCGGCAGAAATCGTTGCTGGTTCCTCTCTCGGTGGCTCGTTCGTGGTTCTTCTAGGTTCTGTCAGTTTCTAAGGCCTTCCGGTTTCCCGCTTCCGGTCGAAACTGAATCGATAGTTGTCCGGGGTCTCATTATTCGGTTTATATCCGGTACTCGATGAACCGGCGCGACGCGATAAATTGCCAGCGAAATATGAGACCGAATGGCGACACCGGGGGCCGCTTGCGAAATCCACATGCCGGAATTGGCACGATTCCACCGGTGGCACCTGTCGCTCGTACGCGCGCATAAATTTTTTCCATCGTGGCCCCCGCTCGACGAGCTCACGCGCGATTAATAGGGCCAGATTAAGCGTGGATCCCGTCCGCCGGAAAGTCCTCCGCGAATCGAACGATTTTCACGTTGACTACGCGACCCACGAAAATTATTCGACGACTCGCGCGACTCCTCCCCGTCTAGTCTGCTTCCAGAGACCCGCAGCTTTTTATCCCATGGATTTTCCTATTAACATCATCGTATCGCCGTGCTGCCGCAATATTTTCCTGCGGAATATTCGGGAAGCTCCCTCAGGTTGATACGGAAAATTACACCGTCCGTAACTGGCGAAAAAATGCGCCGGATTAGCGAGAATCTCTGCCAGTTGCGCCGTCATTACTCTCATTATCTTCCCTCCGTTTAATTTAATGACGGAAATGTTAACATCGCGGTAAATTTATTTAGCGGCGAGTAGAGTGTATATGTTTCCGCAAATTTACATGTTTAACTCTCTTATACTACTTATAAACCGTAATTATAAAAGGTCTCTACCTGTTCTCTTATTTATTTTTATAATTTATTTATATTAGGTCGTTCGTAAAGTTCGTGGAAGCCCATTTTCCCCAGTTAGAATAAGGTTTATGACATTTTGTTCTATCCTGATGTAAAGATCCGCAGTGTAGGAATGATGAATGGAAGCAATGCCATCTCAACGTATGTACAAAAGCAAAATAAAATTTTCAACTCAGCTTTCAAAGTCTACAGACGGTATACGAACGAACATGTTCCTGAAATAAAATTTTTTAAAACAATATTTTAAAGTCTGTATTCCACAACCAATATATGTAAAATTGATACACCAACGATCAAATAGAATCGATGCAGGAATGAAACGCAACAGCCAACCGACACAGAAAACTAGAATAAAAATTGCGAATCTGCTCTCGATTTGTCGAAACGAGATGCCGCAAGAGATCGCGTATCTAAAATGAAATTAAGATAGCAGCGACGATTGCAGAAACCGTCCACGAATTACCGAGCGCGCGATTCGCTGATTTTTCGAGCGTAAATGCTCCCGACGGCGAATCAAATAAATGGGACAATTCGGTATCGCGAGAGTCGAATTAAATAGTAATTTGCAAAGAGGGAGGGAAAGGAGAGAAACAGAGAAGCTCAATGTCGTGCATTTGTCTGTATCGTCGCGGCTCCGCGTCCATTTCCGCGAAGAATGGAAGAAAAGGTAGGACGGTTTTCCGGGACCGTCGACGAGCGACGGAAAGAATTACAACGGGCGACGATAAAAACGCGGCTCGCACGGTCCTGGCACTTCGGCAGTTTCGTATTAAATCATCATAAATTTGCATCCCGAATTGGCATAATGACTAGCGAGAGGTCCAGCCGTTCTGAGCGCGAGCTCATCATAGAGCACGCTCCTGCAGCTGCGGCTCGTCACCATTTTTTTCCCTCGGTCTTCATCTCCTATCTCTTTCTCTCTCTCTCTCTCTATATATATATATATCTGTATCTATCTATCTCTGTCTCTCTTTGCCTTTTTCCTTGCCAATTGTCCACGCGACCCGCCGAATTACTACGGGCACGCCGGTCGTGTTGTTTGTCGCGTAGAAGATGAAACGGGATTGCATTAACCCCGAGTTACATTTCATTCCGGGCGAGTTTCGGGAGCTCCCTGCACAACGTCGCGGGAGTAAAAAATATTAGGTATTCTTTGAAAGCCTTCCCGTTTGTTAACAAGCCGAAGCTTTTGATCCTTTAAGTCGATCCGCAATAACGAGGAAGGAGCGAGCGCGTTGGAGAATCGGTCTCGCGTAATTTTCACGTGGCGTCGTTTAATATTCATTACGGTGTAATGCGTGTAAATCAGCCGAGCGAAATCGCACGTTTCGCAACTGTAAACGTAGCGGCGTGGCGGAGGCAGGCCGCGATTAATTCCGATATAAGCCATCGTTCAAATATTTGAATCGCTCGACGCCGCGCATTTTTGCGCGAATTATGTAGAGGCTCCGGGCATAAAACGATAATGATTCCGCGGATCGATCGGCGAAATAATTCAACGGACTTCGAGCGAAATCGAGACGAGCCGCCAACTCTTGGCTCGCGGGCACGCTATGTCGGGAAAAGTTTGCTGCACGAGCGCCTCGATTCTAATACTCCTTGTCCCCTGGCCCGGAGCCGCTTCTCCATTCTATTATTCAAGCATCCTCCAGTTCTTATGCAGTCCGATTTCTTTGTCTACCGGATCCTCGAGTCTCCGGGCCTCTTCGACGAGGTTCCAGAGCATCTTCGAAGAAGCACCCGGGCGGATTTTAACATGAACCTTTGGCGCGAACGAATTCTAGACCGCGTCGATGCTACGTATTAGGAAATGAATTTGCCCGGCGAAATCTTTTTGCACCGGCAACATCGGTCTTCCTTTCTCTCCACTTTTGCTCTTGCCCTCTCTCACCCTCTCCCTCTCCCTCTCTCTCTCTGTTTCTTCGGCCCCTTCGATTCTTGTCCCCGATTCCTGTTAAAGACGAAAACGAAAGCGGTCTCCGACAGCCGAAAACAGAGTCGACTTGCTCGGCGACTCTCGATGTCGCGAAAATTCCCGAATAAAGTTCGACAACGAGCACAACCAACTTTAAGGTGAAACACCGTGCCAGACGTCGAAAAGAACGTGTAGACTTTGCACACAAATTAAATTGTCACGGGAAACTGTGGCAATTAATAATTAAGAATAAATGATGTGTGAAAATAGATAGAAGGTCTTGTGGATTTTCCTGGCGGAAAAGTGGAAACTAGTTTTAGGACCTAGAAGTAAGTGGTTGATTGAAACCTACCCTTTCGTTCTTCCTCCCCTAATCCCTGCCCCTATCCTACCCTTTCCCTAATCTCGTCGCCCTTTATTTATTCCCAACCATTTACTAATCAATCACTCGTACAATACGTTCTCTCAGTTACTGTCTTTCTCTAGGTGAAGCACAAATATGGTCTTCTTTCACTCGACTCCAGGTGCAAACTAGCGTATTTCCCGGGCCCAGCAGGTAAGCAGGATCAAACGAAATTTAATCACGCGGAATCCGTGCAATCAATTCACTGGCTTACGGTGCTCTCGCACCCCGTCCCATAAACGCCGTAAATTTTCATATCTCGCGAGCAGCGCCCTCGTCGGCGTATATCCGCCGCCGAAACACGATGGAAAGCCCGACAATTATTAAAGTGATAACTAGTTTTAATAAAGGGGGACGGGATTACCCGCGCGGGGGACCGGGTATATTAAAATTGCAGCAATCCGCGGGAAAATCCCTTTTACGAGGGACCACGTGGCCGAATTTTCACTAGATACAGTCGGGGGGTGGATCAAGCAAAGAAGAGGCGGAAGAGAAGCGGGGTTCCAGGACGAAAAGACGACAGCCGCGAAGAGGAGGAACGAGCAAACTTTCCAACCGCGAGCCAGGCAACGTCGACCGACTAATTAACATAATTAGAATCACTCTTAACCGTGAGCTGAGGTGGTGGAAGAGAGTCCCAGGTGGAAAGCGGCGGAAAAGTGGACCACCGCGGAAGACACCGGCTGCCAGAGGAACTTTTTTAAGCTGTTCTCGCTAATTTCCAGACGGACGACGCAATGGAACCAGGGTTCGGAGGCGGACACGTCGGTGATAAGTGAGTTTTCACCGAGTTTCCAAGCCGATCCACCTCTCGGGACTCATTCTCCCGCGGTAACGTATCCGGGGACCAACAACGATTACCGGTCTTTACATTACGAGGACGCTGCCATGCCGCCGCCGCGCCGCTCCGGGACGGATATTTTAAGGGAAGTAAGTGTATCAATAGACTGCGGATCTTTATGCAAAATAAAAATTGTCTGCATCAATTGCAAGAAATAGAAACCAAAAATGTAGCTAGACAAAAATTTATTTGTTGCGTAAATAATTTTAATTGATTCTACTTTCACCCCGATTTTTATTAGAAATGCATAAAATCCGCTGTCTAGTCATTCTTATGAGAGGATCAATTGTAGAACCTCAGTAGCTTCGACAATATACCCAATTTCGTTCAACAATACTTTACAAAAGTATATCTGGCAACAGTACGAAAGTATACTAAAAAGACATCAATTTGTAATTGGTTAACTGATGCAACGAACAAGGGAGAATCAGAGAGAGAGGGAGAGAGAGAGAGAGAGACGAGGAGGAGGAGGAGTTGGCGTTGAAACGATATCGATTACCGCACCACGATGATTAATAGCTATCAGAGCGAAACTATTTTACTAGAATAATACTTTTCTATAATCCTATCGACGAATCCCGTACGGCCGGCCTTTGCGCGATTGTTCGCGGGCGCGCCGCGCCGCACCGTGGTCCTGGACCATCGATAGATAGATAGATTCAGGGAGTTAACGAGATAACGAAGTGTGTTAAAACCAGCGTCACTGATATCGCGGCAATAATTAAAGCGAGCGGCTCTCTCTCGGCTCTGCTTTCAGCCTGGTCGCGCGCCACCAGCGCGAAATATTCGCAGCTGCCGAGAACCGTGTCGATGCACTAATTTACTTCTAATCGCTGGAAAATACTGGCGACTAGAATAATATTATTATCCGGGATAATGCTATTATCGCGATTCGGTCTGACGAGGAGGGAGGGGGTGGTGCGGGGGCGGGGCAAAACGGAGCGGAGCAAAGCGAAGCCGAGCACGGAGAGGACAGCGAGAGTGAAGGGGGCGGGGGCAAATCGAATTTCGGTGAAGTTCGCAGCAAAATCATTATTATTATGGCAGATCGTTTGCAAACAATGCGCTCAGGGTTTCAAATATTGATCCTGTGACGTAATCGTCGCTGAAATTGCCCCTGCGGCCCCGCTGTAACGTGTTACGGTCTCGTTACCGGTTGGTTTATGGTGCAGTGCTTAGCAAACACAGCATTCTAATCGCTGATAAGGCCACGCGCGCGGCCCATTTTTCCGGATATCGGCCGCGACCCGCGAAATCAACTCTCGAACCGTGGTACCCGTTCTACACAGTATCTACCCTCTCCCGATGCTTTTTCGAGTACCTCGCTATCCAGTTCACACTTCCGGTTGAAATTACAAAAATTTACTTACAAATAACAGAACAGTAGAACTTATTTCGGGAAAACTGCGTCAAATTGTCACGTGGGACGGCCGAGGATTAATCAATAGAAAAATCAAGAGAGATAAAGTTTGTCCGTGCTGCAGAGAGAATTTTCGCGAAGGAGGGATTCGACAGAGGAAATTTTCGCGAGTCCTGTTCGTCGGCGAACAATTCGCGATGACTTCGAGGAACGCGAGTATCCTCGAGAGTTGGTTTTCCGCGGGCAAATGGGAACCGCGAATACGAAGCACACGCGCGTCTCTCTCTCTCTCACCCTTTCGACGTCCCGCGAAAATCGAGTTTCTCAGTAATTTCTGCCTCTGTACGCGATAGTGGTGCGCTCGCCTCCCCTTCCGTCGCCGCCTGTCTTTCCGCCTCGTATCCGTCCGATCTTTTGACGTCGCCCCGACCTATTTGCTCGGGAACCATTAACGCCGTCGGAAAATTGAGCGGCGAATTTTCACGAGGCAATCTCCTCCTTTCGCCGGCTGTTCCGCGGGAGCGATTGTTTTTTAATCCGCCCGTTACAAACGCGAAAACTTCTCCGTCTGGACCATAAAACCTGCACAGACTCGCTCGTACAAGCCCGAACCTCGTCCGGGTACCAACTCGTTTACTTTTGGAAAACCTTTGTACGACAGGAACACCGAAATCACAAAAACCTTCGTTAAAATGACAAAACGAATTGAATTGCAACATCTAAACCTTAATTGTTCATACTTATTGGTATACAGAAACACCTATATGAGTGATTCCAATATAACAAAAAAATTATTCGCTTGATAAGGGCTTGAAAAGAAGATGAGAAAAAACTCTGACCTCTCATCACAGTCTCTAATTATTCGTAGAGGTGATACTTCGCGGAAATGTTTAATCCTCGTCGCGACAAAGATAAAAATTTGGTTGAAAGCTAGCTCCCAGAAGCTGTGGAGTTAACAATGGTCAAAAAAGGACTTACATCCTTTATCTACGGAAGGCAAAGGCCACGGGTTGAATTCAGGCTGGTGTCCCAGTGAATGTTGGCCCGTTGGCAGCTCGGGAGTGTCCCCGTCCACCGCCTAATTCAAATGTAACTCAAACAGTCGGTATCCGTCGCGGATCCGCTTTAATGCCGCGAAAGAGGTGGAGAGACGTGGTGCACGGGATCACGATGTGCACATACATTTCTGTCAGCCGACGATGGAAGAAGAACGATGGCTGCGTCGAGCAAGCTGGCACGCGGTGAGACATGCTAGCTAGAGGGTGAGGATGTCGCCGAGGGAAAGAAAGGGAAACAGGCACTAGGAGGGTTGGTTTGAAAGAGAGATGGAAAGTGGAGTGACTCCGGAGAGAAACCGGGGATTTCAAAGCAAATTGCCAACCTCACCCTCGTACCTCTCTCTCTCTCTCTCTCTCCCTCTCTTCCCTATCTCGTCCATCTTGATTTCCATTTCTCTTCCACTAGACGACCCCCCTTTTCGGCTGTCGAGTCGCGTTGACTTTCCCTTTTACGTCCCGCAGCAGCGACCCCGTCAAAGGCAGCCGAATTCGGCGAATGGTGTCGCTCGAAACGCCCCGGTAAACGTTTTCGCGTTCTTTCACCTCCTCGGTAATCGCGCCGCGGAATTTCCAGTTTATTAAATACTGCTCCTTTGCGCTTGCTTTGACAGCTTGGCCCACGCGCCACCTGTGAATCGCTATCCTCCACGGAATGCACTCCTCGAGGACCGAAAACGGTGGTTCACCGATAAAGCCACACCCCGGTCTCTCTAAATGGGTCCATTCTCCGTCAATTCGGGGAGTTTTATCTGTAGGATATTTTCTACGAGACAGAATTCTTTGTTGTACCGTTTAACCTTAGACAACTAAGCTATTTTTAAGTTACTAATGAATAGACAGCGGATCTTTATGCAAATTTTGTGACAAATGGATTAATTCCGCAGTTTAATAATAAAAGCCTGAGATACCCGATTGAGAGTTCTAATATCAAAAACGTTTCAACCAAGAGGAACAGTGCTCGATGAACAATCAGATCCATGTCACGTTGCTCAGCTCTATCTTTCCATCTTGGTGCCTCGAGATGAACACCAGTGACCCGGTTCAAAGTAGAGGGGACAGAGAGAGGATCCAGTGGATCCGTCGGGGCCGACGAAACTCTCGACGTCGACGACGACACCCCGGTCGTTTACGCCCGGCCGTTTCCGTGGCGGCTGCGAAATCCGACGATAATGACTCGCGAAACACCGGCACGTCGTAATAAGTCGTAATCAGATTAGAGCCAGCGCTTTCTGAGAAGTCTCCCGAAGAAGAGAGGTAAAAGGGGGAATGGGGAAACGGGCGACGCCGCTCCGTGCCGCGCCGGCACGCCAATTGAACGTAAAATTCAGGGAGACGAGCTATTATGGCAGAGGAGATACGTTTGCCTCGGGAAAAGTTTCATTAGCCCCGCTACGGAAACAGTAATGAGGCTTTCTTCGCGTTGAGAAACGTTTTCGTCTCGAAAATACGCTCGCTGAATCTCGACTGGCCCTCCACGATCCCCTCCGCCGACGATTGGGTCGCCTCGGACCCTCAAAGGATTCCTCGGGATCCCCTGAAGATTCAATTAAATTGGCTGGGTATAGAGATCCGCGTAAATGTAAATTCGGTTTAATTTCGTTAGTGTAGTTTATTCATCTTTCATATAGAATGTAGAATATTTTGTAAATTGCTTTAAATCCTAGTTCTCGAGCCACCTCAGGCCCACACCATATGAACACCATATGACGTATGGTGCCGACCTCTATACTAAAAGAATACATTAATTCCTCAAAATCCGGTGTAAACTGACATCTGAAAGGGTAGACGAAAATTAACCTAGGATGAATCGCGAAGGAAGCTGTCCACTAAAAAAAGAACTGTTCTACGAGGAGTCGTTTCACGACAAATTAGCAGAAAAATGACGAGAATCTCGGGAAAGAGCGGTGTCAAGATAGAGTTAATAATATTCATCCGTTTGACACGTGGAGGGGATCTTGAGCGACGCGAGTCACGGTTCGAAGCCTGAAATTAATGAATCCGGTATCGACATCGGCGTCGTCTGTCGGGATCCCCCGATACACCGGCTAATTATTGCATAATTTGTCCTCGGCGATATTAATATCCGCGTATATTGCGAGGCGGTAGACAGTCTCCCGACGTCCGTGGACCGTCCGAGAACGAGAACGAGAGATCGCAGGACCGAGATTGCGATTGTAGATGAGTCGGGCTTCAAAGGGGAGCCCCCCAGGGCGAGGATAAGCAGAAGGAGAGTTCCCGATGTGGGAGGACTACCTCGTAATCGAGATGCAGCGAGAGGTAATCTCCGGCCTGTCCCCTGGCCGGTTACCTTTTTGTGGCCTCTGTCGGCTCTCTATCCCTCTCTCCCTCTCCCACCGCCTCTTCTCAGCCCTCTCAGAGACTGTTTAAGATAAGCCTGCAGTTGCGTCGATGCATCAAAACGAATTAACCGGACGCCCGTAATTATCGCGTTACTGCTCTCCGCGTTTCAACTGCATCCACTTCGTGGCAGAACCACGGGAGTCTCCAAACGATAAACAAGAAAGAACCGCGAGATTCGAGTGAAAGAGTTATAGCTTTAATAGCTGTATTAAGAATTGAAAACATGTATTACAAACAGTTATATTCAAGAGTTGCATTATTAGTTTTTATCTAGGGTCCTCTAAGCTTAATAAGAACTGACGTGTTCGAATGGAATCGTGGGGTGTTCGCGGGGAATTTGAATGCTGGAAAAGAAGATCGGCTCGCGAGGGGATCGCATGCGTCCGCGAGACCGGGATTCCAGTAGTGGCGGCATAGGGCTTAGGTTCGTTCATAAAGCGACCGGGTAGAAAGCATTTATCCTTTCGGGGTAGAAGGCCTGGACAGCGGTAGAATAAACGGAGTCCGGGGCAGTCTTATTTTGGCGAGGACTACGGCACAGCCGGGACGTGCTCCTCCGACTTGGACGGGCACCATTATTTCTTCAGTGTCGACAACTCCTTGCCGCTGCCCTTCTGTCCTCCCTACGGCCCCTTATAGCTTCAACAAACCAACGCCAAATACAGAGAGAGAGCTCGACGAGGAACGAGACAGAGCAAGAGAACGTTAACGCAACAGAGACGGCGAACATCGGTGAGAGAACGAAACCGTGCAAACGAGAGAAAGAGAGAGAGAGAAGTTAGAGAAACGCCATGGACTGTCCCCGTTGGTCAGAGGAGGACAAGAGGAGGCTGCGGCCACTCACAAGGACTACGCCGTTAAGCCAGGGGAATGGTGGCCTAAGACCATCCCGCGGGCTCTGCCTCTTTTGTTGACAGGACTATGAGAACTCGCGCACCGTGATTTATCGAGGCTCGCTTATTCTTAGTCCTTTGCGGCGGCTCGCGATATACCCGAGCCGCGTTAGCTAACTGGCTGGATTATTAAGCGCGATACACGAGACACTGTCCCTACCCTAGATACCCCACCTTCCTTCGACCAATCCAATTTTTCCGGACGATTTCACCGAGGTTTTTCCATGGGACGATATTTTCTACTTGTTAGAGCACGCCACCCGCTCTCCCTCATCGATCAACGCTTTCGTTCGGCTGACAGCTGAGGCTGCCGGGACCAGGTCCTTATTAATTCTTTCTATGAGCGCGTCCTTTGTGCCAATGTCTGATGTGCCTCATTCTCTCTTGTTAATCCTTTGCGCTCCGGGATTCTTTTAAATATTAAACTCAGCTCCTTCGAAGAACTAGCTTGTACGAGGGTGAATCAAGAAGTACCGTGGATCATCGAATTATTAGGGCAAATTAAGGACTACATTAGAATTTTTATGTGAATATCTGGCTACACTGTATACACTTTTATACACCATTTTGTTACGTATCAAATTGTTAATGTACCGTTCACAATATTTAGCAATGTTGTCCTCGAGGTGGGGGATAAATGTATTAGGTCGTTCGGAAAGTGACCTCGTTTTTCAAATTCCCAAAATTATGATATATCTTGGCAGCTGACATTTTGGACGTCATTTCCTGCCTTGTAGTGCTTTCTAACCATTCAAGTATTTTTTCGTCATCGCATCAAATGTGCAAAATTTGAAGTTACGTTAATATGTTCGACATGGTCGTCGCTTTTCTTTTTCTAATTGTGGAAGGTGCTTGTATGCTACTCTGTATACTATGTTTGTTTTGCAATGTTATAGAGAATATGCTTCTTGGCTCTATTGGATGCTATTGTTGGAGTCACGTCGATCGCGTCTCGGAGGTGTTAAGAATTGCGTTCTGCTCGTTAGAGTCGCCTGACCTGCTCGTTACCTGCTTGAACATCGCAGTGTACGTGCAGGTCGATAATCCGGCCGCATCGTAATCGGATGTCACCGGGCAAACGCTCTTCCTCGTCGATTCTCTCGCTCGGCAGCTCAATTCCCCACGAGGCCGTGTTTTCAGCCGATATTTAACGCGACCGAAGTCCGTGGTAACCCGCTCTCCGCTCTAATTACAGCACGCCGAAAACATAATCGCCGCGACGCGCGACTGCGCTCGACGGAGCACGCGGAACGATTCTGCGATGCTACTTTTCCTGTAATTCATTACAACCTAGATGTTGATGCGGCTTGTATATATAAATCAATTAAAAACAAAAAGAAGAAGTCCGCTGTCAAGAGGTTCGCTGAAAAACGGCCAGGTCGATCGGTAAATATCGCTGGGGAGAAATCGAAAACTCTATCACCCAGCAAGGGGGAAACGAGCTAACCAGTAACACGGAGAACGGATCCTCCATGTATAATAAAATATGATAAAAAGCGGCCAATCCCGTCTACCGATCGGAGCTCGGTTTCCCTTCGGATTTCGACCATGCTGTCGGTCAGAGTCCTCTACCGGGTGCCAGTCTTATACATATATTTTTCTCCAACACACAGAACCTCGAAAGATTAGACCCGAATTTATTAAGGTTTAATACAAATCCATCTAATCGACATCTAAACAGAAAATAATCCACATATACATACAAAGTTTCCGGCAAATTTACCTACAAATAACAGAACAGTAGAACTTAGTATCTCGGGAAAACCGTGTGAAATTTACACGAGAAAGGGATGAGGGTTAATTTTTAGTGCACTCCGCAGGAAATGTTCGTCGCGACTCGGCATTACAGAGCGGGGTTAATAAAACTTTTTACGTTACCGTATCTGCCGTTTCTGACAGATCACCGGGGAACTATTAGATTGTCCATGAAATTGAAAAGATTCGCGGGGCGCGGCGAGGCTCGCGACTCCGACATCAATCGCCGAGAGAGGTTTCTCGCCCGGGAAGATGTACGGGATCGAGCGGGATCGGATAAATTTCTGGAACGGTCTCTCTCTCTCTCTCTCTCTCTCTCTCTAACTCTGTACATAGAATTCCCTCGAAGAAAGCAGGGGCTCCCGGTTCCCGATGGCCGCGTATCCGTTCGAACAGACCGCAGACGTATCCAGCAGGATATCTCCGGGCCATAATTCAAAAACGGAAGCGGGAAAGACGGCTGGATCCTGGCAAGCAGCTCCTCGGTTCTCCCCAGGGACCACGGCCCCGGGAAAATGGAAAACGTTATCGCGGGTTACGCTCCAGGTTCTAGGGGTTACGACCCTCAAACCGTCTCAAACCACCTCGAAACCACCGCCTGCGCTTATTCCTCCGAGGTCGCCGCGACGATCCAACGATTTGCTGGACGAATGAGCCACGATTTTTTCCCAGATCGCTGCGGAAGCTTGCACCTTGCTGGGGAGCTTCTTCCTCGTGTACCGGGGCTTTCAGAGATTTGAACATGTGCACCCTGCTGCTTGTGAAATCGTTTCGTAGACTACAAACTGTCTCCGTGATGCATTTAACCTTTCTGCTGCGAGCAGGGTATTTTCGAGAAATTGTTTAGGGAACATTTGATCGCAGTGGCTCGAGGATTTTTAAAGAATTAGGGTGAGTTAGCAGCAATTGTGTGAGAGGAAGTCAGACTTGAATATATCGCATTTGGAATCATCATAATTTTACGAGAAATTGTTTATCGGTGGAAGGATTCCAGTAAGAATGAAAGGGGGTAGATCTTAGATTGTTAAAGAGCAGAGTGGTTCAGGTGGTTTGAAGTTCCGGTTCTTTTCGGCGGAAATACGACGCAACGCGACGCCCCCTGCAACAATAGTTCTAGGAGCCCTGACACGGCTTGAATAGCTATTCCGCAATTTTGATCGACGGCCAACAGATAGCCGCGGATAGCCGGTGGTAATAGGAAATAGTGAAAACGGAATCAACGCTTTTAATCCTTTCAGCGCGGCCGGCGATGTATGCCTGTGTATGTTCGCCGCAACGCGTTCGGTACGCAGCCCGCGAGATTAATATAGAGCCGCGTATATTTTCGAAATTTCGAGATCGATATCGCGGAACGGTGGTTCCAGCGAGGCTGTGTACCGTTTTCGGAACGCGTGGTTGCACGATAAATTTCTTCGTCGATCTAGTGGGAGCGTTTATCCTCTTCCCGAAAGCGATAAGTACAAATCCAAAGAACACTCGAGGTTTCGCTCGAGGATCTCGGTCCCCACCGATGTCAATTAATTCTGCCGCTACCGATAGATCATCCCCCTGTCCCGTTCGCAAATCTTCACCGGCTTCTCGCATATTTATCACTCCGCGGACCGAGTATCGACATCCGGCGAGTTCCGAGCGGAATCCAAACTCCAAGGAGAACACGCGCGGTCGCACACCACCGGGAACGATTGTTTGGATCGTTTGTCACCGGCGCGGCACAGTGCGGCGGTGGATGGCAAACGCTCTCTCCCCTCTGTACTCTCCGCAACTTCATCCCTCCGCGTTTCGACGGCATTTCCGAACCACTCCGCCAGCGACCATCGTTAACACTAGATTTACGGACGTTGATTGCGCACCTGTATTTGCCGAAAGTCATGCCCCGCTGCTCCACCTCGACCGCCTAAGAAAACCCCCGACGCGCCGGGGTTGATTTGAACAAGAACGAGTTTGAAATTCGGATTGCAGTCTTATAAATTTCAAATTTTCACCAGGAACCTTGAAAAATCGTGAAATAATGGTTTTGAGAGGAAATATTGTGAACTTTCGAAACAATGTATTTTAGCCATGAAGATGTATTTCATACGACCACGAACAGCCCGATATATTCATTTTCTGCCTCATGCGCCTCAAATTGTGCATAAACAGTTCGAAATTAGAGACTCGGTAAAATGGATGAACTCTGGGGTATGTATTTGTATAATTACATCAATCAAAGTCACCGACAATAGCGAACAAGAAATACAGAGTAAACCACAATAGCGCTCGCAGACCGTACGGAGTTCATTCAATTTTACTTTATTGATATTTTAATAAATTGCGGGTAATTAAAGTGCAGTCCTTCACAATCGAAACTTGTCGGCTAAGAACTCCATTTTCATTACATGCAATTTATCAAAAGCGAATTAAATCGAATCGAGTCATCAACAATAATGCTCTATTATGAATTGCACTCCAAATTCACCGTTTTGTAAATGAAGTATTTTTAAATTAATTGTTAATTACCAATTCCATAACTTTGTAATGTATGAAAACTGTGTGTAGATATGTAGATATTCATTGTAGCCATATTTTCTGATTAACAAGTGTGGAAAAATCGACCTGTGTGTCGATCGTTGGAAAACCGTGTCAAGAAAAAGCTGAGTTTGTCAGAGACGTGCGGGGGCGTTTTCTGGCAGAAATAGGGGTGGTTTGTCGTTGACGTCGTGGAAACGGTCGCGGCGCCATTTTCCCGAAATTGCAGTTTGCGCATGGACGCGCGTTAAAATCGGGACTCGAAGGCCGGCGCGGCGTGTGCACCTGGAAACGGGAGCTGCATCCTTCCACGGACATCCTAACCGATGCGTTGCTCGCTACGTTAAGAGGCACCGCGGAAATTTATAGCCGGACAGCGAGATGAATGAAGGGGTGGCCGAAGGGGGTGAGAAGCGAGCGGTTCCAGAACGTTATGTTCCCCTGGTCGCGATACTGCAGTGACATCCAGTTCTTCGTTGTCACTGCCAACGGACGTTTCTCTTCGTCGTTCGCAACCGGCCAAACTTAATCTTTATGGACACACGCGTTTCCCTTCGTAAATCCTACGATCGAATTATCGCCCGGCGGCGAGTCAATTCCGGGCGATAACCCATCTATTTACACTTCGTGTACGAGTCGTCGGTGAGGTACAAGAACTGTCGCGTTTCGGTAGTTTTTGTCTCACAACGATCTCAGCTATTCCGGGTTCGGCGACAACCCCTCGCTTTTCGTCTGTCTCCCCGTGACGGTCCTAGTTCTGAACCACCATAGTGGATTTTATGAATTTATGAAAAAATTTAGATAGTACAAATTAAAAATGGCAGGACAATGAAAGAATTCAAGAATGTCAATATACTGTTTCGAATCGATTAAAATCATTGGAGAAATGATATCCACCAATTTTCGCCAGAACTGCATAAAATTTGCGGTCTATTCATAAACCTTTGACACGTTCTAACACGTTCACCGCCACGTCGCCCATAATTCCGGGTGATAGAATTATTTGTCCAAATTTGAAAATTAATATCCCCACTGATAGATCGAGTGCACCGAATTTGCTTACGGTCAGCGAAGCGCACGAGATTTGAAATTGTAATTAATATCATAAATCCTAACTTCTCAGTTTTCATTTCCTATAAATAGATTGCTTCGATTTCGGCTAATTTTCGCGCACTAAATTGGATTCCCACAGTGATACAGTCGAGCGACTTTCTCATTCATTGTCAGGACATCGGACATTTCGCATGCTACAACCTAATAGAAATCGATTGTGGTCTGAGTAGACACGAGACTGCAATAACTCGGCAAGTCTCGGGGTTTTAGAAAACCCGGTAATCGATTCCCCGCGGCGGTTAATTTTTTTTATCCAATCTCCATCGGATGTTGCGACTAATTTGGCGTCGCGACGTCCGCGCGCAGCGGCGGCGTGGCGGCGCGGCGGCGGCATTTTAATTCAATGCGCGCGCATTGACAGCCCGTGAAATTTGTTTTCCGATCGAACGGCGCTCTGTCGGCCTGCGACGATAAAATTGGATCGTCGCAGGCCGGGAGAGCGACGAGTTTTACGATCCACGAGGATCGGACCGGCCGAACAGAGCCGAGCGGAGCCGAGGAGAGGCCGCTTCTTATTATGCAAATACATTGTTGATGAATTGAGAGAGGGATACTAACCATTTTATTGACTTACCGCGGAGACCCTCCGGCGTGAACATCTTATTTGTATTCAGAGGGTAGAGGCCGCCACCCCTGGTCGTTATGGCCGATACCGGCCCAGGCGGTCTTCCACGATGGGAAATTTGCGAGAGAGATAAAACTTGCGCCATGTTTTCGTAATCGTCGCTCCCCGAATACCAAAACTTCGCGGCCCCTGGAATCTGTTTCAGGGATAAACTGAAATTCGACGGAACCCACGGCACGCGGGTTCCATGAGCATACGCGTACCGTCATGGAATTCGATTATAGGAGACAAATTTCAAAAAAGAACCACCCTCATACAGCGTAAAATTTCACTTCGACTCGTGCCAGGTCTTTTGGTAAACGTGGTCCAATTTTTGCGAGTCACTTTCTCTGGAACACAGAGTTGCCAATAACAAAGCGATCTTGCTCGCGCGTTTGTTGTCAAACGAAGCATGGATAGTTCCGATCTTTTTTCAAAAAAACCGGATCGAATTTTTCAGCTTTTGGTGCTTCGTTACAGTGGCCAGCTAGTTTGTTAATCCATTTGCACTCGAAGTTACTTTCACTGCAGAATTTTGACGTTTCGTTTCATTTTCATTTTCTTACGGCGCATAGTGCTCTGAAATCGCCAACGTGGGAGGAGCGTAAGTTGTATAAATTATAACCCTGAGGGGAGGAATAAAGTGATATTCTCATAACAGTTTCTTTAATTAAGTGTTCTATAAATTGCTAAAAATTCAAATTTCGAATGAGAAAACAGGTTCAATTTCATGTGCATAGTGTAAAAGAGATTACGTACAATAAAAATCTTCTGGGTTGAGAGATATGTCTTGATTTTGGAATTAAAGTTGCATCGAGTCGTGGAACGTGAAAAATGTGAAAAGAAAATATGTGAAATCGACTCGATGGGCAGGAAAGTGTTAGGAACACGAAGTTCGAAGATTCTCGAAAACGTAGATCGAGTTTCAACCAGGGCTTCGGAGTCGGTAGAAAAAATTCTTAACTCCAACCCCGACTCCAACTCCTCTTTTTTTTTTTACCTCCGACTCCGAATCCGACTCCGACTCCGACTCCAATTCCGACTCCGACTCCGACTCCGAAGCCCTGGTTTCAACCCCTAGCACGGCTTTTCAACCCCTAACACGGAGCGGTGAGTGCACGGCGACGACTTTTGACATCGCGCTTGATGTATAACCGATTAAATATCCACTCGGCTCGACGCGTGTAAACAAGAGCGACGCGCGACAGCGTTTCACCGTCATTTGATTTCTCGTTAAAATGGTTACGTTCGGTCCATGCAACAAGATAGGAAAAAACACCGTCAGAGAGAGAGAGAGAGAGAGAGAGAGAGCCCGGCAATTGGTGCGCGCGGAACCGAAGGCTGCTTTGTCCAGCACGGCCTCGGAAAAACGAGAGGGACATTCGAATATCGAATATTGACCCGGTGAATTACAATCAGGGAATAACAACAAGATTATTCCGCCTGCCCGCCGACGCGAGAGTTGCAAACTGCAGTTTGCCGCCAAAAACGAAACGAGCGCCAATGGGGAATGCCTCCTCTTCGTAGCAACGCGGAACGAGCCACCAATAAGAAGATTTCAAAGCACATTGTTCATCACATTTTCACATTTTCTTTAAAATACAACGTAACTCTCTCTCCAACCTGATACAAGATGCAGGATGCGCAAAAGATCCGTGGATCCTGCTAAAAAGTGTAATCGTCGAAAAGCGATACAAGGCTCGGAACGTCGCGTGGAACATCTCGCGCGACGTTAAGGGGGAGGGAGGGCCGGCCGATTCCCAGGGAGTGAAATAACGGAGTGCTCGTCCGGAAACACGTCGCCGGAAGATCGATGGCCGATCCCGATGAAGATGAAGGAGATAAAAAGAGAAAAATCGCGGGGCTAAGCGCTAAAGAGGACTGGCGGCGATGCATGCGCTCGCATCCTCATGCGCGAGAGGCGATCGTAGAGAGGAAAGAGAGGGAGTGAGAGAGAGGAGAGGATCGCGCACGCCGTAGCCTCGCGCTAAAACAAACAAGAATCGAGGTCCTATCCCAAGACGCCGAGGGCGACGCATGCCTCTCCGGGCCGCGCTTTTTCCCCTCCTCTTTCTCTTTTTTCCTCTCTCTCTCCTCTCTCTCTCTCACTCTCTCTCTCTCTCTCGATCTTCCTCCCTGTTGGCCCTCTCTCGCGATTCCGGACCGGCATTATGCGAGAATTTTAAACGCCGAATATTATGAAATTCTTTCGCGTAATCTCCCACCCGGCCGCCGCGCCGGGCCCCCCGTTTCGAGACCACCTTCTTTTCTTCTTTCTCCTCTTTTCGCCTCTCCTCTCTCCTCTCTCTTTTCGTCTCTTTTAGTCGCTTCTCTCGCAGCCGCGTTCCTCGTGCAGTCGTTCCCCCATCCCCCCACCCTTTCCACACCACCAAGGTCCTGTTCGTCTTCTCTCGCGATGCCTTCCTTACCACCGCGGACCGCCCTCGAAATCTCGACGATTAATGCTCCCCTACGAGTCCCGGCGAGCTCCTAATTAAAACGTCACTCCCTTCCTCCTCGGCTCATCCTTCGAGGAAGTGCGTCTTCATTCCGCGAACGTTTCGGCGAATGCTAGACGTTCCCCTCGCGTGATTGCCCCCACGTCGCCACGAGATTCTTTGCTGCGGAGTTTCCTTTCCAAAAAACCCGATTACCACCGTCTTCCTTCCACCATCACCGTTTCGTCTGAAGCGTTGCTCATCCGCCATCCCGTAAATTGCTTTAATTTCTTCCTCGTTCCGAACAATTTATACGTACATTATTTATAATGTACGATATGCAATAATCCGTGAGAACACATCCCATCTATTAGGTTAATAGTTGAACAATTTTCTGCATCCATTCTGAGAAGAAGAGAATAGTATTTCCTCCCTTAACAGTTGTGACATGTGCTACATGATGGAACAATGGTCTTTCATTTCTCTGGTTACTGTACCGTTTTAAATTGGATCTACTATTTTTTCCTATAAATGCATAAAATCCGCAGTAATCAATTTTAAAATATTCTTCGGAGTCAGTACGGCATACTGATATGCCCACGGGGTTAATGAAAAATATAATATATAAATCGAAAAATTGAAATGTGTGCTGCTGAGTAGTTCATCAACCTTGCATTGTTCAGCTATTAACCCCTTGAAGATTCTGAACGGAGTTTAATAAATATATAAATATACTTATTAATATAAAATAATTCCGTCTGCCGTATATACGAACGTGTTAAAAGCTCCCAATTTAAGACAAATAGTACAGATTCAGAATTTTGTTGAAACAAGTGTGTTGAATTTTATTCTCGGAGACGATGCCGAATTCTCGGGTTCTTTCTGTACGACCGACGCGACGCTGGGAGGATCGATCATACTAATCCAATTTCCGTCTCTTACGAGCAGACAAGTGGCGATCTCGCCAGCGGAATTCCTCGGACCGTGGGCTGCCACACGCGTATATATTTTTATACGCGGTCGGCGATCGTCCGACGACCCAGGACTCCTTTTAATTAACTCGTCAGCGATTCGTTCCGGGGGCCGGGGCAGCGTTTCATCGAATCCGCGGCGATGGCTGATAGGAGTCGTCGTTTTGCGATACGTAACTCCCCGTGATCGTTTCTCCCCGGCGATTTCTCTTTCTCTCTCTCTCTCTCTTCCACGGTGAAACACGACCCGCTCACCTGATTCCTCGACAGTGTATAAAACGTAACGGTTCGGGGGTAATCCGAAATGTTCACTCCTGACACTTTCAGAGAAGTCCGTTTTTCGAGCAACTAATTTTAGGATCTGTCTGCGATAAAATGATTGAAACCGTACGATTAATACTGATAACCAGGCTGCGGATTTTATGCATGTATGACAAAATACGTTCAATTTAAATCAGTGAGTATATTAAAAAGATTTAAGGCCGCCAGAGTGTATTAGTTTCACCTTACTAATTGTAAGATAATTAGAAGAGGAAAGAAATTTTTGTTTGGCTCCTGTGCCTTGCAAAACGGCTTAATATTTCTTCAGGTTCGTTGTAGTAGGCGTTTGGCTTACAAAAGTTCTAGTAGTTTCTTTAAAATAATTTAATAAAATTCCTAAATTTGTGCATTTCTACGAGCCACGTCGATTTCCCGGCGTAGAATCGGAGCGTCTTCGATCTCGTCATCCAGGTGATCGGTAACGACAGGTATCCGCGCCGGTTTACGCCAAACGTTACCCCCAATCGGCGAAAAAGAGGCCTCGGGGCAGCCTCGTTGGGGACCACCGTCGCCGTGCGAGAAGACAAACCGGAGCCGCGAAAGAGACGGCTGAGAGAACGTCTGAGAGAGACACATAGAAGCAACGAGCTTCGACGGGGGATGGACAGGGGACAGAGGGGCCGGGGAGATCCAGAACGCGGTGATTTCCGAACGGGTAAAGAAATGCGGCCGAATTAAAGCTCCGTTTGCTCCGGGGGGCCCAGCGTCCGGGCTGCGAACCTTTTCGGTGGCAACAGCTAGAGAGAGAGAGAGAAAGAGAGAGAGAGAGAAAGAGAGAGAGAGAGAGATTGTAAGAGAGAGGGAAGAGACGGCGGAGGGCCCCGCCGTAATTGGTTCTGCATATTTATGAAGGCGCTCCTACCGGAGCGGAATGGAGCAGAGCCGCGCCTCGGCTTGCCTCGACTCGCCTCGCTTCGGCCGCAATTCTGCGACGGTGGATTGTCGCGAGATCCACACGTGTTACTGACTCGCGTACATCCACGATCCTCCTGACGATCCATACGATCAAGTGTCTCAACCTTCGCGATGTAGTTGTAAAATAAGTTTGGATTGCGTTGAACGATATGATTAGAGTGGAGTTCTTTTATAATTAAAAGACTAAACCTTATTGTAAATAGAAAAGGCGAATGAAAACTATACTCTACAGAGTATACCCCAGATATATACTGCCTAAACCGACTCTTCCGTCGAACTGAACTACGCGTGACAACTGGAACACCAATCCGCAATGATGTTTCAAGGTAGCAAGGAATCTCCGCAGGTGGTGCCAGTCGGTGCGAAGCGTGCTTTGCAGACATCCTCCACCACCCACGTCGTTCTCTTTTAATCGAAGCCGGAAGAGTTTCCTATTCCGCATTACCGATTTTACGAACGCGATTTTTCTCTCGTCCAGCTTCCATGAGAAAAGTGGCTGGACACGTTGGACCGCTTCCGCGATAAATGCCAAACCGATCGAACATCCTATAGCTGATTGATCACTGGTTAATGACAGAAACGCGTCTTCCCGGTAGGATCGATTGTCGATCCAATCGGGGAGGAACGATCACAGAGATCTCTCGTGGAGACGACGACAACGCTGTAACCGTGGAACTGAAAAATGTGTTCGCTCGCCGATACAAATGGGGAGGTTCACTGGCACCGATAGAGAGAAAACAAAAACAAAAACAAATGCATTCAACCCTGGGGCGGGCGCACACGCGGCCGGCCAGCCGGGCCGGTGCATCGCGTGCACACGCCACTGCATGGACCCTGCGCCGATGCACTCTGTAGATTTAACGGGGCGCTCGATCCGATCACTCTCTACCTGTGTACCTTTCTCCGTCCGATCGAACGATTCGATTTTTAGGACACGATATTCGAGGACCCAGCCTGAAACAAGGATATTTCATGGATGGGGTTGGGTCGAGCCAAAGGCGAAGCGGTGCGCTCCTTCGCAAGAAGAAAAGTCGTTCCGCGAAGAAGGACCCGCTATCGTTCATATTTTGGAAGTTTAATGAGACGCGGCGCGGAGGAGGTTGCTGGAATTCCATTCGACCCTCCGCCGACTAATTACCTAATTAAAATATCAGCCAGCCGTCGCCTCGCCGACGGCAGAGCCGGTGAAGAAAAACGATCGTTTTCTTAATTACACCGAAACCGAGGTCCCCGATCGGTGGACGCTCGACGATTGCCTGCGACGCGCGTCTTCGTTCCGGATTTTGTTACTTTTGCGTTAGAGTGTCCTTTTGGGGGGCGTAGCTCTGGGACTCTTGGCAGAAAATGGCACTGGGCAGCGTCCAGTGGCGTAACCATGACATGGAAGTTTCTGATCTGACGATTTACGACACTGTAATTGATATTCGAAATATTCGCAATAGAAGGATGTGTGTCTTAGTGCCTTAGTGGGCATTGTTTTCTTGGTCCCAACTTTTACTGAGCCAAGACAATGCTCCATAGGACACCCTTCGTCTATCTTCAGTTCTTCATAGCAATGAGGAAACCGAGCCAGTACAGCCTCTAAATTGAGTCCACACCTGGTCCCAGCTTGATTCGTATCAGCAATATTTTTTCCTGCACCGAAAGTGCGATCGGGCGAATCTGGAGGTTCGTCACCATTGCAGCGCTCGCCTAAAACCGTGCCTCGATTTTCTCACCCGGTATCAATCCAATCAGCCCGGTTAGTTTCATCGTTACTGACTGTTGCCGGTTCGACCGGCTGATACGAGCACACTCGCGAAGCAAACGTTCCCGATCATTTTTACCGGGTGTGGGCGCATTTGATTCGCCGCGATCGCGTTACATCATTACCAACGAGTGGCGAATTTAACGCGGCTCTGGGTAATCAGGATTAATGACTGCTCCGGCAGCCGAAACACGCCCATTGTCCCTCCACAGCGAAATTTCGTTCGCCGCCCGGAATCAAAGCCCGACTCGTCGCTTTTGTTAATTGTCGCGCAAAGCAGCAGCCTGTTCCGAAAAAATACAATAATCCACAACATTGCGCAGCTCCCATACATAGGTATTTCAATCACAAAGATCGCCATACTTTGATCTTCACGCTCGTCATTCCATTCGGGAAATGCTGGAAATTCAATCTTCTGTTGCGCCTACAAAAATAATATAAATACGAACGTACTGCGATTTTAATTATCGCGCAAAACAGCGAATATAGAATTTACAAACCCCAAACCCTACAGAGTTAAAAAAAAAATTGACGCGGCAAAACATGATAGGGAAATCAATCGGCAAATTAAATCTTCTCTCGCATCTACGAGAGCAGCGCACAAACAAGCGATGATTTTCATTGATGCACAAAGCAGCGGCCAGCCTCGTTAAAATCCAACGGTCTGTAACGTTGTATCGTTTCTATACCCAACATCCTAACCGCGAAGATTGCTACTCTGATCCCTACGCTGATCGATCTACACCAGAGAAAAATCCACAGAGAAAAACCTGACCGAGCAATCAATTGGCAAACGAAATCTCACGCCTATCGGAGCACCGCGCGAGCAATTAATTGCGCAAAACGTTCGGAGCGTTTCACCGAAGGAAATTCGCGGTGTCTTTGTGCTGCGGAAAGGATCTCGCGTAACAATTCAATTTGCGAACAGGAATCGCTGATCCGAGCATTTTGATCGAGCCCGTAATTGGACCGTCCGCTGAGAAACGTAGAGAAGAGTCATCGGCGCACAGGAATCGCTAGCAAAATGGATTCGTTGTGCAGACAACTGTGGTTGTCAGGAAGAACGCCGCATGTCACATACTTTTACTTTCGTGATATTGCCGTTTAAAGTTGTGATCGCTAGACTGCGAATATTTATGCATTTATAGGAAAATTGAGCAGATGACAATTCAAAATAGTAGGAAATTTTTGAAAATTGAAGATGTATATGTAGGATTTCTCATCTATTAAAATTGTTAAAGGAAGAAATAACATTCTGTTTGATTTCTATTTCATGCCTTCGATACAGTCAATCTTTATTTTGCATAAAGATCCGCAGTCTAATGATCACTAATGCTTTGAGCCTTTCGAATTTATTTTCATGACTTTTCTCTGGTAAATACCTAAATCCTATACTATGAAGTTCCACAAATGCATAAACTGAAATTTTTTGAAATTGTGACATGCGGCGTTTTTCCAGGCAACCACAGATAAGTTCCAGAGTCTCGCGAAAGTCTGCCACTCGTCGGGTCCCGCAAACAGGGATTTCCCGATACAAATCCCGTGGAGCCTGCGGCGATACCTCGCTCGTTCCCCCTTATCGACTCGCCTAATCGCCGAGCGGTCGACCCCCGGAGATCGCTGCGGGCTCGCTTGTCTCTCGGAAGAGTTTCCCTTCCCTCGGCGCACAGAAGTTCAAACAAACGAAACCTCCGATATACAAACGAACCGAGGAGAGACACGCGCCAGAACCTTCCCTGCCTCTCTTGCTTTTATTTATTTGGACAACGGGAGTCCGATTCATCGTATTTAATCCATCGCGTGCGCCACCGGTGGCCATTGTCGGAGACAATTGTCAGAGACGATGGCAACGATATCGTAAACTGTTTTATTGAACTTGAAACGGAGCTGCGTTGCGCACGAAACGCTGGATGATCATTTTTGAACGTTCATCCAAGTTGATGATGCAGTAGTGAATGATTCTTTCTTGAGCAGTCAAACGTTTAAAATGTTTAATATATAAACAGCGGATTTTATGCATTTGTGACAGAAATGTAATTGAAATGTAATGTAAGGTGTAATTTGAGACAGTAAAAATATTATGATGTTAAGTATTAATTATCACAATTCAGGCAGAAAATGTTTATTTTGCATAAAGATTCGCTGGCTATTAATAAATGACGTATAAATGTTAAGTCTGACTTACTAGCGACTTTATTTGCTTCGGGAAATTGAGTATCATTTAAACAGAGTGTGTTTTCGAAGTAAATGTAGCACACGCATCATCGATATGCTGATTTAAAGAACGAGAGTGCTTGTCGTACACGTAATATAATTAACGCAATTAGAGGAGGAGAAAAAGGCAATTATACGAGACCAACGCAGCTTGTCAGAGCAGTAGAATCGGATTCAGTGGCAAGGATCGGAAACCGCGTAAACCAGACGGATTTTGGGCTGGTTCGAACGGTTCACGAACGAATCGGGTACCGTTTACCCGTTTTACATAGGGGGTGTAGATTGGACCCGGAGGTTGCTATCGAATTAATTACCGAAGCTGAATATTTTTTAGCGAACTCGCGCTAGCATGTTCGCCGGCGTTTGACGTGTAACGCGGCCGACATCTCGATAAATCCCGCGAAAATTCCGCCCGCGGAGAACTGGGGGTTTCGAGGGCATTATGTAAATGTATTCCTGCGGCCGAACAACAACTGAAAATCGCAGGGTCGCGACCGAAATTCGAGAACGGCGAGGAGCTGTTTCGATAAATCGTGTTGCTGCTCCGGCTTTCCGCTTATTTTTCGGCGGTTTTCGAACACCGAATAGGCTTGTTCGACCAACAGTGGAACGAGCAAAGAAAATAACACGACGATTATCCACCTTGTTTTTGGGTCTGTGGAAACATTTTTTTAGCACAGAGTTATGTCGTTCTAAGGGTGTGTTCGTCGATAGTGGAGGGTTCTCTTTCAATATTATTCTTGACGAGAGTTTACTTGAATCTGTGGTTGGAAAAGAATTACTTTTATATTTTTATGCAGCATAAAATATCAAGTTTGACAAACCTGGTTTTCACCATTTCAGAAATACACTAAAAACGACGGGTAAGTTATGGTCGCTCTGGCTACGAAAGAAATCACAGGGTGACCAGTGTGAAGTGTAGAGATTCAGCGTTGCAACGGTACAAAATTTCGGCATTGAAAATTTTGGCCGATGTCCAAGGAAATAGGCGTTTTGTTCCAGCGTTGGTCTCTCTGTTCTTTTTTTTTCTCTCTCTCTCTCTCGCTCTCTTCGTTTAGCTTCTCCCTTCGCCCGCTTCGTCGACAGGGCCGTTTTTCGTGACACGACAGCCCCCCGCGTTACAGGTTTATCGTTCGTTGCCCTTTCGTGCCGCGTGTGTTTACTTTTTACCCGAGAAGCAACGCTCTCGAACGTGGATCTAACGATATCTTCAGCAGAACCTCGTTAATTCTTCCCGAGCTCCTGCGCCACCTTTCTCGTCTGAAACTTTGATCGGTTTTACTATAATAAGAAAATCAATTGTCTCGAACTACCTCCTCTCCCGTCTACCCCTTGTCGTTGACCTCCTTGTTTAATCCCGTTGCATAATATACATACAAATCGAGTTTAAATATCAATAAAACCCGGCTCATTCATCATTCTCCGCTTATTTCTGCAACTGCTTTGCTTTTATCGCGTTTTCTCGATTTGATTTATTGAATCGCTGATCCGGTCGAACTGGAAATGTCTGACTGTTTCGTGGAGAATGCAAGTCCTGCATTTTCCATGTTATCAAGCACAGGAATTAACTGCTGGAGAAAAAGGGAACACCCCCAAAAGATGTCAACGCCCGGTCACAAGGGATGCTACACCAAAGACTCCTAAAATCCCAGCGCCAGACAGCCTAAACTCCCGGATGTAGGATGCCATTGATCGACGATATACAGTCCTCTGTCGGTGACCCCATAACAGTGGGACTAAGACGTAGAAAGTAGCGTAACTTCGCCGACCGTCCCGTCTTTTGTCAACCCTCGTCGCAAATCTCCCCGGAGAGCGTGAGGGAAAAAAATCCGCCGAGCGAATTTGAATGTTCGACGGCTGGGGTGTCCTTCTCCCGGGTCTCAGGGTCTCAGCTAGTCTGAGAGTCTCAGGTGCGCCGTTGGCTGTCGTTGACAGGGACATTCGTCTGGCGGCACCTCGCCGTTAAATTTTCACCGAATCCGACGAAAGTCCGTGAACGATCGTTCGATGAACCTTGGCGGTGCGGAATTGTTGTCCAACTGCCAAGGCCACCGCCAACCTGTCTCTCTAATCGCCCATCCGAAATGCTTGGCTGCGAAACTCCCCCATCCTGTCGAATCAGATAACCAAATACAGTTGTCCAACATTCATTGTTTTACAAATGATGTAAAAATGCTCTCGGCGCAACAGTTCGATCTTATAATTACCAAAAAAAGCAAATTTTACAGGTTAAATTAGACTTTCGACGTTTCGATCCTTATGTGGATCATTCTCAAGAAAGAAGAAAACTGTGTCTGAAAAATTTTTTTTTAACAAAAAAACAGTATTATTATAATGAAATCGGGTTTTATTTACGTAACAACATTCTGTATTATATTAATCACTTGCTTTATGAAATTCTTAAAAACGAAATTGAAATCTGTAAACACGTGTAGTTACCATGTCGTCACACAAGCTACTGAAGCATTCATTGTTTTATTAGGAGCGTGATTTCGAGATGAGAGCGAGGACCGACGTTCCCGAGTTCTCGCATTTATAAAAAAAAATTGTTATCGGAGGTGGGTGCCCTTTGGTCAATATTTAGTATATAATCGGTCAACTGGCAAGACTTGCTCTCTAATCGTTCACTAGATAGCTACGGGGCTGCAAAATGGTCTTATCGCGGAAATAAATAAACAAATCGTGGCCTAGAGAGGCACAGAGGGTGCACGGATCGGGGGCCGGAATCTCGAGCGAATTAGATTCAATTTCAGCCGTCGGTTTTCCAATATTCAGCGTTTTATCGGGAGCGTGGTAACGATCGTTTGAAAAGGGAACGCAGCGATACGAACGTAATGCAATCTGCGAACGCGTCTCGCGCTTGAATTCCACGAGGCGCGAAAGCCTGGGTCGGAGTTCGAGGGAAATTCTAAGTAACCTCGAAGGAGTAAATACGCCAGGAAAGAGGGAGAAAGAGAGAAAGGACTAGGCGTCGGCTTGCGAAGCTGGCGCGAAAAGAGAGAGTAAGGGAGAGAGTAAGAGAAAGAGAGAGAGTGAGAGAGGGGAGGGAGAGGGAGAGGGAGAGAGAGTATCCAGAAGGAGGAGAGACGGCTTTCTGTCAGTAAGAATGCCTGGGCGTCGTAATCGGGTCCCCGCCGGAAGTAAAACCCAGCCCGTTTCCATTCTTCGTCTTTTCAATTTCCGATATCCCCGCGGAGAGACCGTCTAATGGTAATTTTAAAAGGAAAACGCAATGGCGCATGCATAATACACTCCACGGGCTCGTTGATTTTCCCGTTGATCATCCAGGGAGAGAAGGTGCTCCCTGGTTCCTGGGGGAAAAAACGGGGAACCAGTGTAATTCGAGGGGAACTGTTGGGAGGAACGAAACTCCGACAGAATCTTCCTCTTTTCTTATTAATCCCCTGGCACTAGATCACGAGACTGACTCACCGCGCCGTGATTGTTTGATGTCAAAGTGCGCGATCGCGAGCGAGAACCCTGAGCAGACCGCGGATTTTCACGCAAAATGAATCCATATTCATTTCCATCAAATGTCTTTTCATCCGTCCCTCGTGTCACTTTGACATAGTTTTCCCGAAATAAGTTCTACCGTGATGAGAATTAAACATTTACTTCTGTAATAGTTTGAATGAGCTAAAAGCAATGTGTTTCATAAAATTCGTTTTTCGTTTTTCATTGACAACTGTCAGGTTTCGTGAATGGTACATTTCCGCGTCTATTGACAACGATCGAGTTTCATCAAATTTATATTTCGTCGACTATTGACAAGAGTCGTGTTCCATAAAATTTACGTCTACCGTTGACAACAGCTGCGTTTCATAAAATATACGTTCCGTTGCCCATTGATAACAGTCACGTTTTACAACAGTTACGTTATACGTAATCTACGTTTCGTCGTCTATTGCCAACGACCATGTCCCATAAAATATCCCTTTCATCTATTAGCAAAGTTCATAGTCATCGTAGCATCGATTTCCACAGAGCTATCTATAGTCTAGCTACGATTACTTAGCATTGAAGCTGTATTCATAACGATTTTTCATTTCCCGATAGAATGTTTTAGCAAATACATTTTCCATTTGACAAGGACTGTTCCATCAAGCAACGTCCTCTCAGCCATCTATTCGCCAGGAAAGAAATAAATCAGCACGACTCGCAATAACAGGAGCTGGCCACAGAAAGCACGAGGGTATTTTCTTGCGGCCGGCGAAAAAGTTCGTCATCGTTCCACGCGTTCCGGCTTTTTAATTCGCGAGGCGGTTAATTCGCGATGTGAATCGCTGATGAGGTGAGCCCTGCCGGCTTCCATCGTTCGAACGGTGGACGGATATTCGCACGGGAAACCGACGATACCGTACTTACGAGCGAATCGTCGGAATTCTTCTCAAATCGAACTGCGAATGGCTGTGGCGATTCCATCTGCTCGGGACGGAATCAAGAAATATGAGAGGTCGAGGTGACAAGACCGTAGAACGCGGACCTATCAACTACACAACGGATTGTTGGGGCAATAAAACGTCTCCTTAAAACCAACAATCGTTAAATGAGTTTGTACAGCGTGTCTCAAAATTCCTTCGTCTCAAAATGGGAGGTCCCTGAGATCATTTAAAGCAACATTTTCCTTTGCAAAAATGACGTCCGCGGCTTTGTTACGGAGTTATTGACGAAAAACATGGACCAATCAGAGCGCGATCTAGACGCATGTTGGCACAGTCGGCCCGGCGCGTTAATAACTCCTTAACAAAGCCGCGGACGCCATTCTTGCAAAGAAAAAAGTGGCTTCAAATGATCTCAGCAACTTCCCATTTCTAGATGTTGAAATCATTTTGAGACACCCCGTAGAAGAAGGGCGTACGTTAATACATTTAAATGTACAAATTCTTTAAAGTGGATTTTCCCGTCCCAATGCAAACATAGGATCTCTATGCAAAATGAAAATTGTGTGCTTTCACTGCACGATACAGACCTCGTTTAGAAATGTGTTCCTTTGCCTAGTTGTTTTAATGGGTTGAAAGCAATGTATTTTTACTCTAAAAGTTTTGAAATCGTTCTGCTTACTTTTTAAATTATAGCTACCCATCTCCGTGATAAATGTATTAAATCAGCAGTCTGGTAATGTATAAATCACTTTGGCAAAGCTTTTAGTACAATGGCATCGGGGAACAGGAACTGTGTGGAAAGACCGGATAAACCCTTTCGTTGATGCATCGAGCAACGAATTGTTTTTACATCGTTCTGTAAACGTGAAATATGACGTACGCCCTTCCACTAGATATCCATTCGGTTAACACGATGACTATCGGATCATAATCCTAAAATCGAAAGAAAAGGATCAACGAAGTTAATTCGAAGATTCGAATTTGATAAGTGCATCGGATATCTGTCGCGACTCGGTCCACGGGACGTAAAGATGAGTAATCGGTGCGAATTGGGTGCGAAATCGTACGCGACGCGCCGCGGCTAAGCAAAAGCGAGGAACTGTGCTGATTTGCCGGGATTTGACGTTTCCTCAGCGTTGGTTTGCGCGGTGTTTGGACGCTGGTTCGACCGCCTCGAATTCCCGTGGCCGGTGGTATCGTTTCCCACGCGGTTCGCGGCGCGGCGGTGCGGTGATTCGCAGCGGAATCAGCTCGGCTCGGCTCGGCACGGCCCGGTCCGGCCCGACTGAACTCGCTGCGACGCGTCCCCTTTCCACGGGTTTCGAGAACGAGGGCGAAGGAGACCCTCGGACGTGGCAGTGACTAATTATTTAGGGTTGCATCGGCGATCTCTCCCTCGTGGCCAGCCACGGTAGCGTCCCTTTCCCTGCTCCGTATATCTGCTCGTTCCCCTCCTCGCCTCCCAGGTGGCTGGCTCTGGCCGAGGTAAGGGGCAAGCATCCCGAGGCATCCTCCAGCTCGCTTCAGTTCGCTCGAGTTTGCTCCAGCTCGCTTCAGCTCGAGCTCCGGCTCGTTTATTTTTCCCCTCGGACTGCATTTCTGCGGAGCCAAACGGAACACTTATATGGACTTCGTCACCGGCGCGTTCGTTTTGCCGGCGCGGGTATACCGCTATACGCGGGACCATTGTTTTGCACCGGTTAGGCCGAACTCTCGAGGACTCGCGCATCGTCCGTCCTTATTAGCAATTCAAATTGGCGGCAATTTTTTGAGCGCATTTTTGACCTCCTGTATCGGGGCCGGTCCAGCGTCCGCGGCTTTTGTGTCCCCGCGCTACGCATACGCCGAAACTCTCCCTCCCTTATTAAGGCCGCCCTCGCCATATTAAGGACCCCGGCATTAAGCCGCCTCTCCTCTCCCCCTCTCCTCTTCTCTCCTCTCTTCTCGTCTCTTCTGCTCGTCGCTCGGCTCACTCCCCGGTTCTTCCTTCGGCTAGTAATTGGTCTCTATCGTTTGGAGCTCCGCAGTTGGCACAGAGGCGGTACGAAAATATGGAAGGTAGTCCTATGCCCCAAATTGTCCATCTCGAAAAACTCGGTGCAATCCCCAGGCGTGTCTTCTCCGTCTCTTTGCCACTAAGGCCCGCTGTAAGCAACCGTTGTTTCAACGTGCGGCAACGTAATGCGGTTCAGCCAAATGTCGTACACATGCGTTTCTTAGGGCACAGATCTATATCTGTACTCCACTATTGGAGCGATGAAGATCGAGGATACCAACGAGGTGAACAATTTGTAGTGGAGCGGTGACGAAAGAATAGTAATACAAAAGTTACCGCACCGCTCTCCACTACGCTACACTTATCTCGCCGCTCCACTATACCCGACGTACTTACACGTGCAGCGGCGACGTGTTGCCGGAAGAAATCAAGTTTGTATATGGATAGTTTCTTTTCAAACAAGGAAGACTGATATCTAACAGTGCGTCAAGTCTCGAGTCACGGCCAAATTCAAGAGTGTTCGATTTTTCGAATTGGGAACTCGCCGAAAGCAATGACTAGGAGAAGGAGAGGATCTTCGGCAAAAGTACTTCGCATTTTTCTTAATCACGACTGGCCGGTCGCGGCAGACGTTCCACGCGTGTAACGAGTTTAATGGCCGGCCGGGTCCCGGCACCGGGCCGAGTCGTATTAATTGCTTCATTAACGTAACGATGCGTCGGTTATCGGGCGATTTTTCGGTATTAAAGAGACGCTTATCCGAAGCGATCGCGCAAACGAGGGCCCCGATGTATACGGGATATTAATGCCTGAAACGGTCCCGGCCACTGCTACTTATTGCCCCTCGAGATAATCGGTAGTTCCACTATCGGAATGCTTAATTCCTGCAATTTATCCGCGCGCCGTGGCCCGTCGCGTCGGTTCGTCTTTCTCTCGAGAAGCGGAGAAGCCGCGAGCGGGACCGCGCGAGCCAACAATCGAGAAAAAGCGAACCGTAGAGGACGGATCGGTGGCGTCGAGCGTGTCCGAGCGTTCGTCCTTGATAAGATAGCCAAGAACCTACCGCCGCGGTGTCCACCAGAGATAGCCGTGCAAACGGGAACCGGTAACCGCGAGCCGCATTCCCAACAGCCAAATGAATGCTAAACCGGCCACCGCGACGGCTTCTCTTTCCCTCTCCTCTCTCGGAAAGTACAGAGAGACAACGAGACAACCAACGCCTCGGCGAGGACGTCCGCGACCTATCTAGCTTCCGCTTAACGTCACCTACAACACAGATTCCCTTCCTTCCTCAAGGAACTCGAACCCCCTGTCTCGCAAACTCGGACAACCAACACCAAACATTCCGATACCATCTGCAATTTTCGATTTTGAGATAGATGACCGGATCACGAGGTACTGTAAGTACCCTCACCAATCGTCGGAAGCTTTCGCCCGAGGCCCGCATTTGATATGCGCCGACTTATTCTGGCCTCACTGTCGCACGGCCTACTTCTCACGGATATATCTGTAGTTGTAAGGACAACGTTTATGCATTAATTGAGGTTTAGATTATAGGGTGTACGTATTTACCTGGAAAATGTCAGAAAAACAAATTCGACAGGCTGAAAGAAATTTAGTTAGTGATCGAAAGTGATATGACCAAAAGTTAAAAAAATTATGTGATAATTGGGTATGCTTATCAAGTCATCCCTGGTTAAAAGGTCAAGACCCGCGACAATCGTGAACATTTCGGTAATTCGATCGGAGGAATAGGCGGCAGTTCTTACGGGATTTCGGGAGAGCCTTGTTAACGGGTTGACGAAAGCCATAGATCCTCTAGGAGCGGTAATTCAGGTAGAAGGGAGGGTTGCGCCCTTCCCAACATCTCGAGACGCGAGCGAAGGACTTTAAACGCGTTTCCGCGGGCGCCGACCAAGTGAACTTAATCACGCATTCACGGAATACAATCGACCGTTCGCGTTATGCATGCCGAGGATCTCCGAACGGAAGGAGGCGCGAGCTCAAAGGGAGATAACTGCTCATCGACCCGATATTCCGATGTATCGATCGATAACGGAACCTCCCTCGTTGCCGTGATAACCTCAAAGCCTCCATAATTGTCCGTATGATCGCGTGAGTGTAGGATGGAGTCACAACTAAGAGAGGACGAGGCCGTTGTCGTTAACGAATGACGTAAGACGGAAACACGGATTTCAGAGAAATTCTTAAGACGATTATGACTCCGGAATTTACGTCTATCGATCAGACGACGAGGACACGTTCTCGACTGTTGTTTATCGGACAACCACCGCAGCAAATCCAAAGATCCCATCGATAGCATAATCTTGTTGAAATTATCGATATCCGGGCAGTATTGTCGGCGCACAATCGAATCCGTCTAGACCGATCGCTTAATGAAACGACCAACCCTTCGCGATTTGATTAGGACTTATTTTTCGTACGACGGAATCGAATCAACCGTGCCGGTTGTGGTGAAATTGTGTACGGTTCCTCTGCGGAAGGCAAGATACCGGAAATCGATTATGGACGGATCCGTTTACCGTTTAAAATACGCGAATGATGGTAAATATAACGCTATAACTACTTCGCAGACTCGAAGGATGCACGGAGTGGGGTCTAGAAGGCACCATTACGTGAATCTTCATCTATCCAACAATTTCTCATCAAATCCATCACTGGACCAGATGGAAGTAGACCGCATTACGCGCGAGCACATTTTAATCAACTTAAACAAATTTCACGTGTCAGATAAACTGCCTGAAACATTTCGAAACGTCGCGGTACCATTTCCAATCCGATATTAATTCTCTTGCGGGCGAGTAATAGATTCCGAGACAATTCCATTGGATCGCGGTACACATAATAGCGGAGCAGTTCGAGTAACGATCAGTCCGAGGAGATTAATTACGAAATTCGTGAATGCGTCCCTGCGCGACGGCGACAACGAAAGGAGATCACGTCAAGGAGGTAAGCCCTTGTAAAGACAGCCAGCCAGTTCGTCTCTCCCTCTGTTCCCCGTGTGGACGACGTTCTCGAGGCTGTTCTCTCCTCGTCGCTCGTCCGATCGGCTCTCTTTCTGCACGGTTCTCTCCTCTCGGATCTGCTCGCGAAGCCGGTAACGTTACTTGTGCAGCGCACACTGCAGCTGCCACTTGCAACGAGCTCGCTCGCGCCACAAGATTTAACCGTATCCCTGCTACGCTAGCCACGGCTCTCTTGATACGTCTATCTACGGTGATATCGATAACCATACCGATCTCTCACGGCCCCGCTTCTCGGAAACAATGACGGACCCGTCGGCGAATGGAGATCGATTAACCTCGCCCGGAAAAATTATCCTCGTTCGATCAGCCGACCCTCTTCTATTCCTTCCGCGCCACGAATTCATCCGATTCACCCGCGGAATTTGTTTCAATCGTTTTCGGATACGGCATTGTTCGCGATCGTTACTCTTATTTTAACAGTCTCCGACCTCTTCGCTACTCGATGCCAATAGTTTATCTTTTTTCAGATATGCTCTCTGACCGTGTACAAGCAGCTCGAATGCGTTCAGTTGTTATTGGGTCCAACTAAAATCACCGACACAGCTTTCCCCGATAATATTTCACCGACTCCAGATTTGACCGACAACGACTTTGGCCTACACAAGCATTTAACACGATATCGATAAATTATATTTATAATATATCGATAACTATTTTGTTCAGAATTCTGTCGGGCAAGCTTAACTCTCGATATAAATCTCAATAGAAACAGCTCATCTACTCTCATTTGTGTTTATAAATATGGATTGCGACGGTATTTCTATTTGTACCATTAGCATCATTCGATCCATCTTGACGACGACACTTGCTACGTGGAGATTAAATAAGTTATGTATATTTCCCGAAAATATATCCAATAGCCATAAAATATTAGTCAGTTCTTGAGACATCTGCTCCAAGTGAACGAATATTTTCAAAAACTGGAGAGATACTGACATAGATTGCAGAACATAGACCACAAAACTAGATTGCAGCCCAAATCTGTATGAATAATATAATAACAAATAGAAATGTAATATATCTTAATCGAAAATTTATCAATTGTCCTCATTAATTGCGATTTAAACCGACTCGTGCATCGAGGATATTGATAGCAGGACGACAAGCGGAAAACTCTGTCGGTAGGGTAACGCGAAGAAGAAGAAGAGCCACGATTGCGTCAGGAAAACTGAAGAAGAAGAATGTATGGCGCACAGTGGGCCAGTGTCGCCGTCAGAGACGGGAACTGTCTCGAGGATATCCAGCAATCGGCTAAATTATTCCAATTACTAACCAGGAAGAGAGAGAGAGAGAGAACCCTTGCGGAAGACGACCTCGAATATTTCCACCATCCATAGGAATGACGATCCGGTCGGCCATGGGAATGAAAATGTTTGCACGTCACTTGAATTTCATTTACGTGGACGTCGCGCGTCGGGATCGGCGGAGGCCCACCCTTTAATTCGTACCTACCTCATTTTTCTCCACGGTCGTTTAATAACGAGCACCTGCCGGTCCTGTGGACGAGAGGTACGAGTTGCTGCTAGGACACGACGTAAAATATGACATTAGCATCGGCAGACGAGAACGACGACGACGAGGACGACGCCGCCGACGACGACGACGGAATTTCAGGGCGTGTCGCCGGCCAGAGATGAAAAATCTTGTCGCGTTCCGGGAACGAGCTACCAATGATTGCTTGGCCGAATTTCTTCGGTCCGGCATGTACCCGAGCCGATTCTTTGAGCCTCGATATTGCTGACGAAAATTCTTAACACTTTACCTACCGAAAACCTATTAATAAGATTTTCAATAATTGTGCTGTAACAAAAGAAAGCATAGAAATTTTCTTTTACATTACAATCTTAGAAAGAAACTATTAGATGACCCTATTGAGGGTGACTTATTAGTTTACAATGAAAATCGCTGTTGCTATTTTTCTAAATGACAAGAACAAAGTATCTATTTCCATATGTATTTACTTTGGTCACAAACACTGAAGATAAAGAGATTGCAAGCAGAGGATATCGATCGAGATCGACTTGAATTGTACACTCCCGTCTATAAGTCACCGGACACTTATTAAAATTTGGATTTTTTAAAGGAGCTATATTATGAAATATAAGTGGTACTTAATAATTTTTTCGAATGTAGAGAACATGTAAATCAAATCTGACCAAAATATCTACATCTATTCAAAAGAAAACGATGTGCAAGGTTGAATTCTTTATTTACCATTTCGGTAAAGATAAGTAAGTATCCGTTGATTTATGGACGCGAGTGTATATCTTATTTGAAATATTATTGAAAAATTTCATTTCCCGGGAGCGATGTCTATATTAAAGTAAAGTAGGGCAGAGCGATGATCAAAGGTGATAGAATCAGAATCGTGATGGAGTTACGTTTGGCAGAGGATGGTAAAGGATTAAGGATTTTAATGAAACGCCCGTGGCCACGGGGCACGACTGTGTCTGGCTACTAGGAAAGTTCTGGCATAAGATCCCCAACTGGACTCTCCCGGCACGCGGTCCCTGGATGGCGATGCGAACCGTAAAAGGACATTTGTCGCTTTATATGGTCGAATCGGCTACCAAATACATCGCGAGCCGGCCGTAGAAAAACAAAAGGAGCCCGACCGAGAGCGGGCTCGCGGCTCTCTCACGAGACCCGCACTGACACACCGGCTCAAAATAATGTCTTACGTCGTACGACATCGTTCCAGCCTGACGAAACGCCGCGAGACTGGCATAGCGAGTCCCTGCGACTCCTCCGAAACATTCTTCGATCGCCTAATCCTTATTATACTAATCCCTGACATTATAGATATTTTTAAAAATTAACAACTCCAGTTAAGAGCCGGTTCTAGAGCAATAAAAAATTCTTTGAGTAAAACAAAAATGTTCAAACCATAATATTGCGAAAACGAAATACACTCTTCATAATGAAACATCATCTTCAATCAAAAACCAAAGTACCTCATTCCACGAAAACAGAAATTTCTAACAAAGTTACATCCGTTATATAATCTGAAGGGTACTCGACATTCGATCCTTGGCTCGATAACCCTCTAATTTCGTCACCGTACTCGACAAATCATCGTGCGCATGAAAAGCCATCAGGAACAGCATAAACAGCATACAGCTTCGAAACTACAACTAACAGGAGAGACAATACGGTCTGCAAGTGGTAGCTGGAGCGGCTAGTTCGATCGGTTAACGTAGCATCAATACAAAGTTGCAGCTAGTCGTTACGTTCTTCGAAGCCCCGTGACGGTATGGCGCAGTGGAACATAGGATAGGAAGTTGCAACCCGAAATCAGTAAGCTTCGATCGTTTCGAGGGCTGTTTCGTAACGACTACTGTACATGCAGGTTACGAACCGAACACAGCCCACGTCCGTTCCATAGAGAATGGAGAAGGAAAGTCGAGACATTCTCGTGCAAAATGAAATCTCTCGATACGCGACGTCAGTTTGCTCGGAAGCGTTCGCCGCGCCCGCACCGCGCCGGTTGGCTTCGACTTCTCGGCTTTGGCTTCACGGCTTTGGCTTCGACTTCAGACACCTCGATCGAATGGGATCGGCGTCTCGCACGTTCCTGATCTCTCTGCGGAGCGGTCGCTGGCGCTACCTCACGGAATCTCGATGAAATCCAACGGAATCCTCGGCGAACGTGCGTTTATCTATTCGGCCCGCGTCTGTTTTCAATCCCTTAAAACTTAGGCAAGCCGCGCGGCCCATACGCCGCTCCGTCACGAAGCACAGGGAAAACCGGTGGCCACCAGGTCGTCGCTTTCTCCGCTCGTTCGATCGACCCCCGGATTACCTATTCTCCTTCTCTGTCTTCCTTTTTATTTCTTTCTCGCTCTCACCCCCTTTTTCCCTTTCGTTTCGTTCGAGTTCCACGGATTTCACCCTAAATCTGCCGGGCCGAGTATGTAAATTCAATTTCTCGCCGTCGTTACATCGCTCGAGTTCTCCTTCGACGTACCCGTTCACCTTTTTCCCCTCCTATTTATAGGTCGTTCGAATTTTACGGTCCCGGTGGCCTCTGTCTTCTCCAGGTTAGATAGAACTGTTATCCTTGCTCCGGATCCTGGAACCCCTCCGTCACGCCGTAGTCCAGAACAGGATTTAACTGTTCAGAGTTGATTCAGACTGTTTTACTGAATGTTTATTAATGATTTTGCTGGAGAAGTCGAGTAGGTCCTACATAGTAAATTGTTTCAAACACAGCCTAGCAGGCACTGGATTCTTTGAAGAAAACGCAATCAGCCGAGGGTTGATTTTTCCTCGTGATTTTAAATCCTGTATAACCGGTGTTTTAATCACCTTCTTTGAGATGTTCGTATATTTTTCTCCCTTTACGGCGAACGTGCTGCTAATACTGCTTTACAAAAGCAATATTCCTTTATTAACTCTTAAGTGCACGGATTGGCTCCGTGGGACTGGAACGGAAATTGTTATTCTTTTGTCTTAGTTAACTTTATTGAAAATTATTAATAGCGTAATTAGTTCTTGCATTACTTCTATTGACTTTGCGTGACATGGCGACAACCTCGTTAAACGAACATTATACAGTCGCGAAGATTGATCAGCTTGAATTATTGTACTATGTTGCTAGCAGTCCGATTGGAAATTTTATTAGCTGAAATAACATGATGCAAGAAGAGTTTTGTGATGATTGTACCAAATGTTTTGCCAACCTTTTCTTATTTATAAAACGATTTATCCTATGGTTGTATTTATCTTTCCGTCGCTTCGAATTTTCACTAGCGCGTCACTTTAACGCCGAGGGAAAAATTAAGTTGTGAAAATGACGAACAGACGAGAATTTTAAGGCAACGACTGTTCCCGTCGGCGGATATTTCTTCCGGCGGACTACACCCTCGTTTCCCCGAGGATAAGAAACGAGTTGGTCCCACGAAAAGTCGCGAACCGGCCGCTTCCGGCGCGCGCGGCCTGCGCCACCCCAGCTACGCGGAAGTTTGCAAATTCAATTTCTCGGTTCCGCGAAGCGCCGCATATTTTCCCGCTCGGCGTGCAGCAGCGCCACGGACTCCTCGGAGCGTGTAAAGCTGCTAAAGCGCTAAAGAGTTCCGTCGTCTAGCACACGGCGAATCCTTTCACCGGGTCCTCCGCGAGCACGTCTTCGAATTTCACCCTGAAAAATGCTTCGAAGAGACCACCAGCACCAGAGACACCGAGGAATATGGAAGCCCATTCTGCTTTTGCGCCGTCGAGTTCTAAGGTGCTTAGGATCAGTCGATGAAGCGTGCTTGCCACCCCCGGGACATATTTTCATGGGAATCGATATCCATAGAGTGCCTCTGCTTGGTATTCCCTGCTCTAGACCTCTACAAAGTAACAGAGTTTTTCTAGCGTAAGTGGCAGACTTGAACATCCGTATGCATCAATGTTTAAAAATCTTATTCAAGATTGAAGGGTGATTTTTGTAATTAATAGCAGAATATTGAAATGCATCGTTTTTTAGAAATTTTATCTGCGAAGTTAAGGTGGGATCTCCTTTAGGTATACTGTGCACGCCAGAAACTTTATTTACGTGTATAGTATACTATGTGCAATTCTGGCGAGGCTTTCGCTTCCAAACTTGATGATTCTAATTAATATTCGACTGTTCGAACGCACCGATTTATAGAAGTGATATTTACGGTGCAAGGGATGGTTTACTCTGCGCAATATGTTATTAGTATCCTGTGGATTTTGGTTATTCATTTTCCAGGGCCATGCGCTGCCATTTCGAATGTAACGTTTTATAGACATTTTATTTTGTTTTGGTATTTTCTTGCCCATCTCCAATCGCAATTAGTACTTCGTTATCGTCGACAAGTTCCTGAAAGAAGAAAATTCATATTGAAAACGTGTATCTAAATGTACCTCTCATCGGAAACGTTAAAGTAGAACATCGTTCCGAATTAAACGAAGCGAATTACATTACCGAATTCGACACCATAAAACACGGGATGCAGAAGCGAAGTGCAATCTTCAGATTGGATCTCGCGAATAAAAATGCATCGGCTCTGAGAACAGTTTCCCCGGCGGCACCGAAATTTCGCGTGCAGCTCTTATTTCGCCGTGGCCCATATCGCTGAATATTAGCGCATAAACATCCGCAGTTTGCATATCTCCGAAACAGAATTTAATTTTCGTGAAACTATAATTGCAAGGAATTAAAACAAAAACGCAGGGAGAACAGCCAGAAAACGCGAAACACGTTGGGATCCCGAGAACGAGAGAGAATAAAAATATTAGTTTAACGCACCGGAGATCGCAAATTAACGACGCTGAAGCGATAACTGGCCCCGCTTACTGATGGGTGCATGCGAAATATATATAAGCGATAAAAAAAAGCAATGAAACGGCGGCGGTCAGTATGTGCATATTTGCGAGTTCATGTTCTCTCTCTCTCTCTCTGTCTCTCTCTCTCTGTATATCGATCTCCGGGGGAGCGTGCAAAACGCGAGAAACAGAGCTTGTGCAGTCGAAAACAAATCGGACCGATCGCTGCCGGACGAACGTACAACGCGGCCCGTTTACAAACAGCTGTATTTTATAATTACATTAATCACTGCCGATCACCGGTGGCGGTGCCGGAAGTTACGTCGCTCAGTTTGGAACGCGTTACGAAATAATCGATACCGTTGTCGCGGAGCGGATGCTCCCCGGGCAAACGTAATTTATACAAACGATATTTAATAGTACGAAATATCAAATAGAGTGGCGTGTGCCGGCAGCGTGAAGCGTTTTCAAACGGCTAGGCCATTAGTTAAATATTCATTACCCGATGTTTGGATGTCTCGCGTTTCGGATGGTCAAACGGCATAATTCGACGCATCGAGACGCTTCGACGTTCAATAGCCATTTTTACGGTGAAATTGCACACCGTAAACTCATCGTATTTTCATCCCTGTTATAAGCCATCCGTGTTCGTGATTAAAAAACTAGACTCGGGGCTAGAGGTCTTCGACTGTATAATCATACAGTCGAGTTGGATTTCTGGTGATTAAGCTCTACAGTCAGGATTTTATATGTATATACACTTTCGCTAAATATTTTTTAACGAAAAAATGTATAAGTGTTCCTTGGATATCGGCGTAATGCAAAATATCGTGAAAGTTTGAGAAAGATACGTTCGGCATGTACTTTTAAAAAATTCTCAAACTGTGCTTGTCTCAAACTTGTTTTAAGCCTTCCATAAAGCCAGAAAATTCTGACTGACTTATGAACATCTATATGAATTTCTGCTCAATATTTCCCAATGAAAAAATTCGCAAGCAATATTCCAATATAATGTTATAAAAGAAAAACTTTCAAAAATCGTGGAAGGTCTGCAAAAACGTGGGGATCCTCGGCGATCAACGTAGCGACCGCAGATCGATGGAGGTTCTGTTGGCGAGCGTGGGAGGTGTCGTGCCACAACTCTTGGAACAAAGGCCACACATCCTCCGCAAAGTTTGGACATCATTCCACCACGAAATAATTCGCTGCGGGCACGCCCTGCTGCGGAAGTCCTCCGGGTGCGGAGGAGCTTGTGCACGGATGGATCTTCTTCTCGCGGGCTGCTTCGGGTTTCCATTCGCGGCCATTTTTCAGCGTGATCGGATCTCGGCGCGGCGGGTCGACACCGGCAGCTAGCATAAAATTCTCCTTAGAAGAGGATTCTCTGCGGAGCAGGCTCGTTACCCGGCCATTCTATCGCTTGGATAAGTTACGCGCCGGCGAGACCCGTCGCTCGAACTTTCCCCGAGGATTCTCCAGGCGGAAAAATCTCCGCTCTGCTCGCGAGTAGACCCGTTCTGCTGCACGGACCCGAGGAACACGGCGGCGAACACCCGATTCCGATATCAAGCGACTTCCAAATAATTTCCTTCCTCGACTTCTTCTCGAGACGCTGGCAAATAGCGAAACAAACTTCCGCGATCCCATGAAAAGTTCACGGCGAATCGGCCGATAAGAAGCCGCGCTTCGATCGGCCACCAACGGTTATCTTCAGACCTGCCCGCGAAAAAACCTCACGAATCAGCTTACTCTCCGCTTCTTCTTCTTCTTCTTCTTCTTCTTATCGGACTCGCCCCGTTGTTTCCCTTTGACGATGCTGCCCCCGCTTTTCCGTGCAACCCCCTTCGGGCCAAGACGTTTGCCAATCGCAGCAACCCCGGCCGAATTCCCTGCGAGAAACTGCTTTGTTCGACTGGAACCTCCCTCGCAGATTCCCAAACGGTTGAACGGTTGCCTCGCGTGGACCCTTTAAAGAGAGACTGCCCCACTTCTCCGAGATCGCTGATTCATCCACGGTTTTTATCGGCGAAACTCCGAGCCGAATTAATTGTGTTTTCTACTCTTTGGCGGCAACAATATGAATATACATGTGGGCAGATCTGATGAATCTTTTAAACTTTCTAGGGATGATTTTCTTTCTGCAGGAAGTGGTGGCGATTTCCTTTATTCCATTTTCAGATTACTTCAAATCACCTCAGAAATCACCTCTTCCAAGGAAGCACAACATTTTTGGAACACCCTGTACACGCTCTTCGTGTAATCGCAATCTTCCCGTGCGTAATTTGAGAAAATAAATACGACAGAATTTGATATACAATCGCGTGTGCCCCCAATGTGTATCTAAATCAGAGCGTCTAATAAGCGTTCGAAAAGAGAGGAGGCTGATTAAAAGCGTGGTTAATCGATAAAGAGCGCTTGCGGGTGGCCAAAGGGTTAAAAACCCGTCGATCTAATTTTCTGGCGGGGATCGTTACCAGAGATTCCCGATTCTCCAGGCATTAAGTAGCCTGTATCTCATCGGTGAAGTTTTCGAGCGGGGCTATATCGATTCCCCGCGACGCGTAACAGCGCGGCGAGCCCTCGGGGAAGCATATTCAGCTCGTGGAGCAGTTCGGGGAGGATAAAGTACGAAGTTATTCCACCGTTCTTAGAGTTCGGTCGCGCCGGTAAAAAGAAATCGGGGCCCGAAAACGCTCTCTCTCTCTCTCTCTTTTTCTCTGTCGCCGGCAACGGAACGACGCTATTCCAGAGCGGTTCCGGCACTTTCGCGAAAAACCGTATCAATTTCGATTGCCGCGGTCGCCGGGAATTGCCCCGTTTACTCTGCTCCGGTGCGTCGACGTCGCCTGAAATTATGAAGCCTAAGTGCCGCGGAATAGTGCCGCGCGCTCCACTAAAATAGGAAAAAGAGAAACACTTCTGAAGTCGAATAGGTGTAGGTGGAATGATGTTTCACTAAGGTCTATCCACTTTCTATTTCGAATCACTCAGTTTATTCCAGGTACATTTCGCTTCTGTAAAGCTGTCATTGTTTAGGATTATTTGTCTTTGCGACTATCTTGAAAATAATGTCGCAGAAATTGCTCTCTTATAATCTATTATTTCTCTTGTTTCCGTGAAGTAGCGTACTTGCTTGGAATCATATGTTGAACCGTGCGTCCACGTCGTCGAGCATAGGCGCGGGTAACGGGGGTAACGGGGTGCACAATGGGCTGTCGGGTGCAAGTTCGCGCGGCCCTTAAACTTTTCCGGCCACGCCACTGCGGCCCCTGGATCCGGCAGCCTTTCAACGCTAACGCGTATTAAGGAACGCCCTGTATTTTTCATTAGGGGTGTTCGCGGACGCTTCTCACGCGAGCCGCAAGCCTCGACCGCGAAAGTGCCATGCCTCGCCGCGAGGAGAAAATGCGATCGAGGGGGCGTAACGTCTGCCAGCCGAGTACAAAGTTCTTCGTCCCTCCAACCCCTACACGCCAGAGCCTGATAATATAACGAGAGTTTACTTTGAGGGCGCGCGTCCGGGAAGTAGCCCCCGCCGCGCTGCCTGCGATGCGAACTTCCACCCGGACTGAAGCGACGCGACGAGGCTTATCGCCGTTCCGGGATGACTGCTCAAACCCCATGGGAGACCCGTGCCACGCCATTGAACCCTGCTCACCCCACCATCATCCCCGACACAAACTCCCCTTCCATCCCATTCGACGACGACTTCAGTTTTTCTTGAGAGAACCCCGAAGTAGGAGGCGCTGGAAGATACGACGACGTCACAGCGATTGCTATGCGAATGGGAAAACGGTAGTTAGCTTTTTTCAAGTTTCTGAATGTTGAAGGAGAAAAGTTTATTCTTTACTGCTTCGCTGCGTTGGATTTCTGTTTGAGTTGGTGGGAGTTAATTGGGTGAGCTTGTGTTGGGGGTGGGTCGTCGGAAATTATACACCGAGGTGTCTTTATAATATAATATGTCCTCGACAAGGACTTTAACACCCGATCTTGCTGGAAGTGACTTTCGACGTGGGACGATACGTACTGCGCGTATTCACTTGAATCAACCCAACTAATAGGAGGGATCCATGCCCTTATATAGTACCCAAAATCGGGCCTAGCGATTGTGGGGGCCACGTGCTACTTCTGAGATTAGAAATGAATTCTTAGAAGTTATATCGCTTGCAAGAAGCCCCTTTATGATCCGATTTTTAGTGAGCCCTTTGTGCTCACTAAAACGGCATGCATACGTAACATATATTATAATATAAAGTTTATATTGGTTTTGTAATGGTAAAGTTGCCGATGATGTAGGTCCTAGTCGATTTCCACAACCTTGAAATATGTTATAAAACTCGAAGAATTAAAGAACTTTTGTAAGTTTGTAAAGTAAAAAAAACTTTACTTGTAAATGCTGGGTTGGATTTATAGGGAATGATTTTCCTTGAAATTCCGAGGCCGTGGTCTCGATCTTCGTCAGAAGAAGACTAAAACGAGAACACCCCTGACCCAATTATAATGCTATTCAATTTAAACTTTGCAGATATTAAAAACAGTTTATATTCGAATGTTTAATGTTTCGGTCCTAGAGGATCCAGCCCACGCTCTACAGAAATGTTGATGGAACGGCTCCGTTTCGCTGGATGGCGCTCGGTCATCAAGGTATACGGTAGTCTGCAGTGCTGGGTTGATTGTTAATCCACGTTCGTGCCGGTGATACCTCTATTCCGCGAAGAAGTTATTCAGTATACCGCCCGTACCCGTTGGGCCTCGAATGCAACTTCTCCGCGCGCTCCCGCGATACCGTAGAAAATATCGTCGGATTAATTGCCGGGCGGAATTAGAATCTGGTATCCGTCGTGGAACGGACACGGTATGCTTGTGCAGTGTGCGGGGGCACGGCCAGTATTTCACGGTAATTTTTATCGTAGGTGCCGACGCTTAAATTATTTGGACTTTTTCCGGGCGGCCGCGCGAAAATATTCATCTCTGACTCACGGCATGATACGCGCATTCATCATTTTGATACTCACCGCCCGTTACCAGAGCCGGGGCGTAAATTTCCAAACTCCGGCGAAAATTCACGTTCTGACCCCGCCGCGCTGTTCTACCGTAACTTTTATAGAGGAAGAGAACGAGAGAGAGAGAGAGAGAGAGAGAGAGAGGGAGAGAGAGAGAGAGAAGGAGGGGTGGAAAACTCTCTCGGACCTCGCTGTTTATTTTACACTCCCGGCTGATTACGCGAGTCCGAGAGCGTGTAGTCTGCTCTCATTCGTATTCATTGATAATAATCCGTCGGGCTAACGATATTTCGAGAGATCTCTCGCTCCACCGATGCCGGGACTAGTTTCGACCCATTTCCGGCACGGACGCGGACGACTTGATTCCCATCGACCAAAATGTCAATACTCCCCGCTCGATCGAAATTAGTGTACCGGCCGCACGAACGAGCCGTTAATCGTAAAATAACAGACAATCGAGTGGAACGGCTGTCGCTCATTTAGGACTCGTTAATATGTTTGACGTTCCCGTTTCACCCGTGACATACATGCAAAATCGAAGCCACTTTCGAGGCTCGGGTGAGCGCCGCGGACATAAAATAACTGCAAACACGGACGCACTGTTCGCCTCTAAACGCGATTGATTCCTGTCCGATCAAACGGACGTCCAGATCCCTTGTATCGCGATCTAGAGGGCCAGAGATCCTCCACTAGTGCGGTTCCAATTTTCGTTCGCAAAGCGACACATATTGATTTCATTTTAGCAGTTTTTATTTCACCACAAGATTGAGTTTGGTAAGCTTAAAAATTTGCTGTACGTAAAGGGCTTAAGGAAATTCAATAAAAATTAAACTGGGGTGTGACGGAACGTCTATACTACTATAAAACAAAAATTTCGTCTCCGATGCTGTTCGAGTGCCCAGCTTATATCGGATCTCTCTAACATCGATCCCTTCGGCTTTGTCGGTTCGAGAAAGTTGGTCCGAACGTCTGCGGCTCGCTAAGGGTGGCTTGGCGGCCGCGAAAGGGTAGGTGGGCTCGGTGACGAGGGTTTCGTTAGTCCGGGAGCGTACCGCGGAACGTATGCTAAATTATCGAGTAGTCCTCCGGGCTTAATTACTTTTGTCTCGCCGCTGACGAAACTTGGAACATCATTTTCTCATTCCGATGGGAGCGGAGGCATTAATTCGCCGACAGTGACACGGTGGTGTGGTCGGTCTCCCGGCATTGCTAGCGCAAGCTAGAGCGAACGATCGTCGCGCGAGGTCGCGGTGCGGCGCGGCGCGGCGCTTCGCGTCGTTTCCCGATTTTCCTACGCAAATAGAATCGTATTAGGGAAATACGGTTCCGGAGGATGGCGGACCGGCCGACCAATGGTATTCGAGACACGTCCCGGCCTCCGACGGAATGCGGCCCTCGGTATAATCAAATAAATGTGTACTTTATCAACGTCGCGGCCGTGTAATTCCAGGCCGTGACGAATAAAAGCTCCGACCACGGTTACGTTCCGAATCATTTCTACTGCCTACTAATAATGCGATCTTAATCTCGTTGGCTGGGTTCGTTAGCATGGGCCCTTTGCTATACCCACCTGTACAGATTTTTCCGAGTGCCGTCAATTTTTTGAGTTTCGTCGCAGAAGTGAAGAAAGAAAAATATTTCAAGAAATGCAGAAAATACTACTACATAATCATATTCTGCGTCCCTATGTCACCGTACCACACCTCGAAACGTCACTCCCGCAAGTTTCCTTAGGAAGCCGCTGTTTAACGAGCGAACTGAGCAACGTTGCTTTTGTAGTTTGACAGCTTTGGCAGAAAGCGAGCTACTTTTTCGTATTGCAGCGGAAAAGTGGATCAAAGGTTCGGTGGGATCGAAAAGGCCGGTGGTTCGAACAAAGCGAATCTGCTCGCAGAGCATCGAGAGCAGGAAGAAAGAAGGATGCAAGAAGAAGAGAAAGAGAGAGAGAGAGAGAGAGAGAGAGTTCACGGACTCAGAGGCGAAGGAAGTATATTGTCCACGACGAAAATGCAAATTGGATGCGCCGCGGTGGACGCCTGTTCGAATGCATTAAGGATGCGGCTAGCAGAAGTGCGGGGGTGGGTGTGCACAGGCGGGTCGTTAATTTTTTTACACGGCCTGCGGATCGGGAACGCCTGCCGAACAACGACGACGGCGACGACGATGGTAGAGGACGAGAAGTTCTTAGCTGGCTGTTCCGTTGGTCGTTATTGCGGGTGGATCATAATTATGACTGGCGGCTGTGAAAGGCGATCGTAACCGCGCGTCGCAGTATGTCGACTTCATTTGAGCCGCACCAACTCGACGATTCAGTGACACAATAGAATCAGTAATTACAGCTGGTTCATCTTTTATTTTTCATCTACGACGTCGCGTCGACGTCGACGGTGACAACCGTGGTAGTAAATGCTGTCGTCGTCGTCGGCGCCGCCTATCGATCGTTTCCTTTAAAAAGAAAGCCAACCCTCGGCCCGCGAAACAAGACAATACACTCACTCTCTCTCCAGCAGATTTTCATCGTCGATATTCCCCGACTGAAGTACAAATTTAAATCTGTTTCCCCTTCCCGTCTCGCTATCATTGCAGGCGAATTGAAAACCCTCTGCTAGACTGTTCCTTCTTTCACCGTCCTTTTTACTGTCGCGAGCATTGTCCTCGTCGTTATTGCCGAATCATAATTATGCTCCTCCGAGCCCGACACCGATGTCGTCGACGACAACCACATCGACGTCGCGACGCAATCTCTAAACCTTCGCCAAATGCCTTCCTGACTGGCACGGAGCGATTTAACCCCTTTGCGTAATAATTTATTTTGCTAAAGAACTTCCTCGTCATTCACTGTTTTCTATACTTCGCAAAAGGAAAACTGATATCGTCTATTTTCTTCGATGGCTAAAGATCTATAACGCAGAAGCAGAATTTTATTTCTCATTAAATCACAATGAAAATCTATTAAAGAAATAGGAAAGATGGAAACCATCAACGCCACCAGTATACCGACCGCTCAAAACAACTAAAAACGCATATACAACATTTTTTGAGATTTTCGAAATTGATAAATATTTCTGGAGACTCACACCCGAACGAGACGTCCTGTAAAGTCGTCGAACATACGGACCTGTCAACCGGACAATGCGAGAACGTTGTAACAGTACGCGCTGACATGTCACCGTTCTAGATTTGTCATAGTTTAAGCAACACGTCACGCCAGATGCAGCAACAAATGTGGACATAGCTTTACGGGAGCTCGTATTTTTCACGAGCCCGTCGACTGGTTCGAGTCTTGAGACGTCCTTTGTGAACACCCGACACCCTTAGAACCCCCTTGGAATATCGATACCGGGACATTGGAGGGTCGGTGTCTATTTTTACGGGTGTCCCGTCGCCCAGTATCGGATCGATCATCCTTTAGCCTGGCTCCGGAACCTTTCTCTCGTTTAATTCCAATCCTGGCGCGAGGCGCCTCGAAATCGCCGGAATTGAATCTCCTTCGGACGCTTGACTATCAATCATCCGCGAGCGCCGGTTTAGTCAACCTGGATCGGAAAGTGGTAGGCCGCTCTTTTGAGGCCTAAAGTACTCGACTTCTGACAATGTTGATGTTAGACGATGTTAGTTGATGTCTAGAACGGTTCAATGTTTACCGATGAAGTTGGTACTAGCTTTCGATAGTCGTTGAGTGGCTTGGTTTGAGTAGAGATTTAATAAATTGCCTGTTCAATCGGCATGGTCATTGGAAAGGAAGTCTAATATAATACTGTTTATTTATCGTGGCTTTACCCCAGGAATGGACTTGATTTCCAACTTTTACAAATTCCATACGTTTCAAATGACAGGTTGTTCCAATCGTCAATTCATCCGAGTGTCCCTAACAATTCGATCATCGGTGCCTCGAAGGCTTGAAGCTTACGAACCGCGAACAAGAAATTCGTCATCAATAATTACTCACCGTGGTGACTGCAGAATCGCGGGTACGTAAATGGGTAAGCCGCTTTCGTCTTCGGATCGATGAATATCGCGTCGTTCGTGGGACATGTTCGCGAATGAAGCTTGTTCCCAGCGCTGTCACCGAGTTCCGCTCAATAATTCGTGCGACACGGTGCTCGCGGCGCGCCGCGACGTCGCCGACGATCCTCTTCGCAACCTTCCGTCACACCTTTCTAGCCAGACTTAATTACGACTGTAACGTAACTTGCGGCGTGATCCGCGCGAGCTTCAATCCACGCGGGACAGAGGCAGAGATTCGTCGTCGTTGGGGCCAAGCAAACTCACGCCGCCGCCGACGATGCCGACGACGCAAACTCTCTCGTCGAGCATAGTAGAGCCTTGCCGAGCCGAGGAGAGCAGCTCTCTCGGTCTCGTGTCCTCGGGGACGTTGTACAACGGTATTACGCGGACCTCGTGGCCGCAGCAGCCTCTCTTCTACGTACGCACGGAAATCCGGAGCTGTATTTGCGTCCCCCGGCCTCTGCATAATGCACGAAGTAAACAGCCACTGCCGGGACCCTACCGTCCCCCAGGGATCCTCGCCAAGGTAGATCGTACCGAACCACTTCGCTAAACTAATCAGCCCCCGCGCAAGCATCGGCCCGCGAATCTAACAAAAATCATCCGCACATAGACAACCTGCTATACTGACAATAGAAACAATCGTCGCTGTACCGCCAACGAAGTAAGGGCCTGGTCTCTGAACCAATGAACGCGGAGAACATTCTTCAACGGAATCGAGCGGCTATTCGCATGATCGACGGAGTCAGCCGCGTTTAAAGTTCCTCGAGCTACAGCCGGCGCGCGATCCTCGGATCCGACACGGCGCGGCGCGGCGTGTCCGAGAGCGGAGTCCGAGAATGCCAGGAGCGACATTACGGCACGGTTATTACTCGAGGCGTCGTCAGTCTGCTGGAGATCGCCCGGAACGCGGCGAGAACGATGTCGAAAATGTCGATCATCTGCTTGGCCCTGTGGAATCGTGCCGACCCGCTAGCATTTCGTCGTATCGATACGTTTCTGCGAGACGTTCGGTCATTCGGGCACCGTTCGCTCGCGACATCTAATTTCCTGTCTCGAAGATTCGCGCGCTTCTCTCGAGTTCGACGAACATGCGAATTCGTCTCCCGGCTCCCGGTTCAACGTTCCCGGGCGCAATTACTCGGGCATTCGATTCGGCGAAGTTGTTCGGTGTCGGGAGCGATCCGGCAACGAGTTGCGCATCGTTGCGCAGCTCCGCGAAGCTCCGCGAAACACTATGAAGCATTGGCGAAGCAGTGGGAACAACTTCGGGAAGCTCGGCGAAGCTCCGCCGAGGTTCATCTGGCGTGGCTTTTGTTGGCTTGTCACGCTTTATTTACAAACGTCGCGCCCCGTTCATGGGAACGGCGAAATGATTGCGCGTAATGGACGATTATACGGGCTGAAGTTACAACAAATACTTCCGACGCTAATTAACGAGCATATTTCAACGCTAAACGCGCCGCTGTGCTAATGATTTCCATTACGTCGCGGCGTTGTTCCACGCCGAATCGGCTCTCGTTTGTCGCGCATTAATTGTTTAGCGAAACGCGAAACCAACTCTCCGTCTCTCTTCTCTCTCTCTCTCTGTCCCCCCCCCCCTCTCTCTCTCTCTCTCTCTCTCGGAACTGATCTCCGTTCCGCAGAGAAGAGGAAAAGATTCGAGAGGGAGAGAGAGAGAGCTCGTTGTCGGATTGAGTTCGTCCGATTCTCGGGGATTCCTGGGCCCACCACTAAATTGGTCCCCTCGGAGGCCATCCCGGCCTTTTTTTCGTCGTTACGCTATTGCCCAGGGCCCCGGCGGACAACTTTCTTTGCCGCATGCCACGGATTTTAGGGAGAAATCTCTGGCGGCGCGCGAGCGAGGTGGTCCTCGGACTCCCGGATCACGATGGCGAACCGACGACGACGACTCTCTGTCTCTCTATCCGGCTGATTAGCTACGAAACAGAGGACGCGACGCGGCGGCACGGCGCCAACTCTCCGCCCGTTTCGTTCGTTCCATCTGTCTGCCGATGTAAATAAGACGACTGCCGACCGCTGCCGCCCGCCGATATCTGCCGATGATTCGCGTGTGAAGTCGACGGTCATCCGCAAGCTTGATAGTGGCCGGAATATTATTATCATCATTCACTGGCAGCAGAACTCGACTAGAACGCACATCAAAATTTCTCGATTTCTTCAATGAACTGAAGAAATATATATGCAGAAATGGGGATGAGGTATTATATCAATCTTGTATTCATACAAAGAAAAAGATCAATATAGAATGAAATTATTCTGGTCGGAAGGAAATGTTTAATTTCCGAGTTAGAGTATAGCTCCGATTGTAAAGGGTTCAGTTACACCTATTGTGAAATCAAGTTCGATTTCTAGTTGTGAGTCTAAATAAATAAAGATTACAAAGTGGGCTATAAGGAAAAGTAAACTGGAAATTCTGACTTTTCCGTTCGTCAGTTTTGTGTAACCATAGTTCTCCGCTGAATGGGGGTAGGAAGCAAGGTGCGAGGTTGGCTTTGAGTCGGGAAAAGATGGGCCAGCGTCGTCGTACGATAAACTAGAACGCAGCAGGTAGACAAGCCGGCTTTCGCAGACCTGACATACGACCTTCCTGGTGACTACTTGCCGCTACAAAGCCGTTCGCTCGACCTTACCCCTCTCCCCCTGCTAGATAACTTAAGCACTCTGGGGAGGGTGCAGCCGTTCGCCCGAGCCTGCTTAACCAACCACCGCCGAGAAACTGCGCCTCTAAGTAGTTGCGCATTCGTTGGCCCCGTTATTAAGCCGCTATTCGAAGAGATGCGTCCTCCGGCTCGAGGGAAACCCCTTTCACCCGCTTCGTCCCTCCGGGTCCAAGCGCAACCCTGTTTACCCGACCACCCTCGCATCCTTCTACACCCCGTGTGCACCCTTTCCGACCGCTATGTGGATGTTTCGTCGCCGCGTGCAACCAACTATGGGGAACAACGATTACGGGGGTCGAGACCCGTGTTACACCCTGAAAATAATCCTTAACTCTTTGCCCTATAATATCGAGTCCCATGAAGATCGTCGTCGACACAGATTTACGACGAAACCTGCTGAATACGCACCCTATTCAATGTTTTTACTGCTTTCTGTTTTATGTGCTGACTGTATAATGTGTAAAATCCGCAGACTCCTGGTCGATCGATACACTCGTGTCTGGTGCAAAATTGTCATATAAATTTATATTAAAAATATCCTCATTATATTTGACAGGACGGTGCACTTTTCAATTTGTCTGCGTGACACGCTCCTGTAAAATCAATTGTAACTTGGTTCGTACTTGATATTTCGCGTTGAATTTTCGGGCGCACATTTCACATGTTAGTGTACGCTAGAAAGAAATTTTTTCAAGTTATACGATATCCTCTTTCTATACTTCCATAACTCGAAGAAACCGCTAAAGGAAGATTTTTCCGCTCGGGGCATTGGGCCGCGCGGATCCAATTTCAAAGTGTGCATACAACTCGGTATAGTATCACGCTGCAATCAGCTCATCTTGAAGCAACGGGAAACGAACAGGATCTTGTTTCCTGGCGGACGTCGTAGCGCTGTCGTCGCGCATTACGATTCCGGCAAACGGCGTCGCAATTAAATTCGTAATCGTTTATTCAAGCAGCCGCGCCGCTGTCCATTAGAAATGTAACAAGTTCAGGGGAGTCTTAAAGAAAGGGAACGATCTGTTCGCGTGGAACGTGAGCCGGGGGCCGAGTTAAAAATTCCAAGGAGGGAATGAAGAAATAAAGTCCGCGCCGCGCGCCGAAGCGAGAACAAACGCGCTCAGCTCTCTCTCTCTCTCTCTCTCTCTCTCTCTCTCTCTCTCTCTCTCTCTCTCTCTCTCTCTCACCGCTTCGACTGTGCTCTCCGCACGGTTCCGCAGCAGAGGGAATTAAAGCGCGAAGGGTGCGCAAGGAGGAAAAGAGGGAAAACCCTCGAACGTGGCGAGAGTCCGGAACGACGGCCGGGCATTCTCGAAATTTTCAAAGAGTCCGCCGGCGTGCGCGTTCGAGCGTCTCTCCAGCCATTACTTCTCTCTCGCCCAGTGTTCTCTCGCCAGGTATTTCGTTTAGAGTGCCGAAAGCTCGGAACTACGCGCCGCCCAATACGCTTTTACCGAACCGACATCGATCGGCCGAGGTCTCGAGCCAAAACTCCCGCAAAACCGGTCCCAAAAAATGCAACAACTTAAATACACCCGTACAAATAATGGATGAGGGTTAAACTCATTGACTGGCGAACTGTTTCGGTCATTCCGATGTAAAGCTGGAGCTTAAATTTGTTTAACATGACAGAATACCAGTCACATTACCGTACACCCTAAAATACAACTGTGCCTCTGTTGACTGAAGCAAGATAAACCGCGTGTCTCGATTACTTCTTCTAGCCTACATGATAGCTCCATTGAAAAGAGAAGCGACAAAACTTTAAACATTGAGCAGAACCGGTATCGTTAAAAACAACGGAGCCACTTCACTCGGAAAGGTTAGCCGACTGGTGTGTACACATGTCCCGAGCGTTTTCTCGGGTACAAAAGGGATTTAATTGAGCGTATTTATTCTAAAGGGAATTACGCTCGCCGCGATCAGTTCTCTGCACGTCGACACGAGTCTGTGTGAACGTGAATTCTACGGAATCGTCGCAGAAAGCACGGTGGTGGTCCGTGTTCCTGGGTTTTATCGCGGAGAGAACGGACACGCGTATCGTTGCACGGTAGAGCGTTTGCCCAGCGGAATTATTAGGACGGTCCACGTATCGGGCCGGGGCAAGTCCGTTTAGAACCGTTTGCAAAATGAAATTAACGTCGCGCTACAATGTAATCCGTGACCCGGAATCACCGTGTCGCATTAGGCGGCTCTACGTGTCCCATTCCAGGGGAGAGCGTATGTTTGCCAAACGATATTAGTATTACGACTGTCCCCCGCTATCTGCGGTTACAATTTCCCTCGGCGAGCTGGATCTTCGCGCCGCCTCCAAGTTTACCGCCGCTACCTTGCCACGTAATTACTGTTATTTTATTGCTGTTCCGCCATTAGCGCGTCTCGGCTCCGCTCCGCTCTTATTTTCCAGGCGGAGGACTCGATTAAATAAAGTGGCTCGATTAAAAGCAAGAAAAGTACGCGCTCCAGCCAGCCTGTCTTCCATTTACTTCTCGATCGACTTACCATCGAACCAGACCGCTGAAAATGCGAATACTGATGCGATCCTTCCTTCCTTCCTTCGTTCATAAAGGAACGTAATTTCTTTTTTCATCCAAACGTGATTGTTAGCAGATGCAAAATAAAAATTATCTGCGACGATAGACAGATTTAAATGTTCTTAATCTTCCTACAATTTAAAATTTCACCTTTACTCCGATCGTTTTTGGCTATCGCTACTTAGTTAGTGCAAGTGTTAAAACACTGTACTCGCTGTTTTCGATTTGATTTAGTGCGACTCCAAGCTAACAATAGGTACTCGAGTCTGTTGTTTTCGTGCGTTTCTTACGCCCCCGTACACTATAATTCAGTTCTACCTCAAGTCTATTATACAATTGCTTCGCGTACTCGCGTGCTCCGTTGTACTCGCATTAAATTAAAGTCGGAGCCCCGGTGACTCGTAATTATTGTCAAGTTTTGCGACAAGCTCCCCTGCTAGCTAAACTAATTCTCGAACTGTGAGCGATACAGTTCGAGAGAATAGTTTTCAAGAATACAGTTTTCATTACCGTGAATTCAGTTTGGTTCGTGTTGTGCCATCGGCTCTACCTAATTTGTGTTCCTTCCTCGATCTATTTATTAATTACACTGCGCGGGTCTTTATGCAAAGTAAAAATTCTCCAAGTACAGATAATTTCTCTGTTTTGTGTTTCGTGCACTCATTTTTTTCATAAATGTATAAAATCCGCCATGCGTTAATAATTCATTATCAGATTTACCGCATTGGCGACGATCCGAATGAAGATCGCGCGATCTACAGCGCGTCGATTCTTCGAAGGATCGGTGTATTGCAGGTATTCCCCATTCAGGCAGGTGGAACAGCCCCGCGCGCGCGGTTCCGAGTAACGGATTACGATGTAATGCGATGTAATCCGGGATCCTTTTATCTTCTGGCCGCGGGCACGCCACGTTGCACGGTACCGCGCGCAGTTAATTCGCATTAGCATCGGAATCGGGAAATCAGCGGCGGTCTATTCAAGCCCGTGTCCGAGACTTTCGTCTTAAGAGGCGTCGCTTTTACCGTTAATCACCGGCGTGATGCGTCTTCCACTAACGAGGCGAAACCACGAGTTACCTGCGTTGACAGCGTTGCCAGTGATCCAAATTTCCAGTAACGGACTCAAATGTGATGTTACTGCTTCGGCTTGACGTCCAGTAGCTGTAAAAATACTGTAAAAATAGTTGTGGTAAAAACGTTTCGTCGAAGACTGAATGCAAACGTACAATTATATTTCGAACGAAAATTCCATAAAATTCTCACTGAATTATTAGGTGGGAAATTTATGTTTAATATTATTCAATGATATAATTTCCATTCGCCATACTTAAAGGGGTACAAAATGTTATAACTTTTGTTAGCCCACAAGTATTAAAACTACTCATTCATTTTATTGCGGAACGCGAGTCAATGTGGAAAGGCTATTTGTTAGCAGTTTTACCCCTCTGTAAAGCTGTATACATATAATTTCCATTATTTGTAACGACGTGGTGCCATCTTTCAGGTAACCTGTCAATACGTTTCCCAATGACTCACTAGCAACATGTGTTTTTGATCTCCAGCCTAGTAGCTGGATAGCCTAAATTCATGAGATATTGTACCGTGCACAGTTATGGCCTGGAAGGAGAAGGAGTATAGGCTTGTTTAGAGCCGAAAATTCGTTGATCGCGTGGAAGGAGGATCCGACGACCTTCTGTCAGCCGCGACCATTCGAATCGGACGAATTGCGGTCGATATTACGCAAGCCACCGGCCAGCTGTTCGTACGAATCGAGTCCGGCTCCTCGTTCAGGTGGAAACAGACTGTTCTGCTCTTATTGTGCTGCCTCTTTCAGCAGAAACGTCGGCCAGCACGTTCCAATAATCGTCACGCAACCGCAGCGCCGGTTAATGAGAGGGCTAAACCGACGGTGGATCGCGGACACGAAGGGATCCGTTCACGCGAGACCTCTGCGGGGGTTGTTAACGAAATCGTTGCCTCGCATCGGAACGCATACCGTTCACGCGTTCGACACGGCCCTAGCTTTCCAATAAGCCCATACGAATTTCCTAGTCCTGCACAGTCCCGAAGGAAATGGGATTGGGTCCACATTGTACCACTTTTCTATTGTTATTGCTATATGTATACCATGACCAACACATTGTAGATTAGATCCAGCTCAGACATTCCAGCGATCCATTCTCTCACTGAAAAATTACAACGCGAATCTTTCTCGCGTCGTAAAACTGTCACAGGTTCCCGTGAACAAAGCGTTCGCAGTTTAACGGTGGCGTTAAAGCGTCTGTCGCCGTTAAAATTTTATTTCTAATAAATATCGTGGGTTATCATCGGTTCCAGCGACTCTACGCTGGCAGTTTTGAGGGTTGAATTGAAATCACGATTCTCTTTCGACGCGGTAAGGGAGGAAACGAGACGCTTACCGGAACGGTCGAGAAAGAGCGAAAGGTAGCGAGGGTATCCGCGAACGATGATAGCCAGACGGGCCCCGTGTCCGTGGAACAAAACTGGCAGACGGAAGATTCGACGGCGCCGGTCTTGCGAAGGAACGTTAACGAGGCCGGATTTATGGCCGATTAAAGCGCAACGGAATTACTCCCGCTTAAACGGCGAAATCGTTTTCGATTCGGAACGGATCCGTTTCATTTCCATAAACAGCCGGCGCGCCTCCGTAGCCAAGATTCCGGGTCACGGATTACACGATTCTCACGGGAATCGCGGCGCGTAACAGGACAATTCCACGCGTGCAAAACGACGGCAATTGTCGCGCAGCTTTTATCGCGTCACGCGCACCAGACGCCGGTTAATTTGCGTTATTTTGCAAGGGGACAAAGAGACGGAGGATTAAAGTCGTCGCTCGTCTAACTACTCGACGCGGAACTGCATCGACATTTCGCGCTAATGAAACGAGAGAAACGCAGAAGGGAAGACCTTCGATGTTGTTCCGACCCTGCGGAATCCCGTGAAATGTGCCCTCAAATAAGGTAAATGAATTGATCAGTCTTTAGCCGGAAAATTAAACATTTCTGTTTCTTAGATTTGGTGGATACGAAACTGATATAATACCTCATACAATACTTGAGTGTTTAGTAATTGATTTGATGTGAATGGTACAGCAATTTTTAGTCGAGTGCTCAGGGGTAGTTTCACTACTCCTCAGAAAAATTTCATTCGCGATACAACAGTCAGGGAGCACAGACTCAGTGACCACACAGCCATAAAGGAAACGCACAGTAGGCTTGTATCCGGCTTACCTGGTCTTCAAACAGCGAACAATTAGCGTCGAGTTAGCAGAGCAATTAATAAACGATGTCAGTTGATTATCTCGAATGGACGATACAGTTCGGCGATCGGTCTTTGTTTGGGAATTATATCTTCGCCGGGAATATCTAACGAGGGATTTAGAGTCGAGCAAGTTTAGCGAGAGAGGTTGATCAGGATGACGGGGCTACACACCGCACACCGTTGATTATAGTATAGGGGTGCACGCTGCTCAAATTTGACCCGCATCTCTCACTCTCTCTCGCACGCGCGCTCGCGCTGCACCAAGTTCCGGCGAAGTTTCGAAACCTCCTACGCGTTCGACCGTACCGAAACAGGACCGTGGCAATAATTGCAGCCAACTGACGCAATTACCCAAACGTCCAACTGTAATTATACGATTCACTGAGACGGGGAAAGAGGGCAGAAGTAATATTAGCCGCCGCCGCCGCCGTTGAGGTGCTGATGGCCCGACAGGGACATTCGACAAACGAGACAGTGATTACTCGGAGATGTTGGTTTTATTCGGTGTGAAACACTCTCGTTGTGGACGGATTGATTTAATGCGTGATTGTGGGGACTGAAGGTGGCCCTGGGAACAGCATCACACTGGACCTACGCAGTGCAGCCAGATTCGCACCTAAACGGATTACATGTACTCTCCTCCTTTTTCCCTTCCACTATCCCACTCCAGCACCATGCGCACACTCCACTAACACCGTAGACCGCGGTGCCCGTGCCGTAGACTGGTCTGATTATCCGAGAGGGGGTACATCATCTCACCTCGATTTCCCCGTTCTGACGACACTGGACCCACGACCTACAATCACTACTACAGGATAACTTTTGGTAATGGAAACTAGAGATCTTGGTTTTGAACGTGTATTAATAACACGCCTGTATTTACATGCACGTACACGTGTCAGCAAACATATCAGCAACAGTAGTTGCTCCGGAATAGTGTTTTCCCACTGCTAAGAATATTGTTATCCCAAAAGAAGTCGTTTATTTTCAGAACATTAAAACATATGTATCAACATATCATTTTCAATGAGAGTGGTTTCCAAGTTAATTTTTGTATCTTCATATTTTATATACCCACATTTTGCTTTCGAAAATTGCGGCTACGTTAATACACGTGTATTTAATTTTAATTATACGTGAACCAGTACATGTGTAGCCGTGTACTTAAAATGACACGTAGTTAAGTGCGTGTACGTGATATATACGTGTATTTTAAATACACGTGAAATAGGTACGCTCAGTAAAATAAGTCTCCGTACACCCTTTAAAACAGAATAACTTTTTTATAATTATACCAAATGACCTGATGTTTTGTAAGCAATTAGAAGCATTGGTTTACTGAATGATCTGCAAAAAATATTAGGGGTACCGGAAACTAATTTAATTGTATTAACTTAATTTTAGAGCGCTAATAATAGTAGAGCGCTAAACTATATGTATTGACGTAATCTTTGTGGGCGCTCCACGCTTTTATTTATAGTCACTAATGCCTAAAAAAATTATTTTCTCCTTTTTAGTGCATTTTAATGTAAGCGTGGTTTTCAAAAAGTTTTTTTTTATATACGTTTTTATTTGCAAGTAGCATGCAATGCCGAATGTGCAACTGTTCTGGTTTTGAATCGGCCATTTCGCACATAACCTCTAAAAAAACAATATTTTTGTACAGCTTGTCAAATCTAGCTGTGCGGCTGAATGTCCCCCGCAAGGGGGAATGACCCCGCTGCGCAGTGGTAAATAGGCGGAACTTCACAACGATAGACAACTGATCGTCACCTGTCAAACGATACACGTGGCGACAGTTCAGTTAAAAAGTAAAGTGACACAAGTGTATTCACACAAACATATAAACATTTCTTTTGTATGTTTACTGCTGTAAGGCATAATGGACAGTACGCACTTTTGACGAGGTGTGTGCCTTACCGTTCAAAAATGTTGCATCCTTCTCTCGTCGAGTGCGGTCTTTGTTTTTTCCTGCGCATTCCTAAGTTTTGGTCAACCGCACAGCTAGATTTGACAAGCTGTACAAAACAGTACTAACTAGTTTCCTGAACATGCAACCATGTACTGAACAACGTAGGTGTACGAAGTTAGCCGTTATTATCAGTCAAATGTTGACTTGCGCAAAAACGATATTACTTTCCCGATACCCCTAATATTTTCTAAAAACTACAATTTACAAGGTTGCATGCAAAAATAAAAAAGGCCCTTTTTAAAACTTTTTTATTTTGGCCCTTAATAAAAATTAAAAATATATGTTTTGTAGATCTATAGTAGTTGCACACCTGCTGAAAATTTCATCGAAATCGATTGACACACGGCTACAAGCGGTTAAAATAGGTGAAAATCGTAGTTTTTCACGACTGATCAGTTTCTGCTTAAAATCCACAGAATCGTACATACTTCGATGCGTGTCGTTTTTTCCTGCGTCAACCAATTTCGATGAAATTTTCAGCATGTGTATAACTAACATAGATCTATAAAACATATATTTTAAATTTTTATTAAGGGCCCAAATAAACAAGTTTTAAAAAGTACCTTGTTTATTTTTCCATGCAACCTTGTAAATAGTAATTTTTAGAAAATATTTTTTACAAATCATCAGGTCATTTGGCATAATTATAAAAAAGCAATTCTGTTTTAAAGGGTGTACGGAGACTTATTTTAGTGAGTGTATCTCTGATGGAAACGAAAAAGAGAGTCATAGAGGTGGCGATAGGAAACGGCTTTTCTCTGGAAATTTCGGGGGTGGCGAAGCTGGCGGACTTTCGCATGGTCGTGGAACGATGCATTACCCGGGGAAATATTTGGGCGTCCGGTGCACAGAGAGGGGTGGTGGCGCCGATGGCGCCGGTGCATGGCCGAATGTTTGCCCGTCGATTGTTTGCCGGCGCCGCGTGGAATATGCAGCGCGAACGATAAATAAATAGCAAACACGAATCTCGCATGCGGTCAGAGAGAGATAATTGCGAGAGTCAGGTGGATCGGTGTGCGAGCCTCCGGAACGACTCTCGTACGCCTCTAAATTGCCGATCGAAAGTGCTCCGCGATCCATTCCTACGAATCGTCGGCCCTTCGAACACGTCCTACGACCTCCGTAACTTCCCCCCTGGACACGCGTGTCCCAAGTTAAACGCTTCCATCCGCCGGCTCTGTACCTCCCATCGGCCATTGCGAAAAATGTCGAAAAAACTCTCTTTTCGACGGTTTCCAAGCGGCAATAACAGTTCCCTCGGAACGGACTCTCGTCACGCCGGGATTTTAATCGTATTTACGAGAGCGCGCGCGCGGGCGCGGTCACAGTCGCCCGCTCTATGCCAGAAACCTGAACCGGATTGATTGAAACAGTATTCGAAATCCCGAGATTTAATATCGGCCTTGTGGCGAATAGTTCGGTGGCCCCGCTCGAGTAGGACTCGCAACGATTCGATTTCCGATCCAGTCATTAAACAGCTGGCTTATTGCACTTTTCGTAGCGGTGCGCCCGGAATTTTGCTTCGGGATGTAGGTACTTGGGCTGCGGAGGATTCTGGTGTTTGAAAATCTGTGGCCGTTTGTAACGGATCGAATGTGGCTCGAGAGAGGTAAACTGCGGTTCTTGGATGTTTGTGCAGCAGCGGCAGAAGGATTTTCAAAGTTGTTGGTGAGTAGGTGTTTCTGGTGGTGTTGCGAATATACTGGGCGAATATATTGGTCGATGCGAATGCAGATGTTTCGCATTTGTGCTGCAGTTAGGCGGTCAGTCTGACATACCTCTGAGCGTTTTATAGTTCAGACAAACAGTCAACAACATAAGGATATTAATCCCACTTGCTACACCCACCAAGTAGCTGAACCCTTTCACTACAATGGACGAGATATTTCGTTTCCACGATGTCGAAGAAACAATGCTTTAAACGGGATATCTTGTTCCCATCATTTTGTCGTCTAATACTATGGACGACATATTTCGTGTATCTTTATTATTGATATGAAGTGTTTTATTAAATTTGAAAATTTCACACACGTAATGGATTTTTATGACATGCCATCGTTGGTGGAAGGTGCTTAACTGTGATAAATAGACTGCGGATCTTTACGTTTTATGGTATACATATAAAAAGTTTCAAAAACTGTTGGAGTACCAAATTCAACAGAATTTAGTACAATTTTTATTTATTTCCGACCTAAAAATATTATCAATGAAGTTTCTTGAAATTTTCCTGGAAAAATTAAAAATTGCATAAACGTCCACAACATTGTTTCTCGTCCACGGTAGCGATAGGGTTAAAATAAAACAATATGAAACGTCTCGATACACGTATTAGTGGAAGAGAGTATGTTTGCATAGATTTCGATTGACGGCGACAGGGGATCGTAGTTGAAAAGTATCGGAGAGTGGCGCAATTTCCTGGTAGCGGCGCGTGCATCGTTGCGCGTAAACACAAGGCGCCCGTGAAAAAGCCCGCGAACGAATCGAAACCCCCTTAATTGGCACTCTAATTACACTGTAATTGTGTATCGATCCGCGTTTAAGTGAACCAATTACCCGAGGCGGGTCGCGTTTGAAGCTCGACGGCGTGGCACTCGAGCCTCGGGAGCCGCTTTCCACCGGAAATAATATAGTTCATCGCGGGGGAAGATCTACCGGCGCACACCTTTGTGAACGTATTCCACGGCGCACCTGGGTTGGAGAGACAAAGACAAAGAGAAAGAGCGCGAGAGCGCGAGAGGAGGAGAGGGAGAAAGCCCCACGTGTACAAGCTCGCCGAGTGCTTTCACGGTTAATCGAAATCGCTGCTCGAAGCAGCTCCGCGGCGGCTCTGACCCCGGCCTCATTCAAACCCGTGGCGTCATTGTTTCCGAAAGTCTCGCAAAGGAGGTAATTTCGCCCCGCATTCGGCGCGCGTCAACGTCGCCCGGAAACGACACCCTGTCCCCGGAGTTGACCCTCGAAAAACTAATCCTACAGAGCTCCAGCTACCTATCCGTGCTTTAAATCATTCGTTCCTGGTGCTCTTTTTTCCTCGAGACAATGCCACCTCCATTATCCGAATTAACCCTCTGAAAAGGAACGTTTCGGACGATCTGCGACGATCAAAATTCGCAAGAAACGCTATGCCATCCCTTCTATACGCTTTTGAAGTCCTTAGTGTACGTAAAATGTACAGAATTGTGCGTTTAAATTATTTGGGACCGACGATCTTTTGCGTGGAGACAATGCGGTCTCTACGAATCCTCTCACATGTCCTGCGGAATATTTGAAAAATATTCCACTATTCGAATCTCGAACGGTCGTCTCCCTGGATCATGCGATCTTATCGTTAAGAAACGATTTACACCCATAAATGTATTGAATTCGAACCATTATTTTCAGCAACAATACTTAAAATTGAAATTGAAAATAAAGACAAAAAATACAAATATTTTCAATATTCTTCAAATAAAATACTATTTTCAATCAAATTACTGCCTCAAATAAAATACTATTTTCAATCAAATTACTGCCTCAAATAAATTATTTTATTTTCAAAAATTACTGTATCAAATAAAACTGTTTATTTTCAAGAATTACTGCATTAAATAAAATATTTCATTTTCAAAGTTGTACACATACTTTAAAAAATAAATAGGATTATTTACTATTTACTATTTAAAATACTATTTTCCCCAGCTCTGTTCTCATTTCACGGAGATATAACACAATCTCCATAATCTGAGTGAATCTTCTAATGTGCAGAGATTTTGTTATAGAAATAGACAAAACATTGTCCGTACAGGGTGTATAAAAAGTAATGGTAATCCGTTCTAGGGGTGAATCTACACCTCTGAATTGGTGGACATTTGTAAGAGAAACTTGCCGCAAAATTGTTTATAACAAAGAAAATTGTTGGTAAAGTTGTTTTTTACATCAATACCTTCCACTCATCCAGAAGAGAAGAAGTTTGAAAGATGCCACATGTCGCAAATAAATAGTTATTGAGATATACACTCAGTAAAATAAGTCTCCGTACATCCTTTAAAACAGAATAACTTTTTTATAAATAAACCAAATGACCTGATGTTTTGTAAGCAATTAGAAGCATTGGTTTACTGAATGATGTGCAAAAAATATTTTCTAAAATTTACAATTTACGAGGTTGCATGCAAAAATAAAAAATAACTTTATCAACAATTTTCTTTGATATAAACAATTTTGCGGCACGTTTCTTTCAATAAATGTCCACCGATCCAGAGATGTAGATTCACCCCTACGACGGGTGGCCATTACTTTTTATACACCCTGTACATATTAAGACCAGTTTGACTGTAATACTCATTCGATATCGCTATGGTACTATTTATTCTTATAGACGTAATAATAATTTCATCACCGAATTAAAACTTTTACTCCGAAGCACCCCTCTTTATCTGTTCCCATCGGAACTTATAATGTGAGAACGTTTTTTAAAAAAGTTTCACGGTGTATATTTTAAGTAGAACTTATTAAAAAGTTTCATAACTCTTTCGATCCTTGCTTTTAGGAGTTCCTCGCGGAGAGTGTATGAAAATGTGCAGTAAATTGCGCTGACAGTGGAGAAAGATTAATTTCAAGCGTTAGACATGTTATTGAAACATATTATACGATACAGGTGATATAAATAACAAGTTTCCTTAGCAAATTATTTATATAAAGATTTATATAAAGTTATTCAGAGACGAACAATACATTTTAGCAGCTAAAGAGAAGGATCACTTTCTATCTAAACGGCTTACGCGTTTCTCCGTCAAGTGGCGCCGAGTTAAACAAATTGAAATAAAACGCCGTCCAAACAAGAACCGTAGAACGTTCGGCTACCATTTCCCTGTAATATCTTCACCGACTTGCAAAACTGCACTTACAAACTGCAGCGGCACAATGTGCCCTTATCGTCTAGCTCTACGCGAGTATCGCGGAATAACGAATAACACGTGCTATTAATGCGAACGAGAACTTTCATACATAGGTATCTACACATATAGGTACGTAGGTGTGCCGGATGTACTCTCGGAGCGTACCTTTTCCTCAAAATTAAGGGCGGGTTAGGGTCACGAACTTCTACGGCCACGTAAAGCATAAAAGCTGACCTGATACCGAGAGAACGATATCTTTTCCCCTGGCCTTTTACCGAAATTGTAATTCCGAACGACTGTAGAACCAGAGGGTTCAGTTTTAACGCCGGTGAATGCTCGCCGAGTGTCCCATTAGCAAATGGCCGAGGAAAACTGACACTCCGACAGAGGCCCCGAAAAGAATCCCTCGAACATACTGCATCTGTCCCCGGGAAACTGTGCCACGACTATCGACTGTCTGACCCATTGTAGAACGCGACCTCGTTACCGTCTGCGAGATCTTCTCTGCTCGTTGTTTTTTTTTCGTTTTTGTTCAGCCGAAAAAGTTCCCGGCAAAGAATTCCCCTTCCCCCTCCTGTTCGAAAGCGCCCTTTCCGCTTTTAATAACTGGCCAACCATTATGCGAACGCACTGACGAGCCGAGGGAACAGCCCCCGGAACGAGCACGCGAGCGGATAAATAATACGATCTCGTTAAAGAAACAACGGCCTTTCGGTTTCCCATAAAATCCTTAAAACGATAGCCGACCGGCTCGTAAAACCGCGGTTTATCGCTGATAAATATCGATCAACCGGCCTCTCGACCACCGACCGATCTTCCTCGTTCATCGATGGATCGATGCCCCGGTACCTGCCGAATCGATGTTTATAGGCTGCAGTTCGTTTCGCTGATGAGATTTGCACTCGAACCTCGCGCAGTTTGGAAATTAGTCAGTGGCGGAACTGTCTTTGCGATTGCAGACGTGCAATTTCTTGTTTCGCGTGCTCGGGAATTGCTTATCTAACTGTGATTGTTAGCTGATTTGTTTGGAATATGTGATGTTCTGAATAAAGGAAAAATTACTGGAGAGTTTTTCCTGCAATTCGATCGCGAGGAGTAAATTCTCCCTGGCATCCATTTTCAGCAATCTATGGAAACCAATGAAACTGTTCCAATTCACCAGAAGCGCACAGGTGCCTTTAGAGAGAATACGTGTCTCTTCTTCGGAGATGAATTCTCATTCTCCAATGAATTTTCAAAGGTTTCATCGTTCCCATAGTTCGAAAATAAACAACAGACCGTTGTTCCTCTTTGACGCGCACTGCAAGTGGAGCAACCATCTTTGCTGCATCGCTGCACCGCTGTGCCGCATTCCTGCACTGAACCGCCACTTGTAGGTCACTCTTTAGACCTTGATTGTCACTGTGCACGAAGGCGGCTTGTGTTTTAGGGTGCGCCTCGGAGCAAATTAATATCTGAGCACTTCGGTTAAATGTGAAGTTATTTTACCGTTCTTTTGCTTTCTAATCTTTCTGTTTCTGTATTTTGCTCTTCCAGTATCGAATTGTTTCCTGTTTTCTGCTCTCCCACAGTGGTCATGAAGAGATTGAATTTGATGTTGAATTGAAACCTGAATTTGAATTTGAATTTTCCTTTCGGAGTCTGGCTGACACGTCCTCTCAAAGCTCGTCAGCTACAACCATAATCGCCTGAACTGAGTGAACCCTTAGACCATATAAACTTCTAGACAGGGCTCAGATAATTTTTCTTGAAGCAAAGATAAAGTAATAGGTGACGTCACATTTTCCAGTTATCTTTGCTTCACCGGCTTCTCGGCATTCCCATACACATCCTATACACATGCCGTGTCTGTGAGATTATATGGTCTAAGAGTGAACCGATGCCCCCACAAACAGTTGGAGAGGCGATCCTCCGAGCGTATGAAAATTTTTCGTCGCTCGTTACCCGGTAATTTGCCTCCGGTAATTAGTCGGTAAAAGTTCTCGTGCAAAGTTGTGGGCCCGCTATCGTCGCACTGTGTAGCAGTCGGTAGGTAAATTCGATTCGCATTGGCGCAATCGGCAGTCGTAGAACAAGCCCTAATTAAGTTAACCGGCCGCGCGCGTACAGTATCGAGAAACTACCCCTGATTGCCTTGTTAACGGGATAGGTTACCAGGTAGCAGCGATATCGATCTGCCGACACCGAGAGAAAGCTTGATAAGGACTGCACACCATCTCCTTCTCCTCCTTCTCCACCCCTCGCGGACACACATACACACACGCACACCTGAACAACCTGTGCCTCTGTGCCTCTGACAGATTTATACGCGGCTCGCGGAGCAACCATGGTTGCGCGTCACAATTCTACGGGAAAGTAAATTAATAAAGGGCTCGTCCGCGGACAAGTGTCTTATCAACGATCCACGCAGCCCTTTGTATACTGGCGATCGTTAGCCGAATGATAACGAGAACTTTTTCCAACGATCCACCGACCGACACCTCTACTAGACGATTAATTTAATTATTCGTTGGATATCGCTCTGGAGCTTTTAACGAGCTGCTGCAGCCTGCTACCGTGAATAAGAATTAAAGGACACAAGAATTTTGCAGGCTCTTTCGTTGCATTAAAGTTTGATAGAATATAACCTACCAATTTTGACCATAAATAAAGACCATTCATTTACTTTGCGTTTATCAAACACGCTTTAAATAACACGAATTGGCGACAGCCACTTACAAAACCAGCTGACACGGACATACTGGCCCGTTCACAGTTTATCGAATCGTTGGTAGTAGTCGGTCGCCGAAAAGATTGACCGGCGTGTTATTTTTTCAGCGGGGCATAAATCGATGGGAAATTACTGTAAATGACGAATGCCGGGCAACCGTCGGCCCCGACCTGGCTAATGGCTGCCAGCACGAGGCGTCCACTTTGCATAATATTTGGATCACGTAACGAGCCCGAATAACTTTGCCCAGGTAAACGCTCGCGCGATATTTCGTTTATAAATCCCCGTTCCTGGAACGTGTCCCACCGTGTTGCACGCCGTCCCGTCGTGTCACACCGTGTATGCGTGTGTGTGTGTGTATTCGCCAAGTCAAAATACGTGCAAATTAAAAAGAAAATCGGTACGTTGGACAAAGGGTGGGGGAGGGAGGTGATCGCAGAATTCGCGTTGTTATCCCCTATTCGTCGACGCGCTCACCTACGTGGACGTTATTTCGATATCATTTCCCGGTCGAATATGTACATCGAATCGCTCTTTGGTTGTTAACGCGACGATTTTCGGACCGTGTTATTCCGGTCCCGTTTCTGTCGCGCCGTTTCGCGCATGCAAAATAGCGATATCTTGTTCTTCTTGCGCTAACCCGCCGCGCTTGTTCCCGATAAAAACTGTTCGAACCTGTGTCGCGAACCGTTGTTGTCCCGATTCCCATAGCACTCCCGAAATTTTTCAGCGATTTTATTCGACGGGACAAGACGCGAACGCTTCACCTTTGTTCGAAATAGAATTTTCCTGAATTAACACGTTTATCATTGATTAATGCGACTGCTTTCTGAGGGCTGTAGTTGTGTGGCTAACAAGGGACGGATCACAAATGTCCGACTTCGATTTTGATAATTTTTTGTGAGATGACGGTATATGGATCCCTAATTATGTATGCAAAATATTAGGTGTAGTTACTCAATAGTTTTAATGATATAAACAATTACAGTTTCATACCTGTGAATCACGCAACCTGCTTACACGGCAAATGAAACTTCGAAAACTACAGCTCAAATCATGGTATATCAACAAGGCATGACATTTTAATTGTTTATGTCTTTAAAACTATTGAGTAACTATAACTAATATTTTGCATACATAATCAGGGATTCATATACCATCATCTCACAAAAAATTATCAAAATCGAAGTTGGACGTTTGGGGTCCTTCCCTTGTAAGTTGTCATTTAATGTTTACATTGCTACGTAAATGTTTCTGTTGCTATCGCTGTTGAAGAAATAAGTTATACCGTTCTGTTATTTGTAGGTAAATTTTCCCAAAATTTCGTGATTTTTATTTTTTTAATGCGATGCTATTAGATTATGTACTAGAATTTTGTCCAAAGAATAACGATGACTGATTCTCCGAGCACCCTGTGCATACAGCGAATGATACCTCGCGTCGACGACGAACAACGAACAACGTCCAGCGTCCGACGTGTCTCGAAAAGCGGAATTTCACCGCGTAATTCAAACATCGGGCGCAATTATGGGAATATATCGATCGAGCGTACCATCGGGAATACCTAATTCGAACGGCACATACCGAGCGACGTTGCGTAACGAGGAGATGCTGAAATTCATTCGCCACGGCTGTGGCTCTTTTCAATGTTTATTATACCAGCCTTATTACGCATCCAGCATGATCTTGTCGGGCTCGATGCAATATTCATTAGCAATATTCAGTTTGTACGATGCGGTTGAATACAAGACTTCGCCTGCTCTTTCGGAGTGTCGAAAGTGATTTCTACAGTATAGGATTTTTCATAAGAATTTTTCAAATAATAGGAATACACGATCAAGACTTTACTGTACATTGTTCCTAAAAGGTCGTTGGCGAAAAAATCTGCGAAAATCATTCGGTGAAGTTTAAAAAGTTTGTTGGAAGACTGTGCCAGCCTTCGGAATACGTATCCGGGTCATCGCGCTGCGATTTAGTCCGGGTTTCTCGCTCTCGAGCTACACACCGCGCGATTTATCGTACGACGAGTTCTATAACGTTGTTTCATACGACTGTTTGAACGATAATCGCGACGCGTGTGGCACTGTCGTACGTCGCGAGAGGCGTGTTGGACCATAGCACGGCTCCATCGTAAAATCTGTCGCACTAACGTCGCGCGTTGGATAGATTCGAACGTGTACGATCCGACGGAACGGTTTCCTCGACGACCTACCCCGCTACGAGTCGGGAATACGACTCTTACGGAAGAAACAGTATAAATATTTTATGTTTAAACGGTTCTGCCTATTTGCTTTGCCGGGTAGAACCTCTGCAACTTTTAACAAGGGTTCCTTTTCTTGCCGTTCCGTGCTGTTCCGCGACGAGGATTGCCGTTGTCTTCCTCGCTGACATTCCATTTGTCGGATCTACCGCTGATAACTCTTCCCAAACCGGCTACTGAAAGTCTTAATTCTTGGCTTTTCCTGGCTACAGATTTTCGAAAAATGCTGATACTTCGTACCAGTTTCTTAAAATTTGTTGACAGAAATTGAAAATTGCATTAACTGTTTATAACGTACTTCTGCTTGTTTTTCGTCGCTATATTTGTCGCACAGGGGACATAGAGGTATTCGAAACGGATTGGAAAAGTGGAGAGGATTTTTAAAATTGTTTTCCAAGGTCGATTGTTTCAAGATTGTAGACTGCGGATCCTCGTGCAAAATAAAAATTAATTTTAGAAAATGATAAAACAGTATTTGTAAGTTCATTAAATATCTCGATCTACTCGCTTTTGTCATAAATGCATAAAATTCGCAGTCTCTATATCTGTCGATAAAAAATTTGTTTTCTCTTGATGATCCTCCGAAACACATGTTATAAGACGAAGTCGTTGAAAGACCATAAGATCGTAAAACTAACTTCATAAATCAAGAGACAATCTCTACAAACACTTTTCAAGATAGCCTGCGAGGAAATTAGTCTTCCTTAGCGGCAATTAACGCCGTCGAAAAACAAGAAAGCTCTCGACCGTCCGAGAAACAGCGTCCCATGGAAAGTTAATGGTACACAGAAGCGGTGCACGAAGGATCAGAGGATCTAATGAACGTGGAGCGATTAATTATAAATATAGAGAGATGAATATTTCATTGAGTGGGAACAGGGAATGTAGTCGAGTGGCCTGCAACGTTCAATTTAATATTAATCGTACGGTACGCCGAAATGGAAATAGAAAGGCCCCTGTTTTACAGCGGCGATAGTTATCCGTCATGCGACGTACCGTGTCACGGTGCATGACTGTTATCGAGCCGTGAATGATTTCAATGTGTACGACGATACATCACGCATCCTAGGAGATTGGCCCCCGCTGAAAGGAGCGACGGCCCACCCTGCAGTACTCGAGGGATCATTTATTTTTCTCCCGATCGCGAAAACTATCAATCACCGGGGCCCCCCGGTTTTTCCTAAGGAAAACAGTCTGACGGAGTCGTTTGACTTTTCCAAATTTTCATTCGTCGACCGGTCTCGTCCCTTCGCTGCGTCTTCTGAAGAAAGTCGACAATTCTACTTCGAACGACTTCAACGACGCAGACAAATTCTTTTTGCCAACAAAATTACTGTGAATTTAAAGATCGTAGTCTCCCCTATACAATGACTTCTAAAAAGTTGACGTACGGTTTTTTTTCACCGTTCTATGCAATTTCGATCGTATAGTCCGCCGCAGGCGCCAGAAATGTTTAATAGGAGTAAAGAGTTCGAAAGGTACCTTCGCTTTTCCACTATTCCACACGATTCCGAATCGTGGCCGAAGAAACTGACGCATGCATCTGAAAGGAGAGGTACGCTTTGAAACGAGCGCAGAATAATTGGCATATGATTCTTAATCACGAAGTTATAACAATTTCAATATCAGAAATCTCTTTCGACGGAAATTTTATGCTTCTGCAATTCTAAAGAACGCGTCTACCGAAAATGAAATATGGAATATGGATCATTGAGATCCAAGATGCGTTTACGATATCAAGCAATTCGGTCTGATAAATATTATCAGCGCTATGGCAAAGTAATCGCCTCTCTCTCTCTCTCTCTCTCTCTCTCTCTCTCTCTCTCCTACTGATCCCAAGTCTCGAAGTTGCGCAACCCGAAAGAAAACAGTTTCCTCGTTTATTATAGGTTGTAATGCGGCGAACCGAGGTACCGGAAGCGAGCGAGTCTGGGGTTGTGAAAGGCAGTTGACAAGTCTGAAAGGAGGTTCATTACCGGCGTGTAATTGAAGCAGACCACGCCGTCTTCCGAGGACTATTTTCCAAATTTACGTCTGTTATCGACTGGCGAGGATTTAATAATCCGTGAACAGCTTTGATGCGCGGCATTGATCGGGGCTGAATGACTCCCTCTTTGTCTCTGTTTGTCTCCCTTCTCTCTTTCTCGCGGTCAGACCGATGTCAATGATTAAAAAAAGAGAAAGAGAGAGAGAGAGAGAGAGAGAGAGAAAGAGATCCGGTGTTGAATACGCGTGGAAAAGAAGCGTGGTAAAGCAGACGCGCGAGCGGCCGAGGAAAAAGGCGTTTAATTTACCGTTTGGTTTCCTCGATGCCCCGGAGAAAGGCCGCGTTACAAAGGGAGGAGGTTCGCAAACAGCGCAAAACACTTTTGATCGTCAATGCACGAGAGCCTGCGTTCGCCGTTTTTGCGCGCTGCGCGTTTCGACGCCCCCGCGCGTACATACATACATACCTACGTACACGTAATCCTGTTGAATCGCGTTTCTCTTTTCTCTACCTGTTCTCTAAAGCCTCTCTCCCCCGGCGACCGGCAGAAACGCCAAGAGGATTTCGAGCATCTAACAAGTTTGTGGGCAAAGCCTTAGCCGAGCAATTCAACAAATTGTCTGTCTAAACAAATTTCACCCTCGATAGCCCGCCGCGAACGGAAATTCACGCAAATCGCGTTCCCTCGTTCCCCCAAGGCACGGTTAAACTCGTTACCTCGGTTCTGAACGTCCCTGAGTCACCCTAATCGGACCACAGTCGCTTATTGTTTCTTGGACTCGAGGAGAATGCGATCAAACTTTACGGTTTTATGTTAGAAACTTCTTTTCTTAGCTTGCTTACTTGCTCCCGCGTCACCATTTTGGTAGGTACTTAGATGATGTTAGAAAATTTTATCGAGTATGTCAAGATTGGCATAACGTGACGCACGTAACATATTTTCCATTGGTCGTTTGCGTTTCGTAGAAAAAATGTCCAAAAGTAGATTCGTCGGTTTTAATTGTTCTGAAAGGAACCATACATTGAATCGTATGTTTTTGAAAGCATCACAGTAGTTTTGAAATTTTGCTCAGGTCTAACCAACTTTCGAACGAGTACTTTGCTCGCTACCCCTTTCCCATCGCGTTCAAACCCCTCCCCAGAAGTTGTTACTGAAAAACACGCGATTTTACCCGGCCCATTTTTTTTCTCTTTGTACCTGTACACCACTTTACGCATTCGTTGTTCCCGACGTTCGGAGTTGTTCGTGTTTCGACGTACAAAGCAAATGTTTATCAATGAAACAACCGCGGCAGTTGATGGAACTTGTTGTTCCCTGTAAACGAAACTACTGAGCCGCTTGCTACTGAGAGCCATTAATTCGAGAGATATTTTAGTTTAAATATCATACGGTGCTCGTGTTAAAATGTCTCTTGAATTAATAGCTTCTAACCACAAATGTTTTGCCACATCTGTATAGAGAATACCCGTATGTCTCTTATTCGGACTATTATTTGTAGCATCGCCTGTTTCTTGTGTATTAAATCTGTTAAATATATTGTCCCGATCCTCTGTGCCTAGCACAAATACTAGTATTCCAATCAGCCTGTAAACAGCTTCAGCCGCAAACGTTTCATTCCTTGTTTTATAAAGAGTATTCGTGCATCCCGATTGCATGCACCAGCAAAAAATGCAATCTGTATCAAATTATACCAGCCTTCGCAACCATAATACTATTATTCCCACCGCCAGCAGTTGAATCTATTCAATGAGACAGATTCAAATGGGACAGCCGCAGTGTCTCAGTGCTACGGCAGCTTGCAGGCTCCTCGCAATAAAGACGCTGTATCTACGACAATAACAATAAAAGAGCGAGAAGGGGTGTCGGAAGAACTTATATCTCGTCGTTCGACCAACTTCTTACGGTCCGAGGAGCTTCGAGACTGTGTCCGCTCGTTCAGTTTTCCCTCGCTTCCGAAATCAGAATGCGCGATACTTTGTCCGGTGAATATTTCAAACAGAGAAAGCGAGAGAAAGGGAGGGAGAGAGAGAGAGAGAGCCCGTAGCGAGCCTTCCGGGACGACAAGATTTACGAGACGCGCGAATATTCCCCGCGACCGGCGAATATTCTTGCATCATGATGCATCACTTTGTCGAAAGAGCAGAAACGGATTTCGCGAACGAGCCCGAACCCCGCAACGCGACGTACCTCTCTTCTTCCCGTCGCCCCTCGCCTCGTTCTTCCTCTCGAGCCGACATTTCGCAAGCAGGAATTATGGTGTAATCCTGTTTAAGGCAGTACCGTCGACGAGCCGCGAATCAAAGCAGGAATTTAAACGTTGCAGATCCCGACGAGTTTGCGAGTCTAACGAGCCGCGGACTTGCTCGTCGTGCTCGACTTTCGCGAATACAATCGCACGCACGCACCCTTGAAACACCGAGAAACGGGTTCGAAACGGTTCGAAACACTCCCGGGAGTATCCTGTATGCGGCCCCGGAGTTAGTAATTGATTATTTTCTGGTTAGTTGCGTGATTGATTGTTTGAAACACTCGGGGAGATCGTAATCACATTGTAATCGCATTGTTTCTCGTGTCAATCCGCAATCGTGTAGTCTGCGGATTTTCGTGGATAATAAACAATCTTATATTGTATTAATTACAAGTTGTTCAAGTCAAATAGAAATTGTTTAGGTCGCTCGGAAAGTTATTTCTTAACTCTCCAGTTTCGGTTTCGTTAATAATTTCATGAGTAATAAACAACGTGTTAATAATTTTAGTAAGTTGAGTTGATATTTCTACTGTTTCGTGTTTCATCCGGGCTTTCGCAGCCTGGTGATTCCATTTGGTATTACGTAATAATTAATCCTAAATTTCTGAGCTAAACATGCTCCCTGATTTGCTTTGGGTGCTTCAGTTATTCATTAATCATGGTTGCCGGATTACTTACTAATCAATTAATCACGAGCATATTATTTGTATATATAATCATTATAATAATATAATCGTTAATCATTAATGGGATTACTTTTTAACCGAACCTGGCTGAGCTGCGTGCAATCAACAATAAGCTCTAGCGACGTTAAATAAATTGTCCAAATTGATTTAATCAAAAATTGAATTGTCTAAATGAATACGTTGATCACGTCCTTGCAGACCATTGAAAATGAGTTTCACAAGTGCTTACACAATTTCATTAAAATTTATAGGATCTAGAAGCTTTAAAGAAGCGCGCGATCTCTGTAATAAAATATGTATAAATCTGCAGTTGAGGTCCTGTTCATTAAATCACTTTAATTTTTCCATAAATGGTTGATAGACACGTTGGAAATCTTTAGCAAGCTTCACAGTTTATTGCATTTGAATGCTCTATCACGATGCGTTCAATCTTTTTAGCGCTCCTTTATACGTTTCATCCCCTGCGTTGACGGTCTTTTATAGTATGAAATCACTAAATTTAGATGCTCGCACAAGCTGCTGCTAACTTTGAAGCTCGCGCCACGAAAACGTTGTTTAAAGAAAAGAGTATTCGTTGATACACCGAACACTGAAAGATTAAAAGCAAACGAAAACCGTGCAGAGGCCCGAAATAGGAAGTAGCACATAAGTCGCCAGGAATTCCGAGAAATGGCAGACGTCCGTCACCAGAATGAATTGTCTGTAATTCGTCAGAAATACTTTGTCAGATTGTTTTCGAGCAAACGAGCCTCACGATGAAGCTAAAGGCCACGTCTATATTGAGCGAATTAGCGAAGTTTCTCTTGCTGGTAATTGAACCTCTAGCCGAACTGAAATGGGTGTTAATACTAGATAGAAGCGACTATTCTTAACTAGTCAGTGGAAGCGACTGATTTGTAGTATCATGAAATTGACAGGCATGTGTTCACTAAAATTGTTCCCGACTTTTATTCTGGAATACCGGCACGAATAAATGATACTTGTCGACGACGAATTGTAAAAATAGGTTCAAATTTCTCTGCTTTCGGGACGAAGACCTCGAACAGAATACGGTAAATTGTTGTCAGTTCCCCAATTACAAATAGATAGCGGATCTCTATGCAAAACAAAGATTTTCTACCGGAATTGCAACAAACTGGAGTGGAATAGACATTCATTTACGTAGAAAATAATATATTATGTCGTTCGGAAAAAGTAATTTCGTTTCTCGCTGTCTAATCATAAGCGTCAACGAAGTTTCCGATCATTGCAATCGTAAAATAAATAGTATCAGGTCATTGGATCATGGAAAGAAGTTAGATTCACGCTTCTGGCGACACGTATTTGTACCGCGGGACAGCGTGACGGGATGGTTCAAGGATCGTCGTCTGCTCGTCCGTCAGCCCGAGCTGCATAATGCACGCGGTGCAACTACTCGACCGGACTGAAAAATGGAATGCCCTGTGACACGGCAGTCGGTGCAGCACGTCGAAACGCGGACCCCTCGAACCCCCCGTATTATTTATTTAAGGCCAGCTGCTGCCCGATACGCAACGATCTGAACGCCCCCGCGAGCTTCCATTTTTCGCTCATCTTTCTCCCCTTTCACCCTTTCAATTTGATCAGTAGCAAATGCTCTTCAATCACTTGCATATCATTAGTGTCACGATAAATTTCTCTGTTAGTGTATCAATTCTATTTATCAAAAATCCCAGGTGACATTTCAGAATGATTCTGAAGAAATGGTGACGGTGATCAGTTCTAAATAAATCCATATAAATTCGCAAAAATTATTCGTTTGCTTCATTCAGTCTCCAACTTCGTGTACTGAGAATCGAGCATGTGAAAGGGTTGTGTACTACAGAAAATCGATAAGGAAGTATACACCAATTATTACTAGCGAAGTGGCCATTTCGAAAGTATTTTCGAACGACACCGTGTAATTCCCAAAAGTCTATTGCCGGCCGTAGAAAGCGATTGTATTTTAGTAAATTCGAAATTAGGTAAACGTTCAGTGTTAAAATGTGAACGTGGTAAAAATAGTCTTCCGGTAAGCAAGATCCAAATGCAACTATTGACGCTGGCTTGTACAATCGACTGCGGAACTCGGTATAATCGGGGAAACATGTTAATTATTCCAGAGTTGTTAAACGTGCAATCGAGTGGCGCTTGCAAATGCATGGCTCGAAGTAAGTATTTATAAAACGGTGTTCTGAAAATCGAGGAAAACGCACCCTCCGTTGTAGGAAGAATGTATGCAGCGACCTACAAATTAAATGACCAATCGATTAGCTCCGGCAATAACTGGATTTTAATTGGTCTGATTGTAATCGGATATTGAATTGATGGGAGTCACGGCTTTAAAAGTACATGGGGGATTCGAATTCGTTCTGTATTAATGTCTTACACGAGTGGGGAAAGAGACACAGAAAATAAACGGATGGATACTGACGTTATGCTGAATTAAAACGAACAAGTTATCAAATTTTCAAGACATTCTCGTTAATGATAGAACTACGGGACTCATTAAATCACAGGTTCCAGATTTATTTTATAAGTGAACAGTTCAGAGGTCGAAGCAATTAACGAGCTTTCGAATTTATTTTACATTTCACTGCTAAAGCATTTGGCTGCTGCTCAACTTTTTTCCATTTCAAATCAATTTCCTTCGCCCCGTGTACTATGATTTATTTTACAATGACTAGACTATAGACTACGTTTCTATTAAACCTTAAAAAATTCTCTTTCGTGCTAATCGATTCATCAGTGAACGATTAAAATTATAAAGATTCCAAACGCTTTTGGAAGAAACGCAGTTTTGTCGAGTCTGCAAGGAAATGTAAATTTTCGAGATCGGTGGATCTATCGATGATTGAGCGAAGCCATTTTTAGCACTCCTATTTTTCAGCCCCTTCCACGGACGAGGTTGACAAATTAATTTGAACTCTGCCCGAGGGTAAGGAATCGATGATTTGTCTTCGTGCAATTACCAGAGACTTTGTGAAAGTTTATCGAGGTCGTCCCGTCGGGGTCGGAATCTTGGCGGCTATAAAATATCCGGGAAAGAATCCGAATCGCACGGTCAATGATTCGTGAACTCCTGATCGTCCGGTGTACCTCGAAATGAAGAAACTTTCCGAATCGAACGCGTCATACTTATCTCCTTATGAACGGTCCGATTGCCCCAAACAACCCGAGTTTGCCCGAGAACCATTCGGCGGAGTACTGTTCGATCGCGATCTACGTCCCCGAAGGTCCTCGAGAAGACATTCGCCATATTGTGCGGGAATTGTCCAGTTTACCGTGACTGGACAATAAGTTATTCAACCCCTCTTCTCCTCCCCCTTATAGCAATCATTTTTAACCCTTTGCACTAGGAGCTATTTTAACTGGAAAATTAAACATTTCTTCCGATCTAGAATATTTCCATGGCCTATGGTTTTTGCAACTTTATGGATATGAAATTGGTGTAATACCTCATACAATAGACAAATGTTTAGTAATTGATTAGATTTCATAATGTAAATAATATTTCCAATAATGGTATAGCAATTTTTAGTGCTGCCTCAGAGGGGAGAACCGAGTGCAAAGGGTTAATATTTTATACCAATAAGTTAAGGTTTATATGTCAGTTCAGAGTAGAATAATTTAGATCAATTTGAAAAACGAAATGTCAGTTTTATAAGGAAATTTAATTATAATTGAAACGAGATATCACGTCGATGGTAGTGACAGGGTTAACAGGCTTTTCAATAATTATGCTGTATTAGAGGGAAGCTTGAAAATGTCATTAGCTCGCAGAGTAATCGCAGCCTCACTAACCGACGGCGACTAATCACAGGTATCACGTAAACGAATTTGAGAATTTCTTGCGAGGTCTACACCGTTCGAAGCCGCGTTTTTCTCGTGAGGTCGAGCCAATCAGTGACGGATGCGATTTACGATGGGCCGAGGTGTGTCGCCACACTCTGATTGCCGCGATAACGATTTCTTCGACCGCGTCCCCATAATTGACGCCCCGATCCCTGTACGTTTACACCGACGACGACGACGACGACGACGACGACGACGATTTCTTTCGTGGCGACGACGCGACGCGCTACGGCCAGAATCGAGCAAGGCGAATAGTAGAGCCGCGCGAAATACATACTTCTTTCATTCTTTCCAGGAACGGCCGACGATTTATCGATTCGCCGGGGCACACGGACGAAACTATCGTCTGGGAGAAAGTACAGGAAACGGTGGGAACTCGCTCGAAACTTCTCGGGAAGAGTTTCGAGCGCGCCCACTTTTCGTAGACGTCGCCGTTGCGATCGATGCTCTGCCGCGGCCGACTCGTTTCGGACAGTATTTTAGAATTTAGGACGATCAGTATAGCGGTCGCATGATACATCGTCGGAAAGTGGTTGGAGGAGTCTGTCGGTGGTCATTGCTGCCACGAATGTTCCGGTCAGAAAGTCGGGAGACAATTTAGGAGAATGTGGAGTAAAAGTTCTCTTCATCGTTTATTCGAGTCTCGCGTCTACCAAAAATGGGAGACGCAATAATTTGTCTATAATAGAATTTAAATATTTACACGAACGTCCTCTCGGGCATCGATTAAATAATTTATTCCACCCTTAAACGATAGTTCGACACATTCCAGGTCGAAATATACCAAAATTCATGCGTCAGTTTGAATCGCTCATCCGCCGGACAGAAAAGCGTCGAGCAACGTCGAAGCGAAAACGTCGAAAAATACGATCCACTAACGAACGATCCACCTCGGCTGCGAACTACATAGACAGAAAGATCGAAACGGGGAGAAACAGAGAAGTGGATAGAGGGTCGCTCCGTCGGAAAAACGCGTCGTCACCGTCGACCGTCGGTAGATAGGAATGGGAAGTAGATTTTTTCCCGCGGATATCAGCGGGAAAACGGCCGTGGTTCCGGGAGCGACGGCGCCAGAGTCGCAAACAGCTTCTATTGCTTCGGCGGGTGTCTGCCGCACGGAATGAGATAAGGACAACGTCAACAAGAGAAGGTTTACGGGTTCCCCTGGCTGCGTTTCGCTATACTTTTATACGCGTCGCCGTCTTGACGAGAGAGAAGACAGCCGAGCCGCCCGCCAACAAGAAAACGCCACCGTCGTAACTGTCGTCGACGAATCACGTCGTTGAGATCGACAGTGGCGGCTAAGGTCACCGACGCCGTAGCCGGAAAAGAGCTAGAGAGGGATGAACATCCCCCTGGCGTCCTGGACCTCGTAAAGAAGCCTGGCGCCAACCACCACTACCACCACCATCGGCAACCCCCATAGCGCGGGAATCGCTTGGACGGGGGATGAGTTATTTACCCTCGCGGGACGCGAGAGCAACCGGGGGAAACGAAACCGCGCTGTTTTTCTTCGCGAACGCGTAACGAGCCACGTCGAATGGGATTCCGATAAGTTATTCCTACCCCCTTCGTACCACCACACTCCCCGTACATCCCCGCCACCCTATCCGCTAGTTAAGATTGATGGTTTTCGGGCTAGACGATCATCAGTGTTACACGCTCGAGGCTCCGCGATGGCTACGAACCGACCCCTCTTCCTCTTCCGACTCTTCTTCGTCTTCTTTCGGTGTACACCGATCCTTTCAGCTTTCTATCCGCGCCACAATAATCCCTCTCTAGTCGATCTGTTTCTACAGCCCGTTTTACGGCTGGATGTTTCGTGTCTGCCTGTTTATGCCCTACTCCACGGATAGAAACTGCCATCGTTTCCGCGGGATGTCGTACTATCAGAGAATAGATTAAACCTTGAATTTGTTGCGATGGAAGCGGAAATGGAGGCTGCGATCTTCAATGATAGTTTTAAAGGTGCTTGGTTGCTTGATTCGGAATGTATACGGTGACATCTGTGAGGCTTGTTTGGGCTGACGAAGAGTTTAACGCTAGGTAATAACGTTGACTATTTTAGATTGTTTTATAAAATTGTTAATCTTAGTGAAAAACGGTGTGTAATATGTAGTTCTTCTGAAAGAATTCTTTATAAATCAAATTCATTTATGTCCAAGTTCTTGATATGCACCGCCATTTCCACGCACGATTGCTATCTAGGATTAAAAATTAAATATTCACTTTGTTAGTGGGAATTGTCATAGCCCGATTATCTAGGATTACAGAAAACCATCAGCAATTTTTGTTATTTGCATAGACGCAGCCTCGCAACTTTCGTCTTTCGTGTACTCGGCACGGCTCGGTGGCGCTATAAGGATTATTACTGTTATTGTTAATTTTCCTGATCTTCCCGAGGAGACAGCCATCTAGAAATTAACTGGAAGTTGGCGTCGCGGCGCGGCTCGGCGCGACGGTCCTCGCTCGAAATTCTCTAACGATCTTGTTGCATTAGCGTTCCCGGGGTTCGCGAACACGACTCGCTTTCATTTCACCGGCGATCATTATCGCCGTTTTCCTCGTTTACGCACCCAGACTCCCCGACTACGTGACGCCCCTGGATAAAAAAAATATATATATATATACATACACGTTGGGGGCGGTTTATTGCGACCCTATCCCCGCGTATTACCCGTCCCTTCGAGACCTTTTATTCGTCGTTCGGCTGTAATTTGCGAAACCGTTTCCGTGTTTTCCTCGCAACTGGCTGTTCGACGCTCGTATCGCAGGGACTTTATAACAATCGGCGATTCTACCTCGTTGGAACCTCGGATAAGCATCGACGGAAATAAACTCGTGTCATCGGACCGTTTCAGAATTCTTTGAAATTCCCTTCGCGGTCGGGGCAACGGCCCTTTGTGTCAACTACCGTTGTACGAGCTGCAGAATCGATTTTCTGTGAGCCTAATCGTTTTCCGACCAATTGCAATTTTTTCGTAATTTTTTTCCGCGTTGTGTAGTAAACTAATTGTTTTACCTTTGTTGGGGACCAGGTCATGGTTCAATGTTGAAGAAGTTATACTCATCGAATGAACAAAATCGTATAGGATTAAGTAGAAACGTCTGGCTTCTTGAAAAAGAATACTTCGTTCGCAAAAAGTTAAAGTTTGCTAAATCTTGCAACGTGAAAACTGGGCGCAGGTCTGACGTTTCCCGACGGAAAATTAAAAACCATGTTTGCCGAGGGTTCGACGATGTCGCAGGTTTTCCAATAGGTTTTCCTCATCGACGACGAATGCTGGGCACGATCCGCGAGGACCACATCATTCACCGGCGGATCGGCTGGCATAAGACACTTCTTCGTGTCGGTGGAAAGAGAAAGGAAAGAGTGGGCCGAGGTTAGGGGACGCAAAAGATCGAGCGGGGAGAGCTGATGATTAATGACGGGGACCGCCCCTGGATTTTCGCTCGTGAACGCTTGCACCTCTGACGTTCTATCAATATTTTCGTTTCTGTGCTGGGTTCCTGTAATGACTGGCTCTCGGAGTCTCCTCCGGGGGCCGGCGGCGTCTCTTCCTTCCTTGTTTTCTTACGATGATGGAACTGCGCGATGAAGTGGATACGCCCGCGGTGAAAAAGAGAGCCTGGACCGTACCCGTGCCTCGCAACGCTCCCAGCGCGGCCCGATGAACGACCCGCCCCGGTCTCCAGGTGTAAACCGAGTTTGATTTAAGACGGATTTCTGCTTTCAGACCTGGAAATATCGATCCTCTTTCTTCTGCTTGATCTTGCCGTTTCGCCCATTAAGTCGCTTCGCAAAGTTTCTTATACAAATTCGCGGTGACGCTCACAGTGTGACGGAAATCAACTTCTTTCCAATAAATCGCTTATTTTATGCGTATTTGAACTTGCGCGAAGATTTATTTTTCGATGGAAAAGGAAAAGAAGAAAATCTATCTTTATTGTATGCCCAACTGTTCTGCAATCTGCAAAGGTGAAAGGGAATATTATAGCGGAAGGGGTTAAAGCAATAAAAATGCTATTTTTCGACATTTTTAGAAATAAACAATATAAACTCGAATTGTGTAAAATATGGAGTATTTTTATATTTATCATCTTTAAGCACCTTCCCCCGGCGATCGCATGTCTTAAATTCGATTACTTGTGTCAAATTCTCAAATAAAACACTTCATATTAATAATAAAGATATACGGGATATCTCGTCCATAACTTGGTTTCTTTGATATCGTGGAATGGAGATATCTCGCCCATTGTGGCGAAGAGGTTAAGCGAGGTTTAAATGAACGCGGCGCAGCGGAGAAGTTGAAAGAGGTTCAGATGGCCGATTCGAGGGAAAATTAATGGTTGACGAGTGTCCGGGGACCGTCACAAAGGAAAAACTACCGCGGAATTAAACATCCCTCGGCATTTCGCGGCTCGGACCAGCACAGCGTGGCGACGAGTGTCGGCGGGGACGCATTTGCACGTCAAAGCCCGCCCGATAACGCCTGGCAAATGCCTTTTCGACGACGATAATGCTAATACGGTTCCCGTTTTATATTTCCTCGCGGTCTCCTTCGCCGCGACGCTGTGTATAGAGTAAAAAGAGAGAGGGAGAGAGAGTGAGAGGGTAGCGCGCGGACTTACCAGACCGAGCCGATCGAAATTGCATTCTGCCAGACGTGCTTCCGGGGAAAATGTAATTAACCACTTCCTGGCTGCTGGTGCCGGCCGAGGCACTCCACAGGGAACCGGTCCATGGCTCTCTAGGCAAAAGTATTTTGCTCTCGCCCCCCGAATATTCGATTCCCTGCAATTTTGTATTATCCGTCTCCGCGAGGCACCGACACGTCTTCCGTGGCCAGCAGATCCAATGACTGTTAAACTGTTAACCCGCCGAATCGTCCACTGTTAACCTCGAACATCTGCGGCCCCGGAATATCAAGCTCGAATTGATCGTAAGCTCCGGTCTACTCTCCGGAATAGGATTTCCAGAATTGTAGAGCGTGGTGCGTTGGTTAGGTTCTGGATTTTTTTTTTGCGGAGAGAGCGGAAGTTTTCGAAGAGCGGCTTTTTGCATTCGGTAGTTCAATCTCTGGGCTTGTTCTGATATTTTTTTTTATGGGAATATTGTGAAAATCGTAGGAGATAGGCTGAGTCGAAGTTGATGTTTGTATTGCAGATTTGTACGGTGTTATAGGGATTTTATTTTGGCGAGCGAACTAGTGGTCCGATAATAAAAGTGTTTAAAATGGTACTTACTAGGATTTTCTAATGTAGAGAACATGTAAATCAAATTATTCTTAAATTTTCTAATTTTAAAAATTTAATTTTGAAAAAAGTTCTTGTTTAAAAAGCAACAGAAATATTAACGAAGTTTTAATCCGAAGTTTCGGTGCTTATTTGTGAGGAGTGTCAAGAAAATATCGTTTTAGAATCACGTGGATATTTAACTGGAACAGTTTCTTTTTCTGGGAGAAAGAGCAGCAAATATCATTGACAAAGTACAAAGACGAGAACGGCAGCGTTGCCGCACCGGGTCCTGAACGGGTTGACAGAGTTGAAAGCAACGTTCGGCGAGCGTTGCCGGTCGCAAAAACCTAATGAAACTTGCATCTAAGGTTCGTTTAAAGTTCGGTGTCCCGGAGCCGCAACCCCGGGGGTTAATCCCGGCCTCAGTTTCACGGAAAAACTTTCCACGGTTGCTCGAACGCGCCGCGTTACAGGGTTGCTTACGCTGTCGCAACAAAGTCTCCGTCCGCAAGCCCGACGTAATTTCGAGGGAACCACTTTAGGAACCCGGCACGCAGATGCTGCATGTATCATAGATATTACGAGGTAGCGACGAGCATCGTCTGGGTAAACGCTGTGAAAGATCCAGCCCTTCGAATCCACTTCGAACTGCCTCGTTCGGCTTACAGTCTCGTATTGTCCTTTGCCTGAAGTGGAACTTTGATCAGTTGTTTACCTGATCATATTCTTCATTTCTCCAAGCATTCTTTTAGCGGCTTCTTTACCAGTCGATGGTGGAAGATGGAATTTGTAGCGAATTAGTGAGGAATTGCGGATTTTTTGTCGGGTAAATGGAACATCGATTAATTTTTTACGAGGTCGTATTTTATATTTATGCGAGCTGCTATTCTTTATCCAGCAATCTTTTTACAGGACAGTTCGAACCCTTTGTGTGTCAAGAGCATTTGTGAATTTTATTTTAACTAGATGATGGAAGATAAAATTTGTGGACGATATTTATGATTGAGAAATGGTTGATTTTGTTTGAAATGAAACTTTGATCAAATTTTTTACGAGGCTGTATTCTTTATTTTTACGAGCTTACATTCTTTATTTGATAAGCTTTTTATAGGACAGTTCCCACTCTTTGTATTTCAGGAGCATTGTTGGAAATATATGGAAAATAATTATCATCGATACGAGATGGCAGTTTTCGCCTTTGTTGTATAAATTGATTTATATTCGTTTATATTTCTTTCCATCTTCTGAAATGCGGATAGTATTTTGAGTAGGAGAGGTCGATCCTGAATTGGCTGCATAGGAATTTTCAATATTGTGCTTTTATCGGTAACGCTTTGAAAAATAGCCCAATTAGTCGATATTTTTGGACGTCGACCTTTATTGCATTTTTGCTGCAATCTCTGATATTTTTACTCACAGATTGTCTCATGGAGTGTTCTTCTTTTAATGATCAATTATTGCCGATGAGTATTGTAGGAATACGTACAATATGTATTTATTTTTTTCGTCTCTCATTGTCAGCAGTTATTATTACAAATTATCGACATTTCGAAATTAATGGCTGCCTTCTTCATTTGTTTAATAAGATCGTTAAAGTGGCGGTAATTGGTACCTTTACCCTAAATCGATAATATTATATAAACGACGACCAATGAAAGAAGGAGTTTGGTTGCACGCATAGCTGCATTCGCTTACCTAGATCGTTTTTAGGAAGATATTTCTCGACTTCCACACACCTACAACTCCTGGAGACATAAAGCAACCAACATCGAAGTGTAATCATTTCTGTGGAACGCGTATACGGGACATAAGAGTCCAGATCAAGTTTGATAGAGCCTGTCTAAACAGTCTAGAGTATCCGAAAGTCGCGTCCACCTTTGTCTACCTGCGTCTCTTTTCAAGATCGATCCTCGGGGGCCCGGTTGATCTAGGGAACGCTGCGCCTGTGCAAAAAAGTCACCGAGTTCGGTCGAAGAAGATGTAAATGGTTCTTGCCGAGCGCCAAGAAATCGTTCGACGATTCTTGCGTCGCGCGGTGTGTGGGCAGCCGCGGCGGACCTCCATCGTGGGCCCCTCGGCTCTAAAAGAAAGGCGGAAAGGGCGGTCTCGGGGGCCCAGAACGGGGCCTGAGGGGCGCGGGTGGAGGGGAGGGGGACACGGGGAGGGCAAGGCAGGCCGGGGGCCTCACACGGGGCCCGGCGTGAGTCCCGACGCGAGGAGGTCTCAATCTCACGGGATACGCCGCGAGCGCACGGGGTCCGTAGTCCGCGTACGCACACACAGGGTGGCTAAATAATTCCCGTTGTTCCATATTCCATGGGACCGTTCTTATCCGACTGGTACCACTCTCGGGCCCACGGGATCTGCTTTAGAACCTGCACTTCGTCGCTCTACCCGCCAACCAATCATTTTCACGCCGATATTATCAACGCATTCAATATATTTAATTATAATTACATTTAACGCATTCAATAGCGAATCCTTGCGGTTTTCGATTCTTTACACTGCTGTCTTCAAATACATTCTGTGAATGGTTGAATTGTATTTTATATAAGTTTAACAGGTACCTTAGTTCAAGCATGCATTGTAATCGATGCGAACAATTTATTATTTTGCATGCAATCCAGACTTGATCCGTAACATTATGTAGAAATTATTGTAGTACGGAAGTACCTCCTCGGCTCTCTCGAAATGATTCTATTCGAATGTTAATACAGGAAAAATTGGTGAGAACGGTATTATTTTTCATAGTTTCCCGCGATGCAAATGGGTTAAACGTTCCGTGCCACCCTGTGCATGCGTGTACGTGTTCCGCGAAGGTATATACACGTACGCTCGCAACAGAGGAGATAGGGAGACAGAGGAGGAAAGAGGGAATCGGAGCGGTACCGGCCGAGTTTACAATGATTAATCGGCACCGCCTACTTATCGTGTTAGATTTAGACGAGTGGGCCCGCAGGGGCCAGCAGCCCTTGTATTTCGGCCACCACAAAGAGCCAGGCGCGAATGATTCATCGACTCGCGCGAGGAATGCACGACACATCGGGACGCGGATTTTCAAACTTCGTACCACACTATCGTTCCCCTCTTTCATCTAATCGACCAACAACTTACAACCTACTTGTACAATCATTACCATTTCGAGTACATCCTTCAAACAATCCATTTTTTACCGTTGTTTCCCGCAGTTTAGCTGTTTTACTCATTTTGCAGTAGCTTGGCTAAAACATGTTTTCAATTTGATTATATGTCGTGCGATTATTAAACACGATGCACTTTCATCCATCATTGCCAAGGTTGTAGAATTATAGCTATAGAGAAAGTATCAAAAAGTCGGTCAGATTAGACCGGTTTTTAACCAAAATTGACCGGTCACTGATTCTTTCTTTCAGAATTGTATAATTTACAATGATTGAGTCTGCAAATGTAGATGTAATTGCTACTGTACAAAATGAGTCTGATGGTGAAGAAATTGCTGAAAATGAAAAAGTTAGCCATGAAAAGGGTGCTTGATGTTAGTATCTAATCAATTATTACACATTTAGGTCTTGTATGAGGTATTATGTCAATTTCGTATTCGCCAAATTTGAAAAATCATTGAGAATGGAAATATACATTGGTCGGAAGAAATGTTTAATTTTCCCGTTAAAATAGCTCCGAGTGCAAAGGGTTAATGCTCGGTAGGTTTAGTGTTGAGTAACATCTGTCCGCGTTCATTTTAATGTAATTTTTCAGAGGCTGGTCTCTTGTTGATAGTGACATCTGAAGGATCGACCCGGTTCTCTAATTTCTCAGAATACGTTCGATGGAAACGGGCCATCGTGTCGGCTGATTAATTTGTTGTCGGTGGGAGCAGAGCCAATGGAGCGAAGCCCACGGAAAAGGAGAAGCCGCGGAACCGGTGAAAGCAACCGCTCCGAGGCACACGCCTCGGCAGCCTCCAATTTGCAGCTCAGACTTCCGGTTGCGCCGCGACAACAGCCGCTCCGCTCGCTGCCAAGCAAGCCTGACAACCTTCGAGGAACCAGAACGGGCTTGATCGGCGGCTAGACCTCCACACACAGTCTGCGGAACTTCCTTTCGCAAGGGTTTTCTCCAGCGCCGGAAGTTGTTCGCGTCTACCGCCGCCTGCGGGAGACGACGTCGTCGTCCTCGTCGTCGTTGCTCGTTACCCAGGATTTTCGCGGCGAACAGGCCCAGGCACACGCGCCTGGCTGACTCCATTAAGTTTCGAAGACCGAACGATTCCCCAGATTGAAAGTTTGATCGACTACGGGAACGAGGTTCGGGTTCTTGTTTGCGTCTCGAGACGGCATTCTCCTACTTCCTGTATTGTGGGATCCTTCGGAATGAGAAGAGACGCTTTCCTCTTGAGCGTCGTTTGCTCGGCTCGTCTTCTTTTGGTCGAGGATTTCTTCGAGTTCTCGTTGTGAGATAATGATTTTTGAACTTGCAAATCTGCGAGGAGCATTGAAACTGCACATCTTAGATTTTAGCCATTTTATTGGGGATTCGAATGTTATTACTTTACGTACCTACAAATCTTCAATTTTTAGCATTTAAAATGCATAATAAGGAAACAAGAGTCGTCATTGAGCGCGAATGGTTAAACGTTGAATGCGGATCAGTTCTGACACTGACTTATAAGAACAACTTTACCACGCGGGTCTGTTCTGGAACTGACAAACGGACGATTTGCGCTCAAAATTTTTGAGAAAAAATGTATTTAATTCATAAAAGTGGTTTCCAGAGAGATCATATTTAGATTTCACAAAAAAATAATGATCTAAAAAATTTGCGTTGGGGCGAGATTTAGATCGTCAAAAACGCATTAAAAGTGTTAAGGGACACAACCTGATGACCGATTACTTTACAAGAATATGTCTACGAAACGTTACCTAATAATCACACTCTAAATCAGAGTGTTTTTATATTTTAACTCGAACAATGAACGTAAGTACGTAGAAAAAGTGCTCGAGTTGTATGTGACAGAAATTGACGCATGGTATGTAATAGGTTGACCACCCCTGCTCTAACTCCTCATAAAGAAAAATTGATAAGGGTAGGAACATCACGGCAGTCTCTTAGCCCGACAATCGGTAGCATAACAAATCCCACACCACTAAAGCTACCCAAAACCGTCCCGTTTATGCCCAACAATGTATAATTACCTAACGGAGATACTAATCCTGTTAGGTATTTGCGATCCCGGCTCACAGTGGGCCGTCTAAAATCGTACTCTAGTTCGCGCTGATTCGCGCGGAGTACAATGCCGTCTCATCCTCGATCGAACCCGCTGCTCGTCTTCGGCTCTCGCCGCGTTCTCCCCGGCTATATAATTATGACATTAGCGGGCAATTTCGCCTCCCTTATAGTTCTCCCTTTCTCTCTCTCTCTCGGTCCCTTTACGGACCTCTCGTCCGCTTTTCTCCTTGTCCGTGTGTCTGCTCGATCGCTCCCGGCGGTACACGTCGACTAGACTCTCCCTTTTGCCATCTCTCTCTCCCTTGTCCTGGCCAACCGAATTCGAAGATTCTCTTTGAAGCACCCACACCCCAGGACCACACTCCCAGATGATTGACTATTAATATTTATACCCGATATATCTCGTTCGTGCGTTCACGCGGCTGTTAGAACTCGCCCGGAACGGTTTAAACTTTGCTCCGACGCGACGGTCCGCTGCCCATGCCCAGGCGAGCTTGGTTGCACGAAATGACCGAAGAGAGACAGTCCAAATCATAGAGCTTCTGTCTTGCAAAATTTCATGGAAGAATCCGCAAGGAATAGCACTTTGCTAGCTCTTTCCGTTTCCGGTGGAGAGTCCGAACAAAACGCGTCTAGCCTAGAATTCCCGAAGGGGATCGAGATGGTATCCCGGCAGAAGTTTTAATAATTCTTAATGGACGTGTTGCCGGTCGGTTATCGATGGGACGGCGAGTCTATCACACGTACGTTCCACGGTAAAAAGGCCACGAAGAGAACTCGTCGCAAGGAGAGATTATCGCGATAGAACCAGCCGAGGAACAAGCCACCGATGTCGTGAACGCGAGGCGAGAATTAATTACCGCAGCAAATGTCGCCGCGACGATCCTGTCTCGGAACGTTTCGGAACTTTCGAAATTCTCCGGTAGGAACAGGGGCCGTTTAACGGTGTATTGACAACATTAAGCCGGGCTCTCACGTACCCGTAGTTATTGGTGGCTCTAGCCATGGTAAACTGGTCTAGGCTGGTCCTGCCAGAGGCTGCAGTGGCCATCGTGTCTGTACACGTTCCTCTCTCTCTCTCTGTGGCCGTGTGTCTGAGTCAGTGTGTTAGGGGGCGAGAGAGATAGAGAGAGAAGATAGATCGAGATAGAGAGAGGGAGAGAGGCGTGAGAGCTGGACGGGTCCCATAATGCCACGGGATTCGATGTGGGAACCCATAACCCAGCCCGAACGCCGATTAGTCCTGGGCCACCGCGTTGTTTACTCTGGACAGCTCCTCCCTGCCACCTAGTTTACGTTATTATATATGTTCGTCCACGCAGCCATCGACCGCCGGCGTGGATACAGCCCACCACCGTCGGCTTTTTCAACCAAGAACGCTGAAAGTCGCCGTCGCGAGAAGAACGTTGAACCCCGACGCGCGAATCCGCGCGATGATTCCGGGCTGATTCGACCGCTGGTCCGGCCCTGGGAACGCAGAACCATGCAGACCATTTTTATCTCGCTTACAGACCCGCAGTCTACTTATCAATTTACCTGAAATCGGTGGAAGGGGGTCAAGTTCCGAACTGAGAAAACGCATTTCCTCGGAACGGAGCACTCGTTTCCTAGACGATATCCCGGCCGCCATTGTACATATCCCAAAACGAGTATGACCGAAGGTAATTAGGCAAACGAGACGTTATTCCGTCCGTGAAACGGGCCACCGGATATCGGTCGGAAGAGCGAGTCTGCCTGCGGCGGAACTTATTCTTTCGAATGGCTCGCGAGCGGCTCATTAAAGAGCTCCGTTGCACAACGTCTCCCATGCGAGCGTTGCGCTTTGAATATAATATAGATCGGTGAATCGGGGCATGGTAGACGAACAACAACGTTCGTTGGAATCGATTCCTCTTCCCGTGCAGTACATCGAAATTAACGGCAAATACCGTTCCGGCACGAGAGAAAGATTTTACGAATCACATCTAAACTCTTGACAATCTTTTCCTCCTCGATGATCTCTTCCTTCGAATATTCGCATAATCATCGTGGTTGGAGCAGGGCGGAAAAAAGTCTCGCATCTCAAGATTAGCTAATGAAAAGCGAAAATGTTCCAATTTACTGTGACTCGCTCCCAGTGAATTCTGTCCGCGAGACAACGGGTTTAGTCTTCTAGCACCCTGGCACACTAGTCTCCTCGTTTCGCTGGAATCCACCAGAAAATGGAACTCGGAACACGCGTATAATGGGCACCGTCTTTTCTCCTGTCTCGGCCTGTTAACACTCTTCTCGACCCACCGCGACACTAATTCTTTAGCCCTTGTTCTTTATGCCAGACGAACTGGAATTTTAATCGCGATAATAAACCTGCGGATCTTCTTACAAATTCCTGCTACAATCGACAACTTTAATGGACATTCGTTCTCTTCATTACCGAATACTTTAACACTTCGTTTAGTTCTGCGAAGAAAACGCTTCGAATATTTTCAAAAAAAATCTTGATCCTCGACGAGCTATTACTTTGCAAATTAGAATTTACGAGAACATTTCGAGGCTTTCTCTTTACAATATATCATAGGCATTCAAAATCCGCCAGTGTGGAAATAAAAATATTTTATTCCCCGCGTCACATTATTACCGTGAATATTTATTTCACGCGCAGCGTCGGAACAAAAATATTTTCCCCGGCCGATCTAAAATATTGTTTTATCCGAACCATGCATCATCTACTATTTCAAATAATATTTTAACCATTTTCCCTTTAAATCTCCGCCACCCTACATTGCATATTTTCAATTTTATTCGCGTTTTCCGCGAGGTTCCCACGATTTCACATTTTCCGCGTGTCAGACCGAGCCCCGTCTTTTGTCTGGCGAGCGTTTTTAAACATTCTTCGTTAATGTGCATCGGGGGCCGCGTCGAAATTCGTTAAACAGCCTCTGAATTCAGCGTGTATCGGACAGCCTTCCGTTCCAGGCTTCATAATTCCCCGGGGTTCGATTTAATCGGCGCAAATTGCGCGGCGTCGCGTGGTTTAACCACACGCCCCGTTAAAACACTTTAAACCCGGGGCTATAGAAATACGCCTATACATATGTGCATATGACGAAAACCTAGAATAGTTGCTTCAAGCATTTGACGATTTACTGCGAGATTCCAAGTCATCTGTGTTGAAGGATATTTTCTAATTAAACTAAACTGAATTTTAAACTAAACTTTATTGTATATGAACACGGCAAATAGAAACTATACTATACTTAGAGTATACGCGGTATGTCCTGCCTAAACCGACTCTTTGATTTCTAGTTCTTTCCAGAACTGTTTTATTTCAACAATCGGAGTGGAGAGGATTCAATGAAAAAAATTAGATGGGGAGAGAAAGGAAATGCAGAAGGTCAAAGGAAGGAGTGGAAGGATGAGAGAGAGAGAGAGCGTGTGTGTGTAAGAGAGAAAAAAATGTGTACAGAGTATACATATTGTAAAGGGAAGACAAAAATAAAATATCTTTCCATTATCCAAGAAAACAAACATTTCGTACCTGGGCTCTGGATTTCAATGCCGTCGTAGTGCCACCCTCGGATCGAAAGTGTTAAACCAAGTTGGGAGAAAATTTGGTGAAATCGTCCGTCAAAGGGACATGGTCTGTCGGCAACGGTGTCCCGCTAATTCGGGAATTATTTGGGCAAACAGCGGTTCCGTTCGACGATTGTCGGCGGACGTGGGAAATCGAAGAGCAGAGGCTTCCGAATTCTCAGGAAAATCGTAGGTGCCGTTCGATCGACGTCGCTCGAGAGCACGGCCTGTTTGCGTTTTCCATTAGATCGCGGCTTTCCGCGGGATTTCCTTTAATCTCCGTCCTCCGGCAAAATTTTATTTCCTATCCGATAGTCCTCGAATCAGATCAAATCTACTAGCCATCTCGAAAAAGTTCGTCCGACTTTCACTATTCGAACACGAAATTTTCAAAAAATTCCTGACATTCAAATTAATTATAGTTTCTCAGAAAAAACCTACCACAATAATCTTGGTGTCATTTTGAGGCTCGAGGCATCTACTTTCACAGGACATCGTTCATTTTCTTCTAAAATATTTTTCCACGACGCAGCAGGCGACAAAGCGAAGATACGCTTTTTCTCGGAAATGCTATAAATTTAAACGTTTGTAAAAGCATTGAAAAGATTGAAGATTAAGATTGAAGCTTCCTCTTTCGAATTAGCGAAAGAAACTTGATTTACGATTTTTTCTAGTCGTTTTCTTTCATACGGTTCCATCGGCCTTATGGTGGAGCAGCGTCTAAGAAACAATTTCTAGGAAGAATCGGGGAAGATTCTATGCGATTGGTAAAGCGCGATTCGAACCCCAGCGGGAAGTAGTCGAACCGAGGGTATTTCTGCGGGGGTCTGTGCACCGTTCTAGTTCCGTTGACAAGGAAACGGTTCCGGAAGAATCAGCGTGTCGGCGATCCTTCATCCTCGTCATATTCTCCAAATAGAGAATAATGGAGAGTGAAATATTAACCAGGCAGGAGCGCGGTGTATTCTCGTGCGTAGGTATATCTGGCAGGCGTGCTCGCGCGTGACGGCGGCGGCTGATTTCCATTTTCATAGGAGGAGCTCCACGACAACGGGGCTGATCCATAATATCGTCCCGGGGAACCTCGTAAAAAAAGAGAAAAAAAGAACGAAAGAAAAGAGAGAGGGGGGATGATATCACAGAAATAAGAGAAGCCCGTTTTATTACCGGCGACGAAAAATAAGTCGAGAAACGGGGATGGTAGTGGTGGTGGAGAGAGAGAACGGATAGTATTTGAAATCCATCTTCGAACGGGCGATATGTACCTTTAAGAACGAGTCGATTCGATCGCGGCCGACGACGAGACCGTTTCTCCTGTCCTCGAGGACATTAATCTTTGGAGTGGCGCAGACCCGCGCGTCTTTGCCTCGCGCTTTCCATCCACGGCCGTCGCGAATTCACCTCGAAAAACCGGCGAGAGACCGTGGCTTTCAGGTTTTGCCACTTGAAAGACCGAAATGGCTCCGAGAACGAGCACCTACCACGAAAGATACTCCACGCATCCCGTCATCTGTTTCGCTTCTTCGAACCAACCCCTATTCCGACGCCGAAGCCCGCCCATTACACGTTATTCGTTCACTTCCCAAGCTCGCTCCTTCCTCTTCTTCTTGCTGCCTCCGTAATTTCGTTGCGTGATGCCGAATCGAATTCTTCGCGTCGCTTTTTCCACCTTTGACGCCTTTTTCCCCCCACGGTACGATGATCTGTGTTCTTGATGGATTCGTTTTTCGGGGATAGAAAGGACCAGCAAGTTGGCGAGGATGTATTCTTGTTTCGCAGGAGCTAAGCTACAGCTCGGTATTAAGTTATTAATTTCCATGGTTAGATAGAAGATATTGAGAGTTGTTTTAGATATATTGTAGAGAGGCTCGACTGTAAGAGGCGAGACTTTAGTTAGGTACCACTTTCATCATCCAACACAAACGTTCCCCGAGACAAGACAAAAGCAATAAGCAAAGTTTGATTGGGAAAGTTTCGTATAAAACTGTTTATCTCGCATTTTTCGAACCTACCGCAAAAAGATAGATCTTGCAGTTGCTTTTTCTAAGCGAAAGCAGGGGAGAGAGAAAGCTGGCAAGATTCTTCCGCCGTTCCGAACCGTCTACTCCTGTTCCAGACCGTTCGTTCTCGCGTTTCTAGTTTCATCTCGTTTCGCTTCACTCTGCTCTTGGTTTCATTTGGTCTTGTTCCATTCCTCTTTCCCCTCGTTCCATGTCACTGTTCCGGGGTTCCCATGGTTCCTTACGTTTCTGCTTTCATCTTCTTCCATTTGGGCAAAAATGTAAAAATCACATGGAAGTTCTGCCCACTTTATAGTGGATATCTTAACAATATTAATATTTATAAACACGGTGGCCGATCAAGTGACCCTTTAAATACTCACCCTTGGCTTTCCCCCTTAAGGTGTATCGCGTGCGCGCCAGAAACGGAGATACCGGGCACCTGGGACTTCTTCGGCTCCTTCTTCCTTGTCTTCTTGCTGGCTAGATCCTTTTAAGGATTGCAATCCGCCTGCCGAATCCTTCGGCACTCGCTTTTTCTCGAACGACGTCGATTTTCGGCGAGAGACTGCTGTTTAACCCTCGTTCCCCTCGGGTTAACTTGACCCGAAAGCAGACCGATGTTGAAAGATATAAATTCCTTTAACATTGTTATTTCTGCGAGTCTTCGTCCATTTAAAATTCATTATCTGTTGTCCGAGGGTTGCATAAAATCCACAATCTAATAATTAATAATGTATAATTTACGAGCATGTGTGAATTTTCCCGACCCAAGAGTTTCTGCGCAGAGTCCACGTCGTTATCGGATCCGATCGAGCCCGGAAAATTGAATTTTTTTTCCCCAGCTGTGGGGGTGTGATCCGCCATTCATGGTCAGTGCTTCCCCCGTCGTACTATCAGGAGGAAAACGGAGGAAGGATTTTTAATCTGTCGCTAGGGGGGGGGGGGAGAAGAAGGTCCTGGCGTTCTTCCGGGGAGGAATTCTTCTGGACCCGAACTTTGTTGGGATTCCCTATTGTCGATTTCCACTGTGTCTGCGGAATTTCTTCCAGCAACGCTGATGTCTCCAGAGTCCGCTTTGATATCCGGCAGGTTTTTTGGTTTCCCCGCGAGGAACGGAAGCCGTCGTGATATCCGGCGTCCGGCTGAATAGATCGATTGACTGCCGATATCGCCTGGCAAACTTCCCTTTTGTCGGGGGTGTAGCGTCTTAATCCGGGATACCTTTAACCCCTTCCGAGTCAGAAATATTCCTTGTGTTCTCCTCGATTTATTTATCTTTCTCAAGAAACAAGACTGTCTACTGGACATCAGACAGCAGAAAAACGTCTTTAAGACGTCTTAAAGGCGTCTGGTGTTGGATTATGATGTAATGAAAGAGTTTAGAAGGTGCCTTTGGTAGGTATAAGTAAGTTATATACATGTACAAAGTTTCATCGAGAGAGAGAGAGAGATATCGATGAAAAATAGAAAAAATTATAAGAATCTGCGATTTAAATGAATCGCAAATCAATATGTGTCAAACGATTGCAATGAAACTTTGTACATTAAATTTTCATCGGAGACACAGGTGAATAAATGAAAAATCGTGACCTTCACTTTGACCATCGCAATTGCGACCACTAATAATTAAAAAGAGATTATTTACACGTCAGTTCATTCGTTATCTATCCTATTTATTGAGTTCGTTCAGTTGATTCGTTCAGTTAGTTCATTCGTTATTTACACGTTATAATTTATTTGATGAAATTTTGGAGTTTGTTCTAGATGCTTGATGGAAAAGGCTCACTGTGGGACGATGGTAAATGTTGGTACGGGTGACAGAAGGCAGAAAGAGAGAGGCGGACGCGGTTTTTCAAGCGATCGGCCATAAACGGCCGAAGACAAGGCTGGCTGTAAATGGCCGCGACGGGAACCACGGACGCCACGTGTACGCTCGTGCTCGTAAGTCCTGACGTAGCCCTCGGTCCCTCGTTCTCTCGCTATCTTTTCGACGAATCGTCCTTTTTACATCTACACCGGTGTGTGCCACTAGCGGCCGCATTTGCAACCGCATTCGCGCAGATGGCTCGCGGGAAAGGAGAGGGCAAGATGAATATACGAGTCGCAGGCCTTGGGACACGCGAACCTCCGGAAAATGCTGTTATCGAGCTGATACGATCCGTTCCCATGATTTCTCATTCCAAAATTAACGCTTCACTTACCTGCAAAATTTTCTAAAATCAAACGTGAAGAGTTCAGATGTTCCCAATAGATTGTTCAAACGCGACAGCAGATTTCAGAAGAGATCAATTTTTTATCATTCGGTGAAGAATTTAAGCATCAATCTTAGTCCGTGAAATGGTATGGGAGCTCGAAAGACTGAAAGCTAGAGAGGATCGTTTCGACTTGAATTCTGTCTGAATATTTTCTGCTAAGGGTAGTGCTACGCCGACGTTCGACACTTCAAAGCAATTTTCGCAGAATCGCAACTGTCGACTAATTTTCCCGGAATCTCGCGGGAGGACGCAAGAATTCGGATGCCGGGAGTACAATCGCTGGCTCGATACGGAATCGCTCTGCGCGTTTCAAACGCGTAATCGAATTTCAGCTCGGCAATACGTCATCGAAGTTTGAAAGCCTGTCGCTCCTCAATCCGAGGCAAAGGACCAAACTGCCGAGTGGTGTATCGTGTCTAGCCGCAGTCTATCTCGAAGTTTCCGAGTCTCTGCGTCATCTCTATTAGCCCCCCTCTTCTAGCTGTACAACTTATTCTCCGGGCCTTGCATCTCATTGTCTACTTGTAACGGTGTAATTAACTCTGATCGCTCATCGTTGTTACAACATAAATGTACTCTGCGAAAACAACACTCGAAAGTCTACTGTTCGTACAATATACCGGGTGGATCTAGGAAGTAGCGAATCACCAACAGATTACAGCAACATCATACAGAAAGGAAATGATGATCGCCGCCGACCTCTAAGGGTTAAATTAATTAATAAGGAAACTTTCCTATTCCTAAACGAAAAGTCTGGAATCGATCTTTTGACCGGTGTTGGTAAGTTTAGTGGTAAAGTCTGGGTCCAACTTCTGCTTTAACTTTGCAAGTCCGAAGGCATCGTCTGTTGCGACGTGCTCGGTCACGTCAGATCGAATTGATTTCGCGAATACGTCACCCGATTCACCGGATTTCGTTACAAAGAAGCTTTTCACGTACAGGGGCACGCGCGCGCGGCCACCTTCCGGACCTGCCGGACTTGATCAGGTCCCTTTGAAAGCGGCAAGATACGGCCAACAAAGCGTCTTTGTGCGGCCCAGGGGCCGGGATTTCCTCGAGACATTTGTAATCCTTCAGGAACAGGTGAGGGCATTACCGGAGCTCGACGCCCGTACGTTCACATTAGACGACGAGGATGTAATGCGAGAGCGTGAGCCTCGGGTACACAGCCCCCGCCGATAACGCCATTAATAATACCTCTGTGTCTCGTGGTCGGGCCACGCGCGCGTTTCACCGGGTCTAATGTATCGCGGCCACACGCCCCCGCACTTGCTCCCGCGAGTGTTGTTTGCGTGAACGCGATTGAATGCGTCGACCCGACGCCCGACGCGACGTTCTGTCGAACCCTGTGGTCGCGTCTTCGCGGCAGTGCCCCCCTCATACCGAAATCTCCATGGTGCTGTTATTAGCGGGGAATGCTCGATCCGGCTACCAGCGAAAGCCGTTTATCGCCCCATCCCTTTCCCTGAAAATCAATCCTCCCTCGGCAACCCGAGTCGTTTATTTCTACAGCTTAATTTCACTCTTCAATCCATTTTTGTCCAATACATCTTTGTTCAAATTTGGATGCAGACGATTGTTTTAAAATAATCGAAATAGAACAATAAAATAAAGTTGGAAGCTAGTATTCTTTAATTACCATTTTCTTGAAGATAAGTAAGTGACATTTCCGGTGGTGTGACAAAAAAATGTTTCCGACCTAAAAGTAATCAGTACTGAATCTTCTACAAATTTCAATATAAAAAATTCAGAGAATTTTCTTTAATAAAAATGTTTTTACATAATGCTGAAATAGGCGTAATTCGTCATTCTGGCCCACTGTGGGTCGTGAACATAAACGATCCAGTATGCAGATGGAGTTTGCGAAGCCTATTTAGAGGCTGTAGTATAAACAATTTGAGTGGATTTTATAAGTTACTAACCTGGCACATACTATTATAGTTTCCAGAAAATATTTCTTTCACTTCTTACCGAAAAATTGATTTGCGAGAAAAATGTCCCGTGAAAGGTGAAGAAGGATTAAGGGTTACCGGAATAAAGCTGAGGAATGCAAAGGAATGCGAGAATCAGTGCAGCAGAGGTAGAATGCAAGCACAGAAAGGAACTCGGTGGAACAACGAGGGGAAGGGTTGATGGCCCACCCTTCGAGCCACGGACCCTTTGCTTCTCGGCGATCCTTTTCGCCGCAATATTTCGCGCGCGGATATTGAATGGCCCGGTGATTCGTGTTGATAGGCAATTTGCCAATTTCCACTTCTTTCGCCAGGGCTGCGTGCTTCCAGCTCCGCTCTGGATTCCCCTTTCATCCCTTAACGCCGGACGAATTTCTGCTGTCCGATCTACCAGGACGTGCCGGCGCATTCTTTCCCCGTGACCTCTCTTGCGCTGCTGCAGCAACGATGTGCACCGTTTAGGTGGAGAGCCTGGTGACGATCACAATCGGGCTCCTCGATAAGGGATGCTCGAGCGATTTCGTTAACGATAGCGTTTCTGACGTTTATCCAGATATCCTTCGCTCCCTTTATCAATCTTTTTCGTATTTTTTCAAACAGTGTACCGTGAGTGGAAATGGTTTCTTTTTGACGGAATCTATTTACAACTTGAGAAATATACATAACTTAATGGATAGACCCTGTATATTTAGAATTGATTCAGTTAATTAAATCGTTTATAATCCTCCATTTACAGAGCTACTCTAACATTGGCCAAGTCTTGCTACGAAATATTGCGTAGAACAAAGGAAACGTCGTATAATGAGTCGAATATCGTATAATGTGATTAATAAATTATAGATTTAAACTTGTAGCAGGATATAATTTTAGAAAATGAAAATGTAAAGGGTGTCTGTACAAAGGGTGGTATTTAGTGTCTGAAATTCAAAGGTACATGTGGCGCAATCCGTGGCGGAATGCTCAAACTTGTTGGTAAAAGTTACCATAACCACCGACGATATATTACTAAAGACTGCCAGCACCGACGAGATACTATTAAAGACTGCCAGCCCCTATGTTATTCAGCGGGACAGTAACCGGGCGCGACGGGCGCGGGGATAACGTCTAACTTACAGTGAACTGAAATACCACATCGCTAAAAGTTCTACCACCGACGAGATACGCGTCAAGTATTAGAAGAAGAATGATATAGTATAGTATATAATGCTCACATTACCCATTCTGTAATTGCCTTATAATACTATCACCGACGAAATACTATCTCGTCTCTTTACCTAAATAGAACCAGACGATATATGACATTGTTCACGCTCGGGGCAAATCAGCTTGGATAATACATATATTCTGATCTGAATGAAGGTGAAATTACAAAATGTATGGAAGACAATAGGTATAGGGATAGAATTTATTGAAAAATCGACATATTCATTAAATGTGCAGCTATTAGCTCGATATTATCCTTTATTCATAAGACACTAAAAGTTCTTACGAATAGAGGATAATACCGATTGCCCAGGTCTCACCACGAGGAGGTTGCTGCACGAGAGACCCGAAAGGGAGTCAGAACGAATGCAATATTCCTTCTGCCTCCCTTTCTTACAACGATGGAATTATACTAAATTACGCACGCAAGTCGAGCAATTATCGCGGAGCAAAAGGTGTGAATCGGAGAAGAAGTCTCCGATCCAGAGGGGGATCGAAGGCGAATCAGGCAGAAGGCTCTGATTCTTTCAAAGTAAAAAATAAGAGCGAACCAGAGCAGAAGGCTCTGGTTCGAAAGTGACGCGGCGCGTACAATGCTTGCAGTGCAGCTCCGGTCAGAGCCGATACCTGACGTGTCCTCACCAAGAGGAATGGACAGTGAAAAGTGTTCAAACGTAACACCATCTCTCTGCCAACTACCTGCCACCAGGCAACGCAATGCATTGAGATGACGTGGGTAGGATGACGAACAGAGAATTTCTCTGCCAACTACCTGCCACCAGGCAACGCAAAGCATTGAGGTAACGTGGGTAGGATTACGAACAGAGAGAATGGCAATACGAGTGAACAGGTCTCAATGAACCACCCCTCTCAATGTATCGACGCCGAATACCGGCTCCAACCGGACTGGTACATACAAGCAAGGTCCGACACAGCAGAAGGCTGTGTCGGAATCAAGAAAACGAGTAACGTGAATTTAAGACAATAATTACTCGACTTACTCGGGTGCGGCCTATCGGCGATTCGGGTACCCCGGGGACGCGACTCCCCGTACTCACTCACGGATGCGGCCGTGAGTGAGCCCCTGGGGGACCTCCCTCGGCGAATAAAACTACAACTTCGTGGTACGTCCTCTTCTTGGTGTGTCCTCTTCTTGGTGTGTCCTCTTCTTGGTATGTCTTCTTCTTGGTATGACTTCTTCTTGGAGTATTCTAGCTGAAACAGACTAATAATATAGTTAGACATAACAATACATAACCCTGCACACGAGTGCAAACCTAATACCCGCTCACAAGAGCCAACCTAATACCAGCACACGAGAGCCAAACTAACCCCGCACACGGGTGCGAATCTAACCAGCTCACGAGAGCCAACCTAACACCAGCTCACGAGAGCCAAACTAACCCCGCACACGGGTGCGAATCTAACCAGCTCACGAGAGCCAACCTAACACCAGCTCACGAGAGCCAAACTAACCCCGCACACGGGTGCGGCCTATCGGCGATTCGGGTACCCCGGGGACGCGACACCCCGTACTCACTCACGGCACCATCCGTGAGTGAGCCCCTGGGGGACCTCCGATCGGAGGAATACCAATTTCAGACAAGATATGAAAATGTTTCGAAGCGGGACTTGTGAAAGTTCCGATGCAAACAATTGGAAATTCAATTCAACGGTCAGAAGACCAATCATAATTCTGCACATGAGTGCGAATACAACCAGAGAACCAGCTCATGAGAGCAATTGTAACCCCGCACAGAAGTGCGAATACAACCAGCGGAACAGCTCGTGAGAATAACTATAACCCCGCACACGAGTGCGGCCTATAGGCGATTCGGGTACCCCGGGGACGCGACACCCCGTACTCACTCACGGCACCATCCGTGAGTGAGCCCCTGGGGGACCTCCGATCGGAGGAATACCAATTTCAGACAAGATATGAAAATGTTTCGACGCGGGACTTGTGAAAGTTCCGATGCAAACAATTGGAAATTCAATTCAACGGTCAGAAGACCAATCATAATTCTGCACATGAGTGCGAATACAACCAGAGAACCAGCTCACAAGAGCAATTGTAATCCTGCATACGAGTGGGACGCTCAAAATGTAATTTTTATAAAGAATAAAATTGATAATTTTGAAGAAGACTCAATAGTCATCATTGAAAGTCTCGATAAAAATTTCAAAAGTATGAAGGACGAGTTTAGAAAGACAAAAGAAGTTTTGAAAAATATTAGTAATCAAACTTACCGTTGTTCCTTGAATTGACAGTTGATGGTAGGCCAGGGTAACTGTAGATGACCTCTAGTCCACCTCTGGTCCACCTCTGGTCCCACCGGTTCTCTTGGCGCTCCTGGTCACGCAGCACGTCCGCTCAACCCGCTTCCCCCGCCACGACTGACTGACCAACGGTGAGCTCTCGCCGATCTGCCGAGCTCGAGCGGCGCCCCCCACTCCGCCGAATATCGATCGATGTCGATCGCCGTGATAATTATTGAAAAATTTATTATTTCCAGCTGGTTAATGTTTATAACAATTCTATTTGACAGCGATGTCCACAAGCAATCCCTTGGCTATCTGACCAACTAATTTTTTAGTCAAAGTGGCTAATAGTTTTCGTGATACGTAATAACTTTTAAACCATAACATTCGCACGCATTAAGTTATTCGATACAATTCACAGATAAATTTATTATATCTGGCTGTTTAATGTTTATAACAATTCCTTTTTCTAACGATGTTAACGAGCACACCCTTGACCACCTTGCCTTCTAAATTTTTCGTAAAAATAGATAATAAAACTCGAAATATAGAATAACTTTTAAACCATGAACATTCGCACGCATTAATTTATTCGATAAATTCACAGATAAATTTATTGTATCTGGCTGTTTAATGTTTATAACAATTCCTTTTTCTAACGATGTTAACGAGCACTCCCTTGACCACCTTGCCTTCTAAATTTTTCGTAAAAATAGACAATAAAACTCGAAATATAGAATAACTTTTAAACCATGAACATTCGCAAGCATTAATTTATTCAAAATTGAGTTTTATTATATAGAAGATAATGCCATGAGACATTTATTAATTCTAGCTACATAATTAATGTTTATAATAATTCCTTTTGCCAACGACGTGGACAAGTACTCTTATCTTAAGAGAATAACTATAACCCCGCACACGATTGCGAAAACAACCAACGAAGCAGCTCACAAGAGCAATTATAATCCTGCATACGAGTGGGACGCTCAAAATGTAATTTTTATAAAGAATAAAATTGATAAATTTGAAGAAGACTCAATAGTCTTCATTGAAAGTCTCGGTAAAATTTTCAAAAGTATGAAGGACGAGTTTAAAAAGACAAAAGAAGTTTTGAAAAATATTAGTAATCAAACTTACCGTTGTTCCTTGAATTGACAGTTGATGGTAGGCCAGGGTAACTGTAGATGACCTCTAGTCCACCTCTGGTCCCTCCGGTTCTCCTGGCGCTCCTGGTCACGCAGCACGTCCGCTCGCCCCGCTTCCCCCGCCCCGACTGACTGACCAACGGTGAGCTCTCGCCGATCTGCCGAGCTCGAGCGGCGCCCCCCACTCCGCCGAATATCGATCGATGTCGATCGCCGTGACAATTATTGAAAAATTTATTATTTCCAGCTGGTTAATGTTTATAACAATTCTATTTGACAGCGATGTCCACAAGCAATCCCTTGGCTATCTGACCACCTAATTTTTTAGTCAAAGTGGCTAATAGTTTTCGTGATACGTAATAACTTTTAAACCATAACATTCGCACGCATTAAGTTATTCGATACAATTCACAGATAAATTTATTATATCTGGCTGTTTAATGTTTACAACAATTCCTTTTTCTAACGATGTTAACGAGCACTCCCTTGACCACCTTGCCATCTAAATTTTTCGTAAAAATAGACAATAAAACTCGAAATATAGAATAACTTTTAAACCATGAACATTCGCACGCATTAATTTATTCAAAATTGATTTTTATTATATAGAAGATAATGCCATGAGACATTTATTAATTCTAGCTACATAATTAATGTTCATAATAATTCCTTTTGCCAACGACGTGGACAAGTACTCTTATCTTAAGAGAATAACTATAACCCCGCACACGATTGCGAAAACAACCAACGAAGCAGCTCACAAGAGCAATTATAATCCTGCATACGAGTGGGACGCTCAAAATGTAATTTTTATAAAGAATAAAATTGATAAATTTGAAGAAGACTCAATAGTCATCATTGAAAGTCTCGATAAAAATTTCAAAAGTATGAAGGACGAGTTTAAAAAGACAAAAGAAGTTTGAAAAATATTAGTAAACAAACTTACCGTTGTTCCTTGAATTGACAGTTGAAGGTAGGCCAGGGTAACTGTAGATGACCTCTAGTCCTCCTCTGGTCCACCTCTGGTCCACCTCTGGTCCCTCCGGTTCTCTTGGCGCTCCTGGTCACGCAGCACGTCCGCTCACCCCGCTTCCCCCGCCCCGACTGACTGACCAACGGTGAGCTCTCGCCGATCTGCCGAGCTCGAGCGGCGCCCCCCACTCCGCCGAATATCGATCGATGTCGATCGCCGTGATAATTATTGAAAAATTTATTATTTCCAGCTGGTTAATGTTTATAACAATTCTATTTGACAGCGATGTCCACAAGCAATCCCTTGGCTATCTGACCAACTAATTTTTTAGTCAAAGTGGCTAATAGTTTTCGTGATACGTAATAACTTTTAAACCATAACATTCGCACGCATTAAGTTATTCGATACAATTCACAGATAAATTTATTATATCTGGCTGTTTAATGTTTATAACAATTCCTTTTTCTAACGATGTTAACGAGCACACCCTTGACCACCTTGCCTTCTAAATTTTTCGTAAAAATAGACAATAAAACTCGAAATATAGAATAACTTTTAAACCATGAACATTCGCACGCATTAATTTATTCGATAAATTCACAGATAAATTTATTGTATCTGGCTGTTTAATGTTTATAACAATTCCTTTTTCTAACGATGTTAACGAGCACTCCCTTGATCACCTTGCCATCTAAATTTTTCGTAAAAATAGACAATAAAACTCGAAATATAGAATAACTTTTAAACCATGAACATTCGCACGCATTAATTTATTCAAAATTGATTTTTATTATATAGAAGATAATGCCATGAGACATTTATTAATTCTAGCTACATAATTAATGTTCATAATAATTCCTTTTGCCAACGACGTGGACAAGTACTCTTATCTTAAGAGAATAACTATAACCCCGCACACGATTGCGAAAACAACCAACGAAGCAGCTCACAAGAGCAATTATAATCCTGCATACGAGTGGGACGCTCAAAATGTAATTTTTATAAAGAATAAAATTGATAAATTTGAAGAAGACTCAATAGTCTTCATTGAAAGTCTCGGTAAAATTTTCAAAAGTATGAAGGACGAGTTTAAAAAGACAAAAGAAGTTTTGAAAAATATTAGTAATCAAACTTACCGTTGTTCCTTGAATTGACAGTTGATGGTAGGCCAGGGTAACTGTAGATGACCTCTAGTCCACCTCTGGTCCCTCCGGTTCTCCTGGCGCTCCTGGTCACGCAGCACGTCCGCTCGCCCCGCTTCCCCCGCCCCGACTGACTGACCAACGGTGAGCTCTCGCCGATCTGCCGAGCTCGAGCGGCGCCCCCCACTCCGCCGAATATCGATCGATGTCGATCGCCGTGACAATTATTGAAAAATTTATTATTTCCAGCTGGTTAATGTTTATAACAATTCTATTTGACAGCGATGTCCACAAGCAATCCCTTGGCTATCTGACCACCTAATTTTTTAGTCAAAGTGGCTAATAGTTTTCGTGATACGTAATAACTTTTAAACCATAACATTCGCACGCATTAAGTTATTCGATACAATTCACAGATAAATTTATTATATCTGGCTGTTTAATGTTTACAACAATTCCTTTTTCTAACGATGTTAACGAGCACTCCCTTGACCACCTTGCCATCTAAATTTTTCGTAAAAATAGACAATAAAACTCGAAATATAGAATAACTTTTAAACCATGAACATTCGCACGCATTAATTTATTCAAAATTGATTTTTATTATATAGAAGATAATGCCATGAGACATTTATTAATTCTAGCTACATAATTAATGTTCATAATAATTCCTTTTGCCAACGACGTGGACAAGTACTCTTATCTTAAGAGAATAACTATAACCCCGCACACGATTGCGAAAACAACCAACGAAGCAGCTCACAAGAGCAATTATAATCCTGCATACGAGTGGGACGCTCAAAATGTAATTTTTATAAAGAATAAAATTGATAAATTTGAAGAAGACTCAATAGTCATCATTGAAAGTCTCGATAAAAATTTCAAAAGTATGAAGGACGAGTTTAAAAAGACAAAAGAAGTTTGAAAAATATTAGTAAACAAACTTACCGTTGTTCCTTGAATTGACAGTTGAAGGTAGGCCAGGGTAACTGTAGATGACCTCTAGTCCTCCTCTGGTCCACCTCTGGTCCACCTCTGGTCCCTCCGGTTCTCTTGGCGCTCCTGGTCACGCAGCACGTCCGCTCACCCCGCTTCCCCCGCCCCGACTGACTGACCAACGGTGAGCTCTCGCCGATCTGCCGAGCTCGAGCGGCGCCCCCCACTCCGCCGAATATCGATCGATGTCGATCGCCGTGATAATTATTGAAAAATTTATTATTTCCAGCTGGTTAATGTTTATAACAATTCTATTTGACAGCGATGTCCACAAGCAATCCCTTGGCTATCTGACCAACTAATTTTTTAGTCAAAGTGGCTAATAGTTTTCGTGATACGTAATAACTTTTAAACCATAACATTCGCACGCATTAAGTTATTCGATACAATTCACAGATAAATTTATTATATCTGGCTGTTTAATGTTTATAACAATTCCTTTTTCTAACGATGTTAACGAGCACACCCTTGACCACCTTGCCTTCTAAATTTTTCGTAAAAATAGACAATAAAACTCGAAATATAGAATAACTTTTAAACCATGAACATTCGCACGCATTAATTTATTCGATAAATTCACAGATAAATTTATTGTATCTGGCTGTTTAATGTTTATAACAATTCCTTTTTCTAACGATGTTAACGAGCACTCCCTTGATCACCTTGCCATCTAAATTTTTCGTAAAAATAGACAATAAAACTCGAAATATAGAATAACTTTTAAACCATGAACATTCGCACGCATTAATTTATTCAAAATTGATTTTTATTATATAGAAGATAATGCCATGAGACATTTATTAATTCTAGCTACATAATTAATGTTCATAATAATTCCTTTTGCCAACGACGTGGACAAGTACTCTTATCTTAAGAGAATAACTATAACCCCGCACACGATTGCGAAAACAACCAACGAAGCAGCTCACAAGAGCAATTATAATCCTGCATACGAGTGGGACGCTCAAAATGTAATTTTTATAAAGAATAAAATTGATAAATTTGAAGAAGACTCAATAGTCTTCATTGAAAGTCTCGGTAAAATTTTCAAAAGTATGAAGGACGAGTTTAAAAAGACAAAAGAAGTTTTGAAAAATATTAGTAATCAAACTTACCGTTGTTCCTTGAATTGACAGTTGAAGGTAGGCCAGGGTAACTGTAGATGACCTCTAGTCCTCCTCTGGTCCACCTCTGGTCCACCTCTGGTCCCTCCGGTTCTCTTGGCGCTCCTGGTCACGCAGCACGTCCGCTCACCCCGCTTCCCCCGCCCCGACTGACTGACCAACGGTGAGCTCTCGCCGATCTGCCGAGCTCGAGCGGCGCCCCCCACTCCGCCGAATATCGATCGATGTCGATCGCCGTGATAATTATTGAAAAATTTATTATTTCCAGCTGGTTAATGTTTATAACAATTCTATTTGACAGCGATGTCCACAAGCAATCCCTTGGCTATCTGACCAACTAATTTTTTAGTCAAAGTGGCTAATAGTTTTCGTGATACGTAATAACTTTTAAACCATAACATTCGCACGCATTAAGTTATTCGATACAATTCACAGATAAATTTATTATATCTGGCTGTTTAATGTTTATAACAATTCCTTTTTCTAACGATGTTAACGAGCACACCCTTGACCACCTTGCCTTCTAAATTTTTCGTAAAAATAGACAATAAAACTCGAAATATAGAATAACTTTTAAACCATGAACATTCGCACGCATTAATTTATTCGATAAATTCACAGATAAATTTATTGTATCTGGCTGTTTAATGTTTATAACAATTCCTTTTTCTAACGATGTTAACGAGCACTCCCTTGATCACCTTGCCATCTAAATTTTTCGTAAAAATAGACAATAAAACTCGAAATATAGAATAACTTTTAAACCATGAACATTCGCACGCATTAATTTATTCAAAATTGATTTTTATTATATAGAAGATAATGCCATGAGACATTTATTAATTCTAGCTACATAATTAATGTTCATAATAATTCCTTTTGCCAACGACGTGGACAAGTACTCTTATCTTAAGAGAATAACTATAACCCCGCACACGATTGCGAAAACAACCAACGAAGCAGCTCACAAGAGCAATTATAATCCTGCATACGAGTGGGACGCTCAAAATGTAATTTTTATAAAGAATAAAATTGATAAATTTGAAGAAGACTCAATAGTCTTCATTGAAAGTCTCGGTAAAATTTTCAAAAGTATGAAGGACGAGTTTAAAAAGACAAAAGAAGTTTTGAAAAATATTAGTAATCAAACTTACCGTTGTTCCTTGAATTGACAGTTGAAGGTAGGCCAGGGTAACTGTAGATGACCTCTAGTCCTCCTCTGGTCCACCTCTGGTCCACCTCTGGTCCCTCCGGTTCTCTTGGCGCTCCTGGTCACGCAGCACGTCCGCTCACCCCGCTTCCCCCGCCCCGACTGACTGACCAACGGTGAGCTCTCGCCGATCTGCCGAGCTCGAGCGGCGCCCCCCACTCCGCCGAATATCGATCGATGTCGATCGCCGTGATAATTATTGAAAAATTTATTATTTCCAGCTGGTTAATGTTTATAACAATTCTATTTGACAGCGATGTCCACAAGCAATCCCTTGGCTATCTGACCAACTAATTTTTTAGTCAAAGTGGCTAATAGTTTTCGTGATACGTAATAACTTTTAAACCATAACATTCGCACGCATTAAGTTATTCGATACAATTCACAGATAAATTTATTATATCTGGCTGTTTAATGTTTATAACAATTCCTTTTTCTAACGATGTTAACGAGCACACCCTTGACCACCTTGCCTTCTAAATTTTTCGTAAAAATAGACAATAAAACTCGAAATATAGAATAACTTTTAAACCATGAACATTCGCACGCATTAATTTATTCGATAAATTCACAGATAAATTTATTGTATCTGGCTGTTTAATGTTTATAACAATTCCTTTTTCTAACGATGTTAACGAGCACTCCCTTGATCACCTTGCCATCTAAATTTTTCGTAAAAATAGACAATAAAACTCGAAATATAGAATAACTTTTAAACCATGAACATTCGCACGCATTAATTTATTCAAAATTGATTTTTATTATATAGAAGATAATGCCATGAGACATTTATTAATTCTAGCTACATAATTAATGTTCATAATAATTCCTTTTGCCAACGACGTGGACAAGTACTCTTATCTTAAGAGAATAACTATAACCCCGCACACGATTGCGAAAACAACCAACGAAGCAGCTCACAAGAGCAATTATAATCCTGCATACGAGTGGGACGCTCAAAATGTAATTTTTATAAAGAATAAAATTGATAAATTTGAAGAAGACTCAATAGTCTTCATTGAAAGTCTCGGTAAAATTTTCAAAAGTATGAAGGACGAGTTTAAAAAGACAAAAGAAGTTTTGAAAAATATTAGTAATCAAACTTACCGTTGTTCCTTGAATTGACAGTTGAAGGTAGGCCAGGGTAACTGTAGATGACCTCTAGTCCTCCTCTGGTCCACCTCTGGTCCACCTCTGGTCCCTCCGGTTCTCCTGGCGCTCCTGGTCACGCAGCACGTCCGCACACCCCGCTTCCCCCGCCCCGACTGACTGACCAACGGTGAGCTCTCGCCGATCTGTCGAGCTCGAGCGGCACCCCCCACTCCGCCGAATATCGATCGATGTCGATCGCCGTGATAATTATTGAAAAATTTATTATTTCCAGCTGGTTAATGTTTATAACAATTCTATTTGACAGCGATGTCCACAAGCAATCCCTTGGCTATCTGACCACCTAATTTTTTAGTCAAAGTGGCTAATAGCACTGTCCAACACCAAATTTGATTTCAATATACTGTTGGGTCCTTCTTATAGAGTTTTTTGCGCTGATTCCGAATCTGATTTTAATTTTTTTCCTATACGTCCAGTTTTTGAGAAAATGGAGTTTTAAAAAAAGACATATTTTTCAACTTTAAACAAATATTGCGATGTTATTATAAAAGATATTGAATTGTTGTTTGCAGCAAAAGATTCTGTAGACTTTCCCGAATACAGTGATATCCAATATTAATACATTATGATTGTTTAAACATGTTTAAACAATGATTAAAGACGGAGATGCACCACTTTTGCACCAATTTTTGCGGATATTTTCGAATTTATCTCAAAAAATAAGGGTCCAGCGAAAAATTGAACTATACCACGCGAAAGAGCAGACTTTTATCTTGAGAAACCCCCTTGTGAAGTTTGCATGGTCGACGTTTTTACCGAACCAGAAAGCAAAATATCTTCGCCCGACATGCGTTGACGCCAGTGGTGCTCTTCCACTAGCGCGGTCGTTCGTCGGGATACGGCGAGGCGCGCTGCGGTGAAACGGCGCGTGGCTATAACCGCGCAATTATGTCAGCTTACTTAAATGTAATATTTTATTAAATGTGTTATACTATTGTTATTTATTATTTATTAGTATATTTATTCTGTATAAATTATTTTATGTATTTTTTAATGTTAGTCTCTCGTTTATAGTATATTTAATACAAAAAAATACCTTTTGTAACAAAAAAATAATTTATTCACACACTACACTATTACACTATTTACAATGCTAATATATATGTGTACACTATTCAGATATAATACACTATATCGATTTAATATGGAGCAAACTATTTTAATTATGTATTTAAGTCAATAAAAATAGTCCCGTTTATATTGTGTTTGGACTTATTTTACTCGGAAGAATCTCGAGTGTTCATTGGCACTATAATTACAATACATAGATAAGACGACAATTACTGAAAATAAAATTTTTCAGTCACCGCATTGCAGACTTTCCTTACATTGTATGTATTCCGTTGTCCGTAGACCGTCATTTATTTCAAAATATCGTGTTGGTTCTTAAGAAAACTGATGCCAGAGTTCAGTTTCGGCTTTGTGTTTGTTGAAATCAGTCGTGTCAAGCATTTCAAATCTGCATTGCTACGTATAAAACTTCATAAAAAACATTTATAGTTATTTATAGTATTTTAGTTGTTGTGTATATAATATATGTATTTTAGTAGTGTATTATATCTGAATAGTGTACACATATATATTAGCATTGTAAATAGTGTAATAGTGTAGTGTGTGAATAAATTATTTTTTTGTTACAAAAGGTATTTTTTGTATTAAATATACTATAAACGAGAGACTAACATTAAAAAATACATAAAATAATTTATACAGAATAAATATACTAATAAATAATAAATAACAATAGTATAACACATTTAATAAAATATTACATTTAAGTAAGCTGACATAATTGCGCGCTTATAGCCACGCGCCGTTTCACCGCAGCGCGCCGCGCCGTATCCCGACGAACGACCGCGCTAGTGGAAGAGCACCACTGGCGTCAACGCATGTCGGGCGAAGATATTTTGCTTTCTGGTTCGGTAAAAACGTCGACCATGCAAACTTCACAAGGGGGTTTCTCAAGATAAAAGTCTGCTCTTTCGCGTGGTATAGTTCAATTTTTCGCTGGACCCTTATTTTTTGAGATAAATTCGAAAATATCCGCAAAAATTGGTGCAAAAGTGGTGCATCTCCGTCTTTAATCATTGTTTAAACATGTTTAAACAATCATAATGTATTAATATTGGATATCACTGTATTCGGGAAAGTCTACAGAATCGTTTGCTGTAAACAACAATTCAATATCTTTTATAATAACATCACAATATTTGTTTAAAGTTGAAAAATATGTTTTTTTTTCAAAGCCATGATTTTCAAAAACTGGACGTATAGGGAAAAAATTAAAACCAGATTCGGAATCAGCGCAAAAAACTCTATAAGAAGGACCCAACAGTATATTGAAATCACAAAAAAAGTTGAAATTTGTTGGACAGTGTAGTTTTCGTGATACGTAATAACTTTTGAACCATAACATTCGCACGCATTAAGTTATTCGATACAATTCACAGATAAATTTATTATATCTGGCTGTTTAATGTTTATAACAATTCCTTTTTCTAACGATGTTAACGAGCACTCCCTTGACCACCTTGCCAGCTAAATTTTTCGTAAAAATAGACAATAAAACTCGAAATATAGAATAACTTTTAAACCATGAACATTCGCACGCATTAATTTATTCAAAATTGATTTTTATTATATAGAAGATAATGCCATGAGACATTTATTAATTCTAGCTACATAATAAATGTTCATAATAATTCCTTTTGCCAACGACGTGGACAAGTACTCTTATCTTAAGAGAATAACTATAACCCCGCACACGAGTGCGAAAACAACCAACGAAGCAGCTCACAAGAGCAATTATAATCCTGCATACGAGTGGGACGCTCAAAATGTAATTTTTATAAAGAATAAAATTGATAAATTTGAAGAAGACTCAATAGTCTTCATTGAAAGTCTCGATAAAATTTTCAAAAGTATGAAGGACGAGTTTAAAAAGACAAAAGAAGTTTTGAAAAATATTAGTAATCAAACTTACCGTTGTTCCTTGAATTGACAGTTGAAGGTAGGCCAGGGTAACTGTAGATGACCTCTAGTCCTCCTCTGGTCCACCTCTGGTCCCTCCGGTTCTCCTGGCGCTCCTGGTCACGCAGCACGTCCACACACCCCGCTTCCCCCGCCCCGACTGACTGACCAACGGTGAGCTCTCGCCGATCTGTCGAGCTCGAGCGGCACCCCCCACTCCGCCGAATATCGATCGATGTCGATCGCCGTGATAATTATTGAAAAATTTATTATTTCCAGCTGGTTAATGTTTATAACAATTCTATTTGACAGCGATGTCCACAAGCAATCCCTTGGCTATCTGACCACCTAATTTTTTAGTCAAAGTGGCTAATAGTTTTCGTGATACGTAATAACTTTTGAACCATAACATTCGCACGCATTAAGTTATTCGATACAATTCACAGATAAATTTATTATATCTGGCTGTTTAATGTTTATAACAATTCCTTTTTCTAACGATGTTAACGAGCACTCCCTTGACCACCTTGCCTTCTAAATTTTTCGTAAAAATAGACAATAAAACTCGAAATATAGAATAACTTTTAAACCATGAACATTCGCACGCTTTAATTTATTCAAAAAAGTAAAGTCTTTTCAAAATATTTCTGTCCAGATCGATTCTTGGAACATTTTTGTATAAAAAAGTGAAGGGTATTAATTCTCGTTTATGAAATGTTTTGAAATTACAAACTGAGGTGTCTCGTATAAAATTTGAAATAGGAATTGTTGATTTTCCTAAAAAATTATGCTTCAATAATATATTTCTAGGAATTCTTTGTCCTTGAGTTTTGCTTTTAATATTGAAACCAACATCGTCTGAAATATCTGCTCGGTACAGAATGTAACAATTCATGATGATCAATATGGTTCCGTGACGATTTGTCTTCTCACCGACGAGAATCTCCTCAGTAGCCTTCTGCACCGACTATGTCGATGGCCTTCTGTTTCTCACTCCAGTCAGAATATATCTTATTGTTAGAGGGCGTAAGAGAACACCGAAATATTCGAGTGACACGAACTCCCATAAGGCTGGCAGTCTTTAATAGTATGTGGTCGGTGCTGCCAGTCTGACATGATCACACACCGACGAGATACTCGTCGGTATCATACATTATCGATTATCGCACGGATTTACTCTGTCGGTAAGTTTGGCTAATAATTTGAGCGTTCTATCACTACGGTGAATGGCGCTGTACGGACGTTTGAAATAAGTATAAATGATTTTTTTTATTAGGAAATCTCTCCTATGAGACTAATTACAAATTATATACATTACGGACTATAGTGAATAACGAGGACGTTAATAACATTGTGATGAGAGAAAGAAGAAAGCAAATGATTCTTATGGGAAATACGGTAAGCATATTGTTTGTTTTGAAAACTGCAGATTTGAACTATAATTTTATACTTTTACGGTATACGATGCATACATCAGACCTGGGCAAATTTTCTGTGGAATCATTTATCTTGCTTGAAACTTGAAAATAGAATCATAACTTTGATGAAATCCTATTTCTATTAAAATATGTGTGGACAATTTATATTGGAGTATTCGATGATGTATGTTGGGTATACGAAAGCGAAGAGAAACAAGCCATCCATGTATACAATTGTATTTAATTCATCGACTAGAAACTAAGATCACAATCATTAATTCTATCGCTGCTTATACATTAAAAAATATAAATTTTAAATTTATATTACGATGAAGGATCGAGGAACAGCGGTGCAGCTCAGCTGTGACTGATCTCCCCCGCCGATTTCATTACAATCATCTTACAACCTATTCATTAAAAAAATAGCACTATTACGAACATATTTGATAATTATGTTACGTCTATGTCAATTGCAAAATTCCTCATATTTCGTAGGAGCACCTTCCGTAAGCTATTCGCGTTCGCCTAACTTCATCGACTAAGTGTTTACTATATACATATAATCTCCTTAACGACGTAACAAAAATAAATCGAGTGTTCCCATTACATCATACAAAACTATTTCGAATCTTACAAAAATAATTCGAGTATTTATCACAAAGATATTGACAATTCATCCGCGATATCATTACCCATTTATTTTATAAGATTGGGCAGTGAAGTTTATCAGCAACGGGTTAGCACCATGATCAACACCGCATCGGCGTTTCCTTAACACGTTCCGTGCCGAATCATTTGCTTTGTTTTGTACTGCATTTTTTATAATACCTCATTCTTTTGGTGGGAATATATTCTACAGTCTTAAACTCGTTATAAAATATATTAAACTTGTTATAAAATATATTTTTTAGCGCATCAAATCAATATTCCAGTTTGTACCACCAGTGGTACACGCGTCCTGGAAGGATATTTTAACGTGTATCGTCCGTGGTACTCGTGGCACGGAACGTGTTAAACATCGATTCCATCGGACGAGGAGTCTGTGGCCTCTTCAACGTTATTTTGATGCCTCGACCTGGTGTGTCTTTCCAGATCTCTCCTTCGTACGAGTATCTTGCCGCAGAGTTCGCACTTGTATGGAGTCTCTCCATCCGAGTGCAATCTCACGTGCTTGTTCAGGTTGCTGGGGTCTCCGAATGGTCGATCGCAGTACTTGCATTTCAGCGGTTTGTAGCCAGTGTGGGTCCTGAACACGAGAAAAACAATTAGTAACGTGGTTCAGGAGATTTAGGAAAATTGATCCTTCGACGATCAGAATCTTCTAGATTCTTGAGTCCAGTCTACATTCTACAGAATGAAAGAAGCATTCGTACACTGGTGTGGTTTTCTTTCGAATCTACGGTACGCTTTGATTCAGTGATAAGTAGCTCTACAATGAAATTAATAAACACAAGGAGATCTGCTTACCTGATATGAATCTTGAGCCCGTACTTCCTCGAGTAAACTTTCCCGCAGTATATGCACAGGTGTCCCTGCTTCGATTTTCCCAAGTTGCTAACAATCGTCTCCATCTGAGCAGCATGGACGTCCGCAGGTAGTGGTGGAGGATTCGGCTGGGCATTGAATGGTACCACGACGTTACCTTCTCTTGGTGGAGGACATCTGTCCTCGAAACTAGAAACCATGTTGGTCTGATGCAAGTATGGCCTGAACGCCGAATGTCTGAAGCCCAGTTCCTTTTCCAGTGGCGACACTTGAGTGGAAGAGTTAGGAGAAATCTGCGTGGATGATGAAGAAGGAGATGGTTCGTTGAATGACGAAGAAGGAGATGGTTGGTTGAATGATGAAGTAGAGGGTGGTTGATTGAAGGAAGTACGAGATGGTTCATTGGATGATGATGATGATGACGGTGACGGATGGTTTGAGGAGCTTGGAGAGTTGTTGCTTTCGATTAGGATCGGAGATATTCTTGCTACCGATGGTTGTGGACAACTGGTCAGCTCGAATTCGAATGTCGATAGGTTCAAGGATAAGCTCCTTCTTCGAGTCAGAGTGAACTCCTTTGCGAGAACAGACCAGAGATGGCTGATGTCCAATCGGCTGCAGTTCAGCGCCAGGTGAACCTTCAGAGGGTTTGGATATTCGAACAGGCAGTGACACACGTGGCAAATGTAGCGAGTTTGGCCTGGAAATGAAGAAGTGACTTTGTTAGAAAGGAAGATCAATTTTCGATAGGCTGGAGTGGACAAGTGTATAGTTTCAAGATTGAATGAAACGTCTAAGGGGTTCAATGATTTAGAAGCTTACCTTGAATGTGCGTGGGTGTCAGGAACGGCATGCTCAGCAAAGCAATGATGTGCTCCGTAAACCAAAGAAGCAGAGGTTCACCCGGAGCGATATACCTGGCAACCTTTAGCATCACACCTTCGTCGGTTGTCATCAGTAAAACATTACTGCTTTGACAGTCTTTCGCTAAAGTGATGATCTTCAACCAACATGGCGTACTAACGATCCCATTAACGCAGTAGAGCCGGCCATTCGCATCTGCGATTTCTACCTGCAATAGGAAAAGTAAGATTTTCTTAGTCAAGATTGTTGTGCAAACAGACACTTAGGTTCCGAGTCAGTATTTTGCCAATTATTGTTTTGGGCAGCTGTTTAATTTTCTGAAATGCTACTGCTCAGGGAGAAATGATATAAAATAACCCTGGTGCACTGTTCGCGTCATTTCCACTCAAAAGAAGATCTTTGCTAGCAATACTTATTAACCTCCTAAAATAAACACTGCACATAAAAATGACCACTTTGCTCCATTCATACTCGAAAAGCGTCCCGATTTTCTGAACAGTGCGCAAGGGTTGAAATCGAAAGATTCGTGACTCCTCAACTTACGTATTGTATCGACGCAGTAGTGTTCTGCGCCAGCCGGTTAACATCAATGACTTCGGTGGTAGAATCTTTCGAAAGTATTCCAGAAGCCCTGACAATCGGCCTATCAGCAAATGGTTGAGATAGCGAGCTTCTCTGGACCGTCTCGATGCTCATGATCAGAGCTCTATTAGCGAGGAAAGGCGGGTACATTATCGCGTTCCTAGCTTCCATTAGAAAGTGTCAGAAATCCAAACAGCCGATTTTCTCCAATTGAACGATAATGCATCAGGTTTCTCGAATGATCCAAGTAATTCCAGTTTATTAGGCACTTTTACAAACAGTCAGTTCACACGAATTGTTATTGCAAGTTCAAACGAGCACTCTCACGCTCGGTTATGATCGCGTTTGCACCTGACGGCTTGGGTGTCACTAGCGTCAGGACCAAGAAGTTCTCAATAACCAGGATGATCCGGTGTCGAAGTTGTAAACTGAGTGCGACTTGCGTATCGCACGTGCCTTTTAAATGTTCTCGGTAGCTCGTGCCTCAAATTGACTGGCAGGGGGCTGTTTATCCCCACTCTTCCGATACACCCTAATTTTCGGAGCTCAGGGTAGACGCGTAATTGTATTTAAGGAGCCGGCAGGGATAAGTCAGGCCTACAGTCCGATCCTCGAATCCTGATTCGCTGACGATCGTCGGGGTGGAGACAATGCGGTTTCGTGGTGGGAATATGAATGACGGCCGACTGTACATGGGAGAGCAAGGTGCATCCAACCCAACCGCTTGCAACACCAATTCAACGTCTTCCTACATCTCAATATTCCGCTTTGTTAGATCCTTTCTTGTTTGTTAGCTTGTTCGTCATTTTTGCATCTGTTTAGGCATTTTGATAATCTTGTAATGTCTTTGGAATGATAATATTTGGTTCGTTCGTAGTACACAAACTATACAAATTACATTAAATTACATTAAATAATCGATTACAGAAATCGATTACAAAAGAATTAATTACTGCCCAACTCTGGTTTTTACATTTTTAAATCTACATAGGCTTAGCACCAAGCTTGCTATCTGATATAATACCTGAAAGTGAAACGCGTTCGGGTTGCACGGTTCCTGATTCATCAACCTGCCTCTTGAGCATTTGCGTTGGTCAGCTACACTTGACATAAAATCATCATGAGCATCATAAATAGACAGCGGATTTTATGCAGTTATGACAAAAATGAATAGATGTAGTTTAAAACAGTGAAAACATTAGAAGAATTTAGAAATACTTCGCTATTAGGAAAGAAAACTAATTTCTACTTCACTCCAGTTTGTTGCAATCGAGGTAGAAAATGTTTATTGTGAAAAGTATGCCAATACACACAATAAGTTCTGTATTTATCCTTTAGTAAGATCCTCAATGCTCCAAATGCCCATTCAGCGGTTTCAAAAATTCAAATTTATTGAATGACATAAAAATTGAGAAGTAAGATATATGTGTATTTATAGCAATTTCGCTAATTTGTAATTAAATTTAATGTGTAAAAATATTTTAAGAAAAAATTGGAAAAGTAATAAATAATTCCTTTGGCATTGTTTACAAAATTTCTCGCATTTAGATAGCTAAAAATTTCGCCACATCAAATATCGGGAAAAAATTTATTTGAACAGAAGATTGAGGTGACCATGATTTTTTAAATAATAACAATCGGTTTCGATTTCACATCGGCACCAACATTAAAATTAACGTAATATTTATTTATTTAACATTACAACCAAGGTTTTGTTTTTACACATTCTTACAAAATACCTCTACAGCGTGGTGCTCCTAAATACGGCCACCTAAATATCGCCTCCAATTGTGGGGGTACAAAAAGAATTTTGTGTCTTTTTCGTCAATTTTCTTCGTTGTATGTATTTGCATTTTTGTAAAACACGTCTCACATTCTTTACATTAGTGTCTACACCAACACTTCGAGAAATTTGTCTTGCAGTCATCCTAGAATTGGATGCTGCTCTTAGTATTGCACGACGTTCCCGGGCATTTAGACTTTGCGGACGTCCAGAACTCTTCTTTTTACCATTGTTTTCCGGATTTTTCAAGAAATTCATTATTACTTTTCGACTTCTATCCATAATTTTTGCTATTTTTGTCACTGAATATTGTTCTTCTTCCAATTTTATTATAGTGTGAATTTCACTCGCGTTCAATCTCTTTCCGCGACCCATTTTTTATAATATTTCGCCTTTTTTCAACAAATATACAACACGAGATAATATCACGGACTTTATTAACTATGTTTTGAGGTTGACTTGTCTCACTTGCGAACCACAATATTTACGTTTTCATTTCTAGAATTCTGTTGAAGTAAATATTGTCGATGATATTCAGTGCATTATACATACAGGCATGTCAGAATATGTTGACATATTAAAATACTCATTTTCTTCAGTTTATTCTACGAAATGGGTAAAAATAGACGATCTTTTTGTCCCGGAGTGTAGCTCGCAAGTTCTTGAAAAATTTTTGTCGTTAATGTTCGCTTATAGTCGACAGGTAACACTGCAAAGTGGTCGTTGCTCACCGGTCCGTGTCGGCTAAGAATATCGAGGTAGCGATTTGCCTGTAAGAAGCATGCCGAAAAGTCACTCGGTGGGTGCAGCGTTCCGCATGAAGCGATTTATTGCCCAGCTATCCCGATCGCAGGGTCTGGGATCTGGAGAAGTTATGGGGGCAAAAGTATAGTTTCCAGATCCTTTCCAACATTAAGAACCCTGCAAAATATACTGTGCTGTTGTAGATACGTCTTACCTGTTAGAGGTCCTGATCCTTTATGCGTCTCTTATTCAGAAATTGCGTCTGGCGCCGGATTACCCGGCTCATTTTGACCAGTACCTATAGAATTAAACTCGTGGTCGGCAACCCGTGACAACGACAATACCGGTCGTTTAGACTTAATCCGGGCCTCGCGCCGAAATTTACAAAACAGGTCGCTGCGTTCAACAGCTTTACTTGTTCCTCGTTCGTTTACTCGTTCGATGCTTCACCTCTACATTGTTCCGACTTTTCCAACCATACCGCACGCTAATAATTCACGTAGAACCCCTTTAATTGTCGTGCCTGTTGAATATTTGGTACCATTATTTGGAGACTCGGACAATGCGAGAACATTGCAGTAGAAATGATACAAATCTGATAACAAATAAGCGATTTATGGCACATTTTCAAATTGTACCCATTACCGGAAATGTACTTGTACCCATTATGGTAATTGTTTCATCATTTTTCGAAATTTGTGATTTTTTAATAGTTCCTACCGCAGAACTAGCAACTTCTATTGTAAACTAACATGTCAAGGTATGCTACTTGCCGAACAATTTGAAGTAGGAAGATCGATCAGAGGTTGTTCGGTTTTGCAACACCTTCGTTTCCAACACCATGGTTAATTTTCGCTCGGTGTAGATTCGGGCGTGACGCGCAGGTCGTGAAGGGCCGTCACCAGGAGCCCTGGACCGCTGGATGTTTGATGGGGCTATAAAAGCCTCATGTGAAAGGACATTGTTTGGCTCAGCTGCAAACCGATGCGTGTCCCGTCGAGGACCTCGTGTCCCCCGGTTCCCGAAAGGTGCATCTGAATCAACGATTGATTAGGAAATTAAATGGCACATTCTTCTCGGGCGCGTGCGTAGATCACGATCGAGCGATACCGCCGCGGATTTGCCTAATCGTTCGCCGATCTAGCCGGATCGATCGGTAGACCAGCGGTCCTATCAATACCTTTAATTTCGTATCCAGCCATCAATTATCTCTCGCAGCGATTTTTTATCCGTAGGCTGCGAATAAGAATTCTCTTTACGTATTTGCCAGTCGTCGATGGCAATTTTCGACAGAGTTATGCTAATTGAATTACATTGTATTTTATATATATAGTACTTAAATTACATTGTAATTGTAGTACATAATTCAATTTTTTTGATCACACAATATGAATTTGTAAAAACGAATTACATTGTAATTGGATTGAATCGAATTACGAAATAATTGAATACGATATCATTGAAGTACCTTGTAATTATAATGCATGAAGTAATTCAATTGTAATTCAACACAACTCTGATTTTCGAAGGATTGTTGCGCCCTCGCGGTATTACGCGCGTTCCTCGGAGTTCGTTCTTCCGGGCTTAATGGGCTCGCTTAATCTTTGCCTTGACCGGCACGTAATTTAGCTAGCTGCAGGTATTTTTGCGCTAATAGCTAGTACCGATTAGAGAGTTCGACAGCTTACGCAGCTCGAGCTTAATACACTGATTTTTATCAGGTTCTGGTTAGAAGACTTTCCACGTTATTGCCTCTATTTAGATAGATCCCGGTAGAGACCTGGTACGACTCATCGCGACATTGCCCATCCAACCTTAACGAGCATCCAGTTTAATACTACTTCCGTTAGGAGAAGATAGATCTTTTCCCCAAATCCAAGAGGTTTCCGGGCCCTGAATTTATTTGCTCACTGGCCACTAGTGAATAACGTGTCTTCTCACTGATGAGTCTACACGAAAGCATAACGCAACGCTTCAAAATCAGAAGGGCATAAATATGTTGCCACAGTCAACATAAATAAAATATACTTTTCACCAGTATGTTTACCATGACACAATAAAGTGAAAGAATTGTTTGTTAACACGTTCCGTGGTACACGGTGACATATTTATTTAATGCGCTACAAACATATATCTTATAACAAGTTTAACTCTGTAGAATGTATATTATGTATATCCACCAAAAGAAGGAGTAAAAGCACATAAGTTTGTTTAATTGTCGAGCAAACAACGGCTCGGTACGGAACGTGTTAAAATAACAAGAAAATTACCGGATGTTGGAGAGTAGTAGCATACACAGGTGATGAATTAATTCATGATTCCTAGTTAAAGAGTTGATTAGAATTTATAGTTCGCGTATGGATTTACTGGGAAAGGAATAAATAGTTGCAGGCAATGTCCCTGAATAAAAGGGAGAATTACAAGGAAGCCACCCTGAAGGCGAACCAGAAGAAGCATGGTTCTTCTTGGTGGACCGCGTGCTGCACGGGTGACGTGATTCATCCAGGGTGAATGGTGCCGGACCAGGGAATGACACGAGTGTTCACACAAGCTGCACCATCCCCTGTACCAACCCCAATCTCTGGTCCCTCGAAACTCTAGCACGAGTGTTTCGCCATTCTTCGGTGCCCCGTCTAGTCTGCAGCAAGTGTTCGATCCCCCCGCATGCTTCGTCGACGATAAACACAACGACCTTCCGGAAATTCGGCCATTACGATCTGCAAACCAACTTCGTCTTTTTCCACTGGCATTAAACTGCGGGCCTTCATGGCAAATAAACATTGTTCTGAGGAATAAAAATTAAATGAAAAAGTACTTCTTGTAATGGATTGTCTGAATTTGTTGTCCAGTTCCAAAAGATTATTGAATCTACAGAAAGTGTAATTGTTTCAAGAGATATTTAATGTCCATGTTTGAACAATTCAAACACTCCGGATTTGTTTACACATTTGTGTTTCGCGGCAGAGCGTCAGGATAAATTTCGGGTTTTACCCGCATCCTGGTTCGGCTCGTGGTTAGGGTTCCACCCTCTCTCTTTCTAAAATCAGGGTGCATTGAAAGAACCGCGAGCCAGCAAGCGAGCAAGTGTTCCGCCGTGACCAATGGGCCCTTGCACGCATGTGCGCGCTTCCCAATGCGATATTAATATCGCGATTATCATCTACGTATTATCGCCAGCCTCCCTTTGCTCCGATGCTCGGAACAAGCCCGCAACACCCTGCACCTCGCCCTAGCTTTGTCTTATTGTTTTCCTCGTGGCCTCTCTCTCGCTTCGAATAACAATTGCGATATCCTCTTTCGGACAATTTCTTTAATTAACATTATCATCTCTTATCGCACACATCTGCACGAAATTAATTTATATAGGAGTTCGAATCGATGAAGATCGTTCAGATCGAAGGGAACAAGACCAGTAGATTGCTTGAAGAGCAAAACGACCAGCGTCCGCTTCGAAAGAAAGAACTTCTTCCGGACTCAGGTTTAGGATGACGCGAATGACGCGGATCCCTTCGCCCCATGGCACACACGTAACAAATCTTATTGTTCGAAGCCCTTTTACGAGATTCTATATAACGCGGTGGATGCTGCGGGGCGAGAAGCCTGAATTATGGTCACCGCTGCGGGGAGGTCACCATAAAGGTGATTCGTCGCGGTTCTGCAAGTGTCAAAAGTCTGTCCCTAATAGCTCTCCCAACGAGGCGACACTGGCTTATGTATTATTAATATTTGCAGGGAGTACGCGCTAGTTGTTCATCAGCTGACACGAATATTTCACAATTTTTCTTGCGATCGAAAAATAATTTCCGAACTCCCACCCAAATATAAAATCACCAGACCTCTCGCTGCAAAATAATAATTGTCAATTGGAAATTATTCCCTTGTTTAATACTAAACCTACCGCAATCAGTCAAATGTGCTCTTGTTCCGAGATATTTAAAGGAAATGGATATTAACATATTAAATGAACGGTTCATTTTTGACACAATATTGTATAATAAAAATTACGTTGAATTAATTTTGTTTTAAAATTTTTCCTTAGACCACTTTCATGATTATAGGCACAAATGTCCAATTTTTGATATTTTACCCTGTAATTATTACAGTTATAGACGATCCTGTGGTATATGATTGAATAAATGTTTCAAGTCAAGCAGGTACAATAATAAAGATCACATCAAACCTAAATTAATTCAAACTTGTCGATTTTGTAAGTTAATGCTAGCCATTTTTAGTGCTTGATCAATTTAATATTAATGTATGGTGTTCGAGTGCAGTCGCTCCCTTACTTCAAGTTTATTGTTTGATAAACATCGAAATTATGTGTAGGAACGCAGTACATACATAATATCATGATCGAGCTTGCGGTCAAAATTTGGTTGATTCTGCCACGTGGCATCGACATATTGTCCGTGTCTCGTGTAGCCGAGTACTCTGTAACACGACACGTGCCGGTCGAGTGGCCCACGACGCGATCTCCGAACCCTGTCCCCATTTTCAGCATCGTATTTAACCATTAGGTACTGTTTACTTGATTTTAAGAGTCAATTCATGAACCGAACGAACTCTACATGTGGTATCACGAACTTTGTAGTAAGAAATTAATGTACCACTTTATTGTAAAATAAATTCTGCACGCACGCACGTTATAAATATTCAGAACAGAAGTCCAGAAGTTCGAACACTCTTAAAAAGACGATAACTTTTTAATATTGGACTATACGATTTGTACTTTTTTGAGAAGTTAGAACAGTTGGTTTGCTACACAACGTGACAAAAATGTTTAAAAAAATGGTATCAATGAAACATATTCTGAATATTTCATCAAAATCGGTCAACGTTGCAAAGAGCTGCAAACGTTTAAAAATGGTGAAAATTTCAATTTTTCACGATTTTCCACCTTACATCTTCCAATGTCTGTCGTTTTTCCCGCGTCAACCGATTTCGGTATTTTTTAAATTTTCAATATAGGGGCTTATGAGCTTTTTATATGTAAAAAGTTGAAAAAGGAACTATCAGTATTTTCTATATAATTCCGACATATTGCAATTTTTCAAAAAATTTCTTATCGCAACATGTAGTAAACTAATTGCTCTAACTTCTGAAGAAAGTTTAAATCGTATGGTCCAATGTTAAAAAAGTTACTGTACATAATTGTATACAGGGTTCGATCAGTTATACGATGCAATAAAAAAAAATGTAGTTATGTATCAAAAAACATCGATGACCTTGATAACTCCGAAAATAATGACCTTCGGAAGAAAATATTCTTGCCAGATATTTGGTCCATTGACACCATGCACATTACGTAACAAATATTTCTTGCATCACAATAATCTGAATAGATATTTAGGTGGCCTTATTTAAACGGACCATCTGGTATAACCGTATATAAAATACGACAGTGACGCAGGTTCTTCATCTATCGCCTCTCTAAAAAAGAAAATAGAATCTGAGTAGATCGAGAGACAGAGACAGAGAGAGAGAGAAAGAGAGCACCATAGAGATCGTGAAGAGAGAGGACCCCGTGGAGACGCAGGTGACACGGGTCACATGCGGAAACAAACACGAAAACCACCCCCTCGCGATCTTTGTCGGAGCAACCTGGCCCCCCGTGCTCGAGTCTCCCTAAAACACGACTCACTTGGCACACAAGTTTCCTGCATATAATACCGTCGGTATCGGCTCGGAACCCCCTTTGCTTAATTTAATCCAATACAATATGCCTCCCCTCACTTTGTCGTTGTCCATCGATGGAAGGGGTGCGTTAAACTGGGGTGGGTGGCTTTTTAAAACTGTGCCGATCTCGATTCACCGTGAAACCTCATCCTATTATGATCGATCTAATCCTGATTGGCCTGGACAGGTTTTTTAGTTTCGCGGTGTACCGACGACGAATCCACCCTACGATTTAAGGGCTAGTATAATTTTCGGACGCGTTCCAAAGACAACAACTAGCATCGTCTGAAACTGAATTAACTGAAAAAGCTTCGTTGTCATTGTCGTCACTGAAACTGTGTAATTTAAAACGGTAAAAACATTAACAGAATTTAAGAATACTGTTATATTATTTTTATCCAACCTATTAAACATATTAACGAAGAAAATTAATTTCTACCTCGCTTCAGTTTGACGCAGATTAGATATAAAATTTTTATTTTGCATAAAGATCTGCTGTGTATTAACAACTGCGCTGCGGATGTTATGTGTTCATAACGAAAAATGGATAAGTGAAAATTGAAACTGAAAATTGTTGGAGGAAGAAATTTCTTTGTTGTTCCAAGTTTGCTTTTCGTTTCGAGAAGACCAGCGAGGAATAACCGATAATCCCTACCAAAAGCGAACCTGTTCTATCCCTATTTCAGTATTGCCATTAACGCGAATCACGCAGGAACCGGACCATTGTGGGTGTGCAGCAAACCGTCACGTCGTTTAATGGTAAGAGAGGTCGACTTCACTTGTAAACATTCCGAGAACAGGTACGCACAGGTCTGAAGTAATTTAATAAATCCGTAGCAAAGTTGCAGGGGGCTGGTATCGTCGGCGCCGGACCTAACAGTCGTCTAGACAGTCTGGCGCCAACACTTTATTCCAGTCTGCTTCTATTTCACTTTCACCTCCCTATACAACAATTTCCTAGCTCGCCATAACCCTCGCGCAGTCTGCTGGTCATTTCTGACCGTTTACAATTTTTTTCCGTTGTATAATTGGTTTTTCACAGGCCATTTACTTGAAATTTTACAGCCTAAGCTTATTCCGTAGGAATGGCACAAAAAGGTTCACCGAAACGCGTACCGCTTCCACAAAAATAGTGGAGGTGTACGTTGTGAAAAATCACTAGCAAATAAAATTGAAATTATAATTAGGGACAAAACTAAAAGATGTTGCAACGTTTGATCGATTGTTGCACCAACTGACACACTTACTTTAGCGTATCGTATTATTGCAAAAAATCTTCTGAGTGTGATTGTTGCTTGAATTTTGAGGCTTTGTGTTTTTCTTTTCTCAGAAGTCTTTAAATCTGTAATAATAGACGCGAGAGGGAGGTAAAATTACGATCGACCGTTTTAGCGATAAGTGTATTTTCGACTCGACGATTGTCTCTTCAGCTGTTCTTTCCTGTACTGAGTTGGCGATGGGTAATCCGGAGGGAGTAGGTTAGTAAGTTAGAGTAGTAGTTGACTCAGCTTTGGTTCATTTTCAGAGGAAAGAATGGAAAGCGTAGGAAATATCTCATTTATTCGGTTTTGCTTCCGTAAAATTAGTATTGCTGTGAACGATGCCGGTCGGTTTTCGTGGTTAAAAAATGGTTCTATGGTTGTCAGTGACGGTTGCTTGGTGCTTCTTGTAGGCACCAGAAATCTGCAAATATAGGAAATCATTTTGAACAACTTCAAAATAGAAGTAAAATTAGTATGTATGCATGTATATTGATTTTTTGTTCCCTCACGGGTTACAAAGGGATCCCGTTTCATTTACAATCCTTTCTCTCAATTCTTCAAAAGTTAGATAGATAAAGAGAGAAAGAGAGGAAGGAAAAGCAGTATGGAAAGTGTGAATGAGAGAGTTGAGGGAGAAGCAATTTCACCTCGTGTTTTCTTCGACAATTTATAAATAATCGATGCAAATATTTTTGCATCCGATATACTTGTCGTACACGAAGAGAATAAATTTCTGAAAAATAGTCCAGACGAGGTGGACCACCAAATTAATTTGTTGTTTGTTGCTCAAAGGCAGCTCGCTCTTATTATTTGATCCTCTAATCGCAATCTAGTAGTACGACTTTTTAATTCTACGTCGAATAAACTTGTCACAGGAGGGGGAACTGAAATTCTCGGGAATAATCCAGACCGGGAGGATCGATAATTAATTTCTGATGGATTTTGGCAGTGGTGGTTCATGTTTGCCGAGGGGATCGGTAGATCGACGGTGACCTGTCACAGGCCGCAGCCCCGAGGAGATGGATTTGTTTCGCAGCTGTGTACACTGCTTAATGTAGAAGCCACCGGGGATGGGGACTGCTCCTGTGCTGGTAAGGTGTCCCTAAATCCAAAAGCTAACGATGATACGCTCGTTTCACTGTCGAAGATCAAGCAGCGTTAAAACGCTCGGCAAACGCTCGGCACACGCTACCAAAGCAAAGAGAAAAGGAGAAACTCTTCGACAAATAAACAGTATTTTACTTTGCTACACCTACGTATTTCTAGTTCTCGATCGCGGGTGGCTGGTAATTGACGAAGTTAGGGTCGCAGCCGCCGTCTTCGATGTTTCGCAACAATGGCTTCTTTCTCGACGCGTCGTACTCTTCGCCGAGCTTCCGGTAGGTTTCTGCGCGGTTCTCCAGGATCTCCTTGATAATTTCTACAAAATTGCATAGCATAACTATATATTTATTGAGCTTTTTTCAGCTACGAAATACGAGGACCAAATAGATGCAAAATTTTTTTGGTTCCCGAGGATGCACCGACCGACGCGACGTCCGAGATAATTTATAACGGAGCAAGGGCATAAGCCGATGTCGCGATATGGTGGTACCAGATCGTGGTCATCGGTAATTGTACCTGGAGCTTACGGCCGTCCGTTCGCCGGTTTCAAAATTTTTGGCTTTGAAAGGACAATAACGTTCGGCGCCAGAGTTCTTCCGTCTCTGAATGGCCACAAGGCTAGCGTAGGCAACGCTGTCATTACCGGGAACGGTGTCTAAATACTTCCTCCGGTGTAAATTGCACCCCCATAAATTCAGCGACAAGCTCGCCGCGATGCAAATCTCATACTTTCGGTATGGATTGTCCCGGTCGCTAATCTGCGCCAAGAACTCCGTTTCTACTCCTCCTTTTTCTTAAAATTTTGCATCTAGCTGGGTCCAATCCTCTTTGACGCTAAACTTCCTATTTTACAGAATTTATTCAGACTTCATGCGATGTCTTAATAAATTTATTCCATCCTTTGGCTATCAAACGATTTTGAATCATTGTTAATACTTAGTACTTACCCATAAGCAGCTCCCTGCTCTCGATCATGTTACCCATCTCCTTCTTCACCTCCTTCATCAACCAAGGGACGAACCCTTCCTCCACGTCTGCGCAAAGAGACATTGCTATTATTCATTGACCTGCCGATTGATTTACCGAACCGTTTAATTCCACAAAATTTCATCGCAAAGCAGAGAAAACTTTTCGCATTCAAGACACAGCCCGTTAATTTTGATTTTTCGCAAATGATTGCGCTACAGTACACTATCGCTTGGCATTTCAAATATGTATATGTGCTTTGACAGTAAAAAAATTTGAAACAGTCCAAAAAATGATCGATCCTGCTAAAAAAAATAGCCAATCGAGTAACTCCAATAGCTACTCGGACCATCGAAAGAAAATTGAAGACCACGCGTGCAGGATGTCGAGTACTTAAGAAAGCGTAAATCAATAGAAATGAATAAACCTTTCAGACTAACTAATGCACAAAAACTAGCAGTGTGTTCTTGCGAGTTCACGAACCGGCCTTGATCTCGTCCAATAAAAATCCGGACATCTTCAGCCCCTCGAGAACCGCCGGAAGTAACTCGGCAATGTAGCCAGTCAGAAGAGTTGCAGCAGCGACGCGTTCTTCCGTCTCCCTTTGAGCTCTCATCGCAGTCTCATGCTGCTTCAGTCTATCGTCCTGTCGATGAAAATTCTCCAAGTTCGAAAGTGAACTCCTTTGGAACGAAGTCTATCACGCCTGTACTTCACCTTTTCTTCCCTTATTCTCCTCTCCTGTTCCTCCAGACGTCGCTCCTCAGCTTTCTCCGCGTCCCGCAATTCCATGAACTTTCTCTGCTGCTCCTTCAACGCGGCGATTTCCTCTTCTTCGAGGACTTCAATCAACGCCTCCTCCATCGTCTTCCCCACGAGCGTCTCCAGAATCGGCTGCACTTCGAAGTCGAAGTCGAACAGCTGCAAATGAACATCTCATCTCTTTCTTTAACCTTCAGTTAATCGCACTCCATTTTCTACATGACTGTTTAAATGGAACTTTATATGACTCCAACATAGATCAATTTCTATTCAGCAAAATCGCTACTTCGATACGAAATAAATGCTTGAAAAAAAATTAAGTGTTTCCAGATTGTAAGTACTATATGCGAGTAATTAAATGTTAACGACTTTACTGACGTGGCCTAGTATCTCACTTACAGCCTAGTCTCTGAAATCAAAATTGTACGAATCGGCATAATTTATGTTGGATAATCGTTGTAACATTGTTGACTAACATCACCCGGCTCGATTTGTGTGCAGGCATCCTCGCCAACTTTCGGCGCACAGTAAGGTGGAGTCGGAGGTCTGTCCAAGAAGTAATCGGTTTGCGTCGCAACATCAAGCTCCTCAGGCTTATCGAACAACTACCAAACACAATTACGATTTCATTAAAATTCGTAAAATCGGGAGAGGATTATTGTGACGAAAGATGGTAATTACTTCCTCCAAATAGACTTCAGTTTGCACAGGCTCGTGTTTCCTTCCAGGAACCGGTGGCGGTGACCCTGCTCTCAAAATCAGAGCTTTCGTAGCTTGTGCTTGGGCACGCTTCCTCGCCAAATGTCTCCTCCTTGCTTCCGCCTGCCTGGCCGCTATCGATTGTTCCCCATCGATCTGCGACAAATATGGAAATATTTCTCCGGGAACGTGGCACGCGGTGAAAGTTCACCCTAATCAATTCTACGCGCTAGACTATGAACGTTAGGCGATTTTTTGTATCGACTGCGAACGCTTTACACTTTGTTGCTTCGATTTTTGTTCAAGGTATTATTAAGACTGAGTTTTACACCTAAATCGACAGTACACCTTCCGTTCAAAGCTCCAGAGAACGACTAAAAATTTTCGTAGTTCAACTTTCATGGTCTCTTTGTAAAGCGAAGACTCGAATCTTCAAATCCGTATTAGATTCAGTGACGAAAACAATTTTCCAACGTTTTTACAGACGTTTCAATCTGTAGGATTTTCGAGAAAAAAACGTGTCTATAGTATTCCATTTACTGCACCATATCGAAACACTTTTGGGGCAAAATGAATGATGAAAGTAAAAGCTTCAAGCTCGGAACACATTCTTCCGTTATCGTCCTCTCTAACTAGGTTACATAATTAATAAATTGGCCACTTACGAGGGTCGGCGCAGCAGCGAACGTGCTCCCACGAACGACTCGCCGGTCAAACATAATGTTCCCCAAAGGAACCCGTTGGTCACTGAAACAGGAAAAACAAAATCCCAATTAGCTGAAGAAAAAAACACATTCCCCATCGCCCTATAAACAGTCCATTCCTTCGTAAAGAACTCGTTGTTCATGCGGAGGGACGACAAGAAATCACCGAAGAACGACAACCACGCGATCGATACCCTCGAAACTTTGCAAGCGCTTTTATCACGATTTTAACAAACTTTTTACAGCACAGGGCGCTGAGGGTAGACCAGAAAACCCAGCAACCGCCCTTCGAATCGATCTTTTCACTTTTCAAAGTCCATCTCTCTTTCTACAAGTTTTTTCCAATAGGGTTATTCAGACTTCTTCCTCCATTTCCTCTTTCCATTAACTGCACATTTGTTCTCCTCTTCCCGGAAAGATCTACAGAATCCAAAAGCTAAGAGTAAACTTCGATCGACGATGAACTTACGTTGAATCGCTCCTCTTCGAGCGCTCTTCCAAGGTCGCGGCAGCCATGGTCGAGGCGTTCATCATTCCGAGAGTGAAATCAACGGTGGCCTTGAGCGCAGCCGGACACCTGGCATTGTGGCTGCTGTGCCGGACTTCCGGTTTCCTGGCCATCGCCACGAGGGACTTGAATCTCGATCGAAGAGGACAGGGCTCGGTTTCCTCAGGTTCTGGAAGTCCTATGCCAAGAAGAGCTGCGACTTCCGGTGGAGGCATCAGGAACTCCCCAGTCTTCACCGTGGTGATAAACGGCTTTCTATGAAACGTGTGACCCCGTTTCGCACTCCTACGTTGCTCCTCCTTCTCTTGGTCCTGTATCCTCTTCAACTTAGCGTTCAGGACCTCATTAAAATCCTCGGTCGATAACGTAATACTAGGTTTAATCGCAGGAACCTTTTCCAAGGATCGAAGACTGTCCTGGCTCCTGCTCCTAGCTTTTTTCCTAACTGGATTCACATGACTAGATTGCAAAGCAGCCTGGACTAGGTGATCGTTAGATCTGCTGAGTCGTTTCCGATCGAGTAGATTGTTGTTGCAATTCTCGAAACGAGAGACCTCCGAGTTTTTCGCGTCACCGTTTACGTGGAGCAGAGGGAGGTTGCTGTCTAGCCCATCTTTTTGTAAAATTGTGAACGCTCGGGGATTTTTACGATCACGATGGAAAGCGTCCCCGTTGGCGAGTGGCGCCAGCGAGGATATCTCCGCCGGCATGGTTTCGGTCTCACAAGTCCCTTATTATCCAAGATTCTCCTGGCCTCCTCCAATTGTAGCGAGAACCGTTCATCTTCGTCCAGCTTCCACGAGCCTTGGCGAGAACCGAAGCGCTTGGAGCTTCGTTGATCCTCAAAGTGAAAGCGGTCGGCCCATGGTCAGACAGCGAGAAGATGCACTGCTTTCAATGCTCTCTCGACCACTATCTTTAATGATCTCTCCTGAGGAGTCTCCGCACTGACTGTGACGAACACTTCAAAATTGACACTCAGTCAGGTCATCGTGCACGATACAGTTCTCTTTATTACTACTAGCTTTCTAGAAGATTTCAAGACAGCTACGAAGATTATCAATACGCAGACCGGTTTCTTATCCCCAACGATTCTATAAATTCGACGATCGGAAGGTCTAGCATTCAATCTTTAACAGATTATGCTTGCACATAATCTACATACAAGCTAAATGGTTAACACAGTATTTCCTACACGATCAGCGTTTACATCTAGCTCACTACATGACCATCATAGATAATTGAAAAACAAATATCCTACGTGATGAACACAGTATCTCTGAAAAACAAGCTCTTCAGACCAATCTATTCGATTTTCTAGCGATGCGATACAGCGAAAAATATACTTCGAGGACCGAAACATGAACGTTTAGGACTAGCTTACTACGTATAGTGGACACAGTGTCCCCTACACGATCGTCCTGCATAATTTACATACAAGTCTGCTTTATGACTAACACAGTATCTCTCGAGCACAAGTTCTTCGGATGGTCTCAAGCGGTTTCGTACCGATTCGGTGCGACGAAAACTAAAGTTTGAGGGTTGACACATGAGCGTTTAGGTCGCGATAGGGTGTCAGGTGATTGCGAGGGTGGCAGCGCGGTGTTCACGGCCTTACTAACCGGCTCGCAACACAGAGGCCGAGTTCAGAGACTGGACAATGTCCTTAGAATCGACCGACATAGACCGCAGACGAGCCAAGCGAGCCTATATTTTTACCGCGCGAGCGGCCACTCAATAACGCTGACCATCGTCAACTTTGCGCATGCCTAAGTGATGCCGAAGGGGGTTTCGAAATCGGTGGTAACTATGACCACGTAGGTGTCCGGCCACGTTTCCACCACGGCCGGCTACTACCAGGTGAACTTTGCACCGAGGGGTTGCGGGTAGGAGACCCAACTGGAACCTCTTCAAGGTGAAACAGGTTCCACACACACACACACACTGATTCCCCCTTTTGCCCTGCCCGCTAAAGAGAGACTAATGGCTCTGTACTAATTGCGTCATGCCGTCCGGCAAACGGACTTTTCGATCACCGCCTACATATTTGCTGACGACGAAACGGTTTTGGGCGAGATTCATGGCGATAAATCGCTCGTGGGCCTTTTTCTCGCGTGCAAGGTTCTGGTCGATTAATGCTTCTAACCTTTGGGCAAAAAGGGCACGTGCTGTGATTGGGAAAACTTTATGTGTATACTGCCGCACTACGATCTGGAAACACGTTTTTTCTAGCTAAAAGTACATTTTTCAAGATTAAGATGTCGAAGTAATGTTTCTTGAAACAAAGTAAGAACCCTTCGGAGCTTCCAAATCCAAATTATTATTAATTTCAGATTATTCTGTGCTCAGATATGTAACGGTAAAAAATCTCGTAACACTATTAACACGATTTTTGAGACATTTCCTATGATCTGCCAAAAAAATGATAAGAAGTTTTATTATAAAGCTTCCAGGTACTTGGAGCTCTGCGTTGTATTGGTGGAATGGACAGATGGAATTTATTTATATTTTATGACGCTTTTACTGTACCGTGCGAAGGGGTTAAGGAAATTGCTGTGATTGCGTCTTTATGATTTTATTGATTTCCTGGTCGGGCTTTTTGTAGTGCGTCGTATACGTTTGCAAAAGATTTTAGTAATCTCGATTCTAGTGGTACACATACAACAATTAGATAATCCATATATTGGGTGCAACAGATTGGTAAAAATATTCAGTAATATTTGATGGACAAAATTCAAAATCTGTTCTGTATTATCTCTGTATCGTGTTGCTGAATTTTCTATGCTATATCAGCTATGTTTAAATAATTTCTGATCATCTGCAGCTTCTTATCTGAATCCCACTGCGGCATACATTGTCATTGAACATTTCCTTCGTGTTGGACAATTATTTCAAAATTTCTGCTAACATACTGCGGCGTCCTTGAGGCTTTTGCAAGGCACGCGACACGCGTGATTCGAGATCGCAGATTGCTAATAGCTCACGAACTGTAACGAAGTTTTGAATTTCAAATGACCGGCCTGCAATCCGCTGTAATTAATTTTAATCGAATTCAATGGATTAATTAGCCTCAGATTGTTGTAATGAAATCTAGTTCTTGAGTAAAGTAGAAATGCTGGGAGTGGAATAAATGTGTAAAATGGATCAAGAAACGCTTTGAAAAATATATTTCTTCGGATAGGGTGTTTCCGATAAAGGAATGATCTCGCGAACAGTATCTTCCGTGACGGTCGTAAAGTGTTTTAATACTTGGAAACGTACGATAGAATCAGAAACGCGCGGTCGTTCCCTTTTGCTGGCCATCTACGAAGTAATCGACATGCGACCGTTGCTTATACCGTCACGGGTGTATCACACCTTTCCAGCAGCGTATAGTTCTTACAGATTCGTTACCAGACTGCGGCGCAAAATAATAGATGAGCGAATGAACCGTAGACGCCATGAACGTCAATCTTTTCTATTAGTTATTTGATTACATACATATATGCGCATACTTATGAAAGTGGTCTAAATCATATATTTCTTGTTTCGAGATATTTAAAGTAATACATTTGAATAAAAATTGGAAAATATTTTTATACTATGTAAAATTTTAATTTCGAATTTTATTAGTCTTGATCAACGAAAATTTATTATAAATGTGAAATTTTCTGTGAATCTCATACGAAAATGTTGTTTTTAAAGTTTGAATCGACTTAGACCAGTTTTGCAAGAAGTAGAAACTGAATTGGATGTCATTTCTTCCCTCAATGATTAGAATAGAAATGATCTACCGGCTCGCGAAATAGTTTATCGCATCCTGAGAATACAGTTTTATGTACGAATCGAAGTTTCTGAGTAACAGCGATCGAGGGTTTGCCAAGGACGATGACTTCCGGCGGCGATAACATTTAACACACGGTTCTCCTATTGTTCGCGGAGTTATTATAGTTTTCGTGACACGATATCGTCGTGTTAAATCAGACTGATTCACGACACGATAACGAAACTTGTGACACAGAGTTTTCTTTCTGCTCCCGTTCGTAATTTATCAACGGTTCCGTGAAATTACAACTTTTCTCATTCGATCCTTTTTTTCGCCTATAATTTTTATTAACTTAAAGGGTACTCACCCAGGTGGATTTCTGTATTTCTTCTGGATATGTAGAATTGCTCTGGGACTTTTAACGAAAGCGTAGGTGTGCCCTTTATCTGCTTCCTTTGTGGGGATGTTGAACGATTGCATCCCTCTGTTGCACATTCGGCAGATCTCCGAAGTTCTCGTCCCCATGATTATGATTTCAATATTTCCTCCAAGAAGATCACAGGTTTATTTTTTGAATAAAAAGATTAACAGGTGAATTAACGCTAAAACTACCGGGCCCTAAACTAAACTAGATATTTAGTAGTAGCTTCTTAGTAGCTATTGAAGAGTTTTACGGGCACGGTAGTTCTAGTGTTAAATATGTTTTCTATGTGAGGTATGTTTCTATTAATGTCACTAACTTTATTGCGAGGAAAAACTTCTTTTACTTGAATTAGGGACAGTGAATGGCCTAACCCAAAACTCTATGACAGATTTGTAGAATGAGTTCCAGTGCAGTAGCCAAGGTAACGCAAACGGGGAGGGGTATTTCCTGTATCGATGTAACTTCTGAAACACCAGACCGACAAATTCAAACTTTATTATTGGCCTCTCCATAAAAGAACGAATCAATTGATTATTATTATTTTGTTGTAATGCAATTTAAGCGGTGGAAGTATGAAATACATTCGTATAAGAAGGTAAGATAACACTTCTTTGGAAAATCAATATTTTCTGCAGTCAGTAAGATTAGTCGCTACCTTTGCAGCAATAGTTAGCAGCGAATGTTGAGGTACATGGTGCCGGGGGTAAGGTCGGCAGAAACCTTCTACCGCTCATAGGTATTGTTCTGTAACTGTCCGCAGTCAGACGTAACGTATAGCGTCGGTAAGTGACCTGGCCCAGGACACCGACGAGATACTGTTAAAGACTGCCAGCCTTACGGGAGTTGGCGGGACTCGAATTTTTCGGTATTTCTTACGCCCTCTAGGATATATTCTGGCTCCATCCAGAGAAACAGAAGGCCAACGACAGCATTTTGTCGGTAAAGAAGACCACTGAGGAGATTCTCGTCGCGATGTATCGGTGAGAATGCGAATTATCACGAAACCATATCGATTATTATTAAATGTTACATTCTCCGCCATATTTCAGACGATGTTTTGGCACTATTTTGGCACTATTTAGAACTTTTAGCGATGTGGTATATCAGATCACTGTAACTTTCACGTTATCCCCGCGCCCACTCGCGCCCACTTACTGGTCCCGCGGAATAACACAGGGGCTGGCAGTCTTTAATAGTATCTCGTCGGTGCCCAGGACATAAAACCATAGACGAGATACTATTAAAGACTGCCAACCCTTCTGTGCTATTCTACTCAACTAACAGTGATCTGAAATACCAACGTTGCTAAAAGTTCCGGTAAACTTCCGAATATCGGTCAAATCGGACTAGGCTAAAACTCTGCACACAGGTTCACTTTGCATTAAAAACATGTTTCCCAAATGGATTTCTGGCGACTCGAAAAAAATTTCTTATCATTTTAGTGTCATTTTCTACCTTACCGGGATTATCTTGAATAAAAATTAAACTTAATCATATTCAAATGTATCCTAGAACTAATCCAGAACCAACCTAAAGCTAACCCGGAACTAACCCAGACCAAGTTAAAAAATGTTATGTCGGTAAGGTAGAAAATAAACTAAAATGTTAAGAAATTTGATTTCAAGTCGACAAAAATCCCTGTGGAAAACATGTTTTTAATGCAAAATGAACCTATGTATGTGCAAAAATTTAGCTGAATCCGATTTGAACAATATGCGGAAATTTATCCGAACTGTAACAAGACAGACTTAGTCGGTGTGCTCGGCCAGCAGTTCTGTTTTATCTGCATAGTCTTTAGTTTCCTGCTAATCCTGTTGGGGGTTTTACTGTCTTTTTCCCAACCCTTAGACCTTCCCTTAATTCTTTTCTGCCCTCTCTAGGCTCGTAAATGACCATAAACATTATTACTTTCTTCTTAGTCTCCAGGCTCTTTCTACTCTGCTCTTACAAACTACTTACAATCATCCCCTTATTAAATAACCCTTTAAGGTTCTTGCAGACTATACCGACACGGCGGCTACCTGCACCGCGCCGCTGTGTATTACAATGGGGATGCGGCGGGTCGTCGGTACGGCCTAGTATCCGCATCCCCATTGAAATACACAGAAGAAACCCAAAACGGCCTAGCGGCGCGGTGCAGGTAGCCGCCGTGTCGGTATAGTCTGCAACGACCCTTATGCTTGATCACTGGAGGCGACCCTAAAAATGACTGTACTAAAATTGAAAACAAATAAAATTCAACCCAAAGATTTCAAATAAAATCAACGAAAGGACCAACATTTTTTTTAAATTCCAATAAAATTGTTTTCTCTCCTAGTCACAATCTGTAAGCATGATCATTTTGAGTCCCCAATTGGCAGAAATAAAAATGAAAATGTTAAGATACACGACACAGAAAGTGCTCTTTCTATCTTCTACATTTTTTCTCATCCTAATTATATTCGCAATACTTTGTGCGTTAATACTAAAACTTGCCTTATAAATGTGCCAACACTGAATGTATTGAGATCGTCCGTAATTTCCAATATCTATATAATAGATGCTTGGACAGGGAAATTTATTCCATTGTTTTCCATAAATGAATTTTTATAATTCCAATAATTCAATGATATAGCACCCGTCATTTCACCGTAATGAATTTAGTGTTCACGCAAAACTTAGTTTATCTTGACAAATAACTCTATCACCGTTTCTGGGAGACGTGGAAGTTAAAGTGTGAAAGTAAGCGTACATATACAATGAATTGAATGAATTCCTGATAAGTAAACTGCTACAATTGTAGGAAAATTTAAAAAGTTGTATTAAAATGATCTCATCTATTACGATTATTAAGAGAAGAAATAACATTCCGTTTGATTTCTACTCCTTGCAATCGACACAGACAACTTTTATTTTGCATGAAGATCCGTAGTTTACTGATAAGAGATGATCTAGGACGAAAAGATTCTAATTCCGACCACGAAGAATCGAATGGCAAGGGGTCAAACAAAATCCCGTTCTCGGGATGGAAACACAGGTTGACTGACATTAGCATCCTCGTGGGCAGAAATGTTTTGAATTAATGCGGGGGTGTGGACATAGAAGGGCGTATCGAGTTAGTTAGACGACCGAAGGGTGGGTCAGGAATGCTTGTCCTTCCTGATTCAACCGAAAGGAGGAAGAAGAAGGTGCTCGCTCTTAACCGAAGATCGATTCGAAGTGGAAAAAGAAATAGAGAGCAGCGAAGCTCGGGATTAGGTGGCGGGGGGCGAGGAAGAGGACGAAGATCCGGGGGCGTAGGAGGATGCTCGACGAAGAAGGTGGGACGAGGAAGAGGGCAACGATTTTGGCACCCCGCTGGGCCTCCTAATTGCCTCGCCATCCTTCCCTCGAAACGTCCAGCACGCCCTTGAACCCTCTCCCGGGTCCGCCAAACGTCCTAAAAGCCTACCGAGGCCCGAGACCTCCTCTTTCTCTCGTCTTCGCTTCGCCAGGACTGATCTTCCTCTTCCTCCTCCTCGTCTACCACTCCTTTCTCTTCATCCAAGACGGTGAATAAGCAACATCATCTATCACACTGCGCGAAACGATATATTTGTTTTCGCCGGACCTCTTTAATTATTTACATCCAGCCCCCGAGTGGAATCCTCGGGTTTACACTGCCCCTCCCAAACACTGTGCCTCCTCTTTCGTTGTTTCCAGTCACGAATCCCCCGTTTTTACCTATGAAAAATAATTTTCCGGTGAAATTGGTCGTTCCTGATCGTGCACCATTTTTCTTTAGGCTTGCCATTCCCCATAGAACAATTTCTCTTCGCTAATTACTCTGGTGAGACGATAATTATATGTTTACGGAGGAGAGGATCCCATTGGAATTTTGTGAATGCACACGAACTAGAATGTCCATCCGCGAACCTGTGACAACATATAGTGCCCCACATATTTGCTACCAGAGCTCTTTTTTCCAGTGAAATTGATCGTCTTGACGTGGATCATTTTTCTTTGTTATTGATCAGACAATAATTGTAGGTATGTCGTTAAGTGGCTCAAATTATGTCGTAAGCGTTCTTAGATGTTAGTAGAATGAACTCTAAATCTATCATGTTTAATGCGACGAACTAAATCGTACATGTTACATCTTCCACCACAAACGTCAGTTGTCTTTGGCGTAACTTGTTAACAACGCAGAATAAAAACGACCGCCTCGGATGAAAGATGTTAGGTTTGATAACATCCTTTTGAAAATTCGTTTTGTCAAGCCCTAGGACGAGGATGATCCAGATTCGCCAAGATTGATCCGCTGCGGCAAGCTGGCCCAGATGAAACTGCCAAAGAAGACGAAGTGGGTTCTCGTGGGGGCCCGCGGGGCCCAGTCGCGAGAAGGGTTGTCTCTTGAGGGGGGCAACGCGAGCGTATTCTCGGCGAATGGACGGGAGGAGGCGCGGATATCTTATGTTAGCCATAATTTATCACCGTTGCTAGAGAACTCGGGAACCGGCTAGGAAAGTTGCCGGGCACGGGGCCCGGTCTGCTGCTGTCGAGGAACGCGAAACCGACAGGGGAAAGAGCAGTCGCGCAGAGGATCGAGGCCCGTGCCTTCATTACCACGCCCCCAGACTTCCTAGTCATTATCTGGTGGTTCCAATAGCGAGATCGAATTTCATCACGAATTCCAGGACGGACATTCCACTTCGATAATCGGCCTTCTTTCCTATCTACGGTGGCTGACAGAAATAAGGGGGCACTGTTTGGCTTTTATGTTTTCGGCCCCTCCCTTTCCCCCGAGTTAACGAAATTCTATACAAATTCCATGCGACGAATTTGTTACAATCAATTCCACGTAACTTAAAAGCTACAGTAGACTTCCTATAAACCAGAGATGGCTAACCTTTTGCATACCATGCGTCTTTTTTTTAATAAAATAAATAGACTCAGAGATCATTCAATGCGCCACAGGTTGGTCACCCCTGCTATAAACGATCAGGGATATAAACAATTATTGTTGGCAGACTGCGGATCTCTAGCAAAATAGAAATTTTCAAAGTCAATTGTAGGAAATGGACGAATAAACATTGATGCTGCTGTCGTCTAGGATGCGTGGAACTGATGATAGACTGTGTTTGATCAGTGTAGGGAGAGATGGCCTAACTTGGCAGACAATTCGAGTGGAATTAGGTAGGTGGCAGTGTTTGCCGGTGCTGGGATGCTCCACGGTGCGAGCCTGGTTCGTTTTTGGTGAAAAGGATCCGTCCCTTGTTTGTTTTACGCTGGCTCGATTGTCCGTCCAGCCAAACAGAGGTAAAAGGAGGCTAAACAAGGAAGCGTCTCGTGGTATCGTAGTCGAGAACCGGGCGAAGAGGCTCGTTTACACCAACTTCTCGCCACCTTTGTCTCTTCTTCTTCTTCTTCTTTCTCGTCGCAAAACGGTCGCATACTTCGGAGATAGGAGGTCGCGCGACCGCAGCTCGAATTTGGAACAAGGCCGATCTAATGCGCGGACAATGTTAACTGATGAACGAAGCCCGGGCCCCGTTGCAAAGAACAATGCAGTCACAGGGAAACACGGGAGAAAAAACAATAGGCTCCCATTAGCATCTACCTGAGTCTCTTGGGTCTCCTCTCATGGCCAGGCTCTCCCCCTTTTCTTCTTCTTCTTCTTCGTTCTTTTTTTCATTCTTTTCTCTTGCTTCTCGGATATATATACTCCAGGTTCTCCACCGTTCTTTCTCATCCTCGTTCTTCTTCTTCTCCTCCTTGTGGAGACTTCTCCGCCCTTGTTTCTTCCGCTGCAACTCTATTTCAACGAAATCGAGGAAACTTTGACGATCGCTCTTCCCGGTTGCTTCACGGTCCACAGGGAAAATATACCATGCGTTTTCAATTTTCCCAGAGACTGCTCTGGACACCCCACGAATTTGTACCATGTTATGAGCTTGAGATTTACTTGTCTTGTTATTCCTGTTATTCTGTATTCACTAAATTTATGCTCTTGATGTAACCTACTCTTGATCCTCAAATCCATTTAAAAATCAATCTAGCCGTGCCTGGTCAGCTGTGTTGTTTCTTAAAAATTTTATTGGAAAACGCATAAGACAGAAATTAATAGAATGTCGAAACATTTTTATGAAAGCAACGTTGATCTCCTCGATATTTCTGGGCGTTCACAGTACTCTTCTGCATCCTCTAAAGTGTTATGCTCGCTATACACTTTGCGCTTTGTTCGGTGTACCTTCTATTGATTGGCAGCTCAGTAGATTTGTCGTAACCATTAGTTCAAGTGTCTGAGTCCGCCTGGGCTGTTATGACAAATAAGAATAAATGGAATTGTTTAAGGAGAATGTATCGGACCCATCCCGGCGACTAAACGAATTAGCGCATCGAACGCTAACGAGAAACAGTCTCGAACGCGCATCCCTGTGCGCCTCTCGCTTTCCTTTCCTCGAACTCTTACCGAATAGCCCGAAGGGACCGTCTCGTGGCGCCGGTGAAATATCGTTTGACCGCAGGTGGAACCCTCTCTCTTTCTTTCTCTTTCTTCCTCTTGCTCTCTCTTTTTCTCTTTCTTTCCCTCGGCTCTCAAAAAGCCATAGATCGTTTTCGAAATTTCCACGGGGGCGTCGAGAGCCGCTCCGGACCCCGTTCCATTTCGAGTCTCGATCGTTTTCACGTGGCTGAACGTGGTTATTTGTCAGACAGCGATTACCTTCACGGAATATATTATCCATGCTATCTCACAATATATATTACGTTATAGTATGTGCTATCTTACAATACACCGTGCATTGTAGGAAGTACGTAATCGTCTACTCGATAGGGACATCCTTCTGATAAGTGTTAACGTTCGAAGATAACCCCTGGAAAATTGATATTTCGAGGAACCTCGCAACTTTTCCGTGTAACCTTGCATTTCGTTCGCCGCCGAAGCTCTGACCGCATATTTGTTATTCTTGTTCATTACCGTGCTCGTCGAGGTGGTGACCAGCTCTCTTCGAGTCACATTTTTAACCCTTTGCACTCGGAGCTATTTTAAATCGAAAATTAAACAATTCTTTCGCGATTACTCGCACGTCATATTCTTTAAAATTGTTGCATAGGACTGGAAACTCTTAGAGCGCTCATTACGACTCTTCTTAAAGCTAAAAGAACGCTCTTTCAGATTTCACCACGATCGGGAAGTAATTCGAATTCAGTCAGAAGTTATGATCGTAGAAAAAAAGGGGGAAGGAACTTATTTGCACACCTAATAAATAAATATGTTCTGTATCTCGTAACGAATGCAAACAATTATTTCGCATAAAAATCTGGTTATAATATTGAAACAGCCTCGCGGGGAAGATGTCAAACAGAATTTAATACGAGGGTTGATTAGTCAGGGACAGTTTCTGGAGCGATTCTTTCTACTTTGCAAGGATAATTTATTGCGTAGGCGGCGCTAGACAGTGTGGATCGAGGTGCAATTTTCGGCGCGACACCTTTACACCTGCGCGATCGTTTTTCTCTCAACAGGGTGCATATCGGGTTCGAAGCGTCACTGCGTGACGATGCGTTCCTTCTTCGAGGTGTTCCTGAGGCACGAGCCTGTTCGTTGACGAGATACACGATTCCTCTGCCGGGAACATCCTCCACGTATTCCGCTTGTGTCATCTTGCCGCGGAATTCGAGCTTGAATCCTCCCACAATATTAAAAGAAAAACTAATCTTTCTATCAATTATGCAACCTAATAAAAGCTGCACCTACACCGCACACATTGTAATGGCTGTAAAGTAGTTGCATAAAATCGTCTTCTAAACCTTATGCAACTCAACGAATCACTGAAAGTTAGATTCCCCATTTAGGTACAATTGACCCGAGCTGGTTGATAGGGTTCAAGCATTTGCTGCGACAGTTACGTATTCTAAATTTGCTATTTAATCATTTATACTGATTTATACTTTAATACTTGTCTGTCTCTTGCGTTAATTCTATACGTTTCACTCTACAACACGTTCTCCTCGCGCACGTTGCAGTTCATATTTCCTATGATGTTTGCGAACCTAACTTTTCCATTGTACTTTGCAATTGTTTTTCTTTTGTAAAAACGAATTACATTGTAGTTTACTTGAGACTTGAATGAATATAATTGAATTACTTTGTATTCTAATTCGTCAAGTAATTCAATTGTAATTCAACGCAACTCTGCCCACAAGTCACCAGTCGAAAAGGACCTCGAACCGAGCGAACCTCCCCAAACTGAAATCATCGATCGTCATCACGTCCCGAGTTTCGCCTAACGGAACACGTCGCAACGACGACAGTAACGGAAAAACACGGGAAACAACCGCAAGCTGAAGAAAACGTGCACGGTGGTTCGATCGATTAACGAGGTCGTTCGTTGTAGAACAACGGATCGCGTGGTAAACCATTTCCAGGTTGTCCTCGGTAAAGATAAGGTTCACAGGGTACATGGACAGGGGGTTGCAGAGTTGGCCTCTTGCACGTTGCATCTCAGAAAAGAACAATCTGTCCCTGCAGTGGAGGTTTTTCGGGGACAAACGCAGAGAGAGAAAGAGAGGGAGAGAGAGCAAGAGAGATCGCCCCGATCGCTACGCGATAACAGGAGCAGCGCGTAGATCATGTACCAGGATCGCGATCGTGAGCTGATAGGTCGCGTCGCGTTTTGTTCTTTCGGCGATGAGAGCAAGGATCAGATAATTTCTCAACGAAAAAGCGAGAAAGGGGGTCCAGGGGAGCCCATGGCAGAAAGAAAACATCCTGACTGGTCGTTCCGCACCAGTTCCCGGTACCGGAAAGACAACCTGTCCAGGACTCGCCGCAAGAAAGTCCTTTCCTCGAGAGCAGGTAAAACACTAGCCTCTCCCTCTTTATCTTTCCACCTTTTACTACGGTTATCCTCGATCCACCAGTGGCCTCCCTTTCCTTCCGTTAAAGGCTTCTCGTGAAAAATGAAGTTTCACCGGTTGTGGAAAGTGAAAAACAAAAAAATCACTACAGTCACGAACGCGAAACAGTTAGAACTTCGAACCCGAGAGATCCTGCCCGATCGTATGGTGTTTCTTCTACTTGTCTTTCTTCTTCCAAGATCGACAGTTCTTATCTTGTTCGGGTCTGCTGGTCGCGTCGCATCGGTCCTCACACCCCCAATTTTGTCGCTCGTGTGAAGAAACGGTAGCCAGAAGCTGCTGAACTTCGGTTGGCTGACAGTTTTTAATGAATTTCGAGTGAGAATCATTTTGCATAAAGATCCGCGTAGCCTAGCATTGCTCGACTGGGAAATCTCTATGCGAACTAAAAATTCGTCGCTAGACGGCTTGGATAGATTTTCACGCGAGGAGAAACGGTTTGCGAATCGGCGGTTAATATCCTTCGGGAGCGGCGTTAAGTGCGTCCTTACGTAAAGGTGGCAACGCCGATATGCCGGTACCGATAAGTTGGACACGCATGTCGATACCTTCGTAATATGCGAACAAATGCCTGAATAATGGATGTATTTCGGTGTTATCTATGTGCCGACCGTAGGATATATAGCGCGATAAGGTGCTCAGACGAGAATCGGACAGCGACTCCCAATACCCCTCGCGCGACGCGCTTCTGATAAGACGGCCGAAGAGGCAACGGAGGACGTCGAGAGGAGTATACGTTCTTCGTTAATGCATTTATGTATCTCTCGCGATCGAGCCGGGTATATCGGTTCTGAGTTCTGCTTTTCTTCGCTCCCCGAGCCTCCTGATCCTCACGGTAACACCGACGTCGCGTCGCGTCGCCTCGACTGGCTTTCCATGGCCCGCGCGATGGCGTCTATGGAGGCTTGTCGAACGACGATCGTCAACGACGCGACGCCTCGCGTCTCTCTTTCGCTCTTAGAGATTTCACCTATTCCTCTTGGTCGCTCGAATATTTGAGAACGTGCTCGATCTGCATTGCGTATACTATCGCGCGGTCACGACCCCATGACATTCGCGATCGATCGATATGTCGGACCAATACAACGCTGGCGATCCTCTGCAACGATCACTCAACCACATTGTTGATCCATATGGATTACAGATCTATTCTGGCAGGCATTAACATTTTTAGAGAATAGTCTAGGAAAAGAGTTACTTGTTCTGTTGGGGGCGCTGTTGTAACGATCTGAATAAAATACTGTTTTTCGAGTATTTTCTAAGAAAACTATTACGTTGGGGATGCTGTCGGGGTTACACCGCACTTGTACTTTTCGTTACGTGTATTCGAATAACGAAATCGCCGAAGAAAATATTTCTTTAACTTTTTGAATTGTCGAAGAAAAAATTCTGAAATCCGTGATTTTGTCGGGTCCCGTAGTGTTACGATATGATTTGATGTTAGTAAGGGAATAGAATCGCGTGCTTCTCCTCAAAGAAAATAATTCTCGCGGAATCCATGGTTTCTGGAGAACGCAAGGTGACGAAGCAACCTCGCTGGAAGTCGAGAAGACAGCCTGGAAGAGAGTTATGTGCCGGACGTGGCTTCCGCGACAGTCACGGTCGAATCTTCGGCGCGATCTCTCTCGCTCTCCAGCTTTTTGTTTTACAGCCACGTCGTCCACGGTCACGGAGTCTCTCTCCGATCTATCGTTCATCTAAAAACACGCAGGGGAACAAGGAGGGGCTAAACACGAGGACAATCGGTACAGTTGTTCGACCTCTTGCCACGCAACCGAAAACCTCCGTTTTTCCTCTGTTCGCGAGCGTATCGGTGGAAATGATCTAGCGAGACAGACGGAGAACGATTATTCTTCAGGAGTAGAGACGCGCTGTTAGAATGTCAGCTCCCGGTGGTTCCTGGATACCTACCGTTCGGGGTTGTTGGCGAGAACGATTAGCGCGATTGTCTTGCCAGCCGTACGGTTTTTCTCTCTCTTTTTCGAAAAATATTCTACTGGAGAGCCTCTTCACAGAAAGATCATTCGAATCGAATGGCTGCTTCCAACCCTTCGGTTATCAATAGACAGCGGATTTGATGCATTTATGAGGAAAATGAGTAGGTCTAATTTAAAATGTTAAATTAAGGGTACCCCGGAAAGTAATGTCGTATTTTTTTCGTAAAATTAAAGTAGTGAATCAGTGAAATAGTCACCATCCTTATCAATGACTTTCTGCCACCTAGTAAGTAACTTTTCAATCCCTGATCGGTAGAATATAGATGGTTTCTGATAAAAAAAAAATGTAGAAAGTCCGGTTTTTAGCTCTTCTACATTTCGGAATATTTTCCACTTAAAAAAAATCATCAGAATAAGGCGGGTATGGTAACATTTCCCAACCCAGCTCTTTGATTTTGTTTGAGTCTTTTGTTACAAATAGCATACAATGCCGAATGTACAATTCTTCTGGATTTGAATCGGTCATTTCGCACATAACCTCTAAATAGCAATATTTTTATACAAAATAGTACTAACTAGTTTTCTGAACCTGCAACCATGTACTGAACAACGTTGGTATTTCAGTACAACCATGTACTGAACGACTCACCCTGAATATTATGTTTTTATAATTTAATGCATATTAAAGTCGACGAAATTAGTCACATCAAATTAAAAAAAATTCTATTACATTCTTGTGCACCATTCTGTACAAACTATAGTTGCAGAACAGAATTACAGGAATCGCAAGTAGAAGGAACGAACACTGTGAATAAATCGTGACAAATGTGAATAGAATCTTGACACGATCTTCAGCACAAAGTCTAACAAATTAGACGAAGAGAATCTTACTAATATAGTAGAATAACAACTAGAGAGCATTTAGTCGAGAGAATTTGCATGACAATCGGAAATCTAGTGATTGCTCGCTGCGTTCGAATTTCCACGATGGGAAACAGCGTCGGCGAGCAGGTTGCTGCATTCTGCGTTGCATGCGTGCATCCTTGTATCAAGAGGCTTGTTCGTCGAAGATTTCCGAGCAGTCAAACAAAGCGCGCGAACCCGAGCAGCGGGAATCTTAGAAAGTGTGTCGAAACGATAAAGGAGTATGGTACACGGCGTGAAAGAGCCGCGTCAAGTTTCATCAAGGGGACCGTTGGTGGATAGGAAAGAGGATGAAACTTGGAACATTCAAAGCCGTGAGAATTCACCTGCGCGAGGACCATAGTGTTCGTCACATGAAAAAAAAAGAAAGAAAAGCGAGGAGCATAGAGGGAGGGAGGTTCCACCCCCACACGTTCACCATGCGTTCGTTCTTCTCGACGTCTTCGTGCCCATAAATTGTCCACTTTGGGTATTTAAACGATAGATCATGTTTTAAACAAAAATCGCGGTGATCCTGCCTGGATCTAGAGGAAGAGAGAGAGACAGTGAGAAAGAGAGGAGAGAAAGGGGACGAAACGACGGGAACGCCCTGAGTTTTACGCCACGTATACTGGACCGACCCCATAAATCGTTCAACCACCTCGAGTTCCGCCATCCACGCGGCTATTTTCTAATATTTTGATTTATGCCGCTTTCACTGGGCTAATTTGCCGGCCTTTATCCTTTATTTGCGCGTTTAGGGGTGAAATTTGTCCCTGGAGCCGGCTACGGGCCCCGCCACAATGCACTCTGAACGAGGATCGCTTTCCGACGACCATTGTCGACGATGCTCGCTGCGAGGCCGCGTTTTGTTCGGGCCCCGAATAGCGGACAGGACCCAGAAAACCGTGGGGGTGAACCTCGTCGTTGCACTCGGTTTGCGAAACCTCTTCAAAGTTCGACGATACCAAAATATTTTCCTCGAATGCGGCGCCCTCGATTTCTCCACGCAGGAGGGGACCTTGCATCGATACTTATTCTTCTGAGTTAGGATCTTGTTCGACATCGAGAGATGAGATAGTAAATATTATTGTATTCCGTTCTGAATTTTGATAGGTTGGTCAGAAATAGTTGAAAGAATTCACACAGCGCAACGTAAGTGCAGAGCTAAAAGTACAAATAGATCATTAAATTGCAGTTTAACCCTTAGCACTCGAGTGGTGACTGTGAGAGGCGCCACTAAAAATTGCTGTACCATTATTCAAAATATTGTTTACATTATTAAAAATTAAAAATAAATAAATTAACCACTTTGTTACATTAAAAGCAACATTATTAGATTCTTGAATTTTAAAAATCTTTTACTGTGTTTTATATTCCAACCAGCCAATTTCTTCATAAATGCATAGAGATCCGCAGTCTACTAATCAATGACTAAACTATACATTTAAAACTATAATATTTAAAAATTCAAAGGAAAGGAAATATTCTAGGTCGGAAGAAATGTCTAATTTCAAAGTGTTAACGAATGCTCGATCACATGGATGATTAAATACACAACGAGAAGCTAAATTTCTAATGAAAAAGGACTGTTGAAACAAAGTTCCTCCGTGTCTCCAGAGGAAAGGGGTCGTAAACGGCGTCCGCTTCGGGGGCGGACAGCAAAACAGTCATCGAAACGGAACGACGAACCGTAAATTACGACAACGTCGCGGCTCTACTTTCGTTCCGGACCTGCGATCTTCTGGGCGCGCGTTACGTCGCTGCAAAGAAGGGAAAAAAGCCGCTCTTCCATGCTAAACTTCCTGGGGATCCACGTGGCTCCTCTATTGTGTCCGCAATGGTTCTAATGATTCGTTCTGATCCGGCCCCGTACCTCCGGGGGTCGTTTCATGGCGTAGAAGTCTGGGACGACCCCAATACCAACTCGCCATGTCACTCCATAGAAAATGAATCGTCAACTCTTTGCGTTCTCGAGATCTGAAATTACTAATTTTAATAGACTATTTGTAACAAAAATGAGTAGGTGTACTTTAAAACAGTAAAAATTATTTTCAACCTATTAAATATTGTCAGAAAGAAAATAAATTTATATTTCACTCCAGTTTGTTGTGATATAGGTAGAAAATTTGTATTTTGCATGAAGATGACTAATTATTACACTGTTAAAATCTTATCAACGCCTATCCGGTAGTTTTAATACTGTGCGGATTCCTCCTCGTCCAAGGCGGAATGAATCGTCGACGGTGTCGAAAATCCGCGAAAGAAGAGTTTGGCTAGCGTGTGCCCCCGCATCGGCGTTATGGGGTGTATCTTTTGGGGTGGTGTATTTCGAGGGGGATGATTGTAAGTAATGGCTCGGTAATACTCGCCGGGTAGGGGTTGTAGCACGCGGCGACCGGAAACGATTCAATTCGTAGACGTCTCCTCTCGAATCTCCGCCCCTAACTGTTAATTTATCGTTCGGTAAGTGACGCAGCTTATCGAAAGGATTCCCAGAGCCAAGAAACGTTCATTGTTCGGTTGTTTGCGAGCACCCCCGGACTCTGTCGATCGTTGCTTTTGTGCTAGATTTTGGCTGGCTGCTGCGACGGAGTTTCCGTCGCGATTCTCGACGAAACGCGAACAAAGTTCTAGCCGCCGGCAAAACTTTTCCTCGATAATGTCCTCCGCGTCGAAAACTGTCCACGGTTAAAAGAGCTTCGAGAAACCGGGACAGATGTCCCCGTCGATCCGTTCGATCGCTTCCAGCGATCTCGGTAAGCTCGTTTCGAACGATCTTTCCGCGAGGAATAATAGAAACGCGGGGTGACGTCCCGACGCATCTGCTCGACGACGCGCAGAGACAAACGACTGTAGTTCCAGAGATAAAGCTGTGGTTTTCGGGATATAGTCTAGTTGAACTTCTTTTCGGTGAATTCTTCCCTCGTTTTCTTGGTAGTTTATACAGTTTGTAGAAGTCTGTGGCTCGGAGATCCAGCTACTTTTGGTTCAGCACATATCTTAGTTGATCATAGTGATCGAGAAGTGAGGTAGTGATACGAGTTGGTGTCTAGCTTCAATCAGTCTTCCTGAAGTTCAATTTACACAGTTGTCGAGTTAAGTAATTCGGTGGAGCTGATTTACGATCAATTTGCAAAGGAAGGCAACCGGACAATGTCCTAGACAGCCGGAATTGGAGAAGTTGATAAGTTAGTGAAAGAAGTTGATGTCTAGCTTCCATCAGTCTCCCAACAGTTAAATTTACAGAGTCGATAAGCTAAGTAGTTGTAGAAGATTCATGATCAATTCGTAATGGAAGGTAACTGGACAGTGTCCTACATAGTCGAAACTGAAGAAGTTGAACAGAACTTCCGCCTGTTTTCTGGGAGTAGCGGGATGATTGGATCGATTTATGGGAAGAATCTCGACCGTTAGGAGAAATCGATTTCCGAAAACCGAAACGAACTGTGGAGGAATTGTGGGAAGGTGGAGCCGCGCGGGCGGGGGATCTCCGTCGAGAAACAAAAGGCGGACTGGAGACCGTGGGGTAGCGTGGATGCTGAAGAAACGAGAGACTCGCGGACCAGAAGATGAAACAGAGTGCTGGCGAGTGAGAAAGAAAGAGAGAGAAGGAGTCGAAGAAAATGATAGGAGGCGCGGACGAGGAAAGAGGAGGAGAGGACACACGAAGCAGAGGCAGAAAGGGATCGTGGGGTCGTCGTTCCAGCGGATGATGAAGTGGCCCTCTTGTTATCCCTAAATACCACGCGCGGCTCATGAGCAAACACCGACCGCAGTGAGACTGCCCGCCGGTTAACACCGCCGGTCCCTATGGGGCCCCATAAGACCCGCGCCTTAGGGGGGCCGGAGCCCCCACTGGCTTCTAGCACCCTTGTTCAACCCATTATAAACAAGGCCTGTCTGGACCCCAATGTATTATCCCGATATTCCTGCTTCGGCGCTGGATTCGGGACTCGCGCCAAGCAACACCACCCCCGCACCTATCCTCCCCCGTATCCACCGTCGTTTTCATCTCTGATGCAGTTGAAACGGGTCCCCTCGTAATCAAACAATTTTGGAAAATTTTATAACGATTGAGAGATGGATCTGCTGGTAGAATGATTCGATCCAGTATAGTTTCAATCATTCTGCGATGGATAGACTGCGGACCTTTAGGCGAAATAAACAGGTTAAAAGAATTGATATACTAGAATTCAAGTGCAAAATCTACCACTTTCAAATTTTAATTCTCACAGTCTGTAACCTAACTACAATACTCAGTCACATTATACAGCATTTTAGCTCTAAGAACTAAGAGCACAGCGGATCGATGAATAACAGAAGAACTTGGTCGATCGAGGGATCGGCGAGAGATCGAGTCGAACGACGCGACGTTTCGCCGGTAGATCGATCGATCGTTCGGCCCCGATGTCAGGGAAATAGATTCCCTGGACTTGCCTCGAAAAATCGTCGCTCTCCCCGGGTATATGGATCCCTTTTATGGTAATGTGGTGTTTATGCGTTGACAGTCGCCGGCGCTTCCGAACCCGGGGAAAGTATGCAAATCCGTGGTAGTCAAAGATTGAATTTCATTTGGCGGTCTCGAGGAACGGGGGCTCTCCGGTGTGTCCGGCGCACACCCGCAAACGTCCAACGTCCAACCGTCCAACGTCCGCGACGGAGATAACCTTTCGACACTCGAACGACCGACGACTCGGCCGACCTTTTGACGAGAGCCTTCCTGCTTCCATATGCATCAACCCTGTCGACGAAGCCTTTTGATTTTCAGACGATCGCCTCTTTGCCCCCGGACGGCCCGGACAAACCTTTTTTCATGGCCTTTTCCCACGTGCTCCCATATCGCGTGCCTTTGCCCTGCGCCGGCCATTTTTCTACGTTTTAGTCTTAGTCCATTTTAAGGCTGTTAATTTTCCGAAGCTTCAACTCTTCGAAAATTCGAAGGAATGAAAGGAACTTTTATGTGTCCGAAATTTTGAAGTCACTTAAAGTCAACTGCTATAGAAAATAAATGGTCTCCAAGCACTCTTCAAAAACTTAGTACATTTCTTTTAATCTTCTAATAATTTACTACAGAGGTTCGAAATTCGAAGCTTAAAAATCTTCGACCTTCGAAGGAAAGTAACAGCTCTATCCCATTTTATGGGAATCAAACTATTATGATGATCCGAGATCTTTTCAGTATGCAGAAAATTCTATGTTCTTCAAAAGCTGTGACTTCGGGAGCCAATTTGAATTTGAACAATGTTGAGCTAGATTAAACTTGCAAGACGGTAATCAATTTTTTAAGATTCTTCGTTAGTTTCGAAAGGGGTGCTCGACTAATTATATTCTCAGAAGGTAGTAAGTACTATGAATATTTTAGTATGTTAACTCATCGCGATATATGGGTCATGGAACTCTGAATGTATCAACCTGGTTATTTTTTCACCTTGTACATTCACCGAGACTCCACATTTAATTGCACACTTTCCGAGAAACAATTAAGTGTAAAAACTGTGATGTTACCTTTTGTTTTATCACTGTCCTGTAATGATATAGTCAATTGGAAGAAGTTACCCTCGTCGTCCTAATCCTAAATCGTTGAAACAATTTCTCTTAATGTTGCGAAAATCATGCAACATATCATCCTAGACGAAAATGAACAATGGATACATGAAAGTACATTATTGTACGATGCTTGATTACAAACTTATAGTTTAAGTATCATGAATTGTCTTAACATCAGGAATTTAGTGTTCGAATGGCTTCTGGCGCCACTGTGTTTCGAAATAGCCTCTTAAAGTCTGACGATTCGCTTCGAGGTGGAATACATTTGAACAAATTATGTATACATATACGATCGCCAAGCGAAAGAAAAATCTTTCCCGATTGAAATTGACTACTGTTTCGGCCGCGATTTCCACCGAGACCCCGTTCTTACGAATGCAAGATCTAAGAGATCGAGAAAAGGTTGTCGAACATCGGGAAAAATCCTCTCGGAACATCGTTTCAAGCGTGTCGAACGATATCGCCGATATCTACGGCAGTAAGAAGTTCGACTGACAGATCGGTCGCATGATCTTCGGGAAAAATGCGAAAGACAGGATCTCGAGCGGGAGAGACCAAAGCCGAAAACCCAGTCCTTCGCCGACACCAGTACAGTACCCTAACTTGTCCAGACGGTTTATACCTTTGACGAGAACACGCCGGAACGACTGGTAGAAACAACGGTACGGTCGTTAATTTCGACTCGGTGACATTAGTTCGCATTAGCGCGCGTTTGTTTACGTGTAGACGACGGCCGATCGCGCGGTAGATCCTGCGATCTTCAGTTAAATGGAAAAATTATGCCCGCTGCATCCTTTCGGCAGCCACCCACAGATTCCGATCGGTTTTCGTTCGAATGTTCTCGGAACTGTCTTTTGCAACATTCGAGAAATGCACATTGTTGCACGACCGACATAATAAAACCTAATATTAAGTCGTTCGGAGAGTCATTTCGTTTTCTCGAAAGCAAATGAAAGTGAATCTTTTACCTTTCAGAATAAGTTTTATGACATTTTGTTCTATAATCTTTTGCAATTTTTCAAGCAACTCGAAAATTTCTTGTTACTTGATGATAATGTTCTCAACAATGATTTATTATATGTGTACAATTAACATTTTCTTTCTTGTTCGCAATAGCAGTTTGTAACGAACGTAAAATTCCTTCGTAATATGTGGACGTTCTTAAATTGTCTTAATATTTTTACGGTTTTATTCTAATAATAACAAAAGGAAGCAATGCCATCTCTACGCGAAAACGAAATTACTTTTAGAATGACCTAATACAACGTAATAACAAATGTTTCATACTGACAGATGGAGTAATTAGAAAACGTGGAACGAAGTTTTTTCAGGATGTCTGGATTGTCGACGGGGCCGCGAAGAATACGCAATGAACCGGAAGGTGGGAACAGGGCGGGGGGGGGGGGGGCACGAATTTAGGGAGTCGGAAGGAGGTTCGAGTTAACCCGGAATTATTGCGTCCGGAGATCAAAGTTCCTCCCCCGGGGTCAAAGGCGCTGCGGACGATCCTCCGTCGAGCCGGTTTTGCGGGGTTTGATCGTAGCCGCGGGAAACACGATCGCCAGCGACGACGTCGACACGGTGTCCCAACGTGACAAATTTATTCGCCAGCTACTAGATAATTAAGAGGCCCGATTCCCGAGTGACCTAGAGCGCGACGCGTTGAATATTTAAGAGCGGAACGCCTTATCTAAATTAATTGCGCCGCGACCAAGGAAAAAGGAGAACCGATGTCCACAACGCTCTCGTTATCGCTCTGTTCTCTAGTCAAGGGTGAACCGCGGCTATTTCTAGACAGGTTGGCGTACATTCATTGAAAAACTTATCGAATAAATCGCTACACGGTTATCGTTCGAGGTCGCCGCGATGCACGGCGAAAAACAAGGAATCGATAGAATTCCTTCGCTAAAAAAGGTTCGTGATAACACCGGTCATTGCAGGCTCCACCTGTCAACCTGGTGGACTTCTGATCTACACATTTGCACCCTTATCACCGAAGGCTCGTAAAATATTTCGGTAACTCGAACCAACACATGCTGGTAGCATCTACTTTTACAGTCCATCGTTTATTGTTCTCTAAAATAATTTTGCTATATGCAAAAAGTGGGAAAGACAATGCTACGGATTGAAACGGTTTTGAAAACATTGGTAATTTTTCTCCTGACCGAGTCTACCACAGATTTGAAGATCGAATCCTCCCCTTCGCAATGAGCCTTCCGAAATTGATATACGATTTTTCCTAGTTCATATATTCCGCTCTCAATGAAAGGTATATACTGTCATCTTTGCAATAATATAAGGTACATGAAAACATTACAAGATCGAACCTGTTGTTCATTTTTCATGTACAAAACAGCAAGTTTTGTTCCCCTGGGACGAAGCATCCCTATGATGCTTTATCCTAGTAAAAGGACAACACCAATCGCCGGCGTTAGACAAACAAGAACAGGAATCGTTTGTAAATTACGTGGCTGGGATGTTATTTGCGGCCTTGACCGGCCAGGAAATCAGAGTCGCCACGAATTCAAATTTGTACAAGCGTGGAACATCGTCGTCCGAGTCTCGTTGTCAGATTCGACGATAAACTACGCGTTTGATCGGCTTGTAAACGTCCGCTCGTTCTCTCTCCCTCTCTCTCTCATCGATTCGAAGCAGACTCCTCTGCTCGAGGGGACGACGATCGACACGATCATCGACGCATATTTTTAAGTATGCTTGATCTAACTCGCATGAATCACTTTTAACGAATCCTATGTAAAATTTGATGAGGTGTTTTACATTTTTATTTCACACAGATATATTTTAATTTGAATTTTATTTGACATTTTATATTCAAGTTTTATTGGACACTTTATTGGACGCCAATCGTCACTGTTCAGCAATTCTAGGCTGCGGATTGTTATGCAAAATAAAAATTGTTTGCATCGATTGCAAGAAACAGAAACTTAATTGAATGATTTTAATAGTAGAGAAATTATATATTGACACCTGCAATTTTAAAAATTTTGCAATAATTTTGTATCTGATCTACTCAATTTTGCTATAAATGCATAAAGATCCGCAGTCTAGAATTTACTGTACATTTCATTATGCTGTTACGAGGCTAAGCAATGTGCAAGGCTTGGTATTGATTGTACACAGCATGTTTATTGTATAAATTATGCCACATCCTACAGGATATGTGTACAATATGACACATAAAACGAAAGGAACAGCGTAACTTAATATCGTAAAATCGAAGTAAGGGAACACAGCCAATACGAGGAATCAGCATCAAGTGTTACGAACTATAGGCGATACTATCTGTAAAGTGAAACTATGCGACACGCTGCATTTTTCTTTGCAGCCACAGATTCGAAGAAAAATGCCAGTGGAATGTGTCGAAGCCAAAGCAGCGAACGGATCAGCGCGTTCTGGAAAATATCGGTGACGGGAAAACCGATTTCTGATACGTCCAGAACTGTTTTCCCAAGACGTTTTATTAATACCCATGAGCCCGTGCCACCAAGCAGCCCGCCAACAGCAAATTAGGGTGAACCGTCGACACGCATCGTCTCCACTCGTGAATCTTTTCGACCCTTCGTGAAAGGAGATGACTATCGTTTTGTCCTCGGAGGACTACCGTTGCTACCGACGAAAACTCATGAATTCGACGCTAATTTATAGTCCCTTACCGCTCTGCCCTTCGCCCCTGCATCCGGGATAACGTCTTTCCACTGTGAGAAGCTTTGGCCTCGAATTCTCGCAGTTTTCCAGAATTGAATTACCGAGGAAACCATTATCAAAAAATTGAATCATATGCACCCTGCACTAATTCAATATTCAGAATCTTTCAAAGCTGGTAACATAAGCTCGAAGTCCCTCAGAAAATCGCGAAAGCGCACCTATGAAAGCGTAGCGTCAGAAATAGTAAAAAGCAGCGACACGGAAAAAATCCTGCCAAGACGACGAGGACGACGACGAAGAACAAGAATAAGAAGCCGAAGAAGAAGAAGAAGAAGAAGACGAAGTCAGGGGGAGAAGAGGTCCCTGACGCGCTCGTGATTCCCTTTAGGCTCGAACTACGGTGCATCCGCGATCCGGCGCAGCATCGCACACTGATGCTCGCAGACACAGGCGCGCGCGAGGGGGATAATAACCAATTATTTTGGAGTATATAATTAGAAAATTACGGAGTCAGCTCCGACACAACGCAGGGACCCGTTCGGCTGTGTTCCCGTCTCTTTCCGACTTCCGAGGGATTTCGCGCGGTCCCTTTCTCGCCAGGGACCCGTCCCTTTTTCTCTCGCGGGCTGCTTCGTGTGGCGTCAGAATTGAGATACAGATACCACGACCCAAAGTATAGACCGTGTAAGCACTCGAGTCGCATGTGGTCGATCGTCCCTGCTGGCTCTCCTTGTTCCTCTCTCCTGTTGTTCCTTCTCCTCTTCGTATTCCCTCTTCTTTCTTCTCGGGGATATTTCGTGCTTCAGCTTCTCTTCTCCCTTTCGCTCCTCGGCTCCTTCGTCCGACTCGTTCTTCCCTCTTTCGGCTCGCCCTTTCCTTCGTCTTGCTCATCCTCATACTCTCCAACGTCCTCTGCTCATCCTCATACTACTCTTCCTTCCTCTTCCCAGCTCGTCGTCGCCTTCCTCAGCGCACTGTTCCTTTTCTACTTCGCCCGTTCCCGGCGATCCAGTGCGTGTAGGTGAGGGTGTAGAGGTGGGCCGACCTTATGGCCCTGGGCTACCGGGCTTCGTACCTAAGCTGGCCCTTCTATACGGGGTGTCTCGCAAAAAACGCGGTGTCTCGCAATATGTATAGAATATATTAGTTCTAGCATACCTCATTTCCTTGAATTGAATATGTGGGAATACGAAAAGTGATAATCGCGACGTCTTCGTTAAAATTTGTATTTCTCCATATGGACATCCCCTTATAAATGTATAAAATCTACAGTTTCGCTATACAATGCAACAAGTCTTCGACTTACGCAGTTAATTGATTTGTACATACTATATGTATGTACTGATATGAAAATGTATCACTCATAAATAGCTGAATGCCTACGCTGTACAAAACTCCCTTTCTGGCAATCAAAAAACGTATTTCCCAGTTCGGAATTGGTTTTCTGGAATCCGCGTAAGTCGAGGACTTACTGTACTCCTGTTTCTTACATTTTCTTCCCAACCGCATAAAATATTCAATCAGAAAAACAGAAAACCGTTTAAAGTCATTTGGTCCAGGGAAAGTTAAAACGGAGACAAGAAAAAATTTTGATGATCGATCGATCTCAGCCGGCCTTCCCAGAATCACGATCATTCTGACATTAATCGAGACAATTGCACGCTGCATCGCTGCACGCAACCGTGAACACGAATTGTACTCGCGAAATAATTAACGATCCAAGGATTACAGTGATTCGTCGATCTTAACACCGCTGAATTAGGTCTCCGGTGTCTCAGAACGGCGGAGTTATCTGTCCAAGTGGTAAATTATACTGTTGAAATTTGCTCGAAAGACTTGAGCAGAATCCGAGCATGTCGAATATTCAATATTTTCTCTTCGGGCCGTCGAGAGTCGCTAATTTTATGAAAATTATCTCTGTATGTGGCACGTTGCTGCACCTTTCGGAGAGCATAATGAAATGTTTAGGTTTTCTCCAAGCGTTCAACAGAATTTCATCGCCTTTTCTTCCAAATCACATCAACCGCCCTCAAAAACTCTGTTACAAACCTGATCAGCAGTCTGCTTTTGTTTATGCAATTTTCAATTTTTCTAGACAAATTTTAAGAAAGAAATTTTACACTTATACTTTACTTTATGTATAAAGATCCGCCGTCTACTGATAAGCTCCAATATTCAATAATGTTTGAACTGTTCCGAATTCCATATAAAAATTTCACGGCGAACATACGTAGATAGTAAATTTACAAGCTACTGTGAAGGAACATTTAATTTACTTACCCATAGAAAAAGAAATTAGCTGTTAATTGCCGGTTTACGGAGGAATCTGTACGCAGTGAGATCGTTTGGCATTTCGGCCGCCTTGTATAGCAGAGGGGCGAGTCCGCTCGGCATGCAGCTCGCGACGCGCTAAATTATTAATCCTAAATTCTTTCGCCGCCATAATTCTCGCCGGATGATTCGTCTCGAATTAGTTCCTATTAGGTGGTAGTCGGTCGGGTTAATTCGCCGGGCGGAGAGAGCGGAACAGAGCTGAGCGGAGCAGAGCGAGGCGAACGGGGCGCGCTTACAATTTAAAATCGACTTGTCGTCGTTGGCGGTTTCCAGAGGCACGACCGCCGGTCGTGAGGCCGCGAGAGACGGGTTATTAGCTTTCGTTTCGAAACGGAGAATCGTCGCACGATTACGATTAGCGGACAGGCGGCTCGTTAACTGAGGGTAATCGACCGAGTCCGACGACGATTACCACAGTCGGCCACGGAACTTTTCTTCTTACCGCCAAGGATCAGGACTGTTGCTGTTGACCACCGATCTCCTCGTTAACCCACGAATCTTCTCGCAATTATCGTGCAACTACCCTGGACTCCCGATTTCAGGTGACACGGGGCAACACAGATAAAAATTAGCAGATTTCAGTCGACTTTCAGTCGATTAGTAAACTGCGGATCTTTATGCGAAATAAAAATGTCCTACACTGATCGTGGGAAGCTGGAATAAAATAAAAAATGATTTCATCCCATACCTAATGACTTTGTTACATTACAAACGAAATTACAATATCCTTACTTTTGTCTAATCCTTTACTGTTTTATATTTCACCCAACCAAAGTCTTCATAAGTGCACAAACATTCGCAGTATAGTTGTTAAACATTTATGACAAAAATGAGTACATAGCTCAAATGCAAAACTGTAAGTATGTACGTTCAAATTTTTCAGCCAAGAATAAATGTTAACGTAGTTCTCGTGTTTTGCAATTGATGCAGACAATTTTTATTTTCCATAAAAATCCGCAGTCTAAGTATCATTTTGATTGTGTTTCTCGAGACTGTTAAACGCAAAGCAAAGATCTTTCATCTTTACCGTCTTGTATGAACCTGTTTATAAGGTCCTTGCGTCTGGGAGTGCTTCTTCGTTTCATAGTGATCTCTTTATGCTCTATCTACTCGTCAACGTTATGATTTACCTGCACTCCATCGTGCTTTGAAGCACACAGTATCTTTATCCGTATTTGCATTTTCTCATTATGTTAATTATGATTCTCCGGGGATACGTTCTTTGTCGTTCTCCTATGTCTTCGTACTTGAACATTTCCATAAAGATTCCGTGACTGTTAATAATTGTAATTGTAACAACGATGGATCACCAAATATATGAAGAAAGGGAAGATATAAGCAATTCTTGCTGATGTCAAAGTCTTAGTATTCCGATATAAATGTGGAACCGATTTCTGAGGATTTCGAGAAGATACCACCGATTTTGGAGAGAGGATAACATTTCTAGGCAACACCGTCTCTGCGGCACGATCGAGGTCTACCCGCTAGAAAGGAGGAGGATGGAACATCAAAGGTTTCATCGACGATAGATTATACACCCGGTACAGAAGCTTCACCACCCACTCGAGCCAGGACCAGCCCCGCCGGATCGTGATACCCCGCGGACAAATGCCGATAATTGCATTTCGCAGTTCGTGAATTCCTTCTTTCCTTCCCCGTCCGCGTCCTTTCTGCTTTCTGCTTTTCCTCCCTCTTGCTCCTCACTCCCAATCCATCCTCCGGTCTTCTCTCCTTTCGATTCGATCTGCAAACAAATTGTCCCTGTTAGACAAAATATATTACACCACGCCAAAACCTAACCCATCTTTTTGCGAGAGGTCTGTCTGAAAAATAACTGTTTATCTTGTTAATTCCTCGATCTTTTACCACTGTGTCAATTTGACACCGAGGGACAGACTCAGTTCGTGAAATAAGGGACGGACGAGGATTAATTAAGGTTGTACATATTGCACACCAATTGTGTCTAATTTCAATTCTTAACACCAGTTGTATTCCATACGGTTTTCAAAACGTCTCAATTCTCTGAGCAATGCATGTACATATTCATCTATTAGAATAATTATAAAGTGTGCTTCTATTCGAATGATATATTTATCGATCGACTATATATATTCAGATTAAAATGAGTAAAATGATCTGCACTCGATTTAGAACCCAGCTCACCGGGTTTATCAAGGATTAATAAATAATCTCTCTGAAATAGAACTTTGTTGATGCTCCAAGGGAGACTCATTGAGATTCTATGTCCAACGTGTTTGAGAGAATTCACCCCGCATATTGCTAAAGAATTTCTCCGGCCGCAGTCGTAAACCTTCGGCAAAAAGGACTGCGATCGGTCTGCGAGTGGTAATAACGAGTTGTAATGGTTTAATTTATCGCGACTGCACCCGTGATTAGTACCCGCTATGCTTCCACGTTAACAGGCAGCAATCCTCCTCCATCGAGGACATCCGCGGCTTATCCTGTCGATCGGGAAGAGGAGAACCGCGATTCCTATCGTTCTGAATTCAAGCGACTCGATTGGTAATAACTACCTCAGCTTGCGGAACGCATACGTTACCACTGATCGATTAATAAGCTCGATCCGAGGACCGGAATGTTCCTAGTCCATGCAACCGGTGTGTTCCCTACAAGAATTATCTACGAATATAACTTTCAACTTCAATAGTTGAAGTACCTGATCATAAACTGGAGTCTTCAGATTGCTCAATATTTTTTCAATCTACGTGTACAGGATGATTCTGGGAACTCGGACAAGTTACTGCTGTTTTTTTAAGAGAAAATAGAAAAAATGATAGAGGAAAAAATAATGCGTCATGATACGTCTTAACTTCCTAACTTGATCTTATTTTTTATATTGATTTTATTCTGTATTCTTTAATGCAACACAATTTTTTCTGTTAAACCAATAAGTAGCGCGTTAATTGTTTTTCTTTTTTCAGTTGTTACAGCGTACGTGCCGGTATTTTTGGTAGCTTCGGCCAGGTCACCCTAATTTTCGGGGACCGGTCGAAAATTGTCGGAGGCAATCGCGCGACGTGGCGGAGGGTTTGTTCGTTTTTAAGCGTCTCGCGGGTGCAGAGAAGATCGTTCTCCGGCGATGGGACCGCGAGACGTTCTCGGAGCGAGTTGTGCCCTAGGCGGTTTCACCCTTCTCTCCTTTCCAACCCCCTTCCCACCGTTTCCTTAGCCTCGGCGCAGAGATCGGAACCGCAGAGGAAGAAGGGCCGAAAGTTTCGCGAGATAACGATCGAAGTCTGAAATATGCACCACGCCAATTTGCCGATCAAAATTATTATTAAGAGGTACCTCTGGCGAAGGGGCCGGCGAGAGGTCCGGGGGCATGGTGCGTCCGCCTCCTACCACCGTCACCACCATGGGCCGTTTCTTCTCGTTTTGCACCGTCAGCCGCTGATATTCCATGTGCAAAAATCTGCGAAAGACTCTGCAGAAGGTGAGAGACATAGAGATCAAGACAGGACATGAAGGAATTCTTCTGGAAAGAAAATGTTCATGGTGCTCCTCGAGCTGCACAGAGTCCTGGGTCAAAGAATTCAGTTAACACTTCACTTTAACGCATTTCATATAAAAGTTAGAACAGCAAGGAAACAAATTCAACTGAACAATATCGATGGTTTTGAATGGCCGAGAAGATTGGCGGATTTGAACAGTAACAGCTCGAAAAGTGGAATCAGTGGGAAAATGATTTTTGTACTGTTATTTAGTGGAAGCGCGGTGCTTAAAATATTCCTTTACGTTAGAATACAGTATTTTTGGGGATTCATATCGACAGCCACCGTAGTCTCGCTTATGAAATCCATCGTAAAGCTTCGGAGAAAGCCAGATAGAACGCGAACGAGATGGAAGAGGAGAGCCGAGGAAAGGGAGACGTTAAGGGGGTGGGGGCAAGGGCGAAAGAGCAAGAGAAGGGGAAGAAAGGAGGCGAACGGTGGAAGGCGAAAGAGAGACGCAGCGACTGGAGGCTAAGCCTGTAATCACGAGATTGCCAGGAGCTACTGCAGCTGATTGTTATCTTGTATCTACACCCACCACTTTATCGCCGGCCATCTTATTATCCTGGACATATTGACGTCACGCACGTACACCATCGAGAAGATGCCCTTCTACCTCCTTACTCGCATAGCTTCATCCCTCTTGGGGGTGCAATCAGACACAAAAGTGTGTATCGATACCTGACAGTGACAAGTGTTTCAGTTATTTGATACATGTTTGTTGGTTAACTGTTGGACACAGTTGAAGACGACTCTGATCTTTGAAGCATATACAAGGTGATCCTGGGAATTGGTACAAGTAACTGCTCTTTTTACGTAAAAATAGAATATGCATTTTCTTAAAAGAGCAGTAACTTGTCCTCGTTCCCAGAATCAACCTGTATATCGATGTCATTATTTGCAAGAGTCCTTTTCAAAATTTTCTACAAAACATTCAGAGGATGGAGGGCGGGTGTCGGGACGTACTCTGCGGGGCATCGTCGGGTAATCTTGTCGACCGGTCAGTAATCGTATTGCGCGGTCACGTCGGCGAAGTTCTCGCAGCTTGGCGGGTCCTTGGAGCCAGGTAATAGTTTACTGTAGGTCCTCCTGCGACTCGTCACGACACGAGAGAACGCAGTGCTCGATTTCAAACGCAAATTCGGCGTACGCCAGCCGCTTGCGAGTCCCTTTGCGAGTTTCGCTCGCCCCCGCCAAGGATCGTGGTCGGCGAAAGTTAGCGCGGGACGATTCGATCCGCCGGCCAGCCATAATCGAATATCCCCGGACAAGCTTAATCCGTTACAGCCGACGCTTATGACGCCTTAACGCGCGACCGGGTGGACCCGAGAGGGCCAACTAAGCGCGATGTTTCGCCAACTAATTCCAAGTACTATCTATTAAGCCATCCGAGTCGACAGACTCCGGCCGGAACCCTCCTCTTCCGAGCTGTGCCACGGAATCGTAAAAATTTGCGCTATATTCGTATCTCTGTTGAGCCTACATTATTATCACGTTGACAGCTATGCGAATTTCATGCGCCTCATACAAGATTCGCCTGTTTCTTTCATAGAAACGATTAACGTTAACACGTTGACTGTCATATGAATTTTATGCGCTCCTTTTATGCCAATTTACGCATTTTTACTTAATTCTCATGTTCAAAGCTTCGTCAATAAATTTTCAGCCGATTTACAGCAAAATTTTCACGCATCACATCGAAATTCTCAAGAATATGTTACCAAAATTTGAAGCACCGAGTTTGAACGAGGTCTAAAATTTCTTTCGTCCCACTCTAGGAATTCGTTCCGCACAGTGAAAAACACGTTCCTCTGCTAACGAGACGTCAGATTCACGCGGACCTCGAGTCCTCGAGGAGGAATCGCGTCGTTTCGCCTGTAGAGATCGTAAAAATTCGGGTCACGAGTCCCCGGCAGTAAATAAAACCATTGTCTTTTTCTCCCCCTCCCCCTTCCCCTCTATCACTGACATATTTCTTCGCGCTCCTCGCAACGCTCCACGCTCGGCCTATCGATTCCCCACTCCCTAAACGAAACTCAGAACGACAGTCTTTCTGTTTTTTATATCTACAAACGTTCTCGATTAATCCTTCGTACAACAATGATCCTGAAAACTATCAACTTCAAAGAATAATCTATTTTTACGAGAAGACTCCCGGTCTTCCTTTTTTCCATTTTTTCAACGAACGTCTTCAAGCAATTTTTCATTGGACACGTATCACCGTAATCATGATAATTTCAAGAAATAATAATCAAATTGATTTCAATTTTTTCAGCAAATTCCAAACAATATAATTATATTTCAATCAAGCCCGAAATGTATCAGTTTCAAACAGTTAATTTCAGACCCGTTTCAAGCCCTGGCGGGAACAAAAATATATTAAAAAACAGAGTAACGTTTATTCGACATACTACTCTGAATAATAAAGAGTTCGAGAGAAAACCGTGTGAAGAGAGATGAATGAATATAATATAATATAATTGTAATTACTTAATCTAATTGTTATTTCGAGTACCGGATCTTCATAACTGTTTCAAAGACCGAAACCGATATCATAACTGTTTCCGAGCAATCCGAGCCCTGTTTCAATGAAACAATTTCAATCTCTGCGCGGTCAAATTAATTACCGACGGTGCGCAATTGTCTCGAGGAAATGAGTTGATGTGGTTTCCACAAGATGGCAGCACAGTGACCAACAACCCCTCGAGCGGCTCGAAAATGCTGCCTGAGGGATGCGAGGGAAATTTTTCCACCCTCTGGTAGTATAAAAAGGCCGCGCGCTGCTGCCACCTGGCGAGCGATTTCCACACTAAACTTCTCTTTCTCTCTCGCCGCACGGTCTCTCGTTTCTCCGATTTCCCCTCCACTGTTACCATCCCCACCGTTCTTCATAGCGTCCCCACTCACCGTTCCGTCTCCTTTCACGGTTCTGTCCAGGTTCTCGGTCTCTTTTAGCCGGTTTCCTCTCTCTTTCCGCGTCTTATCGCATCTTTATGTCGACCCTTTTATCCGTTTCGTCTCCCTGCCGGCTGTTCTCCCACCCTTTCCCTCTCGACGGCGCAGAGAAAGCTCACGGGTACGAGCTACCCGCGCTCGGCTACCCGCCACGAGGCAACGAGGGTACCCGTACCGCGCCGGCCCGCCGTAAAATCCGTCGTAGCGTATTTCGTATTAAAATATTAAAATATTCATTCGAAGCATAAAGCCAGTGAAATTACGCCGGTTACCGTCCTCCATTCACGCACGGGGGTCGACCGGCGATCGTTCTTTTTTACGGCCGCCGCGACCTACGACACGCCAGCTCTCGTTTCTCACTGCCAATTTATTTCCTTCATTCGAGCGGGAAACGTCTTCACTGCTTTCTCACTTCGATCGGAGATAGTTTGCTCTAGAGAGATCGATGATCACTCTAGTATAGGTACTTTCTTTGTATGGCGATGTTTCTAGCCACCTGTCAGAGTTTTAACGCTATCTCTACCAGAAGTCTATTAGTATTGGATCACATTTTCAAACGAAATTACTGGATCACATTGTTCGGTTAAGCTCCTAAACTCCTAAAAATAAATAACATCATGGATGGCTGAATTCGCTGGGAACTGTCTCCAACGAACATCGTTCGTATACTGCTGTATATGACACGATGAGCCATGCTCGAGACATGCTTGTCCATATCCAGCTAAAGTGCAACTGCGTCGTTTTTCCAATGCACGTATCAACGCCAGGGATCCGTGATGCAAATAGGCGAGGTGTGTCGCAGACGGTGGAGCAATCGCCAGAGCTCCTTGCTCCCGCCCGTAACAGAACACACAGCCTATATTTCACATGAAAACACCCTAGGTTTCCTATGTACCCTATGTTCGATATGATAAGCAGAACCGGATCGTTTTTTGTACTCGATCTCGACGGTCAGGAAATTCCTATTTGCCCGAGATTCCTCTTAGAGGTCGAGGGTCAAGCATCGTTTGTCGTTAACACCGGTCGGCTTGACGCCACATCAAGGATAGAGGACAGCGTTCCTCACAAATGTTTTCGCACCCCAACGGTGGTGTTCTCGCGCGGGACAAGGTGCAGCGAAGCAGGCAGCGAAGCAGGCAAGCTAAGGCGAGAGCCTCGCCCCCCAGGGCTGCCGTTGGGTCAGAAAAGACCGGCTAAATTATGCAAGCAAACGTTCAGGTAGTAAAGTGTTTTCACGTAGCGAGCGCGGAACAGGCCGTTGCTTGTGCCGATCCCTTCCCCCGTACCGTTTTCTACGTTCACCTTGCTCCTTCTCTCTCTCTCACTCTCTCTCTCTTTCTCTCTTTCTCGCTCGCTCGAACAGAAGGACCCGCGATCCTCGCGTTCAACCCCTTTGCACCGCGCGAGCTACCAGCCAACTCGCTACCTGTCGGGTCCTAAGCAAATATTTCTCGGCAACGTTCGATCCAATTTGACGCAATGGGGCTGCGCGAAATCGAATTAAGGGCGCATTACTCGAAGCCGCCGCCGGGCCCGATCGATCCGGACGCCCAGACGAAACACTAAAAGATTGGGGTCTTGCAAAAATCTACCATTTCTAGGATCGCTGTGGTCACTGTAAGCTCTCAACCCTTCAAGGATTCTTCAGGAAAAGTTTCCAGTTCCTTTCAATGATTTGGATGTTGCTACCGAAACTTTCTAGTAAAATTGTATGTACTTTTGTTGCTGTTTGGTAACAAGAGGAGCACATACTGTACAGACAACGTAATCATCTATAAATGATTCAATCGTAAATTTGATCCAACTTTGAGGATGCATGGAAGAAATGGATTTTAAGCGTTCTTCAGAGATGCACGAAGCTAGCGACGAAGCTCTTGCCTTTCCCGAATTTTTCAAAGAAGAATGCTAAGGGTGACAGTCTCGGGGGTCCGAAACGGTCGCGCGTGTAATAAAGTTGGCAAAGAAGCGATAATGGCGGGCTGGCATTAAAATGCTCGTAATTCCAGCGAAACAGCCGACGCGCGGCGTGTAATAACGGGCCGCGTAAATGACAGAGCCGCACATAATTGGCATCGGAGGTGCGCTCGAAATTCCTAGGTTCGGTAGGAGCTCGGCTATACTTATCGTTTGAGAGGGCCACGGGAGAGGTATCGCTACCCCGCGTTTGTTGTTCGTTCTCTTCCGCGGTGTTCTTGTCAGTCGATATTACGCGTTGCTAGCCTAGCCTGGGGACGTGCGTGCGGATTCCGCGCTGAAACCTTCGAACAGCTACTTGCCCTCCGATTCCATGGAAATCCCTCGAAACCGGGCGCGAAAAATCCGGGAAAACTAACATAAACCCTCGAGGGACAACCGTGAATCGAGGTAAAAACGCCTTTTCGTACTCAGGTTGACAATTTACTATTTAAAATAGATATTCCAGTTTGTTCCTGAATCTACAACCAAGAAAATAATTAGAAGACAGTTCGATGGATGGGTTAATACTTTGGTTTGTGGTTGTATAGCGATTGCAAACGAAGCACCGAGACAGCGTAAAGCTACGAGAGCCGGAGTTCGCGAAGGCAGCAAAGGTGAGCGCGTAACGCGTCTGCCTCGGCGGAGCTCGTCGGTGCCCACAGGTGCGAAGGCGCAAAGCCAGCTGGGTAGTTGAAACGGTACGACACAGGGGGATCCCGGCACACGATGATCTAACTCACCCCTCCTGAGGGGTGGCTGGCACGTACTGCATAATGCTGCTACCTGTGGCTCTCATTTAAATGTACTAAACCTCGCTGGCTGGCTCGGTCTCTCCCTACCGCACCCCCCCTCCCTCCTAGCCGTTCACCGCGCCGTTGCTTTCGCGCCCAGCGAAACAGGCTTTTTATTCCACCGTTTCTATTGATACCGCCCCCGAGGGGCCCTACCGGTCCGCGGTTCTCGCTAATTAATCACCCTGGGACGAGGACCTGTAGCTTTGCAAAACGTGTCGATTTCTCCCGCGCATCATTCTCTGACGACAACACCCACAGGTTCGTATCGGACCTCGGTCTACACAAGATTGTCTCTCGTTTCGAAACGGAGAGACACCGGGGGTGGTTGTTGCATCGCGTCGGGAGACCGTAAAAGAGAATCGTCGGTTCGCGGGCGCAGTGTCCGCTGCACCTGTTGCACCGCGAGCTACGCGAACAGCAAGCAAAACCGGGTCCTACTGTCGCCAGAAGGTATTCGTCTTTCGCGGATGCTCTCGCGCGAAATTAGGACCTGTTGCGCGCGCGATCGCTCGCGGCTCCGCGAGTATCGGCTCCCGACGAGGACCACCAAGCAGCGTAGCTCTCCTCCGAACGAGAAGGAATCCGTGGGAAATTGAGAATCCATCGACGGTCGCGACGTCGAGGTGTTTGCGCGACGACGACGACGGGGACGAGAAGGACGATGGTAACGACGTCGCGGTGGAGCTTACCTGAGCGTACCGGCGGCGCGCGTGTCGAATCGAATCGAATCGAGTCGAGTCGGGTCGAGGTGAGTCGAGTCGGCTCGAGTCGGGTCGTGCCTATGGTGGGGAAGGACAGGGGTGAGAGCAGTGGCGCCTGGGGTGCGTAGGATGCCTCGGGGGCGCGGCCGAGTTAGGCACCGCCCGACGGTGACGTTTGTCGACGGCCACCTTGCGCGGTTTTCCAATCGGAGCTCGTGGAGCGAGTTGTGGTAGGGATGTGCAGGACGGTGGCGCGCATGAGTCGGTTCCACCGAGCGGCGGTCCGGGAGCCTCGGGAACCTCGAGCGAGCTGCGAGGCGAGGCAGTCAGTCGCTCTCAGCTACGACATGCATAACGCATGAGAGAGCTCGAGCGAGATCTTTTGCGAGTCGTCGTCGTCTCTCCTCTCGCGCGCACACATTCTTTCTCGCTCTCGCGGCCACACACTCGCGCACGGGAGAGACTGAATCGTACGCGAGGAAAGCGTACACGCGCGCACCGTCGGAGGAGACACCACCGTGAACGGCTTTTTACTTGTCCGGCGTGCTGCTCCTGGTCCTGGTCCTGGTGCAAAGTCGTCACTCGCTACCAAACCGCCAGCCGTGGACCCGTATCTCGCGTAATCCGCTCGAGTACGGCCGGTCGTGTCCTCGGGCCGCCGCCGTCGTCGTTGTTGTCGTCGTCTTCCGAGCGGAATCTCGGTGTCTCGCGAGTGTCGTCCGCAGAACGGTCATCAGTGATTATTACACCACCGGTGATGAGTGATGATTCCCCGTAAAGAACCGATCGACCATCGCGAGTGATTATTCTACACCGCCTTCGTTTTTGTTACCCGCGTTATACCTGCTGGTGTGTCCAGGTATCCGACATACCGAGCACCGATCGTTCGAACAGGACACACGGTGCGTAACCGTCTCCGACGGGGACACTCCCCGGAGGACTTATAGCAGGGACTGTTCTCCATTGTTCCGACTCCACTGTCACGGATTTCTCTCCACGCTCCGACAAACTATGGACTACGAGTTGTTTGCACGCGCAACCATGTTGCTCGCCAAGGATTTCGAGTGCCCCCGCGAACGATGGACTGTGCGCTACGTGTGACTCGCGATCCACGAGTCTTCGTGAGATAGAATCGATCCAAGCTGTTGGACCGAAAGCATCTACAGCAATCTTTCCCTGTTCGTAGCTTCGGTTACGAAGAAAAGTTTCAGAGTATACCTAGATACCACCGCATCGTGTACAATCTCACCGACAACGTCCGGGAGAGTAGCAAGAGAGTATTAAAAGGCTCTAGAAGGGGTTCGGAAGAGCAGTGAAAAGAGGGGTGCCCTGTCGGGGCAGCCCGATCATCAGGGACTTGTCGGGAGTGTTTGTGTCTGTCAGACTATCTATAAATCGAGTAAAAAGAACCAAGCAAGCGGGTTTCGCGAAACCTCGGCCGAGGGGAAGTAAATGGCTGCTACCACGTACATGCCGATTGGTAGCGCAGTGTCGTCCGAGCTTGATGGTGGTTCGGGTACCACGATCGGGATGAACATCGCCGTGGGTGCGTACTCCTCGAGCTCGCCTCGCAGCGCCGCCGACGCCGGGGAGATGAAGTACATGCCGGCGCCGCAACATCATCACCACCATCATCATCACCACCAGGTGACATCGTCGCCGTCGCCGAACGGGCTGTCGCACCCGTCGGCGGCGTCCCTCTCGTCAGCGAATCCCTGGGTGAGCCTGCAGCCGAGCAGTGACCATTGGGCGTCTTCGATGGGGATGCATCACACCAGCCATCATCCTCACCATCATCCGCACCAGACGAATTCCGGGTTGGACGTGAAACCGTTGGCGGCGGCGGCTGCTACGGCCGCTGCGGCCGCAGCTGCTGCCAACGACCAGTCGATGCACCCGCACCGCGGTGGGCCCCATCAGTCGCCGGGGATGGCCTCACCGCATCCTTGGCACGCGCCGGTCGTGCCCTCGGCACACTATAATCCATCGGGCGGCGCGGCCTCGCCCACCACCCTGCAACAGTACCATGCCGCGATGAACGGCATGCTACACCCGCACCCTCACCAACACCATCCTCAGCTGCACAATCACCAGACCGGTCTCCATCCAAACCTGAGGGATCCGGGATCGCCTGTCGGCCACGCGCTACACCCAGGCCACGCGCACGACCGGGATCACAGCGCCGGCGAAGACGAGCAACCGACCTCCGACGACCTCGAAGCGTTCGCGAAACAGTTCAAGCAACGACGGATCAAGCTTGGATTCACCCAAGCGGACGTCGGTCTGGCGCTCGGTACTCTATACGGCAACGTATTCTCGCAGACGACGATATGCAGGTTCGAGGCTCTACAGCTGAGCTTCAAAAACATGTGCAAACTGAAGCCGCTGCTGCAGAAATGGCTCGAGGAGGCGGACTCGACGACCGGCTCGCCGACGAGCATCGACAAGATCGCCGCGCAGGGACGGAAACGGAAGAAGAGGACGTCGATCGAGGTTTCGGTGAAGGGAGCTCTCGAGCAACACTTTCACAAACAGCCGAAACCGTCCGCACAGGAGATCACCTCGCTGGCGGATAGTCTGCAGCTGGAGAAAGAGGTAGTCAGGGTGTGGTTCTGCAACCGACGGCAGAAGGAGAAGAGGATGACGCCGCCGAACACCCTTGGCGACGGTATCATGGAAGGCATGCCACCCGGTCACCAAGGACAAGCGGTACTACATCAGGGCTACCATCCGCAGGATCACCTAACCGGCTCGCCTATGGGGACCCGCAGCCATAGTCCGCCGATGCTCAGTCCTCAGGGTCTCACGGCCCACTCGTTGGCGGCCCACTAGCGTTCGCCCGGGCCTCCCCCGTTAGGCCTCTCGATAACCTCACAGAACTCGGCGAACAATCACCCGGTGGCCTCCGCGCCGCCGGATGTGCTCCCTTCGTACTATCATCACTATCTTCAGGCGCGTACCGGTAGCTACACCACCAACTCGTAGCCGTGGTCGGAGAGCTGCCTAGACGCGACTCGATCGCGATCTTCGTGCTTCTTCTGATCGACGCGCGCCTCGACGCATGAACGAGAGCAGCATGTTTCCCTCAAGCACCATACAGCCGGAGCCAGAACCAGCCAGCTAGCCAACCATGGTGGTTGGTTCGGATAAAGCGTTGGTCGCTTTTTGTTCGACGAAGTTCAACGAGGTTTTATGAGGCCTAGCCCGGATCATCGGGGAGGCTTGTGACAACAGAGAGCACGGTTCAAGGAATCGTGCTCGACACCAGACACCACCGTCTCGGTATCGCCATCCAGCAGCTACGCCAGGGAGTATCGTCGTGGTTTGTTGTTCGTCATGAGATCGCGACGGTCACCGGAACCAAGTCTCCTATCTCTTCGGGATCGAGTTTTGTCCGTGATCGACGCAACAAGCCAGTCTCAACCACACCACCCCCTGTGTCGGAAGTGCGTAAAACTCGTCCGCGGTCGACTCGATCCGTCCGTTTGTTTCAGCCCGTTCGTTCGTCCGTCCGTTCGTCTATAGTTTTTGTTTGGTTCGAGGACCCTCTGAAGAGCACAGTGGTTTTCACGCCCACGCCGTCGCCGTTGTCGTTGTTGTCGTTCGCGACGGTGAGAATCGACGGGGAATAGAACAAGTGCGCGCTTTGTATTTGGGAAGAGAGGAGGAGAGATAGATATATATAGAAAAGAAAACGCGCGCGAACGGTGATGATAATCGAGGGAACGTTCTTGTTGTGCGCCGACGAACGACGGGAAATCGTGCTTCGGGGATGTAGGACCGAGGTGACGAGAGAGAGAGAGAAAGAAAGAGAGCGACGGACGGACCGTGTACATACAATACATACGAGAGAAAACGAAAGGAACACGCAGCCGGAGGCGAAGAGCGGTGGACGTCCGCGCGGGATTTGCTCCGCGCAAACCCCGCCGGATGATGTAACATAAGTAAATATGGACTGTAAATAATGTACTAGATAAAACTAGTAAGTTAAGTGTGAGAGCGCGCAGCGTACGACGTTGTTTCGTTCACGTCGTCGTCGTCGTCATCGTCATCGTCATCGTCGTGGTCGTCAGGCGTCGTCGTCGTCGTCAACGTCGTCTACACGTCGTGGTCGTCGTCGCAGTTGCCACCGACGGGCCCAGAAAAACGAGGCTCTCTTCGAGGCCCGTCGGAGGAACGAGGGAGCTGCGAGGAGTCGAGAAATCGGAGATGGGTACGACGCGAGCGTTCGAAAAAGTAAACCGCGCGGCAAAAACAAAGCAAACGAAAAGACATAAGAAACAAAAAGTACAGGACACGCGTGACGAACACGGGGAATTTTCGAAAAAAAGTAGAAAGAGACGCGCGTGTCCGGATAATATCGTGTGCCGAATCCTAGCGACAGCGGAATCCCCTCGCAAAGAAAAAACCCCTTCTGTATAAAGAGTAAGTATATAAATATATATATGAACAAATATATATATATATATAAAAGAACGGAGACAAAGTGAAAATATAATGTATAAACGTGGCGAGATAGATCCGTGTACATGAGAAAAAGAAATTTTTATTCAGTGAAGAGAGAAGGTCCGGGAAAAAATTTATATATATATATATATACATGAATTATTTGCGATATGTTTTTTTACCGTCGCGTCGAGGCAACTGTTCCGTGGTAAAGAGAAGCGACTATTGTAAACGACGAGGCAGGTCTGTCATTATTATTTGGTCACCAATTACGATGGTTTTATTATTATTGATACTATATTATTCGTCATCTCTTTATTGTCATTTTATTATTATTCTTTATTATTACCGATTATTATTGATAGTACTATTATTAATGTTATTATTGTCGATCTGTTGCCCGGAGGCTAATCGCAGAGCGAGAGTCTCGCGTTGATCCGTCGCCGTCGAGCACCGCCGCGCGCCGGCCACCGAAAAATATCGCCTCTCTCTCTTTTTCTCCGTTTTGCAAGCTTTTCTCGCTTTTCGTTTTTCGCCTCGTCTCTCTTCTTTTACTCGCGATTTTGGCCCTTCGCAATAGTGGTTTGGTTCTTGATATTCTTCGGAGTTCTCGGTCTTTGTTTACGGAGTCATTCGCCAAATCGCGTTGTCACGCTCTGCGATTGGCCGCGCGCTGATTTTTCCGCCGGCGAGTAATCGATTCCGGTTCGGTCGTCCCTCGGCGTCGCGATGGCGGACCCGTCGCTTTTTCCCTCCCCCGTTCTCGCGATTGGCTGTACATATTAGGATTATAGTAGAACGACCATGTCGCCGCGAGACAACCGATCCCTCGATCTTTCGTGGGATCCGCGAAAACCGAACGACGCAATCTCGGTGAATATTTCATTCGAACGCATTTTTGTACCGTCCGACAGATTCTCCCGCGCGAACAAAGCACTCTATGGTGTCGTTGTTGTTGTTATTGCACAATAGTCGTGTAAAGACTGTTCGAGAGCTCAATTTTATTTATAAATCACAGATCAATTCAACAAGGTCTCATCTTCTCATTTTCATCTTAAAATTGGTTAACAAGCTATACAAATGTTGTACATTAGTAGTACCATTTAGAGTAACTGCTAGTGAAAAGATATTCTAGAATTTCTCTTCGTGAATCCTGTAGATCCAGTTGGGAGAGTCTCTTCGTTTCATTTCAATCTGAAAAATGTCCGAAGTTCAATTTCTTTCGAATTGCCGAAGCTTGAAATGGCTCGGTAAGCTGGAACGCAGCATAAACCGGGCTCGATCCAAGGAAAACAAGAATTCCGCGTTGTCGATCGGCGTTTTTCTCAAAAAAAATCATGGCGGTGCAGGTCTTAGCAGGTTGGCACCGATCTCCTACGCCGCGCGTTTCGCAACGAATAGGCATGTCGTCGAGAGCTGTACGCGTCCTCGGGGCTCCTTTTTTAACGCCTTTCGTCGCGTAGGTGGTCACGCGGTTTGTTCGCCGGTCCCTTCGCTTTTTCTCCGCGAAGCCGATCCTCGCCGTGGGCCTTACTCGGTGCTTGTGATCGTCCGGGGACCGGGTACAGCCCGTCCACATGTACCTACGCAAAACGAAAACTTCTCTGTTCGCGTTCTTTTCTTATTTCTCCGGTAGGCTCCTCCGCAGGGTGTTCCAAGTATCGAGAAAAGGGACGCGCGCGCGAGCGAACTTGTCGCCGCCCGCTGCCGTTTTCGATCGGGTCCGATTCCCAAGACCCCATCGCGCACAGAGAAAGAGAGAACAGAAGAAAAAAAAAAGAAAACAGCAACACCACGTCTCGAATGAATTCCTCGAGACACACGCGCGAATTATGCGAAACGTGTACGCCCGCGAGACGATCCTTGACGCGATCTGCATAAGCGAGCGGCTTTAGCGGGACTCGCCGCGATCCCAGTAATTGTTTTCTGGAACCCTGATTCCTCGGTAGAAATTTTTACGCTATTCGTCGATGGTTGTTTACTGGAAACCGTGCTGGGACTGAGATCTGTCCGTCGGTGACTGATCTAGGACCTTAGGAGTTCGTTGAACAAGCTTCTATGTATAAGCGGTTTCAAGTTTCTTCATTGTTCTCGTCTGATTTGTTGTCAGAAACGAATTACACTCTGTTGCAATTTTTCTACGTCTGGGCGAAAATGTGTCAAGACCAAGTACATTCCGTCGGCATGTGATCTAGGACCTCGCAGTACACTTGACAGTGTTCAAAGTCACTTTAATACAATCCCTATAGTCTACTCCAAAATATCGATTCATTGTTATAAATTTACTACGTTCACTTTTACTATTTTTCTACGTTTTTATACTTGCTTTTACACTATGACAGGAACAAGTAGGATCCGTCGGTACATGATCTAGGATCATGTAGTTCGCTTGACAGTTCTTAAAGCTGCTTGAGCAGGACCTTTCATCATTGTCTGTAACATTCATTTAGCATTTCTAATATTTTACACTTGGTTTTATCACTGTTCCATCTCGCGACCTGCTCTGACCCGTCGCCCGAGGATGTAGGACGTTGTAGGATCCCTAGCTTTATCGATAAACCCTCCAGTAATTTTATCGAAACTTAAACATTAGATCGTTGCCATAAATTGGCTATGCTGTAACTCTTTATGCTCTATAATCGTTGGTAACCGTGTTAGGACCATGTCTGTGTTAGGTTTGAGGTAGGATGGCTTCTAAAACTCATCATTTACTTGAGAATCGTTCTATTTCATCAGGATTCACACACTGATTCGTTACTATAAACTGATTCAAACCTGGGACCCCTAAAACATGTCACCAGGTTTCCCTAACCGAGCGCTGTAACTTTATCACCGATTTCACAGCCCCGACCCCTCGGCCAACAATTTTTCAAACAGCAACGACAATTCCGCACGATGTTTAAAGGATCATAAAATCGCTGTCAAGCGCGGAAACGATCTCACAGCCCTTTAAACCCCACGAGAATCCCCATTCGCTCGCGCGCAGGTCCCGGTGCGTTCGGATAAAAGCTTTTGGGAACAGGTGACACATTATCGTCGGAACGACTCAATCGTCGGAGTTTCTACGAGTTTAATAAGGGGTGGGGACCGTAAAATCGGGCCCGAGCCCCCGAGACATCGGATAGATCCCGCCGAGGCCCTGACTCGTTATTACGCGCTTAGGGCCTAACCCGAAAGCCGCTCGTTTCCGTGATCCATCCACATTCTTGCCTCTAATGATAGGTTCGCCGGCCCCCGGATTCGAATCGTTCGCCTCGTTAGAGTCGATTCCCGAAAATCGGGAAGTCACGGATCTCTCGTCGGGAGAGGGGGGCTTGAAATCTAGGGGATCGAGAGGGGTGCAGGGATCGGTGATTTCTCCTCGAGTGATCGATATACGGCTTCATTAGGCGACAGCTCGCGGAGCCGATGCTCGGTGTCGGGATTACGCGCGTTATCGGTGACACGGTTTCCGTGATTATTTGCTCAATTGGCCGGGAGAGTGGCGATCCGGCCTCGGCCATCACCGTAGAGAGACAACTTTCGGGAAATTTTCCAAAGATCATGTGCGAAAAGACAGGTGTGCAAAGCGGTCTCGAAATTTTAATTAACCCCCTGCTAATCGAATCTCACTCGTGACGATCTTAACTCTTTGCACTCGAATGGTGACTCTAGGGCGGCTGTCAAAATTGCCATGTCATTATTTGAAACAGTTTTTAAATAATTAAACTCTTCTGTATTCTAGAAATTGCAATTTCTAGCAACTTCATGTGAATCGTGTACAAAAGAGTACATCGACTAAAAGTTTTCTAGATTGAAAGATATGCCTTGATCTCGGAATTCAAATTGCTTCGAGTCCAAAGGGTTAAATTGAGTCTGACGAAGGTGTATGTTCTTCATCGATGTTAATACTGCACGTACAGTTGGATACATAGAAATGGGGATGAAATTCACGTCTAGACTGTGGCACTTTATGCAAGATGATAATTGTTATTAATTGTTTTCGTTGTGATTTCAATTGCATCTATACAATACAATCAACATGAATTTCTAATCGTTTTAAATATTACGAAACTGACAATGCAAAGGGGTTAATAATCAAATCGACGACGAACTTAAGCTGAACCTTGACTCAATTTGTCTTTTCCTATCAAGTTGCCATATCAACGAGGAGATGAATGATTAAACATAGAACTTTTTCAGAATAAAAATGAGACGTCTGTGAGTTTTATTAAATTGACAATTCATACATCCAGAATCCGTCTTGGATGGTTCATAAGGGATGAGACGAGATGTGGAACCTTCTCTATAGCAAACCAACTATTCGTAATCTACTTACATCAAATTTATATTGTTCCCTTTCCTTTGTTATTTTCCGGGAAGAGATAGAGAACCAGAGGACAGGAGCGAGAGGCGAAACCGAGGGCGATTCGTCGAGCCGTCGAAATCGATCGTGGCCACGTTGTTTCGTTAATTTTTGCTCGTTTGTCTCGTTCCCCTAACACCGCTGTCTAATCCTCGTTTCCGCCGTTGGAAATCGATGGAAGCACCGCTCGCAACTATTGTTTCGTTTCAAGAAAATTGTACTTCCGTGAAGAATCGCCAATATTTCCGAGCGGTGCAGAGCTGGTTAGTGGGACAGGCCTGCGACGATCTCATCTGCGCGACGAATCTCGCGCGGAATCCGCGTCGGACAGCGCGAAACTGCGATCGGAAGCGCGCTCGATCCGCGTGCGTTGTACATAGGCGAAATAGTGATCGACGATCGAGGCGTTTTGGCAGCGAGAGACAGCCCTGTCGAACGAAACGCGAAAGCAAACGGGATCGAAGAGCTCAATTAGCTCGCGAGAATAATTAATACATTGTGGACGGGTACGCTGTCCGTATGGTTCTAATTAGGTTATCGTAAATTGAGAAATAAATTCATGAATACGTTGAACAGCGCCTAGGATTTGTTGATCACAACTAGACTGCGGGTCGCATGCGTTTATAATAAAAATTGGTCGAATAGAAAATTTGCTTAAACTTCCTAAAATCATTAAAAGAGAAAACACAGTTTCATTTAACTTCTGTTTCTTGTAATTCGCTTGAACAATTTCTCATTTGCATAATGAAACGCGTAATGATTGTTTGAAAATGTTTATTGTTATGGGAGAATATTAAAAATCATCCACAATGTGTTAAGAGCTGCTCGAGGAGTTTATCGAATCGACGATCGTTGCAGTTTTCGAGTTCCGTTCTGGTTTATCTCGCGAGCGTTGATCGACTTCTTCGATTTCGCGAATTTCGGTGACGCGCGCAAACTTCTGCGTCGGCGACCATGCCTGTGCTGTGTGCTTGATAGTGTGCGATTCGAGAGAGAGAGAGAGAGAGAGAGAGAGAGAGAGAGAGAGAATGAATGCGAGAGAGACGTGTGTAAAGATACTTACAATTAGATGTACGCGAGGCACACGCGCGAAACAAGATTTCGAAAAACGATACACACGAGAACGCGACACGCGAAACAAACGATACCCGGAGATTCACCGCGAACGAATCAATTGTACACAGCTCCTCCTTCTCCCTGTATATTATTATAATTAAACCTTAATTATTATTAACGTAAAATAAAGATCTGGCGAATGGTGGTGACGTTTTGTTAGAATGGCAGAAAACTAAATTACTACTGAATTTTAATTAATAAACGACATGAAAGTAATACAACAACATAACTGGCGTTTTCTTTTCTTTTTTTCTACATTCTTTATCATTCTTCGCATTGACTCAAGTAGTCCACCCCCAACTAACCGGACACCTGGCGGATAATAAATTCCATTCGGGACTGGCGAATACCTCACTCTGTTGCGAAAAGATAATTGGACAATTCCTTAATACGCGGAAAAACAGCGATTATTGAAGCCTAGATAACTAAGCTGTCCTAAGAGTTATTACGCTAGACTGCAGATTTTATGAGTTCACGGGAAAAGTTGGTAGGCGAATTATACGGTAACAAAAAAGGGTAGAAGAATTCTAAAATCTTGACATTTTTCAGTTTGCTGCGTTTGATGACAGTTTTGTTGTGCTTAATGATCCCCAGTGGCACTCAGCATATAATTTTCTGAACGTTATTTTTAGACAGCGGATCTTTATGCAAAATAAAAATGTTTTGTATGAATTACAATAAATTGGAAGGAAATATATAAATTTACTATACTTAAAGTTTTCGAATATTTTAAATGAAACATGAATGCATGAAATCCGCTGTTTAGTTACTTTTATGCAATTATTAAGCATTGCATCTCTGATGAGTGAGCAAAAGAGATTAGTACAAATCATCATTTTCAAGAAAAGTGGGATACTCCTCTTCGTATTAAAATGTATACAATACAATATACATCGTGCAAGTCTAATGGGAAGAAAAACATACCGATTAAAAAAAATATGTGATATTATATACATTTGGTAAATATGGTGAAAAATTCTTAGAAATACGTATAATACACATTCTGTGAGTCTGAAGGGAACAAAACAAATATGAAAAACATACTTTATCCACTTCTCTGTAAAAAATACAACACCTCATCTCGTATAGCACTTTAAATGCGACTAACGATTCCGATTTGCACCCTTTTGTTTGTGCCACCGTAGTTACCCACAAGGTAATGCTAAATCGAGTGAAGATTAAGCGACAGCCACGCCCGCGTTAAACGTTAATTAGCGGCGTCGCTGGTTTAATAATCAACGGCGAAAATCTGTGGCATCCGTGGTATCGGTCGGTCTTCCTCGGTCCGCGAGCATCGTTCTCCACGTAATTATTGGCCACGTTATTGGAACGGCCGCGGAGGAACGCGACCGTTAATCATCACGGTAGTTGGTGCGACAAGTGAAATAATTAGTCGAGAAAAAGCCCGGATCGGAACGTTGCGAAGCCGGTATTCCCGAGCAATGATTTCGTTACCTACCAAAGGACTGGCGTAATCCCCGCGATCAATTTCTGCGACGAGCCACTTCTTTGAAAAGGACATTGAAAAATATTTTTATTATGTAAAATTAAAATTCCCAAGAATTTCATTCCTTTTGTACATTACTCGCGCTGAAGAATTTCGTTTCTTCTTCCCTGGCGACTGAAAATGCTGATAGAGTCTCGAGTCGCAAGGTTCAATTGACATGAATGTCAAAAAAATGTTTGTTACGCTTTCAGATGGGATGACAAGCAAACGCGTCAGAATTTCTGCGAGGATTCGTAACAGTTCGTAGTAAAGCACGTTTTCCTTGTATCGCTGGCAAGTTTCTCTTCACCGTTGATGGACCCAGGATCCGCGAAGACAGTGACGCGCGAACGATTCATTAACAACGCGATTCATTATGATTCATAGCCCTTCCTGCAATTCTCGCAGTAGGCGACGCGCTGTGGTTCGACTTGCGATTCTAGCTGAGCGACACCTTTTTACTTCTACTTTCTAGCACCGCTTTTCACTTGTTTTTCTTACGATTTTGTCTAAAACGTTCCTCAGAATATTCTCACAATATTTATTCAACCGTTCGATCTTCGAATGTAGTTTCTGCGGTTGCTGTTCTGGCAATCAAAGTTTTAATGCATTTATCATCTATAAATTCATTGGTAACAACCTAGAAAAAAATCAATTTTCAACTAGAAAATTTGTAACGGTAAGCGGAGAATGAGAATGGTATTTTAAAAGTGTGCACTATGAATGCATAAAGATCCGTATTCTGACTTCTGCGTTACTTCATTTTTGATTTTCGAACGGCTGGAACTCACGTGCAGATTCAGTGCTTTCATGCACTCACGCACCGTTGTGTTAATTGTCGCTGAGTATTTTCGCGTGGCAGGACATCGCGGGGATTTCGCAGCGGTAATCGCTGCCCGGTAACGCTTAGGCGAACGCATGAAACGATTAAGCCGTTTAACGAGCCAACCTCCGAGCGCGAAAGAATATTGCGTTCTTTTCCTGGAGGATCGGCGCGCTGCGTTCGATTAATTCGCGGCTCGAAGATTTCGATTTCCGCGGCCAACGAAACGGGATTGCATAATCGCGCGAACGCCTGCCGCTTCCAATCTCGCGGCCACGGTTCCAATCGGCCGCGAAATAATTGGAGGTAGATTCTGACTGGTCCAATTTTTGCTCGCGTTCATCGCTCCGTTGGAATCGTGCCGAAATCCTAGCGTTGCGTAACATCTTTCCGCCAGGAACGATGATCTACTTTGCACAGCTGGTCGGGTCTAGCACTATCTTTCGATCACTCGTGCCCGTATCGATGTCTGGCTCGGATTCTATCGGTAACTTGTTTTTGCGATCGGAGAAAACTTCAGAAATGTGATTTACCTACTGCCTCGCGTTTTATCATCCTTTATGTCTTCATCGTTTCGCTAAACGTCCGGAATCGTCTTTTTAAGCCGAGTTATGCAAACGTTCTCAATGTCAAGCTGGTCGAATTGCTCCACCATTACACCACCAAATCAATAGTAATAAATAACAAGACACCGTATCATAGAGTAATAAATCAATAGCTTTGTATACGTGGTCGTCTCTGCGTTGGGTAATAATTTGGACATCCAAGGACGCTCTGCAATCTTGTGGACACAGTGTTGCAATTAAAACAGCGAAATCTCCGCCACCCTAATTCACTAACCAGGAAATAATCTCCTAAAGGAACTCCAAAAAGTACAAATTCAAAAGTTCATTAGTAGTTAATTAATTTTCAAAAATGAAAAGCTAGCCACAATTCTACCAGGCTAAAATCTATTAAATTCTTGGAACCCCTCATACAACCACATAATTACAGCCACACCTAATAAAAAAATGTATATCGAATGGTTAAACCGATCATGTTCACGTCCAGCGTTTAGCGATTTTTCTCGACTGGTTCGGCTGATAAATCGTCGATCAGGACGGTTTCGATCGTCGATCCAGCGATTCAACATCGATTCAACGATCCGCAGATTCTCGATAAGACTCCTGGCAGAACGATCGAATAAATTCTTCCGTGTTCCATCGATTCGAGGAGACGTCGCTGAAAGGTGAAGTGTCGCGTTACGATCTTCCTAGCAAACCAACGCAGATATTAATAATCGAACGACCGATCGTCGAGAAACTTGGAAAAGAGAGAGAGGGAGAGAGACGCCGGGCTGTTTCTACGATGCGCAAACCAGTCCGTCGTTTAACAGATTTACCGGCAGTCTAGACCCGAGAGCTATAATGATCCGGTGCTTGGGAACGAAAGTGTACACAGTAGAAACGACCTGGTGGCTGCTCGGTAACCGGCAGCTCGCTGCTCGAGAAGCGACAGCGGTCTTCCTCTTGTCCACTTGTGACTTGTTCTCTTCGTTGGCCTCGATCTTTGACCCTGAGAAGACGTTAGAATGGTTGAAAAACATTCATCAGTTTTCTTGAAGTGCAAGGTGATTTTGGCAGCCCATCTACAAGTCGTAGTTCCAGGAAACTCGTACCTGTCGATCTTTGTTTTATTAGGTTGGAGAGAAAATTCTGTCGTATTTCACAGCGGGTAATTTTGCTTGTAAATGAACAACACATGTTGCTAGCGAGTCATTGGGGAACAAGTTGTTACAGATAATGGAAATTATATTATTGAATAATATTAAACATATATTTATATAAATATATCAAAATGTTTTGAATTTGAAGCAGAAAAATGAATGATTTAATAGAGTTCTCAGCAACCGTAAATTTTCGAATCACACTAGCCCCGCACAATCGTGTCTCACGAACAGTACACGGACAAGCGTTCTGCGGAAGTCGTAATCTGGAACCAAGAATTTCTTCGATTTTCTTGATTCAGCCGTGCGGAGCACGTGTGCTGATTCCGTGAACTTCAAGGGTCGGTGGTTGATTAATCTGTGAAACGATGTTATCCGGGTTTTATCGATTACGGATCACGCTCGATCAGATTGAACTTCTAGCGCATGTTCACGCTCGGACCTCGAGGATAGTGAGCCGGACAGGTGAGCGTGGATTAAAGGCCGTTCGAACAATTGATTTAACGGTTGTCCGTTCCAGGCCGGCTCGTTGAGTTCCCTGGAAACGCGATCTGAACAAAGAGTGCTGTTGCTTGTGCGCCCTCCTCCCTCTCTCCTGGCGTTCGGTATCTTACCAGTTAATCGCGCGCTCCTTGCCATGCATAATTAAAGGCAATTCGCGCTTCCACGTAATAATCTCGGACTCGCGTGGATGCGCTTCGAAGCAGCACGAGTCAGGCTCGACCGGTGCGCAAGCGTTCGTCGCCGCGCCGCTCGCCAGGAACCGGAAACGCGTGTCCGCCGCCGTGATCAACGCCTTTATACGGCCAGGAGATGTCCGGTCGACGATGATCCGCCGGAATGTCTAACCTCCGTGGCCTACGTTGTCTGCTTCCTTCGAGAACACTTTGCAAAATCACTTCTGCCGATTGTTAATCACCCGCTTGCGGTGCCTGGGCTCAGAACGACCCATAGTGGTCCAAGGTTGAAACCTAGTAGCTATCAGTTAGTATCTGCTAGTAGCAGACAGAAATATTCTACCGATTCCATAATTTCAGTAAACAATTTCAGTCAATTGTGAGCGCAGTCTCAGTTCCGAAATCGTCTAATATCATCATACACTCGTCGTACACACAGTCATTCACGGAACCGCGTTCGTGGGGGTCGTGAGTCGCGGGAGGTCGCGCGAAATAGAAAAAGGGGATCGGTACGAGAGGAAAAGGCGCGAAACCAGGTGTCAACCAGGAAATCGTCGGATGGTTTCACTCGGTTGGTGCGTGACGCGCGCGAACAATGAGTACCGTAGCGAAAGGGGGTGAAACTGTCAGGTGGAGGGGGTCGGTTCGCAAGGACGATGACGCGTCGAGACGCAAGGGAGGGAAAGCGAGACGAGAAACGAGGAGCGACGAGGCGCGAACTGAGGCGACGGTAAAAGGGGTTAGACAGTCGTAGAGGGGAGAAGAGAAAGAGAAAATAGACAGAGAAAGAGAGGGAGAGAGAGAGAGAGAGAGACATTACTAGGCGGTACAGAATAATGGAAGAGAAATGGAAAGTAAGGGAAACGGTGATGGAAAACGCATACGAATCCGGGGACAGGACCGGTAAGGAGAAACCGTATAAATGGGGGTAAAAAAGGGAGAAAAAGGAGACGGAACGGCAGGAGAGTCTAGATGAAGAAAGACAATCGGAAGGGAGAGGCGATTCGACGGGGGCAGGAAAATTGGAGTTAGCAGGGTGCAGGGCGCAAGCGTAAGCTTGCTCTGCTACCCCTTCGAGCAGGGGTAGCAGAGTTGACATGCGCTCTTCGGGGTTACTGTAGTCGCCTCCTCGTCCCTCCTCCTGGTTCTCGTCTTCCACTCGCCGCAGACATTTCGTTCACACCTACCAAAATTATCGTTATAGGTGTACCGTGACGTCTGCGTACACGAGCCCCGTACGTGAACGCTCTCTCTCTCCTTCTTTCTCTCGCGATCCCTGTTACGGCTTATCCCCCAATCCTCTGATAAGAGTTTGTCGATACCCGGGATACCCTTCCACGGATTATTCAATCGGGATATCGCCCTTTCTTCGAGACCCCGACCTCTACAGTGTCCCTTCAGGATCCGATACGTGCGACCTCCTTGCTCTTCATCGTCCAACAGCGCCACTCTATCGTTCATTGCTTTCACTCTGTGCATTTTAATGTTAAACGGATTTTGACGATTTCATAGTAGCCTGGCTTAGATTCTTTCAAATTCTTTTGTCCTTATTGAACCCAGTGCACATACATACTTAATCATTACGCAAACTGGCCATTAGAAATTAAAATTTACAGACGATTTCTGGAGCAAGATCCGCAATTTAGGAGATGAATATAGATGTCTAGGAGTAGTCGATTTATTCTACATCCTATATGATAGGAAAGAAGTAGATCCTCCTACTGCATAGAGACGATTCTCTCGAAAATTGTGGTACATTGGGGGGAATCCGGATTTCTCCCGACTGTCATTGATCCAACTGACGGACTCGAGGGATTTTCGAATCTTCTTTCAAGCTCCGCAGAATGTTCTACCACACAAACTATTTCGAACCGTTCGGAAATCCTACGCCGTAGATCTTTGTGCGTTCGTAATTTGTTGGAGTCGAGACGATTTTTCTTTCACACAAACGTTAGACATCGATGTCTCCCAAACACTGTTATCCGATGACTAAGCGAACAATTCACCAGTTGCTACATTATCTAGGCTGTAAGGAACAATGTTGAAATGATACCATGTAGGACGGAAATCGAATTACTCCGAAAACTATTCAACAACCACAACACGCTTCCACCCATTCAATTCCATTACAACCATCGTCAGCAGGCAACCACCTGTCAAGAGGCTATCCACAAGTCCCGCATCTTTTCCGGATGTCGGTGATCGACAAATTTCCACAGATAGTCTAGCAGCAGCGTTATATGTAGTGTTATTTCTGCGGATGACACAATTCGACGAGTATTCCATCGTCGCGTCGGTAAGAGCGTGGCTCGCGTTTCTCATTCCTGGCGTCGTCGTTGCACGAAAGCGGAATTCGCGACAGTCTCTGCTGGTCGGATCGTCATTCGATTTCCGTGGATCTATGGATCGGTAAAATGTGGTGGAAAGGGGAATGGCGGGGAGGCGAAATCGTGTCGGGGCCATGGATCTGCTTGGGTTTCCGCGAGCAAGTCGCGGCGGCGGCTGACTCGGCTCGTTGACATTCCACGAGCACATTAGCGAGGCGTGAACGGATCCTGACAGCGGCAGCATTGATTTAATGGCCGATGCCCACACTAGGATCGTCGTCGGCGCTCGACGACGCCGTTTCTCCGTCGCGTCGACGACGTCGTCGTCGGGAACGCTCGTCTGTGCTTTGAAACGGACGTGGAGGTATATGTATAAAGGTACGTCCGCTCGCTCGCTACTCGCGCGAGTAGAAACAGCGCCGACGATACTCGCGCGGCACTCGCGGCACGCGTGTGCGGAGGAAACAATTGAACGCCATCCTTCCCTCTCTTCTTCTTTCTCTCTGCGAACCCCCTCTTTCTCTCTCACGCTCTCTCTTTTTCTCCCTCTCTCTCTCTCGTTTTTCGCTGCACTGCCATACAGCATTGAGTCTCTCTTCCTTTGATTCTTTTTCTCTTTCTCTTTCTCTTGTGCTCGTCTCGCCCCGACCCGGCCCGGCCCGTCTCTTCCTCTGCGGCCACAGGCAGCGAAGCTTAATAAGCACAGCTACCTACATTCCATTTCCGGTGCGCTGACGTCACTTGACAATCCGGCTACGGAGAGCTCGCCGAGCTCGACCACGTACGAGCCTCGTTCATCGTTTAGGTATACTCACACCTACGAACTCCTCAGCCGAACTCCGGACACTGTTTTATACGATCTGTCGGCTATAGTTTGGGTTTTCGGGGCTGCCGTCCTCTCCTCTTCATATGGAATTAATGAATCATCTAGAGACCTCGTGAGAGACCTTCGAAATTCGGTTGGATACTTGTTAGGCCATGCAGTTCACTTTCCGAGGCAAATGAAAGCGCAGATTGCCCTGTGGGGCAGTGCTCTTCGCTCCGTCTATATCGAGAGCAACGAAGCCACGCCTCCTAAAGCTTCTAGCGGGAGAAAAGTGATGAGTAAATCGCAGTTAACTTAACAAATATGGAGTTTTTTCTTCTGACAATCATCCAGGTTTTCTGAATTTTTTATTGTACGATACTTTGTAAAATGGTACTATCAATAGATATTCTTATCTTTTGCTATCATAGCCCAACGATAGCTGTTGTAAGAATTTCTAAAAAAGAAACTTACGACCTCCCACTTTGATTGCTTGATTTATATAGTTCAATGAACAAAGATGGTACAACACCTGTTCGCAGGCAATCCACAGGTACGCCAGGAATATACTCGAACAGTCGAATACCACTAAAGCAGATGTTTGATATGTGTCGCACGAATTACGAGCGGCGTCAACATGATAAATTAAGAATGTATTCTCCTCCACCTCTTTCCCTCGGTCAGGTAAAAATCTCATACATTTTTTAAACACCTATACAACCTAAATCAAGCGATCAATTAAAATATGCTCCCGTGAGGGTACAATTAACCGTTTAAAAAACAATAATACATTCGTTATTTTTAGTGCACGGGAAGTGTAGCGTTAATCGTGGACCAGATCCCTGAACCTTTATGAAGTAATAGACTCACTAGGTCAATCTCCAACGTCTGGTACCCTAGTTCGACACCCCGCACAGCACAAAGATTCGTCATTTATAAAGGACCTTCTTTAAATAAATTCAATCTTGTCATTTCTATAAGGCAACGCACACGTCATTTCCAATGCTCAATATGTTTAGTGTTAATCGTGAGCAAAGATCTCCGAAGTATTATAAAACAATAGAGTCTTTATGTCAATCTGAAGAAGTCTGCGAACCTATATGTAATAGTTTGACACCTTCGGAGACACAGGTGTGTCTTTCTAGAGGACCACTGTCCTGTGAATTCAATCTTGCCATTTCTACAAGGTCGCACAAACGTCACTTTCAATGTTCGTCAATGCTAATATCGATCTCGAACAAAAATCCTCTCTAATACCTGGCAACATACTCTGCCAGCTTGCAACCCAAAGATTCAACTTTCCATAGGACCAGAGTCCTCCACCTTGCTACACCTGACCACCTACGATACCATTCATCATGTTTCCTCGATCTTTTCGGTCGCTATCTCGATACTGCGTAGCAGTTCTCGCAGATGGAGACAGAGTGCTCGTCTATCGGAGAGGGAGAGAGAGGGAGAGAACGAGAATCGCGCGAGTCCGAGGAACGACGAACGCGAACGCGCTAGCGATCGAGCAGGTAGGCCTTGAACAGCTCCGGACCCACGCGTTGCGGCTCTCTAGGAGTGTTGGGGCTCGTACTTCTACACAGAGAGGTATATTCTCGGCCGGTGCTGCCGGGCAAAAGACAGATAAATAACTCGGGTATGGCATTGGCTAAGTAAACGAGCCTACGCGCGCGCATTCGTGAAACATACACCTGTACGGGATCGCGCGCAGCTAGACCCATGTGTATACCAGCTTCGGTGCGGTGTCCAAGCCGGCTCCGCTTCGTTCAGCTCCGTTCAGCTCCATACCGCTCGGGCATCGTTTTTCTTTCTCTCTGTCTCTCTTTGCGCTTGCGACCGGCAAATTCTCGTGTGGGCGTCGCTCGCGGATCGTACGCGGCTCGATCCTACGGACTCCAAGCCGAGCCGGGAGAGCAGAGAGCCGTTTTCATACGCGTCGAAAGAGCCGTGTGCAGGCGCGCGGGCGCCGATCGAGGCCATAGGACAATAAAGATCGCGCATAGCTCGCCTAGGTAGCCAAGATCCAGCTGAGAACCTGACTACGCGAGCCGACTTTTACGCCGCCCGCGCTCCTGTTTACGAGCCGAGCGATTTTCATCAGAGAGAGTCGAACACCCTCCGTACAGGTCTCGCCGTATTCGCGCGGCACCGAGGTCTTTCTCGTACCTTGCAGATCTACTGCAATGCAGTGGAATTTCTTCACAAGTTTTGTTAGGTGTCGTTTAAGTACATCGATCCACCTAGCTCCTCGGAAAACGTCAAGTCGCTCGGTGCAATTGTAAAACAGTTTGCTTGTCTTCATCCTCATCCGTCCCTCATTTCACGAACTGTATCTGGACCCTCGATATCAACAATAAAAGTCAGGAAGTTGCGGACAAATTTACCTACAAATAACAGAACAGCATAACTTGTTTCAGGAAAACTGTGTCAGATTGATACGAGGGACGGGTGAGAGATACAGGACTCTGACCCTACGAGAACCAACCTCCCCATTGTGTCTAGTCTCTTATGTTGCAGACAAGTAATTGAATTAGGTAGATGATCTTTATGCAAATAAAAATTTCTTATTTCTTATTTCACTGAATAAATTCCCACGAATCTATGAAATTTTTGAGATTGCTGGGTGGGTTTGACTGGTCTCAGTGAAAGTGTTAATCAAATGAAGCATCCGTGTGCCATTCTCACTATCCGTACGCTGCTGTATAGTGAACAGTAAAGTGTTAATTTCCACTTTTCACCGTACGATTAGATCACGATTTTATGAAATTTCGAAGTGTGAATAGAAAACTTGGAAATCTCGCCGCTTGATAAGTGGAATCGTTTGATTCCCCACATTTACTTGAAATTCCAGCTTGGACAGCTAATCTTGTCCTATTCGAAACGGGATTCCCTTTAACTTCAACCGAGCAGAAACTGGTCAGTGAGCAGTGTCGCCTCAAAGTCGAAGAATTTCGCGATCGGTCTGGTTGACACGGCATCTGGATTCCACGATCGAAGGACGAAGAGCGTAAATTACAGCGACTGGCTTGCGCTGCTCTTTACCGGTCGCGGAATCAGACCGGAAAGCAGCAGGCAGCTGAAAATTTTCCTCTCTCGTCGATACTTGCGTCGTCCCGTTTGCCGATCGCACGCGTTACACCTCTAACATTCTTTCTTGCACATTTCCGTCGAGGTATTACTTGACCAGAGTCGCGACAAAGTTCCCTTTCGCGAAGAGACCGGTCTCTATGATCGTTTTCATAGACACGGACTCGTTCGTTTGACAAACGAATGTTGACCCAGTACAAACCATTGAACTGCCAGTAACAGTTCTTTACTTAGTCCTGTTGACAATAGAACTAACGATATGTACATTGTTTTATAGTAACGACGCGATTCCATTCATTCGGATCACGCACGATTTTAAATCGAAAATAGAAATAGCGGCGATTATATGTTATGTATAGACTGCGGATGTTTATGCAATTTTTAATTTTTATTGGCAAATTTTCAGGAACAGCCATATAGATCTGAAATAAATAAAAATTCTGTGGAATTTTATATCATAGCACTTTTTTTAATTTTCAGAAGCCATAAATGCGTAAAGATCCGCAGTCTAGTTATGAAAATTCAGGCGATTAAGTCTTTTAAAATACAGTTGTAGAAGGATACCACTTGTTAACAGGAAAATAGGCTTACGCATGTGTTCGAAGAAGGAAGTTGAAACTAGGTAGAATATACCATTAAAAACATATTTTTAGAAATCGATGAACAATTGTCTAAACTGAATAAAAATGGCTACAATCATCAAAGTCATCTGAGTGTTGAAAGATTTTTCAGAAAAACATTTATAGAATTTCCATAATCGTGACAGAAAAAATGAGAAACGATTCGTATTGACCCGTCCGGTAGTACTAGTGTTAATTAGATGTGCAATCGAGCAGCACCGAAATTGCATAGGCAAAAGAATAATAATGAAGATGGACGTTGCACTGAGCTGGTAGTGGGTCAACACTCAACACGCGTTAATTTGCGAATAGGACGTCGCAAACCGGACAATGGGAAAACGGTCTATGTATCTGGTTCTCGTTCGCGAGCGGTACACGGGCCCGAATCGGTGCGAAGTAGCGCGCGTGCAGGCGCGTGTACGCGCGGGATACGGGCGATCTGACGGGCGACCGACCGACCGCACGCCTCCTTACTCACTTATGAAGTTAATTGAGGGCAAACGTCCACCACCGATCTACTGACTAAGCCGAAAACATACATCGGCGAGCAGGTCGAGGCTCGCGCGCAATTGCGTCGAATTTTTCTCGCGGGAAACGCCGGCGCCAATCGACAATCAGATCAAGCTGTCCGCGAGTCCACGTCCGTCCTAGTAGTGGATCCTCGAATCCATTACCGCCTCAAACCCGGACACTTTCGACACTGTCACTGACGATCACGAAAGGCCAACTTGCATCACCCTTTAAAACTAACAAGACCACATTTATTGAGACATTGCACAATTTTTATGAAATACATCTTCAAGTTGTGTTAATACTAGCACTAGATGAAAGTCTGGATTTTTCGATTTTTACACATGATGTAAAAATTCTCTTCAACCAAGTCTTACTCTTAGATGACAGATAGCCTCGGATATGAAATTTTCAACACAGTCCTTAAACGAAAATAAAACATGGTTGCACAGAGTAGGTACTCGCAAGTTCTTGCACGTGTAAAAGATTAAGTACCAACCACTTAACCAACAGAGCCATAAAACTGATTACTGTGAGCTGTTGAAATGTGTCTCAACTTTAACTTAACTCACACGTAATGTAAGGAGAGTATTTCAATTATAGTAGAAAATCGTCGTAGAGATCTCCAGCCGTTCCGACACCTAGAAATTTTGTAAAATCCTGGCGAACGTCAGCCTTAAACCCCGATCACACTAATCATTTCCGTCATCGTCGTCGTCGTCAACATCGTCAACTTTGACGTCGACGTTCGCCAACAGTTGGTCGCTCCCGCGGAGAAACCACTTACTCGCTATTGCGTTTCCATCGGCCTTCGCGGCGTGGGGTGGAAGCCTGCAAAACTTGTTTTTCCATTTTTCTTTGTTCCCTCCCCGCGTGACGACGGTGTTTTTCATTCTGTGGCACCGTCGCGCCAGGTATCGCGCGAGAGGAGCATGCACGCGGGGGCTTCGCGGAGATCAAATGTCGACGGCGACGGCCGACGACAGCAACGCGGAAATCGAGCGAATCAATGAAACATCTGGAAGATTATCGGTCACGGTTTTTACACCGGTTTTTTTACCGGCGACGAGGATTTATGGGACGTGCCAGCGAGTTTTATACGGAGCGAGACTTCCGGCCGCCCTGGCACCGCGTTATTAAACTGTCGATAACGCTCCAGCCAAGGCTCGATTCGTTTTTGTTGATCGATCAGTGACGCAGTGATCTTGCTTGTCGTGTGATCTGGTCGATCTCTGACCTGGGTCGTCCAAGACCCCGCATTCTGAGCGAACTGTAGATCTTTGTGGGAAATTGTTAGGTTGGAGGGCAAGTTTCCAGCGTATTTGAAATAAGCAGGTAATTTTGGAAACAGGAATTGATAGGTTATCCGAAAGATGGCAACAAGTTGTTACAAATTGAATAATATTTAACATATATTTTTATAAATTGATTCAAATGTTTTCTTTAAAATACGACAGAACTTTTACTCCAATCTTGTAGAATTTTCCTGTGTTCTCCAGGATTCCGATTCGTGGCTGTCCGTTTCTACTTGCGGTGGTTGGGTTGATTTTTAAACAATTTCTTCTCTGCTCTGAATAGTGTTCTGTGCATTGTAGATCGCTGAAGTGATACAAAAGTAGTCAGTATCGATTGCTCGAAACAGAAAGTCTTTTGTTTAAACTTTTGCCGTACGATAATCTGCATGACTTGAAGAATAAGAGCGGAAAAGCCATTGACGGAACGAGAACTCCGTAAACTATTTTTTGAAATTGTTGGGAAACACGGTGCAATAATTGAGCCTGGCACAAAACAAATCCTGAATAACGGGTTGCAGTGTGCGAATTTAGATTTATAGCAGGGTGGGCGGAAAAGTTGTTGCACTAGGCGTTCACGTAATATTGTTTATTATACGGGTGAAAAGTGGTGGGTATTTATTGAGCGTAACATTCACACCCACAGTTGAAATTCCGTTTCGTAAACAGTGCCATGCAGAAAGGTCCAGCTATACCATAAATACGTACTTCAAGTAGCAATAATTGAAAAAAAATGTTTGCTTAAACAGACTCAAAAAAAAGTTGAAATTGTTCGGCATTTTCTGTGGACGCAACAAAGACTCAGGCCTCTGATGGCCTAAATGATAATTAAGAAGGGGTTTATGAAAAGAAATCTAATTGGAATGGTGTAAAATGATATTAAGGAGTTAGGTCAATACATGTTCTGACATTTGCTCTTGTTCTGTATTTGGCAAGCCACAGACTATTTCAATCATTCTACAGTGCTATTTTACGGATGTTTTGTAATTCAAAGAAACAGATAAAGTTTATTAGGATTTAGTAATACGTTATTATAAGATATAAAAATGGAAATATCTATATGTGTTTTAAAAATTTTATCATGACATCACTCTTTACCTTAACACAAATATAAAAACGCATATGATTTACATTCCTGCATCTACCTAGGATCAGAGCGAACAGCAAGGTGAATCCTTTTATGCTGAAAAATCTGGTGATAAAAAGTAGCAGTATTAGGAAAATTTCGGAAAGTCGTGATGATCGTCGTCTCGACGAGCCGAGCAGGCCGCCGTCCGAGCAGATTTGTCGGGGCTCGTCCGGATGAATTATACTAATGGCGTGACAAGTTACAAATATTGAATCTAATTATGGTAATGCGCCGGTAATCTATTTGCATTGCTGAATAATGAAGACACAGGTGGCACGGAAAGATCCTACCCAGGCTCCCCGTGCGAGTGACCCAGAGACGGAGAAAGCAACGAGTAGTCTGGTTCGTAGAGAGAAAGAGACGAAGAGAGACAGAGAGCCGGATGCCCAGCTGGAAAGCAGAAGTCGCTGGTCTGCCTAGTTTCCGATTCTTCGAGTCTTCGCTCGTCCGAAGCTCATTTTCTATTTATCGTTTCCAAGCGGGACCTGCCTCTCTGGACTCTGACCTCCGGACTCTTTTTCCCCAGCTTTTCGCCTCTCTCTCTCTGTGTCCCCATCGAACATTCACGCCTTGAAGATAGGCGGGTTCTTCGGGGCACAATTGGAGCGTCGTTCGTCGCGACACTTTGCATAACTGGATATTTAAATCTAGCGGTCTGTTCGATCGAGCGTTCAACCTGGCCCGGGACTCTGCTTCCTGAGAGTGAGAGAGAGAGAAAGGAAGAAAGGAAGAAAGAAAGAGGAATAGTGAGATCGAGTCGAAACGCCTCGCGAAATATCGTATTCATTAATTCCGGTCGATCGCTATTATTCGCGGCCGTTTATTATTCATTCGGTTATGTCACTGATTATCGGCGCTCCGCTTCCTCCGCCACAATGATTCCGGGATCGAGATCGCTACGAGTTGCCGGCTGGTTTGGAAAGTCGGTAATAATAGCGTGTTTATTACGGACGCCGAGTCTATTAACAAACATGAACGATGACGGGAACGTTTAACACCGGAGACCGATTAACAATCGGAAAGGAAATTAAATCGCGATGGGATCGGAAAGTTAACCATTATGAAACTATACTTGACGAGATCGACCGAAGTATACTGCTTGCGGAAGCTTCGATCGACACTTTCACTGATACGATCAAAATGCTGACAATAAATGTACATAAAACAATGCTGATCAAAAATACACGTATATGTTTGATTGTCTTTAAAATGTTGTTTTTCGACTAATAGAAACAATTAGCAATGGAAGTACAAGTTTTACAAATTTACGAGATATAATAACACATTAAGGAAAACATGATTACAGAGAAATTTTTACTCGCAGAAGCTCCATGTTACTAAAAATATGTCCACCAGACAGAGAACATGTTTTATATTCGACGGAGCACTGTAAGTATTTTAAAATTTTGCTAGTGGTTTTACTAACTCTAAGAAATGAATTCTCACTCTAACGCTGACAAGTTCAAGTATACACTTGGTGGATAGCAAACCCGGTGACAGCAGCTCGCCCTTCCGACCGCGAAAATGACTAATCCAGGGGTTCAATTATTGCGCAACGAATCCGACAGGGCAGTAATAAACGAGAGAACAATTTCGATCTCGGTCGTCACGATCACGAAACGGCACGCGTGTCAGAGAGAAGTCTCGGGTTTTTTCGCACGAGATGTCCCCCTCGGTTTCCGAGCCGAGACGACAAGAATGCGGACGTTTAGTACAATTACGCGAACGGCATTGCCACGAATCCGTGCCGTCACGCACTCGTTGTACGAACGCGAGCGAAACGCCTTGGCTTTTTCTCGCCAGTGAAAACAGACCCGGCCCTTTTCCGCTTTGGCAACACACGAATCGTTCTCCAACTATGTCCGGTGACGTTTCATACATTTCATCCGCTTGTGAACGCCCCACGCGACCCTCGAGACCGATAAACCGTCGGATTACAGCGTTTTTCGCAGGCGAAACTTCTTCACGAATCTCGCCGGGCCTTTTCCGACCCGCCTAATCGAAAATCTGTCGCAAAGTTCTCCGCATCGGTTAACGTATGGCTCGGTGATAGGGATGCTTTGGGGAGTGGACGACGGAGAAATCTATCTAGAGATGTCGGATATTGCTCGTATTTCCTGTGGAAGATAAAATGGAAATGGCACTTTATTCCATCAATTTATGATTTAAAACCCTTATCACTCGAATGGTGACTCTGCGAAAGAGGCTCCACTAAAAATTGCTGTACCATTATTCAAAATATTCTTTACATTATTAAATACATATGTCGGTATCTGATCAATCACTAAACGTTTAGGTATTATACCAATTTCATATCCATAAAATTTTAAAAATCATAGGGAATGGAAATATTTATTTTCGAGTTAAAATAGCTCCGAGTGCAAAGGGTAAATAAAATATACAACTACTGTACATGGTTCGATCATTTAAATAAAAAAAATGTTTTAAGGATTAGTATTGTCTCACAGATACGACGTTTCACTCGCTATGCTTTTCAACGTTTTAAACTATTGGCAAGAAATCGAGGAATACAGTTCGTAGACTATGTAAGTAATATTTCGGTCCCGCAGTTTTCACATATAACATCGAGATATAACTACATGGCCGGAGGCTTTCCCGAGAAATTACAAATTCGCAGGCGCAGGGTAGATCGTGATCAGGTCCGTCCTGATCACGAATTTACGAAGAGTTTAGTCCGCGAGCCGCGAGTGTCGGCGCGCACCGAAAGGTCAATAAAATTACTCGGCCGCAAATACGCCGTGGATTCGATCGCGTACAAATGTAACGAGCGTACGTACCGAAGCGGGGGTTCGGGCTACGCTGCCGATAAATACACTCGCCGCCGATTCAATTACGGATCGGCGAACGCTCGTCCATCCTTCCGGCCGAATTTACGGTGGAACGGCACGTCCAGATGGATCCACGATTTCGTCTCGTTGGGACAGACCCGTCCATGCTTCCACCGACACGAGCTTTTCCCTCTTTCACCAAGAAACTTTATTGTGTAAACGTACGAGGGCGATAAACTTGGCTAATCGACACGCCTTTCGCGGAACAACTCCCTTCCGTTGAAATTCTAAATCGATTGGTGAACGCATTGCGAATTTTTATGGTTTTATATCGTTGGTTATTAGTTCGTAAATTGACTGAGTAGAAGCAGATGTGCATTATAATTAACCCTTAGCACTCGAGTGGTGACTCTGAATTAAAAATATTATTTACATTACTAAATATGTTGGTAACTAGGGAATTACTAAACATTTAAGAATTGTATTCTAGGTCGAACAAATGTTTAAGTTTTGAGTTAAAATAGCTCCGAATTCAAAAGGTTAATGATGGAACTATTTGAAAAGTACATTATATAAATAAAACGATAGGAAGTTGTCGGGAACAGAGAATTGAAGACAAAACTGATAAAAAGGTTTAACAATAGACGAGTTGAGGCGTTGCATAAAAGATCGATATTTTGCGAACATAATATTTCAGCCTGTTGTAAAATATGCTCAGGGGTAAATTTGACCAACTCGTTTGAAATACCTGTCCCCCTAAACACACAGTTGTTCACATCTGTTGGATGAAGTGTCTCATATTATATTCAGATTACATTCCAGCGCGGCGGGGTAGAAATTGAATTTTCGATTGTCTCGAAGAAGGTGGATCTATGGCGAGTGCAAGGTGTTAAAGGGACACTGTCACGGGGCCCATAGACGCGTGCTGACCTGGCCCGCGTGTAACGCGGTTGTCTCGTGCCACCGGCGCATTCCGCATGCCCGCGGGAGCCCGATAAAACGTATGCAGATTAAAACATTTTATTTGAATGATAATATAACACTTGTTGATGCAAGCGCGTTGGCCTAGGTTAGCATAATAAACATTATGTAGATCTGTACGGCCGCGGCGAGCTATCCGTTCTGGCTACGTCCCGCCGTTACACAAACGCCTGTTTAACTCTCCCTGTGACTGTGCGTTCAGGTTCGTGGTGCACCGCCGCTTCCCGTGCACATGCACATGCTAATACATAACCACCTGGTGTGTTTCTGTGTTTCTCTGTTCAACCTTGCCCCCTCTACCCTGTTCGGTGGCTCGTTCCTCTCTGTATACACCCCTTCCACACACTCTCGGTGCCCCCTTGCTGCATCCGTGAGACGTTCATTCATTAAAACCGAGAGACCGCGTGTGCATTCGCAATTTTATCGATGCTTCGATCGAACCGCGGCTCGACAAGCTTCTTCAGATTGCTGAGATCCTCTGAGATCTACTGTGAATTTGTACATGCAATTCACTGCGGGATGCAGCATCCCTTAAAGTAAGGCGCAGTCGAATGTCCATTGTCCATTGTCTTCGTCTTCGTGTCCTCGCCACTTAACACTAGAACTATCTATATGTATAATAATAACAAAATTTATTCTTGAAAAATTCACAAAAATAATTACTCAACTCTCTTACTCGCAAGAATTCTTGTAGAATGTTTGCTATTCTGTAGAATTATGGCCGATTACACCGATCCTCGGTTCGATTCATGAATTCAGCGATGACTAGACCGCGGGCCTTTATGCAATTAAATTTTGAAAATTTTCAAAAAATCTAGGATATAAGATATGACAATTTAGTAAGATTTTCATTTATTTCAGATCTAAAAAGACTCTGTTCGACTTTCTTAAAATTCGCCTAGAAAAATTGAAAATTGCATAAACATCCGCAATCTAGTGATGACTCAAAGTACGCGATAGTCGGAAGACGAGGAAAGATGGCTAATTGAATCGTCGCTGTTTCGAGATTAGAGAGTCGCGGAGTCCTCAGTATCTCTTATACATATACCGGGGCGTAAAACGCGATCGGCGAATGTATATTAAGCAGCCACGATTTTATGGGCTGTCCGGTAGGTAGTGAAACGATACCAGTTCTGGTAAAACGATCGCACACGGGCTCGAGATCACGCGATCCTCCGATCGATCGCATCGGTTGGAATTTCGTACCGGGACGAAAATCGACGCTGCGCCTTCCGCCTCGCCTCCGACGAGATCGAGAGCCGACACCTTCTCCTTGACATTTTCTCCGGACACCTACGGGCTATTCTCGAGAAAGAGAGAGAGAAAGATCTCTCGCCGCGGAATTCACCGTGCACGCAGCGAGTCGATGCGATCGGATACGATGGGATCGCATGGAAGATCGATTCATCGCGCTCCACACGTGACCTAACCCCTGTTCGATTCGTATAATTAACCCTTCGACAGATTGCGCGGACGTTCAAACGCTCTACGGTGGCGAAACTGTCTTCTGTTGATATTTAGGGACGTTTCAAAACTACCCCGTTTTACCCCGTGTTCTGAAACATGTGAAGCAAGAATGGGTGAAACATTATCCTCGAAATTATTCTCGAGGAGCGTATGAGAGTTAAGCGTCTGAAAAATCACTCTTACGGTTATCAAGTCTGAACCAAGGTTCGAACTTCCGCCTAAGGTCCAGTTCTTTTCTATAGCAAAATGGTTAGCCTACTGAGCGCAGACACAAACGTATAATGACCGCGTGGCGCGCCGCGAAGGACCATAGGAGGCGCGACCACTCTGAAAATCCTAAACGGATAAACATCGAGCGGCGAACGCTCGCGAACGAGTGCTCTCGCTTTTACGACATTCGTCGGACGCGTCGAGAGCGTTTTATAACCGGCCTGTTGCTCCTGGCTATCTAGCCGGCGCGGCATGACCCGTAGAAAATGGCTGTGGCGTAAAAACGAAACGGTCCACCATCGTTGCCCAGTTCTTCTCCGATTCACGCGGAAGGAAATTCTATCGCTTGGGAGGTCAGGAGACATGGTCGAAAGCGAGAAAGAGGGAACGACAACGAAAAAGAGGGAGAGAGAGAGAGACGTTCTCGCTAACAGACGGGAAACCGGAGACCTTCTCGATTCTCGATCCTCCGAGAATTAGTCGCTGCCCCCTCGAATTTCATGAAATTCCGATACCCCCTCGTCTCGTCTGTTCGGAGGACTGGGAACGTTCGCGAATCCGCTTTGCGAATCCGCTCTGCACAGCTTCGCGACGCTCGTTAACGTCGGGAACGCGACCCGTCGTAAAGCCGCGAACTTATCCGGCCAGAGAGAAATGAACGCGGGTCGAGGGACTCGCCGAGTCGCGTCGAGGCGCGAACTTCAACGGGGTCCCAGAGTATCCGAGAGAGGATTCGAGAGTATGCGAATCGTCCGAAGCCGGCCGCGATAATAGGACCTATGACACGCACGTACGAGACGTATACACGGATACGTGCGGTGTATAGACGACGGACAGTTGTGCTCTCAGGCCGCACGCTCTCTCGGTCGCCCAAGTTAAGTGGCCGGCACTCGCTGAAAATAATGTCCAATTCCGACGTAACTGCAGCACCTACGACCCTGACTCCTCTCGGCTTACCTTGAGCGCTCATTCGAAACTGGCGAGGAATGCTACGACGAGTGGGCGGCGCTCGGCTCTGCGGATCGCGTGTGAGTGATACGCGGTTTTCGGTTTGGCAACGATTTTCGCGCAACTGGTTATCTTCTAATCTGTCGGAGGAATTGTTGCAACGTTGGAATCGTGGCAAGAATTGCTTGAGACAGCGTTTCCCAAACTAGTGCTCCATGGGGAGGTAGCAAGTGCTCCGTGAAAAAAAATATATATTGAAAAGATTTTTTGATTATGTGTCATTACCTATCCTTCAACTTACACAAGGTTTGCTCTGTAAAAATTCAAAGACCCTTAAAGTGCTCCATCAGAGAAGAGGTTTGGAAAACCCTGGCTCGAGGGAAAGTCGTGGTAATTTCGATGGGGCAATTTTGATCGGGTGATCACTCTTATTTTTCAATTCGAATGAGACAAATCTAGAAGAATTCGCCACTGCTTTCACCTTCGATTTTTGCCATCCACCCTATAGGTGAAAGGTGGTTCTCGGGTCGTCATCGATCCCTAAATCACAATACTGTGTAGTAGCGTCGTACACAATGGATCGACGTAGGACGAACTTCCATCGATTCGCCGACGCGATTCGGGAAAACGATCGTGTCTGTAAAAACTCCCGTCTGTCTTTCTTCGATAGACATTAAACAACTGGCCGTGGGCTTTTGGTGACGTTTCCATTAACCCTTGCAACACTATAGCGTGTATGGCGAAGACGATATTGGTCCGGGGATACATTGTGTCTTCAATTACGCAGGCATTTCAAATATTTTGCTCTATCAGGATTACTCACTCTTCAATTATAACTATTATGAGTAGACTACGGACCTTTATGCATTTATAGCAAAATCGAGTAAAATTGCTGGAAAATTTTTCAAGCTGAAAATAACAGCATATGATTGCTTCTCTATGTATTAGAATCATTAAATGAAGAAATAATGTTCAGTTTAGTTCTCTATTCCTTGCAATCGATGCAGATCATTCTTATTTTGTAATAACTAATAACTACAAAACAAATCTAATTGCATTCCACAATTATCCAAAGTAAAAGAATCTCCCTAATCCTCTATTAGACCCATACCAACCACTCAAGCTACATCCAGGTACTCTTCAAAACTGACCCAGCCTCCCATCACAATGCCCAAACCCACTTACACCCTTCCAGAGACAATTTCTCTTTTACTATTAACGTTGAGGGGCATTCGTGGAGGATCTCGATCGCGATAGATCGATGGATGCAGGGTAAGGTGTGCGTGGCGCCCGTGACCCTCGCAACGGCAGGTGCCCTTCGTCGGGGGGCGAGTTCGATCGACTCGAGGGAGAGAGGGGGCAGAGAGAAAGAGAGAGAGGCAAGCGGCCACACTAGCCACTTTCGGTCCGCGTCGCGCCGCAATCGGATGTAAATGCCATGCAAATTTCGGGGCGAGGAGAGGTAGAGATAGAGGCGGAGGTGGAGGCGGAGTGAGAGGAGGCTGCCGGCGGATAACCGCGCTATCGGGCTACCGAATGCACCGGGTGGCGCGATAAACGGCGACCAACCGAGAGAGCAGAGAGACCAACGGGGAAGAGAGAGAGAGAGAGAGAGGGAGAGAGAGGAGCCTCACTCGAGGGAATCGCGAGCCCACGAATTCCGGCTACCGCCGCTCTCTGTGCCGCTCCTGGTCCGCGCCGACGAATTTAACGATCGCGTCCGCACACCCCGAACCGCGTCGCCGCCGACGAAATATTTACCTGCGGGAAACTCGAGCCCGATAGCCTGCATTTAGTGCGCCGACACGCTCGCCTCCCGCGACGATACGCTGTTACGTATTCAGGGGACAATGTTCGACGCCCGCTCGATCCTATCCGGTGTCGTTTCCTCTTTAATTGCGCGATCAAGGAACTGTTTTCGACGTGCGGCGCCCACCGCTAGCCTAATTTCCTTACTCGCAGATATCCCCTTTTTTCTCACCCCTACGATCCTACTAACTTTAGAATTGACCGGTGATGAGGTTTCAAAATGTGGGAAGAGACACATCCCCGACACTACGGAAAGAATTACCTTAACCTTCGCAAGATAATGTGAGGTCTCAGAGGCCCCAGCTTCAGATTTTTCAAAAGAATTTTTAAATGAATAAAATTAAATCTGTTTGTTTACTTTATATCATGTGTTATCTTTATCCCAAATCTATTAAAAACGAGGCTATTTATGAAATTCATTTGTCGGGGTCTAAAAGACCCCACTTTACTATTTATGTGTTATTAGACCTTACCTAGCGATGGTTAAATACGACCTAAAGACAGTCTGATCCTCTACCTTCATTTCGCCGTTGTGATACCTTATTGAATCACAATAGCGCATGCAAATTAAATACGACAAGGTCCAAGTTCATTTTCGCGAAGATTGACAAGCCACGTTTTTCACTTTGCTCGAAATAAAATTGTTTCGATGGTATAAAGGGATGGCGATGGGAACACAATGATTGAATCCCGCAGAGGATAGCGTTCACGTATTTCGTGCGCTGTGGAAAGTGCAGCAATTGGATCAAAGGTTCGCAGGCCAGTATTATTGGCTGAGAAATAGCATGTAGGCCTCGTTTCTGATGGAGGTACGTACATCGGGGAACCGCATTGCCGGAATTCGCCGGAAATCAATCCGAGTGGTCGCCGACGCCTCTCTGTTTCTCCCTTCCGTCCGTCGATCCGCCCGTCCGCGCCACAAATTTGCATTTCCATCGGTTCGATACGAGTTCTCGCAAGACGAGAGATCGTTCAACTGCTATCAGTTAGGTTTCCCTCCTATTTTTCATTTTTGATCCGCCCAAATGTCCATTTTGAGACGACAACCTTCTTTGGCGACGTCCCTGAACCAACAAAGTTGAACTAGTGCGAGCAGTTCAGAAGATTTAATTTACTGTAACCCTTATCTTCATATCGAGTTTATGAAATGTAGAAGACTAGGTTGAAGTGTGCCACTAAATTGATCCACTGCGATAGATCCTGGCGAATTACAAGAAAGAAGGAGCACCCAATGTCGAAAAGGCCACAATCCAGAGCCATTGATGCCATTCCCGATTTGCCAAAGACTCCGCCAATTTCCGGGTCTCATTGAATCGATTGGTCAGCGTGTTCCGGAAGGTGTTGACCCCTGACCATAGCATCTTGTCTCCTCAGACGACAATCGTCGGATAGAGGTTTTCCGGGGGCGTTTTTGCGTCGGTCCATCGAGACGGTGGTGCGTGCCAGGCAGATGGGCAGACTATCGCAAAAACTCCGTCGTGAAATCCAATTCCAGAGGCGAGAGGGACGGTCCAGGAGCGGAGAGTGCTAGAAGGAGGAAAGGAGCCAAGCAGGGAAAGCGGATCGTAGAAACGGGAAAGAGAAGGTTGGCGTGTGCGTGTTGCAGGGTTGGTAGAAGAGGGGGACGAAAAAACGCGAGGAATTAGCGGTCGGACGCGTGCAATGCGGACGGGTCCGCATTGTTGTCCGGTCGTATTAGCTATGGCAACGGTAGGCGAGAAACGGGAGGCGGAAAAGAGAGAGAAACGGTGCCAGGAGATCCCCCGAACCGAGCAGCCACTCCACCCCTGGATTTCCCGGCTTTGTTGGCGAGATCCACGCCCGCCACACCTCCCTCTCTTATTTTTGTCCGGCACGCTCCGTGATTTTTCACCGGGCCTGTTTTCCCACCCCATTTTCCCGTACCCCCTCGCGTGATATACGCGACGTTTTTCTTGTTATCCGTCGATTTTCACGGGGCACAGTGCGATGAAACTCGGACATAGTAAAACAGTTTAGGATTGGAATTGTATTGTTGAGATCAAAAAAGTTGTAAGTTCCGTTCGAAACGTGGAACAGGGGAGTTTTTTAGAAAAAAATGAAGTATGCTGTAAATGCCAATCCAGAACACTTAATTCCAGTAGAATTTATGTCAGTGAACAAAACAGGGAACGAACGAATACATAATTATTTTATTTATGTGTCATTTCGAGGATCGTGCCATACTGTTAAAAATTCATGAACACGGACCATACAGATAGTGCGTTTCAAGTTTAGGTATTAAACTCACTATTTGTATGAAATTCTCATTCATTGGGAAGCTGCGGTGAGGACTCTTCTGCGTTGGAGATCGGGATAACTCAGAATCCTCTTGTAAATTCGTAGACTTCGTTCTCAATTAGCAGAGATCCTCCGAAGTCGTGATCCCGTCGTTACCGATTGCGTTTTTCCTCGGAATCGAGTCGAGTCGCGCGTGTTTACGGTAGAAACGTTGGTCACCGGTCACCGGTCACGGTTTTTTTGCGACCGCCTCGGTGTATTCGTCGTCGAACTTTATCGCGTCACGTGTTTTTCCTCGCGAACACCTTTGTCGGTGGTGTCACAGGTTCGCCTTGAACTTTACCACCGTCGACGGCACGTTGCTCGGAACTCGTAACGCGTTGCGATTATAAAAATAACCCGTGGCAAGAAGCGCGCAGCGATCGCGCGATCGTACTACTGTTTTCCTTCGATCGTTTCGTCTGTACTCAAGCAGCAGGCGCGTCGCTACACTCTGGGTATTGCATACTGGATCATGTAGTTGCAGGGACCATAGCGCTCCTGTCGATATAAAATCCGTACGAAGCCAATATAATGCTACGTCAAACAACGGCTGCAAGTCCGATCTATATATTGATCCTTGTGGCTTTCGTAGACGATCCTCGTTAGGAAGTTTCGCGGCTGTCTGGGTCCGATGATGGAGCAGATTTCGCCAGGTTTTCAGGTCGTCCTATGGTCGGCTGTCTTTTGTGAGGATCGCATCGGTTGCAACGCTTGCTCGCATTGTGCGCCCGTCCACGCATGGTTTTTGTACGGGCGTGTTCCGCGACGGGCCACGTTCCACCGCTTCCATCCGCGTTCCGCTTGCGACGTGGATCGCTTACGGGGGTCCGTGCTGCAGCTGCCCGATCTCCTCGTGTCGAACGTCTGCCCCTGCTCCCATGTATGCACCCGAAGTGCATCGATACTCTGTTGCCAAACAGCGAAAACGTGGACGCCGCATCCTCGCGAACCATTCTTATCTGTCCTCGAGCAGGGATTGTCGAAATTACAGAAATTTTTACACGAGCAATTATTTAAAATTTACATCACCTATTAATAGCTTCCAAAAGTTATTGGATGAAATGTTTAATTTTCGAGTTAAAGTAGCTCCGAGTGTAAAGGGTTAAAACAAATTAATTTCCCAGTGTGAGATGTAGCTAGAGCCAGTTTATGCATTCTACAATGAATGGTCGTAGGCGCTTTGTAGAACGTGTCCTGAAGCATGCGTGTTCGCCAGGTCCGCAACATTGTCTTTTGGGGAGAAAAAAGGATGATACGACGCTTTTGGTCCTGTAAAGCGAAAAACCGGTGGCGCGACATGTGTCCAATGATCGTGGTCCTCTCCCAGTTTTATGGAACGAGCATAAATCGCTGGAGAAGCGAGCGTCGCCGATTTCAATCTCGGGTCCTTTCATAAAAGAACTCGTGGCCGCGTGCGCGCGCGCCCGCGCGAGCCCCGTAAGCGCGCAATAATTCTCCCTATTCTACACGGTGTTCATTAATTACCAGCCGACCGCGAGAGGCTAAAGAGAAAGAGGAATTATGGATCCGCCTTTATCCGTGCATCGGCCCCGCCACGCTCCCGAACGAAGGATATACCGTAGAATTCCCTTTTTCTTTCGTATTTTAAACCGTGGCGCCGCGATAAGCCTCCCCTGCCACCCGCGATTATTTATTATTTGCGAAATACCGTCGGCTAAATTGCCACTGCCTACCGGAGCGGAAAGTCGGACAATTTTGATCATGCTGGAATAGTAATTCGCCCATTTCTTATTAACGAGAACGATCATGTTCAAATTTTATTTAAAACTGTGGCTGCGAAACTTGTTTATGAGCCAGTTTCGTAGATGGCACGAAATTCAGAGTTAATTTTATATTCCCGCAGTTGTTCCTAACTTTTTAAGGCATGCAATTGGACATATGTACAGTTATTATAATTTAGTCAAGTGTTACTAATCTTTTGTTTGGAATTACATAAGTAGTATTAATACTAGTAGCATGAAATATATATATTAATGAACATCCCTTCGCTCCGGTTTTTAAGTTGGAAGAAAACATGGCTTTTTGCTAACATAAAAATGACACATAAACAGAACATTTGGAATTTGCTCTGCTTGCAAATAAATCAATTTCAGGATTTTCAAAGGTGTTACATGTAGATTTAAATGCTTCGAAATTTAACTCATATTCCGTTTCCGGTTCTGAACGTCTCGGATAGGATATCCATATTTCTTTAGCGATTTCTAAACTCCAGAAACCACGACTTCTATTCCCTGAAAAAAGCAATTTTGAAAAAAGAATTGCGTGAAACGCCAAGCAATCAAAATCGTTTCCTAAGGGGTTGATCGGAGGTGTCTCGAGGCAATCGCCAATCCGAAAATTCTTCCCAGAGATCGCAGCAAATGTTGTTGGACTCGTTACCGATTTTCAACGACGCGTTTAGGGTAGTTGTCGAAGAAAAGAAGACAAGAGAAAGAGACGAAAGGTGCTCCAGTTTTCGATCCGCTCGCAGCGGGAGTCGAGACTTGTGCGAGCGAACCAGTACGGAAAAGCGGCGAACAAAAAAGCTAATGCCGTACGAGAAACAGTTTATAATCCGCAGAAGTTAAGATCGAGCGACAATGGGCCACGCGGAGCGTAATAAGGGGCGCTTACAGGATTACACGCCGGCCAGGTAAACGCATTTGCCGCGTTAGCTGGTTTTCGGGGTCTGTACGCTGAAAAGAGGGGATGCAACACGGTGAGACTTCTCTGTGATGATCTAGAAGCGATATACAGGGTGGTCCGATAACTATTCTTTTGTCACGATCATGCTACTCGTGTGCTTCTCACCGGAACATTCGAAACAACTATCGCGGTCGTGTTGTTGATTTTTGCGGGAAGCTCGAACCGATAAATCGCGAGTCGGGAGGACGAATGAGAGGACGTTTGTCACCGGCTGTTCGGGAACAAACGGCGAAATTAGGCGCGAAGATTTTCGCGTTGCGAAAGGTACGCGTAACGCCGGGTATCAATTCCGATCGATCAATGGGGCTTCCCCGTGCGATTAGTAGGCGAACGCCGTTTAGCCGTTAAATACGACGTTTCGGAGCGTAATAGCGGCAATTATCGTGTTAGTAGCTATATTCCGAAGGCATCCGTCGCTTCGTACCTTTCGCCGTGTAATTACGTCTCGTTAAGATCTCGGGAATGTAATCCGGCTCGCTCGTTCGCTCGTGAGCTTGCCAGCAGAGCGGACGAAACTGGAAAACCGGAGCGCGCACGCCAGTCGGACGGACGATCCCAGAGCGTCTCTTCTTTTCCCTCTCCGTATCCTACCCCACGGCTTTAGACACCACCATCTTCAGTTTCTCGATCTGGACGGTTGTTTTTCTACGGTAGAGCTATTTCTGATGTCTCCTTTCGCGTCCGGGAATTTAAAATCGTTTTTTTCTAGACAACCCTCTGTAGTCCCGGGGGAGGATCATCAGCATAACAATGCTTTATATGACGATTTTTGGGTATGTCCAAATTCTAGATTACTTTCTTGTTGATCAAAATTGCAATAAAATTTGTTTCCTTAGTCACAAATTAACCACCGTCTATTTGTTAACGCCATCAACGGAGAAAATAATATTCTCGTTCGACGTTCACCTCTGAAACTCTCGAAAACTAAGAAGAGCAAGTTCCCCGGTCCAATTACAAGCTAAAGGGATGAGGCCAGAGAATATTCACAAGACGAGGACCTCCGTGATCCTTGAAAGGGACCGTAGTCGGCCCAGCGTGGCTCGCATAATCGACACGTGAACTTTCACGCAGCAGGCCGATCGGCTAGCAAGAAGCAAGGCCCTGCGAGTAGGAAGACGCCGCGCCGTGCCGAGGCGGCCTCGAGAGCTGAGGATAGAATGCCGAAGGTGAGCTCTGGGGGATACGTAATCCTTGGAGCATTCTCGCTCGGCACGATCCTTTTCGGCTCCTCGCTATTAACAACGGCAGAGAGAAGAAGCAGGGAAGGAGGAGGGGGAGGAGGAGGAAACCGTTGTAGTCGTCGTTGGCGTCGTCGCATAAAATCTAATCGAGCCCCGAGCAGGAAATTCGAATCACCCGAGGAATCGAGTGCGAACGCGACGAAATTATAAACGCCGGTACGCGGAAGAGTCGTCACGGATTAGAACCGGGTCCTGCAATCGACTGCAGCGATCGCGGGGTCGGGCGACATCGTTGCCATAAACCGGCACGCCTAATGGCCGCCGCAGATCGAGATCGGCAGGTTTTACAACGATCCCGGTTATCGTAAAACCAAGCGAGCGCGATTTCCGCGGCGATCGCGACGAAAGAACAATCCGCGGTGTCGGGTTTCCATGATCCTTTGCTCCGGGGTCCTCTGGAATCGCTATACCGACCACGGGTACGGAGTTGCCGAAGTAAAGCTTTATTCAAAAATCTATCCTCAGACAACGTACATCAAGCTCGATAACGTCTCTTAACCCCTTGCCGTATTTTAACGAGTCGCACTCGCGATGAAGATTTCAAACGAAGTCTAACAAATACGAATGTGTCACGCCTTTCTTTTTAGATGAAGTAAAATTTGAGTGGTGATTCTGAGAGGCGTCACTAGAAATTGCTGCACCGTTATTTAAAATATTGTTTATGTTGTGTTATATCGAGTTCATATCCACCAGATTTAAAAAATTATAGAGAATGGAAACGTTCTGGGTCGGAAGAAATGTTTAATTTTCGAGTTAAAATAGTTCCGAGTGCAAAGGGTTAAAATAAATGTAGGTATAGAAGAAATATAAATTTTCTCTCCTCTTCTGCGACATTTTCGGGGATAAAGATGTTTTAATCACTGTAACCGTAAAGGAAATGATATGGCAAGGGGTTAAATACTCCGAAAAAAAGATCGATATTACACCAGCTTCCCATCTACGGTTGGTGAGACCGTCTATGTACCGTTCAATCCCGAAATTTGTCAGAGTATCAGAGAGGAAAGGCGGGGTCGATAGATGTGGTAAAAATTCCGGGGGCCGTTCGGGATCTGATGGTGACAGATCGGCGTCGGAATCGATCCCCTATGGGTCAGGGGTCAACCTGGAACCCGGTGGTCTCGCAGCTTTTGTCGACGCCAGTCACCGCAACTCCTGCCGCACAACCTCGATGGAAAAAGAGAGAGAAAAAGAGAGAAAGAGAAGGGGCGGGTGTCCTTAGATGGTTCTCGCGGTGATTCGTCATAGGCGTGACCCAGCGACGACGACGTTCCATCCTAATCGCGTCATCGACGTCCACGACGCCCGACTTTTTCTCCCTGAAGCCCGAGATAGGATCTCGCGACGCTGTTACCGCATGCCGCTCGATACTCGCGCGCGCAACAGAGAGGAGGCCTTCGGCTAAGGTGGGCGCAGGTGCTGCTCCGGTATCTCGTTCGATCATCCGGGACGACGGCGATCCTCGAGCGGAATCTAGCTCGCGCGAAATCGCTCGATCCTCTCCGCCCAGAATGACGGAGACAGAGAGAAACAGAGACAGAGAGATAGAGAGAGAAATCGTCGAGGAAACTAGACGACTTTACCTAGACGAGAGAGCCAGTTGATCGAGACTATCGCGTGGGCGGAGAGCCGGCAGCTAGGATGGCCTTGAATCGTCTCGCAGGATCTGAGGGATTAGGACAGCGGCCTGGAAGATGATAGTTTAATCCTGGAATGACACCAGTGGCGCACGACGGCTTGGAACGATCCTTTTAGATTGTACTTGAAAAGTGGTTATTTAGGTTTATGGCTTCCTTGGGTAATTAACGACTTCAACAAACCATTGAAAGAGTCAATAACCATGGATCGATCCTCATCCTCAAAGATCCCAGACAATCTACTAACCCTTGGACGATCGGTTACAGTAGTCGGCGACTAAAAGTAGGCACGAAACCTGAAAGGAAGAAGCAGGACGAAACGGAAGAGGCTTAGGACAGTGCGTTCTTCGTGGCAAGAAGAAGAAGGAGAGCAAGAAAAGCAACAGAGAGGAACGTATAGAATCGTCGTGGCTGGTAAAGGACAGTAGGTAGCTCTCGAGCTGAGAGCGAGCAGCGGGTGCTCCGGATCCGACTGGACCGGTTCTGCCTGGATTCCCTAGGAGTTCTAGCCTTCGGGACTCGCAGGATTCTCACTGGTCACCGGTCTGCTGCGTCGCAGACCGGACTGCTCTTTGGTCTCCGACTCTTTGGTTCATCTCTCTCTCCCCCTCTTCCTTTTTTTCTGGTTCTATTAGCCCCGTTCCCTTCCTTCCTGCCTTCCTTCTCGTTTCCCTGACTACTACCCCAGCAGGGAGGAAGTTTCGTATCGGCTGGACCTGGCACACGTTTCAGCGTATCATTTATCATCGGACCAGAGAATCGCTGCGACGGTGCACCAGCCACTTACCAAACTCGCATAGTCTCTAGAGAACCTGGCCTTCCTTCGTTCTCTGATGACTTGATACTAACGCTCGGGAAGACCGGGCTCGCGCGACACCGATACCACCGACTACTATCTGATCTGTTGCCTCACAGACCGAGAAAGGCTGCTGTTGCTGTTTGCTGCTGTTGCTGCGAGGCTGTTGCTCGATGCAGTATAGCTCCCAGATCAGAGACACGAGAGACAACGACCACGGGATACACGACGCTGGGATTCTGCGCGATCCAAGATATTCCCCCGGTCTGCTGCCGATCCTATGGATCCTACTCTGACTACGGTTACTGCTGCTGCTTTCTGACTCCAGGGCCTTTAATTATACGAGTACCTACGCAATTTGTCTTGTTATCGATCCGAGATTTCAGATTCCTCGGCTCGGGGATATTGTACCGGATCCGCGATCCGAGCTGCGCCGATTGCGTTTGTTTCTTCTCGGAGGATTCTCAGCGTAACGAGTAGATCGCGGATTTTACGCGTTCACGACAAAATGCATCGGTGCGATTTAACACGAGATTTAATGACAAGAATTTAGAATTATTTTTAGTAAATGAGACATCTTCCATGTGGATTGTCTATTTTGTGATAGATTTGCCAATAGAAATCATGGGAAGGTTCAGAGTTAACGGTAGCGATTCGTTGCATCTGTGATTTTTGACGAGTCCCTTTGGTGCTCGCAAGATTCGAGGATGCTAATTTCAAGGTAGCTCTATTGCACAGAGTATTTCAATCATTACTTTGATCTTCCTTGAAAATGCAAGGTGAATCATTCGTCTGTTACCGAAGATTCCAGCGAATGGGAACTGCAAACTATACATAGCTGTCGTACAGAGCACAGAGTCGTCTTGAACATTATTCTGGTCTTCCTTCGAATTACAAGGTAAATTCGTCTTTCACTGAAGATTGGATGGGAACTGCAATTACCAATTTTGTACAGAATATTAGTACTTTCCATGGCTAGGAACAATTTAATGAGCCGACGATCTAACAACCTATTAACTCGAACCAATTATTATTTACTGTATATACTTATACTTACTACTGCTTACATACTTACTGTATGAACGTTTTATACATTTCTCTGCGGAAAAGAGAATCCCTCTCTGGACAACTTTTCAGTGAGTCTCTGTTGCAAAGGAGAGCCGATTGCTCCGCTTACCCTCGCCGGTGTGCAGCCTCTTTCAGGCTGCATCGGAATCCAGTTTTCGAATCGGGTTCCTCCTGCGCTGAAACGGTCCAGGGTGACCGTTGTCAGGAAGAAGAAACCGCTCGACACCAACCATCTCAACCGTCGCCCTAGGTTTTGTCTTCTTCGACTGTCTGCACATGGAGGAAGGTGTCTATACTAGCTGATAGAGAAAGGGTTGCTTAGGGGATAAGATCCTCCTAACCTCCACCACAAATCACAACGCTCCGTCAATACTTGTTCCCATTTTCTTCAGCACGTCAATTGACGTGTCGAGTCATTAAGTAAAATTTGTTTCTTTATTTAATACTAGCTGTACCCGGCCACGCGTTGCTGTGGCTCGGTCTGGTTAATAGGTATATAAAAACACGCGCGTATTCGAATGCAAAGTTGTGTCAAAATTTCAAAGCAATCGGTGAAGAACTTTCGGAGACTTAAGGTTTTGAACAAACGAACATTTACAATTTTATTCATATAGATATATTAGATGGAATATTGGATTGGAAACAAATCCTAATTACACAAACTGATAATACATGAAACATGAACCATTCAACCAATAATTCGAAAGAATGCTCATGTTTCATTCGTGACAAAAGACATCAATTGCTTATCAATAAAAGAGTGGCTTGATATACTTAGGGGTTGGAAATCGTCTAAATCGCTGTCCACTATCTATTGTGACAAATTCGGTCATCAATTAAGTCAGCTATCAGCGTCCTCCCAGCATTTCCGTCAATTCTTTTCGTCGAGGTCTGCTCTCGTCCCGTGGCTCGCCGGCGGGCGATTTAAATTAATATCCTCGAATTTCCCTGCGTCTTGCGCCACGAAGACTAATGGGTCTCGTCTCGTTCAGCTTGGGCCAGCCGTGAAAACGAGCTTCTTCCCTCGAGAGCGAAGTTTTTCCATCGGGAGAAAAGAAAAAAACGAGAGGAGGCGGTCTCCTCGATCGATCAACGTCCACCGTTGTTTCTCTCGTGGCGCGGTGCGCGTTATGTTCGCCGTTCGCTGCGAAAAAAATAATTTCCGACGCCACGGCGTATACGTGACACGCTCTAAATTATTCTGCTGTGGAAAATTCCCGAGCCGCATTCTTCACCTAACCCAGGCAGGCCGAGGTGTGTCGCAAACCTCGCCTCGATATCATCGTCGCTGCGAAGCGCACAGTTTTTCCGAAAGAGTTTCGATTATACCTGCTTTATCAGATTAACATTGATCAGAGACGATAGCGATCGGCCGATTAATCTCTTTTCGTGAACAGGTAGACGCGACATGCCAGCAACAGGCTTTAAGTAATTGTCACCTGCGATCCGCGCGACTCGACGGATCATTATCGAGTCGCGGCTGCTTTGCGTCACTAATGTCATAATTATTTCGATTCGTAGCTAGGAGCCGGTAATGTGGAACGTACCGTGTAATCGCGTTAATTGTAGTGTCGAGAGCGCGATCGACTTGTCGCTGGCTGCCGGCTAAAGGAAACTCTACGGCGGTGGAATCGTCGGTGAAAGCGTAGACCTGTTTTCTATGAACCTGTTCGACCGATCTGTGCGAACATTGTTGCTGGGAACTGGGACGTCGGGGGCTCGAACTTGAACTTACAATTAGTGGTTGGGGACTCTGAAACTGTCCGAGACGGTAATCTAGAGTCGCAGGGAATTACGCTGGATACTGTTGATAATGGGCTTTCGTCTATAATGTTGTCACTGAGACGACCACCTTGCGAATCTTTAGATATTAGTCACTGTAATTATGAATGGCTGAATAATAAATTAAGGCTCTCTTTCGTGAAATTACAGTTTCCTGACCTCGGATCACCGATATTCCACGGATCCCTCCTGGTCCCACCAGCTGCAGGGCCCACATCGAGGCAGCTATCGGCATTTACATCCGGTTCTCCGGAAGTTGAGGTCGGAGGTGCATCGACTTTTCACCATTCGAACGCGGAAACCGTCTGGATCGTTGTCGGATTCGAGGTAAATATAAATTTTAACCTTTTTAACCTTCACTCTGTGTACAGTAAGTCCTCGACTTACGCGGATAATTCAGACAACAGAAAAACAATGGAAAATAATGTACTAAATGACTGGGGGGTGCTGTAGGCAGGGATGGGAAGAATAAAACAAAATAAAAGAGTGTCGAATATGCAAATATTGATGTACACTAGCGACAAATTCAGCGGGTACAGAGTCCGAGGGTACCAGTGGGGTAGGAGGAGCAAATCGGTGGCTTGTGGATCAACTCGTTGCGATTCGTTAATTATTACCGTGGCGATGAGACTAGAGCGGGTCCGTGTACCCGTTCCGGGAGCCTCGAGGGGGGTGGGGGACAACGACACGGGGGTAGGGGCGAGTCCGCGAGAGACTGAGGAGCAAAAAAGACGGGGGATCGTTAGCAAGGTACAAATTTCGCCATTTGCCGCAATAAACCTTCGAACCCGCTTGTAACTTCTTCTTATGGGAGGCATGAGTAATCGCCTTGTTAGCCCTTATGGCCTATAGCGCTCATACGCTCGCCCCCTTGTCCATGGGAGGGACAACAACAACAACAACGCCAACAACGGCCGACATGCACGCACCGCGATTGCAAAAAAGAAAGCGGGAGGCGAAGAGAGAAAGAGATGGAGGGAGAGAATCGTGGAGGGAGAGGAAAGGGGGATCGACGGGAACCGATAGGGGTACGAAACGCGAAACACACGCGATATATATACCCCATCGACACCGGAGTCTGTGTAACGAGCCAGCCAAAGGACCCGCCGATCCTCCGGACCCGAACAGAAATCGAGAAGGAGAGGAAAGGAGAGAAATCGAGGAGGAGAACCGACCCGCAGAGAAAGAGAGATCGGGTCCAAGGTATTCGCGTTGTAACCGAGAAACGAGCAAAAAATCCAACGACCCGAGAAGACCGGCCGGACCATGGGGGTGGACACAGAGCTCAGGGGCCCCGAGAGGTCTCCCCTTTGTGTTTTCCCCGTTTCTTTCGTCTCTCGCAAGCGCGAAATTTAATTACCTCTCTCGCGCGCCGACGGTCTCTACCACTTAATTAGCGGCGCCTATAAATTAAAATATAGTCAGCGACGGAGGAGGGTGCGACGATGTTCACTGGGAATTTATAGAATTCGAATGGAGGGCAGGCACCTCCAGCTAGCCACTGCCTTTTTACTTTTTCCGAATTTTGATGGATCTTATGCATAAAAATCCTCAGTCCGGGAATGTATAGTACAGTAGACTCCCTTACAACGTGATAAAAAAATCGTTTAAAAAGACTATTTATGTGTATATGCTTTGTGGCAGTTTTCCAATAATCATTTGTACATTTACTGTACAATTATTGCCATCTAAAATACATTTACGCAGTTCTTTCACCAAAGACTGCAATTAAATGCAATTGCAATTAAAATCCAGTCCAGAAAGATGCACGAGGGTAAATTATCACAACAGACGAATAGTTCATTTGATTAGCCTGCGACCTTCTGGCATTGCAAAAATTTCATGAATGGATAAAAGTGCACAGTTCCAAATTGCCAATGCGGTGAATGTCTTAGGGATAGTTGGAGAGGTCCGAATGGCTTACTTATGATCCTAGTCAGGACCTTGTAGAATGCGTTTTGGTGTTCCGTGGGAATCCGCGATTCGATCTCCGAAATTCCTGTTCGAAATGATCCTCGGCGAGGTCGAGGCGTTCCTTTTCGCGGGGCTCGATTCCCGCGGACCCCCTGGCACATTCACACGCGCATTCACACGCACATTCAGCCGCACACAGGTGCCTGGAAGTCGCGTGGCCCCATATCTTAAGGACAAGCCAAGGGGGGTCCAGCGAAGGACAGCGAATGGGGACTAACACTGTTTTATCGTGTAGCCAATTAATAACGTTTCCCTGGGCCCCCTCCCCCGGGCTCTGGGAAGAAGAGATCTCGCCTCAGAGATATCCGAGGACACTCTCGGACCCCCGGAAGGCGGTTCTCGCCGTGCCGATCCCGTACAAAATCGCTTCGAGATCCGTCAAAATACCAGAAAAACACCGTTCGCATCCCCCACTGTAACCTAATTGCCAGTTAGATTTTTATTTCGGATTGATTGCGGTCGGAATGTGTGATTGATCTTTTAAGAGGGTTCTGCTTGTGATGTTACAGCTTACAGATTTGTCTCGTATCGTTCAGATGCAAGCGATCGTTCTTCTCCCAGGGTCCTGTCGCAGCAAGGCATCGTGTCAGTGTGGAAATGCATACATTACATAGAATTACGGTATAAATTGTGTTAAATCAATGTTAATCGCTGTAGCGAAGTGGGGTATTAACAATAAATACATTATTTTATGTAATTAATTGTTTTGTTCTGCGTCCAGATCCTTGCTGCCTCCGATCTTTGCATTCTTCGTCCTTGCGATGTCCTTGAGAATTTATTTTCTAACAATCTGGACTATAGATGACTCAATAAAGTGCTTCAAATAATTTTTAAAGGCCACAGAATTTTCTTCTCGCGAGGACCTCGAGCATCCCCATTTTCCCATCGTCTACCCTCAAGATTTCTTTCCTAGCGCTGCTTTGGAAATTATTTTGCTGGATTTTTTCGACTATAGCGAGTAAAGAGAAGGCTTGACGGATGCTGTTGGCCAGTTTTCGGAGCCGGAGTTTCTTTTCACGAGTACTCCCACTTTTTCCCGCGCGGTTCGTAAAAGTGCGGAGGGAAAGAGTGGCTCGTAAAAAGCGCCTGCAACGACCGGCATCTGCGTCGAGCAATTAACGAAAGGGTTTTCGCCTCCCCAACCACCCCATCTTCTCCTCGCGATACCTCCAGAGCCCAGCAGCCGCCGCCGCGCTCGTCGACAAGCCGTATGATTTACACCGAGCTTTTATTTTTTAATCCCGGCCCAACTGTCACCGGTCCCGCCTCCGTACTGTGCGTGCTCCTTCGTTTGTGTCCCTTCGATCGCGAATTTCTCCTTCGATTTAACACTTTCACCCTTTTGACCATTGTCCTCGAAAATCCAAAAACGTCGATTTTCCAGACAAGAGTCCACACCCCAATTTTATTGCCAATCAGGTGAGATACTACGATGTATTACCTACATTTTTATTAACCCTTTGCGCGTCAGTTCCAATGAAGAAGCGACAAAAGGGGTGACAGAGAGACTACCATCACACAACTCACTCCGTTTAACCCTGGATACAAGCCTCGCCGGTACTTAGCCCTCGGGATGGCCTACGAAATGACTTTATGGCAGATCGGCGCGGTTTAGATTGCTCAAGGGCTGCTCTACTCAACCCTTCCCGCGATCCGCACAGTGATACTAATCCAAGAATCGTCTCGACCTCACAGCAAGTCTGCAACTGTTCCACAAATAGAATCCCGATTACCAGATGCACTCGTTCGATAATCGACCGATGGATCCTCCACGACAATGTGAAACTGTCCGGACAGTTAGCACGCCGGTTCAAGGAGAATCGTTTTATTGCGATCGTAACGGTGGTGGAGCAGATTCGTGATCGAGGGAGGAGAAAAAGTCGAAAGTGCAAAGTCGGTGGGTTTCGAGGGAAACGTTGAAGGAGCATTCTGGGCGGAGAGGAGAGGAGAGAGAGAGAGAGAGGGGGGAAGAGGGTCTCTCTCGTTCGGCCGTTCGACGAGGCAATTTCGAGCGAGCGAGCGGGCGCGCGCGAGAAGCTTGCCCGGGTTTGAGCACCTCTCTTTGTAATTTTACGTTGCCGTGGGGTGGCTAAAGCTGACGCAGTGGGGTAGGTGGTCGTGGTATGCCCAGTAGCCAATTCCCGGCTCTGGCCTCGACTCGCCGGGTCCATTCATCGCCGAGCACTACGTGACCGGTTTACCAATCCAGCTCTTCCTACACCAACGCCCGCAGTCCTGTCTGCCCTGCCTCTCTCTGCCTGTGCCTGCCTCTACCCTCTACCTCTGCCTCTGCCTGTCTGCTTTGCTCTCTACCTTTTGCCTGGCCCGCGCCGATCCGCTCTCGGCCCTCTCTACCTTTTGCGCGTACGCGTATCTGCCAAACAACCCCCGGCGTCGTATCGACCCGCTCCCAAACTCCCCTCACGATACCGAAATACTCTCGTCAACGATTTTCCAGAGGTTTGATTCGACCGATGCGATGTCTCCACCTCACCCTCTTTACCCTAACTCTCTCTGCTCTTCTTCTTTCCTCAACTTTCGTCTTCAACATCTTTCCTTCGTCTAGCCATCGTTTCCAACGACTCGGCATTTTCTTTTCGATGTCTTCGTCCTGGCATCATTAGGATTCCAGTTGGTCGAGTCGAGGTGATGGTTTGTTTGGAGAACTTTGGAGTAACCGGCCTACAATGTTGGTGGAAGTCGTTGGACGTTTGGAGAGTCGTATGATGTCTCAGAATGATTTCTGATAGCTTTTCCGAATCTAGGTATGTATCTAAGCTTATATCATCTGGCAGGATTTTTTTCCAACCCCGGTACAGTGCATTTGAATTTTCCCATTAATTTCTCCCGATCCAAAAACCGCCGCAAAATTCGGTCCGAAGGGTATCCCGGTGTCCGCCCACAAGTGGGCCCTCACAATGGAAGCGAGTGGGTCCTCGCAGGGGGCGTCGCGAGTCCCAAGACTGAGACCGAGACACGACGTCCCCAGGAAAGTCGAGGAGGAGGGCGGTTTCCGCGCGATGATGACATGTTAATGCATGGATGCGTAGTACGTAAAAGCGTGTCTGGCGAGGGGCGGGCGACGAAGAGGAGTACGGAGGGCTCCCGCCTGATGTGTTCGAAGGTGCAATGCCGAGTTCGAAGAGCAAGCGAGCGAGTAAAAGCGGCTTGGGTCCTCGGCCCCGGCTTGTCCCGAGTCATTGTCGCCCTGCCTTCTTCATCTGCATACAATGCCGGAGACATCCGCGGCTCGAACCATCCCCCTGCTGCCCCGTTCAGGGCCCTAACAGCGTCGTCATCGGAATATCGTTGATATTGCCGCCCATCGAAATTACCGAACGCTGGGCCGCGTTCACTCACGAACCTAAAACGTTAGCAGAAGATGCCAGAAGTCGGGTCTTTATGTACCAACTTTTATCATAAACGCATAGGATGTCCGGTTAAGCATAATTTGTTTGTGCCAAGCGAAAAGCAATACCAATGTGCGAGATATTATTCGAGGGTATTATCCGCCAAATTTAACAACTCATTTTTAACCTATGTCCCACACGGCCAGAAATAAATTCGCTGAGTTAGAGTCGCATACCAAGCCACAGAGCGCAAAGATAGCGAGCGGAACGCGTGCAGCACGTGTCGGGCCCAGGGGTCCGCTCCGAATTCTTCGGGTCCCAGCTTTTTGCTGTGTGCAGTGGTCCTGGCAGCAGCGATTCGAGAGGAGAGGAGACTCGATCGACTGCCGATCGATCTCGTTTCTTCTTCCTCGACGCAAAAAGACGTTCGACGAGTCGAGGACGAAACGAGACGAGACGCGACTTTCGAGGAACGAGAATCGAAGGGCGATTTCGTGCACACCGTCGCGTCGCCAGGGAAGTTCCACCTCGAAGGGGGCACAGGGCCGCGCGATTAAGAGCAGGAGGTCGAGCTCGTAACCGTTAGTCTCGCGCTCCCTTTTCCGACCGGAATAGTGGTAACAGTTGCGGTTTATGAAATTAAATCGACCCCGACGCGGCCGCGCTCGCGGATTGTCTGAAATGCGTCCTACAACCATGAAAATGTGCCTTATCTTGATCTACAGTCTGAGTGAACAATCTCCTAGAATCATCGTACGTTTTGATTTTTTTGAAATTCATCTCTGTTTCCGGTGTCCTGATTTCTCGATGTCTTCATGATGTATTTTGAGGACCATTGCGTCCCCTGATTTTGAAAAATTCATTATTTTGTAACCTTCGGTAAAAAGACGTCGTGTACGGATTTATAAATAAAAATTTATGAAGTACGCGTAATTTTGTCCAACGAGGAAGACCCAGTTGCATTTGTAGTTGTACAGAGATTGTTCGGTTACTTGGATTCATTCTTTGTTGGATTTTTGAATGTCCATCTCCGGAATCTCGGCTTATCGGATCTCGCAGCGATTAATCCGTCGCGTGGAGGGTGCTCCGTCGTTGTCATAACAGTTTTAACGCGTTGCTCGAGATTAAGTAGCCCGGCAGTTTTTCAAGCACGCGCCCCGAGAGCATGGGGGACCACGCGACGATGCACGATGCCAGAGTGTAGCGCGGCGAGGGGACGATTTATTCTTGGGGGCGGCCGCGGGACGCTGCTGCCCGACCACGCTCTCTGTAATATCCAGCACGAGCCCAGCCACCTTTATCTTCGCTATTAACCCCCGGCGAACTAATTAAATTAAATGATCCGCGGTCCCTCGATCATCCGGCGCGCGAGCGCCTATTTATTCCGACGCCCTCCTTCGAATTGAATTGAATCGCCCTGTACAACAATCTACAACGTCCATTCAACAAGAATTCCACATTTTTACGCAAAATAAAAACTTACTACCTGAATTGCAATAAGCTGGGATGAAATAAATATTTAATTTTTTGCTGAGTGTGTTTAATAGGTTGAAAATGATATAGCAGTATAAATGTTGAAATTAATAAATTAGACTTACCCATTTTAATCGTAAATGCATAAAATCCGCAGTCTAATTAGTAGTCTCATGGGGCACTGTGCTAGCTCCACAAGGTGCAACAAAACAAATAGCTTCCTCCCAAATCCTCCGGAGTCGCCAGAAAAAAAATTGCTTCTGTCTCGCGCGAGTCTACCATAGTGATTCCAAGTCAACAAGAGAGTATCCCGTTACACTGGACGAACGAACGACGGGGTCATCTTCGGTTTATTAATCGTTGCGAGATAGACGGGGAAGCTAATTACCGAGGCCGGACGCGAACGGTCCACGTTCCGACGATGGTATTCCAAAACAACCATCGCGAGGAACGCGGAAGGTGTCCAGGGCAACGGCGCGTGTGTCTCGTCGTTGTCGGTTCGAAACCATAACCGAAGACTTTCCCACCAAACGGAACGGGCGTATCGACGCTAAGCCAAGGTTTATGGGCCGACTTAAATCCGCTGCGAAAGTGATGCAACCGGCCACGGTCGCCGAGGCTTATGTTAGCGTTCTACCGAAAGCAGACTGGTAAGGATGCCGCGATTGGGACCGCGTTACCGGTTCCAGCGGGACGGGCCTTATCGGGCCCCTGAATCGCGATCGATCGGTCGATCGCGCCGCCGAATCACTGTCCCCGATAATGGCCGGATCATTTCGAAAAACTACGCCCCGAAGATTTATCGCTGAGAAACGGGAACCCGATTGATCAGATTGCTATACTGGACGAGCACGTATCGGTGCCGCAATTTTTTCCATGCATTTTTCGAAGACAAAAACTTCCGACGAGATGGGAACGTGGATTAATTGGAACGGAACTGGAAAATCGTGTTGACCAAGTACAAAATTGAAATAAGAATTGGGTTTGACACTGTGAACAAGATTCCGATTAAATCCAAAGTCAACATTTTCTCGATTCGTTGCAGAATACACGAGCTGTGTATACTTTTATGTCTTCGTTTAATGATTTTAATAAGCTGCGACTAATGCACAACAGCATCTTTCTTAATTTTCCTAATTAATTGTAAACATGTTCACAAGGAATTTCCACGAAACCATTAAACAACTTGATGATCTCGTGCATATTGTATGTACCCCAATAAAGATTCTATAGTTACGAGCTTATTCTCCAATGAATTGCAGCTAACAGGTTTTTCAAAGGATCATCGACTCGATTAACTTTGCTCCACCGGTGGTCTCATCGGAGAAAGTTGGTGTTCCAGACGCCTCGGGGACGGTGGCCGAATCCAGAAGCATTAACTGCACCCCGAGCAGTCGTTCCGTTTCATTTCGAGTCTAGCCCGCGATCCATCCCCTCGTCCAGGGTCCTGCACCCCCGTGTTCTGGCAAGTTGCCGCTATAAAACGATACTCGGTAGCCACGGGAGAAAGCATATTGCGGTTATCGTCGAATTAAGCCGAGAAGTTAGAGAGGGGTTACTCCTCATCGCCAAAGCTCTTTCTCCCTTTTGTCCACCTATCGCGATCCCATCGTCTAGCGTCGTTTTAGAAACGCGACGTGTTCCGAGGATTCCGTAGGATTATCGAAGAGATTCCTTTGCGGGGGCCCTTCTCGGGCAGGCGCGCCTTCGCGTTCTTTGGCCGCGAAAAGAAAGACGGGGTGAAATATCGAGTGCACCCTCTCTGTCTCTCTCTTTCTTCGGTGGCAACCACCGCGGCATTTTCAACCCCCATGATCGCGAGCGCTCGTTCCAGCCATTTCGGAATCTCCCCGAGGTTCCACCGCTACGGGGTGTCTCGCGATTTATGCAAAATGGTACGTGGCTCCCGAGGGAGCTTCTCCTCGACCCTCTATCTAGCACGTGCGTGCGAGGATCGAGGGGGGTGGCTGGCCCCTTCCCTTCTCTTCCCATTCCTTTCCTCTCCTTCTTCCACCCCCCTTGGTTTCTTTTCCACGAGACCGACACTCGAGGAATCGGCCCCCAGAAAGGGCTAGGGCCCTTGTGTACCTTCCGATATACCTTCCATATATCCTCGAACAATCTCGATCCAGCTGCTCTCCGCGCCAACCCCTTCTTGCAAGAGAGTACAACCCCCCTGCAATGATTCTCGAGGAATCGGCTCGAAGAACCTCATTCTTCTAGACTATGCAATTTTTCATGTAATTAAAGACACAGCTCAAGTGGAGGTGACGTAGATTTTTATCAAATTATTGCGATTAAATTAATAGAGCTGCAGCGTTGCTAAATGTATGTTTTCACAAGCACCTTGTCTCGAATATCTTCTGAATAATTCACTGTATCGAAAAATATCTGAGGCGAAACTTGTAGATACAGACAGGCTACAAAAACAAACGGTTTTCGAAAAATTGAGATAAATGCCAGGAGAACGCAAAAACATTTTTCCTGAAATCTGGGTTAACAAACATTGTAAGATACTCCTAACGATATTTCTCGAAGCTTTCGAAATGTCGTTTGCGTGGATTTTGAGCAGTCGAATCCAGATTCGAGCGCACAGAGCATTTCGGCCCGATCGATCCGCCGCGGATCGAGAGAATCGGCGGGGAGATCGAGGAGAGGAGAGGAGAGAAGAGAATCGAGCGACCGGATGGCCAGGACAAGACAGGCTTACGCAAGCCTCATACCTATAAGTTAAGATTAACCTTGCTTAGCGGGCGTGGGGCGTGCAGGGAAGGCTGGGGACTGTCGGGTCCCGGGCCGGCTAACGAACGAGGACATTTGACGGGATTAATTTATGTCCAGTTTGGTAACCGAACGCAGCGATACGACCGGCCATATCAGGAGAGAAGACGCCCAGTAGGGAGAGAGACAGAGAGAACAGGCGAGTGAGCGAGGAAGAGAGAAGGGAGAGAGAAGGGAGAGAGCACACGGATGCGTGCAGGTATCATCGTACAGCTCGTGTCCGGCCAGGGACATCGGTTTTAGGGAATAACGAGTCTCAGAGTCCGACCTTTCCCCTCGGTCTCCTTACCTTAACCTTTTACTCTCCCGTTTCGGGGAGAGAGATGGAGAGAGAGTCTCTCTTTCCTGCGAGACATCTCTCCCGCTCTCTAACCCGCAAACCTATCTCCGAGGGTTAACGGTGAATGGGCGACGACCGCGTTGCCAAACCGGACACCTTTTTACGCCGACGGATCCACTCGTGCAGCTGGCAAGGAAGTCGCTTTTTCGCTAGATCGAGGTGACCTCGACCGACATCTTTGTCTCTCAGTCTGTTTCTGTCTCTCTCTCGTTTGGTCTTGTTATTCAGTCTCTTTATTCCTGTATCACAAGAGTCTTTGTCCACTCGAACCGATCCACCATCAAGGGGTTGCATCCTCTGATTCTTCCAATTATATCAGAGCACCTTTAACCCTCATCTGTCTCTCGTCACATTTGCAGGTAAATTTTATCGAAACTTCCTGACTGAAAATTATTGTTTACGTTGTTTTTTCATCGATCTTTTACGGTGACAGGTTCAGTTCGTGAAATGAGGGACGGATGGGGGTTACTAGCCGTGAGAGGGAACCCATCGAGTGAAATCGGTAGCGAGTGTAGTCGGTAGCGCGGGTTCTCCGCGATCGGTAGCATAAGAATGGAGTACTTTTTCATCGAGATGTCGACCGGTCGAACGATTTAATCGAGAGCGGCCAAGGCGCGCGCATTTGTCCGCGGTATCTACACGCGGCTGTCGAACAGGCGAGCGCGTAGCGCAGCGATTCTACAACCGTTTAAAGCCCGTCGCCCGGTGATATTTAGATCGTTTATAAATCGCGTGCCGATAGTATCGCAACGTGACAATAATAAAGCTCCTGTCTCGGGGCATTGCGCACCGTCCAACTGCTAAACGATCCATGAACGCCGATGTCGTAGAATCAGAATGCCGAATTCGACGCGGTTTCTCGCATCTTCCGCCCCCGGGACGATTTTAGCGCATCCCGATGCGCATGGATGAAAAATCTCTTTTAAATCGTCCGTCTAATTGCGATTTGACGAGCGGCTCTGTTGCCGTTCGCCGGAGGCTTCCGTGCTGGATGATCCAGTGGCGTATTGTCTCGGAGAACCCATCAACCGCATGATCGATGATCCGGCTCGCAGAACCAAGCCGAATTTCACGGTGGACGTTAACGAGAGTTACCTGACTACTCGGCCCCTTCTTCCGGGCGCCAGGAATCCTGAAAATAATCCGCGGTTTCTGTTCACGCGATCTTTTCAACAAACACAGTCTCCTATTAACAGTTGTTCCGACCGGCACTCCACTTACCAACGACACCGTGGTGGTCATTGCTGATCGGCACAGCTTAACAAGACTTCGGAAATTTCAGAAAATTTAGTTAAAGCGTTCTCTAATAAATATTAGCAACAATTCCAAGTACACATTCGAGTGTCTGTGGAAAAATGTGCCACTTGATACACACCTGGAGAGCCACCAACTGAGAGACCAGTTAGTGCTGGACGTTCGTGGAGGACGTTTCGCAGAGATCTCGCTTTTTCTCTGGTTTCGAAGACAAAATTCTTCTCGGACCTGCTTTGTCCTTTATCCAGAAAGACAAGGAGCAAACAGGACATACAGGAAGAATAAGGATGGAGGGAACGCGATCGTTAAAGTCGCTGGTCCGATTTATTTATCGCGAGAAGAAAGGAGGCTTAGCGGGGATCGGTTCGAAGGTTGGTTCATTGAGCGTCCGGTGTCTGGATCAGCGAGTGATTGATAGTGATTTGGCAGATAGCGATCGGTGAACGCGGCGAGGTGTGCACCTGACGGTGCGTTGCGAAGGCGAGAGAGAGAGGGGGAGAGAGAGATATCTCTCTCTCATTCTCTCCGGGCCGGTCTCGAAAGAAGGCTAAGACAGCTCTTCGTGGAGACGACGAAGAGGACTGAAGGAGAGAACTGAAGGCCGGCTTCTGCGGCCCTCGGAAACCTCGTGGAACCTATTATCCGGGCACACACACCGGGCTATCAGACGGCCAGCATCTTTCCGTGTGGGTGTCCGAATACCCTTAAGACCCCATAAGTCGAGTGCCACCCTGCCGAGAAAACCGCCCCCGCGGACTGCTCGCTAGACACCTCCTTAGACACCCTTTCAATTTCCTATATGCCCGATAATCATCTGACCGACCGGATCTCACCGCGGGGAGGAACCGCCTTGACTCTTTCTCTTCGTTTTTTCTTTTACTCCCTCTCTCTCTCTCTCTCTCTCTCTCTTCCTCCCCTTTCTGTCTTTCTCTCTTTCCGATCGGTCGTAGACTTCTCAGACTTCGCAGGCCTTCCGATGACCTAGCCTCGCTTTTCTACCGGGGGTATCGAGGACATCTTCGGTCGACATAATTGGAAGCACCGAGATCGAGACGTTCGATTGCTCAGACGAGAATATTAGAGACGTTTCAACTCGATCTATCCGTAAATTACGATCTGCTGCGCGAGCTTAGGCGACGAAATTAGGTGGCAGTTGCGTGTGGTTGGAGATGGACTGCTGAGTGAGAGGAAACAGTTGTTCGGTGACGGTTTATTTCGTTTGCTAAGGTGTTGCTATGTGACAGAGGTACTCTACGCAAAGACAGAGCAGGACAAACAAATTTCTGTCGCGATTATTTCTATCATGAAACACAAAAATGAAGTTGAGATATTCTTATACAATTTCAGATACAGACTCGATATACCACCGCTTTTACGTCTAAAATTGTTGTGCAAGGTTCTCTTTGGAAAACAAGCGCTAAAGCCGGAAAGATCGAGTTATTTGGTCAAGTAGCCGTTCTCCGAGGGTTCTTTCGTAGCTCAGCAAGGTTCACGATTCAGCCAGGGCGTCGACGATGATTCGGCAGCTTGGAGTAGCGGGCGCGAGCCTTTTGTTGCGTTCCCCGGAGACTCCACCCTCGAATTTTCGAAAACCGAAGACGTTATCTGGGCTCGCGTTCCGAAGTTATTCCAGCAGGATGAAATCGCGTCCGTGGCAGAAGGGGGAGGGCTGGGGGGAGAAGGTTTTCGATCGAGCCCCCGAGCGTATCGGGTCCGTGAGCCGAAACCCGCGAGGGTCTCAGGTAAAGCGGGGTAAAGGAGAAAGGCAGAGAGGGGAGAGGAAGAGGAAGAATAAGAGAGAGGGGACTGGCATAAGTCTTCCGAAATAGCGGCTAATAATATGCGCGCGAAGTTTATGTCGCCGGCAGATTCATACGTCACGGCTTTATTGTGAGGCCTCGGCGAGGTCCGGGGGATCCGCGCGAGACGACGTTTGCATAAAAATACGCCGGGTGATTGAGCACTTTAGAAAATTTAAGGACTATAGATTACCGGCGAGGGTCGCGAGGGCCGCAACGGAAACAATGCCTCGTCGCGGCTTCCTACGATCCGGACTGTTGAGGTTTCCGGCGCGATATCGTTATTTCCGTCGAATCTGCCTATCCCCACCCTCCACTGTCCCATTCACATTTCGTATTTATTTAATTGAAAATCGAAATACGTAGACTGTTATGGGATTAGGCGAGGCCTTTCCTGCAACGATAAATCCTTTCCGACTGTTAGAGGCGTGGCCAACAACGCTCTTTGCCCTGGAAGTGCTCCAAGTTGCTCTCGGGTGCAATGTCAAACCTGACCCAGACCAAATGGAAAGAAACAGACAGGATATCATCCATCTTACTTCTTATTTGCATGTGTTCTGATGCGATCTAGTATGTTTTTGTGTTTCATAATGGAAGAAATCGTCATAGAAAATGATGTCTTGCACTTTATCAATCATTTATCAATTTTTTTCTGACAGAAGAAGGGTCTATCGCAGGCCTGGGCAACACGCGGCCCGTCGGGCAATTTTATATTTCTATTGAAACTTTTGTTTCTCGTTGTATGTATACAAAAAATATTAAATAAATGAAGTGCCATTGTTACAATGTGCAAGTACAACTACGAACTCCAGTTGTATATTTGATATCTTTGATATAAATGAGTTAAGTATGTATTTTTGGATCCACATATATTTGTGAAACATGTTTTTCGAAGATGGAATTTACAAAGAGTTCATCATGTGCTTCATTAACTGATGCCAATTTAGGAAACCAGCTAACAAAAGCTGTGCAACGTCGAACATAAATTTACAAAAATTAAGTGAAAGAAAGGACGAACAAATATTTCATTAATTAAGACTCGAGAGTCAATTATATTGAATAATAGTACAATAACAATCAAGTTTTATTCATTTTGTATTCGTATGACATTTTTTGATATCATGTTTACCTAAAGTGCGACCCGCTGTAACGTTCCGCGTCATCAAAGTGGTCTGTGAAATCATTTGGGTTGGCCAGGCCTGGTCTATCGGAAAAACCGGGCAAAAGGGGACCGAGTTTGCGGTCCAGTCGATAACGTGATTCAGCGAACGAGGTCCGTGGGTCCGCTCCGCATCGATACGAAGAATCGGGGCCCTGGTTGCGGGCCCGATACGAATGCGAGCGATCCGACGTGTGTGGGCACGCGTGCTCGGATCGCAAAGGTCGAGCAATATAGCAGTATTCGGCCACTGCTTCTGCGGCTGTTGGTCCCCGTCGCAGCGAGGCCTCTCGCGGCCGGTTCGGCCTGGGCCCTTCTCCCTCTCCCTTCTTCCCTTACTCGCCGGATATATCCGTTCCATCGTTGCCTCTCTCGCTCGAACTATTCGGTACTCGGTCGTTCGTCTCGCTCCGGCCCAGTGTCCGGGCCCTGTCTCCGTTTCTTTCTCCGTCCGTCGTGGTGGTTCAAATAAGTCAAGCCGCTTTTATTCTCGGGCTCTCGGATATTCTTTATAGCGGCGGTGGCGTCTCTCCTTCAGGGCCCTCCCGCCTCGATACGTGTGCCGTACGTTATGAAACGCAGGCAGCCAGCGGACGGCGCAAACTACAAGAAGAAACGAAGGGATACGAGACCGGGCCCCGTGTTCGGCTTCTTACTTATTGGACAGTTTACACGCCGAGCGTTTCCATGTCCCCCCCTCTCTCTCTCTCACTCTTTCTCTCCCTAAAGCACCCTAAGCGATACGTTCCGGTGCGGCCACAGTCGCACGCCCACGGCAAATCGCGTTCTCTTTATTGATGGAACGGTTGTTACTAATAAGAGGCCTTTAGAGATTTCAATCTTTCCAGATAGAACTTGTGAACGTGTATCCTTTCGATCGAATCGTCGTTTGTCCGCAAACAAACGGATGGGCCTTGTGGAGACTAGCCAGAAATGAAAATACTCCGATATGTGCCCATCATTATCAAAGTGCTCCAAATCAATTCCATATAATGTTGAAAGAACAAGCACTATCTTAAGGTTCATTTTTCACAATGTCGTAAAAATTACATACAAATAACTGATACGTTTATATTGGTTTGTATGCAATATTTTTTTATGTAATTTTCAAGATACATACTAATTAAGATATGCACTAGAAAGTAGTTGCACAAATATTTCGCTAAAAGATCGACAGCATTTTTCAAAAAATACTCCAAAGATGAAGCCCCTTGTCCACCCTTTTACTTTGAATGTTTTCATAATTTCTATCGAATTCAATTGTGAAATTTCACTGGAAGCGGAAGCAGTCAGATGGTATCTGATCCAATGGAAGCTCGAAGACGTTCGAGAGTGAAAAGTGGGTCGCGATCGTCGCCTGTAAGCTTGTCAGCCTCCGGCTCCCGAATTCCCTATTGTGATCGGGCGGGGAGTAGCACACGCCGTACAAGAAGATAATTGAAAGATAAATCGGATCGCGTCTGGCATCCGCGTTGTATAATGAGCCTGGTCACGCCTTGGCGTGCCTAGAAAACTTAGGCGCGAGAAGCTTGTCCTCTCTCGGTTGGATGACAGAGGCGTCGCGCGTGGACGTTGCTGCGAGGCGCGATGAAAGGAGCCGGGCCACTAAGTGACGGTAATTATCGTAAAAACAGTGATTTTTCGCAGCATCGCGGTCGGCTATTTTTAGAGGACGACTCACAAAGACTGGTACTAGCCGAGGCGTCGGGTTTTCTACACGCACGCCAGTTCGAGGACTTCCTAGATCGCAGGAAACGTCTTTATCATACTTGTCTCGATATTAGTCACCATTCTCATTCGGATTCATTCCAAACGATTCCGTTCACATCGATTCAAATTAAAATAGACTCTATTTAGCTACGATTTTTGTCACGACTACAGTAATTATTAGACTACGGATCTTTATGCCGTTCACGCTTTTGAAATTGTCAAAAATTGCTAAGATATACAATATGACAGAATTTAGTACGAATTTATAATTTATTTCAGATCTAAAATCACTGAGGCCACGGAAAATAAGATTTTTGTTTGACATGACCGCAGTCTAGTAACTATAATAATTTTCTAAGCCGTACAGTTGATACATACATTTTTTAAAAAGCTAGAACACGTGTAAAGGTAATTTGTACGAAGCTGCTTAATTTACTCAACTCACTTCTCTTTTACTGCGAAACGAGTGACAAACGGCAATGATATACACAAACTGATTAAATCATTAGAAGAAACTATATCATTTTTTATTGAACACCTACTTGTTCCAATCGGAGAAGATAATTTTAGTTTTTCCTACAGAGCTGTGTGTGTGTGTGTGTTCACTTCTGTTAGCTGATACAGTTTAGCTACCGGCGATGTTTAAATCACATGTTATACTAATTACGATAATACGGACTACTTAATCATTTTTTTAAAATACCGTATCCTGTTCTTAGTTATACAACATAATTGTGTTTTTCTAGGAATGTTATTTAGAAAAAAATTGTTGAGCTCCTTTCAGGCACAGTATAAATGTTAACAGGAAACCATGATGAGAATAATATCTAATCGAAGCGAAGAAATTAGAATCGAGAGCGAGCTTAATCTTCAAGGTTAGTTTTCTACCTCCTTAGCAAAGGATCGTCCCGAGAATCGAATTCTAGGCGTCCGAAGAGCATTTCCCAGGTTTCTCTGGGCTCTCGGGAATCCTTATCGTCACAATTATCTCGCGAGTTGCATAAGTTCTGTTTGGAAGCTGCCGGTCTCGGCTTTTAAATTTTCTCGCGTGTCCAGGAAGCCTACTCTCGGGCACGCCTCGAGATAGCGAGCGTAGCGGTAGTTTCTCGCTGAACCGGTAACGCTCTGTTCGCGGGACAGGACGACAAGAGAGGAGAGGAGAGGAGAGAAGAGAGAACGCTTTGTCGCCCTCTCGCGTTAATCCGCGAACAGAACGGCGAAGGGAGAGAGAGGAAGCGGCGAGGAACGTGGCACGAAGACCGAGGACGCCCAGGATGAAGAACGAGAAGAACGGGCCACGGCGCGGAGCGGCGGCGGGGTCCTTTCGGAAGCGCGAATGTTTATCGACGTAATATTTACACGTGCGTCCACCTGGCTGACTGGCCGGCATACGCCGCCACTCGGCTGACATTTGTTTAGCTTCGACAGAGCCGTTAATTTTATATAATCTTTTTCGCAAACCTAACAGCGACTGCGACCCGTGCGGGACACCTAACGATCTACACGCCGGCCAAAGATCTTCTGTGACGTTTAGAGTGATACCTGGGTTGCCAGAGAGGATCTACGAGTCATTCACAGAAAAACTGTGTAAATCTGTGTTCATTTCATGGAAATGTTAATAACTGCATGGAAATTTTGTTGTCGATTTTTATGTTCGACATCAGACTGCACATGAGTCATTGAGAGATGGTCAAGTAAATATTTGTAATTCTAGATAATTACTGATTAAAATGATTTAGCACAAAACAGTGGAAACATTAAAAAAATTTTAAGATACTGTTGTACCACGATTAACTTGATCTCCATCGATTAGATAGACTGCAGACTGATCGCCACCGGTTTCCGAAGACAGCCGCCGGGGCCTGTAAGTCTTCGATGACCGCGTTTCTCGGTCGAAAAGCCTACCGGAATGTCCTTTCCAGCTTCGTTATCTGACAGCGTTTCATGCCTCGTCAGTCATGAGAGCGACGTCAAGCCTCGGCCCGTCCTCGCGAGTGAAAACCAAGTCCACCTTCGATCGAAGAACCTAAAGCCGCCATCGCAATGATCCTCGAGGTCGTTGTCGAGACGCTTCGTCTCCAAGAAAGTCGCTGGACTAATGAAAGCAGCTGCGGTCCACGAGGAAAAATCAATTAAGATGTGTGTCGGTATTTCACTTCCTTAATCGATGTTCTTTTAAACTTAATCTCTCAATTCATTAAAATCACGCTCCTTCGTTCTTCTCATATAAGTGCATAAAAATTGGAAACCTCTTCCGTGTTTATTTTAGGGCGTGGTTACAGATTTGGGAGACCTGAACGCAATCGAGTTGCATAAGTTAATGCGTCGTCGCAAGGACAGGTCGAAACGCATTGGAATAAGTCAGAAGACGAGTATGGCATTGCCTATAGCCGTACACTCTTAGGTGGTTATCCACCGAGGACGATTAAACCGACGCCTCTCCGAACGCGCGAGCTCGTTTGCGGCGATAGCGTTTATTAAGCCGGCGCGCGTTCCAATTAATTTCGCCTATTAGGCGGCAATCGGGCCGAACGATAATGGCGCGCGACTGTTGAACACCGCGAGAACCGAAAGCCTGGTCTCGCACACCCGCTTGTTCCAATAATTTCATTAGAATCGGCTCGCGCTTTATTTTTTCCTCTCGCCTGCGACTTCGGCACAACCCGAAACGAATTCAATTTACCTGTCGCTCGACACAAGCGGCTCGACGTCGAATCGGAATCGGAATCGCAGCTGGTCGCTCGTAATTGTTTTCGTTTAAATAATGGAAATAATAAAACGATCGGAACTCATAACGCTGCAAGACGCATCGCACTGGCGTTGCACACGCTTGCAGGTAAGCAGAGGTTCAGTTGATCGAATCGTTTCGGATTTTAATAACGCGCCTCAGTTTCTGTTATTTTGCAGGAGGAATCGAATATGCGAAATTGCTGTAAGTGACCCGGTTTGTCCATCACGATAGCTAAGTCGGTTGAAAATATGGCCGTTCTTCAACATCGAACGACGAAGGGAATGTTCACCGTGTTTGGAGGAACAGTGTAGCGACTTGGTGTGTAGTCAGGGAAGAAAAACTTCGGAAACACGGGAACGAGAAGCTCCGTTATTTCGAAAGGCAGGTCGCTCGCACGAGAAACTGAGAAAGAAGAGAGGAGAGACACCGAGAGAGAAGCGTGCGAGCGTTTCGGGCCCCGGAGCGGCCTCGGCGAAGCGATCGCCTGACCCACACGCCGAAGAATTCCATCTAGCTGACCCAACTCCGTGGTTAGCGACGCACCCACACGTCCACCTTTGGCTGGATGAAGCCGCGCGTGCATCCTACGCGACATCCGCCGCGAGTTTTCTGATCCTCGCGTACATAACGGCTCGAGGCACCACCAACAATCCTCTCCTGGAAGTCTCCGCAAACCTCTGCGAACCTTTACGAACCTTTCTGAGCCTTTGTAGGCCGAATTTGCCAGGTGCAGAACAGTACCTAGAACGTGGGTTTCATCTACGAACCGTAGAGCACTTCAGAAATTGATTTATTCAAATTGTATCAAGGTAAAAAGAGCAGATTAATAACATTTTATTTAGTTGTACGTAGTGTGACATACTTTGTACCGTGTGGATTATATGTATTAGGTTAAAGGGAAAGTTCTGTCGTATTTGAAATAAGCAACAAGTTGTGACAAATACTGGAAATTACATCATTGATTAATATTAAACATATATTTTTATAAATTGATTCGGATGTTTTCTTTAAAGTACGACAGAACTTTCCTTCCAACCTAATATATGTATAATATTTGTAACGAGTTTTTATTTTCGAGATAAGGGTGGCGCACAAAGAAGAAAGAAACTTTTAAAAAGACAAGATAGTCCAATAAGCTAGATTTTTAGATGGAACACGTTACGGGATTGTAAGGAAAAAATCCCAAGAGATCAAAAACTATGTCTTGCGGTTCTACAGTGTCACCCGGAGTCACGAAAATGACGCATCGCCTCGCTCCGGCGATAGCGAATTAATTTTCGTTCGAAGACGCATAAATCGCGGTGAGCCAGAGTGCAAGTAGGAGATGGGGAAGGGGGACAGGGGAATTTATTAAGCGCGCGTAATGACAAACACGCGCATACATTACCGGGCTCTCTCTCTCTCTCTCCTTCTTTCTGGTGGCGGTACTCTCGGGTTTCCCTGTGTGTCTCGGATCGCGCGTTGCCGGTTCAGTAAGACGTCAACTGGCATTCTTCTATGAAACCGCGCGTCTCGTTTTGTCACGGTTAATGAAGTTACCAGCTCGGGTCCCGAGCAACAGTGTGTAACGGGCTTTCGCATTCACCGGTCAACTCGCATTAGCATTATATACCGTCCGGCGATCTGGTAGCCGCGGCTCCGCAGTCCCCCATTAATCCTTCACCTTCTGCGCGCCACCATTAATCACCGCTTTATCATTTTCCTATCGTTCTAATAGAATACACCGTTTCTCCGTATGCCGATAATATTATCGACCACCGATTTTCGTAGCCTCAGAAAATCGGGAAAAATTCCGTCACTTTGACGTTTAACCTCCACGCGCACGTACACTTGTAGCGAATGGCCTCTGGGCGGTGGATCTTTCTGCAAAATAAAAGTTTCACATTTGCAAGAAATACAGAGAAAAGCCTAATGAAATAAATTCCTATCCGTCTTCCCCGGTGCCAATTTTTATTGTTCCAGAGTGTAAAACATTAGAAATATCCAACTTTCAAGTTCATTGTAGGAAACAAAAATTAACGTTCATCAGAAATATAGAAAAGTGCGTAAGATTAAAAAATGAGCATATATTAGAGGGAACCTCGTTATTGTACCAGACTGTAAAAAAATTAGAAAAATTCCCAAGATACTTATTGAAATCTCCGATTGTGAATGTATGAGTGCTAGTTGAACGAAATGTTTCATGAAGTCCACATTAGAGATCACAATTCGAAGGAAGAGAAACGAACGGTACGAATTTCGACGTTGTTTCAAAGATGTAAGGTTCGAATGGTTTTTAGATCAATTGTGGAGGTGCAAGTAGAGAAAGGGGGCGCTAAAGTGGAGGCGCGTTGTTGGTCGAAAGAAAGCGTGCAGGTCGAGGCGAGAGAGTGGGAAGGCGAGTAGGAGAGACGGACGGTGCATACGCGGCATACATTAGCATAGGTTTGCTCGGCACGGGCTGTTTCATAGGTGGTTAGTTGGCACGCGACCGTGAGAGGTTCGACGGTGCTGCGCAAAGAGTTGCGAAGGGATTTCGAGCACGCAACGAACGAACGACGACGGTTTTTGCCGGCCTCGAAAACAAAAGCTGCTTTCGGGTTGGGCCGATTGAGGAAACGTTGTTGGCGGGACACAGGAAACCTCCTGCGGTACCAGAAGGTGGAAACGAGAGAAGGCGAGGCTGCCTCGGCGGCCTTAAGCAGTTTTAATATTATGCGGGATTCCCTTACAGAGAGAGAGAGAGAGAGAGGGAGAGTGGAGGGGAGAGAAGGTCTGGGCCCGAGTCTCTCCTGCTCGTAGGAAGCCGTTAACCCACTTGTTCCTCGTATACTAATGAGGATGAAAATGAGATGACTGCGTTTATTTTAATTTCATCAGGTGCAAAGGACTCGGCACCTGTCCGGCTCGTGCCTGATTCTCGTGGACCTCCGCCCTTTGACTCCTGGTTCCTTCAGCGTCCCGAATCCTGGAGTTCCTAGTTGGCATACGAGAATCTAGCAAAACCGAAAAACGGTTCGATTGCAACTCGAAATCGAATTCCGTTGAGACGCCGCCGTGCAGAGTCGTTGGAGAGAAGAAAAAACGGTCGACGGAAAAGCTCGGTGCAATCGTTGGTCGGTTACACCTTTGCCTAACAATGCGGAGAGCTCCCCTCTACTCGTTCCTTTTTCCAGTATAGCTCGGTTTCGCGGCGATTGGTCCCGAACCAGGAACCATCGACTCAATGCACCTCGAGATAGACGAACTCTTTACGTATGCACGATTGTCTTCTGGTAGGAAAGAGAGAGAAATAAAGGGAGACGGAGAGGTAGATAGATGGAGGAATAGGTGGGAAGGGTTTTAGCATCCGTGCTTACGGTTCGACGATGATGCCACGGAGACTCGCATCTATCTCAGGGGTGTGATCTTTCCTGCCTCGGTGTTTGCGAGCGGAGCCGTAGCGGACGCGCGGGGGTCACAATGGTTTGCATACACTTTCCCATAGGGATGACACCGTTCCGACGTCTACCTGGACCTTTAAACGCCAGCCGAGGAGCGAAAGGGGACACGTAACGTATGGAGATCTATGCAAAATCGCGCGCGTACCTGAGCAAGGTTACATCCGTCCGATACCACGGGGTCACCCTTTCCACGGTGTTTATTGTTCCAGATCGGCTGGGAGAAGGGTTGCGCGCTAGCCCGTACCCTCTCCGCCCCTACACCCCTTTTCCGCAGGCCTGTCGCCTTCTTCCTGACAGAGACCCTCTGTCTTCCTTCCCTGCACCCCATCTCATTCTCTCTGTCTCTTTCCCTCGGAAAGGTCTGTCTGGTGTCCCTTCTTGCGGAGCCACCCTTGAATTTTAAATTATGCAACGACCCGGCCACTGGCATCGCAGGGGTAGAGAGAGGGTAGCTGGCGGCTAGAGCTCCGAGCTCGCTGAACCAGGTATATTCAAATGGGCACGCCATATTACCTGGGCTCTTCCTATTCAAACAGCCAGCGCGCTGCCTCGTAAAACCCTCTCCTCTCCCGATCATCGGAGATTTATAATAAAGGCGACGCAGCCAGCGACAAGCCACCACCAGCGAAGAAGAACAACATGGGAAAGATTCTCACGGTCGGTCGTCGTCGTCGTCGGCTGTGTCTGTCTTCCGGGCTGTTTTGCCTATCAGCTCAGGATGCAGACTATACCCACTCGGTGGGGATGTAGGGCCCAAATACCGACCGATGCGTTCCGTTTTGCATCTTACGAGACCGATCCGCGGCTCACGTGTTCGAAGGGTTCGATCTCTCACGGGAAAACCGTTAACCGTTTTAACTCGATGAGCAATGGATAACTTTCCAACGGACTTTCTCCGATCGGACGCGGTTTCGTAACGATTACTGTAACGGCTCTGGGTAATCTTGTCAATTCGGTGTCTTCTCAGTTGGATGGAACACCGTGGACGATGAAAAGAGTCGATTGGATCGGCGGTGGGCCCTTTGATTTCAGAACTTGATGTGGCATACGTTTCATTCAATTACGTTCCCATATGCAACTGTAGTGGTCTATGTTCTTGGGCGTACTCTGTACATTTTTCAACGACATTCTGTTTGTTGAGGTTTTCCATGTTTTATCTATTCCTGATTGTTTCTTGCATCAATTGCTCTTGCACACCGCGTAGTCGTGTAATCGGTAAAACCAATAATAGCAATCGGTAGAAAACAGACTATTGGCGCGAAAGTGATAGTCTAGGTATTGGCAGAAGGGGTTAAGGTCAACCCCCTGGCCGCGCGAATCGGGAATTAATGGAACGCGTCTCACCGGGACCGGGCTACCTAAAGCCGGGCGTAATATGCAAATGTCGAGGTCGGCTCGCGCCTCGGCGAAACGAGGAAGAGAATGAAAGGATACCCCGGCGTCTTCCTCGTCCCCCGTGTCGCGTCCGATCGTCTTCCGCTTCGCGTTTCTTTTCGGCAGCCTCGCGAACAGGATAGGCCTTTCCAGAGGAAGATGAGAGAGAAAGAGAGAGAGAGAGAGAGAAAGAGAGGAGATAACCAAGCTAGCCGGTGCACGGAGGGAGGAGTCGATGCTCAGGCTTTATAATTCCTGCTCCTCGTTTCGACTTTTTCTTTCTCTCTAGCTAGCTTCTTTCTCTCCCCGTGCAGCTCCGCGCGCGCACCGACTCTCTTCCGACAGATAAATAATTCATCGAGGCTGCATGCTTTATGACGATTATGCTAATACACGCGAACCTGTTACCACCGTTTTACCGGAGCACCATGCAGCCCGCTGAATGGACCCCGCGAAGAATCGTGAGCAGCCCCCGATAGACCGCACGCGCCCCTCGAAACGCGAACTTTCTGCAGATCGCGGGTCACGACCTGCTCTGCAAGAGCTTTGGGAACAGATCGTTGATGATCAGGAACTTTCTGCAGCGGTCTGCACTTCCTGCTACCTTAAGCTAGTTTTGCAGGCGGTTTCGAGCTCCGAGCATTTGTAATTGCGTCGAGCAAGGTTCTTTTATTCCTTCCGCAACACGGTTGGTTACTGGTTTATTGACCCCCCAGTGGACTTCCTGGATGTTTTTGCAATTTATTGCAGTGTGGGAAAAATGTTTTACCGCAAGCCTGTGTTCCTGGAACGTTAAACCACATTTTTCTACCCCTTAAATGGACTTCGCATTTTTCTACCCATCCAGCTTGTTCAATTTCAATTTTTACCGAACTGTTCAAAATCCGTTCCTATTCTACAGCATTGGAAGAACACCTTTTAAAGAATTAAATCAACAGTAGAAAATAAAAGTGGCGTTTCTTTAGCTAAAAGAAATATCCAAGAATTATATTTTAAAAGCGCTGAATAAAAGATCACAGCATGTAGCTGTCGCAGCTTTATACGCATTATAACGTGAAAATAGTATTTTTGAGGGCGAGTGCGGTCTAGATCGATCTTTTATCTAGTGCTTTTGTCTAGTGAACAAGCCCATCTTTGCATCATCGAGAAATGAGAAGGCGCACCCCACACCCTTGCAATCCTGTAAGCGAGACAATCCCCTTATAACTTGCTAGGTACTCCGATGATTCCAACAGTTCCCTTAATAATTCTGTGAATGGCATGCACCGTATTTTGAGTTCATGGACCCAGATTCAAGCAGGTCCTCGCGCCTATTGTGAACTCGGCTGAATTTGTCCGGGTGTCAGCGAACTCCGCCCGTAATATCAAAGGTGGACAGGTGCGGTTGAGCGTAGGCATCATCCTCGAAATGTGGGAAACCGATGACCCACTCTCCCTTTCCCTTTCCCTTTCCAATTTCCCTTTCCCCAACTAGCCCTTTTCACCGTCCTTGGCCCGATGACCCTTTACACACCAGAGGATTCCTCTTTCGTTCCATTAAAGTTGCATCACGCCTCGGAGACCTTGCGGCCCGATATTTATCGGCCGCGATGGAAAAAGCCTGTCAGCTTATCGTCAAGCTACATGCTCGCCGGTGTCATCCGGTACATTAAGACCGTTCGCCCGCCAATTCGTTTGATTTACACGCGAAACGAACCGTGTACCCGAGAAACGGATCTTAAGGCACGCGTCTTAAGTGGAACGCGTTCCACTTCGTCGGACATCTTCGACGGTGTCCCTCGATTGTTCAGCCTTTCTTGATCAGAGACACCTGACGCACACCGTCGATCGTAATCCAATATAGCTCTCCTTCAAAAATATTAAGTGTACAATGCCATTGACGTTGACAAAAGTACAATTCCCAACTTTTAACCCCCATCCGTCCGATGTAACACTTAACCACTTAGCTGCGTAATTTAGTTTTAAAAATCCCCCACAGAGTGCGGAATTAAAATCAAGCATTGACGAGTATACACGTCGAACGCAGGGCAAATGGTCCTATTGTAAATTTTACGAAAAACGAGGAAGGATTTCATTTTTATTTGACAAAAAATTAACAATTCGTTCTTGAAAAGGTTATTGTTATTGCACCGTAATACAGACTCGTATTGACGTATATACACGTCGAACGCAGTTAGGTTTTTCGGTTGTTTCACATTAAAAACGTAAAAGTCACGAATTTTCGGGAAAATGTGCCTACGTCCTTTCCCATATTTTAAATCGTAATCTGGTAATGTTCAAGCCTAAATGACATCATGCATATTTGAACTCCGAAAAGAGTATTTTATAGATGTTGTTTACAGGTTGATTTGATCTCTCGGCAAAGTAGACCTGAACGTTGGCTTCTTTCCAATTACTTCGCAAATCGTGAAAGATTTATCAAAATCAAAGAAGGACGATCGCGTCGAACGATCTCCTACCATAAGTCTGGAGATTCCAGAATCGTACAGCTCATAATCTAGCAGCAGCAACAAGCCAGCACTCGTTCTTCGTTGCGCTATCCAGCGAGGAACCCCATGAAACCGGTACGGGCGTTTGGAGACGCACTTTAGCGGAACGCATCGACTGTTTTCCGTGGAGCGTTTTATCGAACGACGGGGTCCGAGTGTGGCAATAAACCTGGTAACAAAGTGTTCCACGGAGTAGCAGTTTTCGTTTTACCGGGTCCCCGGATTAGGATCGTCGATCGTAAAGCAGCCTGCTTTCCACGGGCCGAGAGAGGACGCGAGTCCGAACGCGTGGGAGGATGCTCGATTTTCCGACGTATCTCAGACCCGGAAACCTAATCGACACAAACCAAAAAGACAGAAACAGGGAAGGGGCGAGAGAGAAAGAGAGCATCGTCGTTTCTTATCGCTTCCTCGAACCTGGGGCCCGTCATTAGCATTGCCAGTTATCCGGGACTATCTAATAAATTGTTCGCGAACGGGGGAGTGTGTGCGTTTACGGTTAGGCGCGCGTGGCTTTTGTGGACTTTGCAGTTTCTCGCCGCGAGCCTCCCGCCGCCGCGGCGCGCCGTTGCCTCACAGAAATTCAGTTACACACCTCTCTCTCCACGAAACAAATCTCGCGCTCGAAGTTCACCTGGCTGAGCCGAACTTACGGAGGAGCCAGCTTGCACCGAAGCATCGCGGAGATACAGCTTCACCTGAGAAGACACGACTTCCTCCAGGTGCGGACTGCGACCTGTTCCGCTTCTCTCTTTTTACCAACGCCGCCTGTCAATGCCAGACACTCGATTCCTTGGATACAAGACATCCGATCGCTCGGAGAGGAGCAGGGGTTGATGCTTCCCAGCATCCCCATCAGCAACTGTGTCACCTGTCGATCTACTTTCCGATTGAGGCGAACGATAGTCTTTTATTTTCATTTTCTAGCTTCATCTCCTACGTTCATTTTCCAGCTTGATCTCGCGACATCACCTCCCATCTCCACGTTCCACACCTTCTTTTAACTTGTTCCTTTGGTCCACAGTCCTCCTAATTTCATTATTGTCCAAAAGAACAAAGAGCCTGGCTTCAGCCAGGATCTGGAGCTCTTGAAAGGGAGCATAACGACCATCTTATCTAGTCCTTTTCGACCCAGAGCACGGAAGAATGGGTTCGAAGCCATCGCTACCGTGAGCTCGCCGCGACCCGTCAATAGACGAGCAGGTAGAGCAGGTAGAAGAAGGTCCGGAGGCAAACTGCGGCACCCTGCGTGCTCGTTCCTCTCCGTCGAGTGTTGCGACGACGATTCCGACGGCCCCGCGACTCTACGAACTATGAACGTGTATCCGTCGACGGATACGGGCCGAGTTAATGCGTCTCTGCTTTTATTGTGCCCGCGCAACTCGAGCCCCGTCGACCTGCCCTGGAACCGTTTAGGGAAATTCCGCCTCGCACACTGTTATTTAAACGAGGGTCCAACCGAAAACGCGGACCCGGACCGCGTATAGTCGCCTTAATATATGCATATCGATCATTCTTCGATCGGATGAATGCTGCAACGTACCAACCCTTTCGGTTTGCACCCGTCCGGGAAACGCCAACGGTTTTTTGCCGTCTGTTTGTCTGTCCCGATGCTTCTTCCTCCGGTGACGATGTAATCCGCGTGGATATTGTGAACATGATGGTGAACGTGCTGGATAAGCGTTTCTGCTAGTGTGCTATCGAGACTTTCAATTCCGCGTACACAAGTGAGAGACGGAATTATTTGCCCGGATATACAAGAGACTTTTCCGATTCATTTAGACGGTGCACAAGATTTCGTGAGTGTTCAGAGTGATTCACACCTTGCGTCCTCAATTTCATTCTATCGATTACTTTGATTTTCGGAAATTTCTGAGGTTGACGAGCTGCCAAATGAAAGCTTTAATAGACAGATTTATAGCATGTCGTTTCCTCCTTTAACCTTTCCTCTGTGCATCGGGTGCAAATGCACCCTAGGTTGCTAAAAGCGGAAATAAAAAGTTGACGAACAGAACATTTCCAAAGATATTCTAGGAATGCTGTCTGTGATATGTTTGACAATTTTTTAGTACTTACCTATGAGAAATCAATAAATTTTCACAAACGCTTATGCAGATGAATTTTTTCTTTACATTTTTCCATTTTGAACCAGTTTTGTTCTTCTAATGCTTTTCACCTACCCATTTTTGTGATAAATGCATAAAATCCGCAGTCTACTGATGTTGGTTTGATCGGAATGTGTCGAAGACAAGAGATAAAACCGTTGTCGATTTGGGGAAGACGTGCGGTTGGGATGGTAGAAGACGTATTCAGGAAGGCTGTGGGAGCGTGTTCGCGAATTTTCTGTGAGGAACCGGTGCTCGGAGCCGCCGTCTCTCGCCCACGGAATCCCGGCGCTGCTATTCCCGGTGTTTGTGTTTGAGAAGCAAATTACAATAATTGAATAGACCGCTAATTCCCCCCGTCGGTTTGCCGTCTCGTCCCCCATGCCGCGTGATCTTTTCCCGACAGCAGCCTCCCTTCCAGCGGCAACAACCAGTCCAGAGCCTACGGTAGCGTCTTTCCGGTTGTTCTTCAGGTTCGAGAGCGTTGCGTGCCGTGGATTTTACGACGCGTCGAAGGCGTTTGCCGTGACTGGCGATTATTGAAAGGGGATTACCGTTCAAAAGAGAGAAACAGAGAGTTATAGAGATAGAGGAGGGTGGTAGAGAAAAGAGAGAGAGAGAGAGAGAGAAGGGTTTTAAGACGCGAGACACTTCTCAAAGTGCGTTTCCCCCCGGTTATCCGCAACGATCTAGCGCGACAGGTATCGCTTCGAATGAGATTTCCCGTCAACAAAGTGGAACGAGCCACGGCGAGAGCGAGCCTGACTGTTTTGAAACACCGTAACTAGGATTTCCGAAGGATTTATTTCAAGAATCGCCGAGCCTCTCTCGCACTCTCGGTGGCCGGCGTGCTCATAACCGGACGCACTGCCATGCCACCGCGGCATTAGATATACGAGCCGAGACCGAGCGACCAGAATAGATAGAAAAAAAACCGAACCGAGGAATGTCACCTGTTTGTGCAAGTATCGGCGCATTATCCCTGCTGCGTCGTGATAAAATCGAGCTTAAAAGCAAAACAGGATATTACTTAAGCGCGGAAACATTTTGTCTTGGGAAACCAGAGCTGCGGGACGCGAGAAATTCAGAAATCTGGAGCACTTTCAAAATCAATCTGAACACTTTCCAGCGAAATCTTGCTCTTAGACGTCGTACCAGTTCATTCCTCAACTTCACGCTAATTTATTCTATGTATATCTTAGAAGATTCCTCTCGATGAGCCTAGTAATTTCACAGAAATCTGCGAGATCTCTGATCATCGTCATCAAGGCTCGAAGCCCGAAGAGTAACGAAGAACGAAGGAATCGGAGCATTCAGATCGGACTTTTTTGGAAAACGCGGACAACGGAGCTGGTGTGTCGCGGTGTATTTCGGAATTGGCGAGGGAAGGTTGTCGACGGTGACGTCAAGGAAGACGAAGAGGAAGGCTGTCGCGCAACATCGGCTCCGGTAAGTGTTCCTGCGTAGTTCCGAGACGTTCTCGCGCGCGCATTGTACACAGCACAGGTTGTGGGCAAAGGTGAACGCGGAGTCGCGTGAGAGAGCGAACAGAGACGTGTTTGTAGAGACACACGGCACTGTCGAAAGAGAGACACAGAAAGATAAGGAGAGGAAGACAAACGGTGAAAGAAAGAAAGAAAGAAAGAACAAGATAGGGAAAGACGAGGCGGAGAGAGCAGCAGACCAAGAGAGGATACGAAGTCGACTGCAGTCTCGCGTCAAGTCGAGCCGAGCTCTCTTGGGCGAACGATGCTCGACACACAAAACGTCCGGCGAACGCCATTACCTCAAAGATTCGTTCCACCTTCCAAGTATTCGTTATTTGTTTGCTCCTCTCGCCGAGACGGGACAGCCAGGTCTCGACTATTTTACCCAGGCGACCACGAAGACGGTCCACCTTCGCACCGGAGGGGACTTCTCGCCCCGAATACCGGGAATTTCGGAACCAACTAGACCCAGACTGGACCCGGTAGCCGAGATCTTTCTGGAGGAGCCGCTGGAATGGTTCTGCTCGGGTCCAGTTCAGTCCTTCAGGCGAAATCGCTGTTTCCGAGACGCTGAAGATAAAGCATTTGGAACAGTTCAATCTAGACCCGTTCAGTCCTGCCTATAAAATTGCAATTTCTAAGTCCTTGCTGATGGAGTCTCCGAAACCGTTCAACCCAGGCTCAGTGTGATCCTTGTTCACCAGCTCCATTTAGGCCTCTTTACCAATTGCAGTTTCTCGAGACTATGATCAAGGCCACAAGCTGTTCCTTCAGGTCAATTTTTCCGCAACTCTAACGCACCGTTGTTCTCTACGCAGGTTTCAGCAGATGGACTTTGTTACATCTTCAACCGGTTCTCGCTCCCGCGCGAAACGCGTCGGGAACGCTAGGTAACGACGAACTGTTTGCTATACTATTGGAGAATCGACAAAACAGGTAGATTGGTTTTGTAGAATCTGAGGAATTCGTTGGAAAAATGTACTACTGTATTTCTTGGAGGTTCCACTGCGTCTGAAGGATAATTCTCAAGCTTTCTAATACGCACAAAAGAAGCAATAAGCATTTGTTGCTGCATACTTCGGTTTTATGGTATCCTGTGTTGTTTGTGACACAGATTTTAGTGTTGGAATAGGTAACAACACGGTGAAGAAGTTTGTAGTAATTTGCGGCGCTGCTTATTCTATGAACTTTAGTTAGGAACTAATGCTTCTGACGCGTGTTTAAAGAGGATATCGCTTCCGGAAGAGACTGTTGGTAAGGGTTTGTCAGTTCGAAGATTGAGATTCCATCGATATGTATCAATATGTGATTTTCAATGTTCTAAAATTGTTGAAGAGAGAAAGAGAAAGAAGTTTCTAAATGACTCCTATTTTGCATTAAGATCCGCAATGATAAGGTTCAGAAAACGATCTGAGCCTTTACTCCCCGATATTTCAGATTTCGATTTTTCTAGAGACCCGCCCAGAACGAATCTCACCGAACAGACCAAAGAGAATCCGCGATCACCCTAACGGATCGATCATCAGCTTCGGTCACAGCGACAGCGCGAAAATTTGCTCGAAACTAAGAGCCAGGAGGATCGAATTTAGCAAGATCTCGGCGTCGGCAAGGCGTAGGGCGACGGAGCCGAAATAGCGCCGGGGAATGCTCGCGGCTAGAGGCGAGAGAGGGCCCAGCTCTCTTGGTCTGGAGCCTCAGCCAGCTTTTGGGACCGGGTTCTCGGAGAGGAGCGCTGGAGACTGGCGACTGGCGACTGGCGATTATAAAGAACACTAAAAAAGAACCAACACGAGACACCACGCACACATACCAGCTCCGCACGGCTGGAAGAGAGACAAAGACGAAGATAGCGGCTGCGGGAGCGCACTTTAAGATGCGATTCTAGCCAAGCAGAACCAAAAAAGAACGAGAAAGTGTCTTCTTCATTGTCTAAATGCGAATAAACATTTGCTACCTGAGTTGCGACACAAACTGGGGTATTATAAAAATTTATTTTCCTTCTTAATATATGTTCGATAGATTAGAAATAATAGAACACTATTTTGTAAGTTCTCTGGTGTTTCCACTGTTTCAAAATACACCTACTCATTTTTGTCATAAACAAATACTTGATATTCAAACTGTGTTCATCTCGTTAGAAACAATAGTACAACAATAAACCTGGACTCATTGTAAAGATTGAAGCTTCTGTTACGAAAAGTATTATTTTTTGCCGCCTATAATAAATTATCTGTAATAGTATATTCGGATTATGGAGAAACTATGTCAACCACAAAATCGTTATATAATTTTCGGCTTGCTGAAATTATCACGAGAGGAAATACATTTTACATCTGGACCAACGAAAGACAGGGTTACACACATCAAAGGAATAATTTGGGAATAAAAGTGTATAAAGCGAGGACCGGAGACAAAAATGAGCCTGCCTCGCTAGAATCGCGTCTCAAACCTTGGCGGAGCGGCGTTGTATAGGCATCGTCGTTGGCTGCGTTTAAAAAACCAGTTGTGCGAGCCGAGCCGACAGCGACGGCACTCTGCTGGGCCCAGCATCGGGTAAACCGGCGCGAAGGTGCCCTCGCGTGGGCCGCACGGGTCCTATAAGGACCGGGGACCGTCTTTCGTGCCCTTCGCCGGGGCCCACGGTTCCACGGTTTGTTTTCTGGCCGGGCTAGACGTCGCACGACACCTCCGATTCCAAGCGTTTCAACCGTGTCGATGCCGATCAGCGGATCCTCTATTTTTAGAGGGACACGCCGCGCCGAGCGAGAAGTAGCTCGGAGAACCGGTAACCAGATAAAATTCCGGTTACGCGTTTTACCAACGAATCCCGTAAACCACCGGCCGTCTCTTCCTCGTTTCGTTTCGTTCGCTGACGCAACAGTCGACGAGTCGAGCAGTACTCCAGGATAGATCGTTTCTGTCTTCCTATGGTAACCGAGTTTTAGTACCCCGTTGCGTGACGTCACCGGTCCCCCGAAAGATTACGAGATGCAACCGAAATTATGCAAATACGATGCAAATCCCGCGGCGGCCCGACGCTAATCCCCCGTCACAATATTGGAGGCAATTGGTCTGGTTTGTTGGCCCGACTTTCTATTTCTTCTTCTTCTTCTAGATGGTTTTCGCGGTTTGTTGATTGGTTGTTTGTTTTTCAATGGACTTTCAGTGAAAAACCACAGGAGCTATTCGCTCCCCGGAAGTCGACGGGAAGCAGAGAATGGTTTATGACATCGAGAAGACACCGCGGGTAGCCGCGGCTCAGCGACGAACCCGTCGCGTCGGTCGACACCTTCGCGGAACGCAAACAGCCTCGAGAACCGAAGACTCTGCACAGTTTACGACCAGCTGCTGCCGAATCGACAGACTCGGTCAGAGCGACGAATCCCAAAGAAAACTTGAATCCCTTACACACCGAATTTTTTCGATTTTGTTGCCAAATATTTGAAGTAATTAGGAAATGTCGTAACTGACATAAGCGACAGGATTTATTACGCTTAATAATGGTAAATGGGATAAGTCCAGTAGAATGCAAGTGCATATTATTGCATTCCAGTGTCTCGAGAGCAAACAACTCGCGAAATTGCTGTTTCGACGATAGTGGCGCGAGTCTTCAACAGAATAGACACGTTGTAGAGTATGCAAAAACAAACACCGTCGCATCTAAAAGCGTGACGCACCAAGAAGATCTGGAATTGTAGAAAGGAGCAAAACATTTTGAGTTTCTCTTTGAAATTACGCCAATTCTACAGAATGTCTGGATAGCTGGTTATTTATGGATACACACACAGAGAAAGAGAAAGAGAGATGTACAATCCAAATAAATTCATCTTCTCACTTTTACACGGCACCAGTTGCATTTCAGTGCTCGGTAGGTTCAACGGGTTGAACATTTCATCTTGTTACGACACAGAAAACGAAACTTGCCGGAAAGGGAGTGATTCCGAACGCCCTCCAGGAGCTCGTTACCGAAGAAAACTACATCGTCGGACTCGAGTGACTCGAGGAACCATAAGCCGACAGACGGGCACTTTCCGACGCGGCGAAACCGCACTAAACCGTTGAAAAAAGAACCGGGAGCGTCCGCGGGCGCGTGAAACCCTAGCTTTAGAGGAGGCCCGGGGAAGAAAGGGGTTCACAAGGGGACCAGTGGGTTATCTGGTCGGATCGTCCTTCGCAGTTGAACCCTTATCGATCCTCGTGTGGATCTCCGGGACGTGGCTCGGCGCGGCGAGGGGCGGCGAGGGTTCATTCATGCCGCGGTGGAAGAAGAATTATCTCGGTCGGGCCCCGTTATCTGCGGCGACGTGCGTGCGCGTTCACGGTGCTCCGAGGTAGTCACGAACTCGAAAGAGATACCGCGGCGGTTCCGAGTGGAAAGCACACCGTGGACGATGATGGAGAGACGAGCGAGAGAGACTGAGAGAGTAGAGAGTCAAAGATGGTGAGGGTGAGAGATGAAGAGGGATAGGGAAAGTTGGAGAGCGAGAGACTGGAAGAGTGACCAGCTAGAGTGAAGGAGAGGTTGAGGGAATGAGAGAACAAGAGTATTCAAAATAGAGAGAGTGAGGGAGTGAAAGCGCGAAAAATATAAAATATGAGAGAGAAAGAGGGAGAATAAGGGGGTGGGAGAGTGAGGACTGAGAGAATGAAATAGAAGGAAAGTGAAGGAGAGTGAAGTGGAGTGAGAGAGAGAAAGAGAGGTGAGAGAAGGGAGAGAGGCGCCGAGCGTTCGTGGGGGTTGATGAATGACGGGCGGTTAGCCACGACCACGCTAAAGTTATCTGGGTAATCTGAGGAGGCGAGGTCCCACTGTCTTACGACGAGTTTTATTATGGTGTTTCCACTCGGCAAGGGCGAGGTCAGCGCGGGCGTGCGTTCCGCCGAGGCCTGAAAACGAGACTGGGTCAGACCCGGTTGCATCAGAGATATCCACAAGGAGAGGGTTTCCCTACCCTCGGACTGCGCGTTCGACGCCACTTACGCCTCTTTACTACAGAAACCCGAACAAGAACACTCCCGAAACTGACGGTTTCCATCGTCCACAAGAGGCCTTGACCCACTGCTAGACACGCTCCTTATCCATTTTTCTCTCACCTGTCGCGACACGATCCTGGGTCAACCTGCAGAAGAAATATCTCCTCCTATTGTCGCGTTTTCATTCCCCCATAACTGCACGTTCGTGGAATAATTATGGGAAAATGCTGAGTAACTAAGGATTTATGTAGGCAATTGTACTACCGAAGGAAGTGGTAGAATAGATGAAGATATTATTTTGCAGCGAGTGTTTAACCAACAGAATTGAATTTCAGTTAATTCATATTCAGATGAATAAACTTCATCCCCTGTGTGAAGGGTGGTTCGAAGTCATATAACGCAGCAGAAAATATTTGAATTGAAAAATTTGCTTCACCTGCGTTTGGAATATATCTCGAACTTCACCAGAAACATTGAATTATTCATTTTTACATCGAATAATTTTGGTCTATCAATTCGTACAGCACCATATGAATCCGGGATCTCTGAAATTAAATATCTCAGCGACATCTGCAGCACAAAAGCCGCGAATAAAAATCTTTTCGCCAGTGCAGAGGGTAACATTTGAGATCGTAGGGTTCTGAAGGCCCCAAGAAAACCGTCAGCATCCCCTAGTCTTGATCCCGCTGCTCCATCTGCCTCGACCGGTAAAAGATCCTCGCGAAAAAGGGACCCCATGGGCCTTTTCCTTGCACCCCATCTTCCCGTGAGCCTTACCGACCGCGATCACTTCCCGGCGCTCTTACACAGCAATTTCTCAGCAGTATTGATCTCCGGAGCGGCTCCTCAGGATGCAACAGCGTCGATTAAAAACAATTAGGCCTCTGCACCCGCTAACAACCGCGCGCCGCTTCCACTTTTCTTTCGGCCGTCCCTTTTTCGCCGGCTATTACCATAATTTCTCTCGATAATTCCAATTAGGGCTTAGACGAGTGCCAATAATCCCTATAATCAACACACTTACGTCACGATCCGTGCGCCGGTGATTTTCGTTCCGGTGTTTCTCGCCCCGGAACCTACGCGGAACCGATGAACCGTTACCGGGAACAAGCAGCGGCCCTTAATAGGCTGCAATTATCCGTAAAACATCGTCGTTTCTGGGGGCAACGCCTCGAGTCCCCCCATAAGATTCCTCTCTCTCTTTCCATGGTCTCGTGATGGGGCACGCGCCGGAAACCAAAAGTGCTCTCCGCGAACCGGGCACCGATTCCGAGTCTGTTTGTCTCGCAGCGCGCACAGCTTTAGAGAGAAGGGAGAGAAGCTGGGCCCGAGGTTTCGGCCCTTGTAATGAACCGGTCGGGCCCCGCGGGTCAAATGCGGCTATAATCGGCCGAAAATCTAATACCCGGCGCCGCGCCGGGTCGAACGGGTAGCCGCGCAAACCCAGCCGTCTGACCTTCCGAAAGTCGTCTGGCGAGGAACACCGTGTCCGATGGGCTTTCGATAGCTCCGACAACGAATCCTGCACGCAATCTACGCTGCTGCTTCGTGATTTTGCTCATCTTGGACCCACCAGGCCCTTCTTTGCGACGAGAACACCCTGAAGATACGCTGAACCTTGAGCATTATGTGTTTACTTGAGAACACATAGGTGAAGCGAATTTTATCGGAAGAATAATGCATTTAAAAATGTATCACATCGACGTCGCGAATCCCCATTCGGCGCAAGCATACAGGTCCGGCATGTATTCCGCGCGCGAGCATTTTTCTGCCGGCGCGCGGAGCACACGCGAATTTACATGACTGCAATACGAATGGTGGTGTGTACACACAGAGAGCCGGAGTCGCGAGTCGTGTGGTGACTTCGAGGACTGTGAGCACCGATCGCGGGTACGGTTCAGTTTTTGCACGCGAAACGGCCTTGTTGACGGTGACGTCAGCGAAGACGCGAGCTTGTCGAGCATCCCGTGGATTTGTACTCTTGCACGCTCACACGCTCTCTGCTTGCTTGCTCGATGCGAAACGAACCCGGGCAAAAAAGGCGCTGCGTAACAGCCAGCGTTACAGAGATACGTGCGTTCACTTACAAGAAGGTCGGCCCGAAAAAAAGCAGCATGATAGCGGGAAAATCCCGCGAGCAAGCTTGCGTCATTGCAAAAGCGACCCCTCTTTGCACCCACAAACGTTCGAAAACAGTCCAGCAATTCGATCGAAACTATTCGACTTGTTATACTGTGTCGGACTTTAGTGAAAATTTCAAAGCGATTTGAATTCTTGTTGAAACTTTTGTCCCTCGTTTTCATTAAAACCTGCTCAAACAAAAAGGTTCGAGACACATCGATGACTGTATATCTTCATCCTACCAACGTATCCAACGACTAAATAAAAGGACAGCATCTTAAATATTATTCTAAGAACAATCTCCCCGCATAAATTGTATAAAACCGTGTTGCGTAACTCGAACAGCTCAATCCGAGTTCCACAAACATGTCGGTAAGCATCGGCAATTATCGGTTGGAGCTTGTAAACCGGGCGTAAACAGTCGTAACCGTGCTGGGCAGAAGAGCAATACGGCTTGGTGGCCATCAAATCGGAATCACTTTTTGCGCGAGTTAATCTCGCGGAACGCGAACGACAACGCGGACGAGCCGGATGCAGTTGCGGCGCGTAAAGTTTCTCGGTTAGCGGTGTGTCGGGTTGGTCGTTAAACGATCGTAGAAAACGAGGAAATTCCAATGAAACCGCGGGGTAGCGGCGGACGAGAGCGGCGCGGCGGGACGGGACAGGGCAGCGGCGGTACGTAACACCATGCGTTTACTATACTCGCTTACCGACACGCCATTCACCGGACCCCTATGAATGAACACGGACGAACGCGCTGGCGATGGCAACTTTATACGCTGTAACGCGACCGGGCCGCTCCTCGGACCGAAAGAAGGAGAAAGGGGGCCCGTTCTGTGCAACCTGTGTACAAGAAAGAGCGAGATGGAATGAACGAGAGTTTCAGGAGTAGGGAGAAAATTGCGAACCGAGAGAAGGGAGCTCGCGAAACGTACGCGCGCGAGCTTGTCGCCGCGCACCGATCTCTGCCAAGAGCGGGCTCACATTGTATTATTATTCAATAGCGATAGAGTAATTGATCGAAAGTCTCTGATCGCTCGCAGAGACGCGATGCCGGTACACGCGTGTATTCCCGCGTAACTCGACTCGCGCGCGTGCGTAAGACCCCAACGAGCGGATAGAAACGCATGCAAAGGTGCCACCGGCGCGACGACTAGGCTCGTTCAACGGGTTTGATATGGGAGTGACGTCGCGGCTTGTAATCTTCATTATTCACGCGATGTCCGGGCGAGTTAGAAGCGCCGGATCCGAACGGCGATACACACGATTACGATCGAGATGGACGAACCTGCCGGTTCGAGGCGATCAAATCGCTTTGTTTTGGCTCGCGCGAGAGCCCGGTGCTAATTTCAAGCGGATTTCGAATTGGTCTGTTTCAAGTCTCATTTCTGTGAAAGATTTACGTGTTGCACCCTCGAGAGGACAAACGCGTATTTTGTAATTATTATTAGGAAAATGTTCCAAACACTAATTTGTACAGAAAATTCCACGATGCAATGATAATAATCGAACAAGGATCTCGACGGTGAGTTAGGCGTGGTTATGGTCATCTACGGGATAAGGATCTTCCGAAAGGGGCACGTGAACGGGACGATACTTTTTAAGAAGCCTGCAGAAAAAAACAGAATTTGATGCACAAGCGAAACCAGTGCAAGATACCATTATTTTAGCAAGGTATGGAGGGATGATTGGAGGGGTGAATCTAGAGAAGGAGATACTTCTTTGTAAATAAGAAATTTGGCATGTTGAAGTTGATGCTTGCTGTGACGACGAAGAGGGTGAGTTCTGAATGTTTTCGAGGCACGGAACGATTAGTGTTCGCTTCGATGTTGCAAGGGGTGAGTTTACGATGTTCTCTAGATAACGGACGATGCCGTAAGTGGCAGCACAGCTACGAGTTTCGAATCACGGTGGACACGCGCGCGGTAAGAAGAATCACGTGTTCGAAAATCACGAGAGGCTCTTTCCGGCGGTTGTTAAACTTGTCGTCGTCGGATTCGGTAAAAGTCGCCTCGGTCGATGATTTACGGGGCGGATAGCTGACCTTTAGATCGCAAGCAACCGGCTTCCCCATGTCCCGTTCCCAAGCTCCACACAGCGGCGGACCACTTGTCGCGTAATCGCGGGCAAAGTTACACGGCATCCACTTTCGTCGATGCAGAGTCGTCCATTGGAAACGAAAGGTACGAGATACGCGAGATACAGGTCGAGCATGTATATTATTGTGTATTTGTCAGGCTGCGGCAACGGGGCCCTCCCATACCGAGTCCTCGCTCCTCCTCCACCTTCGCCACCACATTTTCTGTCTCTCTCTCTCTCTCTCTCTCCTACTCGCTCGCTCGTACACAACCTGCATTCCCGTAAGTATAATTCCCGGCGCGTTGTTTGTATGCGCATGTAAATGCACGGGTATTGTGTTTGCCGATGCCTAGCCACTACCGTCGTCGACGAACGCTTTCCGCGACGCTACAGAGGCGCTAAACGCCAACCGTACGCTACCCCCAACAACAAACTTTCCTCCCTCTCTTCTGCGAAATGTTATCTTTCCGCTCTCCATTTTATTCTCGCAATTTTTTTCAACGGAGACTTCCCTGTTCGACTCTTCCAATTAGCAAATCGAGGTTGATGATTAGTTCGCCAAACTATTACCAAATTCTTCTACAAAATGCTATTTTATTCCCGCAATTTTTTAAATATGAACGATCCCGTTCGATCCTTTCGACAAAGAAGCTAAGCGCGAACAATTAATTTCAGCGCAGGTGGCAAGGTTCAACCCTGAGGGTGTACGCACTTATTACACCGAAGACCTCTTTCCGGATATCAATTTTCATAGAAAATTTAGGGTGGTTTGAAAATAGAAATTCACGGGTTTGTTCTGGAACGCAGAGTTTGGAGAAATAAAATACGATCCTTTGACAACAGTAGCTTTAAATCGTTGCAGAACAATTTATTTTTATAGACTAGCAACAGATCTGGACAATATTTCTTTCGCATGCGGATCCGCGGTCTGCTGATCATAGTATGTATCTATAACAGAACGGTGTAATCAATGAAAATAATACCGTTGGCAATACTTTGTCCAACCCTTGCGTCCCAAGCACGCGAGAAGAAGCGAAGAGAAGAGGTTCCGAAGTTGGGTCGGCATTGAAAGTAAAATCGAAGATTCGAAATCGAGCTAATCTCCTAGGAGGCTCTCGAGGGACTCTTCTCTTTTTATTATCTTTCTTTCCGGTAGGGGGATTGGGAGAAAGAAGCGGAGAATGAAAGAGTGGGCGAGGGGCGGTGGAGGAGACGCGGAGAGGAGAGGAGAGAGGATAGGGAGAGAGAGGTAGGTGGCTCTCGGAAAGGGCGAGGGGTCCGAGGGGCCCAGTCGGAGAGGGAAGACAGGTGATGCTGGGCCCGAGGCTGGCCACGGGTAGAACGAGAGATAGAGAGAAAGAAAGAAAGAAAGAGTGCAGACGCACGTTTTACGCATCCTACTCACAAGCCAGGCACGCACACAGACCGCGAGACGCACGAGGCGCACACGATTCGAACACACGGCCGCAGAAGGCATTTTAACACACGGCATTCCTGTTGTCGGGCCCCGGGACCGTTCAGCTGGCAACGTAGCTGGTGTTAAGTCTGCGCCACGAGGCTCCGGGCCCAGAGACTCGCTGATATCGGCCAGGGAATTCGATACGCGCGATATTTGCGCCGCGGAATCAGCCGATCGCGAATCGCGGAAAGAGATCAGCCCTGACCTTTCGCAACTGAAGCGCCGGAGAACGTGAAATAGGTGAGCGAGGTCCCCGAGAACGTCTATACGCCGAGAAGAGTGCAGAGTGCTCTCTTAGCAGTCTATTTTCTTGCATCTCAATCCGTATTTGTGAAATAATCGTCGAGGTAAATAATAGACCCAAGGAAAGTCGAAGACCTGTAGAAAGAAGGCTCTGGAGATAGAGGACGATGTTGCTCTAACAACCCTGTCTCTGCAAGCCAACTCATCGAGATATAAGGAAAATCAAAGATTTCTAGAGAGCCACACAGTTAGGGTCTTAGAGTCTAGCTCCTGATAGAAGGATTCGAGGCACGGTTCATTTCCCATCGGCTTCGCAGAGGAATCGAGTGAATCAACAGGAAGGTCCCGCGATAACGAGCGCCCGCGTTCCAGTGCACCCTCTCTCGGATGTTAGCGTGACCCGGGGAGCTCGTGTCTCGTTTTTAACGAGATCCGCGAAACGTATCCGGGCCAAGGAAGAGGGAGCTCGCCGAGGAACGCGCAATTTTTCAAAGCCGTAATTTCGGAAACGGAATGGTTTGGCCAGGCCCCCGGGCACGTACCACGGCACGCTGTTCTCTGTTCCGTTCTCGTATCCACCGGGAATCGACTTCCATTTACGAGCGAGCAAACCAGCCGGAGCTGGGATTTCCACGTGGTTCGCGGAGAGGCGCGTGCTTGCGTTTACGGCGGTTGCGGTTTTGCGGTTTGCGCGACAGGCGTCGTTTCGAGGCGGTGCCTACCTACCGGGAGCCGATAACTACACTATCTTTTAGCGTGATGGTTAAATGACTGGAAAGCAACGAACATTCACGGAACGGTTCCATGAGCACACGGTTGCGACGCCGTTCATTTCGATGGGCATTCAAGTTGTTAAGGATTTCTTCTGGAATCACTTTCCTAAAGTTCAGCGTTACAGCTAATTACTAGCTGGCTCCATCTGCTACTAGTTAACCTCGTCACTCCAAGAGCGAATATATACACTGATCTATAAATCAACGATCATCAGCAGTCTAGCTGAGTTTCGTGCTAACAAGGAAGATCCTCGATGTTCCACAATTGTCAGATACTGATGGCGACACTGATTCATAGTTCCCAAAAGGATACGTGTTACATCTGAAATCCACAATAGTGGATTTAGTAGTGGACAATAGTAGAGGAGAATGCAGGACCCATGATGCAGGAATATGTATATTTTTTATTTTACTGGGTAACTTTTCATGAATACTGTTTTTGGGAGGCTCTTTGAGGTTGCGGGACGACGAGTGAAGGTAACCCTGTAATTTTTGGCGGAGCTAGAAGCGAACGTGTTCGCCAAGGCCCCCGTCACCGGGTCCAGACTATTCTCGGCAATGTTAAAAGCCGACGCTCGTTTAATTTCCTTTTTGCGTCCGCGAGCGGCACATCCCACCCTCCGCTGCACCTTCCGAGGTCTGCGCCTACTCCTTCGGGCCCGTTTCACCGCGCTACGAGCTAAACGTGCCCCGCGGGGGCCCAACGGGCCCAGACCCTCGCTCTTACCCTTGACCGATCTCCCTTTGGACGCGTCTTCTTCGACAGTGCTGCATCTACCTCCTTTGTGCACCCTGCACTTCGATTTATAAAGTGTCTTCATCAAATCCTACTAACCACTACTTTTCTGCGAACTTGAATTGTCCCGTTCATTTTTATATTTTTCTCATTTTCCGAGACTTCGAAAAATAGAAGTCAACTAAAAACTTTCATCCTTTATAATAAATTAATATTTTTAATTGAGTTCCCATAAACATTTTAGCGTTTTAAATTACACCTACTCATTCTCGTCATAAATGCAATAAAATCCGCTCTCTCTTAATAATGTTTACTGCTACAAATCTGTCTACTGTTTTAAATTGATCTCTTATTCATATTTGTGATAAATTGCTATCTATTGCTATCTATGCCAAATACAAACGAGCTTTTCTTACGATCATGTGATCTTAGAAATTATTAGAACCAGATTCCCAATGTATTATGTTAATGTTTCCCAAAAGTGTGGCGGAACGGTATTGGGATAAGGAGAGACGTTAATTTCGCGGCAGGCGATTTCGCAGAGACGATCTATAATTTCATCGACGTGTTTATCGATCCGCTGTTGCACCGTAAATCCTCAGTGCTTTCCGTTTCGTTGGCGACTTGGTATGCCATTCGGTAATGCTTTCTCGTGGTCCGCGACCGTAAAGTAGCCAAAGGTTAAGTCGCGATATTGTCGTCGCGGCGAGTAACGACAATTTATTAGGATTATTATTCGAACGGCAGCGGATAGACGACGACGACGACGATCGATGTATAATGATTTCGCTTGCGGAGGGGGCGGAAAACTGTCGTACCTTTCACTCTGGCGACGAGGAGAGACACGAATAATAGGCTCGCGAGAGCACACCACGTAACTCGTAAGTCCGTTCTACGAAAGAGATCCTCGGCTGCGTTGCGTTTCTACATTTACGTTCGCGCGCGAGAGCGCGACATCCGACAGCAAATGCAATAGGATGAGAGAGAAAGATACTAAGAGAGAGGAAATGAGAGAGAGAGAGAGAGCGAGAGAGAGATGGCGAGAGAGGCCCTCGACCTCGGAACACTGTTACGTGTCAGGTACCATAGCCATACGCGTGAATAAGTTATGGTCGGTCTGCCATATCCACGAGGCAGCACGCGTACATCAGCCGCTTGGTCCACCGCACCGCCGACTCTTCGCAACTACTCGCACTGAAACGATCGTTTCGCAGCGTTCGCAGACGCCAACCTTGTCTATGATCTGCTTTTCCAAACAGGCGACAACCATTGCCAGCTGTTTGCCACAGTTTTGCCATGCGGTTGCTCCCGGCAGACGATCTTTACGAGGATCTGCTCACTTTGGCCGTGTTTATTTACCAACATTCTAAACAACATGAAAAATATCATGTTACACACGGAAGACAAATTGTTTTCAACAGTCTCGATCCTTGAGACTGATTTTATAAGCTTGACTTTAAATCGTTATGAGAGCACTTGGGAACAATCGTGATACTTTTAAAAATTCATAAATAAAGCAATGAACGTTCGAATAGTCCGGCGTTGGAGGATCTAGTATTGTACGAGTGAATTCGGTTAATTTGATATACATAAAATGAAAAAGATCATGTAGAATGAAAATATTCTAGATCGGAAGAAATGTTTGGTTTTTCAGGACGAACAAACCACCATAGTCTGACGAACGATTGAATCGTTATCAAACCAGGACAGCTTCACCAATACACAGATATCCAACGTCGATGAAGGTACCTCGACTCTCATTCGAAAAACCAGCCCACGGGCCCCGGCACAGGCCCCGGTATAGGATCGCGGGTCCCGTTGTTTTCATGGCGTTGGATGACGAAATCATCGTCTCAAGATTCGGTCGTGTAAGCGTTGGGAGGAAGGAAAAAGCTAGGAGAAGATAAAAGAGCTAACAGAGAAGAGAAGAGAACAGAAGAGACGAGAAGAGAAGAATCAAAGGGAGTAGCTTTGCGGTTCTTGGGACGAAAAAGGGAGAGGTCCGGAGGACACGAGGGTGTTCCAAGGACTCCCCATCGCGAACGGTGGCGCGAGTTATTTCTCCGGGACGTAATTCACGTCGTAGGAGTAGGAGGTCGGTAAAAGGGAAAGGTGGTGAGGAGGGGCGGGAGGGGGAGGGGGAGGAGACATCAGGCCCCTCTCTTTCGCTCGCATTGTCCTGCGGTCTCGGGGCGCACCTTTGAGCTCCCGCATTCTGCGTAGCGTCACTTTATAATATTTACAGCCCTCCGCCAAATTCCTTCCGCGCCGTTTTATCTCGGTGAGACTCACCGGGTATAGGGTGGAGAAGGGCTGGCCCCGGGGTCCTGGGCCCGTCGCCTCCGCCGCGTCCCATTCCGTCGTCGTTTCCTTCTCGGCGATTCGGGGCCAGAGAGCGCAGCGGCAGCCTTTGCTCGATTTTCTCCTCTTCCTTCGATCCCGCTCGCCGCTGTCTTCCAGGAGAGAAACGGACTTCGGGGCCTGGGGGGAGAGGGAGTGCTGGCCCAGGAAAGGAACAGGAAAAGAAGGAAACGAGAGAAAAAGGGAGAGGGCCCTAGCTAGCCCTCGAGGCGAGAGGGACCATCGAGGGCACCGTGAAGGGGACCACGAGGGAACCACGAGGGGCATCATGAGGGGCATCATGAGGGGGGGAGACGAAGGGGGCTCAGGAGAAACGAGGGAAGCGATCGTGCATGCGTCTTCTATTTGTTAGGAGGGAGAGAGGCCCTCGCCGCGCCGCCGGCTCGTAACCGCGGCCTCTTATAAGCCCCCCAATCGGACACATGAAAGCCAAAAGCCGAAACTTGTCGTTGATCTAGTGCTCCACCGGCCGCTTAACTAGGGCCCGATACCTTCGGATAAGCCCCCCTGCCGGACCCCGCCGGGCCCCGCGCTCTCCCCGATCACCTAACCATCGACGCGACGGTTCGACTGCGCGGGCCCGCCGTCATCTATTATATCCGCCAACCACCCTTTAGCTGGGACCGAACCACCGACTATCGGCTACTATGACTCTTCTTGGATCCAACGATCCGCGAAGATCGGGGGTGGACCGATCTGGAACCTCCTTACCGTGATCCGTGAACCTTGAGCGGCTGTGGTCCTTTCCAGGGAATTTTTGAACGTCTGATGACGCGCCTATTAGTCAGGTACATACTCAGGTACAACCATTGCTTCTGCAACGTCGACGTTGCGTCATGTTCAAGAGATTGTTATAATCTGTAAGTTTATTAGATCTTTTGATATTAATTAAGATCTAATAATATATAAAGACGAAGCTGAATGCATTCGTTAGCACATCAAGTTCATAAATTAAACTTCATATACTTTTGATAGACTAACATGTTCTTGTCGAAATGATGTTGTTCGGCGGTAGAAGTGGTCATAGAGAAATTCCATCGCGACTTTTCGAGTTTTTGGTATTAAGAAATTCTTCCGGACGACTTCCTGCTCGGCGGAGCGAGTTTCACCGGCCGGAGACAGCGCCGTCTTGCAATTAAGGGGATTAAGATACTGATCGGAGATCGCTCGGTGTCCCGTAATTTGCAATCAGCCGGTGGCCGAGAGACCGCGACAGCAATATCGGCGGGACATCCGCCGCGGATCGACCAAATCGACGATGTCTCCTCTCGCGACGTCTTTCGAGGCTTGCACAGGGGCCCTATCGCGTCATCTAGAAAAGCGAAGCGGCCCGTCCGCCGGGCGAAACTCGTCCAGCTCGTTCGACGAAGACGAGCAAGGTCTCTGGCTCGTCCTGTTCGGTTAACAGAACGTCTGGCCAGTCTCCATAAAGGGTTGAAGTCCTGCAAGCTGGATTCAAACTTGTACCAATCTTCTGTTAACGTGGCACCTCGATATTAACTGAATAATGTACTAACGCGTTCTTCATTTTTGTTTGTATTTGTAAGTGAATGATTCGAGATGACCAGAATGACAATAAGGATTCTCTTCTAGATCCAATATGAACAAAAATCAATGAAATATAGCGATAAAGTGAACAAACCTGATACATTCTCACTCTTGTCGATTTTTCACGAGGGCCAGTAGGCCTGGGAAGGTGACTGTCCTTTTTACTGATCTTTTTGCCATCAAAGATCCTGAGGCTCGAAGGGAAAGAGGTTTCCTTGGGTACAAGTGGGATTCACGGGAGCGTGGACGAGCGTGCCGGAGGCTTTTAAAAGTTGGCAGCCAGCCGAGATTCAAAGGATCGTGTTGCAACGCTCTTCCTCAAGGCTTCTCGCGCCGTTGCTGCTGCTGTATACAGGCGTCCCGTAGGCGTCGAGCGTGTTAAACGCATTCCACCTTAGAGGTTACGCGTTGCGAAACCCGCGTGCGTGAGCGTTGCGTCTCGTTAGCCGCGATTCGCGCGTCCTTGCCTCAAGTTCGCGTCACGAGCCGCGCATCCTGTCCGATAAGGAAAAGATCGGCCACTTTGCGTGGCCGCGAATCTCTTGGTCGCGACCTCAGAGATTGATCCGGGAAACGATTCTATTCTTGGCCAGAGAGAACACACTGAGAACTTCACTCAAACCCCTCGCAAACATAGACCGACCTCTTCACTTATTCCGCAAGATTGATTTGTTCGACATTTTGTAAACCACGTATGTATATGGTCAATCAAATGACAGTACACTCCATATGTATACTCTCTTAACGGTTTCAGTGCCGAGTCAGCAGCCTCCAAGTAGTGTATTCAATTAGATAAAAATTGAAATTGTAAGATTGAGAGTACAGTGAACTTCCGTATATAAAAAGACTACGTACTTCTTTTTTCTATGTGACAGTAAATTCACATGTACAGAAACTGTTTATATTTGAGATTGCGACAATAATCACTGTAATAAATCCTGTCCAGTTTGCCTCTACCCAATAAAATTCTCCGGTTCCTAGCAACAGCAATATCTTATCGGTAACGACACTCGGACGGTTAATAAACCAAAAACTAGAAAGCTAAGACTTTCGTCACACTCGCCGAAGAACCTGAAGTATTCTCGCAGATCCAGCAAAATGTTCGGATCTGCGATCAGAATCGTCTCTGAAATCGTTTCCAAAAAAAAATTGCACAACACCCAAAAGCATGGCGAAATTTTCGCGAGTTTCTCTTTTTCAGAATCGCATGAAAGAGGTCCCCGGCAATCATTCTTATCTATCAGCTCTCTCATCGAGCTACGATTCTGGCTGCAATTAATTACATTGACGTGGATCGGTTTTCGGAGGAGGTCTCACTCTTTCTCTTATATGGAGACTTTATATTTACGACATTGGCTGCCGGTGCCGAGGTCCTCTTGGAGTAGCAGGAACATCGGTAGGAACGGAATTTCGACACAGGCACATCAAGGTTGGGCTAGACGTTCGAAATGTCACCCGTCGAGCTAAAAACAAAAGGAGACAACACACACCGATGAGACTCGGCCAGGTGTCTGGTACACGTCTCTCACGCCTCTGCTGGTCCTGCGATCGTCTCGTCTTGTCTCGACTCGTCTCGTTGACCAGCTTCGAACGAGGTCAGCTAAGCGCGCGAGCTCGGGGGAAAGTTCAATTTATGATGCTCGGTTTAGGCAGAACCGCCTGCCTTGGAATCCCGCGCCGATAATCACCGTTAACATACACCAAAAGGTCGCCTCGTTTGGTCCGGACCTACTTGCAGCCGATGGAAGACGATTTTTAGGCGGACACGAGCTCTGCTCGTCGTCCTCGCCGATTTCTATCTCCGCGAACTTCCAAGCTATCTTCGATCTGGCGACATTAATTATACCGTCTTTTTGGTACTCCAAGGAACTGCTCCTTTCAACGGACCACGCGTAAGAGCCAGTCACAACCGTCGGCCGGTTTCGACGTGGCGACAGAAAAATCGAAACCGGAGAACCGACGCGACGAGACGACCGGCGTAAAACGGTAAATCAGCGGCCACCGTTCTTCCCGGAGAGACCATTGGATCATGCGGGAAGGACGACACTTTGCGGTTGCGGGGATGATGCGATTTCAGGAATGTCGCGCTTTATGTTGTTCTGCGACGTGATCTGCGGTCGCTGCGATCGGTTAACCGTTTTGACACGGCTTGCGGTGGAGGGGTTGTTTTACTTGATGTTCAATCAAATTCTAAAGCGTTAAAAACCACTGTGAAATCCAAAATATAGTTTGGATTATTAAATACGTTGCCATCTAACCGATTAAACATTTAAGTATTTGAAGAGGTGTTGCATCAATTTCGTATCCATGAAATGAAATAAAATTCACACCAGAAATGTATGGGTGCAATTACACGTGCAAAGAGTGAAAGATAAGTGGCTCCTGCATCTTATAACAAATGCAGATCATTTTTACTTTGTGCAAAGATTATTCTACTAATCGCCAGTGACCATGAAGTGGAAGTTGAAGGGGTGTGTAACGGGAAGGGGGTGTTTCCGCAGAAACTCATTTTCCGAGACCAGTTTCTTCGACGTGGCTGCAGCTCGATTTTTGTAAAAACCTGCCGACCCTGGTGTTGCAGCAGCTTCGATGGCCGTTCTCCGGAGGAATTCGCCGGAAGTCGGCGCGCGCAGTGCGCGTTCGTTTAACTGGCGCAATCGCGTCCGCACCGATCCTCCTCCGCGCAATCAAACCCAATATCCCGGAGTATCGCTTGTCGCGCACGACATGACAGCTTCGTTCTCGTAGGAAATTTCCAGCGACGTAGAATCTGGTCTCGCGACACGTACCCGCGTGGAATTCACGAAAAAGATCGGCCGATCGGAACACGACCCGTTCAAACGAGCAACCGCCATGCTGCTGCCAGGAAAAAAGCTTCGAGGTTCGTTTGTACGCGTGCGTGCGACCGACCAGTTGCCAGTTCTCTGTGCAGTGTGTTCATACCGATCCCATGAACCGTGCATCGGTCGCTACGGTATATACATGTATATGTACATATACAAGTTTATATACTCAACCATACATATATGTATACGTGTACATATGTACAATATAAATGGTCTAGAGCCGCGATCCCGCTCGCCTTCGTCACCGCGGAATTACGCAATAAGTAGAAGTCGTTTGGTTGGCTTCGACTGCTCGTTGGACGTTTCCACGGAGCTCGGTCGTCTCGCGAAGATAGAAACGATTCCGCGCCGATCGTTTTCTCGCGCAGAAACCGATGCTCGAACGTTTCTTGCGGAGAGACCTGTACAGGCGCCGCTGGAAAAAAGCCGAAGGAAACGCCGGGCTGTTGCTCGCAGAATCTCAGTCGACTTCATATACGCTGGTTCTTCTGCTTCAAATGTTAATCTATTTCGTCGTTTCGATGTAGTTAACACTAGAACTGCCGAGTTCGTCGAAGTCCCTACCAAACTGTGGATTTTAGTCAGTTGACGGATTAAGAGGAGTTTGAAAATATGGATGTGCAGCACTCCACTTTCTACATAACTGGTTATATGGAACTTTACATCTACTCCGACATAAATAAATGTTTACTTAACCAAATAACTACTTCAATGCATAACAATTATTTGCAAGTGCGGTCGACGCCTTTATTTATGCTTGAAACACTAAATTTAAAGTTTTGAAATTGTAAATACTAGATTGACTCTATTTTGTCTACCCGTGATCGTAGAGCTTTACCAGCCGATTTGCGACCACGGAACAGATTTAAAACAGTATCCTGCGTCCAACAGCCAGTAGAAATCACCGCAGCATGAATTTCCAACGTCGCGTCATCGCTATGGAAGTAGAATGAGCTCGCCGAGGCGCGTTAATTGATAACGCACAGGGCATCTTCATGGGTACCCGTTTTCTCCGTGGTGGATAGGATGCTGTATCAGTATAGAAGGTTGGATCGGGTCGGGCAGGGTCGAGCTGGGCGTAAATTACCGTCGACTGGCACGACCTCGAGGCTCCTACTCGGACGAGAGTAGGCAGTAGCTGGACGATCGAGCCACGATCGAGATAACGGGGCTTAAACGTACCTAAGGCGTTTCGTCTACCACGACGACGCACCAAAGTGCTGCTCTCAAGGCCGGTTCTACACGTAGGGGTTACTCGGCATCGATAACTTCGCCTCGATCCCGATGAAGTCGCTTTTAGAACCGACCCTGCCACTTTCCACGTTCTACCCTGCCCCGGGACTTTCACTCGATTTTCATGACGGCTTCAGCACTAGCACGAAACACCGGTCTTGGCAACGTGGGAATATAAGGATAAAAATATTTGTTGCGGAGATTGAATGTAAAATGTCCTGTGTAATAGCTTATAATTAGACAGCGGATGTTTATGCATTTATAAAGAAATTGGTTCGGTGAAATATAAAAGAGTAAAGGATTAGAAAAATTTAAGAATCTCGTAATGTTGTTTTTAATGTAACAAAGTCATTAAGGGATGAAATCAATTTTTACTTTATTCCTCCTTCCCACAATCCGTAAAGAGCAATGCATTAAGGTCGTCGCCCACTAGACTGCACCACACCAGCACCGCACCAGCGTTTTCAGTGGCGCTCACCACTATAACGGTCTGGGTTAGGTCGTCCGACGGATTACGGCGCGACGAATGGCCGCGCTAGTGGTGAGCGCCAGTGAAAACGCTGGTGCGGTGCTGGTGAGGTGCGGTCTAGTGGGCGACGATCTTAAAGATCCGCAGTCTATGTGTAATATATGGCCGAACGGTAATAGTTTCTAATTTATGGCTGTTGCCAAGATGTTCAAGACATGGGCATGTTAACAAACAGAAGACAGTATATACCTCGTTGACTGCAAACCGAACAACATGCACATGTAATAAACAACTCTTATAAAAGCTCTACACCTTCGACAACGATACATTGTTCCGTACATTGCAAATCTTGTCTTGCGGCTTCTGTTGCAATCTTCGGTTTGCGTTTGCGTTGATAAACAGAGTCTTTTGATCACGCGTCAATCAGGTGCACAATTTTCAGAAATAATTTGAACCTAACATTTTTCTTCAATATCGTTTTTCTGACTTTTACAGAAGGAAATAAATTCTGCTAACGATCGTGTTACTGGATAACCACTGTGACAAGCCTCGCCTTTGCAGTTTCGTTTGCAACGATTAAATTATGATAATCTTATGGGAATTTTTGAAAGATGAACGTACAATCTATCGTTTCCCTCAAGCGTTAATCACCACCCTTCGGATTTGTATGTTCGCCTTTCACGTTCAGAAGAAAAGGGTTCGAAACATTTAAATATCAAATCCATAGACACTGAAAGGAACGAACTAATTTTCGTTTACAGTGTCGCAAGTGGAAGGAACAGATGAAGAACGGTTTCTCTGATCACGTTGGTTTGGTCGCGTTAGAACCGTTCGCATCGTTGGAAGGTGAACTACATATTATTCCGCGGCGGACCCAGAAACCGTGGATAAACAGACGAAAAAAATGTGAGAGTGAGAGAGAGAGAGAGAGACCTACAAAGAAGGAGAGGCGAGAGAGTAGTCACAGATTCGAAGGTATCGGAGTGTCTAAAACCGGTACGAGAGAGCGGCGGAGAGCGGCGGCGATCGCGTATCGAACGAGGACGGCGCGGTGCGGAGAGCTGACTCGACTCGAGAGTGGGAGAGAGAGAGAGAGAGAACGAAAAAAGAAGTGAAAAAAATGAAACCTGAATTTTCGATCGGCGATCGTCGTAGATCGAGATAAAGCCGGAGGTAAACGGAAGCCAGGCGACACTGGTTCGTGGCCAGGCTTTCGGCCGGAGCTGTTAAGAGTTGGGAGCGGCTCCATGACAGAACTGGTCTTAGAACGGACCTCCGAGACCTTCCTCGAGGACTATCCCGACTATAGTACTCGCAGTCGCAGGCACGGGTTCGCGGTTCCACGGTCTTTACGCTGTTTCAAACGTTTCGTCTCGCTTCATTTTGTTTCGCCCATTATCGACCATAATCCGACATTGACAATCGACAAGAACTTCATCGACGATAGTTGCTCACCGATTGTAGACGACGTTTATCTAGTGGCCACTTCTGGCGAGTTTACCGAAGTGCAATTGTTTTCAGTCAATCACTTCTACGGTACGGTTGATTCAATTGAGAAGTGAAGAGCTATAGTTAAAATTTGCAAATATTCTGCACTCCGTTTAAAAATCATTCGCGAAGCTTCTGTTTTTTGTGGAGCCACAACTGTCTCACAGATTGAACAAGATTAACCTCGACTCGAATTTCGATAAACTAGTCGGTGAAAATCTATATACCCATAAAGAACTTCAATCGATTATCGCAGTTCATTAATTAACCGGTAAATCGCTTCGCACCGAGCCCGAAAAATTCCCGGCAGTAACCGAAAGTGATTTAATCTTTAAATCCGCCGATTTTCCCTCGGCGATAATAAATGTTTCTGTCGCCCGATGCCGGCGTAAATTATGCAAAAGTTAAAGCGTCGCGGTGAGTTCTAGGCTGACCGCCTGGTTGCAAAACCGTCTAGCGTCTTTTTCAAGAATTTATGAAGAGGTTCTCTCGCTCTGCGCCAGATCGAAAGATAGAGAGAGAAAGAGAGAGAGAGAGAGAGAAAGAGAGGTGCACCAGCTCGAGAGCGCGTTTTATGGTGATCGTAAAGTTTTAACTATATTCGAGACAACAGTATCGGGACAGCGGGGAAAATGAATCGCGCGTTTACGCGGACGATCGAGGCGGCGCGTAACGCGTCGAACGATCAATTTATATCTGTTTCGCCGGCGCGGTTCGTTCGCCGTTTATCGAGTTTATTTATCTGCGTATTCGCGCCCGCGGGTGCCGCCCTCGAAAAGCATCTTTCGACAGAGATAGAATAAAAGAGAAAAAAAGGTGGAGAGTAAGAAAGAGAGAGAAAGAGCGGGCTGCGATGGATCTCTAGCGAACCGCCGATTCCGGATTCCGCGAATCAATTTTCCCCGATCATATCCCAGGTCCTGAATCCCAAGTTCCCATGTGTGCACGCGCGTCGAATGAACTCGTCCGATGGGTACGAGAGGGTGCCGCAGGTATTTACCTGCGCCGGTGTGCGCCGCACGAAAGCCACAAGGTCGGGCCGCATTAATAAAACAAACACAATGTACGACGCAATTCTGCATACAAGTAGGCTGTCCGTCCCCGAGGCGACGGTTTCCACGTACGATCGACAGCTACAATCTCGAGAACGCCGGACACACCGCTCGTCGGACGAGCATAGCCGTTGTCTCTATCCCCTGACTCTGCCCAAGCTGCCTGTCTCGTCTCGCCGCGCTTCGGAGCTGCTATCCTTCTTCGATTATGTTACTAGCCTTTTCCGTTCACCAGCTTCCGTTAAATCTTTGACCTCCATCAGTTTCTTGATTGGATGCTCGAGCGATTAGCCCGCGAACTTTGAAAATGTCTATGCGCGAGGATTGGGTGTTGGAGATGGTCCTCTTTGCAGTGGTAGTTTTATGTATGTGTGGTCTAGGCTGTAGGATTTATATAAATCAAGGGATGTGGATTATAGTAAGAATTGTTTAATGTGTTGGCGTAAAATGGGTGAAGCCTAGGTTACCTTCGGTAGACGTGATTTAATTGCTCTCGACTTAGCGAGTCGACTACAATCCACAGTACTCATCGAACAGCTCACAGAATTCAAAAGGAATAGCTCAGCATCGAATCGGCTCGCAGAAATCCGTCTTTTCGTCACGGGACGAAAAACCAGAGCCATCGTAACGGTGACCAAAGCAACGAAGAAATCGCGTCGCGTATCAACGGCTGTGTTACGCGTTGCTCGCTCCACCGCCATCCCGTCGAGCTACCGGTTCCAATTAGCGCGGCGATTTTTGCGCGCGGGCATCCGCCGCTCCAGTCGTTTCGAGATCCATTTATAGGAGACGCCACACCGCGTTATTATCCAATGCATTTGTAATGGCTGGCTCTCTCAAGCCGCTCTTTGCTCTTTACTCTCTCTCTCCCTCTGTCGGCCAGGCCGAGGTCCTCTAATGAATGGCTCGGACGGAGACGTTCCCGAGACCCGTGGAAACGTCCGATATCGTCTTCCACCCTTTTTACCGGACGTCCTCGGCTCACCCACGCTCTGCATCCCAGATGAGAACACCCAGAAAAAATCTATTCCCTGCTCTTTATGATCCCCTTCCTCCGCGATCGCCTTCTGCTCGATCCTGTGCTGTGAAGTTCGCACTGTTGGCATTCATCATTCTAAATGCCTCCCTGTTTCTATTATCTTATAGACTGCCAACATAGTTATTGAGGATTTTCTGATAGTGAACTGCAATTTTGATTTTGTTGCCGATGCATCTCGTGATTGGTTTTTCCCGTTTATTGTCGTTACTGCGGTTCTGCGATCCGTGAGTCGCGCGAAACACGAGGAAGAAGCCGAAGAAGAGGGCACCATAGAATCCGAGCTTACGAAACGTCGAGGAAACGTGCCAGGGACGAAGGAGCGAAGGGAAAGAGACTCGATCCTCGGATTCCGCCGGAGACTAGAGGGAACGAATGCCTGGAAGGCCGACGACATTTCGAGCCAACGTTACATCATCGACAGAACCAGATCGTCGTAGACACCGGAGAAAACGAGCGAGAACCTCTCGCTTCTTTTCGTGTTTCTGCGACTGAGAAACCGCCTGCTTTGTTAGCTTCTGCTGAATTCGCTTTTACCAGGCGAGTCTGGTACCGTCCGACACCTTGGGCAGCTTGCCCAGGGCCTGCTATGTCGACAAGAGATGGACACAATAAAAATTGCAAGAATCGGAAAAGCCTTGGATCTCTGTCGATCGTGAACGATAGGGAATTCTGTTGGACGACAGTATAGATGGAGGCCTTCGATCGCCCAAAGTGTCTCTAGTTAGTCACGTGGGAGCTAACTGTTGGAGAATGACGTTGAATCACTGTACAGCTGGTTCCTTCACCCTCCAACATTGTTCAGGAAATTGGGACATTCTTGTATGAATTGAACTGGGAGCATTCAGGTGTTGAAAATATGAAGATGGATTCAGTTATGTCGCCTACTCCAAAAGAATAACAGGCGCAAATATACAATGCGCCACAGGTTGACCACCCCTGTGTTACATTATATTACATGCTATTTCCTGCTTCGGGAAAATTGTAAAAACAAGAGAAAGAAAATGTAAATTTCTTAACCGGATCCTAAAACAATGTTTGGAAGCTCCACGATCGGCAGCTAGGTGTAGTTCGAAAAACGAAAAAGTGAAAGATGTCGCCCGTTTCGACACGTGGCAATTGGCTTGCACCTCGTTGGACATCCTTGACTACTGCACACCGTGGTGATGAACGTTCTAGCGTGGACTGCGAAATAGGGTTGTCGGAGGGCCCGCCTTCGAGGCCCAAGGAATTAGTTAGGGATCTTTTTCTGTTCGGTGGCAGGCTTGTAAAGTATCCTCAAAAGCGACTTTCGTCGCCGTCGCCCGGTTTCGCCAGCAGGCGCGGCGATGTATCGGCAAAAACCGAGTCGCAGATCTCTCGCTTGTCGGACGCTTCTTTAAGGCAGCACGAGGTGTATGCACACCGACGACGACGACGATGTGGACGGATGGAAGTTGCGACACGAGCCGCGTAGCTCGCATGGATGGCGGCCATCCTTGACGGGTCTCTGCTGCCTCTTGGCTCATTCCAACCACGGTAAAACTCTCCGTACGAGACCGCACACGCCCGAACGGCCGACCGACTGACTGACTAACTCGACTGGATTGCCGTGTGGGCTGTCCAGCAACCAGCGTCGTTAGTCAACCGCTACCGCGAACATCCGCGGAAAATTTTTCATCCTGTCGCACCCTCGACTGACGGGGCCGATTCCGACCTTCGACGGTCCTCGGATGCCTCTGGAAACGGGTGGACCCGTTTCCATACTTACTTCTTCTCGATGTGTGTCAACGGTTTTGATAGACACTCTCGGAGTCACAGGATACATCAGGTAATTCCTGGAGGGATCACTGATTTAGGCTGAAACATCTAATTTCAATAAATCATCCGAATGAATCAATTCTAACAGCGCATACTTAATATCGTCTGAAACACCCTATCGATTCCAGTGGAAACTGTTTCTATCGTTTAAAACAAACCCAGCAGTTTGTATTGCCTTTTCATACTTTGTAAACACACTCTGCTAATTCCATTACACGAGAAAGAAGTTTCTTAGAAATGCAACTAGTTGCAGAAAAACAAGAACCGTAAATTACAGCACGCGGTCTCTTAATGTCTGAAATGATTGTCGTTAGCAAATTTCACATCGGCTACAAACATGATGATCAAGTCCGCCGTAAGTAGCTCTGAGAATTACAGACACAGCAGATATCGATAAATGAATTCAAACGATTTGACCTGCAAGCGTCTTGCGCGTGTATCCACAAATAGAAATAAACATGAGATAAAAAACAGATGACAGCTACAACATCCCGAAGCTTTGAGAGGAAAATTAGATATTTAACACAGCTCAAGTACAGTTGACAGGAACAAAAACTCCGCAATGTTGCTATAAACATTCAACTCGTAGCCTGAAACTCACCTAGGCAACGGAAATACAAAAATGAAGGGTGAATTTGGATTTTGAAAGCTCTATACCAGGGGAAGATGTCCTTCGCTGTTTGACCAGATACCCTTCGATCCGATTCGCTGTCCCGTTAGCAAGTCTACGACTTGGCTGGCCCAATTATGCTCGTGCAAAGACGAGGGGCCCGGTTGTACACGTTGAGTCGCAAGGTCGGGGACCCACGTGTGTTCACCTGCCCGGTTATTGTCTATCTGCGAGTTGATCTTCAGAGCGGCGCGGCCGTTTTTGCGCTGGCTGTCAACTAATTAGCCCTCGCTCCGAAATATGGATCGGTCACGCGCGATCCTTCTCGCCACGTTACGCGCCGGTTACACGGACAGTTACACGGCTGCTCGCTCATTTCCGCGACGCGACACGGCGCGACTTGCACCTGGCGGGAAAGGCAGGCAGGCAGACAGCAGCAGCGGACTTTGACACTGCCAGATATCCGTATCGCGTCGCACGGAATATTCAAACTTCCAGAATCCGATAGCATCTATAGCGCACGCCACCGCGCCGGTCAGCTCCGTGGATTTACTATCGTCGACGAGATTCCGCTAATTTTACGCTCCCATCAGCCGGGAACGAGCGAACTTTCCGAACGGGGAAGCTGACCTCTCGAGACCGGAGCTTTTCTCGAAACTCGTAAAAGTTCGGGGCGAGCGCCGAATCTCCAATTGAGAACGATTTATCAATCACTGGACCGGGGTTGTGGATCTTAGAAGGGTAATAGAGGAAAAAGAAAACCAGGAAAAACATATTCTTTAAAATAATGATAATTGATGAACTCGGCTGCTTCAGAACAAGACTTGTTGTTCAGGACAAGACAGTAGCCACAGCTCTCGGTTGCCATTTGAAGCGGAGCAACGTTAGCAAGCGGGTCACAGCGGCCGTGTTTTGTAAGTCGGGGACCTTTGGCCGCGCGCACAAAATACCGCATAAATTTCAACGACACTGTTTTTACGACGCCGGAACGAGTCCAGCTCGCAGGAAACCTCGGCCGACGTTCACTCGGCCGTGGTTGTCGCGCGCGGTTCCTCCGACACCTGTGTTCACCTCTATCGAGCACGCACACGCGCGCGTCTAAATACTAAATACCAAACGGTAGCCGCGCACCGTTCACTTCTTTGCTTGGCAATCCGGCCGCGAAAACTCAACCTGGTCGAGCATTTATCAAACGGAGGTGTGTCTTGCTGTTTTTATCAGCGATCGGAATTGTACAGAATTCTATAATCTGACAGTTTTTCAGTATTTCGCTGTGTCTTGTACGAGCAGAGTAATGAATTTCAGCAGAAGGGCGCATGGGTACCGCGACTTTCGCTTCCGCAAACGGTCTCGCAAGGTGTTCAGAGGTGTCTCGTCACGTGTCGTACTTGTCAACGATAGCCTTGGCATAGGCAGCGCACGCGAGCAACTTTAGCGTCTGAAACGTTCGGAGATACGTAATTACGCCGCTAATAAGTATAGCTCTTGCTGTCCCGGCTGCGTATCCTTCGCTGCGATTGCTACTATTAGGCATAGTGTTACCGGCCAAGCGTAATTTCTGCCGCTTGAGACTCGAATATCTGTTAAACGCCAACCGATTATTACGACATCGTTTAAAATATCGTTAGCGCGTCGCTCGATAAGCACGATCTCTAACGCTTATCTCCGTTAGGAATCGGACGGCGATCTGTTCAGGATTCCTTGAGTCGATCCGCGTCGAATTACCGGATCGATGACGATTTATGCCTCGGATTACATAAATAGAAAAATACGCGAGCTACTGGACGTCTTGGTCTGCGATGCTTTTCCTCTAAGCGTCACGTTGGTTTTAGTGCCGCCTCAAAGGATTAACCCTTTGCAATTGGAGCTATGTCTTAGAATAATAGAATAATTCCATTCTATATGGTTATTTAATTCCATTCTAAGTTAGTCGTTTTTAAAAGGTGTATGAATACTTTGTACGTACAAAGAACGTACACGAAAGGTGAACAACAAATGTATACCATCGAATAGATCGTTTCGCTGCCAGTTCGCGTTTTACCAGCCACGGATTCCGCGCGATTTTTCAAACGGTGATCGATGGCCGAGCGGAAACGGCGATCGCGATACACATTAGATTACGGTTTCCCATCGGCTGGAATTTTACGTTCACAGTGGCGACAAGACTGACTACATATACATATTGTCGGGTGTAAGAGGGGGGCCACGAGGATATGCAGATCGTATGGTAATGTCGCGAGACAAGCGCAACCTGTGTCGTTTCGCGTCGCGTCGCGTCGCTCAGAAAAAGTGAAAAAAAGGCCGAGGATCGCAGGGATTCGCGGAACGATCTAAAGTCGACGATGTCGGGAATTTTCGGGATCGATGGCTGGACGCATCGCGGTTCCAGAACGTTGCATCGTGGTTGCATCGCGCGTTGCATATAGCGGCGAGAACGGCGCTTCGGCAAAAAACGCATTTGCACAAGCCGCGTTTTCGATCGGCCGACTTCCACGGATCGTAATCTTGTTATCCGGCCGCGCGAACGTAATTTATGACGGCCTTTTTTTCTCCACGGCCGTGTTTACCGCGACGCTGATATCGCCTTGGACGCCTGTCCGAGCAAAGTTGAACGAGCTTCGCCGATTTGCCTGCGAAAAACGGAAATCCTCGCCGCTCCTACTATTGGATAATCCCGGGCATTGCTTATCCCACGCGATTCCGGTCGCACCGACTGAAAAAGCGGACTGAGAGATGCTTCGATAGCCGCGAAACGTTTTCTACGTTTCTCAAACACGTCCACGTGTTCGTGAATCCGAAGTAATTACACTAGTTAATGATTATTTTTAATCGAGTACGCAAAGTGATTCTAGGTACTGGATGATTACCAAGGTCGTGGCCGATTTTCACTTCTTTTAAAGGAAAACAACTTTTGAGAATAAAATATCCACAATTTTTGCTACACTGAAAACAATAGTGAAAAACTTGTATTGCAATTGAAGAACAAACTTTTTATATTGCGAATAATTATAGTGAAACATATATAAAGTGAGTCTATCAGAAATAATTAAAGCATCATTTGGCAGGCAGTTAGTTTGTATTATTATTGTTATCAACATATCGACTGCCGGGTTACAACCGCAAAAAGTCCCACAACAACGAATTAACAAGTTAATCGAATCGGACCTGGAATGTTAAAATCGATCACACTGATTGCTCCCTCAATTCTTCTACATACTATGAACCCTAATCAAATGTAGATGAATAAAAAAAATTCCGGTTAATGAATAATGATACACCAAATGACTTTTGGTTGCCTAAATAAGAGGAAAATTTAAAAAAATAAAAATACCACACAAGAGAAAAACGGAAACACGAGTGTAATCAAAGCAGGAGCATTTAAATGACCGTCAAGATTAATGATATGTATTCACGGATGAATGAATATTTTATGACTCGACAGTGGATCTTTATGCATTTGTAGCTGACAAAAAAAAAATTGAAGAAGCATTGAACTAAAAAGGTCAATAGAATTTAACGCAGTTCCAGGCTGGTTTCACAGTTACACTCCTGTCTATAAGTCACCGGACACTTATTGAAATTTGGATGCACACGATTTTCTGTTATTAAAGGACCTATATTATGAAATAAAAATGGTACTTACTAATTCTTTCAATAAAATATCCTTTATTTTCTAAATTGTAATTATTATTATAATATATTCAAATGTTCCAAATTTAAGGAGTGAAATTGTTTTCCCGTTTGGCTTCTAGAGCTGTTCATAATCATACCATATGTAATATTTAATTTTGCATTCAAGTATTATCGTATAATAGCTGCATCGAATCAAACAATAAATCAATAAAATCAAGCTGGAAGCTTGTATTCTTTAATTACAATTTCGTCGAAGATAAGTAAGTGTCCGGTGATTTATGAATGGGAGTGTACTTATCAAAATAATTGCGACAGAAACAGAAATGCTATTGGAATGACCGTGAATTTGTGAACTCAGGAATGTCATAGAAAGTTAGTAAGGGTTTTGATATCCTATTTGAAAATGTAGAAACTAGATTTGTAGTAGTAACGTCTCGAATTTTGTCTTTCGGATCAGTGTACGTAAAAATGGCCGCTTTACGAGGACGATCGAGCTGCGGCTCGCCGTTGCGGCATTTCCGCAGGATCCTCCGCGGTGCGGTACGTTACGCGACGGAACTGGTTTGCTTACGTTGGCGTTGCTCCCGGTTGAAAGGACGAGCAGAGCGAAAAAAAGGCACTTTACGAAACGGGAAGGGCAGGTCGTGTCACATACCGGATTTTCCGGTATATCTAGACGTAACTAAGCGCGCTGTGCTCGAGCGAGTCGGTAGGACGGCCGGGGACAGATACGAGAACGGCCACGGACGTACACGTGTCCGTATAGACGGCACCGGTGTGTACGCGCGCATATAATATACAGGCGATCGTGACTTTTCGCGATACGCGTTTTGAATTAAACGACGCCTGTCCTCGCGCGATTTCGCCCGCGGTTAAGCCTCGAGGGCAAGAGTCAACGGACACATGGCGGCGTCGACCTCGCTGGAAGACCGGCTCGTTATACGCACGAACTCGCGAGAGCATGATCGCCGTCGACTTTCCTGGCCTCTGACTACCGGCTTTTGGAACCCTTTTTCTAGCCTCAAAAATTCACTCACCAGACTTCACTACTTCAAACGATATTCCCACTTTAGCGCCACGCTAGACGCGTTGAACACGATTATTCTTTTATCAAACTTAACTATTTACACTCGGAGCTATTCTAATTCGAAAACCGAATTTTTCTACCGACCTGAAATATCTCTATTTTATATGTTTTTTTCTTAATTTTATCGACATAAAATTGATATAATACCTCATGCTAGTTGTTTATTAAAATATTTAATACGTTTAGTAATTTATTAGTAATAGTGAAAACACACACACACACACAACATACTAAAAGATAAAAGTGTAATAAATATTGAGACACTCGTCGGAGCCAGTAGAATGCACAATAATCGTAGTGCCTCTGAAGGGTAGGTTATAAATCAATTTATACGATCGAGGAGAACTGTTTCGTAGAATTTTGCTGTTTGTCAAGAGTGCAGAAAAACTTTGCAAGTCGGATCGGAAGGTTAGGTATTTTCCTCTTGCATTGACAGAAGGGTTAAAGTGCAGCAGCACTGGTGAGTCGCGCGTGCAACGATTCCGTCGCATCGGTTTGATTAACCAACGGCCGTAGGTAGCGGACCATAAATAAAGCAGCGCGGTGCGAGAGCTCGCTGCGGTGCGGCGTTACGTGATCGCGTCACGTGCAAATTGCGCATCGAGATACAAGCTTGATTAAATAACGAATTTCTCGGAAGCGAAAACTGTAAAAATGACGGTGGAACGTTTATTAATCGGCCGCGAAGTCCCGGTCTCTCTCTCTCTCTCTCTCTCTTCTTCTCTCTCTGTTGGTGCGGTGCAACGCGCGCGATGCATCAGTGATACGCAACGGCGATAATCGGCCTCTCTCGCTATGCCGGCTCCGTTACAGGTCGCCCGCACTTTCGTTCTTATAGTCCAGCGAGTTGGTTCATCATGCTTTCTTGCTATATGGGTCACATTCGCGGGCCCAAATCGCGATCTACCGCCGCCTCGTCCAATTAGAACTATCGGGTCCCTGGGAAACATGTCCCCGTTCTAGTTGCGTGGACGCGGTCGATTCGCGCGGGTGCGATCGAGGTGTCCTCCTTCAAATTCACACTGTACGCTAGCTTCACTTCTCTCAAACGTGTTCTCTATACCTTATCCACAAGAAGCTTATTCATAGGATATATAGGGTGATTCTGGGAACTGGGACAAGTTACTGCTCTTTTTTAAGTAAAAATAGAACAAAATGATAAAGGAAAAAATCATATGACCTTATTTTTTATGTGGATGCGCCAGGTGCAATTGCAGTCTGGATCTACGTATAAAAGTACTAGCCTAAGGTCATCGAAATGTCAATACTTCACGAGATATTTGATTAGTTCTTTTATGTGTAGATCAATTGGTTTAACAAAATAATTGGGTTGCATTAAAGAATAAAGTGCAGTTCCACCTGGCGGGTACATCAAACTAAAATCTATTTCAAGATGATTCGGTATAAAGGTTCTCCATAGCCGCCTCAGGACCAAAAATCAGTATGAAAACAATGTTCAGTCGCAGGCCAGAATCAAAGTATGGTGAGTATGACGTTGTTAGACTCGTCGGTCGGGCGGCCTTGCGACCACTGGCTAGGGCTTAATCGACTTCGGATTAATTATTTATGAGGCGTGTTTCATTCATTCATTAAAGCTCGGGGCCCCGAGATCATTATAAAGTGATAATGTCTTAATTAACGACGGTTAATGAATCCCTATCGCGGGGATCATTCGGCTTTATAATGCGAGCGTCCCGCCGGCCTCTAAACGGCGTATTAACCCACGGTTAATAAACGAACCGAAGAAGCACGTGCTGCTGCTGCTGGTGCTAGTGCTTGCTCTTGGGATCGCCGTTCCACCGGGTTACATACGACCGAGGCCCGCATATTTCCTGAACGAGCTCTTCGTGGTTAACGCGCGTTCACCTCCGGGTACCAATCGCGCAATCTCCGCCAACCTGTCTGACTCCTCCACGCTCTGCTCTTGCTGGCTTCTCTCGTTTTCGTTCCCTTTTCAACCCGGTTCAACGGGGACCTTGGACTGTTTCTTTTCGATCACGGGATGCAAGTTTAATCATCGTAAATATTTATGCAAAATCAAAATGTTCCAAGTTGACTGCAAGAAACACGCGCCTCCACTAATAATTACACTGCGGATACGTCTATTTGGTACCTGGTCTGAACAGGGTGTATAAAAAGTAATGGTCATCCGTTCTAGGGGTGAATCTACACCACTGGATCGGTGGACATTTGTAAGAGAACCTTGCCGCAAAATTGTTTATAACAAAGAAAATTGTTGTTGAAATTGTTTTTATATCACACCTACCACTCGTTCAGAAAAGAAAGAGTTTGAAAGGAGCCACATGCCGCAAAGAAATAGTTATTGAGATATAAGCTGTTGAAGTTCTTGCAAAATTTGATTGTGTGGAGTTATACGTATAGACAAAAGCCTACTACACAGTCCACCTGACCGTGTCGGTGAGACAGAACACATAATCGTGTGCGTCCCTCGAGCAAACGAAAAAAGGAATATTCGTCGCTAGGCCCGTATCAAGTGATCATCTCCCTGCTCATTCGAATCATAAATTTGAAGTTGAATTGAAAGAATACCTTATATCCATTGTTACACATGAGAATATTAATCCTACATTATAAAATGCTATTGTCAAGTATAGGTACTTACAAATTTTTCAGAATCTTCTGTTCTTCCATTGGATCAAGTGGACACTGCCATTTTCGCCAATACGTCTTATTAACGATGAAGCACAAAACACCACACTTCTCTAAACAATCAGTGGACACTACACAACACAAGATTATGACATCGATTAACATGCGATTAACATACATTAATATTATTAATTAGTTATCACTAACTAATCAAAAAGTTTTGACTAATGACTATTTTGCTATGACTTACATTCAAAAAGACTATTGGTCATTTTTAAATATTAGTTGATTATTGCCCTACTCTGCTTTAAATTATGTTTGTCCTCGAGGCACGCACACGATTATGTTTTGTCTCATCGACACGATCGGGTGGACTTTAGTACATAGTTGGCTTTTGTCTATACGTATAACTCCACACAATCGAATTTTGCAAAAACTTTAACAGCTTATATCTCAATAACTATTTGTTTGCGACATGTGACTTCTTCCAAACTTTTCCTCTTCTTTGGTGAGTAGAAGGTATTGATGTAAAAACAAACTTTAACCACAATTTTCTTTGTCATAAACAATTTTGCGGCAAGTTTCCTTTCCGAATGTCTACCGATCCTTAGGTGTAGATTCACCCCTACATCTCCGAACAATACAAATTTTCAGATCCCGACACGTACAGTTTATACATTTTTTATTTTTCATAGAAACCCGCAGTCTAATAACAATGTGCCAGGAAATACAATCGCATTCTCGAAATCGATATGCCCCCGGTTTTTATTTATTTTTGTCACAAACGCAAGAAACCCGCAGCCAATTTATCAAAGTTCAATTTTTATTCTGGTTATAGACCTCCAGTCTAATAATATAGTTCCAGGAAATTTTCGCCGTTTTGTGTTGCGTGTACTTATTTCGGTCACCAATTCATAAAATCGGCAGTCCATTGTACATTGTTCTTTCGAAGCACCGAGATTAAACCCTTAATTCGCTGAGAATTTTGATATCGAAAGCAAATGGATCCGTAATTCATAAAAATGTAAATGAAGAATTGATTATTTCAGACACAACCCGATATCAGCTATTGTGGAGACAACTGTATAAATAGAATCCTGCTATTAATTCCTATAAATAAGTTGATCCATTTTCCGTTTCCTGTATACAACCGAAACACGTTTTACGAGTTCAATTTACGGAGATCTAGTCTTAAACGCCTCGTTAATTATATGAGCGCTCCCCTGTGACATATATTAACTATGTACCAAGAAATTTATCCCGTTAAGTAAACATTAAGATCATTAGCCTGCGAAGCTTTATGCAAATTTCAATTTTCATAGACCATTATACAGAAATAAAGGAAACATTTCTTATCACGCGTGGGAACCATTTCGTGGCGAAAAAATCAGAAAAATCGTGTGTTTTTTTAACACAGGTCTTTTTGTGTGTTTGTGTGTTTTTAAAAACAGGTCTTTTTACTTTTTGTATTGTGTCCAGAAGAAGGTCGGTAATCATTTTTTTGCAAACGAAAATCCTAAAAGAAATTCTTACACCTTGTTAGCTCATGAATAAAATGGCTACCGGTGATGAAAATTTATTCCGAAGTACTTGTCACTCTTTGACTTTTAAAAGACTCTTAACTCATCATTCACAATAGCTAAACTATTAATTTCCAATGCCGGTACACACACGATGTTTTACATTTCATAAGTTCGTTGATCGAATAAACGCTGCAAGAATCAATTATTATCATCCCGGTAGAAATAAAAATTCTGTTAATCAACTACGACAAACAGGAGTCAAAGAAAAATTTCATTCATTCCGTTACAATTGCATCAACAAGAATCTATAGACACTCTCAATAATCATTCCATTGATTTAAATTCCACCCACTCATTTCAATCACAAACACAAACTACGCAGTCTAATTGTGACTCATACACGATCCGACATGTGCGGGAAATGTATGAAATGAAAAATCGTAGATTATAGATCCTTTTCATTAATCCTCATCGGTCCTCATTTCACGAACTAGATCTGTCGCTCGGTGTCAAATTGACACAAGTAGAACAGTTATCTTCCGACGCATTTTTTATTCAAATTGATTAGTTAACATTTACATCTTAGGTTTTTCAGTTATGTGTGTTTTGCATGAAAAATCTAAAAGTATCGAAGTTTCGGACAAATTTAGCTACAAATAACGGAACAGCATAACTTATTTCGGGAAAACTGTGTCAAATCGACACGAGGGACGGATGAGGGTTAAAAACCAGAAGGACCTCTTCAGATAATTGAGGTCCAAAAAACGTTTGGTTCAAAATCATCTCGCGAATCTCAAAGGAAAGCTGAGACAACGCAATAACCGGACAGGATGATTCTCGTTATTTAAATCGCGTTGCACCGGCGTTGCACACAGGGTCCCCTTTCGCATCGCATCGCATCGCATCGCATCGCATCCCGTCGGTAGAAACCAGTCGTACGCGTATCCCGACTAAAATGGTATCGCGGCGCACTTCATTAATTACCAGCAGCTTCTTCGCCGGCCGAGCGGTATTAGTTATTTCGACGTGGCTAGATCCGTGTTTATACGAAGCTCACGGCCCACTCGAGCGATAATTAATAGCGTCGGACGGGAATGAAATCATCGTAACGCGCCGTGACTGATTGCGTTAGGGTTACCAGGTATCAAACCATTGCCAGTTCGATCGCCACCGGGGGGGAACGCTTCAAGATTAATATTGCCCGATCCTGCGATCCGCGGGACGTTGCCTTATGTCGTCGTACATGTGCCGACTAATTGCGCCCATCGATCCGGTAATTAATAGAAAAGATTACCGGACAATTAGCGAGTCGAATCTTACCGCGAAAATCCTTGACGGCACGACAAGATTGCTGCTCAGGGGAAATCGTGCGTGAAGCTATATCTAAATCCTCCACACAATTTACCATGGATCGTTAAGACGTTAATTGTGATGCGTTCGCAGAAATCAGCGCAGGAACTTTTCTACTAATGCATTTCTCAAAGCACATTGTACTATTAGAAATGTTAGAAACAATTGCGAAAACTCTGAAAAAGTGTCTTTAGTTTCCCGTGACGATTTATTCTGCAACGGTTAAATTGACATAAAGTAGTGAAAAATTTTAGCCGAAGTATCCTTAAGAACACGCGCGAAGAAAATTAATAACCAATTGGTCGGATCAGTTTACGAGCACCGGCGCTACGAGAAGTGTCTGCAAGTGTCGGAGATTCTCTCGCGTCCAAATATTGAATTTGTCGCAACGAAATGCGCAGTAAAGTTCGCCTCGGGACGAAGAAAATCCGGCCGTAATTCATCGAAAGCAGGCATTACGGTCGACAGAGAAATTTCATCTTACCTGAACCAGGTCCGAGAGCGGGCAGTAAAGCGAATCACGCGATGCGAGATCCGTCAAAACCAACGACGGGCAACGGTTCCGTAAATCTATCGTTAATTGGGAGCGAGCCTGGCGCGGCGTAGCAGCCGCGTGAATCGCGCGGGATCGTAAACGAGGAGCGGTCTGAATCGTTCTACTAACAGCTTTATCGAGAAAGTAAAAGGTAACGTCTGACAGGCAATCGTCCCGACCGCGGCCGCGCAACTGGCTCGTGCTGCTGGAAAAAACCAAAGTATAATCCGAAAGCGAAGGTGTATAAATAGGGAGCCGATCCACGCGAGGGATCGGTGGCCCGAGTGATTCGCCTTCGAGAATCGTTTGGTCCCTCTCTCACTCTGCCTTTGTCTCTTTCTCTCCGCCCGGTCGGTTCTCGTTCGTCTCCCTCGTCGATAATTCTATTATGTACGGTTTAATGTACAATTAACCGATCACTTAGGGCCTGACGTTACGCCGAGTCACGATGTCTTATTAAGCCTCTACCACCGAGTAGTCTCTCTCGACCACGCACGGTGGCAACCGGCCGCAACAGGAGCAGAGCCTGAAACGGAGCGGGAACGGACTCCAGACTCGAGCCACTTACCTGTATTAGACTCATTCGTCCCCGCTTAACGATCTCTTTCTGCTTCGATTCACGATTTCGAGGATAAAACACGCCGCTCTCTTTCCGACTCGGAATTCATTGTCCAACGTCGAACCGCTCGGACCGCCAGGACACGCCGATCTCGACAGGAAGTTAACGGGATAGACTCGTTTCCAGGATTGCAAGGGTGCGGGATGCGCCTTCTCATTTCTCGATGATGCAAAGATGTGGGTTTTCAGTAGTCAAAAGTGCTAGATAAAAGATCAGTCTATTTTTACATTTGCGAAGCGTAATTTGCATTATTCGGCAACATGTAGCTGTCGCAGCTTTATGAAAATAGCTACAGACGCAGCTGTATGCTTCCGAATAATGAAAATTGCGATTCGTAAACATAAAAATAGGACTTTTGAGGGCGATTGCGGTCTAGAAAACCCTCATCTTTGCATTATCGAGAAATGAGAAGGCGCGTCCCGCACCATTGCAATCCTGGAAACGCGAGTATACCCCCTTAACATCGAAATTAAATCACATAAGTTGAAGTATTTTGATACGGAGAATTTTCGTTTGTTTGAATAATGAACTAGTTTTCTTGTCAATTAACCCTACCGAAGATCTTGACCGTAGGACTACGGTGTTGCGCAAGATCGTTAAGAACACGATCGGTTCCTTAGATGAACGAGACAATAACCGAAACCTGTTTAGCGAATTCCTAATTAAGTTTTGGATCGTGTAGCAGGAGGTTGTCTCGAAGAGGGTGGGGGAGAGAGAGAGGAGAGAGAGAGAGAGAGAGAGAGAGTGTGGCTGTAAACCTTTTTGGGCTCTTTAACCGGAAGGAATCCGACAGGATCAAGTATGCTTGATTTTATTGGATTGTGTCAGGGTTTCAGGTCTTTTTATTGAAAGTCATATATGATATTTCGTCGAAAATGACGATTTTATTTAGCACTCTGAAATAGCCAATAATAAGAGGAATTTTAATTGTAGCCTGCTGCTTCTTTCTCAATCTTCCTCTGGAGAGGAGAACCGTTTTACGCGTCCCTTGAACCAGGATCGTTTAGATTGGAATTCATCTTTTACTGATCTTTTTGTTTCTAGTAATTTTCTAACCTCCCAGATTGTGGACTCCCTTAACCTTTATGTAGCCAACCAAAATGTATGGATTACTTGAAACCTGTTTTATTTAACATATTTGCATAAATTCTCATTATAATAATACTTTTAGAGGAGCATTAACAAGTTTGTGAAAGAAATGCAGTAAATGGGTACACCCGGGTACCCGGTTAACTAAACAAGGATTAACATCGCATTCGAGCGGCACTTACCGTGAACTCTGATTAAGGTAAAGGCACCAGTAGTTGAACTTCTATCAGTAGTTGACCATTTTTCAAGAAAATGCGAAAAATAATGTATCTATAAATATTTGACTTCCGATAATAGCGCGTGAAGTATGCTGCGTCCCCTCCTAACCTGACTCCCAAATATCTTATTTGATTTGAATTGTTTACCATAACGACAGACGATTAATTTAGTTAATGTTAGCTCCTAATGTTGCATTATAATGCACCGTGGCTCCGTGGCTTCGCAGCGTGATATTCTTAAGGAAACCTGTACAGTTTACGGTGAGTGATTTCCATACTTTTAATATTTTCTGATTGGATCTTTCATTATTTGAATTGTAATGGTACTTTATACTTAATAAGTGTAACTTTTTGATTATCTAAACTTCAAAAACCATAATTCATGGGGGGTCAAATATTGACTTTTATTATCCTGATTGTTCCTAGAAGTTGACAGGCGTGGTCAATTACTGACATAAATTTTTCAAATTTATTTACTAATTATAGTACACCTATTTGACATATAACCTCGTTAGAGATCAAGAGCACAGTGCTCGTCTTTGTTTTATGATACACTTCAGACAACGACATAGTACTATTCAAGTCAATAACATATTAAAATGCATTTACTCAGACATTTATTTTGTAGACACGTCAATTACTAAGTTGAAGATGTTAAATTACATAAAACACCGGTAAGAACGGCTGCACGGAAATTCGGGAAAAAAAATTCCCATGCAAAAGCATGGGAGATTGTGGAAGTGGCCAGAGACACCAGACATATCAGACTACGAGTGGGAAAATGTTATTGGTCATATCAATGAGCCTCTGAGAACGAGTAAAACTCGGAACATCTACTCTGTTCAAGAACTAGATTTTATACGGAATTAGTGCTTTTCTCAGTCTTATTTGATTTTCTGTGAATAATTTGTTTTAATTCTTCTAAATAAACAATATAAAAATGATCGCATTTACTGTTTTTATTTTGCCGTAAATGGTCAACTATTAACTTAAAACGTGGTCACTTACTAGCGTTTTCATTTCCGAAGATGGTCAACTTCTGACGCCGTTTTCAGATTTGCAGAAATGTTTATATAATTTGTATAACATAACTGTTTGTAGAAAGTTAGTATTGTTACATAATCTAAGACGTTTAGACAGCATTTTTAACAAAATGTTTTGGTATGTAATAAAAGAGTAACAAACTACTATTATTTGTCGAGAAAATTTCTCTTAAATGGTCAACTACTGCTGCCTTTACCTTATATTATATTTCAGCACTCAGCCTGCAGAAGGCGTGATTCATCGAAGTCGTCCGGGTTTTAAAGGTGCAATGTGCAGAGAATTTTTTCGAAGATTGCGTCTGACGGCGGTAAACTCTATTTCGACCGCAGAAGATCGCGTAACGAGTAACTCGAGGGCGAGTTCGCGTGAATCGGCGGGCAGGGATCGGCTAATTTAGGAGTCCATAAAATTGGCCGGTCCTTTGGTCCCTTGTCTCGGGGCTCTCCCATACCTCTTTCACGTTCGCAGCAGCCCCACCTGAGACACACGACGTGTACCGTCCCTAACGGACCCACACCGATGATATTTCAGTGTTAATTGCGCCCGGTATCTACCGTTCGGTCCCGGGGCTGACTTCTAATCTCGGGTTCATTAGGAGAGCCCCGTCGAGCACCGAACTATTTTCAGATCGGGACGCACACGAATGATGGCGGGAATGGTTGCGGTAGGCTGTCGGCTCTGTTGCTGTTGCCGTTGCTGTTGCTGCTCTTCGTGGTCCTCGCTCGTGCTTCTCGCTGGACAGGACGAGGAAGAAGAACCGAACAAGTCGATAGGGACTCCTCTTGACGATCCCAGCTACCAAAACAGGGGACTGAAGGAACGGGGGAGGGGGCCTCTTTCGTACACTGCGGGCCAAAAGTATGTGGACATTCTCCGTTCATTATAAAATTTTCATGGTACAGAAACTCTTGCGAAATGGAAACTGAAAATTGGCGTCTTCATCAGCAATTTCTTTTTTGTTAGATCGAAGTAGAAACATTTCGACATGTATTTACTTGTGTTGTGTTGGTAATAACTAGAGTGTGGATCTTTGTGCAAACTAAATGTTATACAATGTGATAAATATCGTCCAATAAATTAACATCATATTAATATCAAAATGTTGTACAATCATGATGCTAGTGAAAAAATAAAACCACGAATGGAAGATGCAAATGAGAAAAGAATGCAGCTGGGTTAATAACAAGCATCGTTGAACGATATCAATTTATGCGACTGATTTGCAAAAAAAAATTGCCACAGTAATACTTTCAGATGGCAGTGTATGTGTGAAGGGACCAGGGCGCAGGACGAAGGACGAGGATACACGGCGAGCGACGAAGACGCGAAGGGCACCACCGGCCATCCCCGATTTCCATTTTAATTGAACTCAACGCAACATCATACTTAATGCCAGAAACGCGTCACAAGCTCCAATTAAACGCGCGACGCCGTTTCACTTTATCACCCCCGGCGCATTCGTCCTGATTGCCCTGCCGATCCTCCTGTGCTCTGCTGCACGTCCGACCATCGATTACTCGCCGTGCAATTCTTTTAAGAGACCAATCGCGCCTGGTCGAGGGGGCCTCTCACACACCCGTTCGATCCTACCGACCAGCGGAAAGGATCGCTGGATCCTTCGCGATCGCGTGTCAGGCGCGATCGATCCGTTCCCGATGGTCCTGTCTCGGTTTTCGAGGGATCCAGGTAATTGCTGCTCCCAGAGAGTTATTTTTAAAGGACCTTGCCGACTTTTAGTTCCTTTCAGGATCCGCGACAAGGCCCGGTGAATCGTTACACTCTCTGGAAGCGAGTCCTCATGAACTTTTTCGAGTAAGAGGTACAGAATCAAAGTCGTTTCATTTTGATCAGATCATCGACTCTCTGGACTTCATTTGTTCTTTAACACTTTGTCCGCCAGCTGAAATTGAGCTTCCCTCGCGGGTCGATTAGCGGAAATTCAGCAGGACGAAGCATCTGGCAACGAGGCACAAAATTGCCGGCGATTTCTTAGCCTCGCAGCGGTTCGAGGAACCCTATCGCTTACCTGGAAGCAGCTTCGATCTAGCGGCGATCGATAAAACGACGACTTCGGCTGCTGCAGGCGCTGGATCCTCGAAGTTGCTGCTCCGTTCCCTCGGATCAATTGCCATGGGAACAAGTATCAAAATCGTCGTTCCCGCAAGCCGATGGTAGCAGGGACGAGTCCTCTAATCGCGATAGATAAGCCTCGCGACCGTGGAGATTAAGCGTTTCTGTTTTTCTGGCTGTTACGGGGAACGGCAAAGGAACCAAAGGAGCTGGAGAACTCGTGGACGAAGAGAGGCAAGGATAGAAATGCCGCAGCCGAGTCCGAGCACGGCCAACGGGTTGATTTATTGACAGGAAAATCTAGTCGTGCTCGCCTCGCGTCGTACGATCGGCCTCTCTGCCTTGCCACGTCTTCTCTGCGTCTCGTCGAATGTTGTCCTTCAAGTAGAGAGAGAAAAAAAGAAGAGCTCCTTCATATTTACGAGAGATTTCTGCGAGGCGCGGAACAACTCGGACGTGGAATTCGACGAATCGACGCTGACGCCGAGAGTTGACTCGATCCTGGAAAAAGCGGTATGAATCCTTTACCGATTCGGACACTCGATGCTAACCGAAATGTCTTCCGCAAGGGAGATATATGTACTTGTAGAACTTATCTCGCGATGATTGATAAACGCGGACATTCAAATAGGATAATACTTTTTATACTGAATGACTATGTTTCTGTTTAGCAAAATTGAAGGCGACCTTGAACTCTCCGAAACTCTTTCATCTACAAGAACAAGAAAAACTGTTATTGCCATATTGTAGTCGAACAAGGTTATGTGCATACAATAAATTTTATGTTCGGTCTGAGCGATGATGAGAGACCAAGAAGCCGAAGTCGTTGCAACCTAGAAGACAGTTGACAGTCCAGGGGTTGTAGAAACTGTAGTGAATCGAGAGTTGGTTGTAACGCAGGGTAAGAGAACCCGTGTGCGATGATCGTCAGAGGGAAGCTTCGGTTCGTGGAACGAGTAGATTCGAATCGAAGGCGAAGGGGAGAAGAAGAAGAAGAGTTTTGCGGTCGATCGGATCGCGTCGGGGCTGGTCTGCGAGAGACTAACGCGGAGGATGCATCAAGCCGGATCAGAGGAGGATGCCGCCTAAGGCTACCGGTGTTGGGTAGCTGCAGGGCCGGCTTTTTCTCTTCGGGTGTCGATTCGTGGCTCGGCGAAGAAGGTGAGAGACTAACCGAGGAGAGACCGGGGCAAAAGCAAGAGAGCTCTTTCTCTTCGGGTTCGCGATCGAACGAGCAGCTCTCGGTGCGACCAGGCTCGAAAATCGCCTCGCGCTTCTTCGGCTCTCTCGAACTCCTCGAACAGAGCCCGCGCGTTCGGCTAGGGGCAAAACCATTGAGATGCAGAGAGCGTTGGTGCTACCGTGCGATGGTCCCGATACCGCCTAATGGACTGTCCCCGCCCTCTTTCTCCCTTCGCCCGAGTCCTCGATCCTTCTTCCCTACCTCCCAACAAACCTACCACCTCGTCTCTTGCCTTCTCTCTCTTTCCCACTTTTGATTCTTCTCCTTCCTTCCTCTTCGTTCGCCTTCCTTTCTTTCTCCCTGTCCGACAACTGCATTCTAACGTCACTTTCAACCTCCGCCTTCACATATTCGCCACCCCCGCTGCCCTCACAATCCCAGACAATTACAAAGCAAAACTTTTCTGTTCGAAATTACTCGACACGCTTGCGACTCGGTGCAACAGATACTGCTGGAATTTTAACGATGCCGATGCCCAGTGCAATCTGGTAATAGATCTGTTAAGTATTTAGGGGTAGAACCTCCTTTTGCACGAAGATTCACTAATTTGTTAGTTCAGAAATGGGTGTCTTATTTGGTGAACGCGCAGTTGTAAGGTTCGTGGTCAAATTTTTACGAAGCAATAGAAACTTAGCCTTGAATAAATTATTCTATTGTACCAACGCAAACAATCTTTGAAAAATCCACAGGATTTCCAACATCTTTTACAAGGCTGCTGAAGTCCTGCAGTATTTCCAAAGTCCAGTAGAACGTGTTCGGGACGCGATCGGGAATCCGATTATTATAAATTCCCCCGTCTCCGAAAGATCGATGCCGCAATCGAGATCGGTCGGTCGAGCAGAGCGATTTATTTCCAAACAGAGTGACTGTGACTGCTGGGATCGAGTCACCGGTCTCAGAGATAGCGGTAAATGAAGCTCCTCGGAGACGAGACGAGAAGAGACGAGAAAGAAGCTCGTCTACGCAACGCGCGTTTTATGTCCTGCGCTCGGAGATCCGCAGCACACGGTAGCAGAGCTATAACAGCGTCGCGGCATCATTTATATTTACGAGACACCGCGAAGCCGAGCCCAGGCCGCATTGTTACTGGCGAAGGGCCTTATAGCCGCCGTCTCTGGCCCTTATAGGGCCGCCAGTGATCTTGGGCCTTCTATCTCTTTCTTCTCTCTTCTTCTACCGGTTATAGAAAATGCTCGATCGAAATTGTGAACATGATCGTTGAGCGAACTTTTTGGTAGAAACGAATATCCTAAGAATGGAGGACACAATTGCGAGCAGGGTGGTCTGCCTAAATCTCTTCTTCAATTGTGGTGGTTAGACTGCGGATTTTATGTATTTATGACAAAAATGAGTAGGTGTAATTCAAAACAGGAAAAAGATTAAAAGAGTTTAACAATGACGATATACTATTTTTGCCACATAACAATCATTAATGAGGAAAATAAATTTTTTTACTTAGCTCCTATATAGCTTGCAATTGATGTATAAAAATTTTATTTTGCATATAGACCCGCAGCCTCTAGTGATGGTATTAAAAATATTTTCAATGGAGCTCGAGTGACATCGCCGAATGAATACGCTACAATATTCATATGGCAAGATCATTTTGCTTATATCGTACAATAAGACTGATAAGAACGATAGTACAATACAATAAGAATGATAAACAGTTGGTTTACGATTAGAGATGTTTGATTTGTTTGATCGAATACTTTTAGCCAGGGGTGTACCGTCGCGTCGGACGAGGCCCTGTTTCTACAGGGCCTGCGAACGGATCACGCTCCCCCCTCGATCCCTCGATCGACATCGGTCGAAGTCGTGCCTCCCTTTGAACACGATTCGCCATTGATCTGCCACGAGCGATAAGGCGGACGGTAAACGTCCTCATAGCGCGAAAAACGTCCGCTCGACAAGATCAGTCGATTTTACAGCGGCGACAAACCACGTAGACTGAACCCACATGGATCACTTGTGAACCATGCCACAGTCACAAAGCTTGGTATCTCGTAATTCCGAATCCTTGCGAATTAGGTTTAATGGAACCTCGAAATCTCGATTCTTAACTCCTTGCCGTCTTCTTTGTCTTTAATAATTTCACTGCTTAGAACAAAAAATTTGTATTTGTTGTATACCTACCTTTACTTTAACGCTGAAATATTGATTACAAAATAATTGAATTTTATTTCGTCCTACATAACATTATGAAAATTCTACGAAAACCGTGAAAACATTTTTCGAACCATTTGAAGTATAGTGAGGATACAGGTTCAGAAATAATATTATATATAAATAATAAATAGTTATATAAAAATCTATAACTGTCGCGAAGTCGTCAAAAGCATTCGCTTAAAAAAATGTTTGCAAGATGTTGTCTACATATGCTATGGATTTTCAACCGGAAGTCTCCATCAGCCAATTACAAGCTTGAGCTTCGCAAAGTCCGTGGAAAGCGTCCGATTCGCCGCGCCAAATGGTTAGAAACAGGGGGAGAGAAAGAGAGGGAGAGAGATAGATTTACCACGAGCAACGGTTCGCGCCAATCAGCCACGACACGGCGCATCGGCCTTGCAAATATTTCACAGTTATTGCCAGATAAACCACGACCTTAGCGCCGGATGTACCGTCGTTTGGGGAATAGACCGCATCAATGATGCAACGTTCGACCTAGCGGCATCGGCCGCGCGTTTGTCTTCCTTTAGGAAGTTTATAGTCGTGCCTATCAGGTGCGACTTTGCTTCCGCGGTGTACATTATTTTTCCCGGTGCCCAAGCCAGATCAGGACCAATGACAACGATATTTTAACGTCGCTTCTAATGCACGGCCATTCCTCTACGTTTGCGGGACGGCAAGGTGACCATCGCTGCCGATTTTTACTGCTTCTTTGCATGGATCTGCTAACGGTGAAATAGGTTGACTCTCGACGTATAAATTCCTCACTGAAACTTTTGCGAATAAAGCTGAACGCTCGTCGAAAACTTAGAGAAATTGTTGTCATTATATGTTGGTCCACCTAAATGTAGCCACCTAAACATCTCCTTTGTTTTTCATAACGTAACAAATGTTTTTAATGCAGTGTAAATGGTATTTTTCTCTCAAGGTATTTTCTTCAAGAGTTTTCAAGGTCATCGATATTTTTGTTCCTTGTAAATGTATATTTTTCTAGTTGACAATAAAACCCATTTAGACATACTAATAACATGATCTTGAAGTAAAAACATTTGTAACGTCATCACTAGGCTGCGGATCTTTATGCAATATAAAAATTGTCTGCATCGATTGCAAGAAATAGAAACTACATTGAATGCTATTTCTTCCCGTAATGATTCTAATAGAGGAGAAATATATTGACATTTTCAATTTAGAAAATTGTTCAACAATTTAGTGCAAACAAATAGAGGAGATATTTAGGTGGCTACATGTAGGTGGACCAACCTGTAGTCAGCCGCTGAGAGGCTTTTAAGAAACTTTCTGGATTAATAATCATTTTTACGTACCTCGCAAACAGATCATCATTTCAAGACCTTGATCGAGATGCAGCAATTGTCACCGATTGACTCGGGAAAATTTGTTTGCATCAGACTTCTCATCCCCCGAAATGCGTCGTGCTTGATCAGGGTATGTGGCAATGTCAAAAAGCGAATTCTAGTCTCCACTGTCATCGTCCTGCCCCCGTCCTCCCTCTCCCTCTCTCACGCTCTCTCTCTGTTCGAAACAAGAGGGGTAGTCATCGACTGTAAAGACATCGAGTCGTACTCGAGGGTGGCTCTCGTGAGTGCAAGTGAAGGTAAGGGCTGCGCATTTCTGCTGATCAGCCTGCTGAATCCCGAGTTTCTGATGGGGTCGTCGCCGATCGAGAAGAGACAAGGGAGACAGAAACGTCGAGTTTTAAACCGCAACTCGATATCTACTCGTTCCAGGGTCGTAACCAACCCCGTGTCTTCCCCGGGGATTCTCCGGGAAACTGCAGGGGTGGTCGAATAAATTCTCCTGTCTCTGCGTACCGAAATTTTCAAAATCAAAACCGGTTCGACCACCTCCGCTCGACATAATCACGGGACAATTTATTTCATACACGAACCCCCTTAGCGTCTCGTTGCGACTGTTGCCATCCGACCAATCAATTGCTGAATAACAGCACTCACTGTTTTATTTCAACTCTCACTATCTCCTAACACTCGTCTTACTAGACTGCGGATCTTTATGCATTTGTAGTTTATAAAAATGTTCAAAAAGAGGCTGGCGTATCAAATTCGACAGAATTTAGTACGATTTTATTTGGTACCACTTTCCTAAGATTTGTCTACACAAATTGATAATTTGCAACAAAGTGGAGTGAAATAGAAATTTATTTTCTGTCTTAATAGGTTTTAAATTTTTCTAACGTTTCTACTGTTTAAGTGACACCTACTCATTTTTGTCATAAATGCATAAAATGCGCTGTAAACTTATTACTCACATTTGAAATCAATGTTCCTGAGAACATCGTTGTGCCAGGAGAGGGAACCCTTGGCTTTCTGGAGTCAGATAAATCAATCTAATGCATGCTATCCGAAGATCTGCGCGCACGATTTAGCGTACTGTACCCCGCGGGGCTGCTTCCGGCTAATCTGTTGGCAAAACAACGTCCGGAGCGCCGATAAAAGAAACACGTGCGATTTATATATAGAAGTCGGACAATCGATCGCGCGGCGTCGGCCCCGGAATAAAAGCGACGGAGAAGTTATCGGGATCGATAAAAAGTCTCGCAATAAGCTATCGATACGGCCGGCTACGTGGTTTTATTGTGTCACGTGCGAAGCGTAGCCGAGCATCCCCTCCGCGTCTATATATCAGTCGCGTCAGAGGGGAGACGTCGATATCCCTCGATCAATCATTAATAAGGCCTGAAACCCCAAATACATAAGGCTTGGCCTTCCCTCCTCTCCTTCTCTGACTCCCTCTCTCTCACTCTGTTTCTCTCGGTGTCTCTCTCGATCCTTCTGTTTCTCATGCGACGCCCAAACAACCGGCGAGAAAAATGTATCGGGAACCGCTTCGTGCCGCCGCGAATTGATGGAATTTTATATTTTCCCTGCTTCGTGATTTCTTATCCCCGTTTCCACGGACCGTCACGTTTCCGGTCTCGCACGACGCTCTCGCCACGAAGAGTGACTCTCCGCGACGCCGCGATTTATGACGGCGAGCATCGCGACACGGTTTTCAACTTATCGCCAAACTACGCTGCTCTACTGCCATCCCGAGCCTCGAACAATGAGTCGATCGTTTCGAAGTGCCTCCTATTCTTTAGATCGCCTAGCTATACCGCCTTTCACCCCGTAACGTCGCGTCGATCGAGGAAGAAGCGAGAGCGTGTTACGAGTAACGTGGTTTACTGTCTCGGGACAATTGGATCGCGCTATTCCCTCCGTAAGGTCTCTCGTGGAAATCTGAGACACGTAATATAATTAGGAAAGACTGCCGAACTCTTTATGCAAAATTTCAAATTGTCTGGATCAATTGTGCGGGACGAAAGGCAAATCAAATTGCCATTCTTCCTTTAATCATTTCAATAATCATTGTACGATAATTAAATCTCCTGACAAGGCTTGCGACTATTTGTCTGCCACACTTTAAATTGTTTGTTGCACTTTTGGGAGAGTTGAATCAGTTCCCCGCAATTTCACTCAGGTCGACGAAGGAGGATTGCGGTGTTCAATAGCGAAATAATAATAGTAAACGGGAGCAGTTCGGTCGATTACGGGGTGCAGGACTAATCCCCGTAAAAGGTGCGCGAGTCTTAAAAGCACCGAACATAAAACTAGAAGAGAAAGCGCGAGAGTAGGCGCGCAGTGGCGTGGCGCGGCGAAGGTGGATCTCTGAGCCACGTGGATCCCCGAGGGTGGCATTAATCCCGCTCCTCGTCCTCCCCGATGCTTACCCATCTAGACAACGGAGACGAGGCAATCATATTTTCCGCCCCAAAGGCACGATACGTGTCAATGCGAATCAGACATACTGATCTAATGTGGTTTCCGATACCGTCTGATTTACTCCAGACGCTACTCTTCACAGAAATCCATCCCTTTCCCGGCCCGAGCAGAGATTGCGCCGTCTGTCCGAGATTTAAGAAATCTTCCCGACCATTTTTATCATGGCTGCCTCGAACCTTGACAAATTGCGCATCGATGCTACTGCGTGCTCCCTGTCTGAAGATTCCGGATAAGCAATTAATCGTTGCGTGGACCTTCACGGAATCTCTTCTCATTATTTATCGCTCCCTGCAAAGTGTATTTGATTTGAGCCTGAAGAAAAATAAAAAATCCTAGTTACCTAGTTTTAAGTGGTTTGAATATCTCCATAATTAAGTAATCAATAATTCAGATTCACCCCTAAATGGATCCTGGACGATCACATATGTGTCGAGAGAAGTTGATCCTTTTTAGCAGAGTTGCCATGCATCGGTAGGAATCTCGTTCGATTTCAGAGGTGCAACGAAATGCTTGATGGAATATGACGAGTCGCAAAAAGATATCGGGGACCGCCAGCAGAAAGGTTTCGAAGGCTGGAAAAATCCCGCGCGAATAATCCGGTTTGCAGCCATCAGACTGGTCATCGCGGCGATGGCCGGAAATTCGCAACCAACCTTTTCCCTTCCGTTCTGCGCCCTTTTTCCCCCGTGTCTGCTCCTTTCCCGGCTCGTTTCTACTCCCGTCACGTATGTAGCGAGAAAAATTGCAGCCGAGCGCTTTACTCGGTTCGCGTTCTTCACGCTCGGCTCCACCGTCGTCTCTCCTGTTCCTTCTCTCCTTGCTCTCTCTCCCCCTCGTGTTCTCTCCCCCTCCCTCGCTATTCCAGGGAAACTCGGCGTCGTTCAATAACAGTTCTTTGCAACAAAAATTCCTTCCTGATTTTTAATCTCCCTGGAAACCCTGGAACAACCTCCTGGACCAGAACCAATCCTTTAGTGGATATACTCGCTTTTTGAAGAGAAATGGGAACGGTAAAAATTCACTGTAAACATTTGGATACAGTTGAAATGAATATCGCAGTAGCAACCAGCTCAAATTCGACAGAGTTTCCAGAGTGCTCTAAATCGAGCATGACCGGTCAGGATCTGCACCCCATTTCATCCCCCTCCCTCGAGACCACTCAATCCCGTTGTCCTCCCAATCTGCGTGTTATTAGAAACTGTGCAGGGTCCGTGCTGAAATCTTCAAACTACAATCGTCCTCGAGTACAACCGCGTTGAATTGCTTGAGCATCAGCACTTTTCAAATGTTTGCGAACCGAGGAAACAGGGCGAATACGACCCTTGTTCGAAATTCCGCTTGTTTTATATTTTCTCTGGTGCTGCCGGTTAACGAATCTCTGCTACGAGGCGGCTTAGCGTTATCTCGGACCGCTGCCCTTCCTGGCTGCGGAAAAACTGGCGAATCCACTGATCTTGATAGGGGATTCAATTTATCCGTTCCTGGTGGACGGACGGATACACGGTTCTGTCTGACGAAAGGGCGTTGCGACGCTTGGGCTACTCATTCGTATCATTTCAAACAGTAATGGAGGCTCTGTTAAACTCTCCGAGGTGGCGGCATTTGTCTCGATCGTTAGGGGGACACAGTACTATAACTTTGACCTCTTATATCTTTTTTTTTAAAGGCCACTTACCGATCCGCGAAACCTCCCCAAGATTTCGGCCTTCTGGTTAGTCGGTCCGGATGCATCCGAAAGTAGTGTGTTAGCGGGTCGAGTGTTTTCCCGAGTAGTGGTTAATTAGGAGCGTGCTCCGAGAGCGTGGACCAACGTTGATGCGGTCTCAGGCCGCGCGCTGATTCCGCCGCATCGCACTCTAATTATTCGGTCGTTTTACAAGCTGCGGATGTTTCCACGGGCGCGAGGCACCGCCGCAAGCTACCGTGTTAACAAGTTGCGCCCGGAGATCGTCGAAAGCCGCGGCTTCTTTTTAACGAGATTGGCAGTTTTATTGCGCGAACACTGTTGCGAGGAAAATGGGTCGTCGAGAAGCGTCGGAAATTGCGCGCTTGATCGGCCCACTTGATGAGAATGTTCGGAGCGGCTGTCGTAAACTTGTGCTGCCTCCGTTGCGTCGCGTTTTTATAAGACGCTGAGAACAAAGTTGCTCGAGCCACTTCTGAGCGTCTCGCTTGTTGTGCAGATGTTCGCGAAATGGCGCAATCTTCGTGGAGGAGATACACCGAGGATTCAGGGAATAGATGTAGCTGTATGCTGCATCGTCGCGATCATTTCAGCTAATTACTCATTTCGGAAATGATCTGCATCAGAGTAGAGGGTAGCTTCAATAAAAATTGCATCGATTCCACGCACTAATAGATTCAGAGTACTGTTGGACCCCTTAATGACGCTCAAGCTAACTCCTCATCTGTGAAGCTCTTCTCGTCAGAATAGAGGCTAGCTCCAAGTAGAATCGCGTCGATTCCTCGCACTGCGATGCTCCAAGAAGAGAAAGCTCTCCTGGTCCCTCCCACGGGCTCGATTCGTATGTTGTCCAAGCAGTTTTCTCGATCGCGGCGGAAGGAACGCGGCCTATCTCTCGATCTCTGGATCCCGGTTACCTGGCAGGTACGCGATCGACGACGGACCGGTCGCGCGCACCTTTATGTAACCGACGCGATACGTGTTCTTTTTTCTTTTTGTGTCCGTCGTCGGTCGATTTCCATCGGGATGGACGAGCGCTGGTAAGGGAAGACACGCGCATCCTGGGTAATCCGTGACGACGCGCACCTCCGCTTCGCTCGCCTCCGTCTTCCTTTCCTCTTTCCCCCCTTTTGCGGCGTGTTCTTCGTTCGAACCGCGGGAACGGACGCGTCGCGTCTCATCGCGACGGTCGCGCGCCGCCTTTCTAGCAAAATTTATACAAATCCCGCGAAGTAAGCTCGTATTATCGTCGATTAACGAACCTCTGTAATCACGCCGGCGCGTACGATCGACGCCTGTCGTTTGGGGCCCCGGCGAGACATTCAAAGTGATTATTTTGTATCGAGCTGGGAGCAGTTTAAGAGGGACGATGTATACGCGTGGCGCCCCGGCTCAACAGTGTAATTCGCCGGCCAACAAATTGAGAGCACTCGTGTAATGACAACGTGCGAGTAACAAATTGCGGTGAAACAAGACAACTTCTGATCGACGATACTGGGAGCAGCTGCGCGGGTTAGGAGAGGATGTTGAGGGTCAAGGAAAGCTTGAAAGAATCAACTTGGCCTCTATCGTCGGGAAAAGAGAAATCGATGAGTCTCTGCCGATCCGGGCATCGTTTTTGTTCGAGAAGGACATGAGGATCCGGAGCGCGCGGCGATAATCGCGCGAAACTGCACGGTGCATGATGCACGCTGAAGTCGCGCTGTGCGGCGCGGCGTTACCTGTCGATGGAAGCTCGCGCGCGTGCATCGTCGAGTATGCAAATTACGTCTCGCCTGTCCGTCACTTGAAGACCAGTCCGCCGCCTGTGTCTCGCGGCGAAAGACCATTGCGACGCTGTAAAACGCGCCTTTGTCACAGTCGCGGTCGTTTTCGCGCGTGTCCAGACATTGGCTCCCTTGAATCGCGCGAATCGTTTTGAAGATTACACTTTGATATGCGAGGGACCGGGACAGGATCCTTTTCATGGGAACTTTTTCATATGGAGAGGTTTGTGGTTGACACATATGGTATGTTGATCTGGAGCTAGCCAGTGCTAGTTTCTACGTAGATTCATCGATCGTTAAGAGGGTAGACTCACGTTTCCAGGATTCCAAGGGTGCCGGATGCGCCTTTTCATTTCTCGATAATGCAATAATGGGGTTTTTCAGTAGCCAAAAGCGCTAGATAAAAGATCTACATTATTCGAAAGTAATGACCACTTCGTTCCCCGGACGTGTTATGTCGTCAACGTCGATACCGTTCGTATAGGATCACAGACGTGTTATGACGCGCCGCCGATACCCTCTGTATAGATCAGAGACGTGTTATCACGTGACGCAATGTCGCTTGCGCCGGTGCCACGGACGTGTTATCCCGCGACGCAGTACCGTTCATGCGGTGCTACAGACGACATATCTCGCGTGCTTCATTATTGTATGGGCTTTTTCGAAAAAATGTTACTCTGAAAGCAATTTTATTCTTTTCCTGTCCATTTCGAAAAAGCCCATGTAATAATGAAGCACGCGAGATATGTTGTCTGTAGCACCGCACGAACGGTATTGCGTCGCGGGATAACACGTCCGCGACCTTATACGAACTTACATCGACTTCGCGACATAACGCGTCAGTGAGAACGATGTGGTTAAGCTGCGCATTTAGCTATTTTCATAAAGCAGCGAGAGCTATACGCAGGCAAACAATGCAAATTACGCCTCGTAAATGTAAAAAATCAGACTTTTGAGGGCGATCGTGGCCTAAATTGATCTTTTATCCCACTGAAAACCCTGTAGACTCTATGATTGAATCTACTCCATTAATAGCCTCGTGGAAGTGATCAGCTAGCTAGTCCTATTTAGATACAAGTAGCAGGAAGACTGGGACAAAGTTCCTCGAGTTCCGGGCTGAAAGAAAATGGCCATGACACGTGGCCTCGCCTGGTATTCGTCCGGTGTAGCAGAGGGGTCGCGTGTGCCTTGTGTGGCGAAAGTTTCGGTAGCCGTGAAACGTCGATGGTGGAAGGCTCTCTAGCACGGGCGGGTAGTGCGAGCGCAGCCCATTTCACGTTCCACTTTCGCGAGGAGTCCTCACGCTTTCGTCTCACGTGGCATCCTCGTGGTGGTTTTCAACGGCGCGTGCTCGGGATGCGCACCTTCGCGTTCTGATTAGCAACCGAGACCGAGGAGCGCGAAGGCCAATGGCACCCTGTTCACAGAGAGAAGAGAAGAGAGTAGAGAGACCTAGCGTGCCTGGCCCCCTGGTTTCCTGGCTCCCTGTCGTTGGTCTTCCTCGCAGCACAAGGGGTAGCTCGAACACCACGCCGCGAGATACCCCGTGGAACCAGGGTGGAAAGAGAAAAGGAGAGGATAGAATAGCGAGAGTGAGAGTGTTCGAAAGAGAAAGAGAAGGAGGGGGTTGGTTGGGTTGGTCGGATTGAGGCGCTGCCAGTGGTGGTGCTCTGCTGGTGCTGCTCCGGTGGTGCTAGTGGTGGTGGTACGCGGTGCACGACATAAATATGTATGTATCATCCGCTGCGACCTGCCCCACTACCCGACTAGGTCAGACTCATGCTTCATCACAATGAGCACCATGCCTTGCCTCGTCCTGTTCCTTTCCTACCTCGCCATTCAAGTGGATGGCACGAAACCGCCACCCCCGATCGATCCACCACCCTCGATCGATCCTCCTCTACTGATTCCAACTGACATGCTGAATCAATTTAACAGGGAACCTACCATCACTAGTCGAATAACCACTTACAGATTTTTCACTTTATAATTCATCATCTGAACTGACAGTTTTTTAAATATATCAAGCCGCTCTCGCGGAAAATGATCAAATGTTAGGTTACGGCAAAAGTTCATGCCCGATTTCTTGTTGTATTTTAACTATACTGGTATACTATCAAATTTCATTATTATAAAATCGTTATTTAGGAGAATTGGACCAAGTATAGGATCAACTACAATAAAATCATAGTTTAGTCTCACTGGACGCTGGATCTGGTAAAATAAAATCTGTCCACTCCGACCAAACACAGCACCACAACTAATTAACACCTAGAACCAATTCCAGACAGTCCCAACTCCTAAGCCCCCAACAAACAGACTTACATCGGATTGTTTAAACGATGATCCACCTGAAACCACCTGAATCCACCACAGAATACTCAAGTACCGACGGCCAATTCTCGAGGGTGTCTAATTCAGAGTCCAGGGGATGGTGTGCTGTTGTTCGATGGTGGTAAAAGAACGCGTGGGCGGATGGAAATCAGCGTGTCGGTTCACGAGGGCAGATTTCCGCGTGGCGTTCGGATCGCGGGCGCAAACCTCATGAATACATGCAAGCCAACGACCGAACGAGCCGACGAGGTAGTGTTCCAGGGGCTTCGTTCTGGCACGGTCCGTTCAGCTGGCTTCGATCACTGACGTTGCACGCAGCCGGTGACGTGGGCTCTCTGACGTCACCCACGCTTCTCTCTTCTCTCCCTCTCTCTCGCCCTCTCTCTCTCTCTCTCTCTCTCGCGGGGGTTGTGCAAGGTCTGGGCAAGGAGAGAGGGGGCGACGAAACAGGAAGAAGAGGAAGAGGAGTAGGTGTAGAGGAGGAGGAGGAGGAGGAGGTCGGGGCACCAAAGGGGGCTGACGGCCCGAACGGGGGTAGCTCTTACATATTTATGCCGCGTTCTACGCGCAACACCCATCCCGGGGAACCAACCCCCTTCCGCACCTTCACTATGCCGGTGCGGATAGGTATGCCGACCTTGTGCACGCTTTCACCAAGGGTGCCTGTCTCTCACTGTCTCTCCTCCTTTGTCTCTCTTTCTCTCTCTCTCTCTCCATGCCTGCCGATGCTAATCAGCTTGCTTGATAGTGCGTTGTTACCAAGACTACACGGATGCAACGCTATTTAGGATTCCGTGTAATTCTTCGGGCTAATGGGGCTGGTAACCCCATTCAGAACAACGTTGACGCTCTGCCAAGGATGCCAATAAGCTCATCCGGACGCCTGCCGAGCTTAGACACCCCGATCAAAACGAACATCCGCTTTAAACGCACCTGTTTTTTATCGGTGCTCCTGCGATTTTTATTCTCTGCTGTTTGAACATGACAGACTCTACAGTTTAGATACACGGGAGGAGCTTTTGGAGGTGATTGATTCACTTTTCGTATAGGAAACCGGATTATTGAATGATCTCTTCGTCGATTCAAGTGAATAGCGGATGCAGAGGTTGTAGATCACTACGTAATCTTGTTTTATGGGAAACTGAAAGCATTTGTTAAGTCAATACAAGACGATCTCGTTCGCAAAAGATTCGAGACAATAAGAGAATGAAAAGAATTCGTGGACATTGAAAGTTGATATTTTTAAGAAATCAACGTTAAAATCCCCGAAAAGTTCGATCAACCCGAAAACGACTGGGAGAAAAGCACCAGATTTAACTTGTTGCGTGCATCGAATGCAAACAGAAACACCAAAAAGCTTTAACCTTGTTGCGAGTTGCGAGAAAAAGGGAACAAGCTAAAACCTGGAATTGCGAGTCTCGAATTTTTAATTGTATCTTTCTGTAACCAAGGATGCGATAAATTTTCTACAGTGTCCGAACATAAATTTCATTAAGTAGCGCATGATACACTGCGATGTGCATTAAACGATACAGTTTTATAGTTTGAGTTCTCGAGTGCTAAAAAGAGTAAGCTAAACCTGTTCAGCGGCGCTCTAACGTAGTAATACAGCAATAAATCGAAGTACAGTAGATTTTTCAATCTCCGCATCTTAAGAGAAACAACACCAGGAAAAAGTCTCCATCGTTTCCGACAAAATAAAAAATAATTACGTCCAGCACCCAATCAAATCCGCATTCCTGCGCCATCTTCCTGTCCGTAGGTGCTCGCCCGCTTCAAAGCATATCTCGTGAGAATCGCCAAAGGCGTCTCAGCTCCCCGGGGTTATTAATCAGCGCGAGTTTACGTCGCCGGGAGAGTTCGCGGGAAACTGTCATCCTATTAATCGTTGCCGCTAATGACGAGCAGCCTTAGCATCAGCAGGATCCAGGAGCCGGGAGCAGCCCTGTAGAACCGGGCCCGGCTACCGTCAGCATCTTTCTCGAATAAAAGAGAGAGAATCGTTGGGCCATCGTCGTCAACGGGGCCTAAGCGAGCGGTCACGCGATCCAGATCGCGTTTCAGTCCGGCCGACGTGCAATTATAACGAGAATGCGCCGCGAGCACGCACTTTCAGCTCCGGGAAGAGCGCGTGTCCCGTGCCGGGGGGACGATTTTATCCTCTCTTTCTCTGGGCCTCCTCCGATCGGAGGGGGCCTCACGGTGAAATCGATCTCGCCTACGGGCCTCGGCACGACATCGCGAAACGGGAGATTCCAACCGAGAGAGTCCTGACGTCCTGCGCCGCACCACCTGAATTACTGTTGCAATCCTGTTACGATAATGACGACAGCGCGGCCCGCGCTACGCATTCCCGCGTTCATTCCTTTCCTTCTGCTTCACGTCCGGCCGGATTAAATGCAAATTAAAATGTTCGGGAACGACCGGACACACCGCGCCCTGTAGATCGTATCCGATAAAATTTCGAGCACTTCGCTTTTCACGCCTGAAACCGTACGTCTCTCGTTAGGGAGAGCCTAACATGTGAAACGATCGTTAAATCCTTTCCTACCTCGCCCCAAGTACTTTACTAGCATCATTGTCGCTACTGTGGTAACACGAGGCGTGGCTGACGGTATCTGTTTTTGTGTAAATCTCTGTGAAATTGAGTAATGTAGATCCTCCTCTTATGGATTTCAATAAATGCGTTCCTTTCTTTGATCATTTAAATAAATTGAAAGCAATACTTATTTCTCCCGCTATATTTAGCCCACTTTTAGCCTCTGCAATCTGTAGTCTAGAGCGAGGTTTGCCAAACTGTGCTCCGCGAAAAAATATTTATTGAAAAGATTTATTGATTATGTGGCATTACTAGACTGCGGATCTTTATGCATTTATAGCAAAATTGAGTAGATGAAATTCTGAATTGTTGGAAAATTGTTTAAATTGAAGACGTCAATATATGATTTCTCCTCTATTAAAATCATTAGGGCAAGAAATAACATGCAATTTGGTTTCTATTTCTTGCAATCGATGCAGACTATTTTTATTTTGCATGAAGTTCCGCAGTCTAGTCATTACCTACCCTTCAAATTACACAAGGTGCTCCGTCAAAATTCAAAAACCCTTAAAGTGCCCTATCAGAGAAAAGGTTTTCGTTAACCGTGGTCTAGAGTTTAGAGTTTAGAAACCACAGCCCGAAGAGCGCAACTCACCTACGACAAGTATCGCTGTAAACCCGTCGCGTCGAAAGCACAGCAACACAGGTAGCCCACGATGCCGGTGGACACCGAAACAGCACAGCTGAACGAGAAGACAACCAGGAAGAGCAGAATTATCGGCGACTCGTCTCCCCGAGTCGAGGCAGTTATCGCGCAGCCGAGGAAACCTGTCGAAAAGCCACGGCGCGCGGTTTTATTAATGGTTCGGCAGCGGCATAAACACTTTACGTAAGGGTATTATCGATCGATAAATCGGAGCCTACACAAGCTGTCTTCTCCTATCCTGTTCTATCAACCGGGCCACCGACACTCGATCATCGTATCCATTCTCGGCCGCTATTAGACGAGCTGAAACCACTACTCGTTCGGTTTGTTCTCCATTGATGATCGTTTGATGATTCTCTCGTAACACTCGCTTCTGGAGGAACACGCTTCTGCGCAAAATCGTGGAACCTTTTCCTGTCTGTCGGGTCCTGTTTCACGCCAAACTTAACATTGATTGATTTCGACGTTGTATTCATCGATGACACCACAATTACATGGACAAGTTTGAAAATTTTCAAACGCAACTTTAACCCTTTGCGCTCGAAACTATTTTAACTTGAAAATTAAACGTTTGTTCGACCTAGAATATTTCCATTCTCTGTGACCTTTTTTAAATTTTATATATGGGTATGAAATTAATATAATTTACCCGCACAATACTTAAATGTTTAGTAATTGATTAGGTAGCAATACATTTAATAACCTAAAGAATAGTTTGAAAATTGCTTGGCATAGCAATTTTTAGTGGTGACTCTCTGAGACACCATCCGAGTGCTAAGGGTTAAAAAGCTAGCTACGATCCAAAAGGACTCCGAAAGCTTCCCACACTCTAAGTGACAAAATTGAGAATTCCCCAGTTTCCTCCGTTTTCCCTACGTCACCGGTAGCTCTCAGGGGCAATCGTAGTTGCTCCGAAAGAGTATCTCCGACCTAGGACCGTGGCATCGACAAAAGTATCTACCATTCGAACGCTCGGTGTTTACGACGTCAGGATTTACATGGAAGGTCTTAATCCTGGGAGGATCGAAGCGGACCGGATCCGAGGGCAATGGAAACGAGCTTGATCGAAGGGAGACGGTTTACAAACAAACTCGTAGACGCCCACGCGAGTACACACGAGCGCACTTGGCGGCGGAGGTGCACACGCGATCTCCTTCGACAACAGGACGACGACGTGCCTGTGATCCGTGGGTTACCACCTCAACAGTGGACACATCATTTCCCAGGAAGTTACTGGCCGTCTTCTCGGCACCTTCCATTTTACACCGGCCCGTTGGCTGTTCCCCAACCGAAAGACACCTATGCAGTTCTCCACGATGTTCGTTACTGCACTTGTCCTGCGAACGTTCTTTATACTTCGGTTGCTGGCCCGAGTTGGCGGAAGAGATCGAACTGGATCGTTATCGTGTCTGGGACTGTGGCTCGAAAAGAGCCCGAACATTTTTAGCATGTACCTTAACCTATACGAACTCTGGAGTATGTATTATAGAGCACACTATCTAAAGCTCTACGCTAGAAAGTATTAAAGTTTCTTCTCTGAAGTACAGAATCCGAAGAACATACTCAAAAGTCCAGACTCTAGTCAGCCGAGGCTCATCGTAGCGGATCATTCAATTAAAGGTTCTTACAGTCGGCAGCAAGGTAGCATATCGTTGACCAATCGATCGGTTCATTAAATTCCTCGCCTTTCCGCGCGCGCGTGCATTGCACGGGCAAATAAAAGGTGTCGTGTCCTGGGTGCAGCGCAAACACGCAGCTGCCTACAGATATCGTCCGATCGATGGAGATAACGACAAATATTGCGATTATATCGTTGTGATCCTTAATCATTAACAATCTCGATGTTCGGCTATTACCGGGGACGATTTATTGATGGTAATGTCGCGTAATGAACCGGACGGTTCGCACAGCTACCTACCTCTCTCTCGTTCTCTCTGGTGTCTCTGGTTTGCCTTCCGTTTCCCCAGCTGACATTCCCATCTCGCTCTAGCCTCGCGACTCGATTACGCGGACGAGGACACATCTTGGCACTTTGCGACCGGACTGCAAAGCCTGGACACTCTCGACTAGGTGTCCTTGTGCTTTAAATAAATGCGAAAACAGTACCTGGCTGAGCGCGCGAGTGCCGAGCGGGGCTGTGTGTCGATAGCGCTCTCCTCTTACACGCTCTTTCTATCTCTATCTTTTGCCTCTCCTCTCTCAAGAGAGCCAAGCGAGTTTCTTTAACGCCTACGCGCTCTAACCATCGCTGCTGCCGACTCCTTCTCATTTTCTATCTATCCGCTGGTTTCCTCTCACTCTCCTTCTCCCTCCACCCTTATCGACGACGCTCGCACCGCTCGTCGTTTTCTTCGTTGCGCAGAAAATCAATGTTAACCGGCGTTTTCTTCCATCGAGCGACCGGCCGCATGCAAAACGTTCGCGTAACAGGATGCGGTTATCTGTCCGCCCCTACCTCCGCGGTACCACGATCACTAGAAAGGGAACTTCCGCTGCTAATCGAATGAATCACGCTCGAGATCCGATCGATGATCGAGAGACTTCTCGCTAAGGACGTTCTCTTTGTACAGAACATTTCATCACGCTTGAAAATGACGCTTAAAAAATTTGTTTATCGACCGAATCCTCTTCGGATTGAAATAAAAGTGGATGCACGATGCTTTATGTGCACCCGAATTGACTGCAGCCAACGCGAGAGGCTCCCAAGTTATTCTCGGAACCAATTAACAGCCGAACCAATTATTCGCGGGTTCATAACACGAGAAGGAAGAATGTAAAATAGGAATTGCAAAATAAAGAACTCCTTGCCCAAGAAGAGGTCGAGATAAGCGTCGGGGAAGATGCGGACGGATAGCGGGTTGATAAACGCGGCTAACTGGCTGGTCGTGTTAAGAGCCGGGGCGGTTAATTCGAAAATGAAGTGAACGCGCGGCGTCTATAGTCTTTTCGGCAAAGTAAAACAAGGAAAAGAAAAGAGTGGAAGGGGAAGAGGGAGGGAGAGAGAGAGGAGAGAAGAACGACAGTCTCTCCCGAAGGAGAACGGGGCCCGGGGCGAACCGATCGCTTCTTCTCTCCCACCGCACCCCAATTTTAATCAGGACCCGAAGTATGCAAGCAGGATGGATGCCTGCGAGCTCTCCCGACGGTACTACCGGGCGTTACGATGCATGTAATTTATTTTTATTGCCACCAATTTTTTTTCTACCCCTCGATCAGCTCCTACTAATTTCGAGTAGGAGGTGCCCTCTCTTCCCGCAGCTAGAGTACCAAAGGAGATCTCTCTCCTTATTGCTCCTCTTTTCATTCCTGAAATTTTATTGTTATATGCAGAGCGCGTTTAAGACGCTCCTGTACTCCAATTATATTTTATTATTCCGTGTTTAACCCTCATCCGTCCCTCGTTTCACGAACTGAATCTGTCCCTCAGTGTCGAATTGACACAGTAGTAAAAGATCGATGAAATAACAAGGTAAACAGCTATTTTTCGATGTTTTTTCTTCGCATTGTTAAGTTAACATTTACATCTTAGAAAATAAAATTTCGGGAAAATTTACTTGCGAATAACAGAACAGTACAAACTTATTTCGAGAAACTGTGTCATACAAATTAATTGTACGGCTTTATGGGATTCACGTCAAGCTTTGTGATTGGAAAATAAATGATCTTTGAGGTCCTGGTTCAGAGAAATGTTTTGTTCCTTTGGGATGATTCCGGCGAAACAGGAATAAGAATTGGAAAACGGCACTAGCGTGTTCGTCGGATGGAAGTAGAGAGGTCACTAGAAAATTATAACATTAGGCTGGACGCGAAGGTAGTCCGCAGCCGGTAGATCGGGTTAGATAGCGGATAGACGAGGTAGCACCCAGTAAACTCGTTATCAGATCGATGTAGCGAGATACATATCGTGTGTAAGGAGATAAACGAGGCGGAGGTTATGAAATTCAACGACGTAGGGCTTGGCAAGCCGCGAATCACTCGAGTTAGCTCGTTCGCTAGGCGTTCTTGGTGCTACTAGTGCTCACCCACGGACAAGCAGACTTATTATCCACTCCTTCGGGACTATTTTCACTATTTCTTCCTGATAACCACTCGCTCTCCTTTCGTCCCTTAATCATCTATAACACGTTCATTACCTTGTAGCGCATATACGATACATGGACCTGTAATCATTTGCATATGCTTAAAAATCAATTACCGCACTGATACCAACAGTCTCACTGTGATGCTAGTCATCAGACTTTGGATTTTGATGCAAAATTAAAAATTGTCTGCGTAGATTGCAATTGCAAGGAATAGAAACCAAATAAAATGTTATTTCTTCCCTTAATAATTTGAAGACATGAGAAATCATATGTGTATTGACATCTTGAATTTCCAAAATTTTCCTACAATTTTCAATTTCATCCACCCAAATTTGCTATAAATGTATAAAAATCCGCAGCCTAATAATCATAGTGTCATATACATATTCATCTCATACAGGCATATATTTTTTTCTATCAAACTTGAAAATTAATTTGTGTTACAATCCATTAAGTAAATCATACATTGTTACATAAATTATGTAATATACAACGGATCAAATAATAGAACGTGTATAACACTTCCGAGCAAGTGTAGGGCCTGGCCAAGTTCGGCAGAATCTCGAGTTTGGTTTGGCGAACGACTCGATTGATCCGTCGCTCGGGGAAAACCGACTTCGCAATTCCGGCAGCTTTTTTTCGTATGGTGGGATGATGGGCCGCGTGTCCCGCTCGTCCGCTTTAAAGGTGGCTAAGATTTATAGCGAGCCGGGGAAACGTGTAGGAGGTGGAGCAGCAGGGCTCTCTCTCACCGAAGGGCGAAAGAGATACACAGAGTGAACGGTGGGTTTTGAGTTTGAGCCGCGGGGGTTATTGCAGTAAGCCTTCTCTTGGGGGTTCAAGAATATTACTATCCGCGCGAAGCCTACCCTACGCCTTCGTCTAAACTACCCACCCCCGTCGACCCACCCTCTCGAGAGAGAGAGCCCGGCTTGGATCCTACAGCGAGTCCGGGCTCCAGGACCGTTTAGCCTCCCTGCTTTTGCTCGATCCGGAGAGAAAGAGAGACAGAAAAATGCGAAAGAGAAAGATGTAGAAAGCAGAGAGAAAGAGAGAAGGGAAAAATGAGAGGGATACGGGGTTGCGTGGGCGTCGGACAGAGAGAAAGAGAGAGAATGGTTCCCCGCGCTCATACATGCCCGGCGATCTTTTTAAACGCGCATCACTTAAAAGAACACGGTTTACGTTTATGGCCATTCATTCGCCGGAGAACAGAGGGCTGGGCGAATAAACCGAGACACGATTCAGGACGATTCGGGAGTAAGGGCGGAAGATCTAAGGGGAGAGCCAATAAGCAATAGTGAATCGAGAAGGAAACGAAGTTACTCTGTTTTCCTTTTTATCCTTTGGGTTCACCGAGCAGAGGAACATTTCGTAGCCATCGACGGACGAATGAAATTAAACAATCCGTCACTCTGACGAACGAAGTTCAGTCACTCTCTGGACGAAAGAAGATTTTCTTGCAGGGAAAAGGGACGGGTGATTTGCATGAAAAAATGGCTAATGTTGTAACGAATTGTTCCCAGGTTTTAAGGAGAGAGTCTACCCTCGGTCTAGATTTCATTGGAACGACCGCGTTTGTCTCCGATTGAGCGAGTCGGAACAGCGGTTCAAGTTGGTTTGAAAAAAAGAAGGAGAGGAAACTGGAGAGAGAGAGATGGAAGTGGAAAAATGAATTAAAAGAGTAATCCGCGCGCTGATTGAGAGGGTCCGCGTGACGCCGGGGGAAGACTTTCTTCCTGAGACGGAGAATACCGGAGGTCTCGCCTCGTGATTCTTTTCGCTCTCCTGGGGACCACCTCGGGAAAGAGGCTGCCTAATTAAACGTAGGGTCGATCCGCTACGAATGAGCTACTTTCTTCCGGGAACACGGTGCTATTTCCATCTCTCTCTTTCTCTCACTCTGTAGCATCGCTTTAGTCTCTCTCCGATCCTAGGGAAAAAGGACTCGTTCTCTGCGGAATCACGATCCGCCCTGAACGACGCCATTAACTTCTCTCGCTCCTCGAATTCAAGGAACTAATATCGGAGAGACAGGGGGTGCCACGGGAATTCGTCAACCCTTACTGGACCATTCGCAAAAATCGGAATATTGAATCGATCGAGGTTTTGGGGAAATATGGCCCGTTATGGAGGAAATCATTTTTCGTGACTTGCGAATTTCCCGGAAGCGAGTGGGGTGGCTCCATTTGCTTTAACCATATCTCTGTATATTGCACACATTTTTGGAGTAATATGAAAGAAAAATAAGTTGCGTTTTGGGTATAATCTGTTGAAATATTTGATAGGATTAAGTTAAAGAATTATGTTTCTGACGGATCCTTTGTAGGTGCAAGGACACATACAACAAAGAAAAAACAGAAATTTCCATTTCCCCATCCACTCTGTTTAGAAATTCAAGGAGTTGTGACCCAACGTGGGCGGTCGCAGGTTTTCATCGCAATACACGGAACGCAAAATCGATGGAGGATTCGCGATAAAAAGACGTCGGGGAAGAGGAGTGTCCCGCCAATATAATTTCGGAAGTGGCTAGTATCTCCTGATTTACCTACAATTTACTGTCGAGTCTCCCCGTAGCTTAGAGCTCACGGAAATCTTGCGTTTTCGGGAGCGAAATCCCTCCCGAACGGAAAAGGGATCCCGCGAGAGGGTGTCCCTCGTTCGTCCCGAAGAAACGGTTTGCGTCTCTAAACCACGGTCTGATCTCCGTCCCGGATTAGCCTCGTTTTATTTAACGCGTGTTTAAAACTAATAAAACCCGGGAACCGGGGGGATATTCTCTACCACCGTCGCGTCGGTAGAGAAGTCGCAATCGGAGTTTAATTTCGAATGGCGCGCGGCGGACAAACGTATTATCGCCGTCTTCTCCGGTTCGAGAGATCGCCGGAGGAGAAACAGAGAGAGGGGAACGGAACCAACGAACGCTAATATCCGGTTACTAGCCGGAGTTCCGGCGAAACTTTAACTGTGCAAGCTAAACAATTATCGCTTAAGCCTTCACCAGCTTACGGGCGGGCTTCTCGTCATCCTCGACGACACGGTTTACCTCGCCGACGGTAAACGAGGATCGTTCGCGCGATTAACGTTTCCACCGATCCTCAAAAATCTTCAGATGAATCGACAGTACTACGAATTTTTCTGATCGATTCCCAAAGTTGTTGACGCCGAAAATTGTTTTGGATTAAACTTGCCCCTCGACGCTTGTACATTATGATTTACAGTGGCCCACAAAAGTGTTCGTATGCCCTTTAAAACAGAATAACTGTTTTATAATTGTACCAAACGACCTGATGTTTTTGTAAGCAATTAGAAGCATTGGTTTACTAAATGATGTGCAAAAAAATTTTCGTAAATTTTTGAAACTTTTTTCATTTGGGCCCTTAATGAAAATTTAAAATATATTTTCTGTAGATCTATATTAGTTATATACACATACTCTGAAAATTTCATCGAAATTGATTGAGGCAGGAATAAACGACACGCATCGAAAGATGTACGATTCTGTGGATTTTAAGCAGAAACTGATCAAAAGTCGTGAAAAACTACGATTTTCACAATTTTTAACCGCTTGTAGCTCGTGTGTATCTCAATTGATTTCGATGAAATTTTCAGTATGTGTACAACTAACATAGCTCTTAAGGGTCCAAATAAAAAAGTTTAAAAAAATGACTTTTTTATTATTGCATGTAACCTTGTAAATTATAATTTTTGGAAAATTTTTTTGCACGTCATTTAGTAAACCAATGGTTCTAATTGCTTACAAAACATCAGGTCGCGTTTGGTACAATTATAAAAAAGTTATTCTGTATCGTCGTTGTTCGAATTTAATAAATTTATTTGTAGGTTTCGCCTGAAACTTTATTTTGAAGTTTTTTTATTTTGAAAATCACTCGAGTGGTGGCCCAGAGTCGCTCGTAGATCGAACTACGATTCTGATCATTTATTTACTCCTGTACACACCTTTTCTGACGTTAAAAGAAATCAGCTGGAGTCCCAGGTCGGAGTTTTTGTGCTCCGCTCGTAAAATGGTAAATTTACAGAGAAAATAGTGTTAAAGCGTCAAAAGCTTCTCCTCCGTCTCCCCCACCCCCGAATGGTTAACCGTTTATTTGGGATTATTGGGGTCATCGGTACACCGGTCAAACTATACAGCTTCACGGTTGTAAAGAAAACAACACGGACGTTTCCGGTATTGTCTGTCCGCACAGTTGAATAGGACCAGTTAGAAATTACCTGCCGTTTCGGCTGGTGGCCATATTTACACGGGGACTGCGGAGGGCCCACGGGGATGCTTGGTGAAAGCGGATTTGAAATAACTGACAAACTCATTTCTTTTTAATTTTCACTTAGCCAGTTTCATAACTATGGCCACATTCGAGTACGTGTTACCATGTTGGGATTTATTTCGTAAATAAAGAACAATATCAATCTATTAGTTCTTTAGAAGGAAGGATCGATTGAATCGGCTCTTGACCTGTATATACATTGTATTTTGCCCTCGGCATGGGACCCTCCATCTTCGATTGTTCTATGTCCGCGTTGATTTTCTCTGTTTGGTCTGAGCGTTCCTCATTTGGGACGTTTCTTTCGAACTGTAAAAACGTGCCTCTAATACACCGGTTTTCATAAACGTATAGTTTTTCCACATAGAAAGTATCGTGTATATATCCAAAATCCAATATACCATTTCGACGACACTGCAAAAAATCAGTGACGACAACATCCTGCAGTATCCCAGTTCCAGGAAGAGGGTGACTTCTCGGGACGAGATGCGAGTGTCCAGGAACAATTCTTATCGTCTCCTTTGTGTCCGGGCACGATTTTCAGAAATATTCTATGGACCGGAGTTGTTCGAGGAGGTTCGAAAATGCTCCACCTCTAGCCAGGACCGGCCTAGGCCAATAAAACGATTTAAGCCAGACGCAAGTGTACGCGTCGTTTTCCAAGGATTCATCCTGGGCGCGTTTAATGGCGGGACCAGGGAAAGGTCCCGTGTCGCTAATACGAAACACATGTTGAGGACCGAGAACACCTGAGATCCGTCGCGCCGGTTACTTTGCCAGTTTGGATGGACAAGGGTAGCCTCGGGCCACTGACAAAACCTCCGCGTTCGTCAGGTGTTCGTCTGAAATAGGGGAAATCGTTTTTGGGACTCCATGGAACACCTGAGGGAAACCCACGTGCCGACCAGATGCGAGAGACATCCGTCGATGTTTATGCCGACCGTAACAAACGACAGGTAAATACCTGTCGATACTCGCACAGAACCCGGTACACTACGGGTACCTCTCGTCGTGGCTACCGTGAATTTCGAGATTTCCAGTTTTACTGCCGCCTCCTCGCCAAACCCAAACGGACTTTTTCTTTCCCCTCCCCCGACACCGAAGAACTTTATGGCACTGATTCGGAAACACGGACCACAGGGGCGAAAACACCGGTAAATGGATTCTGTGATCAGCCGACGTGACATCATGCTTTTCCGGACTGTTCGCAAATTACTCGTTTCGACTTTGATGTTTCCTTGAACTCGACCGTTTTCTACGAAAACCAGATTTTCAGAGGCAGAGAATCATTTCTTATCATCCTCACTCGCAGGCTTTAAAATGGCTCAAAAAAATGACTATTTTACAGTACTTAATGAAAATAAGGAGAATGAGCTTTTATCAAAATTTTTGACCGTAACTAATGCCTCATGGATGCACCTTTACACAACCTCAATAATCGTGAATGAAAAATATTAGAACACGTTCTAAGATCAGTGTTTCTCTAATGTTTCAAGGTTCAGAGGTAGAAGGCCCGTAAGATTTCCCGGGGCCTACAACGTACCGCTCGGGCCCAGCGCTGTCCACGCCTCGGACTCATTAAAAGCAAGTTAAACGCCCCCGAAGGACGGCTTTACGAGTGGTCCGCATTCGCCGTCCTAAATTATTACGTTATAACGCAGCGGGCCGAGATCTTGGCCTGATATTGGGTCCTATGCTTCCTCTCCCTCTTACTCTCGGGGCGTCCAGAAAAATCAGACACATACCTGACACTCGGGGCCCGATTCTCGGGTGACTTACGTCGAAATCTATGACCGGCTATACACACGATCTTCCACGAGAGAGATCAATTCCTGTTTATAAGATTCGAGAGGGGCCTCGAGAGGAGAAAAAGGGGTCCGTCCCCCCATTTTTTCTCGAGGCCCCGTTGGGCGGGTCCCGTTTGATGTGGGTACCGGGTATCCCGTTAATAGACACGGATCTTGTTTATCAATCTATTACGCGTAACCGTCCCCTCCTCTCTGCTCTCCCCTCCTCTGTCTGATTATAAATTACATTCTCGATCAGATAGCCGTGGCGATATTATTACACGAGAGAGCGTACGAATGTATCTCGCGATCTGACGGCTCGGTGTGCGAGCTCCCGCGCAAATATTTCACGCGGTAATTAGCGCGAATCGTAACTTAACCGGTCTAGTGAGGAGAGGAGAGGGGCAAGAGAGAAGATAGGGGATAGGAAGAGTGAGAGAGAGAGAGAGAGAAACGGGCGCACAATGCAAAAATGGATAAGTCGGGAGATTAACGGGCCCCGGGGTACCGTAAGGAAAAAAAATGAAATATTCAAATGGCTGCGGAAAAAATATATACATATATATTTCTCTTTTCTCTTTTTTTCGTCGCCTTATCTTACGAGAAATAATGCGACTCCTCGCCGGCAGCACCGTTGTCTCTAGCACTCCTCCACGCGTGGAACGTGCATATAAAGGTGAATAAAAATCCCAGCCTCTTAAGCTCTTCCCAATTATAAATTAAACGTTGCTCTCTCGCGTATAATCGCGGTCATAGAACATTAAGTTAATGATAACGAATGGCGGTGTGCGACCAGAGAGGCTCTGTTAATCCCGTTCGCGCCAACCTCTTCGCGGAGAAAGAACCCGGCAAGACCCGCAGGACACCGTTAGACTGTGGAATATGTGCGGTTTGCTCTGGTTAACCCTCGATGGCTCCGGGTCGATCGTGACCCAGGCGTCTGGGAGCGTAAATAAGATGATGCGACCAATTTATAAGAATTCCCTCGAAGATACCTTGATTTCTTAGAACTTTTTTCTATAAATGCGTAAATGCTAATCAGTGAAATAAGTAACCATTAGTGTACAAGTTAACGTGTCTAGTTTGGTTCGACGTAGGGCCGCGAAAGGTTAAAGACAGGACCGACCAGAACGAGGATAGGGTGACAATGCCAATAATAAATGGAAGGAGCAATTGCCGGACAAATTGCATTCTGTTCGAGTGCAGAAGAGATCGACGCGGGCGGCGTAGCGGGGCTAGAGACAAGCGGAGAAGAAAGACGAAGTAAGGCTCGGAGAGATCGCGATTTAGCATCGGTACACAGGAACATCCTGTAGCAGCGGGGCCGTGGTGTGTCTACGCGAGGCGTTACATAATTTAGCGGCGTGTAGGTCGCATAAGTTAGGAGGCTCGGTCGAAACGGGGCGACTATAATTTCATCTCGGTCGGTTATATCTCAGGTCCCAACCCCGACGAAATGTTGAAAATAGTAGTACAACCGATTGCTTTTAAGGAAGGCCGTCTCTCTTTCTCTTTCTCTCCCTTCTCTCCTGCTTTCTCGGGGAGAGAGCCCGGGTTCGATTCCGCTTCTCCCGTTCTCGCTCCCTAACCCCGGTTTTCTTTTCTCTTCTCATCGCGGCGCAACGCCACAGAGCCGATCCACCGAACAAACTTATTCCATCAAAGTAGTTTAAAGGAACCGAAAAACCGATAGGGGGTGGCGCTCTCTCTCTCTCACTCTCTTTCTCTCTTGCAATCGTCATAAACAAGCCGTTTAACGGCGGCAACCACTTCCACGTTCCCTATTTCACAATTATTGAAACTGCGGGACACCTTTGCGGCAGGTGATTGAATCCGTTTGTTCGCCGCGCCGGTAAGAGATGGAACATTTTTCTTATTTATTAGGTTGTTCGGAAAGTCATTTCATCTTCTCAAGGGAAAATGAAAACGACCTAATAGTTTCTTAAATCAACCCTTCAGTGGAATTTTATTTCTATCCTTCTGAACGGTTCTTGATCGCTCGCCTAATTAAAGCTTCATCAGAATGGAGCTTATAGGACCGTCCACATTTTTCCATGCACGTTTCCGTCCGCGTTAACCTCCCAAGAACCTCGACTTCCGAGGTCCGCCAAATTAGCGAGAATTTCGTGGTAGATCTTATCGCAACGCGCGTTAAGCGTGCGCGCTCCGAGCCTAATACCCGTGCAAATCGTGAACGCGAAGCTCGCTTGCAATAAAGGTGGGAAAAGCAAATAGCCTTGGCTCGGTGCTGCACGCGTAGCATATGTACGTGCGAACAATAAATATTCTATAGAGATGCCTTTAATCGTCCGAATCGCGATTTCTACCGTGAAGGGTCACAGGGAAATCGATACGAAAATCGTTCGGAGGATTGCGTGCGAGCTATTGTGTTCGATTTGGTGTATGATACTGTTCTGTCGTGATTCTAGCATGTTTTTTTGAGTTTCCCTGTGCTCCGCGTCCTTTCGAATGAGAGTCGGCAATTCGCTCGTGAATAACTCTTGCTCGATGGAATTTAATGCGCCGACAGTCGCCGTCCTCGCCGTTCCTTTCTGCATCGACAGCTCGTCCCGGTGCTTTTATGGATTTTTCCGCTCGCGTGTCGCGAGCTGCGAGCACGGGAGCAACGCGTTAGCATAAAAGTTTGATCGAAAACCATTTTCGCGCTTGTCTCGTCACGGGGAACGCTGGAACTCCGGGTGCAGACGATAAATAATCATTATGTACCCGGAAATCCCTGGCGACTACATCAGAAACGAAGCAATATCCTTCTTTCGAAATATTTTCAGTGGACTCTGCGTATCTCGAACTATTTTTCTATGTAGTTTTCATGTTTATTCTCAGGCCATACGCAGTTTAATTATTAGGTTGGAGGGAAAGTTCTGTCGTGTTTTAAAGAAAACAATTTGAATAGATTTATAACAATATACGTTCAATATTATTCCATGATATCATTTTTAGTATGTGTAACAACTTGTTGCGATCTTTTGATTTACATGCAAAAAATTACCGGCTTATTTAAAATGCGACAGAACTTTCCCTTCAACCTAATATGTGTTTCAGGGCCTATTCATCCGAGGTATTCGCGTTAGCGTGCACGCTCGTCTTCTTTTCGATTCAACTCGACGGCGGCAACCGGATAACTTGTGAACAAGGTGTGACCTATTCCAGCGGGTTCACATTTTCTGATTCGTTCGAGAAAAGGAGGAGGAGTGTACGAACGGAGGAGAAGAAGCACCGTTTTACGAGGAGTGACAGGGAGCCATTCTCTTTGGCTTGTCCAAGAGCGAAGGAAAAGAGGAGCAAAGAGCACGGAAAGACGGACGGACAATGTCGCCTCGTTTATCAGAGTGGTATTGTGGGGGCCATCGTTGCCCTTCTCGACACCCTCTTTGTTGGTTACATCCAGACTGCGAGACCGTTCAATCCTTTCTTTCGTTCTGGCCTTCCTCCCTCTCTCACTCTCCCTCTTTCTCTCTCTCTCTCTTTTCCTCGACTCTTTTCATTCTCTATGTAGCTCTCGACGCGACGAGAACTCGGAAAGAAGAAAACGGTAGAAAGACGATGACGCACGACCGGAGACGGCGCGTCCTCGTTCTCTGGCACCGCGGTTATCTCTTTAAAAAGCAATTGTACTCGAAAAAATGGCTCCACGCTATCTGCAAAACGAATCGGTCATCGAGCCGAACCACCGCCGTGTCGCATGTAACTTACAAGATGCAACTTATATAGTAGCATTGGATCCATCGTTCGCATGAATTGTCGGGCGCTGAAGTGGTACGATATTTCATAAATGTTTCTATGCACTGCGTTTCTTTCTGGAATGATTGAAATGAATTGAATTATTGAGTAAACGAAGGGGCAACATCCATCTTCGTGAACACGTTGATCGCCACATCGGTAATACAGGGGTGACGCTACATTTTCATCGGTCTCAGAAATTCATGTTTATTACGACTAAGGAACGTGATCTCTCTGATTCCTTCACAGTCCAGCAGTCCCAAATTCGCACCGCTGCAAAACGCTGCAGAAAGCCTCGAGGAATCCGAGCGTTTTACGAAAACCGGCCTTTCGGTGTCCCGGTGGATCGTTTAAAAGAAAATACGAGCGAAGAGGCGGGCGGGAGTTCGGGGATCCCGGAATGACTTCGACAGAGCGAGATCGGGATGGTTGCGATCGAGATTGAGAGGCGTAATAATTGATCCGGTTGATTTTCTGAGCCATCGTCACGCGGGGCCTCGTTGTCGCGCGGTTCTCTCGGGCTCGTTGAAATTGCGAGTCTCTCGGGCCTGGTTCGGGTTTGGGAGGGGAGGGCGGTCTCGCTTTGGATTTAAGGCGAGAAAGCGAGAGCGTATATATCCACGGGCACGGAGAGAATGCCCGGGACACGCCAACAGCCCCGGCGCAGAGAGAGAGACGGCTCAAAGCTGCAATTTATGTTTAACTGCCCTGGCAGTTCGTTAACGAGGACCCGCTACGGTCTTTATAAGCGCGACGTGTATCTACGATCGCCTTGGCCTCTCTCGAATTGGGTGGACACGTTCCCGCGGACTGACTTTCCTCTCGATTTTTTTGCCTTCATATTTTCGCTCGTTTAATATGCCCGCAGGAGCATAAATAAATCCCTAATTGGGCCGGGCGGGCCCCCGATTTGTTTCTCTCCTACTTCGTCGGACGATCTCTCTCGCTGACGACGACGACGAAGACGGAGACGGCGAGTCTTCTTCCTTCCTCTCGGATTAAAAACGTGTGCAGAAAATAGCGACAGCCCCGAGGACCGAGAGACACGACTTCCTTACGATCGAACTGATGGCTCGGTTCACACCGCAGTTATAAATTGTCGGATCAAGTTCTCGAGTAAGGGGACCCTCTCCCGTACACCTTGCACACACCTCCTCGACGAAATCCCAGGTACACGCGCCTCTTCACGAATTCCAACGATGCTTCCGTGAACCTTGCGAGTATGTTAATAACCCGGAGAGATGGACGATCGTTTGAATCAATTAGACGCAGACGGGAGCTAGACAAATGGGCGTTCGAGGTTTGTAACGTTTTCAAACTGTTGTTCTATAGAGGGAATGTTGTTTGTGAAATGAGATTGAAGAAACAGAGCTTCTGACGGTAGTTGGGAACGTTGCACCGATTTCTGCAGTTCGTTGATTCTTTAAATGCATCAATTACACGAGCGAAAATACCTCACTAATGTTTTATTATTAACCCTTTTACTGCAATGGACCACATATATCTCGTATCCACGGTAGTGAAAGGGTTCATTAAGGTTTCTTTTATTTGACCACGCTATTCGCTTTCGAAAAACACTGTTTTCAATGAGCATTGCCAGCATTGTCAGCGGATTATCAAGTTCGTTTTCTCCTCGACCATCCTCGAAGTTCCCGGACCCACGTCTCTCCCCCTCCCCGTGAATATGCGAAAGGCGAAAAATTATGGTCCGCCGGGGGACTTATCGAACATGTCAGCCTGATTAATGGCGCGTATTTTGGTCGATCGAGGCGAAACCCGAAAATTATTAATTTCGCGGGGTACGTTGACCTCGGACGCGGCCACACTCGGTAATTTTTATTTCGCGGTGCCGGATGATGTCAATGCATTATTCATGCGCGATTCGTCTCGTCATTCTTTCGCGAACCAACTTTTACCGTAAAATCTTGTGGCGAAACGAGGAAAACGAACGCGAACACGCATCTTCCTTAATTCCGCGAGATTGGTTTTTGCCGTCGATATACACCGGCCACTGGTTTCGCTATTCGCTGACTTCGGATCCGCAACACGACTTATAAATATATCCGACACCATCAAGGATCCATGTGTCCGAGTGGATTATTTTCACCGGTCCTCCACTGACACAGTAATTATTCATTCTGTTTACGGATATATTTATTCGCGGTTTTAGTTTCAACCCTGAACAGTCACGCGACGATTTAAATCACACCTAAGATGTTTTTGTTATTATGCGTGAGCTTCATTAGCATAATTTCAAAATAAAACCACACATTTCGTTTCACGCCTACTGTGCTAGCATATACAGGAGCATACTAAATTTCAGCTAGAGAAAAAGTGTTCGTTAATTTATCCTCCGCTGTTGTCGCAATTACGTAAAATCAGAATCGATAAATTCATAGCGAAAATGATTTAGAGGAAAATTAAACTACGACTTAACTCTCGCTTCTTATAATCATAATCGATGCAAAGTATTTCTTTTGTGCATGGAGACCTGCTATCTAACAATGAAATCAATTTTTCAATTAATGTCTCCCATATGTATCGGAACATTTGAATAACACTTTTCCGAGCCTACATAAAATTGTTCTCTTACGTTTTACTCGTAGGATACAATGGCATCGATTCACAGAAAATGTTGTGAACGATATAAACACACACACACACACAGCAACTGGACAAACACCGTTCGCTATAATAAAATCTCCGACGATGTACGTAAATACCAAAGTGCAGAAAATTGCGCGAGAGCACCATAAAGATTTGCGAAGGGTTAAAACAGGCGTTCTCGTGGCTTACCCACCGCGACAAGCTATAACTCAAGCGGGCGTGCAATAATTACGCGATAAAGACGTCATAAAAATAATATTTCTTGATCGGTAGTTGCCCGGGAACGCGTAAACTGGAGACGGCTCGGTGCGGTGTGTAACGCTTGTCGCGTTCTCTCTTTCCCGTTTAATTAGCAATATCTTTATTAGCCCGGCAGATATCTTTATAGAGACCACCTTGGAATTTGCTATCGAAGTCGGGCCAGCTCGATTCGCGCGCTTCGTAACGACACCTCTTCTGCTCGTCTCTGCTCGAATGAGCGAACCAAAAATTTGACGAAAGCAGAAGGGAAAGAACTTCTCGCTCGCTCGCTCGCTTGCGCAAAACGCTCGTAATCTCCACGACTTGCGAGCCCAGCGGGTAGACAGGGTGTTACCGGTTGTTTTTGCCGACGAGCATTGTCGTCGGAATTCTCGTAAAATAATTAAGAGGGCCCCGGTAGCTGCCGCGACGATGGTATTTTAAAGGGTCGTAAAAGGGACGTTAAAACCGCGCCATGCCCCGTACCTCTCCACCGAAGACGTCCGCCATCTGGGATGATCGCGATGGATCTACCGCCGTTTTCGAGCACCGCGATCCATCGACCTCTTGCACCGCGCGAGATCGGCAGACGTTGCGAAACCGTGCGCCGTAATTGTCGGTAGAACTCGAGTTGCACGAATCGAATTCGATGAAATTTTTATGCGGGATCACTCATAGGATTCAAATTCTTATTGTATTGTTTAACTCTCATCCGTCCCTGATTTCACGGACTGAATCTATCCCTCGGTGTCAAATTGACACAATGGAAATACTTATGAGTTAACAATCGCATCTTAGATTTTACGGTTAAAAGTTCCGCAACAGAACAGTATAACTTATTTCGGGAAAACTGTGTCAAATTGACACGAGTGTACATTATGTTGTATTAAGTCTCACACACACATGAGAGATTTTCTAATAAAAAAAAAATTGTCACGATGGACGGATGAGGGTTAAACAAGTGGCCTCAACTGAGATTTTACTGTGAATTAATTCACCGTAAAAATCAAGTTCTGAACCCCACAATTACTCCCCGTCCTAAATCTTCTTCCCACAAAAAATTTGGATTTGCGCTCTCCAATAAGGACGCGCCGGCCGACAATAATCCCGCCCTTCGCCAGTAGGCGGGTCCACTTGGCTCTTCGCGGAGCCAAGTCTCAGTATTCCGGGGCAATTACCTTTCGCGCTGTTTCTATTCAATCCAACGCCTCAGGAATACCACTAATCCTTCGAGTACTCGGAAGCATGGAGACTCGAAAGGCGAGAAATATAGGGAAAGGATCGTTTCGATTTTAAGGGGACTCAAGGCGTTAAGCGAAGTCGTAGTCGTACCGAGGAGGCGGCGAAGGGGGAGGAGATCCTTAAAATGCCACTCAGAGGCGACGCAGGAAGAAAAAGTCGAAGAGGGCAAATGGGGTCTCCTTGTATCGGACCGGGCGAACCAGCGGACGAGGAAGCGAGAATATATGTAAATATAGTGCGGTGGAAGAGAGAGAGGAAGGCGGAGAACACGGCAATTAATTATGTATACGCCTATAAAACGAAGGCTCGCGCTTTCGAGTCCATAAAGGATGCAAGAACGACGCGCGTGGAAGCGAGAGAGAGCGAGAGAGAGAGAGAGTGAGAGAGAGAGAGGGAGAGAGAGAGAGACGGGGTGTTACGTTTATGCATCGCGTATTATTTGACGGACCAATTATCTCGAAGCTCGTATCGCATACGGTGTCGCGTTAAAATCGGGGAAAAATTGACGATGCCGAACGGTAAATAGCTCGATGATCCTCTATCTCTCTCTTTCTCTCTCGTTCCCTTTACGTAATTTCTCGCCAGGTGAATAATATATGCGCGCCGGTGTCGGTTATTAGCGCGGATAATTTCGGCGGGCGGTTTTCGCGCGAGCGGAGGATTCGCGCGTGGGATTCGAAACGCGCGAAAATCACCGCCCCCGGTGAAATACGATTGAGACACGCGTTCGCCCGTATAATATCAGAAATTATATCGGTACCGAGAGCCAGACGTACGCACAAGAGGTTCGCGATCTCTCTTTCTCGTTACGCGAGGGGGCCGCGAGAGGAGAACGGAACGTTTATCGCCTCGTTTTTCTCGAGGCTGGAAATCATCGGAGAGCCCTACTCGAGCCCGAGATAATTTATTTCGCGGCCGCGGCGCCGATTATCGGCTGAATAAAGGAGTCCCGGATGAAATACCGGTGATAAAATTCCGTGTCTCGTCTTCTTTTTCTACGGGACTTTTTTTACCCAGGTGTTGTCCTGTCCGACGACACTCCGCCGCGGCGCACCGGGCTGTTATGCAAAACGGTACGCGCCGGTTCCGTCGTGTTCGATTCGGCCGCGGACAAATACGCCGGTACGTCAAATTGGCTGAGATAGTCGCAGAGGAAGTGTCAGGAGAGCTACGGTTATCAGTGTAATGAAGGAATTGAGGAGAGCGGGTTAAGTCGATGTGCAATTAGTTGCTTAACATTCTCTCTTAAGCTTAACTTGCTCTCAGATTTATCTTACGGTCCTCTGTTCCTATGTTCAGAATAAGTGATCAACACCTTTACATGGCAGTATCTCGAAAGTGAAGGTATGAGACATGCGGCGTTCTTCCTTATAACCATACCGTCTTAAATTGCATTAACTAGTTCCTGTCATAAATGCATAAAATCTGCGCAGTGTACTTCTGGCGACGAATTAACTCGTCACTCCCAATCGAGAAGGAAGCCGAGGAACGCGGTGTCCTCGTGGTTGCATAATGCGGAATAAAATTCAAATTGTACCTCGTGGACGGCCGTGATTATATAAGAATTGTTAGAGACCGTCCCAGAAATCGTGGATCGTTCGTTCTCGTATTAGGACAAGAGGTTCTCGGTGGTCGCGGCGCGGCGACGAGCCGTGTCCGAAGCCGAGTCGTAAAGTGGGCTGGGGCCCCTGCGGTGTGGACGTAGGAACGAGTTTGGTGACATCGAAGGGGCCATGTCAGGCCCACCTTGCCACTTTCAGACTCTCCTCCTCTCCTGGCCCTCTCCTCGTAGCGGATTTTCGAGAGCCGGCGAGAGACTAGAGAAAGCAACTGCGATCGCGTTTCTGACTTGCCTACGAAGGCTATCGAAACGGGAAAAAAATTCGAGAAAGTAAATTTAAACGTAAAGCAATTTTGAGTGGTGACTCTGACTCGCCACTTGACTGCTAAGGGATGAAACATCAAATGATGTACATATCAAAATGATTGAGAAATCGGATTAATTTTTATTGAGTTGCTGCTTCCCGCAATTGTTGCAGCACATTTTTGCTAGTTAGAAACGAGAGTTCAAGACGAAGAAGCAGGAGATGCTCTCCATGGTATCCTTGAACAGCCTTCCCCTTAGCAAGGGACGCGTGGTGCCTTTTACGTATTTGGTGCGGGGCTATCTCGGTACATTATATCGGAGAAATAAGCGTTCGCGAGGCGTAGGCAGGCCGTGCCGTGGTGTGCCGGTATCCCGAGAAGTAGATCTTCGATCTGGTCTCGCGGCTCTCCGTGGCTCTCTTTGTAGCTCTACCTCTCTTTATTCTCTCTCTCTCTCTCTCTCTCTCTCTCTCTCTCTCTCTCTCTCTCTCTCTCTGAGACCTGGAGACTTTCGCATGCTCGTGTGTAAGTAAAACACGTATCTCTCCTTTGGGGCCGTTCGAGCTCTTTCGAACGAAACGCAGACATTTATCCCGCTTCAAAAATTACATCTTCGCTCCTCCAGGAAATACTTCTTCTCGCGCGTTTCCTCGTCCGCCCTCCCGTCCCCGCAATTTCTACCGAAGGATCTCTCTTGCAAAAGCGTGAGAGGAAAGTCGTACCTCCGCGAGTCGATATCAAAAAATTCCCGTACGCCGCGTCGCGTCGCGACTCTTCATGATTCTATAGCGCTGGTAGCATAAACGTGTGTCCTGGCTCCGTTATTACATCCTGAAGAATATCTCACGGTGCAGTGTCATAGTTAGTCTCTTTGGGAATGTGGATTAGCATCGTAGAACGCTTCCGCATTTGTTTAACACTTCTGTCAATAGGGGAAACAAAGTAGAAATAAGACAAGAACAGGCGTGGGAGAGATCCAAAGCTATGTGAGCACTGGAGTAATGCGAATAGCGGGTCGCAGTGCTCACCATTCTTTGGACCAGAAGGAAGCGGATAAGGTCTCAATTTTGAGTCCTGGACTGTCAGGTTTTTTTTTAGTGGGTATGGGCCCGGTACATTTGAGACTACCGTGTCGAGCCGCACACTTTCCTCCCGACCATCATCTTCAGGGGGGATCTTAGTGCGTAAATGCATTTTTTCCCTAACAGTCCTTAAACGATATGAAAAAAAGGGGAGACAATGTAGCCCTCTATTAACGAACAATAAATGTGGCTAAAATTATCCTCAATCCTAAAAGATGAACACCTCGAAAAATCGTTTAATTTCGTTTCTATTAAATGGATCAGAATTTGCTTTGATCTTGATTCCTCAAGATAAGACATAACGGTCATTGAACAGAGAGACCTTTCCAGAAGTTCGACTCTCGTTACAGCGTCTTTTAGAATTTTGGCAGAAAAGTTGAGCAATTGTTGGGCCGCAAGAGGAACTTGTCCGAAACGAGAAAGGCATCTGGGCGCTAAGAAAAGTAAGTTCGCAGAAAGACTCGGAGTAATTGTAGAATCTGGCGGGACGCAACTTGTCCTTTGAAGGGACAAGTGACGGGCGTCGTTCGCGGGCTTCGATCGTCGCCCGATCGCGGAGGATCGGATGGTAGCATTGGTAGCATTGGTAGCCTTCTGGCAAGCCGTGGCCCGTCCGATGTGCCATGGACGATGGGATCCTCTCACTCGTGGTCGTCTCCGCGTGGTCGGATCTTCGATCTCTACGCCGCGCCGTCGGGAGATCTCTCTGTGGTCCACGCTCCTCCGACACCGTCTTCTTCTTCTTCTTCATCTCTATCTTTCTCGTCTCTCTTCGACCGGTAGCCCGAACAGCGTACTGTCACCCGACGCGAGCGACAATGCCCGATGCGAGATAAAGCGAGACCTTCAGAAACTCGGCAGCCCCGGTCTCCGTGGAAAGATACATACCTCGAGTTACGTACTTTCGTATGTACGCGGTCTCCAACGACACACGGTCCAGATCGAAGATCTACTTCTCGGGATACGGCAGCGCATCCACCATCCAACTGCACCCTCAAACGTCTCAGCGCTTTCTCGAGTCACCGGCCATCATCCTCGCTGCTGATGGAAATGAGATCTTTGGACCTTGCAGTGTCCTTCTGGGTCAGGACAGGATAATATATAAATATTTCCCATGTCACCGAACATTTTTGTAATGTCCATAAAATATATATTAGTTCGGAGGGAATGTTCTGCCGTATTTTAAAGAAAACATTTTAAACAATTTTTAAAAATGTATGTTTAATATTATTCAATTCCTGTTTCCCAACTGATACTGCTTTTCCTCCAACTGAATAAAATGAAATTGGTACATAACGATCCGAATCCAAAGTTCGAAGAGTCCAAAGATACTCCAATTCTTCGCAAGGATCACAGACTTTGACTAATACATTGACTCTACAGCATCAAGCAAATTGCTTTGATCTGTGTTAATTGCACTTCCTGTATAACCAGTGGATTGATAGTAATAACGCAATAGATATCAGAGAGATCGAGAGATAGATCAGGGTATCTATCGGACAAGTCCAGAGGATACATCGTGTCCTGTTCACGGCTGTTCTGATCGAGATCTAGACGAGATCTAGTCGAGATCGACTACGGTTTCGTGTCTCCTAGCGGACAAGCTGCGTCCTGCGAATTCTCCAATTACTCTGATCGTTTGTGAATTACGTTTTCATGGATCTGACGATTCAATCTCGATGCTAGATCCAATGAAGATCAGTTCTGATGTCGATATGCTGGTTATCGAGAATTACACGTAGACAGATTGCTCGTAATTGAAAATTGTGTAATCGAGTACAACAGGATAGATGAATAAATCTAGACAAAGTAGACCCACTGAAATCTGTAAAAAAAATCATGAAAAAATTGAACAGCTTCTTAAATGCAACGAAACACATCCGCACGTGTAGTCTACGAGCAGATAAAAATCACAAAAACTCCACTTTCACATTGCGTTTAATTTACCGCCACTATCAGCATACGAGATAATATTCCATTAATCTTCATTTCCTGCGAATTTATTACTAAATCTGTAAATTAGCATAAACACCCGTTAATCCGAAGACTGACCCACGCGGAGCTTGTCTTTCACTACCAATACTAATCGACCGGAACCGAAAACAGAAGAAGCCCGGGTTCAAGAAGAAAGAATCAGGAAGCATCGACAAGCATATACAGAGAATTTGCGACCGGTCCTGCGCGGACAGAAAAATTTGCCGGCGCGACGATCAGAAGAGAGCTTTTCGATTCTGATCGCAGGGATCGGTCTCTGGATCGAAATCGCAATCGCAATCGCAATCGAAATCGAAATCGGTGGACAAAAATCGCGCTCGGCCAGACCCGGCCAGAGTATAACGACGAATCCCCGATTTCGATGACGCCGTTCGAGCAGTAAATAACGCAGGCTACGGCCTCGGGATGTTCGGATAGGCTAGCCTTCGCGCGGACGTCGAAAAAGAGTATCGCCGCGGACTATCGAGTAGGCGCGGAGCGTCGAGGGGCCTCTGAGGACATCCAATCCATGATTTCCGGTTTGCCCGTCGTCACATAAATTCCACGAGTGAATGGGAATCGGTTGGTTCGGATGCCACGCCGCCTGGATTCGCGATACGACAGCTCCCTAAGCGGCCGGGGGGCGGACGGTGGTCCTGATCCAAGAATTTACTGATCTTTTCGCTATAACTTCCAAAATACACGGAACATCGAGTATTGTAATCGTCGGTGGAAATTATTTCGATTAGAAAGTTTGTTGAATTTTGAATTAACATATTTCCACCTGATGACGCATTTTTTCGATTCTTTAAACGTCTGTCTGAAATTATTCAACTGCTTCATTGAAAGTGAAACATTTTTCCTTGAACTTTTACGAATCTCGTCGGCTTAAAACAACATTTCGATCATGATTGGTAACGTGCAGGGCGAAAGGTGCCGCGAGAAACACCGAATAACATACTAACCGTGTGTCCCGCAGTGCTAACCTGTCGTAGGTGTTCCGTTACCAAACTTCTCTACCTGAGAGAGGATCCCATCTCCCTCTTTTACGCAGGTGTTTCTCGTTCCCTTTTCTCGCTGACAGACAACGAACAGCACAGCACGGGAGAGGCGAGGAGGCACTCTCGCAGCGACGAGTTGCGAAATCGCGCGTTACATCGTGGCTCGCTCGGAAAGGCGAAAAAAACCTGTCCCCGTCGTTCACGAAATTATTTGCGATGCGACGCCGGAATAAATTGTAGTTGGATCGACTCGCACGGTCGAGCGAACTTTAATTGGAGCGATCCCAGCTAGGTTCCGAGAACGTTCACGGCGTACAGTGGTCCGGATCGAAGAATTTACTGACATTTTCGCTGAACTTTCCAACTACAACCGACGTCCAATCGAGAAATTTTCAATAAAAATTTCCCGAAAAAACAATCCCCTCCTGACTATACGCATTGTCATTCGTGTAGTAGTAACATACAGAATGCTGTTTTCATTCTGTGATTTGCATTAATGTTTCAGCCTGGAACTGCATATTGGTTAGAGTTAAATATATACAAGATGAATTATTAAAACTTTGCGGACGTTATTCGATATTAACATCGGTTGCCAACAACGACCACCGACTGCATCCAACTTTTTATAGCGTAATAATTATATTTTTATACAAAAGTAAAAATGACAGTACAGAATAGCTAAAGAAAAAAATGTCACCACCATCTTTAGAAACGACGTTGCTATCGGATAATACTGTCGTCGACTAAAATCGTTGTCGATCAAATCTGGAGTCGGTGAAATATTGTCGGTGAAACTTGCGTCGGTGATTTTCATGGGACCCCGTTTGTGCACTGATATTAAAGGTTTTCGTAGGAATAGGAGAGGCGAAGCGTTGGTTTTGACTCACAGTGCGTCGTCTGTGGTTCCTCGACCAGCTTTCGAGGTACGGTACCGTCGGCTACACACACCTCCGACTGAGGTTTCGATCGTATCGTTACGGGAGAGAGCACCTCTCCGCGAACGTCATGAGAGCTGGTTCGTTTTGGTTTCCCGGGATCGTATATTGCGAATTTAGTGGGAAGACAGGACCCTCGGAACGATCGGCTGGCTCGTAGCTGGATCGCTGCCCGATGCTTCGTCGTCGTTCCGTCTCTCTGTCCTTTTCTCTGTGTCCTCTTCTGGTCCTCCTCCCCCGCTCTATCTCTCGGTTCCACCTCCCAATTTCGGGCTCTCTTTTTATTTTCTTTATACCGGAGCGTACGTATTCCGTGCTGCTTGTTTTTATCGACACGAATGGGACTTTATGACGTCCCGTCAGCCGAGGCTACGAGCCTCCTCGTCCCTTCTTTCTCCCTTTCTCGCGTCGACCGCGTTGCGGCAGACTTTCCGCTTTCGTTTTCCGCTCGCCCCTCCCCTCACCTTTTCATCGAATCGCCCCTGTACCGCGAACTTCTGCGATTCCACTCGAACACGCCGAAAACCCGTGTCCCATAGATGTTCCCGGTCTGTTGGTACACCCACGCGTTGGTACACGTCCCCTTCTTGCGTCGCGCGGTGATCAATTCGGCCAAAACATGGACAAAGTTCGCGGTTTCGTTGGTTATTCGGTGCTCGATGCTTACGGACCTGTTTTAGAATCTGTGCTAACATGCAAGGATGCGGCCATCCGATTGTTAAATAGCGTCTTCTAAATTAGTTCTTCTAAACTCTAAATTCGTCTGTATTCAATAAATTGTAAAAAGCTCAACTGTTGTATGAGAAAACAGGTCCAATTAGATCCGCACAATGTAAAAAAGATTATCTTGATTTCGGAATCAAAACGGCATCGAGTCCAAGGGGTCAACGTCCGTAAAATCTGTAACTTGTTCGAAAACTACACTTACAAGTGGTAGTTTCGTTCAACCTGAGATGAGACGTAGCTGTGTCGTTTGATGTATCTTGCGATACGAAGCAAACAATGTCTTACAAATAGAATGCAGATTTTATGCATTTATGGTAGAAATGCGTAGATAAGATCGTGTAATTATCGAAAGAATTTAAGAACCCCGTTGACAGTTATCGACTGAAGGAACAAATTTCTATGCATTCCCCGCTTCCTTTTTTTGTCCAGTTGACGACATCTAGTTGCTTTGCTCATTTGGCAGAGAACTTTTATTTGGCATAACGGTGGCCAGTCTAGTAATACCTCCGGCAGCGTACATTTGATTACACACGCGACGATACACCACTGTGTTCGTATCGTCTCAATTAGCGACTGAACGTGCACGATACTTTATCAGAGGAAATGTTACGAGGTGCTTATTGGCAGGAGTACGTGCTTCGCTAGCCAAGCTTTCAATATAAATTTTATTGACAAGTAACGATGTAGTGTGACGAGATCTTCAATTCAAGTAAATTACGCCTGTCGTTTGCCAATCACAACTCGTCCCATTGCTGCGTAAGATTATACTGCATGTAATTCAGTATGCGTACCCTTTTTTCGTACGATAACAACTCGACCACACATTCTATCGTTCGGAATCGAAATTCAACGGGACGTGCACAGTAAATTTTTCTGCTATTTTAGAATATAGTGAAACATCTAATGGGGAGCAGAGAATGTATTATACTCTATTGTAATTTTCATAAATTAATCAGTCTAAACGTTCCAATCTAATGACAGTATTGAATTAAAGAATTATCTCGTAAATAAAGAAGAAAACAGGAAATGATTGAAGGATGTAGGTTAACAGGGTCTTCTTCGATTAACAAGCTATTATTAACGAATTTTTTACGTTCACCTTCTTCAATTATTCTATATCTTTTTCAGTCGGCCAGACAACCGGAGAGAAAATCACAACGACCGATTCAAGGAAAATTTCCCATCCCGGATAATGATCACCAAAGTGTACAAATACGTTCTACTTTATGCAAAATAAAAATATTCTGCATCAATTTTAAAAAGCAGAAGCTAAGGAAAAAGTTCTGTTCTTCTTAAATAATTCTAATTGGGTTGAAAATAATACATTGGTGTTTCTAAATTCTCTTAATCTCTACACTTTTCTAAATTGGACCTACCCATTTTTGTTATAAAATCCGCAGTCTACTCATCACTGCTATAGAGTACAGAAGGAGGAGCGGGACGGATCCGTTTAGCGATTTCGAATTCCATTTACATCGGGCCGATTGTTTCTGTCGCGTGGGGGCGGCGATGGTCCGCGTACGGTGACTCGAGCTCGTCGAGGAAGAAAGAATGCAACGCACGTTCTTTCGATGGAAGGTAATCGGATCAATCGGGGGACGGTGGCCTGATTTTTCTATCCGCGACGACGAGAACGACGAGAGAACGACGCGACGAGCCGATCCAAGCCGATGCGATTCCAACCTGAGACGCGCACACGTGGATGAACGGTACGGGACAAGTACGGGACAGGCACGATGGCAGAGAGAAGGTATGTCGTTCATTAAGGTCCCGAGATTTCAGAGCAATTGGTCGGCGCGCGAACGGCTGCCTCGCGATGGCAAAATGCTCGCCGCGGCGGGTGGTAGCTACCAGCCGGTTGACGTTCATTGGGATTTATGTGTTTTCTGGCCGGCATATGACCACCTTGCGAAAGGGATCTTTGCTTAATTGGTGCGCCGCGCCGTGCCGTCCCTAGACCCGGCCTCCTAAGTCGCGTTCGCGCGATACGATGCGACTTAATTCGATCTGTTCGAATTTTTCGCGAGTCCCGGCCAACCGCAAAAACCCAATGCAGGCTCGTTAATCAACGGACTCGGTCCGCTAACGACGCCTGACCGGACGTTGCGTCGCGTCGGTTCGACGCTATGTGGATAAACGTCTGTCGCAATTTACAGGTGTTACGCGTTATGCGTTACCCTCTAATTAAGTTATCATTCGCGTACCGAGAGGGGCGAGAGCGAACCGCGCAAGTCGTGTTTCCCTTAGAGAGTCGTTCGATTGTCCATCGACGAGGGTGGGTAATTTTTAACCTTCGCGCCGGACATTATTCCTTGAAAACTCATCCGATTAGAGACAGAGAAAATGTTCTGTTACATGATCGTAACGAATGGACTGTGGATTTTATGCATTTATAACGAAAATGTCTAAGAAATGTGATAGATTTAAGATAAAAGAAAATATGCGTTAAGATTCAGAAGAAGATTACATTTGAACGAACACGAAGAAAATCGGTCAATTGTACCGGTTTGCAGAATCGCAGACTAGTGCAAAATTTCCAGGATTATGGAATCGTCGTCGAAGTGCAATAGGTTTAATTGTATCCTCGATGTAAACGTCCCATTAATGCGCCCGAGATATCGATAGTACTCTTCGGGGTTAAAGGTCCCCTGTTTTTCCCTCTCCTCTGTACAATAAATTACTCGTAGCGATGACAAAACGTCATTCCGGGAATGCAATCGCGATCTACGAATCCTGTTGCGCAGCGACGAGAGATGTGGCTTAGATGCATCGTGTTCTCGCGGCAGTGTACAGCAAATTGTTGGTGTATCCGCGGTTGTATCGCGGGGAAAGATCGTTTCGCGATGATCCGGGATGGTTCGCGCGTTCTTTCCACCGAATACCGATGTATTTACAGAGAGCGACAGAATTCTAGTAGATTTTTAAAATATGGACCGTAGAACATTTTCAAAACACTTCGAACGCATTTCAGTCCCGATGAGAATAAATAAGACAAAAATGCCTGAAAGTGCATGCGTCCTCGATCGAACTTTCGTAAAATATAAAAACAAAAATTTGTTAACAGCTTATATCTCAATAACTATTTGCTTGCGACATATGGCTCCTTTCAAACCTTTTCTGTCTTCCATGAGTGCAAGGTTGTTGATGCAAAAAAATACTACAAGAACAATTTTGCGGCAAGTTTCTCTTACAAATGTCCACCGATCCAGAGGTATAGATTCACCCCTAGGACGGATGACCATTACTTTTGATACACCCTGTACATTCATTCGAAAATACAAGTATACAGTTGATCGTGATTCTCCCGACTTCGTGGCAGTATCCGAGCAACTCACAATCAGTTTCCTCGGAGCCGCCACAATAAATTCCTAAAAATATCGCAACTTCGCCAGGATACGCGACGCGGCGATTGGACATCAGGCTGGATCTCGGCGTTCCTTCCACGCAGTAATTTCCCCGGCAAGAATTCGAGAAAGTCTGTTCATCGACGAGCGAGGAATCGCGAGAACCGGGCTCGATAGGCTCTCTCGAAGTCGTCTGGTTCTGGATAGCGATATACCGGTCGAATTTCCGAGTCCCGTCACGCAAGATCGTGCTCGCCTCGTTGGATTTTCTTTTTCACGGTGGGTCCGGTGCGTGCCTCTAGGAATTTTCCGCGGGTCCCGGAGTTCACGTCGGGGCCCGAAGAGCCCATGGGACTCACCGATGACCGTCGACCGTATACATTTCAAGAGAGCAAGCAACACAGCAGCACCAGCAGCGATTTTTCTCTGCGCGCGAAAAGTCCACGCGAGTCCTCCGCGATAAGGTTCCCTCGTGTACGCAATAATAAAATGCCTGCGGGGTGATCTATCGATCCGACGCGACACCATCGACGCGATCTACGACGCGGGCAGGTACGCGAGCCGAGGCAAGGTGGAATTATCGCGATGTCCCTTGATCGATGCGATTGTCGTTAGACTGCCAGAGAGGCGGAGAGAGAGAGAGAGAGAAAGAGAGAGGGTAACCGGTATTCGTCCGCGAGTAGCGATGGCTACGAACTACCTCCGATTTTTTCAAATGAGTAATAAGATCGATATGGCGTCACTGCGATGCGTTTTTTCGTATGATCTCGTCTACAGTCGCTGTCTGTACAGGCTTATCTTGGCTTCCGATCGGTCGGATATTTCCTACTTCGTTAACGAACACGCGGCTGATGTGTTCTAGTCCAGAGAAGTTATTTCGCGCAAGCGCGTACGAGCGTTACACTCCGAAAGGAGGATTTAGAAATTATGGGAGATACGAGCCGGATATTGCGCTCCGTTTCCTGCGAGCAATACCGTAACACGTCGAGCCGCGTACGCCAATTACTTTAACCGAATGCCAAACTACCTGAAATCTGAGGCGGTATCGCCGATCGCCCCGGTCGAATTCCGAGCGAGACAAGAGAGGATCACCGTCGTCGGTCCTCGCGTCGTTAACCTCCTTACGAGTACCCTCGATTGTCGTCGAATCCGTCGCAACGCGTCGGGGTGAGATGGAGATGCGGGAGATCGGAACGGGTCCTTTGATGGGCGATCGGCAAATCGAGACGGCGATCGAGTGGAATGCTTGGATTTCAATTTTAACGAAGGTAGACAAGATGTAGCTTCCTAAAAGTCGCTTTGAAAATGTTACCGAGAGTTTTGTATCCGAGGATCGAAAGCAACCCTTAAAGTTGGAGATAAAGGTTTCTTCATCGAACCAGTGCGGTGGCTGTGAAATATTCAGACGCGGATCTTATTTACATTAGCGTCTTCGTACTCGCTGACACGAGTCGCGCGCGGTCGAACGATCGAAAAGAAAAATCGCGCAGTTTCCGTCGTGTCTGAACGGGCTTGAAATGTGACAAGCGATGCTTTTAGCAAGTCGTCTACTGTTTCCGCTTCCCAGATTCCATATTTAGAACGAACAATGGCTAAACAAACTGAAAAATAACAAACCGACGAACAACGCGTCGATTATCCCGCGAGCGAGAACCACGGTCGGACTTTGAACGATCGCGCCGTCGCTCGTGTCCTTCGCTGCTCATAATACCGGTCGCCTCGGTTGCGTAAGCGATCGATTGGCCAGCAAACGGGTACAGTAGGCAATATTGCTGGCGGACTCGGTTATACTTGCCGCTTCTACTCGATCAAAACGATTATAAACGATCGTTATTACGCCCGGGGCGCATTCCTGGGGGATCAGCGGCGGGCACGAAAGACAGAACAGAAAAAGGAACAACGAACGGATATCCCTTCACCTAACCAAGGCGAAACCGTCGTTGCCCGCCCAGATGATTTTGTCCGGTGGATAGGGCTCGATTTCCGACGTGGATCGTCGAGGAACATCCTATCGATCGAGAAGAAAATCGTGAATATTACTAGAAATTCATTGAACAGATCGATGTACTATCAACATTTTCATAAAAGTAACAGTAGAATCGCGATCCTCAAAGTCGACGTTCGCCAAAAGGGGTCTCCCCGCTATTTGAAGCATCTTTGCAAGGATCGACGGTTCGATCGTCGGGTAATCGACGTGGACATCGACGTAGACATCGACGCGCTAGTAGCCATGGCGACGAATCTGCCGCAGAAAGCACGCGATTGGTTTTCGCGGCACGATCTGACCTAAAACCGAGCTCTGCTCGGTTAGACTCTCCTCCTTCTCCACCTCGTTCCTACCAACTGCCTTCTTTACCTCTTTGATCCACCTCCACCTCCACCTTCATCGCCTCCACCTCCTCTTCTCTCTCTCTCTCTCTCCCTCTCTATAATCTTGCACCCCTCTCTTCTCTTGTCTGCTTCTGTTGGCCATCGTCTTTCCCGTGTTCGGCTGTTTCGCCGTGCTTCCTCGTGTCCCGGTTCTCTCTGTCGCGAGGCGATCATCGAGACAAACCGAGGCACACAGAGAGCGAGGCGCACAAGCCAGCGCCGACGCCGACGACGACGCCGGTTTCTTCGGCTGCCGCTTAGAAAAACGTTGATTTCACTCCGGTGGAATGGTGACACGATGTGCACGTCGCGTTTTACACGAGCGCCCGCTGCTGCCTCTCTCGTTCGCGACACTCGCCCGTCCGGAGAGCGCATTGTACGCCGCATACCTAAAGCGAGTACATTATGCGAGCGTCGCGCCGTTCCAGACAGGACGAGACACGCCGCGATCGACAACGGATAGACGACACCGTGTCTAGCCGTTTGTCCGACCACTCTCCCGAGAGAAAGAGAGAGAGAGAAAGAGGCTGCGACTTTCGGTATTTTTCTTCTGTTCGTTTCTTTCTTTCTTTGCGGCTTCAAAGGAGCGATCGCAATCACAAAGATTTGCGAGCAACGCCGCTTATCTAGAATCTACCGTGTTACGATGATTACCTGCGAGGCGAACTATCGGACAACACTCTACGGAAAACGTTCGATGCAACCATTTGACGAACACGCGACACTGTGCTCAGTTGTTTGTTCAATCATTCTCTAGGGAGAACGGCTGCAAACATTCTTCCCATTTTCTTTGTGACGAGCAACCCTTGGATTGGAGAGGAGTTGCTTTTTTTTTAAATCGAAAACACAGCCCAGTGAAATAGGTAGCTTTAAACTGAACTTTATTGGAAACGGCGAATAGAAACTATACTATGGAGTATAATACTTATGTCCTGCCTAAACCGACTCTTCAAGTGGATTGATAAATATTGTTAGGACTAGCGTGGACTATCGGCCGAAGTGTATCATGAAATACGTTTGACGAAACCCGCTATAGTAATCTATGGTGATCCCAGTCGACGGCGTCACGCTTATCGCGGCGGCATCGCGCCGCGTTAAGCTTCTTCTAGCATTGTCGTAGCTGCTTCCACCTCGAGTAGTCATTGTTCCGAGCTGCTTCTGCCTGAGGTTCAACCAGATCTTGTCCTGTCTTGTACTTGCATCGCGAAACGGTCGCGTAATGTAGTCGGGAACGATGCACCGGACACCGACTGCGACGAAAACGGCGAGGAAAGCGGCGACCTCGGTTGCAGTTGCGGTTTGCGATGACCTGAAGAATGCATTGCGTCCAGGATATGTGTGTATCGTTGTCTGAGACGCTTTCTTTGAACAGACTACTCGACGATAGGGATACGGATACAGATTTTAGGAATGCCACTCGAGAACAGGTAATAAGATTAACTTCATAGATATTGGGAATATTTTCAATACAGTCTTCTCATTGGAAAAGATCCCTTGTGATACGAAAAACTGTGGTGCACAATGTGGTTCGGAACCCGCCTTAATAAACTGTAGGCCCCGTCGCTGCTGACCATAGCAGTTGAAGCGACGTAAGAACAAATAAAAAAAAAGATTAACTTCACATGTTAATAGGTGTAAGTCTAACATTTAGGTAGACGGTGAAACGTTGTCTGTGAGCAGGCCCGCGTGCAATACGGCGGTCGGATTGGCGAAAAGCGTGGTTCCGTGCGTCGAAAAGGCGGCAATAAAGTCGCGGCGATCGCTGAGGAATCGTGTTCGCGATTCAAGGAGCAGTCCCGCCTCGTCGGGAACAATGGGCCCGAGCGGGCCGTCGGGCCGTTTCCGCGAGCAATGCGAGATCTGCGAGCCGATTCGGAGCGGGTGCGCGTCGCGAGGAACCGAGGCGCGCCCCGAACCGCTTGCCAAAGTCGGTTATCGGCACGGATAAATGGCCAACGGGTAGGTTACGGGGCGAGTTTTGCAGAGATGCGCCGGCGATCCACGGGTCTTTCCAACAGTGCCGCATGTCGTCGAGAAAAAGAGAGATAGAGAGAGTGAGAGAGGGACAGGCGGAAATAACGAGAGAAAGAGCCGAGTTCACCTCCGGAGTCTCTTCGCGTAGCACGGTGGCCGGTGCATTATCATAACCGCATTCCCCTCTGCGGCCCGTAAGGGCCTCCGGTTGCTTCGACAAGAGCAACCCTTTACACTTACACACGTTCAAGGCTTAACCGCCGAGACGGTACCTAAGTCAGCCGTCCTGAACGCGCCCTACAGCCGATACTTCTTTATTCCTTTCGATCTCTTCAGGATCGACGGAATCGCGGAATTATAATCGTTACGAAGGAAGGTCTCTATCTCTCGACTCGTACCCGAACATGAAAAAAGTTTTAATTTCTGAATCATTCTAAATCTTCTCGCGGGATAATTTCCTGCTCGCGACAAGTATCTCGCATTTCTCAGTAACCGCCGCGCCGCGAGACTCCCCGCGATCTAAACGGATAAATTGTTTCCGGTCCATTAAGCATTAGCCGCGGCGTGGCGGCGGGGATTTGGATTCGAGGTATTCTCCGGGCTCTCGGATCCTCGACGAGGAAACGAATCGAACGAGAGAGAGAGAGAGAGGGAGAGCGAGCGGGTGGAATCAGCCCTGTTAAGACAGAAGCGGAACAAAGAGAATAGAAAGATAGGAGAAAGAGAAGAACGGGGGTGGAAAATGGAAGGCGGAGTAGTATCGACAGTCCACTCGACGGCGGCAGCCAGCGTCAGTCCTCTCGTGCCCTACCTGGCCCAAGGGTGGTTTTTAAATAATTCCACTATTTCCATGCATATTGCAGGAAACAATTACAACTGTAATTGCTAATAGAAGATTCCAGGCGAGGCCAGGTTTATCTCGAGGCTGAAACTCGCTCCTTACCCACTCGTCTTGTCCCCTCGTGTCCTTTCTGTCTGTCTCTGCCGCTATTCCAACCCCCGACTCTGCTACCCCCCGCAAGCCTTCAATCTTACCCGTAGAGAACGTCCGATTCCGGCTCGATGGCACTCGCGGAACCTATTACCGGCGAATTAACGACGATATCTTCTTTGCTTTTATCCTTCTTCCGCCGATACGTCGTCTCCCGGAGATCCCTATTTTATATTTCGTCCAGCTCGGTGGCGTCGCAGTCCTCGATCTTCGACGGTTTTCTCTGCCTCCACTCGAGTCCAAGACGACTACTGTTCTATTCTATTTTATAACTGGCATGGTCTTACTGGAGTCCCATGAAAATCATCGACACAGTTTTCATCGACTACGCTTCACCCACGATGACTTTGGCCGACAACGACTTTTCTAAACGTAACGTCGTTTCTAAAGATGGTGCTGACATTGTATTCTTTAACTATTCTGCACTTTTACTTTTGTATAACAATATAATTATTACACTACAAGAAGTTAGATGCAGTGAATGCAGTAAAACGCAGCGAACTTGTTTGAGATTAATCCTGATCTCACTAAAGTGTTCCTTGTTTTCCTGATTTGTGTTTTTGTGCTTGCATGAATTTTGAATTGCTCGGATGGTTTGCGATTTGAACAGTTCTTGCGCATATTTCGAAAGGTTACTCGTATGGATTTTGAGTGGGTAAATTCGGATTTGGGACTAACGTGAGTGGCAGAAGGACAGGAAAGCTCGAGGCTCGATCTGGCAAGCGGAAAGAGACAGGGGAGGAAAGATAGACGGTCGAACCGACCGACGCGACCGACCGACGTGGGGGTGGAGCGAGATCTAGAAGGGAAAAAATCAAGCAAATTGGTATGCAGCACACAACAACCGACGGGTGGAACGAAGGGGGAGTGGAGTTAGGCCAGCTAGGGGTTGCTGCTCCTGGAGGGTGGGATCAATACTCTCTCTTTCTCTCGTCTTGCGTCCACGGACCCCGTTGCACGTGCACGCGCTAGACCGAACCTACAGTCCTTTTTTTTCTCGAATCTACTTCGCCTTCCTTCTCTCGAGCATCTTCTCCTTTCTATTCCTCGTGGTTCTACGCGCACGCCAACAAATCCATGGACCCTCGCCACGGAGGGTTGATGGGGACGGCAAGAAAAGTAGAAAATTCGAAACTCCTACGAAAATTGCTAATACAGCAAGCCCTCGACGTGTGCGGTTAATTCGTTCCAGCGCTTTCCGCGTAATTAATACGATTTGATTTATATTGTACATATCGTATGTATGTACTCATATGAAAGGAAAATTCAAATAAACCAAGTATATTCATGGAAAACTGATCACTCATAAATAGCAGAATGTCTGCGCTGTACACTAGCAAACAGTTATCTTTGAAAAAACGAATCTCACAGTTCGAAATTGGATTTCCGATTCGCTTTTAAGAATCCGTGTATCTATGAATCCGCGTAAAACGAATTCGCTATATTGTTAAGCAACACTACCAACCACGAACGAGTGAAAACAGCACACAGGTTTCAGCGAAAGCAGAGAATTCGCAAAGGAAGTGAGGGGGAGGGACAAAGAGCGTAACCCAGTAGATTGCATTATATGTAGAACAACAGGCGATAATTCGAAGGTGGAGGACCCGAAGAATTTAGCCCCTCGAACGACGCCGGACGGATCATTGGAGTCGAGATTCCCCCGGATACGAAGTTACCGAACTATGGAATCGGGATAATTAGATTCGATTGGAACGGTGGTGGCGGGGCTCGGAACGGAGCGGCGCAAGAAACAATAACCCAGCATTGTGTTGTGCTTCGAGCGTCGATTCGGAGCCGCGATTATTCCGGGTCGTATATCGACCGGATTTAATGGCCGCCGAAATACGTCGCCGAATAAAATTTTCTTCAAGAGAGAGGGGACGTCGTCCTGCCACTAACCTGACGCAGTCATTCGTCGGGAACAGCTGTGTGTCCCTTCAACTGCTTCTGAAAATTAACGCTGTTCGATCATGCAAAAGAAAGATCGTCCCGATTCTAAAGAAAGACAAGCTAAGGAGCCATGTACTGAAGCTTTGACAGAATGGAGCTGTCATCTGTTACGCAATCCAGAGAAACCTTGGAAAATCCATATATAATACATACTCCTTAGAATTTCATATATTTCATAGATTTCAGAAAATCGTACACACCATTTCAGAAATGCGATAACAGGAGACTCGTAGGAAGAACGCGCCATCCATCTCCGACAAGCACGAGAAATCGCACGAGCACGAGCACAAAACACTGAAGCTCATTCGCATGTCGGATTCGTTAAAAATCGAATAGACAAACATTACAGTGTCCAGCAAAGAACAATAAATCCGTACAACAGTTTTCCCAGATCCCGACAGTGAAACATCGTTTAGATCACTGTAGCTCGAGCGGTACTTGTTGCTCGTCGCCATATGTGACTTATCAGCTTGTTTCATTTAAAGCATCGCCGCCCATATACGGTCACGGTGTTAGCAGCTAATCGCGAACGAAACAGAAAAATGTGTTCGAAAGAGAGAAAAAGAGAGAGAAGTAAGAGAAAATTGTAAAATAGCTTTCAGTTAGAGACGGGGGATGAAATTAACGCTTGGGGGTGGCGGGGGTACGATAGCCTCTGTAGTTAGCTACTACCCTCTCGCTCGGAATTTCGCGAGAAATTTTGCGCCAGGCCCCGGCGCTAATATAATTACGATATTCAACCGGCGTAAATATACCGGGGGATTAACAAGCAGTATCCTCGCGGAGCACCGCAACAAGAGGAACTCGCCCCAATTCGGTAGCTTGGCCCGACCCGACCCGACTCTGGCCCGACTCTTTTCGTACGCCGAAAGGGCTGGGAAATTCATGGTACACGAAGGCGCTCACCTAAGTCATTCCGCTAACGAGGTCATTCCCTCTTTCCATCCGCTTAGTCGGTCTTTCTCTCTTGTTCTCTTGCGTTTTCTCTGTTGCTTTGTTTCGTGCCTTTCATCCCCCTGTGTTCTTCGCTCTTCGCCTCGGACTCGCCTCTCTCGCGTCTCTTTATAATTAAGCCATCGCGGATAAGAGATCGTAGTCCGTGCTCCCGACGTAGTAGCGAACGCTTTACGGAAGAACTGGAATTTGTTAGACTGTTTTCCACTGACTGGCGACGCTGACAGTGGGGAAAACGGCCGTTTTAGGAGTGCAAAATTCGAAAAACCAAACACGGAGTACGCATTTAATACTATTTCTTACATCAACACACATGTCTGTAGAAATTCAAATCGACAATTTTGCTTCTCAAATCAATTATTGTTAAGCGTGGCAAAGGTTGAAAGTAGTAGTATGGAAAATAACATCGAGATAAAGGACATCCTTTTGCATTGGGAAGGTATAAAAATAATAGGAAACAATTTTTTTGGATATGTTTAAACAATGTTTCTCAAAGAGGTTTTAGGAAATTCATTTCTTAAGTTTGTTGTAGAAAGCCCTAATGATATTCGCCCGTATTTGCGTTAATTTTTCCATGAACATTTTTCTGGAACAAAATAGAAGAAGGTATCATACATCTTAACTTTTCCATTTTTATTTCGTTAAATAAATCACTTTGATTTCTTAAAATTTTTCAGGCTGCACAATTTATGCACTGTTAGACTGTCTGGTCTATCGTTGAAGAAGTATCGAATTTTTATATAGCAGTTATAATTCTACTTTATTTTTATTTTGTTATCGGAAAAGCTTCGCGTGGATAGCCAATAATTCCTATTTTCTCTGTTTATCCGGATCACTTCCTATCCTAGTCGTTCTTATTATTAGTTCTTTTGCGTGGTTTCTGCATTTATTATGCATCTCTGCATTTCATTATCGCGTCTCTCGCCTCGGACTGATCTGCTTAAGTAATTTATAGAGAAAATAGATATCTAACAATTTTTAGAACAACTTGTTGACACGTCTAATCGTATCACATCAATTTTAATATAATGTATATTACAGTCGCGTCAGTGTTTAAGTTGACGCTTATACTTTTAAAAGATTATATGATGAACAGATATTTTATTTTTGCTCGTGTCGGAAATGGAGTTGACGCTAGATATACACTAAATAACACTATAATACGCTAGATAAAAATAATAAATACTGAAATAGTTATGATGTTTGATAACCCTTCGTTTTAATTACTTATTCGTCGAATTTAAATCCGTGATTCACTATCGAGACGTGTGAAATCATTGTAGAATCGTCGATCGGGAAGAAAATAGTTGCTCGTTAAAGAAGAGTGTTTCTACGCGCCGCGCTGCATGCCTGGCGTCGAACGAAGGCCTTGGTCATTCCGTAGTTCATTCCGAGTAACCCTATGGTTCGAGAATGGCATAAAACGGCCAGCATCGGAAATCCTAACCCCTAACCCAGTCGAAGAGCCGTGAACCTTTGGCCGCGTGGCGGACAGCGCGAAAACGCTTCGCATTGTTCGACACCGCGTATTATTTCCGTCATCGCCTTTTCCGTGAGACGATTTCCGGCGGAGGGGTCACTCCACAGGAAACAGCCGCCCGAATATTTCCCAGTGATTGTTCCTTATGCTAATCGCGACCGAAGTGGAATTTTACAAAAGGTCGTAACCATCGGACGTCACAATTTCGTTTAGACTACGCGTCAACGCGGCTTAGCTTCTTCTTTCTTCTTTACCGCGAAGTTCATTCAATCGTTGGTCCAGTTTATAGACTATGAAACGGGTCTACAGTAAATGGAGACAATGCCAACACTTAATATTTCTCATGAGAATACATTTTTCAATTCGAATCTCCATACCGCTGTTTCATTCTCCAATTTCTAGCAGCTATCCACTTCAAAATAGTTTGATTATGTACTGCGAGACAGTGATTTTTTAACGCTGTATCTGCCACGATTATATAACCTATCTTTTATTTCACAATTATTCGAATGGTTGAATACATTTCTTTACTCGAGCGCATTTTCTACCTAGACAGCTTTTGATATTTTTGAATGTTTGTCCTTGATCATGATTGATTTTCTCGTCTGTTACAACGATCCTTATTGCAGGATATATTAATTCGACACACGGCTTCAAAGTTAACCACCCCAGTTCCTTTCCATTCTTCCTTCCACCCGACGGTTTAATAAACCCCGTGACTTTCCTCCATGCAGCATTAACCCAGGACGTGACTGTCCGACCATTTGTTCCACCTTTTCGTCCGTCTTTCTCCCTTTCCGGTCCGCGATTTACTCGCCCTCGTTCGACGAAGTTTTCTTTATCGGCGAAATTCTGCGAGCCGTTTGTCTACCTGCGACTTCCGATCGAGATCGTTAAACCGGGTGTCAGTCAGTTTCAAACCGATCCATTCTTTGAGTCAGTCTTTTGATCTTTAAATAACCGCAGATTCAATCAGTTAATAGTAGAGTTAATCTGCGGTTTTTTAATTTTAAACTCTCTATGCTGTTTAAACATCAAACAATAAAGTCTATTTACCAACGAGAATTCGTCGAGCGACTTGAGAGATTGTGAACCATGTCGCCGAGTAAATGTGCCCATAATTATGAAAGTGGTCTGAGTGAAAATTTAAGAAAAATGAGTTTCTCAGTTATTTCACATCGTATTATTTATAACCTCGGTACGCTAATGCTAAAACGGTTCCGCATGTATTCGTCAGCTGCGTGTCCTTACGGTTTGTCGAATATTTTAAATTACGGTGGACTCTCGCTATTTTTTGGCTGTGCGTTTCGTCCTTTATGGCGGTCACGGTCGTTATGTCGCCAGTAGGTAGGCTAGCTAGCTGACCTTCACGACCGCGCGCTGGTCCCTTCGCAAAGGGATTTACGACGGAACACTTGTTATTTCCAAATTATATGGAATTCATTTAATTAATTTAGTACATTTAGTGTTAATATCTTTTTCTTACTTATAGCAGTTTCATAATGATGGGCACAAATGGTCATATTGAAGCCCATTGAAACAAACAGTAAATAAAACGAATTCAGTAGCAGGGATCGTTCGAACGGCTTCGAGGATCGAAGAGGCGCGTGAACGGGTGAGCAAACGTTCCCGCCGCGATTAGAAATGTATAATGAAGCAGAGGAAATGATCTCAGCAGGGCTACGATCGTGCAGGACGTGGCACGCGGACGTCAGCATGTCGGGAGCGTCACGGCTTGCTATTCCGGATGAGCAGACCGGAAGATCGGAGGCGTTCGGTAGCGCGGGAGCGTTGTGATTTATCACCGGGTCGATTCTATCTGGCGTAAACTGGCAAAAGGTGTTCGGTGACAGGTACCGCGACAGTTGGTATCCGCCCGCAGGGACTGGCAGGCTGCAGTTCTGGGCCTGCAGCATGAAAAAAGAGAGAGAGAGAGATAGAGAGAGAGAGAGAGAGAGAGAGAGAGAGAGAGAGAGAGAGGCAGAAAAGGAGAAGAAAAGTCGGATGGTTACGGGGGTCGAAGCTTGTAATAAATAATAATAATTGCCGGTACGTGTTTGCACAATGCGGACCGCCGCTTAGGCTGTCGCATCGGCGCAGAAAGATGGTTCTGGGTTGCCGGCCCCGGCGCAGCGTGTCGAGTTAGAAAGAAAGGACCGAGGATCCCTCTATGGGAAGATTAAAAGAGCTGGCGCGCGAGTTGCACGGTGGCGTTCTGCTTCGGATCGTATCGCGCGGATTAAAAATCCCCGGGCATCCTCCAACACCTAGATTTCCCTTGTACGATCTCTCTTTTCCACGATCGGAAAGTATCCATCTTTGTATCTCTGTCTCTTTCGATCAAAGAACAGGGAAACTCTTCTGAGGGAGGGGCAAACGAGCCACGAAGAATAGGGCAATAACGATATTTACGTATCCAGCGGCGATACTTTGCGCGATACCGGGTCACCGTTCGAGACCAGCGCACCTAGAACTCGATATTTCATCTCCTCGCCGGAATAAGAATTCATATCTGCTCCCTCGTAGCTGCGATTCCCCCCGACGCGCGGCTATTCTTGAATACCGAGGACATGGAGCGTGGAAAATCCTCCAGCATTCTCGCAGGTCACCGACAGGTTCTTACGGGAGTGAGAACTGCGGTGGATTCGACTGAGATTGCACCTGGGGGCCAGTGGAGAGACTGTAGTGGAAGCCGCGGGCCATGAGGCCACGCCTACTAGCGGGAAATTTATTCGTCAGACCACATATTCAAGCTTCTAAATGTTCATAGAAAGCTCGCAAAAATCAAACAAGTTCGTAAAAATAAATTTCAAATGAATCTTCGAATGCTTGAATGAAAAAGAAAACAGGAGAAAATGTTCGGAAAAAGAAGCAAGGAAAATGCTGGGGTTATTTAATGGAAGATTGCGGACAAATGAAACGAGTGACGCGCATTCAATTACACGAATATTTACTGTAACTCGAATATTCGTCGATGAGGACACTCTTTAACTAAATAGCAACATCATGGACACATCGAAGCATCCGTGTCCTTTCGAATCGCCGCTCATTCGCGCCCTTAATTAAAAGTCTCCGGTAACGCGACCCTGGCCGACCCGGAATGCTTCGTTGTTTCTAGATTTGCATAATTAGCGGCCGAGAGTGTAAAGAGTGGAGCGCCGCGCATCGAGGTCTCTCATCTTTCCAAGCGTCGATTTTTCCCCGACGAAACACTTAAATAGCGAAAATATGTCAGGCGTACTAACGAGCCGTTTGCCACACTGGGTCATAATCGTAGAAAACCGGACAGTACGTCTATAACTTTGTTAATTATATATTATTAGAAAATAATTAATTACACAGGAAATACGGGAATAAATTAGGGGCTCGCGAAAGGGTACATTTGAAAGGGTCGTAACAAGTTTATTCCTTTCACACTACAGAGACACAGAGATGGAAACACGCAAGAATATTGATAGAATTCCAAAACACTATTAATTCGAACTCGTTGAAATTATTGGGAAACAACACAGATAACAAATTACAATCTTTCTGGGTCAACCATCTTTTTCAAAATTTCAGCTGACTTCTACCGCAAGATTTACGAACGCTAAAATTTTCTAGAGCTAGTAGGATGTCAAAAATTTGATTTCTGCCGAGCATTTCGCGATTTTGACTCTGTCCGTGAAAAAGCGAAAGAGGCCTATGGTGGCCACTTTTGTTCCGGGAAACATAGAGAAATATTTCAGGTTCCCATAAAGGCTTGTATACGGGGGAATATATGCGGCCTAAAATTCCCCTGCGAACGACGGCCGAACGAGGGAATTAAGGATGTCGAAGGGTGTTCGCGGGTTCCATTCTTCCTGATATATCCTTTCTCCCTCTCATTTTGAGAACGGGGACGCGGCCGGCCGTAAAGATAAAAATAGTTTACTGCGGGTATGCGGAACAGCGAAAAATTCGAACCGGCTCGTAAAAACCTGCCGTAATTTATTTTCATATTCGTATATATTGTGCCGCTCTCGTTGCTTCCCACATTCTTCGTTTCGTATCGCTTTTTTTTTCTCCGACGATTATACGTCCGAATTTTCATCAATCGCGAGTAGACACTGTCTCAAGAATATTCTCACAACTTCTGTATTCATTTGAGAACAACTTCTTATTAGACAATTGGTAGAGAACTATCTCTGAAAGTCTCTAACTTAAAACCCTTTCGATCAGCAAAGAGAAATGTTGGTGATTTTAAGAAATTTTTCGGAAACTGTCGGTTTTCAATGTGGTGGAGCAGAATAGTGACGACCAAGCAGACGCGTAGCTTAAATGTTTGCCATTTATCATGTTGCGCTCGATTGTCTTCCCGATGACAAAGGATCGCGCCTCGTTCTCAACGGCCGCATTTTTCTTCGGTCCGCCCGGGCACGGTGGGGTCTCTTTTTATTTTGCGGAACCACGTGCGTGCCCGCGCATAACTTTCAGGTGTCGTGTGGGCTTTATCGCGCAGACACCTGTCCTACTTACCGGCTTGTTATTATCGTGCTTTCTTATCTAGTGCTTTCGCGGACGTTTCGAGACCGACGTCGAAACCCGCGACGCTCTTTGGAAACAATAGCCCGCGTCACCATGGAAAGTCGGCTCTTAGGACACTCTTTTCAATGATATTCGCTATACAAGTCCCTCGCGAACGTACGGGCACGTTGAGACGTCATCAATACTATTCTTATCATTTTTTTTTATTCAAGGATCTGGGGCAACGAAGTTGCTGACTATTTAGCCAAACGTGCTACACGTGTCCAGTGAAAGTATATTCGAAATGTTGATTTGTATAACATGATAAAAATTCATCGAAATCTGTGTGGTGGTAGAGCTATCAATAATTGCCCGATCTCGTCCAATAATTTATGTTTTGTCATCTGACTCACCCTTAATTTTTTTAATAATCATTATTGGCATCATATATTGGCATTTTCAATAAAAAAAATTTTTCAATAACTTTGAATTTCATCTGTTCAATTTTGCTATAAATGTACAAAGAGATCCGCAGTCTGCTATTTTTTTGATCAGTGAGAAAATTTTGAAATCTAGATTTGGTATTGGTGTAAAGATGACGTTTGCATAAGTGTCACGAAGGATGATGGTCGAAGAATGACCGCAGAGAGCACGATCAAAGGAATCTGCATGCGTCGTAGGGGGGCGAGAGTTCTGGTTCGTCGTTCAGGGCGCGCGCCTCGCGTACCAGCTATGAAATAGCATTTAGTTAGGCCCAGTTATGGGATCTCGGCTGATTAGGGGTTATTAGGTGTCGGTGTCCCTGTGTTTCGAGCACGGCCCATCGCAGGGTGCTGTTTAACTGCGGTGCGCGCGTTGTTTTCGTTTCGACGTTTTTGGGCCCCGCGGTCCCTGGCAGCCGCGTAACGTGTTATTACGTGTCTGGCGGTTGGCCAATGGGAGCAAACAGGACAAGCACATCACAGAAAGAGAGATGGAGAAGCGAAAAGAAAGGCGGAGAACGCCGGAGAATGGAAGAGGAAAGGAGAGTAGGAGAGGGAGAGGCCCCACCTCGAGACCGCAGCAACCCCTTCAGCCAAACCGGGCCCATCTTTGGCCCCTGCCACCAGTGTCTCTCAATAAAAATTATCGAAATTGCTCCGAGATTCCTCCCGATCCACGACACAATCGCTATATCTCCTGTCAACTGATCTCCTGTCAATCTCCCTCTATCGAGCACGCACGAACGCGAGACGAATTTAGTTTGTTAATTGGTTCGAGCACAGGTAGGCCTGATGGTCAAAACGAAAAATTTAGGAATACGTTAATCGTTAACACTCGAGTGGTGACTCAGTGTCGCCACTAAAAATGGCTGTACCATTATCCAAAATATTGTTTCAATTATTAAGTATGTTGGTATCTAATCAATTACTAAACATTTAAGTATTGTATGCGAATTATTCTAGGTCGGAATAAATGTTTAATTTTCCAGTGAATGTGTAGCTCCGAGTATCAAGTCATTAAGACTACCGATCTTTTAACAGTTTTTGCGAAAAGACACACGAAGTTGATTGATCTGAAACTTTTTGCCCAGGTTTTCACTGTATCTTTGAAATCTTACTCAATATTTTGTTCCGTTCCATTTACTTCGAAATACAGTTTGTACGATAAAATGCATTCCGAATACATGCAGTCTAGCCATGATTACGAAGCAAGCAGTGAATCCAGAGAAGAAATAATTACAGCTCCTGTACGTCGCAGTTCACGCAGAAGTCTACTGATGATAGTGTGCAGCGTCTTCGGGGGACAACCGACAAACGACGCGACACATGTGTCACCGGTCTAGAATGCGTTAAAGAAATCGGTGGTGAGAAGAATCATAGACGCGCAATGTTCCCGAGGCATAATGAACTTGGTCATCCTGTCTAGCGTCGAGAGACGGTCCAGAGAGCGCGAGCCGCCCCGGGCGAATCTTCATTATGCGAGGATGGGGTTGCGGGTCGTTATCTTATTCAATAGCTGGCCCCCGAAGAGGAGCATTCTTCCGAGAAGCCGATGTAGTTTCGGATAATGGACCGGCGAATTGGGATATAACGTGTCTTAAATTGTCTAATGAGTGACCGAAGGGTACCGTCGACCCGGGCCAAGGTCACCCGATTTTTTTCACGGAAGGGGCCATTATGCGATGCACGGAGAAAATGTTCCCCAAACCCGCACAAATCCCGGCCAAACCTATGTAACATTAACTTCTAGGTTGTTCCTATCATCCTGGGTACCTTTCTGTGGATGGTCAATAACACGTGGTTATGTTTAATAGGAAATATGTATTTAATAATGGAATAAATGTTAACAAACTATTAGATGTAATATCAAGCTAAATAATAATCTATTTGAGCCACGTGCTCTCTCTCGCTCCACAACGGAATATCTCGCAAATATTCACAACATACAAGTTCACAGGATCTGCCATCTTCCTAGAGCTGTTCTATAAAGAACCAATTTTGGAACATCTTTCTCCAACTCTCTTTCAGCATTTGACAAGTCGCTTCCTTGTATGCAAGTGATTGAGGGTTGACATAATTCGTCCGTATTTTCACAGAGTTTATTTCCACGTTGCCTCTAGCTTCCTAGAACATTTCCTACGTGCACCACAGAGTAGAACAGGTGAACGGAAAAGCTGGCAAGATTTTCGCGCTCGGAAAAGCATCCACAGGTCGAGGGCATCGAACGCGGAAGACACAGTGTTCCAGCATCCACACCGCCTACGCACACACGTGCGCACACGGGTTCTCGCAGATTGAACGAGCGAGAGAGGGGAGGGGGAATAAAACGAAAAATCTGGCCTCGGAAAGCCGAAGGGATTCGAGATGGTCGCGGTGCGGCGTGTCGTGTAGCGCTGGATTGTCGGGAGGTTTCACGAGAGGACGAGACGAGGGTGGAACAAAGCGAGGGTGTTGAACGCAACCGATGTTCACTTATTGGTGGCGTGTCTGCCGGCATGGTGCAGTTACCCGTGGACCGCAGACGCGTGAGCGAGTAGATCCCGCTTGCTTGCTTGCTTGTGCTTGGGTTCCCTCTTTCTATCCGCGTGCGCCTCTAGCCGCGTTTGTGTTCGGCGCGGCGTGTCCGCGTGTGCCTCGAGGAAAGTGGGTGGAGAAGGCCGAAGGGTCGGGAAACAGGTGGCGCCAAAACCACAGCCCTGGGCTGTAGCTGTCAAATATTGCGGTTGCTTTAAAAATCGATCGTTCCACACCCCCTTTCCTCCCCGAATACCCTCTATTCTCTATCCGTCAGAACACGAAGAGATTCCAGAAGATACATACACGGCTTCGAATTTCCCGCAGTCTACTCATCGGTTACGACTTTCCTCGAAAAGGAACGGTTAGGTCAGGGTTAATTAGAGCATTATTCTAGTCAGTCACCGATTGCTCAACTTCTTCACCGCCACGCACGGAGAGACATTGATTTATACGTAGCCACAGCAATCTTGGCCTCACGTCCAACGAAATTGCTCAGAAACGATCTCTTTTAACGAAATTATAGCTCGTAGAAGAGAACGAGGCCTGGTTCCTGTAACCTGCTATTTTCCCCTAGATTTCGTCACGCGCCTATTTAGCGGGATAGTGTTCCGAGCCTCTTATAACGATCGTCCATAACGATAGTGTTATTTCGCGATTCTTTAATTTTCTGAAGCAGCGTATAAATTGAATCAGAGACGTAATAACAATAAATCCAGTAAACAACAGGGGGACTACATTGAATAATCTACGAGGCGATTCTACGAACTTGAAGAGCCGACCGAAAGAAAAGCTTGTCCCTGCGGAAGGGTGTTCGCAGCGAGAATTCGAGCGTCGTCGATTTTGACGGAGCGTGGACATTATTTATTTTAACCCTGGCCAAAGAAAGAAAGAGAGAGAGGAAGAACAGGGATGCATTCTTAAGAGCAGTCACGTATCTCCGAGGTAGCCGGAGGGTGTCGATGGAAGCCGATATATTGGCATACCTACGGCAAAAAGAATTTCTAACGCGCGCGTCCGTATTCTCTAGCTCGCGGAGGACACATCCCCCTTTCGTTCGGTTCGTTCGTTCTCCTTTCTCGTCTGGGAGACGTTCCTCGACGTCTGTCTGTTTCCGTAGACGCTGGTCAGAGACCTGTATCGGTCGAGCACCGCTCAATTGCGAGTGTCGAGGGTGTGATCGATGTCCTTCCGAGCCTGGAATGCGGAACGGCCCCGGAGGAATGGCAAATGACACGGGGTGGATCTGCCGACAGGACCCCTTTGACCATCCACGATCCCTTGATCGGGGAATCGTGCGAATCATTCTTCAGCTTCACTGTTTTCCACGCCACTTTCCATCAAATACTTTCAAACACTGATAAAAGTATTCAAGGCTTGACCTTTTGCACCGACTCAGTTAGCATTTTCGGCAAAAATTGGGAGGTGATACCAAAGGGTTAATTCAGATCGTATTGTCGTTAACTCATTAAAGTTATTAATGGAATAAATGTTTGTTTGGTTCCAGCACGAACAATTTCTACTTTGTGCAAAACTCCGCAGTCGACATATGTGCACAGAATTATGATAAGTGGTCTAAGTGAAAATTGAAAACAAAAATGAGTTTGTCAGTTATTTCACATGACATTATTTTTAAACTAAATTAATTCAATGTAATTTTTACGATATTGTTATGAAATATAATTGATTGAAAATTGCAAAAATTGTAAGAAATTGCGATTTAAATGAATCGCAAACGAATCCTCAGGCTCAAAATTTTGCAAAAACTAATTTTGCTCTAGAGAAGTCCAGCAATGTTTTCGCAAAGGTTGTACAACGGTCCCATAGGAAGATCTCGCAGTGAACCAGTAGATAATAGCGAGATGCAACGTCGGTCGGAGGCCTCGATCGTAGCCCGAGTGCGCCTGCTAACAATCAATGAATTGTTAATGTGGCTGCTTCAGTGCTCGCAGCCAATCCGACGGAAAAGAACTGGCATGATGGCGGGTAACGTGGGTCGGGAACGTTGCAGGGTGGCACATAAAGCGGCGTTCATCACACACAATAGACAGCCGTGAAGCAGAGTGGCCGGCCGCAGCCGTAAACTGGAAATATGTCAAAGATAATAAAACAATTAGCCATAAAACGTAACGACCCCCGTGTGTACCGTATATCCGATGCCGAACAGTGGTCAGCAGTAGCAGCAGCAGCCAGCAGGAGCTTCTGGTGCGGGACGTAACGGGGGGAATAGGAAGAGAATCGCTCTCTGCAACGACGCAACGCTACGGTCAGCCGGAAAAAACTTCGCGGAAACAATGAAATGGACGACGGTGGTGTGCTACACAGCGGTTCGACGCGCGCAGTTCGTCGAGGTTTCAGTAATTGCCGCGAGAAATTCGCGTTCTCCTACGAGATACCGGGCTTTTTTGCACCCTTATTCGCTTAAATGAATTTCTGGCGGGATCGGCTAGCCGCGACCACCGCTACGAAATTATGATACCGAACCCTCTCGGGGTTCTTTCAGCCGTCAGAGACGGTTCCGAGGAACATTTATCCCAAATATACTGTGACGAAGAAACGTAAAACCTTTCTTTAACATTTTCTTCATTCTTTCTGATTAAAATGTAAACAGGGTGTATTTTCATTATGCCTATGGACCTAATTTCTGGTAGAATTTCAACGATTTCAAAAAGAGAGCAGTGCGAAGGAAAAAGTTGATCGTTAAGTCATTTTTCAGTTTTTTTCAGGGTCAGTACTTAGCCGTTGTCTGTTCAGTTTGCTTCGCTTTCGATGAACAGTCGAAGGAACGAAAGAAGACAGTCTCCACATATTGGCTGGTATCTCCGGCCATTTATCTCCGAATTCATTACTGCCTAGCCGATGCAGCATCTCCCTGCACCTTCCTCAGCTCGCATAACCCCACCGGAAAACGACTGAATGGTTCCTCCCCCTCTGAACGCTTTCTTTTCTTCGAGGAATTCACTTTGAGCGCGGACTGACAGGCCCGCGTCCAGACAAATGTCTTCGGGAACTCGTTTCTTTTCCGTAGGCGAATCGATCGGAAAATTAACAGACACGGCCCCCGATTCCTCGTCCTATCCTTCTACCGCCTACTTTCAGAGACTTTTTACTTTCTTTTCTTCAAATTAGTCCAATGACGTATGTGCTCATAATTGTGAAAGTGGTGTGTCATTATTTTAAATTAAATTCATTCGATGTAATTTTTACGATATAGTCCAAAATGAATTCATTTAATGTTAACCACTTTAGACTCGAAGCAACTTTAACTCCGAAATCAGGACATATCTTTCAACCCAGATCATTTTTATTCTGTGTAATCTTTTTTACATTGTGCACATCGAATTGAACCCGTTTTCTCATACATGCAACTCATACAATTTCATACAACAAAATCATGAGAAGGAGAAGCTGTGAAGTTTAATTACCCCTCGAATGAGGTTTAGGCCCATAAAAAAGGGTCGCGATTCACCGATAATAGTCGAAGATCGATTCCAAGGAACGATTTCCGGCGAACTCGTGCAGATGCAGCATCGACCACGATGTAAAAGCTTTTTTTCTGCCGCGGAGTGCAACAGCAGCAGCAACGACGCCGATGCATTAGCTCCGCAGAACACAATGCTTACGGTGCGTAATAACGGTGAAAAGAAACGGGCAGGATGAAAAGGGCACCGTGCGGGGAGAAAAGAGAGGCGAGAAGAAACGTCGGGTTTCGCTACTCGCGGTTCGTTTCCGGGGTCGCGGCTCGAAATAGAAGTTGCAAGCCATCGCTTGGCGCGCATCATTCTGGTTTTAGCTTCGGTTTTACGGCCTGCCTACGAGCTATCGGTCCGTTTGACGGCTATGAATCTCCGCGTCGCCGTCGTTGCCGGGTTTTTGACCGCGAGCTGTCACGAACTCGCCTGGCAATTTGTCCGTTGCACCGCGAGAAAATTCGGAAAATTCCGAGCCGCGAGCTTTCCTTGAAATCCAGGGGTTCAAAGTCGTTTAATTGTGGCTGTGAAGTTGGTGGGAGCATCACTTGGCCCGTTGCAGCATTGGCCACAGGCGAGAGCAACGGTACGGAGACAAAAGGGGCCTTGATGTTGAAAAATTGTTTGCGCACAATAATTCATTCTATATAAATATCTAATAATAACAATTCCACATCTATATATTTACATATATAATTGCCAGAAATTTGGTACACAGGCAGCCGGCAGCCCAAAGGGGTGCACGAATATACTTTTATCTCGAAAATCCTACAGGATTAATTGCTGGAAATAAATTAGTGGCATACCTTCAGAAATAAGTCAGCCGTTGATTTTTCTACGGGATTATCCTAGTAATTTCAATATTCACGAATAAAATGAGCGCATAACAAGCGACTAGCGGTTCGAACGAGTAATCGCATGCCCTTAGAAGGGGTTGACCCGAATCGCAATCGGATGATCGTGATTTTCCGAGACTAATCGGTTAATTCGTCGGCGTAGGACCGAAATTCCGCGACCTCTTTATAATTCCCTGTAGCGACATTTCAGTCGGCTTCTGCACAGATGAAGTTGAAGGGTGAGGTCTAAGGTCGTCGTAGCAGGGGTAAGCAGGGCGGCATGCACGAGTGCCGCTCCCGATGGAAAAATTAATAGAATCATTTTGCCGAACTGCTCGTCCGTTCCGTTTCAGTGTAGCTTCTCTCTCCTCTTCCTCCTTCCTCGCGGTTCCTTTTCCGTTTTTCTTTCCCCGGGATCCACCGGTATTATGATTCTAAAGTCGAGGGGGGTCAGGGCTCGCGAGGGCAGAAGGGACGAAATGGAAAATATAGCTACCCTAACCTCTTATCCCCGACGAACAACTACACTGCCTTTCTTGGATAAGGGAGAGTTTTATGCGCTTAAGCAGCCCGGCCGAGATTTGTCACGAGCTGGTTTGCTCGAGCTCTCGTGCCCACTGTCTTCCACCCCCGAGTCCCTGATAAGAATAAGCGCGGCCAAAGAAGCCGGGAGAGTCGAAGAAGCCGTAACTTCCGGAACTCGTTACTTTGTCCCAGATTCCCTTCGGACGTACCGCGATCTAATTTTCTCCCGAGAGCCGACGACGCGACGCGACGAATTCTGTCCGAGCACACGTACGAGACGTCAACGTGTCCCCGCATTTTATCATTGCGTCGCGGTGCGTCGCGACGACTTTATCACTCGGATTACGATTTTATCAGTCGCTGCAACCAGGAAACACGACCTCGTGCAACGTCTTAGAAAATTCTGCGCGTTCACGTTGGAATTAGATTGTTTTCAAATCAACTGTAGATTGGTTTACTCGAATGAATTGTTCATTGCCCTCTTAAATTGTTTATTAATCCCTTCAGTACTATGCCGTAGTCGTATACGAGCGATCCAATTATTTTGCTACACTTGAACATTCATTTCTACTCCTGTATGGTTAAATAATGTGGTTGGTCAATAACACATGGTTAAACTATTAGAAATAATCTCGAACTAAATAGTAATCTCTTTGAGCCACGTGTTCACCTCAACCAGTCACAGAACATTGAGACTTCTATGTCTTTTTATATTCAAAGCAAATATACCAACGTTTACACCATCATCCACACCATAATATGTTCCTAAAACCAAGTCCACAAATAAGTCGTCCATAAATAAAAGAAAATAGTGAATGAGACGTGCAGTGTTCGGTACGCTTCGTATTGGAATAGTGTCGTTTTCAGGTGCGTCCTAGGTCCTAGGTGGTAGCACATCGAGGTCACCAGCCAGCCCAGAAAAAGGATTAAAATAATAGCCAAGGGAACGATCGTTTACACGATATCGCTGCAAGTTTACTAGGATAGCACTCGAGACCAGGACAGGCCGAGTCGAGGCCAGATTCTCGAGATTATTTGCGTTTCCCTCGGAAAGGTGGCGCGAAGCAAAGTTCTGGCCTTCGGTCACTCTCTTCCTCTCTCGGTTTCGAGAGGGTAAAAAAAGAGGATCGTAGCTATAGGAGATGGTCTGAACGCAAACTAAACACCCGGAGAGTCACGGGGGAGAGCCACGAGGCGCCACTGCGACCTCCTACGACCCCGAACCATCCGTCACTCCACGGAATCAATGTGCCAGGAACGAAAAGGGTCGGGTCACGAGTCCGATCTCTCGAGTCGGCCCAAACGACTCTTGTCCCTCCTCCGATCTCGCCGTCCTTTTGTTCGAACCCGAGTTATATTCTCTCCTCTCTCTCTCTCTCACCTCTCTCGCACACCTTCCTCACACACACCATTAGGCTGCTTCTCTCGAAGCGTCGAATCCTCCGAAAGAGTCCCATCCGAAGATGACCCCGCGTTTTCATTGAAATCGTCCGGCTACCGCCTTCGCGGTAACCTTAATAAACCGAGGAGCAATAGACTACTCGATGCTGGATCGATTCCTGCCCTGTTGATATTCGAGGTTCTTGTTTTCTTTTCCTGTGCTTTTCTACCCTTTCCTGCTTTTTCCTTTGGCACTGGTTTTGTTGTTCTCTTGTTAGAACACTATTTTTCCTGATTCTTCTTGTGCTATTGTTTTCGCAATTCTTCCCTCGTCGGAGAACTACTCTCTTTTCTGGAAAAAATGATAAAGACTGTTCTTATTTCTTACAAGGATCCACAACAGCAGTCTAGTCAACAGTTTTTCAATAGGATCATTTTATCGATCGCAGAGTATAGCTGCATCCTGGCCAGAGACCCAACGACACGTGTGCTCTCTCTACCTGCCTGCACGGCATTATTAGAGTCCCTCTAACCGTCGCGGGTTGCATTGTTAAACGACAAAGCGGGAGAAGGAACAAAGGGCAGTCTGTAGCTTTTTCTGCGCGTGGGCGCGAGAAGAGTCGGCTGGCTCGCGAGAGAGGTGAGGTGATCTCGCGATCTCAGACTCGTCCTTCGAAATATCGAGGTCGGACATTTCACACAGTACCCATACGTACTCGTCAACAAGCTGAGATCACCGACAATGTTTTCATCTACATCAAGTTTCGTCGACAATGTCAACATTCACATCGGGTGGTCGACGTCTACTGCGTATAATCACAGTACGGTCGTGGAAACTTTGGGTAGACGAAAACATTGTCGGTGATCTTAAGGTGTCGATGAGTGTCGGTGACTGTCCAACTTCTGGCAGGCCACAGATTCGTGTCTGTCCGGTCTCCAATGCCATTTTCTCAGAATCTTCCAGCCACCAGACATTTTCCAAGACCGCGATCTCCCAGCAAGAAAACCCCGCTGATTCCACAGCTCTTCAGGGTAAAATATTTCTCTCTCTCTCTTCTCCCGACGAAGCTGTTGTCTTCGTAGCAAGAAACTCGTCCGTGTTCCCCGCGGGTTCGTACTCGCGTCGAGGAGTCTTGTCGCTCGTCAGAATCGATAGGGACAAAGCGGGGCTGACACGTCCTACGCTCTCGGATCCTCCTGCAACCTGACCCGCGCGCGGGTACAGTCATCGTAGTCATTCTCCTCTTACTCCTCCTCCTTTCGTACCGGCAATCACAAGCTCGATTCCACGGCGTCATCGTGTCGCGGTCGATGCGTACGAGGGAAAGGCCAACATGAATGGAAAGAGTGAATGGATGGGCTTGGGGTGAATGCATTCGAATTACCAGGCCGAGGAGTTCTTCTCCGACACGGGCCCCAGAACTAGAAGAGGAGGGAGGAGAGAAGGGAAGCCCCGGGACGGTTCAGAGCCGGGTCAACGATGGTATTGTACCGGTACACCCACGATTGCGTGTTTACAAATTGTCTAATCTTGTCGACGAATCGGTACCGGGCCCACTTTTCGTGCCCTCGAGCTCTCTGCCTCGTGCCAGCTCCGTCCTCGACGTGTCAGCTGACTGGCGAGGCAGAATCGACACCCACTTTCGGCCCAATCGTTGCCACAACTCCGCGCGTTCGATCTTTCACAGCTACGTGCTGAATGAAAAGGCCCGAGGCAATTACTCGGTCGCCACCGAATCCTCGGAAGATTCACGGGGTAAATCACCTTCAGAATGGATACTGTGAAGGCGCCACATTTTTCGCTCCAAAAATTTTTCGCACCACAGACGATGCAATCCATCGTACAAATTAGGTTGCTTCAACCGTCTGAAAGACAGTTGCAACGTTTGTGGTGCGGTTGTACAACTTGTGGAACGACGCGGTTGAACGTACGACAGGTTTCACAGTTTGTTGGATGATTATGTAATAATAATAAGGATAGCGCATGTTTATATTAGAGGCGACCTTGTAATAAGTGGCCTGCCCATGCAATAAATCTCTGCATGCCGTCATTTGAAAACGATACACAGTTTTGTAAGCATCGAGTAAAGTGAGCGTCGCGTATTATAATGACCAAACGTGTGGAACAACGGATATATTACGGATGCATTAAATTTTGCCAGAAACTTGGGCATTCTTGTTCGAAAACCATTGTTGTGGCTTCTAACGGACAATACTTCGAAGAGGACATCATTGATATCAACCAGGAATGTTACTTCCACCCGCTACAGCACAAGGTCGGGTACTTTCCGGACAGACCACGTATACTAAACGTACAGCTGCATCTACACGAGCCTGTCATCCCGACGGCTATCGAACTAATGTGCTCGGAGCGAATTACAACCGATAGAAGGGCGTAATGAACGGTTGGACCAGTCGATCGTTTCGCAACGAACGGCTCGGATCTCCTCTCCGGTATCGGGACCCGCGCAAGAAGAGATCGGGTCTGGCAGGAAAGGCAGTCCTAACGGCTTGTCCGGTGTTTTGCCAGTTATAATTATACAGGCTCGTTTTTCGTGGGACGATCGTGTGGGCACGCTCGGGAGTGTTGGTTCGGTGCGCGCTAAGAACCAACGCGCCTCGGCTCGGTTCTTTTAACGGACGGCCATAACGCACGACCGGGGTACAGTGGCTTTTTATTGGCTAATTGGTAATTAAGTTGGGTTAAACAGCGGCCAGCCAACGCTTTCTTGCCCGCCTCGAGTCGTTCGGCGACTCGCTAATTTAATTTGCGGTTTCGTCGCGTTCGTCTCACCGTCGAACATACACCCGTGCTTCTCGGGGGTAGTTCTAGACAACCGCGACTCCTTCGCTCATCTTTCCCGGTAGCTCCTGTCCCGAGAGTCCATGGTTCGTTTTCTGCTTCTTGGCTCTAATTGTCTTTACGGTAAGTCCTCGAGACTCAAGGTCGATTTATACTATTCCGCACAAACACGGTACGTAATCGACCAGGCAAATATTCTTCAATGCATTCGAATAAAAAAGTGTCGGTACGTGTCTGTGCGATTCCACTACGGTCTCGGTATCTCCTAAAAGATGGGTGTAAAAAAATTGTAGGTTTACTTATCAAAAACTGAAGGTGACCTTGATAACTCTGGGAAAAAAGAGTCGACAAAGAATTTACGATCGAACTGCTAGCAACAGAGTAATCTAAGCTGATCACGCTTTGTGACTCACTCTGTATATCCGAATTTTTCGGGTGAGCTAAAAGAATATTGCGAATCTTACGAATTCATGTATGGATTAAACGGTTTTGTTGCAATTGGACAATTTTGATTTTGCATGAATATCCGCAGTCTAGTGAGGACTAGAAAGAGGTGAATGGGGAGCAGTTTCTAGCCTAAGTGAAGTCTTTAGGACATTTATGTTCCCTAAGTCAGAAGCAGCCAGGCCAGCGATCCGTCGAAATAAAGACACCCACAGATGATCTTTGACGGTCGCATCCGGTGCGATAGAAAAAGGAACGCGACGCGGAGGAGGAAGAAGGTGGAGACAAAAGGACGCCGGTGAACAGGGAAAGAAGAGAGACGGTTCTTCTCGCTCCTCGGGGGTCCTGATAATTGCCGTGCTCTCCAACTGTTATTATTAAGCCGATATTTTAACCGAGGGGACACATGTTCGCGCATATAATTTGCGAAAGCCTCTAATTATGGGTTAGCGGGTACAAGCGCGGCCAGACCATGGCCGAGGGAAGTCCTCCAGCTGGAAGAATGGCGTTAGAAGACGACAGACCGGGACCACGGGGACCTGGAAAAAGGGCGAGGCCCTTCACGATTCGCCTACGCACATTTCTTTTTGCACCTTATTATTACTAGCGTCCCGCGATCTCGTTCTCCAACCGATTTCGACAATGTTCAACATGCGTCGATGTCGACGATGCGCCACAGATTTCCATTAACATGTACGCCACACAGGCAACACGCCAGTCAAATAGGTACCCCGAACAATCTCACATAATCAAAATAATTTAACATGTTCACGCTGGCTATGGTACATGGTTATTCAGAGACGGCGTTCAACCATCAGTTTCTTTCTGTATTTTAACAATATGATAATGTTTAATTTAATTTTAATAACGTAACACAATTGTTTCAAGATAACCTATCAATCATCCGAGAGTCAAGCATCAAACGTCGCTACTTTTAAACAGCATCTTCAAATGAAATTCTTTGAACCAATTACATACAACCTACAAGCTGGCCCAGCAGACAGACGCAACATCAATCATCATTCCACCATTTCCCAGCGAAACCGGGCATACCAAGATACCAGCTCCCGAATCCCAAGAAGAAGCTCTCGCTCGTCTTCAGCAACAATAAAATCATCCATTGAACAAGTCCTGCCACCACGGTCGAAAACTGTCGAATTGGACCGCTGTCAAAGAGACGAAGAATGCCTCGAAGATCGCAGCAGGGTCTACGTGAGATTATCGGGAGGAAAAGCCCGCGAGTATGGTAGCAGGAGAAGCGATAATCGGATCGAGGGTGTCCGGAGTAACCAGAAATCGAGATCGATCTCGAAAAGAAAGCAAGATAAGTCCCGGTCACCGGGACGAGACCGCTTGTCGATCGCGATTCAACGATCCTCCTCTGCGATCCTGGTTCATTGTGTTCCGGGGGGCTCCTGGACGTCGCGGGACGTCCGCGGGACATCGGTAGCGTGCCGTAGCTATCTGGCACCTCTATCGATCGCAGTTTTTGTCGGTCGGGGACCGGGTTGCACGAATTATCGTGGCCGGTTATAAATGATTGTTCGAACCCAGCTGACGACCCGACACGTACCCGGCCCGGGGAGAGAAGACGCGGAAAAAGTGCCGGAAAGGAGAATGAGGATGAAGAGGAGGACGAGAACGAAGACGAAGAGGAAGAGGAGGAGAGGTGACGGTGGTGGCGGTTACCTTGCGGCTCGTGTTTCTCATAACTCCGGACCCCGCCGGGCCAGAAGAAGAGAAGCTTTTGAGTGACGTGAGTATAATGACGCGCCTCTGCACCGAGGTGCACATACACAGCGAAAAAGAAGAGGAACAGAGGGAAAGATGGGGGATGGGGAGGGGCAGAGGGGTGGCAACCGCGTCTCGAAGTTAGCCCGGAGGCTTCTTCCCGCCCAGGGAGCACAGAGTAGGAACCGTAAGGCGAGATAAGGAATCTGCGATTTAATCGCTCCTTACCGATCCCACCATTAGGCACCGACCGTAAGCGTCGCCCCGGTGATCGAGGCGTGTACCACTCCCGATCGCTGGATCCCGAATGATCCGGATCACTTCCTCCGAGTTTCCCCGCGATTTCTCTCGCCGCTCCGGGATCTCTCGCGTTCCTTCCCCCAGGGGAACCGAGGATCGAGCGAGGATCGAGAACTCGGGATCCCGTCGAATCTGCCCACCGCCGGCGATGACGATCATCATGGCCCGATGCCTGGGATGTTTGTTTTCTCGTGGGCGGGCCGACCGAGACTCCAACGGGCTGGCTCTCCTTCCTGCACTGCAAGTCACGAGTCAACAATAGTACAAATAATAACAAGACCGCGCGGTGGTCTACGGCGAAGCTGCAGTTTTTTGAGTCTAGTGGCTGCTACCCTGGTACCCTAAGGCCTTGTGCACAGTGATGCAATCATTAGGTCTTGGGAGAACTGAGTCGACGATTTTTTTGGAAAATCTTCCTAGTGTTTAGAGCTACCAACAGTAATAAAACTTCTTAAAGAGTTAAAGTGGACGACAGTTGGATCTGCACACAGCCGACGAACTACACCTGTCTCTGTGATCTCTTTGGCTCGGTTTCCTCGGCAAGACGCTTATCCTTCCCGATGCCTATCACCCGTAGCCACAATTTCAATCATGCGCCACCCAGAGCGTACACTGTACCACAAGTTTGAAGATTGAAGGATTCCTGCGAGCAGCATCATCCCCAGGAGCGAGATACGAAGTTGTATGGGAAAGACAGTAGTCAGAAGCGGAGATTGTGAAGAGAATTGCAACCGTTCGGAAAGTCGAGCGTTGTGCGCGTGTCTTTATTCAACGTATCGCATTCCCATAAAGTCGAACGGAGCCCGCGAGCCATAGGACCGTGAAAGCAAGCAAGCAACCAGGCAAGCAAGCAAGCAAGCAAACCCGACGTCTCGGGCCCGGGTGGTTGCTGTTGCTCCTGCTACTTTTGCTTGCGGTTGCCGCGCGCGGCTATCGTTCTTCTCCCGGTTGAGAGGTGCCCACCCACAACGCACGATCTCGGTCCGGTCTCGCTACCGGTATTGAATCCGGCGCATTGTTTTTCTCCGGTCATGAGAGGAAGAGGATTATTTGCATCGGACTCGAAGCCACCGAGTTGAAGGGAGCTCCGGCTGATATTCAACGATGTTCACATCGGTGTTGGAGAGGCTACTGCCTTCGACCGGCCACGCTTCCCGAAGGAGCTTCCCGAGGAGGATGCTAAACCCCAAACCGATCGTGACACGGTGCGAACCGAGGAACGATCAACAATCACCTCTCTCTTTCTCTCTGCTTGGCCTGCTTTCCATAAGTTTCCCCTGAACAAAATCAGGGAGCAACCTTCTACAAACCTCCTAAAGAACACCTAAAATTTCCTGCTGCAATCCCAATCTCCTTTTGTCATGCTCCGCCCCCTGCAAAGCGCAGTACTTATTACTACTGTCTACACGACAGGACGATTACTCATCAGGAGTCCCCTATCGCGGTAGCAAAGATTCGAACTAGGAAGAGGAAGGCGATCGCGTCAGTCGCGCATTGACGCGTAATGGCACCTAATACGGGCACGTAGGGTACCGTCGGAGGGCCGGTTGCAAGAAGAAGGTATAGTTTATAGTGATTACATGGGGTCAGGTCCTGGCAATAAACCATCTCATGGTGGCCGTAGCTATAAGTCTCGGGCCCTGGTCGCGGCCGTTTCCTCTCGTTCGGTCGGTGTGTGTGCGATCTCTTTGTCCCGCTCTCACTCTCTCTTTCTCTCTCCCCTGGGTTCTCGTTCTCGGTATCCGATCTTCTCTCGGGACGACGACGACGGCGACGGTGGGATGCCGAGAAGAGAGAGTCGCGCCTACGCGCGGGCGGAGCAAAAGCAAAGCGAGTATCGAGGAGAGCAAAACGATCTGAAGAGAGAGAGAGAGAGAGAGAGAGAGAGAGAGAGAGAAATAGATAGGAGAGCAAGCGCAGGGAGCGACCGGTACACGAGAGCAAAAAGCGCGTGGCTGCGCAGCCGTACGAGAGCGCAGCGCCCGTGGAGATCGAGAGCGAGAGTGAAAAGGAGTCGGCGTAGCATCGGTATCAGCCAAGAAGAGAGCCAGCAAGCGAGCAAGCCAGCCAGCAACCAGCCAGCAAGCAAGCAAGCCCGAAGAGGGACGAGAATAATAAGGGAAAGAGAAACAAGAAGAAGTCACGAGGGGAAAGGGAACGAGAAGAGACCTGGCACAGAGCGCGCGGAGAGAGGAGAGCCGCAACACCGGGAGCCATCCTACTGGAATTTAAATAATAATTATAGTGTTTAATATCATACGCACGGGGCTCAGCCTCGAGTGGACCTTTTTCTCTCGCTCCATCCTCCTCCTCCACCTCCTGTTCCTCTTGCTTTATCCCCTTGAACCCGGTCTCTCGGTTTGTCCCGACTCGTCTCGTCTCTCGTCCTGTCTCGTCTCTCGCGTCTCCTCTTCTTGCAGCACGACGAGAGACCAGAAGCCCACCGGCTGCCGTTCGTCCCTGTGTACGCGCCCGGTAAGGTTCTTCTTCTTCTACCCGTGTCCGTGTAGACACGTGCAGCCGCCGCCGCCGCCGCCGCCGCGCACCGTACAACCTGGCCGGCCCAGTCTGTAATAAGGCATCCGCCAGATTGGAAACCGATCACCGGTTTCCCCTTTGCTACGCTGTTGCTGCTGCTCAACGACGAGCCGAAGATCCGGCTAAATTTGATATTTAAATGGTATCTCGTTAAGGAATAGCCTCCACAAGATCCCCCCCCCTTCTTCCGCGAAATAAGGGTGCAAGCCTGTTAAGATACCACCACCCCATCTCACTCTCCATCGCCTTCGCCTCGTGGCTCCAATTCCGATCGCATGGTAGCCGAATAGATTTTTAGGATATAGATTTTCGGAATTACGGTGAATTAGCCCGGGAACCGACTCGCGGTGCTAGGATCAGGATAAATGGAGGTTTGTTAGAGGTCGAATGGCGGCGGAGATTTCTTGTTGGGACTAGAGGAGCCAGGAGCTAGATAGGCAGCGGGGAAGCTGGCTAAGAGTAGCTAGAACATGATGGAGCAAGACTAGGACCCGGTTAGATCCTGGTAAAGATACGCGGCTCTCGCTAGTCCTTAATAGAGCTAGCTGAGGTGTACATAGTCCCTGATGTAAACAAGACTGGTTAGCTACCGGGAGTACTACGGATAATTGCAATAAAATTTTCTTTACAGGAAAGACGTATGGGTGCAGGTTGGCGAACGGGTTGCTTAGAAAAAAGGAGACAATCGGTGATCGCCTGACGCAGTTGGGCCGGCAACACGACCGCGAAGAGTTCGCGACCAATATCCTCAGAGCTCGTACAGCTTAATGATCCCTGGCGATCGGAGGCGTCACGGTTTCGCCTTCGGAATCGCTTCCGGGCTGAAAACGTCCGCTTGGTCTCTCTCCCGGCTCGCAAGGTGGTCTACACGGCAGCCGGCGCGCCGCGCCGCGCCGGTGGATATCGTTCGGCAATATCATTCCAGTGAAGTTTGAACGCGTTAAAGCGTGCAAGGAGTCGTCGGGCCATCGGGGGCCGGCTCATTTGCTGTCGTTCGCTGCCTACGGCGAGGCCACCGGTGCCTCGAAATCCATTAACGTTCGCGCGCTGCGCCGCCGTCGGCCCGGCCAATAAATTTTATTAATACATTCGTGGCGGGGCAATAACGACAGCCGGCATTGTGCTCAGCGAGAAGAGAATCGACTCTCTCTCGGGAGAGCAAGATTCTCGGGGCTGCGAGCCGATCCGCGGACTCTTTCGTCGGAGATGCTGAACCCGGAGCCGTAAACCTCCGGCACGGCGATAATGGCAGCGTTTTGTGGCGTACCAGAACAGCCACTCCGCCTTCCGGGATATCCCGGTTGCCCGGCTTGGAACGTGGAACACGACTAATGCATTTACAGTCTTAAAGCGACAGCGTCGTGATTGCCAAACACATATCGGTACTTCGCGAGGCTGCATACTGCTTCGATTACTCTTGGCGCTAGATGGACGAAATTATTTTTCACCGTTTCTAGCGGCGTTTCGGGTTTTATTCATTTTGTCCCATTAATGCTTCAAACATTTGTCGTCCTCGGGACGCCGAGTAAAAGGTGTCGCGACCATCGAGACAGAAGGAACAAGCGTAATTTTGGATGTTTCGAGTATTCATTTGCGCGTGAATCCGTAAGATTGTTTTTCGGGTGTAATCGCGATTGGAGCTACCGCGAGCTTGGCTGAAAGTTATTGATTTATCGATTGGCTCGTCAAACGATTAGGAGGGTCCGTTGATTAATAGTCGACGTATGCCAGAAGATAAACTGACGGACAGTCGGTCGTTTCCTTCCTCTCCTTCTTGCGGCTCTTCTTCCCGCCACAGTGCCTGGTTCAGAGCTCGCCTTCAAATAACTCGCGTCATGTAAGTTATTTGTACGGGAGACGAACCTCTAACGACCGTGTCTCGCTTGGAGGATCGATGTTTTTTCCGTTCCTGTTCGCGAGAAAGAATCTCGAACGGATTCTTTCGGTCTGTTGCGCGTCTACGCTTGTCCGCGACACGATTACCTTATGCTGCCGCACTACTGGCGACCCCGCCAAACCATGCAATCCATTCCAACTTGGAAACTGTCATCGTACTATGTATTGGCAATTTATAGTTAACAGCCCCTAAACGCAGTATTCGTTGCAATACTGAACATACAGAGCAAATGACACAGCTTTTATAATTTCCAATGCAGCTATATTTATAATCTGAATAATTGTAAAATAAAAGGTGAGACCTATCAGTAGACCATCGCTGGTGGATTTAACCATTTCAGAGCTTTAAATTGTTAAGAGAATAGTGACGTTACTCGATCGGTAGTAATGAAAGTTTGCATGTTGTATTGGGAAAGAAACAGAGTTTCGAACGTAAAGAAGTTTATAACGTGGAAAATTGTTTCTGGCTAATTTAGGGGTTGTGTGCGAGCTTTCCTCACGAATCACCGACGCCACTCAAAGTACGATTTAGTTCGGAAAACATTGTTTTAATCGTCGGTGGCATGTTAGCGACCACTCGTTCTATAACGAGCCGTGACTCTCTCTCTTTCTGCTGTGCAAAACGGTCGAGACACGCGACGGTCCACCACCGTAATAGAAATTATACTATTACGGTAACGATCGAGCTGGAACGAACGCAATTAACGGCGACGGGAATTATCTCGCATCGGTCGAGCACCGAGGTCTGTACTGAATGACTGTTTGTTCTATTAATAATTTGCTTTTCAATGTGAAGTCGCCGTCTAGCCAGAGAACTTCAATCCTTTGCATCTTACAGATTGACCACTGAAGCATCTAATCAAAACAATAGGCAGAAAATCTTTACTGAAAGCGACTAGGCTAAAAACCTTTTATAAAATCACCTTTTATGAAGACATGTACTCTCCGGGCCTTACTCGCAGCCAATGGTTAGGTCGTGACGTCACACACTTTAGCCAATAATTCGACTAGAACCGAAAGTACGAGTGGAACGACCCAATCTTGGTGCTGCATTCCTTTCGAATTCCTGCCAGTAAGTGTAAGTAGAAAGTCGAAAATCTCACCCCGTTAAGGTGTTTCTGTAGAAGCCATCAATCTCTGGCACACTCCAGGTGTTAGAATACGTCAATCTCGAACACAGCAATGACGTGGAAGGTGCCTGCATTGCATCGGAAGCTGCGTTCGATTCGAACGCGGAAGACCGCGGTCATCGATGCAAAAAAAATGGTGGATTCTTTTTGCTCGGGATCGGAGCCTTAATCCGGTCGGTCCGGCGAAGAAGCGCTTAATAAAGTACGAAGTTATGATTGGCGCGGCCGGCTAACTCGATTAACCTGTCGGGTAATTAATTTATTCAAGATCCCGCAAATCGATAGACAGCCGAGGAGGAGAAGCCCGCGATGATCGACTCGCAGAAGTTCGTCGGCACCTTCGCTTTATCTCTCTCTCTCTCTCTCTTCCTCTCACTCTCCTGTCGCAGCTTGTTCCCTCGTGAAACTTACGATGTCGTTAGCGAATCCGCTTTTATCGGCTAGCTTTCGACGCGCAGTTACGCTACACACCCTCCAACTTGCCAGCTTGCCGATACCATTCGATTCGTGAAATTAAACTTTCCTAACGATCCGTATCCTACCCCCTGTGTTCGTGCGTGTTCCAAAATCCGACAACGCTTCCGCTTCGGTCGCTTATCGAAAAATTACTCTCATTCGATCTTTGAAACTCCTCCGAGGAAAAACCGTGGAGACGAACAGGGAGGAGTCGCGATCGGAAATAAGTTCCGGTGGTCAATGCTGGCGCCGGGAGTCTGTAAGTCGAACCAATTTATCGATATCAATTCCGTGGGATCCCGGAAGGCGACGCAATTCGACGAATTGTGGACGCGGAGTCGCGCTCGAGGATATTTGGCTCCCGAATCGGCGGTGGGAAGTATGATAAACCATCTGAAAATTGTTTTCGACGGACGATGCATGCTTTTTTAAAACATTCGTTGATTTTTAACAAGACTACACAACTTCGAAGTGACCCATCTCGAGGTTCCAACTATTCGATTGGCAAGACAAGTAATTTGGGTATCTTAAGGTGAAATAAAAGCCAATTTTGTTTTTGTTCAAGCAATGAAGTTTAATCGATAAAATATTTTTCATTTTGTTCAATGATATTTTGCCATCTTACCGCTGGCTTCATAATTCCGCGCTCATAAAACTGGTCCTTGCCGGCAAAAAACTGATCCAAAAATCTTCATAATATTCCAATTGGTATCGAGACGAATCCAACGACTTATAATAATATAACATTGAACCCTAAAATAACGCTACAATAGTTTTGGCCAGGAAAAGCGGGCTACTGGACCACTGTGCGGGGGTGAGTGCTCCCTCTTCGGCCAGCGGTCAATCAATGCGATTCAGTTTGTCAAAGAGGGCGATACTCCTGATCAGGGTGAGCAGGGTCTTAGGATAAGGAGTTCGAGGCGAAAGAAAAACGTGTGCGCCAGCCTGTTACGACAAATTGGGGGCCTGGCCATCGTAACAAACTCGTGGCAGCCTTGCCCCCGGAGTATCCTTCGGTGACCTTAGCTCGCGGGTTCATCTTCGGATCCCGCAAGCCGATCTATCAGTTCTCTCTCCCACGACCCTTTGTAAACGGCGCGGCGCGTCTCCTCGGGGACACCTCTAATAGCCGGATTATCTGTCCGCTTGTGTTTCTTCCGTCACCCTCTCGGGCCTCGCCCCCCAATAAGGATAACGAGTCCGCGCGGCCCCCGGTCTTTCCACGTCTTTATCGGTGTTCCGGCGGGAACTGCAGGTGGACATGGTCCGTTACGACCGATTCATCTCGGCCAACTACCCTGTCGGCCTCTGTCTCCGCTGGCGTATCGCGCTGATCGATCGAACCGCTTCCCGGTTGCGATATACAGTCGTTGCAAACTGAGCAAAAGGTGGATCTGCTGTTTTTAATTGGGGGTTTCTAGATTTTGTTCGATCAGAGTCGGTTCTAGATAAACGTACCGATCTAGACTGTCGCCAGGGTATTTTCATTCGAGGATAGTTGGACGTAAACGTTGCCGGTAGCGGATCGATAGTTCTGTCATTAATGAGGGATAGATAATTGTGCCCAGAATTATGAAAGTGGTCTAACTCATATATAGACTACTAATGTTCATGCAATTTGTATTTTTCTAGACAAAATTTCAAGAATGTGGAATTAATGTGTATTAAATTCTGTTAAATTTTGTACTCTAGCGTTTTTTGAAAATCTTCAGAAGCCATAAAATAATTTTAATCTTAATTTTAATTGGATGTTTCTATCTTGTATAGACTTATCGTCCAGATTGTCGAGAAATGCATCAAGAAATCATTCAATTACACCCGCAGAAGCAGCCGACGATTGCGTCGCGTGTCGCCGAGCGAGTGACACAGCAACGTTTTCGGCGAAACTTCGATCTCACTAATCCTTGTCCCCGAAGTTTCCTGTTGGGATCGTGACCAGCGGATTTTTCGCGAGGCTGTAACGACGCGGGTCATAGAGAGGGTGGTTGCACTACGGTACGTCGAGGAAATCCAAAGGAAAGAAATCTCGACGAAGCCCGCAGAGAAAGTCGCAGGAAGGAAAGAAAGAAAGAAAGAAAGAGGAAAGCAGGGAACGAACGTGAGCGGGCCGTAGGAAGAGAGAAACGGCAGCACGTACACCCCGGTGAGTTCGATTCCACGAGTTTAGTTGCAGGACGGGACAGGGCCGCCGCACGGTCGCCGGTGATTAATGATCAGGCCAATCAGATATAGTTGGCCGGCGAGGTGCGCGCAAGAGAGAGAGAGAGAGAGAGAGAGACAGAGTGGGAGGAAGAGAAAGAGAGGGGCCCCGTTCGATCAAACAGGGACGGTGCGATGGCCACGGAAAGGTGAACGGCGAACGGAGAGAACGAATATCGAGGATCGAGCGAAACGGAGAACGAGGAGAGGAACAAGCCTGCGGGGGAGAGGCACGAGGAACACCGCGGGAAGGGAAAGAGGGAACGTGAACCGCGGTTGATATGTTGCGCTGTCACTGCGTTGTACCTGCGCCGGCGGGACGTTGCCCGTTGCCTGGATTGTAATATTGTATTGTACTGTTTGTTGGCCCGGTGTTCCACGACCGTCTGCGCGCTCGACAGCCTGTCCAAATACCGCCACTGGTTCGACGTACGTACCGAGATAGAGAGAGAGAGAGAAGGAGAGGCCTGGCCCCGGACGTGTACCGCCTCTGGTCACCCGCATTCCATGTTTACCGGTGTTACACCCGCGATAAGGACCACCCCCTCTCATACCAGGCCGGGGAATATATTATGTCCGGCAAGACGGAGCGAATCGATAAGTCGTGCCCCAGAAACTCACGCGGCCGCTGAATGAACGGGTCGAAAGCGAACAGTAGCCGTACCGGTGGGCCCTGGAGGCTGATCTTACGCGCAGACGATTTACAGAAAGAATTAGAATGTATTGTCAGTGTCACGTAACGTGCTACACGGTACGGTAAAGGAGGATACACCTGAAGTAGCTGGTATCTGTACTAATTTGAACAAAAAGGAAAACTGAAGTCGGCGAATCAGGAAATATCTTTACAGGATAGTTTGGATAAAATCGACGAGTTCAGGTACCTACAGATTTCATACAGTTCGTGCAACTGAAAGTACGCTGGAATGTAGTTCAGATAATAGAAGCTCGGTTCTAAGTTCGTATGATTGACGGTGAATAAAAACTTGCTCGCATAAGCGAGGTGTGGATAAATGTTCTACTGTGCTCGTGACAGGAAACAGGGCTGTCGAAAATTAATGGCAGCCGCATTCTTTGCGACTTGTCATTTCTCCACGGTCGATCAAGGATGTCTGCTTCTATGTGCTGAACTCCTAAACAATGCGATAAGTGGGAACAGTATCGTTGCATTCGATTTTCATTCGACAGTAATCTGTGTCTTTGTTCGTCCACGAATTTCAGTTCCTCGTTTCAGAGAGGTTCTGAAAGTCGTAGGGACCGGAACAGACTTTGCGCGAATATTTCGCGAGAGAGGCCGGCCGGCGTCGAATCGTCGGGTTCATCTCGCCGGCAACACGGGTCCATACGCGGGTAACTTTCGATTTCGTCCGCGGAGGTTGCATTAAGTGGAAGCCCATTGCTTTCCGAGCGTTTATCGGCAACTCCGACAACATCTTTCGGCTCGAGCTTCGGCTTCAACCTCAGCAGCGTATAATCTCGCTGGTTATTAATGGCGATGGTTTGGGAAACTGCTACCGGGCAGCCGGTCCCCTTCCGTACCCCCCTCTTGTCCCTTCGATCATTCTCTCTCTCCCTCCCTCTCTTTTCACATCGTTCCTCTTCCTCGTCGATCCTCTAAATCTCTTCCTCCTCTTTTTCTTTCTCTTCTTTCTTCATCCTTCTCCCCCTTCTCCCGTCTTCTTCTTCTTCTTCTTCTTCTTTGTTCCCGTCGACTTTGCCCTTCTTCTGCCCCCACTTAACTCATCCTCGCCCTCCTCCCCCTTTCGCGAACCTGCATTCCGATCGTTGTTAGGGCTCGCCCCGCGCCTACCGAAAACTTTGCGAGCCTAAGCGCGGAGCCTAAGCGCGCGCGCGTCGCTTTAATTGCCTGTCCGCGTGCTGACGTTCCATCGGACCCTTTGGTCGGGCCTTCGCTCTGGCATAACACGCGGATCCGACCTTCCTTAATTATCGACCAACCGTCGATTACACCTCCGATCCACTGGACTTCAGAAAATCACTGCAACGAGAGATAGCTTTTTCCTCGTTTCCTTTCTTAATTGAGAAGTTTCCTGTCGCGTTAAGACGAAAGACAATATTAAATACACACTTTCACTCGAACCGAATTAGATTTGTAGCAAATCGATTCAACGTGCCATCATCTCCTGAGCTATACAATTGAAATCTATACATTTCTTCGTCGCTCCACAATGTATTAGGTTGGAGGGAAAGTTCTGTCGTATTTTAAGGAAAACATTTGAATCACTTTATAGAAATATATATTTAATATTATTCAACGATATAATTTCCATTATTTGTAACAACTTGTTGGCATCTTTCAGATAACCTGACAATTCCTGTTTCCCAATGACTCACTAGCAACACGTGTTTTCGATTTACAAGCAAAATTACCTGCTTATTTCAAGTATGACAGAACTTATCCTCCAACCTAATAAATAAATGTCAAAAATGTGAACCTCAGAGTTTTGCACTGCTGGCTAGCGAATTTCAGGTCACAAAAATCGGTTCCGCGAGCAGCATCCTTCGACGAAATAATAGACCGTGGCGATCATGGAGGCATGGAGGTCCCGGGGTTCAAGCCTCGCCCGGAGATTCTGAGATCGATACCGCGTGTCGGGTCGGAGTTTAATTGAGAAAGTCCGCAACAACGGCGACAGGAACCAGGAACGAGACGGGATCCTCCGTCCCGGGGGCGAAATCTACGGGCTGCTCGTAAATCGGTGGGCCCCGCTCGTGGAAGATGGAGAAAGACGGTGGAAGCGAGAGCGCACCGGAGAACCCCGCTAAAATGACCGTCCCGGTCGATATAAAAGAGCGCAGGAAGTTCATTTAACAGACCATAAAAAGAAGCGAGAGAGAAAAGATAGAGAAAACACGGAGAGAAAGAGAGAGAAAGAGAGAGAGAGAGAGAGGGAGAGAAAGCCGAAGCGGCCAAGCACACGGTCTCTCGGAGTGGATGTTTGCCAGCGGCATCAGCCGGTTCTCTGCGGCCCCAACCGGAAAGGGTGCCTGCCGGAGGATTTGGAATTGGGTGCTAGTGTCGGTCGAGTAGGTTAGAACGACGGGCTATCGGTGATCAAGCTCCGGGGTCGGATCCGAACGCTTATCTCTCCGAGAGGAAGGCTTACCGGCAAGGAACGCCGGCCAGGACCCTGCCTGATGCTACTCGCGCTGGATCGACCGCAGGATCGCCCGATCCTAATCTCTGACCCGGTCTTTTTCGCGTAATGCTCCTTAAACGTCGGCCTACTACACCGTTTACCGCTCCTGGATCGAGTCTCTTTTTATCCTTTCGATGAGTAGAATAAAAGGTAATAAAACAAATTGACGACCTTTCGACCTTGAAATTAATTTTGCGGCAAGCTTTCTTGCCGAGGTTGTAGAATCACGATAGTAGCGATACGACAGTAGCGACATATAATTTCTTTACACCCTGTACAATCTAGGCACTGGTCCAAATTTCTTTGTTGAGTACTGTACACCTCCTAGTGTGCACACAGATCAGTTGCAGATTGTTCCTGCAATAGAGAGTTACATGACCAACCAAACTGTTCGATGAGAAGAATGCTTGTTTCGAACGATTCGTGTCTTTCACTTATATCGGATGTCCCGAGGTATCGATAGGTCGGTCACAGGATCGTGAAAAGGCAGTTTCGCCAATAGCAACCGATGGCATTAGAAACCTCGAGACGGAATCGCGTTTACGAGCCGCGCATGACCACCGACAATGGCTAGCGGAAGGCCATTCGTCGTTCGAAGCGCACGTTTTCTTTTCTGTGTTTTTTTTTCTCTCTCTCCTCCTCCTTCTTCTCCTCTTCTTTCCCAGCCAGAGAAAAGCGTTTTACCGCAAGTCCTCGATACGCACCGCGACTCCGTCAGGGTTCACACACGCGCTGGGAAAAATGCCAGTTAGCAGTGGGACCAGTCGGTAAAGGCAACTTGCCGAGAATGAGTAATCTTGTCCCGATTTAACCCGTGTCCTCGCTTATTAACGATATCGAGCCGTTCGTGATCCCCGGAGAATCATGCTTGAAACTTCGTTAAACTTGTCTTTGACTCTTGTACCATAACCGCTTCAGCGCTTCGATGCTTCACGATCTTATCTTTGACTCGTTGCCTTGAATACTTTTAGCACCGATAACCAGCTTAAAAATTCAATGAAATCAGAACTATTAGGTTGGAGGGAAAGTTCTGTCGTATTTTAAAGAAAATATTCGATTGAATTTATAAAAATATATGTTTAATACTATTCAATGATACAATTTCCATTATTTGTAACAACTTGTTGCCATCTTTCAGATAACCTGTCGATTCCTGTTTCCCAATGGCTCACTAGCAACATGTGGTTTTCCTGTTGTTTTGAATATAGCACCGAATATAAATTAAACTAAAATACCATCTTCGCCATCAAAGTCCATGCGAAGGATCAAGCCTCTCTAGATCCCACAAAGAGTACGCAACGCATCTCCAACAGCCCAGAACAACCCCATTGCCGATCGACCGTCCAAAACGCGTTCCGCAGTATCTTTTATGGAAAATCGTTCAAGGGAGCCGGTGGCGTAGCTAATGGTGCACTTTGCAGCCCTCCAGCGTCGGCAGGACTGCAAGCGGAATTAGTGCATCCGCGCAGGATGCATCTCAGCGAACGGAAGAAGCTCTTTCGCGCGGCGAGATCGTAAAGAACATCTCGGCGAGCGAATTCCGCGGATCGTCGAAAGCGGCATTCCTTGTTACGCTCGCGGCCCACGAGGCATGTCTCTTCTGCACGGACTGGCTCTGATCGGCAGCCGAACTCCGATGATTTTCTGGTCGGTACTCCGGCTGATTGACCGTGGTCGATTTTCCGGGCCGGGTAGCACGGTAGATCTCGCGGACGTTCGCAAGCGTTCGCGCGATTTCCAGCGAATTCTTTTCCTGTCACCCATGGCTGGACTCGCGTTTTCGGTTTACAACTACCATTGCCTTCTTGGGATCCTCCAGACCCGCCAAGTCCCATAGAGAGCCCGAGATTAATCGTCCGTGGAGGAAAAACTGCGCTGGATTTCAGTGAAATGTTCGGCTTTGCGAGAATTGCGAGAATCGAGTCTCGTTCGTCGAACGTCAAAGATCCACCGTGCTGGAAAAGAGAGAGAGAGAGAGAGAGAGAGGGGGAGAGAGAGAGAGAGAATGGTGGCGAGTATCGGCGTCGAAAATGTTGGAAAACGTTCGACGCGCGCTATTTTTTCCGACCTTTTTTTCCCCCCCGGTCGGAAAACAACATCATGGAGATCCAGGTGCGACGGTGTTTGCGTTAGCAAACCGTTTCCCGGACGGACAGGCTTCGTTGTGGCCGGGCGACACTGATTGCCAATCAATATGCCCATCTCGCTGGAGTCTAATTCGGCAACAATGTTGATCAATCAGTACGCACACGGCCTGGCCGGGAAGCCCCCGTTCCATTTTGCGTTCCGCCGTGTTCCGCTCGCAATCGCGCATCCACAACGAACGAACAACGGACCGCGCCGCGCCGACCCGTTGTGGTGAGGGAACAAGCGGCTCTCTCTCTCTCTTTCTCTCTCTCTCTTTCTCTCTCTCTCTTTCTCTCTCTCTCTTTCTCTCTCTCTCTCTTTGCCCTCCCACGATCCCTCTTTCTCTCGCTCGTCCGATCATTTCCGCTTCCGGTCGTACATTGCATGGGCACCTACCACTTCAATTTCTTGTCGCTGTGTTCTACGATTCTCTATCTACGAAATCTACGATTCTTCTTTCGAGTCTTCTTCGAGTTCTGGTTGGTGTTGGATTTGTTAGGGGATAGAGTGAGGATTTATGGTTAGAGGAGCATGTAGAGTAACGATATGGGGGATGGATACTGTTTCCTCGTAACTGATGATTTCTACATTCACTCTAGTAAGTCAGTGATGTCTCGAAGCTACTAAAACGAGCACAATGGTTTTCTCTTATTAATGTCATGTGCTTCGAGGACGTAGCGCGACACTATCGAGTAGCGAGCATTATTTTCTATCGGCAGATGATTTCACTGTTCACTTTGCTAGCTTAGTACGAGAATATAGTGAGGAGAGCTCTGCTGTGATTTTTCTCTCTATGTGCACCGCTTCACTATGAACAGTCGCATTTAATTGCATAGGTTTGATTTTGATGTTCACACAGCTCCACTCTATTTATACCCTTAGGGACGTGTAAGATCTAAAAATATAGAGGACTAATGCGGTTTTCTCTCGTTAACGTGATTAATAGACTGCGGATCTTTATGCAAAATAAAAAATGTTTGCATTGACTGCAGGACACAGAAGCCAAATAAAAATTGTATCCTTCTTTTAATTATCCTATTAAGCTGAAACCAATACGTTGATGTCCTTAAATGTTTATAACATGTCCACTGCTTGAAATTATATGTATCCATTTTTGTCATGAATGTATAAAATTCGCGGTACAAGTGATTAGTAGCCTACGGATTATTACGAAAAATTAAAATGGTCTGTGTAGATTGTAAGATACAGGAGCTACATAGAGACTGCTCCTCCTCAGCAATTGAAACACCAAGACGATGAGCTGCAAACGATTCAGATCCTCTGAAACGATCAAGCGCGAAACACGGCCGAGCGGTTGCTAGTTATTGGAAAAGGGCGTCGATCGTCGCTCTCGCCGAGTGACGATCCGTAAAATAAGGAACAGCCGGACACAATCGAGGGCCAATTGTTACGACAAACGGTGTGTGCGCGCCATGGCCGCGCCGTTCGTCCGGTAGTTTCCATCGGGTACAGCGAAATGCTACAAAACGTACGGTACATGGCATATACGCGGCAGAGCAGCCGGGTGTCCGCGCTCGACACGGGCTGATAGTCGCATCCCTGATTGCATCTCTGTTTGTACGTTCGCGCGTTCCCAGCGAGCACCGCGACGTTGTTCGATTCACGGTGGGACGAGCGAGAGATAGTGTGAGGGACAGAGAGAGAGCAGCGTTCCGCAAATCAAATTCGCTGCATCGTTGATTACGGGAACCGGAAGATCGCAATCTTGCCGAGTGGGCCCGCGTAGTCACCGTGCGAGCTGGGCTCCGGACGTCTTCCGGGCGAGCGACGTCCGACATCCGAGACCATTCCGGCCCGATGACTTTTCTTCGAAACCATTACTACCCGCCGATCCGTTCCCTTCGATTTTGGTGCCAAATACTCACGTTCCTGACGAAAGAAATTCGCAACAGAACATACTAAAATTGTATTATATTCTTGGTGTTTTTTGAAGAAACGTTAAATCAATCGTCCGTTTATTTTGGATCTAAAATGGACCATTATTATTAAACAGTGGAAACATTAGAAGAATGTAATAATATTGTTCTGTTATTTTCCATCTATATCTATCTATATACAGGGTGTCTCAGCTGAAGGAGACCACTTAAATATCTCCTTTATTTTTAATGGCACAGGAAAAATATTTTTGGCATGATACCATAAATATTTTTTGTATCGTTAAAGATAGAGGAGATATTTTGGTGGCCTCCTTCAGCTGAGACACCCTGTATATAACCATCTATCATATATTCCATCTAAATTTATATGAATAGAATTTATATGAATAGAATTCAGTGTAAAATTGTGCCGATGCATACATTACGCAATAATGAGTGCTATTTAAGAATTGTGTGACACAATTACCAGCAATCTTCCCATGTCTTTCCAAAAGGAAAATCGAAGTAGCTGGATTTATGATCTCCAGGTAAGACAGTCGAGTACCAAGCTTTAATAATGGATAAGTAACCAAGCGAGGAGCTGGAAGATAGCTTCAGGCTTGAAAGTGATCATTGGATTTGTGGTAGAATGTAGTGGAATTGCTGGAACAGGATGTAAAAAGCCAGGTGAAAATGGGCCTGGAAATTTCTGGCGGGTTTGCAGAGAGCTCGCCGGGCTCGAGCACGAGACTGTGTAACCGGGCTGGACGCAGATACGCGTCATTCGTCCGCGAAGGGTTAATTTATTTATCGCGTGGCGTAACACGCGTCGAACGAATCGATTCACCGGCAAATAAAACGCGATGTCGGACTGCCGGAGCCCAATGGACAAATGTCGGGTCTGGTGTTCGTCGACGGGAAGGGTCAGTCGCTAAACCAATACAGCGACCGCTTGTCCGCGGCTTGCCCCGTGGAAGATGTATGCTGGCCGGAAGCCATCGTACCCGGAAACCATTACTGCCCCTCTAATTTCTTTACGATCACGATGCCATTGGTCACGCTCCCGCTGCGCCGTGGTTTACGGGCCAGCCTCGCGGTAAGGAGAGGACCTCTACTGGCTGTTTTTTATCTTTTCTTTAATCCTCCATCGATTCCTCCCTATTTCTCTTTCTCGTTACAAATTGCCTCGTCCCTTCACCCTCGAAATATTTCAGCTCGAGGTCAGTTTTTAAAAGTAACCACCGTTTACTGGTTTCGTAACTCGTAACTCGTAACTCCGATCGATAAAAACGTCCCGAGGATTTTCGAAGAGCATTCAAATGCGAGTTGTAACATACATTAAGTTAACATACGTTAAGTTAAGATAGAGGCAAAGGTCCATTTGAGAAAGATAGTCTGTAGCGTCTCTCAATGTCATCGGATTGTCCGTCGACGTCGATTCGCTGAAACCAGCAGGCCGTTTCGCTTTCAACGGTAGATCGATAAGGTTCCGCGGGTCGTTGCCGAGTCGTCCGCCGGTTTCTCCGTTCACGGAAGAGTACGTTCGAATTCCACGGATACACCGGTTCCTTCCGTATCTCAATCCGATCGTATTTCAGGCGCGGCAGCATCTCGCGTGCGAGAATCGCGGCGGTGTTCTGGCTGTCTGCGTTGAAATTCATCAGCCGAAGTAACGACATTAGGCACGCGCGTTCCTTGCTGGCTTGTTCGCGTTTACGATCGCAGCCGCCCTATTGTTCCGGATAGTCAAAGAGAGGGAGAGAGCGAGAGAGTGTGCTAGAGAGATTACAAGGGAGAAAGAGAAAGATAGCGGAGAGCTCGAGTTCGATAAAGGCCCAGCGAAGCAGGGAGGATCGGTGGTAGCATCGACATCGGCATCGCCGTCAGAGTCAGAGTCAGCACCAGCGTCGAGAGCGTAGACCCCCGAGGCGAAGCGTATAGCAGCTAGCTATGGCGTGGCTTGAACTCTCGGCTCGGCTCTGCTCGGCTCGGCGTGCAATGGCTTGCCGTGGCGTGGCCGTGTGCGATGCGATGCGATGAGGTGCACTCTGCCGTGGTACACGCTGCCATGCCGCGGCTTCGCTCTCGGCTTTCGGTTCGTGTTCCATGGGGTTCTCTCTCCCTTCGGATACGCGGGCTGTTCATACGTGTATCGACGCGGCTCTGTGTTGGCAGAGCGTCGCGGTAGCCGCGCCGGAGAGATGGGATTGCGCGATAGGCCGCGTGTCGAAAATAGAAATATAATCTGATAGGCTCATTGTGCCTCGAGCCACTCGCTGCTATCTGCCACTACCACCGACGAATCGTACTCGCTACCTCGACCCTCTCGCTCACGCTTTCTTTCTCGCTCTCCACGTTCTCAAACGCCGATTCCCGTCTTCCTCATGACTTGGTAAAAAAGATGGAAAATGTTGCGTCTCGATTTGGTTGGTCTACACGGAGTCCTTGGAATGAGACAATCGTGGTCCGGAAGTAGAAACGGGAGGTTGTACATAGTTGGGCTGGTTCGAATCGAGATTGTGGTTTCCGGCCAAGATCAGCGCGTGCTGATTGATCGCTATTGTAAATAAATACTTGTGCTCACGGTTTTTCGTTGCTGTAGAATAAAATTAAAGAGTAGATAGCTGTTCCGTAGGCTCGGCCAAGTCTGCGGCCGTGATCGGGTAGGAGGGAGCAAGGTGTCGCTCGCAGTCCTCCAACAGCTGCTCTTGCTCGCTGTTTACGCCTCGAAGGATCGACAAAATATCTAGCCCAGCGCTGATAACAGTGTTCGGCCGTCGCGTCGCGTCGAGTCGGCGCAACGCGGCGGCGCTAGCGCGAAGTGGACTCGAGGTACACTTTCTTTGGTATGTGGTCTCGGCTATCCACGTCGAGAAAGAGTAGTCCGGGGAGAAGAAGAAGGGCCCTCTCCGCGTTGCTTTGGTAGGATGGGCATCCGGTGGTAGCTCCCGGCTACTTCGGAACCGCATCTTCGTCCGCGGAACCCAGACCGCCGAGCCCTGGCGGCGTTCCACGTCTCTTCGTTCTCAGCTCCCTTCTTCGTTCTCCGCGCTTCCTGCAAGACGTCTCGGATCGCGAGGATGATGGCCACGCACAGCCACGCACAGGCCAACGCACAAACCGACGCACGCATGCGGTGCAGCTGTGCACACGTGTGCGCAGTGCACGTGTGACAGGGACAAGGAGTTCCACGATGGAGAACAGAAGAGAGCGAGACGGACGCAGGCTCGAACCGCTTTCCTTCCTTCGGGCGGTGCAGCTTCTCTCGCGATGGGCACCAGCGTTCGTCTCTCTTCAGCGTCCTCGTCGTCGTCGTCGTCGTCTTCGGAGCTTGCGCGTCGTCCTCCTCTCTTCCTACGAACGGAGCATTGAGAATCTCTTCTTCTTCCATTTTCTTCACTCTTGTTTGCAGACTTCGAGACTTCTTCTTCTTCTTCTTCTTTCAGAGTCTCTCGTTATCTCGAGGACTAACGAAGCGAACGGACGCTGTCCCCAGCAAGTTTACCGCTCCGTCGCTGCCTTGCTGGACCAGTTGATGCTGCTGGAGCCTAGGATTTTCCAAAGGGTGAGCTAGGTCGCAAAGACCGCAGGGTTCAAGGAGTTTCTCGAATGTCTATCTTAAGTAAAAATAAAATACTCATCAATAAAAATGAATAAAAAGAAACAAGAGGATCCGAAGAAGGGACGAATTTCCAGCGTCCTCGAATGCGACCCGTGCATGTCTTCGACGGAGGGGGATGTCGCGGGACTCCTTTGAGAAAACGTCAGAGAAGACGTTGAAACTTCTCGGGGTGGTGTTCTGGCATCCTGGTCGACGCGATGGAAAGGACTCGGCTTGACTTGGCAGATGGCTGCCGAGCAGCGAAAGCCTGTCGCGCTGCTTGGTGAGTGACGTCGAAAAAAGAAACGACCAGCAACAGCAACAGCGCCGGCAGCCGCGAACCTAGGGAAGGAAAAGCACGCCGGTTATCAGGACTCTTGCGACGCGAGCTTCTCTCGCCGAACCCTCCTCGCCCTGCGGACACCGACGACACGCGTACGTGTGTACGCACGACACTGTAAAATTACCGCGTCAAAAACAATTACGTTACACGCGAACAGTTCGCGCTGCTCGTCGTCCTCCAGACAATGAAGATTCTCCGACCTCGCTCACCCTCCAAATGTTTCGCCAACTCTTTCCGCACACTCCGAACCTTGTCTGTGTCGCTGATCTCACCCTCTCCCTCTGGATCTTCGAAAATTTCCTCTTAGACTCAATGCTTTACAGCTTTACATTTTTTTAGGTACCCGTTTTAGTCATTCGGCTGTTTTACACACGGCATGTGATTAGACTGCGGATTTTATGCATTTCTAACAAAAATTTGCACGTACAATTTAAAGTAGTGGACATGTTAAAAATATTTAAGGTTTAAATACTGAAGTTTCCGATGTTTGCTCGGTTGGTATCCTTCCAAGAAAATTATTTCTCGCGGAAATCCAACGTGTTTCCGTACGATGAAACTCGCCGTACGAAAAGTTGCTGATTGATGTCTGCTTCTCCTACGGCCCTGAAAATTTGAACAGCAATTGCGAGGTAGCGTGGCTCGCTATTTGACGGTGTTTCGATGGAGTGTTGTCGAAAGTGTAGATTGCAGCGAAAAAGCGCAACGCTGAAAAATGGTAGAATCGTCGGTCGACACGTTCGAGCTGGGTAATTGCGACGGCGGATCATGAGAGACAATAAAGCGCGTTAATGAACGTTAAACGGTAGCCGGGATTCGTCGGAAAATATTGGAGAAAAAGCTTCCCTTTACGGTGTATCGTGCAATTATCGGCCGGTATTGAGTGTCAACGCGATGCTAGGTGCGTGGTGCGTGACGCGCGCGGCGTGGCGCGGCGTGGCGCGGCGTGGCGCGGCGCGACGCGTCAAATATTCGCGAGTACGTCGATGCCTGAAAAAGAGAGAGATGAAGAGGGAGAGAGAGGGAGGAAGAGAGGAGGACAGGAGAGCCGGAGAGAGCAGGGTGCTCGATAATATCAACGATGTTGGCTCGCTCGTGGGGCGGAATCAGCTGAACGGGGACAGGGGATAGCGGTGGTGCACCGTTGTCGAGTGGAAAGGGGTCCAATCAATCAGCCGCAAATCAGTATGCACGGCACGTTCTCCTAATGCCGCCACTCTTTCATCATATTCATTTGATCGCGACCCCCTCGGCTTGTGCACGCAATCGTTAATGGCGCTGTTTAAAGATCGCCACCGATCGATGACGAAACCCTGCGCATCCGTCAGGGAGGAGCGTTCTGCCACGCGAGCGAATCGCCTGGCCAATATTTCCTCTTCTGCAAACGAATCTCGCGTTGCGAAACTCGTAGAGGTCGGATCTGGTTTGGTTTTTCGTCGGAGATCAGTCTTGCGGACGTTTGGAATGGTTCTGTGCAATAAATGCCCTCTGGGGCATTGCTTTGGCTCCGTTCAGAACGATGAAGCCACGCCTACTGTAGCTAGATCAATCAGATCCTAGCTGACCAAGCGGGCAATCATTGTGCGGTTTGGAGACAGAGGTTTAGGGGATGTATGGACCATGGTGAACATAGATTGTCTTCGCAAGCATTACCCTGGATCTGTACAGGGCAACTAAGCCACGCCTACTGAAGTTAAATCCACCAGAAGTCACGTAACGAAGTCGACAATCTTCGGAGCTAGATTACTAGGAGTTGGAGGATCTATAGTGGACATAGAGTACACGGAACAGGGGTCACTGGCTCTTAGCTCTGTCCAGAGCAACTAAGCAACACCTCCTGCAGCTAGATCAATCAGAAGCCAGTTAACGAAGTAGAGAATCGTTGTAGTCTTCGAAGATGGACTTTAAAAGAATGTAATTTTTGGACACGCTGTTCTGGTTCCACGCCAGCAAAGCCTAATCAATTGGGGGACCAATTACAAGATATCCCGTTGCGAATAACGTCGTCCACGTCGACTTACTAAACCGCCAATTTTTTAAAATAACAAAGGAAATTTTCCTGATAATTATTTCTACGTTTTCGTCAGTTCTCAGATCCTACAAACACGAAGAGATCGAGCGCCCATCGACGCAAACAAAAAAGGCGAGCGAAAGAGGGTTAACGGTGGTCCAGGAAGCCTCTAAATCCGTCATTAATCCGAAAAGGTGTTTAGAACGACTCGATCACTGTTTGCACGAGGGCTGTGGCTGTTGATTGCGTCTCGAAAATTTTCGAGTCTGTTCCCTGTTGCGATGGAAAGAGGACATCGGCCGGTGATCGTTCGTCGCGGAGCGTTAAACAGATTACGGACAACAGACGGCGCGTTGCCAGAAGGCAAATACGTCTTTGGCTCCGACTGGCACGAGAGATCGAGATGGCAGCAGGCAGAGAACCGGGCAAATACGTAATCCGGATTACGGTGGATCCGCTTAGCTTACCGGACACTTGCGCGGCGGAACGATACGGCGCCGATACCGGTGCCCCGTTTTCCCTCCTACTCTCTCTCTATCTCTCTCTTTCTCCTCTATTCTTGCCGATCTCCTCTCCTCTCTCCTATCGTACCTCAGAGCGTTATCCTTTCACGGGCTCGAAGAACTTTTTAAGAGGATTGCTCACCTAAGCCTTAATATTTTTAACGAGCGGTTCCCTCGATCGATCGACTATCGCGACAAGAAAACTTCCTCGCCCGAAAATTTACCTGACACGTAATCCCCGAGCGCCGAAAACGACTTCCGGTGCTTCGCCATCGCTGAAGACGTACTAGGACTACAACACGTGGAGGATCGTTCAGGAATGGTTGGACCAATGGTAACTATACGTCATAGAGAGCTATGAATGGTCGATCGGTATTAAACAAAAATAATCTACTTCAACTTGCTCACCTGAACAGTCGCTTCGAAAAATTGATTGTAGCTTTTGAAAAAGAGCGTATCGAATTGATTTTTAAAACATCGTTTGACGAACGTTTCGGGAACAAATGAGGTAACGAGAATGACCAAAAAACGGGAGGCCGTAACTAACCGTAGGAAGAATAACTGCAACCGGTAGCGCGGCGCTGGTGCATTGAGGAGAATCATCGAGGCGTAAGTCGCAGGAAGCAAATAGAAAATGAGTGGAAGCGGTGGCGGTGGCAAGCGGGGAGAAGAGGGGTAGGTCCAATTTAAGCCGAGCCCACAGCGCAAAAATGCTTCCGAAGGCTCTCGGCTCCGGCTACGGGCTCGGGCTCCGGCTCGGTTCATTAAGTGGAACCCAATAGCGGTTGTTTGCGTTGCCAGACAGCGAATCCGTCGCAAATTGAATGCCATATTGCATACGTTCCGCCCATGGTTCGTGTAGAACCGCGTTCCCGTGGCTTCGGGGATTTCGACGTAAACGCTCGCCGGCCCCCCATTATACCTCCAATTTCGAGAAAATTAACGGATTTAGCTACCGACGAAATAAAGCGAACCGCCAATCAGTCGCGATCGATGGACAAACCCTTTCCTTGACATTGAGACGTTCTGGAGAGACAGACACTGTGTGCCCGAGTGCAGAGACTCTTAAGACAGTGAGCGTACAGTACACTTCTCATAATCGCTTTTCTTGTAATAGTTAATTTCTAGATGTATGTACTTACATCTTGGAAAGCTCAAGGACACTCATGTATCGGAATCTTGTCTGCTGTCAGATTGCTTTATTTTTAGTTTTGGGTTGTATCCCGTTGTATCCCGGAAACATTCAGTCGCGGTGCTCGACGGGACGCGCTTCGTACAATATGTATCCGTGGAAAATACAGGACGAATATCACCGCTGTACGAAACACAGTTAAAACACAATTACCCGCGCACCCCCGTGCATCAACCCCAGGACAGACCGCGGCCGCACCGCGCTGTCAAAATAGATAACGTTCAGGGTAAGTCACCCCGAAGTTAAAACACGTCCCGTCCCTGCGCCGCTAGAAAGAGAAAGGGAGATACAGCGTAGCACGGCCGCTATAGGACCATTCACTTTGGGTTAACGTCGACAAAGGGTGTGCACGAGCGCGGGGGTGGGTGTAACGAGGGGGGTTGGTAGTGCAGGGTTGTCGCGGGGGTAGCCACGGGACCATGATACGCCCCGTGTGCGCGTCTTGCCGCTACGCGGACGGAGTCAGGGGTTGATATTGCCTCTGTCGGGGGTGGCAGTGACGTCACGGCTGATTAACATAAACGATTCGAACGGGCATCCGTTGCCCGGATCAACGGCGTCGCTTCCACCCGCTTTGCCTCTCGCGGAACGCTTCTTCGCGCTCTGCAACCTTTTAATCGCTCGCCGTTCCGCTTTGCTGGAAGAAAAAAAATAGTGCTTTCCCCCATATCGTCGCGTGACCTCTGAACCGCTTCTTTGCGTCCCCTATGCTATTGAGCACTCGCTGTTTCACATTGGTGGAAGTAAAAAATGGTACCTTCTCTCTGTAGCGTCGTGCGATCCGTCGTGAGATAGAAAATTTCTACTTACCCCCGCGGTACCGTCGCGCCAACCCTCGAAAACCGTTTCCTCGCGTTCTATAACCTTCTCATCGCTCGCTGTTCCCTTTTTGCTAGAAATAGAAAGAAAAAAAATGACTTCGCCCCGTATCGTCACGCAACACAGTACCGTCTGTGGGCGCACGTGCACAATTTCGAACGAATTTTGACAAAGGGGTGGGTCTTTACGATCGCGGGGATTCGTGGAGGCTCGGCAACCCTTTTATTACGGGGGCCGGATGACTATAACTATTTGACGTGACGACATTAGCGGACCTTGTTGGTTCGCCGTTACCATTATTATTCTATAAATGGCTGCGGCGTAGAGAGAGAGAAAGAGAGAGGGAGATACGGATTACGGGACACGAGTTGCATACTTATTGCCCTCCCCTCTGTTCGATTCGTCTGTTTTTATTTTTGTCTCTCTTCCTCTATCGCTCGCGCGGATATTTTTTTTTGTTTTTTCCTTCCCCGGGGCGAAGGGAGCGACTCGCACGTTCCTTTACCGGGGTTTACGAGCCTCCTCTACGACTTCCTCGTGACGCTCCGATGCCGGAACGACGGCTAAACGAATTATGCAGCTACTCTCTTTACTGCCTCCTCTTTCGAGAGCTGGCGGCCGCGATTTACAAGCGCGAACGCTCTGTCGTCCGCGATCACGGATCACTTGCATCGTTCCGCGCGTGCGCGCTGCGTATCGCGAGTCGGTTCCCACGCCTCGTAAAAATCGAATGTCATCGTTAAACCGGCCGGCAACCGATCGTAATAAGACCTTTATGCTCGCCAGGCGACGCGACACCACGAATTTTATCGAAACCTAAACACCTTTGACTCGTGTCCCACGCTTTTTTACGTTCGTCTCTCGGTGGCTGCTGTTTAGCACAACTTCTCCTGCGGGACACTTCAGACAGAACTTTACAACTCCAGATAAAATTTTAATGCAGCTAATTTCGAGCCAGAATCGTTTACATAATCGAGTTTGCTTCAACAAATCTCTAGAATGTATAACTAGGTGAATTTTCTAGGGTAGAATCGGAGGGGAATGGGAGAGAGATGAACGAATCACCAAGAAGGACACTTAGGTGGCTCGCGAAGGCCATCGAGGAGTCGTGCGACCTCTGTTCCGGTATTTTGGGTGCTGTCGGAGGGTTTGGTAGGTAGGAATCCGAATCCTAGGATCACACAAAGCCCTCGGAAGCAGCTCGCGCGAGCTGAATCGCTGGCCGGAGCGGTAGCGATGCATCGAGGAACACGCGTACCGGGACAGTCGTATCGAGGCATCGCGGGGATCCCATGCATTCCGCGATCTTGCATTACAATTGCTAATAAACGCCCTCTCCTGGCTCTCTCTCCTCGTTCTACCGGTTCCACCTCCGAGTTCGCCGCTTACACCTGAACTCGAGGGGCTACGTGCTTCTGTCAGCCCGTTCTCTGCCTCCCCGCAGAGCCTTTCTCTCCTCTCCTCTCCTCGATCCTCTCCTCTCTCCTGTTGCAGATGTTCTCTGCTGAACCGCAACCACGGAATCCGGGAGAGTGTACCGTCGTGAGAGGAGTACCGAGAGTGCGGGCGCCGTGAGAGACCCAGAGATTCGCGTTTGGGGAAAGGGAAAGAATCGAGGATCCTGGAGAACCTGAAGAGAATAAGGGAACTCGAAGAGGAGAGGGGATCATAGCGGGGAAAACTTTGTCTCATTCATACTTTTGCATTTGAAAGCGGGTAATTTATGCGCGCGTCGAAGTGAAACGGAATGCAACCGGGAGAGAGTAGTGTGGACCCAAAGAGGGAATGAGTTGAGAGCGAGGGAGAGAGACGTCAGGCGTTGGTGAAGGGAGAGAACGAGGAGAAAGGGGAACAAACGGCGCCATTATAATAGATATGTTAGCATGCAAACGCTGTCATTTGTACGCTTGGTCAGGGCGACGCGGTGGTGGCGATCGCGCAGGTGCGTGATGGACGGTCGTTGCGCCTGATGGATTGATCATGGTCGAACTGGGACAGGGTGATCGAGACGGTTGACGATCGGAACTTAGTTGTAGTACATTCAGCATTGGACCAGAGGGTGAACTCGATCGAGAGGTGAACTTCAGGATCATCGAGGATTGCTAACGACTCAGATCGTGGAACCCCAACGCCAACTACTATGTCCTCCACGCGGCGGAACACCTCGTGGAGCATTTCGCGAACGATCAAGAAGAACCGCGGGATCCGTGGATCGGCGGGCCAGCGATTGGAATATATAATATCATGGATGGATACGTCCCTGGGGGCCCGGAGAGTAGAACGCGGGTTGGTAGCGAGAGGGGTACAAGTCGGGTTGGGGCAGGGTAGTGGATGGTATGAGGCGGCGATCGGGTGAATGTGGCGTCGCGTCGGTGACGGTGTCGGTAGCGGTGTCGGTTCCGATGACGGGGGCGGGGAGGAGCCGAGGATCGGCTCTGCTCGGCGAGCGGCTCGACGCGGAGCCGCGCTTCGTGTCTGCGGGGCGGAAGGGGCGAGGGGAGAGGGAGAGAGGCGCGGGTTCGGGACGTTCGAGGGAACGGCGTGCGGCAGTGGTGGAGCGGAGCAGAGCGGAGGAAGGGGCGGCGGTGGCAGGGGTGTAGCTACTTACCATACTCCCAGTATACCAAAGTCCCGCGGCCGACTCGCTCCGCGGCAGATAGCAGTCGCTAGCACACCACGCTTCTCACCGCCACCACCGCTCGGGGAATCGCGAGCAAAGAGTTTTCGGCTCGTCGACCGCTTAGACAAAAACTCGGAGGAATCCCTCCTGGTCGGTCGCGGCACGCGTGCCCCGTGGGGTGGGGAGGGGGCGAAAGAGTCGCGATAGGAGCCTGCCGCGCTGTTCTGTCTTCTCGGCGGGTCGAGAAGCGAGTCGCGGAAAGGCGGGAGGGTCGCGAGGGGAACCGCGCGAGAAAGGAGAACGCGAGTGTCGAACCACGACCGAAACCGCGACCACGAACAACGAACGGCAACCCCAGCACGAGACGCGGTTCCGCGTTTCGTGCGGTTCCGGTCACGTCGGTCACGTGGTCGCCGATCTACAGACCTCCCCACTCACCCACCCTCCGCATCACCCCGCCCCCCGCAAGCCGTCGGATCCCTTAGGTGAGCTTTCCCACCGGGAGCACGGGGGAGGGAGTGTCAACGCTGGGACGGCGGGTGGGGGCGGGATCGTGACGAGCAGTGGCGGGGAGAGGGAGACGGAAACATCGAGGAGCCGCGCGAACCACTAGCGAAAGAGGAACATGGAAGGAAGAGAGAGGTGGTGGAGGCGGACGTATGACGACGGGAAGGATATCGCGAGTCGACGGTCACGACCACGTGGGGTAAGTGGACTGGAACGCGTTTTAGTTTTTCTTTTTTTCCCCTCTTTCTTCTTTGGCGAACTCGGTGGTGGCGGTGGTGGTGGCGCGACCGATCGTTTCGCACACTTTCGTAGAGCGGCCCTCGAAATGGAATCCTGAATGGAATCGATGTAGCCTTGAAGCCGCGTGATGTACATGCTCGCGAGAACGTCTGCTGCCATTTCTCTGTTTCGTTAAGTGTCATTTAATGTTTATTGATGACACTTTGGTGATCATTGTTCAAGTCGTTATTTTAATAGTCTATCGAAGTCGAAGTCTGGTTTCCTTAAACAGGCTGTTGATCAATGAAGGTTGCTGCGAGCATGCTGGAAAGAAGCTTCTCGACCGAAGGCGTCCCGTCGCGCTATAAATTCCGCCAGCAAGAAATTAAATCCGGCCGCGAAATAAGCGGCGAAAACAGCGACTATTCCCGCGAATCGAGACGAGAGAAAACAAACGAGGGGCTATAGATTATGGGCGGGAGCGGGCAATATGCGAGCCAACGGAAGGCCGTTGTCGGGCCTCGAATCATCGGTTGGCAGCGTCTGCGGACGGGTCCTCGGGCGGACCTAAATCGTGCCCTTGGCACGCGGGCTAATTGGTCGTATCTCGCGTTACCCGGCGTGCTTTATCGCATCATCCGAAGCCGGCTGAAAAGAATTCGCACTCGCCCCGTTCCAACGGGCCGTTTAATGGCCGCTCGCGGCCTCCGCCGATTTTTCATTCTCCGTCCGCCACGTGGCAGCGCACCACGTGCTCCTCCGTCATCACTCTTTGCCAAAACATCTACCAACCTCTCCTTTAACCCCTCGCATTCATTCTCTTCCACCCTTAGCGCTCAAGTGGTGACTCTGAGGCACCATTAATAATTGATGCACCATTGTTCAAAATATAGTTTACATTATTAACCCTTACCACTCGAATGGTGACTCTGAGACGCTACTAAAACTTCCTGTACCATTATCCAACATATTGTTTACATTATTAAATATATTCATATCTAATCAATTACTGAACGTATTGTAAAAGCCACAAAAAAAATATAAATTTTCTTTTCTCTTCTACGACATTTTTCGGGATAAAGTCGTTTTATCCACTGTAACTGTAAAGAAAATGATAAGGCTTTAAGAAAAGCGTAGCAGTTAGCTGCACCAGGAAAAGGTACAATGATCACTGTACTTTCGTCGGAACGTTTCAAGCGTTAGCTTCAATCTTGAAAACCGCCGCTCACCGGCCGGCGGCCGGCTCGGTCTGCGTTTTTTAATTAACCGGAAAAACTGCGGCGTCCGATCGATCGGGTCGCACGTGCGCCGGCTGGAAATCGATTTTAACGCGAAACCAATCGACGACACCCAGGGCGAGAGAGAAGAGGTTGGGGGGTATAACTTTATCCTCGCTTAATCGCCTTTTCGATAGGTACGAGCCGATCCCTTTGTTCAGACAATACCTCCACCCTGTCCTCGCTAATGTATGCAGCGTGCCGGTCCCCCAGTCCAACCCCCCTCGCCTCCTCACCCTACCGGTCCCCCCCGTTTCTCGCGCGATGACTTCGGGGCTCCTAGGATTCTCCCCGAAAGCTGGGTAAAGGGAGACAGAGAGAGAGAGAGAGAGAGACTCGTACTCGGTTCGCCTTTATTGAATTTTGGGACCGTTCCAGTTGGAACTGAGAGACAGAACGAGAACGAGAGAAAGAGAGAGAGAGAGACCTGAGGGGACAGGACTCTTCGCGGTCTCGCGCAGAGAAAGGACCAGAGAGAGGCGGCGCTCTACGGTGGGTGGAGTGCTAGCCCCAGAATTAATTCTCATCCCGGTGCATGGCTTTTTACGATATAACTGCGGTTTGTTAGTCGTTATTCACGGCCCGAATTCAATTCCCCGACTGCCCCCGGGTAGAAACGCCGAGCTACTGCCTTTCTTTCTATGGTGGCAACGGTGACACGCGTCGCGGGTCGACACTTGTATTCCGTGGTCCAAGGAATGAGGTTTGACCCTCCATTATGCCGTTGTTCTTGTCTTATTCTTCAGATGAAACAGAGAACTTTCGAGGACAATTTGTATATTGCACAAAAATCCACTGTCTAGTCGTCAGTCATCGGAAGCATAATTTAACACCTAACTTAAACAAAACCTACTGAGCACTAAATGTAGCTGGTCTAGCGTTATGAAAATGAGTGTGCAATGTTTATTGTATAATAATATATGCTTGAACGAAGAAATTTATTCAATCATTTCCGATGAAAGAATCGTTACATTGTCGAAAAAACGTAAAATTTCAAACAGGTCATTTGAATGTCGCTGGTTTAACCTGTTCACCGTTCGCGATCAAACGTTGTATCCATCGCAGCTCGCGGTCTGTATCCACGGAGTATTATCTCTCCCGCGGGGAGATTAGGGCAGGCGTGGCCGTGTTACACAATGCTGCAAACTCGGCTGTAGAGAACGTGGGGTACACAGGATCCCTGGAAAGGAGCCGGAAAGACGCGATGAAGAAAGAAAGTAGACCGTAGAAAGAACAGAGAACGAGGAAGCCCGAGGACAGGCGGGTTGACAGGACACAATATTGCAATAACTTCAATTACGGCGACACGACGGATCGCCGTGGGGTGAGGCGTATCCCCTCGACCCGCCGCAACCCTCTTCCACCCTCCGCGGACCCGCTCGTTCCATTTGTATAGGCGAGTGACACAGACGTCGCGGTCGAATTGGCTGTCGGATCCGAAATGGGGCTACCTTTAAACAAGTGCTTCTTAATAAACCATTGACGCGCGAAACCACCCTCGAAAATTTGCCCCTTGGCGGTCTCGCTTGGCCACCCTCTTCCACCCCCGCCTTTCTGTCGTGCTTCTCTCTCTCTCTCTCTTCGCGTCGCCATGGGACGCCCCGTTCTCCGTTACTTCGTTAAACTCGAAATGCCAGCCGGTTCTTCTGCCGAGAACCGGCCGCGGACGTAACGAAGCGTTATTCCGTTTTTATTTTCGGGGGAACATTTTGGACAAGAGCCAGACGCGAATAAACTTCGCGCCTCGTTCGCGTTATCCAACCAACCCCACCTCTCCCTGTCCACCACCCTCTGAACTGTGAAATACGCTGGCCGTCAGACGATCCGCCATTAATACCGGAAGATTATTCGTCGCGAGATCGACGAGCCTTCGCTCTTTTGTTCGAGATTCTTCGTTTTCCAACCACCCCGACTTCGACGAGGGCTGCTTCGACTTTAATAGATCACCGGGGGGATGAAGAAATTCCCCGCTCATTGTGAGTCTACGTCTACGACGATCGCTCCTACATATTGATTGCTGGAAAATGCCATTTCGACGAGGCTCGATAAAATGAATAATACGGAAGCTTGTTACCGAGCTGACGATCTTTGTGCATTTAGAGTAAATTCTATCCCGGGAAATTTGCTGGAAATAATTACACGGTCCAACAGGAGTTTAAGCGGTCTCTGTGGGCCGAATTCTGGCCTGGTTTCATTGATTGGCCTTCAGAAATTTTTCATTCGCGTTCGTGTGCCGCTGTGTACACTTTTGTCCATGATAAAATTTTCTTTGTCCAGTGTACATACATATGTAGATAGGGGTTAATCTTTTTTTCAAAATGACCATTGATATGGATATTTGATCTTCCGATGCTGCATGACCGGTATACATGTTGAAGGATTAAAAAGACAATTTTACAAGCTCGAAAGAAGGGGTTGAAATTTTCTGGACACAAAGGGTCGGTGAATTTTTGACTTTTAAGTCCGCGAGGCGAACGGCGATGACTTATCGACCGTTCGAAGCGTGGAAAAATCGTGCAGAGCCTTTTGCCCTGCGGGCTAAGGGTATTTTTAGTGGGGTGGGCACGCACCCCTGTTCGTTCTCTCGCTCGTCCCACTCGAAATTTCGCTCGGGCAGCGCTTTTTTCAACATTTATTTGACAGCTGTCGTCCGCAGTGCGTGCGCGTTTACCTATCGCGCTCTCTCGCCACCCCTACCGCTAGAACAAGGGGTGGTTTCCGAGACGAATATCGGCCGCCTTCGACTCCAAAGATTTACGGTCCTCCATTCAGTAATTGCTTCGCGCAACAATCACGAGACTCGCATTTATTCTTTTCTCGGGAATCGGGAAATAAGAGTATGGGATCAGAGTAAATAAACACTAGAAAGGATTTGTTTTCAATACCTTTGTCCGATAACAAAAAAGACAACAATGTAAACCCTATATAAACATCGTAAGAGCCGGTTAAGTGTCATGAATAGACTGCGGATCATTATGCAAAATAAAAATTGTTTGCATCGATTGCAGGAGATAGAAACTACATTGAATTTTATATCTTCCCTTAATTATTTTAATTTTTTTAATTTTTCAACTTCGAATTTCATCTACCTAATTTCACACAAAGATCCGCAGTCTAGTCATGAACAACCAAAAACAATTATTAATTGAAACGTTCACTCCTTTAATTACACATACAATTAAAAGAAAAGTTCTCCAATCCATTCCTCTCCATTCTCGCGCAAGCCTGGCTCGCCACGCTTGTATGTATTGTACATTGCGAATCGACGAATAGGCTTGATAAGGAGGAGGGTTAAGTTGATCGCGGAAGCGCGATTTGTCGCGAATTCTCGGCGCTCAACTGTCACGTAAACCTCTGTCACGCGACCGCGGAAAGTATCAACGACAACGGCATGCTCCCGTTTAATTACTCGTGGCGAGGGGCGCACACGGGGTGCGTGGGCGTAATTCCTCGCATCGTTCGCGGACACGCGAAAAATAGCCGCGAAATAGCGCGGCGACACGACACTTTTCCACTTTCGTTATCCGCCGCATCGGAACCGCTGATATCTTAATTCCACTTACGGGCGGCGATTAGTCGGCCGCGGATGCCGGTTCACGCTCGACGAGGTTCTCACGGCTGCGTGACCGCATAGTGTTCTCAAACAACGAATTCTGCCTGGAGAGAAGACCAAAATTTCATTCTAGAACTGTGTACGTGAGTGAAAATTATTCCGAACTTCAGTTCTAATGAAAGAAATTTTAAGTACCGTGGGTCTTCAGAGTTAAATTTAAAAAAAATTAATTCTGCATAGTTTTTCAAAGAACGAAAACATTTCAAATTGACATAGTTCTCGGGAAACATACATTGGATGGGGAACTAAGTCCAATTATTTCTTCTACATTCAAAAAATGTGTTCAGGTCGTTGATATTGATTTGAAAAACGTTTCTATGTTTTAAAGTATGCAGGTAGACTTTGATCGAACTACTAGCGACAGAGTAATCCAAGTTGATCACTAGACAGCGGATCTTTATGCAAAAAAACGCACTAAAAATATGCACTAAAAGGTATGAAATAATTTCCATTTAATTTATGTGAATATACACACGAACTTAAATACAATACAATTTTTTGGAAACACCGTTTTTGGACACTGGAAATTACGAAAATCCTTAAATTCTTCAACATGTTTTCACATACTAATGTATCTTCTCTTCCCACCTACTGATTTCCAAGTTCACCATATTCCAATGAAATCATAATCAGCAACATCTGTCAATTGGAAAATTTTCAATTTTGCGCCGCCTCCGAAAAGATTGTATTGTATTCAAGTGCGTGTGTATTCACATAAATTAAATGGAAATTATTTCATACTTTTTAGTGCTTTTTTTAGTGCGTTTTTTTTAAGCCGGTTTAATTTTTTTTATAAAATTTTTTTATTTCGCACTTTTTAGTGGAACGAGCAGAATTTGTAGAACACCGTAGGCTGGTTTTTCGGTATTATTGGTTATTTGCAATAAAAACTGCAAAGAATGAAAAAATGCAAAATTTGTTTTCACGGGACCATCCCGGGGACATACTCTACAAGATGCAGAAGGTTTCGTTCCGATTGGTCCATCCATCTCGGCGTAATCGGTGAACATATATAGAAAAAAAAGCGAAAAAAAGCCACATAAAGATCGAATAGAGTAACCTCCTCCTTTTTCGAAATCGGTTAATAAACATTTCTTTTCGAATTTGTGTAACCGGTTGAGAATAATGTAACAGTATTATTCAATTCTCTTAATCTTTTTACTGTTTTAAATTTCACCTGCTCATTTTTGTCATAAATGCATACAATCCGCTGTCTATTGATCACGCTTCGTGATTCACCCTGTATATTCTCGAGACAAAATCAAAAATTTCGAAGTGAAATTTAACATTTGAACATTTTATTCTCTCTTTCTGTTGTGGTCGGCCCGAAAGAGTCTGTCTGGCGTCGATTTTCCCCGGAAGTGAATCTCGTTGCCCGCGATCCAACCATCCAAAACTCGATTTCGGTGAAGGAGAAACCGGCGGCGCTCGGCCACGTTGAATTCCGAAGGCCGGACTTCTTTTTCCCCGAGGAAAAAAGAGAAAACGATGTCGATACGGGAGCACGGTGCGCGGCGTGCTCGCGCGCTCGAAACGTGTTCGTCGGCCGCGTGCGTGTTGCGCCGCGTCCGAGAGCCTGAGAACTTCGTCAATTAGAGGGAACAATTAGTCGGCGTGGCCGCGATCGAACGCCGCGCCGGCTCGCACGGACGATAGGCAATAAGCAATAACGGGGCCTGTGCCGATCGGTCGACTGTCGACGGACCTGTCGCCGCCGCGCCGCGCCGACCGCCGACAGACCATGTGATGCAGAGAACATGATCGCGTTCTGCCATGCCATACCATGCAGTCCCTTTCAGAGACGTTTCCCGTGTCGCGCGGCACGTTGCGCAACATTTTTTCGATCCTCTCTACCGATCCGGCATAAATCCCGACGCGGCGGTTGCACAAATAATAACTGGTCTGAAACGGTAACGATCTACCGCCGTGACCGATGACGAAATCGTTCTTCGGCAACTCGTTGCAAGAAACCGCAGCTTTCTGAAATCTGGAGATGCTGCTCGGATTCTGACGTGGATCTTGTCTGGGCCACGTAAACAAGAGTATTTTACGATCGGAATTATTAATTTTTTATTATTCTTTTATTAGTTCCAACCAAAGAATCGACCCGACCTCATTTGTACCATAAATTATGAAACACCCGGTATAATCGTTTTTAGTTTCCTCCGTAAACATAACGTAAAGAATTGCATTAGGACCAGCGATCTGATCGTCATAGCGTTAATTTCTCTCGAAATCGCTGGAGGACCGCGGCAGCCTAGTTTCCAGAGTCCGACTCTGGGTAATAAGCTTTCGTTTCACCGTTCGATTTGCAATTCAATCCTTGGGGTTCCGCGGTGTCGTCGCGACAGGTCTGGTCGCGGTCTCAGCGCTCCGGGTCTCATCGAATCTTCAATTACCGGAGACCGAGAAGACGATGTCTCTGATTTTTCTGACGCTTAGTGTCGGCCAGGACCGGTGCGAGGCGACTCTCGTTGGCGGCGTTCGATAAAAATCGCGTAGAATGTCTGCTCGGCTCCGAGCCTACTTTCCCGACGCGACGAGCGAGCGTCTCGCGTTCCCGTTTCTCGTTCCCGCTTCGTTCGGCTCGAAGGAGGATTCCTTCGATCAGTCAGCGCCGGACACCGGACTGCCAGCCGAAGAAAAACCCGACTGCCAGGCCTCTCGGTCTCTCGCGTACGTGAGTTACGTGACGCTTGATCGGCTGTCGATTTATCGCGATCGTACGACGCGTACACCCGACAACCGGATGCGAGATTCGTTCCTGCCGATCCGTGCGACGCGACGGACCCACGACGTTACGTGATCTGACGTGACATGACGTGACGCAACGCGACGCGACGCTGTTGCTGCTGCTGTTTGGATGGACGCGAGCCGACCAGCCAAGACAAGACCGGACGATATTCCTCGTCGCTTCTGTTAGAGCGCGATCTTCTTCTCTGCCGTCGCAAGTCGCAAACCGTGATCGGCCACCGATAAACCCTGCACGCGAAATTCTGGTCGTTTTCCCTGAGAGCTCGTCGACCAACCTGCGATCTCTTCTCTTTTCATGTTAGTTGCATTGTAGACATTTTATATTCGATTTCTGGTTGTAGAAAAAGCTGGCGAGACCACGATTATCGGCCGTCAGCCGAGCTGTAGTAGGCGTGGCTTAGATGCTCATATTTTCAGCCTGGGCCCTACACTTTCTAAAAAAAAAGTACTAAACTTATTTCACGGTGTATTTAGATCGTTCTAAGAAGACCATGATAGAAGAAGGCCTTCATAGCTCTTGATTCCACTGGGGCCAAGATAGTGCCCCACAGGGCAATCCCTGGCAATTCCGCTATCGAATGCCGAGGCCCAACACTCAGGAGAGTTCGGTACGTTATGGTAGATCGAGTGTTTGGTGGTTCGGGGCGTTGCTACCTCGCAACTCCACCGTGCCAGGAGTTTCGTAGAGGATCGGAAGAAGACGCCCGGAGGGTTGGATCCCCGTCTAATTTGCCCCCGCATCTTTACGACCGTAATTTCACATTCCGCTGGAAAAAACCGAACTATATTTAGGCGGTCTCCTTAAATAGGCCAGGGGATCGTTCCGCGTTTCGCTTCGTAGCCGATCCGAGAAGCGGTTGCCACGAAATCGACGCAAAAATATACGTGAGACGTATTCTCTCTCTCTCTCTTTTTGGTCGGTGGCTGGTTTTCGGGTGGTTCGTGTGTGGAACAAGTCCGAGAGGGAGATCTACGGGGTCCCGCCGGCCTATTACAGTAATTTCACGGTACGACGTCTATTCCTGCGGTCCACGGAGGAGCAGCACTAATTTCATTAGGGATAAAGATCATCATTATTTCGCGACCGTCCCGAAAATTGCAGGCGTGCCTCTCCTTTTTGCGATACCAGCCCGGGACGATCGTGTTCCGAGCTTCTTCCTGCCGCTGCGTTTGCCCCGAGCCAGGCACTCGAGCTACGGCAAAACGGTGCCGTCTTTATCGTCGGCCCGCGAAACACGGGAACAAGCCCCGGATACAATGTAATGGAGGCGGACAACACACCGTATAGAATGCGACACGCGATCCAGACCTAATTTAGATCCAGACGAAACGAATGCGCGAACCTCCGGTCGTGATCGAGCGCGCCGATTAGAACGAGCGTCTTGCTATGATGGTTTCATTATCAGCAATCGGATGAGGCATCTTAAGCAGGTTTCTAGGCTGATGCATTCGTTCTTCCCGTAATTTATATGGACAACTCTTCGTATATTTTTCGTGCGAAATTTTTATACAGGGTGTCCCAAAATTCCTTCAACAGCCGGAAGTGGGAGGTTCCTGAGATAATTTGAAGCAACATTTTCCCTTGCAAATATGTTATCCGCGCCTTTGTTTAGGATTTATTAACGAAAAACACGGACCAATCTAGCGCGAGTTGGCACAGTCGGCCCGGCGCGCCAACTGTCTATTGGCCGACTGTGCCAACTCGCGTCTAGGTCGCGCTCTGATTGGTCCGTGTTTTTCGTTAATAAATCCTAAACAAAGGCGCGGATAACATTTTTGCAAAGGAAAATGATGCTTCAAATGATCTCAGGAACCTCCCACTTCCGGCTGTTGAAGGAATTTTGGGACACCCTGTAGAAACTGCCATTTTAATTGCATTTTAAATCCTCGCCGCTTTGACATCGAGGAAACAGGCAGAAGCCTGTATACGTTGATTTTCTGCGTTGAGTAGGCGTGGATTTGTTGCTCTCGACATCGATGGAGCCACTCTTATTCTTTGACAATTTTAAATAGAAAACATCGTTGTCAATGTCATCAAATACACAGTGTAGACAGACGAGATGTCATATAAGTAGCTCCATCGATGTCGAGAGCAACAAAGCCGCGCCCCTTCCAGACAAGCCACGCCTACTTAACGCAGAAAATCAACTTATACAGGCTTCTGTTTGTTCCATCGATGTGATTTGTTTCGAAAAATTGGAAAATGATAGATCGTCGGACGTATCGATCCTGGGATGAACAAGATTTTCTTTTGCACCTGCCCCAGCAGCCTGTCGAACCCCATTACCCGGGGAACCGATTTGCGGGGCTCGTCGACGTCCCGTGGCCCCGCGACGACACCATCGGGACCCGCAGCAGCCCCCCGAGCTCGTTCTGACGGAAACAATTGCTGCCGCGGGGCATCATTTACATCATAAGCAATCATAATGATCGAATTTTCGGCGAACGACGATGATCCAACGAGTGGAACGAGGGGAGCCAATTCAGAAGTGGGTACCCACTTACCCAGCCGTACGAACCGACGAACGAACTGTGTGTGCTCGGTCGCGAGAGAGGAAGAGGGTCTCTTCTGACCCTCCTCCACCTCTTACAACCCCATAGCTTCGGGCTACCTGCGCCCGTTTACTCGAGCCGCCAAAAATCCCCCCCATTGGCTCCTCGAACCTGGCACAATCGCCTCCAATAAAAATCCCTTTCGAACGATCTAGCCTGATCACAGACCTCGTTGTACTACAATCTTCAACAACACTCGAGAAGCTGTTACTTTTATACAGTTCATACACCATTTGTTTACTTATACAAGCACTGGGTTACACTGTGACAGCATTACAGCGTGGGAAGGTTAGTGCATAAATAGGCAGTTTTTTAAAAATCAAGTACAGTGTCTGTTGAAACCTCTTTTGAAGGATTCAGACTGATCGTGACACTGTCCTAGCAATAAAACATGGGACGATTAATAGGCAACTAGGTAACAGACATTCCAGGCAGAATAGGGCAACAATCAGTTAATATTTAAAAATTACCAATGGCCTTTTTGGATGTTAGTCATAGCAGAATAGTCATTAGTCAAAACTTTTTGATTAGTTAGTGATAACTAAATGGCAAATCAGTCACAGCTCTAAGTAATCGTTAGCTATTGCTTATTAGTAAATTAGTAGTTGATGATCGCACCATTGTGCGATTAACATACATTAATATTAATAATTAGTTATCCAATGCACAGAGAGAAAGTGAATAAGAAAAAACAGCGTCTCTAATGAACCTTATCACAACTCCGGGAGCAAAGATAAGTCTAAGGCCCGTCCGACCGTCTTCGCGACCGGTTAATATGTATACTCGTGGCCGCTATAGTTCCCGAATTTCCGGCGACTGGGCGGTCGTAGGCTCTTCAGGGTTACGTCCCCGGTGTTTTCCATTCGCGTTTTACCAAAGACGGCAACAGCTCTGTTTTGGGCTTCGACGCTCTCTCTCCGTACATACTACGGAGTGCCGGACCTATCAGTATGCGGACCACGAAACGTGGTCTGAGCCTCTGTCCCCTCGTCCCTCTGTCGTTTTCCTTCCTCGTCTCTCTTCGTCGGGTCTCCCTTTTTGTCTCTTCCTCTCTCTCTCCGTTGTCTCTCGTTATTTCTCTTTCTATCGCGACTCGCCCCTCGCGGCTTCCTCGTTCCGCGCGTCTTCTGCCCTCTCGTTTCGCTCGTGTCCGTCGTGGAACGTAGGCTGTTTCCGAGAGAGAGAGTGTTTCCATCGTAATACCGAAACAGTATTGATTGCAGCCCGCCTAGCTTAGCTCCGCCACCTACTGCGATATACTAAACTTGCCTATTCTCGACGATCGGCCTGCATCGACTTCTGTCAGCTGGCCTGCAGAAATCGTTCGTGCACGTGAAGGACCAATGATATTCATAATTCGTATAACTTCGATCTGTATCTTTCGGATCGAATTTCTCGTTTTAACCTAGATGTAACCCAGACCTCATTGTACGATGAGAATTTTTCCAGAATGAAGCATTTTGTAATAATCAAATACAGTAAATTCTAGACTTACGCGGTTAACCTAAGGGTTCTTGGCACTCGAGTGATGACTCAGAGAGAGGGAGAGAGAGAGAGAGAGAGAGAAAGTCACTACTAAAAATTGCTGTACCATTATTCAAAATATTGTTTTGATTATTGAATATGTTCAAACCTAATCAAAACGTTTAAGTATTGTATGAGGTATTATATCAATTTTATATTCGTACAAAGAAAAAAAATTAATATAGAATGGAATTATACTCTAGGTTGGAAGAAATTTATTATTAATTATATATTATTAATTTAATTTTTGAGTTAAAGTCAGCTTTCTTAGATCTCTGCAATCCATGGATTTTACGTGCGTGATAAAAACTTTTTCGTTATAAAAGTTCAGTTACAAAATCTTTTCGTATTAACAATAATGAATTTCAAGGAAGTATAATAGATAATATAATAAATAATTTATGGATTATAAAAATTTTTTAAAAATACTCGAGTATCAAATTCGACGGTTTTTATTTATTTTCGATCTAAGAATGCTATTACCAATGAAAATAGGATTTCACTTGGTCCCACTATCTTAAAATTTCTCTAGAAAACTTGAAAATTGCATAAACATCCGCAGTCTAATTATTACAAATGATAATGTATCTCTATGTCTCGAATTGATTGCTGCCGATCGGTTCGATGCAGGATTCATAGAGAGAGAGAGAGAAAAAAAGAGAGGAGAAAGAATCGACGGGTGGATTTGCAAGATGGACCCCAGTAATCGTTCGAACGGTCAGGTCAACGAGGATTCGAATGATGAGATCACTGGAGGCGAGAGACGCGCAGAGAAGACCCGTCAGTCTATATTAAATCGTGGAGACCGGTAATACTTCGGGACTCGGAGCGTCTCTCGATTACCGGGCCTAATTATCTGGCAAGCCGGGATAGGGCAACCCCATCGGCCCGAGATGGAATTGCCGTTCCCACCGTCCTACGAGAGTCACCCACCCTATAGCTACCCAGGTCATTGTTACGTCGTTACTACCCTTTAGTACGGTCCTCGGGCCAATTTCGGACCGCGACGACGACGACGATTCCCGGCTGACCCGTCAACGGCTGATCGAGCACCGGTTTCAATCGCAAAACCGATCCGGACAACGATCAACATTGCTCTGAGCCGCGATGGACGGTCCTTGGATTTGCTTCAGAGCGTTTTATTGGATTCTGATCCTCTTCGATGACCCTAGAAAGTCAGCCTTGCGTCTTCTAACTGTTATGCTTGTTCTAGAAAATCGCTTCTTACAAGAATCTCTTCGAGCTGTCATGAGGTTGAATAAGCAAGTTGATTCAATAAATTTCCAGTAGAGTATCGGTATAATTTCGAGGTCCTCTATTACGTCTTGTTTTCGTGATCTCGTGGTGTGTCTTGCTCGTTAGTCAGATCGTTTAGGCGATTACGGTGGTTCACCTAGAAAATCCAACCGGAAAATTAACCTCAGTACTCTTTCCCCGCCCCAGATTCTACCAATCGATGTCAACCTATTCCCAAACACAACGGCCACGCAGTTTGACGACTCGGGGGAACGAAGTTTCCTCGATATTCATCGATATTGAGCAGCAGCAACCTCGGAACCGGCACGATTTCCACGAATTCCCATGAAAACAAGGAAGTCAGAGTTCAGGAGGTCCTGGCGGGTGACCGGGGTTTTTTCGGCGACATAATGAGCCCGATAGATTGCCGGGCATTTACATCACAATGCCGGACACCCCCTGCCGAGCTATTGATACAGGAATTTCGGAAGAAACGGGGAAAAAGTACGGGGAGACTTTCTTTCGACAGAGGGGGAGAAAGAGAGAGAGAGAGAGAGAGAGACATAAAGTAGGAGAAGGGGAAAGAGGGAGATACCGGCACCAGCGGGCTTATTAGTCAGCAATGTGATCTATTTGCCCTGTACTCGCATAAAGAACCTACGTTATTGTGCCACTATGTTACGAAGAAGGGCGTTATTGCCCAATAGGGACCTCCAGTTAGGTCGTACACCGCGTTACGCCGCACGGTTATGGATATCGCTCTCTCGTTCTTTCGCCTTCTCCGCCTCCGCATTCTCTCCATCTTCTTCTCTCTTTCTTTGTTCTTCTCATTTCGTTCTTTTCGTTCGTTCTCTCTCTCTCTCTCCGACGTCAACGGCCCCCCTGCCGACCGCCGCTAATACGCCGGTAATTTTTTCCCCATTCCGGATATCGCTTTATTATTTCCTGCCACCAAGCCGCGTTACCATTCCCGGCGAATTCCGCGCGTCCCCGCGAGATCGTGGGAAGGGAACTTCATGAAGCCGATGAGCTACGGGGAGAACGTGTGACTGCGCGACACTTTCCACGTGGAAACCAGGAAAATTCCGGGGATTGTTGTGCTTGGCGGGAAATCGAAGGCTTGGGCCTCTGCAGATTTTTTTTCTCGAACATAATTGGTGGGGAGTATTGGTGTCTGGATGCAGTGAAGTTGCTAACAATTATTTAGTAACGTTTGGAAATAAGAGAAAGTGTGAGTGTGTTAATAAAGAAGCATCAGTACGGTGTGAATTTAATCGGTATCTGCAATGAGGATAAGTGGGAGCTAATTGATGTCCGAGTTGGAGAAATTAATTACTAATGTTTAAAAGCAAGAGAAAGTTACATGAATCTTGAACAATGCTTTTACTGGGGTGGGCATAATGTGTTTTTACTCGAATGGATCGGGGGTAGTTTTTGGTATGATAAATATTCTTCATAAACTATCCGTGGTCTGGCATTTTAATGGCTTGTAAATCTATCTGACTGAAAGTTATTTGGTTTTCTCGATAAACGTTTCAATAATAATTTCAATGTCTAACAATTTTTTAAGGATTATCATTTAAAAGAATATTTTAAGCTCATCTTTGATATAAAATAGTTATCGGGAAATCTATTATAATGCTTCCGGTAGAGAAAATTAATTTTTCATGAAGTCTCCTGAATTACCACCCTTGAAATATAATAACCCTACGCGAATTATTGGAACTCGTTTTGAATATATCTAACCAACGTTCACTGACAATAAGTAAGCGTCTGTCACTGTGATTGATAGACTATGAAGCGCTGTGTATTAATACCACTTACAAATTGTTAGTATATTGAAAGCATTGTATTATATATAGCATTTTCACTTTAACTTTAATTCCAAGGATTTTCTAGTCGATAAGGTTCTCTTTTTTCCCGTTCCAATTTTTCTGAAACAATCTGCCGGGAATATGAAACTCGGGATTTGCAAGAAAATGCACAATTTAGTGATCGTATACCTGTACTTACTGAAATAACTACGTAAACAAGCAGTGCACTTAAACATTCGATTTAGTGGAGCATTTATCTGAAACTTAGCGGTAAAATGATTATGCTCTCTATCCTAACACATTCGCTGACTTGATAGATGAGATTTAGGAGGTGAGGTGTTTAGCAACAATCGAAGGCAGAAGAGTGTCGCAGTTTCCCGAGGTCGATTTCGTGGATTATTTCTCTGAATCTTTGCAGTACAATGACTATACTCTCTATCCTAACACATTCGCTGGCTTGATAGATGGGATTTTAGAAGTGTTTAGCAAGAACCGAAGGCAGAAGAGTGTCGTAGGTTTCCCGGGGCCGATTTTGAAAGCGAAACCCGCGTAGAATCGGAGAAAGCTGAGAGACCTAGGCGCGTTTCGTTGTTGGAGGACGCGTCGAGGCCTCGCAGGGCCATCGATGGGACTCGGCCAGCGGTTTTTCGTGCGTCGAATTTTAAACGGGTCTCTCGATGGAACAAAAGTGACGGTATCGACTTGTCGCCTCTCCTCGCGACGGCCACCTTACGCACCCGTACTCGGCCCGAGGAAGGTGTACCAGTACGTGTGTGCACGCGCGCGCATTCTCCTCTACCTATCTGAAATCTACACTGTCTGGCCTCTCGGGAGCGAAGCGTGCAAAGGAAGAGGGTCTTCGCCATATCTGGAGGAGAGACCGTCATTCCTAACATACACGGTGTCTCGAAATGACTGTCTCTTGGCTTCCATTAGCTATCGCTGCTTCGATTTCTTCCGCGAGGATGTCTGGGTCCATTATTAACCATACGAGTCGACGATTAATCCGTCGAATGATCGAGTTCTCCGAATAGCATTGCGAAAGCGGATCCCAATTCGGCGCGAGGAAACGCTCGGGGTTTTAAGCTTGGCACCCGATGACGCGATTCTACACCTCGCCAAAACCAGAGGCCACGACATGACGGCTGGATCCGATCGGGCGGAAGCCGATCGCGTGAGTCAGACGCCGATGAATCCGCGGGATGCTAAACAATGCCCGTCGACCGACCAAAACCGACAATGCCATCGAGAATGGAAGCCGTATCGTCGATCTATCAGCGACGATCGCACGCCGAGTGGCCCTGAAACGTCCCAGCTGATCGAAAAAGAGGCTCAAATTGATCGCGTGCGATGGGAATGCTGTGCCGATCTGCTGCTGTGCACTGTTCGTCGAAAACAATTAGAATTACATTGATAATTATTGGATAAATTTGTAGAATTCGTAAACCGGGTTTCCGATTAGAAGAAATCGGTTCTGATTTAGTACCGGAGCACGGTAGGTGGCTATAGTTTGCATCGTTTCGAGAAAATGATTTTCACGGACAGATTAGTAGAATATAAGACGATCGAGGAAAGCCAGAGAGGGTCGCGTTCCAGCTTATCGATCGCATCCCACGATCGATTCAACGTTCTTCCACGAGTCGCTCTGGAAATTTCAACATTGTACGATCGACGTTCCGCAAAACATAAGTCTGTAAAAGCTCGAGCGGAATGCCCGGCGCGATACCGAGCTCGTTACCGATCCGTCGCGAATTATGAAGTCCTTAGAGTCGGTCGGTGCGTTTTTTCGTGAATCGCGATCGCGAGGTGTTGTCCGATGGCGCAGCAGGCTCCGGACGATCGCTGTTATTTAATCTTCGAGAGCCTCGTTACGCGGCAATTATAAAGCCCTCTCGGATCGACGACGAGTTTTTTAACCGACTGTCTTTTTTCTTGTTGTGGACAATGAGAGAGGAGCGAACAGAGACGAAGAGACGGCAAAGAGAAAATAACTGGTCCATTTTATTGTTCCTTCTGAAATAGTCGCGAATATCGTATGAACTCCTAACCGAGCCTCTACTGGTACGGAAATATAGAGGAAGCGGCGAGGTGACCGTAACTATAAACACTATAACACTATAAACAGTCGCATTTAATTACATTTGTTCTTCGCCACTTTTATAAGACTTACTACACATAATGTACATTACAGACTATTCCACAGTATAGTGAATAACGAAAGCGTTAGTAACATGGTGGGAAAGAAAAAAAGATTAAGAAGACCCTTAGGCATGTAGGTTACAAGTACTTAGAAAGGCTATCATATATACGCACGCCATAATATTGGGTTCAGTTATTAAACAAACTTTGAAAGCGGCAAATGAAATACTGCTTTGGAAAGGTTTTGCATATCTGTACCCTTATGCGAACTACAGTAGCATTGACAGAGCGGATTTCGGGGCGACGCGAGCGCAAAAGTGACACTATTTCGACGTCCACGATTACAGGTTAATGGAATAACCGCGTCGACGCGCAAGACGGAGCGTATCGTTCGGAAGCGAGGGCCACGGTTCTATCGGTCTAGTTCTTTTCCTCGTCGACGGAGACGTTCCGGGTGGCCAAGGTGACGGCTTTCAGCGTTCCCGATGACATTTTCCGCACGATTCTCCCGGCTCGAGGCTCGAATGGCTTGGTGGATACCGAGGAAAAAGGGCGAGGCGGCGCATGGTGCCCGCGAAGCAGCGAAACGCTTTCGGAAAATCCATAGCGTGAAGGAATATACAGGGTTCCAGCGTGGCGGAACACAATGGCGCGTTGTTAGAAAGGTAGGGCGATAAGAGCAAGCAAGAAAGAGAGCCATTGCTGGGGGAGGAGGGTCTGGGAAAGCTGGAGAGAGAAAGAGAGAGAGAGAGAGTGTGTGTGTGAGAGAGAGAGAAAACTAGAGGAAGGAGAGGGAGAGTGAGGAACAAGGAGAGAGGAGAGCTTGCGGCGTCGGTCCTTGCCCCGAGTACGTGCTTCGAGTGACAAAGCTTCCAGCATGAGACCGACCGACCGACCGACCGTGCGGACGCCGCGCCGCACGGAACGATACGGCGCATCAAGGTCCTCCACGATCGATAGGCACACGCTCGTCCAAAATCTGACGCTCCTCTTTCTCATTTCTTTCTCTCTCCAAACCTCCTGCTCCCGTCTCCCCGAAAACCGCATCGAGATTCACGGAATTCGCGGATCTTCTCGGACCACTCACAATTTGAGAGCAGTCTGGCGTGAACACGTACCTTCAGAATACTATACCAAACTGGACAATAAGATGATCATGAATGAACACGGGCGATAGAAAGAGTGTCACCGTGCTCAGCAACACAACGCCTCCTCCATCAACAGGGGCACTTTGATAACCGGTGGGGGTCTTCGTGGCCGAGTACCTGCGAGCAAGCGTGAACTGGCCCGAAGCGTTTGACGCGCTTAGGCAAATGTGGCACCCACTACGGTACCGTGACGCTTGAATGGGGCGAGAGAGACGAAGAGAACTCAGGAGAGAGGGAACGAGAGAAAGGACACGGGGCGGCGAGGGCAGAAGGCCGTGTGATGTATTTGTAAAAAGGTGTCGGCTTGGAACTAAGAAGGCCCGCTTGAACTGCGCCCCGAGGGAGCGTAACCGGCGGCAGGGAGGTGGCAGATAAAAGAGAATTGTATAAAATGGGGTGTACGGCCCCACGAGGCTGGCCAGGGGGGGCACAGGAGCGGTTGAAGGGAGTTGGATGCCCGTGGGGCACCCTGGAGGTGCGAGCCACGCCATTTTACAGCTCTCGAGCTCTCGTGAAATCGACCAAACCAAGCGAGACAGTCTCGGGACAGGCTGCGAGAGCGAGAGAACGCAAGAGAGCTTCGAAAGATGCGAAGAGAGGCGGCGGAAGGGGGACGGACGTCGATCCGATCTGTCAAATTTCATTTCACGGTCCCGGGAACCGACACGTCCGGCTCGATGGGGCCAGATACCGATCTGCCGACACCTACGTACATACGCGCGCATCAACGACCAGCCTCGATCCCCTAATCTGTCACTGTATACTCCTGCGCGACGCAGATCCTGCGGATGATCATCGGGGCGCGTTCCTGATGCAAGAGACACGAAAATGTTGGGCCCCGATCGAACAACCTGACCGATAAATTAGATCGCTCGAAGCAGATAACGATGGAGATATTGTGACGGTGGTCGACTCGTTTCGCGATACCTCGGCGCGGAACGGAGAAGTCGCTGTTGGATCAACACCATGACGATACTTCGTGCATTGTCTAAAGCTGAACTTCTGTTTTCTACAACATACCCAAATCGCCAGTTCTTCAAATCTACTGTAGGTTTGCAATTGAAATTGCTGTTGAAGGGAAAGTTCAGTCGTATTTTAATGAAAACATACAATGATATTGTATAATTTCCATTATTCGTAACAACTTGTTGCCATCTTTCAGATAACATATCAATTCCTGTTTCCCAAAACACTAGCAAACATGTGTTCTTCATTTACAACAAAGAGACTATTTTAAGCAGAAGTTTCGAAGAAGAATGTTCCAGAGATCTCAAAAAGCGGACCAGGTATCTTTTTTCGAAAAAAGTGTGATTCAGGGCACGAAGCTGTCTTTCGATCTCGATGTCCATCGGCGACGAAGCGAATCCGATGCGATTACGTATCCCCGTAACGAGTTTCCTTTTTTTCTCTCTCAGGCGTCCCAGGACCCGCCCTTCGACCTAACGAGCGTAATCTGTCATCAAAGCACCAGAATCTCTCTCTCTCTCTCTCTCTCTCTCTCTCTCTCTCCCTCTCCCTCTCTCTCTCGGTCCTGAGGAGCGATCGTGATCGCAACACCCCCAGACATTTGATCGAGCGACAGCTGTCCCCGCATCGAAAACCAAATTATATGCTCAAAGGATCGGCGATCTCTATTTAGATTTTTATCTGCGGCCCCGGTGATGCAACGCGCTGACAAAGTGTCAGCGAAACAACCGGCCGATCCTTGATCGTCTTTGGCAACGGGCCTTAATAGCAGGACGTGTGAACCTCGAACGGCATCCGATTTCCTCGCAAGGTTTAATCGCGTTTTCTTCGGGGAAGCGATAGAGATCTAATGGGGGCGCATACGGGGTGCGTTTCCCCATAGAAATAACGTTCTCGGACGTGGTCGTTCGAAGGTGTTCAAACGGAAAAGCTGGAAGCTAAATGTTCATAAAAGAAAGACCCAATTTTATTTCACCTTCGAACGTACGATACTCAATAAATGAATGGATTGTTAAGTCTAACGAATATGAATGTTACGTGTTATACGTTTGTAATCAATATTTAACCAATAAAATAAAACCATACAGCGTCAATAAATTATCTTTTCTCTTCTACGACATTTTTGGAGATAAAGACGTTTCAATCGCTGTAACTGTAAAGAAAATGTTACGGCAAGGGGTAAAAAGGAGACTTTTTAATATCCAATCGTCTTCATCAATCACTTCAATCTGAAATGCTTAATGATTCGCAGCAGTAAACAAAAATAGGGGTTGATAAATGAAGGAACAAAAATTAAAGTTCATTTATTCCGCAGCAACGACCGAGCCCCAATAAAAAGTCCAGAAAATTATTTCAACCGCGTGGTCCAGTTCCGTGGCGATGGCCGTAGTGTCCGGTGCAACCGATTCCTTTTTTGCCCCGGGCTCGCCTAAGTGGCGAAACGAAGGAAGGAAGCTACGTAACGCAGAAACATAAAATTGAAAAGTTTGACGTACGGCGGTTTACGGGAGTTTTAGAACGTAGTAAAGTCGCGCGTTATTTCCCCTTCCGCGGGTCGTTATATTTTTCTTCTCGCAGTTCACGGGGCTCTCGGCGAGTTTTTGTCCTGGACGTCGTTGCCCGTTCCCGGGCCGTTTGTCGTTCGAGCGAATCATCCTTCTCTGTCTTTCCCTTTCTATTTGGCAGTTGGTCTTGCTTTTCGTCGATTTTACGAGTCTCCGTCCTCCCACTGAGCTGCCACTTTTCCGCGAGCCATTGGCCTTCGCGAAAACTGTCTCGCATCCCCTCGAATTACATTCCCCGCGAATCGGACCATCCGTGAACGATTCCTCGTTCGCGAAAACATTTCGATTCGTAAACACTCGTTCATCCCCCAAATGTCATCAGCGTCTCCTGTTTCCTTACATAGCCGAGTATAATACCAGATCAAGTCACAGATCACAGATCATAGATCAACCCCAAACCCTTAACCCTTAATCTGTCTGACTTCTACGTCACTCCAACAAGAAGCAAATAAATAAAAAACTTAACAAATCCCAAATATTTATTACAAAATTCACTGAAGCATTAACGTTTCTTTCACGGATACTCTAATAGAGACAAATTTACGTTTAACAAATTCATAAACCTCCCCTGTCCGACTTAAAACATCGTGCTAAAACAAACTACAGTATCTTCAGCACATCATCTAAAGTATACGAAGACCTGAGCAACGTCTCTGGTGCAGCGTTTATTAAAACCCAATGTAAGATATTCTCGGATTCGCGATTACAAACGGCCGAAACGACTTCGTTTTCCTCATCGGACTATAATTAGTACGGGACCAGAAATTCTGTGGGATAGAATCGTGGTGGTTGAAGGGACGAGTCTATGAAAGAAGTTGTTCGGCATTCCGTGTTCATTGAACGGCCGCATTCCATTCGGGGAGGATCCCCGCGGAACGGTTAATTATCCTCGGATTTTTGGCTGAGTATCCGAGCGGCAGCCCCGTTCGAGGTCGTCCACGAGGGTTTGCCGAAGAAGAGAGTCTGGGCCTAAGGGGTTAGCTCGATGAAGTTGGACTCGCTAATGAAGCTTGTCCCCTTCCCCTTGGTCTAAACGAGTCATCGCCTCCGCTTCGGATATATTTTATTGCGCGGCCGGTCTGGTTTATTATCGCCACGGTCTCTTCTTTCTCCCCCGCAATCTCTCTCTCCGCGTGGACTCGGGCTCCACCCTCTCTCCCCCCGGGATAGTCAGCGCGTTAGGCGTTTCTGGCTAGATCGCAACCCTTCCATTCCTCACGCCCTGCGATCCACCCTCTCGGAGAAAACAGTGGCGCTCAACGAGCCGTTCCATCGCGCACGAGTTCGGCCGATAGAAAAGGGTTGTCGCGAGAATAGAGATCTTGATAAGCTACCCCTCTTCAGGGCGCTTGGATAAATCGCGGGGTTGCGCTTGCCGCGAATCGCTCGGCACCCCCGCGTTTTATTGACCTACATTAACTCTTCGCTCTTTGTTAGAGGGCCCCAACAGGATCCTTTAGGATCTAAAACGTGTAGCAGAGCTAAGTTTTCTTTATATTAAATATTTAAATTAATTCTTAGCTCTTTGTCAGAGGACTTGAGAATTTTTCTACGGGAACTAGAAGATGGTTAATAGAGCTGGGTATTTTTTAAATTAAATATTTCGAACTGTAGCTAGCCCAGACCTACATAGATTAATTCTTAGCTGTATGTCAGAGAACCTGAGAATTTTTCTATGGGATCTAGAAGACGTCTACTATAGCTAGGAACTCTCTCTATTCTCAGAATGTGCAAGTAATTGCTATAAAAACCTTGCCTTCTTCGTTCTCGTATCTTCATTGTCGACTTCTCTTGAACTATTCAACGTTTATTGTCTCAAAGAGTTTTCCGAGCGAGCCAGAAGCTTTCAGGAGACTAGAGCAAAGACGCCTCTAGCATTTCGAGCGAGTGGAATCTCTAATGGGTCTGTTTGTATCCAAGATCTCGGTCTTCCGGAAGGCGGATCTCCCTGCGCGCGAATTATTCAGGAGATATGAGAACCGGTGGCTTTTAACGGGACGAGCTTAAAACTATAATGCGTCCTAATCCGGCAATATCTCATGCTGTCTTGCGGGATTCGTCGCTCACGCGCAGTCGTCCCTATTTAGTCGATCATATATATTGCACCGTTCTCATCGACGGATCAACCCCTCGGTGTGTTTTCACCCTTTCCTCCCTCTCGAGTTATGAACCGTTTTTCTCCATCTAGCCGTGGGATTCGTCGCTGGACGGTTTGCGGACCGTTGACGGACGACGATGACCAAGAGAGGAAACGCGAGAGAGAGAGAGAGAGAGAGAGAGACGGGGATTCGTCGACGGAAGAAAATCCGTGGGCGGACGGAGTGTTACCGGGGGGTGTATAAACGGGAGGAACGGTGCTCGACGGGTTCTAAAGCGAATGATTTACGAGCGAGCGGTCTCGGTGTGGAAGCGGAGTCGCGGTTTCGACGCGCGCCGTGCCCCGAGGTAATCAAAATCGCGGTTGCGACGGAGCGGATAGCGGACGAGGCTGGTTCGGGGGTGGTACTAGACTCGGGGGTTGGAACCTGGGGGTGGCCGGGTAGCGAGCGTCTTAGCGGGCGCATCGGCATCTGTTCGCGAAGGAATTACGACGTAACTTTGTCTCCCAAGATAGCGGGACGGTTTCTCTGGAGCTGAGTGCTGCTAGCCGGGACACACGTAGTATGAGGCGATGTGGCGCGATATAGTTGGTGGGATCCTTTGGATGGAGGTTAACGGCGCTGAGGAAGAGTAAGAGGAGGAGGAGGAGGTAGAGGAGCAAGCGAAGGTGGTGGAGACGGTAGGAGGGTGAGGGCGCGAGCGAGCAAGCGGCGAGCACGAGAGTGTGCATGATGGGTGAGGCTCCTCAGAGGCTTGAGTTTCCATTGGGGTTGGTTCTTGCGATATAAGCTCTCGCAGCCACAGAACCACCAGCCAGCCGGGGCCCCCGAAAAGCCCCTCTAACCCCCTCGAAAGCCCGGCTCGTCTCTCGCAGGCTCCACACCACGCAGCTCGCCCGCAGACCCCTACGAGACATACAGCATACCCACTATCACCCACAGATAGTGGTGGTTCGGGTCGTCTCTCGGTGTGCTACGGGGTGTCGCGAGCCTCATACATATTCAGCGAATGCATCACCCTCTCGTACCCGCTACGTAGCCCACCCCCGCGCAGCCACCACCGCCACCACCGACGCCGCCGACGATGCCGACGACGACGCCGCCCGCCACCTCGGCCAACCTCGATCCTCTATACCCAGACCAGCGGTCATCTATTGACCCGACATCCCTCGGGGCATGTACCTAGCCACCCCTGGACCAAACTTCCACCGGCCGAAACCCGCTGTCCTGCTACTAAACGAGAATTACAGAGCAGTTTTCGGGACCGATTGGTGTTTAGACGGGTCGTCAATACCGAAAAAGCGGATACGGATTAGGTGACTGTGCCGGCATGCTTTTCGTAGCGTCGATGACGTTCGATGGGCTGTTGGTTGGTGTTTTACGAACTTGTAATTTCTTTTTCCAAGCATTTAGTCACGTTCAGTGGTAAGAAAAGCCTTTTGCAATTGCATCCCTGGAATGTGTTGAGCGGCAATAGCAAAACGATCAGGAACCGGAAGCCCATCTTCCAAGGCTCTATCCACATCGAGTGGCCCAGCAGCCACTTAAAATTGCAGCTTCGGGATACCCAACGAGGTGCTAACAGTTGAAACGATGCACCGACGAGTGCATCATCGGGATCGCGGTGATAGTCGTCATCGTTGATGTTTCTCGAAAGGATAGGCTCGCGTGGACGATGTAGGCACGCGAGCGGGTCCTACCGGCTCTCTCGGGCCCGCTCGGAACGTTCGGATAAAAGGGGAGGGCGAAAAGAACAGGCAACGCGGACCGAAGGCGCGCAAGAAGGAACGAATGAACCGAGGCCAGGTATAGAAGCCTAAGTATATACAGGAGGAGGGTATTAATGACGCACGCGTGTTAACTCCGGCACGTGTTCATAATATTATTTATTATTTATGCTAAGTTATGCGGAGCCAGTCCATGGATACCATAGGCTGGCCAGCGGCCACGGTCTGCCGTACGTCTGTCGGTGTGCCGTCATCGCTCGGCATATTTATATCAATTACGTGTTATTCCCGCGGCTCGGATTATTATGTAAATGGCTGTTCTCTGTCGCTTCGGATGTCAGCGGAGAGAGCTGGCCACACGTCGCCCAGACAACGATACCTTTTTCGAGCTGAATCGACGGTTTCGATCTATCGATCATACGGTTCTACTGATCTCGAGGTTCAAGAAGATCTCAAAGCTTGAAGAATGAGCCTGAGGTATCATCTTAGCGGAGTCCATCGATTTATTGCAGCTTAAATGAAATGCTACAAATATGCATCCCAATGAATTCGATCAGCGAATCATGTAGTGTTTTTCCTACCAAGAACCTGAAAGTTTCGCAAATTTCCTGCTGCAATCGCCGCACCGGTGCGGCGTTTTAGGTATATCGGCGCGGCGGTCCGCGACGGGTCTCCGACGATCGATCGCAATTCCAAGTAGGCTGCCGGTCGGTGGTGATAATGACTAAGAAGAGAAACGTCCGGTAGCCGTGGGCCCCGGGTGTCTCTTTCGCGTGTAACCGAATAGCGATGCTAATCTTGTCGCGGTCCGTGGATACGTGGAACGAGAGGGGTCTGCGTGTCTCGCACCCATCCGGGAGGCGAGTTCCAGTTCCAGTTCCAGTTCTCTCTTTCTCACTCTTGAAAGAGAGAGCGAAAGTGGGAGAGAGAAAGAGGAGGGGACATTGCGCCGGCTTTGGCTCTACTCGGGTGTCCGTTTCCAGTCCTAATACCCTTTATCGCGAATTAAGATGTTGTCAGGGTGTGGTAGCCGGCTTCCCCTTTCTCCGAAACGACACTGTTGGTCGATTCATCGGATCCGTCGTCGTATCGGCCCTGGACACCCACACCACCGTAGAACCCATGGTGGAACTTGGCGAGCTCACGTACGGGGCGCGCGTGGACGCAGGTGCGCTTGTGCCCCGGCGCGTCTTCTTCCGACGGGAATCGTGGAACCGGGTTAATTATTACCGGGAACAGGCAATAAGCATCGGTGGAATGCGATTCACCGGTCCGATTTAACGAGACCGGCATGCATCTCGATTACCTACTGGCTGGGACCCCGTCCGCGGTGCCCCAACGGGAAAGTTAATCACCCTCGGCACCTAGCCTGCCAGAAAACAGGATACGAAAACTGTGTAACGATTCTTCATGGTCTATAAAGTTCCTGGAAGCGTGGCAGCGAACGGATCGACACTTGGAGAAACCTGGTCGGCCGAGTATCGGGCTGCGAATCTTCTGTTTTCAATGACCTAGGGGAAAATAGGGACTAGATGGATTCTAGAACTTGTTCCAAATTGGCTCGATTTGTTCTCTAGATATCATCTAAAGCACCTGTACTCTCTCACTGATGTCTAGATCATCTAATTGCTCTAAGACCACTTCTTACTGTACTCTAAATGCATTCTACATGTCCTTCAGCTATGGAGCAATCATCAAATATTCTTATGAAGCTATCCCCTAACTATTCACCTGCTTAACCCCTGTCCTTTAATTGTTCTCCAATTCTCTAATTGTTCTCGGATTGTTTCGTAGCTTATCTTCTATCTATTATCTAGCTTGTATTCTAGATATCCTCTAGCCATGCTCTAGCCCTAATTATGTCGTAGATAACCTCTCGTGTATCGTCTAATTACGGTCTATCTATCATCCAACAGTATTCTACCTTGTCTCCTACTTATCCCATAATTATTCTACAACTACAATTTTCTACCTTTTCTGCCGTTTTTGCCTTTTCTACCGTAATCCAGCAAGTACAGTACCTAAATCGAATGTCTAAAGCTCGCCGTGTGCATCTTTCCTAAAAAGCGCGGATCATTTCGCGAAAATATGACAGCGCAAACCGTACTCAACGACTAGTCCCCGTCAAGGGGCAAATTTATAGTATTCCCGGTCTGATAAAATCGTACAAATCGTCCATGCCCAGTAAAAGTCGCGGTTTCGGCCATCGAGTGTTGGCACCGAGGAAACCCATCGGTTCATGTCGTCCTGTAATAAATTCGTACTGCGGCTCGTACAACGCAGGATATTCCGTTTTGCTTGGGATCCGCACAGTGGTCGGCACGTCGTAAATAATCGCGCGATGCTCGCGAGAGAGTAGTAAACATTCAATAAACGAGGGAAATCCGTTTATGGGAATGCGTAATGCCAAGGAGGCACACGCGGCCGATACTAGACGTCGGCTTTTACGGTGGGCGAGAGGTGGAGGAGAGCTGTGGATCGCCGAAAGTAAAAATTATGGTCGTCACTTATCTGCCTCTTTAATGAATACGACATGCTTCGATCGATAAGCATCGGCCAATTAAATGGGGAATTAACCCCTTGCCTTGTAATATCCTGTCGGACTCGTTAAGAAGTCTTCGGGACAGAATTTATTAGACACGCGGACGTCATTTATGCCTTTTAAATTGAAACGAACCTAAATAACATTTTATACCAAGTAATTACGTACGAAATGTCTTCGTTTTGTCGCAGGAAACTGTTAATCAGTGTGAGATCGTACGGCGGGGGATTAAAAAATTATTTTACTTGTACTTACCCTGTTTCCTGCTGTCGAAAATTGTCGAGCATCGTCGGGAAACATTGTTGGTTAAAAAGTTGCTTCACTGTACCTTGTGTTTTGTATCGTTCCAATTTTTCTATTAAAGAGGACCTAGAAATTGTTAACAGGGTCGATTCTGAATCGAAACATGAATGAAAATGGATTCGCACGACAGTGAGCATTAACACAGGTTAGGACAGCGGTTCTTCCGACTGTGTACGGTCGTCGAAGCAGGGGATCGGCATTTTACACTTAGAAATTGCCAGGAATCCCAGGTCGTTCGAAAAAACGGAAGAAGAGGGGTAGGTTGTCGGGACTCGGATATTTGATTAAGCTTGTCGGGTAGAAGAAAGAAGGAACGAACGAGTGAACGAACGAACGGTTGTCCGGCTCGCTCGTTCAATTTCCCAAGGTGCTCAATTTCCATCGTGGTCTCTTTTGCCAGGGCGCGAATATATATCTACGGCGAAGGATCGTCTGGACGCGGCAGAGAAATTGCAGGAGCGACGATCGCAATTTATCCGCGGATACCTTCGGCGCGGAGCCGATGATCCATGAGTGGCCCGGAGGAAGAAGTGATCCAGTCGGCAATCAAGGAGCCGGGCCGGGGCATCTTCGATCGGTTATAGCAGGCCAAGAGCCACGGTGGCGGCGGTGGCGGTCCGCGCCGACAGGTTTATCAATGCATATTGGAAACAAGTTGGCCGTTAAAGAAAACGTTCAGCCGCACGCAAAAGGAAGCTTGCTGTCGAGGGTTTTGGGTACCGACCTCGACGCTTCTCTTTCTCTCCATCCTCTCTCTCTCCACCCCGAAGTACAACGAGGAGGGATAGGTATTCAAAAAATACAATATTGCGCAGGCTTCTCTTAAGTTTGGGTACTGCACTCCATTTTTATATAGCTTTATTTAACTCTTTGCACTCGGAGCTATTTCAACTCGAAAATGAAACATTTCTTCCGACCTAGTTCCGTGTAACCCAGAAGTTATAAAAGGGAGAATGAAACTTCTATTACTCCTGCTTGCTGCAAACAGTTTTCATTTCGTCTGGGTCTGGTCAGACCCAGGTCCTTCAAACTCTAATTTACCTCGACAGGGTGTAGATAGTCGAACAAGAGTAGAGTTCCAAGACGAAAGACGCAGTAATCCATTAGTATCGCTTTTAAGGCCCCTGGGATTGGGCCCGGTGATCGACCGAGTCTGCTGCGTCCCTGCCCGTCCATGGGGGGCTAAGCGTGGGCCCTTATCTCTCAATTCACTCAGCGAACGAGCGAGGCGCTTCTTGCTTCTACTTCGTCGTCCATCCTCGTTCGTTCCTACGGTTCGCCGATCTCTCGACCAGCCAGAGGAAGAAGAACGAAGAGAGAGAGAGGGAGAGAGAGAGAGAGAGACAGGAGGCAATAGAGGAAGAGAGGACGATGAACAGGGTGAGGAGGAGAGGGTGAGGAAGAGCGACGCGGAGGGTTCGGAAGACACGGCTACCGGAATCACGACTTAGCCTTCTCCACTCTTCACGGATCGACCCGTTATCTCTCCGGCCATTTGCATATTAAACTAACTCACAGCGCGCGGCATATTTCAGGGAGTGAGCGTGCGAGCGTGCGCCCGAGCGTTCGATGCCTGGCGCGGGCGGTTGCCGGTGACAGTGTTCGGCTGGCTTCGAATAAAATTCACAGACTGAGATAAACAATTTTCTTCCATTCTCTAGAAAAGAGTTCGAATTTGTTGAATATTCCGTTAAAGAAACAATTTTTCTGGAACTTTCCTGGCAAGATGCTATTCTTGGATGATCTTTGAAAAGCGTTCTCGTGAAACAGATTAGCAAAATAGAAACTGTTTGTATATATTTCAAGGCACTTTCCTAATCGTTTCAACGGGTTAGAAATTATCCAATAACGTTTTCAAACGGATTAAACCTGTTCACCGTTGAAGCTCTACTTTAACATTTCTACATGAATTTTTTCGAAGACATTTCCGCGATCACGATAGCGATTGTTCGCCAACAAGGACATATTCCTAGTCCTGTTCCGAAACGTTCGAAGTCCATCAGAAGTCTGAAGCTAATGAACGCCGACCAGTCGATTGCAATTGAACAATTTCGCGCAGCATCCCTGACCGCTTAATACCCCAACCAGCCTAGCCTGACAAGGTAAGCTACGGCAAGGCAAGGCGACGCGTCGTGCGAAGGTGTGTATCTAGCCGGAGCATCCTCGAGTTACGGCACTTTCCGTTCCGTGTCCTGGCGTCGAGCGTGATCATCGGATAGAGAGAAGGTGGCAAGAAGCCTGGTCCGAGGATCGATCGTCCTCGGCTGGTCGGTTCTATCCTCTCGGCTGGTTCCCGGTGAGAAAGAAGAACCGTAACGTGGTCGTGGCCAGGGTAGAACTTGGCTGACGAAGAAGAGAGTAGAGGAGAGAGAGAAGAGAGAAGTCGTGTCTTCTTCTTCGGTATTCGTGGCCTCGGTGTTGGTCGGTGTCGAAGGTGTGTAGGAGGAGGCTCCACGGGGGAGTCGAAGGGGGTTAGTAGCTAAGGTAGGTAAGCGCTTCATTAGGCCGCGAGAGCTCCCTAATTACACACGGCCTCATTAGCGGCTTCCACTCTCCGCTCGCCCCACCTCGCCCTCTGCTCCACCGCTCTGTACCTTCTACGTGTACACCCTGGGACCTCTCTCTTCCCCCCCCCTCTCTCTCTCTTCATCCTCTCTTGTAGCCATATCTCTCTCCTCGTCCTCTCTCGCAGCTATATCTCTCTGCTCGCAGATATACGAGGGGAGAGAACGCTACCATAGAGTAAGTGAGAGAGAGAGAGACAGAGTGATTCAGCGTCCAACGGATAGACGGACGGATAGACAGAGACGAGAACAGCTGTGGTAGGTGGCTCGAGGGGGCGGCCGAGAGAACCAGCGAGCTCGAGGGAGCCACAACGCCGTGTTCCCTGCCGCAACGAGCCTCCCGACAACCGGCTGCGTCTCTGTGTCTGTCTAAACGAGCCACCAAACCACCAAATGCTGCTTGATCGTTCTCCCGAACACGCCGGAATTACGCCGATCCACGCCCCCGCCTACCGCCCCCAATTATTCCGCGAAATCTACGGATTTTTCCTTAATCTTGCACCCCTTCATCACCGAATTTCAGTTTTCGATGGTGGACACGATTATTCAGCCTTGTTGTATTGCCCTTCCACGGGCTGAATTTGTTTTGCAAATGGAGAAGAATTTGGTGGAGATGATTTTTTAATATACAATTTCGAACGTGTGTTGCGAGAAGTCAGTACTTTAAGATACATGTATCTGTGCCTGTAAGGAAAAACACCGCATGTTACAAGTTCAAGAAATTAAAATTAAATTTTAAATTAATTTTTAAATTAAAAAAAATTAAATTTGTGTAGGATTTACGTATTTACCAGAAAAAACGTCATGACAACAAAGTCCGGTGTGAAGAATTAGTGATGGAAACCATAAACGGCAATATCTCGAAAGAGTGAAAGTTCCTTGTAACCACATGTATGTATATTATTGTTGTTTTGTTCCCTATATTCCTTCGTTGTCTAAAAATTAGAATAAATAAAATTCTTGACTACAATTCAAGACCTGTCTGAATTCATTTTGAATATTTTTTCGCTAGCCACATTCATTCATCAGATTTGTTCGAGCAAGTAATTTACAAAATGTTTACCAGCGAGATTGGTTTATTAAATCTTTATCAGACGTCGTATGGGGAAACGTTTGTAAGACTTATTATCCTACAACAAAATGATTTGACAGGCATCCGGAACGTCCACCATTAATATTACAAGCGATGTACAAATTGCCAATATCCGTGAGCGCGGAGCGTCAGTAAAAATGTCTCCCGAACGAAAAAATCGACAGCTGTCAAAAGCGAACGCGGTCGCGGGAAAACCGTGTGTGCAGACACGTCGAAGGATAATTGTGATTGGTAATATTTTGTGTAACGCCGTTCTCTGTAAACGACAGAGAGAAGCGTGCGTTGCACGGCCGGCTGCTATTAAAGAACGTTAATTACACGATTTCGAAGTTTAATATCGGCGAACAAGGCGGCCGTTGACGCGCGTGCCTCGATTTTCGAAAGACAGGCAAAACGCGCGGCTCGGTACGGCGTACCGAGCGACGGCACCGGCGCGATGACAATGTTTAATTTGACGGCTGATCGATCCCTGTTTTATTTCGCATTACGCGGTTTTGAATTTTCATTCCGTATAATAGCCCGGTCCCCGGTTAATTTTTGAAGGACAGAAGGGGCGTGTCAATCGGGCTCGCTCGCTTCGCGCGAAACCCTACATCGATTTCACGGTGCCGCGGGAATCACCACAGGAACCCGTAAAATTAATCGGACACGACGGGCTGACGCGTGTCCATCGAAAATTCCGCTGCTCTTTGAAAAAACAGCGAAAAAGAGAGAGAGAGAGGGGGGTGGAAATTCGGGAGCAGTGAATGTCGGCAGAGGAGATCACCAAAAGGATTCTGACGACCAGTGGATTAATCGATGTGTATACTGAGTATATTTAACGCTAAACCTATCATATATATCATATTTTTCATTTTACAATTATTAAAATTACGAAGTTTTGTTTACATGGAAATTGATTCGGTAAAGGTTTTTTATCTAATCTCATCTTGGGATAAAAATTGCAGAAAATTTAAAGAAACAAAGCCTTGTCATTTTTATATATGTCGTTTCATTAAAAAGAGTGCTTTCTGTCCGCTTTTGCCGTCGATTGAAAAGTCAAAATGATTATGTAAAGTGAAGAAATGCTGAAATACTATTTAAAGACTCTGCGAACACTGAGTTCTCAAGGCCTTATCAACCAGTAGCTATAAATTAGCGGGCATCGTTGGTCTTAACGACGCGTTAAGCGACGTTTAAAAACGACGGTCCCCGTGTTCGGGGGTTTACGTTCGCGCACCCCCTTCAGCCCTGTTGAAAAGGGGTGACTTACCGTCGCTATTTTCGATTTCCTCGTGGGGGAGAGATACGAAAGGGGTGAGCACAGCTCGGAGCGCGGCGAGACGTTTTAAATGCATAAATAATCGGCCGCCCACCCGGCAGCAGGACGCAGAGAAACACGCTGCCTGGTCCCGTTGCATTTCCGGTCGACGTCCTATCCACCGAACTGTTAATCGATACGAATTGCCTCGCAAGGTATCGGCCCGTGGATTTCCCTCGATGTCTCGCACACCCTCTTCCAATTAGATAACGCCAACGTGTCGCGATATTTAAAATCTCCCCGATTGCCTTTACTCGACAGGCGAAAATAACAGCAGCCCCAAGATTCATTTCTTTCGACATTATCGAATATCTACCATTTCAAAGATTGCCTGAAACGCAACGATCCCTGCTAAAAATACTATAAAAAGATTTGCCAATTCGAGTCTTATTTGTAGAACCTCTGCAAGTGAAACGAGCGCTAACCCGTTGAATCTGAGAAGAGTTGAGTATTGTGGGGGTCAGGTCGGAACCAGGCGTTGGTGGTACATCGTTCTCCACCGATGGAACCTTCGGAACCCTTTGGAACAGGCTAAAAAGCCATTAGGACTTGTGATCGCGCAACCGTTGGCGCGATCGCGTTAACGAGCCCAATCGATCCTGTTCGATGTTGGTTCGACTAGACGCGTGGTCCAGAATCACGTACGCAGTCAGGCAAACGTGCAGGCTAGCGTTCGAGCCAGCCAGTCAGGCAGAGAGTCAGAGACAGGCAAGCAGAGAGAGAGAGTGAGAGAGAGGCGGAGAGACAGAGGGGGCAGGCAGAGAGGCAGGCAGGCAAGCAGGCAGGCTGGCAGGCAAGCACGCACGCGTCCACGTGCATAATGGGGGTGTATAATACGCGCGCGTGGAAGACAATGGACGCATTGTGCAGGTAGATACGTATACATACATGCAAGGGGCGTACAAGCCGAGCGTCGTTTGGGCATATTGACAGACTAATGATCGCGCGGAACAAAGGCCAGACCGTCACGTGGTCACGTGGTCACGTGATGGACCGTTTCCGGCGCGATGAAACGCCGCGAGGAGGACCGCGAGCTGCATTCAACCCCGACCGATGCACCGGACCGACAGACGACACGCATCAATCAGCCAGCCCGACCGAAACCGCCGAGCCGAGCCGAGCCTGAGGAGTCTGCGCGAGCCGTGCCTCTTCTGCCCCCGACTTTCCTTCTTCAGGATCCACCTAACCGACCATACTACTCGCTCAGATACTCCTCGCCCCCGGTCCCTTAACTCCTCGCCTACAGCGGGATATTAATCGCGCCGCCGGTGGTCGACGACAAGTTGCAGAACGGTTTCTAAGAATCGCTGCACCATTTTCCGCGAGACCGTCTTCTTCTTCTTCTTCTCTTCCCCCGATGCAGGTGAGATGCTAAATGGTAACGATGCATTCACGCTTTGTTCGCAAGCGAGATTGTTTTAGATCTTCTTTGCGTTGTCCCGTTTGACAAATGAGTGTCGGCTAACTGTGGGAAGATCGTCTCACGATATACAATATGGAATAAAACATACTATTCGATATTATTCCAAAAAAATATAACAAGCTCCATGATGTTGCAGTAATAACTTGACGCGACGAACATCAAGTTATTACTGCCGACATAAACTGGTTTATAGTGTAAGGTGAGAATTCCATTATCCACTGCCTAAGTCCATGATAACCCTGATCGCTTGCACGAACGAAATAAATGAAACTAGTGTGAATCGCAGAAAATTCGCGCGGCATTCAACGCGATAATAACCTCGCCACCAGGAACATTGTACGAAACGAAATGTTAAGAACCATTCCGGACGTAGCGCGGCTCTTAATAATCCCGCCACCAGAAACATTGTACGAAATAATTGCATAGTCGACTGCACAATGGTTCCGAGGGCGCAGTGTGCAGCAGGCCTGTCGGCGCGGCGAGGGTTAATCGCTGGCGACGGTCGACGATCGTTAAATCGTGGCTCTTAATTGCCACGATCCCGCGATCAAAGGCAGCTCTCATCGTAAACGCGGCTTCGTTTAGCCACGGTTTCCCGTAGGAAAGACGTTCCCCGTTCCGGGAACGTCTCGCGTCGCGTCGCATCGCTTCGTATCGCAACGTATCGCATCGCTGCCGTAAATCGCTCTGCCGGTTTATTGGATAATCCCGCGGCGTTAATGTGTCGCTGGCACGACCCCGCTAGCGTCTTTGTCTGGTTCGCGATCCTCCGAACAGGATCCTCGACGATCTTCCTCGATGATCCCGGAAGACATCCCCTAACGCGGCTCTAACCCGTCACCCCCTCGAGGAGCGTGCCAGCCGGAGCTAAATCCAGACATATGATGCGCGGAGCCGTGACATGCAAATCTGGTCAAAGCCCGCCGCCATTACGTTTTCAAATCTTTAAAGTGTATTTAGACAGTCGGGGCCTGGTCAGCACAGGACACGCGATCGGCTGAAACGTTCGAGCACCCTCCACGACATTTCCCTCGAACGTGTTTCTTCCACTGATATTTCTCGAGCTTTCACCACTCTGCTTACTGGCAATTTTCTAATAGTCTTCTTCAAACCGGAGATCAACAGTCGGCGGACTAAACTGTTTAACCTTCACTCTGTGCGCATACAGTTGGTGTACAAAGTATTCGTACATCTTTCAAAAACGAATAACTTTTCTCAAAATTCTGTTAACTAATGAGATTACAAAATTTAATTGAATTCTCTATGAATCGGATTAAGAAACTTTATAATTTCAACAGCATTCCTAAGAGAACTTTTTATTAGTCTGGGGTGCGTTCACAACCGTATACTTAAAGTGAAGGTGATAAATCACAGCAATTTCATTCATAACTCTACAACATCATTATAATTTCAATAATTCTGGAACAAGCAGTGGTACATTTAGTGGACGGCTCTAAATATATTTTCAAACGATCTACACTATGGAATTTCACGTGAAAACCAGCTTTCTCGACCGTCAACGGAAAAACAATATTTTTCAATGGTTGATGAATAGCGATAAATAGTAAAAGAGCGAAACAAGACGGACAGAAATGAAAATTTCCAGTCGGTGAATAGAAATTGTGGCGCCTTGAGGAGATAGACGGGTTATGGCGGCGATAATCGTAAAGATCGAGGCTTTCTCGATCGCAGACGAGGTAGCCGTGTTCTTGGAAGCCGGCGACGGTTCCACGGAGTGGATCGGCGGGGCAAAGAGACGCGTGGCCGGCGTAAACGCTTGCGGATCGAGCGGTGCGATCGTTCGACGTGGACGATCGATGTCCACAGTCGGAGACGAGTTTTTGCCACACGCTCCTGCAGCCCGAGCAGCAGCAGCAACAACGTCGACCGTTTATTTCGTTTAACTTTCGATTCGCGAAGCCGCGCAGGGCGGTCCGGCCCGAACCTGTACGCGTGTGCAAGCGTGTTCTGCCCGTTCCCTTCGGGAGCCGCGCAACCTTCGCGTTTTATAGCGGGGCCAATTAATGCGGAATAAAAAGTAACCCGGGTTCGAGGGTGGTCGACACCCACTGTAGATCGCAGAGATCTTGCTCGGCTTCGATCGTGATGATGGAGTTGCTTTAGCCACAATTCGATACGTCGCGAGATACTGTTCCCGAATTTTGTCAAAATTCCTTCAAGTTCTTTAATCCTCTCGTTCCCTAGACTTTGCGGATCTTTATACAAAATAAAAATTGTCTGAAACAAATACCATTTCTCCATCTCTTGTCATCCTTTAAAACAGCTTAACAGAAGAAAATCTCCAAAAATTTTCTAGGACTGCTATTTGTGATATGATCCAAATTTTTTAAGTACGGTACACTTATTTTTAAAAAAATCAATCAAATTTCACAAATGCTTATTGCATAAAGATGTATTTCTGTTTGTTTTATAGAGGGTTGAGGTATAGTGTAAAGAACAGTCTGTTATAGCTCCGAAGAACAATGTATCTAAAATGGAATGATTTAAAATAGCAAGTGTGTAAAATCCATTTGACTATGTTTGATTAGCAAATCCATTAGTGGCATTTGTTTGGCTGATGAATCTGCGATGAAAAAATTTTTCCATCATTTATTGTGAGATTTAATTGATGATTGTGTGAGGACTGTACGTGTATAGACGTTTTTATGGCGCACAGTAGATGGATCACCCGAAATTTCATTTAGCAGAGCAAAAGAAAAATGCAGCGAGGTCGGCGCGGCAAGAGGAAACAGTTCTGATAAGAAGAGAGACGGTTCCAGCCAGGCCCGTCTCTTTTTTGTTCCTGCAATCCCACGGGTCTCCGATTCCTCTTCTCTCCCGTAGTCGCGAGATCATCGGTACAAAGAGACGAAACGCGATCGATTCGCGGTATTCCATTTCTTGTCGGCTCTGATCGCGAACCAGTCGTTTCACAGCGGTGCTGACAGCAGAGCCTGGTCCTGGATTCCCACTTTTTGGCAGGGACTGGTTCACGAGACGGTCGCGCCGCCTCGACACCTTTGTGCGCCGCGCCGGAGATGTCTTTTTCCGAAAATCGTTCAAACTAAAATCTCTCTACGCGGACTAAAAAATGTTTTCCGTCACTGAAATTATAATACACTTCAATATTGAAATCTTCCTTTTGTAATAATCTCTTCAAACTTGATCTACGCTCTTCCCGCTGTTTTGTGGAACTTTGGTTAACAAATTTTTTGATAACTAAAATCAATATGAATTTAAAGATTGAATCGTGCCCTTTATAGCAGGCAATCAAAACCTGCTATACAATTTTCGATTGCCGCTTCATCGATCTTTGAAGTCTTCCATTGCGCCATTCGATTTTCACAGTTTGGCATGGAACGGTTCGCGAAACGTGCGGCCGACACCTTCGCGATGCCTTTCAGCTCGAGAAGACGGTACCGGTGCATCGGGTCGGCATCTCGCACGAGGCGGGTGAATTCCTGCGTCCGATCGGGTCCCGGCCCGCGCCGATACCCGCGTTTGTTCCTGTTGCATGAAATAATAAATACGCGGAGCTGACCGAATGGTATTGCGCGGGGCTAAACTGACTCGTAAGCGTGGAAGCCGTGGAACAATGGGCGCGGACTCGATCGAACAGTTGGGGGGGGCAGGGGGGTAGCGAAGGGGATACGATGAAGGGGGCTATACTAAAGAGGGAGGAGGAGGAGGAGGGTGCCGGTCAGGAGGAGCCGGGAACGACCGTCGACACAATGGGGACCAAGTTGGCGGTCTGACCTCCGACCTCCGGCTCCGCACCACCGGAGCACCTTATTCGCATTCGCATTCGGATTCGTCCGTTCGATTGTGTGCTAATGCCTCGCGCGGTCTCCGCTACCGCGGGCTTTGCGCCGCACAACACACCGTCTCCGTCTCCGTCTCTCCTCTCCTCTCTCTCCCCTCCCCGCCCGTCTCCCTCTTTGCGAATCTAGCCGCTTTCTTTCTTTTCCCGCCGTTTTTGCAAGCCGCCGCGAACCCTTCTGAAAGATAGCCGCGCTCTCGCGTTCCAGATGGAATTTCCATCGTTCGATCGGCTACGGTCCAACTACGGCTCTCCTTGGGTCACCTTTTGAAGCATGGCAAGATTTATCATAGTACGACTTGCAGCTGTGGATTTTATGCACTTATAACGAACGTGTGTAGACCCCTGATTGGAAAATATAGGAATAAGAATTAGAAAATTAGTAACTGTGTCCTAAGAATTGTAATGCGAATTAAAATGCGGATACGTTAATACACGTGTATTTAAACATACGTGAAATAGTATACGTGTATCCGTGTACTTAAAATGACACCTACTGAAGTACGTGTACGTGAAATACACGTGAAATAGGGATCTAGCTACGTAAACGCGATTGCGGCCTGGATAGATCTTTTATCTAACGTTTTTGACTACTAAAAACCCCATCGCATGCATTATCGAGAAATGAGAAGGCGCATCACGCATCCTTGCGATCCTGGAAACGAGCCTAGCCCCTTGCTTGGAAAGTGTCGACGGTAGTTAGAACCGAGTAGTTTAACTGCGGAAGACAGTTGATGCTCGATGAAATGAAGGAAAATGGTGGATCAAGGCTGGCGGGTGGTTCGAAGCGCGACGGGTCGCCTCGGCCGGTTCTGGCGGGAACGCGAGAGAATAAACCGGGTTTCCGGTGGCCTTGCACCCGAATTTGAAACTTTCCCCGTTAGCTGGAGGCTGGGGGCGGCGGGGAAACGGCGCGACCGACTGGCAGAGGGGTCAGGGTGGCAGGGACCAGGGGTGGAACGAAGGTCAGTGTCTGCATAAAACCACGCGAGCCTGGAGGCTACAGGCTGTCGGGTTCGAGACTACCGCCGAGGCGTTTGCTATGCGGGCTGCGCAGCCCGTGGCTACGTGCCCTGCCTGACGAGCCACGACTCAAATTCAACTCAAACTCGGTTTTCTGCATCTGCTGGTCCGCTTTCCCTCGTTGCTCTTCCACTAACCCGGCTCTGGTCCTTGCTGTCCGCGCGTCTCCTCTTCTCTATCCTCTTTTCTCTCGCCCCCTCTCCTCATCACTCTTCTAGACGCCCCCATGGACCTCAACTTCCGCCACCGACTGCCTGTCTTACCTTTCCGCGTGACTGACCGTCGTCTATTAATTTCGTACGGATCCGGTCGCGCATCTTAATTCAATCGCTTTCCTCCTCGCTCCTTCGATTCTTGTTTACTGATCGAATGATTGCAGCTGACCCTTCGGGCCTGGGCTGTTTTGCCGTTCACCTCGACCCAGGTGCCATTTAGTCTTAGGAATTATTGGTAATCTTTTGGGAAATTGGAATTAAGGAGAGAGCAGGTGATTGTGAGTGTTCATCATTTTCAAAAATGGTTATTGCGAGTCCCAGCATCCTGCACGTGTCAGAAAAGCATGTAGTTTATTCTAACTGAAAAGAATTATCATTCATATTTAAAACAGCCCCTCCATAATAATTGTTCCAATGTCACTCTACTTACATTTCGCTGCTCCGGAAGTATAATGACGCAACTGTAAAATTTTGTGAAATTGACTTTATTATGTTGGCGGGCTCAAAAATGCATTTACTAGATGTTTGTAAATCGACATAATGTAAATCGAGGCTGGTATTTATTGTTTTATAAATTGAAATAACTTAAAAGTTGCAATAATAATCCCCAATGTCTATAAACTACTCTCATAGAATAATTAAACCGAATCTTCAATTTTTGCAGTTGTGTCATTAGACTTCCGGAGCAGCGATTTACATTTCATATTTTTGTAACTTATGTTTCTGTAACCCACGGTAAAGCTAAATAGGGGATGATTGTACAGGAGAGTAGTCTACGGTGTAACACAAAATTTCTATTCACAATGCTTTGCTTTCAAGAAAATCGTATTTGAAAATCCGTTCAGCGCTGGCACATTAGCATACACGAGAAGTAGAAACAGCCAGTCATGGACAGACCATTAGCCGACGCATTCGGTAGCACGCGTATCTTACAAATTCCCTACCTTGTTTTTCATGAAAACAGGATGTCCCGTAAAAAAGTTTCTACTCTACTTTTTTAATCCACTTGTTTCCCTCGAATCTAATCCTACTATCTTCGTACATCTAGAATGTAAAACTCTGCGAGAGTTTTTGTACCTTCAACATGATGGTGCTCCCCCGCATTACAGGTTACCAGTTCGCCAGTGGTTAAACAATCGATTCCCACTATGTAATTGTAGGATAGATCGGTAGAAGAGGTATTATTGAGTGGCCACCAAAATCACCAGATCTAACTCCAGTCGACTTCTTTTTGTGGGGACACTTAACGTCTGTTGTTTATAAAACACAACCAGAAAGCGTCAACAATTTGCGTCGCAGAATTGTGCAAGAATGTAGAGCTATTCCAACAGATACCTTCAAAAATGTTCGTTCTGAATTTGAGAATCGTCTGTATTATTGTTTACAAAACAACGGAGAACATTTTGAAAGTTTGTTATAGTTATAAAGTAATTACAAACTTTCTCGCAGTATAAGTATGACTCGCTCTACTTCTCTTTAAATATCTCCGAAACTAGTGCGCGGATAAAAAAAAAAGTATCCCACGAAAATTGCTAGTCTTTTTACGTACAATAAGATGCCATAATAAAAAATATAGGTTTCCATTTGAAAAAACAAAGTTGACCTTGAAATAGCCTTGAAAACTCCATCCAAATAAAAAACTAATACTACCTCCTTCTTTCCCCCTTGAAATCCTTGGACACGTGTTTTACACTTTTTTGATATCTTTCATACTTTTCAAGATATTTGGCTGGAAAGTTTTCAAATGAACACCCTGTATATGCCCATAATTATGAAAGTGGTCTAAGTGATATATTTCTTGTTACGAGATATTTAAAGGAAAAGGATATTAACACTAAATGACTATCTAACGGTTCATTTTTCACAATATCGTAAAAATTACATTGAATTAATTTCGTTTAAAATAATGTGATGTGAAATAACTGATAAACTCACTTTTTTATCATTTTCACTTAAATCACTTTTATAATTATGGGCATATATTGCAACGGTTTCAGTCGACTTCTTCCCTTGAAATTTAATTTAACATTCTTCCGATATCTAGAATAAATTCTTTCGAACATAGACGAACTGAAATCTTCGCCGCAAGATTGATTGCATCTTCGAAGGAGTCAGCTATGCAGCTTCTCCGACTGAAAATCGTTTCATTCGGTTCGACGGACTCATTCATTTCCAAGAACATTCGTCAAACGAACGTTTCCCCCGGCAATAAAATTCGCGCGGCTCCCAGGACGTCATCGACGCCGCTCGAAATGTAGCAGGATATGCAATCAGTGAAATAACCGGGTGTATAGGCAGACGCGGGCGCGGGAAGGTTGAGCGACAAGCGTGACGGGTCGGCGAAGCGGCCGATTACCTGCCCGGCGATAATTAAACTGAACTAAAAATCCAATCTTGTCGATCCTCGCCCTGAATGTTCCCCTACGGGCACCACGGTTCTCCGTGTTTTTCCTACCTCCCTGTCGTCGCCTCCGTCCTCGTGTTTCCCTCGCTAATCACCGTCGAATAATCGCTTCCGGTCATCCTGGTTTTTCGATAACGACTGCGATCGACAGAGATTCCACCCGAGATTTTTTCACTCGGCCATTTCGACCACACAGTTGGCATTCTCCGCAGATCCTTTCGTCTTCGACACTTACATACTATTTACTTTTCATTCCTCGGTTCTTCAGCTCTCTTCACTTTCTTTTTTATACAGATTTTTTAATACTGATAGCGCAGTTTGATCCCCTGAGTTTACGCAAAAGTATATAAAATGTAGAGAAAAAATTTGTCTCCATAAGTATTTGTGAGATTTTATTGCTTTTTAAAAGATAAGCATACAATACTTAAACAATTTAAAACATATCTCAGATAGATTCCCAGAAAATTTTTGTAAATTGTCCATTCGTCAACTTTTGCATTCCGTTTTTGTCAGCCTGGGGTGCATTTGCACCCGATAGCACAGAGAGGAGGTTAAAGAAAGGTGGTTGAAATCCGCAGTTGTTTCGCCGGAAGAAAAGCTGGGCTGGAATGAACAACGTGTCGTCGGGCGGGAAGAGCGTACACAATGCGAACGGAAATCGATTTTTCGAAAGGACGGAGGTGGTCGGCGAACGACGGCAACGGCAGCGAGGCACTTAACCTCCGTTTCGCCGCGCGATAGCAGCAGGATCAGCTGACTAGCAAAACTGACCTAATTATTATGCATTTATTCGCGCGTATTCAAATGCGCCGGACGGCGGCGGTGGCCGTTTCGTTTCTCTCTCTCGCTACCTCGTTCTTTACCACGCTCCGTTTCTCTCTCTCTCTCTCTTTCTCTCTGACTCGTTCTTGGTTCTGCGCGTGTCCCTTTCGCTCTCCTTCGCACCAACACGCTCTATTCTCACAGACGATCTCAACGCGCGCATGAACGCGGTTCTGTCGAGGAAACGGCCGCGCGAATTTTTCTACTGGCACGCATTGTCATCGAAATTAGTCTTCGACAGCATCCACTTTTGATGAAATTGTTGTCCTTAACAAAGTCATGTTGAAAAATCATGTAAGCAAGTCAGAAAACCAGAACGTACATATGCCAGAACGGGATCTTTGTCCAATTTTCCATCAACATAGTTGGTTTATTTGAATTTTCCTTTCAAATGAGTTCATATATGTACAAGGTGAGTCACCTAACGTTGCCACCTCAAATATCTTTGTTGTTTTTACAGATACGTCAAATGTCTGAAGGACAAAGTTGAATGGTAAAATGGAGCTCACACACACATACGATACAAAAAAATTTTTGTTTTTATGTAATTTTTTTTTAGAGATATAAAGTTCACCTTCATTTTTTAAAATGGAATGTCCTATTCTTTTATTATACCATAGATCGATAGAGTATGAAATTCTGAGTGTAAAAGTGTTGATCTTTATATGTCCTAAACCTAATAGTTAACGAGATATTGTCGAAGCAATTTTCTTTTTTCTTTGGATAATATCTCGTTAACTATTAGGTTTAGGACATATGAAGATCAACACTTTTATACTCACAATTTCATACTCTATCGATCTATGGTATACAAAATAAGACATTCCATTTAAAAAAATGAAGGTGACCTTCATATCGCTAAAAAAAATTACATAAAAACAAAAATTTTTTGGTATCATATGTGAGCCCCATTTTACCATCCAACTTTGTCCTTCAGACATTAGACGTGTCTTTAACAACAACAAAGATATTTTATCATGTACAAAGCAGATCGTATTAAAAAACTTTCAGCGGTGGCGCTGTGGCACTATTCGATTTACGCGGTTTTTCGACTTACTGTAATCGTAAACCTGCTAGAGATGAGCGGTTATCCCGCTTCTACTAAACAAAAATGAAGGTAACACAGAGAGACGGTTCAGCTGAGAGATCTACATCGAGAATTTTTCCACGGGCACGCATTGTGGAAATCGGCGTCGCGTCGGTCGGCTTCCAGTTTCGGTAAAATCGTAGTCGCTAACAGTCCCGCGGTCGTGGCTGGATCTTGATCCATTGCGGGAGACGCGATCGCGATAAGAATCGTTTATTATCGCTACAACTAGGGCCCGCGATTTAGAGCGATCGGCTAATTGGACGGGAACTATGCGATCGAGGATTGCGAAATCGATCGCTTGCCTGTTAGCAACCTCTCTCTCTCTCTCTCACTCTCTCTCTCTCTCTCTCTCTCTCTCTCTCTCTCTCTCTCTCTCTCTTGATTGCACTCTAGCGTGCACGGCCGGCGACAGCCGTTCAAGCTTCAAGGACGAATTAGCGGAAGCAAAAAACTTCGCGAGCGTATACAGTCCATGTTTTTTTCTGCTCGTGCACACGCGGCCCCTCCCCTCTTCACCCCTCGATTTTCCGCTGCACCGGCGATCGACGCTCTCCTTGAACCGCCGATTACACCTTTGCGTCCGGTGCCACCGATATCTCCTTCTCCTCCCTGCACCTCGTGCGTCTTTCCTCTTGAACCGAGAGGTGCGAATGTCCGTGACACCGGACGTAACGAACGGGGACACGGGAGTTTGCCGTCATCGCTACGATTCAACACGGTTTCAGAATCTTTTTTCGCTGTGCAGACACCTTTATGTACCAAGTTTTTCTGAACGGCGTATTCTCTAAATATTGTTTCATACAAATTGGCGAAGCTCGGAGGAGTGTTCCGGAGACTCGATTTTCTTCAGACAATACCGTTTCTCATTCTGTGTTCAATCTAGGCTCCGTCTAATTTAGACCATCGAGATGTGCAGTGAGAAATACGTAGTGTATACGTCACTGAACTGTAAGTAGATTAAGTTGGAGAACTGAGTGTGGCTGTACTTTAGGCTTTTTTTGGCGAGGATTGTCAAAGCATCGATATCCTAGAAACAATCCAATGATGAGTAGGCTGCGGATCTTTATGCAAAATAAAAATTGTCTGCATCGATTGCAAGAAGTAGAAACCAAATAGAATGTTAAATCTTCCGTTAATGATTTTAATAGAGGAGAAATCATATATTGACATCTTCAATTTTTAAAATATTTCAACAATTTTGAATATCATCTCAATTTTACTATAAATGCATAAAGATCCGCAGTCTAATGATGAGAATAGAAAGCGGACTCTCTCAGTATACAATAATTAATTTTTCTTAACTTGAAACATCACATTTTCTTCAAATTCAGAATAGAAAAAGAGGATGATGGATTGCCAAACGATCGTAGAAAATCTCAATTCACTTCTTATGATATGATGTATGTACGATGAATGCCGCTATCAACGAAGAGAAGTGACAGTGGCATTTAGCTACTTTGTTGGTCGTTTAAACATGTAACACGTGACACGTGACATTAGTAACATTTTCAAACAATAGAGACTCTTCTGTGAGTCAAAATTAATTCATCCATGATTATTCATTCTCCAACAGCTACCAAACGCATCGGCTGATTATTTCCAAGATCTAACCTAACCTAATACCGTCGTATGCATTTGTTGCACTATTGTCCACATTGGCGAACATTGTAGTATGCTCCCACATTAAGAATCTTTACTTCCTGCTTCGCGGAAAGTGGGGTAACAAAGTTCATCGGGGAACAGTGGAAATCTACAAACAACTTATGTAAAAATCATTGACAAACAATTACGATGTATTGTGCTCGTGAAACGATCATTGCGTGCATCAGTATATCTACAACTAAATACGAATATGTAGTGAAAATCGATTTCCATAATCCAGCAAAAAAAAATTCCGCAAGAACAGGGCACACGAGTTACACATTTTCGTACTATTATTTAAAACTATTTTTACATGCGCATGCTTGATCGAAATCGCTGAAAATTTCAGTGTCGTACTAAAAGTAAGTAAATCCTGTAGAATGGGAATATTCTAGGTAAAAAATCTGTTGTTTTTGGAATTAAAACTGCTTCTAGTGCAAAGGATTGAAGAAACAGCACGGACCGCTTTCACTGGAATCCTCCGAGAGAGATCCGAGACCCGTAAAACGTCTCAAAATCCAAAACAACGGTTCTAAAAACGGTCCTGCGTGCGAGCGACATCTCGAGCAGGATTCAGGGGCAAAGGAGCGTCGCGGTGTCATGGAAATAGGCGTCGGGGCTTGTCCGCCTTGTCTAGTCGGTATTTCGGTCGGTCGGTCGGTCGATGCTTCGCTTTCGCCGTTGTGGAGCGTGTGCTGGGTTCCCTGTGATCCTACGGGATGCGAGAGAGAGAGAGAGAGAGAGAGAGAGAGAGTATGCGGGTATTCTCACAGGCTCACGGGGCGGACAGGGACATAGGAGGGTGGTTGGTCTGTGTTGGGGTTCGTGTACACACGTAGCAGCGTCCAGGGAGGGTCGCGGGAGGGCGTCTCGGCGCCATGCTGATTTGCATGCGCCGCCATGACGGGCGCCGCCGCTCGAGGGGGGTTGCGCGACGCACGGGACATGGGGGGAGGGTTTCGGGAGGTTGAGTGAGGGTTAGGAGGGTTCGGAGGGTGAGCATCGATCGCTTTCTCCTGTCCGCCCGCTGCTTTCAACCCCCCTGCACACCCCTCCGGTCGCCAACTACCCCTACCGCCCTCCAAAAGCCGGCAGCCGACAACCCCCACAGGCTCCTCACTCTCTCTCTCTTCTCTCTCTCTCTCTCTTGCCCCCACTACCAGGTTTTACATTTCGCGCTCGTTTTCTCTCGCAGCTCCGTTTCTTTCCTCCGTCCTCGTTCATTTTCCTCGCTTCACGCTGTGTTATCTTTTCCTCGTCCCTCCCTCTCCCCGCGCATCCCCCGCCGTTTTTCTCAACCCCAGCAAGCGCGGGAGCGCGCGCGCGAGCGAGCGGACCGACGCAGCTCAACCCCAATAACCGACGCCGACGTCGGAAACCAGAAAACAACGGACCCTGTTCTCTATCTTTTTCCATCTCGTTCTCTCTTTCATTCTCGCTCGTGTTTGTTCCCCTTTTTCTTTTCCGTTCTTTCTTTCAGGCTCGTCGCTTCTTCTTGCTCTGTTCACCCTCTCCCTCTCTCTCTCTCTGTCCTCCACGCTTATCATTTTTCACGCGCTCGCGAGAAAATTCCCTTTCGTCGCGGGTGAAAGCGACCCGAGTCTCCGATCGAACACCCTTCCGGTTACTCGAGCTCTCCTTGCTTCGCCGTGATAGTCGTTGGTAGCGTCCAAGCTAAGCGTTCTTTTCTGCAGAGTTATGGTGAAATTCGCAGAACTGGTTTTATCGAGATAGACCTCGGTGATAATGATTCAGCAGATAACGGACTTGACCGACAAAGATCGTAATCGACAGTGGTCTAGTTTTGATCTAGTTCCTGTTGCTTTCGTATTGTTGAAAAAGATTGAAAACCGATGCAAAGCTGTGTAGAGTAGTTCTGGAAATAAGATGCTGCAAGGATGTCTGGCCATTGATCAGCCTAATCTACTCGTCGCTAAACAGCGAATTGTATGCATTTCTAATGAAGGAATTGTTAGCGTTTCTTTCTGGAATAAAAACACAGAGCTCAGGGAAGAAGGAAGGTTTGAAGCGGGGAAAAAACGGATTGGGAGCACAAGCGGTACGAACAAAGGACGCAGTCGTCTATTTACTTATGCGGCCGCGGATGAGTTCCGTGGGGCGGCGCTGCATGGCGGGTGCAAGGGGTCACTGCCTCTAGCTCTGTTTGTTTTCGTTGGACCACATAGCGTGATACGTTTGCGTAATGCGCCACGTCCGTCGTCCTTTCCTCCCCCGCGATCCGCCCGCTCTGTTACCGCTGAGGGTGACGCGAGCTGCGCCGGAATCTGCCCGACGATAACTCATGCGTGTTATCCTTGGATGCGTCCTCCTGCGTTCTTTTATCGTGGAAGAAACTTCCCGTGCACCGGTTCACTTCGAACGCTCGAAAATGGACGAAAATTCGAACGCGGTTGGCGAATCTAAGAATCTTACATGTTCCAACTGCAGATTTTGTACCAATCTTCATCTTCTGAAAGTGAGTAGACTTTTTGTAAAGGGATAGTAAGATTTTGATTACCTTTGACGTACAGTAGATTCCCATATAACGCGATGAAAAAATTGTTTAAAATTACTGCATATTTATATCTTGTGTATTGTGATTTTTCGTTATTACAGGACCTATATTATGAAATAAAATGGTACTTACTAATTTTTGCTAACGTAGTACAAATTTTCTACCTGACTTGCAACAAACTCCTCAACAGAGTAGGGCAATAATCAACTAATATTTAAAAATGGCCAATAGTCTTTTTGAATGTTAGTCATAGCAAAATAGTCATTAGTCAAAACTTTTGTCTATGACTAATATTAAAAAAAACTATCAGTCATTTTTAAATATTAGTTGATTATTGCTCTACTCTGCTCCTCAATCAGCTTTTGTTTGTCCGATACAATTCTCAGTTGCCTTTTGTCCATAAAATTATCTACAATTCTACAAGAATGGTGAACATTGTTTGAACATTCTCCGTTCGGTAACAATAAAACAATAAATCTATGACGATGAGATGACGGATTTCAAATTTTTCCCGTGTCACGAATGATCGAGATTTCAGCGAGGCTTTCGCGAACCGGAACAGAAATGAAGATTTCAATCAACCGCTGATTCTCCGCTATGAGAAACCGGAAACTCGGAAAGAATGAAGGTGTCAGAGCATCCGTGAATCGCAGCTGTTAATGTGTCCCGTAACACGCGGTCGGCCGACGTGGATGATCGCACGCGCGTGTAATAAGATAATTGACCGTTCCGTTCGGCGACGAGCGAATAAAGTTGGCAGGTGATGCCGTTCGATGACAGCAATTTGCGTTCGCCAGCACGCCTAGTAAAGCGGTCGTTTCCGGTCGGAGCGTGTTGCATCCGTGTCTGCGATCGGTTCGAGAAGATCGCGGGAGAGACCTCCTTAGTCAACGGAGAAGATATTATTAAGTCTGCAAGGGACGTTGAAGGGATCGATTAAAAGGCTCACGCTCTGCGAGGAAAAACTGCGCTCAGAAACTGCACTGAAGCTGCGCAAAAACTGCAGCTGGCTTAATCGGGAAACGCGGTGGAAAGCGAAAGTCGCTTAGAAACGACAATATTGTTGTGCTGGCGGAGATAATCTTCAAGATTCAAGCTACAATCTGAGTTTTTATTGAATATTACAACTTATTGAATATCGTTCGCGTTACTAGGATCCTTCTACGTTACTACGATAAGTGGGTTACTTCTAAATATTCATTGCTAAAGTGCGAATGTTTATGGAATTTTCAATTTTTCTAGACTTTTGAAAAAGTGCAAAAAATTAAATCTGATTTTCAGTGGTAGTAGCCTTTGTAGATCTGGAATAAATGAAAATCGTACTAATTTTTCTGTAGAATTTTATGTCATAGCAGTTTTTGAAACTTTTTACACGGAACTTTATGCAAAATAAAAATGGTCTGCATCGATTGCTAGAAATAGGAACCAAGTGAGAAACAGCTCGTCGGCTAGGTAGACCGTGGATTAAAACAGTAAGTAGCGAGAGCAGAAGTATCGTTGGAATTGAATAATTCCAGCGACGCGTCCTCCGGTTGCAAACTGTTTAAATAGTGCGGGTGTCCGGCGATGAGTTTGCAGTAGCAGAGCGCGCAACAGTGTAGCGACGCGTGTTCGAGCGGGTAAATAAAGAGGAGGTTCGATTCCGGTTGCGTAGAACACACGGTAGAGCAGGAATCTCGCGTTTCTCGTATCGCGTCCGTGCGCGGCGGACAAGAAGGGCCAAAAGAGGACAGAGATCGGGATCGAGGGTGAAAAAGACGACGCCGGTGACGAGACGAGCGGGACAGAGAGGAGGAAGACTAACCAGACGGAAGAGAGAGAGCGAGAAAGAGAGAGAAGAAAGATAGAAAGAGAGGGTTACGGAGAGTAGTACGAAGTACGGGGCGAACGGCGTGGACCCCTTGGATGGTTGCCTCATGAAAGATGCATAAGACGACTCACCGGGGGCGCGATAAAGAGTCGACAACAGACAGACCGACAGTCACCCCCTGCGCACCCCCTAATACCCCGATGCAATACACTGCCACCCCGCGTCTACAGGAATACTGGGATGCGGCAGCCACCCACCGCAGGGGGGTGGTTCCCACTATCAATTAATTATAATCTAGATTGATGGATCCGATCCACGTCCGTATCGGAGATTAGTCTTGCTTCTGTCGCGAACGACGCCCGTCAGTATCCACGGCAATAGACAGACTCCAAAAATTCCGACAACCCTCCGTAACAGCCTTTTACGCAGCCCTGGACGCAACAAGATGGAAGAAGATTGCATCTTCGGGTCGGTAATTCTTGTTTATTCGACCGACTGTGTCTTCATTCGGATGTATCTGAGATTCTTTGTCTTGTTTGCAGAAGGGGATGAAAAAGACGCTAATTAAAGATATTGAACCGGTAGTTTGTTTCGGTTCAGCTTTCTGGTGTTTTTTGTACTTTCGAATAAATTATCATTAAATTCAATGCATAAAATCCTAAGTCTAATTGTGAACAACGTTCTAGTCGTAGAAAGTATGAAAATTGTAGTACAAGAGGTAGATCAATATAATGATAATAAAATCTGAAGCACTCAGTAAACGATTTACAATTTGTAGAAATGGGCAAGCGTGTACCAATTACCGAGAGGTTTTCGGTAAGACGTTTCGAGGACGGAAAATTCGAAAATAGTGGAAGCTTTTGGACGGAAAGCTGTATCGAGGGACGATAAGACGAGAGAGGGACGTCGACGTACGTTCCCGAGGTCTGTGGGCTAATGGCATGCAAGCGAGCGATGGCGGCCGCCTCTCGTCCCCTCGCAGCACGGCCGGTCGATAGGAATTAGCATTTTTATGGGTCTATCCCGCTTACGTGCTACGGTGCCCCGTGGCACCTAGATTCTTCGGCGTTGTTCACGCACCGCTCGCGCTTGTCGAATGTCTCGAGCGTTTCGGCTCGCGAATTCTCTCGCGAATCGCCCTAGCAGCGTATCTTTCTCGCGTCTCTCCGCTGAAGATTTATAAGACAAAGAATTGCTGAAGATATAGACCGATTCGGCGAAGGACGATCGATGATGTATCGATCGGGAGCGTTCATCTTTCCACGGACGAAAAAACTTGCACTTGTTCCTGATCGACTTCTTCGGCAAATCGAGGGACTAATTGGCGAGCGTGCCGTATGATTGACCTTCCTCCCATCGCTGCAGAATCGATGCGAAAAAGTATGTTCAGACGTGAATTCTTTGTCGAGCGAAATTATAGAGGTCTTGGATATTCTCAGTTTAACCCGTTAATCTTCTTCGTTTCAACTTGTACGTCAACAACCATTATTTACATCCAATGATGTACAGTTTCAATGCATAGTTTTACCATATGTAAATTAATCTGTGGTCATTCGAGAGCACAAATGTGCCCACAATTATGAAAGTGGTCTGAGTGAAAATTTGACAAAAACGAGTTCATCAGTAATTTTTATAATATTGTGAAAAAACGAACCGTTAGATCGTGCTTGTTATTTCAACGTATACTTTAAACATTTCCAGACAAGAAGTATATGACTTAGACCACTTTCTCATAATTATGGGCAGAAATATCTACAATCATTTCGCTGTTTGTCCACGGAAAAAAGAAATTGAAAATGTGTATGTACATGGTTGATACGCGACCACAGCTGTATCACAAGAAAAATGAACGTGAGAGAAGAGAAGAACCATTTAGGGTCCGTTTATATCGAACGTGAAATTACAATTCCGCGCGTAGCGTAGGAAGCGAGAGTCGTCGGTCGGAATGACCGCGTTTCAGCGTTAACCTCGACATTGTCGGATGCAAATGCGATTCGGCGCGTAGATCGCATCGCGAAGGAGTGGATAACGTTAATGCGGAATCCGCGATAACGGAACGCCGCAGTTGTGCTATTCCGGCTTGTATATACGAGAGAAAGAGAGGTGGACGTTTGGAAATCGCGATACATCGGAAGAGAGATCGGAGCACACCTCGGCGACCTCGTAGTAGGTTGTAAGGGAAGAGTAAAAGCAGCGTCCGTGCTACCCCATAAAGGCCAGCCGGCCAGCCTATGGGGTGTTTAGTGCGTATTACGGGGAAAAGGCGGCCATGGGGGTTCGCGAAAGGGAGCGTCGAGAGGGAGAGAGCTGGGAGAGAAACGAGAGAGGATGAGGCTTGTCGAAGGGCCGGAGGGTCTTTCGAAGGTGAGCGCAGGCGCGTTTCCATGGGCAACGTGTCTATACGCCCCCTCTTTCGCGGATAGGGGGTATATATCCCATTCCAACGCAACTCGTTCCCCCTTTAGTCACTCCATCTCATTCTGTCACCGTTCGTTCTCCGCGCCCTGCTGCCCACTTTGAGTTCCTCTGCCCGGAATCCTCTCCCTCGATCCCTTTCTCTTCCTCTCTCTCTCTTTGCGATTCTTCTCTACAGGCTCCTAGCGACGCCACGTCTACAAGGAATCCCCTGTTCGACGACGGGTGTCGCCGATTTTCTTCGACAGCTAGGCCGATTTCAGGGTCGCGGATCCTGCACCCTTTAGGCTTTTCCTGTCGCGAGCCTCGATCGATTCCGCCTACGTTGATTCTAGATTCAGCATCTTGCCACTGCGTCTAGCAACAACCTGATTATCCTAGATGTCAGTAATGTTTGTCCGTTTTGATGGATGTTATCTTTGAAATTACAGGCGTAGGATTCTTTCATTGGAGGTCAGGTTTCGAGGACGTTAACCCGTTGCGCTCGGACCTATTATATTTGAAACCAAAAACCAACCGTTTCCTCTGATCAAGAATACTTCCGTTCAGCATGGTTTCTTACATTTTATGAAACTGTGTATAGACAGCGGATCGTATGCAAAATCAAAATTTTCTACCCGAATTGCAACAAGCTGGAGCGAAATGGAAATTTATTTTCTTTCTTAACCCCATGGCGTACTTTGACGAGGCAGACTCGTGATGAAGGTTTTTAACAAAATTTGATTCGTTTGTAATCAATATTTAAGCATTAAAATAAACGTAGCCATACAAAATACATACATTTTCTTTTCCCTTCTACGACATTTTTGTGCATTCGTTCTAATCACTGTAACTGTAAAAGAAAAGGCAAGGGGTTAATGTGTTTGACAGGCTGAAAATAATATAGCAAAATTGTTAAATTGATCTGATGCAGTCTACTGATATGACAGAATGGGGGGTTAGTCCGTCAGTCGCGATTTGGGATCGGCGTTTCGGAAACGCGGCTGTTTCGAAGTTGACCCAATTAGAGCGCAGGGTTTTCGCGCGGCGTTTTTCGGCTGGCTGGTAGGATTGTAAGTGAAAAGGCTGTCGGCGAGGATAGGTATTCGATTTGCGAAAGGTCCGTGGCAAAAAGCCATCCCGCGATCCGGCGTCGTCGTCGCCGCGTTCATTTGAATAATATTCGTGTAGCGCGAGCGAAGAACCGCGCGTCCCCGCCGTTTTTCGGCCCGATTCCGTCCTCGTAAAAACATCAGCTCGCGCAGCTAGCTTTCTCTCTCCGTCTCTCTTTCTCTCTCTTTCTCTCTCTTTCTCTCTCTCTGTTCCTCTACGTTGCCCGGGCCGTTTCTGTTCAAACAAAACCACCTTGTCCGCCACGGTTTTTTTCGACTTTACATTCAGGTCCACGTTTTGTTCGGCGACTCGACGACGCACGGACGGATGGCCGGCCGGACAGACGGACGTGAGACGAGGACAGGTAGAAAAACCCGTGGCTGCACCGAAAGTCGAGAACACCGGATGGAACGACGCGACCGCCTACTTCGTCCGCGGGACACGCTCCGTTACGCACGCACGCACTCACATACACACCGAACTATACCATCTCTCTTGCTCTTTGACGTTTTAACTGTTGGTCAGTCTCTGTCCGATCACAAAACCTCTCTTTCTCTCCTTGACCCCATCTTCACCGCCCTTTCCCATTGTTAGTCCCTTATCATTTTTCCACTAATCCCTCTTTACGCGATCTAGGAGATCGTGGTCCCTGATCTCCATCTCTAGCTCTCTTTCGTTGATATGTATTAACATTAATTCAACAACTAGTCCTGAACAAATTCGCATTTATGAATTAAAAAAAAAATCTACCTCGATTTACTATACACAAGTGCTGGCAAATCAAACATTTTACAGCTCCCAGAATACGTATTGTACCTCGAATGAAATCCTTCTTCGAGGAGACCGCAATCTCTGACCAAAAATAAAAAGTCCGAAAAGAAAGAGGCTATAAAGCAATAACTCTATATGATCGTTGCTTATACAAGAACACTATTGTCCCTCCGCACGATCATAGAACTTCTCTCCGTTTCTTATTCTGCTTCCTCTCCTTTTCTGTTATCCTCCGTTGTCCTCTCTGTACGATCGTGGATGTCCTGCGAACCGGCTGGTCCTCTCGCATGCGCGGCACGAGTGCTTTTAAATATATCAAGCGGCGGTAACCGTGTGCCTGGATGAAGCCGAGGCTGCACTCACGGTAGCCCAAGCCTCGATCGTCCACTTTCCTACCTGGGAAACTGTTGCCCGGTGGGAAAGGATGTTTGGAGGTGCGCCAGGATGTCAACAGGACATGGAATTGGCCGCGATCACGATTCCATCGGATAATCCACGAAGATGGATATCTAGACCTCTGTGATCTTCAACTGATGGTCCACTGTGTTCTCTGATCGCAACACAACAGTAAAAATATTGAAAGAATTTCGGGTAAATGTTTACAAAAGGGGACCCAGCTCCGATGACCTTCATCTTCACGTATGTTGTCAAGGTCAACATACCGAACAACTTCTTTTTAGCCAGAGTGAATTTTATTTTAGACAGTGCTCGCGAGTGTGCTGCTGAATTCACAAGATCTAAATCATGTGGCTTGGCAACGCCCCTGGTTACAACTACAATGTAGATGTAACTCAACAAAACTAATATAAATTAATTGTAAGTCGGATACTAAGCCGCATTGTAACATGATCATTAGACCACGGATGTTTATGCATTTTCCAATTTTTCTAGACTTTCAAGAAAGTGAAATGAAATAAAATCCTATTTTTAATGGGATCAGCCTTTGTAGATCTGAAACAGATAAAAATTGTACAACATTCTATCGAATTTTATATTCCAGCCTTTTCTAAAAATTTTTATAAGCCGCTATTAAGCATAAAGATCCGCGGTCTAATGATCATATACGGTATAATTTGTAATATATATGCTATATAAACCTTATTACGGTTTAACGCACAATAAATGGATAAATAAATAGATGACAACATATCTTGACAAGATATTTCAAGGCCTGGGCCCCTTTTGTTAACATTTGAAAAATTTGTTCTAAAATCCAGGCAAGTAATAATGGCAGTCTGCCATTTCTGGTAGCACCGAAAATGTTAACGTTTCTGGAATCGAGTTCGGGCCACGAGATCCCTGGAAAACCAATCGAAGCCGCATCGTGTATTCCCCAATGGGAATTCGACGAAAATTAACCGACGCGACGGTTCCGACGAGGATCGAAGATTCGGAAAACGGATAGCATACAGTTGGCGCGCGGAGACGATCTCACGTCGGGAAATACGCTTGGCTCGTTTGCTTAACCGCGGTCTCCGAGCGCGCACACGAATGCTTAGAATTTCTCTTACGCAACAACCTGTTTTACGAGCCGCATTATCCCACGCGATTCGTGTCGAGCGTGGGCCACGGCATTGACTGGCCGTTGCGTTTATGACGAAGTTAGCGAGTCGCACGATAAATAGCCCCTGAGACCCTTCGGAGCGAAATGCTCGTAGCCACCACACCTCGGAGATCACGATCTCGTCCAAATCTACAAAAAACGTTGCAGAAGAATCTTTTTCCGACTTGAAAATTGGTATATCGATGCATTGGGTTCTCCGTTATGCTTTCAAAAGTCGGACAAGTCTAGCAGATTCGCTGTATAGAAATAAAAATGTTCTACCTGAATTATAACAAGCTGGAGTGAAATAGATATTTATTATCTTTCTTAGAGTGGTTAACCCTTTGTAAAGATGACTATAACGTTATTCAAAATAGTCTTAATATTATTGAATTCGTCTATATTCTATGAATTGCAAAGGTTCCACCGTTACATGAGAAAACAGCTTCAATTTTATGTACGCAATGCGAAACAGATTACATCAAATAAAAATGATCCAGGTTTGAGAAATGTCTTCCAATGTTGTTACTGTTTTATATCACACCTACTCATTTTCGTTATAAATGCATCAAATCCGCTGTCTAATGACGGTGCGTTGTTTGAAATTGTTTGTCAAAAGAATGGGTTACACAAATGAAGTTTCAGTGGTCCTTGTCCATGGTGTTTAATCCAATTTAAGGGAAGCAATTGATGGGGAAATACAGGAAAAAGGAAATTGATCGTAGGAAAACGGTATCGTTGGAGAGGAGGCCAGTTTACTTCCCCATCGAATCGGTAGGAACGCGGGCCGGTTAAGCCCGTGGCGAAGGGGCCCCGGTTGTCGGAATAAAAAAGGCTGTTTATGATTTTTCTATTGAAGCGTAACTAGGTGGCACGCGAGGTGGTACGGGGTAATAAAGTCCTTTACGTGGCAACTAACCGCGCGCACAGAGCGTTCGAGGGTTCTCTCTCTTTCTCTCTCTCTCTCTCTCTCTCTCTCTCTCTCTCTCTCTCTCTCTCTCTCTCTCTCTCTCTCTCTCTCTCTCTGAGCGAGCGCCGGCTGCGTTTACCGTTTACTATCGGCCGTTACAGCCGCTCGTACACATAAATCGCTTTACGATCTGTCGCTAAAAACGGATTTCATGCGAAAGTAGATGACCGGCAGCGACCGCAACCATCCGATCCCGCGGATACCGCTTGGCCCGGATCGACGTGTCTCGTTTTCAGTCTCCTGTGCCCGTTAACCAACGACACGCGTCTCTGACCTCGATCCTGGCCTCGATCTAGTGCACCATTTACCGTATAAACCGGCGCCTCTCGGACCATATCACTCGCAGAAAAATTCTGATTGGTGCCCTGTTAAACGAAAAATTGCAGAAATCAATTGCGCAAAAATCCCGATCAGCTCGAAACACGAACAACCCCACCAGAGGCATCTTCACGCAATGAATTCCCAATCTTGGCTCGCAACTGGTATTAATAAGACGATTGTTGCTCCTCGAAGGCCAAGTTGAGAAATATCAAAGAATCCCTCACCGTCTGAACAGTAGAATGGAAAGCCGCATAAATCCGTGGCTCTTTGTTCCCTCGTTCGCCTCGCAATTTTAAAGATGGTTGTCCTTCAGTAGGAAGAAGAAGTCTGGCGAGTGCAAATGAGTGGTTGAGCGGTAGGCTAGCATTGAGGGCTAGGGGGTGAGAAGGGAAATGGAGGAGGAGGAGGAGGGTTGGCCGCGAACGAAACGGAGGACAAGATGATGGATGGTCCCTCTCCACCCTTGGCTGGGCTACGCGAACCGAGGGCGTCCCGACGCTGACGACGATGCTGACGCTAATGAGCAAAATATGAGGCGCCACCCCCACACTCCTCTCTCTCCCCCAGGCCTCGCTGTCTAACACCCTTCTCGATCCCTTTCTCACCCCACCCGACCACCTCCGTCTCTCTGTTCGTTCGTTCTAACCTCGCGCCAGGTATCGATTGTCGCCCCCGCCCCCACCCTCCCCCTCGTCCGCCACCCCACCGCGTACTCCAAAAGAATAAGATCACGAACTGGGGGTCTGGGAAACCCGGAACGAAAACAACACGATCTATCCGGCTGATTACTTCGCCCTCGCGGAACCCGATGCTTCGGGAAACCGACGAAGACGAGCATGGACTACGTTGACTCTGTCGAAGTTCCACTGTGGATACTGCGAGTCTTGTCTTTGTCTTCGGTCCGAAGTTCCTGCATTGTGATTTTATTGGGACTGTGAATACCCAGCGACGATCATAAGGACTTCATGAAGTTCGAGGAATTTGGCTATCCCTGGCAATTTAAGTGAATGCCTCAATATCGACAAGAACATCATCCAGAGTTATCCTATTCCCAAGATCCACAAATATTTACCGCACCCTGTAATTATGACCGTAACAACTGCGAACTGATCTCCCCATAATGTGCTTATAACTATGTTCAAGTGTAACTCTTGTGGTCGCTAGCGACCTAGATGTTCATGCGACCTGTATAAATGAATAAATTTTTAAAAAAAGTTCGAGGAATTTGGTGGTCGGAAGATTGGGAACGAGAATGCTGTGGTTCTGATAATGTAATATTTGCGTGAATTTTCATGGAAAAGCTAATTTCTACAAAAATTCGAAAATCGATGAACAATGATCACTCGAAGAACAATTCGACGCAACAGAGAGGTCATCGACCGTTGTTTTAGACCAAGATAACAAAGCGTTTGCATAAGCTAGGTCCGTTCCAATCTCTCGGGAAAGTTTTCGCAGTCGGAAGAAGGAAATCGCCGGGAAACAAAGCCAGTGTCAAATAATTAGTCGCGGCTCCGTCCGCGCCGCAAATTTCTCGAAAAGCACACCCCCGGTCGGACGCGACGTGGCGAGGATCGTTGTCCGAGGGGCAGCTGCGGTCCAGGTTAGTGCCGGATGTCCACACTCGTTTTTACCGCGAACGAGGAGAGAGAGAGAGAGAGCTCCGGTCGGTGCAAAAGGGACCCGTTTAATTTCATTTCACTGGCACCGCCCCCGTATTCTCGACGCCCGAAGCGACGAGGCGCTTCGCTCCGCTCCGTTCGACTCCGCTCCGCGAAAAAGGAGCTGGTCGACGAGCAGTTTTACGAGCGTGGCCGGCCTCCCCTCGCTGCTGTCGACGCGGCGCTGCCTCTCGGCTCTCCGCGTGAAAAGATACTCGACGATTTTGCTAGAGACGCCCATCTCGATCCCTCTTTGTCTCTCTTCCTCCCCTGTGTTCCCTATCCTTCTTTCTTGTTATACCGATCTCCGTTGATCTTTCGATCTCCGCTCCACGCGAAACGAGCCGCGTCAATTATCATTATAGATATCGATTAAAGGTTGCCGCCCACTCAACTGTGCACTGAACGACGCCAGCGTTCACTATTTAGTTTATTGCTCGATATTCTCGCAGGCTGATGAGATTAGCCTCCTGAGATTTCTTATATTTTACTGTTAATGAGGTCACTGTCGCACTGTCATTCACAAAACATTCCACGACATCGAAATAATTTAGTCGTTGCAATCGAACTTGCTGAGGTGAAGCGAAACCAAGTCTGTCTAACAGCCACGAGACATAAAGGAATATTATTATATCTGAAATATTAGTAATATTAGTAATGTTATTCGTAAACAAATGAACATCCCCCAATTGCCATACCTTCAATCTACGCATAACCTCTGGGACGAGCTGGGCATACATTCCCAAACGATCACAGTTCGAATCCCAAAAGAAGAAGGAAGCATCGTTTCTCGGAGCTAAGGCAGAGGCAATCAGCAACGTGACACAGCTAACGTAGTTACATGGACGCAGTAAATCCGACACAGTTAAACGAACAACAACCTCGAAAACCAAAACCACCCTCTCGTCCTCCTCGAATAAAAGCGAGCGAGAGAAAGAGGACACCCTAAGCATTCCCCGGCGTCGTTTCCCGCGTATTGGGTCGCCTTATTTTTGCGTTAACGATCCCGTTCCTCCTTCACGCCTACCAAGAACTGGAAGGAAGAGGATCCGAGAGGGTTGAGGAGAAGAAAGAGGAGGAGGAGGACGGTTTTTACGTGACGCTGGCTCGCGAAGCGTTCTCGAAGAGAAACGTTGCCGGAGCCTCGTTAGAAATTAACCGCGCGCGGCCCGTCCTTCTCACCGTTAATGAAACCCGGCCTCTGGGGCGAAGATTATTCGCGGTTTTTGTGCTCGCGAGAGCTTGCCGGACGAGGCACAGAACAGAGAGAAGAGAGAGAGGGAGAGAAGTGCTCCTTCAGTAAGAGAAACCGTGGTTCGCACAACAGAGTAAGAGGGAGAGCCAATTAATTTGGCAAATCATCGCGTCCCGGTGTAAACAGGGTTAGTTCGATCTGTCTTCGAGGTGGAGGGGCAGAAGAGGGTGGTGTAGGAGCTCGACTGGGGATATCCGAGGGTGGATATCAAAGGGGAGACGAGGGATATCAATCCCCGGAAAAGCCACGGGCTCGGACTCTTTCTCTCGCTCTCGCTTCTCGCGCGTTCGCAGTTCTCAACCGCGAAATCCTCCGCTCGAATTTATCGCCGTCGTAACCGAACAGCCTCCTGCTCTTCCTCCCGCCTCTTTGCTCTTCCTTCTTCAGCTTCTGCTTCTGCCGACACCTCGAACCTTTCTCGCGCTTTCACCGAACGACGGATCTCCGCGACCGAGTGAGAAACCACCGGGATCATCCTACAAGATCGAGAGCTTCCCCCGATCGAGCCACCCCCGGTCCTCACCCTTTCTAGCTGGATGTGCTTTCCATTTTACAGGCATATCGCGCCCCGTGCTTTTCCCCGATAGAAAGGGTGCAAGCTGCGATGGCAAATTGTCTTCTGGGAGCGGTTAATCAATTTGAAATGGGAACGAGTTTGGGGATTGATTGGTGCCCGTGATTTCGATCACTGATACATCGTTACTAATTAATTCTTTGTAAAGAGCTAAGTCGGGCAGTTATTAAAAACAATTACTTCATCTTGCGAATACACTGCGGACGTTTCTGGAAAATAAAAATGGTTTAATAAACTGCATGTACAATCTTCAAAACCCCAGAAAATTTTCCAGAGAACGATGAACAAATCGTATCAACTACAAATATTTTCCAACATCCTCCCCTTCAATATTCTACTTCTTCTGCTCCAGGCTCCAGGAAAGATACTCGGTTAGCCGAAGATCCACCTCACCACCCAATGTTTAACATAGTTCTGCCACCGATCTAGATCTTCTACAGCTTCGATCAACATCCGTTTCGGATCGAAGAACGCCATCACTCGCGATCCAGTACCCGTCTTTCCGGCGCGCCGGCCTGTTCTCACCGTGTTCTCGTGGAAGGTTTTCAGGTCGCTGGAATCGAACGGCGCGGCGGAGGCAGCTTCCAGGCTAGCGAATCAAGTGGTTCCATCTCCGGAAGTCTGTCTAATTTTGCGGAGGACGATCCCATCGAGAATCGTTGGAGGTCGTCTCCCGGTTATCTTCAACCACCGACAAAAGCCGACGAGGAATATGAAGGAAATCGTACGCCCCCCCCCACAGCTCGTCGTCGACGACGACGACGACGACGACGACGTCGACGACGAAACCGTCTCTCTTTCTCGGCCGTCTGTCCCCATCTATCTATCTATCCGAGCGGAGCAGCTATCGCCCCGTCGCCGCCGACGACGACTACGACGACGGCGACGGCGTCCCGTCTCTTTCTCTCAAGCACGAGATAGGGATGCCTAAAGGGGGGCGCGCCGGGCACGCGGGGGTGGTTCTTTCCCTCCTGTGACGGAGGAGTTGAGAGTGCCGTTGAATATGCATGAGGGAGCTCTTGCTCCTATCCACCGTCCTAAAAACATCGGGCCGACGCGAACCGAACCGACCGATGCGAAACGATGCCGTGCGATCCGATGCTGATGGCCCCGCTCTGCTCCTGTCGCTCGCCAATCAATGTCTCCGACAGACTTGTGTCGTGAAACCCGGCGCACTCTTCTTCCTCACGGGAAAAAAACCGTCCCGCGAATCACCAATCCACCCCCGCAATCGAATTTCTACACACTCGCTCCTTGCCTCGCAAACCTTGCAGCTCTCCGATCTTACTTTCGCGATTTTGCTTGATAAATTCACCCCTTAACCTGTCCCTCATTTCAAGAACTGAATCTGTATCCGTCAGCGTGAAATTGACACAGTGGAGAAAGATCGGTAAACTAACAAGGTAAAATAAAATTAAAAGTGAATTTTGCTCACAAGAAAATTACTTGCGTCGAACTTCGTTGGGGTTCGTACGATCTAATAGAGTACGAGAAGTAATCTCGGTGACAAAGTTTAACTAAAAAGATTTGTTGATGGTGATTGTTCAAGAAACGCACTGTATTGAATGATCGTAGAAGAGAAGGAAGGATCGCGTTGCAAAGTGATCGAAGTCACGGCGAACTCTCGGTCCCGAGAAACACACCTGGTCCCCGCGTTACGTCCACGTAACTACGCAAACGCGTGTACGCGGCCAGGCTTAATGCATTCAAATGATATTCACTGTGGCGCGCTGACGCGAGTGCTTTCGACAAATTAACGCCGCGTATCGAGTGACTATCTGTCGCTGGCGTGTTCACCGACCGTGCGCGAGAGTAGTTCCGCCGGCGTCTTGCGGATCGAACGGCGTAATTGGAAGGCCCGATAAGATCCGACACCAGATTCGGACCGATTCCCCGACTGGGCCCTATCCGCTTTAACTCTCGCATTGGGCCGCCTTGCTGCTCTGCCTTGCCTGGGCATAACAGTCCGTTTCTACTTCCCATTGAACGTCCCTTGCATCTTCCAATACTTCAAGATATCAGCGCTTTCGATCGGGGCTTCGAATCACTGTTTGGAACTGTTAATGCGAAGGCTCTGATTAAGTCATCTGTACCAGATAATGGTTAGGGTAATGGTTGGAAGTTTTGGTCTTTTGTAACAATTATTAGTAATGTAGGCTCTTCGTAAACCTGTCGAGAATAAATTCATAATGCAGAATCTAAGAATTCTTTAACGTTATCAGCGTATATACATGTATGTGGTGGTATAACAAAAAAGGTTTGAATTTTCCTCCTGATGTAAATCGGTTACTTTATACTAGGGGAATAGTAGTCTGTTCGTCGAAATGGGATACTTTGAAAAAACCACATCTTGAAGTAATAGACAGTCAACGTAAGACAAGTGTATACTATAAATCTTTACTAAAAGATAAGCTGCAACATCCTCGGTATTGGCAATGTCTTACACTGCTAGCATAAAGAAGGCGCTCACCTATCAGCTGGAAGAAGCCCGAAAAACGACCATGAAGCTCCAAAGCGAAAGTGAAAGAGCTTCCTCCAGAGGAGAGAGGGTACACATCAGCAAATTGTTAGCCAGCGGCTAGGGGGTCGCCTCGCAAAGTCAGCGCGGTGGAGCGAACACCGGTAGCCTGGCCGGAGCCAGGCAAATGAGAGTGCAAGTCGAAAGTCCTGGTCCATTAACCGGTATTTAGTGATTCAAAATCGAAAGGCACCGAGGAGGGACGTGGTCCTGTCGCCATCTCTCGGCAAGGTTGGGAGGTGCGGTAGCCATTTTGTTTCTGGAGGTGGCCAGAAGGTCGCCGTGGTGTCGCGGCACACCCGCGCATGTCCATTGGTCCCTCCTACGTTGTCCTCGCGGTGGCGGAGGTTGCGGTGACAGCGACGGTGGCGGCGGTGGCACACGGCTCCTCGCTCTCGTCTCGGCACGCTTCCTCCCCGGGGCCCTCTCCGTCCTCCCCCCTAGCCCCCACAACCGTGAGCTCCCCCCACCATGAGTTTTCCCCTACCTATCAACCCCCTCCATCGAGCGCGATGCCTCCCGTCGAGCCCGCAACCGTCGCGTTCCTCCTCCGACGCGACGACCTCCGTCTCCCCGCCGCTTCTTCATCGCCCCTTCCATCGCCAACCACATCGACTGCCTTCCCCACTCCTTCTCCTCCTCTTTCCTCACGGAGCCGCGCTTCTTCCTCCCCGGCGACGAACCGGCCCGCCGCGACCACGATATTATCACTCCGTTTTACTCGCGATTTATCGACCTTTATCAACTACACCGAACGGCCGACGACGACGCAACCAGTTCCCTCCTCTCTCTCACTCGCACATCAATTGTCTCAGTTTATGCTAGTTTCCTGCAATACACTAACCTTGGACGCTCCGACTCCGCGATTCGACTCCGCGTGACAAATGACCGCCTCCCGCACCTCCGCCCCAGCTTCGCGCACGCGAGATGCAATCAATTTGCGGAATTAAAGGACTCACGACACGCGCCGCCCACGATTAATACCCGCTCCGCTTGTCTCACCGCAGCGAACTGACACTGGCTGCGGCGATCGACGATGTTCAACGTCGAATCTGATGCCTAAGTTTGTGATGATCGCGACAAAATTTGGGCACAACGTTAGTTTTGCGTTGCGAGCTCTAAGTTTTCGGAGATGATGTGGCAAACGAACATTCACTTGTTTCGTCTAAACGCGTACATAATGACGTGTCCTAATTGAACGCCGCATAGCACTCAACTCACTGTCGTTTGGTCGATCAACAAGACCAATTAACACATTTACTGGCGTGGCGGATACCGATCGCCGACGCTACGGATTTGCTTGGAAACGATTGTCATAAAATTAGTGGCACTAAATATCAATTGATTTGGTCCGAAACGAACTAAATTATTACGAGTATTGTTACTTCGTTACCAAACAACCAATGATAATTATTAATTACTCCGATCGTTTATACGTATGAAACAGGCAAGACTCGAGAGTGAAACACGAAGTTCCTGCGCCGGTGAACATGTTACAAGGATGAAAAATAAACAAAACATTCTGTGTACACTATGTTCAAATTAGTAAACCGTGGAGCAACTTCAAATTGCCAACAATTTTCTAGCTGAGGTACATTCAATTATTGTAGAACGTAACCTGAGATGCGATGCAACTCAAAACGGAAAAGAAAATTGCTACCTAACCCAGGCCGAATGTGTGAAACATAAATAAAGTATTTGCGTAACGTTTTCGTATCTAGATGCATAAATTTGTTAGGGGCCAGTTGAGCATTTTGTTCGGTATATCAACAATGCATCAAATAACAGATCTTATGGTCAGTTTCCTGCTTAATCGATGCAGAACTTAATTTGAAAGAAACACGAGGAATTTTTATAAAAATCGTTTTCGGACGCCTACCGTTTAGGGTTTGTAAAAGGAGGATTATTTCGTATTGTTTCGATCTTGTTTCGGAAGAATCGATCAGGTTATTCCGCAGTAGAATCGCCGCGCGGTTTACCGTCTCGTAAATCAACGCGGCTGGCTTATCGTCTCGCACCCGATGGACCGACGTGTCTTCCGGGGCTCGCGTATTCTCAATCGACACACGTTGCTCCTCGTGTGCTTCGACTTCTTCCCGGTGTTCCCGGCGATCTACGTGCGCCTGTCGCCACAGTAGATCCCGTAAATCAACTTCCTCGTGAGAACAAGCTTCTACGAGCCGACTCGGACGAATCTGGAAACGTAATAGCACTCTGCGGCTACACGAAAGCTGCCGGATAGAGAAACCTTTAGCGGAAGCTTCCTCGCGCCTTAGAAATTCATTTGGCTTTCAATTTATCCAGACAACATTTTTCTGATTCCTCCGATTCCTTCGAAATTCACATTTTTTTAACCAATCCAAGCGATTCGACGATCCATCGAAAACGTGAATATAATTACTAGACTGCGGAACTTCATGCAAAATGAAAATTTTCTTCGTCAATTACAAGACACTGAAATCATATGAAATTTCAAATAAATTGAAAATATCATATGGACGTTCTTAGATTATCTTAATATTTTTACTGTTTCAAATGACATCGACCCATTCTTGTCATAAATACATCAAATCCGCGGTCTAATAATTGCAGTTGAGAAAACTTAGAAGTACAAGTTAGAAGGCAAATTCTAAAAACTGCAGAATCGTTTACAATGATAAATATCATAATCAGTTTCTAATGAAGAGAACAGTTTCCTCTACGAATTATCCGTCAACGATACAGCACCCTGGATCTCTTTCCGGAATAATGAAAATCACCACCGGAAGCGGTGCGATCATGTGAGCGGAGACTCGGGCAAGGGGTTAACAATTACACCGAGGAGGTTCTTCTTTTCTCGTTTAACCAGGGCCCAATTCCGATCGATCCTAGCAGTCTTTAAGAGGGAAAGTTTTAACGGTACGCGCGTACGGGAACCACCGTTTCGAGGACTCGAAATATGTACTTGCCGCACGCTCTGCCAATCTCTATTCAACGCGCGGCGCGTTGCTGTCATAAATTAGGGAGTCGGGTCACGCGCGGCGAACTGGTGTATGGAGCGCGGATATTTACAAGTATTTACAAACTGCGATATCTTGTGGCATTACTGTCCACCGGCTCCCGGCCGAATGACGATAATTTAATATTTCCCGAATCGATCCGCTGCTCGTTGCACGGCCAACTTCGACCGTGCAGATTTCCTCGTTTGGTCTTGGGAACGACGAACGTTCCTTTCCATTACCCGAGTTATACTAAACGGGTAGTAACACGATTTCACTGTTAAGGACATTGACCTCTGATGTATCTGCACGTTAACAATTGCACCGATCAAGTTGAAACGATGTAGACTGAAGAAGATGCTGTTGAAACGATCGGAACAGTGATCGTCTTTGGATGTAGCTCTGCAAACGTCGGTAAGACATCGACATTCTTTCTTTTGTTAAAACATGGACAAAACATTTTTATATTTTATTTTAGACCGACGAAAGAATTCGTGGGGACACGTAGCGAGATTTTTATAAGAACGCAGGTTAAATGTGCCCATAATAATGAAACTGGTCTAAGTGATGTATTTCTTGTTTCGAAATATTTAAAGGAAAAGGATATTAGCATTAAATGAGTATGTTCTTCTTTTTACGTATTACTGAACGATCAGATACTTACGAGTTCTCGTGTACTTATAATTAGACAGCGGATCTTTATGCATTTATAGCAAAATTGAATAGATGAAATTCATAATTGTTGGAAAATTTTAAAACTTCAAACTGTCAATATATGATTTCTCCTCTATTCAAATCATTAAGGGACAAAATAACATTCGATTTAGTTTCTGTTTCTTGCAATCGATGCAGACAATTTTCATTTTGCATATACAGTTACTCGAATTCATATTCGGACGCTCTAAAAAAGACGATAACTTTTTTAATATTGTACTATACGATTTTAACTTTTTTGTAAAACTTGAGCAATTAGTTTACTACAGGATGTGAAATTTTTTTTCAAAAATAGCAATTGATCGGAGCTGTAGAAAAAATACTAAAAGTTGCATTTTACAGCTTTTTTATGTGGGCCTACATTGAAAATTTAAAAAGTACGCTTTCTGGTCTGTGTCAATTATATGCACTGTGAAAGTTTCATCGAAATCGATTGATACTGGAAAAGACGACACGCACTGAAATATGTAAGAATTCTTAAATATAGGCCGAAAATTGTAAAACTCTGCAATTTTTATCATCTTGGAACGTTTGTAGCTCATTGCCAACGTCGACCGATTTCGATGAAACTTTCACAGTGCATATAATTTAAACGGATCTAAAAGATCACAAAAAAGTTGTAAAATGCAACTTTAATATTTTTTCTACAATTCCGATCAATTGCATTTTTTGAAAAAATTTCTTTTCACATCCTATAGTAAACTAATTGCTCTAGCTTTCCAAAAAAGTCAAACCGTATAGTACAATATGAAAAAAGTTGTCGTCTTTTTTAGAGCGTCCGAATATTAATTTGAGTAACTGTAGACCCGCAGTCTATTTATAATGAAAGAGCGACGTATGCAAGATAAACGCGTCAAAATGAACCCTGGCATATTCACTCAATTAAACAGATCCGTATAATTCTACGCGTACGCCGTACCACCATAAAAGTCTCAGAAAAAACCATTTTCATAATTATGGGCACATATACATCATTGACGTTCATTTGGACGATGCGCAATAAAAGACTGAGCCTACGGGACGACCTAGTACACATAGAGGCCGGGATCGTTTGTATAGAACGATCGGTGGGAATGAAACGCGGCAGAAGCGAGCATCTCGTGCAGTCGACGCCGGCCGATACGCGAGATAAGATGCGAGATAGCGGGGATGCGCACGCTGAGAAATCCGCGGTTCAATCTGACGTTCGATCGCCTGTGAACGTGGGAGTCGAAATCCGCGGTCTCCCCGGCCCTCCGATGATGGCCGCGATCGTAAATTACCGAGCAACCGGCCGCCGCGCCACGGCCCGGCCCGACGATTCCACGTAACCCGCCGCACGAACCCCAGAAACCGATACCCGCTCCGCGATCCTTGTTCCTCTCTGCCATGCTCGACTCGAATTAGCCGCGGACCACGTTAACCGTTTCCCGACCACTGCCCTTTAACCCGTTCCACTCCGCTCCGATCCGCTCCGATCAGCGCCGTCTGATTTTTCGACCATGACCGACCGAAACCTGACTGACAATCAGCTGCGTTTTACCTGCCGTCTCTGGCGCTAATTCGCGCACCGGTACCCGCAACGTATACTTATTAGTAGACTGCGGGTCTTTATGCATTTATATGAAAAAATTGGTTCGGCGAAATGTAAAACAGTAAAGGATTAGAAAAATTTCAGAATATCGTAACGTTGGTTCTAATGTGATAAACTCCTTAAGGGATAAAATTAATTTTTATTTTATTTCTGCTTCTCACAATCAATGCAGAACATTTTCATTTTACATAAAGATCCGCAGTCTGCTTGTTAGTAGACTGTGGATTTTATGCGTTTTTATGAAAAAATATAATTAAGCGCATTTTGATCAGCAAACGGATTGAAAGAATTTGAAAATATCAATCCGTTAGATTGAACTGATTAAACATATTAAAGTGACCGATCGACCGTCACTTTGTGTAATGCCCGATTTAAATCATAAAATTTGAAGCTGTACGCATCAAATCAAAGTACGAAGGCCCAACCGTTTCTAATTGGCCAATGAACATATTTATTTAGCCATTGAGGGATATTCATCAGAGGCTGTAGATACAATCAGCTAATCATCGAGGCATCTCGGATCGATCGAGTCTCCTAAAAATCGTGGTCAGCTCGCGTCTGCTGGCACGGGACCGCCATTCCTCTTTCTTTCCGCTGTGCCGAGGATACCGTGGAAGGTATATCAGAGGGAGGAAAGAGGAAGAGGCAGAGAGAAGGTAGAAGGTAGGAGACGAGGTAGGGACTCAGCGATTCCATTTCCCGTCGTCATAGTCGTCGGTTTACATCCTGTTGGGTCGGGTGCAGGAGAGGGTGTGCGCGGTCGCGAGAACGACGGACGACGTGGTCCCTCTGTGTGTCCGCGAGTACGCACAGTAGGTATAGTAGGTAGAGGTCAGTCGCGCGTGGTGGTGGGCGACACGATGGTGGTGGACACGGTGGTGGTATTGGTGGCCGGCGCGACGGTGGCCGACAGCGACGACGACCGACGACGATGATGGTAGTGATGGTGGTGGTAGTAGGCGATGCTGGTAGTGGTGGTGGTGGTGGTCGGGTGTATATAGATCGGAGCCACCGATGCACGGTAGAGTGCTTTCGAGGCGAGTGCAGCAGAGAGACTCACGGTGCTGCACGGTCTGGTGATTAGCGCCGCCCCCTGGGGACGGCAACCGCCAATCGGCGGACGGCGCCGCGACGCCCGCCGTCGTCGCTTCACCGAGCGAACCCGCCACCGGGAGTCCCCCTGCAGGTCCGCACAATCGCGGATATAACGGATAGCGTCAGGCAAAGCCACGACAAAAATCAATCACCCGCTGCTTCCTCCTGTTCTCTCTCCTCTTTCTCTCTCTCTTTCTCTTTCCCTCTCGGATCTCTCGACCCCTCCATCCCCTTTCTAGGCTCCTCTCTTTCTCTATCTTGCTCCATCTTTCACCCAATTCATCTATATCCCTCTTTGTCTTTCAGGCGTCCCTCTTCAGCCTCTTTCCCTGCCATAGCTCTATCGGTGCATCGGCTCGCTTCTTCGACGAACCCCTTCTTTTCTACCCCTTTTCCACGCTGTCTCCAGCTTTCTCTATAGCTGCCACCCTCTCTGTTTGAAATCCGTGGCAACCACCCCACCGGATTTTCCACGCCGCAGACTGACTACTGGTCCGTCCACCGATGATATTCTCCGTCGACGGACCGATGCCCGGTCTTGTCGGACGGAAGAATGCCTTCGGTTCGGAACGACCTGAACGCTTGATCTTGAATAATTCTAGGCTCTTGAATAATCTGCGTACCCCGGTGTACGTTGATAAAGATATTTGGGTCGTTTGCGTTAACCTTGATTCAGGGGAAAGGATTACGGACTTCAAATCTGCATTTTCATGATCGTAGATTCGCCTTTTGTGTTTTGTAGGTCTTGAGCGAGTTGCAGATTAGTACAAAGCTACGCTAATGGTAAAACATGTTTACTTTCTTGATTATCGCGTAGCAAAAATAGAGCGGAACTGAAATCATTCCATTTTAGATACATTGTTCCTTAGAGCTATAATTACAAGAGGTTACAAGAGGGTTGTACAGACAAAGTGTGTGCACACGAATATAATAAAAACAAATAAATATACATTTTTCCTCACTTACTAAACATAATATATTCTGTGTTATCGATAGACAGCGGATCTCGATGCAAAATGTTGTACCTGAATCGCAACAAACCGGAGTGAAGTGGAAGTTTATTTTCTTTCTTAATATGTTCAATGAATTGTGAAAATAATGTAACAGTATTTTGAAATTTTGCATAAAATCCGCTATCTTTATGTATTTATGACTTTTGAAAATTTTCTAAAAATCCCAGAATACATCCTTCGACAGAATTTAGTGAAATTCTCATATATTTCAGATCTAAAAAGGCTACTACCACTGAAAATAATATTTTATTTGGATCCCGCTTCTCTTAAAAAATGCAAATTGCATAAACTTCTCTGGAAGGAAGAGGGTGAACAACCCTCTTTCCCTAGAAAAGATCGGTCACAGCCAAATAAGGAGTCGACCAGCGACCATTTCCGATCAGAGCACAGTAAACTAAGGTTGTAGATCGATGGACGACGAGAACACCGTGCCTCAGTGGTTCCCGCGACGACATTGATCGCGGACGATTTAGCCCGCGACATCTTCCCACGTTCTCGTAGGTAGCAAACGCGGTTGTATCGATCCCGTGGTCGACGATCCACGTTCCCGTCGACGTCGACGACGACGACGATGACGCGTAACAGAGAGGGGACAAGGACAAGCGAGAGATCTCGTCCGACCCGGACTGACCGACGACCTACCTTGAATTTCATTCACACACAGGGAGGTCGCGCTCACTCGACGCTTACGCGGAATACAAAACGACGTTCCCAGGGATCGGACTAACTCTCTCTCTCTCTCTTTCTCTCTCTCTCTCACACACACACACACAGAGAGAGACATTCTCTCTCACGGGATGTAGCTGCTCTCACTGCCCGAAATACGCAGCGAGTCTACCTCGTGACCGGTGTACACAGAAACGGACTCTCTCCAGAACGAAACGCGAAAAACACGCGGCAGCTGTTTCGCTAGACGTCCGAGCTACGGTTCCCGAGGGTTAACGATCGGCTGGGAACCCGGACGAGAAACCAATAAACCGATTGTATGTTAATCGCCAAGTATATTTCGGTTGTTTCTGCGACCAACGCAAACGATGACCCCTTCAAACAACGTGTGCACGTTCGCAGATAACACTTTTATTGTTAAGTCGGTTTCTTTGCGATAGGAGAAAAAATGCTTGCGAAACCAAGAATAGCTCGAGCTTATCGCGGTGTTTAGTAGCTCGACTGGTATCGCTTGGCGAATATACGCGTGTATGTATATGTATGCAGTGTGGAAAGATCTGAGCGAAGTGTTCCAGTTTTGATTCGCTTTTATGGTTTACGAGGGTCCCGAAAGCAGAACGAATTTTATGGTGGAGTTAAGAGAATACGCGCGCGGGACAGGATAAAGAAATAGCTGCACACAATGTGCGCGTGAACGATGCAATATTTCTTTTTTTCTTTCTTCCACTCAAGAACAACAAAAATCTTAAAACTCTGGGGAAAAGCATCCCGAAAATTTCACAATTTTTTGTATTTTCGGGTTCGCGAGCGTTGTTTGTAAGCCACAATCAACCATCTCCATTGTCTCCGGAGCCTCTATCAGGTGCTAGCATGCTAAAACAAGCAGCAGCGTCGAATCGAAAGCTCGCCTGTCGAACAAGCAAACTATCGGTTCGCACGACGAATGGAAAACGAGCTTTTTCACGACGGCAGTTGCTGGCGACGCGACGGAATCCGTCTCCCACGGCCGAGCGTGGTCTACCGTTACCGAACGCGCTCGACTTTTCCAGTAACGCCAATTTCCTGCGATCGCACGGATTAACGAAGGCAGCCGGCGCGGTGGCTGGCTGGCTGGCTGGTTGGCTTGACTATAGAGGTGTGTTAGATGCTTGTGTAGAGAGCCTGGCGGACGCGGAACGGGGCATCGGCGGATCGAGGAAGCAAGAGCCAGAGAGCGCGGAAAGTGCAGGCCGTGACTGAAAACATCCCATGGCGATAAGGATCTCCCGGCGATTAATTGGTACGACAGCGGCACACATTGGCGGTGCGTTAACGGGTTACACGGCAGCCGTGTGCGGTAACCGGGTATCGTGCGCGATATCTCCTTATGACGCCGGTCGACGACTTCCTCCCCGTCTCTCCCTGTTTGCCCCTTCGATTCTCTACCAAACCCGCCGGCGAAGGAAAAAACAGCAGAGAACGAACAGAGTGAGAGGGAGAGAGGAAAAAAGAAAATGAGAGCAAGGTTCCTGGGAGCGCCGATAAAGAAGGGATCTCGTGGCTGTCGCGCCACTTGCCCCGGAACCAGAGTTCCGGGCGAAATCCGCGGGGAAGTCAGCTGCCGGAAGTTGCCAAGGCAAGGCGCTGCCGACTGCGAAAAGCTCCGCCATTCCGACACAGCAAGCTTCCATCCCGAGCTGCAGGGATCTACTTGCCCGAAACACGGGCTCGTATTCTCTCTGTGACCACCCACGCTCTAGCCTCCTCTCCTCTCTTACGCCAGTGATAACGTAGGGATCCGCGGGATGATACTACTCCTGGATCCCTTATCCTGGGAATCCTGCTGAAGCCCTGGGTATGATAAGCGCGAAACTTAAGCCTTTGCTCGGAGAGTAGCGGTGGGTTTGCTACTCGTACTTTCACCACTTAAAGTATACTTTTTCGAATTCGTAAGGAGTATTGATTGTTCTAAAAATGATTGAACGTCTGGCTCGGCTTTGATGCTGTTTGGTTGCCAAGGAATGTGATGTAACGCTCTTCAATGTATACGCTTGTGGAAACTTTGAAGTTTTTCGAAGTTTTCTGTATTTAAGACGTCTTCTTTCAGACGTTCCAACGACGTCCAGTGCAGGTCGGAAACCGTTCAGAGCTTAACGAGACGAACTCAACATACCGAGACAAAAAATTTCAGGATCATTGGTTACAGCCATTAAAGTGTATAAATGTCTTTCTAGTGAAAGTATAACATTCACTTCCATAAATATGCACATCTTGTTTAATCATACGAATTCGAAGATGCTATAAATAAATGTTGTAAATTCTACTGCACAAAGACACGCAGCCTAATCGCCTCTCCTCCAGAAAGATTAATCTCCTCGATTGATCACAGTCATCAAGGCCTGCTCTAAACGAACAAACGGGTCCGATCTACGGATCACGATCGATCCCGCGCCTCGTTCCAGGCTACATAATTGATTTTCCGTTCGACGCGACGCGTTCCGCTCGTAGCCGTTTCTACGCTTGGCCGTCCGCTCGCTCGGTACGATAAAGCGCAGCTGCACCGGGGAATCTCTCTGCGATTGCCGCGGTCTCGAGGTCAGCCCGATCCTCGTGGCACACGCCGAAGATCGTTGGTCCACCTGCTCCACCTCGCACAGCCGTTTCACCTGCGCTTCCTTCGTCCACCGACTCCGCCACGCTTTCTTTCGCTTTGCACGCGACCAGCTGATTCCCACGAGACGCATTCGCGAGTTTGATCCCGCGGATACGTTTCAACTCCGGTGGTCGACCGTTTTGTTCTTAATTCGAAACCTGCATGCAAAGATTTATCGACCTCGACAACACCATACTTCTCATTCTAGCGGTGATAACAGGCGGAAGTAGAACTACTTCCGGTTTACGCCGACGGTTCTAAGTCTAATGTGGAAAAGTCCTCGAGGTTTATAGGCGCGCTTTACTGCTAAGCGATTTTACGACCGTTCAGAGGATTAAGAATCGAATGGGATCCTTCGCTTGTTGGGCTATTGGTGATCGAGGTCGGCCAGGCCTCGCAATCTACTGATTGAGAAAAAAACATTCTTTTCGAAATTGATCTCGATGTTTTCCTTAAATTTTAAAATTTTCGGCTCACTACACAACCTAAAGCAATCTCGCACAACTTTTGGATTTTGGGCGCTTTCTACGTCGAAAGAAATGTTCTTTTCGATCCGATCTAGCGTGCGTAGAGTAACGAAGAAATGAGAAGCAATGTTTTCCTTCATTCACTCTGTTACATTGATGTGTGATTTTATAAATAAGAAGCAGAAATTTTGGTCTACATGGAGGCTTTTGCACGTCGTTGCATGTATGTTAATTGCCGTGTAATATTTATCTGTTCATCGTTACTCGAATTAGTCCACGTACCTCATTTTTTCCAATTTAATTTGCCTCTTGTCTAATAGACGCAACGTGTCTGATGAGCGATGTGTAAATCATCAATATGAAGAAAGGTTAAATAATTGGCTACGTGAACTCCTTTAAGGATTTTAAATCAGGATACATAATAACACGTTGTTTATGCAGAACCAGTGTAAAATGTGTCAAATCGACACGGGAGATGGATAAGTACTTAAGTTACACGAGGTTCCCTGATATATTACTATTCATTGCGCGATAATGCGTGAGTTTGTATAATACGCATTGTAGTAACAACAGAATCTTCGTTAATTGATTTTAGAGGCACTTCTCGCCGGTACATTTTATAAATATTTCATAAAGTCTACGCGTTTTATACTGTTGCTCGAACAAAGGCTTGCAAGAATCAGTTTATCGTTAGTAATTTTCTACCAGGGAAATAACTATGTTCGTACTAGGTGTGCATTTACTGTAAGAGTTCAATATTCATAAGCGGGGAACAATGGCGGGGAATATTCATGTTTATTATATTCAATCCAAATTCTGAATATCACGATGCGACGCTACGAATGGTTAGTGGAACGAGGCACACTTTTCTCAAGTGAGCTGGATCTAAATGATATGAAGTAGAGGCTGTGGATATCCTGTTATAGTGACTCCGGGTAGCATGAGAGAGGAACAGATTCCAATTTTACATTCGCTAATTTTATATAACGCGATGAAAAATTGTTTAGAATTACTGTGGCATGTAATGTATTTGCACTGTACATTTACTGCAACATACAATACGTATATACAGTTTTGTACAACTTTTCATTTTCATTAGGAAACTTCTGCTAAATTTTGACTGAACGAAATTATTCGATGCAGTGTAACTTTTGTTCGAAATATTTTCTCGTAGAACAAATAACTTGCGAGTAGATAGCTTATTGTATGCATTTATGTATGACAAAAATGAGTAGGTGCCATTTAATCAATTAAAAAATTTTGTTATATTATTTTTAGCCTGTCAAACACATTAAGAAAGAGGATACATTTCCATTTCACTCCAGTTTGTTGCAATTCAGGTAGAACATTTTTATTTTGCATAAAGATCCGCTGTCTGCTTACGAGTTATTTCAGATCGGCACGTTACGAGACTCACCCTGAATATGGTTTAAGCTTTCGATGGGCATTGGAGAGCGTAGAATGAACATGTATCAGAGACGTTACGGAGGGACCGTTTTCCTTGGCCGAGGAATCGTTGTCGACGTTATGGGAAGGAGTTTGGGAACACCTTGCGCGACAGGTGCCGCGTGTAGCTCGCGAGCGTGTAGCGTGTGCAGCCAGGGCGCGTACGAAAAGCTGGTTGCCCACGGTGTCGTCTATCGTATCGTTCGGTTGGTGTCCGTGTCCGTGTCCGGTCCCGCTGGTAGACGGTATCGCCGGTACTTAAAAATATGTTAGCGACCGGTACATAAGCACCGTGACCTCCGCGATACGATCTAAAGAGCGGCGGGCCCCAGGGCCCAGGGTCCCGGACCCAGGCCTAACCCAATGGTACGGCGCAAGAGCGGCGTGTGCGTCAGATGCTTTTACAGGCCGACACCGAAGGGTGACACGAGCTGAGAACGACCGTGACTGTAACCGTCACGCGGTACCCGCGCCGGAAAAACGCCGAAACCGAGTGCCACCCGTTCCCTTCATCGATAACGTGCCGCACCGGCCACTTAGGCCTTTCTGGTCTGAAAACTGCTTCACACTCGCCCTACCTTCCGGGGATCCCGTTCAAATTCACCGGGTTCTAGTGCACGAACAATTAGGGGCAGTTTATGTCATCGCTTTGCTCAACTTCTCCATAGAAAACGACAGAATACATATTCGTCTTTGAATAAACTTCCAAGCAATCGTCTATCTAATAAGTGGTACGGAATACACATATTCTGGAAAGAATGAGATTGCGGATGTTTATGAAATTTTCAATTTTTGCAGGCGAATTTTAAGAAATTGGTACCAAATAAAATCCTATCCTATTTTATTTTAGCAAAATAAAAAATGTTTGCATTGATCGCAGGACACAGGAGCCAAATATAAATTGTATTCTCCCATTAATTATCCTGTTAAGCTGAAACTAACATTTTTACATGTCCGCTGCCTTAAATTGGAAGTACTCGTTTTTGTCATGAATGTATAAAATCCGCAGTCTAGGAATAACATTTGCAGATTCAAAATTAATAAATATCGCAGTAAATTCTGTCGAATTTGATACTCCAACATGTTTTCAAACTTTTACGAACCATAAACGCATAAAGATCTGCAGTCTGATCATCAGTTTGCTGAACTTCTCCATAGAATACAACTGAAAAATAGATCTTCGTCTTTGAATAAACTACCAAGCAATCGTCTATCTACTGTTTGGTACTAAATACACAGATTCTCGTTTTGCTGCAGCAGATAATCTGCCAAACTTCTCAGCGCTCTCGCCGAATACGTTCGCCGTAAACGATTTTCATCGGAATCGGCGGCGCGGTGCGGCGCGCGCCAGAAAGTCTCGAAGAGGATCGAACATCTTCCTCCGCCCCTCGAAGACGAAGACCGATGCCCCAGAACATCGTGGCGGCTTCATCGGACGTATCCCGGTCAACGGTTCTAATAATTCATTTTATGGAAATGCCGTTTGGAAAACAGGGACGGGTGCGGCGGCCCGGGACAGCATATTTTCCGCAGAAATTTAGCGAGGCCGATTTCGAGCCAATAAATCAAACTGACCGGTGGTCTCGGGGATGAGTCCGGCCGGCTGTATCTCCATATCGAGATTCTTTAGCATATAGAGTGCGGGTTGCGTAACCCCTCGGACCTTGCTCTCTCGCGGCCAGTCTTCCCTGGACATCGTCCTTTCGGACGTAGAGACGCCGAGCGTCGTCCTTCTCGTTCAGGGCGTCTCGCGGCCATCTGCCCACGCTGGCGCGGCGCGGCGGCTGGCTGGACCCGTTGTTTTACGAGCCGGCTTGCGCGGAGGGTGCTCCTCCGCTCGACTGAATAAAAATTACGGAATATGTTGCATATAAAGTAAGTGAAAAACAGAGCGAGATGATGAATTACCGCGGCGACCGAGCCGGGGTAGCCAAGATAACGCCCAGCGCCATCGATCACCTCGGCTCTCCTCTACACCGAGAGATCGTCCATTTTGGTACTGATCCTCTAGTCCCTTCAGTTACAGGAGCGATCGATCTGTTGAAGATCGTCGAACATCGCGATCCCCATCCGTGGAAGATTTCTATTGGGCGTGATTTTCAATCGTGTTAGATAAATCTGCCCATAATTATGAAAGTAGTCCAAGTCATATATTTCATGTTTCGAGATTGGATTACACACACACATTTGAATAAATTAAAAAATATTTTTACGTTATGTAAGATTTTGATTTAGAATTTTATTAGTCTTTGAATCGACTTAGACTTTCATAATTATGGGCATAAATGTACATTGGTATCATCTCGATTGTTTCATTGCGTTTTTAACCGTTTGAGCAACGTCTATAAGCAACCGACGAGTCTTTATTTGTCTGAAGGCATTTGTCTGAGCATCGAAAGAAGCGAGGCGGGCCAGAGAGTGTGTGATCGAGAATCGCATCGAGCGCAGCCGTGCCCGAAGGTGTAAAGTGACTCTAAGCGCTAAGTAAATCCGCGCCCGTAGAGAAGCGTCGGAGCGAGGAAAGAAGGTGCGTCGGATGAAAGATGGTACGAAAGAGAGGGAGAGCAGAGAGACGGAGCACGGTGAAGTCGAGCGAAAAGGGTGGAGGGATCGTACGGGGAGGAGGCGTGAGAGTGGAGCAGCTAGGGAGATAGGTAAGCAGGGACGCCGGAGACGCTTTCGAGGCTCGAGAGTCGCGCGAAATCTGCATTTCAGGCTTCCATCGTTCCGCTGGTTCCCCGGCGCGTCTCCCGCGCGGCTTCCTGGAGCTCCGAGAGCTTTCGAACCGCTCGCAAACACTCGGCAATCGCGGGAGAGCTCGCCAGGCATCTCTCTCTTTCTCTCTTTGGGTGTATGTGTGTGTGCGTGTGCACCCTGTGCTCCGTGAAACGCGAGCCCGCTTCCGCAGAAGCCACGCGGAATCCTCGAACCCTAAGGCCCCCTTCCCGCAACGTCATCCTACTTTTGCTTTCGGTATTTGCCCAAGGAAGGAGCGCAAGGAAAACCTTTTTCTCTCCCTGCACAAGGGCGATCGGCGTTTGGACACCGGCAGGAAGTAGATTAGTCCCGTCCCGCGCCGGCTGAAACGTCTTCGAAATTCGGGGATCTATTTACAGTCTCACGGTCGACACTTCGCTTGTAGGACTCGGCGAAAATGAGTGATTCTAAAGAGAATAGGGGAATCAAAGCTGAACATCATTTGAAATACTGAGGCGACTGAGAGTACGGTGGTTTAGTTGATTCCGCTGTTTCGAAGACTGCATCAATTTTTTTATTGGCGATTTTATTGATGGACGATGGTTAGAGGGTTCTATTGGTGGCGTACTTGTAGACTGACATGTAACTACAACTTTCTCAAAGTCCATTCCACATCTCGCAAAACAGCCAGCTTGGGAATCGTATTGGGCTGCGAAGGTTCTGTCTGTAGTGTAATTGTAGACCGACATGAAACTAGAACTTTCTGAAAAATCAAAAACTGGACTTGATCTGCCCCTTCTTCTACATCAAAGTCCCACCCATTCCACATCATCTCGCAATACAGCCAGCGTCCGAGTCTATAGAACCAAGCCTGTCGTCGAGGGTGGTCCACGAGAACGTGTCCAAAATTCCGCGGTCGACGGCGATGAAAAATCGTTTTCCCCGGCCGGGCCGACCGGAAGGAGGGCGAGATCCGTCGGGGACGCCGCAGCAAGAAGAGGCGAAGGCGACGGGTAATTAATCCGCGGTTTTTCCTCGTCTAATTAGTTGGATTTATTCCGTTGGTTCCCCTTATCCAGCGGTCCTCCTTTTGCTCCCTGCGGTCGTCAGTCTCCGCAGCCGGCGAGCCCGACTCGACTCGAGTTGAATCGAGTTGACTCGAGTCGAGACGGCAGCACGAGACCCGTCGGTCGGTCTTTCGCTCGCTCTGCCTCAAGTTGGACGGGGCTGATGTATGGAAATGTATGCGGGGAGACGGAGGCTCGCATTTTTCCAGCCACGCTGCCTTCATTTCTCCACCCCCGCCCACCCTCTTTCGACTCTTGCGGCAGGTTCTTCCGAGCTACCCCCGCGTCTCGGCCGGTCTGGCCCGCGTCTTTCGACCGGAGTCTTAAAACTGTTATAATATCGATCTCGCTCCTTGAAACCCTTACGGAGAACCTCCACCCCAAACGTTTTTAAAAGAATCAAAATTTTGAACTATTACCAAGAACCCTCCCCAAATGTCTTCATACAAAGTCGACATTTTCAGCTACTACCAATAAGGACCTCCACCCGGAACGTTTGTACAAAAACGTGGTAAAAAGTGGAAACTTTCAACCCCTATCAAGAACCTCCACCCCACATGTCTTTATAAAAATTGCGATAGTCCCTTCAACAGCAAAAACAACTTCAATTGTGAACTAAGTCACCCCTAGTAACGTCGTCTAACAATATTGTCTGCTATTATAATGTCCAAGAAAATTTCTAAGCTTCCTTTTGGTAGTCCGCTTATTAAGCCCGATACATTTTCATCCTCTGTTACTTAATTTCTCGAGAACAATGGAATCCGCAACAATATGAAAATGTAAGTTCCCATGAAGGTTGAATTGCCAAGAAGATCGCGTAGAAAGAAGCTGGCGATCGGGCGTCGTCCCAGAAGGGTTAAATTCGCGTCAGGTCTGCCGTTCCGAGAATCCGTGCAGTGCAAGATCCAGAGAGCCCGCTTAAAGAAGGGCTCGGCGTGCTCGCCACCCGAGATTTTCACTTTCCATTCTCGGGACGGCGTTTCTCGCGATTTCTCGCTTGTTTTTGCCGTTCGAATCCGCTCGCCGGCTCGCTTATAAGGTCACACGCCGGCTCCTTGGCAGATCCACCGGCGTGCACCGTGGGCCATTGTTTCGATCCGAGACCAGTCTTTTTCTCCGCGCCATTCGATAATTAGGCGAACCGCAGAATTCGAGAGAAAGAGAGATGAGAATTCGTGTGTTCCTTTTCAAGTGATTTTTTGAAAACCCTCCCTCCCCGCCTGGTCAGAAAAAGAGAAAGAGAGAGAGAGAGAGCCGATTTACATGCCGCGTATAAACGATCCGCGGGCTCGTTTAATATTTATGCTCGCGATACGCGACCCTCGGCGTACACGATTTCCACCGGACGAATTTCTGCGCTCGTTGTAATAATTAGCGGCCGGTGATGCAACGGCGATCGCCGCGTTTTACACGGTTACGTGACCGAATTAATTTTTCATCGTGCGATCTCGCGTTCGGCGGCGGCGGCGGTCGAGTTTTAATTAAACGCGCGGTTTCGGATAAACGCGACGGACACGCGGTGACGCGGCGTTTCGCTCGTATAATGAGACCTCGAGAGGACGTATCCCGTGAGCGATTCGAATCGAGAAAGGGTGGAAACGCGCGACCACCGGCCCGGAGCCATTCGCGTGAACAACGTGACGACCGATTTCGCGTGACGCACTCATACACGCGCACGCACATACATAAACCCAGCAACGTCGAAACCTTCGAATCGCTACGGAGAATCGACGCTCCACTGAAATATGTTTATTAACCCCTCGCAGACGCTCATCTGAAATTGTTGCACATGACATCCACCGATAACGATTCACCAATTTCTCCGGCCATTCCGAATCGCTAAGTGAATACATACTTCGTACTTTTACACTTTATCCGCCAGAAATGGCCGCATCATTTTCTTTACAGTGTTAACAAGTGTTGATATGTATTAAAATACAGCAATGGGTAAACCCCTTGAAATTTTATATATGCAATCTAACTATTTTACATTGATTTGAAAATAATACAAATGTTTGCCTTTGATCATACGTTTTTGAAAAATATCGAATACGTTCGAACTAATTGCAATTCATTTATAGTGTGATATTATATCGGAATACATATATTCTATTCTGGAAGACCAGCAGGAGAGAATAAAACATTGTAGAGTACCATGAAGGACGCATGAGGGTAAGTAAAGTCGACAATGTAGCAACGAATAATTGGAGTATGTTGCACCTTTCACTATGACCATCAATAGTGGAATGTAAGGGTCATTAAATATGCGATGAGCATGTGTTTCGAGGGTCGTTGGAATACGATAAGACAAGAACAAGCGTTGGAGAGATCCAAAGCTATATGTGAGCACTGAAATAATGCGAATAGCAAGTCGCAGTGCTCACGATTTTTTGGACCACTGGAAGGCGGATAAGGTCTCAATTTTGAGTCCTGGACTGATAGATTTTTCTTAGTAGATATGGGCCCGGTACATTCGAGAATACCGAATGTCGAGCCCCACACTTTCCCCTCGACCGTCATCTTTAGGGGGGATGTCAGTGCGTAAATGCACTTTTTCTTAACAGTCCTTAAACTTAAAAAAAAGGCCGAATAGGTAGGAATATGTAACACGCTCTGGAACATTGAGGCTGTTAATGCGAAAAGGAAGAAAATTCGCCAAGGATCTTACAAATTGGAAATGTAAAGAGCCTAGGTGTTGCATCAATTTGGTATCCATAAAATGAAAAAAAAAAAATGATATAGAATGGAATTATTCTAAGTCAGAAGAAATGTTCATTTTCCCGGTACTGCAAAGGGTTGATAAAAGAATCCTGGAAGAACCTCTACATCTTCGACTGTAATTAAAATCGATTTGGAAAGCGGAACTCGATAAAAAATTGCCAATTAGGTGACTGATTCTGTTGAACCGTTTGATTCACGATCGTCTAACGATGGCGTGAGTAAACGTCAGTCAACCTCCGTCGTGTCTCGGTTTCACGGAACAGTGTCGTGTCCCAGTGTTAACTTCGCCGGCGCGGCGTGAGAATACCGAACGGGGTTCTCGAAGTGAAAAACAATCGCGAACACTCGCCAGCGGCGATCAGCAGAGCGGCAACACAAAAGAATCGCGTGGCCATGTCCCGGCGTTTCTCTGCTCTCGACCGTCGCGCGTCGTCGTGGTCGTCGTTCTCGCTGATGCTTCTCCGAACGACGTGCTTTATCCTGCAACACAGACCAAGCAGAAGAAGAAGACGATGAAAAAAGAAACAACGAATTTTGTAACATCTTACTAGGTGAGTTATCGAGGCAATAGATAAAAGACGATAAGCGCGCGCGCCGCAATGAATAATGCATCACCACGGCATACGCGATAATTGCCGCGCTTCATTAAAACCAGATCGCTCATTGTCAAGGCAGCAGCGAAGCGTCTCGCGAGCTGCTGGACTAACCAGGACCTACCAGGCTCGTTTCCCAGAAACCCTTAGCGATCGCAGACATATTCGATGCGAGCCGAGCCCTTTTCGAAACGCGACAACACTCCATTTTCGATCAAACCCACAGCGACAGCATCGAATGTAATCGAGTTGCTTCACTTGTACCGACTACCTTGCACAACGATTCGGAGCTGCTAAAAAGACTAGCTGAAATGTAAAGGAGCTGTGTTCCAGGTTTTCTTTGTCCGCGGACTGCGGATCTTTGCGCAAAAGAAAAATTACCTTCATCGATTACAATTTCTTCGCTCAATGATTTCAATAGATTGTAAATAATGTACCATCGATACAAAATGCATGCGACGTTTCTTCCATTATTTTAACTCGAAAATGAAACATTTTCTCTGACCTAAAATAATTTCACTGTATATGATTTTTTAACACCTCCGCGAATACTTAAATGCTCAGTAATTGATTACATATCAACGTATTTAATAAGCTGAACTATATTTAAATAATGGTATAGCAATTTTTAATCATAAGGGTTAAGCAGTATATTTGCATCTCGATTTTGTGGAATTGCTTAAAGGAAGTTTCGATCTAGTTGAAAATACGTAGTCTGTTTACCGTGCATCATGCCCTAGTATCATTGAGGAATTTGACACGAATACACCACTCGGAAACCTACATTAATATTCATTAGCTACTTAAGACCATTCATCGTTGCACTCTGTGTGAATCCATGAATTGTTTCAATCTCAACGCTCATCTAAATTTACGTTTCTTATACCGTACGTTCCTCTAATATGCTCATTGTGTTTTGTGCTTGCATTACTCGACATTTTCCTTCTATGTATGTATTCTTTTACTGTGTTCGTTCCGATGCGCGCTCTTGATAGGGTAACGGCAATAAAATAAATGAATAGTAATAGACAGAGTCGACAATTCAATTAGGTTGGGCAAAGAAGTGGTTTCCGACCGTGTGTTAACGTTTACATATGAGCTCATCTTTTTATCCATCTGCCAAATTGCGTTTTGTAAAATACTTCATAGAAAGATAGTACCGTAGACTCCCATATAACGCGACCTGAATATTCTTTAAAAAGACTTTATATATGTATTGTATGTTGCAGTAAGTACACTTACTCCCACGAAAGATATAGATATTAGAGGTGTGCGAGAATATTCGTGAATTCCCGGATTTTTTCGGGATTACCGGGAGTATTCGGGATTCCCGGGATATTCGGGTTTCCCGTGAATTTTTTCGGGAAATTCCTCTAATAACTCCTACTAGAATTTTCATGTAATTTTATCAATTCCCTCATTTTTGAGGTCAGTGGAAATTCATAAAACAATACCAATTGATGAAACATCGATACGACAAAGCTGATTTCTTGGTAAAATGTCATTAAAATCATGGATCCAGCCCACTGTGCGGCGGCCACGTCCACGAAGTGAGATCTAAGGCTAGTAACATCTCGATGGATAGGTGTCTCGTTCGATAAACTTAAGAGAAAACGATTCTCGTCGGTAAAGAGTTTCTTTGGTTACGCGATCACGATCCGTCCGTGGAAACGTGGACTACGCGTAGATCGCGAACACAAGAGGGGAACGGAAACGAGCAACAAAAGCGTAGAGGGTAAACCCCGAAGGAAGACGACTTCTAAAGAGAGAAAGAGAGAGAGATGGAAAGGGAGAAAGAGAGTATATATAGCGTGTGTGGCAACGTACGTGGAATCCAGGTACGTAAGGCTGGTATGGCGCGGCGATGCCCAGGCACGTACCTAGCAACGTACGTAGGTACGTAATGGGTAGTAGCCAGTAGGTGGCAAGGCTGCGTGACGAGGCGATTGCGGACCGTGACTAAAATATTTAAAAATATGTATCTTTCTGGCCGGACTGCCGTCCAGTTCCAGTTCCAGTCCCGGACTCGAACCGGAGACCGCCGCATGCCGCGCTGCCTCACCCTCGCCCCTTGCCACGGCTGTATTTATTTCGCGTTTCCTTCCTGCCACGCCGCGAGCCGGCCTTCGCTGACGGAGGGCTGCTGCCCCTTTTACTTTTTGAACCCTCTCTCTCTATCTCTCATTCACTATTGTCCCGCTCTTTCTCGCTTTATACAGCTGAACGTGTCCCGTTCCTCTCGTCACAAATCACTGACAGACACTGGTCAATCACAAAACAATAAAAAACGAGAATAATCGTTCTAAACCAACCTCATTTTGCCAACGGGTACCATGAAAATCACCGACGCAGGTTTTATTGACAATATCTTTGGCCGACAACGTCTTTATCCGATAGTGTAGCATCGTTACCAACAGCCAAATAAAATTGATATAAATAATAGAATTGCAAAATAAAAATATTCTACCTGAATCACGACGAACTGCAGTGAAATATAAATTTATTTTCTTTCTTAATATGTTGACTAGGTTAGAGGTTTAATAGGTAGAGGTAATAAATGCATCAAATCCGCTGTCTAAGGATTAAATAAAATATAATCGTTCCAAACTCATTCGAAATCCCGTTCAGCCTGCCGAGAGTCAAATAAAATGGAGAAAATGACCGACGAACTGTCCGATAAGGATTAAATACGATAAATATCGGCGAATAACCGTTGAAAAGGTGCAGGAAGAAAGGTCGCTGGCAGTAGCCGATTAGGCGAGGCATCGAGTCGCGAGATACGTTAGATGCAGTCGGTTGCGGCACGGCACGGCGGCAGGTGAGCTGCAACAACTGCAGGCCGGGGCTGCAACTGTGTTGCCGTGCCCCGGGACCCCGAGTGTCCGTGCGAAATGCCGGCAAACGGTCGTGGCCGGGTCTGCGTGATGCATATTCATGATTCTTTTTTTAACTGATCGGCCATCACGGGAAAAAGGAAGTGAGTTCTGCTGGGCGCAACGCGTCGCCGCGCGTTAAGGACAACCCGCAGGGCATCGCGACGCGACAGGGCGCATACTAATCGGGCCCTGGTGTGCTTTTTTCCGGTACTTTCGATCCTCGACAATCCCCAAAACCTTAAGGAGAACACCTTCGAACACGAACCAGGAAACTAGGTCCCCGATAACCAACGACAGGCCCTTATTTCCACATTGTTACGATAAACGAAACCGTGAATGTTCGAGTAGAAAAATTTCCCACGTATCGAAACGCACGCTATTTTACAAGCAGGTGCCGTTGCATGCAGGTGACGTATAAATAACTATTTACTCGGTTCTGTTGCAGGTTTTCCTAGAAGAAGACGCAACTTTGTAAAACGGCAATGAAACGTGGAAAGTGTACGAGGTTCTGGTAAGTGTCCAAGAAAAGCGTTCTTTCTTCCCGTAAATTGGATTCGATGCTGGTATCCTTGTCTTTCAAATAATTTCAAACGAAGGAGGAACTGGAAAGAGGAGGAGCAAATGTCTGGCCGGCTGTACCGCTAATGAGGCATTAAATAAAAATATTCATTGGCAAAGCGAAACGACGGGGGTCGCTACGCCGCGGCTTACAGTTTTATGGAGCTTAATTGTGAGCGGTACGCGGGCATTCATTTAATTCGTACCGTCTCGTAGCCCCTGTTCCATGGTCGCGAATTAAACTTGGCCGAGAAAAATCCCCTGGTCATAGGGCTCCCTTGAAAAATGAACTGCGAGCATGCTGGATGAAATATTCACCGCCCCATTAACTTTTCATTTAACGCGTTTCGCCTGCGATTTCCTTCCCTGTGACGGATCGGCACTCTCTGTCTCCCCAACAATTTCATTCTGTTATGCGAAACGGTGTTTAGATGTACATACTTTCGATTTTGCTTCTATCAGCTGCCGTTTCTCTGTGTGCGATTCAGTTCATCGTTCAATTTCATTAATTCCCTTGCGATTGATCGATGATGAAGGATCGCAGGATCGCGAGGAGGTTCCAACGAATTTCGAGAAGGTCGTGGGAGGAACTCGGAAGGAATTCTCGGGTGTGGCGAGCGGAAGTGCCGTGGAACGTCGGCAGTTAGCGCCGAAATAAAATAAGGATGGAACGAAGTGAAAGACAGGAAAAATAAGTCGGGCCCTTATCTCGTCCTCGTCCCGTGCCGTTTGCCCTATGCATATTCAAAAGCAGCGTTAGGGTCTCTCTCTCTCCCTCTCTCTCTCTCTCTCTTTCTTCCTCTCGCTTCTTCTGCAGGCAACGTAAACTCTCCACGAGGCATCCCCCTTAGGTTCTCGTGGCTCGTTCCACCGGGCCGACACTATACTTACCTACGTCCGCCACCCGCTAATTTCTAGGCTTCCTTCTTTAATTGCACCGGCACGATAATAACCGTGCGCGCGCGGCTCTGTGTGTACATCGCGGCGCGGCCCGTGAACGAATCCTTGCGGACACGAGGGGACTGGCTGGCTGTTCACCACCTAAGTAGGTGTACATTGCAGCCGTACAACGAGGTAGCACCCGCTCGATGCACCCTCGTCATCGGGATCGTCTTCATTATCGTGCGATCCTTCGAGCCAGCAGTTTCTTTTTTTAAACCTCGGAGAAGTTTGATGCCGTTTAATTGAGAACTTGCTAATCGCGGTTCGCACAGACTACTGGATACTTGTTTGTCGAGCTCAGTATTTACTTTGGAATTCTTTCACTTGTTGAAGTTTTAACGCTTTATCCGGAAGCCTATTAAAATTACTGTGTAACTGTGTATATCTTCTGTGGTATGAAACGTACATTTTATGTACTGTACATTTACTGCAGCATAAAATACATATACGTATACAGTCGTTTTGATACTGTACCATTATTCACAATATTGTTTATATCATTAACCATGTTGGAATATAATCAATTACCACAAATTTATGCATTGTACGAGGTATTATATCAGCATCATACATCATATACAATTGAATTATTCTAGGTCGGAAGAGATGTTTAAGTACTGACATTTCGATGACATTGGGTTAGTACTTTTCTGTTCAAGAATACGTTAAAGAATAAGTTTATATTAAAGAATACATTGAAGAATAAAGTGCAATTGCATCGGTGCATCCACATAAAAAATAAGCTCATGGGAAATTATAACGTATTATGACATATGATTTTTTCCTCTATTATTTCTTTCGATTTTCACTTAACCCTTACGAAGTCAACCAAAATGTATAGATTATTAAAAACCTTTCTGTATTTAACATGTTTGCACAAATTCTCATTATAAGACTATAAATTAATATACTAGCGAGTAAAGAATGGACATTCAGAGAAATTTTGTAATGTTTTTTGGAGGAACATTAACAAATTGTTGAAAGAAATACAGAAAATGGGTTAACTGCACAAGGGTTAAAACAGAGCAGTAACTTGTTCCAGTTCCCAGTGGACAGCGAGAAACAAGTCCACCGGTTCTTGATCGAGAATCGGGGCGGGGAAGAATTTTCGCGAGTTTCGGACAGAGAAACCGAGCAGAAAGTGGCGGATCTGCGCGTTATGTAAAGTCGGTCGCGCGAAGTTCGCCAATGCCTTGACCCGATCGGTCGAACCGCCGCTGCTCCGCGCCGCGCGCCACAGCACGCTCGGCGACGATTTAACATGCGAGCCGCGTATATTTTAGTGGAATAAGGTCAGAACCGGGCGACGCTCTCCTGCGTTCGAACAGCTCGCGTATGGTATCGGTTTTGCCGAACGGAACGGAACAGAACGAAACGGAACCGGAGAGAGAGAGAGAGAAAGAGAGAATGAGCAAGCGGCCGACACAATGGCGCGGCGATATGTGCTCACTCGGAATGGAACGAAACGAAACGAAACGAAACGAAACGGGACGAGTTTGCATTGTCCGTCGTGACACCGCACGCTCCTCCTCGTCTTATCGCATTCTTATGACGCGCGTGACACGCGGCTCTTCGCTGCGCCTACTTGGAGACGCCAGTGCGGCCTTACTGCCTCCGCCCCCGCATTATACTACGGGTCCATTATGGCCGTGGAAAACGGGTCATCGATCGATGATATTTACCGTCGACGCACCCGACGATACACACCATACGTCGCAATCTCGCGGAGGTACGTTGACGGTGCCGAATCGGACTACTTAGAAACCGAAACGGTCGACGAACCTTATCGCGACCTCCACCAGAGGTAGTTGAACTCGGTTCAACGCATTAGGGAACAGATATAGTGGCGAAGATCGAGAATAGCGAGGTGAACATCGCGGCAAAATCAAACCAATGTATTAGAATCGAGCGGTGCACATACGAGGGTCGTCTGAACTGTTTAAACCTCAACATGAAGATGACGTTACTCGTCAACACCATTCTGGTACTACAATGTAATGTGCTTTGAAAGATGCCTGTGAAGATTTCAGGCATTTTGTGTTCCATGTTGGGCTGTAAACTTGTCAGACGACCCTCGTAAAAACAGAAATCACTGCGACGCTCCACTATATTCCCGTACTTACTGTCTACCTCAATTGCAAAGTGAATGAAAAATCGAGAACGAAGATCCCTCTCGATTGTTTCTTGCGGACGTTCTGAATATTTCGAGGCTACGCAAACGCAGCGAAAAAGAAGACGTCCTCGAGACGCTCGACACAAGAGAAAATACCGATCGGTCCTCGGACTGTCCCGTTGCTAATGGGTCCCCGCCAAAGTGTTACGATCCATGAGCATCGGTTGTTCGACCGACGACTACCAGTTTTACCCGTCGAAGTGGAAGCAGTGTCCCGTTAGGCGCCAGCGTCGTTGCCAAGCTAAATTGACTAGGGTCAAAGTGCCAGGATGAGAGCTCGCTTCGGACCAGAAATGATACCTTCTTCCTGGTGCACCGTCGAGACTGATTAGAAGCTTCGAATTCGTCAAAGAGGATTATTCCTTGCAACAGCAACACCTGGGACGTATTTTCTTTCAGAAAAGTGTCACCCAGTATATTAGGTTGGAGGGAAAGTTCTGTCATATTCTAAAGAAAACATTTGAATGAATTCATAAAAATATATGTTTAATATTATTCAATGATATAGTTTCCATGATTTGTAACAACTTGTTGCCATCTCTCAGATAATCCGTCAATTTCTGTTTCTCAATCACTCACAAGCAACATGTGCTTTTCATTTACAAGCAAAATTACCTGCTTATTTCAAATACGACAGAACTTTCCCTCCTACCTAATAAATGGACAGACATTAAGCTGTGCGAATGGCTCTAACAATTCGATCATAGTAAATGCAATCGATAGACGAGCTGATCCTCTAAGCAGAAGGAAAATCGCATTTAGCAGAGCACATAGGATCCCGTTAGCGCCAGCAGGTTCGCGGAAAAGCGTTGAACGCGTGCGTCCTAGGTGTCTAGATCGAAAAGCTGTTTGGATATATCGTAGCAATTAGCTTGCGAGAACTATAGTCCGAGGTCGCCGTTCAGATCAACGTCGGCGTCGGCGTCGGCGTCGGCGGCGAGCAGATATCGAGGAAAGATGGGCGCGGCGCGCAACATTCCTCCTCGAAGAGCTCCGATGGCATTGTTCCATCGCGTCGCACCTCGATCACGCCTCTGTCACGTGGCACACAATTCACGGGACGTGACTCCTCGAGCCCTCTCTTCAGCTTGTCTACGAAACGACCGTCACACTTACACCGCGACTCGCTTCTTCTTCGCCCGGCTATTATATTCCTCTCCTCTCGCGCGCCTCCTTTCTGTCCTTTCCGCCCGACGAAACGTAACGTCGCGTTGCAAAACGATCGCCGACTGGTAGACGCGTGCAAATCGTCGCCTCGATTCACTCACGGACGCTTAAGATCCTCCGTGACACAGGGGCAACCATTGAACACCAGGAACATTATAATACTCTTTCATGTATTCTTCTTGGATCAGCTGATCCTTTATTTTGCACAATGCGTCAACAAAAATGCAGCGCTGCCATAGACAATCGAGTACGCCTTTTTCTGGAAAGTGAAGTACGATACGCAGAGTAACACTAAGACACTAACAATAAAAAATATCAGAAATTGTTCTTCAGGTGAAAGAAAGTTTGTAGGAGGCTCGAAACGCTGGGACAAGCCAGCAAAAAGACACCTAAACGAAACGAGCGTGTCTATAGCGAGAGGGAGGGGGGATGTAGCGTTGCCATAGACGATCGAGGAGATTTATCGGTGCTTGGGGGGGATGACTGTTCGTTTCTGCGAAGGGTGGTCGGTTTATCCCCTCGTTTCGGAACGAGAAAGACACGCGAGGAGCGTGGACTCTCGGCAACGGGCTTGATTCCTGCACGCACTCCTTGCTCGCTATACGCTCGGCCATGCCAGGAGAGAAACGACGGGGCCGTGGTAGCTGGTAGGGTGACGAGTTCAGGAAGTATAACCATAATAGGCAGCAAACGGTGGCGAGCCGAGGGATGGAGGAGGACGGGCGCAGGAGAGCGAGGCAACGAACGACACGAGAGCCGTGACGCCGTTCCTGTAGGGATTAATTAGCGATAAGGCTTCTAATGAGCGGCAGGTGAGCGAGCGAGCGAATCAACGTACGAGTAAACGAACGGACGAACGGATGGACGGACGGACGACGACGTCCGACCACAAACATCGGCATCGTGTGCCGACGTGAAACTTTATCGGAAACGTATTAACGAGAACCCTATCGGGACACGACGACGGCGAGAGAACCCCGTGATAATGCTAACTAAATTATATAGCCGCCGCAGAGGAATGCTGAGGCTGATTCTCTTGATTGCCCTCGCTGAGACTTGGCGTACTTCGAGTAGTTTAATGCAGTAGCGTGCCGCGTCGGTCGTGTGGGACCCACATAATTTTTCATACCCGAACATCCACTTTCAGTACAGTCTATGATGTGAGGAGTTTATAAAAATCGTCGTGAAGCACTAAAGATTGATGGGACGCGAAAATATTGTCCAACTTGAAAAAGTCGATCAACGAAGCCGCAAATGGCCCCCAGCACCGTCGAGAGTCTAGAAGACACAGGGATTCATTATCGAAGAATATCAATCAGTACAAAAGTCAGGGGGGACGTTGGTTTGTGACTACACCCGTTGCTCTCGAGACAACTTCGACTGTTAAATGAATTCTCTGACCAGTCTGAAAGCCTCCTCGACCAGAATCCAGTTAAACGATCGAGACCATCGATCCCGGGACTCCTGTTAAGCGGACAATCGCGCTCGCGACGAAATGATTCTCTCCGACGAATTACGCAAAGAACCTTTTCACGAAGGCGACGCGACGCGACGGGACAGCGCGCGGCAGCGTTCACAGAGAAAACACACAACCTCCGATCGGTACAACCGATTCGTCGTGGTCGTCTTCTTCGTCGGGAGACTTCGCCGTTGTCGGCCGTCCACTGTCCACGCCGATAACGCAGCCCGGCGACATTTACAATAATGTATTCAGTCAATGTGTCAAGAGGGGTCGATCGTTGTTTCAGCGATCCGCGACGTTGTTAAGCCACTTAAGCCCCCGGGTACGCGACAGCTGGCATAGGTCAGTATCATTATCTCGCGAGGAACGAGAGTGAAACGACGAATCGATAGACGGACGTACGGGACATTAATAAACATGAAGAGACCGAGCGCGGGGGACCCCCTACCTTCCAATCAGGAGCCTGACTCGCGGCATCCTGTGCTCTTGAGGACGTCTTCTCGTTCGCTCCGAGAACCGTTCCTCGTTTTGGGACCCTTTTCCCAAGCAACGACACACGATATTCAATATTTCCGTATGTTCTGGTAAATTGACTCACGATTTTCAAAAGATTTTTCTTCTGAGCGAGTTCTCTTTATAGTAGGAAGGTCCTCTTTGAAATTTCAGCCTCGCAATTCATGAAACTTTACCTTACCCAAGAATTAAGAAAGTTTTTGGAAAACCAGCCTTCCCGGCCTCTAGAAAAATCGATAAAACAGCCGTCAGACTACCAAGAATTAATAAGTGATCAAAACAGACTCTTGAAGACCAAGCTCGCCGCCCTTAAGGAAATCCCTCATCCCGGAAAGATCTCAGAACATCATCAAAATCGAGCAACACCTGTCGCCTTGAAGATGCGCGCTGCTCTCATATCGGAGGAGAGCACGAGCGATGAAGCGATCTTCGAAGGGGTCGGGATCCGAATCGTTTTTTAAACCATCCGACACGCGATGCGGCAGGAACAGCTGTTTTAGCATGGACGAGCGTCGATGGTAAGACTTAATCGAGCGATGCGCGCTGGCTCGTAACGCGGGAAAGAAAGCGAGAGAAAGAGTGAAACAGAGCCGAGAGAGATCCGATGGGGCACGGAGTAACGAAAAGGGGGAGGGAGGGAGGTAGAACGAGCAAGTAGAATGTGTGGAACGAAGACAAAGAGCCCAGATAGAACACCCACCAACCAGCGGCGTAGGCGCGTGAGTCGAGCCGGCAACTTGTTAATTATTAATCAGCATGTTTAATTCATATTGCGCGCGCCAGCTGTTTGTTTCCTTGATGCGCGCTAAGGTCTTGTACTTACTACACCGCTTAAGCGTTACCGCAGGTAAGCATCGCTCTCGCTACGGGTGCTTAGGAATTCTCTCTCTACCGGCTCGCTGTGCCGGACCTCCTCTTCCCCACTTCTTCAACGCCCTCCGTACTCGCGCGCCGCGAAGAGTACCCCCCTTCGTTTTATTTGCCTCTCTTTCCTTTTCTTTACGGCCCGACCCGTCTCCCACGCCACCGCAAACTGTTTACTATGTATCTGCTAACGTAACGCGTTCCCCGCGTCCATATGCACCTCGTGCATCGCGCGATCACAAGGTCGTCTCGTTCGCGAGCCTACACGGACACCACCCCTCCTCCCCCTCTCTTTGTCTTCGCTACTTTCTTCGTCTCTCGCGATTATGCGCGACGTTCTACAGATTAATTGTCCCGTTCGACGAGATATCTGCAGATTCGTCCTGCCATTGTTGCGATTCCAATCGACAGAGCCATTCTTCTTCAGAACCTATTCTTCTTCGTTCAGAGCATGTCGTTAGACTGGCGCCGCTACATTACTTCAAATCCATCAAACCTGAAAACAGAAGAAACTACGTGAGAAATTATGTAATTATAGATTAATTTCAGTGGAACGTTGTACAGTTGTATACGCTAGAAATAGTTCAAGCAGCTACACTCAACAAAATCATCATGATCCTCCTCTCGAGGACCTCCCGAGATCGTTCAATCCACGAAATAATAAATTCTAGGGGTATATACGAAACAGTACTGGTGCAAGTGATAGAATCGGGTTAGATCTAACTTCCCAGCATGATCTCCAGGCATCGAGATCGCCGGGGATCGCCAGATCAACTCCGGAAACTGCATTCTCAGCGTGATCGACAACTAACCAAAAATCCCTAGCAATTTCTATGGGGGTGGGGTAGAATATTCGAGTAGCGTTCCATAGACAGTGGACGCGGCCCTGTCGTTTCCAGAACGCTCTTCCGCCTTCGTTCCGTGACTCGCAGGGGTGTTTATGGGATTATTATACGAACGGTGCTAGGAGAAGGTCCGCAACTCGCGCGAGGAGATCCCGCGAAAGACGTAGAGCCGCAACTACACAACCAGCAGAACCAGCACCAACACCGCCGCAAACATCGTGTGATTCAATAGCGAACGATAGCGCGCGAACTATATAGTGCGTACAGTATAGTATACACAGTCGTGGAAACATCCCTTCGGGTCTGGCCGTCTGGAGGTTGCACGAGGGGGAGGTCATAAAAAAATACCCGTCGAGTGAAAATAAATCTAACCTCGGGTCGGGACGACCGTCGGGTCTCTCCCTTAACGCGGGGTAATAGAAACGAATGGCCCAAGAGTGAGAGAGGGAAGGGTCGAGAATGGATGCGACACCGGGATCTTATGTAACGCTCGACTACGTAATACCGGAGGCTTTTTCCACCGTGTCATAAGACACTTATGCGAGCCTGGATTTTAGCTTTGTCCGCAATCTCCTGCCGCGAATGCGCGGCCGAGTGGATCTTATTTATGAGACCGGGTGCGTGAAACAGGGGTGGAAAAGCGACGAACAAACTAGAATAAATTAAACGATTTTGAGACTTAGTTAAACACCTATTATTGTACTTTCTAGAAGAATGTAGTGGCAGAGAGAGAATCTAGATACAGAACGAGAGCGAGCTAGATGGAGGGAGGAAGAGCAAGAGAACCAGAGAAAGAGGAAACGTAGGAAGCCAGAGGGTGGGGTGGGATTGGCAAGAAGACAAGGGAAGAGTGTAGGCGAGGCACAGTGGGTTTACCGCACTGCTACCACCCTTAGCGCGCGGTCTGAGTTCATTGCGCGAGTCATCAGTATCCATAAGCGATGAGTTACCTCCCCAGGTTCCCTGCCACCGGTAGTCGATGGAAGACAGGAAGAACGGCCGAAGGACGTAGGAAGCAGGACTCCGGAGAGAGAAGGACGAGTATAAGGTAGCCTGGTGAACGGAAGGAAGGAAGAAAGGAAGAGCCAGCCGCCTCCGGTGGAGTTGAAGAGGAAGGGGTGTCGGGAACAGAGGGCTGGGAAAAAGAGGGTTGAGTCGGGGCACCTGGTTCGGTTGTTCCGTAGCAGTCTCTCTCTCCACCCCTCGGGTCCAGGATGCTGCAACGAGAGGAGAGGACGAGGGCCGTGGACGAACGGTGTCGGTGCCGGTGCTGTGGGTGGTTGATTTTCTTAGGTCAACGTATAATGAAGCTTGCCAGAGGGGGCTGGGGGAGAGAGAGAAGAACGTGGACGTCCTAGACCAATCCCAGGACGCCGCGGCGAACAACCCCGTGACGGGGGCGAGCCAACCGGAGAGTCCTCTTCCAGAAGGAGCCTCCGAGAAGGCACCTTCCGGACGGAACCGCTGCCTTCGATACGCTCTCCTTTGGACGAGCATACTCTCTCTCCCTCTCTCTCTTCGTTTGTCGTTCTCTCTCAGTCGAATCTAGCCCCACTGACGGAGACGTTCACCAACACCACGCTAGAATAGCGTACTCCCGCGTATACGCTCGCGGCCAAAGTTAATAACGGATGATGGTCCGACGGTGCACGCTTCGACGATTGAATTAAACGAGCCTGGCCAACACCTACGCCCTTATTCCCTTCTAGAAGCTTCTCTCTGTCAATGATTAGATTCCGGGGTGGGGCGGTTTCTGAGGATGCGGAATGTTACTGAGGTGAGCGAGACGTATGTGGGTCATGATTCTGGAAGTTAGAGAGTAAGAGCATTTTTATATCCGATGATTTTTTAATGGTGGTCCGTTCTTGTGTCTCGGGTTTGTTCTTTACACTGTGGAATCTTTGACCCTGTTCACCCGGCTTCGATCTAAAGTACCGTATTTCTTGGTGCGGGAGTTACAACATTTCTGCACCCCTGCAGCAACATCATGATGCTCCAACCCACAAGTAATTGTAACAGACTGATCACCCATTACAACCATAACCGCAACCACTCCCTCACCGGAACCTCAGAAAATACCACAACACAGCGTTTTGATCTTCCGATAGAGGATCTCTAACATCGCTCTAGAGCGATGCAGAGCATGGCAGAGCATGGAATCCACCATAATCCTTTCCGAAGCCTGGAGAGAGACAGGGCAGCGATGTTTCCGGTTTCGAGTCGCGTAGTCGATGCTCGCCGATGATCCTGCTGGATCGAAGAACGGTCAAAGCGAGCGAGCATCATACGAAAGACGAAGAGTTCGAGTAACATCGTTCTCGTAGAGGAAAGGAGGAGGGCAGGTGACCGGTCGGTTGGTCGAAAGTCCGTGTTCTTGGAGGCAAACGGGGCGCGATGGAAAAATTGCCTCGATGTAAAAACATGAGAATCGTTTCTCCCGACGTCCACACTCGATAAAACGACCCCCGAGCAGACCCTGAAGAGATACGCGATCCACCGGACCGCATAGAAGAGAGCACTCGGCCGAGAACACATCGCCGGGTACAAACGGACCCGATCGTTCCTTGGTTCCTTCGTCGAGGAAGGAAACGCAAAGAGAAAATGGTAGGGCTCTCTCTCTTTCTCTCTCGTATCTCCCTCTACGATGGTCAAGAGAAAAGAGAGAGAAAGAGGATCGCATCGAGTCGAGTGGTCAGCTATCGAAACCTCCTACCCTTGAATTCCACCCCCTCCCACGGGGACCGGCTCCATCGGCCAATAATAAAAAAATATACGATCTGTTGGCTCACACGGACAAGACCCGCCGGCACACATACCAGAACCGACTCCGCCGAATTATACGTCGAGGCTGCTTCTAAGTGATCGCATTTCCACATAGACGAGCTGGCCCGATACGATATGAAAGACTGGCCGGTGGCGTTATTGCCCCGTGGACGGTGAAAGGGGGTGGAAGAGGGGGTTGAAAGGGGGCTGTGCACCGCGGGGCGCCTACTACGAGAACCGTCCCGGTATTATCGAACTGGATACTTTTCCGATTCTTTATGAGCACCGGCCAACCCCCGCGGAAACTTGCGAAAAAAATAACGCTGGACGATAAACGACCTGTGCACGGCCGCTCTCGCACGTTCTTTGTGGACGTTCGGGTAGACTTTTTTCAGGGAGAAAGAACGATCTAGGAAAATTATTGCTCCTCGATGTTTCTCTTCTTTGCGGAGGCTACTCCAGCGTCGACCATTTGTTATTCTCTGTTTCTCAGATCGGAACGTTTCCGACATCTCTGTTCTGTCACTTAGGGTAAAGGTACCGGTTACTAAACTTTTCAAAAATTATTAAAAATAACATCAACAACGTAGTATCATTTTATTTTAAAAAATAAAGATATTGAGAACATTAATTAAAAACCTTATTCCCCGAGACAATGCAATTTTTGTTATCCATTTCTTGTGTCCGGTAATTAGAACCAAAACTTCCGATTAAAACTTCGTTAATATTTCTCTTGCTGTTGCACAAAATCGTTCAGAAAAATTTGACAATACAGAAAAAAGCCCTACGTACTTTTCAACGAACACGTCGAATCCACTGAAAACGAATGACAAACTAGGGTAAACGTTTCCTATTACGCTAGCATTAAAAACGTTACCAGGAACACATAATTCTCTGGATTTGTTCGCCATCATTTTTTACGCGAAGAGGGAAAACAGAGCGCGGACAAAATAATTAATGTTTCCGGTCGGTTTTGCCGCGCAGAATAGAGGAGAGCGGACCGTGAATAATTACGGCGAATCTATCGGCGCTCCCTCTGCGGCCGGTCCGTGTGTCTAGGGGTGGCGAGCTAACGAAAGAAAGATGATCCATTCGTCATAATATAAAAATGGCCGTGACAGCGTTATCTGCGGCCATTTCCTGCAGCCGTAGCTCCGGTTCCCCGATCTCACTTGTCACTATACCGGAGGTAATGATCATTACCGGGGGTTGGAAGCCCCCGCGAAGGATACATAAGTATAGCGAGTGAGAGGAGCGAGGCCGGTGGATGGCTAGGACCTTGGAGAGAAGGATCGCTGGAAGAAAGAGACACTCTTAGGAGAGAGAGGGAGTAGGAAGACCGAGAAGGGTGACTAGAGGGTTGAAAGTAAAAGACAGTGATATAGACTGGGTTTTCGAGCCTGGGATCTTCTCTCCTTCGTTCATCTTCCTTTTTCTCTCTCTCTCTCTCTCTCTGTTTCTCGTGTCAGCCATGGGTGGGACAAGATGGCCGCTGCTGCTAGGACTCGAGCCGGGGCCCGTTCTCGGGTTTATGCGTCGTAATAAATGGTAATTTAAAACAGCGAGAACTAACAATTTCTTTCTTTATTTCTTCGCCGGCACCCCCACACCCTGTACAGTCACGGCACATATACGAAGAAGGGTAGTTTTCTTCGAAGGTGGTAAAAGGAGAGGATCCCCTGCACACCGTGGGGTACGTGGGGGTACAAGGGGTGGTAGAGAGAGGTCCGAAGCACGATAGGCACTACCTTTTCCACGAGGATATACACCAACCACCAAGAACCCGGAGTGAACCAAGCCAGTCAGCCAACCAGCCCACGTAATATAAAGAGATATGTGCTCGCGGAATAGCATTACCATTAGGAGATATAGTTTAGCCGAGCCACCAGATGAGATGAGATACTGCGGCTGAATCATGCATGAAGCCAAGGTGCGATCCACCACCTCCGAGCTAAAGGCGTTAGACTGCTGCCCTTCTTTTCCTTTCCCTCTCTCTCTCTCTCTCTCTCTTCCGATTTCTCACTGTCTTTCTCGGTTCCTCTGCGTACTACGATGTCCGTTTCGCATCTTGGATACACTAGCCGCCACACCTGACGAGTTGTCTCTGGCTAGGCTTCTTTCCTTCATTCGTCTCGCTGCCTTTTATACTGCTTCCTCCTTTTTATTGTTGAAAATCTCTTAAGAGGTTTGTCTCAACATGGTACAGAATTCAATATAAAAATGACGACCAAGAGAAATATTTACAGAATAAGAATATGCAGATACACAAACATTAACACGTTCCGTGCTACGTGTGCCACCGATGGTAGGCATTTATTTAATGCGCTAAAAACATATATTTTATAACAAGTTTAACCTTCGGTCCATCTACAATTTTCTAGATTGTACTCTTGAATCGTCCCGTCAAATTTCGAAAGACAGCGCGCATTGTCTGCGGGACAGCTTCATCTCGCGATCATGCTCCGCAGAGCGATCGCCTCTTTTTTCATCGGGATCCCAGGGTGTCGTGTTTTTTCCCTAGGCAGTCTCTCTCCCCGAGAAAAGTGAATATGCCACGGTATTCAAATGGCAGTCGCGCGACACTTTATTAAACGCGCTATTTGCATCGCCGACACCCCTTCGTCGCGCCCCTGTCTCGATAGAGGCAGTGTGTGCTGTCTCTCTTTTATAGTTTTTTTTTTTTCGTTAGACCACCGTCAAACTACTCGACCGGAGACTGATTAAAAAGTCGCCAGAGAAATTGGCTGCCGTCGCTGCGCGTTACCAACACGACGTTCTTCCCGTCGCACAGTCAGACGTAACGATCTGACGGCAATATCAAAAATCGATCTTCGTTACATTGCGAATTAGAAGGAAAAATTCATGTTACTCCGGAAAGAATCAAATCTACAATAATACTGTACACTTTATGTTTTAATATTTGCTGTCGTTGTCTTGCAACCGACGCTTGAAGTCAGCAGGAAATCACAACCAAGAGGAATTGTGATTCCATAACATTAATTAATTCATGCATCTGAATGCAATTTACATTCTCTACAAGCTGATTCTGGGAACTGGGACAAGTTATTGCTTCTTTTTAAGCACAAATCGAAAAAAATGATAGAGGAACAAGATCATATATCATAATATGTCCTAACTTCCTATGACCTTACTTTTTATGTGGATGCACCGATGCACCCGCCACTGTTGGATTAATACTTTTATATTTAAAAATACGTTGAGAATACATTAAAGAATAGTGTGCATTCGCACAAAAAATAACGTTACAGGAAGTTAGGACGTATTATCACCTATAATTTGTTCCTTTATCATTTTCGATTTTTACTTAAATCAGAGCAGTAACTTTTGCCTCAGTTCCCAGAATCACCCTGTATATTCTCTGCGACAGCGGGGAAACAAAACACTGGAAATATTCTACAGAGATTTTCGATCGCCGTCAAGTCATGTCGTTCCATTGTGAGTCGCTCGTTTGAAGAGCGGCCTTGTTATGGTGCCTATAGAAACATGAATGAAGCGAATGAAGTGAATGAGATGAATAAAAATTGATACAAGGGACATCCTCAAAACGTGTCACGCCGGAGCAGATATTAGCGGAGGAAAACACCCCTGAACTACTGCCGAAGGGGTGGCTGAGGCCGCGCGTGCACACATTATGCTAATTTGTCTTTTAATCTCGTGCCACCGACTCTGCGATCTCTCTCTTTCTCTCTCTCTCTCTCTCTCTCTCTCGACTTCTCTCTTTCTCGCTCGAGTGACCCAGACGCTGCCTCCTCGTCCGCTAGATCACAATCTGCCTGGATTGCGTGTTATTTACTCGCTGGGAACACACCGCCAATTTCGCCGCCCGTAACGACCGCCGAGATTGTTCTTTCACCAAGATTCGCGCACCCGAACTTACCCGCCCATGGGGTCCGGGTTCCTTTAACCCATTCGATCATGGTGATTGGGTCAGTCGATAGGACCACTTCGAAGTATTTATTTTCGCATAATAGAAGAATCACCAATTAGAAAATTTCAACCAGATCATTTTTTACTAACATCACTACCTTTCCACTTTTCACCTTTTTGTATCTATTTAGTAATTGGTGGAGAATCATCAATTAGATTTTCTAACCATTTAATTACCACGCTTATATTAGCTTGCCGAATTGTTGTTGTGTGCGTCAAATCTTGTAATCGAATTTTAAACCACTTCCCGATGAGCTAGAGACTTGAAACTTTAAACGTAGCTCACAGAACTGGATGACAATGCAATATTAAAAAACAAATTTTTAAAAAAATTGTACGTCTAGGAGAAAAAAAATTTTTATATTTACCATCACACCTCGCCACGCGACGCTCGGTAGTACGTCATCGCGTTCAGCGATCCCCACTCCGCGCGTCAGCGCTCAGTACTCCACTACGTGTTCCCACTCCGACTCGTCCCCACTCCGCTGGCGCACTTCGCACAGAAGGAACTCAGTGTGGTTGTGGTGTTCCGTTCATTCAGTTCCATTTCGGACAATTTCGGACTCCATCAAGAGACATCGTCTCTCGGAGTCATCCCCTCATTCTATCTCGCGTATTTCCATATCTTGCGTTTCTATATCTTACTATTTCATACCAGTATTACTATATCTTGCGTTCCATTTAAAAAAAACTAAAAAGTAGAAAGTAAAAAAATATATAAAAAGAAAACTTTTCAAAAACCACACTTATATTAAAATCCACTAAAAAGGAGAAAATAATTTTTTCAGACATTGGTGACTATAATGTAGTTTAGCGCTCCACGCTTTTATTTGTAGTCACCAATGTCTAAAAAAATTATTTTCTCCTTTTAAGTGCATTTTAATATGAGCGTGGTTTTTAAAAAGTTTCTTTTTACTAACATCACTACATTTCCACGGTGTCTGCACTTTACTAAGAGATCAATCGATAATACAAATTAATGCGTAGCCGTTATAATAGCAATTTTATGTCACATAAAAATCGGTTGAATTCATATATTTTGCTGCAAGCAAAATGAAGAAAGAACGGAAATTCTTTTTTTCTAACTGTTTCAACTCACAAAAGTCACATACCGTCTGCACAACTTCCTCGAAGAAATAAAACACCCTATCGAAGTAAAAACATTTAAGAATACGAAGCAACACAATCAAGTCGAAAAGCTGGAAGCAGTAGTCTAAAGAAAGATTTCCTCAGGTGTTTGACTTTTCAAGAAAGACAATGGGTAACACGTAGCCAGCTTGATATTTTCATTTTGCATCGACCAGAATGACTTTGTTCGCACTGTTAGGGTCGTAGACGGCAAGATAACACGTCGCTAGGGAACAAGGAAAATACATTTGTCAGTGGGCTGGCGATCAGGTCGGATTTGGTTCGAAAGGGCGTAAGAAAGCGTTCCCGAAGAAAAGAATCCGGAATCAGGCCGTGTGGCCGTGATAGGCGGGAAAAGCAGGTGGTGGTGGCGACGCCCGGTTGGTGGGAGCACTTATGCATTTATGCATTCATATTTCCGTGGTCTCTCCAGACGAGCTCGTGGAAGAAGAAGTTGTCCTCGTCGTCGTCCGACGTCGACGAAGATGAAGACGAAGAAGAAGAGAACGACGAAGAGGAGCAAGAGGACGTCGGCTGTGCGCGCGATGGTACAGCGTTTCTATCCCCGAAGAAAGAGGAGAGGACGTCGCGTCGCTCTGAGGAAGGGGAGGGCAACCGAGAAGGCGGTGGGCGTAAAGTTGCCCCGGAATAATAATACGGACAGCTCGTGCCTGCTCGAGGAAAAAATCTGAATACATGAAACGTAATGACGAGTCGCGGCGTATACCCCTCTTTCTTCGCGGAGGCGTCCCAGCCACTCCGCGTGCCCTCCCGAAATAGAATTTCCAGTCTGTAGTGCTTCGCCTGATCCAATGGACCCCTGATTCCATGACGAATCGGATGGCGAAAGACGAACGATTTTTTGGGCCGATTCCAAACCGATGTTCGATCGAGGGCATCACAAGATGTTCGAGATTAGGTTGAAGGACGAAGGGAAAATTACTGTACGAAGTCTGTCAAGGGAATTATGCTGAAATTTTTATATTCGTTTTATGTGAACGACTGTTTTTACTACATTGGGAAGAAGCTTCGGAATTTTCTTTCATCTAACAACTGTGAATAAAATTGTTAGATTGTATTGTTTCAGGTGATTGAATTGTCGTGTTTTGAGTTGACTTGAATTGATTTCTACGTAGTATTTAATAGTCTCCTGTGGATGAAAGTGTGAAGATATTTTCGAAGTCAGGATCTATTCGAGATTTTTGATCGGAAGTAAAATACATATTAGATCGAAAACGGTGCAGGTTTCTATTTACATTAGAATAGCATTGTATTATGTCTACTGTTACCAAGGATCGTATTCAATTTTTCATCTCCGTTTGAACCTCTTCAAACCTCGTCTTAGTGTCTAAGGCGCTCAGTACACCCACCACAGTATCCTCATAACCCTCAGTCTTACTCGAAGCTCATGATACAGCACAAAATTGCTCGGTAATATCACCAGTCAGTGGATTTTATGCACTTATGACAAAAATTATTTTCAAGAAATAAAATCAATTTCTATTTCACTCCAGTTTGTTGCAATTCAGGTAGAAAATTTTTATTTTGCATAAAGATCCGCTGTCTATCACTAAAAACAGCCGAATAAAGAGATTGTCAAAGATCCAGAAGAAGGGCTTCGGAAAGTAATTCCAAAAAAAATCGGAGGTGCACAAGTACGACAGTATGGCGTCCACAGAATGTTCAAAAAGGTTGTCTGTACTGTATCAGAGGTGACGGATCGACACGATCGGTGGTATACAGAGGTGTAAACGATACAGGATACAGGTCGTAAGTACAGGAAGGTGGATAAATGAAGGAAGGAAGGAAGGAAGGAAGGAAGGAAGGAAGGAAGAAGGAAGGAAGGAAGGAAGGGCGCCGTCGTAGCCCGGGTGCCTGTGGCTCCGCCTATCGGTGCGCCGCCTCGCGGTGGTGAATACATTTAGCCTGGTTAGTTTACAAATGAATACAGCGATTGAAGCAACTTATAATATCAATGTACCTCAGGCGGTCTCGCTCGCACGCCGGGCGCCACCCCTTGCGGGCATCTCGCTTCCACCCACTCTCTCGCGGGGTTCCATACAGAATGGCCATATTAACTTGATAATTAGCTCGGTTATACGACTTGCAGATGAGGAAAGACTCGGGACGGACGTCGGCTACCCCTACCAGGAGTGGTGCCAGTGTTCCTTGCTCTGCTCCCTATGCTATGCTCGACTCGGCCCGGCTCCTCGTCGCTCGTCGGATGGATATAGAACCCTTAGTTCGTATTCCTCTCCCTGTCTGCCAGGAACCCCGGCGTGTTCTGTCTGTCGGGTAGCTGTCCTTGCCATCCGACGCGCCTTCTCGTTGTTCTCTCCTCGTGGTAGTCTCTTCATGTTCTCGCCGCGTGTTCTCCAACGGCCTCTCTCTTCGCGCGGTCTTAGACGTCAGTGCCGGGAAAACCTGCGTAGTGAGCTAAGGGTGGAAAAGTGCCGTCGACGAGATGTCGCCGTCTCGTGTGACCGGTCCCGGAGTACCTGGGGGATCACGTGTTAGCATGAGAGAACGGTCACGTGCTCGCTGTAGGAGGCGGAGCGGATGACAGGAGCCACGAGAAAACATCGTCTCCCTCGAGGATGATCATCGCTTTGGCGACTGACAACGGAGGTAGGTCACCAGCTAGAAAAGAGTGGCAACGAGCGAGGTGTTCGCGGGTTAGGTAGCGTGAAACGTCGGCTCTCGAGGCGATACGATAGAGTCTCTTTTGCGGTGGTCGTCACGGTAGACGAAGCGGAGAAGCGGACTAGGTGGCGCCTTGAAGAGCCAAAATGGCCGCGGAAGAGCACGAACGGGAGGAGAGAGGGATCGGTAGAAGGAGATGGATAGAGGGAGGACCAAGGAGGATGGAAAAGGAGAGAGAAACACTCCGATGCGGTGGCGAAAAGGTCGTCGCGCGCGAGGACAGCTCGAGCGGAGCCGAGTCGAGCCGAGCCGAGAGAGCCGTGGCCCCGTGTCCTCAAACAGATCAACGCGAAGGCCTCTCTGCGACGCGAGCCTTCTTCTCTACGCGGGCTCTCTCGCGGACGACAGCAGACCAGGAATACAAAGTACGCTCCGTTCAGGCGCATTCCGGGAGATGACTGGCATTGAAAGCTGCCTTTGGGGCCGCGCCTGGCTGCCCGCTTCGCTCGCTCGCTCGCTCGCTCGCCTCGACGTCTACGACCGGAATACAGAGGATGGCGGCCATATTAGGCCTCACCTCCTTCCACCGCCTCCTCCTTTCTTCTCCTGGCCTGTCCTCCTGCCGACGAGGCGCTCTCCTACTGGACACCCATCGTCCTCGGGACTACTCACCGGAAAACTCGAAGAGTGCTCTTCTATGATCGCTCCTGGAGGATCGATGACAGTCAAACTGACGGGGTTGTCTTGTGCCCTGGGATTTTTACATTTCGCTTGAACATCGGAGGAGGACTATGACACGTGGGAGTAGGTCCCGAGGGCTGCGCAGACTGCTGAAACACCTGGTGCCTGCGCTTTGCTGGAACTGGTCGTTCTACAGGGTGTTTAATTGTGGCTCCGGGATTTTATTGGCTCCTGCTTCAGATTTTTACGTGATTGCGATCTGAACTCTAGATTGATAACTACGACAGATACACTTCAGGGTACTCCAAACTTGACGGGCCTAACAATATATGGTGTCGTATTAGGTTCTTTAGACTGTTCATTAGTCAGGGATATTCAACTGTGATTCTGTTGATTACTCTACCGATTATCCTCTAGATTCAGGATTATTAATAGAATCAGCACAGACCTTGCTACACAAGGCACCTTCTTAAATTGCTCCACCTCTGCGCCTCTCTTTTATGGATCGCAAGGATTCGCAGCAGTTTGGCATTGACATCGATCGCCAGTAGTCGAATCAGGTCTGTCACTGGATCCCCTGCGCGTCGGAGAACAGTTTCATCGGGTTGGCGGTTCGGATCGGCTCCGGCGGGACCGTCCGATCGAATCTTCCGCTGAAACGGTCCCGACTAATGGCTACCTGTCGTCGTCCGGATGCTCGCAAACGACCGGTTCTAAGACGCGCCGAATGTTGTGGATTTATCGCGAAGGTGTTCGCTCCGGCTACCTGCTATTACGGTGCACCTGCGCACGCGATCCCGCCGCTCGTGCCCCTTGTCCCCTACTCTTCTCTCGTTCTCGTGTGTCCTCGCATCTTCGGGGCACTCGACGATATTCGCACCTTCGTTTCGCGAGGCGCGAAACTCTTTATCCTCTCCTCGGACTTTTTCTGAGAGATCGTGTAATATTCTCGCACCTTCGGTTCGAGGCGCGAAGCTTTGATAATCTTTGAATCGAAGACCGGTTCGTTCTCTCTTGAAATTTTTCTGGCTTTTCTTAGCGGTCCGACACGAGAAATGTCAATCGTGTCTCTCTTCGAATCGGAAGTCTCCTCGGATTTTCCTAGGAGATCGAATGATATTCGCACCTTCGTGGAGAGATGATCAGAGTTCCCTCTTTAGATCTGTCTGGGAGTGTAACGCATCCTCGCGGAATCAAGAAGAAGGACACAGATGTGGAGGAGGGTCGGCGAGAGGCGGACCCCGCGATGCGATACGCGTATACGTGCCGTCACGTACGCGACGGGCTTTTTACTGAAATAAAATCTAAATACAGGCGGCTCCGACGAGCACACGGCTGCCACAAATTCTGTTCCCATGAACACGGCTGCCGCCGGCCCGTGAGAGACTTGCCCCGGTTTATCAACCGCCTCGTCGCTTCAAAGACTCGCCCACGCCATGCTCGTAGACCTGCTTAGGCTGTTTCCTTACTATTTTCTGCAATAGTACAACAGGTAATCCTAATCTCTTCCATCGTGTAATTATCGAAGAATGACCAGAGCAGGTTGTAACAGTCCCTGAAGGATTAAGAGGCTAGACGCGTTTCCAGGATTGCAAAGATGGATTGCAAAAATGGGGTTTTTCTCAAAAGTCTTATTTTTACGTATACGAAGCGGCAGCTGCCAAATAAAGCAAATTACGCCTCGTAAACTTAAAAATAGGACTTTTGATTTAGATCTTTTATCTAGCGCTTGACTACTGAAAACTCCTATACCCTTGCAATCCTAGGAACGAAACTACGCCTTTAACACGTTAGAGTGAACAGCCATCTATTTCTACGAATCGAGGATTAAAGCGGACGTAATCGCCGAGGACAGCAGGCCCCAATTTGTCCGGCCAGGGTCGCAGGAAATGTGATCGTGTCCATACAGAGCCCCTGTCCATATGGTGAGCCATAAGTCCGTCGACCTGCGCAGCCTGGTTTCTGGGCAGGTTGACCCGTATCGCGCAAGGCCGAGGCTAAGCGATCAGGTCGTAGACGAAAAAGTCTGTTTCGTTGTGGCAATAAATTTGGCCGCGGAGTTATCGTGGATAAGAGAGTGGAGGACGGGCGCAGGGTGTGCGCACGGTAACACACACCTGCCCGGTGTGGGTGCCACGCGGAGGGCAAAAGAGGCCGACGAAAATAATGTATGCACCCCAGTACGCACAATGGAAACTCGAAGAGCTGAAGCCACCTGAGCCTGCAGGCGGACACAGGACGGGAGCGTCATTCGAGCCGGCTGTTTGGTACTCACGCCTTCCATCGGCCAACACTACACGCCACATTGTCGTCGTCGTCGTTATCGTCGCCGGTGCAACTAGCTTTCGGTCAACGATTTACTGCACTCCAGCCACAATTTTTACCTGCACTGGAACGAGTTACCTAAGCTCGTTCGATACTGGCTCACATTCGAACGTCTCTACGAAGCTTAATCAATTTTTTACGCGACTCGGACCACCGTCGATTTGAAGATTCAACTCTCCCCTTTACAATGATGCCGCAAAATTTGCTCTACAATTTTTCGTTGCCATTTTATCACACTTTGCAACGAGTCCCACCTGCAGCTAGGGAGCGCCATTCGAGTCGGCGCGCCGGCGGCTGTCCAGTATTCACGCACCAGCCAATATTGCCGCATTGTCGTTGTTGTTATTGCAACCGACGTAACGCGAAGGGACGGGTTGCAGACCAGCCTAATTATTCCGGCAATTTTTCTTGCGCCAGGGGAAACACGATCCTACGAGTTACGATAATTGCGTGAAATTGCCCGGCAAGAGTCGTACGTTTCCAGCCGGCGGCGAGCGTTATCTAGACCGCGCGGTGTGTCCGCGCGAACGCCTCGGACAGAATAATTAAGAAACATCCGCGAAGAAAGTTACCGTCTGCCCGATCTAAACACTTTCTCCCGCCAAGCCGAGCCGAGCAGAATTACCGTCTGCGATCTCGCGTGCCGGCGAAATCTGGACACGCAGGGTACGCAGGGTACGCATGTTGTGCTTCAGTATTTCTGTGAACTCTTTGCTAGTTTTCTGTAATTGGTTAGGGTGAAAATTGTGCGGGATCGAGGAGAATGTTGTAGCGAGGATTTTGTAAAAAATTCAAGAATTTTTGTTTTAGTTTTGTGTTGAGGAAATCAGAATTATAAGCCTAGTAATCTTATGAACTTAATTTTCTTCCATCATTCCATCATTCTTCCATTTCATTTTGTTCGAAGTAATAAGTATGACGAATATACATAGAATACAACGAAAGAAAATATAATATCATCGTTTCGTTAGCAAAGATCAAAATCGATAAAAAACCAGAGAAAGTTTGCGGTTTAATGTACAGGCTATTGATAAAAGCATAGTACAAGAGCAATTGATCTCTAAGGAGTGAATAATTCATCCGCGAAAATGGATTTTTCAAGTTGATCGGAGACGCGCGCCTAAGCATTTACACCAAGTAGAAACAGTGTGTCATGCACAGACACGCTAGCCGGATTCAATGCATAGGCACGCGTACTCGAAGAATTTTTTCAATCTCCATTCTCTTCTCCAACTCTAAATATATCATTTAAAAAAGAGCTACATAATAGAAGCCCATGCATTTAATTAATCAATCAATTTCTTTCTACATGTGTCGGAACATTCTCTAAAACGCGACGTTATGCATGAAGGAGAATTGTCAAATTAAAACAGCAATTGAAAAATGAATGAGCCATAATCCCAGGCCCATCAACTCAGCCAGCGATGTATCACGGTTAATGGAATCAAATTTTCGACGAGGGCTATAAAACGAGATGTCGGACAGGCTCGATGGAGCGTCGCGTCGCAAGGACAAAAGCCGTAGGACTGCGGGAAACGGCAACAAGTCCGACTAAAACGTAGTTATCGTTGCCCGGTGGCTCGCCGTGATTATTTTCATTACGGTACGCGGGTGATCGTTATCTACGGCTTCCCACTGTAGTCCGCGCGGCAGAACCGGGGCTTAGATTTCATGTTTCTTCTTAATGATTCGAGCAATTAGCCACGCTGAGTGCTCTGACTTCTCGTTCCAGCTCTCGCCCCTTCTCGTCTCCTTCTCCTCCTTCTGCACAGAGCTCTCTCAGCGGCTCCTTCCTTTCTCGCTGCTCTTCTCTCTTTCCCTTTGCTCTTCATTCCCCCGGTTTCCCCGACACCTCGCGCGGAGGGTGAACCACGCGAAAACACACAACCGAGAGGGAAATAATAATCGCGGGGCTGAAACTATTGCTTCGACGATTGCGTGCGATGCTAGCCGCCTCCCGCAGCGGCTAATTAGGGAGCCGCCGGTTAGAAACGACGGTTATCCCGCGTCGAATCGGATCTCGCGAGTTGTTTGCCGCGCAAACCCGAAACATCCTCCTCAAATCCGACGCGGAACGCTGCCGTCACAGCCGATCCTTATCCGTGGCCGCTCAGAAGCGTAAAGGACGCGCCGGACGATCTTTGTCTGCCACCTAGTTGTGCGATTTCGTAGGTCTACAGGCCGTTCGATGGACCAAATTAGGCTTCGTTCAAACTTCACGAGAAATCTCAAAATTGACGAGCATCCTCGCAAACGACCACCGTTGAAGAAGACCCTTAGGAAAGCGACCGCAGCCTCGCCATTTTGCGAAACAGAAAAATAAAAAGGATATCCTAGTACTCTGCAAGGTCGGGGCAACAAAGCCCCGTTAAAAAATGTTCGACCCACCCATCCATTGTTTAAACAAAAAAATCCGAAAGATGCATAGAATTTTTAGAGGGACAGAATACTTTAGCGCCTCAACTACGAGGTCGAACTACTTTCAAAAGTACTGATCATTGCAAAATTGATTCACGAGGACGGAGGGAGGAGGAGAGGTAACAAGGGGGCGAGGAAAAACGCTGAGACGGTCGGTCGGCGCGCATTTGCGTATTGTTATGTTAACCGGCGAACGAAGTAACAATCGGCCCGAGCACAATAGCGAAATCCTCGGGCGAAAGAAAAGAGAGAGACCGGGTTCTTTCGGCTTGAGAAAACGCAGAAAGAGAGAGCGAGAGAGAACGAAGGCAAAAGGAGCGAAGCTGAAGAACAGGAGGGTGGTGGCGTTATCGCATTATCGTATTGCGGCGCCTCGCTGCCGGCTAGCCTCGCCTCGCTTCTCTTCTTCGCCCTTACGTAAATTCCTGCAAACAAAGATTTACACCGATACAAGTGTGCTCGTCGCGTAACGCGCAATAGTCGCCCCCGCAACCGCCCCGAATATCGCGGACTTGGAGAGGGGAACAGTCCATTTTAATATTCCTTTATTTCCATAAAAACCTGCCTTGGAGACTGTCAACGGGAAGATTACGCTTCAGACTGGCCGAACCGCGATCGCTGCTCACGCAAAAACGGGACCGAACCGATGATTGAATATTTACGAGCGAACGTTTCGATGTTTACGCGATTCCTAGATTTGCAAGTAGAAAATCGAGGTGACTAGAGAGTTGTACATATCGTTCGTATTTCTTCGCAATTCAAATGAAATACATTAATCTGGAAAAATGAACAAGAAAATTGTCCGTGATTCGAACCAACCCGAATTTGAAGATCAAAGTCTCCCATTTACGATGATCCCTTAAGATTCACTCTACGATTTTCCGTTAGCATTTTCCAACATATTCTCACCGGCCGAAACGAATTCCCCAAACAAATTGGAACCTCGTTAGCCGAAATTAGAGCAAAGAGAAATTCGCGGGTAAGCTCGTTTCTTGCAAAATTTGTAAGGGCGAGACGAGGGGAGCGTCGCTTTGCAACGGGGTTTCTGGAGCAAGGCTCGGTGGTCGAGCGAAAGCGTCGGTTCCCAGGGCGGGCAGAAGGTGCAAAAGTAGTTTTTCCAACGGACAGCAGCCCCTGTCTGGCCAGGGAAGGGTGGGCCTAACGGAGGAGAAAGAGGAGAGGAAACGATGGAAGAGGACAAGGGGCGGATGGTGCGGCGGGTCATGGGTGGGTGGTGAATATGCAAATGTAATTGATATTACTTTTTAAATATTCCCCAGTCTCCCCGGCGCTGAGCGCGCGCGGGCCACCCGTCTGTTGTTCGTTCGTTCGCTCGCTGCAGAGGGTGCGCCAGCTTTATACACTCTTACTCTAAGTGCCTTTTACCCCCGGTGTGTCCCTGCACCCTCCCCCACCTCCCAGTTCCCCACCACCCAACACACCCCTCGGCGCCGCCCCTCGAGTCCCAGAAGCAAAGGTAATTAATAGGCTCGAAGATCTACTACGAGATCAGGACGGATAACGGGCGAACGGCTATCGTTACAAGTGGACCGTAACGAATTATCGCGAACGGAAAAGAGCCACGCGATTCGACTCGATTCGTTTCCCTTCCCTCTCTCGCACCTAATCCGCCTCGTTCGTTTATCCGACCTTCTACTCGTGTTTTTACTACGATCTACATTCCCATTCTTATTTTATCTGCTCGGTTAAACGTGCGATACGAAGTACAGTCGCATCCTCGATAGCTCGAATCTCAAGGGAAGAACTATGATAAAATCTTCGATTTATAGAAGTTTCGACTTATCGAAGCCTTCGAGTAAGGAAGGTTTACCTTACGAAAATTCTACTTCCAAAGGATTTGTACAAGAGTTAATGATTGTAAGAGTTTCAAAGAAAGAAAATTTTAATTTTTGGAGATGAGTTATTTATTGTATAAATATTATTCAAGTAATCTGTGATATTACTCTGCGCGAATGAATTAACGGATTGTTGATCAATGGTATTTTCAACGGTATCAAGGTTATGGTATCGACATCGAGATATGGTTATCGAGGTTTGACTGTACATTCGAGGCTGGTCTTGATTTTTACCATTTCGACGTCCCTGTGAAGTTGAACAAACTGTTTTTGTCACTGAAAAGTCAAGAACTTGAAAGTGAAACCCGTTTTACAACGGCCTGTGTGTTTGTACACGATCTGCCCTATTATTTTTACTTTGTTTCTTCATTTAAAGAGGGTCAATGGTTTGGTATGCGTAGAATGAATATGCAGTGTTAGTACACGTAATGTAGACGTAATGTAGACGTAATGTAAACGTTCAAATGAGGCACGAGTGCCGAACGAGTTCACCAACAAGCGAAAATTGTTTGCTTGAACCTTCTGCAGATCGTGTTTGGTAATACGAGGGGCTGGAATTAGGATGAACCGTTAATTTAAAGTAGTAAGGGATGCGGTTGAAAATTGTAGATATTAAAATAGGAACAGTTTAGATAAGCGGAGCAACTACGACTTACTTTTTAACGGAGAACAATAGTGTTTCGTTAGAACCTCATCAGCCGGCGATATCGCCACTGCACAGTGCTCAAGAACCAAGGCAACAGAGCCTCGCCATCGCTCACTGGAACAAGCCTAACCGCAACGGATGCAACTATCGTCGAATTTTTTGGTGGGATTCGTCAAACAACCCCCACCGCGGATCACTGATCTAATTTCGTGCCGGGAGGCAGAGACCCAGCGGATTACCATACATTAATTTGCGCGCAACGGTGCAATGAATTTATTAGTTAAATGCATCGCATTGTCCGCTCGATAATTACAATTTATGACGCAATAATAGACCCGCCCGGATAATTGTTCCACAAAGCGCGAAAAACCGCGAGACGAATCGCTGCACCATTGTTCACCGGTGAGAAGAGAGCTCGCAATACACACCGAATGTTTATTATCGTTAGGGAAAAGTTGTCGCGAATTCACGTGGAAAAATTCACATGCCTTTTTTTTCCTCGCACGAAAAACCGAAACAGGAACGGCCGGGCCGGCTCTGTTTGCACGATTTTCGCGTTCTCGCTCGAATTATTTAGCGTTCTACTTAGCGGTCGGTGAGCGTGCGCTCTTAAGAGATATTTATGGGGGCCCCATAGGCCATGGTATTCTCGCAGGTACGCGTTTGCGTATAAAGGAGCGTGCGCGCCCGTTTTGGCCCGAGGAATTCGAGGCGTCGGCAGCTTCTTCGACGCGCCGTTAAATTAATGTCCACGCTCGAGCCGCTCGCACCTTTCCCGCCGGCTCGAATTCCGCTCCAGGTGATATGCGCCTCTTCCACTCGCGACGAATCATACCATTTCAACCAAATTCCAGAGCGAAACGCGGCCGCTGTAATTTCAACAAATGACACCCGCGAGACACCCCCTCTCCCTTCGTCGGAATCTCCGGAATCTCGAAAAACTCCCTTTGTTCAAGCTGTGGATGGAATTATCAAAGTTTGTACACGAACCATATATTCAACAAAACATATTAGGGTGAATGTAATTTAATCTCCAATGAGATTGAAATACGTGAATATAAATATTGTGCCCTCAATAAATTTGTACAATTCAGTGAGATTGCATTCTCATTGGCGAGGCAAACAAAATTGTCAATCATTCTCGTATTTTTATAATCAACAAAACATTCTTCCTAAAAGGTAGAAAAATAAGGCCATTTCTCTCCAATCTCGATCACCAAAGCACTGTTAAAAGTGTACAAAGAAACTTCTCTTGCCTTTTTAATAAAAAAAAACTTCAGCCCTCAGCATTACATACATTAAAGCGAAGGTGTGGTGTGAATTGCGACTACGATGAGAAACGAGCTTCTTAGCGAGCTTTTTAGATTTACCTGTTTGATACGCGTAAGTAGGTAGGATACGATTGTACATAAAGAATAACAAATACTACAGTAACAAAACGACAAGAGTAAAGATAGTAACAAATATAAAAAAAAAACAACGTGAAGTGAAGTACACGAAAAGATCTACTTATAGAACTGAAAACGAAACATCAAATTCAATGTAATTAGAAAAATATGCAAGTGCTCACGTATTGCTCTAATTTATCAGAATTACAAAATGCACGGGATCGGACGCTATATTTATTCATGAGCTTGTAATTCAGCCAGTGGACGTTTTAAAATGCAATCCAGTACGTACAACGAAAGAACTTATGTATATACCGCACTGTAGTTTATGCATTGTACTTCGTTCTACGATGTTTTCGTGTTTAAAGTAACGCGCACCCCATGCGCAAATATGGAGATTGCCATTAATTAACATATACATATATCTACATACGGAGAACATAGTGGGTGCTCAAACGTAGTAACACCGTAATGATATGAAAAGTGACAAAGATTCTTGTGTACCTTCACTCCAGAAAAACTGGATGTTTCATTGCCAAGGCTGCGGCCGCTTTCCTCGTAGGTAGTTCTCGATTGATTTTAATCAGTTTCTGGTAATGGAAAAGAGCGAGTTGAATAACAGCTACATCTTCTTCCCATTGAAAGGAGAATGGCATAGCAAGTTCTTGCGCCCGGTGCTGGAAAACACAAAAACACTGGATTAGAAGCGCATTAATTTTCTCTGTTGTGTTACGCACTCTTCAGAGCATCGCTAGAGAAAGGACACACGCGATCCGCGAGCGATTAGCATATCGTTTCCGCATTCCCGTATGCAAGGTCGCGGCGAGACGCGTGAATGTCATAAATATCGTTCTACCGTAGATCTTGGCTTTCACTGATTCGTCAGCGCAGCGAAGTTCATCAGCCAATTGCGAATCTTCTGAGCATGACTTTTCGGAAACTCCTTTGAGCCGATCAGATTCGCACAGGCTGCGGTTCAGCGTGCTTGTCGGTTCGCATAATTATTCTCGAACTTGTAATATTTATTCTTGGAATGAAGATAATCGGTGAGACAAATATCGTTAGGAATATTTTTTTTACCTCGAGACATGCGATTTTATTGCGGATGCTAGTCAGCGTAAGTAAACGATCAACTTTCTTTAAATTAACATTCGAAATAAGCTACGCAGCAACTTGATCGTTTGCACTTTTATGTAAGTCTGATTCGCATCAGTGTCATGAGAACCTTTGTATCGAGTGTGACTCAACATTTTTTAATTGTTTTTGAAAAGTTGTTTAGAATGATGACCTTGACAACATATTTCAATTTCATCCAAACCCGAGAGGAAGTAACGTTTCGACAAGTTTTTACCTCTTTTTGCTTTGATAAGCAATACACATGTATTCAGTTATTCGCAATACAATTAGTACAAGAAATTGTTTAAAGTCGGTACCAAGTATAAGGAACTGTCTCTTGATTTATTATCTGAAATAAAACATTTCAAACAATAGAGAATCGTTGGGAAGAAAATCTAAATGATTAAGTGTACGTCGCGATAGGAAACATAAATCGACGAATTTCTATGAAGATGAACTAGTGCGAGCAGTTAAGAAGATTTAATTTATTGTAACTATTAGCACTGCTGCATATCTGATCTTCATATCGAGTTAATGAAATGTAGAACATAAGATTGAAGTGTGCAAACAGTGACGATGGACACATTAAAGCAAACGATGAATACGATAAGGAACGAAAAGGAAATCAAGTGTGGTTCAACGAGTTTGTGAGTAAAAAATATTATTAATGTATGCAATGTGTCAGTTCTTTATGCATGTTGATGAGGAATACGAACGATGATTATGAATTATGACGAGGATGCTCCAGTAACTTCATTATTTACATACATGCTAGAATGTAAGTATTCGTTCGAGGCATAAAGTTCCTCGTATATGAATGAAACGATAGTTCAATTTTTGAAAAACGCATTTCTATAATATAAGTACTTTTCGAGTACAACAACAGCGTGTGTTTGCTTTTCAATTCTCTAAAGTGTCCATGCAGTATAGTAAAAGAAAACCGTTCCCGTTAGCTTCCTCTGATAAGCCACTCAAGGAAACGTTCCGCCATTCTAAAGTAAAATTTCTGGCCGTAAGCAAAGACCTTTAGAAACTCGCGCATTATTATGAAATCCTTCCGCAAACGTTATTGTACACCCGGGTGTAATAAAGTGCTTCGCGCGCGCAGTTTAACATCCATTCACGCAACCGTAAAAAATAATCGCCGTTTTTGTTTCTCGTTCGCGATCGGGGCCGGTTCCAAAAGATTTATGATATTGTAGTCGACCGTCGAATAATTCGTTCATTTATCGTTGAAGATCTCCGTCTGTTCCGAGGAGCTCGGAATCGATATTATCGATCGATTTCTGTGAACCCTTTACGTTCTGAATAATCGCTTCTCTTATAAATCTTCAACCTTGAACGTTCTCTAAATTTTCAATGACAAAAGTCAAGATTTCAGAACAGCGAACTTTCCTGATAGAATTTTTTTATCGGGTTCGAGGTTTTTATAAAAACATTCAGCGACACGTTGAGAAATGTTTTCGGTGTCCCGTCAGAGTTTGAGGAAGCCGTTCTCTGCCCCGGCCTGCGAAACGAGAACCGGCCTACCAGATAATCCGCCATTTCGAAGCAGAGTGACAGGAAGCCAGATAATTACCAGCAGCGTGCGAGCATAAAGAGCAGCGTGGAACACGATGGCGGCGGCGATGGCGTCCGTCGGACGCCGATACGCGTCCCACCCACGCCACAAGTCCCGTCAACAAAGACTCCTTACCCTTTTCGCTTTTCTTCTCCTACACCTCATTATTTAGGCTGCAATTTACCATCTAGGCTGCTCTTTACCACCAAGGCTGCATTTTATTTAAGCCATTATACATTTCACTGTTTCACTGAAGCGTTCAGGAGAGCGGTGCGGTGATTTCATTGAAATAATAAAAAAATAAAAAATTTCTTTGAAATTGGTTAATTGATTTAAGAATTATAAACGATCAAATATGGTAAAAATTGCAATTTTTCATGATTTTCGGACTGCAATGCCATTTTTACCACGTTTGATCGTTTATAATTCGTAAACCAATTAGCCAATTTCAATGAAATTTTCAGAATGTATACAGGGTGTGGCCGGACGGGTGGTACAACCGAGCAGGGGGTGATACTACATGTAGAAATAAGTCGAAAAAAAGGGATAACAATTTTTCGTTAGACGCTTCGTTTCTGAGAAAATCGAGTTTAAACTTCCGCCATTTTCGCGTACTTTAGTATATGCAGAAAGTAGAATTGGTTGATCATGGTCAGACGCGTCAGACGATTCCTATGCAATAGCACGTGTATTCGCTGCATTTTCAAACTCGATTTTCTCGAAAACGAAGCGTCAAACAAAATAATGTTATTCCTTTTTTTCGACTTATTTTTACATGTAGTACCACCCGTCCGGCCACACCATGTATAATTTATACTAGTTTACAAAACACATCTTTGAAATTTTCGTCATTGGCCTTGCTAAAAAAGTTTTAAAAATCAATTTTTACTAATATTTTTCACAATTCCGATCAAGTGCATTTTTTCATCATATTTATTACACGTCGTTTACTAAACTAATCCTTCTAGCCTTACAGAGAAATTGAAGTCGTTTGGTCCATTCATAAAAAAGTTATTCTGCTAAAGTGTGTGTGTTAGACAGTAGAAGCATATGACTAGAAGAGTCGAACGAGAGTGAGCACTCCTGCTACAATTATCTTCGATCGCCTAGATTGAGAAAATTCACTTAAACTCATCACCGAATTCAGATAATCGATGATACATGTATTGAAATTGTATTTTTTGAACAGGACATTTCAGGAAGCAACGACCACCCACATCGCACGGCACATACATAGTATAATAGCGCTGAATAGGCGTGGACCTAAACGTTAAAGTATTTACTGCCTCCTGTCCCGACCATTACCAAGCTTGTCTCGTTTCGCAGCGATAACGTTAATCGGCGAACACCGAGCTGTTGGAAGCTCGCCTCGTTGCCTCGAAGAATGGCCGAGGATGCAGCAGCTCGTTAATCAAACGACGCACGACTAACCTTCCCGCGGGATCAAACGAAGCGCGAACTGTACTCGTAATACTTTCGATTTTGCGGATCCGTGAGAGATCCAGCGAAGATCCTACGTAGCCCCGGAGTCTCGAGGCAAGCCTCATTAAGTGGAAAGAGCATTAGCGTTATTAGCGCGTAGGGTTAATGGCTCGTCAAGATGCGCCGCGTTTCCAACGATCGGAGTCCGGCTCGTTTGCGACCGAGACGAGAAATTTAAACTTCTTTGGACGGTTATCGACGACGCCTAGGAATGCCTGGCGTCTATAATATTCCACGTGGAACCTCTTCCCTTCATTCGTTTTCATTAACTCTGATTTACTGCCCTTTTTACTTTTCACCGGTTTTCGTTCCCATTTTTCGAATCAGTGAATCGATTAGAATTTTAATGAACGATGCTGAGGAATCACATTTGAGAGCTGTAACGCGACGTGTGGGATAGGTAAATCATATGTATATAGGTGGATCGCATAAAGAATTTGAATTTTATTTTCTCAAAGAAAATTGAAAGCCAATTTTTCACTATTTAGAAGGAGTTTTATAACAATTTGTTCTATGATCTTTTTCGCGCGATTTTGCAGGCAACTTGAACATCCCATGCTCGTAGAATTTCTGTTTTTTAAAAAATCATCTTTCCGAACGACCTAATAATTCGATATGGTTTCTGACGAGAGTTTTACTATTGAGAGGAACAGGTACTTCGCATAATTTAGGATTTGTAAGTTTAAGGTTCGGCTGTACGGATTGATGAAATTACTTACAGTTACTTAAGTTTGTCGATTCAACAAGCATATCCCTGTTTCCATCGATTCACAGAGGGATTCGAAACTTTCGACCGGTGCGGCGGTGTAGGTTACAGAATAACTTTAAACTCAATTTACCCGAAACTTCGTACACCGCGACGCAACGCTTTCATCCTCTGAACCCTTCAATTGTCACGCAAGAGTTTTGTCGCCAGTGCAGTGCGCGCCTATGGTGTAACGCCACGGTTTCACTCGAGGAATTACAGTGTCGTGAGAAACACGCGAAAATCTATGCGACTCTGTTCCTCCGTCGGATCAACAGGACACAATCAAACACACAATAAAATTTTGCAAAAACTTTAACAGCTTATATCTCAATAACTATTTGTTTGCGACATGTGGCTTCTTTCAAACTTTATCTTTTCTGGATGAGTAGAAGGTATTGATGTAAAAACAATTTCAACAACAATTTTCTTTGTTATAAACAATTTTGCAAAAATGAAACGTTAAATAGTGCTTGTTGTTTCAACATCATAAGGAATTCATTTAGTGTTAATATCCTTTTCCACTTTCATAATTATGGGCACATATACATATCTTGTTAACAGTCTCTGCTTATTATTTAAATTAATCATGCACTTCTCTTACAAGATTCAACCCTCGCTAGGAAACTGAATCGATTTGACCCAGAATCGATTGGTATACACTTTCTCTGGCTATCGACATATCGATCTTGAACTGAAACTTTCTTATATCCTCAAACATAGAGTTAACATTCTATTAAACAAGTTTAACGATAGCAGCAATGATTTAGTAACTCCTTGACGTATGTATCGGAGAGGTCGCATCAAACAGCAATTTCTTTCTTCGGTAATTCATCGTTTTATTCTTTAACGATCCGTCTTCAATTTCTTTGAATCTTTTCACTGCGCCAAATCACACGTCTGACTTGTTGAGCAGTATTTTGACAAATCAGAATCGACGATGTTATTGGTGCATATGATCAGGGCACGGAAAATTGAAAAAATCAGGGGAGGGAAACGGTGTAGGCGAGAAACCTCAGAGAAGGGTGCAGCGAACGCGTAGGAACGGTCGTACAGGCATCGACTTTGCGTTAGGTGGATTGCGTGCCGCAGGTAATTACCGGGTTCCCCGTGGTAACGCACCAGCGATGGCGGATCCCCCTGAATCCTGCTGGCTACAGGCATTCGGGCATTCGGCCGACGACACGGCCACGGTGTTCCCGTCACACCAGTGGTTTCAACGCCAATTAAACACCCGCTTGTCAAGGAGGGGAAGCGAAACGCGGGCCGATTCTCCGAGACCGAGAGAACCCGAGCCCGGCCCGATTCGGTGTGTCGCACGCGATGCCCTACGCCTCCTCTCAACCCCTTCGGCTCCCTTATTATTAGCCCTTATTATCACCCACGCGACCACCAAGGACTCCATTCCTCTCGACGCCCCTTGCACCGGAAAAAAAAAATAAAATGGACGCCACCCAAGGCCCGGAACGACAAAAAGTTGCGCTGGGATTCGTGTATGTGTTAATTGCACAGCTAACCCCTTTGCTCCACAAATTTTCTTTCGTCGCCGTTTCTCAGAAGAAACAAATTTACACAGCCGTTCGTAGAAATAAAACGTTGAACTTTTACGTCTTTTGCTCGAAAGAACGATGATATAGTAACGATCTTAACCCTTAAAAATTGTTTAAAAATATTATTGAATATGTCGGTATCTAATCAATTACTAAATATTGATTTCATATCCATGAAATTGAAAAAAAATCATAAGGAATGGAAATATTCTATGTCGGAAGAAATGTTTAATTTTCGCGTTAAAATAGCTCCGAGCGCAAAGGGTTAATGTACAGATGAGAATGGTCAGATGCGTGTGCAACATCATCAAGGTTCGTTGCCAGTACCTCGATCGAGCACAAGCTCGCGAACAAACCTAATTGTAGCCGACTTCTCGGCACGAGAAATTTCGGATTAATCCCGCCTATTTAATGCGGCGTTGGAGCGAGCGCGTGCAGGCGTTTTTTCCACCGTTTCAATTAGGTCTGCGCAATATTTTTTCCCGTCATCCGTCATCCAGCGATCTGGATTTCGAGGCGAGAAATGCCGTGGCCGGTCATTTGGCCGGTGGAAAGCGTCACTGTACGACGAAGGTTTGCTGCCTGTTGAGAAAAACGCGGCGAGATATCCCAGCGACCTGGATTCGAGGCGCGTAGACCTACGCGCGTTTTACACCGCAGCGCCGCATAATTATAAATAAACTCGGTGCGTGCACCGGAAGAATAAAATCCGCCGCGTGCAGTTTGACAAACGTCGCGACTTGCTGTAATCCGGGCTAGAACAAGTATACTTATTGTTAGGCGAAATCGTATGCGCGTTTGCCTGCCGCAGAACTTCTGACTGCGACGCTTCTAGAGAGACTCAGGCTTTTTCTAGATTGAGTAGATTTTTTGAAATCTTTCAGGAAGCTACCCTGCAACTTTTCTGGATTGAGTCGATTTTTTCCAATTTTTTCGATGCTCCGACTCCTTCCTGTGTACGGTCGATTTTTTTAACTTTTCAGGAAACTACCCTGAGACTTTTCTGTGGACTGACCCGATATTTTAAATCTTTCTGGAAGCTACTCTGGCACTGTTCTGAAGACCGTCGATTTGTTTAAACATTTTCTGAGACGTTCCGAGGCCTTTCCTGAATCGAGTCGATATATAAACATTTCTTCAGACAGATGTTTTCTGATGAGAAATAATTGTCGATGTTGCTCGTGTACGGTCGCCGCAATTTATAATCCACGGAACGCAGGGAAATAATGATCTTAATCAAGTTGTACGCTGCATGCGTCGTGAACACGGCCACGGGAAAGGGGATGGAATTATGCGTAATTTTCTTTAGCAGTAATTAGCGGCCGGAATTGTGAATTCGGTTTAATGTCGTCCGGCTGGTTATTATTGTTTCATTTTTGTCGTGACGATGCGGTTCGCAGTTGTACGGGTAAAATGATTTAAGGTTCGATACGATTAGAGTTCTTCTGAAATTCTTCTTAAATTACATGCACGCAATAGAAATCATGCAAGATCTTAATGAAATTTCCAGACAATATAAATTCATTCAACTCTTGTTTCTCGCAACCAATTCACATTTCTTCTTACCGTAAAGACTCCGCTCGTTACTCTTGGAGGTCAAGCTCGATAAATTGATGCTGATTGTTATACTCGGACTAATAAGCTCGGTGTTCGCCGGGACAGAACTTCTGCAGCAGACTAATATAATAATATATGGTTTGGACTCAGGGGGAACTACGTATCGTCGGATCGCGCGGCACGCAGCCGTTCCGTTCCCTTCGCGAGAGGGAACAGGAAAAATTGCGGATGCATGTAGGTCGCGGCTGGGCCGTAGAAACAATAAGCGATAGCGAAAACGTATTCTGTGCGTGCCCCGATAACACACCCGGTGGAAAACTGGAGTCGCCTGGTGAGCTGCGTCGTTGATTCTTGAACGAGTTCACGCCTTACCGCGGGAACAGTCGTGTACAAGTTCGAAGACGCACGGTGAAACTCCCGATTCTTCTTTTTCACACCTGACCAGTGAAATCTATGATTGTAAAGAAAAACGCCGCATGTCACAGTTTCAAAAAATTTCAGTTTATGCATTAATTCACCTCTGTAATAATAGGATTTATGTATTTACCAGAAAAAAAGTCATGAAAACAAATCCGAAAGGCTGAAAAAAATAATGCAATTTAACAGATGTCCAATAATGCAATTCAACAGATGTCCTTTAGCCTCATCTTCCATAGAATAATTCTATTATATAATAACACTGCATACAATACTTAAATGTTTAGTAATTGGTTGGATGCCCCAACATACTTAATCTAAACAATATTTTGGAAAAAGGTACAGCAATTTTTAGCGGTGCCTCAGAGTCCGCTCCTCATTTCATGTACTTTGAGATGCTACAAATGGTGAAACACGAGACGACACGAATGACATAATTGTAAGAACAATATATTAGGTTGTTCGCGGAAAATAATTTAGTTTTTCGCGTAGGGGTAGCCTTGCTTAGGTTTGTTATTACTTAATCTAATAAAAGGCAATATCTTGGCAGCTGACATTTCGGATGTCATTCCTGCTTTCTAACCTTTCAAGCATTTTTTTGTCATCGCATCAAATATGCAAAATCAACTTGTGTGCAAAAGTATTTTACTTTTTTTATTGCAAAGAAAAAGTTGCGTACTGTTTGAGAAGAGGATGTACCATTTTTTTCATTTTTTCGAACATTTTTTCTGCGGCGCATACTTCAAACGAAGTCGTAAAAATTCTCAATTCATTTCAAGTCGCCTGAAAAATCACGACAAATCATAGAACAAAATAAAATGACTTCCTTGTGTTGTAGAAGATGTTTCAGGTCTGCAAGTGTGTTTCGAAGCTGTCTATTAGCTTGTGGATGTTCTTAACATTTTAACATGCGCTGACCCAAAAGCGGCGAAGTGTTCTTCTAGGTATCGTCTACATTGAAATATAGTTTGCAGAAAATAGTGGCGAGGTCGGACCATTATACGATAACGATCGGTGCCCGCGTTATCTTCGCACACTGGGGAATTGTCAGCAGGCTGTATCAGCCGGTAAATGCGCGTTTAACCTCGCCAATCAACGTCAAAACTCGGAGACGCCACGGGAAAGTTCTAGACACACGGTGACGCTATCGAGAAGCGAATATCAGCGTGGCCGAATACCGGCGATATTGTCAAACGGTTATTTATGACTGGCCTGATAACGAGAGGGCGAATCGGAACGTTGCTAATTTCCGAGCAGCAACGATAAAGGTTGAGACTCGTCGCTGAGCTTCCTGTCAAACTTCTGAAACCTTCAAGAAAACGCCATTCAAACGAACCCTAGGATCCATTTATGGCTCCCATAAATATAAACACTTTGATACCGTTGTATAACATATAACAAAATTTAGCGGATTTTTCATCTTGACAGCCAACTAATTTTTACCTAATTACAATTTCTCTCAACGTCGTTCATTCCTCATGGTAAAAATTCATTCATTTTTTAACATTCACAATCGTGCATTCATAATGTATCTTTCCTTTTTGTCTGTGCGGTATCTTTAAAAAAAAATACATAAGAAGGTTAATGTTAAACAATAGAAATTTATTCATATCCTTTTACTTGTAACGACAGCTACACTTATGATTTGCGTTAGAAATCTTCAAAGTCAGTATTCGAAGATACATTTCATCAACATTTCTAGACATTACTAGACATTACAGTGACATATGTACTTCGAACACGACATATTAACATTTTTAAAAATCATTTTACTGTTCGAACGGCTTAATACAAAACCAACGAAGTCCGACCGAACTGATTTTCGCAGATAAACTCCGCGCTGAAAAACGTAACTCACAGCCTAAACGAAATCGCTAAAAAATCTAGAAAGAAATTCAGATTTGCATAAAGATCCTCAGTCATAATACCGGATGATCTACAGTCTGCGAATCGGTGGATCCGTGGGATCGCAAAGCGCAACGCAGAGGCTCGTCTCGCACGAGAGCGCGACCGCAGCGCACAGTCTGGATCACGATTTCTCGATCGCGATTATCAAGCGTTGCGGCGCGGGATCGGTTCCCGTTCGCGGGGCGTTACACGTGTTGCTCTTAAGGTTTAGTGGTCATTATTATCCTGGGATCGCGCCGTTCTTATCGTTCTATGCAAATCGAAATCATAAACGGCGCGGCGTACGGAGAGCAGGTTCGAAAACTATTCACGGCCGTCGCATCGTAGCCGATTGCCGGGCACCGGAACGAATTGGCGAAATAATACCGGTGGATATATATTGTATTATATCGGTTTTACGATTTCGCTGATAGAATCGGGGGTTGTCTCGCGTTACAACTGCCTCTGAGCAAACAAGCCTCTCGGAAACGGAATGAAAGGTACATGTCGTTTCGTACTCCGACCAGTTTTGATCCCGTCTCGGCGAAATCACGCTCTCGCAATTTCCAACGGGTTCCCATTTAGATAAGCAGCCCCGGAACGCGCGAATAAAGCTAATAAAGCAGTCGGACACCGTGAACGAGTGGGTGTCCCGATGAAACAGCCCCATGGGTGATAGCGGTACCAAGCCCCACGACGTCGACGTGATTAAAACTGGCGTTGAACCGTCGCCCAACGACGCGACGGGGGGCTGATTGCCGGGGGTGGGTTCTACACCCTTCGCCCCTCGATTCTTGCTAATTTATGGGCGCCTCTTCGGGCCCAAACTCGCCGCTTCTCGTTCCATCTCCTTCCCCCTTCCGAATGATTGTATTCATTTCTATGCTGCACACTTGTTCGAAAGTATTCTCTTTAGCCTTTGCAATCGGAGCTATTCGACATACAAGTGTAGAGGTTGAACGAGCATTTTCCAGGATATCTTTGTAACGACTTGAGGAGCATCCTAAAAAACACAACAATTAGTCTTTGCCTTTTACGATGATATTTTCAAAGTCCTTCAAATGAAAATTGTGTTTTATAATTTGAACATTTTTCGGATTTCAGCGAAACTTTGTATATAACTTGCTTAGATTTACAAAATACATGTTGTAAATTTTCTCTTCACTTTTCTCTTCGCAAATGCCACCAGTATTTAAAAGAAAAATTATTTACAGATTAGCGAGTGAACTAATTCTTCTACCGTCTAAGAAAACTCGAGCTGTTAGGTCGAATTTTGAAAAAGTTATTCGTTTCGAAGAGGTGTACGAATACGTTGCACATCCATTGTATATTAGATCGAGGAACTAAAATCCTGAGTCCCACGGAACTCCGCGGGATTGCAGACCCTGCACGGGCCCCATGAGGCCCGCAAGAAAGTGCGCAGAACGCGGGAAGCACAGGGAAGGTTTCGAGCCGATTGCGTTGTTAAAATTCCATGCTTATCGGGTTGGTTCGCTCGTTCGATGGCTCGCGCGCGTTCCAGGTTCGGTGTAACCCGCGCGGAAGCCATTTGCCAGGCACGATGGGTAATTAGCGCGCGAAACACCGATTCGAGGAGATAGCGCGCGGCCTTCCTCTTACGTAACGAAGCTCGAAGCCGAGCGGAGCCGAGCCGAGCCACACGATCCGTAAAAAAGTATCGACCATCCAACTATCTGGCCGCTGGTTACTCGAATCCCGTGACCAACAACCAGGACGGGCGAGTTAGGCTCTTTTCAAACTCGTGAGTCGTCCGCCGCCGTCAGATCTCTCGATCAAGATACACGTACCTACAACTAGCGCGCGATTTCTCGCGTTTCCCCGCACCCGGAAGTAGGAAAAGTCGGCGAGGCATTTTCTTGATTGCCCACCGACGCCCACCGATGCCGGCGACGGCCACGCGATTTCTATCTATCGAGCACCGAGCCGACTTAATTACACGCTTCCGCTGTATCGTCTATAATTTCTTACATTTTAAAACGCGCAACGTGCGAAAACTACACACGGCCCTCTCCCGTCCTCGATCTTAGATCCTTTCGACGTCCTGCTCTCGGCCTCAGAGATCTACGAATTTCATAGACTATGAATCATCGACCTTTATGCTAAATAAAAATGTTCTCCGACGATTATGATAACCAGAAAATAAATAGATATATCGATTTCCACCCTTAACCCCTTGCCGTATTTTAACGAGTCATCTTTTCTGATATCGAACCTCGGTATGAGTACGAACAAATATTTGTACTGTTTCCAATTTGATGTTTGTGTACCATTACGCTAAACATTTTTATCCACACGTAATTATAAAAAGCCTTCTCGGTTCACGTCTCTCATTGCCAGTCATGTTTCCTAACCAACGACTTTTACAGGACAGCGAGAAGTCCCGTGTCTCGAAAACAAGCAGAAAATCGATGGGGGTGAAACGTGGAAAATCGCGAAAACTTACTGTCTCGGCCGGCACGGCGTAAAAGCGACGCGCGATGGCTTTTGCCGGCGCGGCGCGCAGAAGGATCAAGGAAGGCAGAGCAGGCTTTGGCATGTCGAGCATCGGCACCCTAAAGAATTCAGTTCGCGAGGGCCCCGAGGATTTCGCAGGATTTGCGCGTTTCCTCAACCAAGAGAGCGTGTGTTCGGTTGTCCCCATGTTCGTAAAGAACCATTGCCTCTCTCTCTCTTTTTCTCTCTCTTTCTCTCTCTCTCTCTCTCTCTCTCTCTCTCTCTCTCTCTCTTTATAGAGTGAAAGAGAGCCAACTATATTAAAGCCATCCCCTAGCTCCCCACGGGCTTAACCCGGGGAGGCCTTCCATCATTTTAAAGCCGGTCGTGATAAAATTAGACGGACAATTTCATTTGGAGTTCTTCGAAGCCACGATCGAGCGGTGACGGTTTAATTTCACCGCCCACGGCGATCCCTCGACCCCTCGCGGAAAAGAGCCACAGCCTGGCCGACGCGCATTAACAAATTCGACTGTCGGAGACTCGCCTAACTTCGTTCCGATCACACCCCTTACCTCCCTTCGTCTCTTCTCAGTTCATTCCTTCAAATGGTTCCTCCCGAAAAAGTTTATACATATTCTCATGTCTGTCATTCGAATTTGTAGATAGTCTATAGATATAATCTGTAGATAGATCTTGATGTTCTCCGTGTTCAACGGTGTGAATTAATGTTTATTTTGCACAAAGATCCACTACTTAATTGCGCAGATGGAAGAAGCTTCCATTCGATGCAGTACACTTTTATTTCTGCTGCCTTATTTGTGGAAAGTGATAAATTGGAAGAATTGATACAAAAGTCTTAGTAGAATATGTTTTTCCTTTCATGTATTACTGAACAACCAGGCACTTACGAGCTTTAGCGTACTTATAATGAAAGAGCGATGTATGCAAGATAAACACGTCAGAATTAACCCGAGCATATTAACCCAATTAAACAGATCCGTACAATTATAAGCGTACCCCGTATATCCATAAAAATCTGACAAAATCGAAGTACATTATCTACCGGAACACGAACTGGGTAATAACAATTACTCTATCAACCTTCTTCACGATGATAGGGTAGTTAATTCCAGCCGGTATATCGATATAAACATAATTATGAATTCCGTACAAATAATTACATCGCCCGTATCCACCTTACACTGCAGACTACGTGTTAATTGACTGTCGTATACGCGGATCACGTTCTTTGTTCTTTCAATAAACGTTTTCTATCGTGAACATTTTCAAGCGCATTCTTTTAATGTCACAAAGTTAAATTGACGATCAAGAAACGGTAAATGTGGCAATAGTTCAATTTTCCTCCTCGTTGAGAACACTTACACTTGAAGAGAATGAAATAAACTTTCATCAAAGATCATCGTTATTCTCAACGAATTAGTCGAAAGGCTTCGCCAGGAAGATCCGCTCTCGAAAATAAAGAAAGCAAATCAACCAACTTCCACTCATGAAGAAAAACCGTGTACATTGAAGATCAAGTCTACCGTCGGAATACATGTACCGTGAAAAGAGCGGTCGAAAATAGGGCTTTTACTTTTCCGAAGCTACGACTCTTCGATGATCAGAAGGAACGAAGGGAAGTTTCAAAGTCTTCGAATCGTATGAAGTTGTAACTTAATCAATCTTTTAACTGTGGTGGCGTATTTTTTCGAAATATCGGAGTGTCTGTAACTGTATCAAATATAACGTAGCAGCGAAATTTCGAAGTTCAAAGCTTCGGAACTCCGTTTCTTTGAATCCTCTAATAATTTACTACAGAGGTTCGAATTTCGAAGCTTCGAAAATTCGGTTCTCATCACTAGACAGCGGATTTTATGCATTTATGACAAAAATCTGCAGCTGTAATTTAACACGGTAAAATTATTAGAAGAATTGAAAACTATTGTTGTATCAGTTCCTATCAATTAGACATATTACGAAAGAAAATAAATTTCTATTTCACTGCGGTTCGTCGAAATTCAGATAACAAATTTTTATTTTGCATAGAGATCCTCTGTCTACTCACCACCTTCGAAGTTTCTGAAATCGAAGCTCCAAAATTCGAAGGTTCGTAGCTTCAAAATCTTCGACCGAACAAATGAGATGATCGGACCGAACAAAGTTGTGGCCGAAAGAGGATAAGGCTCGTCGAAGAAGAATCGAGCGAGGCAGCCGGTGTGTTCGAGCAAGTGGTGGTCACCGGCCCGCATTGCGGAACGATGCGCAACAGCTGCACCTGACACGTCATTTGCAAGGAACTCGTATCAGCACCGGCGACGCCTAATTATTATTCCAGTCGCGCTAGTGTGTGCACGCATGCACGCACGCACGCACGCGTTTATCCATCGCGCGCGAACGGCTATCCTTTGCCCGTGGCTCTATCCTTTGCTCGACCACAACAACATTCGTCTCGTCGTCGCCGAGTTTTGCGCGCCGCGTCGCGCCGCGGCTTTCTGCTCGCGGTTTTCCGCGCCTCGTTCCAAAGACGCCTGCCGACGCGGGATTTATTCGGCTTCGACGCACGCGACGTGGTTTATTCACGATCCCTCCCTCCCCCTCACCATCCCCCGTTGCTTGGAGAATCCAGCAATCGGTATTATCTAATCCCGCGAGCCAAACTGCCGGGGCTGCCCGCGTATTTTCACATTCGAGGCACACGCGAGCAACGTTTATGCGGAATTGCAGCCGGGCAAGAGGGCGCGAACCGCCTGCGCCTGTTTCGCGAGCCCGACCGCTTGATTTCTTTATCGAGCCCATCCCGAGGGAATTCTTTCGCTGCCTCTACACCTGTCCCCGAGCCAGAGCTCCCTGGAATCCGAGTTTCGAGACACCAATTCGCATAACTCGATGCCGATCGAGACCGCTTCCAAGAAAACGCCCACGGAGACGACCCTGAACGATGTTCCACGGAACCTGATTTGTTAACGCAAATTGTCCGCGTGTTTCCTTTGTTGTTGCTCTGGCATCCGCCACATCGGTGCAACGGAGCTGGCGCACTTAGAGCAATCGTTTGGTATATTCACGTTTCACTACTGTGGACGAGATATTTCGCCTTCACGATGTCGAAGAAACGATCCTATGGACGAGACATCTTGTCACCATGATTTCGGCGTACAATGTTATGCGCGAGGTATTGTGTCCATAATGATGAAAGTGGTGTGTATCAGTTATTTCCCATGAGAGTATTTTAAACTAATATTAATGCAATGTAATTTTTACGATATTGTGAAAAATGAACCGATAGATAGTGCTTGTTATTTCAACATTATATGGAATTCATTTTGTGTTAATATCCTTCTCCTTTAAATATCTCGAAACAAGACCATATGACTCCGGAACACTTTCGTAATTATGGACGAGATATATCTTGTGTATCTTTATTACTAATATGAAGCGTTTCCATTGTAAGTTTCAGATAAGTATGTAATTGGTTTTTAAGACATGTCATCGTTGGTGGAAAGTACTTAAAGATGGTAAATATTAAATACTGCATATTCGACACAATTATAGTTTTTATTGTTTGTTTTTTATGGAATGCTTGAAAGCATGGCGGAATGCATTATTTGACGGAACAATTTTTACAGAAATTCTTCCGTCGGCCATTTTTTTTATAAACTACACATTCTATTGTTGGATGAGATTTTTTTCTGTGAGTTGTATTTTTGTGTATTGAATCTTCTACACCCATACAAAATAACGTTCCGCCAACGTCAAATTTGCAAATGATACACTTCATATCAATGATGAAGACACACGAGAAATGTATCCGTCAATAGCATTCTACGACGATATCATGTTGTCGAGATATCTCGTCCATTGCAGTGAAAGGATTAACTGGGAAGCGAAAAGGAGCGAAACGAGCGATCGAGCGCGAAAGAATGTGAAGAATGAGAAACGTTTCCAGAGGGTGTCTCTGAGGTATCTCTCCCACGTGAAAAGAGACGAAGGTTGTTTCGTCAACGGTACCCACGGAGCCTGATACCCTAATACACCCGAAAGCCAAAACAACCTGTACCTTCGCGCGCCGCGAACCCTTCAATTACCAACAACCGCTCCGACGCGCTGCGAGAAAGGTTCACCGTCTGCAGAGAGAAGGTGAGCGAGCGAACGTATCGGTGCGGCGTGACCGCGAGGAGAGACGACGCCCAAGAACAAGAACAAGAACAAGAACAGGATCCCGAATTGCGCCGGCGGAAAGCACCGGGCGAGGAAACAGGCGTAGGTGCTGGCGCGAGGGAACGATGCACGTACACGGTAGCCGGGCCTCTGTAATGACAGCGAGCACGCGAGCCGGCCCGATCCGACCCGACCCTGCTTCCATGTATCGGATCGTTCCACGAGTAATGTCCTTCTTGTACCTTTAATACCCTGGCGAAAAAAAAACGACCAGCGAAAAAAGACACACGAGAGCCGAATCTTGCAATTACACTGTCCGGCAAATTTTATGTGGACAGACGAATTTGCTGGATTTGTTGATCGCGATTCAGTGCGATTTAATGGACGGCGGACGAACGATTCTTATGGATTTTGATGCGATCATTTTTAACAGTTATACAGGGTGTTGGGTCAGGTAGATTCTATGGTTAGAAATAAGACGAAAATCAAGTATAACGAATTTGCGTGGAAGGCTTCGCTGTCGAGAAAATTCAATATAAATATCAGATGATTGCATAAGTTCGTGCCTGATTTGAATTTTGAATATAACAACGGTTAAATTTTGAAGAATATAGCTTTATTAATCGATTATATAGTCACCATTCTTTTCTAATTGTAGAAAAGTGTGGTGACTGTACATATTTTCTTCATTTCATTTTCGTCTTATTTCCAACCATAGAATCTACCTGACGCAATTTGTACCATAAATTATGAAACACCCTGTATTGGCCTACCAGGCTTACGAAGTTACGAAGACAGTAGAATGTGTATTGAATTTGTTGGACGGGACTTAGTGTGTTTCGATGACCATTATCGAATTAAATATCACAAATGCGAAGACTTGTTTTAGAGAAGAACACAGTAAACTTCAGCAACCCCATATTATGGTACAACTAGTATTACAAGTTTCAGCTATAGTGTCATTTCGAAAACGACAACCAAGAACCTGGTGTTCTGTTAGTTGGCTACGTTCAGAGACTCGGAGTCTCGTTTATAGGGCCCGATTTGAGAATCCAGTCCCGAAGAGCACCCCAGAAAAAATCAGTGTTGGCAATCAAGAAAACAGTTAGCTGGTCGATCGAAGTCGATGTCTAACTCAAGGGGAGTTAAGATAAGGCCAAGATGGTCGAAGGAACAACAGCATTGCGGCACAGGTCGTTCATTACTCTCGGTAGCAATCGAGCCAGCGAAGTAGAGTAGATCTTGCAGAACACGGAGGGAGAAGGTAGGCTGCTTCCCACGGCGATTCGCGAGTCGCTCGTCACGAATCGCATGACGACGTGACGACTAGGTCGGGAACGGCGACGGACTCGGTTAAAAGCGACGACGAAAAGATTGTGGCTCTGTCAAGTCTGTTCCCTTGTCCAAAACACAGGCTACTACCCTCGGATTCGACCTACGACATTTTTCTGTGGTACTATATTGTAATGCATGCGTTGAAAGACTCTCTATTCTGCAAGAAAGACGATCTGTCTAGCTCTCAGCCTGAAGATCAAGGACCGTTGAGCTAGGCTAGAGCCATACCCATCACCGGAATCACGAAATCAGTATCTCCGAGCTATGATAGAACCATTCGAGCAATTCCAGCTCCCAGCTCAGAAAAGACTACCTTGCAAACTTTAATAATCGTGGAGATCGTCGAGGAGGGATCTTAACGCTTCGGATGTTGAAGTTACCGCGGTGCCACAAAAGACTTCATCGACCAGACGCAGCCTTGCATCGTCGAGTTACGCCATCGAAAGAGTATCCTCTAGCAAACGTGGAAGGACGAAGGGAAGGGTGGCGGGGAGGCGCGGTGGAGGAGGTAGACGCTTCTAGCCTAGATCAAAACCCGTAATCACGAGGTAATAACACCCGATCACGGAAGATATTGCACATTTCCCCGGAATCACTGCTATTCCCAGGGAAGATGCCCCCGTCGGGGTTGTTTGGGAGGTCTTACTGTTCGCCGACATGCGATCCCGAATTTCTCCTTCCAGGGAACCGCGTGCTGCCGATCGTGCGGCTGCCAGAGGCTCTTTTACGGCCCTCCTCGTTCCACTTTGCCCTCGGTTTTACTTTTACGTGGATCAACGACTCGGCTGGCCGTGGAACCTCTTCCGTCTGTAACTGTTTCGCCGATCGCGCTGATTTCGACGATCTTGACATTACGTAGCTGGTGATTCGGACAATAACAGACAAGAATGCTGGCGACTTGGATAGTTGAACTTGTTAGACCACTTCGGGATCTAAGAAGCGTCGAAGAGGGAAGCTGGTAACACTGATAATTAAACTTGTCGGACAATTTTTGAACGTTTCTGAAGTTCTACAAACGCTGAAGAATAGATGCTTGTATCGCGGATACCGACAGTCCCGCATAACGACGCTATCAAAGCTTTTTCTACTGCGTCCCGACGCCTGGAATCCTCTGCTCGTTGAATAGGCGAGTCTGCGACACGGTGATGGACGGTCCAGACCGATAGCCGAGGAATCGAACGGTGAAAAAGAAACAAAGACCACGACGATGACGTCGGGGAACCACGAAACACGAGCATCCAGGTAGGACGGGTTTAACATAGTACGGGCTTTTTTACACCGTCGACGAGAACTACGTTTCTCGAGGGCTCGTGGACCCAGGAGCAGAAAGGGCCCCTTTTCGTCGAGAGGAGACGGACCAAAAGGTAGTGGAGGCGGTGGTGGCCAAGGGAGGACAAGGACAGGGGAAAGTACGTCTCGAAGGGTGCCCGAAGCCAACCGTACCATTAATCATCGGGGTAATTCCATAGATGGCTGTTGGCCGCTCCGAGGAGCGAGCGATGCATGCCAAACTTACCTCGTGCCTCGCTTACCGAACGACCTGCGAAAAGACGCGTCATCCGCCTGTTCGGGCTTCTGTCGCCTATCCGGGTGGATAACGTGACCCTTCGGACCTCTATCGCGGTCTTTATGGGGCGGTTTAGTCGGGGGTCGCACCTGTAACAGAACATCAACACCTGATGCTAGCGTCTTTAACTCTGTATGCGCAATCGGACCCGCGAAATGTTTCAATTTATTCTTTGCGATATGTCCCCATAATTATGAAAGTGGTCCAAGTGAACATTTTTACGATAATGTCAAAAATGAACCCGTTTTCTTTAAATATGTCGAAACAGTATATGATTTACAAGCTGTTAGACTAGTATCATAATTATGGGCACATACGATATTTAATCAATCTTGCCATATGTTTGACTTATTCAAATTAGTGAAAGAGACCAGACATTTTGATATTCGTTAGGTGTGCAAATGAATTTGTGTCCTTGTCTTCATAAATACATTTCGGGGTAGGATGCTGTACAGTAATGTTTGCTGTGTCTTCTATTCTAATTCGTTTTCGGGCATAGCTTTTTCGAAACGAAAGGCGAGACGAGCGAGGAAGATGAAGAAAGCGTGGGGTAAAAGGAGGTCGCAAGTTCATCAGAAAAGCACGATTAATTGGTTTCAAGTAGAGATGGTTTTGCAGGTTTTTTTCCCCGGAGGTTCGCCGCTGCGACCCGGTTTTTCTCGTGCGCGATCGACCGCTTATTGATTTAATCCGAGGCCGTATATCGTTCGGTTCTTACCGCGTCTGCCAAACCGCGAAATTTATGTTGCACCGGCGCAAAAACGCGTGCCACTCTATATATCACTCGCTCCTCCCCGAGAGTGGCGAGATGGCGAGAGCGTAGCCGAGGCCTGATGCGTACGGTGGCGCTGTAATTAATCGAGGAGGTGCGAATTATAAAGGTACCATTCAAGGGTACATATTCCGTTTAGCTAATGCCCATCTTTATAGGATTTAATTAACGAGCGGAGCCTACCCCGCCTCGCATCTTTCTTACGTTGGTAGAGGAGACTGACTCGACAGCTAGACGGTCTGGGGCAGAGGGAATCCGAGCGATTTGTTCCGGGAGCACTATAGACTGCCCTCTGGGGCAACGAGACAAATCCAAATAATACTCAAGAAATAGGGAAGAGACATGCTTACATAAAGACATATCAAATGATTGCATAAGCTCGTGCCCGATTTGAAAATAAAATTCAATGGCTAAATTTGAAAGGATACAGCTTTATTAATTAATTATATGGTCACCACTCTTTTCTACAATTAGAAAAGAAAATCATCTAATACTTTGATCGTAATGTAAAAGCTACATCTTGATTAGTCGACAGCGGATCTTTATGCAAAATAAAAATGATGTATCTGAATTGCGACAAGCTGAAGTGAAACAGAAGATTATTTACTATCTTAATATGTTTGATAGGTTGAATAGTATATAACAGTAATTTAAAATTCTTCCAATGTTTTTACTGTTTTAAATTACACCTACTCATTTTTGCCATAAATGCATAAAATCCGCTGTCCACTGATTAGATAGAATTAAGTACCCCGAGTGGGCGTGGTTTTATTGTTCCCGACTTTCGAGGAACTATGTCCCATTCCAGTCTTAGAGTCTGCATTATGAAATTTTCTCTGCTAATTAGAGTAGTTCGAGAATCCCGGAAAGACTCTAACGGGGATACACTTGATAACTTCCTGTTAAGTTAAAGCTGGGCAGGGGTAACAAGTGCTCCACGGATTGCCTCTGGGGCCAACTGCCATCACCGAGAGAAAGATCTCTGTGTCGTGAGTTAATCATCGACGACGGCAGAAAAGCATCTATCTTCTTGTACGTTGTGCAAAACGTTCTTCTGAGTGGGCGTGGTTTGCTCTTAGAACCTAAGCGAAATACATGCTCTCTATAATGTAATCCTAGACTCCGTACTCTCTAAAAATCAAGCTGTTCATCTTTTCATTAAACTGGATGAACTTGAGTCTCCAATGAAAGTCCATATCTACTGATCCATTCAAAAGTGGGCGTGTCCTCGTTGCTCCTGTCGCCATTCTATTGCCCCAGGTGGCAATCGATGTTCTAGAAGGACGTTGCATATTCCGGAATCTGGTATCCGGCGTAATATGCATAGCAGTTCATCGAAGCAGTTCCGATTCGCATCTCGGTCACCGGACGACGCGTCGTCGGTTCGTAGGCGTTCCTCTGTATCGAATCGCATCTGGCATCGATACCACCGGCCGTCGCGTCGGCAAATTCCCCGGAATAATTCGATGTTAATCCGAAGGCAGGCGGAGCGCGCGTCGGGACTGAATAGTCGGTGGCGGCCGCGTCTAATTTCCAAAGCACGATGTCCACGTCGTTTAAGGTATTCCCTCGGCCGCTAATATCCATCGTTAACGAACTGGCTAGGGCTTGTAGCCGGTCGTCCGTACACCGTGTATTCCGTCCAGTTTCTTTCTCCGCAAGAAAGCCGGTACATCGTGAGGCGGCGGGACTCGTCTTCTCTCTCTCTCTCTTCCTCTCTCACTCTCGTCCTCTCTTCCCGCATCTTTCTACGATCTCTGTCAGTCTCTCTGCGGTTGCTCGTTGTTAAATCCGCGGCGAACAACCCGGCCGCCGGTAGGATAGCCGCTCGAACACGTCGTCGAACGTGAAATAAGGATTCGAATCGCGATCCAGAACGATCGGTGGGACAAAGATGAGAGGCGGATGGACCTCAGGGGGAAGAGAGGATCCTCTCTCCGCCGATGGCAGAGAGACGACAACGACGGGGCCATCCGCAGAGAGACTGAGAGAGAGGGGCAAAAAAGATCGAACTCATCCGCGGAGACACGGTGGCCACCGGGCCGTCCGAACGATGTCAGCAGTTTAATCAATGCATTTAGCCGAATTCCTGTCTGGCCCAAATAAAAGGCGAGACAGGGGAAGGCCCGGGGAACAAAAAACGCGACGCGCACGACGGATCTCCTCTCTCCGCCTTCTTCTGCATTCTCATTTCTACGTCTCTCCTCGGCGTTTTCTCTTTGCCCGGGCCCACAAAGTCCTCGGAGGCCCGACGCGGCTGGCCCATTCGACCCCCTCACTCTCTCTCTCTCTTTCTACAAGCAACGTCGCAACCTCGTCCTCCACCGCCAAAAGTTGTTAAGTATTCCGCGGATGTATTCCCCACCCCCTCCTCCTCCTCATTCTGTGCCGTGTGTCCCCTTCGCCTCACCTTTGGGGCTGCGGACAGACTCTTCTTCTTCGAATAAGGTACGTCAACCGCGAGGATGACAACCAGACGGAAAGCGACTGTGACTGTCCCCTGTTCCGTCTCTCTCTCCCTCTCTCTCTCTTCCTCTCTCTCTCTCGGGACAAGGCCCTGCTAAGGGTTTCTTCTTCTCCATTCACCTTTACGAACCGAGATCCTCTCCTCCAGGCTACCCGACTTTGGGACACACTTTTTCTAGCGACCACCTTGCGCCGGACGAAATCACCCTGAGGATTTGCCGGGGTGCTTCGGGGGCGGTTGAGATCCAGTTGAAGTACATGATCGGGGCGAAGCGTGGAATTATGTTCTATTACTCTAGAATAGAAACGTTTGCGTTGAAACACTGAGATGAGACTACAGATGCATTTCATGATAAGATTATGAATAAGATTTTCTTAGAATAGTATTTTCTTTAGAATTCTGTCGGGTAAGCTTCGTTCTCAGTATAAATGTCAATGTAGACTGCTCTTTCAGCTCTCGTTTGTGTTTATAAACATGAATAGTACCATTAATCTTCTTCGATCCATCATGACGACAACGTTTGCTATGTGGAAATGATTATAAATAAAATATTTATTAGTTCCTGGGACATCTGTTCGAAGTGAACGAATATTTTCAAAAACAGGAGAGATACTGTCAGATTGGAACAGAAACAAACAAAACTGTTTAAAAATGACTGTACACATACTGACACAAGAGATACATATATGTACACTCAGTAAAATAAGTCTCCGTGCACCCTTTAAAACAGAATAACTTTTTTAATAATTATACCAAATGACCTCATGTTTTGTAAGCAATTAGAAGCATTGGTTTACTGAATGATATGCAAAAAATATTTTCTAAAAATTATAATTTACAAGGTTGCATGCAAAAATAAAAAAGACACTTCAAAAACTTTTTTATTTGGGCCCTTAATGAAAATGTAAAATATATGTTTTGTAGATCTATGGTAGTTACACACCTGCTGAAAATCTCATCGAAATCGATTGACATACACACGAGCTTCAAGCGGTTAAAATAGGTAAAATCGTAGTTTTACAAGACTTTCGATCAGTTTCTGCTTAAAATCCACAGAATCGTATATCTTTGGATGCGTGTCGTTTCTTCCTGCGTCAACCGATTTCGATGAAATTTTCAGTATGTGTATAACTAACATAGATCTACAAAACATATAATTTTAAATTTTCATTAGGGACTCGAATAAAAAGTTTTAAAAAATGCTTTTTTTATTTTTGCATGTAACCTGATCAATTGGAATTTTTATTCTTATTGATTACAAATAATCGGCTCGTTTGGAATAATTATAATAAAGTTAATCTGTTTCAAAGGGTGTACGTAGACTTACTAAATGTATACAGTACTTCTAAACAATTTTCTGATCGCAGAAGTTTACCGTATTGGATTGGTTAAGGTTTTTTCGAGAGATTGGTCAAAAAAGCCAATTTTACAAGGACACCAAATAAACGAATGAGAAAACACTGTACCCTTATTACTGCTTCCCTATAAATACACTAAAGAAAGACATTTTTGACCACCTCGCAACGTAAAGATACCCTAGACGGTATCGTTCCTCGGTTGCAAAGAAGCTCAAAGAGCAAACGCGCGATTTCCTATGCCGTAACAACAACGTTCACGAGAAAAACAACACCCCGGTTGATAGACTACGAGCGCTCGCTATGTACTTGAGAGTTTCCTCCACGGTTCTGGAGACGATCAAGCGTTTCATTGACAGTCTACAAGGTCCGCCGAGTTTCCTGTTCATCTCGGCTATCTCCGCGAGCATCTCGGACCTCCGGGAATAAATTTCGTGCCCCCTGTCCCGTGTACAAGCCTTTCTTCACCGATTCGAGCCCTTGCGAGCGCCATTCTACATGTCCGCCGTTCGGAAATGATGGGAATGATAGATTGAATAAGGATACCATATGCTGAATAAAGTTATTTGTTAAGTATTAAACAGTAACTTGTACTATCTCATTACATTCCATCTCGACTCAAGTAACCCGCGGCGTACAAACTTTAGCGGAGTTGAACCCAAGAAACAGTGAGTATGAACCATAACGTAATCGAATCGCTAAGAAACTCGATCGAGACTGCGACTTAGCGGGGTAGACTCGTTTTCCAGGATTGCAAGGGTGCGGGATGCGCCTTCTTATTTCTCGATAATGCACAGATGGGGTTTTTCAGAAGTTACGTTCACGAGCCGTAATTTGCATTATTCGGAAGCGTACAGCTGCGCATGTAGTTATTTTATAAAGCTGCGACATCTACATGCTGCCAAATAATGCAAATTGGACCTCATAAACGTAAAAATAGGACTTTTAAGGGGGTTCGCGGCCTGGATTGATCTTTTGTCTAGCGCTGTTGACTACTGAAAAACCCTTGCAATCCTGGAAACGGGTCTACCACCTTAACACTAAACCTACCAACCCTTAAAAGTAAGTGGTACACACATGTTCCCTTATAAAAGTGACAAGATTGATTTTATTTAGACTTTGTGCGGCCGCTATTGTAATACGTGCTCTACCAAAGATATCTATACAACCATTCCTTATGAAATCATTTTTATTATTTCAGTAATTGTAAAATAAAAAATCTGGAACCGGTCATTTTGATCAGTGGTGGCAGGTTTAGTGTTAAGCTTCTACCATCTGGAAGGAAACAGTCCAGCAATCCAAGGTGGTAAATCCGCGGCGTCGATTCCGCGGATTAAGATGAGAGAAAAATATCATCGTCGCCGTGTCGAGTTAGCCGTGGGTGATTTAATGGTTTCCGCGTAGAAGCGGAAGGGAACGGTCTGAGAAACGGCGGCGCTAAATTTTAAGGTCCTAATAAAGATTGCTCGTAAATTGTTTTGCTCTTGTTCGTCCAATAAAGCGGTGGCGGGGTACAATGGTGGTGGTTGTACGCTCTCTTTCTCTGGCGAACGCGCTATTGATTCTTTTTTCGTTAGCCGAGAGGACGGAGAGACCGCGTAAGACCACGGGTCCGACCACCGCAAGCTCGTTACGCCTGTCGGAAGTATAAATCAACCGCAAAGTTATTCCGCCAGGTTGTCGGGGAACTCCCCGCGGGGCGACTTCATGAAAACCGCTACCACCTTCTTGCGAGCGACATCGCTCCTCCGGGTACGTGTGTCCGGGCCATTCGTTGCGCGTTCGATACTCGACGATCCGTTACGATAACGACGATTTACGGCGAAATAGGCGAACCAACCGATAACGAACGACCATCGGACCGATTGCCACTGACAATGAGAACCCGAGAAACATCAACAGACGTCTTTGCTACCGGTCCACCAGGCGAATCATCTCTTGAAAAGATCCTCTTGAAAGGATTTCTCGAGATGTTTCGAGCGTGGGATAATATACAGTTACGCTCATAATTGATCATACACACTTGAAGTCAGAATAATTTTTTTTATTAATGAACCGAACGCGACTTCAATTTCTCTGTAAGGCTAGAAGGATTAGTTTAGTAAATGACGTCTAATAAATATGTTGAAAAAATGCATTTTATCGGAATTGTGAAAAACAATAGTAAATTAACGCCAATAACGAAAATTTAAAAGATGCATTTTGTAAACTCGTATAAATTATATACATTCTGAAAATTTCATTGAAATTGGTTGATTGGTTTACGAATTTTAAACGATCAAAAGTAGTGAACATGGCAGTTGTCACTTTTAGCGATGACATAACAAATGTTTTTAATGCAATGTAAATTTTATCTTTTTCTCGAAGCCATTTATTCCGGAACTGCCAAGGTCATCGAATATTTTTTTCTTGTAAATGTATATTTCTTTTCCTTGCATATTCTACTTGTATCTAATCCATTATTATACTAAACATTTATGTATGAGGTATTATATCAATTCCATATTCATGAAAAGATAAAAGTCACGTAAAATCGAATTATCCTAGGTCAGAAGCAAATGTTTAATTTTCGAGTGAAAATATAGCTCCCAGTGCAAAGGGTTAAGACGCCAATGGAGGGATCCCTTAGCACGATCGACAATGTCCCAGCCCAATGTTGCTTCACTCAAGGCTGCAGACACAGAACTCTCAGGTCTCAGCTCGTCGGCTCGGCGTAAACGCGGGGACGCGGCTTGGTAATAAAAGAACCTTCATAATACCCTGAGAATCTAATTGTGGAACGACCCCGGGACCCCGCGAGGAGGCATCGTTTTCTCGATAATAAAGGAAGAATAATCGTAATGAGGCGGCGAGGGGCCTCCGCGTGTGTACAGTTAGTCGCAATCAAGCGGCTCCAGCTGGGGGAAAAATTATTGCCTAATAAAATAATGAGATAAGGGAACGTTGCACGGATAATTGCGAACATTGCACCGGCAACATTGTCGTGCGGTAATGCCTAATTGCAGATACGATGCAATCTAATAATTATTCCGGTCGTAATTGTATCAAAGCCTAACGTTACTCCGGGGGGCGATCCCGGAATAATTCATCAAGCGAGATTGCACGGAAACCGTCCCCGGAAATCTAGCCGAACACGTTCGACCGTGAATTCAGCGGTTGGTCGTCGGGTTTGGGCCAGCGTCGAGGGCCCAAGACCCGCGAAGGCGAAATAGGAGTCGAGATTTCAGGGCTGAAGGGCGATCCGAGAGGAACGTGCGCCGCGGAACACGGTTTTCGAGCGAAGCGTGACTTCCTGCGTTCCCACGGGACCTCTGGGCCCAACTTTTGTCCCATGATCGAGCGGCCCGCGGACTTGGGCCCTGTAGAAACCGAGGAGGATGCTTACTTGTGCACGCACTCGTCACGGAACGACGACAGGCACGTAGAAACCGACTTCTACGTGGACCGTACAGTCCCCGACAGGAATTGGGCCCGGTCCATTGTCCCGGCTACTGAGCCCTACGCACTCCTCTTCGCGAGAAGATCGTAGTTAGGGTGAAATTTTTGGATTGTGGTCTCTCAAGATGGGATTGGAGCAGTGGGAAGGTTTAATGGGCCTTAACATATTCCGTGCCGAGCCGTTTTTTCTCGACAATTAAACAAACTTATCTGCTTTTATGCCTCATTCTTTTCGTGGAAATATATTCTACAGTGTTGAACTTGTTATAATAAATATGTCATGGACGTGGCACGGAACGTGTCAATAGTTTAATTTGGTGTGGGCATACACAAGAAAATTTCCCTAAAATCAAGAAAGGTTTCGCGACACCATTACAGCTGCACCGTTACCTCAACGACTCTTTAAGCGAAGAAAAAATTTCAGAGAAGATCCCGTGCCAAGAAAGGGCACATTCGAACGTCGCAGAATCCTCGATAGAAGAAACGCGACGGGCTCGCAGAAAACTTTCCACGGGAGAAAATGCGGCATGAAAAAAACGTCCGAATATCGTCGAAGAAATCCTAGAGAGAGAGAGATTCTGCCGCGATGATTTGTCGTAGAAATCCGCGCTCCGAACCACGAACGCGACACCGCTTTTTCCTTTTCCCTGGGATTTAATTGCCCGCCGATTAGTTCGCGCTCGCCGGGCTGCCCGCTACGCTCCGGGTCCGCCTGTTTATAGGTTCGCTCGTTAACTCGTCGCTTTTAATTGCTCGAGCATCGAGCGGCTACCAAAACCGCGCTGCCGAGCGCGCCCGTTAATTTACGGGTCTCGAGCACGCGGCTTCTCCGCGCCGGACGGCCGGCCCCGGTCATTTAGACCTGCATAAAATTAAGATTTTATACCGGCGCGACAGCCATTAAGTTATAAACTTTTACGCTGATCCTCGTTACTGTCGCGCGACATTCGCACGGCCCGCGCAGACGACGACAACGAGATCGATCGCGGATCGCTCCTAGGAAATCGCGTATTAAAACTTTGGTTTCGTTGTTGGAAATAGTCCGCTGAAGTCTGGGTTAATTGGGATTTTTTAGACAAATTTCGAGTAATCTGTGTTGGGGAAGAAAAGATGCAATGCTAGAAGATTATTGCACAATTGAGTTTCTCCTAGATCGAGCTTATCTCATAGTTTACAATATCACAAATGCTTGAATATGCAGTTTCGTGTGCAACAAGTGCAGAAAGATCCAAAATTAATATCATTAGCGATGATTAATATTGTACGAACGACAGAAAGTGGTGTTGATTCATATCTAAGTGGTGTTTATTGGCTCCACTGTAATTTCTGTTGTTGTACATGCATGGACAGGAAAATTGATTTAATACAAAAACACTTTGACGATGCCGATAATGGTAAAACGATTAAGATTAGAGTTAATAATAATGCTAGGTCTTTATCGATCATTATTCACTGAGAAATGCAAAGGAGAATATGCTTATGCGTATGAGCTGACGTACCTATATAATAATGAGAGTAATCATGATGTACACCGATTAGGTTCACCGTGTTTTATAGCCTGCATATCGGAGAAGAAATCTCAGGTACGCAAATGGTCATAGCGGCGTCTCTTCCGAAACATTCCTTGTCGCTATTCACTTTCGAATAGACGTCTATTCTGTATGTCGCTGTACAGTAGATGTAATTACAGTACTATTTTTTAATTGATCAAAATTAAAGGGGAGCACTGAACTGTTATTGAAAAATTGTGCAATAATCATTCTCAGGTAACTTTCCTCACGGAAGTCATTTCGTATTCTCAAGAGGAAATGAAAGCCAATTTTTTACCATTTAGAATAAGTTTTACGACATTTTCACTGATGACATACTGACATATATTTAATAATAATGTAAACAATATTTTGAATGATGGCACAGCAATTTTTAATGGCGCCTCTCTCTCTCCGAGTGTTAAGGGTTTAACGAGGAGCAAACTGCAAGGCTCGTAGTCTCGTGGAACATACGTTTTTTTATTATTATTGAGAAAATCTCATAAGAAATTTATCACAACGTTAGATACAAACAAAACCAAAGTATACAGATCAAGCAACCGCTACAAACTATTAAAATAAAAGTAAGGGTATACCACTTTTTCAGGTAGGCTTCGACATTGGGCCTACCCAAAAACATAGAAACGTCCAGAGGCACAGCTGAAATCTTAACTTAAAAAGATTGTTCAACAGTAATGATCTTTGCGTATTGTATAAATTACACTGCTAAAAGACGTGGTTAAGAGTTTCACACTCGAAGTTGCAGCTACACATAGGGTTGTCGATGGGAACATAATAATATGTTGGTTTGGATCGCTTCGGAGAGCGATTCAGAGCTGTCGGCAAGTTTCTTAACCCCGAGGTTGAGCTGGGAGGGTTTGAGCTCAGAGCGGTGAATCCGGTCCCTCTGTGAGAACGCTCGAAATTCGTGTACGCGTTTTCCATCATTGATGAGAGGGACTGTACCATACGCGACGATAATACACGGCGGAACGTGGAGAGCCGGGCCACCGGTGTGTACGTGACGCACGTCGTCTACGTGGGTGCTGGGCATTTTACGACTTTCGGTGCTCTTGGAAAAAGCTCTGTCCCGGCGACGACGCTTGCGACGAGGTTCTCCTCTCTCTTTCACGGGGACTGTTGCTCGCGCCGAGGATCGCGGGCGCACGCGCGAGTTCCTTCTGCCTCGTCTTTCGAATCTCCCGTCAGATTTCTATCGGAGCTTCGTTAAACTCGCATCAGATGCGAGGGTCCCTTCACCTCGCGTCTCTCTCGTTTCTACAAGCGCCATTGTCGTGTTTCCCTCTGGTTCGCTCGATTCTCTCGGCAACCACTGCTCGCCACAGACGGCAGCTAATTAATAATTTCCATGAAAATCGCGTTCAACGGCGTGCCAGTGTAGCTATGCTCGCGGTTTCATCCGAGCGACCGCCACCGAGCTAGACAGCCAGACGGCCAACGAAACGCTTTCTTTTCTCAATTCGTAAATCACTTGGCTCGAGCCAATTAAAGCTTGCAACGCGTTCCGTGGAGCGGCGCGAGCCCTGGCGCCGCTAAATCAAAAGAGATCTAGACGGCTCGGTGGCAGACCGACAGCGATACATACACTAGGAAAACGCCGCGCCGGTACGCGTGACCAACAATGCCCACGGTCTCGGGAAAAGTTCAAACTTTCGGCCGAAATGCAACTGCTTCGTGAAAACGCGTGGTTCAGGCAGGAACACGCGGCACTTCTGCAAGCCCACGGTCCCAATGAAAGCCCGCGGGTTCTGACACAGCTCTCGGTCGCTATGATACCCCTCGGCCCTTCTAAAGGCCCAGGATCTCTGTGATAGCCCACGATCTCTGTAAAAGCATCCGTTCCCCTCGACAACACGCGCTTCGGCGAAAGCCCACGATCGCAGAGAAGTAAACCGAAGAACAATTTTGTGAAAGTTGAAACAAACACTACACAAACTTATCATCGCTGTGCTCTACTATTAAATTACCATTACATATTGTACAAGCATATTCTTGAAGAATTCCAACTGATTTAGAAAATCATGAAAATGGTACAGTATTTAAAAATTACAGATAACATTCAGCAGGATACATTGCAATCTACAAGTTGCAATCCTAACGAAATATAGCAACGATCAAGAGGGAATTACCTCGTAATAAATGTAATTACTATGTAATTGCTAGTGCAAGACGTTATGGTACAATTAAATTCAACAGCCGGTTGGTTAATAAATGGAAAAACAGATTTATGGACACCAGACGAATACAATCGACGAGTTAAGCTGTCTGTCTCGGTTAACAGGTTAATTGGACCACACGCGCACGAAGCGCGCGAGTATCTTGGAAGATTGACCGACGAATCAGCTCGCGACAGAAGAAGATGGTCGCGAGATCCGCTACTGTGACGGCTGATTTTTCGTTATTCTCTCTCTTCCTCCATCTCACTCTCTTTCTTTGTATTCTCTTTTTTTCGCGTCTCGTCGCAGCACTTTTGGGGTCTCGGCTCTTCCGCTCGTTAGGCGGGCCGAGTCGGGGCTTATGCTAATTTTAAGCAGTTCCCCTCCAGTCGATTCTTTCCTAAAGCTATTAGGCGATCATCTCGGATAATCCCGCGATTCCGGATTTACTCGGGACACGACTTTTCTAAGTTTTCTTCCTCCGCGCGAGCGTGGATTCGTCGAAAGCCGTTGCGTCGCGTCGGTTCGCTCGCTCGCGGGATACTATTTTTTCTTCTTCTACGGAGAGCAGACGTATATATATATCCGTCGGCGCTCCGGGAAACGTTGCTAAGAGCTTGGATTACGCCAGAGAGGTGCGAACAAGTTCGAAGTTTATAGCTAGTCGAGTCAGAGAAAAAGCTAGCCGGGTATTTTATGAACGTAAATTAAGTTCTTACGTCTCCGGTTGTGCTATGGTGGCTCGATCGAACGGTATTTTAATTCTTAAAGGCTACTTTTACTCTATTGAATTATTCTTAACAGATGTCGATCACTTTGTTCGACAACGTTGTGTCATACTTCGGTGTAACAGAAGTTTGAAGATCAGTTTCCATGAATGTTTCGAATCGCTACCGCATTTCTTTTTGAACTTCTGTGGCCCTCTCGCGAAGTGCGATCCTCCAGCTTTAATTCAAGTCCTAACACGTTTAAAAATTCGTACTGGAACACATTCTAAAATCGACCTGAATATCCTAACACTTCACTAACAATGACTTATAGCTAATCGTCGGCTCTTTAATCATCGCCGCGAGAAACGATCGAGGTTTCGTGGCAATTTACCGGTGATAGAGATACAAGGGTGGCTCGGTTTCCCCGGAGCGATGGTCAGGCAGCCGGTCAGGTGCATCTTTCCGAGCTGCGCAGAGGGAAAGATGCACCTGTCTCGTTCGAGAGGCAACCTGTCACGTTTTATAGACACCGGCGGGTCTATCGTTGATCTATCCAATTGGCCTGAGAGATAAGCGAATAGGGGAACTGGCAGAGGGCACATGACGGTGAACAACACCGTGGCTGATTGCACAGTCCAACGATGTAATTTTTCACTTCGGTGACCAGTAGACAATTCTCACAACCGTACACAACGTTACCCGAATACACACTATCTGGAAAATTCTACACGTCTCCTAAGAATCACCCGTACATCTTCTTTGGTTAAGACAGGGCCAATTCTCTTTTAGCTTCTCTTTAAACAACCAACATGTTATACAAACTTTCTAGAGTTGGTACACTGCATAGACATCGGATAAGCAAACAAATTAGCACTGTTTGGTAAAATAAAATGTTACAATAAAAAATGGACCCTTCCTGGCCGAAATGAAAATTCTCAAAAATTGATTTTCTTCGTAAAAAATCATTGAAAAATTAGACAGGAATATTGGCTAATTATTTTGTCTGCGTCGCCCTGAAGACCCAGACAAAATTATCTTTCGTCACCGCGTGTCTCGCCAATCTCACCTGCTCGCCACGCTAAATGGCTACTCAGACCCTCTCCCTCAATCTCTCTTCCCCTCCTCTATCTGTAGAATCGTTACGCTCCTCTCACGCAGTCGACTTATCGCAAGGGCGCGTCTTTAACGACTTTTTCGATTCCCCTTCGGCCCCCTTTTCGCCTCTTTTATTCGACCTGTTTCTTTGATCTTCGCGGATAACGCTCCGTACCGTCGCGCGATCCTACGCGATAGCCAGTGCGCGCATTTTATCGCGTCTCGACCCTGCAAAGTGGCGAGAAACAGGAGAAACGCGACTCCCTACCCGACACACGGCCCTCTCAAATTGAATCGTGGCCTTCTTTGTCTTGCAGGTGGTGGAAATACCGCGGAAGAAATTCGCTGATCGCTTCTTGGCCTGAGAATTGATAGGGGATGGTGAGTTTCCACTTTGTACTGTCTTCAGGATCACCTTTGCGAGCTATTTCGGAAGCTATCTTAGAGAATGCGTTTGAGAATTTGCTTTATTTTTGCTTTACCGATAGATAGAGCGATTTTTAGTTCCGTGGTACTTTGTGTACACGTTAATATTGTTTCTACATTTATATTAGACTGATGTCCAAGTAAATTTCTACTTTTACGAGTATTTGCGACTTTATTTGAAATGAAATTTGCGTCGCATAAAAAATGTTGAAAAAATAGTATATGCTCCCCTTAAACATGCATTGCATTTTTACCCTTGAACTAATAAAAAAGCAAAAGGTGATGGAAATGCGTACTTCGATTTTGCAAAAAAATTGCTTGTAAGGTTAGAAAGCACTACAAGACAGGAAATGGAGTTCGAAATGTCAGCTGTCAATATACATATACTATATACCACGACTTTGCGATTTAAAATAGGATTAAGTAATAACTAGACTGCGCGGATCTTTATGCGTTTATGCCTTATAAAAATCTACAAAAAATGCTTGTTGTCGATCTACAAAAACCAATGAAAGTACAAAATAAAAATGTTCTGCTTTGATTGTGGGGGGGAATCAGGAATAAAATAAAAATTTATTTATTCTCTTATAATAACTTTTTTTGCTACATTCAAAACAACATTACGATATTCTTAAATTTTCCTAATCCTTTAATGTTTTATATTTCACTCAACCAATTTCTTCATAAATGCATAAATATCCGCACTCTAGTAATAACAAATGGAAGAGCAATGCCATCTCTACACGAAATAACGAAATTACTTTCCGAACGACCTAACAGAATTGTCGTGTTCGCGGTCGCAACAGCATTTTCGCCGAGAGCCAAACAGATTCGGCGAACAAAGGCTCGGCGATACGGCTAATAGATCCAAGGAGAGACTGTTATAAAAGTTGGCCGCGCGATATTCAAATGAACCCGCAAACTTCCCGCGGAATGACACTCAGAAGTAATCCGACTGTTAAGTCCCGCGACCTTCCTTCCTTCCGCGCCGAGTTTCGCCGGTAAGCGTGCATATAAATTACATTATACACCGCCGCGAGGCACTCGTAAACTTTACCTCATAAATATCTATCTACGAATGACGACGTTCGATCAGCGACAGTCCGTGGGTGTCCGAACTTGTCCAAATCTGCAATCGAATGTTGCGTCCATTTCGGAGGCTCTCGGCACTTTAGGAGATTTATTATGTTATATTACCTTCCTTTACCTTTTATTACATTACCTTGACCGTGGTTGTTGTTTGTTCTTGTTCCTTTGCAAGTTACACGATGCAGCAGCTCGGTAAACTTTTAATTGTTAACCCCTTTCCGTATCATTTTCTGTATAGTTACAGTGATTAAAACACGCCTTTCCTCTCCTAAAATGTCGTAGAAGAGATATAATAAGAAAATTTATATTTTTTGTATGGCTACACACACACGCACATTTATTTGAATACTTAAACACTGATTACTAGACTGCGGATCTTTATCCACAATAAGAATTTTCTTCATTAATTACAAGATTCTGGAGCCAAATAAAAATTGATTACTTCCTTTAATACTGTTAACAGGACAAAAGTAATGTGTTGATGCTCTTAGATTCTTTTAATGTTTCTACTGTTTAAAATTGCGGCTGCTCTTTTTTGTCATAAATGCATAAAATCCGAATGAAATTACAAATAAATCGAATTTTATTTGATTTAAAAAGGAAGGCGTAACATTCGTATTTATTAGACTTTGTTTAACATCTTCGTGACAAGAGTGTGACTCGAAATCACGAGTGTATTGTATTTTCGAATTGGACACAGCCTCATACACAGAAGCGTATCCTTTCGATGCGGTTTTTGATTCTTGGACGGCAAAGAGGATGCAATCAGTATAACTGTAAAATAGATGGTGGTGCAGGGGGTTGAAATCGCGTTTGTCGGAACACGTGAGGAGCCGCGAAACGGGTGGTGGCGTTGACGGAAGCTAAGGTGAGAGATTTCCCCGTAATTTCCATCGTGATCCTGGCGATACGTGCTTACAGCCGCGGCCTCGCCGTATTTCTTGCTTGACTTTAATATGAGGCTCGGCGCGTAAGTAGACGTTACATAAAATGGCAAATATCGGAAGGGCTTACGGCTGTATTATGCCGACGGTGGCGGCTTTATTGCGCGACATTCTCCGTCGAAGGAGCGAACAAAAAAAAAATAAGAAAAATAATGGAGAAAAAGATAAAGGGAGAGAAAGAGAGGCTCAAGACCACCGGCAGATGTACAGGATGTCGTCGTTCGAATTCTGGTCTCCACAGGCTTTTCCGTCGCGTGTACATACGGGGTGTCCCGCGAAGTAACGAGCCAATCGAGACCAGCTCCTTTTAGAATTCTAACAGAGCAGCAAAAGTAGAAAGATCCCGTCTCGGAAATAGCAGGAAACTTGCGAGAGACGCTCGATCTTCGACGGATCGAGCCAAGCAGGTGGAGAGCGGAATTTCCTGCGATAAATCCTCGAGGATCGCATTAAGGGACGAGTAGCATCCGTGCAAACAGTCCGTTGATCGTTACGATCCAGCCTCCCGTGAAATATATCCCGGCCGCGAAAACCGTACATCTTCGGCTGAGCGTTAAATTCCGCAACTCATCGGCAATCCCGGTTATCGACACCCTTTAAGGATCGAAGATGAGAGATCAAAGGTGGAGCCTGCAGACACGCGTCTCAGACTCGGTCGAATCGATCCCCCGGATCGTTAATTTTCAACGATCTTCGAAAGAAACTTGGAAGGGAGAAACACAAGATCTTCGTGTCTTCTCGCGAAAGGATGAAAAGATCGACGATATTGGACGAATGACTTTTTATCTTGGCAGGAATGTGCAGTTCTTCGATTTTATTCGTGGAAGGGGTCCAAGATGGTCGAGGGGTTAAACCGAAAACACAGGAAAAACGAGAAGCTCTTCAATGAGGATTTTTGTTCATTGAACGAGCGCGAGATTCTTCGTTGATTTCATACGAAGGAGAGGAAACGTCAATTTTTGTTTTCAAGGGAGGACTGCGATATTCTTCACGGTTTTGTCACTTCGACACTGTCATCTCTGGAGAGAATCTGAGGGTCTTCGTGATTTTCGAAGGAAAGAGTGGCAAAATCGTAGGCGTTCGTCAAGGATGATGACGCTGGGAAAAAAACGCGAGGATCCTTGTGATTTTCGAAGGAAAGAGACGGCAAAATCAGGGGGCGTTCTCCGAGGATATTTTTTCTCGGTGGTAACGCGCCAGATTGTTCGGACCGTTGCAAAACGGTGGCGTTCCTTGAAAGGAGATTTCCTTGGAGCCTCGCCGCGACGTCTAACAGAGATAAACGAGGTACGCGTCGGGAGCACTCGAGACGGGTTCGCAGACGATTCCCGACGTTATTTCCAGGCAAGAAGAACTGCGATTAGAGCGATTAGAGAGACCACGGGCTGCGTGCGTGTGGAACGGAACGGTTCCATATATCTAGCCAAGCTTTGCGCAACGTTCCAACGCGCTTCGTCTCGGCCTCAATTAACGCAATTACCGGGCTCCCTCGTCTAATTACCTATCAAACGGAATTGCTATCGTGAACGCGCGGACGCGCAACTCGCCCGCTCGCCTTGCTCGCGCGAGTCCTACACGCTGTGTAAGCTGCCTGGCCCCCGCCAGAGGGAAAGAGAAGACTCCTCCGCCTTCCCGGCTCTTGTCTCTAATGAACGTTATTAATTGCTTTATGATTTTTCGATAAAACATCGCCGCAGCCGTAATCAAGTTATTATCCCACGTTGCGCGTCCTCGTTCCTTCTCCCTTCTTCCTCGCCCCTCTCGTTCCCACTTTTTCGTCCCCGTACCCGATCATTTGCGCGATCTTACTGGAAAACTGTCCACGACCAACTTCTATGTATTATCATCAGTAGACTGCGGATCTTGATGCATTTATGAAGAAATTGATTGGGTGAAACGTAAAACAGCAAATGATTTAAACAATTCAAGAATGTTGTAATCTTGCTTTTAATGTGACAAAGTCCTGAAGGGATGAAATCAAGTTTCATGTTGTTCCTGCTTCCTACGATCAATGCAAAACATTTTTATTTTGCATAAAGATCCGAAGTCTAATCATTGGTAGATATATATAGTTCCCTTCTGTTCTTTGTAAATAAGCTAATGTAAATAAGATCTCCGCGAAAATATTTATTCCGGGGAAGGATCCACGGTTCGTTTATTAAGTCTTATATACTAAAGAGAAAAAATTCATTCAATCAATCCGTTTCTGTTTAATCGGTGAAGATCGCGATATCAAAAAATCTACTACAACGGGACGAATTAATTCGTTCTCGCAGCTGGATCGATTAAAATCGCAGCCTTAATCGACGACGAGCCATCTCGGACCGTTTTTCCGAGACTCCCCATCGTTCCATCACCTCGAAACTACTCCACGCGAGCAGAATTCCGATTTCCCGTGGCCGATCACTGAATTCCGTGTGAATCGAGCGTCGCGATCGCGACCACGATCAAAGTTAAGATGTAAACGCACAGCGAAAGAGTCAGGGGACTACGAGGCGATGGTGTTCCATGGTAAGCGGTGTAGAAAACATAAAAATGAAGAGACGGCGACACCCATCCACTGAAAGCCGGCTATACGTAATATTACGCCCCATTTATTGAAGACAGACTATCGCGAGCGTCCGGTTGGCCGAGCGTTTCGCCGTGAAAAGCGATAACGCGTTCTTTTCCCTCTTACACGTGACGTATATGTATACATCGCACGAATACGGTTATACGCGAAAACGTATCTATCTATACTATACGCTAAGCAGAGTGTTTCGCGCGCGCGAGAAACAACCGAGAAAGACAAGTATCCAATTAAAGCCAGGGTGGAATGCTTTCACGCTATCTTGTATCGCGGCGCGCCGACCGCGGTGCTAGGGTATCGGCGAAAACGGGCCGAGAAACTCGTGTTTAACATAACCAGAATCGTTATGACTCAATCCGGCCATAATTGGCCGATATCGGGGACGCGTATCGCCGTGACACGGGACCGACAAATTCCTCAACGAAGACACCGATAATACTTCTGCCTCCGGCTGTTTCGCTGGCCCGGAGACGTCGATTTTTCACGATCGACTTCAGACGTTCATTGCGATTCCTTCGTGTTGCCAAAACCGCGGGAGAATTGTCGAATCACGTTAGAACGCCGTCAACAATTCCAGAATCAAAATATAACGAAAACACCGCCGATGTATACCAACGTCATTTCGTTCTACATTGATATCCGGCTTCCTGTTTTTCACTCAAAATATTGTCATGTTCAAAACTCTGACCATACCACATTCTAGCCCTTACAATTCCTAAAACCTCCACCATTCAAGTTAGAACCCATATGTATAATGTATATTGTCCACTTGTTTCCGATTTAGTTCCGTTGTATCCTACAAAGAAAATACTATAATTAATTGAATACAACACCGCCGATAATGGTAAGAAAGATTTTCAAGTTGAAAACACGACCGGAAGCCAGATCGTCTCGGTGTTGCATCACCGGAGCCTTGAGGAGCCATCCTTTTTTCCCGAAACCGTTTCCTCATCGGCAGCGGAGCGAACAGTTATCTTGCGAAACGGTTTTTTTTTGCGCTAATTGGTGCTTCGTCGGAGCGTTTCCCGTCGAATTTCGCGTTTCATCGAAGGTTCTGTTTGCTGAATAAATCCCGTGGCTAGATGTGGATCGGTGTTATGCGTCGGCGTTGGCGTCGACGCGCGGGAACGCGCGTTTCGTATGTATATTGTATTCATATTTATGTGAATAATCGCGGTAATGTTGGGTCGAGTAATTGAGACTCGTGTAAGCGTTTACGAAGTTAGCGCCGGCTCATCGACCCTCCCTCTTCTCATTTTCATATCTTTCCCGTTCTCTCTCGCCGTGAGAGATCGTCGAGGCCGATCGTCGGCTGTGCGTCGACACGCTTGTCGGCTAATTGATCGAAGGCATCGATCGTAGCCTACCTACTGGCTTCTAACAGGACCACGGTTTTCGAACGGATAACAATCGCGGCCAATCCTCTCCCCTCCACTTCCTCATCCTTTACGAATGGTAATGTATTCCCGATCCAGCCAGCTGATAGCTCGATATTAGGTCATCCCGTAAGCCTTGTCGTTTGTTATTATTCCTACGGTGACCAAATCCTCTCTGGTTACGGTCACCTTTACTTCACGGGGATTTTCCTGTAAATGCTCCAAAAAATTCAATAGTCTTTCGTTGCATTTTTTCCCCACATCCGTCCCTCATTTCACAACGAAACGTATCAAATTGACTAACTGTATTGGGATATGGGTATATAAACTCTTTGTGTGTGAAAGAAAACTATTAAGTTTATTCAAAAACGGATTTTCATCGATCACTTTGATTACGTCCAATTCAGTTAATAAGATGCGAATTCGAAACTTCCACACACACTATATTTTTCGCCGTCGGAAGGTTTAATATTCCTTCTCTTATATATCTATTGTCTTATTATAGCTTCCTAATATATATTCCTAGCGGAATATATAAACTACACTCTTTGTGTGGTAAGAAAACTATAAGTTTATTCAAAAACGGTATATCAGAGGCACGCGCAGAAACACGTCTTTGCAGTTCGAAAGAAACGTCGCTTCAATTCCTTCTAAAGAACAAATAGACTGATTTTGTTCTTAATTTATGAACTAACATAAATTCCAACGAACTATAAGTCAAATCCGCGATTCTGGTGAATGTGTGAATAAATTACTAAACGCTTAATAAATCAGTCTGACATGCATCTACCGAAAAAGAAATCGTGTAAAATGAAAATCCTCTGGATCGGAAAAAATGTTTGCAGAATGAAAATAGCTCCGAGTGCAAAGGGTTGATCAAGCGAACAACAGCAACAATACAAACAAACAAACTGTACCACGATCACATGAATCCTTCGAGAAGTACGAGGTTGCGATCTGTCCGGAGCGACGGCAGAAGACGAGATCGGGTCCGAAGCGGCGCTGCATGTAAAATGGTAAAAAGGGTAAATTAATTGGCCGAGGTTGAGCGCGCGCGGATTAAACCGGGAGGGGAGGTCCAACAGAAAACGAAGCGGCCGGATTATTATTTCTTCCGGTAGATAAAGCGGGGACACGGAACGAGGAAATAAAACGTCGAGCTGTGAAACCCGGTTAGGTAGGCTGGACCCATGGTCGGTGGTGTGCCACGGTGGTCAGAGTTACGGGTCGGGTACCCGACGGGGTCACGTTTAAAACAACGCCGAGAAATGCACATTTTAATCGTATCGCTAATAGCTGGACGTTTATAAGCCTCGCTGTGTCTCATGAATACGCATGTTCCTTGCCGGTGACAACGGCGGAGAATTAATGCCCGGCAGGATGCGCGCGGCAGGACACGAGATTTTCGTTTTGGTCGCGATTCTTCTTTCGGACCAGCCAGAGAAACTGCCCAACGTTTTCCCGAATCCGTTTCCGACCCGTTGCTAACCCAGCAAACGATATTAATTACGGGTTACGAAATTGTACGCTAATTAGCGAGCCGTTGTGCGCGGCATCGGTTTATTTATTAGGGGATCTAGCAAGTCCATCGTGGTCTTCTTGGGAATTTACAAACAGTGGAGGCACATTCTTATCTGTAGAAATCGTAGACCATATGAACCCATTGACACGGAATGTGTATAGTATGTATACAGGAAAATCGAGAATCCATTGAAGCAAAGATAACTGGATCATGCGACGTCGCCAGATCATTCACAGAATCTATGTATAAGTACAACCTGTTATCAAAAAATATATTTAATATACAAATTAAAAATAACTCAACTCGGTTTTTTGAATGGAACGATATAGTTTTTTATTTATATTCTAACAGTGTGATTCAAGACAAATGATCTATTACGAAGGTCATTCAAGATCACTTAAGGTCAACTGCAATAGAAAATAAATTGTCTCAAAAGCACTCTCTCTCTCTCTTCAAATACTTAAAATATTTCTTTTAATCTTTTAATAATTTACTACGGAGATTCGAAATTCACCAAGCTAATTTCTTCACAAATGCATAAAGATTCGCAGTCTACTCATCATCTTCGAAGTTTCAGGAAAAAATCCAAGCTTCGAAACTCCGATTGTCATCATCCTCGAAGTTTTAGAAACGGAAACTTCGAAGGCTTGAAAATCTTCGACGTTCGAAGGAAAGTAACAGGCCTAGTCTGTACAAGTGGGGCCCGGATCGTTATCCGTCATTAAAATGTCGGGAGTGTATCAGCGAGGAACAACGTTAACGTTCCGGTGTTCTGGTAAAAAGCTGGCCGGTAAACGAATTCATCGAGGCAGCGGAGAAGAAACGGTAGAACGACTTTCCTGACAAATAGAATTGGTCATCGGTCGAGTAGGGCACGCGTTGCACCATGAATTGGGGCCCAGGGACTTGGGGTGTCGCGTTCCCGGAGCACCGACGGGCGCCAAACCGCATTTTAGGCGAGCTATCCATACCAGGTGATGTTCGGGACCCGTAAGGATATCATTCCGCGGTCGGACAGCCGGAGAACGCTCGGCACGGGAACGACGACCAAGGAGGGAATGGGGAATGCAAAAAGGTCCTAGCCCGTTCTCTCTCTCTCTCTCTTGGTCCGGCTCGGCCCGGCCCGGCCCGGGGTTCCCGCGTTTTACAAATTATTCAATTAGCCCCGCGAATTAAGGTATGCATATTCATCGCTCTCTGATACGCGTACGTGCGCTCCGCGGCGCTCTGCCGCGGCTACATTCACCGCGCATAAACAATTCGGGCTCGCACACGCGCGTTAGACGCTCTAACGAACTCGCAGCTGCATCCGAAATGCATCCGTTTTGCAACGATGCGGACAGAGACCGGCCACCCCTCCCTGGACCCCTATGTCCGCCGGCGGACACGTTCCGCGGTCCTCATGTTTCGGTTTTATGCTTTTTCTGAGGACCGGTAGTTGCCAGTATTTTTTTCGATAAAGATAGTACAGCGACTCCTGCAATAGTTTCTAACGTTCTACCTGACTGAAAGATGATAGGATGGTATGTTCTTGGCGGGCGCTGGGGTTCAGCAAATCAATAAATTGATGAGTAACCTGTGTACGATATTTTCTAAAAACAACAATATTCATTAGAAATAATTTATGACAAAGCGGTACAGAATTAATCAAACGCATTAAATTATATAGAATAAGCCATACAGCAATGCTGTAAAAATATTCTAGGTCAAAAGAAATGTTTAGTTTTCCTGTCAAAATAGTTCCGAGTGCAAAGGCTTAAAATACGACAGAACTTCCCTCCAACCTAATAAATATACCTTGCAATCGCCATGGAAAACGCTCCAACACTTAACGAGGACCTGATCTCCGCAACGAAAATTCGCACAAAGTTCTACGAAACCCAGAACGTTCTCGACCAGCTCGATGGACAGGCGATTCGATGATCGTGCCGTCAGAGTGATCGGTGAATCATCGAAGGAGGAATCCTGTTATCTGATAGAACCGAGGGGAGCCCGCTCGACAAAGTGTCCCTTGGTCGTCTTCGTCGCGGCGAGCCACGGGACTCGATGACGAAAAGAAGCGAGGGCAGAAGCAAAAGAAAGCTGCGGAGGAGGACGAAGAGAAGAAGAGAAGAAGAAGGAGGAGGAGGAGGAGGAGGAGGAGGAGGGTGGATGAACGAAGAGCGGGCACCGTGGGCCTATTCCCCCTCCCCCTAACGCTGATGAATGGGCCCAAGGCCCTCCTTACTTATGCGATGCGTGCCCCCGACGGCATACATCACTGCCAGCTAGCGTTTTTACGGGGCACGATCCGAGCAAGAATACGATTACTCGCGTTAACATTCTTGGAATATCGTTGGTCCGCGGTCGTTCGCGTCCAAGGATCCGTCGGCCATTCGTCTTTCCCGAAGAAACCAGCCGAATAGCGGCGAGCCGAGCAACCGTGTCATCGGTCTCGGTTAAGCTTCGATTTTCGCGCAGCCGGAACAAGAGCAGCCGATTCCGCGAGCGGAATACAACCACGGATTCCTCATCCTCCCACAGACTTTATTGCGCGTGAAATTGCCGGAGCCGATGATCATCGCGGAGAGCGCCGAGAAGTTCGCCAACACGCGTCTTCTTTACGCTGCACGCACCCGGCCCGTCGGGTAATTAACTCGTAATTATGATAATCGGCCACCGAGAATGCCGAGAGCGGTTCTTCCTCGTTCTAACCGGATCGCTGATTGCGCACGACTCGCGCCGATCCTCCACAATCCGGCGAATTAATCGCTCGAGACCACTCGGGCTCTGTCGATTCTGTTTTCCTACCGGCAACTTTACGCGAACAACCAACCGAAAGATACAGTGGAACGAGAAGATCTGTTTTTCACTGTTCGTCGATGATTTCATTGTAAATACTGCAGACTACCGTGTAACGCGACCAGAAACTTGTATTTACATGTATTTACAATCTGAAATCTTCAAATTAAGTGTTCCAAGCATAAACAAAGGTGTCGACCAAAGATGTCTTGTAACCAGTTGTGTAGAAAGTGGAGTGCGAGTAACTGAAGGTTCAAAAGACTGTATGTGTATTGTGTATTGTATGTTGCAGTGTGTAGCAGAATTCGTACTAAAAGTTAGGAAGTGAACTGTAGAACAGTGGGCAGATTAATACAATTTAAGAGGGTGCTGGTGTACATTATTTTCGACTCTGTTGAATTTTTATTCAGCCATGTATCTTATATAAAATAAATATGGGAGTCTACTGTACTATCTAAGAGGCTCTCGTGTATTGACTCTTCCCAGTCAAACTTTTGTAATTCCAGGTAACCGAGCTTCGTTGCTTCACTTGGGTCAAAACGCACTTCGATTCCGTTTGGTAACCTAGCAATCAGGATCGCTCTCGAGCTTAGAGGAACCAGTGCCACGGCTCCGGGAATCACGGTTACAACACGGTAGTCCCAAAGGAGGATAGGTCTCTATCCTCGGTCCTCCGATATGTCAGCGATTCGGCTCGACAAGCGTAATCCCCGAGCCCACTCCTGAGGAAATCAAATGTCGCGCGATCGACGATTTAGCGACAAAGGGCCGCGGCGACGCAACCACCGACTATCTCCAAAGTTGTCAGGGGTTGGTTTCTAACAGAGAGGCCCGAACGCTTTGTTTCTCTCTCTCTCTCTCTCTCTCTCTCTTCCTCCGTCTGTCTGTCCGTGTGTCCCCAAACAGAGAGAGAGAGAGAGAGAGAGAGAGAGAGAGAGGAGGGGGAGAGAGGTGCGAGTCTGCCAGAAGTCCTTTGATCCTCGGCATTCGGTGTCGGTAAACAGGAACTCCGCTGGTGAACGCAGCCACCGGGCTTTAATACCTCATGCAAATTTCAGGAAAAGGGCACCCCGCGCACACACACACACATAGAGCCACGTTCTATACGTATACCGAAGCACCCCATACGCCTCATCCTTCTCGCTTTCCTTCGCCTCATACTCCTCGAGCACCGTGATAGCCCGCTATATTGCTTTTCGAACAAATCGTTATCCGGTTTCCGTACGCTTTACCCTTCTCCTGGCTTTCTGTCTCTTTCGCTCCGCAAATTCCAAATTTAACCTTCCCCCCTCTGACTTTCACTACTGTAGACAGAGGCCATGCTTTCTTTACAAGCTCTTTGCCGGAGAACTTCCTTGTTATTCGGAATGCTGGACGAAGGAAGAAGTCGGAGAACAGACTCCTTTCTTAATAAAACTCTCTCTTTCTCTCTCTCTCCCTCTCTCTCAAATGTGGTCTCAATACCTTTCGAGTTAGACCCCGTTCAAACAGGGCGGAAACGAAAAACGGTCCGAGATGATTCGTCACCAATTATGGCTGCGACTTTAATCGATCGAGCTGCGAGAACGAATTAATTCGTCCCGGCGCAGTAGATTTTTTGATATCGCGATTTTCACTGATTCAGCAGAGATGGATTTGATCGAATGGACTTTTTCTTTAGTATACAGGGTGAGTCACTTAACGTTATCACCTCAAATATCTTTGTTGTTTTCAGAGATACATTGAATGTCTTGAGGACAAAATTAAATGGTAAAATGGGGTTTATACGATACCAAAACATTTTTGTTTTTATATAATTTTTTTTAGAGATATCAAGATCATCTTTATTTTTTTTTTAATTGTACCTCTTTAAACATCTACAATGATAGTCCCTTTCATTACGAATTCAGTGACTATAATTACTCAAGATCACGGACAGAAGAACTTATAAAACTAAAATATGGAAGCAGAATACGTTTATCACCAGTGAGACTTGTAGTAAGCATGCTAAGGTCCTTCAACGCTATGGAATGTTTTCAAACATTCCCCATAAGAACTAAAATTTTTTTGGTATCGCGTGAGCCCCATTTTACCATTCAACTTTGTCCTCAAAACATTTAATGAATCTTTGAAAACAACAAGGATTTTTGAGGTGATAACGTTAGCGACTCACCCCGTATAAATAAGACTGCGGATCTTTATCGCAAAATAAAAATTGGCTGCATCGATTGCAAGAAATAGAAACCAAATTCGATGTTGGAGAAATCAAGTATTGAAATCTACAATGTTTTTTTGCTATTTCTTCCCTTAATGATTTTAATAGAGCAGAAATCATGTATTGACATCTTCAATATTGAAAATCTTTCAACAATTTTCACTTTAAGATTTAAGATTTAAGAATTTCAGAATTAAGACTTTATATATCTTTCTCCGGAATAAATATTTTCCACATTAGCACCCGTTCAGACACGATGGAAACCGCACGGGTCTTATTTCCATTAACGTCTTCGTATTCGTTGACGCGTTTCCGCGCGGTCGAACGATCGAAAAGAAAAATAGCGTGATCGAAAACGCATGGTTTCCGCCGTGTATGAACGAGCTGTTAGTCTTCGAATGATCGTTGTCGCGAGCATAATCTCTGTACGAGGCATGAAACATTGCGTCGCGTCGGGGCTTGGCATTCCATGGTCCCCGTCACCGATTTCGCAGCTATAATTTGCATCGGTAACTCTTGTCTGGCCCGAGACAATTAACCAGCCTCGTCGGAAGCGAGATTCTGGTGTCTCGGTATGAGGATCGGGCGTGTTCTCTCGCGACAACACCTTTTCAGAGAGTCAAGCTCGCGAGGTTGACGAGGTGCGTCGAGAACCCGTAATTCACCAGGAATAAATTCGCTGTGGGGGCCGGGACCAGGACGGATGGGCCTTCTCGCGTGCCCCAAAAGAGAGGAATAAAAAAGGGGACAGACGGAACGACAGAGGACAGAAACGGTTGGTCGCACCTACGTACGCTCTCGATCTAGCATTGCGCCGCAGAGCATTGTATGTATATCGAGCGGTGTAAAACGCGCGGGCCAACAGCAAACTGCGGAGGTAAGAGGGCGAGGAAGATCGCCGGGGACAAGGGGCCCACGGGGGACGGTCACGAGGTACCTAAAAGAACATTCCTGCCGACGGAGGGCAACCGAGAACAAGGGTTCTTTCCGGGACGAAAGCTTGTACCGCGCTCGATACAAATTTCTTTCTTCGGCCGACGCTCGAAGTCTGTACTTCTTCGACCGGCTCAGCGGAAGACACATTTAAGGCTCTTCGGGAAGATGAAGAAGTGTTGAATCTGGGAGAAATTATCAACCATCTCTATTCTCAAAGATTTTACAGGGTGTGCGTCTAACTTCCACATTTTAACGAATCAGACTCGTCGTGAAGATTTTGATCAAAGTCTAACAAATATGAATTGATTGAAAAAATATAAATTTTCTTTTCCCTTCTACGACATTTTTCGGGACAAACACTGTTTTAATCGCTGTAACTGTAAAGGAAATGGTACGGCAAGGGGTTAAGTGTATTTTTAAGAAAGATAGCGCAATGAATTCGCCTCGAGGAGAAGTTCAAGATCATCGTTATTCTCGCCAAAAAAGAACTCTTGGATTTTCAGTTCTTGCCGAAACTGTTTTATCACAACAGAGGGAAATCAAATGATCCAGTATTGAAATTTCAAACCCTCTTTTCAAACTTTTCGATGTCCAACTTTCCCTGGTGTCCCGAAAAGTTCCCCAGTGTACGCACGCCTCCGATTTGCCAATATCACAGAATCAAATAGCTCCATGAAATAATGAAGATTTCAACGCCGCCTGAATCTCCTCAGCATCCGTCGCGAACCAACAGCGACGATTTCACATAGAAGCGCGGCTTAATAGAAATTCGCCGATCGTTGAAAATTCGACAAGGTGTCCCCAGATGTAGAACAGAAGAATTTTACAGACGAGGCGCAGCCCACTCGCAGTTTCCGAGGTTTGGGAATTGTCGATCGGGGAGGCGGTCTCGATGACCAGCTATGTATTTGTCTACGCACTCATGCCCCAAAGCCGTTCGTTCCGACCAACGAACCGCATAATCCTTGACGAGAGAACCTCGTCAATCACGGTCTCGATGCGCCAGGCTAGACGAATCGATACGAATTTATCCGCGAGCCCGGTTGTACCCGCGCGGACCCGCTTTCATCGTTGATTCGCTCTCTCGTCCGGATCACGAAGTCGATGAATCGAGAGCACGCTTCTCGACATCGAGAGCCGCTCTTGTGTTCGGAAACCGACTGTCCGACCAACCGCGACCGGTCCGTTCCCACGATTGCGCGTTCCGAAACGGAACATCCGAAAAAAATCAGCAAAAATATACAAACGCGTCGGCTACGCTGGCTCTCGCTCGTTCGTTCGCGGAAGCTCAAGCTTGTCGCGCTTTCATGCGATCATGGAGGGACGCAGGATTGTTGGGAATGATGGCATTCGACACCGCGGTCTGTCCTGGGTGGAAACAACGGAGATCCGACTGTTCCTTGGAAGATATCAGAGATTCCAGTGATTAGTAGATTCTGGATTTGATACATTTACGGCAAACATGAGAGAGTAGGTGCAATTTGACACGGTAGAATTTCAAGGTTCCAATAATAATAAAAGGATTGATTCCGCGATTTATCTTACGACAGATGTTCGGATAATGGATTCACTTTTGCCGTTTCTGTCAAGTATATACATTTTTCGAGTTTCAATTAATTGCGCAATAAAAAGCCAATTATTCGATAGGTTTATTAATGAGAACCTTTCCGAGGCAGTTTCAGTGATTTTTCGACATCGCGTCGAGCCCAGGGTAACCAGACCGCTGGATACGTATGAGAAAACGCGATTCTATGTGAAAATCTGTGGAAAATCGTTCCGGCGGCTGTAGGAGGCCACTGTCGTGGGCACCGTGGTCCGAATCACCGTCGGAGGTGGTCCGTGGGACCAAGGTGTGTACCAGGAGGGCACCGAAGGCCGCTGGAGGAAGCATGGAGTCGCCGGTTGGGCTTGGGTATCTTTTTTGCGCCACGAAATGGCCCGTAGAATGTCATCCAATGAGGGTGAAGTAAAGGGAAAACAAGTAAAATAATGATAAAAGGCGGAGCCCGGGCCGTGATTTGATTGGTCGAGATATCGCCGGCGTTCGAGTCAACCCGCGAAGAAGAGGGGGTTGTCCTCTCCTTTCTCTCTCCTCGTCTTTCTCTACTGGCGCGGGCGAGTTCCTCTCTCTCTCCCTTTTTCTCTCTCTCTCCCTTCTCTCTCTCCCTTCTCTCCTCCCTGACTCTTTCTCACTCTGTCTCTCTTTTTCTCGCTTCTCTCCGCAGCTTCGTCACGCTGTTCCCTCTCGATCCTTCCATCGCCTCCTTTCTCGTCTGCCTCGTTCCACCCGCAACGTACGCGACCTCTCACACACTCATGCCGCATCGACTTACTTTATTCCTGCTCTCTTTTTCTCTCTCTCTCTCTCTGTTCGATTCTCCATCACTCTCTATCTCTCCCTACCTCCCTGTTTCTCTCTCTTTCTCTCTCCCCGTCTCTCCAAGCGGGTCCATGCTCCGCGATCGTGTCCCGACTGTGGCAGAACCATCGGTTCTGCCTTCTTCTCCCTCCTCCGACCACCTCCACGATTCTTCGCTCTCGTTTTCTTCCTCTTCAGCGTCTTCGTCGTCGTCGCCGTCGTCGTCTTCGCCGCTACGCGTTTCCTCGCGAGAAGTCGAGTATACTCGACGTCGTATAAATAGGTGCGACGACTGTCCATGAGATCCCCGTGAAATATAGATTTCCACGAGAATGGAGAAAAGCTCGGGAAATCTGGATTTCGACGCGGCGAACGACTTCCTCCCTTATCTCTCTGTTTTTACCCAGTTTTATGCAGCTTTTGATTTAATCGCGCCGCTGCTGCCGGAGCTCTCTGTCCGCTGAGAAATCTCGCCGGAAAGAATTATTGGTAGCGGTACATTATACGATAGTTAGGTAGTCAGAAAATGATTTTTACAAGTTCCTTTTTGTAAGAAATCGAACGCTGTAACTCGTATACAAATCTCACTTGGGTACAGTACCGAAGAAACCACAAATTGTCGTTAATAACTAGAGTGCGGATCTGTGTGCAAAATGAAAATTTTCTTCGTCACTTGCAAGATTGAAGAACCATATCTGGAGGATCTTTAGGAAAAATAAACATTTTCTATCTAAATTGTAACAAACCGAAGTGAAATAGAAATTTATTTGTTTTCTTAATATGTTCAATAGTTTATTAATATATAATTTACTGTTTTAATTTATAATACGCCTACCGATTTTTTTATCAGAAATGCATCAAATCGGTTGCATCAGCGGTCTATTAATAACAAAGGAAAATACAAGCTTAAACTTTATCTGTCAGATCAGCCAGAATTCTTAGGGTAGCAACCCCTAATCGAGAACCCAAGTCGGCCAAAAGTCGAAATAGTATCTGGTCGAATGAAAGAGTGGCGGCTGGTCGCGGAACCATATGCGATTGGCACAGGTCAAAGGAGATGATTAGCGTAGCGAAAATTTCGTCCGGGCGTCACGTGTTCGTGCGTAGAGAGAGAGAGAGAGAGGGAGGGGGGGTTGGTTTCCGCGGGCGGAAAAGTATATTGACTCGTGATACGCCATCTGTGCGGAGGCGGCACCCTCCCCTGGCATTATTGGCGAAATTAATAAGCCCCGGAGATCTCTGGCGGTGGGTTTCGGGAACGGGAAGCGGTTAATTCTGGCTTTGCTTCGCGGGCCCCGATGTTGGCGGATTAGAAACCTTTCCGAACCGAACGGAAATTGTTTGCTCGACGAGAATAACTGCTGGATAGGGTGGTGAGGAATACAATCGCTTCCGAAACTAACTGTCGAACTTTGTTACATCAAGCTTCTGAATCAGTTGCCTTTTTCCTATGAATATCAGGTTCTTGTAAAAACAAATTTGTTCTGTTCTGATAATAAGAGTCCACTTATGATCCTAATTTGAAGACTGCATTTATGACGAAAATAGGTACGTACAATTTAAAGCAGTGAACATATTAAAAGAGATTTAAGGACATCAGTGTTTCAACTGTATAAGATAATTAATGTTTTTTGGAATGGATGTAGACATTTTTTATTTTGCATAAAGATCCGTAGTCTACTAATTAGTGATGGGGTGCAAAATCACTCATCGTGATTTATCACTAGACTGCGGATCTTTATGCAAAATGAAAATTGTCTGCATCGATTGCAAGGAACAGAAACTACATTGAATGTTATTCCTTTCTTTAATGATTTTAATAGAGGAAACATTATATATTAACGCATCATCAATTTTCAAAAATTTATCAACAATTTTGAATTTCATCTACTCAATTTTTCTATAAATGTATTAAGATCCGCAATCTCAGCAATGTAACTCACAATTTTCTTTTGATATTTTGTGATTTTGCTTCTCTCCGAAACACCATCAACTCCTTGACCAGTAGAAAACGACTTGACAAAGGGGGAGGCAGTAGAAAAACCAGTGCAAAAAAACAGTGCAAGTAACAGTGCAGTTCATTTTTTTCAGGGTTCTCTGGCAAGTCTCAGAGGTATAAAAAAAAACGATGCACGTTCATAGATCGATTCGCTCGACGATAAATCTAGTCGAGTAGTGGATGGACTCTATAAACCGTTCTGCCGTCTCGGTAATTGCCCCGCGTAATCTAACGAGGCTGGGAAGATCGCTATAGCGAACACATGTAGCGTGAATTTTTTTCTGTTTTCTATAAGGAGGCTGGCAAAAACCTCGAGTTCTAAACGAGAACAAGGGAACACGCTCGCGGGGGGATAGAGAACCGCGATAAATCAGCCGGGAAACGACAAATTACCGGCGGCAATTAATCGGCCAGCCTTCCCCGCGACGCTTATTTGGAGAACTCGTCCTGCTTAATGCGCTGTAATGAGTATTCGAGATTACGGCAATCGAATTCATCGGGGCGACGCGCAAATAATTTATGACCGGTGCTTCTTTAGGATGGCAGCGAGTCTGCGGCCGCCGCCTGGACGACAGCTAACCAACGCCAGCCTCGGAAACTGTCGCAGCGACGATTTCCGTGCATCAAACAAAAAAAATCCCGGAGAATCTGAATTTCGAATGAAAGTTGCAAACAAACGAAATTTCTCGTTCCATTAAACTGTAACACTTTTATACCTCATCTGTCCCTCATTTCACAAACTGAATCTGTCCCTCGGCGTCAAATTGACACGGTGATAAAAGATCTCTTTTTTAAAAGGTAAAAGAGGTTTTTTATTCAACTTGATGGGTTAACATTTAGGTTTTTCGGACAAACTTACCTACGAATAACAGAACAGTATAACTGATTTCGGGAAAACTGTGTCAAATTGTCGCGAGGGATGGATGAGGGTTAACCTCTTGCCCCACGATTTATTTTACGGATTCAGTGATTAGAACTTCCTTTGTAGTTCGTAACTTCCCAAAAAGAAGAGAAAATCTATTATATCTATTGTGTGCTTATATGTTCTCCGATAACTATACATTAACAAAACCAAAATAGAATTTCGTCTCGGTTTAAAGGAAATTAATAACATACATATTTATTAGACTTCGTTCATAAATTTCATCACGAGTCTGGCACGATATTGTAGGGCAAGGAGTTAAACAGCTGCACGTCAAATTCAGAGGACTGCGATATGCACCTTCCGGGAATACAATTCGTAGAATTGCAGCAGGATTTAGTATTCGGTTAGCGACGATTTTGTCAGGCGATTATTGTCACTTAGTACTACCAGCAATCGTTATCAAAAGGAACCACATTATCGGGGCGAGCCAGATTTCCACAGGCATCATCGCACAAGTCTACCGATATTTCCGCCTGCGTTCTTTCGGCCGCGTGCGTGCAGCCGCGTTTAGAAGCGGAGGGCGGAGGACGTAGGGCGCGGAACCGAAAATTAACGCCACCGCGAATCAAGACGACAATGTGATTCATCAGTTAAATCCGCGTGCATAATCCTTTACACAGCGTCCGATCCCCGTCCACTAACGTACCGACGGCCGAGAGACGAGGGATAGGGAAGAGCGAGAGACGAGCGAAGATGAACAGAGGGAGAGAGAGAGAGAGAAGGAGAGCAGAGAAACGGGGTTGACGGTGGTGGTTGGTTCTGTCAGCAGGGACTACGAATTATAATCACAGTTGTGGTTCATGCGGCCAGGGGGTGGGTGGACGGAGGTGGACGATAGAGGCGGAGGCCGTAGGAGGATGAGGATGACGACGACGACGACGCTCGTCCGCTCGAGGGGATGGAAAAGGGTGTATTTATCCAGCAACGGAATACACCGGCGCCACCGAGGACGGACCTAGATGGAAATCTGTGGCATTCAGAGGCACTGGCCAAGAAAATTGGCTGACAACATTTCGCGCCGGTCGTCGAATTGCCGATCCCCCTCCCTCCCTCCCGACCCCCCGGAACAGGACAACCCCCAGACCAACCTCGACAGAAGGCATCCATGATATTTACGCTCGGCGAACCACCGACCACACGAGACGCTTCTAATCGCGCTAACCGCCCTTTGTTCTCCTTTCACGATCCACCTTCCTGAAAATACGATTCAATATTCCGGCCGTATCTCCCGTGATTAAACTCTACGATACTCATGCTAATTCCCCGTAATGATTTTACAAACGCCGCGGCCGTGCTGGGACAAGAGACGATTTTCTTGTTCGACCGGGAAACACTTCCGAGCAGAGAGGTCGCGGACTTATTAGATCGTGAGTTTTCTGTAGTTATGTGCTATGGTGTCTTTGATGTTGGAAACTCTTTTCAGTGCTCTAGAACTGTCCTCCATAATTGGTCCTGCGTCGCGAATGTTGTTTGAAACTTCGACAATTGGCTGTCGAGTAAATTACTGAAACATTTTACCACAAAATTATCTAGCCGCGATGGTTGACGTTTATCATGGTAATTCGTGATTTAATTACGTAAATAAATGTAATGAAATAAATTCGTATTGAAGTCAAATATTAGGTCGTTCGGGAAGCAATTTTGTTTTTTTTTATGTACGTGACACTGCTTCCATTTATTATTACTAGACAGCGGATCTTTATGCGAAATATACATTTTCCACCTGAATTGCAACAAACCGGAGTGACATAGAAATTGATTTTCACAGCGAAATTGAAGTCGTTTGGTCCATTCGTAAAAAAGTTATTCTGATTTCAAGTGTGTGTGTGATCAATTATGTGCGTAACTGTATAAATAAATGTGCCTGTGCGCGAACAAGAAAGGCACCTGACAGTGCGATAAAGAGGAAGATAGGTACACAGTGAGCGTCGAAGGCTAGATCGAATAGCCGCGTTTATTCCAGCGAAAGGCTGGGAGGCGTTTCCGACGAGAGAAGCCCTAATGACCGCCTCGTGCCGGCAACCGCCGAATCCCGGCCAAATAAATCCGACTTGATTGAATCATTGTTAAGCGAAACCGCGTTAAATACCCGTGAAATTAACTCGGACGATCCGTGAGAGCGGGAACAACGCTAGAATGATCGTTCGCGCGCGTTCCCTCTTCGGCACGCGATCGCTGATTGGCTCGAGGGTATCGCCTTTAAAGTGCCATTTAGAGGGCCTCGTTCGCCATGTCAGAACCATTGATTAATGACGTGTGTCCGTGATTGGGGCCCGTCCTTCCCGCAGCTACCATTCCACGGAAAAAGAAGTCCCCGAAATCTGAGCTACCCTTCCGCTTCAATTCACTTCTTCTCTTCCCTACAGCAATATAATACTTATTCATTTCGATTTTAAATTTGTCGAATACTGATTATATGTATATCTATAATAGATATGACAATTATTCTCTGGTCCAGTGGTCTCTCTGTAACATATTTAATTACAATATATTGACTTCAATTAATGTAAACATAGTTGTTTATAGCATAGTAATCCTGTAATTTATGCGTACACTTCTTTCATTTACATATTTATTCTGTTCCGCACACGGTAGGTTTTGAAAACCATTTTTCAAAAATTTAACCATGTATATTTCTAACCTTTTCGTCCCATCGTCTGTCATTTGCAATTTCAAGATGGCGATGAAATGATTCATGTTAAAGAACTATGCAGATAAGTCTCCGTACTCTTACTCCATGATTGCAATGTTCCTAGAGACAGCCATTGAGGGTTAACGCCTCGGTAAACAGCTCTGACATAAATATCGCTCGATGAAGCGCAAGGGAAAGAGAGAGAAAGCTGGATAGCAAAACAGAGAGATGGAGAGATGAAGAGATAGAGAGAGATGGGGCTGCGTTTACCGAGGTGGCAAAGCAGCAGCGCAAACCTGTCGCATCAAGTCCTTTTCATTTCTCCGAGCAATTCCATCTCGTGGACAACACAGGCCCATTTGCCAGGACTCGTGAAATCCGTGGGCGGACATTAGGGTGATGGCGCGGACATATGGGAGCGCCATGTGGCCACACCATACCACACCACACCATTCTGTGTGTATCGTTTTCGATGGAACCGAGAGAGAACCCCCTTGGATTGCGAAAGGCGACCGCAGAAGAGGTGACGAGGGGGCTATGGAAGAGACCGCAGAACGGACCCGACCCGGCTCGGCTCGGCCCGATCCGATCCGATCCGACGCTAAACGCTCGCCGCAATTTGTAGCAATTTGTTAAGTAGCCGGCCGGAACATTACCTATATTGCGTTTACTCCCCTTCACCGGAAGATATACGGGGGGCCACCAGCAGATTTATCGTTCCCGCGAACGGGATGGATCGGAAGAGAGTGGCCAGGCAACCTCGGGTCACGATCAATTCCTGAGAGGCGATAAACGTCCCGCGAACGTCCTTCGGAATTACCAAAGACAACTCACCCGGGAACTCGATGAGGAAGCCAGAAAATTCCATTGTTTCAAGAACATCCGCAAAGTCGCGGTGGGCTGTCATCTTTCAAAACCAGTTAACAGGAAAATAGCATCCCACATAATTCACCCGACAGTCGCAGCTCTTTTAAGGGGGTAGACTCTCGTTTCTAGGATTGCAAGAGTACGGGATGCAGCTCATTTCTCGATAATGCAAAGATGGGGTTTCCAGTAGTGAAAAGCGCTAGATAAAAGATCAATATAGGCCGCAGTCGCCCTCAAAAGTCCTATTTTTACGTTTACGACGCGTAATTTGCATTATTCGGCAGCATGTAGCTGTCGCAGGTTTATGAAAATATCTACATGCGCAACTTTATGCTTCCGAACAATGCAAATTACGCCTCGTAAACGTAAAAAGAGGACTTTTGAGGGCGATCGCGGCCTAGATTGATCTTTTATCTAACGCTTTTCACTACTGAAAAACCTCGCATCCCGCTCGCTTGCCTATCCTGGAAACGAGAGGCTACCCCTTAAAAAAAGAGCAGAACTCCTCGACGACCATCAGCAATCAACAGCAGAAGGGCAGTTCCTCGATGGCGACTGGATCTGTTGGTCTAATTCGATAAATTTTCTTTTAGCTCGGCCTTTTATCGAGCCGGTGTCCTCGACGAACATCGAGGAATAAGCTGTGCACCGGTGAAAGCATCATCTCGGTGCTTCGCTGCGAGAAAGAAAGAAAGAGCAAAAAGGAATCCAGTGTAAACTGGAAGACTGGAATCGAGGTTGGTGCTCGCAGACAATTTGAATCGTAGGTAAACTCGTCGAGGGAACTCGTTTTATCCCTGGGGCCGAGCTTATCGAAGTCTCCCAGTGCTCTTTGGCGAGAGAGGACCGTCGGCCTCTCTCTGTTTCTCTCTCTCTCTCTTCTCTCCTCTCTTCTCTGCCACGAAGAGAGACCGTGGAGACCCCGAAGAGGGCGACGAGATTTCAGAACGAGAGCGGAACGACGACGGTTTGGTCTTTCGTCGGATGCTTTTAGCCGATGAGTTTCGCTTCCCTGCATCCCGTTTCGCTTTCGTCTCGTTCTGTACCATCGCTGTTCTCTGGCCTAACCCAGCTCTTCTCATCCATATGTAACAGTCGCCCTGGTATTAATGACAGGGGGAGAGAGAGACGGGACGCGACATGTTAGGTTCTTTACCCTAGAAGACTTCTCTCTTCTCTTCTGTTCCCTTTTGCCAAAATGCCGTCCTTCTCTTCCTGCATTCATCCGACAGACACGGGATATTGCGGTCTAACAACGGTGCCCTCTCGTTATCTGATTAATAGGCTGAGGAATTATTTGCTCGACGTTTGTTGCGCCATTACACGCCGATACATCGCGATACTGGCTGCCAGTTGTTACACTCCTGATTTTAAGGCTCCCCACGATATTCGGTAGACACAATTTTGAATGTGCCCAGTATTACGAAAATGATCTAAGTGGTTACTAGACTGCGGATCTTTATGCAAAATAAAAATTTTCTTCGTCACTTACAAGATGGAGGAACGACATAAAAGTTTTTGTATATCTTTAACAATTTGATTAACTTGATAATTACATATGGACATATGTTAAATCGTCTCAATGTTTTCATTTACAACCACACATTTTTGTCATAAATATATAAAATCCGCAGTCTAGTCATTACAAGATGAACCACGAATCGTGATCACTAGAAATTACTCTGTTATCAGCAGTCCGGTCGAAAATGTTTTTATCAGATACAGCATGGTTTCAAGAGAGCTTTCACGTGATTATAGTAAATTTTTTGTCTATTCTTTTTTTCATGATTTTTCAAGGACACCTTCAATTTTTTCCAAAACGAATTCAGTAAATATCATAACATAACGAAAAAATTGCCAAGAAGAACAAAAAGACAGACAAAAGCAATTTTTTTTGTTTTTATGGGCAGAAATAGCGGGAAGAGATTAAAAGAATTTCAATTCTTTCTTGAATAATTTTAACACGTTGAGAATAATATATCTTTAATCTTCGGCCATCTGAATTTTTCTCCTGCTAAATTGCACGAACCCATTTTTATTGTGAACGCATAAAATCCGCAGTTTCAATTTTATTAGAGACAATTCTTTTTATTTTGTTTAAAGATTTGTGGTCCTGTTATTAGCAACAAGAGCAACTATAATGGTTATACATATTATGCACTATTGTGTACATTATACATAACACGTTTTGTTCTGTTTTGATTGCAGAGCACAGAGGATATTTCTCATCTGTCAAGATGAAGAGAAGTCCACATCGTGATCGGTGAAGGTAAGGACCATAAATTACGCATATAACGGTGAAAACCGAATATTCGCGAAACGTAATTGTACCGATAACGGAATCTTGTAGATTGTATATGTACCAAGAGACACGCAATTTTCGATCTTGAAATAAATATTCATAAACAAGCAGACGTTACATTATACCCGAGTCAGTCTGCCTGGTAAAAAAGAATTGGCGACATCCGTTGGTCGATTGTTTTTCGTGGAAGACGGTCCTCTGCCCGATTAGTATCATTAATGATTTTACGGTTCGATAGGTAGAAATCGGTGTCTGCCATGTTGTGTATCTGATCTGCTTGACCGTGGAAAAAATACTACACAACGTTTATTTGAAAAACCAAGAATAGAACTCTGAATCGTCGAAATAAATTCAGCAGAGCGACCGAGGCGTTAACTGGATTTATTTTGCTAATGACAGGTACCAAAAGGTAGAATAATGATCCCAACAGTATAAAAATGCTCTCATTCTTAATGTTTAAACTTCAATTACTTGCACTCCACTTTCTACATAACTGGTGACGTGGAACTTTACATCACTGTAACATAAATAAATTTTTATCCAATGAAAGAACTACTTTAATGCAAAGTAAATATTTGCTAGTGTGATCGACACCTTTGTTTATGCTTGAAACACTAATTTTTAAGTTTTGAGACTGTAAGTATCATATACAACATTAGGGAATTCATAAAAATAATTCCCCATAAATACAGCTTTACAAGAACCGTGACTTCAGTCTCAGATAAGATTAAGAGGGCACAGAATTTTTGTGCAATGACCTAAAGCAGAAAGGCACCGCCGAAAAAGCCAAGTATCATTTTTTCTCAAGGAAAATTTTCAAAAGGAAAGATTACAAGGTTTGCTCTCTGCTGATCCCTGAATGGTTTCGGCGGTCTTTGTGTCGAGCGGAGGGACACATGTCGGAATTAATCACAACGAGAGCTCGGGTACAGGTTGAACGGATCGGAAGGACAGATCCTCGGACACGGGGACAGATTTCCAGGCGTCCGCAAAGTGGTTGATAAAGTGGCAGCAATCGGTTAGGTCTTTTCGAGGCAGGCGCGACGACGCGACCCGACGGCCACTTTACCTGCAGCCCGGTGGCACTCGGACAGCCGTCGACAATGAGATGAAAAGACTCGAGAAAAGAAGAGAAACAGCCGCCTCTTCAACACCAGCTTCGTTTTGCTCGTCTGTCGTCATCGGTTACGCTCTCTCATTCTCCGTCCATCATCGTCGAAGAATTTTGTCTTCGTAGTTGTTCGTTTCTCGTCAATTTCCACATTTCTGCCCACATTATTTTAAACTAAATTAATTCAATGTAATCTTTCTACCACTTACACCACTTTCATAATTATGGGTATATTTCTCTTCCTTAAATCGCGTTAACTAATCATTTATTAGAGCAACAATGGTACTCCAACCTCACACGAAGACTTCAAAAATCGCTCGAAAAACGGACCGATCTACTGAGTAAAGCGAATATGCAAAATACCAGAAAACTTTAATAATGCATACAGTGATAACTAGACTGCGGATTTGTATGCATTTACGAAGAAATGGACTAGATGAAATATAGAAACGGTAGACGATTAGAGAAAAATCTCAGAATATTGTCTTTGATACAATAATATCATTAAGGGATGAAATTAATTTATAAATCCGCATAAAGACTCGCAGTGTCGATCCAATCGCGATGCAGTCGCTGAAACAACCCGAGAAGTTGATGCGACGTTTAAGCTCGTGAAGAAAAAGAGAATCTCTTTATCAGGAAGTTTCGATCTCGCAGGTGTCGGATATCGTGTTTGGATCCCGAGGATGTACGAAGCTCCCTCGGGAGGTGGAATCCATCCTGAATTAATATGCTCGCGCCATTCGGAACGAAACTCTTCGGCGTTGACTGGCATAAGGTCCCATTAACAGCTAAGTAGGATCGATTCGATCCGTGCTCTTGGTAAATGCTCCCAGCGCGGCAGTTAGTCCCGTGTAAATCGTCTCTGGTCGATCGTCCGTCTCGTTTCCGTCGACTCTCTCGCTCTCTCTCTGTCACGTTTTTGCGTTAACCGTACAAATTACACGGGCCCCATATCCCCGAATGCTAGGCGGACAGAATGGCCCGTGCCCCGCGGCTTGATCGACGATGAGAGAGGATAGAAAGAGAGAGAGAGAGAGAGAGAGAGGGGACGAGTCAAGATTCGAACATGTGGCATCATTTGTTACGTACAAAGTGGGGTCCGCATGTGAGCGGGCATGGGTTATCTAAGCTCGCTTTAACGCGCCCACGTAGCCGGAAAACGAATGGCGCGAAGGAACGGGGAATCAATGAACCATGTAAATGCGTCTGCACGTCATGGTGGCCCGGCAAGGGTTCATCCAAGAGAAGTTCTTCTTCGAAATGTGTGAAACCAAGGAATTCCTGTACCCCAGAACATAGGGTAATTGTTCCAATTACTGCGGTATCATTATTGTATCTATAATACTCTTCATCTAGAATAGTATCTTACCTACTGTGCGTAACACGAGAGAAAGCTAGCGGGAAGGGAACGGGGAAAGTAGCCTGAACATTCAGATTGCCTTTGCGTTCCTCTGGCCCCGTCCCCCTCCCGCTAGTTTTCTCTCGTGCTCTGGACAGTACTTACCTGTATCGAATAGCTACCTAATATACAACGTTAGGTTGAAGTGAACCTCGTTTCTCATCGTAGTTGCAATTCACACACCGCAGTATTACTGACATTCCTAGTGATTTCTGTGCCGCAGTAGTGAGCTCCTCCTTCACTTTAGTTGTACGATCGCAGAATCACGATCACGATCGTGATTTGAACTTCATTCACGTCGTGATCGTGATTTTTGATCTAGAGTGAATCTGCTCACTGTCATCCTAATTCTTCATCTCGATTGAATTCTTTTTTTACATACATCAATTACATTAAAGAAATGTCAGTATTTAAAAGATTTCGAAATCGTACAATATAAATAGTATACAAATACAGACAATTTCTTTTATGTTCATGTATGCATATGCTATGGATAAAGTTTTACAAAAGACCAATGTATTATTTAACAATTATAGGAAATGCAAATGATAGTTTGAGAAACGTCTTAAGAAATCGAATAAATTTGATAAAAATGCGATGTACTTAAGTCGCAATTTCTCTTGATCACTGTGAAAAATCACCATGATATATATTGGTAGTGACTAGTGGCGACTCTGAGTCGGCCCTTGACTGCTAAGGGTTAAATGGTCGAAAAGAAAAGCGCAGACACGGGCCTGCACAACGGAACAGACTGAATCCAGAGGAAAAATCGACCGGTAGCGATTAAAAGCAATTACCGGACAAGTAAAGTGGTACAGGTCGTGCAGGTAGACGTTTGCACAGTGGTGGACGATCGCGATAGTTAAAACGACAGTGTAGCAGCGTGGACCTGGCTCGCGTGGCCTGGTCGTGGGGTTTACCATGGGGAGAGATCCTTGGTTTCCGTGGACATATGGTCAGCCATGGCTGGCCGTGACAAAAAAACTGCGCTACAGAGAAACGGGCGACAGAAGTTGGGAGTGTCGTCGGGCGATATATCAGGGCTTAAACTGTCCCGTCTAGGCGAGCATGTCCTACCAACTCATGGTCCTCCGCGCACCCTGGCTGACTGACTGCGCGGGATGGTCGGGATTGCTGGTTTAGCTGGTTAGCTGGTTACGCTGGTTGGCTGGTTTCGGCTCTGGTGCGCGCGTATGGCGTCGACTCGCGTTCAACAGGGGTGCACGAGCATTAGTTAATAGGGCCGGATAGATCGGGGACGCGTTAATGCCGAAGGGATAGAAAAAAAAGAAGAGAGAAAGAGAGAGGATCTCCTCTTGTCCGCAGGATATAAAAGGTGGCAGTCTAACCGAATGCGGTTTCCAATCTGTTGGGTTTTTACGCCTCGGGTCCGACGGGGGAGGATTAGCCGATTCCGGCGATTTTCGGGAATCCTGTTCCACCTCGGCCACCTGACCCTCCAAAAGTGGCAGAGGAGACGATTAGATCGCGCACACACGTTACTACTTTATACTCTCATTTCTAGACTGCGGATCTTTATGCTAAATAAAAATTTTCTTCATAGATTGTCAGAAACAGGAGCCAAATACAAATATCTTGCACTCTTTAAAAATTGTATTGAGTTGAGAATAATATATCGACATCCTCAAATTTTTGTAATCTTTTCACTGTTTTAAATTTTCACCACCCATTTTGCTCGTCAATGCATCAAATCCGCAGTTTACTTATTTCTAACCGCTTGCACTGCGATTTATTTTAATTGAACATCGATTAGGGTACAGATATAGTGCAGCGGTGAAGATTCCGGCGAAATCAAGACAATGTAATTAAGTGCGACTGTTTGGACCTCGTTCAGGCACGGCGGAAATCGCACGATTTTTCTTTTCGATTGTTTGACCGCGCGCAGACAAGTGTGAACGAACACAAATGCACATAAGATTTTTATAGTGGATCGGTGACGAGAGAATAGCGGTGCACATAAAATCAGACCTGTTACTTAGAACCAGGTCTAAATACACCTTGCAATCTCCACAGAAAAATCAGCACAGCAGCGTTCTCAAAGCGAAATTGCATCGAAATCGTTACGCTCGCATCTTAGCCGGTGTTCCCGGTGAAAGATCGCCGGCGCAAAATTTCGCGGAGATCTTTCCTGGCGGTGTGTGTACGTCGGAAGGCAATTTGCGAGGTCGGTGGACAGATTTTTTAAAGCGAGGCAGCGTTAGGCCGAGGGCGGCCGCGTAAAGGCAAAGCTAATCAGAGAAGCGGGGCCGAGTCCACTTCTTGTCGCCGGAGAAACTTCATTACGCATTCAGCTTGGCTTCGGGATTATCATATCCGGAGGATCCTTTGACGAGGATCCTCGATCCCCTGGCGGGAGGACTCGAAAAATATATAAAACTCGAAGAATCTCGGCGCGATGCGAGCGGCCGCGTCTCCTCCGGGCCCGGCCGCCCTGTTCGCTACCAGAAACGACAGACGACTTCCAGTTAGAAGGGCAAAGCTCGTGCCGTCGGAGCGGGGCGCCGCGCAATGAATAAAAATCGTTTGAAGTATCGCTAGCTGCAAATTAACGCATAATCGTCAAACGTAATGAGAACCTCTCTCTCTCTCCCTCTCTCTCTCTCTTGTCCGTCTCTCGCGCCCGTCGCGTCGCCCCGACGTAAACGAGACTCGGAACGACGCGGAACGATTCCAGAACGCGCCAGCCGTGGAACACGGCCGTATCCTGCTTCGGGAAACTTTGATTATTTTTATAATAACTTCTCTGCGAGTCTTGGCGACGCTCCACCATCGAGAGTGCTCGCTCTTTTCGCCGATGCTCCGCGTTCAGATGTCTTGACGCGAATGGCTCATCTCGCAAGATGAGGTGGACCTTTTTCAAGTCGCTTTGGCGAGGATGCTGGGTGGTATAAGTTGAGATTAACGCGTGTGCTACAGTTGAGAGTATGATCTGCTAATCAATTGTTCATCGTACAATTTATTCTCCTTACGTGATTGAGAATTCTGCTCACCCATTGATCACAGGCAAATCACACCAATATTCATCTCCTTCCAGCAATTCGGAGAAAGTAAAGTCGAACGCGAACGTTGAGATGAGCCAGAAATTGCAATGTTATATTATATTATTAATATAAAGTGTATTATATCGTCGATAATTAATCAGCATCGTCCACGTCGATTCCTCTTAAATATATTAAACGATCGTATTCTTAATAACACTCTCATGGGAGAAGCTTAACAAGCTTCCGTCCCAAACAGGGTAACTGCTCGTTAAACACAGTCCCGAAGAACTTCATTCGCATTGAACGCGAAATTCCCAAATTACGGAAAACCCACAAGGATGCAAAAATACATCCTCCATAAAAATACGAATGCATAATACTCATCTCCTCCATAATACTCGCGTGGATCGATAAAGCTTAACAAGCTTCTATTTCTTTGGATCCATCCCAAACAAGGCAGCAGTTCATTAAACACAGTCCCAAAGAACTCGAGTCGCATCGGACGCATCGCAAATTCCCCAAATCGTGGAAAACCTACAGGAATGCACCCGAAACTGAATAAGAATAGGACGGTGGTCCACGGGACACCAAAAACTACGACGGGCGGACGTTCGTACATTGAAGACTCCTGCATACACGTATTGTACATTTGAGGATCCTGTTAATTCGTACACCACTGGGAAACGTCCTCGACAAACATTAACGAACGACCTAATCAAATCTAGCGAAGGCTGATTCTAGTAATGCAAACATGCTTGCCTGCTATATTCTGGTTACGACGAATCCAATTTATAATTTATATCAGCATCATCTGCCCCTTAAAATACCGAATGTCTTACCCATATCGTCCTCACGCATGAACAAAGCTTAACAAGCTTCTATTTCTTTGCAACCCGGCCCAAACAAGGCAGCAGTTCATTAAACGCTGCCAAAAGAACTCGTCTGGTGCGCATCCCTAAATCCCGAAATCATGGAAACCCTGTAGGAATGCAGTGAAAACATCATACGAATCCGCAGGACACCAGAAAAAAACTCCGTCGAACTTCGAACAATCTCGCGGGTGCAAGGCGTGCCGTATCGGCCTCGCGATCTCATTAATTTCCTGGGCGCAATAAAAACGAGCTGGTACGGGGGGTGGGCGTGGGACAGACCCGCCCACGGGACACGATTCCTTCAGGACCTTACAGAGAGAACAAACGAAAGAGAGAAGCGAACCAGAATACAGAGGACAAAGGGGAGCGAAAGAAGCTGTCGAATCGTGTATAAATGCTTTTTGGCATCGGCGTTGTTGTTTGCCTTCGGTATTTCGTATCTGGGGGCGTGCGCTTAGGGATCGACGTCGATCGTTTGTCGATCGCGCGTGGAATCGGGAGTCACTCGGTGGCATTGTGCGCGGCACGTGTCGTCGCAGGAGAAAACGAGCGTGGCCGTCGTTCGAACCTAGTCACCGAGAAAGCGGCCTCGGCACGGTTACAATGCTGCTTCGAACTCTCCTCTCCTCTCTCTCTCTCTGTCACTCTTGCGCTCGTGCGCGCGTCAGATATACGGCCGGAATTAATTGATACCGCGTGCCCGGGCAAGCAAGCATCGGGCAAGGGTTGCGTAAGCACCGTGGAAAAAGCACCTCTCTTTCGCCGTTTCTTTTATCCGATCCCGTTCCCCCCTTGCGTCTCTCACTCCACCCATAGCCTTCGCCATAGTTTGATTACTCGTTGGTGCTGCTGCTGGCCAGCCTCTTTTCTCGACGTGTGTTTCCGCGTCGCACCCGTCCGACATAAAACGCTTTTAAACGACCCGGCGCGTTTCTTACGCTTCGTTCGCCTCGTTCACTGTGTCGGCTGGCTCCCGGCCGTCGATCACATCGCCAGGACACGTACCGATCGACACACACGATCGTTATTTACGTAACGACGCAGGTGCGTCGCGACGGTAATTGCGAGAACGTCGCTCCGAGGTCCCACAGGACGATTTACGCTTTTTCATACGTCTTTGCCAGGTTTTTTCAGCGGCAGCAGGATCGAGAGGGATCTTCGTTACCCTGCTGCGATCCTCGGTTTCGTACGTACCGCTGGTGGTACACGGTGACGTATATCCGTTAAAAACATACATATATTATATAACCGGTTTTAAAACTGTAGACTATATTTCCGCCAAAAGAAGGTGGCATTATAAAAAATGCAGTATACAAGAAAGCACATAAGTTTGCTTAATTGTCGAGCAAAAAAGGCACGGAACGTGTTAAAATAATGTGATGTGAACACTTTCATAATTATGGGCACATTGTATGTTGGTCGAAAAAGAAACAAAATCATTTCGACTCGTGGAACAAAATTGATTCGAGAGACAGTAGAATCTTCGTTCATAGAAAAACGCGCCCGGAAAGTTGGCCCCCAATGATTTGCAGACGAGCGATCCATTAGCGATACTAGTGTACAGCGAGCAGAATCATCGTCGCTCATTCGTCACGATTGGTCAAGCCGTCCAGACAGTGATTTGCGGTTCCAGGACGAGTGGAAGCTCGTGATCTCCCCGAAATCGGAAGCCAGAAAGGGGGTCCAGGGTTCATTGAAGCGCGACGAGTCGAATTCTCGATTCGATCGCGCGCGAAACTCGAATACTACCGTGAGACGATGATGAATCGAGGAGAGTCGAGTAATCGAGGAATCGCGGGAACATCGAGAACCATGCTGCTCCATACGATACATCTGGCGCGGCTAGGAAAAATCCGCAAAACGGAATCCTCTACATAGCAAGGAAGCCTGAAGGCGTGGCGCTGATGGATGAAGATCGATGCGTGGTACGCGACCCATCGTGCACCGCGTCTTATCCTTCAGACCTTATCCTACCACCCTCGCGATGTCGTTACACCTCATATCCTCCCCTGCCGACTTAATATACTCCGACACGCGCGGGGATACCGTTTACGGGACGCGCCAGGTGGTTTTCGGGACTTTGCCCGAAAAGAAGCTCAACTATAGTTATACCCCTTGCTACTTGAAGCAAGCAGGTTCGAAACGAAAACAGGTGTCAGGCTCTGGAGCTTGCTGCTGAATGGATTTTTCGCATAACTTTCTTAAAATTAGTCCAAAGAACTTGAATTTTATTTAAGATGTTAGACCGACTAGATTCTGCTAGAGAATGAGTAAACAAAGATTTTTTTAGATTGCAATTGGTAGGGATCATACACTTAAAACAATCTTTAAAATGACTTTCTTTCAACTTTTTTATCAGAGTCTGTAACGATAATTTACGAAATGCGTTTTGTAGACTGAAAATTTCATCGAAATCATCTTGAAACGTGTGCAGCTCATTGCAATGTTGACCGATTTTAATAAAACTTTGAAACGCATTATTTAAATTATCGTTACAAGCTCGGATAAAAGAAAAAGTTGAAAGAAAAAGCATCATTCACAAAAATTTTTTAAATTTGTGTATGATCCCTACCATTGCAATCTAAAGATATTTGTGTTTTTCTCATTCTCTAGCCAGTCATCCTCTGGTCAGTATAACATCTTTAAAAAATACAAGTCCTTTGAACCAATTTTAAGAAAGTTTTTTATAATAAAAAGGTAATGTATCATTTTATCGTTGTTGAGCTACCACGGCGATCAAATTACGGACTTTTTGTTTTACAATTGCAGAGATTGTGAAGACGATTGTTTATTCAAGCACGGACTGTGACAAAATCCGAAGAAAATAAAGTCAATATTTTCACTTTCATAAGGCAACATTGTTACTTTTAATGTCCGGCCAGTTCAGTGTTAAAGCTGTTTAACCCTCTGGAATACTGCTAACTAATTTGCTTAACGATGACTCGTATTGAGCCCACAAGAAGCCACACCGGGGGATCACGTTCGTCCCCTAAAAAAATTGACGAGCAAGATCCGAATGGGCCTCTACGAGATCCCGAAAAACCTCAGCCGTGGGATGCTTCGTCTAACCTTAAACGAAGATCGGTCCCCTAAAGGGCTAGCACGATCACTGGTCCGCGAATAATGGAAGCGTATCGAGTTCTTTTTAACTAGCGAACGATCGCTCGTTGAAACCGGGGGTGGGATGGCATCGGACACCGAACAGACACGCGAGCTCGCGCGAAAAAGTCGCATAAATTGCCAAACTTTCTGCCGGGAATGGAAGAAACCAGCCGGGGGAACACGGTGGTCTCGCCGCGCCGCGCCGGGGCGGTGAAAACAGCCGGGATCGCTCGGCGAATCAACTTGTCTTTTCTTCCCCTGTGCAGGGCTCCCGACTTTTTCGATGGACTACAGTTTCACTCGACTTCGAAGCCATTCGCGGAAATATGCTCTCGTCAAGCTGTTTTCCGGGAAACTTTTGCAACTCCCAGGCGTTCGACACGTGGAAACGACTGGGTAGCAGATCGAGCTGTTTTCATCACGAAAATACGAGAACCACTCGATTTAGAGTTGCATCCTTCGTCATGGATTCATTGCTCAACCCTTCGCCGTCCATTTTGACGAACTTAATTCAGGTATATTACGTATAAGTGAATAAAAATTAGTTTTCATATGTACAGTTGTGGAATGTACGAATTTATAAAAGCCAATGTTTATGAAACCCTAAAAGATTCCCTTTCTGGGAAAGATCAGATCGCAATTACTCGTATTCGAACAGAACACTGAAGATATATGACTCATGACTTCCTGCGACTATCAGTATCCACCATACACTAATCGAATGTCCTAGATTTTCTTTGGACTCAATCCAGATTCTCTATTGAAAATCACCTCAAGTCGAATCTAAACGAAGACAATAACAGGAACGTCCTCCTCTTCTTTTTTCATGCTATTGTCTCTCATCCTGATGACAATGTTGACTATAGGCCCTTTTACAAATTACATCTCAAATATCTTAAAACCAAGTGTAAACCATGTGGTCGCTAATGACCTCGCTGTTAATGCGACCACGTTAAAGTAAACTGTAAATAAATAAATAATAAATAAGAAAGCATTTGTGTTGTAAAAGTAACAAGATTTTTGGTTTGTGGTTCGCACAGTTGTCGATTAAATTCCAATGGTATCGATTAAACGTCACCCAAAGTCCACGAATGATTTCAACCCCGAAGTAATCGTTCTTCCAAAGGTTCGAACGAGTCCGTGATCGAGAAGGATCTAAATCTACGAGCAGAGTCGAGCGTTTAGCCCGGGAAAGCTGTCAGAACGCGATTATTGATGACGTTCATTGATGACCGACGTGAAAGACCGCTGACCGCTGTCTTCGCCGTTGGCAGCGTTCGCTAACGCGAATATAATGCCTGGCATTTTCCCTCGCGAGGGAGTCCAACAATACAATTTTCATTTTCGGCCGAAGGGTGAAGCTTTTCCCCCGTTACTTTCTCCTTTTCAACCCGATTCTCTTTATCTACTCTCCCTAGCCAGTTCTCGCCTCCCACTGTCTTCTGGCGTCACAGCCGTAGCTGAATATCATAACAATAATCCGAAAATCCGTAACTACAAGTAAACTGTATAAAAACATTTTGAAACTTCATATTTTATAAATGCATAAAGAACCGCAGTCTAGTAATAAGAATATGATATAATGAAAATGGCAAAGTTCGAAGTTGAACCCCGTTCAGCAAAGTGAACTGTGCAGAAAATAGTACGGTCAGTGTAATGGGCTTTCAACACTAAACCTACCATCACCGGTCAAATGACCGGTTCCAGACTTTTTATTTCACTATTATTGAAATTATAAGAGGCGGAAAGACGGAGAAAGTGGGAAGAGGAGCGTGAGCTGTAAGAATTGTAACCCTGAGGGGAGCAATAGAGTGATACATATTGAAATTCTAAAGATGCTTTCGCGGTAAATTATTAAATAAATATATTTAGTAGCGCATATACTATAACATGAACCGCACAAAGTTCAAATAAATTCAATCTTGTTATTTTTATAAGGCGACACGTACCAGCTACTTTAAAGGGTTAACTCTTAGCGCTCGAGTGGTGACTCAGAGTCACTAAATGCTGTACCATTATTAAATATGTTGGTTCCTAATCAATTACTAAACATAAAATCAAAAAAATCATATATGTAGAATGTAATTATTCTAGGTAATTATTGAAGCTCGACAAGTTTAGTGTTAATAGGGAGATGCGTTATTGAAGCAAGACCGGATGCAATTTGACAAGCAGGAAAGAAAAAAGGGAATGGCACCAGCGGCGACGTCGATCTTCCCTTGGCAGTCGTCGCTCGGTTGTCGTCCCGCGAACACATCGGAGGTAATGGCGCGTGCCCTTTACAGAGAGAGAGAGAGCCCTCCGTTACGGACGATTTTGTCCCGAGCCGACATTATTTATCACTTTCCAGTGAAGTTTCGAGACTCCTTCCCGACCGACACCCTTCTAGGAGACTCTTCGCGGCCTGTACAAGGGGGAGGAAACGAGCTGTGGACGTTTCTCTGTCGTAAAGCTCGGCCCGCGTGAAGAATACTCTTCCGGTCAATTGTGTCTCGGACAGTTTTGCAATTACAGCGACGACGACACTCGTTCGCGCCCCCTCCGAGTACCTCGTCCTCGTCTTTCGGCAATTTATTTAGTGCTGGTCCATGTTGCAATTTACGGCGGCACCCATTAAACTGAACAATCTACATGTTAAAACACCCACAAGTCATTATAGATGTTCTACAGTTCACAGATGATTTAGTCTCTTTATGATATTATGTTCGTAGCAGTGTTGAAATTCCAGAAAGATGGCGATATAATGGACTAACTCCTTTATGTTATATTTATGTATTTGTATATTCATATTCTGCAAAAATTTCTCTTGGTTGTCATTCTTATATCGAATTATGTTGAAATAAATCACGTATGAGATTTTCCACAATAAAAAGAAAATGGATCGGAGTGTTTACGCAGCTGACAATATAATCTTGCGTGATATATTGAAAAATATTCTTTAGAGTCTCAGTGCAGTGTTCAACCATCATCCTTGAAGAATGAAAATGTATCCACCTTCGTTCGATTAAATCGAAGTGAAAAGCATCGATATCTCTTCACGAGCCTAAAAGTTAGTTGTCTACTATCGAGTAGCATTCAGTGAATCATTTAAGTAACTCACGATCGACGAGGGTGGACCAGCAAAAGCAAAAAGGATCGCGTTAGCGAGGAATCATGCAAACATAGCTGACGCAAGTAGCCGGCACGTGTGTTTGCCAGCGCAGCGAGAGGTCCTGCGAGTGTCCTGCAGGATATTTCAAGGAGCGTGTAAGTGTAAGGTCTCGGTATCATGCTCTGGTGTAATAGTTGGCCCCGTGATGGTCCTACATAGGTCCACGCGTTTCGGAGGGAATCCAGCGGGAATAGGCTCTCTCTGACCCGTTGCGCAAATCCGTCAAGGGGAAAGTCCCGGCGACTACGGAAGGGATCGGGCTCTGCCACGTGACGAGCGTGTTTGCTGGGTACACAGAGCCTCGGTGTTTGGTACACACGGCCTTGGAAGGCACAATGCTCGATGGGCTCCGCCAAAACAGCGGCGCGACGCCGGCATAAGCGATATTTGTGTCAGCATAAAGGACCCCCTAACGCCGTGTTAAAAGAACAACCGTGTACCCCTCCACTTCTACGCCCACCCCCTCTTTTCATCCCTCTTTCTTTCTCTTTCTCTCTCTGCGTTATGCTCTTTGTTGGTTACGTTCACCGCGATCCGTGGCGCAACAAAGATCATTCGTCCCTCAGTGGAACCTCTCCTTTCGCTGCGAGACTTTTTTTTTATTTATTTATTTATTAAGGTCGCGTCAACGAAGGCCCGATACACTTTATAGCAGTGGATTACATACAGCGACTCGGATTAATATTCGGACGCTCTAAAAAAGATGGTAACTTTCTCAATATTGAACTATACGATTTGAACTTTTTGGGGAAGCTGTTTTGGGAGAGCAGTTACAGGATGTGAAAAATTTTTTTTTAAAAATTGCAATTAATCGCAATTGTAGAAAAAATAGTAAAAAGATGTAATTTTAGTATTTCAATTTTGCTATAAATGCAGTCATGCAGGCATGATGAACTCTACTGACGAATTAAATTAAACGGACGGGAATGTTTCGTGGATTTTTTGGTGACGTTTGGTGGACGGTGATTGTAAAAAGACTTGTCGAAAGGGGTAGCGTTTGGCAGCCGAATGTCCGAAACCAACGTTGAACGATTCCTGTACGATACGGGGACTGCAGTTTCCGGTGACGCGCGTGCACGTTCCTCGATTAACCGGCCGTGATTTATCGGCTGGTTGATTGCATTCCCTTTACGTGTTTATATCGTGTACCGACGTACCAGGAATTCTATACCCTCGGCCGCGTTTGCATATGCAAGCTAATCGCTGGCTCGCGATCGCGTTCTCCTACCTCTGTCTTCTCCCAGTTGCTCCACTTTCGTTTTCCTTCAGAGGAATCTGGTCGAAAGACCGCCCACGATTCGCTATACAACTTTGTTAACTAAACAATCTTTGCAATACTGAAAAGAAATCATATTCTTACGAAATTACGTGAATGTATAATATCGTATCTCTTCTTCACTGTACACCTAGAAGAGAAAATGTTGTTATTGTTCCTAAATAGCTCTATAAAAGATTCTAAATCGCCCTACTTCGTTTCCAATTGAAATGAAAACATCTCCAATTTTTATTTCACAGTCACGATGTTGCATCTCTTTTTTACTGTACATCTAGACAAGACAATGTTGTTATTGTTCCTAAATTGCTCCATAAAAGATTCTAAATCGCCCTACTTCGTTTCCAATTTAAATAAAAACATCTAAATGAAACCACAGCGAGAAGAATCTATCCCCAAGCAAAGTATTTATTTTTACATATTTTAATCTGATTGGAAAAAAAATACCGCAGTAAAACGTACACCCGCAGTAATAGACGCATTTAGCTTATAGCAATCACTTCGATTCTGTTTCCGCGATTCCATAGAGTTTCATAGAAAGTTTCATAGAGGTAGACGTGGACTCGGCTAGCATCCGACCTCTCGCAATCGGCTTAACAGCCGAACGTGGCGCGGAGCGTCGGCGTCGTTGACGGCGCGGGATTAATTGGTGCAGATAGTCAGGCCAGCGGAAGACTATGACGGCTTAACTAGAGTGCGCCAGCTCCCACGGAGATCGGACACCAGACAATCCTTCCTGGTCGTGGTAGACTTTACACGGCGATCCGAGGCCAGATATTTCGGGGTCTCACACAACCTCGCACGTTCTCTCACCGTCGTTCATAATACACGCTCGCGGTCTAACAAGAAATAATAACCGGCGCGCGATGACATGTTTATTACGTGTAATCTGTTGTGCGCGTGTTCCACCTTATCCTGCTTACAAATTTGCACCGGTTCAACCGCGATACGATCTTGCAATCCGTGCTCGTTAAGGATCCTTCGCTGTCTAGGATCCTCGTCTTTCGATGGAAATCGTGGATACGCGAGTATTGAAAGAATCTGGAACAAAGTGCGGTGTTTGTATTCCCCAATTATCCAGATTCCGCGTTCGTCGCCCTGCTTATCGTTCTCCTCCCATGGGAAACCGTTCGTTAACCACGAAACCAGATTTTAAAAGGCCGGGGAGAGGGAGTAAACAATTAACGAGCTAACGGAGAAGAAGCATGGAGGAGCCGATCTCCTCTACGAAGGTCCTCGACTTCCGTGCGAAACGAGCAGCTGAAAAAAATCCGCCAAGCAACGAGGCGGAACCCGAACACCGTGAACCCCGCGAGGATTTTCAGCCTAAACGACCGTTGGCTAATGTTCGGAAACCTCTCGCAGCCGGTTTACGACGACAGTCGCATTAGCCACAGGACGAGGTTACAATGGACCCCTCTGTTTTTCACGCTCGATCGAAGGGCAGGGGGCCAGCCCACGTCCACGAAAAAACCCCCTCTTTGCTATAGATCGAGCCCCCTACTTAGCGGGGAGGATTTGTGAATCAGAGTGAGAACGATAAATTGATAAACGACAAGGAATTCACTGTTCTACGGTGTCCGTTCGACGCTTCAACTACGTCTATCATTACCACACTGCGGATGTCCTTGCGAAATCAAAGTTCGCGTGGATCAAAGTATCGGTCGCGTGGAAATCCTTTTTATTTTTCTACTGTTCCATGTTTCACTTTGTTGGTTATAGGAAGCAGATTAATGGAAAAGAAAAGACTGCTCTCAAACAACTAAACGAGTTTTGAGATTCTACGAAAATAAAAAAAGAATGATAGAGGAAAAAATTATCTGTCATAATATGTCCTAACTTCCTATGACCTTAGTTTTTATGTGGATGCACCGATGCAACCGCCAGGTGCAATTGCACTTTATTCTTTAATGTAACCCAACATTTTTGTTCAACCGGATTTTATTATCCTACGAATTAAAGTACTAGCGATAGTTTGGATACTTCTTGTAGTAAAGTACGTTTCTGACGCAAAGCTCAGGTCCCAAAGTCACAACCAAGTGCACTGAATATCGGCAGACTTATTCATTCTTGTCATAAATGCATGAAATCAGCAATCTAATCGTGACTATCGACGTCCTTCAAATAGCGCTTCCCTTGGGTTACCTATGACAAATGTTTATCATGGATGAGTTTGTAAAAAGACGTAATCCTGGAAACGTTTTCTACGATAGTTTGCCTTCTGACGTCAATGAACGACGAAGGTCATTCTTTTCAAATCATAGGGTGAACATTCATGAATATTCGTCCAGTGTTCTAAATACATATAATGTGGTTTTGGTTTAAGTTCCACGATAAACGTAGCGAGCGCAAAATGGGAGTGATATGCGCTACCTTCGAAAAGTGACAAGATTGAATATATATTATGTCTTATGTAATATGTATTATGTAATTTTTGTACTGTTCTAAGCTTTCCAACAATTTAACAAAAATTCTGTAATACGTGTGGAACTTCTTATTTTAATATCGAAACGTGAAACGTTCAAATCGTTAATAGGAAACATTTCGCTCCGGACATGTTCCGTAAGGATTTAAAAACAATTTTGCTTGCTAAATAAATCAATCGGTTTAAAGCAATAATAAATAAATAAATAAATAAGCGACCCTGCTTGCAGACGGAGGATTAATATTATTAAGTAACACGAGGGTGTATACAAACAACGTGATCATCTGTTCTTTCATGTTTTATTGTTTCCTATGGTTCCTTTTATATAGCAATATTCTTTCTTAAAAAATTAGGTTGAATTTGCATCGAGATGTTTCACGACTTTTACGTACCACTAATATATGTATTATTAATACGGTAAGTTTATTTTGTTGTCGATTCCAACACGTTGTCGTCGGAAAACGCGTTCTCCCCGTTCGATGACGTTCCAGCGTGGCATAGGGGGTGTTTTTGGAAAGTGTTGGGAAAAATCGTCGCCGATCATGATCCTCCGGAGTCACAGACTGGTTTGCGCCGTCGGTGTCACGCTAAATCCCCGACGCATTGTTCGCACCCCCTCTGCCCGTCACGATTTTCCATCGGCACCCCTCGGAACCCATACAGTCAACTTCCACCCCATATTCCTTCCTCTCTCTCTCTCTGTCCTCTTGCATCGTGCAGCGTTGTACATCCGTACAATCCAGTCTCCGCGACAGTTACGATCAGCAACCCCATAGAAAACGCGTCGCAGTCTCGCGCGTCATCATGCCGAGCATGATCCGATACTTTTTGTCCACCCACTGAAAAGTCTAACAGATTTTAGACGGCTGAAAATGTTAGTCCATTCTGTCCAACCTGTCCAATCAATGAATACTTAGCTGCATAATATGTAGACAGCGGAATTTATGCATTTATGTGAAAAATGAGTAGGTGTAATTTAAAACAGTAAAAACATTAGAAGAATTTAAAAATACAGTTATATTATGTTCAACCGATTAAACATATTGAGAAAGAAAATTAATTTCTACTTCCCTCCAGATTGTTGCAATTCGCGTAGAAAATTTTTATTTTGCATAAAGATCCGCTGTCTAATAATAAGATCAGAGAAATGATTCTTATAGAAATAAGAACAAATTATAGCAGAACAATTTTTCCACAATAATCTGGAGAAAGAATTTCGAGCGCAAGCTGCGAACGTGCCCCGAGGAACAATGGAATAAGAAACGGTGTCGCTGTAACTGAAAAATCTGGGAACCAGGAGAAGCGAAGCTCGGTTCCGGCGTCGCGGGTTATAATCGTCGATGGGCGCCGATTGGCGTGATTAACGGGGACCGATTAATAATTAAGATCGTGGCAGCGGCCACCCTAAAAAGGCCGCGGGGCATCTCTCACTCTCTGATCGCGCGGGAACGCCGGGTAATGGCAATTTACTGCGTCCCACGGGGCCAGATAACTTCGTATCTTCCCGGTAATCATTTATTCTCTCAATGGGCACGATATTGCCAAATTGAATTAGATAAGCGAACGGCAGCGACTGTGCTCGTGTATCTCGTACGTGTTCTCGCTTCGAAAGAATCGCTTGATTAAGTTCCCGGCAAGCTTTTTCTATCTTTCTGTGTTCAAGAGCGGGGAGACACCCTCGGACATATCTATTACAATATAGGGCTGTTACTTTCCTTAGAAGGTGAAAGACTTTGAAGCTTCGAATTTCGGAGCTTCGATTTCGGAAACTTCGAAGGTGATGAGAATCGAGTTTTCGAAGCTTCGAAATTCGAACCTCCGTAGTAAATTATTAGAGGATTCAAATAAACGGAGTTTCGAAGCTTTGAACTTCGAACTTTCACTGCTAAGTTATATCTGATACAGTTACGGGCACTCCTACGGAGTTTCGGGAAAAAATACGCCACTGCAGCTAAAAGATTGATTAAGTTACAACTTCATACGATTCGAAGACTTAGAAGGCTTCGAAGCTTCACGAATCTTCGCAGAGTCGAATCTTTGGAAAAGTAACAGCTCTATTACAATTTACAATCGATAATAACGCTGTAGGATGGCGAGTAGAGAGAGAGAGAGAGAGAGAGAGAGAGAGAGAGAATTATTCACGGAACAACGGCATTGCACCCTGGTATATTGACCCTCCGTCGCTAAATACGTCCGCTTGACGTTCACGCTCCGGGAGAGAGAGACTCGCAGGGACGCGTGCATGGGGATCGGACGTGTTTCATAAAGACCTAACGTCGTATTAGAGTGAAAACGGAAACAACCGTGACTGCGGCCGGCTTCCCGTTTCAAAGGAGACAACGCCGTCGCGCGTTGGTTCTGCTCGTCCGCCGCCACGATTCTTAATCATCGCTGACAGATTACGTCGATTCGTCATCTGACAAGGATTCCGAGGTGTCCGGACACCCACGTGGCCTGTCAACATCCGTCAACGTTCAGCGAGTATAATAACAATCCCTCAACACTTCGATCACCGACGACTTCAAGCCAAAGCGGATGAAGTCGGACTTCATTTTTTCGTATTCTCGCGTTTATTCTGTCCGTTACTATTCCTTTACTTTATTTTATTCGATTCCATTCTATTCTACTCGGGTTATTTTATTTTTCCACGACGAGCATTTTTGTATCTCGACGTTTTTCTAAAAAGTGTGCTTGTTCCAATAAAAGGTACCTTTTGCGCAGGGACCACTAGAGTCAAACTGCTCTCGTTTATGATTAAAAATATCGCCAAGTTGAATCGTAAGAGAACCATAATAATTAGACCGAGGATCTTTATGCAAAATAAAAAATGTTCGCATCGATGTCAGGACACATTAGTCCAATAAAAATTGTATTCTTCTGTTAATCATTTTATTAAACTGAAACTAATGTATTGATGTACTTAAATATTTTTAACATGTCCACTGCTTTAAATTGCGCGTGCCCATTTTTGTGATAAATGCATAAAATTCGCAGTCTCTAGTAATAATCGTCCGAAAGAAGCAAAATAACACGTTTCACTAGGATTCTTCCTTGTGTACCTGTTCCGGTGTCTCTCGTCTGTGGATGGCCACTTTGCTCGGCAAATAAATTAGCGTGGGGGTCCAGAGCTGCTGTTGGAGGGCTTATTCGAATAAATAAACTCGCGGCGATGTTTGGACAGAGGAGGGACAGCTAAACAGGCTTGGTTGCATTGAAACTTGCGAACGGTGCCGCAAGTGTCGCCGAAAGTACCCCGGCTGGATCTTTCTCTCTCTCTCTTTCTGCCACGTGGTCCCATAACAGCAGAGAATGTTTTGTTGGCCGGCCGTGCGATCCCAGCCACGTGCCGGAGATTAATGTGTTTTGATTTTTAGACTTCGTATTATAGTCGGGCGTAAGCCTTCAGCCGCCATTGTGAGAAGCCGCGCGGGCGCGCGTGCACCGCCGCTCGCCATAATAGTCGGGAACCGGCAGGAACCACGCGAATCCTGCAGGATGCACCCGGGAATGGCAATCGAATCGATCTCTTTTGACGGCCTGCACCCCCTATACACCCCCTGTGGCTTCGACCAACCCCGGTTATTACGTGCAAAAAGAAGGAACGATTTTCTGATGCGGCTTCAACGATTCCTCGCAAGTAATCGACTCTAGTGTTCAGTTTAAAAAATGATTCATTGATTTTTTTAATAAACGCTGTGCCTCGTACATAATTTCATTGTTTGCGAACAGTACGGAGAATTTGATTTTACATTTTCTACGTTCCTCCTCCTATTCAACCCGTCAGAAACTTTCTTGTCTAGGAGAAAAAAAATTCCGGATGAGGGATTAATAAACTGAAATTGTAGATTTAAGATAAATATACAGCGGATTTGATGCATTTATGACAAAAATGAGTAATCTAAAACAGTGAAAACATTAGAATAATTTTACATTACTGTTATATTATTTTCAACCTATTAAACATGTTAAAAAAGAGAATAAATGTCTACACTTCACTCCGGATTCTTGTAATTCAGGTAGAAAATTTTTATTTTGCATGAAGATCCGCTGACTAATGATAAACAATAATTCAATTGTCACTCCGGTCACAAAGTAAGAGAAGCGCATAACAAAGTATTAATTCGCAGCAGGGTTAACATTCTACATAATCAACAGCGACAGTACAATCGAATTTTCGGGAAACCATCTACCGATGATTCTTCTACGTATCGCGGAGTACCTCGAGGATTAAAAAATCTCAGCGACAAGGTCGCGAATCATCGCGGGGCCGTCGGTTAATCGTGTGCTTTTGGTGGGAGGAGCCAGGTATTCGCACCGTTTCAATTTATCTCTGGTTTTTAACGGTACAATTTAATTGACGGCACTCGAACGACAAAGATGGGCGCGGCACGGTCGCGGGGGAAAGAAGGATGGGGTCTCGGGGTTCTGGAGAGGCAGAGAGTAGGAAGAGACGACCCGATTAATTCCTTTGTCGCCTATCTGCCGGTGGAATAACAAACCTCTTCGGCGGACGGGAGTCGAGAGGATACAAGGACGATAAAATCACGAGGGTCCACGGGACGCCCGGATAAAAAGACTGTAAAGCGAGAGGGGTGGGAGAGAACGAGCAATAGAGTGAGAGAGAAAGAGAGAGAGAGAGAGAGAGAGAGAGATCTGGAAAGGGTGAAGAGAGAGGATAGCGGACCTCCAGCCGTCCCTTCATTTTCCGGCATCGGCCGCGCGCCTCGGCGGAGGGAGGAATAGCAATTAAAAGTATCTGGCACAATCTTCGTTAAACTTCTTCCTCGTTCTTGGTCGACGGAGGGAAGGCATTATTAAAACGTGCCGTCGGCTGCAACCGCTACAGCGCTTCCTCCTCTCACAGATTTCCCTTCCATCCCCCAGACTCTTCACCCTCGCACACCTTTCTTCCTCTCTCTCACTCTTCCGCGTTGCGAAAACCGTACTACGACTCTTTTGCATAGAAAATGTCGCCAGCCGAATCGGCAGTTGTAAGTATCGCTGTTCAAAGATTCCGACATCTTCCACGAACGGCGAATTTTCCAGCCGGCTCCGACTCTTTCTTTCCCGCACCTCTTCTGCTCTTTCAACCCCTTATTGCTTAATTATCGCTCGGTGATTACTGTGGCCGAACATGGTCTGTGGAATCTGTTCGCAATTCTGGTATAGAGGCAAAGGGTTCGTGGTACAGACGACAGTTTCCCGAGTACCTTCCAATCGTTCGCTTTTTGTCGTTCGACAGCAGATGTTTGTCTAACACTAAACATACCCAGCTCTGAAAATGGCTGGCACGTGTTGTCTTATAAAAATCGCATCATAGAATTTGTATAGATTTTTGGTGATTTTTATTATATTAAAGAAAACAAGAATCGTCCAAGATCTCCGAAGTATTAATTTACCCGTTGCGAGAAGACGGCGCGGTGCATCTCCGACTTAGAGTCCACTTTTTCAAAGCCCCGGTCTTCGCAAGGAGCATAAAGTAGTCGCATTAAAAGTCCGCGGGGATTCTCTCCGCGAAAAGTTGCCGCGTTTCAAGGTAAGTTTCCGCGAGTCTACGGGAATAATCGGGCGATACGGGGGATGGTGGCTGGTGCCAAACGTAAACGAGGCGGCCGTTCTCAGCAACTGTGACATAATGTCCTCGTCGGTGACGTTCGCGTTACGCCGACAATATAAAGTTTCGGTGGAATCGCGGGACAATCTTGCGGTAGATCGTCGATCTCCCCCAAGAGTAAAACGACGAACCAACGAAACGTTCGACATCTGGCTACCTTTCGTGTTTCACACTTTGATTACCACCGTCTCTTTGAAACCGCGAAGTGATTTGTGATATTAATTACTCCGGTTCGGTAGTCCTTTCCTGAAATTAAATTGCTTAAAAATAAGAAATATCCACTAACAAACTCAGCGCAACGATTAGCTTGTGTTAACCCTTAGTCACCACTCGGTGACTCAGAGTCATCGCTAAAAATTACAGTACCATTACTCAAAATATTGTTTAGATTATTCAATATGTTGGTATGTAAACAATTACTAAACATTTAAGTATTGTATGAACTGTTATATCAACTTCATATCTATAAAAAGAACAAAATCATGTATGTAGAATGGAATTATTCTAGATCAGAAGAAATGTTTAATTTCTTTAAGAATACTGATGTTTCTCGTGGGAGTAAAAGGAGAATACGCAAATATTTCGCGATTAGGAAACGCCCATTATCGACTGTCACAAAAGCGAATAATCGTCCGCGGGTCTTAACAGGGGCCGGCTTTAGTCCTGGGAATTATATGACGACTTCTGTCTTATTTGGGGGTGTGCGACGGTCTGTGGGGGTGTGCCAGAACAGGGTGAGAGACACAAGTAAGACCTCTCTAACTCCAGGTATTTTCATCCTATATTCCTCGACCTCCGCCTGCCGCCGGCAGGATTACTTCGAGAGTCCCTGAGAACTTCTCCCTTTCTTACCGTTCCACGGAACCTCTCGGCTTCCACGCGGCCCAAAGCGTCTTCTTCTTCTTCATCTCTCTCTCTCTCTCTCTCTCTCTTTCCTCTCTCGCCATCCACTTCTCACCCCTAGACACCCCTCGCATTACCATTCTCAAAATTCTCGATAAACCGGGGCTTCCGCCCCGTGACGTTTTGCTCCCGCTATTCCAACGCGTTTCGCAGCTTCTACTTTCTGCCTACAACGATCGAGACTCCCTGACAATGCGATTAAAAGATTTCGATGCAGGGCCGTGCGGTAGATTCTCTCAATATGAGGCAAATCTTTGAAACGCCGCCTCTTAAATGATTCTAAAAAATACGACAAATCATAAATCGTAATCAATATCGGAATAACGTGGACCAATATAGAAAATCATTGCGTAAAGATTTCTAATTATTGAATGGTTCAAATTGTATTATGATTTCGTTGCTTATATGCCGCCCCTTACGGTGTCGCCTGATGCGGCCGCCTCTCTGTATCATAGCACGACACGGCCCTGTTTCGATGTCTGCAACAATCATACATTTTTTAGATGCTGAACGATTATCCCTGAAGAAATCCAGCGAAATCTAATTAACCCTTAACCCCTTGCCGTACCATTTTCTTTACAGTGTACTGTCAAGAGATGAACTGCTAAGATCTTCGACTAAATTCTTCAAAGAAGCGAAAACCAAGGGTCGAAATCGTAGTCCTTCTTGCAGTCCAGTTGCTTAGAATCATTTATCTGTCCCGACAACGTCCGCTTTTCGTCCCGGTGCCTCGCCAGCGGAGGTTCGCATGAGTTCTCGTTTCACAGCGGAAAATTACGAGAGGGTTCTCGGTTCGCGAGCAAGTAAATTTCCGCGACGGGTATTTACAAACGAGAACGAGCACGCGAGTGACACGGGGGGCGGGAGACTCAACAAGAGAGAGGAGATGTAGAGAGGAGAGGGTGGATGAGCGTAGCTTGGGAGGGCGAGAGAAAGAGGACACTTCATTAAGGCGTAGGATGATAACGAGGAGGATTCGAAGAACGTTCGAATGCCCGGGTACGGTTCGCTTTAGCGTGAAGGGTCTCGCTTACGCGTTTACTCGACGCGAGAACAACGCGCGAAACGTCTACGGGCTCGTACCAGGAGATACTCGTGGCAAGCGAGACGAGAGAGAGAGAGGAGAAAGAGAGAGAATGGATAGAGAGATGAAAACTCGTGGAATCGTGAAACGAGAGGACGAGGGCGCGGCATGACGGAGGGTTCGGGTGTAGGTCCGCCGCCCCTGCTGGCTCGTTGGAGATGGAAGCAATAGGGATCAACTAGTATGCAAATCGCATGTAAATATCGTTCACTCTCCCGGTACCGAACCAGCTAAAGCCTCTTTCTCCCTCTATCTTTCTCTTTATGTCTGTGTCTCTCCATTTCGTGTCTCTTCCACCTCTTTCTCTCTTTCTCTCCTGGCTCTCGGCTCTCTGGAGTACCGAACAGAAGAAATCAAAGCAGGGGACAAAAGCGGGCGCAGACGTGATCGTGACGGAATTCTTTCTCGTTCTTCCGTCAACCACCCCAACTCCCCGCAACAGCCACCCTCTAGAAGGCATTTGCTTTCCTCCGACGCAGTTATGCGAGCGAAGTGGGTGTCACCGCGGCACGATTCTTCGTCGGTCCTCTCTTAATTAATTTATTTCGACTCCACCGGCTGCGGGCATGATCGTTGTCCGACGATGACAGGCCTCTCTCTCCCTTGAAATCGCTGCCAGAAATTGACAGACCGGAGAACGAGATTCGCGTTCCCAGGGATTGTTTGAAAGGCGCCGGGTTAATGAACACGAACAAATAAGTCGAATAAAATCAAAAATGGTAAAAACTGCCATTTTTACCACATTTGATCGTTTATAATTCGTAAACGAATTAACCAATTTCAATGAAATTTTCAGAATGTATATAATTTATACGAGTTTACAAAACACATCTCTTAATTTTTCGTTATTGGCCCAGCTAAAAAAGTCGTAAAAATCAATTTTTACGATTGTTTTCACAATTCCGATCAAATGCATTTTTTCAACATATTTTTTAGACGTCACTTACTAAACTAATTCTTCTAACCTTACAGAGAAATTGAAGTCGCGTTTGGTCCATTCATTAAGAAGTTATTCTGATTTGAAGTGTATCTGATCAGTTATGTGTGTACCTGTATATGCATGCGGAGGAGAGAGGTGTCGAGCCTGCAGTAATTACGCGGTGTAAAGGGACTTTTGTGAAACTTATTTCGGAATCGCGAGCCAGAGATAAACGAACCGCGGGAAAAAAGAGATCTCGATTCGACGACGACGACGACGATGAGAGAGGGAGGAAGGGCAGCTGGCAAGCTGTTTCCGGACTTCGAATCCGCAGGATTAAACGAGCCGAGCGTAATCAGGTCATATAAATGTGGCTGGCTAATTGCAGATAGTCGACTAGGCTGCTGCAAGGGGCTCGCGGATAGGTAAGTCCAACGGTGATCTCGGCTCTCCTGATGGACGAATAAGAAACGAGCTGCTTCCGAGGGGAAGAGGGAGGGAGAGCTTTCGCTGGTTTCCTATCTCGCTAGCAAATGGGGTAGCCGAATTAGTCGGGATAATCGAGTCGGTGGAGGAACCTGGAAGGAGGAGAAGCTTGTTTCCTCCTCGACGTAAAATCTCCTCCTTTACCGGCGCTGTCTATTACTCTATTATACACCCCCCATTTATAAATATTGGCACATTGGATCTTTAACCTTGGGACAATAAACCTTTTATAACATCGTCGCTTCTATTAGCGACCTAGTACTCGTTTACCGTAACTCTTTTAACAATTTTGTTTATATCCTAAAAAATATCACAAGATCGCTACCAATGTCTATTCTTTAGGTCGGGGGTGGCCAACCTGTCGCGCGTGCGCCAAACGTAGCGCTTTGTATCTTTGCGCCTATTTATTCTTTTGAAGTAGGCGCCATAAACTGAATCCATCGTCATATTTTCAACACCTGTGTGCTCTCAATTGAATTCATACAGCCTTCTTCTTTATTAAATTATTTTATATCAAATGAATTACTAAACCTTTTAGTATATATGTATGAGTAAATTGCATCAATTTAACATGCATAAAATGAAAAGAGAATCATATACTAGAATGAACATATTCTAGGCCAGAAGAGATGTTTAGTTTTTGCGTTAAAGTGATACCGAGTTACGAAGGGTTAAAAGATTTCGATGCCGACAACAATGAGCGAAACTGTCAACGACTATAAATCGAGGTTCGTCGAGGACGAACGGTACCCTAACTTACTGTCGTCGCGTTTCCCAAGCCAGAGGCTGCAGTCTGCATCGCCGCTATCGTTTCTCGACCACGCGGAATCGTGTTTAGAGGTAAAGCCCGGTCTCGAACTTTTCTTCGCGGCTTAATTAACCTCGGCACAGGATAAGGTGGGGAAGAGAGTGGTGGTAGCGAGAGCAAAAGAGAGAGGGACCGTTCTAAGCGCCACGATTCTATCTGTCCGGTCTCCCATTTTTCGTGTCGAGGTTGGGCGTCGAAGAGGGTGCAGGGGGTTGGGAGGTTGGGAGAGAAGCTGTTTTTAAGAGAAGCAAGCCACGGGTCCGTCGAGGAGGAGACGATTGATATCTGAGCGTGGTGCCACGTGAGCTCCCGAAGCCACGGCGTCTAATTAACTCCGTGACTGGCTGACCCCACGCGACCCCGGGGCTCGTTGCATGCCTGCCCGGCGCCTGTGTGCTTGCAGTCCTTGCACATGCACACGGTCATGCGGGGGCTCATCCGCGCGCACACGTGTTGCATCGACTCTCGCACACCTAACGGGCCCGCTATTCCATCGTGGATAGAGACATCATCGTGCCACCGGCCGCTCCGGAACGCTCCGAGCCGCTCGAACCCGCTTCAGCCCGCTCCGCGCCGCTTCGCTCGGCTCCACACGGCCTTATAGGGTCCCCTGGATGAAGGAGACAGAACTAGAGAGTATTCTGAGAGCGAGAGAGCAAGGAGAGGACACGAGCACGCTGATGCATGAACTTGAGAACGGCCGGCTGCAGGACCATGCCCCAGGAATTCACGAGCGAACCGTCTCTCGTCTTGCGATCGGGAATCGGGACAACGCCAACCCTATCTCCTCTCCTCTTCTCTCCTCTTCATTCTTCTTTGCACGATGACGAGATAATTCCACGCAAGCGGCTCGTCGCCGTTCGATCAGCAACGATCGACGCATGATTAGGACTCCTTTCAGGATCTTCACCGTGGCTACTGCGTGTAGAATTACTTCCTAATCGGTTGTCCATTGTATATTGGACATCCTGTATTATACAAACATATTATAGAAGAGAAATTTTAAATAGTAGAAAGAGGTAAGAAACAATAGGAAGGAGATTGATGAGTGGACCGCGAATCTTTATACAAAATAAAGATCGTCTGCATCGATTGTAAAAAATAGAAACTAAATTGAATGTTATTTCGTCAACAATTCTTTGAATGTTATTCTTTGAATATAGAAGATTCATATCAAATATAGAAGATCTGGCAACCCCAATTGTATTGGTTAGGTTTACGTAAACCAAGTCTAATTTCTTAGCCGTGAGGTTGAAATAAAGTATATATTATTATTATTATTATTATAGAAGACAAATTAATCTAAAGGACAGAGCAGTGAAACAAAGGCGAGGTGTTCAAGTCTCTCGTCAAACGATCTCGTCAGTTCTTCCCGCTTCACAAAGCGCGATCACGCGAAGATGATTTCGCGAGGGTGGCTTATAAAATAATCGCGAAAACACGGGTCCACCGGGTTCCGGTGTAAAGCAAAGCGGAGCAGTACGGGCGCGGCGCGGAGAGGTCCGGAGCAGAGAGATTGCGCAGCCTCGGTTTTTCGCACGCTCTCGTGCAAACCGAGAGACAGACGTACCGCGCCCCCGTGGCCCCCGGTGTTTCGTTAATTAAAATGAACGAACGAACGAACTGGTTAATTTTATGCGAGTGGCGAATCGGGCCGGCGTGCATGGCTTTCCCATTACCGCGCCCACCTCGCCCGTCCCCTCCCCCACTCTCGATTGGTCATCGTTGTCAGAAGCGATCATGCTCTCCGCTTCCGTGCTCATCGTCATCCGCTCGGTTATCGACCATGTTACGCGCCGCCGATGCCAAACGCAGTTTTGCAGCACATTAACCCTCTTTCTTTCGTTTCTCGTTTCTATACCACCGCACAGGGGTTCTTTCCATTGATTTAGCTGGCCAAAATTATTTACAAATTTTCACATAGCCCCTTTCCACATTTTAAAAACATTCTTTAATACTTTTTCTTTGAATAAATTGTCCAACGCGACCGTTCCGCGACGGAATTGTTTTGGCTAGAGGAGATACCGATTCATTCCGCTTAAGCCGAGAAAACGCGCGCCAAGCAGCATTTAATGCTCCCGGATACTGTGATACACTGCTTATTGCCGACAGCTCCGCGGAATTTTGAGCAGCCGCGACTATGGCCGCCGCGACACCCCCGCAACTTTTACTTCACTGCTACACCCTTGATTACGCGGCTAATGGCGAATAAATCTTGATGAACGTTCGTAGAATGAAGGACGATAATCAGTTTAATAGATTGAAGCTCTGTCGAAACTTTCAGTTCTTTACATTTTGTCGCTAGACTGCAGATTTTATGGAATTATAATATTAGGTCGCGCGCGCGTTCGGATAGTAATTTCGTTTTTCGTGTAGAGATGGCATTGCTTCCATTTGTTATTATTAGATTGCGGATGTTTATGCAATTTCTAATTTTTTCAGACAAATTGCAAGAGAGTGGGAACAAACAGAATCTTATCTTCAGTGGCAACAGCCTTTACGGATCTGAAATATCAATCGAGAATATCGAGAACATTTTTAGAAGATTTTGAACATTTTTATCATTAATGCATGAAGATCCGTAATCTAATTATCACTTAACCTTATTTTAAATCGCAAAATCGTGGTATATCTCGACAGCTGACATTTCATACGTCATTTCCTGGCTTGTAGTACTTTCTAACCATTCAAGTATTTTTTTTGTCATCGTATCAAATATTCAAAATCAAAATACGTATTTCTATCACCTTTTCCTTTTTTATTACCGCGAGGGTAAAAATGCAGTAATAGAACTGTTTAAAAATACTGACACAAGAGGCACGTAGAGTATAGATAAATGTATAGATACATGTATAGAGTACTTTTAAACAATTTAAGAGTTAATTCTTCTTGTCCGGCAGTTCTAATGTTAAGAAGTTAAGTTGAAGATTCAGATACAAAGGGATGTAGGGAACGTTCGCGGATGTTTCGAATTTAGTTAACCGGTAGACCGAGAGCGATTTCAAAATTCCGATCGGTCGCAACGAGGTTCGAGGGTGCAGAGGCGGTCTGAGGCCGGAGGGAACGGTACGGGGGTGGAAACCAGCGTGGAAAACAGGGTGTGGCGCGTGAGAGCTGGCTCACCTGAAACAACACAACGTTTTCAGATCGCTGATCCCATAAGCGTCCACGTTTGATCCCTCTGTTGTTTTGCGAACGCATTCGCCCGCCTCCCCGGTTAATTCGCGAAAAGCTGTAACCGCATTCTTCGACTCGAGCGGAAAACTACGCGTCTCCTCCTCGTGTCTTCTTACCATTCGCGCGGAAATTCCATTCGGGACAACCAGCTTTTTGCAATTGAAGCATCAAGCCCCGAAACCAGTCGAACTTCCGTATTCTACAAAAATTATTCTATCGACTCGCAAAAACATACCGTCCGGAATTAATTCAGTTTATGGTAAATATTTACAAAAACGACAATTGCTTGTGATCATTTTTAATGTCGTATCGAGTGCGTATGCCCTCCTCCATTGATAAAGTAACCAACGTAATGCAGACTCACTTCTGATCAACCCTCGTTCTCGATTGGTACCACTGCAAAGGCGTTCAAAAAATGAGTAAGTGTAATTTAAAACACTAAAAACTCATTAGAAGAATTTCAAAATACTGAGTTACGTTATTGTCAGCCTGTTAAACGTATCAAGAAAGAAAATAAATTTCTATTTCGCTTCAGTTTGTTGAAAATCAGGTAGAAAAAATGTTTATTTTGCATAAAGATCAAAAAATGTGTTGGTGAAATGTGTGATTTCAAACGGTGGAAAGATTCCAAGTAATTTAAAGGAGAGATAAATTCCTATTGAGTGTCTATGTCTCGCAATGGATACAAACAATTTTTATTCTATTATTGAAGTAGGTAAAAAGCAGTGAAGGGAGGTTCACGATCGACGTCGCGTCACATCGGAAGAAGATACTTTCAGGATTCGACTGTTCGCAGAACGGTAAATCTGGAGTTGATTGTACGGCCTTTTCGGCACCGTTAATTAAAAGAAAAGAGTGCACCGTCCGCTAAAGGGGGCGTGTGTTAACGCGGTTATTTTTTTCAATTGCGCTCTTTAGCTGGTGGGTTGAAGAGAGAATTTTTGTCGAGAGGGGGTGTGCGAGAAGAAAGGCGAAAGGCAGGGTGGAACTCGTCAAGTCATGCAGAATAGTAGAGATATATCGTAGCGTAATATGCAAAGCGGATCGGATGTACCCAGTAGGGGGGCAGAAAGGGGGCGAAAGCGGGAGCCAAGGGGTGATTAGCGGGACAAAAGCTGGCGCCGCTACAAGTGGAACCAAATTGGTAGAAAATTGATAATCAACCGCCAATATCAACCTCCATTGGGAGAGAGAGCCTGGTTGGGTCGTGCTGCCAACGGGAGAGGGCAGAGGATTACGTGGAAACACGCGCGAAATATTTATCCGGGGAATATAAAAAGCGACACGAACGACGTGCTCGATATATGTACCTATCGATACCTTCTCCGACAAATACGCTGAAATACACAAAAGCGTACACTACGGTGGAAATCGAGCAGTTGCGTGTCTCTTGAAATTCAATTAATCTCGACCGGTAATGGTGATTGTCGTCTTAAATAATTAACCCTCTCGCTGCGGGGAGTCGCGTATATCAGCAGGTTCGAACAATAGACACTAAACGCTGTCTTTTATCGCTTCTGTAAAAGTTGTGTGGCCTGCGTGTCATTTATTCGCGAATATCTGCTCTGCGATTGAAGAGGAATGCTTCGAGCTCCCCAGTAAACAACAAGAGTACATCAACATGTACTAAAAATACAAACGAAAGTATATGTACTGAAAATACAAACAGAAATACATCAACATGTACTAAAAATACAAGCAAAAGTGCACCACAAAATTATATAAATATGTACTAAAAATACAAACAAAAGCACACAACAAGAGTATATCACACACAAAACATGTATTAAAAATACAAACAAAAGTACGCGACAGTGTACTTCAATCGCAGAGCAGATATTCGCAAATAAACAGCATACAGGTCACACAAGTTTCACAGACGCGGCAAAAGACGTATGGAAATTGACAAGAGGGAAGATAAAGATAAAATATAATGTGTCTGAGAATGAGTTCTAAGGTTCACAGATCACAGAAACGTTGATCTTGCGTCGGCTCGGCGATGCGAGAGGGTTAACTGCGGTCGAGGTAAGCGTTTCACAAGCAATTTCTGGAGACATTTACATTGTATTTCAGGCGAGCACGGCAGGACGGTATCCGGAGAAGCTGGTGAATAATCGAGGAACCGCACAGTGGGCTCGATTGAAAAAGTACGCGACATTTTTGAATAACTCTTAAACCACTGAAGATATTGCAATGAAATTTGAACTGAATATATAAAAAAATCATTCCTTTTCAATGATTTTTAACATAATATATTTCACATTTTTTTTAACCGTTTTTATTAATTTAAAACAGCTTTATAAATTATTTATTCTATAATGTATTTAATATTTTCGCTATTTAATGCAAATAGATACAATGTTTAAGTTTTACATTCTTGAGAAAAATTGGTTAAGGCCGAAAATATTGAAAAATTGCAACTTTTACCACTTTTGATCGTTTATAATTCGTAAACCAATTAACCAATTTCAATGAAATTTTCAGAGCGTATATGTATAATTCATAACAGTTGACAAAACACATTTTTTAAATTTTTGTTATTGGCCCAGCTAAAAAAGTTGTAAAAATCAATTTTTATTATTGTTCTGGACAATTCCGACCAAATGCATTTTTTAAACTAATTTATTAGACGTCATTTACTAAACTAATTCTTCTAGCCTTACGGAGAAATTGAAGTCGTTTGGTCCATTCACATAAAAGTTATTCTGATTTAAAGTGTGTGAAATCAGTTATGCTCCTTACTGTGTATGAAGTTCTAAAAATAAAATAGAATTGTTATATATTAACTTACTTGATGTATTATATTAAATAATATGAACAGTTCATAATATGAATACTTCTTCAATCGAGCCCACTGTGAGCCGGCGGGAAGAAAAATTGAGCGACGAAGAAACGGGATCAAACGATCAAACGCTTCGAGTGTAAAAACAGCTTTGGGTAAGGAGCTGGAGCCGTCGGCCAACCCCACTGTGAATAGAACACGTGTACGGTGTCGCGTCTATCGGCAAAGTTCATCGTTACAGAGAATAAGAGAGAGAGAGAGGGGGAGGGAGATCGTCTGAAAGAGTTTCCCAGAATGTGAGCCGTGACAGGGCCATGGTGGCGAGTGCGTAATCGAAGGAATCGTAGAACACTTTTCTCATGCAAATAAGGCCGATGCGGGCCCCGTCGAAGGGACAACGAACTTCTTCTCCCTTGGCCCGGAGCTGAAACTTCGAACTTCGGTCCTTTTAAATTTAAATGATTTCCCCGCTTCTCTCTTTCTCTCTCAATGTGCGTTCTCGTTCATTCTTCCTTGTCCGACGCAAGCACGATCCGCGATAGCACGATAATAAAACGGGCCAAAGGACGCACATCAGACGAATAATTTTAAAACAATTTCCGGATAGCGCGCGACGACCTGATCGCGAATCTACGGTTTACGAACTCCGGAAATAAGTGTACTGTGGTATCTTACAGCTTCCGGTTAGGTCAGCGGTTTCCAACCTTTATGCTACTACGATTTCCCGAGCAAAAAATTTTATTCCGCGCCTCCCTACCTTTTATTTTTTTTTAATAAAAATCATACTTTAAACACGTTTCAAAAACTGTTAAATTTTATTGATTTGTAGATATTATGGTATGAAAATTAGTTTGTTATTAAGAAATTTTGACGCCTACCCTGGCAATAGACCGCGCTTCCCAAGTTGGAAACCGCTGGATTAGGTCGACGACTTCAGGATTATACATCTAATCCCTGAAGGAACACGGATAAAAATGAAAGATATTTTTACACATTAACCGAGTAACGTACACATATTCAGTAATTAATGTAAATACATTATATTATATTGTGTTTCAATTACATTTTATTTCAATTACATTGTACGTCGATTACACTCATGGTTCGCGTAATCAGCAATTAAACGAAGTGAAAGGTTCGAATTATGTAATACAATTACAATCTAATTCAAATACTGTGTATAGAAAATACAATGTAATTCAATTACAATGTATTTAAATTAGCACAGCTCTGCTAGTAGATCACGTTATTGTAGAGAACGTCCTGCTACCGCGATTGAACTGAATTTATGCAAAATATTCCAAAGGAAACGTTTTAGATTAGATTATCAGAGACACTTTGTTGCTACAGGTAGAAAATCGCGATCAGAACCAATCAATTTCCTAAGAAAAACGGCGAGCCGTCGATCACGGATCTCTACCTATTAATTACGGTGGGGTAGGCGACGTGTTAATTAGAGTATCCGTCGGGACACCCTGTACACGGGTTCAGTAGCGCTTCCTAGTGGAGTTCTCGGGGATTTTACAGCGCTCGTAAAAGAGCGAGCGTGCGTCCGGCTCGGTGATTATTAAAACGAATAAAATGTTCGGGCTGTACGTAATAATAAGCGGGCACGCGCGAATATACCGGTGCTCGGCGATAATTACGAGGTCGGTGGCGGGATCGCGCGGCTACTGTGCACGGTATAATGTTAAATATATCAAAAATTATCGTTTCGCCGGTACATACGCGGAGAGAGCCAACACCGGGCTCTGGCTCACCCGGACCAGAATCCAATGACCAGAAAAATATTTGACTATAACGGGGATACGGGCGCGTGGTCACCGGCGCAGCTGGATACCGCGGTCGCATTTGAAATTCGAATTATTATAATCGTGGCGGTGGCACACGATTAAAAACGAGAAAGCCAGAGGGCACGGGCAGGAGAACAAGCAACCGAGCTCTCCGCGGCTCGATGATATAATAATTATGAAAGAGTTACATGCTGCGATGCGTCTACGAGGCGGAACAGTTAATTTCGAAATCTCATGCGCATTCGATTACACGTCGATACTCGACCGACCGCCCGAATCGCACTTTTCGCTATGTTGATCGAAAGGGAAGATGGTATGAGGCTTTTTGAGCTGTGTGTTGTTAACACGTTGACTGCCATTGAAAATAAATTGTCTGTAAAATGTAAAAATATGTATTTCGTTGAATGAATTATCTTGATTTCATTGAATTCTTTAGGCTGTTCGATTGGCAGTCGGAGTGTTAATGAATGTTCGTGTTAATGAATGTAAAAATCATTGTAATAATGCGTTCTTTGTACAATGTGAGCATCTCAATAAATCGTGTGTTATTCTTTTATGTGTAACTTGACGCGATCACAAATGGATAAATTATTTGTTGTGTATGTATTTATTTTGGACCGTTTCACAGGAGTGATGTAAATGTACGGCGGTATGCAAAAGACTCAAGTTTCAATTGTATAATATTATACATTCACTCATCAATTCGTTTATCAACCGTACAAAATTCCATTGTACGTTCTGATAGCTAATGACTTCAGATAGCGAACAATCTAAGAGTTTAGTATTAAATATTGCATCCTAGGCAATACCTTACATTCGCGAATATTAGTTTCGTCTTTCTTTAAAAAGAAAAAGAAAAAAATAAACGCTTGATCTCGATTGATAAAAAACATTCTTGTTAACGAAATGGAACAGATGTGTAGATTTCTCTTGTTCATCTCGCAAAGTATTAAAAAATGAAATAAAGCAATGAAATCGGAATATTATATTAAATTAGCGTTGCAACGCGATAATAAGTCCGAAACAGAAGTACGTATTAAATATTGATTGTAACAAACAAAAACGTGCTCCGACACTTTACGAATAAAGTACTACTACACAGATTATTAAACTACGGAAAAAATCTGTTACTTCTGGCCACGATTTCGGTCGAACTCACCACTGTGCGACGGCTGGCAGAGATTTCAGTTGACAGAGGCGGCCGGCATTAAAAGCAGATTCTTTTTAATGGCGGCTTGTGTCGGGAATCGCGATTCGCGGGAAGAAAGAGCGGATGGATGGCGCAGGAAGGAAGAGGCGGTCCCGCATCCATCCGCGGTGACGCTCGAATTCCGTGTACAGAGAGAAAGAGAGATGGAACCGGAGTGACAAGGTAGAAGGGGCGAGTTATTAAAATGTAAATATGAATCGACAATCTGTAACGCGGCGCGCCGCGTTAAGCACGTGTGCGCCGCCGTGTAGATAAACGTGTCGCGAATATTCGCGAGCAGTCCGCGAGAAACCCGTCCCGGCGAAACTCTTTTATCGACGACGATCCTCGTGTATCATCCTCTCACTTTGTTTTCGCCTTTCCACCGTGTTTCTCTTTCTGAGGAAAATAAGTTTCGCGAGAAGATGATCCGCTAAGAGGCTGGACTCGTTTCTAGGATTGCGAAAGTGTGGGATGCGTCTTCTCACTTCTCGATAATGCAAAGACAGGCTTTTTCAGTAGTCAAAAGCGCTAGATAAAAGATCTAGGCCGCAATCGCCCTCAAAAGTCTTATTTTTACGTTTACGAGGCATAATTTGCGAGTCTAACCCCTTAACACGAATTATGAACAGCGATGTCCACCAGTTTCGCACAATCAGCGAATTCGAAGCTGTACCACGCGATATTCCCCTGAATCTGCTGGAAATAAAAATTCTTCAGAGCTCTGCTTCTGTTTTTTACGGTGACGGTCATAAATCCCACAAGCATTCTCCCGATCTCTCTTCTCATCTCTTGGTCCTTCTTTCTGTACCGACTTCGCAGATTTATGTACTTATAGATTCTTCCTCCTTCCTCTTGAGTTCGTGGAGGTGGATCCGAACCAATGCCTGAAGATTCGTCTTTCCTCCCCCCCCCCCTCCTGTTTCCTAGGCTCCTCTACCACCCTCTCGCAGCTGCACCCTCTTGCTACCACTGTGGTTCGCTCGTTCGACCCGCGAATTATACGGAGGTTCAGAAAAAGACTTCTTCTCCACTTGCCCCAGATACGTTTGTCTCTAGTGTTTCTTCGTGCTCCTTAGTACCTCGGGACCACGCCTGTTCTCGTCGTTGCTCAGCTACTACTGGCGGGGAGAGGTGAAGCATTTGGGAACGGTGATTATGGTCCTCCACCGTGGAATTTGCAATCTGCGATTTGTAGATGATACTATATCTGTTCAACTTTTCTCCTCCTTATTTCTCTGTTGCTTTATTTACTTGTTCGCTGAATCACTAGTCCACGCTCCTTCTTCAAGTTATAAGTGGACTGCGGATTTGAAGGATTTTGCTAAAACGACTTAACCAATCTATTATTTTTAACTTGGAAAAGTTATTAAAGAACGAAATGCTCGTTTGCTCCAGTCTCTTGCAATTAACTTTTGATTACTCGCGCATATAGTACTTGCAATCTTAAATAATTAAATTTAGTGTTTCAAGCATAGGCAAAGTCTGCAGTAGCAAATATTTATAAAGTCATATAGTCATATATAAATAAGTCATAGAGTCATATAAAGTTCCATTTAAACGAGTAACTGTAACTTAATGCAGACCATTCTTATTTTGAGATCTACTTATGTATAAGGAAATAGGATACAAGGAATGACACAGTTTTACTCGATATTGAATTTACTGATCGAGACGTTCGAAGAGGATCGTCTGATATCACAAGATTAAATAGTTCCAATCGTCGTTTTTACGAAGATTTAGTTATCCAGTGTTAACTACCTGATCCTAATCTCCTTACCAATTTATCTACTCATCTATTCATCTGCTCACCCTCTGATCCACTCGTGTACCACTCTACTCATCTCCCGATCATCTTCTGAACCCATTTACTCATCCACATCCGTCACTCCCGATCTCTCTCGAAGAAGAAGAACAGTCTGCAGTCTCCATGGACGCCAGAAGGAAATGAGAACCGTTTTTCTTCGGGGTGGCACGGGCCGTGCAGCCGGGCCATGCAATTATATCCTGCAGGATAGCGTCTCGACGGAAGCATCGAAAGCGAAATCCCACGAGATGACAGTAACCACAGGCGGTTCCTTTCCATGGCCGGTGGAATCTCATTCTTCGTCCCCTTTGCTGGCAACATCCCCCGCGCCGCGCCGGTCGGAGAGGGTCCGCTCCTCGATCTTCTTCCTTCCTCTCTCTATCTCTCTCTCTCTCTCTCTCTCTCTCTCTCTCTCTCTTCTCTTCGGTTCTCTTTCCCCAGGTTTCTCTGTTGATTGCTCTCTCGCGGCTCCGCTCGGTTCGGTTCGTTTCGGCGCGGCGCGGTGCGGTGCGGGCCCGCGATAGCTCATAAATATTCAATGGCCACGCGGCCAAGATAAACTAATTAAAACTTAGATCTCGGTAGTCACTTTAGATTTTTACTTACACAAGAAGCATTTCAGCGGCGGCCACTCGGCCGGAAAAAAAGTCTACACGGAGCCGCGAATCCGATTCGACTTCCAGCGAGAGAGTAGCCAGAGCCGAGAGTAGAGACACTCTCTTCTGCTACACAAGCGGCTTCGAAACTCACTCCCTCTCCCAAGATCCTCGGCCAGCAAGGGGACCGCTCTTCCAGGCAAAAGGACGCGCAAAGAAAGCTTTACTCTGTACTTCTCATTAAGGAAACCACGCTTTCTTTTCCCTTCCCAACTCCTTCCTCATCCTCCGCCATGTCTTTCTTCGTCTTTCTTTCCTGCGAGCAGACTTTCGTCCACGAAGGGCGCGTCCAGCCCTCCTCTCACCCTCCGCAAGACCTTCTCTTTTCCTCTTTTTATCGAGTTCGATCCTTAACGAGATGCTCGGAAGAATCACGACCAGCGGGAATCGTCAGTGTTTATTGCGCTCTTAAAATCAGGCTACAGGCCCGGCTCGAAATTAACGCTGCCAGGTGGAAAGCATTCATTTTCTCAGAGTAATTCGTGTCGCGGAGCGGGATTAAGGTCTACGTGGATATTTAGGCTCGTTCTGATCGTTGCACTTCGCGAAAACTTGAAGTAAGGTAATGTTCGTAAGAATTTCGGGCAAATAACAGAACAGTATAACTTATTTCGTCAAATTAACACTAGGGACGGATGAGGGTTAAACAGAGTGTTGGTGGACATTGGCATCAATCTAGACCCTAGACAATTACCAAAAATATTAGCATACATTGGAGTTAATCCGTACAGTTCGATAAACAATAGAATGCATCCGAATCATTCCAAAAAAATCATGATGCATCAGGATCAATTGAAAAATCGTCGACCTCGACACTTTCGAATAAAACAAGAAGCAAAGCATTGATCTAATTACTCCAAGGATCTCGATGAATCACAGGAAAATAGTCGTAGTCCACACGTGAAAGGGACCTTGATGTCCGTCGACGGACCTTGGCGACCGTCAAAGAGCCTAATCCATAAAACTTTTCCTCCTGCTACCCGCCATCGTAACAACGATGCAAAAGAGGCGGGCATTTGTCTCGCGCAACGGTCACGCTAGTCACTTGCAATATCGCCGGCGATCGATACGAGATCCGTGAATAATCGCGCGATCCATTATCGCCCGTCGCGTTCTTTAACGTCTCCGTCGCTAACGAAATGATTTATTAACATGACCGAACCGGCGACGTAGAGTGCAGTCTCACGGTTTTTCTTCTTCTCGACGCGTGTTCCACGTCTCGACCTAACTTTTTCCCAGGGAACATAAGAGACCACGAAGAGAATCCGTCCGACGGATCGACGACAGACGTCCGTCAACCGTCGGCAACGATCCCCGAAAGACGCCGAGAGATCGACCGATCCCTCGTTAGAAATTCCACGCAATCATATTCGAGCAAATAATTCGTTAGGCCCTCTCGTCCCGCGGCTTGTTCGTTAGTATAATTAAAATAAATTCAAATGACTTTCTTGTCCCCTGTCTTTGGTCCTCCCTGCGGAAGGAGGGGGAGAAAAGACTTGCCAGCCTCTTGTCCTTCTTAAATCCGTTGATTAGTGCAAAAATCCGCTTACAAATTAAGCGACGACGAAGGAGAGAGGCGCCGAACTCCCTCGGGAACGAAAGCAGAAGAGAGGAACCACCCCCGAGACAGCAAGGGAAAGAGGACGAGAAGGGTGAGTACTTTAATATCTTAAGTAAACCTGGCTCCGGATAAAGAGGAAGAAAAAAATAATTCCTCCGCAAGGAGGAGCAAAGACAGAGAGAGATAGAGAGAATTGCGAAGTGGTGGTGGATGCCACGCGAAAAACATGCGCGCCGAATTAAAATACGAGGAGGGGAGAAGAAGGAACCAAGCTCCTCCAGGTTCCAGAAAATATTTCCCTCCCTCGATTCCTTCGTCGGTGAGAAAACGAGGAGCTTGCGATGTTTGCCACGATGATTTTTACTTGGTTGTTGAATTAACGTCTGATTTCAACCGCCAGCTAAAAATGTAAGAGCTGATAGAATGTCCCATTAACGTGTACACTTCTCTTTTCTTGGTCCGCCTGAAAAATAGGAATCAACACTCCTAACGAGGAACTAAGACGAGTCCTCAAGCTTTACTACGTTTAGTAAAAGTATGATAAAGTATACTAAACAGCGTATAGCGCGATCCATTTCGTTGGTCAGGGGTTGCGGTCCCCCTGGTCATAGGACAGTCACGGGGAAAAATAATTCGAGTACGTCGGCGAGACTTGTCGAAATTCGACAGGTCCGTCCCCTTAAGAGGGCATCGTTAGGGTTGTTCCGATTCTCCGTGACTCATCCGCGTTGCTCTCTCTCCCTCTTTCTCTCGATATATCGAGGCTCTCGCACACACGCGGCCGATTCCACCATAAAACGTGCACGATCCTCGTGGCCTCTTCTCGGTGTGTTTGAATGTGGGCGGGGTGGGTTGCCATTTGCAATGCAAACGATAACACAGCGTATCGCACGAAAACGCGCCCGCGCGCGCGGCTGCTCGAGTACGAGCGCAAACAGAGACAGTAAGAGAGAGAGAGAGAGAGAGAGAGAGAGAGAGAGGGTGAGAGAGAAAGCAGTCTAAACGAACCGGAGGGACAACAGAGACGAAAAGGTTCGACAAAAGAGAATCGTCGAGATTCCGTGCAGACGACCGTTTCTTTTTCCATTTCGTCTTCTCGCGGTATGATCTCCCGATAAAATTATTTGCGATCTGAAGAATACCCAGCCACCTCTGCGACGTACTCGCCCCGTCACACTTTCGCACGTATTCGCATATCTTCGCCATTTTTCACGTATTCGCACCTTAGCACATATTTGCAATCGCCATTTGCCTGCACACAGTGGTCCGGGAGCCCGCTTTTTGTGGCGAAAACTATTGTAGCGTTATGTCAAGGTTTCATAATTATGTTATTATAGGGGTCGTTGGATCCTTCTTGATACCAGTTAGAATATTACGGAGTATGGATACCACAGTGAATATTAAAAAAAAATTTTTCTTCCATTTTTCGTATTGAAGTTTGTAGACAAATGAATACCGATTAATGGACTACAGATTTTATGCATTTATTACAAAAATGGGTAAATGCAATTTAAACCGATGAAAGGATTAAATGAATTTAAGGGCGTTTATGTATTATTTTTACCTTGTAGAGATTATTAATGGAAGAATGAACATTTTGTATGACTTATGTTTCGCACAATCGTTACGAACAATTGTTATTTTGCATAAAGATCCGCAGTCTACTGGTCAGCTTTCGTTGGAAACATTGTTCCGAAATATTTCAATTCAAATTCTCCTAAAGTTCGTAACCGCAGGTATGGTAACCTGAGATCCAGGTATGGTGGACACAGGAGAGGCTAAACCCGGTAAACAGGGGCAGTTAATAAAACGGAGCAGGGTGCGAGAACTAGTGTGCCGGGCCATCGATCAGCGAAACAAGGCACCAACGGTTTTTTCTCCCGTTTCGTGGCACGTAGCGCATTTCATTTACGCGAGGGGCCAGACCGCGGTATCGAGGCTCGCGATCTCCTCGTGGTTAGCTAGAGCCACGCGAAGAAGGAACAACAGCACAAGGAACGAAGGAACCTGAGGTTTCTCAGTCTAAGGTTCTGCGGAGCTTACGCAACTCGCAGGAGGGGGTAGGAAGGCAGTAGGGGGTCAGAGAGAGAGCGTGATACGAAGGGGGTTGAAGGGGTTGGCGGGCAAGTGGCAGCAAACCGTCGGGGGCCACCGAATGCCGTTCCATGGCACGCGGAACACGGAATATCCGTTTTAGAAATGAGCTTACTTTAAGGCCGTCCAACGACCCGCCTTCCTGCGGGATCCCTCCGCGCGATGGAGATCGGTAATTAATCATTTAGGAAGCTGCCCTATAGCCCTCCTCCCCTCTCTTTCTTGATCATTCTCTCTTGCTTGCTCTTTCTCTCGCTCGGTTCTACAACGTGTGTTTCTTGGTCTAGCCTCGAGGTTAAGACTCGGGGGTGGTGTTGGCGAGCCAAGGGTGCTCGGAGGCAGGGGTTAAACGGAATAAAAGGCAAGCTCGTGTGTGCACGACCGGCACGACCGAGGAAACGCCAAATGGCCAGCGTCGACTGAGATTGGCTTCGACCACGAACGCCGGCGTTCCGGCTTACGTAGAACTGGGGCTTCCTTTACATACGTACCACCTACCCGACTACTGGCGTAGAAATTACACCCTCCCGCGTCCTAGGTATACAGGGTGATTCTGGGAACTGGGACAAGTTACTGCTCTTTTTTTAAGTGAAAATAGAAAAAAATGGTAGAGGAACAAAATCATATCTTATAATACGTCCTAACTTCCTATAAGCTTATTTTTTATGCGGATGCACTGATTCAGCTGCCAGGCGGAAAATGCACTTTATTCTTCAATGCAACCCAATTTTACAAAAGTACTAATCCAAGGTAATCGAAATATCAACACTATGAATGCGTTTTTACGTGAAAAAAAATATAAAACAGTAAAAAATTTTTAAAAATTCAAGAATGTTGTAATGTTGCTTTCAATGTAACAGCTAAGGGATGTTTAAATCAATTTTTATGTTATTCATGCTTCCCACCATTAATGCAAAACATTTTTATTTTGCATAAAGATCCGCAATCTAATCATCACAAATAAAAAAGATATTCAGATGGCTACATTTAGGTGGACCAACCTGTATTGCTTTTCAATTGTTCATTCTTGTTTTCGGGAGCGATGAACACTTCCTTTGAAACGAAGCCTACATCTTGAGCAGAAATGTGAAATATTGATAAAAGTACGTTATGAGGAAAATGCGTAGTTCATAATACACACTTACAAAGTTTAATAAGGAGCATTTGGGGGGATGATCTCGCAGATCCGATGCCGTGGTTCGCGGGGGTTGAACATTTTCGGGTCCGTTTCCCAAGGAATTATGGTCCCGATAAATAACGCAGCGCGCTTGTCCACGCCGAAATTATAATACTCGTAAACGTCGCGGCGGCCGCTTTATGCGCGGCCAACGATAATTTACAAAGAACGCCGGCTCGCGCTTAATTATCCGGCGGTGGTTGCGTGCACTGCTGCGCGGCCTGGCCTGGCCGCGGCGCTTTTCCATCGGCCGGTTTTCCATTGTGCTTTCAATTAATTTTAATTAGCCGGGACGGTGCATCTTCGCGCGCCGACCGGCCCGACTCTCCGGTAAAAATAATATACACTCGGCTCCCGAACCCAGCTCCGTATAAATCAGCCGCGCGGATCTCTGTTGCTCCGCAAATTAGAGGATTTCATGGTTTCGGTTTATAAATACTGGTGTGTGCGAAGGGGGAAGTTCGCGAGGGATGGAGAACCAAGAAGGAGAGAGACGAAAAAATAAAATAAAAGGAAAGGAGACCTTTGTCCTTTCTGGTAAGGCCTCCAGAAGGCGATATCCAACGGCGATGGTCGTTAGATCGCCGTTATCGCCGTCGCCGTTAGTTACTCCACCTATTGTAACAATTTCATAGAGGTCCGTGCAGGGTGTGTAAAACCCTGCAACGGCCTCGCGTGTCGGAAGACGATAGTCGTCACAGTGACTGTTATATCAAACGGGGTCGAGATTGCGATAACGACTGGAACATACGTAGGATACACGGTTTACGTACCTACACTCCCGCGGATGTAGTTAGCGGGAACGTACTTTCGTCCTACGCACGAGAGGGTTGCAATGTCGTAGGACCTTTCCTCCTCCTCCTCCTCCTCCTCTTCGTCCTCCTTCTCCTCCTTTCTCGGCAACCCATTAAATTTTTCCTCCACGCGACACCGATAAATTGCGCGCAGGAAAGGGTTCTGTGTCGTAGGTAAATATAGTTTAAATCACAGGCCTCGCCAACTGCATTCCGGAAGGGAAACGGTCTATTAATATAAAAGAACGTTCTACCTATTACGGTCCCGCGAATTCGCGTGAAAACTCGACTTTTCGCAAGCATTCTTCTTCCGTGCTAGTTACGCAATCATTTGGAGAAGTTTCCAAGAACGTAACTGGCAGTGTTGTGGCAAGTAACGCATTATATGTATGTACCAGGGTTTGCAAACTTTCTTTCTGATGCATTTTAAGCCCTTGAAGGGTCTCTTAATATTGTCGAAGCTCCTTGTGCAGTTTGAAGGATAGGTAATGGTGACATGAATGTCAAGAATTATTCATACGTAAAATTATTATAGTCAAAATGTAGAACCAAAGCTTTATTATTAATATTTTTTCGCGAAGCACTTGCTACCTTCCCGCGGAACACAGTTTGGGAAACCCTGCATTAGACAATGCGTGTCTGTGGAAGGACAGCATTTTAAACGCTGAAGGATAACTTAAAAAGTACGTGAAAGACGGCTTTTTAATATTAGCCATTAAGCTTGCAGACTTAAGACTTCAGAGTTACATATCCACAGGTTCTCACTTGTCGTTGCTAATGTCAGTGATATCGACAAAGCTCCCGTTCTGGCAATCAAAAAACGTATTTCACAGTTCGGAATTCATTTTCTGATTCGCTTCTAAGAATCCGCGTAAGTCGAGGACTTGCCGTAATTCGATAAAATTGAATGAAGCAATTCAATAAATCTCGACACGAAAAACGATTGATTCTTCAACAAATGAACAGCTAAAATTCGTGATAACTTTTCGGCGCCGAAATATTGTGAATGAACGATAGGACCTAAGGGATGATCTAAGCGGATAAGAAAAATTGCGTCGCTTAGATAGCCGTCAATTAGGAGATACAATTAGCGAAGAGGACACCGAGGTGGACCAAGAAGACAGGGGTTGGACATCTCCTGACAGGATCCATAAACGCCGTGATCCCGAACAGTTAGAAGGTGCTAACGAGCGTTCCCTTGCCGGAGTCGATCCTTCGAATCGCGACGATGTCCCAGGGGCTGCCATTACCGCTGCCTTCGCTGTCCCCGCCATTATCTGCTGTGCTACCACCCTCTTGCAGTCTCTTCTAGCCACCCCCCTGGAATCACGGCCCTCCTCGTTAACCTCGAAACGATCTGAGGGTGTTTCTCCCTCCAACTCTTCCCTTCCCCTCTCTCTCCTCATGTTTCCACTATTTACCGTTGCTGTTGCGACCCTCCCACGTTCTACCATTTCTTTTCGAACTACATCCTCGACCCTGTTATGGCTCGGCTCACGATTTTGTTCTTCTATGTTTACACAGATAGCCAAATGCTCTGATGGGAGAAATGATCAAGCTCATTGGGAATGGTGTAACACGATGATCGATCTAGACACTTGTTGGTAGTACAAGTATACTCAATACATTGTTCGATATCATCTAAAGTTGTCTTGTAAAGTCTGAGTGATTGTAGTTCTTTACTGAATTAAGAAATGAACTATGTATAAGATTTAATTGAATTTTACTTTACATCATAAAATTCATGTAACTACTATATGTATGAAAAGTATGAATCTTTTTAAATCGATGTAGTAAATAATTGAGTTTTTTATTATTAGATTTACTTTATCTTTATGGTGGCACATAGAGGGAACGTGAGTGTGCCAGTAGTTTTTGATTTTAGATTTTGTTCATTATGAAATTTCAAAATGATAAAGTTAAAGATATTCCTTTTTATCTGTAAGTACGTAGCGGATTTTTATGCAAAATAAATTATGCAAATTTATTTATGCAAATTTATTTTCTCTCTTAATATGTCTAATAGGTTGAAAATAGTATGGCGATATTTATAAAAATTCTTCGAATATTTTTACTGTTTTACATCACGCCTACTCATTTTTATCATAAGTGCATACAATCCGCTGTCTATTCATATCTTACATGTATACTTTTTCAAATTTCATTTCTAGTTCATTTCATGATGATTTATATTGAAAAAAAGGTATTTATAATAAAAACTGCACCACTAAACGGCTTATAGCGGAGACATCTACCTTATCGCGGTACAAGCGCGACTTACAATAAGCCGAGCTCTTAGCGAAGTAAGATCGTAGCCAGTGAAGATTTGCTTCGGATCGCCGTACGGTTGGAAAGACGCGGCTCGCTTCGAAAAATCCTCGAAGCATGTTTTCACAAACAGCAGAGAGAACGCGGCACGTCGCATCGGTGTGTTCGGACCCCCCAATCGAGTTTCCCGCTTGCAAAAACAAGCCGCCCGTGTTTTCGCGCGATGATCAGTCCACCGTGAATCGGAACCGAACCGACGCGCGGCACAGCGGCGCTCTCTCGCGCGCGTTGGCGTACCTTGTGTTTTCGCGCGCGCGGAGAAACAACAGTTTCCCCGGTTGCCCGGCATAACCGAAGCCACACGATGGCCCATTATATTTCGCGCAGCCCCGTGCAAAAATATAGGACCCGCGAGGCAAGTCGAAGCGAAGCGAATCGACCGAGGCGAACGGAGTGAGCGAAACGATTCGATCGACCGCGAAACGGAAAGATTCGAGGGTAGAGAGCGCAACAGAGACACATAATACAGAAAAAGAGAGGGAGAGAGAGAGAGAGAGTGAAAGGAGCGGCGCACAGTGGCGAGGTTTCCCCAAAGTCAAAGCCAATAGTAATATTTTTATACCTACGATCAATTATTGGAATAGATTGCACAATTATCACTCTGAAATGATAACAATGTACTTTTCGAATGTTAAAAGTAGACTGCGGATTTTATGCATCCATAAGAATAAGGTTTAAGATAGTTTAAGCGATGTATTTGTTCTTTCGAGATATTTAAAGGAATGAACGATTTATGTAACGATTCATTTTCACAATATCGTAAAAATTACAATAAATTTATTTAGTTTAAAATAACGTGATGTGAAATAGGACCACTTCCATAATTATGGACAGAAATGTGTTATAGTTAGAATTACTTGTGGAAGTATCTGTACTTTTACTTGTCAGTAAACTCAGTATACTCAGTCAGTACTTGTGTCTGGCTCCTATATCTTGTAATTGGTACGGAAAACATCTTTATTTTGCATCCATTGTAAGTAGAAAATGAACTTCGTTTAAATTTTGTTGAGTTAGTTTCTTCAAGTGTATTACATCATATTGAAAGAATTGTACAATAGAAACAGGTATCAGTAAAAAATCATTCCTAAATCACACATAAATACATAAATATACATACAAAGTCTTGTTGCTGACGTTTGGTCAGAATTTCGGCGACGCATGCCACTGCGAGAGCCAACCGGAAACAGCGTAGCGCACCGGCGCGCTATGCTTTCGGATTTCATCAACCCCTGGGGCTGCGAGCATCAACCTTGTGTGCCTCGTTGGGTTGATAATTAAGTCGGCAGAACAAATGAGATTCTAAACGGGAGAGGGTGACTGGGTTTTCACACCGATAACTCTAAATATAAAACGCGTGTACGCGCTCCAGGAAACAGGAGACAAAAGAGAGAGAGAGAGAGAGAGAGTCGGAGGCAGAGCCATAGCGCAGACCAGACACCATAGACATGTTTCTCATTACACTCATTGTATGTCTGTCCGCGCGTCGGGTTTCTAGCCAGTCTAATTGCCGCTACCGTGCCGCGATTACGCTCGCCGATAACGAGTTTGATTATAACTGTTAATCGCAGAGCCGCAACCGAGCCGAGCCACGATTACGCCGAGATTATAACTAATTATTGACTTGAACGCATCCACGGGAGTAGCCCGAGACGGGTTTCCCTCGGCGTTTCCTCCCCCCGAAGGGGCACAATACACATCGAATTTCTCACGCGGATGCGTGGCACGCATCGTGAACCTCTCCTCGCGTGTTCAAGCGTTCAATGAATCTGCTCAGGGACGTTGAACCGTTTTTCCAACCTCCGAGGAGGATTGCTATCGTGTAAGCTGCACGAGGTTTCCGGTCTCAATGTCCCTCGGGAAACCTCGCATCCCCTTACAGGAATACCAGCGAGAGAAAGAGGAACACACATCGCGCTAGCGATTTCAACGCTTTCAACGCGATTTCCACAGAGTTCGAATTTACCCAGTCGGAGATTTGGTTACGATCGTTTGTCGTCTTGTGGGACTGCGATATTCGTCACTAGATCTTTGTGCATCTATAAAAATATTGGTTGATTTCGAGAATATGGTAATGTTGTTTTTAACGTAACAAAATCATTAAGGGATGAAAATAATATGTATTTTATTCCTGCTTCCCGCAATCAATGCATAATATTTGTATTTGCCATAAAGATCCGCAATCTATTTATCACTATAGACTGCGGATTTTATAACGAATATACATAGATTGGTCGAATACAAAACTGTAGAAACAGAAGAATTATTAACATGATTGGGAACACACACTTTTATTCAACTTCGGTTTCATATGAGCGACTTGGACAATTTATATTTTTATTATCCCCAGTCTAGCGATTAACACAGGTTTTCCACACCACATACACCATTTTGCAAGTCAAATACACTCTTTTGCAAATCAATTTCAAATGGGCGAAAAACCTATGCAATCTTTACCCAAAATAAACATTTTTGATCGCGATTCTTCAGAAAAGTTGAATCCCGAATCTCGTTACTAACGTTTTCGTTATTTACTGTACACTGTAATACTCTGTAATATATTATACATTACGTCGTGATAAGTCTCATAAGAGATTTCCTAATGAATAAAAAAACAAAAACGTATTCCTATCAAAACTAGGAAAATATCTCGTTCATGCGGGATGCTGTTAAGTGGGCAACAACCTCGCAACGATTCGAAGTAGAAATAAATTTCTGTCTGACTTCTGTTACTCGGAATGATCGAGACCGATCCGTTTTCCCCTAAATCTCGACTGTAGCGTCTATCGGCCCGTTCCAGCGGAAAAGTCGCCGTGCGAGTGTTTTCGATAGGACAGTCTTTCCGCACGGATACATCCAGCAGTATTTCATGAGAGCGTACCGATCGGAGAGTCGCATAAATGCATCGCGCGGAGGCCTTCGAGCGAGGAACGGAAGCGAACATGGTGCTTCTAGGCTGCCAGATGCACTTCGAACGTCGATAAATCCTCGAGGAAGATTTTTGTGGACAAAGCGAAGCTTTATCGTCAGCAGGAATAATTCCAAACATCCAGAGGTTTCATACAATATGGTAGCATTCGCGATACATCGCGTAATTCTTCTTGAATATCATTTGCATTTATATCTGATTCATTTTCAATCAAAAGTATTGCCTGGGGATTGGTTCAATAATTATAATAATTTGTTCTCCTCTTGCGTCATCTTGCGTAAAGAGTTTTAATTATCGAATGGTTTAAATTGTATTTTGATTTCTCTCTGAAATGTTCGAAAATTCTGATTTCGTTCTAAAAAGTGCTAGAAGCGCGGAAAAACGTGTCAGACATTTTCCAAAGTGAAACTTCGTAATGTTCTACAGTATCTACAGAACGAACCGAATTTTTTAGACAAGTTACGCTTACGCCAATCGAAAGCTACTAGGTTCTAGGGCTGTTACTTTTCTGATACTTTGACTCTTCAAAAGATTCGAAGGAACAAAGGAAACTTTGAAGTATCCGAAGTTTCGAAGTCTTCGAATCGTATGAAGTTATGTAACTTATTCAATCTTTTAGCTGTGGTGGCGTATTTTTTCGAAATGTAGGAGTGACTGTAACTGTGTCAAATATAATTTAACAGCGAAATTTCGAAGTTCAAAGTTTCGAAACTCCGTTTCTTTTAATCCTCTAATAATTTATTACGGAGGTTCGATTTTCATCACCTCCGAAGCTTCTGAAATCGAAGCTTCGAAAGAAAATAACAGACCTATATATACTAGGTTCCCGTGTGAAACCACCGTTGGTTGGTCGCTGTGCGATTTTTCTTTGGCGAATCACGTTCGGTATAACCGCGCCCTTAGAGAATCGGGTCGGTTCGATCTCGTACACAGGTAGTCGGTATCGAGGAAGATTTATCAGCGGCCTGGAGACGGGGAGGCTGATCGGGAAAGACAACCGCGATTGAGTTACGTTGATTTTATTCTGCATTATTCCTCCCAGAGCGTGGCCACGATACGGAAACCGCTTCTTGGCCGGATCGGGGAATCTTATTTTCCGCAGCGCGCGCGGAAGAACCACGGAAGAACCGCGGCCCCCGAATCCGCTCCGAAGGAGATCCCGTTGCTGCTCTCGCGCCGGGATTAACGTCATTGCGGTTTTTAAGCAGGCAATTTCCTAATTCGGTTGCCCCGGGGATCCCTGATTTATCGCGGTTCTGCCAGTTATTCTGTACCCACCGCGTCGGTGATTTACGACCCGGTTCCGCTCCCGTTCCACTTTCCGCGCCGCTTTTCCCGTCTCTCGCTGTTTTCTTCTTGTCGAAACGCAGTCGAGACGATGCCATTTCCGCGTTGCCATTCGATTACATTACTAAAAATATATATCGGTATCTAATCAATTACTATACATTTAGGTATTGTGTGAGGTGTTACATCAGTTTCATATCCATAAAATTGAAAAAAATCATAGGGAATGAATATATTCTAGGTCGGAAGAAATGTTTAATTTTCCAGTTAACACCCCTTGCACTACGATTTATTTTACGGTTTCAGTAATTGGAACTTTTTTGTAGTTCGTAATTTTTTTCGAAAAAAGAAGAAAATTTATAGCTATTGTATGACATAACTAAAAAATGCAGTATTCTCACAATAACGATTTTAATCGGCACAGTGCCGACATCTTTAATCTAGCACGTAGAGGCCAACTAAACGAATCTATCACTGTTCCAACTTCCAAATCGTCATTTTTTTAGTAATAGCTGTACAAACCGGTCAAAATGACCGGTTCTAGGTGTTTTACTTTACAATTAGAAAGATAATAAAACTGATTTTATAAGAAACGATTGTATAGATAGCTTTAGTAGCGCACGTATTACAATAGGAGCCGCACAAAGTCTAAATAAAGTCAATCTTGTCATTTTTATAAGGGAACATGTGTACCAGTTACTTTTAAGGCTCGGTGGGTTTAGTGTTAAAAAATATTAATAACATACATCTTTATTAAACTCTGTTCAGAATCTTCATCGCGTGTTTAACTCGATATTGTAGGGCAAATTAAAATAGTTCCGAGTGCAAAGGGTTAACACGTATGTTTCACTGACGACGCGACGCCAGGTGGCGAATACTCGCGAGAATGATTGCGCCGGACAGGTAGAGCGCGTGTCGCGATAAACGGTGCGTCGAGAGTATACCATTGATACGCATATCCGGAAGTGGAGGTTGCGGATGTTCCGCGCAAGAAGCACAGTATCGGAGGCGGTGGCCGGCGCCGGAACAGGTTGGGACGAGGCACGGCTCATTTGAGCCGAAATCGGGCTCCAGTCGAACGTAAATCGGATGGATATTTTACGGGAATAGCGCTGGCCAGATTACAGGCACAATTAGCATGAGACTACATAATTAATAACTCGATTAATGCGTCGAGGCGGAACGTATGTGCAGTGGTGCACGGTATGCTCGGCAACCCGTCCGTCCGTCCGTCCATCCATACTGGTTACCTTCCTCGTACGTACGTCGTGCGTTGGTTCGTTTGTCCCGGTCACGATTCGTGATCTCCTATTTACAGCGGGTCGCAGTTACGACTCGTAATCGATTGTCGTCGTATAATATCGGCGTCGATCCCGTTTACGCTCCGATCGTTCGCCGAGAGCTCGAGAGAGCTCATCCGTGCACCGCCAAAACTCATTAGCACGGCCGATTCCATATTCCTCGAGGGAAGTCGGTCTACCGCTCATTGTCGCTCTCCGAAAATCTGCTGCGATACCCGTTCCACTTGGGCATTGCACGACTCGGCGCAGACAGACACAAGGTCCACTTTTTATAAAAATTACAGTTGTTCAAGATTTCTACACACTTACAGTTGTGATCCCGTGTAACGCGATCACAAAATTGTTTAAAATATACGATACACGTGCTATTGCATAGGAATCGTCTAACGCGTCTGACCATGATCAACCAATTCTACTTTGTGCATATACAACTAAAGCACGCGAACCTGGCGGAACTTTAAACTCGATTTTCTTGAAAACGAAGCGTCAAACGAAAAATTGTTATTCCTGTATATGTATCTGTTGTGTCAGTAAGTGTGCAGTCTTTTTAAACAGTTTTTGTATGGAAATGTATAAATATGCAGTCTTTTTAAACAGTTTTCTATCAGTTGTCTTCTCCTCTTCTCTATTAATAAACAGCTACGGTTTCAAAGTAATAATTTCCTGAAAAATGGTAACACTGGTAGAATGGTAGAATTGCAAAGGGTCCATACAAAGTGTCGGTAGGTAAAGTGTTAATTAGGCAAGAAACTGTGCTAAAACAGAAATAGATTGTTCCGTTAAGCTATCGAAGTTCGCCGTTAATCTTGTAACCAACTAACAAAGGGTTAACAACGGTCCGTTGTCCTCGGCAGTCTGCTATATTTCCAACCGTGTGCTTCGCGGTTCTATCGCAAATCAGTGGCTGGCATAAACTTTTAACGCTCCCGTAAACCCTTTATCATCTCGTTTTAGGGTAGCTGAGGGGGGCGTTGATAAAACGTGCGCGGAATCTGTGATAGGAGTGGAATGAAGGGCGTGGGAGGTCTTGAATCGCGCCGACATCAAAGCCAGGGCCCTAGTCCCGATCCCTTAAGGTTTTCTCCTTAAGAATCCTCGGCAACGGGCACCTGCCGTGCCAGGAAAGGTGCACACACAGCCCGGGAACGGGTAGCAAAGTGTGCACACTTGGTTTTCTGGTGCGGGGTGCGTGCAAGAAGCCGCGCTACGGTTATTACACGCGTCACGCGGCACACCACGGTCACGCACCCTTTTCGTTCACCACGAGGCAACAACCTTATCGTCACCCTCTATCTTGTCAGCCCGAAGGGGTAGCACGCATTACAGCACTCTTGCCAGAGGCGCACAGACTCGGACCTTCCTCGAAAAACAGGTCGGGAACCAGCCCAGAACAACCTCGAACCGGAACCCACACGCGAACCAAGACGTTACCGACGACGATGCGACGCCACCTGCGATCCACAAGCATGATAACGCGGCTACCCTAATCGCGAGAACCGTCCTCCAGCGTCGCGGCTCTCAATTTCAATCGATGGACGTCGCACAGTCGAGTATTTGCTCAGAAAAGCTGAACAGCACTATTCCAATGTTATTTCTAGTCTCAAGGTCATAATTAGAATGCGGATTTTATGCATTTATGCTGTTTATGGCAAAAATGGGTAGGCACAATTTAAAGTAGTGGATATATTAAAAAGATTTAAGGACATTAGCGTATTAGTTTCAGCTTAATCAGATAAGTAAAAAAAGAAATAAATTTTTATTTCGCTCCTGTGTCTTGCAATTGATGTAGACATTTTTTATTTTCACCTAAATATCTCCTTTATGCTTGATGACATAACAAATGTTTTGATGCGATGTAAATGGTATCACAAGGGGCGAATGCTTTGCAAATGTTATTCTTCTCTCAGTCTTTTTTTCGGGAGTTTTCAAGGTGATCGATATTTTCTTTCCTTGCATATTCTAATTGACATTGAAACGCATTCAGAGATATTAATAACAATATCTCTATTAATATCAATAACAGAAAGTAAAGTAGCACCAGTAGCACCTTTAATCAGCAGCACCAAAGGAGAGCTTCTAAATAAAATGTCTACGAAATAAACATTTAATCAGCACGAACGGAGAAATGTCTTTGACAAATCAGCATTCGATCAGCACCAAGGAAGAACGTCAGTCAAGATGAAATACTAGGCAAAGAATGGCTAACGTGCTCTTTTGTCCATTCGAAGCGGAATGAGTCAAATGTTCTTCGAACAAACGTTGACGGTGGACTAAGTGGTTTTTAATGTCTTGCTCTAATTGCGTTCTATTTATACCACCTCATTTGATATTTACTATACATATATTCACTTATACTTGTCTTCTTGCGACCCTCATGACGCCAGCAATTTGCACATGCGAAGGTGGTAATTGCTACGATTTGTTATCTAGGATTATCATTATCGTCCTTCTTGTTGAAGAGCATCTGCTTTCGGTCGGCGTCCTTTGCGACAACATGTTAATAAATACATAAGTATTACGTGCCCCGCAGTTTCAAATTGGTCGCACTAAGACGATCAAAGTTTTAACAACGCATTCCCCATCGATGCAAATAAGAAAATGCGTTATAGCACTTTTACCATGGCTGGCAAACACGCAACGACCACGGTGGATATTAAGCGATTAACTACGGCGGCCTTTTTCATCGTGAACGTATCGCAACAATTAATACGGAACGACTTAGTTAATCTATATCGAACAAGCTGTCCCGTATAATCAATAATAATGGGGCTTCGCGGCAACGTGTCTCGGAAAGAGAAATATCTGCGTTCTGTTAACAAGCTGACGACAAACACATTCGTTATGGTCAATATTCTTACGTAAGTTTTACTGTTCACAAATGTCGGGAACCGGGCCTACACAAACACGTGATGAACTCCTGAAAAAGTTTCGTCATTGAACAAATACTGAATTTTTACACACACCCACGTAATTCTATACTATTACTTTGTACGTTAAATTCTCATTTTATCGGCTTCACGAACGGATGCTTTGGAATGAAACGAACACAGTCGGCTCCCGTATAACGCGATCACAGAATTGTTTAAAAGTACTGCAGACATATAATGTATCTCTTGTGTCAGTAAGTGTACAGAATTTTTCAACAATTTTTGTATTTAAAAATTACTGTCACATAAGAAAAATACGAAGTATGACTAACAATACATGCTGACTACAAAAATACATTATGACTAGTACATAATCCAGAACTTATTAAAATTGTCACGAGAACAAATCAATTTTTATGTAATCCCCGTTTATCGTAATCGACGCAGACAATTTTTATTTTGCATGTCTTGCAGCAAATAAACGACTCTAGTATCTTATAAATCGAATTGAAATAACTAGACAGCGCATTTTATGCATTTATGACAAAAATGAGTAGGTGTAATGTATTAAACCGGTGAGAACATTAGATGAATTTATCAAATACTGTTACACTATATTTAACCTAATAAATTTCTATTTCATTCCAGTATGTTGCAATTCGCCGAGATTTCATCTATCGTTAATGTTCTACTATAGAAAACGTGTATTTTGCATAAAGATCCGCTAGCTAGAAATAAGCCATGAACATTAACGATAGATGAAATCTCGGCTCGTTAAAAACAGTATAAGGAAAAACAAAATCTATTTAGATCTAGACGAATCGAAGAGCAGGAACGAGCACAGTCAGCAAGCGTCCGCAATTTTGCAAAGCGGCAATCTCCCGTTGGAATTCCTCGTTGCCGTTTCCGGAGTTGGAAAAATAATTCGGCCAGCTCGGACATTCTTTCTCGCAGTCGAAATTGATAGAAGAAGCCGTTGGGAAAAGGGAAGGAGAGGAAGCTTCGGGGCCGAGGAGCTTGAAATGGCAGCGTAAGGAGGTGGCTGTAGCAAACGACCTCGAGCGAGCGGTGACTCGGTCCAGACGGGGATGAAATTTCCAGCTCGTCGGAGGAAGAGGAAGAGGAAGAAGAAGAAGAAGTAGAAGAAGAAGATGGTCGATCCATACAGGGTTTGCGAGTGGACCTGGATATGGGTTGGCCTGGATGTACCATAGTGCGCCGCGCCACGCCGTGTGATATACCGTGCAGCAGCAAAAGCTCGCTCCGTCTTGAGGAGGCGGAACGAAGAGAAGAACCGCCGCCGTTATCAGCCCGGCCGCCGATTGGCCGAGCTCAGACGGTGCTTTGGGGGCGGCCAATGGCGTCCTGGTCTCCGGTTTTCAAGGATTCTCCCCCGAAATCCTGGGTGTGGACGAATCTGGAGCAGCGAACGCTGCCTTTTCCCGTCGGCCAGGACGTATATGTATATGTACACGTCGAAAGCCGCTGCCCACTGGTCAACAGGGGTCGTACCGGAAACCCACCCCTTCCTCTCACCCCTTTTTCATCCCCTTTCACCATCGTTTCGCTTCTTTTTCCTACTAGCCCCATCCCCGTTCACCCCTTCGACCACTCGACGACTCGATTCTTCCATCCGGAATCGTCTTTCTTCTTTCTTGCCAGCGTCGTCTTCCTTTCAGGAAGCTGATTCGCACAATGCATTCTCCCGCATTCTTCTTCCTCCTTCCTTCCCTCCTTGTATTAGATCCTCTTTCTCGATGGAAAGACAAAGAGGATTCTTCTTACCCTGGTATGCAACGAGCCAGCCAGTATGGAGGAACGAATGCATCGGGCACTGCCATGTTGTCAGCGATGCGCTATGACCCGCAGATAAAACGGTGACGAGTATTTACGATGTTTGTCTGAACCTACGCGTTCGTTAACACTAACTGTATCACGACCGGTCAAATGAACCCGATGTCACATTCTTTTACTTTATAATAAAAGATAATTCCATTGAAAATTATTAAATGAGTTTCTTCATTCAAGCACGTATTGTTATAAAAATTGCAAGAAGTTTAAATAAATTCAGTCTTATCATTTTTGTAAAGCAATGCATAGCAGTCGCATTTTGTGCTCGGTACAAAATCGATAGGCCAATCGATCTCTAGTCGGTCACTAATGCGACCACGAAATGAGAAATCGTTTTGTTTTCAGGAACTCGTTTTTAGGAATTGTTTTTAGAGGAACATTCTCAGAACAGTTAGGAAAATCGTGATGCGAAATCAAAATTGTCAGCGCCAATCACAACAGATTGGAGACAGATAGACATTTCATTCCTACTTTATTTAGGCGAGTAAAAGCATATGTGCAAGGAGAGAGAGAAAGAGAGAGAGAGAGAGAGAGAGAGAGAGAGACTGGCAGAGGGCATCTTCTACGAGCACAAGAAATTAAGTACGAAGCCGAATGGTCTGTGTCGGACATCCTGTCCAGAAGCATGCGGGTTTTTACGCCTGTATAATAAAATCCCGTGGCGCGCGGTTGTTCCGAGTAGAAGAGAGGACGATAACAGCCGGGGGAAGAAGGAATCGAGCTTCTTGGCCAACGACGCGGGCCCAGGGTTCTTAGACAAGGTCTTATATCGCCTCTGGCATCCTAGTGTCAGTGGCAGCTTCTTCATAATTCTTCCCGAGAGCGAAGGAACGACCACGGGAAAAGCGATTCCCGATGTGTGTTCGTTCCTCGTTTCTTTTCTCGGCACGTTCATTAGCGAAATCAATGCAATAATTATTCATATCGTCTAGTTCGTTTAACCCTCGCCGGACTCACATTTTTTCCAGTGCTTTATAGCCGGTGTGGTGTCTGCATTTATTCATATCATCGCTCATTAATTTTGTCGGATGCATTTTTCGACGTATTTGCTCGCTACGAATGAATATCTTGTCCAATCGTACAGAAATGATAATTTCAGTTAATCGCTTGCTAAGAAAAAGATACAGGCACTCTTCAAATGTTCGTTTCTTGTTTTTAGTTTCGACGAACGGATTTGTCTGCCTGATCGTCATATTTTTGCAATACAATTTTCGTGTTACCTATTCGCTGAGAAACGTTCAAATGAATTCGAACAGCGAAAAAAATCACCATAATACAATACGAAGTTTAATAATTGTTTGAAAAATAGAAATTCATATAAACTGCTGCTGAAGAAGCACGTAGCTCGACTTGAACGAGAAATCCACGGCGTTAAAGGACCACAGACGCAATCAGGATGACAAAAGGCAACATAATCGCGGATAAATGAACGGAATCGAGGAGGATCGTCTCCCCGTGGAATAAGTATCCGGAATGATTCCACCACCGTGACAAATCTAACGGAATCGAAGTAATCCAACGATTGCGAGCAGATCGTATTATCCTTGAACGTTATCCTGATAAAACCTAAACGCTGGTATTCGGCTCTCGTCCTCGTTTGACGTGTGTATGATACTTGTCAGGCGAGTTCCTCGAAGACGTAGCCGCCAGGACGAATGATCGATTCGATGGGATAAAAGGGCGGAATCAACGGAGGATCAACGAGCATCTCGCCACGAAAACGAGACCCGGCTCCACCCCCTATTCGAGACGAGATCGACCGACTTACGTTTGCCCCCGTCGTCGCCGACGAATATTTTATCCGTTTTCTCTCTCGAACGTCGTCGCGTCGTTGTCGTCGTTCCAGAAAACGTTCGACGGTCACGTTGTTTTTCGCGGGGGAGTAACGAAGGCGAACAGCTTCGACGGTAAATCAGAGAGTGCGTACAAGCAACATCACTCGATACCCTTAAACGATATCATTTACCGTGGAGGAGAACCGAGCGACCTCCAAGAAAATTCTATCGAGAATGTCGTTACGCTAACGATCCGCCTGGTATATTTCCATGAAATTGCTTATTAAATTGCAGACGTTTTCCGCGATGATTTAACGGGACCCAAGGCCATTTGTCTCCGTGGATTTTATTGCCTCCCGCGCGGCCGCGCTGTTAATAAACCAACCCCGGGTTAGGCTTCGCCGCGGAAAACTTTCTGGCATAATTTCCCTCCACCCTTGGAAATTCATTCTTCGCTCGCGGAACTTTTTTTTAGTTACAAGGAACGATACCGAACCAGTAGACTTCCGTATAACGCGACCAGGAACTTGTTTAAAAAGACTGTATATTATAAAAGTTGTAAAATGCAACTCTTAATATTTTCTCTACATATTCCGACCGATTGGAATTTTCGTAAAAATTTCTTTTCACATTCTGTAGTAAACTCTAATTGCTGTAGTCTCTCAAAAAAGTTCAAATCGTATAGTCCATTATTAGATACACAGTAATTTTAATCAATTTTTTCATCGCGTTACATTAGAGTCAACTGTACAGCAATTTTTAGTGGTGGTTCCGGATTAAGTGTTAAAATACTGAACTCGACAAACGAGTATCTAGCAGTCTCTGGCAACCGCGATTGAAATCGACGATCAGTGATTTGACCCTGCGGTAACTCTAGCCTTCTCTGCTCTTCTGAACTCCGTCCAGAATAAAATTCAACGAGATCATAGGTCCAGTCGAGCGAGCAACGACGAGAATCAGAAAAACGAAGATCCCCGCGAAGGATGGTTCTTCAGACACGTCGAACGATAGCGACAGCGTCGTAAATAATCTGCAAATAGAGGCAGTTGATCGCGGAAGAGGAAGGAGGCCCCTGGCGGCGGAGCTATTGATAACATTATCATAAAAGCGGCGTTAAATGGTCGGTCGCGAGGTTACGCCGATCCGGTGGCGGCAAAACGGCTCTATAAATGCGTTTACTTTGAGCCATAAAAGCGGAGTGGGTTCGGCTTGGCACCGTTAACGTGCGCCCGCACACCGGCACATTTATTCCTGCACGTGCACATGTAGAAGGAGAACGTGTATATGTGTGAGACAGCGCGCGCGCGCGACGTCCATGGAAAGGAACGAGACGTCGAAGCACACCAGACCGCTTTACGGTAAAAGCCCTCTTTGAGGGATCCGTTTATTGGTTGCTAAACATCGATATATTGCTTTCGGGGTTGCGCAAAGAGGCACGCTCCGTCCTACGGCTCCGATCCGAACCGATCCGACCCGACACTCTATTTCACTGTTGCTCGCATGCACAGACGCGTACACGTCCACGCGTCTCGCATATCGTCGATTTACTATACTAAAACGTAATACATACTTAAGGCGACGCTTTCTGAGCTTCTGAAAGCTTCGCGTGCCCCACGATCGCGCCGGGATACTTTCGGAAACGAGCCGAGCTTATTCAATCCTGCGACCAATTTGCTGACGATTAACACACGTTCCGTGCCGAGTCGTTTTTCCTCGGCAATTAAACGAACTTACGTGCTTTGTACTAGCACTGGATTTTTTCTAATGCCTCATTCTTTTGGTGGAAATATGTTCTAAAGTGTTAATCTTGTAATAAAATGTATATGTTTTTACTATTTTTACACCATTAAGCACTTTCCACCAACGATGACAAAATTAACAATTTAATTATAATTGAAATTCGATTACTTGTGTCAAATTTTCAAGTAACACACTTCATATCAATAATAAGGATGCACGAGATTATTTCGTCCGTAGCACCGTTTCTTCGACATCATGGAAACGAGATATCTCGTCAATTGTAGTGAAAGTGTTAAATCACCTCAGGTACAACAAATCAATGGGACAAGCAAATCTCCAAAAATCAGGGTTTTGAAGAAACAGTTCGTTTCGTCTTGAAGCGGATATTTCGCGACTATGATTACATGGATGCTTCGAGAATAATATTGGAATTGTGTCAGGATTGAGGAGGACAGGAAACAATCGGATGGAAACGATTTCACGGGAAACACAGGATCGATCGCAACGAGAAAATGGCGAATCGTGGCGTCGGGTGTGTGCAGCCGTCACACCGCAAGACACGCTGCCCGCGGTAATAATAATCGGCGAAATATGCCGCACAATGTGGTTCGACGGACGCGTGGGTGTGCGAGCACGATATCGCGAGAAGTCGGCTGGCAACATGTGGTTCGCCGAACGCAATCTGCCACTGACATTTCGAATTAAACTCGAACCGAGGAACGCTACCCTTAACTGCGATCAGTTCCTCGCAGTGGACGCGAAAATCCGCGCGGAAGTAGCCGAATTCTAACAAAAATCATAAAAATTATTAAAACGATAAAATCACTTCATGTACTATATCTATCAAATTAATCCTTTGCGAACGAGAACATCTTCTATTCAATTTCATCATTAATTGAATGCGTAGAAGGTAATTTAGGTGAAAGATGCCTAAGGTCTCTTATAAAAGTAAAAAAATTAGTTTATGTGTATCTATCAAATTAAGTGTTTGCGAACGAGAACATCTTTTATTGGACTTTCTAATAGGTTAAATAAACTCGTTTTGCTATAAAACAAGGTTATAATACTGATCAAATCAACGTAACAGTTAAAACAAGTGAAATATGTGTTCCATGAAAGCTTGTTGGATATCATTTGAGAAGAATCATTTGTTTAGATGAGTAGGTAGATTGAAGATCATTCGAGCGAAATACGAAATACTGAAAAAAATTAGAAAAATTTAGGAACACTGTTGCTTCAAAAACAACTCATTAAATTTTTAAAGGAAGAGATAATTTCATCCCTCTCTTGTTCCTTACGATCGACGTAGACAATGTTTCTTGCGCGCAAAGATCCGAACATCGAAACTCCAACAGCTAGATCAGTGTATCCTAATCTTTCTTCGCCTCCAAGACGTCATTTTCTATCAAAATAGTAAAAATAGGTAAAACAGCTGAGCCGTTCGAACGGTGAATCAACATGAGTAAAGGTGTTTTATTTCGTCAATAAAAATGTAGAAAAAGGAGGAGCACAGCTCGAAGACACATTCAAGTCGGAATCGATGGCATTGCGAGGCAAGGATCGTCGATCGCAAAAACTGCGAAAGGGTTCTTATGGTCGTAGCTTCCCGGCTCCGGCTAAGCCGATATGCATTCATTATAATAAGAAATGGGGATGGCGCCGAGTGAAAAGTTTGAGCGCGGCCCTGGCTTATCAACTTCCCCTGAATTTTCTATTATTTAAGAGAACTTCCTGGTCCTCCTCTCTCTCTCTATATATCTCTCCCTCTCGGAGGCCTCTGTATACCCTCTTTTTCCTTCTGTTGTGGCGTTCGCGGGTACTCTAACCGCGGATGTAGAATACTTACCCCCGGCGAGCAACTTCGTTTAACTTTCTTCTTTCGCCGGGATGCTCGGCGTTTGAGGTTTCCCGAACGCGGACGATTAGCATATTTATTTGTCATCCGACGCGGCCCTAAGCGTGTTTCGAAACCGAGTCCCTTTCGAGCGTGTCGCGATCGGAACGTTTTCAACATTGTCCCTGTTCTATCCTGTTGATACGTCTCGCAGTGGTCCTTTTCATTGATTTGGCTGGCCAAAAGTCGATTCCAAAAATTTTTCCTGGAGTGTACAATGTACTACTAATATTTCTTTTTATCATTCAGGCACTGATGAAGTGCTGTATTTCTTAGAATTACTTAGCAGTACTAATTAGAATTAAAATACATTAACAAGTAAAAAATTATATTATACGTGATTTGAAAACGTTCTGGGACCATTAAATGTTACACATAATTTTGGCCAGTTAAATCAATGAAAAGGACCACCGTCGCCATGAAAGGATTCTTTCTTTCGACTTTCGTAAAAATGACGATCGGAGCCGCAGAAACATAACTATGCGACTTCATGTATCTGTACAAGATAAAACATTCTTGTCGTTAAATAAAAAGAACTGAATTATGTCTACGGGTTTAATTAGCGTCGACATTTCCACGCACGGTCCTTATCTAAATCAGGAAAATAGAGAAGCAGAATCGATGAACCGCTAAAAAGTCGGTGAAGACTTAATAAAACTTAATAGAACAGAAAAAAACGGTGCTACATAGGAGCCTGCAGCAAAATTAATCCGAGAGTTGCATGCGCCCGCTTGGTGGCACGCAGCCCTGATTTTCTATAGAATGCTGCAAAACACGTGTCACAAGTTGGTAAAACGTGATTTTCGAAAAATGTGAACGCGAGGACGCGGTGAGCGATCGTATCGCGGATAATAAATCATGAATGTTCGTGGAAATTGATTGTAAAACGTGTAAAGATCGTTCGTTCTTAGTACAGTGACGATTTTCTATCGAGCCATTTATATGTGCTTTGGAACCACCCGTATAGACCGGTCGTTTTAAAAGCATTCCTCTGCAGTCATGTTACTTCATAACGCAATATTCGGTGCGTGCCGCCAACTACCGATACGATCGCGTAATAAAAAGAAAAGTTGCTATTTTTTACTCGCACCTCGTGGCGGCAGGATATAAACCAAACGTAAGGTCGTACACTGCTGCCGACGGTGCACAACATAAATATCGTAAATGACGTATAAAAGAGTTTCGTATCTAGGCCATGAAGGGAAATACGTGTGTAACGACAACCGACAGGATTTTCAGCTCGTCGTTTATCGACCAACCGACTGAAAAATAACATTTTTACGTTCACCAACGAAAACAATCATTTTTCTCACTTTATTCGACGAAGACGCTAGTATAAGTAGACTGCGGATCTATATGCACGTATGGCTTATAAAAATGTTCAAAGAAGACTAGAATATAAAGTTCAATAGAATTTCGTATCACCAAAGGCTGTTCTCATTAAAAATAAGATTTTATTTCATTCCACTTTCTTCAAAGTCCAAAAAAATTGGAAAACGCATAAACATCCGCAGTCTACTAATATAAGATATTAATGTAACTTTATATGACGATATATACTTCATTATTAATTGTAAAATGTTAATACTAATGCATGCTATATAAACGAAACATGGTTTACGGTATCAATAAATAAATAAATAGATTTGTTTCAACCCTGCTCTGTTATATGTGTTCTCTCTTCTCCGACTCACATTTGAATTTCTTAAATCCTCGTTCACTAAGGAAATGTAACATTTACATCTTGAGACATTGAATTGCATTACAAACGAAACAAATTTTATTTTATTTAAAAAGAAAGGTGTAACATTCATATTTGTCAGACTTTCTTTAAAATTAATACCGTATTAATACTAATTAGAAGGAACTTTGTAGATCCTGTCTTGTCAACTTAGATTTCAATACTATGATCTATTAGGAACTTAAAAATTAATATAAGCTTTCTTACACGAGGTTTGACTAGAATTACATGTATGAACAGGTAGTAGTAATTGCCACTTACATCGTTTTAAGTCTCTGATTAATGTTTCTCTACGGTTCTTTAAGAGTGAACATTGCCAAATTAAGCGACTCAGGTTTCAAAAAATTTCAAGATCGAAGGAGACCGCCATGGAAATAGATTGCACTGTCACCATGCGGCGTTCAACGCAAGCTTGGTGACCACCTAACAGTGTCACCGACGCTGGTCATGTGTTGGCTGCATACCGGTCTACTAAAGAAATGGCTAGATGGTGCTGATGCTAGGCTTCTTGTGTATGACGTTACAGGCTGATTTTTTCGGAGCAGTTTGGCTTTATTATACATATGTATAGGTGATGTTGATTTCTGTCGCGCGACACGAATTCAAATACAATTGATCGTTGCGACACAAAAGTAAATCCGCGAATTAATAGGAAATCATTTTTTTATCTTCTAATCTCGGTTTGACATGTCTATTTCAATAAAAATTTTCCCGTCTCAGCTCCTACAATGATATTATATTATATTAATTCATCCATGTGATTCTCTTTATTATTCGAAATGGTATGTCAAAAATAAACGTTACTCTGTCTTTTAACAAATTTCTGTTCCCACAGATCGATTCTTGGAACATTTGTGTATAAAAAAAGGTGTAAGAAAATTAAAATACATTATTTGAAAATGCTGATCTTTTAAAACTACCAACTTTGAACTTACGTATCTCCGGACAGAAGTACGTATTAAATATTCGTTGTAACAAACAAAAACGTGCTCTGACACTTATAGATAAAGTACTACTGCACCGATTATTTATTAAACTATGGTAAAAAATTGTTTACTTTTCGCCGCAATTTCGGTGGAACTCACCACTATGCGCCCTGCGGGTCAGCAGCAATGACAGTGGCGACGCCAATCTCGGGAAGAGAAGAAACCAGCAGTGGAGCAACGTGCTTGGCCCATTTTAACTACACAACTGCCGAAATATGATGGTTCATATTGTGTAATTTGTTAATAATTCGCGGTTCCCTCTTCCATTTTATCGTTGCGCAGAGACAATACGGATATTCTAATTTCATTGTCGAACAGTATTTTCTACGGGATCTCTACGAGAACGAAAAGCAACATTTTCGTTAACCCACCGTCTACCCCTTTTTATCGCCGACACAAATCACCGGAGCCTCATGTCTCTCTGCTGGTATTGTTTCTAATGTTTTATACCGCGCCTGGATTTAACCATGGATGTTCGAAATGAGGTACGTTATTATTCTGTAATTGATCAACAACACTGCTAGAACGATATCTTAATTATTCTCGACGGTCGTACTGTGCGCCATAAGATTTGAGGTTAGGCTCATGGTTACATATTAAAATTGAAAGTATCGTTGATTATAGAAGAAAGTGCAGCCAATGGAAAATCATGTTTAAATGCGAACAATATAATCTATTACATAAGAATCGATCAAAGACATTTGTTTTTTAAACAATGCTGTAAGCTATCGCATAGACTGTTTGCCAGTTTCTATATTAATTCCTATTAATATCGATTTTTCGTTCAGATTTTGCATGCCTAGAACTTTCTACGAAACGAAATAGACAAATAAATAGTTGCATGTTTACTTCGAAAAAAAAAACAAAAAATAAAATAGTCATGAGGTAACACTGCTGAGTATTTATTGATTGACCTAAAATTATTAATGAATTCTATATATTTCTGTTCTTGTGACTGAAACGACTTGTACAAATAATCATTTCATTGCAAAGCAATATTTCTCTTCTTTTTTTTTGTTTTCATATTCCTGATTATTTTCATTCTATATGTGTAATTGTGTGTTTCAGCTTGATTTTCAATTTTTGGATTTACATGATTTAAACGAGAATGATAAGAATCATTTAATCGGTATTCTAAAGTCTCCCATGGTTAGCGATGCCTTAAAATTACCATGGGACACTGTGGAGACTAGTAACGATATCAACGCTTCTATCACAGAAATTCCACAGTTACAAAACCAGTGGTATCACAATGGTAATTGCATCAGCCTGTTGTGCGTAAATCTAATAATAGATTGCGGATATTATGCGTTTACAACCAAAGAGGGTAAAACAGAATACAAAATATTAAAAGCTCAAAAGTTGAACCCTTTGCACTTGATCGGTGACTCTGAGGTGCCCACTAATAATTCTTATACCAGTATTCAAAACATTTGTTGCATTACTCAATTTGTATTCGATAAATTACTAAATGTATTCAATATTTTAACCCCTGTGTAGTCAACTGGGTACTTGGTTACCCACATTTACTGCATTTCTTTCAACAATTTGTTATTGTTTCTCTAAAAATATTACATTTCTCTGAATGTCCATTTTTTGCATGCTAATATATTAATTGGTAGTCTTAAAATGAGAATGTGTGCAAATATGTTAAATACAAAAGGTTTTAAATAATCTACACATTTTGGTTGGCTACATAAAGATTAATCAACTACCAAAAGTATTGTACCAGGCATATATAATGGAAATATTTCATGCCAGTAGAAAAATTCGTTTTTTCAATTAGAATAGCTCCGAGTGCAAAGGGTTTTCTTTCAATTTATTGCAATAATTAGTCCCCATAAATATCTGCAGTCTATTGACGCAACATAATTTCTAAGATTAACCCATGATTTGTTTGATGTAGCAATGCCACCACCTCCTTCGTATACGCAACAAATCATGTGTAACGAGTGGCAGGGACCACCTATATATCCTGTTCCAACAGATGCCCACATACAACCATTTATGCCTGCGATGACTTACTCTCATCCTGGCTATAACCTCGGTGGAGAAATTCATGATGTCAATTGTAATAGAGAAAATAATAGAAGAAACAACAGGGGGAGAGGTATAAGGAGAGACAACTTCAATCGTGGAATGAATCCTGCAAACGAAATGCAACCGGGATACATGGGAGAACAAGGACAATTTCATCCGCAACTGTCCTTCGTAGTGATGTACCCAGATCAAGCTCAGCAACAGCAATTCTCTGGTCATGTTCATTATCCGTTAGCAATATACCAGCCGAATCTTCATACGCACACAAGTACACACCCTCATGCTCAGCCCACATACGGGTATCCTCCATATCATCATCCTTCAAATAACATGAGGTGTATCCGTCAAGCGGCACCGGTGCTCTCCCAACCTACACAAGACTGTGCAAAGATACAGACTACGAAATTGCACGAGAAGCAAGTGCAGAACGTTTATACGCCAGTGAAGCAGCCCTTTCATCAAATAAACGAAGAGGACAACTCTTCTCAGACCAATATAGTCACTACAGTGATTACTGTAAATAACAGTAAAGTTGAACAGTGCAACGACAGTATGGACGACAATACTGCCATCAGGAAAAATGCGAATGCGAATGGGAAAGTACCTCCGGTGAACGTGAAGATAGAGCACAATATCGTGTCGACTGTAAATGAGAATTGTAACGGAGCTGAGAAGAACGATGTGCCATGCGTGAATATCAATAGCAGCATCGAGGTGAAGCAGAATGGAGAAACCGACAAGGAGTATAAAAACGAAACTGTTTCTAGCATTAAGACCACTGTTGTTAAAACATTGTCCAAACCCATATCCAAAGGCGAGTGCGAACCACAAAAAGAGGATTCTCCTGCGAAGAGTGTGCTGGAAGAAACTGTTAGTAAAACGCCGAACAACTCTTCCATTGCCATGAATAGTACTCCAGTAGCTCCAGTTCCTGCTACACCACCCCCGAGCGTATCTAGTATATCTTGGGCAAGCGTTTTAAAAAAAGGAAACACAGATGCACAATCTACTCTATCGAATTACAAGCCTATGGCACGCATTAATCCTCTACCCGCTAGTCCGATCACAGAAAGTAACGTAATTACAAAAGTACAAGCACAATCGGAAAAAAGTCAACGTACAGGCACGCCGAGTTTTGCGAATGATAACGCAGCGTCGAATCCGCAAAGCATAGCGAACGAGAACAAAAACGTACAAGCGGAATCGTTGCAGAATCGGTACAATGACCCTATTGCCTATAGAATGGGTGGTAAGTGTTAGTTTTCATTCATTTATTGTGTGCATAGCTTATATCCATTGAAATGTGCTTTGTTCTAGAATTTTTATTAAATTATCAAATGGACAAGCAAACTGTAAGTTTGTTACCTCGGGGATTAACGAATCGTAGCAATTATTGTTACATTAATAGTATACTGCAAGCTTTGCTAGCTTGTCCACCTTTTTATAATCTTTTAATGGCTTTACCACATTCTAAAAATCCCAGTAAGATGTCTTCCACTCCACTTGTCGATAATATGTAAGTGTTCGAATGCGTATCAGATATTTCGAGTTGTATTAACCCTTAGCACTCGAGTGGTGACTCAGAGTCACCAGTAAATATTGCTGTACCATTATTCACAATATTGTTCACATTATTAAATATGTTGGTATTTAATCAATTACTAAATATTTAAGAATTGTATGAGGTATTATATCAATTTCATAGCCACAGAATGAAACAAATCATATAGAATGGAATTATTCTAGCTAGGAAGAAATGTTTAATTTTCGAGTTGAAATAGTTCCGAGTGCAAAGGGTTAACGATGTCGATAGATTTTCCATATTTTTCGTTTTCTATACAGGATCAAATTTGTACATGAGTTTACACCTTTGTCGGACGGTGCACGACTGGCCAGAAAAGATCGAGCAAACAAACGAGGGGAAGACACGGTAGTAGATATACAAAGTGGAGTGGCCTTTGAACCTTCTTATGTATATACAATGTTAAAAAATACATCAGCTGCGGGCGTATTTTCCGTGGAAGGACGCCAAGAAGATGCAGAAGAGTTCCTTTCGTGCCTTCTGAATGGTATCAATGATGAAATGCTTGAAGTATGAATACATCATTAATTCTTATCTCTACTATTTCATGTCCACGACAAGAAATAACAATAATTTCTTTCTTTCAGCTTATTAAATTAGTAAATAACGACCAAAACGTAATGACTAGTGTTGAGACTAATATAAACTATAACAATGGAGAAGAAGAATGGAAGGTACGCGCTTTTTATTTCCCCATTGTAAATTAATATCCGATTGTGAAAGAAAAATATTTATTTTTATCGATGCTGTAGGTTATGGGCCCAAAAAATAAGGGATCTATCACACGATGTACTGAATTCGGTAGGACACCATTGTCTGATATATTCCGCGGACAATTGAGATCAAGAGTGTCACGAGCAGGAGAACAACCAACAGATAACGTTCAACCTTTCTTCACGTTACAACTTGATATTGAGGTATTTGTTTTATTAAGAAACGAAATGTCTGTTTTATTTATTCTCGAATGAACTCTTTCGACGGATTCTCTGACATATCGGGATTCCCGAGATTATTGTACTACGGACGTTCGAAATTCGAAGCTTCGAAACTTCGATTCTCATCACTAGACTGCGGATGTTTATATAATTTGCGATTTTCGTAGACGAACTTTAAGAAAATCGAATCAAATCAAATCTTATTTGTAGTAGTAGTAGTAGTAGTAGTAGTAGTAATAGTAGTAGCGATGGCATTGCTTCCATTTGTTATTAGTAGACTGCGAATGTTTATGCAATTTTCAATATTTCTAGACAAATTTTAAGAAAGTGGAATCATGTAAATCTTATTTTCAGTAGCAGTAGCTCTTTGTAGTTCTGGAATAAATTAAAATCGTTCTAAATTTCGTCGAATTTTATACTCTAGCATTTTTTGAAAATTTTCAGAAGCCATAATTGCATAAAGATTCACAGTCTGCTCATCTTCGAAGTTTCTGAAATTTAAGCTTGAAAATCTTCGACCTCCGAAGGAAAGTAGCAGCCCAAGTATAATCCCGAAAAATTTGTTGAGAACCCGAATGTGCTCGGAAATCCCATATTGTCCTCCAATCGTTACACAATAAAATACTGACCAATTCATGAATTTTTAGAAAGCTGTATCTGTGAAGAGCGCACTCGAAATTCTCGTTGGAAAAGATCAATTAGAAGGAATGACGTGTAGTAAAACAAAACAGCAAATCGAGGCTTGGAAGCAAGTTACTCTGGAAGAATTACCAGTGATTCTTATATTACACTTAAAGTGGTTCGACTACAAACTTGATGGTTGCTCAAAAATTCTCAAAAGTGTAGAGTTTCCAGTTGATCTGAAACTAGATAGTAGTAAGTAAATTTATTGTCGTATAATTCTTTTTATACAGAAAATATAATAACGAACCTGTCTCATTACAGAATTCCTATCGCCAAATGCTATGAAAAAATTAAATCCAAAACAAAAGCATTACAAGTTGTTCGCTGTTACTTATCATGATGGAAAAGAAGCGACAAAGGGTCACTACGTCACGGATGCCTTTCATGTTGGATACGGTGGTTGGGTCAGGTACGATGATAGTTCATTAAAAGGTGTTTCAGAAGGTAACGTATTAAAACCGATTCCTCCCAGAGTTCCATATTTATTATACTATCGAAGATGCGATACTATCGGGAATAATCAATCGAATAGCGGTAAAGCGCGTTAGAGAGAAAGAAAAAATTTTTTAAAAAACCAATTTAAACATGTAGGTGAAACTGTATTTTAAGTCTAAAAAAGAGAGGCAACTTGAAAGAATGGCTTTTACGGTTTTGTGGTTCTTGTTGATATTTATATCTAAATACAGAGAGTGTTTATTATCCAATATCATGAGAAAACAAAAAGCTATTTCCTTTTAACATGCTGTACTTCCATCGAATATTTGTACTAAGAATTGTTGTTACAAGGTTTATGCATAGTTTTTCTTGGTACACGAAATAAAAAGACAGTTAAAGTTGAAGTTGAATAAGAGTTTTGATTTTGGCACTCATAGTTCTATTGAAGTTACATAATTAAGCGCTTACACATTACATTTTATAAAAATATTAAATGTCGAGATCTCTTGTACATATCTTTCTTATCTGATTGTGAGTATACAATACGTGAGAAAAACAAAATATATACATAACTTTGTAGAAAAGAAGACGAAAAAATATAGATAAAAGTTTTTCTACTTTAATGACAAAATTTCTATGAAATGCAAATTTTATATATATCTGAAACAAAAAAAGGACATCTTATGCCTTAAGTTATTTTTGTACATAACCTTCCCGCGCTCTTATAAATATATATTCCAACTTGCCAATAATTTCTTCTATTTTATTCTATGCTATTTAATCGCCTCTTGTTTGCTGGAACTCCGTTCAATTCAATGAACTTCGTTCATTGTGTTCATTTGCTTCCAGTATTGTTTTTGTTTTTAATATTAGTTTCTATAACGTATTTATGACTGAGAATTAGTTTGAAACGCTTTGGAAGAAAACGCTTAGAAAAGAAATAATTGGTAAGATGGAATAGTAACACCGATAGTAAGGGAGATTGTATAAACAATACCGAATTCGTGTACAAATCTACATTGTATACGTTAGATTTGCATCTTCAATTATTAAATTTTTGAGAAAAAAAAGAGAGAAGAAAAAAAGCAAAAGAAAAAAATGTACTCATTCATATATTCTTTTTTCTTTTTTTACATGTAAAAGTATGTTTTCTAATTTTTGTAAGAAATTTAATGGAATAATTTAAACAATTTATATTCGATTAACAAATAATTGGTGGTATATCATGCCCATTATATTATAAACAGGCTTAAATTATTTCAAGGTTCTTTATTATTAAAATGTGTGTTATAAACTTAGGAAAATTAATACTTATATCGGATTGGTATTTGGTTTTATGTGAAACCAAACGTTAAGTGATTTCTTTCTTTTTCGGTTTTGCTTAAATCTAAGTATGGTTTTGTAACTTTACTGTTTTCCTTCGTTAACTAATTACTTTTTAAAAAATCCTTATAATTTAAACGAAGTAATATTTATATGCGAATGTAGTAATTTAATAAACCAGCAAAGTTATAGAATTCCATTGCAAAACATCTTATATACAATATTTACATGTTATTCACCAGATAATGTAGATAAGATATGTTTTAAGTAACATTTTACAGTTGTAATTTATGCGACAGAATACAAAGTAATAATTTTCTTTTACTTCCTGTGGAATTGTAAATATATATATCTACAGTTTATAGAAACTAATAAAAGTATGTATATATGTTACGGAAACCTTGTTTACCATTTATTTAAGAATGTTATATAAAACATTTACACTTAATTACTAAATAAATAAATAAACAATACACAACGATCTCTGTGGTGTTTCTATCATCTATTTATATGTACAATTTATTCAGATGCAGCATGTTTAACGATTGCTCTATATTATACATTTACAGTAGATATTATAATTAATAAATATCGACAATATTAATTATAATATTCTTATATTTCGTTATATACTCTATTAAATATCTGTATAGGTATAATATATAGGTATAATAAGTATAAATGCTGTTAATATAAAACATAGACAAGAATTCCATTTAACGAATAACAAATGCTAGAAATGTGGTAGACAAACTTTGCCTGCAAACAATTCTGAGATTACCGTGATCCATAAAGCTAAAACGAACAGTATGTAAGAATTTCCAACTTGATGAGAATTCGGTAATTGATACGGTTGTCCACCGATCTCAACTATATGGAAGCCCATTGGAAATATAACTGCTGCCAGACAAAACAACACCACTGAAAGATAAATTACATATGCGGTAATCAATAAGTATCTTGAGTTTAGTTCAAGCGATTATCTATCGGCTATTATATGAGCTTACTAGCTGTGAATCCAACCCATCTTGCATAGGGAATAACGTTGCGATCCCAATGAGAACTAGCTAATAGAATTATTGTTGCCGTTATCAAAATGCAACCGATAAAAATGCAAGAGAGAGCCATTAACCATTCCGGCTGTAAATCTGGACTGTAACAAACTTGAGATCTATTGTACAGTGTCATACAAGACCACATCAACCCTAATCTTGTATCTCCTATTAATAAACAAGCACACACAACAAATTATTTATACACGTTATTACAGAATGGCACGGTAGAACTGTATACAGATTTGGCACTCCAAATTCACCCATTTGCAAGTCAAATGCACCCTTCTGCAAATCAATTTCACCCATTAAGAATATTTAAGTTAGTTCAAATAATTAAAAGATTAAATTACATATTAATTACTGTGAGGGAAACATAAGACTCAATGCTCAATACGCTTCAATAAATACATATGTACTTTCATTTTTAGAATTTAATAATCAGAAAATGGCTACAATGAATTATACATATCTACACAGAGTTTTCATACGTTACAAAGTTAATGAATTGGTAATTACTTTTAAATAAGTATTCGATTTACATCTTAGCGATAAATAAAATTATGAATTTCTCAACAATTAATTTACATTTGATTTGATTTTTTTTAACGAAAACTTGCTTAAGAATATTTTATTTGCAAAAGGCTAAATTTGGAGTGCAAAACCTGTGATTACTAGAATTAAGATAATTAGACACCGGATGTTTATGCAAAATGAAAAATTGCAAGATGCAGGAGCTAAATATATAAATGTATATTCTTCATTAATAATTTTAATGTAGTGAAAATAATAGATTCATACTCTTACAGTCTTTTAATATTTTCACTGTTTTAAATTGTACTTGCTCATTTTTCTTATAAATGCATAAAATTCGGAGTCTGAAGATAATAAAATAATTCCGAATTACTCACCGCCGACATCGGTAATAATCCAGTCGGGCATAGCGAGACTGATTATTGCAAATACATCTGCAGCAAGGAATAACGTCCCCGAAATAAGGGTTAATTTATCCATTTTCTGTTAACAATGCTCAGTTTACATGAACGTAATAAATACATATGTACCCATATGTATACTGAGATGAATAGTTATTGTTGTAAAAGCTTTCTGTTCTTTTGTTTAGTAATCATCCTTGAAAGAGAATATGTATTCTCTGTTCCTCCACATCAACATGTCACTGTAGCTCATGTAGCTGCAATATAAACGATTCCTAACCTAAAAATTTGAAATTTCAATGCTTATAGTCAACAACAATGGCGGCACATGTCAGTGGGCATTATGGTAAGGCGGTAAAAATAAAAAGAGCAATTCGATAGACTTTTTTATTTGACAAAAAAAAGGACAAATATACAATTGCATGATCAATATCTTCCTGTTCCGTTACGAAAAAATTTTCTAAAAGACAGAATTGTTCATTTTTATATACATTTCTCTTCATAATTGATTAACATTTTTTACATACAACAGTGTTGTAATCAGGACGTTTAAATTTCATTAAAATTGCATTTACCCTCTAAAGGGTATTCGAGTATATAGCATAATTTCGTCGTTTGAATTTTTTACAATTTGGTTCGATCTGTATAACAGGTGTACGACCTGAAATATAAAGAAAATATTTTATTATATCGGTGAAATAATATTTTTTTATTGATTTTGCAATATTTGCCACTTACTGTCGTCTATACAATCTAAATTGACTGTCAATGGTGAATTGTCTAAATCTTCGTCTACAGCTCCGTTGCTGTTGTTTATTTGTACATCCTGTTCTTCGCTGTTACTTTTCGGGGACAAGTTTAACGGTGAAGTCCGATTAAAAGAATCCTCGGTCAAACTACCATCGAAAGTAGAATTTAAAGGATTTTCTTCTTCGAATGAAACAGAATTATCAATGGAGCCTGTTACTTGATCACAGGATGTATCTATTAATGATTCATTTGCTTTAAATTCCTTATTGCTCATTAATTGCAGCAAAACGAATGGATCGTCGATGCCTAAATTATTACAGAACCGTGTGGTCTGATTATTTATCAATAATTTCGGTGCTTCGACTGAAACCTCCGAAGCGTCAGGATCGTATGGTTTTGTAGTCTGCACGAAATTCAATGGTAATTCTAAATTGTGATTGAATTTCTTCAGAACAGTTTCTTTTTCCTCCGCAGATGGTGTAAACACCCATCTGTTGTTACCATATTGTCCAGGCATGTAATGAATACCACTTTTCACGCTCAACAAGTGATTTGTTAAATATAATATCGTTAACCACTCCAAATCGTAATGCAGTTTTAGCGGTACATTTTGGTCATGCACTAATTCGAGTATCTGAAGAAATTTTCTTCTCGGAAGACACTTGTCCAAAGCTAAAAATTTAGTCATCCTTAGTCCATCTTTTTCAGGGACAAGCGCTGCGAATTTACAGTGCAAATGTGCAGAGAACCAGTACCTTGGATAATGATATTCCAAGAGTTCCATACTTGGTGGACTACCAAGCATATTGTTCTCGATATCGCTTCTGTAATCAAAGTATTGCAAATTTTATGTACTTCTCGTAAATGCTCAACCCTTAAATGGACTACTTTCTAATGCTCGAAGCAAAATTAATGTTGAGGGACAGATTTAGTTCGTGAAATGAGGGATGGATGAGGGTTAAGTTTACCTAAAGAACGGTTTTCCTCGTAACAAACTGTTCTCGTCTCCATACTTGGTTATTCCCGCTGGCCAATCATGGGATAAGAAAATATCAATATTGCCGCTAAGCTATAAGAAAGAAAAAGTTTCTTATCTGATTCGATATAAAAGATATATACAGAAAATTCAGTTTATGGAAAATACCTGCTTCAGTCGAAATATATCTAAGTTTCTAATATGATACACACTTCTGATTGTACTCTCTGTGTACGGTGGTTTCTCATAATGCCCCTGCATTAAGTGCTGGCCTTTATAAATGCCTGATAAGCCAGCAATTCGAATACCACCTATCGATACAACACCGGCGTATCCTAAATAATAAATGTTTGGTGCTACCCAACCGCCGTATGGTAATTCTTGGAGATAGTTGGATGCTTCATGGTTACCTCCGATAAAAATTGTTAATACAGGGGCGACTTTTTCTCCAGAATAATATCTGTAAAGTATTCTCTAATTACAAGTGGAATTTAGTTACTCTAATTTAGTTTCTCTAATTAATTACTAAGTGGAATAGTTTGAGAGACTCTGAGATATAAACTAGTTTAAACGAGCCACTTACTTATAAAAAGTACACATACTCTTATACTTATCAGGTACAGCCATGCAACTGAGATCGCTTAAATTTCTTGTCGACTGAAAATCTCCGCAGCAAATAAGCAAATCTATCTTTTTTCTATCAGCTTTCTCCATCTCTTGAATAGTATTATAAATAATATCTAATTCCCCGTGGGCACAACCTTCTACAGCGATTCTCATGTTTGCTTCTTAATCGTAATCTTTCACTTTTTCTAATCGATAATATGTCTCACTTAGCTGTCTAATTAATAAAATATCAAGAAAAACATGTAATGTAACCATACAATCTAATCTAACAACTTTCTGACGTAACCGCCATTTTTTAGCATAACCGAACAGGTTTTGTTGCTATAACAACTACTGTACCGTAAAGTTAGCTGCGAATCGGAAGTTGTATTGTTGTTTGGCGCTAGCGGCGCTTGGCGCTAGCAGCGATATGAGTCAGGGACGTTTCTATACCAGAGAGGAAATTCTATACTTACATCCTAAGTTTGTAGAGAAAGTAGTGGGGAACTATTACTGGCGGGAAAGTACCGGGAAAGTTTAAAAGTTTATATATTATATATTATACATATGTATATTATTTATTATATGTATACTCGAAAATTTCTAGATTCCCGAAGGAATCGGGTTTCCCGAAAATTTAAAAATTCCTGAAGAAATCGGGAATCGAAAGAATCAGATCCTAAAATTTTCGCGCAAGCGCGTAGAAAGCACACAATATATCTACAATATATCTTATCACTTAGGCGCTAACTTTAAATTTAATTCACACTTATTCCTTGATTTGTTTTAAATAGAGTAATATTGTCACAAATGCGCCGAAGGTACATCCTTAACTATAACTATAAAAATATCGCCTGGTCAAAATACGGACATTTATATTCACGAAGTGAATAAGACAATACTACACGATGTATGGGATAACCTAATACATATAGTGTTGCATTTTGTACAACTTGTACAGTGTACAGTGTATATGGGCGTGTTGGTGTATATGCATCTCGTAGTGTCTGTAAAATGTGTATGCAAAAGAGAGGAGAAATTCTGACGATTAAATGGATTAAAAGTAAATGAAAAGTAATGATTAATCCAGTTCACCGATAGCCAATTATGAGCGTAATTTTTAACACCGAAGAGGGATGGATAATATCCCACTTGCAATATCTGAATGATATTTACAAAAATGTAAAGGACTGCAACACGCAGTGTAAGTTAATCTTCAATAAGACTTTATTTGAAATTAATTCGCAATATTTACGTCAGAATCAAATAACGAAGTTCAATAGGCAGGAGGAAAATTTGTTGCAAAATAAAAGTAGAAAACGGAAAAGATCGAAACTTTTGCCAGAAGATGGTCTGAAGGAGGTATGTAAATCGTCGATTTATTTATTAAACATTTCATGAACTTTTAGTTGGTGAATACAACTGTAACAATCATGGTATATTTTGCAGATCGATTATGTCAAACAAGCATTCAACCAAGTAATTACATCTGCAAAAGTGGAAGGCTTATTTGCTTTGGATGTGATTCCTACTAATAATGAGGCAGCACGCTTAGGATCACAGAAATTTTATCAGGATACATTCTCCATGGAGGAAGAATATTTTTATGGTTGCAATGACACAGACGAAGCTATTATATCGGGAGCGAAAGAAAAGAGATTTGCCTTCCCAAGGAATTGTAAATTTTACTGTTACGATGTGAGAGACATCGACAAGAAATTGGAGCTGAACAATCAGTATGATTTTATATTGTTGGATCCCCCTTGGTGGAACAAGTCTATAAGAAGGAAAAAAACCAAATATCTGGAAGCTAGGTGATCTTGTATGGTTCAGTATAAGCCGATAGAAAAAAAACAAACTTTCTGAACAGTTTAAGTGAGAATAAGGACTTTGATAATAGTATAAGTTTTCCTTGTTCTCAGTTTTTCAAGCATATGGGTAAATAAGATTTTAGATGCAACTTTTCAACGTAAAAGTATTGTTACACAATATTAAAACAATCTTGACGCATTTTAGAATGATTGCATACTGTTCAATATCAATTTTGCATTACAATAACAAAATTAAAATTTGTTGGACAGTGTGATAGTTTAAATTATTTTTTTTGGAAAGTACTACTAGTTGTCTACTACCAAATGTGTTCTGTGCTCTACGCGAATTGAGTCTTATATTCTTCTGTTAACAGTTATAAAATGATGTATAATGAGGAATTAGCCAAGATACCAATTGGAAAGTTGTTGTGTGCAAATGGGCTTGTGGCGATCTGGTGCACCAACGCACCCACACATTTGAATAGTATTTTTAACGATATATTTCCGTCGTGGGGTGTCACGTTTAAAGCAAAATGGTACTGGATAAAAGTATGTGTAATCTACAGTCTACATCTACAGTAGTGTAGAGTCTATAATAAACTATCATATAACGCGGAGCAAAAATTGCAACTTGATTTGTATCGATTTAATTCGATCTGATTTGTTCTATTCTGAGTTTCTTATAACGCAGTATGAACGAATCGCGTTGTAGGAGGGTTGGCTGTACTAAAATTTAACCCGTTGCACTCGGAGCTATTCTAATTCGAAAACTGAATTTTTCTTCCAGCCTGAAATATTTCCATTTTATATGATTTTCTTAATTTTATCGATATAAAACTGAGATAATACCTCGTACAATATTTCAGTAGTTTACTAAAACATTAAATACAGTTAGTAATTTATTGAATACAAATTTAATAATGCAACAATTATTTTGAATAATGGTATAAGAATTATTAGTGGCGCCTCCGAGTCACCACTCGAGTGCAAAGGGTTAATTAACGTTTGATTTTTAAATTATGTTTCAGGTTACTCAAGCAGGAAATACGATATGTAATTTCAATTCGGCCCTTGGCAAGCAGCCTTACGAATTGCTATTGCTGGGATCTGTATTGAACAACAATAAAGTGAACATTCCCGATGGAAAATTAATAATAAGCGTCCCGAGTGCAGTACATTCTCACAAACCACCTATTACAGGTAAGCATACTCTAATTCTTCACAAAATAATCCAGAATCGATGTTACATAAACATACAACTAAAATTTATAGAAGTCATGAAAGAGTATCTTCCGCATGAGCCAAAGTGTTTAGAAATATTTGCAAGATACTTGCTTCCGAATTGGACAAGCTGGGGACTTGAAGTTTTAAAGTTTCAGCATTTGTCGCTGTATACAGTTATAGAGGAGTCGCAAGAAGCTCAAAATAGTAGCAAAACAGATGTAAATAAATTAAGTAAGTAGAATCAAACACAGTGATACAATAAACATTTCGATGGTAATGTCCTTTCTTTTTATTATTGTCATAAATTAATCGTACATCAACAACAATCGAATTATATCGTTATGAAGTGCCATTTACATGCTCGCCAATCCCATTTTTAACTGTTGTACGATAACCATGTGGATTCTTTGTTTGCCACCTCCAAAAGTCTTCACCTATTTATTAAGAAGATTCTTAGGAAATTGTTGAAATCCATAAGTAAATCATTAATTGACTTACACATCCGTTCGACGGTATACTTGGTCCTCCATCCTAATTCTTTTTCTGCCAAGTCCGTGTTAGCATACGTCGACACTATGTCACCGTCTCTCCTATCTTTTAGAACGTATGGCACCGTTGTTCCCGTCACATTCTCGAAAGTTTTAATTAGTTCAAGCACGGACACACCCTTGCCGGTACCTAAATTGTAGATTTTTAGCCTCAGGTGTCGTTTGTGTAATGCGTTTAGGGCCGCTACGTGACCAGCCGCCAAATCCATTACGTGAATGTAATCACGTATACCTGTGAACAAACGTGAAGTATTCGTACACCTTTTAAAAACGAATAACTTTTTTAAAGTTGGACCGAACAGCTTGAGTTTTTTTCAGGCATTAGAAAGATTAGTTTACTAGCTAAAATGTGTAAATAATTTTTTAAAATTATTATTGGTTGTGCAATTGCGAAGGAAAAAGTAAAGTTATACACATGTATAAAGTTTCATTGAAATCGGTTGACGCGTAAAAAAGCTATGTGCGTATTTATAACATTAGCAAACAAGTATACACGCTTCTGCAAATTGATCTCGCAAAAAAATGTCGAAAGTTACTTGCTAGTATATTCGCACTTTCAGAATTTTTGGAGTCTACGCTCTACCTACCTGTACCATCTCTCGTAGGATAATCGCCGCCAAATATAACAAGTTCAGGCTTATGCCTTAAAGCGACTTGAGCAATGTAAGGCATTAAATTCGTGAACGGTTTCGTAGGATCCTCTCCAATCAAGCCGCTGGGATGAGCACCTACTGGATTGAAGTACCTTAGAGATATGATATTCCAAGTCTGTTGAACAAAAGCGAATCATCTCTTCATTAAGTCGAAAACGAAGAATGATATATCAAATGCAATAGGTTTAAGCGTACCTTCTCGGCTCTGGATATATCCTTAAGCATCTCTTCGATAAAGTACTTTGTCCTGCCATATACGTTTGTAATATTACCAGTCGGATGATCCTCTGTAATTGGAAGTTCTTTCGCTTCTCCGTATACGGTGCAAGAACTGCTGAAGACTAATTGGAAGCATCCAGCAGCTTTCATTACCTGAACAGAACGAGCATACAATTATTATAGATTTGTATGAAAGCTTGTCGAATCAAATTTTACCTCTAGTAAATTGATAGCTCCAATAATATTGTTTCGATAGTAGTGGAGAGGAACTTGCATCGATTCACCGACCGCTTTGATAGCCGCAAAATGGATTACGCAATCTATTTTGTGCTGAAATGTAAAATATTTATTAGTAGACTGTGGATTTTTATGCATTTATAAAGAAATTGGCTGGGTGAAATATAAAACAGTGAAAGATTAGAGAAATCTAATAAGATTGTTATGAAGTTTTCAATGTAAACAATCGGTTAAGGAATGACGTGAATTTTTTTATTAAATTTCTGCTGCCCACAATCGTTGCAAAATATTTATTTGCATAAAGATCCGCAGTCTATTTATTAGTATCGTTAGAGTATCATTTCAAGAATTTCTCAAGTATTTCTCATTGTTGCCGGAGTACCTTATTGAAAACTGTTTCCAGTTTATCTCGGTCGATGAGATCGCAGTTGTAGAAGGTAACTTTCTTCCCTGTTATTTGCTCAACTCTTTTAAGAGCCGCAGAGTCACCGCAACCCTCGGTCACGCTATTAGCAAAATTATCTATCGCTACGACATCGTACCCACTTTCCAAAAGTTCAACGATACAGTGGCTACCGATGTAACCGGCACCGCCGGTCACAAAAATAGTTTTCCAATTGGTGTTCATCCTAGAATCAAAGCAAGATTACCGACATATTATTAAAATTACCCGCGCACATTTTGCTTATAACATTACAATAACTTTTTAAAACAGAAAAACGTGACTCGCCCGTAAAGACGATCTTATGTACGATACGACAAGCACAGGTGCTTCGGACGTTCACCTGTAGTGAACTATGTGGAGTTCAAGGTCGTTAGCACACGTGGTATACTAGTACAATTATGACACGTACAGTTAATTTTTTATTTTCAATACACGCGTCTACGAGCAATATAAAACTTAATTCAATCAAATTTTAATTTCACATAAAATTGTTTCGATTTCACAACTGTAATAATTTCCAAAATTTAACTGAAACGATGATATACTTAAAGAAAAAATTCAGTAAGAAAAAAAACTACTATTGGACATTTTTTATAAAATATAAATTATTCATTCAACATCTGTGTACCTAACGGTATCTTCAAACGCGTGCGATGAATTTTAAATATTTTTGCAGCTAACACAGTAATTCGAACGCTGTACACTTTAATAAAAAAAAACAAAGTTTTTTTCTGTTTCAAGTATACAAATATATTAATGGAGATTTTTGTTTACAATCTATATTTATATTTATAATGAATGTTTACCTCGATAACAAGATTAAAAGCGACAAAATATACGTCGAGTTGGTACAGAAGGATTCGAGGACGCGACCGCGTAATCACTGACTGCCTCCCGACTCCCGACCACTGGCTTCGTCTTCTGGTATAAGAAAGCAAAGTATAGTATATTCGTGGAACGCGACGCATCCCCTCTTCCACAATACCATCATACTAGTCATTGTCGAGGCACACACACTCGGAAACCTCGACCCTCTCGAGTCCTTGCTTTCTGCTGCAACAAGTTCTTCCTTTCACACCGACATCGTCGCACCGTTTGCTTGGCCTCCTCGTGCGATGCCATAGTATGTAATAGCGGTGACGATGGCACACATAGAAAACCCGTAACTGTTACCGGTTGCATCATCTTCGCGATTTGTACAGGACTGACTCATTAAAATCCACTAAACTTAAGTAATCAACGTATTTCATCAAAGATATATCTATTTCTGGACCATCATAAAAATGAGAAAGATGAAAACGCTGGGTAGGCGTTCAGATTAAAGTATTCGCAAAGTTTCCGTTTGCTTTTATTATCTCTACATTGTTCGTTCATTGCGTCGTTAATACTTGAATCAATTTGTGTAGCAACTCCCTTTGTTCCGCATCCAAGTAGGGCCACAGTTCACCTTCCAGTTCTAACAGTGCTTGGTAATCGTGCGATTGAGATGCCAACACTAAAGATTGCAATAACAGCAACTCGTCTTCGCTCATATTGAAATCTGTAATTTTGTTTGTAATAGTTAGGCAGTGGATTTTATGCATTTATCACAAAGAATAAGTAGGTGTAATTTAAAACAGTGACAACATTAGAAGAATTTATAAAATACTGTTATACTATTCTCAACCTATTAAACATATTAAGTAAGAAAACAATTTTTCTATTATAATAATTTATAATCTATGCTATTGTGTGTGTGTGCCAAAATATTCAAGATAAGGCATGTTAGCAACCATGTAATAAACAACGTTCATAAAAAGCCCTACACATTGGACAATTAGAATATGTAAAATGAATAGACCATAGATCTTTGTGCAAAATAAAAATTAAAATATTACTCGCCGATATTTGGAGTTTCTTCTATCCAAGCATACTTCTCGAGAACTTGAGCTAAAGAAGGCGTTAGCCTCTGCGGCGATGGTTGAAGTATAAGTAGCAGTAATACTCTGGTTACTTCGCACCTACGAATAAGAGTAATTACTATACTCCTCCCTATAATGCAACATAATCATTCCTATTGCGTTCTATACCTATGTAGTATGACACTGTAGTTGCCTTTCGCTCCAGTATTGATATAAATCTCGATAAACTCGACGAACTCGTTAAGAATTTGTAAAGCAGATACATAATCTCCTAAACAGATGGTATTTTAATTCGTGTGTTTCGATTAATCGTGATTATTAGACTGCGGATCTTTATGCAATCTATAGGAAAATTGAGTAGATGAAATTCAAAATTGTTGGAAAATTTTCTAGCAGTTTTGACTACTGAAAAACCCCATAAAGGAAGAAATAACATTCAATTTAGTTTCCATTTCTTGCAATCGATGCAGACAACTTTTACCTTACATAAAGATCCGCAGTCTAGTAATCATTTAAACAAATAATTACCTTGTTTAATATGGTAAGACACTAATGTGCTAATGGCTTTCACAGTCGGAAAGATGTCGATAGCTTTACGTAATTGTTGTATACCTGCTGGAGTAGGACCTAGAGCTATCGCCAATTCTAAAGCTAATCCAGCGGACATTGTACTAAATCCTGTTTGATTCTGGCAACGTGCTAGAGCATGACCGAAACAACTTATAGCGGCCTAATAAGAAAGTAATGAAAAGTTCAATATTTTACGATAGGCTGTGTCTGTTTACGAATAGAAAGAATTGTAAACCTGCGTGTTTTCTTGTCCCATGGAAGGACATCCTATATCTTTATCTTTCTTGTTGGCCACAAGAAATTCTCTACCTGCTTTGATCAAAAAATTTAATTCGAATGATACATTATCTAATGTCCCTTGACACCTAGCTGCAGCTAATAAACATAAGCCTGCGTATTGCCATAATTCTTTTTGCTCACATTCTGCAGCCAGGAGTCCTGAAAAGAGGAATATGCTATTGTATACCTTTGATTACGCGTTTACAATTGACATACATATGTACTATTATTAGACTGCGGATTTTCTACATTTGTAACAAAAATTGGTACGTACAATTTAAGAATATCAATGTATTAGTTTCAGTTTAATCAAATAATTAAAACAAGAAATTTTTATTTAACTTCTGTGTCTTGGAACCGACTAGACATTTTTTATTTTGCATAATGATCCACAGTCTAGTTATTAGAAATAGACTGCAGATCTTTATGCATTTATGAAGAAATTCGTTGGGTGAAATATAAAACAGTAAAGGATTAGATAAATTTAAGAAAATTGCAATGTTGTTTTTAATGCAACAAAGTCATTAAGGGATGAAATCAATTTTTATTTTATCCCTGCTTCCCACAATCAATGCAGAACATTTTTATTTTGCATTAAGATCCGCAGTCTAATTATAAATGAAAATGATATAAAATTTACCAAATTGATCGCTTGCTTCAGCAACATTTGGCTTCCTCAAGAATCGTCTAAAACGAAACAAGATCAATAAAGAAAATATGCAACGTGTAACGATATATATATATATATATATTTACTTTTTCAATTTATTCGATATATTGTGATATTTTGTGAGAAAGTCTAATGTATCAGCCATCGTGTATTACAATTTATCAGTCTCTAACTCCGAATCTCTTTGATTCAATTCCTTTCGCCAGCATGGTTGGTTATACAGACGAACGCGACGTCATTCTTTTCCTCGCTGTAAATAAGAACTTTTTAAATAATGACATCTCGATTATATAAGGTAAAAGGCCATATTATGAGACAGATGCTAGAGAAGAACATGATATTTTCAATGATTTTACATAGTTAAAAACATAAAATGCTGCGAATTTTTGCATTATTCCATTCTTTCGTGTTTTCTGAAGTACAAATAATTTTTATAATGTAATTATAACGTTAAAAAATAATTATATGATTGAAAAATAGGAGTAGTGTCCATGTACGTATTATGAGACAGCTTGGATACACCATGTCCCTGGTGTCTCATACTGTATGTCCCTATTTATGGAACAGATAAGAAAATCTAAAAATCACTCTTTTTTCATATTTTAGTTTTTTATTCCTTTTTTAATATATAATATAACAATGTATCTGAAATATTAAATAAACTGTAAAATAAAATAATAAGTATTTAAATAGATTTCTTGCTCGTTAAACCATTCTTTTAGATCTTGCCTTGTTACAGCAGCTCTACTCAAACTTAAGTGCTGTGCAGTTCTAATTGATATATTTTTATGGCGGTTTCTAAACCCTTCGTACCAGTGACGACCTGGACGGTTTTCAATAAACGGTGTTTCTCTCTTCATTGATTATATATATTTTTGAGTACAATCTAATAGATCTGTTTTGTTAACCGGGTAGCCTCTTTCTGCTCGATACAGTATCCAGTTAACAATTTCACGTTCTTCAGCCTCTGTTAGAACAGTTGCTGGTCCAGTTTTCATTTTTTTAACATCTGGATTGTTTTCCCTTCTGGCTAAAGTGGCTACGGGAACTCCATATGCATTGGCAGCTTTCCTGAGAGAAATGCCTGTATCTAATGCTTTAATAGCATTTGTTAAACTTTCAGGAGAATAATTTATTCTCTTAATCTTCTTCTTATTTGAATTGTTGACTAATACAGTAGACTTCTTTTTGACCTTACAATTCACACTTTTCTTTATGGGATTTTTTCCAACTTCTTTCCTGTCTCTCCTTCTTTTAGTTTCTCTAGTACCTGCCATACTTAATACTAAACTTAAATACTAAAAAACTGTACCTAAAACAACTTATTCTAATAAATAAACATAAATTTTAATCTACATTAAAAATATTGTATTTTACACTGACAATATTTTATAGGTTAGGTCTACAATTTTCAACTCAAAACTTTAATACACTTACTTATACGTACGTTGGGAAGAAATAAAAGTCGAATCAGGTAATTAGTAATAGGAAAACGGTAAAAACTTACAATTAAAAACTATTTTCAAGTAAATAACACAGTTACACAAACTTCAAATTGCTGTCTCATAAATCGGCACTAGGCGGGAATCAACAGGTCCATGGAACATGGGACAACCAAATTATTGTACCATAAATACGGACTTCTAAAAGGCTAGTGTACATAATATGAGACAGCTTTATAATTAATAAAATTGCGCCAGAATCCTAATCGTATTTATTTAATTACAATCTACGACTTTTCAGCTTTCGATTAAGTTATTTAACATCTCTTAAAATCATTGAAATTTGTAAATATGCTAAAAACAAAAAGCTAAGTGTATTCGTACTTCAGCTCAGAGTAAGCTAAGTAATTTTATACAAACTTGGAGAGGACACTTCAACTTCATTTTTTCATATTAAATACATTAAATCAACATTAATATTTGTACACATAGAAATTTGAAGGGTTATATTTTTATATAAATATAATTTTATTTAAATTGTGATATGCATATATTTATAATATAATCCCCTTTCATTTTTGTTTTTAATGTTTCATAAATGGGGACATTGTCTCATAATATGGCCTTTTACCTTAGTTGCAGCGTTATATTGATCGAGCGAATCGTTTACACATAACCAAACGAGCTGTTTGTTAAAATGTGAGTTTTGATTGTTCGCATTCGATACCATTTGTCGTTTGAAAAAGATGTTGGTAAATGATAATTACAAAAACTTTGTCTCGAGAATGTAATCTCGCTGTTATTTTACGCGCAATCACGCGCGATCCTCTGCATCGGAGTCGGAGTCGGAGTGTCAGTGTCAGTCAGTGTCGGAGTCACGCTGTATTATACTATTTATACTGCATTATACCACCGGTGATTATACACAGTTAATTTAGTTCCTAATATACCGCTAGATGGCGCTGTTACCGACTGTACTTCTCTGTCGGTAACATTTGGCTAACAGTTTGAACGTTTTTCTGCTGCATAAAATGGCGCTGTACGGACGTTTAGGAAGAGCAAATAATTCGTGCCGGAATTAACATTGCGTCTTATGGGAAAAGCGGTACGAATCATTTGCTGCTGTAATAAATATTCAATGTTTTTCATTTTGCACGAATAAATTATCTTTATTGTATAATACAGACACAGAGGAGTGTACACCCACCGATTTGTTTAGCCCTTGAATAGCAATTTCATTGAATATTTAACTATCCGCGGCCACCTGTCAATAACGCGTGCAGTGCCGCCAGAATCGACCAAAACTGGTCGATTTTTCCTCTCCTCCTTTTCTCCTTTCACTATCCCATTCCAGCGCCATGATCATATACACTGGTCACGTATTAGTATGGTCATCAGAGAGGGGGTAAAATGTATTCCCCTCAATTTCCCCGATCTGGCGGCACTGCTGCAGTGCACAGGTCTCGCCAGGTGTTGCGCATCGCGACGGAGGTGCGTGCTGCATGAAAGGGAGGTTGGTGGGGAAGCAGGAATTTGAGAGGCACCAACCGTTCCCACCCTTGCTATATGCGTTATTAAAAAAAGACATACGAACGAGTACTCTGCGGAGCACGAAAGAATTGTAGCGGGAAGGGAGCGGGACAAGAGAAAGGGGGAAAGGACATATGAGTGGTCAGACTTCTTGCCCCGTTCCCTTCCTGCTACAATTCAAATCTCACTTTGATTTCATATGATTTTTTCAAATACTGTATCTTGAAGCGAAACGGGGCTTGCGAAAGCAACATAACGTACAGCTATTTATACGGATCAAATGTAAATAATTTAAACCGTTTACACGGCTTTTAACGTCGCGTTCATTCAGCAGCAACCGCTACCGTGGCGTTAAATCGAGCGAGATAAGAGCGCATCGTACTTCACGAAAAAAGATAATTTGCACGTCTGTTGTCTTGAACGACTCGCGGCTTTGAAAACTATTATCTGTAACTAATAAATCTGCAAAGGATCTATGTATCTTGGGAAAACGCGAGCGATTCGCTACACTGAATACGGTATGATAAACAAGCGCGCCAAAAATAGCACCGCGAAATATAATCGTCTACCTACCGGAATTCAGGTGAACGAAGGTGGAAACACGCATGTTGTGTATAGCGATGTGGACAGCGATTCTTTTCTTTTTTGAATCGGTCGTTTATGGGTGGTCTAATTCATTCTGAAATGCACTGGAAAAACAAACACATAAATGGATGAAATAAGAATGAGTGGCAGAGAAACGCAGAAAACTGAAATGAAATTTTCCTCTCGTAAGACATTGATAAAGTCTCGGAAAAAGACTTCTTCGGTAGCAACGAACAAGCCTATAGTCTCGCAGTAATTTTTGGCTGATATCGTTTCGACTGTGTTTGATTCATTAATTTTTTTCTCCAGAGAAGTTCAATGATATTGGAACGTCTATAGGTGTACTAATTGATGCGATAAGAATGGATGACAGGAAAACGCGGGAAACCGAGATGTCGGGGAAGGGCAATGTCCTAAGCGGTTTCGGGCGCGGTTCTTCTTAATGAACACGCGGCGATGGGTGCCGGCTTAACCAAAGTGACGCAAAGGGAAGGAAGTGGAAGAAGAAGAGGGCGGGTGGCGTCGTTTAAATTTGGAGCGGCGCGCGCTCGGAAATAGCCGTTTCTTTCCCTCTCTTGTCCTGTGTACGCGATCCTCTGCCCTCGCCCGGTTCCGCGTGGTTCTTTCCGATCTTCCGATCCTCTTCGGCGACGGACAGAACGACCTCTTTGCCAGAAATCGCCGGAAGTGACGCCCCTGCCAATCGAAAGCGTCGCTGCTGAAACAGCACCACACCGAAACAAATGAAAAATTATTTTTTTTACACAGTAGACATATTCGACAAAAAAACTGTGTTGAAAATAAAGAATAAGTAATGGAAACTTAACTGTATTAGTTCGGAGATATGTGTGAAACGGATCTAAAAAGTAACATTCCTGATTCTCGAGAAATTTACGATATTTAACTAATGTGCAACATCGTGATTATAAAATTGCATCTCTCTGGTTCTTATTTTGCGGCAGCATTCGCGTGTGTCGCAAAATTGGTTAATTTTTGGATCTGGCCAAAGACGTTTGGCTCGAAAATCAGCCAATGTCGGGAAAATGAATAAATCGTAGTTTCTGTTGAAAATACAGGGGCCAAGTTTCGGATTTAGGACTGAATCAGCGAATCCAGTTAATTCTTCTTTGGAATGTTCAGTTGAAATTCGCATTGAACTTTGCGTGGCTTGCTCGAAAATGTGACTCTGCCAGTTTAAATGGGACACAGAGAATAATTATTCGCGCAATTTGTGCATAGTTAATAATAGCATAATTTCTAATTCCGAATGTGGACCAGCAACATTATCGAGGGCGAGAATTCTCCTCTCGCGCAATAATGCTGATTCCAAAGTAGATCTCTGCCGAGACTTTAAACTTTAAACGGTGATCACATTTTCAAGCGATGCAGACTCAACGATCAACGTAAATTAGAGAGTGGCAGCTTCCTTGTTACAATACGAAGCCCGGCAGTTGTTGACAAGCGAAAATCGTGCAATGATGTCTGTCGACGTGTCCGACATTACTGCTTAGACCGTGGGGACTGTTGACAGTCGCCTCTACACGGCAATACAGTGAGAATGTGGCAACATTGATATATTTTGGTAATTCTTTTCTAAAGATAAAATTCGACGAAATCTGCAAACCCGAGTTACATCGTTCAAAAATAGTAGAGAAATCTGTGAGTGTAACCTTTTGCCCTTTGAAAGTTCTCGATGATATACATATAATACGAATGTTTCAAGTTCGGTATTAAAAAACGCGATAGGATCCAAGGCACGGTGGGAGCTTGTTACCGTATCTGATTTATTTGCAGACGTCCGACGAAAGCGAGCCCCATCAGGCTCGAAGAATATAAGAAGTAGCGGGCCAAGTGGATCAAACGCGTTTCTGCTTCGAGTAGTAGAAGTTTATCGACAAATCGACTTATTCGTTTCGCAAATTTTTAGAACGAGGACATATTCGAGAAATCATCTGGGAACAGCTTTAAGTATATATCTGAAATTATAGAAGATCGAATGTTCTCTACAATCCACAATCCAGTTATGATTTATGATGCGATCGAATCGGTGGATGAACACGTTCTTTAGTTACGATATAGTTTTCTGGAGTGTCGAATTTCGTTGTTTGAAGAATTTTCGTCGTTTCCTGTTCGTGTTCCGGGTTGGGAAATGTGACCAAGTCCGGTGAGAGGGTTCGATCGATCGGAAGTCGTAAACCGGGACGAAACGCGACTTGTTTGTTTTCCCGACCGGCGGCATTCGGTACGGATTTATGCATTCGTATAATTGGCCAGATGGCTCCCAGTTTTATTTCGGTGACACTAAAATATTACGGTATCCGCTTCCCCGTGTCATTCTACGTCTATTTTTGACCGGCAGAAGCTTCTAGGGGCGTTCGACTCCTCCATTCCATCCCGGCGCGCGGCGCGGCGGGACGAGAGTCTAACTTTCTTCTTCGTTGTCGTTGATGCTCTAACACTCTAACTCTATGATGTCTCCATTCAGAAACGCCGGCCGTCGCATCGCCCTACCATTTGCAATTGTCAGTTAAAAGCGAATTAGTACTCGCAAATGGGAGGATCGCGGCACTAGATCTCGTTGATCCGTGGCTCTGTCATGGCCGAAACTTGACGCTCTTCGAACTCAAAGGACTCCCTCCCTCCCTCCCTCTCTCTTACTCTTGGCGCACGCTATTCCTTTGGAATATGACATCCTAAAGTTCGGTGTTTAAGTTAAACTTCAAAATTTCGGATTCCGCGGAATCATGGACGCACGTCAACGCGGTCGCGTTTGATTAATTCATCTACTTCCTCAACGCCTGAAATTTAGCGCGACGAACGAGCAGAGCACAACGCGCCATTAATCAGCCGTGATGGCTGACATTCTTGTACATACCATCGAAAATATTGAGCATTGTTCTCCTTGAGTTGTTCGTTAATACTGGCCCCCGCGTCTTGTAACTGTGAGTGGATATTAATTATCCGATAAATTGAATTTTCGCGCTATTAATATCCGAGCGTGATTGGACGGGGAGGACACAGTGATGGAACATTTCAATGTGCATGCTGAAAATGGCGAGCTATTGGCGTTACAGATGGTTCTAACATTTTATAAAACGGCCGTTGTCAGAGTTATGTAATCTTTGCACGTTTTATTGCAGCAGCTGACATGTTTTTCGAGTACAATTGTTGCAGGGTTTTAATCCGTTCTTTTACTTTAACCGCGCGCGTAAAGAGACTATCTACGATAGACGAAACAAATCTTTCCACGACAGTCCTCGCCAAACGATCGAAACCAGGAGTTGCAGGAAGATTCGCGAGGCGCTAATGAACAAATAACAAAGTGGTTGAAATACGTTGACGTAGGTACTGGAACGGGCGAGCCTAATTGAAGCGCACCGATGGCAACGCTCCTTTTTCTCCGCGACGAGGCCAAGATTGGTCGCGGTCGTTGCCTATTAATATCGGGGGGTATATTTCAATTAATCCAAATAAATCGGCACGCGACGAGCGCCGGGGCGCGTGCGTCGACAAGAAGAGGAACGGGGAAAAGAGACGGTCGTCGAGGCGCTTGCGCGAAGGGCGTCGCGACGGCCGCCGACGCCTTCGTGAATGAAACCGTCGCAGTCAGTTCGCATCAAGGCGTCCACCCTCGCTTCGACTTTCACGGAGTTTCTAATTACCCGTTCGGGGAAGTCGTCCAGTGACGTTCCACGGGGATAAATCATTGGACCCGAGCGAGTTCCACGCCGTTGTTCGCGAAACTATATCGCAGGTACGTTCCGCGAATTTCAAACTCGGCCGAGATGCAACAGTTTGCCCGCTTGCGCTTTCGAATCTCGCTCGCGACGCTCGCGCCCTTTCGGAGGCTCGTCCGGTGTTGGATATCACTATTAAGGGTTGAAATATTTTCAACGCCCAGGAGTATTCCTTGGATTTGTTCGATAGTAACTATTTATCATCTCGTTCATGAACAAGTATATCAAACTACAAGATAATCGTATACAAATCAAGTATGCAGGAACTAAATCGTAAAATGGGTAAATGGGAAAATAAAAAATAGGACGAATATTCTTATTAACCCTCGAAATAAGAGCAGAAACGAAAATTTCGTGCAAAACGGCTTCTCGATTGCGCTTGTATTATATGTTAAAGAGTTCTCCGCGCATAAATATTCATTGTATTAATTATCTGCGTCAATGTCGCCAACAATCTTCGTTTCAATACACGAAATGACAAATCATTCTTCACCAGCATGTCACAGTGTCGAAAAATTCCTTTTTACAGAAGCCTTAGGAAGGGGGGGGGGTTTCGGGTCGGATTTTTATTAATTGAACCGCGCATAGCATGAATCGTCCGAAGTTTGCTAATCTCCGATGATCTACGATTCCGAAAGCCTCTTCTGCCGTCTCGGACGAGGATTCGGTCCGATCGCTGCGGACAGTGAGTAATTTCGTGTTGACTGGCCAGTTGTGTGGGATAATTGACGAGCGATAGAATCGTTTCGCGAAAGAAGATGCGTACGGACGGGGAACGATGGATGCATTTGCATATTCAATTTATATTCGCGGAGGCTACGCGTGCCGTGATATACGGCGACCCTTTCGTGTTTACGACGTTCATACGTCACAAATATCCGGGATATCGCAACCGGTTCGCTGAAATATCACAATTCCCCAGTGTTCGCTCAGGAATAGACCGAGACCGTAACAGAGAAGCGGGGATAAAAACGATTGCATTTTTACCAGGTTAAATTAAAACGAGGGCTAATTAAATTCGTAATAATCTGGATTGTATTCTCATCGAAAACTGAGAAATTTTCCCAGAACTTTTCGAAACCGCGTTTGTAACTGAAATTCAAATTAAACAGTATTAATATACAATAAATCTGAGCCTAATTTTTCATTTCACATTGATACAATTACATTTGATTGAATGTCCAATAATTTGCAAGTGCCTGGCGGAATATTTTCTGACTGTAATCAGCTTCCAACAGCCTTCTCTCTCTTCGGTTAGCCTTCATTACGAACTCTATGTAAACAGCTGTTATTTTCGCCAACGTAACGTCAATCGAAAATCGTCTTACTTTGAAAACAAACAAACGGCCGATCTGTTTCAAGCTCCGGGGATGTGCGTCCAATTTTGCGTGGCATTTGCAATTATTGTCTTTGGCCTCGTGACGACACCAGGTTTCCGTTCCTGAAACTGTTCGCAGCAAAATTATTCCGATCGGGGACGTCTCGGCGGAGTGTTCCACAGGTCAAAGTTCGCTAAATGCGGCGTAATTCGATCGGATAAGTCAAGCCCGTCGTTAAATGTTCGAACGCGATTCGACGGATTAAACGTCCGCGAATCCGGTTGGATCTGATAATCGAAAATCTGATCGAATTCGCCGGTGGTCTACGGTGGCTGGAGACGGATTCGAAACCGTGTAACTGGCAGCCGCCGCGTCGCGTCGGGATATTTTCTTTCCAGACGATCGCGCGCGCTGACGGAACATATTTGCGATTTCCGCGGGAACGCGCGCCGCGGCGCCAACTCAAACAAACCGAGCGTCGCGGCTGCGAGGAGACGTGCGGCAGGGGTCCGACGGAGAACAAATAATTCAGCCCCTGAGCAAAGCCAGAGTAGAGTCCTTCGGCTCCGACGTTCCATCTCTTCGTTATCAATCCCCGTTCCTGAGAATTCTCTTTAGAGACGTTTTTTTCTAAGCCAAAAGATTCCTGGATAGGTTACGCAAGGTTAATAAATTTATTTTGCAAAAAGAGCGATAAAATTCTTTGGAACGATAAAACACCTTCGCCGGAAGCGCAGCATTAATTGTGACGCGAGAACGGCTCGCACTTTCCTCGCGGGTCAACGTCCACCGAATCGACGCTACGCGACGTGTTAATTAAATTCCAACATCGCAGTGGGCCGCGTACCTCCCGCCTCCCGCCTCTCGCGGTTTCATAATCATTTTAATGTTCCGCTGTCCCTCCGGAAAACGCACACGTCGGCGCAGAAAACAATCCTCACGGGTCCGAGCGTAATGGATTCTGAACGTCGCCGAAAGAACTCCGGTTCGTCAGCGAATTCCCTTATCGTTCTCAATAGGCGCCGCGCCGCGGCCAGCTAATTAACTCGACGCTCGACAACGTCATAGCTCAGCGAGATACCTATCTCGCAATTACGCCAATCCTCTCCCCGTTGGCGTCTTCAATTGTACTAATTTCCAGTAGATCGCAACGCCGCGTCGTGTCGTAGAGCTTTTTAACAAGGAATCGTATATCAGGGCCGAGACATTGGATGATTAGATCAGCGGATCAACGGCCGGCCTCTCTGACGTATGGTATCGCGTTGAACGTGCAAATTAGCGAGCACGGTTCACTGCTAATTGTTTCAACACTCGCTTGCCACCGGGAGAATTGTCAAGCTGAAATACGACCGCTAGCTACTGCGGACCTCCTTCCCGTCGCTCATACTATATTCGACGATTACCACCGCAACAACCATTCGACCACCCTCGGCATCGCTATTACTAATTTCCGGTTACCTTCGCGATCTCGCGAAACCATTTATTGTCGGATTGATCGAAGACGTTCGCGATGTCACGCAGTAGCTGATTAATTAGACCGAATTTTCCTGGTTTTTATTTCGATCGTACTGGAAAACGTCTGTATTAATCGCAAGCTACACCCACATTTGTTCCTTTCGGTAACAATTTGAATTTTCCGAGTTCGATAGGTGCACGAATTAAATAATATTTAAATAAAAAAAAAAGTTTTAATATACCAAGTTTTTTAAACGGACTAAAAAGTATAAAATAATTTTTCGTAGCCCCGTACAGATTCCTAACCCCATATAGATAGTCCTGAAAATTTGTAATCGTGACTTCTCTTTTAATAGCTATGAAAAACTTGTAAGATTTAAAACGGAAAACATGGGGCTCATGCAATAGATAATTGATGCATGAATAGTTTACCTAAATCACTAACAATTTTATTGCACTGCAAATGATATGAACTGTTGTGTGAGTTTTCTCAACGGCCGCTACTCTCTACACTCCTTACTATTATCTTGCGCCCCACGTTTTTCCGTTTTAAATCTTACAAGTATTTGCATAGCTATTAAAAAAGAATTCACTATCACTTTTCTGGACTATCCGTATGGGCTTAGGAATCTGTACGGGGCTAGGAAAAATTATTTTATACTTTTTAGTCCGTTTTAAAAATGTGGTATATTAAAAAAATTTTTTTAGTATAAATATTATTTTCTGCTTTTTAGTCTTGTGTGTGTGAAATTTTTCAATCGATTCTAAACATTTTGATGAGATTATAACAGAGACATGTAGTAAATTTCAGGTTTATTTCAGTTTGGCATATCGAAAACAAACGCGAGCGGTTGCGAGAACGAACAGCGGGCGTTCAGACGGTTTACCACAACGTACGAAAATTCAAACGAACTAAACGTGAGTTGGCACAGTCGGCCCGGGGCGGCGCGCCAATTGTCTATTGGCCGATTGTGGCAACTCTCGTCCAGGTCGCGCTCTGATTGGTCCGTGTTTTTCGTTAATAACTGCTAAACAAAGCCGCGGATAACATTTTTGCAAAGGAAAATGTCGCTTGAAATGGTCTCAGGAACCACCCCCTTTCGGGAAGTTCACAAATTTTGGAACATCCTGTATAGGGTGAGCTTTCAATTTGGAAGACTACTGCTACATTTTCGTATGCGTGGTCGCCCCCGCGCCACCTAATCCTAACTAATTCTGATCGCATAATTCTTGCATTCTATATAGCCGTCATATATCTCGAAAACTAAAATCGTGCGGCGGTAACATGTATAGGAAAAAGTTGTTCAAAACGTAGAAATCTATAACATATCTCAAGATGATCGAAATCTGAGAGGAAACCCTTGTTCTAAATAATTACCAATAAAACTGTTCTGCATCGATCGTAATGTAAAAAATTTGTTACTCCCTTTGGTCCCGTTTGAATAAGTCGTTGCTAGCGCGCATCGATGCATCGATTTTTGTCAAAAACCAAATGTACAGGATAGGTTTTCAAAGTCGTACCTACCGTAGACCCTCGTTCGATGCCGTCATAGAATCGTGAAAGATGAAGCATCTGAAATCCGTGACTTTGCCAGATTCGGTAGATCCAGGGTTAACATCAACCCCGAAGTCCCGGAGTCGTCTTGAGAACAGGTTTGACCAGTTAGCTGCCGGTCAGTTATCTGGACCGAGAGTCATAAAACGCGACTCAGTAATTCCATCAACCGGAAGTGGTGCGTGGCCTGGGTACCGGTCGGATCCGCTTGACAGGAGTTTTCTCGGAAAATCTAATTAAGCGACCGAAAGCGAATGGCATCGGTGCGCGGCCCGACGTCGTCGTTGCTAGGTCCACGCAGGAAGTCGTCCGCGGTCCACGTCCACCGGCCAGCATATTAAAGGTTCATAGCGAGAGCCGCGTGGATATGACTGAGTGTTATATAAGGCGGTCTTAATATAGCGGGAACACTCTCTGGATCCACGCCATGTACCTGGTAGCCGCGAGTGCTGTGCATAACGTATGGACGATGCTTGTAACCGCCGCGCGAGCGTAGAATCGGCCCCCCGAGAAAGAGGAAGGACTCGGATCGTGTGCTACCACGACGAACCCGAAGAAGAGTGGAGACGTGAGGATAAAACGAGACGAGCATGGTAGAAGGCGGGGGATGGCACGGTGAACGCTCGACAGATGCGTGTAATTTACTATCGCATTAGCCCTCGTGTATCTGGGAAAAAGGAAGTCATGCGTGGCCTTCGAGAGAGGAAGTCTCGGAAACGCTCGGATATTAATCCCCCGCGGTTTGGGATTATTAAATTGTAGCACGGGAAGCTGTCGTTTGCATTGTTTTTCAGCCTGTCAGGGATTTTCGCGCGGAAAATCACCAGCCATAAATCGTCAACTTCGGCGCAGCGGCCCGGACTTTCGGGAATGTTTCGCCGAATTTATATTTCGCCGGGCTGGATCACGCACCCTGAAACAAAATACTTGTTTTTTTTTTCTTGGATTGCAAAGGCATACTTTATGTAAGAAAAATACAGATGATTGCGAAACCTCGTAAACAGTTGCAGAATGAGAATTCTCCACCATCATCGTCGAATAAATCCTTGCCATAATGTAGTCTGAAACAATTTTTCGAGAAAACAGCAGAGACAATTAGCACATTTGCTTAGTTTCCCCACTCGTTCCACTGTGGAATTGTATTTGTGTTATAACGATTTTTAATTTATTTTATATGTGATACTTTATTTGATGATTGCAACTGGTTATTGCTAGCGTTCCGATGTCGAGAGAAGTAGAATCAACGAAGTCAAGGCTGCTCGCTTATATACCAGTTCTTTACATTTAAAAATACGCCCTCTCGGCAGATAGAACCCAGTTTTCACTGCGTTATCGAGATTGCAAAATTAGCACGACTACTTACAGAAATGTAGCGTCTATTTTTAGGACTGCTACAGTCGGTCTCGCATTTTTCATTCGGCTACACTTTCAAGCATTGCTATCTCTTCAGTCTTAGACTCGCTTTTACGTAAGCGTGCTGCTATCGTACCCCCCGATAAAGATGCTCGCAACTCACGGAATAATTAGACCTCAGAGGTTTTAGATGCTGGTATTTCGATCTTGTGTCTTTGGTAAATATACAAATTCGATGTTAGCGAAAACGAGGGCACGAAAAACAAATATTCTATATTTCCGATTTGCTTTCGCATCGATGTTCTATAAAAAAGTACGCGGCAAGGTTTCTGGGTGGTGTTTAGACGTCACTCAATACCGATCAACGATCAAGTTATTCTCAGTAGAAACGGCGCGCAATGGTCAGACGTATTATCGTCGATTGTTCACTGTTCACCTGTCTTGTTCGAAACTGTACAAAAATATTGTCTGATATGTGTCAGAGTTCCGTGCAAATATCGTACTTTAGATATTCTGCAAAGATTTTGGGCAAATTGGGAAAACTTCGTACGATTTTTTTATGAATTTGTGCTCTCGGTAGAAACAGTGAATACCGATCAGATCGAATGTCATCAGAATTAGACTTTCGACAAACGGATTAGACTCCCGCTAACTTCGTACAAAAATTTGCACTCCGGTGTTCCGCGAACTGATCAGGCGTCGGAGAACGCGAAGCGGCTTTCGCAAATTCGATTTCACTGAGCATTACGCGAAACCCCGAAGTTTAGGTTAACCGTGCGCACCGCGCGTAAACAGAGTTACGATTAATCCGCTCGCACGGTGACATGTCCTGCAGGACGCGTCGCGTCGACGCTTCGATAAATTTATGATTACGAACTGTCGGGAACTTTCCGGCGGCATTCCTCTGTCACGAGTCGACGGCGTCCTACCAGCAAGTTTTCGCGGTGCCATGATTAATCCTTTCGGCATGGAACTCGGGGAACTCGACTCGCTGCTCCCCTTATCTTTTCCTAGTGAAACTTATCAACCGCCCCGTATCATAAATCTAGCAATAATGGCATACCGACGCGACGGGCAGGTGTGTACCCGATCCTGCCATAATATAGTTAATTTAATTTCTTAATACATCGTGGATGGCAATTTTATAATATTTTATTTTATAAATAATTGTTACAAGTACACAAGCGAGTGACAACATATTTTTTGATAACCGTTTCCTATGACGCGTCACGCCGCGAATATTCACGTACCCAGTAAGGGTGGATTTATAGTGGAGCTGCGAGCATCGATGATAGCGGCGCGGTGAAAAGAAACCAACATTCGTGACAACATTTCGACACATACTAATGAAAAAGTACATATGTATTTTCATTGTTTTTCTTTTTTTTCACCGCACAGCTCACCTCGCTGCTCCACTATAAATCCATACTAAGGTCTCTGCTGCGTCGCGTCGCACAGTGGGTCAAATCGACGCGCTAGCTGTTCATGGGCTAAAAAATCAAAGTCCTCATATCGATTTTTAACCCCTTAACCTACGATTTACTTTCCAAAAATTTTGGCCGAAATGCCCGTAATATTTTAGAAAATAAGTGATAAACACAATATCATTAATCATGTTTGTAGCCATCAGCGCAAGTAGAAATGCCCGGTAATAGACAGACACTCTGGTAATGTAAACAAAACACATTATAAGAAATTGTCTATTAAATTATATTTAAAATTTAGAATACTTTCTACTACATTTCCCACTGGCAAAGAATAATTAATAAAGGATGCATCTTATTTTCTAACACCGGTGATCGTTGATATATAAAATTCCAGCAGGGACACGCGCTTCCGCCTAGCAATGGACGCCTAATTGCGAGGAAAGCGCCAGATAGATGTGCCCGGCAGGCATATTTCACCTGTCAGGGAAACTTGTAGTTACCTAGTTGCATTTAGTGAGTTGGCGGCCGCGTTAATTATATACAAATTATTTTACGTAATTAAGTAGGTGTACGTTGCGAGGGATGCATTTATAATCGAAACGATGATTAAGGACGCCGCGCCGCACCGCGCCGACCTGGTGGCTCTCGTCGGTGAAATCGTAGTCGATGAATACACGGAAACCGTCACCCTCGTCAAGTGCGAATAACAAACCTAAATTTCAGGGAGAGGGGAGGAGAAAAATTCTTTATCCCTCTTTCCACGAACGTGTTTACGGCGCCGACCGCCGCTGTATATTTTTTCGCCCCACTTTCGCCGGAATTTCTGATTTAAGAGTCTTTTTATTTGAACTTCGTCTTAGAACTCTCCTCAAAGGAAATTCTTCGGGAACTCGTTTCATTTCAGAACGGATTTCCTATAGCCTGCTCCTCGCTGACGGCCGAAGCTGTTTCTCACACAGGTTTTCTTCGGAATATAAGAATTAAGCCAACGTTATTAAACTTCTCGGCGCGACGCCGCCGCCGCCGCCGCGGGGATAGACGGTTACTTTTTCTCTACAGAGTGTCAAAATATAATTTCGTTTACCGTTTCCGGTCGTTCTCGTACAATTTTCCAGTGATTCATCGCCACGGTTTGCCGCGTCTCGATTTCTTCCACTTTGTCCCGAAATTGTACGGTGCGGTTTCTATTTCAGAAACCATTAGGAGCGCGCGGAGTTCGCTAACGGTGACAGTACAACCGGCGACGGTTCGCTAAAAATTTCATCGCCCAATAATCCCGAACAATTTGTTGCAACCCGGTGTAATGATCGCGGAAACGTCGCCGCGATTTAATACACGTAAACAAACGGCCTAGAGCGAACGGGCCTTCCCCATGTATTTTCGACTGAACGTATGTGCCAAGATTCCGAACACGATGCTAGAACCTCGCAAATCCGGTGACCGATGAATTGGTGCTCGATGTGGGAAGCGGTTCAAAGCAACAGGTATTCCATTGTTTTAAGTGATCCGGCGCGGCCCGGCGCGGCTTCCGGGCGAATCTGAATGTCCAACCGCGTCTCGAGGACCGTTCCCGTGAAACTTCTGGAATTTGTTACTTCTTCTACGTTTACCACGAATTCTGTGGAAGACTGCTTCCGAAACGTGGCCAATGTTGAAAAACATTCAACAGTCGCTCTTACTTTCCACCGTTTTTCTTATCGAGACATCAAGGTAGATCTCAAACGAGCCTGACAAAATCAGTTGTTTGTGTACGAAAATTGGAAGCTTGTAGAGCACCGTAGAAAATCGTAGTTTCCAGCATAACGGTGAACGAGACAAATACTCTAAAATCGACGGGCTGCGTGCGGATCAAATTCCTTTGTCGTGGTATCGCTGTTACAGTGTTACCTGGTCCCAACGACCAACCGGGTTGCCCGTGTCAAATTGTGAGGCTTCCGGGAAGGGGCTCGCGCACGTGTTCATCGTCACAAATTGGACCACCCACGGCGGTGCCGTGTACATGCGTCATTTCGATAATTGGATCGCACCGCGTTTTCCTTCGACGACGTTTTAGTGGGCCGCGAAGCAGCGTGGACGCGTCTGCACGGCCCGCTCCCTCGTTAGCGTGCGTTCGTTGACACGCGTCGACGAGCGTGCACGCACCAAACGCAGAAATTCGCTTGGCCGAGACTGACCGACGTGACGCGACCCGACGCAAGCTCCCGCTGCCATTGTTGCGGTGGAATTATTGTTGGAACACGTCTACACCTATTACGACTCGTCGTTCTCTGCTTTGTTTGCCCTGACACTTCCCAGAACGGGATTGTGTAACTATGTATTGTAATAATAAAACGCCGACACGGAGCACGTGCATTCGAACGTATAATCGAATGTGCATTTGTACTGGGCGTGGAACTTTCCTATTTGACTATCTTGTGGTAATCCTTTCGGGCCCACAATATGTACACCATCTATGTTATGGACATTGTATTAAATAGGAAAACGTCATTCCTCAAACCTTGATTCCCCTTGCAAGAGTCTCCGCAAACCATTCCTCCGAGACCAATAGCTTACGAATAACATCTGGATATGAATCAGCGCGCGTTGCGCCGGTAGGTTACAAATACCCGGGGTAATGGAACACCATTGGAAACACCGGGCAAGATCGACTAACCGTTTGCAAATATTTCTGTTTCCATCGGCAATATATCATGTGGTGGCGACAACAAGGAGGAGAAGAAGAGAAGGTTTCCAGAATCCCGATGGTACATTTTCACCAGGAGGAGGTTGTCCGAGTGGCAGGAGTGTTGGCCGAGGGTGTGTCTTTTTCCGCTTTGCTGCCGCTGCGATGGAGTCCGCCAGCAAAGGGGAACAGGCCGACCCTCCCGCACCAGCGAAATAATATTCGACGACAGTGATTTATAAGGAACATCGTCGCGCCATGGACCGAAGCAACTTTCTCCCCGATAAATCTCGTCAGGCCGGTAAGTCAGTTTTAAGGTGGCCGACTAGGCGATCGCTTCTTTCGCGCTGGCTACCGTTCAGCCGTTTGTCTCGATCCCCGCTTTTGCTTTTGCTTGGGCGGGGTGCTGTCGTTTGACTCCACTACCACGGATGATTTACAGTCTGACGACGGTGCTGGACCTGGATATTGTCCGATCGGAAGAGGTTACACGCGTTCGTCGCTATCCCAATCGTTCTTTTGGGTCTAACAACGTTGGAAGGCACCGAGTTTGTGTACCGCTTCGTTTCGGACTCGTTGCGCGACTTTAGAGAGGACTGGACACGAGATTTTCCTATAGTTGGAACTGCAGAATTGTTCTCCAAATAAATTTCTTGCGAATAAAAGATACAAACAGTGCTATGGTCTTATTCTAATTTATAATTTATACCGATGAACACTTAGTGTCTATTGATTTAATACTCAAATATTTAGATAAATTCTGACTACCACGGGCACTACGATTCTTATAAAGTAAAATTCATTTCCATTTACAAATTCGATGAAAACTGTGCATTTTTCAAGTCCATTCTGAACATTTATTTATGGGTTAAGAAGAAAGAAAATTTGGAGAATCGATTAGCAGGATTTACGATTGGAAAGAATGTTCTTTCCACTACTATATTCTTTGTAGTCAGGTTATACTTCTGAAAGGCTAGCAAGGACACCATATTGAAACGGCCGCGGAGGCCATCTTGAGCAGCCACCGGACTTCCTACAATACAGCATCCTTGCTCAATAATTCAAATAATCAATTTTAAAATGATCTTTTATAAAATATTTATCCATACATATTATATGTATGTATACATATCGATGCATACCGAACGCTATAATTCATGTTACACGGCATTCCTTGACGTAAGACCGCTGAATATGCAACGTCCTCGTATTCGCAGCACTTTGCTCTTAATAAATGCATTCATTGTGAGTTTCGCGTGCGATCCAAGCCGGCCAGCGTTATTTCGCGCCAGACCGATATTAAATTCATAAATCGGCGACAGTCGCTGATTTATTAAACCCCGGATAGAATTATACCGTGGTGCACCGCGCGGTGATATTTAAAGGCTGCACGCGTTCCCGCGATTTTTTCGTATTTATTGTCGCGTCTCGCGTCTCGCGCCACACGCGATTCGATCTATTTATCACGGCAACGCGGGCCTGACATTGCGACGTATTTGTGCCACGAACAAATCATATTAAGGAAGATCTGCGTCACGGTTAATTTGAAACGAAAGCGAATGCAGCGTGACGGCTGCGAGGCGCCTGCGTTCGTGTTACCAAAAAGTAGAAAACATAAGCCAGTCGTACGCGATAATTGCAGGGATTCGTGATTATTGCACGCCATTATGGCGGTTGACCGTGCGGAGAAACTTGTTCGATTATTCAAATAATTGGCATGCCTAATAGTTCCGCGTTCGATTTGAATCTTGCCATAAACTCTACGGACTTTATATTCTTCGAGAAATTATATTTTACGAGTAGACTGCGGATCCTTATGCAAATTAAATATTGTCTATATTGATTACAAGAAAGGGGAGTTGCATAAAAATTAATTTCTTCTCTTCAAAATATTAATAGATTGTAAATAATCATTCTTCCATGAACGAGACCCAGTGAATGCCGGGCACTTCAAATTTCTAAGATGTTAACGTATGCGATGAATATTTTCACCGTTCGCGAAATTCCAGCTTCGCGGCCTACTTTTTCTGTTTCACCGACTTCCTCCTGCTAACCTAAATCTAATTTGAGCTGCCGCGTTCGGCTTGTTTATCATTCTATTAATACCCACGTGTTTCCTATATCGGCACTCGTCACGTTCGCTAAACCAATGAGAAATTACGCGCAACGGTATTACCGGATCTGAAAACGTTCGCCGCAGGTGTACAAGGTGCACACGTGGCTAGTGGTGTCTTATTAATATACAACGTAACTAGAACAAATCCTAAAAAAAGAAACAGTAAAGATATGATTTAAAACGTAGCATTATGACAATGAATATTTGTTTCTTTATGCGACGCGGCGCGGCTGCCGTGATGAACAATCGACGAGGGTGAAAATATGATGCCCCAAACATAAATTTCAGTCTCGAACAAAAGAACGTTTCCCCAAGCGGTACCCTAAAATCTGGAAGTTATGCGACGTGGTCCGACGTTCGTTTATTATCACGAACAGACTCCGTTTACTTTCTTTAATCCTGTTGCACTTCTCGCGTGAAATTTCTCGCAACGCTGGAAATCCTTCGAAACCAAGACCTTTCTCTACGATGGTGTGTAACTTGATACTTGATATATCAGATTATGAATAAAATTTCACCGACTGAATTAAAGCGAAAATAGTTGAGTGACACGAAAGGATTGTGCGGGCAATTATTTTCAGATTCGCACGAGGGTTGATCGAGGTTTATGGGAACGTTAAATAACGTCGTGCAGGAAAATCGCACACGCGTGTCCTTTCGTTTTCGGTTCGGAGGCAGTATAACGGTCTGTAAACATAGTGTTTAACGCGTTCCGACATTCCAGCCATAAGTAACGCTGTCGACGAACATCGATATAAAGATATTAGTAGGCCGGCCGCGGCCGGCGCGGCGCGGCATCGGGAAAACGAGGATCCGTTTACTCTTCGTGGATTACACGCGTTCGGCGGTTGCATTTGGCACAGATCGCAGTTTGCACAGCTGTTCCCCCTCCACCGTTCTCCGCGAAGACAAAGGCAATCGGATCTCCGGTCGATATCGCCGGGTCGATTCGCGAATCGAGTCTCTATTGCGGGAGGATGATGTCAGCCGCGGGAGGTCTTACAGAAATACATATTATCGGTTACCCTGATCGGTTTAATATCGTAATGGAGAAGCGGCTAGCCGCTGTCGCGAATTTAATGTAATTGAATCGAGACGAGGATGTTTGTTCTTCCGTCCGATGTCTTAGGATGGTTAGGCTAAGCGTGTCGGGGGGGGGTTGGGCCAGACAAGTATGCTGTTAGGATGACGGAAAATAAGTGGACGATCGCCATTCGTGTCCGAGGGATGTTACGATATTATTTGCTGGCTCGGCTGATAAATAACTTCCTCCTTCTGAATTTATGTCTGCTTATGACTGAACATTGATTTATCACGCGCGCTCTAGAGTAAGTACCTACTATTTAGCGCTTCTTGACTCGAATGTTTTTCCTGAGACTGTTGTTTAATGTTTTATTCATTATTATTGAATAATGAACGGATGCTGGTTCAGTCTAATATTAATGCTTGTAATAGCGACAATCTTGAAACAGACGATTCAAGAGCAATTTTTAGAACAAAGTTTCTACATAGTATCCAGATTAATCATTTTTTAAGTATTTATCATAAGATTATTAATTTGCCAAATTTATCATTATGATTAATCATTTTATAGTAGATACAATTTAGAATAGAATGAAGACAAAGTGTAATGTATGTTACAGAATTATGAAAGGATCAAAGAATATTTTACGTGGCCCCTCCTTTAAATTATTGCACACATTTTTATTTTCTAAACAGATCCGCAGTCTAGCGATTATCTGACATAGACAAAAAATCTCCGGAATTGCGTCGAAATGAGCAGATTGAAATAGAAGATCCGACCAAATAAATATTGAACAAAATAGTCGCGGCTATGATCGTAAAAGTAGTTACGAAATCGACACAGCAGTAGAATGCTTGCATCGTGGGGCAGTTACGAGCGGGCGCGGTGATAAAGATAAATATGAATGTAACGCAAGTGTGAAATATAATAATGAGGAAGCTGCAAAGCATAAAGCAGTAGTCGGAAATAGAATTCTGGACGAACCTGCATAATATAGTTCTGAAAACCGTCTGCGTCGCATCGCGAGCAATTCCCACGACGATCTAACGCGTTGCGATGGTACAATGTCTTGCGACGACGAGCTGGGCGTGATGAGAAGTTGAACGCTCGGCGAAATCGCCGACATTTCACTGGCAAGGCGAACACTCGGAGCGTGTTCGCGGAAACTTTGGAATTGCTAGCTCGCGAACCTGAAAACGCCCTCCGACGGCCAGAATTTTTAGCTTCTGGATTCCCTGACGAATTCCGTCTGCGGAATCGACAAATTCTATGAATTAATCTATTTTCTGAATTTTTTAAACGCGACTTTTGTGCTTCAATTTAAAGGGCAACTTGTGGTTGGAGTTTATACAGACAGAAGTTTAGAACAAATGTTAGTAAACGCGAAGGTTGGCACAAGTCTGTGCAATGTCTGACTTCTTTCTGTTGTCCAAATTGGATTTGTTGAAATTGTCAATGTATACATGATCCGCAATTTCTTCTTTCAAAGTGTCCATCTAATGGGAACGAAGCGCTATCCTAGGACCTCCTGAGCAACTACTGTTGACGAGCGTTAAACGATTAAGGAAAGAGTGAAAAAATTTGTTTTACAATTTTTGTTTTACACGAAGAGCGATTACAGGAGTTGGATAAATTAATAGACTCCGTTATTCGAGGAAAGGGGCCGATTTCCTTGGCCGTTGGTATTCCCGAGCGAGCCGACCAGTGTCGATTCAGACACGAGCTCATCCACTCGAGGACAGACTCTGCTCGTTATCCGGCCGGAAGGAGACACATGGCCACCCTCGCCTGACAGAGACCGATGTCGGTGTAAAGCGTTTTGCTTCAGGCCGCGTTCGCCGTCACTCACTTTCACTCTCTTCGCACCGTGTTTCCTTTCGCGAATGCTCGTAAAATATGAGCGGCTTCCGAGTCCCACGCCCGCCCGTTAAAGGCTGATCCTCCGCAGAATTCTGCGGAACCCGTCGTTTGCCACTTCATCATGACAATCCGAGTCGCGGCGCGGATAAGGTCATTAGAATTCTACGTTTCCGGCATCTCGACCTCGCTACGGTATTCCCCTCGTTACAATTTCGCGCACTCGCTGCGAAAGATTTTGCGAGACGTTTTGTTTTCTCAGGTTTTGTTCTCATAAGATTAACAATCCTATGTCAATCTTTGATCACGATTACTCTTTAACTTTATTTTTAATTTAATTAATAACCATATAGATTGTACCTCTCTCCTTATGCAAATCAATGTTTACGCACCTGAACGAGCTTTGAGATCTCGAGCAGGTTTTCAAACACTTAAATGCAAATCCACATATGGATTAACAAATCCTATAAATCGAATTATTGCGAATTCCAACACTCTATATAATAGTATTGACTATTTTAATGGGTCGTTACAAACTTTAAAAAAAAAATTACGCAGTATTAACTCATAATATCAGTACCTTTATACCAATAGTTTTTTTTTCTTTTATGCATGTCCTTTCTTAGTAATTTATGTTAAGTCTTTATTCTATTGTAAATGGACCTCGGTCCGTGCATAATAAATAATAATAATAATAATAATTTAAATTCTCGAAGCCACATTCAGACGCAACTACAGTTTCGATATGCGCGTCTCGGTAAATAACTTCGATGAAAATCGATGATGGAAATTAGCTTATTAATTTGTTCGGAAGCAAAGATCCGCGTGCGATCGTTCGATCCTCGATTTTTCTATGTAAGTTTCTCTCCCGTTGTTTCATGTCGTAGGTAGAATGGCGCGAGTTCTTCGAGCGATCGCTTTCGACGCAGATCGTTGGCGAGCTCAGTCGCGGGTGAAATAGAGCGACAACGCGACAAACTAATTGCATTTCGCTCGGGCCATTCTGAGAGCGGCCTGAACGTTGAATGTCGACGAGCGAGCGGATCTCGTTTATCCCGTCCTCTCGCTCGTCAACGCGAAACCGTCCCTTCCGCGGAACGTGTGTAAATGCATAGACGGCATTCCGTATTCGACAAGTTTACGATCCACTTTATGGACACCGGGGGGTCCGCGAGCGATGGAAACGGCGGGAAGGGTGGAAACGACTACGATCTCGGTCACCGGAAGGTATGAATGCCCCATTAATGTTAACGACATCGGTCGAGTATCACGAGGAATCGTAAAGGAGACAAAGCACACACGTCGGACGTTTCACTACACCTTTTCCCACCACGCCGGTTCAATGAAGATCCTCTGTAGACAGCCGGAAATCCAATTCTATTGTCTTGCCGAACCAGCCCTGTCCACCATTTCTTCAAATCGATATATTCTCATGAAATCAGAAGTTCGCTGACATATTCAACAATTTCTTCAAAAATTGAAGAACTGATTCGTAAACCGTGGTTACAGTACATTAAAAAATATTCACCGACATTACTTGTTCAAGTTTTGTATTATTCATTTAGCTGGACGTCGAACAGAAGGTATAAATAACACCACGAAAATAGTTTTTGACGACTTTCAAACGTCCTTGGTTACCTTTATGATGTTACGAGCCGAGGTTCAGGCAGCTATGCGGGAACCGAGGGTAGTTTGGATTTAGAGATTTTGGGTCAAGGTAGGAAGGGTACACGTGGGACTAGTCAATGTCTATTTCATCACTGGATCGCCTCGTGTGGAACACGGGAGTGGACTAGCCGATGTCTATCTCACCATCGGGTCGCCACTATAAAGGTACACGTAGGACTAGCCGATGTCTATCTCACCATCGGGTCGCCTCGTGTGTGGAATATGGAAAAGTGGACTAGCCGATGTCTATTTCACCACCGGGTCGCACTATATAGGATAGGGTCGTGGTTCCGCTGTCTCGTAACTTATTGATTTGAATAGATACACCTTGAGCGGCAAAGGTGTATCGTCATAGGATACTAGCTGCTGGAAAATCGAAAAGGAATGTGCTTAATGGAAATGAACTCCGAATGGAGTAATACAAATAATATATTTATTATTCTTGATTATAAATGGGAGATACAATGGTTAGTGTAATGTGTCGCGGTTTCACGGACTAACGCTCTCAGTTTTAACGCACCAAGAAATGCGGGAGCGATCTACTACAGAGTGGTCGACAAGGACTTTAACACCCGATCTTGCTCGAAGTGACTTTCGTCATGGAACGATACGTACTGCGCGTATTCACTTGAATCAACCCAACGAATAAGAGGGATCTATGCCCTAATGTAGTACCCAAAATCGAGCCTAAGCAATGGTGGGGGCCACGTGCTACTTCCTATTAGAACTGAATTCTTAGAAATTATGTAACTTGCTGCATCGCTTGCAAGAGCCCCACTATGGTCCAATTTCGAGTGAGCCCTTTGTTCTTAAATAGGCCCTCTGTTTCGACACATATTTCCAGTCGCGTCCGCATACGTAACAATGACAAAAATTTCATAAAATTCAGGCTGAACTAGTTTCGGGTTTAAATATGTTAAAACTGGGCTCGCATCGATGGCTCCAATGAATATTATCATTCGAAAGTATCAAACACGATCTCGATTCGGATGCCTCTATCGTCACACCATATAAATTATATATTACATAGCAAACACGACATTAACGACACGAGCGGCACAAGAGGAATACCGTAGAATCGGCGCGGCACAGTTTACAGCAAGTAGAATCAGCAACCAACGAACAGACAAGTCAGCCGATCCATATTCAGTGGCACAGTTACCCGGTGAAAGTATTGCAGAGTGTAATAATAAATATAGTGTTCGTCACGTGCAATGAGATCGCAAGATTAATGATGTGCATGCGAGATTGCGTTCTGCGGATGCAATGCCAGTGGAATGTGAACGCCAGCTGTTTCCCCGATTCGAAGCCAAATCTATTACGTGCTGAAAAACCTACTGAAATAGCGCTTTACTAAAACCAGCTTCTTCTTGTCGGCATTTTAACTCGCTTGAGATCGAGCAGCAAGAGCAAGCGATCATTTCGAGGAGGCATTTGCGAGTTCGCGGATTAACTTTCGTGACAGATTAGGGGAGCAGAGGCATTCGTGTTCCCCGAGCAAAGTGGCTACGCAAAGTGTACACAATGTTGGTAGAGGCAGCCAATAACTGTCCGAGCGGCGAGACCGCCTTCGAATTCCGCCGATTCCGAGATCGTCGTCGAATTCCACGGGACACCGTAACATAGATCACGCGGCACAGACGGCGAGTCTAATCGAATCTTTAAACGGCGCGGCGCGGCGGCCAGACTCCATATTTACCGACGCTGTTAGCAGACGCCCGCGCTATCAATCATTCCGAGTGCGTAATTAGAGGCACGCGAGTCTCGCCGAGAGGTCTTTTTTCAACGCCCCCGGTCACGGGGCTGCAATTTACTTTGTCGCGACACCGAGAGCCGCACGCAAATGTTATACATTGTTTGGAACCGCGCGTGCTCCACTGTACCACGGCTCTATGCTTTTTTTACGCCTCGTCGTTTCAAAGATGGAGGAGTAGATGAGACGTGCACGTTTTAGGACGCTGGGAGATGTTCCCAGAGCGTCTGCGGTCAAACCGGCGCGGCGCGGCGGCTCAAGTCGCATTCTCGCTTATTACACTGTCCAACAAATTTCAACTTTTTTTATGATTTCAATATACTGTTGGGTCCTTCTCATAGAGTTTTTTGCGCTGATTCCGAATCTGTCCTTAATTTTGCTCCTATACGGCACAGTTTTTGAAAAACATGGCTTTGAAAAAAAAAACATATTTTTCAACTTTAAACAAATATTGTGATGGTATTATAAAAGATATTGAATTGTTCTTTACAGCAAAAGATTCTGTAGACATTCCCGAATACAATGATATCCAATATTAATACATTATGATTGTTTAAACATGTTCGGGAATGTCTACAGAATCTTTTGCTGTAAAGAACAATTCAATATCTTTTATAATAACATCACAATATTTGTTTAAAGTTGAAAAATATGTTTTTTTTTTCAAAGCCATGTTTCTCAAAAACTGTGCGTATAGGAGCAAAATTAAGGACAGATTCGGAATCAGCGCAAAAAACTCTATAAGAAGGACCCAACAGTATATTGAAAACAAATTTGGTGTTGGACAGTGTTATTACCGTCGTGTTAACACGCCCGCGACCGACGCGTATCGCGCAAACACCGAAAATACCTGCAAAGCCGAGCAAAACTATCGTAAAGTTCAAGCTTAACCCTTGGCAGCCCTATGGCGAGCCAGACAAAAACATGTTGGAAAAAGCAGGAACGTTTGTCCGTTTGACGCTTTACGTTCGATTCTTATGCGGAGAAACATTAGCCTAAAGCCTCGTCTCCGCTGTCGAATCTCCTCGTGACGATTGAGAGCCGAGCTGGCGAGCATTTCAGCCGTATCTCTCGAGTGGGATCACAGCGCTAGCCAGTGTGGCACGAGTTCTAAATAACATGTCTATATTGTCGCGAAATAGTCTGTGCAACGGTGTCCTGCCAGAAATTATTCGCCACAGAACGGACTTGTTTGCGACTTCGAGAAGTCACTCGGAGTTTGTCTGCAAGGTGCGGCTGGTATGTTGGTAATAAACGACACCATGAACTGCCCGTGTATGGTCGTTAGCAGTTTCAGAGGCTGTTAGCCGTTACATCCAATTCGCGAATACACGACCCACTTGGAATTTTCCCCGATTTTCAAAGGGAATCTTAAGAGAACTTGACACGTGTCTTTTGATCGTGGCGTGGTTGGCTTTCGGACTTGAACCGATAATTCTACGTCGGCTTAACGCGTTGCGTGCAAGCTTCGGTACAGGGTGTTCGCGTATCACGCTGGCGCTTTCGATACGAGTTAAGTACGGTTTGTGCCTCTGGTCCATTTATGGCCCAGTTATGGCACAGTTATGGCTCGCTCAAGTACTATTCGCTGCTTTTCAAGTGGAGTAAAGGCTGATTTACATTTGCCTTTTAGTTACGGCGTGATCGCGCGTCCTTCTAATGTGTTCATGAAATACGACTGTGTTGCTAATGGATAAATTAATCGTATGTTTATCTCACACAGATGCCGTCGAAGTCTTCCACGCTCGCGATCATTGCTTAGATTTACCAACACAAAGGTATGTACTGTATTAATAACAATTGCAATATCGCTTGCGTTGGAACACAAATCACAGCAATCGGGTAATGCGATCGCTAGACTGCGGCTCTTATGCGTTTATAGCAAAAATTAGTAGCCGCAGTTTAAAACGGTAGGAAGGTTTAAATTATTTCGAAACACCAATGTATTACTTTCAACTAGTTGAAATGATTAAAGTAAAAATCAAATATCTATGGGATTTCTTCAAGGTATTATAAAAACAGGATTCTTCTTTCAAGAAAAGACTGAAAATTTGTCAAGCTTTCCGCGGGCTTGAATTATTCCTCCTGATTACTTAAGACTGAACCCTCATCCGTCCCTAGTGTCAATTTAACATAGTTTTCCTGAAATAAGTTATGCCGTTCCGTTATTTGTGTAGGTAAGTTTTCCCGAAACTTCGTGACTTTCATGTTTTAATGCGAAACACATAACCGAAAAACCCAAAATGTAAATGTTAACTCATCAATTTGAATAAGAAAACATCGAAAAATAACTGTTTACCTTATTATTTCATCGATCTTTTACCACTGTGTCAATTTGACACGGAGGGACTGATTCAGTTCGTGAAATGAGGGACGGATGAGGGTTAAAACCAAGATCAGCTACATACGAACATGCTCTGCAACCAGATCCCCACCGTAAATCACGCGCACGTCCCCTAAATCCTCGAGCGATTTCGCTGATCGCCGGTACATAGAACGCAACGTCTCGTCAATATTTTTAATTGTCGTCGAGTAACTCGACACTCACGGTCCGATGATTTACGAACCGTAAACGCAATTTATCCTGCACTATGTTAGACCAATAATAGACTATAGTACGGCGACAGGATCATCGGATTGTGGCGTTCTTTTCTTTCCTCGTAACAATGATTTACGCGACCTAAATCCGGTTTTCTCGCGTTGCTCGTTCCGTTGCTTCTCGATAACTATTTAACATTATTGCATAACAGTTCCGCGAATTCGTTGATATTCCCCAGAATTCCAGGTTCCATTAAACGCGACAGTTGTGGTAATAGCGTTGATTAAATCACTCGACGACTGTTACCGATACGATAAATCGAATCACATACGGTGCTTATTTATATCGCTTCGAGTGTGCTGCTCTTGGTATGCTATTATTAAATCGGAGCGGTGCGTGGGTCCATTCTGACCCGAATTCGACTCCACTCTTAAAGACAATACTCTAGATATTACAATAATACCCATAAGAGCTACAAACATCAGTTCAAAAATTAATTATCTTTTTATGAGAAGACTCGGTTCCAAGATAACAGCTACTTTTTTATTATTTTATTTTACGTCGCTCCTTCAACTGCTATGGTTATTAAGCGACTATTATATAATATTAAGGCAACAGCTACTGAATCTTTTAGAAGTAAATAATTCTGTTTTTAACGTAAATAGCTACATTATTATCAATATTGCTAATACAGTTATATTAATACAAGGTGTAAAAACCGTGGACCACGTATCCCACGCTAATTCTAGCGAGAAATTGTCTTTTTAGTCCAGTTGCTCGCCACCCAATAAAATCGTATACATATAGTGATGGTGATGAAAATGGGACATATCCTCGCAATCTTTAGTCGAAAATAGTGCTACAACAGCATGTTTACGATCAACGTAAAATGTAGCACAGCATTGTAGATGGTCACAATTATTACACCGGTGTCGCCAGATATCGTGATTCTCGGCTAGCCAAGACCAAAAGAATTCCTTGATCGTCTCGGTCCGAGAGTATCCGACGGTGCGATCTAATTTTATCCGAATTTTCATGGTAACGCCGCCTGTCAAGTGGATGGTATTGTTTTCTTATACGATTCTTTTAATAGTAAACGCATTTTCTCTATTCGCTTCGCTTTCAGAGTAAAAGTAGCCAAACCTTAACTCGTTTGTCACTTTGCTCACTTTTATACTTTGCCTGACAAATCAGATCGTTTGTCTCGCGACTGTCTATTTCGCGTCGGAAAAGAGAGACGTTTCTTTCACGAAAATAGAACCGTCGCAAAGAGAATTTGTACTGTTGTAGACAATTCTGCGAAACGAACGTCAGCTTAAAACGATACACCAGTGAGATACATGTAATATTTATTCTTCTATGAAATCATTTTTCCTGTAAAAAGAACGCCGATGAAAATGGCGACGACGGTTCCTGCGAAGAAGAAAATGACGGACAGCGGAGAGCATTACCGGATCACGGTCCGTCTTGAATGTGATTCTCCGAAACACGAAAATCGAAAGCTCGTAATGTGACCACGTAATTTGCAACGAACACAGGGAAAGCTGCCACGAAATTGACTTTCGCGTCGATGTTACGGCGCCGCACCGTGCTCGTAAAATAACGAAATCAAAGACGGGGATTTACGAGTTCTAAAATTGTTGGAAACTTTGCACCCCTACAGTCGTTATAAATGTACGCTTGTATCGCAGCCGGTATGAAGTACGAACTAAATATGGTCTCGCGCGGCAGCCTCTATCACCGTGGCACCGACGCGGCGCGGCGGAGAACGTTCCGAGTGGCCTTGGAAAAAACCGAAACGAAAAACCAACAATTCTCGCATCAGATTTTTCCTCGAATCTCGTTGTTAATTTTCACAGTCGCGGATAACGTTCTTTCGTTCCTCGGTAAGTATTCTATTTATCTCCTAACATTGCAACCTAATATTTTTTCTGAGGTATTGAGCTATAAGATAAGCATGTTCTATTTTCATTTATTAACTATTTCCCGTTGAACCATCTCGAACCTACCGAAGCAAAGGCGCTGGAGAAGGCGCTTTCTACCCACGCAGCCGATTCTATCGCGATCTATGCTGTTCGGTGGCCGTTTTAAAAGCAAGTCGATTCAGCTACCGCACGGAACCGAAAATACCAGGCGTGCGAGGTAACGGGAGCGTTCCGGATACTTTTCCAGAGCGCCCTAATCGCGTTCCGCGATGGGGTTTTCCCCCATCGGAAGTCGGTGCGAGAAGAAACCGAGATATCCCGCGGACGCGGGAGCAAATGGGGTACATGGAAGTGGCCGGAGAATGTGTCAAAAGTGAATGCCGTTTCACCGAGAAATCTTGCACGCGGTTATTTCCGTCGTGGCCGCCCCCGCCACCCCCGTTCAAACACCCCGACCGTGGTGTGTTCGCGACACACCGCGGCATAAGGGCCCTCATAAATATCGTCCGATGCCTTTGGCCGCGGTTGTCGACGCCGCGCGCCACGCAAGAGGTTGCCTTGGTCTTTCGAGGTGGAACCGCAACCACGCCGTTAGCGTGATCGGGGGTGGGCGACTAGGAGAACCGAACCGGGGATAAGTCGCCGAGAAATGTATAATTCGCACGCGCTTGGGCCGGCCCAATGAGAATTATGACTGGTCGACGGACGAAACACTGGCGGGGTTTGGCTCTCGACGTTTTGGCACGACCTCCGCGTCTTTCGCATTTTTCTTCTCTCCTCGGTCAACGAATTATCCGGTTGGTCGAGGGTGAGCGGCGCGGTGCGGCGTGTCGAAACTTTTCAAATCAAACGAAATTATTCAACTATTTCCACGCCAGCCTGCGAGTTAGCCCTTTGCACTCGGAGCTATTTTCACTACGGAGTACGGAGTTCGGGGATTTTATCGGAGCCAGACGGTTCGATGTCGGAACACTTTATTTGCAGTTTGATTTGCAGTAGCAATTCTATTGTTCCAGCTTTAAACGAAATTCAAGAAGAAGAAAAGTATTATTTCACGTATTGTAACGCCGTTTAAAATTCTTTATTCGGTACTTAATCTTTGGCGGTTCCTCGCTGGGTTTTCGCTTGCCACCTTTGCTCGCGGCGAAAATACCCAACACCCAACACCCAACCATAACAAATGTACCGAGTTTGGCGTGTCTCACCTACTGCCGACTTCAGCTGTCGAGCTCGGCGCCGAGACCCAGGTGAACGTCCCAAACGTCAACACTGTGGCAGCCTAACGCTTGTTTGTTACACGCGTGTGGTTCATCCTTCAAATATTCCCAACCTATGTCAATTCCTGTTTTCTTTTTTTTGTGCTAGCGGCTACTCAGCGCTGTTTCCCCTAATCGCAATTTCAAATTCCCCATTCGAATTTTCGAAAACTCGAACGATAACGCCCCTTCTGTCCACGTTTTCGTTCGGGAACCGCTGAACGATTAACGTGGACGCCTTCTCGGCGGGCCTTCGCGTCTTCGAAACGATCCCGGAACGAAAGAAATCTTCTTTGAACGTGGTGGCCAAATGACGCCAGCAAAGGGGGAGGAGTTCTGAGAGTGTTCCGCAGACGATTACGCCTCTGATGTAATTTATTGCGCGGGAAAGCGGCGTGCGGTCCCGTCGTAACACGAGAACGAAGGAAAATTCGCGCCAGCTTCGCCGATGGGATTAATATGGAAACTGTCGAGCGACAGCGCGTCGACTCGCGCGATATTTGACACGTCTGTCGATTTATGCTCTCAACACACGAATGAACCAGACGGGCTTCCTGTTGGGCCGCCCATCCCCGCGCCTGTTACAGTATTTAGTACAAGCGGGCGCGCAGCAATATTCTATCGCGTATTTACGTTCTAGAAATATTTTATTGGTGCTTGTACTGCTATATCTATCAGGTGTATGCGAAAGTGTTGATCTTTTTCAATCGTTCAGGCATAGCGACCAGACTACGGATTTTATAAACTTATGATAAAAAAGAATGCATCAAAAATGCACAACGGTACAATCATTTAAAGAATTTAAAAATGCTGTTGTATTATTTTCAGCTCCTCTATTTTGCGATTAATACAGATAACTTTTATATTGCATAAAAATACGTGTCGCAAGCGCACACGTCAGCGTGTAAAGAAAAACGCGAGCGAACGCACCTAACCGTGCGTGTGGTCGTTCCGTGCTAATCCTTCGGATTTGTAGGAGATCAGCGGAAGAGGATCTGCCAGTTATTGGCGCGACCGGTTACCGGTTATTGCCAGGAAATATATCGGACATCGTGAGGAGCAGTTGGCCGATGGCGCGGCCACGCCGCGGCGATCTTGAAATATGAATTTACCGCGATGGTGGACGCGTTTCCCGCATGCCGTTCCACGGCAATTTCTAAACCGTGTGCAAATCCGCAGGAAGTTGACGCGTGGGTGTACGCACGACCCGTGACGACGCGCGACGTCCGCTTTTGGCAATGTTCCAGCGCGCGTTTCTACCAACGCAACGGAAAGCTTTTTTCCGAGGAAATGGAGTGTTTCGATCCGACGATTACGAGCATCTCGCTCGTCGATCGATAAATCGATCGGCAGATTCGTTCTCCGACGTTTTGCTGGAAGTTACTTGCAGAGTTTCGAGTGGATCGACGCGCGACGCGACAGTTCGAATATGTCTACTCTTCTGCGCTTCTTACTACACTATATTTTTATGTAAACGAAATGGATAACATAAACAAAAGATTATAGTATTCCGAATCTCCGTAGCAAGTTCAACTTGATATTTTCTAGCAACGATCCGATGAGTAATCGCGTGGAAACATACTATTACGAGTGGACCATTTAAAAATATGATAGTTGTATTCGAAGAGGAATAATATAATGTGGAAATGATGTAGGTTCTGTGAAACATGTATCCCACGGAACTTGAGAGTTACTTAATGTTTCGAAGGAGGAGAACAATGCTTCAGGCTACCGAGAATAGACGAGGAAACACGAGATATGGTTGAATGGAATCAACACCGGGTACCGTTGTATCAACCGCACGCATACCGAGTTCTTGAGTGGTTTTCGGCACACAGAATTCGTAAATATTTCGCCGACAGGCTAAAATAAAGCCTCTCGCGGAATGCATAGGGCCTTGTTCGCTTCGTTGGCTGATTCATCGATTGTTATACTCGAAAACGAGCACTCCTTCCCTGGTACATTTCCTACGTTTACTTCGAAATGCTCTCACGTAAGCTCGAGAATACGATAATAACTCGATCTATAAATACCCAGGAGAAAAATACTAATTCACTTTTTAATCACGGGGCTTCGTTAAATCAACAAGTTGTGGAAACTGGAGAAATCATTCAGCTTTACGTATCTAGCTACATACTTCAAGGTTAAAAACCATCTTATGTAATAAGAACGATGTTTTCGAGAAATATAATTATTTCTAAGTGTAAGAAATAACAGTACACTGTAAGCATGATTTTTCTATTCTTTCCAGTTTATAGGTTTGCACGATCGCATAATTGCTAATCAGTCTGACAATGAGATAGAAAATTGGAGACACGTCGAAGAAATAAGATCGCAAAGAATGTCTGAGGCATCCATTTTTTTCTCAACCGTAAAGCATTACGATTTGTTAAATAAATTCCATTGAAATGTACTTCCGGTTCTCGGCGCTCGTTAATTCAGTAAAGGAAGCAATTAAATCGCGGCATTTAAGAACGCGAGAAAACACGTCATTAACGAGGCCGTTTCAAGAACGCAAACGCGAACGTTCACGCGGCTGCGGCTGAAAAGAAAGAAAATGCCACGCGGCGCGGCGTACTACACGATAACGAATATTTCCATAAATTATGGGAAGAAATTTGTTTTTGGTCGCGAATTTTATCTCGAGTGCAAGCGAAACACGCGCGCACACGGAAGGCGACTTGAAAACGGATCAAATTCTATCTCGTTCCGCTCTGTTGTACGCTTAATCGCGAATTAAATCGATCCCTGGAGACTCTATTCCCGAGGCTTTCCGGAGAGTACGACACCCTTAATAACGGAAAGACATGTTTGATCGATACCTGGTTCGAATTGCTGTTGTACTTAATTCTTAGCAACTTGTACGCCTCCGTAAATGTGATGCGGTAAATCCAGCTGGCGAGAATGGCATGCGATTCCGCCATTATGGAACCGTCACGTTAATAGGACACCCGAATCGCAGCTACGAATTTTGGTGAACTGGAGTTTCCGCTAGAAAAATTTACTTGATTGATTAAAAAAAGGTAAGTAGACATATATATCTACCTGATTCGCTTCTATGTGTGTTGTCGCGAATATCTTTTGAATATCATGCGTTAACAATTTGTTAATTACTCTAAACATGATTCAACATCGCGCGTCATCAGCGTCCGAAGTCTAATCTTTGAATCGTTTTGTAAATGGTGGGGAGTGGGGAGTATACGCGGGATGAGCGTGTTCGCGGTGGCGCCATCTGGGATATAGCAGATTCCAGTACATATTCGACAGCAGTAGAAACGTATTATAATTATAGAATGTAGAATGGCAGTTACACGCAGACAGGCAGAAGTCTGTTTATGTTTATTTACGTTCTGTCAGGAATTAGGAACAGGAACTAATAGCAGAGAGGATATGCTAATAGTAATTATATATATGTATATATGTATATAGGGTTGTTGGAGGTAGTTGCACCTAGATAGTGTAGATGTCGCGTCCAGATCGTCAATGGATGGCCAATGGCGCATGCAATTAGAAGAAGCGCGTTCGCGGAAGCGCCATCTGGGATCGTAGCTTCCGGTATCGAGCAGCAGTAGAATGGCAGTTGCGCGCAAAAGTCTGTTTATTTACGTACTGTCAATGATTAATTGATCGCGAAGCGTTGTCCACGAGCGATATCTGCTGAGCGAGCGTTGTAGCAGTGGGTTCGGGATGGTGCTCGTGTGACAGATCGTGGAAACAGTGAACAGGACTCGGTGGAAATGTGGTGATCGCAGACGGGCGCACACGGCTTTCGTCTGGCTGTCGTCATTGTCGTTCTAACCTAATTCTCCCGAAACATTCTACCCATCGTTCTGGAATTTTCCGACGGCTGTCAACGTTTGTTTGCCAACAGTGATTCGGCACGATGCCATGTTCCCGCGAGCATTGAACACAGAAACGTGTAAAACAGTGAGCATGGCTGACGAGGTGCTGCCGGCGAGTTTGGAGAAGCTCGAAATTGATCGACTCTCGACGAGCTGTCCCCAGTAAGCAATCCACCGCCAGAACCGAATGCTCGGCTATAGTTCTTGCTCTTCGATGCCAGTGATCATTCGAAGCGCCTGTTCCCTCGCAAACGGGTTCGGAACGCGTTCGACGTGTCGCACAAGCGATTCTGCGACTCAACCCCTTTCCGCGCGCGCGGTCAAGGTCTCCGATTAACGTTACCTCGTTTTGCTCAAGTACGTGACCATCTCTTTCCTTTCCTCCCTCTCCTTCTCTCTCTTTCTCGCGCTCTCCGTCGCCGTTTCGTGTCTTTGTTTACATCGCGCGTGACTTGGATTTATCAAAGTAAGCAACCGCTCGCCAGCATACATTCCAACGACCGACGTCTCTTGCTCGCGCTCGCGGTGTCGACGCAACGACCCGACTACAGGGTTAACCGTGATCCGTAAGGGAATCGATATGTTTACATGCTAGCAGCGAGTTCGATAAAAACCGTTACGATACGCCGCGAGTGGCAAGTCGCGAGTCGTTCCTCTCGAACGATCGCGAAACGCAGCGACACGACGCGACGTCGATACTCGATAGTGTTAGCGTCGTGACAGTGTTATTTACGTTTTGACGGATGTTTAATCGATCGAACGTGGGTGATCGGAAGACTGTTCGAACCGCGAGTTTCCTTGGTTTCGCGTGGTTGCATAAGCGACAAACTCGGCTGATATTTACCAATATTCGACCCAAGGCAGTTTGCCAGGAGCGATGAATCATCATTGGATAATATCGAACGATGCTCTTATCACGGTTCCGTTGACTATTACTAAATACATTGTCCGATTAGTATTATGTAGCTATCACATCCGTACACTGATATTATTTTGTTTGTGTTTACCGAGACTGTTGCTGCTACTCGCCAGTGATAGTAATCGTGATCGTTGCTTTTTGTTGTTTCAGTTTAACGACCACTGACAAAGCAAAGTCGCCGAACCCGTTTAGAAGTACAAGTAAAAGTGTTGGGTCTGATTGTAGTTACTTATTTCAAAGGAGATCGATGCCCGGTAGGCCAAGTTTATCTGAAATCAGCCCGAGAGGCGTGAAAAGCACAACGAACTTCAAACCTTCGAAGAACGAAAGAGTACTCGATAAGAATAAGAACTCGATAATCAAAGAGGCTGTCTTAAAATTAAACGACACTGATGCTACTTGTCTTAGCGATAGTCCAATGAGTACACTGTTAAAGGGGACTTGTAAATGTAGCGATGCATGGAAGAACAAGAAGGTTTTCGGTCATTGGTCCGTCGCGAAAGACTTTAAAACTCTGAACATTAATCAGGAGAATAGGCAGGCTAAGGACGACACTAGCATCCAAGATAATTACCAAGCGTGTAGTTTCCTACGTGCGCGTAGCAATACGATGCCCAGTTTGAAAAGAGGGCCTGGTCCTGGCAGAGGTAGCAGCGGTACCAGCCAGTCGGAGTCCAGTGGTTCGACCAGTCAACCTTCCAGTTCGAACACGTGTTCTGTACAAGCGAGAATGTCTCCGCCTTCGTGCGACGTCACCATCGATGAACTTGCCAGTTACTTCGAGGAGTTTGTTCATATCCCAAAGAAGATGTCGCACATGGCAGAAATGATGTATATTTAATTCTAATGTACCGAGTTACTGGCAGATTTCTTATACGGTTCTTCGAGGACTAGCGTGCGGCGTTCGTGTACGAGAGACGTGTCTAAATACTATATGTTTGCTACGAGAAACCAATTCAATTTGGTACCTAAATTATACATAATATAAAATAGAAAATCTTCAAACAAAAAAAATAACAAAAAGAAAGAAAAAACGAGAAAAAGCGTCTGCATCTTTGTAGAAAGTATTCAAAGAATGAAATAACATTTAAATGATTCGATGTCGATATCGTCTCAAACAACGTGATAACAAAGACAAGAAACATGAAGATAATAAAACACGATGTACGGCTTTGTTTTGTTTTCCTAAAAATCGTTTGTGTCCGACTAATCAGTTAGCTATTACGTACAGAAAAAAAAATTAAATTTAATATCTTTATTTACAAATTTTTGTATTACGAGATGAGAGATTGGTATTAGAGAATAAATTTCTTCAAATTAATTCATTTGTATCATTCAAATTCCCAGTCTTCCGCTGCTGATCACACGTGAAGGTCGTTTTTTCAAGGTCATCAACATCTTACGTCTTCGTATGATACATAATATATTTATATCTGCATAGGCTTACGATACTTAATACAATGATACAAAGTAACCGTTAAATTACTTAATGATAATAAGCTTTGGTACGTAAACAATGACGATATATTGATCCGTATTCTTCTTCTTTTACTTTTTTTTTCTTTACTTTAGGTACGAGTGTGAACCATGTTGACGCGCTGTGTACTGTGAGAAACCTTCGAAGAAAGCCTAAAACTGCGTTAAAAAATATCCATCTATTTGGTGTGCGCATCACGTGACGACTGTTCGGTTTTTCTTTTCATCATCATCATCATCCATAGTCTTCTTTCTTTTTTTTCTCTCTCTCGCTCTCTCTCCGTTTATTTTCAACATCTACTACGAACGGTATTATTTAGCAGCTTCTCCGGTACGACGAATGATTTCGTGGTAGCCCCGCGCAACACTCAAACTCTGTATCAAAACATGAGGTCTGTCGCTATATCACAGATTTAGTAAAATTTCATTTGAACGGAGCCACGACGAAACGGATGATTTTTAATTAAAAGGAAAAGAAAAAAAACGAAAGGGAAATGATTAAGAGCGCGAACGCGCGTTCGCCACCAAGAGAAACCGAAAAGAACATGTTCGTGTTGGTCGTTGCGCTCGAAACTTGTCTCCGAGCCGAGAGATGCGGTGTTTTTTCGACAATAAAGGGATGGAAAAAGGGATCGATCTCTGGCGATCTAGACGCTCAATCAAACGGATTGTTATTACTCGATGTACCTAACAATGGAAACGAAGCTGTGCCTAAATATACAAGTCACAATGCAATGATTGGTGTTGTTAATAATAACCGTACAACGCATGCCAATAGAACCGAAAGTGTCGTATGCGAAAGATTAGAAACGATACGGCCGATCGGACCGGTAAAAATAGATTTTGCCCGATAAAAGTAGTAAAAATACAGTCGAAGTTATCGCAAAGTGCTACTAGATCGATAATTGAGACGGCAAACATTCATAGACTACGAAACTTCCAGTCTGGATCATTATAATTCTATCAACTTGGCATTGAGAGAGGTGTGCAAACTATTGAACAGGTTTTCTCGCGCCACTCTCCCGTAGAAATTTCATTCTCGACAAACTATTATTCTCCGTTAGCGCCCAACGACTCGAGCCAAAACAATAGAGATACGACAATAGTTAAATAGCGTATGTACGACCTGCGAGATTTAAATAAAACGGAACAGTTTTTGTCCCTCGCCGGTTGTATAATCTGACAATCAGACCAATAATTTGCATACCTCTGTGTATTTCTGATAACGAATGGTAGACAAGCATTGAAGAAAAAGTAATAGCTTTACATACGTGCGCAAACCAGCGTATTAAATATACTTTGGACTACCGGACGCATTACGATGATACCATTAGCAACAGGTTCTTTCGTCATCGGAACGCATGTCTGTCGCGCAGCATTTGGAACGCGGCGCGGCGTCTCCCGACGTGCAGTTCAATTTCGATATTGAAAACAACCGCTGAAAACCTAGAAATTTGCTTCTTCTTCTTCTTCTACCGCGAAAAAACTGTTCCCGTTCGAATATGATAAGAGATTGTGCCCGCCTAAGGTTTGTATTCAAATATCGACGAACAGATAATGATTCAACAGGCACGTGCAATAGAAATTTCACAACAGCTTTCTGTCTTGTAATACTAACACCGTACTCTCGATGGAAGAGACACGCGGTCGTAAAATCGATCGGGAGCAAAGCTCTCGTGTTTCAGACGTTTCAACGAACAAATTACCAGCTAAAGATTTCATTATTTCTTTTTTGTTTTTCCATACGCACAGGAAAGAAAGAAAAGATTTTAATCTTCCGACTATTAAAAACACCAAGATGGTTGGTCACCAAGATTGTCATTTCGAATCAAAGTATATGTACATTTTACGACCACATAGCGTCGTTTCCAGCGACTACAGTTAAGTTATCGATTCGAACAGATTGTGGAAAATTCATGTCTGGTATAGTCGTCGAATACATTCGAATACAGCTGTTTCCGTTTTCTCTAAACGATATCAGTCTCTAGGTCCAGTGGAAAAGGCCACACGCGATGCCCTAACCAGTTATAACATTTAAATATACCACTCTCTTACGTTTTGCTCGGGTAAAATGATCTATGGGGACAGTGACACTCGATACAGAGAAATCAAACGATACTTTCCGCCCAGCTGGACGGGCGAATAAACACGCTTGGTGGTGTTCGAACGGACTCGGACGAGTCCGCTGAAAGCGAATCTTTGCTTCCGGTCTACCGAACCTATGGCGACAACATGATTAGTTTAGCGAGATACATACCTCGAAGAGTGACCGTTCTCCGTGCAAGAGAAACACAACAACATTTTGATCGGTATAAAACGCTCATTAGAAAAAGTTTTTACTGGACGTAATACAGCTACTCTCTAAACTCTAAACGCTACGTAAACATGATGCTTTTCCACGTGCACTCACCGCGTCGTATTATATAGAATAGAATAAATTAGTCAACTCACACAACGAAGGTATGGCGTTCGCCCTGCTAATCAAAGTCATACTTTATATATATAAAGTCTGCAATATAATGTCGAGTTCGCGACGAGTCCCAATGAACGTAAGCTGTTTAAATGCGTTACACTGACACGGTATCCACGATATATCGATGTATCTTGGGACGTTTGCGGTCAGAACTACGATAGACGAAAGAACCTGGTTGCTCGAGGTGACTTCTCATCGATAATATAATACAATGCCTTGGCCACAGAAATTATCGCTGATATTAACACATAAAAGTTCAATCTCGGACGTGTTCGAATTCTATCGTTATTTCATTAACAATTTCTTGAAATGTTGTGAACTGTGATATTCTATTTCTTCAACATGTACAGAATTATCCAGTTTGATGAATTGCTATTTAAAAAAATCCGCGGCTTCGGGCAACCAAGATCTCCCATCTCATAGATACTCACACTAGTCAGGTTTGCCAGGTGCACTCTGCTTCTTAAATGTGACCAAGCGAGAACGCTTCTATTGAGCAATGTTTTACGGGGCGTCTGAAGAGCGCGACATTTTATTGCTGTTCTCTTACTGTCACGGCAAAATGCGCGTGAAAAATGAAAATAATACCGCACAGACACTGTGTAACAATTCACTACACACGCGTAATCTCTCTTTCTCTCGTTTCGCACGCTATCTCCCTGTCATTCATCCATTCTCTCAGTCTCTCGCGCTCGCTCCCTCGCTTTAATCAATTGTTTTTTTTTCTTACTCGTTTAAACGTTAATATCTAAAGTGTCATAATGGCTCATCGTGTAATTTTCTTCGTCTTGAAATCGTGACAATAGTTGAATGTACGTCTAGGGACTTACGTCTAACGATACGTTCCACGGGGGACGACCATGACGACAACAACGATGTCCTCGGAATCGAAACTGGGATCGAGATATCCACGTTAGAAAATGAAAGATTCGCACGATTGCGCGTTTCACACCCCGAGGAGACTTATTCTCTCTTTTTTGCTCATTTCCTTTTTCTCTCGCTTTACATTTACCACGCGGCCTACCGTCTAGACACTATCCTAAAACCTGTCGTTCTTTGCGTGTTTAGTAGAAAATTTACAATCTTTTCGCTTTGTACGAGAAACATCGATGACCGAGATTATTCGTCTCGTTCGACCGGCAGCTGCTCCGTTCCGGTCCACGGAGACTTTTCCTCCGAAACACAGACGAGAAACGACAGTTCGACTTTGTTTTTGCGTTCTTTTGCAGGCTTCGATCACAGTAGAAAATAATAATACGTATATTACAGAAACGTATCGTCGTGCGGTGCTTTCGAATCGTGTATTTGCAAATGCACCGTTCACAGAACAAAACTACACCGAAAAAACAGTTCCCCTACTGTTGTTTTTCCCTACTCTTCGTCCCTTTATCTTTTCGTTTGCTTGTTCATCTACGTAGAAAACGTATCAATCTCTCGTATAAAATATTGTTCTACGCGACGGTGCGCCGTTCGAAAATTAAACGATAAGGTCGCTGCTACACTCTACACATTACCGTAGAACGTGATTGCGTTCTATCACCGATTTGTGCGTCCGATGGACCGTTCGCAATTGAAACTTTTCGATCCTCGAGGATCGGACTTTAATCGCGTTACGATAAAAAGAGGAAAGAAAACACGGTTTTTGTATTTTTTCTTTTTTCGGATCCTAGGAAAGGTCGGTTCGCGACCGATTCGAGATCAACGAGAACGCTCCTTCTTTTTTCTCGCGCTACGATCGTACATCGACGGACTAATTATTACATCGGTTACATCTTCTATCATGTAAGGATTCTACTCTTAGATCTCGACGGGTCTCCGGTCTCGTCTACTCTCTAAAACACGCATCTCCTCTCCCCTCGTACGGTAATCGGTACGTACCGCCATCGCCGATTATACTTTCTCAGCCCCTCGAAAATTGTGAAAATGCTTACTTTTTTAAGTATCTCGAACGACGAACGATTTTCGTTTAAACCTTAAATAGATACTGGATACGGGTAGAGATTCTATTAATCTTATTATCAGTCGTCTGACTCCGGTATCAGTCGGCAGTTATTTACGATTGGTCACAAATTTTCATTTTATCCTCTTTTCTTTCCTTTTTTTTTGTTTCCGTTCGATATTCATAGTTCCATGGCACACCAAGATCTCAATCCCGTCTTGAGACGCTCACGCAATTTCAAAAACTTCCGGAATAGAAAGAAAAAAAGAACACTTATTGTTATTATACTTCGCGAACACCATGGAGGAGATATTTTGGCAGCGTTTTGTAACAACGATTGCTTCGAGAAATCTGGTAACGTTCAGAAAAATTCCTGGTCGCCAATCTGCGTTTTCGCAGTGTTCCATTTCTTCTTCTCCGATTTTTTCGCACGATTCTACGCACTCTGTCATTCCGTTTCGTTTTTTCTCTCCTTTCGTTTCTATTACGTTTGTTTTTTTTCTGTTTTTTGTTTTTTCGTTTCGTTTTTTGGAATTCTCGGAGAGCGTATCTCCTCGGTCGGAGGCTCTTTAGCAGTAAATACCATAAAACTCCATGGCACAGTTAATGTGCGCTGGGTGGAAATGACCGTGCGGCATCATGTGACTCGGCATGTGAGCTGTGTATCAGTCCATTGGCGGCTCGAGATACGGTATTTCGCTAGTGACGTTAAATGACTCGAAATAGTGATTCAGGAACTCGAACGTGGGTCGCTTCTCGGGACTGGCGTCCCAGCATTGCAACATCAATCGATAAATGCTGTCCGGCAGCGGGTGATTCAGTGGTTTTGGCATTCGGTAGCCCTTGTTTATCTGCTCTATTACCTCGCGACCCTGCATACCTGCGAAACAAGCCAAAATCAATCGTCAACTTCAAACAATTAACATTTTAAATCCATATTAATTAAGATTTTACCCACCGGGATAAGGAACTTGGCCATAAGTGAAGAGCTCCATCAGCAGTATGCCGTAGGACCAGACGTCGCTCTTGATGCTGAATCTGCCATAGACGATGGCCTCCGGAGCCGTCCACCTGACAGGGAATCTGCTACCTTGCTTGGGACAGTACTCGTCGTCCTCGATCGCCCTGGCAAGGCCAAAGTCGCATATCTTTGCCTTGTTCTTCTCTCCTATAAGCACGTTCCTCGCCGCCAGGTCTCTGTGTATCAGCTGCTTGCTCTCTAGGTGTTCCATTCCAGATGCCACCTGTGCCGCTATGTAGATCAGGTCCTCGAACTGCATGTACTTTCCGTCTCCCGTTCTCAGGAAGTCCAGCAAGCTACCGTTACACATGTATTCCTGCACGATGTAGATCGGTTCCTCCTTCGAGCAGATTGCGTACAACGCCACCAGGTGTCTATGCCGGAACTGTTTCATGATCGCCGCTTCCTGGAGGAATGCTTCTGTGGACATAGTCCCGGGTCGCAACGTTTTCACAGCCACTTCGATCTTGTTCCTCCACTTGCCGTAATACACCTCGCCGAAGTTGCCGTGGCCCAGTTTGCGGATCAGCTGGATCTCGTTCCTGTTGATCTCCCACTTGTCGCGCAGCTCCGGACCGAGGTCCCACATGTCCGGCTGGGGCTTCGGACAGGGTTTCGAGAGCACATGGCAGAGACCCAACGCGTTCTCTGAAAGATCATCATTTTATTTAGCACAATCTCACCCGCGCGGACTACTGTGATCCTCTTATCAGGATTTGCTTCTTTGTAGTAATCAAATACGAGCTGGTATTAACCTCACTGATGCAAGAGGTATCTACTCTAACAATAAGCTGAATAATGTACGATGCGGATCTTCTGATCGTACGATGGACTGGTTCGTGTGAGTTCATCATTTTTGTCGAGTATTTTATCCAAGATAGAATTAGGGCAAATACACTTTCGAATGTTGCCAATGTAAATGAAACCGGTCGTTTGACCACCGTTCAAAATAAACATTTAATAACAGAAAAATTGTTTGGAAGTACGGCTTGCTAATTTTTGGCAACGCTGTAGAGCGCAAAGGGTAGAACTTCCTGTAATCTTTCAGTGGAAGTAATTAATTTTAGGGTGATAGGAGCAGAGTCTACTTTGTACCAGCTCTAGAAGGTAATCGATGCGTCTTTGATTTGTTATACTTTCGCAGAGACAGAAGCAGGTTTGGCGTTAGGATCGATGCTTGCGCTAACAAAGGTAAACGATAAATATTGTATTATTGGGCTCCGAAGAGAATGCTCCTAAGAGACGCAAATGGGGCGACGCGGCGGAAACGCTTTATCGATTCGCAACTGTGTCGCCGTGCAAACACGTGTTAAGGTAGCAAATAGTCTACGAAATGTAAGGGGTGCTGAGCAATGGGTGATAAGCACATTTCGCACTCTTGCGGACTCTGTGTTCGTCTATAGTCTATAGGCTCGTCGTTTTACCCGTTTGCGAATGAACGTCGCCCCTGTGGCGATAGAAATTGATTTCTCTGAAACGAGATCAGACAAATTTTGAAAAATGTGGTGGAAACAGTTCTTGTCTGCAAAGATAAAACATTGACTGTCGCCGGTAGCAGTTGTTTTTAACAACGCTGATCATTTCCACGAATGCAACAGCTGTTGATGTTGCGCAACCCATCGTTTTCATACTACATACATCGAAGCAAATTTTTCGAGGGCATGCGAGTGGATTGCTTACTGCTGTACGCCATAACGAGAGCTGGCAGAGTGGGGAATGTCTGGTTGGTGGCGATAAAGAAGCCTCCATTGTCCAGCGGTTTAATTTTATAGTGTTTGACATGGTGGCCCCTTCCTTCCTCCCAGTCCTTGACGGAAAGGCTGTATCCTCTAGGATTGTGCTCGCTGGGTCTGACCAGGAACGTTCCCCGCGGGTTCTCGTCGACCAGCAGCAGCTTGCCGGCCTCCTTCCGCGAGACATTTTCGAAAAACCAGCTGCGAACAGAGATTTTTATTTGTTTTAGATAAAGGGAGTCGCTATATCATCAACTGGCACAGCAAACCAAATTGAGAACGAGGGCTCACTCTTCGCTCTCCACCGAACGCTCGACGGCCACAAAGTTCCAAGGAATCAGGCCCTCTTGTAAAGTTGTCAAGTGCAAAACTTTCCACCAGTCGGGCTCCGAGTCATCCAATACTTCCATACGGTCGCCCTTCACGAAGCTGACGTCGGTGCTCTCGCGCGCGGTGTAATTGTACAGGGCCACCACGATCTTGTTCGACCTCTGTGAATGCGCTGTTTCAAGAACAAACCAATTTATATACGGGTCCGAGGGGGCGGCGGTCTTAGGCGACCGACGCAACCGAATCCTAATTTCGCTGCGTTGCTACTGGTTACTACCGAGCCTGTTTCGCAGCCGCAGAATCTGACGCCGCGCCGCGCCGTGCAAATCCCTCGCGCGGCCGCGAAACTCGCGAAGCTCACTCTTTGATGGGGTAACTCGTGCAACACGATGTAACAAGACAATTTGCCAATTTTTCTTTCAACCACTGCAAAGTTACACGAGCTACCCCCCGCTCAAGTTCAACTTGAAACTGACGTAACCGAAATCTGGTCGAGGCCCAGGCACTTGCCAAGCTTGTAAAGCTACATCTAGTTCGATTGTATGCGTATAAGTATAAGTTGAACCAAAAGGTAACGTTCTATGCTACGAAATAAAAGAAAATAACATAAAATACACACATGCAGGCATAACGACAGGCGAGCTTGTTTTACGGGGTTGATGCGGAATCTGTAGCTTACAGGGTGTCGGCCTCTGCCGGATGATGTCCGCCCTCGCTTGTACACCCCTCTGATTAGGGTCGGCAGTGTACCGGTCCAAGGAGCCTCCATTGCTGTGTTTCGAGCTTATCCCTGTGTCTGCCTTCTTGTAACCTGGACGAACATAATCAAATCGTTTCATTCGGTTCCTCTTGATTTTCAAGCCTCCAATTCGCTTGAAATATTTATCAAAATCCTGAACAACCGATTCGTATGTCCTACGTCGTCGTTCGGTATGGAAAAATCGGAAGACTGGGCGAACCAACCGAGTTTGCTACCCCAAATAAGCTAATCTTTTTTTCATTTCGGGTTCGCGATAGCCGCGCGAAACGCCCAAAAAACATTCAAAAAGATTAAAGAAACTTTGAAAAAGAGATCGAGAAAACCTCCAGCCCAGCTGGTTTGCGTCGAAAAAATTAGGTCAACTCTGTCTTCCTGCATAACAGGTCCATTCTTCAACCCTTTCCCGCTGCAGGTAAGTCCACAATAGTCAACCGGTACTTTCCCAAGAATGTTCAAAGCAATACGAAGAACTTCCAAAAAGAAATCAAGAGGCAGAGAAAAAAATTGGGCCAACTTTGCTACCCAGCATAACGCGACCATTCTTCTTTTTTAGCGTGCGGTGCGATTACGTTCCTCGAGGTTAGGCGGGGCAGAAAATTTAAATGTCAAGTTTTCTGTCTTGTTTGTAAGGCGTGTTTCTTTAAAACGCGACGCGATAGATAGAAAATTAAATATACGCCCTCTGGTCTTTGAATTTGAACTCGGCTAAAGTAAGACCATATCCGATACGATTCGATGTGTCCATCCTTTATACTTTATACATTGAACAATCCCCTCCCTAAACCCAAGATCCCAAAGAACATCGCTTATCTCGTTTCCCACTGCACGATCCTCAAACTTTTCGAACACGCCTTGCAAAACACGATCAAATCTGCTCGTAATCGTTCGTAAAAGAGATCAAGATGCTCGCAACCGAAAAACGGGGTTATCTCTGACACCCTGAAGAAACCGTCTGCCAGGGAACCGATCCGCGGGCCTGCGTGTAGCTACAACCAGATCCTCGACGGCCGGTGCGCGGCGGCCACTCGAAACTTTCCCAAAAGGATACTTAAAGCCCGACCGTAAGTTGCAAAAGAAAACTTTATCGCGGGGAACAGCCACGAGATAGAAGTTCCAGGGAGGCTAGGCTGGTGGGGATCGAAGTTTCGGGGATACTTACCGAGGGGTTGTGACTCTTGCCGCTTGCTGCAACACTTGCCCATCTTGGATCTTGCCCGAGCCACGACGCTACGCGAAGGCGATGGTTCCCCTTGCGATGCTGATTCTACGCGGCTTCCAGACTGACGCGAGCGCCGAGGGAAGTCTCCATCTCATGAACCCGAGGTCGAACGGCGGCGGCTTCCGCTGCGATTTTTAGGATCACTTTCTTCTTTCCATCGCGTGTTTATCGATTCCGCGCGCACCTGCAAGGTGAACCAGGAGTATCAGACACCGCGCCGCACGATTCCCAGGCGAAACACGCCGTGCCGTAAGGACGGTTGCAGGATGCGTCGTCATAATTCATGGTTGCGGATAGACGATCGTTCAACCGTGGAAAATAACCCGACTCGATAACGCTCCGACCGTGACGCCATTATTATTGCGATCGGCGCGACGGCGTCCCTTTTTACCGATCGCGACTATTGCAAACTTTCGGTTAGGGAGCTCCTTGCAATCTAGCTTTGCTGGAGGAAACAGGGTTCGAGGTCGAACGGAGACGGTTTTGGCAATTCGAAGGCCGCGCAATCAACCAGAGTAACGGATGCTGCGCCAGTGACTAAGATTAAGCTGGACAGCTGGACGCGTTCTCAGGCACCGAAAAACGAGCGAACTTTCCTAGACGGAACTAATATCTCGAACGATTTCATGAAACTACGAGCCGCCCCCGCTGGATCATCGATCACGCCGTATTTAAAGAAGACTCGAGGCGTCCGCGTCGCTTTCGCGCTAGTCTTTTTCTCTGTCGTGCATCTTCTTTACCGGGGCGGGGGTCGCGTGTTCCGTTTCGGCGCGTTCCAAATCAGGCATGTGGTCGATGTTTCCGAGTAGCACGCTAAATTAGAGCGCCCGTTTTGGCGACTAACGACGACGATTCTTAGAACGGCTTCATCCAGACATTTTTCACGCTTTGTTCGGCAGAATTTATTCCGCGCCGCAACTGAGCCCCTGACAAAATAAAATATCGATCTAATTCCACAAAAAATCGGATAATAGAAAAGAAACTCTTGCAATTTAAGGAATGACCGTACAGTCTATACGCGACGGAAATTGTACCATTGATAAAAAGTGCAGTTTGCCGGTGATAAAGGGGCGTCGGTACACAGTACACGGTTTTATGAAAATGCAAATGGATCGCGTGTGCATAGATCGCGTGCGACAATGCGAGCCCGCGGGCAGGCACGATTTTCCGCGTTACTCTCGATCCCCGTTGGCCTCTCGAAACACAAGAAACGCTGAGACGTTGTTCCCTATTCGCGTTCGTTCTTCGACTTCGACAGATGCAATCGTCCCCGGTAGCGTACATGAAACCGCGGAGCAGCCAGAATAAATAAACTTTGACGCGATGCGTCTAGAGTCTAGAAGCCTCGGAGGGTTGGTAGCGCACGGCGCGGCGACGCTTCCTGTCGTCTATGACACACCATTACATCTTGCATAATTATGAGGCTCTACGCGACCTCGTGTAAGAGCCCGTATATCAATCCTCTTTTATTTCGGCGGCGCACGGCGGTGGCTGAAAGCGACAAGGCAGGAAATGCGTTACGATTTTTAACCAACCGCTGCCATCCGGCGCACTCAACAGGCCGTTTCGTTAGTCTGAATTTTCGGATGTTCCACTCTGAAACCTGCCCGCGAAGAACTCAAAGATGGCTACGAGAAATATGGAAAGGCCTAAATGACCAACAACAGATCGTGATAACATCTGTTGTACGATCGTTAAAAATCGGCCATCCTCGAAGGGTTAACTGTGATTCGGTGATAGAACTGTACGAATCTCCGTAAGCATAGCGACGCAAGAAAATGACCAGCGAAGCAATCCGACGTAGCAGGGAAATTATGTAAATGCAAGTTGATAAAAGCTCGTCGGGTAATTCCCAGGGACAGGATCGATCGGAATGGTCCCGGCATCCATTCTGATCACCGAGGAACTTTCGCAATTACAGAAAGACGCGAGAGCAGCGGGGCACTCGCCGATAACAGCGTCAACTTTTGAAAAACAGTGCGCCGCGCCGGCTCGGATCCAATTCGTCGGAGAGTCTAAATATTTACGAGGTGATTGAACGGTTCTGCAAGTTCGCGACACGGCTGAACGATGTTCCAGAAACTAGGGTTGGCCCGTACGCGTTTAACCCCTTTTGTTACTGTTGGCGTCTAAACGCGCCTCGAAATTTTGCTTTCGTTCTGCTCTGGACGCCTATGGACGTTCACTCGACAACGCTCGAAATTAATTGAAGACGCCCGGAACATTTCTTCCGACCTAGAACGTTTCCGTTCTATACGATTCTATCCATTTCATGCATATGAAATACTGAAAGTTTTGATAATTCATAAAAGTAAAAAGACACGTCAGAGTAGCAGCTAGAGCGTTACGGGTTTAGCGTAACGGTTTATGCTACCGAGCACAAAACATATAAAAGTGAAATGCGTTGAAATCAGCGATTTCCTGAAAGCGTTTTATAATTTCATTGTGGTAGGGGTTTAGCGTTAACATCGCGGTCTCTGTAGCCGAAGTTGAAGGATCCGTAGGACGCACTTTCGTGTCGGAGACGGAAGTGCTGGTAAACAAATTACGAACACGCCGGGGGTCGAGGGAAAGCCCGGTGTTGTCGCGCGAAAGGAATATCGGAGAACAATGAGGCGGCATTTCAATTTTCACGGCGAACAGAATGAACCCGGATCGAGGGACGGGTCTGTTCGCAGTCATAAATTTAACGTTTGCTGTTGGTCCAAGTCCTCGGAAATTACTCCGCGGGCCGAGCTGCCTTCGAAGTTAAAAAGAGTCGGACAAGGTCGTTCGCCCGAATTGTAGAAAGGTCGACATAATTACCGCCAAGCAGGAATTAATTAAGACGTAACGATGATTATTTTATTTCACGGTTTATGGCGGATTCAGAGGTGTTGGATGGCCTCGAGAATATCATTGTTCCCGCAGATGGAGTTCGACAACCACGTCGATGAATTTCAAATGAAGTATTCGCGAACAGGGACACTTAATATCGGTCCGTCGCGGTCGCGGCGCGGCGCTTAATCTTCTCGCACGCTCGACCGCGCAATTTCTCGCGGTGTAATTCAGGATGTGGTTTGCGCCGATATTTCTAGTTAATAAGGGAAGCCCGTCGCAATTACTTCCCGCCGCGAAAGACGGGCTTCCGTTTCTGCGTTTCGCAGCTCTCGATAGAATAATGTACATGTTTTTCGCAACTTTTCCGAACACTGTTCAGCAAAAGTAAAGGCTTCAAGCTTTAAAACGAGTCCGGGCTTATTATTATGAATGTCGCAACTTCTCGAGAATCGGAAATGTCTAAATACTTTTTGGATCCACTGTAGCAGCGTATTATAACCCCCTTAAACGCGCAATATTTTCTCTCGCACGCGAAAATAAGATATAACGGGATACGCGATGGGGCCATCCGCAATACCATTTTGCGCGATAGCCGGCCAAACTGCCCCCCCAACAAGAATCACTGTCGAAAAGCGTGCCAGCGAATTCCAGCACCCTTATATAAGTAACATAAATCCCACGAAGCTCGTTCAAACCTATCAAACATCTCCATTGCCATCGAAATTTCCAGCAACCCTCGGCAACAGCAGTCACCCACATGCTTCACCCCTCGACACTGGACATTCATCGAACAAAGCAAGGGACACCATAAAAGGGTCCCTTTCGGGAAAACTCTGTGAAAGAGAACGTTTCCCTAAATCAGAAGACGCCAGCATCCCGCATCCGCGTCACAGGGGAAAACTTTTTAATTAAACAGCCCGCGGGGTTGTCTCGAATATTCGAACGATATAACAACGCTGACAGAGCGAGACGTGGTCGATTTGGATGTGGCCCGGCCCGGCCCGGCCTTTCCCGAACGGCCAACCCCATAGAATCGAGTAGCGATGGCAGTGAAAACTCGTAGAAAGTCGGAAGCGAGCAAAGGTCGAGCAAAATTCAATCGGACATTTTTATGGGTTCGGGAAACGGCAATTTCGTGTCCATTATTGTTAGACTGCGAATTTTGATGTAAAGTGAAAATGATCTGGAAGAATACTTTACTTTAAAAATGAAGGGTGAAGGAGGATGACTGCGACTCGGTCCCATCGCTACCGTTCGGCCAGGACGACCGCCGCCATCAGGATGATACGTTCGCGCGTCTCTGTGTCGGCGTAGCACACGCACGAAATCTCACGCACAGCCTAGCAGCCGCGGTACGGCGCGTAGACGGTCGATATCCCACGGTGGTCCGTATACTATATATGTACTCGGTATCCGATGGTGCTTTTATGCGACGAACAATGGCGACGGTTTCGTGGCACAGTGGACAAAGACGAATTAAAATTTTCGTCCCGACGCACTTTCCCGCCACTTTAGCCGGCGCGGTCGGCGATGCCGCGGCCACAATGCAGCAGCAGGATTAACAGAGGAAGGGATCCCGAAGAAGAGGTGCGTGATCTCTCCGGGCCTCGGGGAAGGAGCATTTAACGGGACCATCGAGAGTTTTTCCCGTTGAAAGAGGCGGCGAACAATGCGCGCATTAAACGACCCGCTTATCGGTTCACCGATTGAAACCTTTTGCTCCCAGCGATCCTGGCTGGATGGCTGGGTTATGGTGTCACCGGGAGCGACCGTGGCTTTCGATGTTAACGCGTCTGCTTTTTGTGCGACAATCGACGATGAGTTACGAGAAATCTGAGTGGTTCGCCTCCTAGATCGATCGACCGACCTCCGGATAGATAGACACGAGGCTCGGTCAGATATAAACAGAGGACTTTTTCTAACTTCGGACTCGAGAGGAATTTTCTATGTAGAAATACGAATCAGTTGTCTTCCTACTTCTTGCAACAATCTCTTGCCACCGGATTGATAATTGTTTAACTCCACAGAACGTGGAACATCCAGTCCTAAACCAATTGCGCACCAAGTCTTCCACATCTTCGTCGCTAGTGAAACGCGCTACCCCTCAAATATGTCTGCTCGAGCGATTCGAACAAACGATAATCACGAGCGGCTTTTACGCGGCAGACAGGGTTTTCAAGAGTAGTCTCAATTTTTTCTTCTGCTCGAACGGGTGCTCGATCAGCTTTGGTTCTAGCGCGACAGAGAAGAATAGCGTCGTGGAAGGGGAAGGTAGAGTGGGGAGAGATAAGTCTTGATCCGGCCGGTTGCGTCAAAACATAAACATTTTCGACTACCGAACAGAAGCATCGATGGGGGAAGGGGCGGGGACAAGCGGGCCGAGCGAGAGATTCTCCTTGTCCTTGGGAAATCTAGGGGAATACAGTTTTACCCCCTCTTTGATGACCAGATTAATACGTGACCAGTCTACGGTCTTAGTGTGGGATGTTGGAGTATGATCAACGCGCTGGAATGGGATAGTGGAAGGGGAAAAGGGGGAGAGGAAAAATCGATCAGTTTTGGTCGATTCTGGCGGCACTGACGGGCCCTTGGTTTCACGTGGACAAGGATAACTGTGTAATTCTACGACGTAGAATCCTGTTAATGTAAGGAATATCGAAGTTGCGAATGTCGAGGGCGGGCAGCGTGCGGCTCGACAGCGTGACGCGTACCCTTCAGGTAAAAACCCAGTGCACATTTGGAGGTGCAGGTAGAAAACACGCTGGCAACAAGATGTCCTTAAGACTAGAGTTTACCTGAGCGGTCACTCTTCCAGTGACGCTCGGAGTGTCAAGTACTCAAAGATTCTCTTAATAAATCGCACCTTTGCGGACGATCGATCATTGTATCATTTACCGCCCACACCTTTAACTTAGCGAATAGTTTAGTTAGTAGGCTATTATCTTACATTAATATTTGACTGAACGTACTTCGACAAGAATGCACACCTTTCTCTCCGCGCGTCCGACTCGACGAAGAAACGCTCTACATTATGCAACTATTAATTATCGTTCAGCTCCTGCCGTATCGCTCGTGATTCATCGCGGACAATGACAGAATGGGGACTTTCGGATAGAACGCATTAATCGATACAGCGATAAAACAACCGGGGCTTAGCACGCGCACGCTGCGTAGCGGGCGAGCGTGCACCGCGCAAAAACAAAGGGAAAGTAATCGGTAATGGTGAAAAATTGGCGAGAGCGAAGAACACCCGGAATACGGTAGCACTCGGTTAGCTAAAACTGTAACGCTTGAATTTGCACAAGCCACCCCGCGCGACTCGTCCCTCACCGCTTACTCGAGCCAGCGGAGGTTTATTCCGGTAGACAAGGAAAAATAATGAAACAGACGAGACAGACGTACGGAGTCTCCAAAAGTAGACCGATTTGCGTCATGTTTCGACTCATTTTAATCGGAAGAAACTCGGCAATCCACCGATATCGCATACGAAAAGGTCAGACGAACATTAGCGAATTTGCGTCGATGGTCGACTTACATACTTCGTCGAGCACGAGTCAATTTCTCGCAGAGAAACGCAACCCTGTACCACAAGAATTTGGCTTGGAAACTTTGGAAATTCGAGCGAGCAGAACCGTATTTTCCTTCGAATTTGATCCGGTGCCGGCGCGCGGCACGGACCGATCGGTCAATCGAGGTTAAAACTTACACAGTCGAAAACCCATCGGGCATCGCGTCCGCGCCGGCTATTTTTATTTGTCACACATCAGCCGGACCGTAACTAGGTTTCCGTTAGCGACCGACATTCTAATGGACACGCGACTACATTATTTGCCCGGGCACGATTCATCATCGTGTAATCGTGTTTCGTGCGCGGACCCGGCCACGGGGAATTCATTTGTGTACCGTATCGTATCGGCGCCGAGGGGAAATTCACCGCGCACACACGAGGTCCGTGTAGGTACGCCCCTGCGACGCAATAATGCCTGATCCGATCGACGCTCCTCTTGCCCCACGGAGCCGCTGCAGGAGGGCAAGAGCGAGCCAGGAGGGTGGAAGAAGGGTGCACAGTCCCCGAAACCACGGACTTCGCTATACATATACCTATATCCGGCGAAGACGATGGCCGAGGGCTGGAATAAGCCCTACAAATCTGTCGGGTTGCCGCCCCCAACGCAACGCGACGATAAAACCTCCTGGATTATCCCCGCAGATATTTCGTCCGCCGTTCGGGTGCCCGTTGATAAATGATCGGCCGCTTAAGCTTAAACTATCGAGAGCTCGAATTGCTCTGTTTCATTGTTTGCCGGGGCAAACGTGAGCTCGCAAGAGCTCGCTGCTGCGTTATTATTTTAGGTAATTCAGCGGGGAACGTGGAGCATGATTTGTGCGAGGTTGCTGCTGCGGAATCTATGATTTCGCGAAGCTAGAAGTTCCCTTGCTCCCGTAAAGCCCTTGCCCTGTAATACGGAGTCAGGCTCGTGGCGGAGATTCCAAAAACAGTGTCTACTAATTTCTACTAAAAACTTGTACGTTGTTGATATACATATATAATATAATCATTAATTAAAAACGAAAGAAACTCGCTTCCTGTTTAATGCACGACATATATTCATTTTTTATAGAAATACATTTCATAGGAATAAATCTAATACAAACAAAAACTCGAACTCCAGTGGTTGTCGATAAGAAACGGTAATTCCCGATAAAGTTCATTATCTAGGCGTCAGGGGATATTCGACCATATTTTATCGCGCCACTTGGAGCTTTATATATACATATTATAATTTGATGAATAAGTATCCATATGAAATGACTGCAGGAATGTCTTTTGAATAAGTCACGAGTACAACATCGAACGAACACAATCGGTTTCTCGCATTCTGAAAAGCAGAAGTAGCCGTAGACGCAGAAAATCAATACAGCGAATAACCAAACCAGCCCAACCACGCCATCGCATAAAATTCGATTCATTTTCGAAGCTTCTGAGCAAATGACGAAATTCAATCTGGCCATTTAATACGCCGAACGAACATGTTACCCTTCGGTTTTCGGATCGAAACGATCGAGTACGTGTACTATTCAGTCCCACCGAATCAGAAAAACCGAGCACGCATAAGCGTCCCCCGCACACTCGGTGAGTCATCCAACGACCGGCAAAGGGAAGCACGCGGATCTCCATGCGCTATCGATCGCGTCTAGAGAACGCGAACAGCCAGATATTATACGCGAAGGCGAAGACATACGATCCGGTGTACGGTAGCCGTTTCGTTAACCGAGACGAGAGCGCGTTTTCGTCGACGAAAAGCGGAAGGGACGAAGGAGCCATCGTCGAAGGCGTTGCAAATTACGTTTCGGTCCCTTCCATCGAATGTTTCACCGAGTCAAGGGGGAGAAGACTGTCTCCCTGTTTCTCTCGCTATATTTCGCAACCCCTAATTTTCGAACGGGCTGGGGAATCTCCGGATTCGACGACAGCGGAAGCGACCCCAGTGCCGTTCGCGATGGGGCTTTTTTTACGGTCCGTCAGAGCAGGATTAAAAATATTGAGTTTGCTTCGCTGGGAGATCAATTCGCCTGATTAAACGCGCTGCCAGTTCGAAAGAAGTTAATGCTATTATAATGTGACGCCGCGGGATGCTGCGTTAATCTCGTCGTTACTTTTCTATTATTTATTTCTTCTGGCGGTAAATAATTTCTCTTTGGACCACTGTTTGTGCTTACAATTAGATACGTCTCCACCGTATCTATCGTTCGTTGAACACTCCTTAAGAAATATTTAATCTAGCGTCTAACGCTAACATATTCGTTAGTTGTATGTAATAACTCGTATTGTCGGTGTTGAACGTGCTCGTGCATTTCCATCGGACACGGGCGAAGAGCAGCAAACACCGGGAGCGCGCGAGTCCCCTAAATCACCGGTAATGAACGTAATACGCCGATCGGACCGGTCCCAAAGATTCGCTTAACAATTTACGAGCGGATGATCGACCGTGTTCCTCCGAAGCAGAACAAAACGAGGGCGGTCATGGGATCCGCTCGGGCGAGCGTGGCGGTCGTGAACGGAACGAGGCGTGAAATAATTTCAGTTCGTTCCTGCGCGCCGCGAAACGAGAAACGATAAATCTAACGATCCCACATGGAGAACCAACCCATGGACAATCGCGGCGCGGCGGGATCGATGACGGTGCCACGTGGGGGAGGATCGAGCCGCGTCTGTCTTTCCCTCGAGATCTTTGACCCGGTTCGGAGTATCGGTTGACGTCATTCTCCGACAACTTAGAGACGCGTAGCGGCTCGGTTTCGAGGGACCCTCGAAAATTTTCGACGGTTTGTCGACCGACATTAGGCTCCGGGTGAACGGCTTATGCCTTCCCCCCTCGGCCCTTGACAACGGCCAGGTAGACCGGAGGTCTGTTTACAATGAGATTACCGTGTAACAGATCATTAGCGGGTGGCACGGAAACGTCACCCGGCGCGGCGCGGCTGATGAATAATGCCATTAGCCGGCCCTCGAGGACGGTTGTTCGTCAGCCATGCGACCCAGAGTAAAAATACACGGCTCGAATCGCGGACTTCCTGTCGCAGATAGTAATTCATTATTCGCGGTGACTATGGACCACTGCTTTCGCGGAAGCTCCGCCATCGTGCCGCTGCCCTTTGGCCACCGCAATTTATAATTCCTCAAGCAAATATTGTTTCTGGTAATGCTCGATCCTTATGCACAGGCCAGCATCGCGACGGCAACATTACCATCGTCAGACTAATTAGAGTGGAGTATTTTTCAGGTGAACCTACCCGTTAAATGAATATTGGCAGAGCGTAAGAGCCGCGCGATAATAATGTCCTCCCCGGGATCACCGTAGGTCATCGAACTGCGTTTTCTTCCATCGACGAGCCCCGAGTCGCGTTCGCGAAGCACTCGTAACTTCGCGCCGAGTAAATTACACGACGTCGCGGCAATTTCTCGGTCAGCGTTTCGGCTATGACGCATTTGCATTTCCATCGAAGTTGTACCAGACCAGCGTCGGCTTGCAGCTTCGCATCGTCCCGTCACGTGTTCCGTGTCCCGTGGGTTCTATCTTTGCGTCTGTCCCCGGGGCTGGAAACGATCCCGCGCTCGTTGCCACGCTCGTTTCGTCTAATTCCGTAAATGTCCTCCAGATACTTTAGACAACCACAGGAGGCCCGTTTCTATTCCTGGACACGTTTTATTGCGACACGGAGCTCGATGATAAGGCTGGTGCGCGAAATCATAAAAATCATCCGAAGCCTCGGGGTTAACGAATTATAAGAAGACGGAAGAAGACAACGACGAAATTAGATTTGCCGGGACGGAAAGTGTGGGGTTTGAACGTAAAGAGTTTAGAATCTGCGACCCAGCTAATAAAGCTAATCCAGATTAAGTTCATGCAGACGGTGTGCCTAAAAAGCGATTGGTTTCGAAGTCTATGTTTCCTATTCGAACTTAAGTAGAGCGCAAGAGTGTCCTGTGTTCGGTGTTCGGGACGGTCTGTTCCGCGTGGTTAGCCAAAAGTCTCGTCGTTGTTCGCTGTTGGGTTTTATCGGCAGGCCGAAACGCTGTTTCGGGTCCTTGACCGTACTTTTACGATGCGACGAGCTTTAACGCTCTCCAACATTCCCCTCTAACGCCCCCTGATCTTCGTAATTCGGAGCCGGATTATAATCTCGAACGTAACGTGGCCGAGATACATATAAAAATACTCGGACTTAAAGTTTGTTGTCCGTTCGGCGCGGCGCGACGGGACCTTTTCGGGCCCGGTCACTGCTTCCATGGCCCCGCGGCGTAATTAAATCCGCACGGAAAGACGAATCGCAATTTCACGGGGCTCGTCCGCGAATTTTCGCCGATAATCTGGGACGGAGCACGAGCAAGCGCACGGGAAAATGCGTCGCGTTCCACGGTTTCTGTTCGGAAACCGCTCGTTTTTAATGAGATCGAGAACCCCCGTGGTGCTAGCCTACTTTTTTTCTCTTCACCCCCGCCGCGCGCCGCTCTCTCGTCTCGGAGGATCTAATTAATTTTGCGCGGCGAGCGGAATTGTGGCTGGAGAGACTAATTGAAACGAATATTAAACGCTTGAAAATTTTTCTCTACTCTCCTGTACGAGCGCGCTTTCGTCGATCCCCTTTACCGCCACTTAACCCAGACCTCTCTATAAGCGCGTCAACACCCCCACTGCAGCCCAAAGTCAGCTGACTGGCTTTCTACTGGTCCCCCGTGTGACAACTTTTGCTCTGTTCTCTTTCTCTCTCGAATTGAAAATGATATATCGATCTTCTTCATTTCTTTTGCCCATCTCAGTTTTACACTGGACCCGCAAATGTTTTTCATCGATACATAAAATCCACAGCCGAATAAAAATGTTACAATTACAATCTTTTATGGCTTAATCACGTGTCTAGGTGATGGTACGACAGCCACAGTTGCGGAGCATTACACAGGTCTTCAGCGTCGGAGTTTTTATCGAAACTTCCGTCGGTGTATAAGCTAACGGTCGCGTAATTAAATTTTGTAATAGCAGCGACGCGATGGATATAGAAGCAACAGCTTCGCGAAGTTTTGGACGAAATTTGTAGGCGGCTCCTGCTCAAGCAAGTTCGGTCTTAGCACCGTGAAAGCGGCTCCATTATTTCCTCGAAGCTGATGATTAAGCCCGTTGGCGAATTTAATGCCGCGGATATCGACACGCGGACTATAAATAGAGGGAGCGTGGACCCCCTTATCGATTATGAAACAGTAGGGCTTCCCTCGAGCCGGGAACACCTCTGGCTGTTCGCGGGAGTTATGCTCCTCAGGAAAAGCCAATAGAAACTCGAGACTCCTGCCGCTATTCGATACGATATTGTAGATTGTAGATTATAGAGAATCGATAAAAGCGTGTTCGAACCATAACGCAATCTTTGTTGTTTGAGTTGTTTCCGATGGGGAGGCGTTCGTGGGATACCTCGTCTCGTAAATAAGAAATCGCTCTATAAACTATGCAGCAACATGCCTGTGAATCCTTCGCAGTTTCCATGGGACTGTCGATCGGAGTTGCAAGATCAAGGTCCTCCGCAATGTATATCTATTATCGATCAAACGAGGAATCAGCGCTGCAAGAATCAAAGTCGAGGAATGCTCGACACAGAAAATATCGCAAAGGATGCGGAAATAGTGTTTGCGCACGAAGCGAGCGACATTTCGGCCTGAAAGTTTTCACCGCGCATCGAGACGTAGGAGCTGTGTTTACCAATTTGTGTTCTGGAAGCGAGCGTCGACCTCGTTCAGGCTTGTGGCTTCGATCGCGGTGGTACCTGCTCCGTGGACGTCACCGCTCGCTCCGACAAGAGAAAAGAGAGAAGCCGTGACTAAGTCACGGAACATCCGTGAGTCACGAGAGCACGCCGGGTCACACCGTGTACCCGTCGCTTCCCGGGGAAAGGCCGAAGAGAATAGACGTCGTTAGGCGCGGCTGGAGAGGCCCGACTCGGAGCTTTAAAAGCGCCACTTAACCCTCGCTGGGTCGCTGTTGCGCCGCGCGAAAAACGGCCTGGCCCGAAACGTCGCTCGGCTGGCCACAGCCGATTCCGTGGAATAATCCCGAAAATTATCGGGCATCCCAACATATTCGAAAGTTCCGAAAGTTTTCGAAAACACGACTCGACTCGTCGCAACCGAATACCCAATTTTTCACTTCATTTTCTTGTCGGACACCTCTACAGCTGGCGGATCGATTGCGCCGACCGGAAACCGAGTCCCCAATCATTTCCAGCACGAAGCTTCCAACGCTGCACGGTCTCATTCCAACGGAGCCTGACGTTCGTCCAAGGACACCGATCTCTCCGTCGCATCGACCCGTTGACATGCGGCCCGCTTTTCGACTTCTCGAAGCAATCTCGACCATCGATCAGCCGTTCTTCAACCTCGTTTCAAACGATCATAGTTTATTAAAAAACCAGATTTTTTCGATAGGAGGCCAGATCAGATTGTCCTCTCCAGAAGAAAATTGGCCGTCCGTGACGCGAATCGGATTCGTCTCGCGGCCGGAAACAGCGTCGCTCTACACCGGAAGTCTACGAACTAGTGAATGTTCTTCCTTCTCAGGCGTTTCCGTCGTTCCCTGACGAGATTCGGATCGTGATTTCGACGGTACGCGAGGCAATCGCCGGATCCGGTGTCCTTAAGTGCGGAACGGCGTACTTTGCCCTGAACAGAGCTTTTCTTCCCAAGTTTCCCGTATACCGTGATTTTTCGAGCGCGAGACCTGTCGAAGAAATGACGCGCGACGCGACGCAACATGCTCGCAGGAAATGTTCCAAGTTTAGTTGACAGAGGACGCCGAGTTTCTTCGAAGTTCCGCGTGGATGGCGGGTGGATAAGAGAAACTGTTCGATGTCTTCGGATATTTTTGCTCGTAGAGATACGATATGGATGAACAGTGATCGACGGTGGCAGTTTGTTGTCTCGGCTTTGTATCGCGAGTCGTGGATCATCCTAGCAACGGGATTGTCAGGCACACGTTGCAAACGAAGGTAACCGTGATTAATTAAAAACTATTTATAATCAACGAATCGAGCACTACGCGCCGCGTGGCAACCGCACTCCCGGGCGCACGGTCCATTAATCCCCGAAAGAGAGGAAAAGCTCAAAGCGGAACCGCGGAAAGCTCTTGACCCCGTTCCGCGGCTAAATGGCCTCGACGGTTTCTCTCCGTTTGCGGGACGAATAAAAGGAAACGCGCCGGCATGACACAAAGACCACCCCGTTCCGCCAAGTTCGGTCGTTTTCCAGCACCGGTCCACCGGCCAGGATCTATCCGGCGAAGGAGCTGACCGGAGGTCGCGAACGATCCTCCCGAGTACTTTAATCGGCTGGCTCGCGGCCATCGTTTCAATTTTCCGCTACTCGAGCAGGCCTAACGTGTCGTTGAACGATAGCGAGCTCGTTAGACCAGCTTGGCTCTCCGGTTGCTGCGAGATTTACTCCGAAATTAGATTTACATGTCGGCTAATATTAGGCTTCGATGAGAATTCGATCGGTCGGACCCTGAACAACAACCTGGGTGTTTTCGTTGCCCTCGATCAAATTTTTGGAAAATACAGTGAATAAATCAGAACACGAGAGTTCTGAAAACAGTACATACAATGATAAAACAATTTTATGTTGAATTATATCATTTCCATCGTTTTCATCTATTTTTGTTCATACATATGAAAAAGGTCCGTTCATTTTGGACTTTTTCCCGCTAGGTTATTAGCAGACAGTAGACAGACCGCAGCGCGGCGCCAATATTCCTTGCCAGTGCATAAAGCCCCTTGGAAAACACTGATTCGCCGTTATTGACCCGTCGCTAGCTCTGCTATCGACTTCAGCGAAGGATCGTCACCCTATTCTAGTTGGCGCCATTCTAGTCGCGGCCCGTACACCCCAACCCCCCTTAGGACAGACAGGAAATCGACCGGTCCGCGATTACTTTTAATTTACCGTCTGTTCCAGCATCGAGTTCCGCCGATTGCCGATCTCTCTTTCCCTCCGGTTACCCTCCGGTTTCTCTCGGTTCAGGGAAACCGAGGGAAAAGGCAGAGAGTTTCGTTGGATTCGGGCGTTAAGGGCGTCCGGCCCACGGATGCCGCCTCCAACTGTTTCAGGAGTTATATCCTGCAAGAATTATCACCGATGGGAGGTACAGCCTCCCATAGGATATTAGCACACACAGCCAAGGTCCGTGCCGGTGTACACACGGGGCGCGAGGTGTCAAAGGTCGCTCGAATCTCTCCAGAGTCCAGAGGCATTGGACTTGGCCGAGGGTCGGCCCTCTGAGAGTTGTTCGACTGCTCCTCGAGGGATGCTTGATACTTCTGACGCCATTTGCTTCGCTTTCATTCCGTTTTCTCACCGGACAAATGCTCCTCCGACAGCACCTCTCTTCTGCGGAGAAGCGATAAACTTGACAGGATCGGAGAAAAAATGGTACATTTTCGTGTTTGTGAGTAATCGCGAATGCGGGCACCGCTGTTTTCAAATTACTCGAGTGCCAGTCGAAGCGTTCATTTAGAAATAAAACATCAATGGGATTATAAGCTGCAATCGTGCTCCAAAGGATCTGAATATATCAACCTTTGCAAAATGGCTTCTGTGTGATCGAAAATTTGCATTGCGTTAAATAAATTATTTCGATTTCACGAAACCTTTGAAGTTGCGGGGTTGCCGATCAAGGCGTTGACGCGTAAAGGGTACGAAGCTAAAATCCTCTTCGAAAGGACCTAAATATTTCAACCTTGATGAAACGTTCCATGTCCCCATTTCTCGTGGAACATGATTTTCCAGTTTTCTGTCTCTCGAATAACCTGCCTCCACCCGTATGTTCCCAGTACAGAACCAAAAAATCGACGCGATTATAAACGGCGTAGCACGCGTTTCCCCTGTAACGCGACAAAGCACCAAAGCAGCCTCGTCGAGAACTTCGGGATACGCGTCGTGCACAATCCCGCGGGGAGTGTGAATAGACGCGAAACGAGGGAGACGTTCTGAGAGGAGCGGGGGGAGGAGAGGCTCTGTTGGCCGTGTAGACCGCTTAACTTTTCCAACATTACGATTCAGTAGACAACGAGCGACGGCTTTTCGAAAACAAAAAAGACAAGAAGAAAAAGGAGAAAGAAACGAGAAGCATCGATCCTTGTCCGGCTCAGGGCCGTGCTCGTCTATCCTACGTTCGGTCAGCGATCTCGTATGCAAACCGCGCGCGACGGCCACTTCCTTCGTGCTTCGACGACCGTCGTCTGCTGCGTTCGAAGACGTCCAGGAGACGTGACAATTCTCCTGGACACCGGAAGCTGAACCGAACGTGAGATCGAATTCAGGAAAAGCGAAGGACGACGCTGACCATAAACACCGGCTGGCGCGCTTTTCTTTGGTATTTACACCGTTCCGCGTATGTACGTCTGCGGTCAAAGATTTTAAAGGACCTCCCTCTGCCCTGGTTGGGCCCCTGAAGATATTATAAGACGCAACTGAATGCTTTTTATTAAAAACTTTTGTCGATTCGTTTTTTAGGAGATTGTGATCCTGAATTTAAATCTCTAACGCCTTTCTTTTCAAGAATTAACGACATCATCGTTCTCAATATATTTCGTTGCGTAAACTTCTGAAAGTAGTCCACGGAACTTTCCATTGGATTCGTCCGATTCGTTTTTCGTCGATCGATCACAACTAGCTCGCGAAGCTCGTGAATTAAAGAAGATAGTACTCTTCGAATTTCGTAGTAGTAGAGATTGTGTTTCGCGACTGATTGTGAGATTAAGCGATCTCGCGAGCAACGCTACGCCCGTCAAGATAAAATAGATTATCCCGGCGAGCTTCTTTCTAGTTAGAATTCGCAAGGATTAACGAGCAATAAATCATTTACGAGGACGGAAGCTTGCGAGTAGCAAACTCGTGTACTAGTAAGTTTCTACGGAGTAATACGATAAATTTCACAAGTTAGGTGGACCGTATCGCTTGAGAGTAACAGGCCCCGATAAGAACTCGTTAAAGTTTCAGATTGACCGGCGACGGTTTGTTTCACCGTGGATCTGCCGCAGTCCTCGAAAAATTCCGACGCGCGACGAAAACGCCATGGCAACGAGTCGCGTCGAGCTTACTTCGACGGGGTTTCCAACTTGAGATGCAGGGACTACCTCACGGCGTATGCGATTGTCAATATCCTTGGTTTCGAGTGGACGCGACACTACCGAGACTGGAAACAAAATAGACGAAACGAATAAACAGGTTTGCCCGGAGCGTTTGCTCGATCATTATTTCATATCCCTGCCACGGACTGCTGCGAGTTACAAAACACGCTGTAAGATGTAGAACGAAACTCTGCTTTTATAAAAATTGCAATTTCAATTAAGTAGGAGCCATTCTGCGAGTTGGGCGCATTAAAATACGCTACTAACAGCAGAGATTCGCAATAAAGAAGTAATACAATTATTTTAATGTATAATAGAACTTGCACGGTCCATTGTTACTTCACTCGATTTGTTCACTGGCTACAATAATAATAGTATTATTAAAAAATTAATAATAGTATTTTAAAATTTTTCTAATGTTTTTAATTTACGAACAAGAGAGAGATTAAGAGAAAGAGAAAGAGAGAGAACAGCATACGCGTGGGCCATCGTCGTCGACGAAACCACAAGACCAACGGATCGCGTACTTTCGAAGCGTCAACGACACCGATATATTTTTATAGAGTCGGTGAACCGCGTTCGTTTCCCGTCTCGGCCGGGGCAGGATCGCGTCGGTATCGGCCAAAGGGGGTCGACAAAGGTTGTATCTGCGGCGGCGATCGAACAATGCCTGTCGCTGATAGCGATTTACAGGTTGGAGAAAAACAAAGGGCACGCACGTCTGAGAGAACGGTTTTTCTTCCGCGTACCGTAAGAAATCTATCGCGGCCGACTGGCTCGCAAGGGAGGTTTTCTCGGGTCGCGTGACTCTCCGCGACGACGATGTTCCCGAGAGGAACAGAGAGATCGATAGGCTCTCCCCCGATCAGGGGAGGTCGTTTAACGCGGTAATGACGTATAGCCGAGGAGCGAGTGCAAAGGCTCTCGTGGAGTAAGCCTCGTTGCTGCGTCGCCTAGAAAAGGGAAAGGCGCACTTTCACAACAGATTCGACCGACTGCTCCTCAATGAGCCCGTTCGAAATTAGCACGGTCCGATGGAAGAGAGAAAGAGAGAGAGAGAGAGAGAGAGAGAGAGAGAGAGAGAGAGAGAGAGAGAGAGAGACGGGGCACAACCAGGGGGGCTGTTCTCCGGCAATTTCCCCCCTTCGAACGGCCAGAGAGCAGGCCCCTGGTTGTACGGGGTGTGTGCCCCGTGCCTCCCTCTTCCATCGGGCCGTGCTAATTTCGAATCTGCTCGTTGTTCCGGCCAACGCGCCGACAAAGCTTTGATGCCTCCGGCACAGTACAAAAAATGACGCGGAGGAAAAAGGTGCAAAAGAAAGACGGAGGTGGCTGGAAACGCGAGGAGGGAGGGCTCAGGGGTGAACGAGGACCCAAGGGATGAAACGATCGAACCCATCCCTTTGGAAAAAAAGCACCGAGGCCCGATCGATTTTAATGAAATTTTTCGGTTAATTCTCCGCGCTTTGATTCGCGTTTCGGAACCACCCCGTTTTTCCTCCTGTATATCGGCGGCAACGGTGGGGGTTGGGATCCTGTGCTGCGCGAGGCTACTCGGTACACGCTCCGCCGCCATTTCCCCGGGATTTTCGAAACCACTTCTCCGTCCCATTTTTCTTGCTCGTTCGGCCATGAAATATCGAGCCGTGAGATTGCCGCAGATGGCCGAGGAATATGGGGACTGTTTCGATCAACGGCTACCACCCGCTCGTTTTCACCGATATCATCCACCAGTTTGTTGTTGACACACGACCCTCTGCATTCTACGGGCACTCCGATCGAGAAATTGATGCTGCAATTCGGACCGTGCGATTGCAGTCGGTAGACTACATGTTGAACCCTTCGACTGGTCCCGTGATGCATGCAAACTCTGTCTTTGTAATTGCGGGCGAATTTTTGTCGTCATCCCAGAAGGCGTTCAACATTTTGCTCGAGCGTCGCATGTACGATCCGTTAGAGTTAGAGGCTACCATGATTATCTACGAATTTTTCGTAGCTGCGGTTTTTCTCTGGGATTCGCGAACACGCACATAACTACCCTTATATTTTCAGTGATCATAGACTAAAAGATACATTCTGGCCTAGTTCGATACCATTGTCGAGATGCTATCGCCCCTGTATACGTCAGCGCAAATTAGAATAATCTCCGCGTGGACTATCGGCGTCGGCGCGAAGATTAGCGGGTGTAGGAAAATTCAATTTTGATAGGGTCGCGTAGCCCCGCTTAATCTACGAATATTCAATTCAATCTCGACCTAGATACAACCGTGTTTCCATGCGGCTATACCGTAAGGCAAGTTCGTGGCGGACCAAGAAAATTGCCAATAAATTTTCGCGTGCGCCGCGCCACTTCCTCGCGCTCACCTGCCGCGCTATCGTTATTAATTCGGTCGTTGTACCTGCGCGCGAGGAATCGCCGATCGATTCGTTTCGGGAGGAACCGAGCCAGCAACTGCATACTCGTCCGCATTCATTTTCCTTCGCTTCTATCGTGAATCTCAATGTTCACAGAAATTTTTGTTAGAGATAAATTTCGAAGAATACCGTTCGATAGACATAGCCCATTGTGATATTTCCACGTCGAAGCGTGGAAGACGTTCGAGCAGAATTCCGAATATTTATCCAGCACGCCCATCGCCACGTGAAAATTGCCGCGTTGAAATTACTGCAGCAAGTAGAAGCGTTTAAGTTCGCAGTGCGCTCCTTTGTGTTCAGCCCGGTGATCCTTTCATCCAAGTTTTTTAATCTTCCACCCCGCGCTTTTATCTGTTATCGGCAGTTTGTCGTGCGACGCCTTTGTAATCGTTCCTCTTCGCCGTATTATCGTTCGCGATTTAGTTTAAACAGGTATGAAATTACTGTTAACGGCCTCTCCCTTCGCCGAGAATACCTAGCGAAAGCAACGAACGAACTCCGGTTGATTACTCGATATCTCCGGGCGAACTTCAGCTTCCCACATGGAAATTTTTATCATTATCATTTGCATAATCCGACGAGCGAGTTCGTTAATACACTCTCAGGCTAACAAGCTGAGATAACTTGGGCAAAAACTGCTGAACGCTGTTATCGTCTGCTGAAAACTGTGTCCTCTGTGCTTCTAGCGAAATATCTTTTGTAGACACCGTCTCCTACGCTTGGAATCGCCAAGAGGATAAGTTGAACAAAATTTTGACTCCCCCCAGACGAAACTTTTTCAAATTATAATGCTGTTTTCCGATGGATTTTAGCAGGTAGGCAGAATTAGCGACCGTCTGCTGGAATTGGGTACATTGTCAGCTCGAAAAATTCTTCTTGCGCGATCATATTCATTTTACAATTTTTAATATTTCTGCTTTCGACGCTCGATAGCTAGAGACTGTTTCGAATTGTATCTACCTACTTATTTTGATCACGTACGCATAACACTATTCATTTGTGTAAGTTTTAGCAATTTGAAAATAATACACAAGTATTCTTCACATTTTTCATCCGTCTGCCGTTCCATACTTTATCTACTTGCTTTTATTACGAATGCGTAAAATCCGCAGTCTGATACGATAACGTTTTAATGCTCGCGACAAATTTCATTAAATAGACAGCATATCAGATTTTTTCATCTGTTATAATCAGAAACTTTGTGGATTTATGAAATTGTTTAGAGAATAAGCCGTTCTCTGCGATTCTGAATACATTCCAGTTTTCACTGCATGATAACATTTTCTGCAGATAATATCCCTTTAGCAGTGTTCTCGTCGGTAAAGGGTCAAAGTTCGAGCGCCTCGCGAGCCGCCATTGTAGCGCTCGACATCCAAAAAGGATGCATTCATCTATGAGCGCACGGTTCAGAAAAAAAGGTTAACGCAAAACTTGGAAAGCTTTTTTGTTTAAAATCGTTTGGTCCGTGGGAAAAAAAGGAGTAAAGAAATTCGCTTTGTAGCTGATAATACGTGGAATGAGCTATCCGAGTTTCAGCAAAAACTGAGCATGGTCGTCTGAAGATGCGGTGAATATATGGGGACATGGTCGGTCTCGCGGGATATTCGTGCGGAACGGTGGGATTCGAGTGGAAAGCACATCGGTCGCGAGATTTCGTTAGCGGATTCGAGGTTTCCGGACCAGCCGACCGCCATTAAAAGGCTTGCCGCGCGGTCGCCCGTTCGTTCGTTTCGTCTCGTTGGTACGTGATCGACGCTCGTTGGAATAACGAAAGTTCGCGAGCCCGTCTGTTGAAACACCTGCCGATTCGCAAGCCCTTTCGCGAAAAGGTGTTAGCCCGTTGGGACGCAATCCTTTCGGCCGAATCCCGACCAAATTTCATTTCCACCCCGTCCATTACGAATTTAACGGCGGCCTGGCCAGGGCCGATAACAATGTTATATCGAGCCACGCACAATACCGTAGAAAACTACGTAATTGTTCGGCTATCTGGAACGTTGACGGACGTTCTCAACTTTTCGAAACGTTGCCGTTTTCCTCGATAGAAAATCTTGGGTACTCCGACGCGATTTTCTACAATTATACGATACTCGCATAGGGTTTTAATACGCAGGATTTCAGACATTTTTACCTAAAATTACAAATCTTAATTTTCTAGAAACCGATTGAAATCATTAACTGTTTTTACAGGGTCTAATAAGAAGATCGCCATTCGTTTAAAAAATATAATTTAAAAAATATGTAACAAAAGTTTAAGTGACAGGAATGTTGTTGGATCGAGCACGACTGCCATGAAACCGTCAGAAGCATCCACTTTGCAAAGTTTGATTAAATAATTTCACACGCGCGAGTAGAGCGGTTGCAGATTACAAATAACGATTTAATTTTACAGTTTCATAGTAATACAGAAGTTTTAATTACAGAAAGACTACCGAGAGAGCAGCGAGACTGTAGGGACTGCAATATGTACCGGTACACCGGTATACCGAATACCGGTATTTTGTGCTATTTTGCAATTTGGTGAAACCGGCATTTGCTAAGGTAAAGTACCGGTATTTTCGGTATTAGCTATAAATAATAAATATTTTTTTCGGCCATCTACTCTTATACGAAATACCTATTGACAGTAGTACAAACATCCTTTATTGTATTATAATACTGTAATGGTTTATTTTTTATATTATATTTTTTGTTTCTAATGTTAAAAACTATTATTTTACTACTCTTATTAATAATATTTAATTATGACATTTGTTCCTTTATTTTATATTATATTATTGTACATAACGAAATTGTTTACATTTTTATAGTTTATTATTTTTCGTATAAAACTAATAAATATGGCAAAGAAACAACTGGAAACAACTGTCTTTTTGTACCTTTTTGAAAATTCCTTATACATACCGGTATTAATACCGGTATTCCGGTAGAGCGTTTAAAAATATACGGAATACCGGTATTGTATTTTCGGTCCGGTATTCCAAACCTTAAGCGAGAGGTATTTTGTATTCATCCTGATTGGCTGGCAAGCGCTGCTGTGTCGCGATTGGTTGAGCTACAAGGCGGTAGGGATGGAAACGCGACGCTACAGAGGAAATATAGTATTTCCCTTTGGCGAAGCGTGTCGAAAACAATCGATAGGACAATACGCATTGTCCCGAGCATACATTATTGACTACTTGATCCGTCTGTCGCTAGGAGAGTGAGCAGAATAACCCGGCAAATCGAAGTACAAGAAGAGGTGCCATAAATACCGGCAGAGTACGTTCGCATTCGCAATTAAAGGAGTTTCAAGAATGTCAAGCTGCCGATCGTCCGGCGGGAGTTTTATTTCCTGCCTCCGGCGTCGAACGGTCTAAATCGGTGCTCTCGACGACAAAACCAAGGTAAGCCCACCCTCCGAAAATAGACGCGACCCCCGATCGCGCGACGACACGGGGAAAACGCGCGACAAGTCCGATCGCCGACGCGTTCCCCGGAGATAGGGATTCGGGGTTTCTGGAGCACTCGGACACGGTTTTAAAGGTCGACAACCTTTTCCGCCCCGCGCGATCGTGCCGCGCGAGCTACGCGGCCCCGCTCGATATCGTTGAAATGCTATTAGGTCGCTGGCAAAACGACTTCCTGGCGGGTAGTTCTCTCGCGAGCCGACCACCCCCCGGCGCGGCATTTGTTTCCATCTGCCTGGCCGAGACGCCCAGGAAAATTGATGGGACTTCGTAACAACGGGCTCGAAGGACATCTCGCTCCCTCTACGCTCTACGTCTACGCCACTCTACGGATTCGGCACCGGCTGCCGAGTAACACGAAAAACAAACTGGACGTCCGGAGCTCCGTTTGGTCTCTTTGGTCCCGTTACTCTCTGCTGGGGCGAACCACCTTACAACCCCTATAAACAAAATCTTCGAGACTTTAAGGTTTCAACCAGAGATTCTCTGTGGAAGTCCGCTTTGAAATCAACAACAACAACAATCAAATGTTATTTCGGTTTAAAGGAAACGAATAGCATACATATACAGGGTGTCCCAGGTTTTAAGGTTCAAACTTTGTCAGTATATTCTATGGCAATAAATAAGAAAAAAATGTTACGTAAACATAGAGCTTTATTAAAAAGTTATAACAAAAACTGTAACCGACTTGCTGTTACTGCGAGCATTGGCTCGAATAGATCAGCAATGTACATTCAGTGCACTTACACATGTAAGCTGTGTTTACTGAATGTAAACATTGCTGATTTATTCGAGCCAATGCTCGCAGTAACAGCAAGTCGGTTACTATTCCTATATTACTTGCATTCCGTATTTTTGTTATAACTTTTTAATAAAGATTTTTTATTAATTTTGATTCTGTTTAATTTTGATTTTTTCCTTATTTAGTACCATAGAGTATACTGACAAAGTTTGAACCTTAAAACCTGGGACACCCTGCATATTTATCGGTCAAATTCAATGTAATTGCCAGTCATCCCATCAGGTTGACGCAATTTTAAATATAATAAAAAAAAAGAAAGTACCGGAAAGAAGCAAAACATGGATAAGCGTCCGCAAATCCGAGAAGCGCGGTCTTATAAATAGTTGCGTGCACGAATTCCGCAGACTCTGTTTGACCTTTCGGCCGAGCCCCATCCAATAATACCGTGACATTATTTTTCACGATCGTCAGCAGGCGTGTGTACAAAGCAGAGAGAGAGAGAGAGAGAGAGAGAGGAGGAAGGCTTCCGGCATAGTCGTTCGATCTTTTTCCGCTTGTGTCTCCGGCCAGGCTGCGACAAAGAAACGCTCCTTGGAGGTACGTACGTCCCTTTTGTCTGAACGTCGACATTATGCCTGACCCTAGCTCTCCCTACGCCGCTATGTGAAAGGTTCGAGGGTGAAGTGGCCACTCGAAGCGAACTATTGATAGCACTACCAACGTGGCCTTTCAGAGATTCGCCTCGGCCGCGGCCCCGCATTCCCATTCGAACGGTTTCGGTGCCTCGCACGCACACGTGATGAAACCCCAAGCGTGGATGGAACGCGACGGGGCCTCGTCGACTATGTAACGGTCGTGTTATTTTCATTGCCGCTAACTAGACAATATGCCTGGCTTTTATTTCAATCGTATAATGCTTCCACGACTGCCTGGCACCGCGTGTACGCTCGATATCGCGCGGGAGCGATCGTCGACGACGACGTGCCCCGCGTATCAACTACGCTACCAAGAGCGCCACTCGCCAAAGAAATCTCTGAATCGTACAAGCATTATGCTCTCTCCCTATCCCTCTCCCTGGAAATCGACGGCTCCGGGACCGAGTATTTTTCACTGCCATCGAATCAACGAAACTGTTTTTCTTTTTTTTCAATCCCGAGCCTCGAAGTCTCAGCGCCCTGCTCGCTTGCTCGCGCACTCGAGTGCACTCAGCGACGCCGAATTGGGAACGCCATTGTCGCTGGGTGTTGCCTCGATATAATAGCAAAAGGGGAACATTTCTTGGTGATAATTGGGCTACGGATCTTTATACGAAATCAGGAGTTTCAAGGTTTGGTCGCAAGAAACGACAGACACTTGGGTTTCTTTCTGTAGCAGAGATAAAGTTTTCTCGCAGAGAATAACGTTTATGCGTTCCGCGGTAAAATAAATTTGCAACGAACGTACGCGTTCGCCAAGTATTGTTGCACGGATCGCACGCTCGCGAATGTACGCGCGACACGGACACAGGTTGCAGACCGCAAGTTCGATAACGAATAAGCTGCCATATGCAGAATGCACGGAACGGGCGTGTACGCGTTTCACCGTAATTACGATTCTCGATATTGTTTTCGGTCGTATTATTAGTTGGAATCCGGCGAGAACCACCGTCTCTGCAAGGACGCCGAATCGATGCGATCTCCGGCGTGGTATCGCTAGTGTGCAAGTCGCTTCGTAATAGCAAACACAATCCCGGTGATTGCACTTTGACCCATATTTTTCAACCTTAAGGCTATGTCCACACTGACTCGACATAGAGTAACTTTTTTTTACCGAATAAGAGAACATAAACGTGACAAAAGGTCGACGTTTACATTTTACCTATATTTTTACAGAATCATGTCAATTATTTACAAGGAAATACGTAATTGCAGATATGTAAACCCTGCATTGTCGACAGCTTGAAAATTATTCTGTATAATATTTTCATTCTGTTGATTAAAAACGCTAACGGAAGCTTGATTTTGTTAATTTCATACGATTTGTAGGTGCCCTGAAGATTCTAATGAACTAGAGTAGAGATTTTATTATTTTATCTTCCACACACGTAATTTTCGAGAATAGACAATTAGCCTATTAAAACGTAATAATAGCAGAGACGGTATTTGATCCAAAATATGATTTTGCCAAGTTTGAAGCTAGAAATTGCGATCCTGAAATACTGCGCAGGCCAGCCACCGCAGAAAATGCTCAAAAGTATCTAGAGTATTCGAAAACCTTGAAATAGTAGGTTCAAGAAAACTTCCTCTCTGATTTAAAATGGAAAACTCGCATGGCAACTCCTATAAGCAATCTCCCCCGAACGAGATACCGAACCGTTAATAAATCACGCGCGAATCAATTCGCAAGCCGTCGCCTAGCACTAGCAAAATAAGAAATAGCGCCGTTATTCGAGCCGCCGAAACTTTCGCGAAATAGAACAGGAATAAAACAGTCGTAAATCAGGCATCCTGGAACGGGGACGCGGCCATAATTTCCGAGAGTTCGGGGTGTCTCGAAGGTGCTCGGAAAGTTTGCGAGTTTTCGCGGGGCGACAAAGGAGAGCACGAGTCGTCCGTTATTTTTCGTAAACAAACACGAGGGGGTTGTTGCGCGTCGGAAGATCCAGTTTCGAACAAACCCACCCCCGCGGCGTCCGCTATTCCCCGGGCCATTCTGCCGCGGCCCGGCCCGGCTCGGCGTTCGTCTGCGAAAACGCGAAAAGTTCGCGACGCGTGCATGTGCAACCCGATGAAAGAACTAGGAAAAATGGCGGCGGTGAATAGCAGAGGCCGAGTTTTCTCGTTCGCCCCCATCTATTATCTGATTTCCGGCATCCCTGGCGGCATTATCTTGTCCGGCGTCCGGTATCGTGTTTAACATTTTTACGTGTATTCAACTGGTTGCCGTTCGGCCGGGGCTCATGCTCGAAAACTTTAATAAACCAGCCAACCCCGGCAACGTTCGTTTCCACCCCCGCGACCAGCTCGGCGTTTCCTCCCTCTGTTACTAGGGTGAAAGCGACGAGGATCCCCTCCTCTCTGTCTCCAACGTTCCCTCTTTCTCTTTCTCTGGCCCGCAGCTTTCGACTCTGGGACACGCGATCGATCGATACCCGTTCCCCAGGAGGGAGGTAAATTTTCGCACGGCAACAAGATATATCCGGAAATAGGCCCCCGACATTAATAGATACCGGCAGCTTGGTAACCACCCTTTCGCGTCTCGCGACCTGCTCTATCTCTCTCTCTCTTTCTCATTCGCTTTCTCTCTATTTCTAGTTCTCTATCGCAGCAGCGTACTGCGACGATTTTCCGGGAGCTTCGATCGGTCCTAGCTCCGTGTATTCGTCGACGAACCACACGCTGTTGGTCGAAATGCTCGATCTAGCTGCATAGAAACGGAACGGTGACCACCTGGTGAACAGGAAGTTGCCTGCCCTCCCCCTGCAGAGTGTGTAACGACTGATGTTTTTACCGGCGGTTATCTATTACAGGTAGTTTGCTTGGAGATTAGTTGGGGGGAAGTAAACTCTAGCTTTGTTTCTGTTTCTGGCTCCTAGGATTGATTTCCAGGTGTTGGCACGTCCGCAACGGCGCTTTTCATGTTTTTGATATCTAACGTCGACTTTAGGATAGTGAGCAGTACCGAATAAAAGTGTATCGTAACTAGTAATCTCACCTCGCGTAATTTTAGGCATGCTCGTTAGAAGCAGTACGCTGCACAGATGTCGTCCCTGGAGGGTCGAATATGTAGATATTGTGTGCGGAGGGTGTGGCTTCTGTTAGAGATTTCTGTCTTGATATACATACGTTAATGACTGAGAGATTGGACCCACTCTGCGAATTAATCCCGGTACGCTCCTCAGGATGAAAATTTCAATTTTTGTCCTTTTTAGGCACTGTATTGTGTTATTTGGGTTGTAAGATGTACCTCTTCGAAATGGGACAGTAGTTACATAATTTGTTGATTTATAGGGAAAAGCAAAAATGAATGATCCTCGGATACACTATTGTGAACTTTCAACAAGAATCGAGAAAATGGTGGGCGTTCCATTAACTCCGCCACTGTTATCAATGAAATTCAAGCTGCACCGACCATTTTATATTGTCGTATAACTGCGCTAAGTATTGTAATACGTTACAGCCATCAAAATAGATCCGAGAGGACGACGAAGTATTAAATTTCGATTATTTCATGATCGAATGAACTATTTTCGTGCCGGGAGGATTTTTATTCGCCTAGATCGGCAATTTCGAGCACGATGCGCAGTGGGAAAACCGTAGGGACCGTCGTCGATCCCCGTCGACAACGAATTAGCCGTTTCGGATGACCGCGGTCCTGCGGGGTAGAACATTACGTTCACAGCTGTTTTTCATCGGCCGCTTTTACCGGTCGCAAAATAAAGGTCCGCGCGCGTCTGGCCGTGCGGGTGTTTATGTAAATTCACACTTTTATAGACTATTCGATGAAACGCGAGATCGGCCGAGCACACGGTCGCCCGCGGAACCCGGAATAAAAAGCTTTTATCCTGGTCTCCGCGCTTGCACACAGTCGCGGCGCGGCGTCATGCGGCAGTTTGAAGTCTCGCTCGGTGTCGTAATAGAATCACAGCCTCGACTGAAATCGTTATTGAAAGGTTTAAATAAAGGGGAATTCTGGACTTTTACGTTCCGATACTACCATTCTACCTGTCATAAATGATCTCTATTTTTAAATCGGCTGTAAATGCTCCTGCTCTTACGTTGCGTTAACATAATTGTCTTCAAAATATTCTTATCCTTTTTTAGATAGAAATTCTTTTCGCTTGGAGTAACTTTGTAAGCAGAAACAGCTTGTACTTATTAACACAATTTCGGTTGTTTAAATTTTACAGTCAGCGAAATTATATTATTAATAACCGAATGAATTGTAAAAATCTATAAAAACTCAACTTGATCCCTTTTACAAGGCAACGCACACTCAAAGTACATATACAGAAAGAATTAATGGACGTGAACCGTTCTAATGGAAGCTCTCTGCACCGGCGCGGCGTTCTAAAAGGGAGGATGATAGTAAGCTTTCAGAAAAATAATCTCCACTCCTCGCCTATTTGTACGTTCTTCAAAAATTCTTTAATAAAACGGGTACCAACTGAAAGTTCGATATGTTATCGGCGCCGTTCGTATTTTATGGAACGTCCAATTAATTAAAGTTTGCGCTTCGGTGCATCGTCCAAGGAAAAAATCCGTACGGGGAAGTTGAAGTTCGAATCGGCGACGATAACGAGGCGTTTATCAGTCGCTGAACGACCGATATCGGAGCATCTGTCGCGAAATTGCGTTTTAATTTCCGCGTCACTCTGCCAGGAGTCTTTTAATCTGGGTTTTCCTTCGACGAACGGCAAGGGAGAGGAAAGGAGTGAGCCGGGTGTGTATTTTTAAGTGGTCACAGCTGGAGCATGCTCCAAGATTAGATAACAAGCCCTTCGTTTCGACCGAATCCGAGAAGGATTTTCTATCTCTCTCTCTCTCTCACTCGGATCCAGTGGAATCGGCCGAGGAAAATGAACAGGAAACACGGAAATGAGATGCCCCAAAGCGTCGGATTACTTGTACGACACGCGGAACATAAAATAATAAATGAACGGGGAAGTTTGGCAACGAGAACCAATCAAATTTTCATGCGCGAGCAACTTCTGCTCGACTTTCTAGATAAATATCGAACTTTCCAAAATCCTATCCTTATTTTGCAACTCCGCTTCCCTGATGTTGCTTCGTTAAATAATACGATTATATAACCAGCTCTTCTCCAGATAGTCGCTGGCTTTTCCTAGAACATTTTAATTTGTTTTTTTTTTTGTAAAATTGGTTCTTTCACTTTTAATTTCCTTATGTAATGCGTACCACTATTTTTCACTATGTTTCAAACAGGTTTGAATATTGTGTGGGTTGAAGTGGCGGGTTTTTCTCTGGGACAGCGTTTATTGTTTACCAATTTTACGGTACGCTGGCCCACATAAATCCATCGAGAACGGCCCAAAATGCGGGCCGGCAGAGTATAACTTTGAAGATGAGCGCATAAATTATCCGAAAGTCTCATCCTGATCGACGCGACACCTCCTTTATCTGGCGATCGATCGGCAGATAAGTCATGAATAGTTCTCGCCGTAGGATGATCGTATCGTTACGTCATTTACAGTTACGACTCCGTTGACGTAAAAGTTGTAGCTCACCCCGTGGATTTCACGACGCCCCGATAAAATCTGCTCGTAACAATGACTCGTGAAACGTCTTCTTGAATGCTGGAACGTGTACATTATACGTTGTTGTACCGGGTGTATTCAAATCTACTGGAATCGATACTAAAGACTGATTAAACACGATCATTTTGTGAAATATTCTATGTACATACATATATAATATGTCGCGGCTAATATAACCGAAGAACTTTTGCCGTTAATATTATATATCGTACATTCGTTACCCTGGGATCTGGCTTTATTATTCGTCTAATGGTGGCAGCGATCGATTAATATTTATGCTATCCGGAATAAACACCGAACTTTCTCTCTCTCTCTCTCTCGCCCTTCCTGCCGATACCATAGCGATCTCTCATGTAACTTTAATGAGAATAAATTATTCATTAACGCCTATTTCGCCGTGAAGAATTCCCGAATGTACACGTACAATTCCGCCTCTGGACAAATCAAATTCGTTAGAGTGTGCCCGGCGATCTTAATTGCAACGAGGAGAAAACTCGTCCGCAATCCTTGTTAGAGGATCGTCTCACAGGGATTAGAAAGCTAAATAAAAATCATTGCGCAAAGAACGCAATTACATCTTATTAAATTACCCCAACTATTGCGTAGGTGGATGCTATTGTAGAATTCTTCCGTAATATCGAACGGACCGGAGGAAGGTTGAGCAGTCAACAAACAACTTCACCGTTTATTGGAAATTATTTTGCGTTGATTTTACAGTGCAAAGTCGCGTGAAAGGTCAGTTTAACGTTAACACGAGCTATTCCGGTGAACAAAATCAAACAAACGTTCGATCAACTTTATTATTAGAAGAACACTGAAGTTGCACGAGGATGATTAACAGGAATATGATTAGAACCACAATTGATGAATCATTACGGTTTCCCTTACTGTCTTTGATGACTACCAAACGATAAAGTCTACGCTTTTAGGATCTCACAGCGAGCCACAAGTTTGCAAGGAAAAGCGTTTCCAGGATGTCTCGGCAGGATACGCGCCGGCGAAATTTCGCAGCGGGCGTAATTCCAACAAACGGCCGGATCAATCGCGACAATCTCGTTCCGCAGACTGCTCCGCGTGCAAATAGTCGCCATTTAGACTTCTTCTTGGCAGGAGGCGATGGCGATATATTAGGAGGATCAGCGAATTCGAGACACGTTCCGTGCAACGGCACCGATAAACACGCGCGGCCCGTGAATCGGATGAGGACAAATCCTTGGACTTGTCTGTGTCCTCGCATTTAACGAACCGCGGTCGGCCAAGGGTCGAGCACGTGGCGTCCAGATGTGTCCCCGTTGGTCCCCGATCATCCCAGGAATCGTTGGGGCCCGTTTTCTACGCTCCATTGGTCGCCTCTACCGGTGTGCCCTCTTGCTCATCCGTGTTTACTGCGCGCATGAATAATCCATCGGGCCACCCGGTGCACGCTCTGGGACCCTTCACCTTCCAATGGGTTCAAGATGACACAGAGGCGCGGGGGAGTGTTGCCAAATGTTGAAAATTTCCGTGAATTAATTATTTTTCGGTGGACACAAAAAGTATTTGCACGATACGTTTCTGATTCTCGAAGAATTGGCTATATTTAAACTTAAACAATCATAAGAGAGTTATACATATGTAGTTTCGGGCGCCAGTGTCGCGAGAACCGAGATTTGATACGAAGGATGATTCGAGTCCATTCGTGTTCAGCTAAATGGTTGGCTGCGCCATTGTTAGATGCTAAACTGCAAGCGCGAAGGAAAGACAAGCGCTTATCAATTACTCGCTGCCATTGTTGCGGCTCCGTAGCTTAGCCACTACCGCGATTCGGTTGTTTACAACTGATTTTACTGAACACCAAATCCTCCTGGTCATTCCTCTGTCCCTCATTCTCTCTCTCTCTCTCACACACACTCTTTGCCTCGGCTTTTACGCGCGACTGATCGTCGGCAGGATGTGTAAACATTCGTTCTGCTTGACCGAGGTCGCTGGTGTGTACATATATAATCAAGTAGAAATTTAATTCCCACATTAACGTGTCATTTATTGGCAATAACACGACATAATTTGTCGTGTTCCCCTGCAATATGATTTGCGTGTACCGAGCTTGTATGCAAATCTATTCTCCCGTGCAGGCAATGCTCAAATCAACAAAGGTAATTTTACAAGGAAGTATGTATATATGTACACGTTTAAAAAATGGCAGATAAATATTACGAGAACCAGGAAGGTTTCAAGGGAAAATAGATGTTCCTTTGGCAAGGGTGAATCTTGCGCTTCCATTCGAATTGCACAAGCTGGGCCCCGTGTTCGCAGCCAACAATCCAAGTTTTACGATCGAATCGACGAACGAAGGAACAATTCGAAACACGTAATCAGTAGAAGACATAAACGATTAATGATGTTCGGTTTGCTCCCCTGTTTACGAGTAGTCGTTCGCGCAACACGTGTCGCCGACACGCTTTCGAGCTGCCCTCGTGCATTTACCTCGGCTAAAGATCATTATTCCCAGCCCATCTACGCGCGATATTTCTTCGGCTCGATCGATCCCCGATGAACGATACCAAAGTCATCCATTTTTCGCTCGCTTAAACCCGGCGTCGCGTCGTTTGCATATCGAAACAGTTTTCCGCACCGAGGCCCATTAACGTCCCGAACTCGCCGCGATCTCGCCACATAAACCTTGAAAACCGAGACTGCAAAAATTCTGATAATCTGCTCGATATCGTAAAACGACCGCCGATAGCGCCTGGGAACTCGGAAACTTTTTGGAACAAGAATTGCAAACTGGTTGTTGCGAGATTCCAGTACTGAGCTACGAAGTGATTACTCTCCCGGCTTCTTTTGTTTTCTTTCCTCTATACAAGAGCCGCGTTTAACGTACAACCGGTTTAAGAGCACTTGTAACGTGCTAAAAATCAGATTACAAGTTTGATGCGCGTTAACGCCACCTAATGGGTGTGCCGGCTAAGTTGCTGCAAAAATATCCGGCCAACAAATCATGTGTCATTACGTTTTTGCGGAGCCTCGCTCGCTGTGCCTCAAAACTTTGCTGTTGCTGTTGGAATTTTCTGCGGCAAATATGGACATTCGTGGTAATTTTCATGTCTATCAAGATCACATCCACTATTCTACTGTATCATTTTATCGATTTATCTTCAATTACTGGTACTCTAGTTTATTAGTCTGGTCTATCTTCGAGTCCGGAGTGACTCGAAGATAGACCAGATTCGAGTCCGGAAACGGCGTAGGATCCCGGCCGTTAACTGGATCTCGGACAAAACGGTTTTTAATACAATCTCGCGAGCGCCGGCCTGAATTTCAATATTCCGTGGAACGCGATAATTATCCCTCCATCCAGGTCTGACCTAGTTGCAATTAAACGCGGGAAGAGGTTTCATAGTCGCGTGCCGACAAAAGGCAGGAAGAAAGGAAGGAAGGAGGAAGAGACCGAGCCAGAGCGTTGAAGAGCGAAGGGGTGTGCGCGCTCACTATTTATAGGCGCGATAGAATGAAATCGTGACGGATAGAGAGGAGCAAGCCCCGGGCCTCGGCGAATGGAGTAGTGCTAGTCCTGGTAACGCGTCAGTTAATTAACCCCTGGCCTAATTAGCATCGAGGCGCGTTATATCGGCGAAACCGGTTTCCACTGGGAGGGGATCGTTCGGGGGTTGTTTCTTCTCCTTGGCATTGATATTCATGACCACGTCAAGACGCCGGACAATCAAACAAGACCGGGACGAGAGTCGAATAGACGAAAAGAAGGATGACGCCTGAGAGAGGAATATTCCTCGTAGGGCAGGGACTAACGGTGCAACGTTCCTCACGCGGAAATCGCCCTGTTTTAGGAGCCCGGTTACACGTGGAGGGTGGGAATAATAAAGGACAGGCTTCAACGTTGTCTTCGACTTTCGTATTACATATTAGTACTTCGTTCTCTCGCTTTTAACGATGTAACGTGTCGTAAATCAATTAAACAAGTGTTCCGTAGGTTCCACGGGAAGAGTTTCGCGGTATCTACAGAAGGAAAGTGGGTATTCATGTTGAAAATGTCAGAAATTGAATCGAATAAGTAATACGGTAGCAGGTAACGCCATTGAAATCTGTTCGTGTTGCTACTTGTACTTCTATAAAATAAAGAAAAAGTGGATAAAGTATTACATATTTTTCAGAATACCTTGTGCAATCATTTCTGGGTAGCCCATGGAGGTTAAAGATTTAATCTCTTTAGGCAAAAGTATTTTATTCGTTTCACGAATGGTCGACCAAAAAATCGCGCAATGGAAGATCAAGGTGAAAAACTGATAACGCGAGAACGCATTTCAATCAAGAATTAAAAAATTGAAAACGCGAACAACTGGATGTTGTTTGCCGTTGGTAGTCGTTGGTTTCCCATAGCACTCTCGCTTGTATTGCACGGGATATTGTTAAAAATGAACAATTTTTTCGCGGACGCGTGTCGGCTGCGTTGGCGAAACGATCGCACCGAACAATAAAAGCCCAGGGAAATGGAACCAACAGGCGAAATAAAAATTTTAACGACTCTTAAATTCCACGCATTGCTATATTTTCCCCGCGAAATTGCCGCTTTTACGCTGGGGCCAATCGGTGTTTCTCATTGCGCGCTATTACTTCCGGCTGGTTAAGTGGAATTATTAAAAGTTTCAAATTGCCTCTGTCTCCCGGGCCCGGGCAACTACCTTAGTCTTGTTCTTGAGGGGTGTGTTTAATGGTCGGGGAAAGTTTCCTACTGCGAATTAAGCGCTAAGAACAGAAGTGAACTTCCAAATAGAACTATCAAACTTAAAAACTCTCTTCGGCTCCGATAAAACATCTAATCTAACGCAAGAGCCGCTAAGTCATTTCCAGCCTCTCTCCGTTGTAGAATTAATCTAGAACATTAAGGGGTAATCTACTACGCGATATATCATCTTGTTACCGGAGCGTTCGTTTCTGTTAATACTATCCAATTAACATAATACGGAACAGAACTTGCAACGACCCTCTTCCGCTCAAAGTAAGCTTTATACAAACACCGCGCAGCATTTACATATTAACATTATTCCCCGTGATGCTATCTTTTATACAATTTCGCCCGAAACAATACAAGACCCGTCGAGGCAAACATTTCACCGGCAGCGACCTCTCTCGCGGTGCTTTTCGCCCGCCAACACGCCATATAATTAAAACACTCAGCCGTCTAGACCCCGACGATCTTTCCGTCCGACGATCCTCCAATTATTCTACCGGTAAATATTCACGAGGCCATTATAGAAAGCGGATGACAGTAATTTGCGTGCGAGCTGAGTCGATCGAAGCCGGACGGGCCGCCCAACGCGTGCCATCGGGATGCAGGATCATCCGTCGATCGAAGATCTTCGTGACTATTGTAATCCTGCAAGGACGCCCGCCGATTGTCGATGTCTTTCTATGCAAGTCAAGCCAGTCAATCATCGAATAAGGAGGATTAAGTAAAATTTCTATGAAACAAAATAATATATTGTATTTGATGTGTAGTATTTTAAAACATCTGCCACAGTCCGTACAGTGACGTCGCGTCGTCCCGGCAGGGTTAACTATGGCAGTTCACTGTTCTTTCTACAAATCTCTATTTTCATTGTCCCTAATTACATTGTCTCCTTCATTTTGCATTGCCATTTTACCATAGAGCAATCGCACGCTGTACCGTGCAACCAACTTGCGGGCCAACGTTTCAAACTCAATCCTGAATTACTGGATAATCTGAAACACTATCCATAGCCGTACTCTCAACGCAGGTAACTCGAGTCACACCTGGCCATGTGGTTCGTCGAGCCCGCACGTGTACTCTCGGGGAAACCCAAAAATCTGCACGTTTCACGCTCAATTTGTCTCACCGATTGGTCCACAAACTTGGGATTGCCAAATAATGTAGAAGGTGTCTCAGAGTTTTCCTTGTTACCAATGTTCGTGCCCATGATTAGTAGACCAAGGATTTTATGCATTTATAAGAAAAATGAGTAGGTGCGATTCAAAGCGGTAAACAGATTTTAAAAATTCAAGGAAATCTCTGTATTAGTTGTAGTTGTAGCTAATGAACATGGTTAAAGGAGATGAAAGAAATTTTTATTTGACTTGTTTGTCGTAATCGATGCAAATAATTTTTATTTTGCATAGAGATCCTTCAAATTGATTGGTTCAGCCCATTGGGGTTGTAATAAATTCTCAAAGATTCGTTCGTTTTCGAAGGTTCGCGTCAGGCTCTGTCCTTAAGTAGTGTCAGGGAGATTTACAACCCCTGTCGTAAATCATCCTGCACGACTCCTTACGCGCAAAACACCCGGTATGCAGAACGCAGCGACCGCACCGCAGGAGCACGAGACAATAGGACACACTTCGTGCAACATGTGTTACCAGCCATGTAAAGAGAGGGAACACGCTATGTAACCGTGTGCGGTGGCTTGGGGTCCGGGTCGGTTGCCAGTGTGCACACAGTGGTCCCAAACCGGGACTTGGCAGTTCAATATACGTAACTTCCCCAGAATTTTCAAAAAAAGTACCATTCGTACGGCAGAGAATGATTTTATCGAACACCATCGATGTCCTCTGTTTCGTTGTTAAAAGGACGACATTTCTAAAATGCGACTTCCCACGAGATACAATGTTAATGAAAGTTGTAAAAAATGTTCAGCATCGCGACGGAAGGATTAATTCGATAGAACGAGGATAGAACAAGGATGAAATTAGCTCGGTCCGCTTTGTTTCTATGCACGGATTGCCTCTCGCACGACGCGTTGCGAACCACTGTGGTGCTGTTCGAAGGCAAGGGTGGTCCGGAACAGTGTTCGAGAGTTCGGTTCGGTTCACGTGCGTGCCCGGATCGCACGAAACCGAGTGAACAACCGGCAAAAACCGAGAGGAGCCAGCTGGTCCAGCCGCTGTGCTCATACAGAACCCATTGTCAACCCGGTGATTATGATGGCCCGCGATGAAATTACTACCCCTTCGACGCAGGCTGCGCGTACCGCGTCTGTCGAGGACCGATCTGATCGTTTCGCCGGATTAAAGAACAGCGTGTGTACGATTTCCGAGCATATGTCTGGCCCGGGGACCGAGGATCGGTTAACGCCGAGGCACGTGCGTGATGGAGCGAACAACAGATCGCGTGATGTCGATTAACGATCATCGAACTGTCACCTTTGGAGGAGCTTCCAGATGATTTGCGGCGGCTATGAGACATTCTTCGTAGTAGCCACCATGTCTCTGATCTCTGAGATTTCGACCACGATGATCCGGATAGTTCGACTAAAAGTTAGCTCGTAAGTTAAGTTCATCCACTCGACTAACCCTATAATTTAGTAGGAAACGCTTCAAGTGAAAATGTTCTTATCATCGTTCATTTCGAAAGAGAATATTTGATAATGAGAATGGTTGAGCTTTGATTTATAATAGCAGCCGTTTCGTATACACGGCTATCTCGAGATTTCGACGCGTTCGCTCGCAATAATCAGGCGCTCGCTAATAAACGACCATTCCGCGGACGAAAGCGAGTCGCTCGACCGTCCCGTTTAACGCGAACCAGTATTCCAGCATCTATTTCAATCCGAGATAAACAAAACCTCGCTAATTGACGAAACAGTGCGGAGAGCGCTTGGCGAAACCGGACACACGGGAATTCGAAGCGAGGAGTTGCAACGGCGCGGAGCTGTGGCTTGGAACGAGGCAACGTTTTCGCTTATGGCCTTAAATAGACGCCGGACGGTCGGGTTTAAAATTATAATGAGTTATTGTCCCCGGCGCGGTGCGGTTTAATCGCGCGCCATTAAGCCCGTTCCCGTCGACGAAAATCTGTTAAGCTCGGGTTGGGAGATTCGTCGTGGTCGTTGACGATCTTCCCCGTGCTGGAACGCGTTAACAGGAAGAAGCGGACGAGAAAGATGAAGAACTCGGGAAAAGGAGGACGGGGGAGGAACGTTATCCGCAATGTGCATGGAAATTTTTGCGGAGGCGAGCGATCGCTGAAGAGAGAAGGACCGTTCGCGTACGGACGGACTCGAGACGAGTTGAATCGAATCGAATCGAGACGAGACGAGTCGAGACGAGTCGAGTCGAGAACGGATCGAAGATGCCAGCTGACTCGTTCCTGACGGCGGAGCAGCCGCATTGTCGACGAGATTATTGCCCGAGCCGTCGATGAAATTGTACCGTTCACTCGAGTCTGTCGAGTAGCACTCGTGAAGCACAGGATCGCGGCTCGACCCTCGCCTCTTTGAAGGCCTCCACACTCTCTCCCTCTCTCTCTACCTCCACCTCATCCTCATCCTCCTCCTCATCTTTCTCTTCCTCTTCCTCTTCTATTTCCCCTCTTCATTCTCCTTCGCCCTTCGCGAACGATATCTCCAAGTTGTTGCGAGAGGCTGATCGCCGACTCGCGAACGCGGGCGACGCGCGCGCTGCTCGGCGTACTTGGTGAAAATGCATTTAGAATATCGAGCGTTCCTTGCCGACGTACAAAGGAATGACGCTTAATGCAAAATATCAGAGCCAGACGGCTACGGACAGACGAAGAGTTAGAAGTAGACTGCGAGGAAGGTTATGCAGGTGTACACGCTTTTGCGGATAACTGGCTCGACGCTCTAACGACCGGCTACTTTCGACCGTAATCCTCGCCCGGAGGCGATTTCCGACGGGAATTTACCAAATATGACTCTTCCTCGCGGTGTGTAGAAGCGATTTATCGTCGCTTTCACCTTGAAATGCAAGGTCGAATCCTTTTCAACGCGCGCACGGCCATCAGCGGCTATTCTCAGATTCGGAAATCGCAGTTTCAATAACTACAAGTTTGTAAGAACCGAAGAGGCAAAAGAATTAAATAAATAACTATGTGCACGCTACGCTAGACGTCGAAGATTGTATAGCACAACCTAGCACAAACATCTAATTGTCCGCAGACGGAATAACATTCGGAAATTCGCCAGTCGATTTCAGCACCGTGATCTAGCAAAGGCTCCACGAAGGATCTAAAAAAAGAAACTCGTCATCGAGATGAACACAGGATCCGTTGACTAACAAGGCTCGAAAAAAAGGAATGCTATACGAGCGGACACGTCTCGCAGTCGAAAACATCGAAACGGAGTTCTATCGAGTTTCGAAGAAAATAAAAACTCGGCTGTCGAATAGTTAAGCCGAAAGGATTTCTCAATCGACACGGGACGATCGACGAATCGGCGAGGTAAACGCGAGGCTAACGAGCCTCGACAAGAGACGACGTTCACTTCTTACCAACCGACTGACTCTCCCTCTCTCTTGCTCTCTGTCTTTCTCTCTGTATGTATGTATATCTTTCTCTTTCTCTTTCTCGTTCTCTTTCTCTCCCTGTTCTCCGTTTCTCGTCACACGTGCCCGCTCACGAGCAGAAAGAAGAGAAAAAAGAAAAGGGGCAGGTGAGAAATGTTCTACGTGCCATACGCCGTACGTAGGCGACTCGCTCGATTAATCTAACGCTGTGCAGCACACTCCTCCGGCCGTTATTACGGTTAAACTGCACCCTGGCTCACTGGATGTAATGCCATACAGTGGTGCAAGAGACTGGAAAAGCGAGGGGTGCGAGGGTGGTGCAAGGCACGTCGCGTTGATATCCACCTTCGGCCATCCCAGACACGCTCGCCGCCGACAATTACAGAATCCTCTCGTTTCACCGTTTATTTATCGAGTAACATGTAACGAGGACCGGCCACGTTTCTGATTCTCGAGTGGGATTGGCAGCGTCGTCTCTCCATCTCTCTCTCCCTGCTCGGGGGAAACGAGAGACAGAGCCCAACCAGGGGGAAATTCATTTTACGTTGACCTGCTTGCGCAGCCAAAACTACGGTACTCCCTCTCTTTATATATATTCGTTCGGCTCCGTTGAATAAAACCTTAACGAGACCGAACCGCATTTCCGGTCCTCCATTCAATGTTTAATGCTAATAGACCCCTCGCGCGAGCACTTCGTGCGAAATACAATGCAACGGCCATAAACTTGTATCGAGGTAGCTGGCATGCAACGAAACACTACTGTGCATTTAATAGATCGGAGGAATGAATGGGCTTGCCAATTCTGGATCATGTTTGCCGGTGGTAATTAATGTATCGCGCTTTGGCTTGTTCTTTCGAAACGGGGAGCTACAGTTCAGCTTCTATAGAGATGCTACATGTGTTTACAGTATTGAAGCACTTCTTGCTGCTTAAATTGATATTTTTCGTAGAAATGATTATTCTATCTTCGCTTCGATAGACGTCGCTTTGTAGGATGATTTTACGGTCAACGACGGCACTCGATCGATAATCGTAATTGACATCGATGGCGCGGAAAATAGCGGGGAATATTCGATAATTTTCCGCGTGCAGTTGGCACTCGATCGGCTCTCGAGAGCCTAATTGGAAGTATCGCGTTCGAACTATTCTAGTTCCGTAAAAGTGGAGCCGCGTGCGAATGAAGGCTCTCGATTATTTTTCGCTCGATCTTCGGGGTTTTGTCCCGTTTCAACCGGATACCGGTGTGCAGCTCCGACGTTTTATCGTTCGCAGATGTTATCACCGGTCCTTTATCACTTCCTCCTTACCTAGTGTTCTCTCCGGGGAACGGCGACTTCGTCATTGGACAGCACAATGTGCCGGCAGGATCGCCCACATGAAAGAGAAAGAGAGAGGTTCTCTCTCTCTCTCTCTCGATAATTCTACGGGACAGGGCGAAAAAAATCAATAGTACAACCACCCCGATGGGGGGTCCCCTAACTCTAACCTGCATATACACGTAGACGCCGGCGTGTCCACCGTCGCTTTCTACCTCGTATACTTAATGAGCCAACCTAGTCGCGCGCCACGTATGCTTCACGCTCGACAATGCGAAATCGATGGGTAAGCTGCTTTTTTCAGAATTTTTTTCTACCGTCTAGATTTTGTTGATCCGAAGAAAACGGAAGTTTCCTTACGAGAGGTGATCACCTCCACGCCTTCAAAGTGCTGGCAATAATTTTCATCTACATATATTTGTACGTTGTATCCAGGCTCGGTCGACAGGGGTTGCTAGGAAATGTATATGACATAATGTTAACGACGTAAGAATGTCTTTGAAAGTTCACCCGATCGAGCCTACCTATAAATCATTCAGCTGAGAAGCATCACCCTCTGATGCATAACCTAGTTCTTTAAATATAATATTCTAAATAGGTATTCTTAAAATCCTCGTCTGCAAGGTATTGTTTACGGTAGTGCCTCGATAGCGGAGCCAACATATTTTGGGAATGATGGGACAGAACTGTTCTACCATCTGCTAACGCTAATAACGAGTTAGACTTACTAATTCCCAGAATATACCACGTTCCACTATCGAGGCACGACCGCACTACGATCTCAGTTGCCGGCAAAAGGAGAAGTCAAAGCTCTGCGGAACAGCAATATCGAATCCACCTGGGCGTCTCCGGCTCCGGCGGATCTTTGAGGCAGCACGCTCGGAAGACCAAGGAGATGAATATCGGGGATCGAAGTTGTCGAAGAAAGCTCGGTTTCTCTGGTGAAACATCTAAAGGAATGCTCGCAAGAGCAAGTCGACTCGTGTCGCGTCGCGTCGCGTCAGAGGGCATTGTTTCCTAGTGGATATAAGGTGGTTGCCTTTTCGTATCAATTCCAGTAGACAGACCGACGACGCCGAATGGGGGTCGGCGAAGCGGGGGGTTGGAAACTGGCAATCGCGTTGGAAGACTGCGTATCGATTTCTGAAAGCGAGAGTGAACGCACGCGAGGCTTGAAGGAGCTTCGTATGTTGTAAAAAAAGCTTTTTCCTTGGTCGACGACCACCGATGAATCTCGTTAACTATTTCGAGGGTGAGCGAACTCGAGGCAAGGATACTCGCAAGGTTCTCCCTGCAACCCCTGGGGACAGGGGTTAGAGAGGCTAGCACGTGGAATGGCGGACACGATCGATTTTTCCCGCAGATTTTTCATCGGCAATCGGCGTCGACGCTTTGTTCGAACGATCCCGACCCCTCCCGACGGCAAAACGGTTTAATCTTCGAGCAACCTATGTACATACATACATCTGTTGTGCGCCGCGCCTCGAATTACGTCTCGCCATGGTAATAATCGGGAATTCATCGGAACCACGGGAGTGGATATTATTTTATGTAGTTCGAACGGCCAATAAATCGATCCACGCGCGCCGCGCTCTACCGCCATCGGAGCCGCGAATAATTAAAAAGATGATCGTACTGTGGCAACATCGCGTAGACACGCGTTCACCGCGTCGAATCGAATTTGCGGTTTCAAGGCAAAACATTCCGAATCGATGTTTACACTTTCAGATACACAAGTTGGATCCGATGGCAATCCGAGGAGGTAATTTTCGTGCGATTAGATCGCGTACAAAATTCCGGGAAAACTGGAGTTCCTTCGAGTGCGCTGTTTAAATCGGTCAAGTTGAAACGTCCAGAAGCTGATTTATTCGTTTCTGTCGTTGCTAGATTAAAGATCGAGATATCGATAAAAGACTGCGAGAATCTTATATTCTGAAAAAGGAGATGTCCCTTTGACGTTTGCTCTCTTTTAGAATCAAAGGACGAACGTACGAAAATTGCACCGTTTTCGAGTACATCTTATACTCGCATCACCTGAAATCGTAAACGATATTGGAGTCTCCAATATTAATTATTAATGGCAGGCTCGTATTAAATATCGATGACCAAGAAAATAAACAGGAGATGGAGTTACCGAGTCGGAGTACGCCGATAGCCAGCCCGAGCAGGACACTGCTTCTCGTTGACAAAGGGGTTAATATTTAATTTCCGTGCTCATGAATTATATGGCCAGTCATTAGAGTGCGAGCCGGGTCGTATCAAAGTAAATCAAGAAAAATCCATATAACCACCGAGCGAGGGGTGGAGGTCCGAATCGAAAGGTCCGTGTCCTTGTCTGCGAGCACAACCGACAACGCAAACGCGTCCAATTGTTTGCTTCCGGTACGCGGGAGAGACACACGACCGTGATAACAGAGTCGATGGAGTCGCCAAGGACGCAAAGGATCCTTCCTCGGCAGAAAGGAAAACCTCCGGGGGGCCTTTAAGTCGCAACTTTCGACGGTCACGACTGGCACGGATCCAACGGAAGCGTTTGCACGGCCGAAACCGGAGGTCCTGCTTAGATTTACACGGAGTTCCGTCCGACGGACTCAACTGTCATAAATAACCTCGGCTGGGACAAAAATCCTACTCGCGGACTGCGAATATACGACGCCGCGACGCGCCAGAACGCATAAAATTTTTGCATTACTTTTATCGCGCCCTTCGCGTCCGCTTTGTTCCATCGCGCTCGCTAAATCAAGCGTCTTTACTCTCCGCTCGGTTTTAGCAAGTAATTTTTAACAGAACTCTGATTACGCGAAAATATTCGCGTCCATTCTACTTGCAGACTTTTTACCAACTTGTGCGTTTTATGATGATGATTAGTCTGCGGATTTTTATACAAAATAAAAGTTGTTTGCACATCACAGTAATGCTTTTACAGACGATCGCAAGACCCGACAAGGTCCGGAGGATAAAGACAGGCTGCACAAATTGGCGTTACAATTTCCATCAAGAGTCATTGTGCCGGCAAGCATTATGGTGCAAATAAGAGAAATGTAAATGCCGTTGGGGACCGCGCGGGCCCTATCTCTAGACTTTTTCTACATTTCGACGGATTAACATAATTTCCACGGAACAATAGGAGACACCAGAAGGTCCCTTAATGGCCGCCTTCCAACGCTAAATGGCGTTGCCCGAGAAATGCGACGGTTTGCATTTAAAGCAACCCGCAGAGCACGCCGCGCCGGGCCGTTTCAAGAAATCGTAATAAGGAATTCCGTTCGCGGGCTTCTTTCTTATCCCGGTGAAGTTTTTCGAGCCGGTGTATTACAATAACGGAACAAAGAGGGCGAGGACACGAGTGGGCGGAAGAGCCTTAAGTGCCACGAGACAATCTCGAAGAACCGCCATCGAATCCGCGGCCAAACTGCATCGTTTGGTCTAATTAATGTAATCACTGACCTCGACAAGCGTACCGCCGACGATCCAGGCTATTTACTTGTTGAAAGGGTACGATTAAAAATTCAATTCTCCCCCAAGATAATGGGTTAGGAACCTCGAGCTTCGTTACTCGCTTCGCGGAAGGGAAATTACTCGGAGTCCTCTGCGAAAAGGATTTGCGCGACCGCTTTGGGACTGGACAAGCCAACTTGTCTCGACGTCCGCTGAACAAAGAACGGAATACATAATCGGTAATCAATATGTTACAAAATTATCTCGAAACATGCTCGATCGCTCTGTCCAACTACGGCCGCATTATGCGAAACACCGTGTACAATTTGAAGTAACACGGTCGACAAAGTGTCTCTCCGAAGTCTATTTCCGAAAATATGGCCATTTAGAACGCCAACAGAGACGCGACAAACTACTTTCATCCGTAACTACGGAGCCGTGATTCAACGTCTCTTGAGATATTACTCGAAAATTGTGGGCAATGTCGCCCAACGCAACGGCACGGCGCGCGCGCGCTCGTGTTACAGCATCGTTTCCAGCTTCGAATTTCTCCTAATAGCCGTTTTCACGTAAACCCGTCTAAAGCCCCCGGCATACAACACAGACACACCTAGTCGTATTTAAAGATACTTTGACGCACGTGGTTCTGTATCTTTTAAATGTCGCCGGTGGGCGGAGGACGCTAAGTGTTCGTCAGACGGAAATGATTTCGGGCGTCCACGTACCGTGGCTTAACAGTTCTTCCTTTCCACACACGAATCTCTCCGACACACCGAGTGTACTGTCGTCGAGTGCATAATGCGCAGACTGTTCGCCGGATCCTCGAAAAGATAAACGAACCTCTTCGGCGAGCATTTGCTGGCCAGGTGATTCGTGCCGCTCGGAGCGCGGCGCTTCGCGACTCGAAATTTATTTGTATCTTTTTCTCAATAGAAAAATTTCACTGTGTTGCGTAAACGCGTGGCGATCCATGCCGCGTTTTCTCCTTTGTTCGATAAAGATGGATGAGTAAAGCGCTCGTCAATTTCTCACGGTCACGAAGCCACTATGAAATCTCTGGAGATACGAGTGTCGACAACGTTAATAGCTACTAGCGATTATACTAGTAAAACAGTGATTATCGCTTTTCTCTGCGGTTTTACAGGTCATCGGTCTTGTCAAGAAACATTTTGTCGTCGGGATTCTTTAAATCTTGTTTTACAATCACAGCTGACCTGAAGTAGGCTGATCAGCATTTGCAATCGGTGATAGTAGGACGCGCGTGAAGATAATCCTCATTAGACTGGCATCGGGAAGGAATTGTCGGACGGTGCAGAAGAGAAAATAAATAAATTGCTCGATAACGCATGGGAAACGAACTCAACTGGGAAGAACGAAAAAGATAAGAGGATGCATCTCTCGAGATTCTTTTATAAATGTTAGAAATAGCTGTTTATTCCGGTTCAGCAACAGAAGATAATGCTGGGTGCACTTGACTTTGGATTGCGAAGACAGGAAGAAATGGGGCAATTTTCCTGGGTTCGACGATACACGTACCGGTTTCCTTTATGCGGGAAACTATTCATAGAATCAATTGCAAGCCCCGATATAACAAAAGTTCATTATTTAAAGGATTTGAGTGCCGAAGAAAAATAGGGTCATCTTCCTGGTGTAAGAACGGATCTGCATTCAACATTCAGCACACTTATCTATTTAGGACAGGGATGAACGATTTAACCAGTCAATAGCAGAAGTTTAAAGCCCATTAAGCGTGAATACACCGAACGATCTGAAATATGCGATCTAAACGCATGCGAGCATACACCAGCGGATAAATTGAAACTGAAAAATCTCCTGCGAGAAATTCCGTTATCAAAAAATTCTTATGCGGAAGATAAATGAAGCGGCGTCACGCGGAAACTCGATTTACGTCATTCCCTTAAAACATAGATACAAAAATGTTGCACAGGAAACTAATGATTCAGCCAAGGAAGCTTCGTTTCCTTTTCAACTTTTTCCCGCGATAATAAATTCATTATTAGCTTTTTCATCAATTTTTTTAAGGAACAATTTACTAAGGAACCCCTAGCTGTAAATACTAAATTCTGAAAAGTCTTCCTTAAATTAAGAAGGTAATTTGTTTTTTGAAAAAGCGCTCCAATGAGCATGGAGTTTTTAATTAACAGTCGTCGCCCTAAGCACCCTCGAAGCGTGGCCCCATCCCGAAGCTTTCAGATGCGCGCGCAACCCACGCACTTTTAAATTCAACTTATTCGAAAATGTAGCTCGAATCAGCTTTGGATCATGTTGTACATGCGATCGCGAATCCCTCTGTGCAATAATTGTATGCCGCGGTATTAGCTTTCGCGGCACAATGTTATCGAACGTGAACGATAACGTTCATCATGGGCAAAGTGGGCGCCGCGCCGTGCGGATCACGGTGAAAGCTCGCGTGCCGACGACGCCACGCAACGCAACGACGGACACACAATTAAAGGAAGTCCAGGACGAGTTTCGGACTGATACGAACGAGTCCCTCCGCTGCGCCGCGCGTTGTCCATCGAATCCGCACAGAATTGAATACATATGTCCGAAGTTAATCGCGCTCATAACGGTGTACACATGAACCCCAGCGCTCAACGGGTCGTCCGTTGAAGGCTGAAGGTGCCGTTTATTATTCTTTTACTTTCCTCGTCGTTCCCTGCTCTCATTTTCACGGTCCGCTGCCACACTATTCATTGACAACTGTTCGACGTATCGCGCGGACATTAACAATGGCACGCACCGCAAAAATCGCATCGATATCGGCCGTGAATTTCGAGTACCCCAGACGTTTACCGTTCATGATACATATTTATAAATTTCACGTTTGAATACCTAAATTACGCTTTCATTCAGAGACATCGTACTCCGGAAATACGAGACTATCGAAACTTGATCACGACTGTATCTGTAACGACTATCGTTTCGCTCACTTTCTCTGCAAATATTCGCGGATAACCATTACGCGTTTCAACGAGATAATACGCGTTTACCAAGCGTTATAAAATTAGTAGTTCGATGAGCTTAAATATTTTGGATGGCATGGAAAATGCATGGAAAATGTTTGTCGAGGTCTGAAATTATTTTTTTTAATGTGGAAAGGGGTGCTCTATACATATACACTGTCTGTATTTTCAATCACACATTTGCTTGCTCCAGATAATTATTCTTTCGGATAGAATATTAATTCGTCCGGTCGAATAAAAGTAAAAAAAGGATTAAAGAGACACGGACAAAGCGGCAAACACCTTTCACACGAAAGTTAAGCTTATTACTTTCTGTTTACAGTCCCTTTCGCTGGAAAATCTTGAACCGTGACGGAAACGCGAATTATTTCGAAAAGTTTTGAAAACTCCAATTCGAATCGACGGGAAAAAACGAGCTATCGTCTCCGCGAAGGGTGATGCTTTTTAAATTGTTTGGAAATTGGCGACAATGAGTAGCTAAAGGTCAATGGCGTTCGTTTGTTTATTATGGTGGACAGTTGGGTAGGTGTATCTGCTCGAATGTCAAACATCGCGCAGAATTCTCGCTGCAGTTCTCTGTCACGGGGAAAAATTAGGATTAATACGATTTTGAAATTGACGTACCTATATTAGAGCAGGATCCTCGTTGTTCTTCGAGTAATCCGCGTTCGGTGGTGTATTTAATATATCGTACAGCACATTTTAACACACGCCGGGACACACTGTGCGCAGCAAGAGTCAACGAAATGCACCACGAGCAGACTGACCGTTACCACGGGTTGTTCATTATTGGAAAATCTGCCTTACAGGCTGCTCTTGCGCAGCCGGCACGATACTACCGACTTCCTCCCCTCTATCGGCCGACGCCATTTCTACCAACCATCCTTCTCTCTAGCAAAGAGTACGTATAACGAGAGGTGACACTCCGGGTGGTACTTTCCAAGTCGATCGGTGGCCTGTCCCTTTAAATTGGTCTATAGGCAAGCGGGAGATTTAAATCAACTCGATTTAATATTCTTATTTCGTGTTAATATCTAATCATTAGAAATCTATTTCTCTTCATTTTCAATACAGTATTTACTAATATTGGTTTTCCGAAGTATTTACATGAATTTTACATGCTTCAAAGGTGAAGAAGAAAAAATATAATAAAATGATAACTCTCTCTGTAGAAAATACTTATATTTTAAGAATATTATAATTCTAATCTCTTTGATCACAGAGTATGACTTGGTAATAATTTTCTTCTTCATTCGTATTATCATACTATCATTTTCGCACACTGCATGTTAGATTCTCATACAAATATTTCCAAATATTATTTCTTACAATTAAATATACTATAACAAATAATATATATATATAATTTTGCTTCTGACAATCTAAAACTTGTAATAAGTTTATTTTTCCAGCCACTAGGCCATGAAAAGGAACTCGGTTTACAATCATTTTTCCCTAACGTCACACATTCGCACCATGTCCTTCCATACACATCTATCCCCTCCTTTATTTATATATCATATCCTTTAGGTTCTATTTCTAAAGTCAAATTGAATTAAAATAAATAAATTACTCCAATAAAAGAATTAATACTTAACAAATATATATATTGTATATTATATGTATATTGTAAAAATATATTTTGCAAAATATATTTATAGCGCAGTTCAACGAAGATTGACGAAGTTTATCGAAGTTTACCGAATGGGCCTTTAAATTGGTTGTACATATATATACATATTACCTCATCTCTTTCTCTCTCGCTCTCTTTCTCTCTCTCTCTCTCTCTCTCTCTCTCTCTCTCTCTCTCTCTCTCTAAAAGTAGCTTCTTTGTCAGAGTATTGCCTCTTATTATTATACCTCATATCCTATCGAAAAAAGTACGGCGCGACGTCTCGCGCCTGCACTCCGCACAGACAGTTCAATACCCACGGCTCATGACGAATGTCAACTAAATACCTATAAATCAATCGTGTCCCAACCCAGCGTCGAAAACATCAATTTCGAAAACCTACCAATAATTATTCTATTAGGAATTTTATAGATAGAATTAAGTGGAGGTTCGTTGACGCCACTCGCTGTCGAAAACTATCCATATTTTATCCTTTTTTTTACTATCGGGGAAAACGTCAACGTTCTCGAATGAAAATAATACAGAGATACAAATGACGCGTTTACGGCCGTAACAATGTGTTTGTTTCTGTTGAGCTGATAAAGGCGCGAAAATTCGTCGGCATTCTATAGAGATTGTGAAATTTATCTAGAACTTTGTAAAAACAACGCCGGCAACTTGTCAAGATATGAAAGTTGGCGATGCGGTAAACCCGTCTAGAAAGCGAGTAGTCTGTGGAAACAGACAACCTCACGGAGGTTGGCTGAATTTTCGCAAAGTGAATTTCACTTGAATATTAGATATTATTTTCCTTGCCTTACCTTCGGGCTTTGGGTGATGAGAGATTCGCGTTATTGTTGAGTCGCGTGCCCGATAGTGAAACGGATTGTAGCACACTATTTGGTGTAATTCGCTATTCTTTAGAAAAATATACAGCGCTTCACAAAAATAAGATATCATGGCGGTACCTACTACCGGTGTAGGTAAGTATTTTATGTCTGTTTTACAGGCTAAAGATGCAAACGACAAACAGATGTATTGTTCCTTAAGAACGGATGACTACACCGTGTAATACGTCAAACGAATCACACACGAAATTTTAAGACTCTAACCAAATTTGTGCAATCCTCGTGAAATATAAGATATTGTTGTACTTCTTTCACAAGTTATCACGCACAGTAAACGTGTCTAAATGTAATCAGAGATTTGTCAGGTTCTAGAAGATATTTGAATTCTCTTACATGTTCTTGTATTCTAATCGATATAGAATTAAGGAGGGATCGTGAAAATATTAACGAGTAGTAGGTTACACCATGCTTAAAGTCACAGATTCATAACCTGTACTTGTACCAGGTTTTTTATTAGCAGTAGCCTAGAGACAGTAAACTTGCTCATAGTCTATTAACAGATAACTGTAATTACTGATTTTTAGTTGTGCCACGAAACTTTCGTTTACTAGAGGAATTAGAACAAGGTCAGAAGGGAGTGGGTGATGGGACAATCAGTTGGGGCTTGGAAAATGATGACGACATGACTCTTACGCATTGGACTGGAATGATAATTGGACCACCTAGAGTAATTAATTTCAAACATTTCAATTCAATTGGACTTGTGCATAATTATTATTTGTTTACATGAGTTATTGCATACAAGTGAAATTAATATTTCTGAAACCTATACAGTTTTCTTTTGCTATAAGTCGACGGCTCGCTACAGCTTTCGATGTATCGGAGGCTCGAACATAGCAGCAAACTCCAAAGCAGTCGGCCCAGCAACGATTGTATACATGGTTGTATGTCGACTTAATTTTCGACATGTTGCAAGTAAACTGTATCTAGTGGATAACTTCAAAAAAGAAGGAGAGGAGATAAAGATTTTGTTGTTGCAAACATACATTGTCGTCGTATTTCAAAAGAAAACTGTAGTTTCGATTCCAGTGAATTTATTACGGTTACTTAAGTATTATATATCGCTGTTTTAGACACCATACGAAAATAGGATGTATAGTTTGAAAATTGATTGCGGTCAAAGATATCCAGATGACGCTCCTAATGTAAGATTTTTAAGCAGGATTAATATGAATTGTATTAACAGTACCACTGGCGCGGTAAGTATCTGAATTTGTTTTGATTCTTCGACTATAGAAGCATGTGTTATATGCGTCAGATTTTATAGGTTGATAACCGCAGTGTACCAGTACTTGCGAAGTGGCAGCGGGAATACACAATTAAGACAGTTCTGCAAGAGCTCCGTCGCTTGATGACATTGAAAGAAAATATGAAACTGTCCCAGCCTCCAGAAGGTAGCACCTTTTAGCCTAACCACACGTAAACTCAACACCTCTTCCTTTCTGTGGTAGCATGGGGCGAGATTTAATCAAGGTACCGAATAATATTAAATAGGTACCCGATAAAGACGTATGCTAAGAGGTAACATCTGTATAAAAAAACAAAAAAGAGGGTGATGATGACTGAAAAAAAGTTGAATCAGTGTTTTCAATTTACAGGAATAGTTTTACTTATAAAATTTCAGGAAACCTTTATTTTTACCTATTATTTTGTAACTCTAAAGCCTATTTCATGTACATGTACAACTATTACCTTGCTTTTAATATTGTATTGTAAAGATATGCCCTCGCATTTGATTAAAGAAAATACTGTTTCAGCTTTTCAAGTTGATACAATCTAAAACAAGAGTCATATTTTGAATCTTAAAAACTGGAAACACAGACTGTGTAATAAAAGTAATAATCAGTAAGAACAACTTATGCCTTCAAAGTTTTTTAAAATGAAAAAAAAAGAATTGCCTGAATACGAATTAGAAAACGTTTCAGTTTGCGCATAAGTGCCATTTCATAATCCGTGGAGGTGTCTCAGTAATTACTACTATAGACCATTCGAAATTTCGATAATCTATATTTTCGTGTGCTCATTTTTGCCAAGCTTCACTTTACTTCCTTCTCTGTTAGTTGTTATTAAGATTTTAGCAAACAACAGGTTGTTGAGATCAATAATTGATGTAACGATGTGCCTTTTTGTGCGAGTAGCATAAAATTGTGCATATATATTTGAACGTGTTTGGTTGAGACATCATCCAAGAACGGCCTCTTATTCTGTATAAAAAAGAAAAAACAACTATGTTTTCTTAATCGATTATATATTATGTTGCAATTGAAACATACCAAACAGTAATTTGGTTTGCAGTAGTATATATGGTAAATGGTATAGCGTTGCATCAGCGAGTACATCAATATATGAAGCATTATATTGAAAATCTTCTGTTTTCCATTCCACTATTTATATATTAGAAGAATATTTTAAGCTCATTCGATCTTTATACCACAGATCCGATAAATGTGTGTTATTTACTTTTCGAGCTTAGCTTCATAATTGATGTATTAGTAAAATCATATTTAATTCTTAATAAACATCCAAAGTATCATAAATAACTTTTCAATCATTAGGGAATCAGGTGTACAATGCTAGCGCAATTCTATTACGAATTGCTACAAACAAATACCGTTCCATACAGGTATATGCAGAACGGAAAATGGGTTCTCCATAATTATGTTACATTCTAGAAAAGAAAGATATAATCATAAATTATTTGAAACATAATATAATTTTTTGGAGTTTTGTTATCCAAGCTGTGTAGCGATGTCCTTCATTTTTAAAGTAAATCCAAACCAAAGTACGAGATTTTTAACAGAATTCCACACCTATCGTGTAATATTATGAAATTCTCAACTACCTGAAACAATTATACATACATACCTCTTTATCAGCTTCGCATTTCAATGTTACACTATAAATAATGTAATAGTGTAATCTAATTCATATACTACTAAAAATATTAAATAATTATTACTCTATGTCGATGAAGTCAAGCTTAAAAAAAAATAAAAGGATTTCTTTAGAAACGATTTTCATATTATTACTTCTTTTTTACTCCTAATATCGATACTTTGGGAATTTTTGTTTTCGAATAAAAAATCCATAGTTAATTATGTTTAACAATTTATTTAAACCAGACGATGGCATGATTGACTGTAGTTATATGTACAAGGCGTAAGTATTTAGATTGACTGTCAACCGACGATAATGCGATAGCATGTCAGTTTTGCGCACTATTATATTTTCCAGAGATGTCATAATTTTCAAATAAGTTATAAAACTACAATACAGAAATCTAACATCGTCAAAGCATTTCCTTTGAGCTAGTCTCTGAAATTATTTAGATTCAGAGGATATTACTTTTTTGTTGTGGGAGTGAAAAGAATTTTAGTATTCTTTAATGTCGTCCACTTGTGTCTCTTCCAGTAGTATGTTAAACTTGTTAGCGCCGTCATTATAATTATCACCTGCAAATAGTATGTAACGATTATATCGTTGTTAGATTAATAGATTATTTAAAAATTCAATTTGAAATGTCTACGTTGTCTTACTTTTATGACAATTCGACTTCTATCATCATATTCGGGATTCGATGTCCACATAAGGAATGTCGTAACATCCTTTGCTACTTGAGATGCAGTTGCTGGTGTACCGTCGCTAAAATCTAAGACTTCGTCGAAGATAACCTATCGTGTCGAATACAAATCATTTGACAGTACTTCTAACAAGTGTGATCGCAGTTCGATACAACGATTTGAAATAAGTCATTTTACTTGCCTGTCCCATACCAAGAGCTCCTCCTGGGAAATATGGGTTGAAATACTGTCCGTCTCTCATAGGTATACCAGCTGGCGGTTCGCAATAACCGGTCAACAAAGAGAATACATAATTCTGAAATTTCAATTATGTTTTAAGTAATGTAATTATTATTGTAAAGTATTATAAACGCGATGTTAAACGATATGTTTACCTCTCCATTGGGCCTTGCGTTAATAATGTAACTCAAATCTGGTGGGTAGGCACCGTTATTCGCTGCTCTAGCAGCTTCTTCGTTCGGATATGGCGATGGGACGTGATCGGCTAGTTTACCAGGACGCATGAACATAGCACCTGTACTATCTGGACCATCTTCTATCTACAACAATCAGCGATTCCATTATGGAATTGATTTTATCGACGCGGTTCAATTATTTTCATTACTGTCTAAATTCTTTACTTCGATTTCTTCCGCGATAGCTCTAGCTTCTTCTTCGGTGTGCGTAACGCCGACAAGTTCACGGTAAGTTAGATATTGTAAGCTGTGGCATGCCGAACATACGTTCTTGTATACCTCCCATCCTCGTCGCATACTAATAATCATAAAATTTGTATTTACATGCTTGATATATTTGCATTCGTAATACTTTGTTATATTTGTAATCACCTTGCATGATCCAATGACTTGAATAACCCGTAAAAGCTCCAATTATAATCAGGAACATGGGCACCCGAGGATGCTTGCACAGATTTCTCTAATGCATAAATTAACGCGGTGATTCCTCCTGCTGTTACTCCTAAACATGTTAGTAACTGAAACATTTTTAATCGTATTAGATTTCTATTATACATATTGTATTTGTGTCTAATGGTATGTTTATAAATGTTAAACTTACTATTAATACGTACATATGTATTAAACATGAGTTAAAGTTTTGGATATACGTTAGGGTTAGGGGTGGAGGACATCTTCGTACTACTATAAAAATACACATACCGCTTTTCTACCCTTAGACCATTGATTTGCTGTCGAAAAGTTGTGTGTTTGCTGAAACACAAATTTCTATGTCAGATAAAACTCGTAAAGATTTTGGGTAAACGTTTTACTCTAAGGCTTACATACTGCTGCTAATTGAATCAATAGTAATACTAGGACATCCTATGCGTCAAATATTCAAATAATGGTTACTTAATAGCTGCCAATATTTGTATAGGTTTTACATTACTTTTGTTAGTCCTTCCCTTAATTTATCACATATACGAAGCATGGGCGTATTCATATTGAAAAATTATATATTTTTTTAGTTAGAAATTCGATTTTTTTAATAGAGTCCATGCTGTGTTCAAGTATGTATGATCATGGCAGCATCACAATTTTCAGTACCGATCGCTATTACATAACATCAGATAAAATGTCTTCGAAATCTTTTTCGATCTATCATCCTGTTATAAAACGTCAGTAATTAGACATAAAAATGTGGCAAGCGCTAGTAAATTAATGTATCTTTAGAAAAAAGTGTCATAGCAGTCGACAAGTTGCACAGTTCCATTCATGGGACATTCGGATTAGATTTCAGATGTCAATATCGTAACAGCAACGCTTCGTCAATTAATGATATCTTTGTAATATACGAGTAGACGTATTAGAAATTAAACGATGTTTCTAGATGACATACCTGACTGAATAAGCTTCCATAATTCGTTTTTAAAAGACCAGATTTACAAATTCGACCCAACGAAGCCGCCATGTTGGCCAAAGGTACAATGTACGAAGACGGCTAATCAATGTAACATCTGTGAGAAAAATTTCGATGATAGGATAAATTAGATTTTCATTGAATTGTACTTGAAATTTTTTACTATGACGTCTACAGACTTGTTAAAGAGAATCCATATACCTCTTACTAGATGGGCTCGGAAGAAAACGTACTTACACAACTTTCAAGACTTAGACGACTTTAATCAAGGATACCAATAGTAAAGGACCGAATTTTAAACGTTTGAATTCGTCCACATATGTTTATTTCAGTTTATTTATACCGTCAGCATGTGTATAACACCTTTTCATGTATATACATACTATTTACCGTGGTCAATTATTGTATATTTTGAAATGACAGGAATTTGAATTCCTTTAGATAGATAATATTGGTACCGTGCGCGCCAGAGGATGGCTAGGCAAAGTATATTCGTTCTAACTCCAAGACGATTCTTCGACCAACAGCGATCCCCCGCAAGCGCATGCATCGTCGTGATTGGCCGCAGAATCATCTTATTGTTAGAGTTAGAACGAATACACGCATTGCCTAGCCATCATCTGGCGCTGGCGCTGGCGCACGCGCACGGTACATCTGAATCTACAAAATATTAGAATCGTAAACAATACATAATATTCGATCGAAGAATCAGACTCGTTCGGCGATGTTTAATCACGCGACAGTTAATCATTTTGTAATTTTCCAGTTTTGTTATATATACAGATATTGTAGACTTGGATAGAATCAGATACAACTCAGCAAAGTACGCTGAGTTCTGGATTTCTGGGGGCGTGGCGCATGCGCAATTTCTGTTGGTAGACTTGGCAGTACGCTGTTGACCATTGGTGTCAGCTGGTGGTTTCGTCAGATGGTATCGTGAATCCTATAATATCACATCGATCACTGTTCCGAGGAAAACGATTCAAGATGAGCGGAGGAATGCCAGAATTGGGTTCGAAGATTAGTTTAATATCGAAGGCGGACATTCGTTACGAGGGCCGACTTTTTACCGTGGATCCTCAAGAATGCACGATTGCCCTAGCTAATGGTGAGTCTCGAATCAAGATGGACACCGAAATCGGTTTTGCCGCTGTTCCTTTTCCCGGTTATTTCGTTGTAAAGCCCACCGCTGCTAATACCCGATTATTCTCCCCTTTTCACTTCGAATGCTTCGTTAGCGGATCGTCGTTTGATATTCTATGGTTTCTTCGTATATATTTCACTTGAAAAATCTTTCCGAAACTGTCGGTATTCGATTCGTCCGGTAAAGCTTCGATACAAAACAACCGGGGTCACCCGTCATTTATAACGGGTATTTTGCCGAATATTTTCGGTATAAATACAGGTTGATGCGCACGTTTATCCGGAGTCAACGTATTTCAAATTTCCGCAAGTAGATTCAATTTTTGTTTAACAGTCGCAGAAATACAGAAACTCGTACCGAAACGCAAAGTAACCGAGTTGGAGTTACAATATGTGTCACGTATAATTTATCCAACTAAATCATTGCATATTTTTCTATTATTAAGCTTTCAATAAAATTAATTAAATGAAATTCACAGATTATCTAAATTAAATAATGTATAGGTCTACCGTCGCATCTCATTTCTTAAAGTTTTTCAAATCTAGTATAAATCTAATATATAATATAAATGTAGTATATGAAAAACATATTTGACTCAAAATTCGGTATTTCCTGCGATAATATGAGCTGGCTATGATTATACAGTTAGGTTGCCTGAAAAGCCATACCTTACATCCACCATTGTGTGGAATGTTTGTGTTCCATGCTTGTCCTGTTTATGTTCCATGTCCTTTCTTTTTTCAACTGTATTACAAAACTGTTATAATGAATCATTAGATTTGAATTTAATAGCATTACACAGTAGGTTTGAACTTGAACTTCTAATTCGATACCTACTTTATATTATTATGCTAAATATCATAAATTTCTATTTTATTTAATGTTCTTACATTTTACACGTGTACCTAATGGAAATTAATGTTAAAGTAGAAAAACCATTTTCTATGATATATCTTTAATATTTTCGTGTTACAGTGCGTTCCTTTGGAACCGAGGATAGGGAGACGCAACTTCCTGTGGCGCCGCAGAATCAAGTCTATGAATACATCTTATTCCGTGGTTCGGATATTAAAGATATTCGGGTGGTGAACAGTGTTAGTTCTATCCCGAATGATCCAGCCATTGTGCAGGTAACACACGCTTTATTCTCCTTTGAAATATAGTTTGACGTCGCTACAATTGCTATTGCTAAGCGATTATGGTTATTTGTAGATGACGGTACAACCGTCTATGAGCCAGCAGTCGTATCAACCGCAGCCGAGTTATGCTCATCCGATGATGGGCCAGATGGGCCCAATGGGTGGGCAATACGGAACACCCTATGGCATGACAATGGGCACTATGGGACCGGTAATGGGAATACCCACTGCTGCTAGAGATCCTCGTGGACCGATAAATAAACAGCCAAGTGAGTTGAGCTTGGGCTCTTCCGAACCCAATGCCATCTCTATCCCAAACTCACTACCAATGGCCAATGTCGACCCATTACCAAAAGACCAATCTCTGGAAGATGGTAAACTGTTTTTGCTATGAACTATCCTTTGCCCAATGGCATGCTTGCTGCTTCTGCTCTGGTAATGCTTGCTAATTTCATTTTATATAATCGAGTCTATTTTTTTCCGTTTTTTTTAAATTATTTACACATTATTTACGCTTTGTTGCCAATATACACTAAAGGTACGCTGTCTTTTTCCTAATCTGCTATATTTTGTTGTTTACGTTGTGAATTCTAATTTCTTACTTCAAATTTTTATTACCACTATTGCTTGCGCTTGGATTTGTTGGATGGTGTTGTTTATTTTATCGGACAAGGTCTGAATGCTTTGCGCACTTTTAAATTAGTGTTTATTAATACATTTATGTAGATATTTAGAAATATATTTGGCATGTACGGCAGTACTTGTTATTAGACAAATACTTTGTTTTTATATAATTTTTCTATAAAAACAAGTCTGCTTTCTAACGTTAATAAACTACTTGCTCCGAATAAATGAATTATATAATACAATATTAGACGCTTAACATACAAATAGAATATTTTCTACCGTTTTCATCGATATTTTCCATCGCGCATCGATTATTTTCAATAACTTTCGTTTTGCTGGAAGTTTCTGCATGAAAATTTGCTTTACTTATTTTTCTCATTTCGATTGACTTTGTTTTGTAGTTTCTTTTGAAATTTGAATAGCGATACAAGTATTATGCACTAGCAAGTAACATAATAGCAAGAACAGTTAAAATTTCTTGTAGAAGAATTTCCTATGTTCTATTCTAAAAATATTTCTTTTTGACGTAGTTTTTTCCGAATCTAGTTCGTGTAGAGCTATAAATGCAAATGAAATGTTGGACATTTCTGTACATGTACCATATATTAGTTTGCATATTTAGAATAAGCGTTTCAATAATTACGATTGTTAGAGAAAACATGAATATGATCGATTCGCATTATTATCGTAGGTGTATTGGATCTTATCAGCGGAGGTTCAAGATCGACGACTCCAACTTCGTCCTTGCTGACAAGGAAAAGTCCCACGATGGATCAGGGTGTTCGGGTAAGCAATCAGCAACAGCAACAACAGCAACAAAGTGGCACTATCGGCAAGCTTGGTGATAAGACGAATATAAGAACCATTCAACCTGCCCGACGCGATCATGACAGGTAGTTCTGTTTTGCCTAAAAAATAAATTGTTAGCAGAGGTGTACGAGAACCATTATTTGTCCCTATCACTTCTATAGGACTTGTACGGTGTGTTACAAATTGTGCTCCGATTTACAGCCATGCTGGTAACAAGGCGGGAGGCGCTGTGTCGCAGTATAACGACGGCAAGCGTGACCTAATGAAGCAGGATGGACAGATGCAAGGTCCAGGTGTTTACGGGCAAGGTGGACGAGGGAACCGCGGACTTTGGATGAACCGTGGAAACATGAGGGGCCGAGGAAGAGGTCGCGGAGGCTTTAGAAATCAACCTGGTAATGCTGGTGCCAAACCGAAGAATACATTGAAATTTGACAACGACTATGACTTTGAACAAGCCAACACCGAATTCGAGGAGTTGAGGTAAACGTTTTTTCCACGCTTAATTGGCCTTGTGTAGCATGGTTTAGTGCCGGATTCGTTTCAAGTACAATTTGAAATGTGCAAAGTGGATACCATGCAAGATTAAAGTTTATGCGTTTTTTTAAAGTAGTGTATAAACGTAATCGCAATACATTGCTTACGCGACGCAGCAACAAATTATTTCGTATCTCGGTGCGATAAACGTTGATATATTCGCAGGAAATATTCAGAATCGATGCGCGATTGATTTTAGATCTCAGTTGGCGAAAACAAAGATCGATTCCGGAGCTGATAATGAGAAAAAAGATGATAGCGGCAACGAAACCGGAGCTGGCGAAGGAGAACCTGAGGAGGAGCCGGAGATTGTCCATTACGATAAGTCCAAGTCTTTCTTCGATAATATTAGCTGCGAGGCTGTCGAGAGGAGTAAAGGGTGAGTTTTCAATACCGCTTTGAAAAGCGGTAATCGTGTTGTTTTTAACACATTACCAACCGGCGATATTATTCAATGGTTTTTCAAAATCTCTGATTCGTACCTATTAACAGGTTTGTCGTAGGTAAAGCGTTAATATCGAAGTACTACATATTTATCCGTTAATTCGTGTAGATTCGTGCGAACGAATAAGTGAACAAGTATCTCTGAAATTTTACAGTGGGTTCCAACGTACAGACTGGAGGACGGAGCGTAAATTGAACTCTGAAACGTTCGGTGTGGCGTCAACGAGGCGCGGTAGTTTCCGTGGACGCGGTTTTTATAATCGTGGAATGGGAGGCATGTACCGAGGTGCTGGTGGTGCTGGTGGTGGCGGTTTTCGCGGTGGTTACAGAGGCTCTAGAGGTGGTAACCGTAAACCAGCGAACCAACAGCAACAGAACAATCCCGGCAGTCAAAACCAGCGCACGACCAACGAACAATCCGCTCCTCAGTCGCAGCAGAACAGTCGCGTTGTGTCCTTTTGAATGAGCCAACGCGCCACTAACTATGTATAAGTATTCACTCTAGATTAAGATTTTTACAATACGTGCTCTGCCCTTACGGACTGAGTTGAATTCGATTTTGCGAAGAATTCAATGATTCACAGATACAATAGAAAAAAGAAAATAAACAAACGACGGAGGAGCATGTGCGGGGAAGAGTGGGGGTCAGAAGGGTGAAAAAGAAAGTTCTCTGGGAGAACTTAATCGAGGATCATTTTTTTTGTGTCGCCGCGCAGGAGTTACACCGATAGGGAATTAAATGGATGCTCGGGGCGGAGTCCTGCGTTTGAAATTTCTCGACAAATAAATAATGAACCTTATTGTTATAATATAGGTAGTTAATTTCGAAAACTCGATATTCAGAGCCATTATGTCCTACGAGTTAAGAAATCGTCGAATGCTTGATAAATGTGTAACGAGTACAATAACACACGTCGGACGGTAGAATGTTCGCGAAACAACAACCTACAAGAAGCAACTGTTTTTTGCGGTTAAGGCTTGTCTCGAGCCCACACACATACACACTCACACACACTACTATTCGGGCCACAAGAAACGTGCAAACTACGATCACGAGAGAAAAGAAAAACGCTATGAATCTCAACGGGAATTTCCTTTTTTTCTTTTTTTGAACGCGACACTGCAACGCGGCAGATGAATATAGAGAACTGTGGGAGAAGAGAGCGTTCGAAACGGTTTCCAAGGGAGGATGGCGGCTGAACAAATGAAAAACTTGACTAAGTTACTATTAAACCACCGTGGATTGCAGCTCTTCGCGGTTGAACGGGATAAACGTTAGTATGGGGTTCGAAAAAACAGAAGGAACAAAGTGGAACATGCGTTCGATCGCAGAGTAGAAAGTTAGGACAATACATTGTGGTTATTTCGAGCAGTCAGAACTTTATTTATTTAAGATGATGACGGACGTATGCGAATTATATATGGTGTGATCATTATCTTACTCGTACATTTTACACAGCGGGTTTTGATTTTCGAATAAGTGAACACACGGTTGCGATTGCGCCGCGTCGAGGAACCGTGTGCGAAACAAAAGGGAAAAAGAAAATTGATTGATTTTGTATGGTTGATATCCATATAGGGGGTGGCACGCGCGCGAGGCTGAATCATACGTCGATTTATTGACTATTAGGTTTTTTTTTTGAAACATTGAACAAGTGGTAGGTTAAGGTTTAAGTGGGAATGTGAGAGAGAGAGAAAGAGAGAGAGAGAGCGAGCGCGCGGATGCCTTCTTGTAGAGTTCGACTGCGTTAGGTAACTTCGAGAAATACTCGAAGATATCTTTTTGATGTACGAGGACGCTGCGTGTAGCTCGCAGACAGCGTTTTGTGAGAGTAAGACTCTAAAGAAAACAAAAAGAATGAAGCAAGTTGATATCCTTAAACGTATAAGACGCGAAAAAGAAAAAAAGAAAGGCAGAATAGGTGTATTATTTGCGACTGTTATTTTCTTATGGCTCGCACGGAGTCCCAAGCGTATACAGATATATACATACATAACAATGAGATTTAGTTACGTGTAAGTCGAAGAGGAACCTCCATAAGCTATCAGTAAAAGTTGCAAAAAGAAAAAAAATAAAAGAATGCACGCGTAATAACGAGTAAAGATAAGTAAAAATAGGAACGAGGAATATATGGGGGATAAGAAACAAATGAAGAAGAAAATATAACTTTTAAGTTTTATGCATTGCGTGTGTAAAGAATGCACAGTGTATGCGGTTTTCCGATGATGAATTTTTGTTTTGTACAGCGGATATTGTGATTCCCAATGCTGAAATAATACTGAGATAATAAAATGGAAAGGAACGTTTATTGTACTCTTTAAGCTCACTGATTCGCCTCGGGAGAAAGCGGGAGAGATTCGGTTCGAAAGTATTCGTCAATCTATCGTAGCCCATTTGTTTTTTTTGTTTTTCTTTTGATTGGTTATGTGGAAAAATATTGTTCGGCACAAACGATGGTAAATTGACAGTACTAATAAGAGACAAAAAATAGAAACAACTGTCTCAAATAAAAGAGACACGATCGTATGCAGTGAACGTACACCATTGTTCTTAATCTTACGTTAAATACGAATGATTTATGTAGAAAGTGCGATGCGTATAAATACTTGATACTGTATCAATCGCTCTGGATATCTCGAGCGATTCACCTTAACGCTTTGCCTTATGGTAGCTGTTAGCTCCCCGATTGTTACTACATATAAAGTTCGCGCGATGGAAATCGAGATGCGGTTGCTGCTTCTCTCGGTATGGCTACGGGTAGCCGAAGGCACGATCGTTTCGCATCGGCGACAGGCGAGCATTTTTCAAAAAATTGCCAGTTGTTTCGCGGGAGACTGTTGCAGAGAAATTCGAGGATCTTCGACGAGACACTCTTCCCGCGGTCTCTTCGTCAAGCGCAACTCATCAGACCTGTTCGCGTGTTGTCGCAGACCTCTCTTATCGGACGACCTCTGGTCTGCGGTTTCGTTTCGACAAGCGTGATGTTATTCTTGTACGTGCGGCGCAAAGTGCGAGGATTCGGTACGTAGACCTCGTACGGGCTGCGGCCGTTCTCGACCACCCAAATGCTACCGGACTCTCCGACCCTGAGTATCGACATCAGACCTTGGGCCACCACGTACGGCCTGCAACGGAAAGTGAACAGTTAGGCGAAAGAGAACGGAGAAAGAGAACTCTCGGCTCGACAAGAAGAGACGCTCACGTTTGTATCGGTAGTTGCTCCAGGTTCTTCACGAAGTCCGCCTTCATCACTCTAGACAACAATTTGTTAGGACTGTCCACCGTCAACGCTGTCTCTGTCAACCCGGGGCACAGCGTTATCACTCGGATACCGGTCGTTTCGTATCGATAAGAGTTCTGAAACGGATCCATTTTTATGTTAGAAAATTTTCGAGCAAACAGATCAAACGTTCATCGCGTTATAGCTATAGATCGTGTATTTTTATTTTTCTGCCAAGGGTAGCACTTTGCTTATAACGGTATGGAAGAATCGCTGTAAAACTCGATTCTTTCTTTCCGTTTTTCTATCGTTTCCTTTCATAACTCTTTCAATATATTAATGGATTTATTTTGGAATTCAGTTCGAAATTAACGACTCAGCGACGATTGCCATGTTTCGCGTAACATTGATAAGGGTTGTAGCTCGAGTAGATAATTGTGATCTATTTATACTTAGCGTGTCATCGGCAGCTATCATCGAGGATGTTCAATTCTATAACACATTATATTCTATGCAAATAATTGTCTTACCGCAAGAGATTGCGAGAGACCGATGATGGCGTGCTTCGTGGCCGTATAAACTGGAAGTTGTGCTGTGCTCTTAATGTCTATGTGTTGACTGACGTTCACCAAAGTTCCACCATGACCGACTTCGTCTCTGTTCATGTATTTCACAGACAGCAACGCTGTGGAGATCATTCCTCCCTGAAACAAATGATAAACGCACGTGTCAGGAGCAATAAAATAAAATAATAAAAAGCGAAGAAAACCTCTGTTCTTACTCACAATATTCACTGCTATCTCTCGCTCCCATCTTCTCTCGTCCAAGATACCGGCATTGTTCACGACGATATCGATGTCGTTCATTAATCTTAGCGCTTGTTCGAAAGCCTCTGCAATTGCGAAATTCAAAGAAAATGTGACTTAACATTGTAAGTGTATCTAAAGGATTTGATTATCGGCACGTATTGAACAATTGAAAATACTGAATATATACGAATAATGAATAACTATACAAGTTAATTGAACATCTGAAGGATTTCATTAGCAAAAGGGTTAACAAATTGCAAGAATAGTACAGTAAAAACGTTTCATCGTCACAGTTTTTTCGAGTCATCAAAATATTTATGTTTTCATTACAGCAAGGCTTACGCGATTAGACGGCTGCGTCTAATCGATATCATTATCATTATCGTGTTATCATTATCATTATCAGTTACGTGGCTCCACTGGTGTTTTATGAATTCGTTATCGTTTCTAGCGTCATCAAAACGCACTCATTATGCTCGCTACTTACCAGTCATTCGCGCGTAATTAGAGACATCGACTTGAATAAAATGAACTTTCTTCTCGCCTACGGACTTCTCAACGCTCGTTTCAATTCTTTGCCCGGCCTCCGCGTCGATGTCAAATATCGTTATCATCTGAAAACGTGAAAACATTAAAACGTTAAATATTTCTCGGGACAATTTCTCAGAAGGAAGAAATATTTCTTGTCGCTTACATTTGCACCGTGCTTCAGAAAATGATTGAGAAACGCGAGTCCCAAGCCGGCAGCTCCGCCAGTGATTAGGACATTTTTACCGGAAACGATTCCGTTTATCGCCTCGACTTCTTTCGCCTTCTCGGACGCGGACGATCGCCTGCGTCTATGACTGACGTTGGTTATGGTCTCTGAAAAATCCACATGGGAGTTTGTACTATATTCTTATGAATTCTCGTGACAGAGAAACATCTGCAAATAATTGGTAAGCTTAAACAAGAAGCGTCGTCGATAAATCATAATTGAGATACTAGAGTGAAATGCGTGAGCGCCATTTACGATTGGGAAACGAGATATCAAAAGAAAAAGAAGCAAAACGATAAGATAGTTTATAAATAAGATAAACATGACAATCTGGAAGAAGATAAATCGAATCGTTACCGAACGAACTCTTCGGTCTTCGAGAGTTCGAGAGTAAGGAAGTCGATATATTGTTTCAATTTTGTATTTTAGTCTCTCGTAAAGTGTGTTCGGAATCAGATAGAAGTAGGAGAGTGTTTCTCGAGACGCATGTACATTCGTTTCATTGTTTCGCATCGAGTCTTTCGCACCGTTTGATTCAAAGGTACGATGCAACGTACCCATTTCTACAGCAAGTGTTCCGCACAAAGCCAGGAACGGAAGCAAGTAGGAGAGCTTCTATCGAGGAACGAGAAGTCGCAGGAGGGTGGCTGTTTCCCGGCAAACTGAAGCGTGGCTAGTCTTCGTCGGTGGTATTTATACGCGAATGAAGCTGTCGCATCGCGATTAGCGCGGGAAACGCGATACGGATACGGATGCGGCGCGGCGCGGCGCAGCGCTCCTTGGATTTTTATCGAACAGGAGCCTCGTGGATGCTGAGCGAGGGCGATCGAGCACCGTGTTGTTCTTTTCTCCTCGACCAGCCGGATAATAGACGCGTCTCGGAGTCGATAGCGTCTTAATTAACCCTTTCCGTTCGGACCAATTAATTCGGTCGCGATTTCTGCGCTCGATACCGGCCGCGGCCGAGGAAGTCGATCAGACAAAACTCGAGGAACTGTGGACTGTGTTTCCCGAACAAATTCGCCCTTTTTAACTCGTCCAAGCTGTAATCGCGAAATCGTAACCGAGCAATCGATCGGAGGCGGGAACGGTCAAGGCAGGTCAGGAAGATCGTTCCGCGAAAAAGCCATCGTACGATCCCAACATTCGATTAAATCATCACATTGAATGACGTACGCTAGCGTCGCCTAGCACGGTTGCATTTGACGGTGCAACGACCGTCCGATAAAAATGCATCGGTGCGATCGGACGAATCGTTGCGTCGCGTCGCGTCGGTCACGATTGGACCGCGTACACACGTGTCTTCGGTAATTCCCACGCGCCACGCATAAATCTGTTCAAGGGAAACGTGGATCAAAGGCATCCGCTTTCCTTGACTCATCCGCTTTGAACTCTGGCGAAGCGGAACTGCGCAAAGAAACTGTAGTGCGTCACTGATAGCAGATGACGGGATTCAACTTTTTCCTAGGAATTTCTAACGATTTCATTTTCTCGTCGTTGACGTTCAGAGAATGCTTGGAGAGCGATCGTTGTAAAACGAAAACGACGATAACCTTATCTATAGCGAAAAATTCTGTTTAGAAATCGGTTTCTTCGTTGAGCGCAAAGAAAAATTCCGTTGCACGGATTCTCCTTGATTCTTCAAGATTAGGATTTTCACGTTGCCGATTGCGTAAGGACTATGTCGTTCGTATAAAAATGGAAAAGTTGTATCGGTTAACCCTTTGCACCCGCAGCTATTTTAACTCGAGAATCTCGACGCTTCGTCCAGCCTAGAACACTTTCTTTGCACACGATCTTCTTACTCGGCTAGTCGAATCGAATCATTCCTGCACAGAAATGTTCAACTGGAGTATTTTGATCCCCCAATTTGACACGGGTTGTTTCGTTATTTACGGCTTCCGTTGCAATTAGTTAGAAGCATATTTCATGTCGAAATAGAAATAGCGCAGCGCCGAGCGAACACTTTCTCGCGGCGCGCGGCACGTCTATGTATATTTCTGCTGTTTTAACCCTTTTATTTAGATAGCAAGCCCCAGTCACGACCGCCGTTTACCTCTTTGAATAAATATAATCGGTCTGAGAAAAACATAAGTCACCGAGTCACCGAGAGTCGTGTGGCACACGGGGGCGATAAAGAGTCGACGTACGCGCAGCTCGTGCTCCGCGTCCGCGTTATCGAGGAAAAACTGTATTTAGTGTCAGCCACGCTGTGCACTATAAATCAAAAGGAAACCACGCGTTTCAACGACTATATCGAACCGGTGCGAATCGGTTCGCGACGAACTTTACTCCTCGAGTGACTGAGGTCTAAACTGAAACCAAGGGAAGCGCTGGTTTCGCTTTCATTGTTTTGTCTTGATTGGCACACTGTTGCGAATGCACTTCGTGCCTCATTGATCGTTATATGTACGAGTCCTAAGGGGTTGTTCACTCTTGTACGGAACAACTTGACGAAAAATTAACTTCTTCCGAAAAAATCTACTTTCCATGAACACCACCAGATTCAAAATGTATATGTTCTTCGCAAAAATGGTCGTAAGGTTAAATCTGTGAAACAGCTAACTTTTTACTAATTAAAGTAGACTTGAATCGGCAAGGGGCTTGCGCCAACGTTTCTAGAAAGAGGGAGACAATTGGAGCAATTGTTTAAAGTGCCGCCCGCTGCGCTATCGGCAAACCTTCTTTTTCTTTCTCGGTTGAGACAGCTGTTTCAGTAAACACCGGTGATTGTCTATAATTTACATATTCTTTCGTAATTAAGAGAATCGAAATTTGAAATTTATTATTAATTGCTACGATAATTGCTGGAAGATACTACTAATCACCTTTTGAAGACACAATATTTGTCCTCTCGAATCGGAGAAACCGGACAAGACGCGATTATTGTACATAGTTTTACATCTCGTCAGACAAAACAATTGATAAACGTGTCGCGCAAACGGGAACCGGAAGGGTTCGACATCTATGTCTATTGCAATTAACAGATAGGAGTCAGATAGACGTTTCATTTTTTTTTCTAATAATTTTCAGAATTTCAAAATAATCGTTGTTCTTAGAATATCTTAGATCGTTTGAATCCTTTTAGTGTTTTAAATTGCACCTACTCGTTTGTTGCCATTATTATTCTTGACGTTAATCGGTTAGAACGTTACGTAATTATTTATGATAATTTTGCTAGAATAATATTTGAACGGAGAACAAAAGAAAATTGCGAACCAATAGTGCAAGAATCTCGGGAACGGAAACGAACACGACAGCTAGCGTTTTCCCAAGTGTGGAAAAATGAAGTCTGCGATTTTCTACGCGTCTCTCGGTGATAATATTTTTTTCTTTCGTTCACTCTCGATTCCCAGCGACCTCTTCATAGATGCTAAACGGGATGTTACCGGGTTATCGTTCGTCCGAGCTGATTATCAAGTTTTGTGCACACAGCTTGTCGATTCGCGGGCGACGGACGACGTGACGGGCGACCTATCGTTGCACGTATGTATGTATGTATGTACCAACTACAGCTACAGCTACAGGAACCAATGTGAAATATACGTGCAATAGAAACGGATAATAGCGTGCCGACACGAGAACGTGCGATTCCAAGGAACACGTCAAGTAAAAAAAACTAAAACTCGAGAAACATCTACAACCTTTCAACCCTAACACTGTTTTTTCATCGTCGTTTTAGCTACTCGATAAAAGATACGAATCAATGTTAAAGTTTCTTGACGTAATCGAGCCTTCGGTGGTCCCACATATCATGGTGCTTGGGGTCCAACATAATTTATGTGACCCCACGATGATTTTGCTTCGTGGTGTCTCTTCGTTTTCGATAAGAAGATGCTTTAAAAAAATGTTTATTCTGTTCAACTTCGTTTGAAACAGATGCCTCTGTTTTACATGATTGTGATTATTGGATTGCGGATTTTCTGCATTTATCACAAAAATTAATAGGTCGAACACAAATCTATTGTTTAGGAATACATCAAATCTACGGACTATTTATTATAAAATATAAAGAAATTGTAGAGAAGCGGCTAAAGTACAAAGAGTTCTATTCTGTATCATTATTTTCATCGAAGCGCATTTTACATTAGAATCGTAAATATCAGGAATTTATATAAAATCGCATGGATCGCGAATTACAATAATAATACTTGTATTCGCAAGAATGTCGCAACAGAATTTTCTGTAATTTCATTAATTTTCTTCTGCCGAGTATTCGTCTGGCTTTAGCGGCAGACTGTCGAACAATTGAATTTCGTAGACTGGTTTTCTATCCTCGCTGATCCAAATGCTTCCGTTTTGGGCACATCTGATCGCGTAAATCAGTCCGTGGGCGACGCAGTCCACTCTAACGATCAAATTTCAGAGGTTAACAACGGTATTGTATAACAGAGGTACGAATATGTACATTAGGGTGGACCTTATTTTTCGACCATGAAATTTTGGGCACGACGCCCCCCAATATTGTTCCATTTCATGAAAAAATGATCCATCCAAAGTTTTAGATCAATCGGACGTCGGGAAGGTGTGGCGCATTAGGGTGGACCTTAGCTATACCACGTGCAATTTTTATTCCGAGATTTTTTTTTACGACACCCCCTAAAATTGTGCCATTGGGTAAGAAAATAATTCCTGCAGAAGATGAAGTTGATCGGGTCAGGGGAAGACGTGCCACATTGACGTTGAATGTGCAAAAAACATGAAATTCTATAGGAATGGGAATATTTGTTGTTTTTCGCAACTTCAACGTCATTGTGGCATGTCTTCCCCTTATCTGATCAACTTCATCTTCTGCAGAAATTATTTTCTTACCCAATTGCACAATTATAGGGGGTGTCGTAAAAAAATATCGCAAAAAAATTCACGTGGTATAGCTAAGGTCCACCCTAATGCGCCACACTTTCCCGACGTCCGATTGATCTAAAACTTTGGATGTATCATTTTTTCATGAAATGGAACAATATTGGGGGACGTCGTGAAAAAGATCTCGCAAAAACATTTCATCTGGTATAGCTAAGGTCCACCCTAATATACATGTTTCTTACACTCGTAACAAGGAAATACACACAAGCAAGAAGAAATATTGTATAGATAGAGTAGATCGTTATTAGACTGCAGAACTGCAGATTTAATGCATTTATGAAAAAAAATGAAAATAATTGTTTACGTAATGTTAGCAAGGGACTTACTTCTGAGACTGATACCTGTATCCTTCCGGGAGGTCGTTCGAGGATTGCGCGAGTTCGCGGCACAGGACTATTATCCTTACTCCCGTCCTCTGGTAGTGATAAGGTTGCTAACAGAAAAATACAATTTATTCAAATATGAGCGTTGAGAAAACATGATTTAGACTGATCGTTTATAAATCCTATCAAATATGATCTATTATAGTAATATGTACATATAAAGAATATAAAAATCTTTTCTGTTGCTTTTCTACAATAGACTAGAAAACATAAGATTGCATCGACCTACGAGCATCGAAATTGCTAATAGAAAAATGGTACTATACCAAAAAATGTGAAGATAGTCAGAATCGACTTCGAACACATTAGAAATTGCAGATATTGAACTTACCGCGAAAGAACGACTGAAGCTGACCACCGCATGCTTCGTTGCAGAATATACTGGCAGCTGTGATAACGAGTGCAGACCAGCCATAGACGAAATGTTTACGATAACACCTCCTTTGCCGCCGGCGTCCTTTTGCATTTGTTGTATTCCCAGAAGCGTGCCGCGTATCACAGATGTCTACGTGAATTGACCTCATTTTAATTGTTACTAAATCGCAGTGACGCATGACGTATCGTCGACGTGCAACCATTGAAAATATAATCGTTTTGCAATCGCCATGCGAGCATCGCATGTAGTTACGAACACATGAAAAGTTAACTTTCACGTTACGATAAAATCGTTCTCTCCCTTACCACGTTTACGTCAATAGCTTTCGAGAAGTCACTCTCGTTAATCACGCCGGCATTGTTTATTAGAATCTCCAGTCCGCCGAGCGTTGTCACGGCTCTCTTGAATGTGTCTGTTACAGAAGCAAGCGATTCGTTAATCACGGTTTCTCGAAAGAGTTTTTTCGAAAATTTTTATTGTTATAGGTATGTACTTCCAATTCCGTTTGAAACACACAAATTATGCTAAATTAATAATGGCTTTATCAGCGATTAAATATCTTCCTACGTAATTACCATCGAATTCGGAGTTGTTTGTGACGTCGCAGTGGAAGAAAACAGCTCGATTACGTCCGAATTCTGCATTCAGCGAATCCATTGCTTGCATCCCGACCGATTCGCGAATATCGATCAACGCGACTGCCTGAAAGAAACCCCATTCCCGTGAATAACAACAAGTTCATTGTTAGACAAAACAGCATTTCTTCTGTAGGATTATTCGATTCGATTCGATTCGATTCGATATTACTCACGGCGACGCCATTTCGCAGCAATTCTCTGCTAATACTCAGGCCTAGATCGCTCGCAGCTCCTGTCACAATCGCTCTTTTGTCCTTGATCTGCATGTTTCCGGATGCGCTGCTCTCTTCACTGAGAAATCTACGAAATGGACAATTGTTTCCATTGATCTCTCAAATATCTCTCGGAAGACGATATGTATTACGAAAATTATGATCCTAAATGTTGTTGGAAAGCTCTTATCGGAAAGATCGTTCGTCAAAGTAATAAATCCGCAAGCTCAACTTGATAAGAAGATATTCTAACTTTAGATTTATCTAAATTTCAATGTAACTCGTACACTTTTACAGCAAATTATGATCTTACCTTTATTACGACTAGATAGAATCTGCTATACCGGAGTCGCGTTTGGGACCAGCTTCGAAGAACATTCGGTACCCCAAAGAAACTATCGAGGTTCACAGGCTAACAGATTCGGTCTGGGAAGTTAAATTTTCACGTACTCTAGAGAGAACGAAACTTTCGCGAAACTGTCAGCGAATCGTTTCTCCACGTTCCCGAGTCCGTTCTGTCAGTCGATACGGCGGAACAGCTCGTTTTCGTATCACGATCTTCGACCTCCCGTTCGCCGTGACATCCCGGATTCGCGGAGAACGGAATTCTATCTTGAGTGACCGTCCATTGCAACACAACTCGCCCCTTGATCCCCTCGAGCGGATTTCACGCTCGCGCTAAAACGGAAACGCGGAGAACGATCCTCTACACTCTACACTTCTACAGCCATCTTTACGATTTCAGAGAATTCAAGTCCGTTCTAGTCCATCTTTCGTTATTACTCGAGTGGAGGAGAAACATACGCAAACTTTTATTTTTTATAAAATGGTATGATGAAATACTGAAAGTGAATTACGACGAAGCGAGATTCTTTGGGTTGTGAATTTAGGTTTGCAATCTGACTGCAAAGTACAAACTCTTTTAACTTTTAGGTATCGCGAAGTAGACAACTGCGCTAGCTGCACTGGCGGATAAAGACAGTGAGCTGACAGAAAATGTTGTAATCGGTAAAAAAATGATTTAATAGAAAATTTTCAAATACATATTTCAAAGTTACTCAGACTTTGCTATGACGAAGATCTGTTTTCACAAATTAAGCTCTACCCTCTTGAGTGGAGGGAATTCGACAGCGTACGGTGGCTTTCCTCCTTCGCTGACCCACACAGATCCGTTCTTGCCCTTCTGAATCAGCGAGACCATTGCTTTCGCCACATTTTCGGGTCTGGGAAAAAGATGAAAATTTATAAGTAAACATTCGCATCGTTGTGTCACAAGTGTGCCAAAAAAATCCTACAAGTAATCATGGCTTTAATAACTTTGCGTTCGTGTCTGTCAGACATGGGAGATGAATTACATCGATCGAAATGAAATGTACTCACCCCTGGGGGGGAAGGGCACCGTAATCCTCCCTCATCTTCTGTTTGTCGACAATGTCGAGGATAGTCAGGTCCATGTTATCGAACAAGTTGGTTGTCGTGACACCAGGGCACATTACAAGAACACGGACACCAGTTTTCTCGTAAAATGGCTGAAACAATCAAGTTTTAATGAAAATCGAAATCAATTCTAACGCGTGTTTTCTTAATTACATATTATGCTTTTTAATGAATTTACATCGAGGCAACGGCTGAATGCAAGCACTTGGTGCTTGCTGGAACCGTAAACTGGCCAATGGTGGTAGATGTCGAGGGCTACGATAGACGCAATGTTTACGAGAACACCACCCTTGCCACCTTTGTCTTTGCGCATCAGTTCCATGGCGAGGAGAGATCCTTGGATCACACCACCCTGAAATCCAAGTTGAAGTTAATGCAATTCGTTCGATTAAAGTGCAAAAGTATGATGGGCACTAAAGGCACGGGTAACTACTCATTTAGCGTTAATTATGAGTACTACGGTTCAACCATTTTCGAAAAGTCATTCAAATATTATCTTAAACACAATCTCAAACACCACTGTGATGTTTTGTGTGCTTTGTGCGATTTCAACAATTGTCTTTCGAAATAAATAGTTTTGTAGTTTAGTAGTGTGTAAATAAATGAAACTGGATTATATTTATTGTAACTCACAATGTTCAGGTCAACGGTCAACTTCCAGTTTGTGTCATTTAGTATACCGGCGTTGTTGATAACAATGTCTATACCGCCCATGGCGTTTGCAGCTTTCTTGAAAGTCTCTGCAAAAGAAACGAATTTTTTATTTACGTTCACTTATGATCCTATCATTCAATGGTAAATGTTTCAAGATGACTATCAGTCATTTTTAAATATTACATAGTTGATTATTGCCCTACTCTGTCACGGAGGTACTTACATACTATTGTCAATGCGTTTTTTTCAGTAGTATCCCCTGTAGGCCAACTCCACCATATAATTTCTGGGAAAAAATTTGAAAAATAAACTAGTAAGATTAATTTGAAAAATACTTTTGAATTTCATTGCCAAAATTTTATTCAGGCATATATGTATCTGATTTACCAAGTACGTCGAAACGTCCATGAAGAAGTTTTTCTGAATGACTGAATAAAATTTTGGCAATGAAATTCAAAACTATTTTTCAAATTAATCTTACTAGTTTATTTTTCAAATTATTTTCCCTGAAATTATAGAAGGGATAGGCCTACAGGGGAAACCACTGAAAAGGAATGTGCGCAGTTCATACGGTACGCGCCTGAGCACTAGGGCCATCACCGGGAGCGAGACGCGCGGGAGGCGCAGGTCCTGAAGCTGGCTGAACGGTGCGGTGGTGTCGCCGCGCCGCACAGTGGGGTATTTGACTAGTTTAGTGCGCTAAAAGTCAATATTTTTAGTTTGTTCAAAATGACTAAAACTTTTTTCTCATAAACCTGAATATATATGCGAGTAATCTACAATAATATTTTTCTATAGATAGTACTATTTAGTAACATTCAGATACTTGAAAGTAACATTTTTCGTGACCAAGAGTCGAAAAACTTGTGTTAAAGAAAAATGATTTGTTTCACAAGTTTAGTGTATAAAATCGAGATAGGACCAAATATAGGATGATTCCTCTTTAATTTTTTGCGAGGTTAATCAGTAGACATTGCTTTATATGATCCATAAAAGTTTAGGTGTCAACAAGTGCCAATACAAAAAATATTTAGCTTTTTGTGCGGTACATATCACTCTACAATACATATCAAATCTTTACCACAGCAACGCGTGAAATTTGTTTGCAATAGTAATTTCTCTTAATCTGACGAAAAAATGTTTGAAATAAAAGTTTAACAGTATTAACATAGGTATAAACTTCAATATATAAAACTTCGAAAAAATTTTGTTTAAAACAAAAAAACAAGGTCGCTTCGATTTTTTAAACATCAAGTTGTATTTTTGATTTTATAGTGTTGTAGCTGGTGTTAAGACGAATTCAACGATATATAATAGTATGATCTTCACACTATTAATAACGTCGCAATAGTTTTGGCGCGCTAAACTGGCGAAATATCCCACTGTGCGCCGTTGCCGACCACTTTACATTTACATCATGATATGCTGTTCACGTCCAGGAAAATTGTCTAATCTTTCATGAACATATTTTGCATGTACATATACGACTTTAAAAAATTATTTAAAAAATTTTTGAAATTCAAGAAGGTACCTTCGAACAGTTTAACATTCGTCACGTCACACGGGAAGAACAGTGCCCTTCCTTTTCCAAATTCTTTTTCCAAATTAGCTACGGTTCTGGTACCGGCAGATGTGGGCAGATCGAGGATAGAAACAATCTGAAAAGATTGAGTTTACAATTGGTTCACAGAATCTCATTGAATTCTATAATAATTTATAGCTTTGCACGCGAAAGAAAATATCACTCAGTTCATCGATTCAATAGATAATTATCTAGTCGAGTTAGTAAAGATGCGGAAAAAAATTTTATTACCTTAGCTCCATTTTTCAACATGTGCTGTACGTAGCTAAGGCCAATGCCTCCGGCTGCTCCGGTGATTAAAATGTTCATGTTCTTAATGTTGTCCATGGTCTGAAACAAATGAAGAAAATTAGACATGAAATGATACAATTACACTGTCCAACAAGTTTCAACTTTTTTTATGTTTCCTAATTACTGTCGGATGGTTCTTATAGAGTTTTTTAATGATTGTTTAAACATGTTTAAATAATGATAATGTATTAATGAAAATGAATAAATGATGTTTGATGCAAAAGAAAGCAATTTTTCTATCATCCGAAAATTCCACTATCCGGCCACTTTTGTCTCCCTATTAGTTCGGATACGGGAGTCTCTACTGTATAATAACATCACAACATTTGTTTAAAGTTGAAAAATATGTTTTTTCTTTCAAAGCCATGTTTCTCAAAAACTGTGCGTTTAGGAGAAAAATTAACGACAGATTCGGAATCAGCGCAAAAAACTCTGTAAGAACCACCCAACAGTAATTGTGGAATAAAGGTGTTAGACAGTGAATTATAAGATAGACCTCGGACGATTCGTCTACTCGTCGCAAAATTGGTTCGTTGGCCTTCGAGTCATTAAATTAAATCGCATCATAATTCAAACCGAACGCTATCGAATTAAAAAAAAAATTATTTTTATTCGACAAGAAGAGCTAAATTTTGAAAAAGTTGCTGAATTCTTAATTGTTTCTTTCAATTTCGATTTTTATTCGTGCCGAAAATGTCACAATCGTTCCCGAGGTGTTTCCAAATAAAAAATTAAATATTTTTGGGAAACGATTCCGATGAACGAATTACTTTAGACTTAGACACAGAATAAAATAAAATAAAATGATAGTCACCGTTTAGCGAGGTTGCTCTGATTGACGGTCTTCGGTAAGCGGATCCTCACAGTACGGCGCAGGATTGGTAAATGAATGGTGCGCTCCACGATCGCGATAATTAAATGCGTCTCCGTCGGTGTGAGATGCGCGTGTGTGCACGATAATGATCCATTACTTTTTCTTGTTTGTTTACAAAGCGAGAGTAACAAGATATGGAAATCTTCCACCGAAACTTGTACACACTACTAGATCTACGAAGGTATAAAAATGTCTTGTTTTGCGATTTCTTATAATTGCTACTCATTTTTAGTACATCTTATTTTCTACAATTTCTTGCGACTTTTATCGAAATACAGTAGCTTGCTAAAGTATTCGAATGCCATCCAAATCATCGAAGCATCGATTTACTAAATGACGCGCAAAAAGGATTTTTGAAAAATTTGCAATCGGTAAGAATTACATGATCAAATAGAAGAGGAACTTATAAAAACTTTTTGATTTCAGCCCAAAATGAAGATTTAAAATGTAGATCGATGTTTACGATGTCTATGATAAAATTACTTTAACCTGTAAAGAAATGTCTTTAAATCGTGTGCGTGTTTTTATTTTAAAAATCACATATCGTTAAAATATTATTATATTATTATATATTATTTTCAATTTTCAATTTTCATGTTTATTAAACGAAACAGGAAGTACATGAAATTTGTTTTTAAAATAGTCAGTTCTTTTGAAAACAACACGTCATATACTTGTTTCTCCGGTAATAGGATAATCGTCAGCAATTCTAATGTTAAGTAGGATAACCGTCAGCAATTCTCGTGTTACGCAAGCGAGCGAGAAACACGAAACAACAAAATGTTTTTACATGTATTGTCAATTATTGACTATTGATAAAGTATGTCCGTTTTGAATGTCTACACGTGATCATTTCTATAAGTATCGGAGATATAAAATAATTTTTCGAATAAAAAATACACGGTGTCGTAAGAGCGAGGAAATTTGGTAATTTTCTTAGGAAAATTAAGCGGAGGCTTTCAAGCTAGCATAACTAGGCACTTGGACAGCATACGGGGGTTGATTGTTCTCGCTGACAAAAATCGCGCCATTCTTTCCCTTCTCGATTAACTGAATAATGGCACTCGCCACGTGTTCCGGCCTGTGAAAAAATATTTCAATGACAGCACTATTAAATATGATTTTCGAGGACAGCGATTTCTTTTATTTATTAGAATTATTGAAATTATAAAGACGACGATCGTATAAATTCTAGATAAATTCAGTTTCGTTATCGACGGGAATAAAACCCGAATAAATTGAATTTTGTTATTATTATAAGGCAACTCGTACCAGCCATCTTTAACGCTCGGGACTCGGAAGGTTTATGGTTAAAATTAGCAGTCTGTTTTACAAACATTATCTCTTCGGATAGTGAAACTGCAAGCAATAAGAAAGATTGTATCTTGTCGAACTTTCAAGATAGTCTCGTATTCGATGTTTTGTCAGTGTAGGGCTTAGGGCGTTTAGGCGACCGTTCAAGCGACGATAAAAGTTTCTGGGAACAAGGTAAAAGATTCTTTTACTTACGGTTGTTTTTGCATAGTAGTCATCGCTAAAGCCGCAGTTTCTTCGTCGAGGAGATCCATGGCGTGCTCTTTGGTGGACATGAATCTGGCAGCCATAGCGGTAGTCGTAAGTCCGGGGCATATCGTCAGCATACGAATCCCAGTTTTCTCGTAATAATGCTGCCAAATATTCGTACAATATAAATATTGTTGAAGAAAATTATCGAACCAGCGTTCGATAACTTGGTATAACCCCAATAACAATCACCGTTAACGATTGAGTGAATCCAACGATGGCGTACTGCGTTCCACCGTAAATCGGTGCTATGGGAATCCCATCGAGTCCAGCTACAGAGGACATATTTACGATGGTGCCGCCATTGCCACCTTTGTACTTACCCATGGTGTGCAGTGCCAAAATAGTGCCATGAACAATGCCTTTCTGTTTAAAAAAACAAAACGAAAAACAACGTCGACATCAAAACAAATCTGTCTTATTTTTGGACGTGTTTGCCGTTTACAATGATTTAGCGCCGCTGGCGCTAGATTATACGAAGCTCCTGATAATAGAATGATGCTGCTACTCTTACATAGTTAACATCCACCATAATCTCCCAATCCGCGTCATCCATGATACCCGCAATGTTTGCGACGATATCTAGCGTCTCGTACGTTTCGACCACTTTCTCGAATGCCTCTATAAAAACATAAATAATCAAATTGTTGACATTTCGAACGATGATGCTAGTTACACGGATGAACTATGGAACATGACACGAATTCGGCATGAACGGTCACAAAATTTCTTCTGAATTTTATCGAACGTTTCGCGACGATATATTGCTATCGCGCATTTTTATTTTCGCAACATTACATAATTTACTCTCGCCGATAACGTATTTGTATGTATCATAGAAAGTACGTAAAAGCGATTAGAAGGGATAGTCGTGAATATTTTGCGAACGGTGCAAATATGACATTCGTGCGTGTAGTCGGCAGTCGTACAATTTTTATTTGAATACGTTCCTGTGCAAAAAAAAACTTGAAAATTACTTTGGCAGTCCGAGTAATTTTATGGTTTCGATAAAAATGCATTTTAGTTATCGATTCGTTTATCTACAATCATATCTCGAATACCTTTGAGTTCTTCGCTCTTGGAGACGTCGCAGACGACGAAGATCGCACGATCTTTTCCGAACTCATTGTTTAGCTCAGCAGCTGCGCTTCTGCCGCCGGAGTCGCTCAAATCCAATAGAGCCACCGCCTGAAAGTAAAGTCGATTAGACGTTCAAACATGTTAGTCATCGAATATTTTCACTTTTCTGCCAAGTCATTCTAAATCATAATTACGCGTTTTCTAGAACTTTATCGCGCTTTCATCGTCGTCGTTCTATCAAATAATTCTGTAAATCAGAGACTGTTTTTGCCTGTATAGTTCGTGTAATCGACGGTACACTATACAGGCTGTAAGAAAAGTCATCCGTTGTAGGAGCGAATCTACGCCTTTCGATCGTAGGCCATTTGTAAAAAAAACTATGCCGCAAAATTGCGTTGAACAAAGAAAATTGTTGAAAATTTTTCTTACATCGATACCTCCCACTCGTCGAGAAAAGAAAAAATTTGGGAAAAGGCGCCATATGCCACAAGTAAATAGTTATCGAGCTATACGCTCATCAAGTTTTCGCAGAATTTCATTGTTGTCGTGTCGTACGTATAGCCGACGCGCGACGGCCTGCCTACCACAACATTCCATCTGACCGTGGCAAAGAGTAGGGATACGACACAAAGCGACGCGGCACTTCGAAAGAAAAGCACTTGAGAGAGACGAGACGATACAACCAGTTTAAAGGTTTATTCGATAAGGATCGATAGAGATGCAGAGTTCCTTGATGCAGGTCACCCTATACATAAAACAATACCTTCGCTCCGTTTCGAAGGAGTTTCCGAGCGGTGCAGAAGCCGATCCCGTTTGCTCCGCCGGTGACGAGCGCGACTTTACCCTCGATGTTCGACATAATCGCTAAACGGGACTAGAACAACACGAGTCGAACGCGCGAATTTATGGTTGTCACGACCGTTCTCGCGAGGGGCCCGGTTGCGAATATATTCCAGGAGCAAGGAGCACGGCATGGCAGTCCGGCCGTGCCGCGCCAATGAAATCCGAGAAATCGAGAATCAATTGTACGAGATTGAATGTCCCGCGGATATCTGATGGATAATGTGACCGCGGATCCGCGGTAAACAGGGATCGGATTTATGAAAAAATTCGGGCACGAGGTAGGCTGGAACTCGGCTTCGGGAGGCCGTTTATTTCTGTCGATTTATCGAATTACCGATGTGCGTTTCAAATCTCGATGCGCTCCGGTAGCAAGCCAAGCGAATCGATTGAGCATTCGTTCGACATCGACATCGACATGCCAAGTGTTGCGGAGGTCGCGGAACGATGCGACGCGATCTTCGTGTTGATAGAATTATATTCTGCGCGCGTAGCTCGACTTGTTTTGCGTTCGGCCGTTCGGACAGGTTACGTTTTCCTTCCCGAGTCGTTCTACACCTGGTCGTTCCAAATGTCCTTGCGTATTTTTCTACGAACACTACAGCGGAGATTCTAAATACTTTCCAGAACACAGATCAGTCCAAATAAGACATTTAAGATTTTTCACTTTGCGAATTATCTTTGCAATTTTTCAACGACTTCCACAAGAATTTCACCATATCCTTCGCACTCTTCTAATATGGTTCCTTTCGTTTCCATTATCGTTTCGTACAAATAGAATGAATAAAAGAAGCGACTTAATAAAGCTATAGAGAGAGAGAGAGAGAGATTTCAGAGTCCAGAACCTGTATCCGCAGGACCATGAAGGCTTATAAACCGGCCCTAACCTCGATGCTAGTGGTTCCATCTACTCGAGGTCCGTGAAACAAGTCCATCCGTATTCGCTACCAGAGGGCCGATTACTTGATCCTATTCTCGCAAGTCCTCCGTTTCTCGTCGATTAGTATATATACAACTTCCGAACATAATTGAGCATCCCAGCGTCTAAGGCAGGGTCTGCTAGAATTAGCCTTACTGATGAGTCCTTCTAGCAGACTCAGGACGAAACGCGGCTTTCTCCTCTTCCCTTTCCTGTCACCCATCTTTACAGCTAGTGAAACCTACGACAACTTCGGAAGGGACACAACAACAACAACTGCAGGAGGGAAGAGGGCCAGTGAAGGAGAGGAAGCCGCGTCATACTGCCGGGAAGACGGAAGACAGAGAGCAGGAGCTCTCTTCCATCAAGGGGATCGCTGAGGAGGGACTCCCGGAGCAGCAAGGGTTGCGGTTCGGATGGAGCCAAAAAGTCTCGGGGGTTCGAGTTAGTTCCGCGCCGTCGTCCATGGGTGTTTGGTGTGTGGAGCATCAAGTCGTCCTCGTGAAGTAATCGTCGGGTTGGATTACCCCCTTTAAGGAACCATCCACGCTGAGTTTGGGAGCGCAGGAATATGGTGTTGGTGAACGCAAGCGTTTAGTGTGGTTTGGTGTCGCCACAGCTGTGCTAGTAGCAACGATGGGGAGGAACCGACGGAATTAAGAAGCTGCCGGAGTTAAGATGAAGAAGTTGCCGGTTAAGATGAAGAAGTTGCCGGTTAAGATGAAGAAGTTGCCGGTTAAGATGAAGAAGTTGCCGGTTAAGATGAAGAAGTTGCCGGTTAAGATGAAGAAGTTGCCGTATCGTACCGCCGCACCAATGCGGGATTACCGAAGAAACCCAAGAGAGGGCCGTCTCTACTTGGTATGCGCCTGGGTGGGGGGCGCATCTCCTCCTCGAATGGAGCGAAATACCGTTACAGGACAAAGATGAAGAGAACCACCACCACACTTGACATGGGAGTTCGGGACTTTGATTGTCGACTCCAGGCTGCCGGATGATTCTGGACTTCAACTCTCTCCGCTTCGGATGGTGGACCGCTCGCGGACTTCTTGTGGGGAACTTTCTACTTCGTCTTTCGTCTTCAATCAACATCTCTTCCGGCGTATGAGGCAGGGTCTGCTAGGTTGCCTTACTGATGAGTCCGCTAGCAGGCCCGGGACGAAACGCCTAATTCCCTACCTTAAATTCCTTCTAAATTTTTATAGATTTTCAATCTATAAGTTTTTTTTATCTATTTACGATACACAAGACTCACGCATGCCAAGTTCTCGTTTTATTTCTTTTGTGGAGCTTCCGTTTTGCAGACTGTAGTTTTTATTTTGGGACAAGGTTTCGATCGATCGATTTTCGAGAATTCGACGCACGGTGGCGCTGCGCTGACGCTGCAAGGCTGCAATTTAGAAGTCGATCGATGCCTTTCGAACCTTTTTCCATTGTGGTAATGAAAGAATTAAATGATCGATGCGTTTACAATTATGTTCGTTACAAATTACAATTCGATGGCGTTATTTGACTAAATGTTTGTTTTAAATGGATCTGATTAATATTATTTGTATGTTTGATACATACGGTCTGGAGATTGGAATTTTAGGAAATGAATTTTACCTGTGTTTGGTAAATATTGGGATCGATTTTCTCTCCTTCCTTGATGGGGAAGTGAATCATTCGAGGAGTCGCATGGACGCTGATCGCTGGTTCCACGAACCAGACGCTGCCGTTCTCTGCCCATGCTAGCACGTAGCTCAAAGCTGGGCCTATTTGACGTTTCCTGCTCGAGATTTTGACCGTTTAAAGTTTGAACGTTACTCGTCCGACGTCCCTAAACGATTGTTATTATCGTCGGTATCTACTCACGTGGTTGGCACGCAAGCTGGTATTTCGGAAATTCGGTTGTTAGGAACGGAGTCCGGGAAGTCCGGCAACCCTATGTCGCCGAAATGTTTAGTCGATGGACATAGAGACACTAAACGTATTCCGGTTTCATCCATCTTCGTATCTTTCTGCGTGATCAGGGAAGTTGAGCAGAAACAATAGATATTCGGATCGTTAAAGTTAACGCGTCGCGATGGTAGAACGTGCTCTTTCAGTAGAGAATTGTTTTATATAATATAATAGAGAAACATATTAAATACTATTATATGTATAATGAAAAGTACCACAAAGTCCTTGACGACTTCTATCATGGGTTCATTTTTGCAATAAACTGGATACGGATCCTCGGGCCAACCCATGAACCCAAAAATGCTAGCACAGTTCACTATCACTCCACCGGAACCGCCATTATCCTTCCCCAAAATTTTCATCTCTACTCGAATCAGTTTGGCGGTGTTATTCTGAAAGATGTTACGCTCTCAGAGTTAGAGCAACTACCGAGCTTCGATAACGCAAAAACTTTTTCTTGATTATCGAGTTCTTGTTTTGCCAAATAAGAAATTATAAGTCTGGCTATCGCGACAAATCCTGACTCACCTCCTGTATTCCCACGCCGTTAGCTGTCAGAGGCCAATCGTTATCGAGATCGTTGAAAACAATATTTATGTTTTTGTATTTGCATCGCGCCAGACTCAGAACAGCTATAAAATTATTAATTAGCTTCACGCGAGTTTCGCTATTTGCATTCGAGAATATTTTTTACGTATTGAAGGAATACATAAATATTCGAACCTTCGAATTGGCAAGGGCTTTGAACGTGACACTCGATAAACTGTACTCGATTTTTCCCATAAGCGTCGCACAGCTTCCGTGCCGCCATGTTTCCTTCGTCAACGTCGTTGTCCGTTATTATCACAGTCTACGTTATCGTAACGGGTTGATTTCACATTATAAATTTCATATGTAATTGTGCTAACACGCACAGTTAAAGGATTAGTGACTTCTCAATATTCAAACGACTTGAACTTTGTTAAAAAATGTTCGTACAACATCGGAGAGAAAACGGAGAGAATTTTTCTTTTCGTTCAAACCGCGACAAAACGACGAGAAAAAGTGATATTACAATTTTGTCAAGTTCATCAAGATTTTAGCGAATAAAATATCTGAAAAGTTAATTGTCTTATGAAGTTGGACCAGTTTAAATAATGAGAAATTCACCCATTGGCGTGAACCTTTAATTTTGCAAGTCAACGTATTATAAATCCGGAGGCCTGTAGGTAACGAAAAATGCTAACTCGTGCCCCTTTGCATAAAAGATGATCGGCCGCTGCGAAACCGAAACCATCGGCGCCGCCAACCACAACCGCGATTTTGCACGTAGGATCGATAATCGGTTTCGGTGAGTCGGCGCTGCTATTTTATCGGAAAATAAAAAATCGTGAAAATATTTCGACCTCGAAGATCTATACTAAAAATACCCAGTTCTAAATACAAGCTTTGCTAGTACTAGTACTAGTACTAAAATTCCTAGTTGCTCTGTATCTTTGAAACGTAGTTACCAGTAATCGGGCCTAATGATTTTTGGCCCATCAGGCTGTTTTTTCCTCGAGAACCAACCTCCGCTCTTCTTTTTCTTTTGCCGCGTCGCTGTCGTTCCGTGCAACTGACAGAATTCGATTTTCCTTAAAGTTCTGAGGAACGACGAATCGTTGACAGAATGTTGATCGGTACTCGCGAGAGAAACGAAAGTATTGGTACGCAAAATAAACAGCACGAAGTACTACAAGGGAAAGTGTAGCGTTTGAAGTAGCTTACCTTGGACTCGAAGTCAGAAGGTTGGAGACGAACGAGGTTACGTATCGTGTTAACATGCTGGAAGCGATTTTTTTATGGTCGTGTAATCGAACCGGTATAAACAAAACGTTCTCGGCGAACAGACGTTTCCGAGAAAACGCGACGCAAGACGAATAATTTTGATACTCGAGCCGGAAAGTTAGGTAAATCGATTTTCTGGTTGTCGAATTTACAGTCATACGATCACTTTTGTTTTACAACCAAACGATCCACGACTCAGTGCCGCCAGATCGAGGAAATCGAGGGGAATACAGTTTACCCCCTCTCTGATGACCAGATTAACACTAAACCTACCCAGCCTTAAAAGTAACTGGTATAGTTCTCTTATAAAAATGACAAGATTGATTTTATTTAGACTTTGTGCAAAGCTGCTATTGTAGTATGTGCTCCACTGAAGATATCCATACAATCATTTCTCATGAAATTATTTTTATTATATCAATAATCGTAAAATAAAAAAGGAACCAGTCATTTTGACCAGTCTACGGTCTTAGTGGGGGATGTTGGAGTATGCTCATGGTGCTGGAATGGAAAAGGAGGAGAGGAAAAATCGACCAGTTCTGGTCGATTCTGGCGGCACTGCCACGACTACAGACTCTTTGTTTTTAATAATTATTAGCATTATTCATTTGCACAGAGTCTTCTCTGAAACGAATTTAACCATCTCGGTGAAAGTTCCGCAAAAATCTGTTGTCACTGTTTCGCCAATTTTATCAGAGGAGTAGTCACCGTACTCTCACATGTATGTATATCGACGGGACATTTCCGTGGTTACGATTATCGCGGGATCTAAGAATAGAGTGTTCGGCTTTTTAAAAAGCTATGCACTTTATTGACTAGGCTTGCAACATACATTCCGAGCAAATCATAACAAAACCAACAATTTCCACTAGCTACCGACCGTGGCGTCGATTAAGATTACGTAATGTTATATTCGAATGTGCGATTGCCCTTCGATTCCGAGTTTTCCGCGGATCCTCCCTCGCCGCGGTCTCGATCGCGATCGAGGCCGCGACGGGAGAAACCGGAGGCTGTTCCGACCGACGTTAATGGACGATTAAAATATATAATAATTGTGATCTGTGCGCCGAAGACACCGGGCTTAGGCCTCGATTCTGTATATCTAATCCTACGTATTTATTCGTTTGCTCTCCCATTGGTCGAATCCCCGTCTAAAAGTTCGTATAAAAATTACGAGCGCGATTGTGTAGCGTAATCGTGGACAAAATGTTTTGGACTCGCCTCCCTCGATTATTCGTTATCTCTCCTCGTTTCGTTGATTCCGTAATACTTACGAACGCGCGATGGGTGGATTGAGATGAACGGAAGCGATGGTTTATTTTCTTTTTTCTTTCTTTTTTTTTCCGTCGATCGACGATTTACGTGGACTTTCGCGTCAAAGATCAAGCGGTTTCGATAAAAATGATTTCGTTCACTTTTCCTCTCTCACGCATTTTGCATAGCATTTTAAAAATGACTTGTTCGCTTTGTAATAAACGATTTCTTTCATTTTTCATTTTGTCGCTTTAAAATCGTGATCAATGTATGAAAAATCTCGGATTTCGCAAATGGCTGACAGAATCGGAATGTGTAGAAACTAGTCGTGTGGTCAACGCGATACGAGTGCTAGTCTACGAGATATCGAGTCTGAACGACACGGCGCGGCGCGGCGGTTGTTCATGGTCCGAAAACGCGTATGTGTTCCTCCCGGTTTCAGCTAATGCTTCAGAATTCTTCTCTCCCGCTTCGATCGGTATCGCTGTAGGTTACAGTGGATGCCTCTTCCGACGAACAATTATGCACGTTTTTCCTTTGTTACGACACATGCTATCCTAATAGCGCATTCAAAATTCTGCGTTCAATTTTATAAAATCCCTTCCCAAGCAATAGAGATCGCTGATATTCATCGAGTCAAGCGTTACAACTGTTATCGGTTATGCTTATTCGTTCAGACTCATTCGTCGGAAGATGCAACCTCTGCGACGCAACCATGCGTTTACGTTGAAGCTGCGACGAGCAATTATAGCGACGACGAGAGCGAATCGTAAAAATACGTCGTATTGTTTTATCCCGAAAGTGTACAGAGCAGAGCAACGCTTATCAAACGATCGATCGGTTTTATCGACGCTCTACCAACTTGAATCGCAGCTCCAAGACGAACGCGTGCCATTGCTCGCCAGTAAAACTCGATGTTCGCCGTGTTTCCCTAGATTTGGGAATTTCCCTAGATTTCTACGTCTATCGAACGTCGGCGACTCCCGGAGGAAAAAATGGAGTCTAAGATCGAAGATCCGAGGATGATCTTCAAGGATCACTTCGTCGGCGGTAACCGCTATGTCTTTAATTTCTACTTAAGTGTAATACGGAACGCGTAACAATGTACAAAAAATGTGTTCTCGCCAAGTGTACAAAATCTTGCACCGTTTTCATCTTTTTTTTTTGTTCTTTGGTGTGGCGCGAGAGACGTTTTCCCTGGGGTGCAGGGTCCTCCGCGTTACGCTGCTGGTCTCGTGTCCGCGCAACAGCGTCGGCATCGTTCCGGTAATGTATAATGAAGGTACATTCGCAGTTATGGTACGGCATGATTATTTGTATTCAAGCGAGGGTGGGTCCACGTCGATTCTTAGATCTTCGTGAAGGAGAGCTCGTGAGGAGGCTGATCCTTCTCGACCAGCCAGACGCTTCCGCTTTTGCCGGTGGTCAGCACGTGCACCAACGCTTTCGCCACGTGCTCCACCCTGAAAACATATGTTTCGTTCAACGAACTTCCCAGTTCGAAACAACCTGGATCGACAAGATTCCCAGGAAATAATGTTTAACACGTTCACTGGCACGTTGGTTACACGCGACAACAATTTTTGTTTCAATTTGTTTCGTGGCACAGCTGCTTGGACCGAACTTCATTTTTACCATCTATAAAAGCCTTGAACTCCGCAGGGTTTTGATTAGAATTTCGTTTTAAGGTGACTCAACGTGTCAACGAACCGTAAAAGAACATTTTCAAAGAAAGTTTAGCCAGGCTGTCGATGACAGACAGAGTTGCGTTTACGGTTCTTTTAACGTTTCTCTACCTTTGTGGCACGGAATTGGCTATGTCGCAATGCCAGGCGTCCTCGTATCGCAACCAGAGCAGCTGTTTACTCACGTCCTTTAACAATTTGCTATCCGTCGCGCTTGGGCACAGTGCCATCACCTTCACGCCGGTCAGGTCCACGTGGTATTGGTGCTGCGGAAAACAATAACAATCCGTAGCTATGTATTCCCTTCGATCGGACTCCTAACAATATGTCTGCATTGCGTTATAGAAATTCGAGACCGATAGAAAAATTCATAATATTTTCGTAATTGTTTGACGTATTATTTTTTATTTTTAACGGAAGTTCATATTTACCCCGAACGCTCTGGTGAAGTTGACAATGGCCGCTTTGGTGGCGGAGTAGATTGGGACACTGTGGTAGGGAATGATGCTGACATTACTTCCAATGTTAACCACTATTCCGCCGTGGCCACCCATGTCCGTTCTCATAAATTGTTGAGCAAGCAACGTTCCACGGATTACACCATTCTAAAATCATTTCAACGCTCGCATTTCGAAACACCCGGTACATGCAATATAGGACCGTTTATTTTGAAAATGGTGTAACTCCATTTTTTGTTGTTTCGAGAAAATTAAAGGTTAGCATATTAGTCAATTCAAAAATATAAATTAATTATGTCAAGTCTGGCAATGTTTCCACCAAATCATTTATATATATCTAATTTGATTATATACATTTCTTTCAGGCGAATTCAACTAAAATAATATATGTATATTTACGGTAAATGTATGGACTTACACCATTTTCATAATTAGTCAATTGTAAAAATCGTTTAATTTCAATTAAGAAAAATTAAATATCTTAAGAGAGCTTAAGGGTGAAAGTCGCAGATTTTCAGCCTTGCCAGGGCATTTCGCCCTTACGTGATCATCTTTAAACGTTTGTAGCTCATTGCAATGTTGACCGATTTCGATGAAATTTTCAGTATGCATATAAGTTACCGAAATCTATAAAACGCATTTTTTAAATTATCGTTACAGGCCCAGATAAAAAAGTTGACAAAACATAATTTTTAAAAATTTTGTATAATTCCTACCAATTGCAATCGTATTAAATTTCTGTTTACTTATTCTCTAGCGAACTAGCCGGTCTAACATCTTAAAAAAATTCAAGTCCTGTGGACTAATTTCTAAAAAGTTATGCGATTTTTAAGGGTGTCCACTTTAAATTGTCCCTGACTGTATATTAATCAATCTTCTATCGAATTACCTCTAGCGTATCGATAAGATAATTTAATTGGGAAGTAGATACTCACAACGTTAATGTCGACTTCCAGCTCCCAAAATCGATCGTTCATGATCCCAGCATTGTTTACAACGATATCGATGTGGCCGAACGTTGCGATTGTCTTCTGAAACGCGTCTAGAAATAAAGTAATTTGTGATCGGTTACTATCGGTGACTAGAAATTCATCTTATCGGTTAAAGGATAATGCGTTTAATATTTGCGTACCTTCGAACTGTGAGTAATCTGTGACGTCGCACTGACAGAAAATCACGCGATCCTTTCCGTAGTCTGAAGTTAAAATCTCCACCAATTTCTCGCCTTCATCTACATCGATGTCGCACACGGCAACCTACAAATCAAAGTATGGCGAAATGTTCGAACAAAGTTTTCTGAATTCGATTAAAAATTATTGGGACGCTATTTTTCCGAGTCGAATCAAGCAAATATAGGGAACATTATATGTATATTGTCACTAAAAATTACGAATAATTTAGAATTTCGTGAAAAGAGAGAGAGAGAGCAGAGCATTTTACATTTTTATGCGATCATTCTCTCCCGTGAGAATTGTGATAGACGATAAGTTGGAAGTCGGTCAGAGATAGCGCTTTAATATCTTCCCTAACGGGGAGCGATCTAAATATAAGTCGGTCACTCTTGATTGCAAGCGTTCAAAGCGTTTATACGGTGAAATATGAATCGAGTCAAGGTTACATTCTTGAAAAGGATTTTTCAAACCTTTTATCACATTTTTCACATTTTTCAAGACAATATTATCGCGATCCTCGTTTTGAAATTATCTGGGAAAAAGTTGAAGACGATTTATCATTTTCACTCACCTGCACACCTTGGTACACCAACTCTGTGGCAAACGCCTTACCGATTCCGGCAGCGGCACCAGTCACCAGCGCTACTTTCCTTTTCAGGTCCATTTCCGAAAATTCTTGGACAACTGTACGCCTGCGAACGACATAAAATTTTTCCATTACAAAACACTCGCCAGTTTCTACACAAAAATCGTGGAATCCTCAGTCTGCGATAACTAGACAGCGGATTTTATGCATTTCTGACAAAAATGATTAGGTGTAAATAAAAACAGTAGAAACATTAGAAGAATTTAAAAATTCTGTTACATTATTTCCAACCGATTAATCATATTAAGAAAGAAAATAAATTTCTATTTCGCACGAGTTTCTTGCAATTTAAGTAGAAAATGTTTATATTGCATGAAGATCCGCTGTTTAGCGATAACTGAAGCTCTATATTCGCTGATCAAAATAGTTCAGCAAGTATGTTTTATGGAAGCCAACACAATCGATTTCGTGTTTTAAGTGACAACCAGAATTTACACAACTCGATGTGTCGTATCTGAAGCAAGCGTATGAGATTAATAGACCGTGAATTACAAAGAGAAATGTTTACAGTGTCTGTGTATTTTATTTGATGCGAACGGTGCGAGGTTAATTTCTCGGAAACTCCCGGACGCTACTGTGTGTTTATTAGTCTGAGCATGATCAACGTATGAACAGCGTCCGACCACGTGTCTCGCATTCGCGTGCACACCAAAACGAAAAACAAATCCTCGGCTCCGATAGCAGTCGCGGAGCAGCCGTCGCAACTTCAAATGCGCGTGTATCTGAAACGGCACTATAAAAACAACCTGCGTGCTATTTACTACATTACTCTAGGTAGATATCGGGAAAACGCCGGTACACGGTAGAATCACAGCCGAGAGGACCGGTTCGCGTCGGAGGCGGAGTTCCATCAGTACCGAAAACGTTCCGGGAAAAGGGAAGAAGAAGCTTTTGAGGAAATCCGGACGGCTCCCGAACGTTTCGGATCCGCTTTGAAAGCCGCGTCTAAGCAATTTCCGGTCTGGTGGCGGCGTGTGATCAGTCGCGTGGGCGAAATCGAATTTCACCGTCTCGTTATAACCATTTCGTACTTGACTTCCCGGCGTCGATGGGGATGCACGTTCGGAAATAAAGCCGGCGATGCTCGACGCGGCGCATGACTCACTGAGCCCGCGTCGACGAGCGTCGTTTTACCACATGCTTCGACGCCAGACTCCCGTCGCGCGTCGCGCCGCGCCGTGTCTACCAGCCTTCTTGCACCCAGCCCTCGCAAAGACACAGCAATCCCGACCGCGTCAATGAGAACCAGCCGGCCGTTCGCAATTAAAAACGTCCGATTTCAGCTTTTTCACCAGCGAGCCACGCAATTATTTGCCTCGACTAAAAAATTCAATTTTTCTGCCCCTGTCTCGGGCGTACCCCTGTTGTTAAGACGCTCTGCAGAGTCTGCAAGGTTGAAGAACGATTATTAAATCCGCCGCGGATGGGTGTCACCCTCTTGTGTCGGTAAAAATAATTCTTCTTGTATCCGTCCTTCTTATTTAAACTCTTACATTTCAGAGTTGGGCATAGTTTATTTCACTTGAAATAAGAAATAATCGTTTCAAATATTTTATTATCATTATTTGTTGAATATCATGAATAAAATGTATTTTGATTTTGCGTTGATTCCAAATAATTTTCGATTCCCAGCAAAAGAACAGAACGTGTTCAAACTGTGTATCGCGTACATTTTCCAGTCGAGCTTAACCCAGGGCATTTCTTGCTACGCATCAAAAGTTCGGAAAATTCCGCGACGCTCGCTAACGCGTTTAAAAATTCAACAGCCCGTATAACGTCCGCGCGGCAAGAGGAGCGGGAAGTAAAATGGGAAAAAACAGAGGGAAAATGCACGAGTCGCGGAGCGCCTCGAGCGCGTGAAAGGTGCGAGCGTCGAGGAGGAGGATTTCACGCGTCCGTAGAAGAGGATATCAAATACTCCTGCGTGTGAATCACCCTCGCGAATGAAACAGCATCGTACAGCTTCGTTTAATATTGCGCCCGTCGTGACACCGAGTTCCCCCTTGCCCCCCACCCTGGTCCCCGGCCCAACTGTTCCAACCACCCCCGCCCTCGTGTCTGGCAGCCGTAGATAAACCGGCGAACACGTTTCCCTCGGTGAGCATCAGAAAGAGGCGATCTAAAAAATTCACGACGCCTCGATCGCTCGATATCCCCGGGAAACTGTACGACGTCGGCAGCCACGCACCTCTCGACTTTCACCTACGCTCCTCGAAAACACTCGACCACCGTTAAAACCCCCTCCGAACGAGCAGTCTTCTAGCAAAATCCCCGGAGCGGAAAGAAGAAGAGCCTGCGAGGAGCGGAGGAGCCTCCGTTCATCGCTTCGAAGAGCGGTCGAACGAACAGAAAATCCTTCGAACAAACAGAGAAATCCATCGATCGGATCGGAGCTACCGTGGGTGAAATTGTATTCGAGGTCCTCAGGTTTGAACCGGGGGCAAATTTGTCTGCCCTCCGGACGAGAAACGCGAGTTCTGAAAAATCTCCGAAGCAGAGAGAAGAAGAGTCTGCGAGAAGAGAATGTTCCCTCCGTTCTTCGACGAGTGGTTGAACAGAAAATCCATCGGTCGGATCGGAACGAAACGACGACGGGAGGTTGTATTCGAAGTTCCGGTTTTTATCGAAGGAACAAAAGAATTGAATTCGTTCGACGAATAGAATCGCAACAACCTCGGAGGTCTACGACGCTGTCCGAATCCTAGAGATTCCTGTACACTCACCCCCGAGTCGCAGGAACGCTACGAACGCCAAGAACCAACCTCTGGAACTTCCAAAGGCGTAACAAGAACCAAGTTGTAATTCTTGAAATTGTAAACTCGATTTATAGGTTACAGTGTGTTTGAGATTGGAAAGCCATCGGGTAATTACTCGAATTCTGGCAAGACTCCGAAAACCACCCTCTAAATCTACAGAGGCTGAAAGTCGCCGCGCCGGCACGGGCTACCTCGATGCGGCGATACCTTATCGAGTTCACCCTTCAATTTCCCTTGTGGTCTCTCCCCTCGGTCGGCCGAGCTGGAGTCTTTTAACGAAGGATCTATAATTTCAGGGAGTGCTGGTGGCCGGGTAGCACGAGGAAACTACAAAGTCACCCCTCGCGGAGCACTGACCGCGGGCGGCTCGTCAGCGATCAGCCACCCCGGGGTGTCTAGTGTCCGGTGTACGAGGTGTATAGAGGTGCGGGGTTGGCGTGGCTGCGGTGTTTCTTTGGCGGAGTGTACTTTTGAATCGGCAGTACCTTCGTATCTTGAATCGCAGCTCCCCGGAAGAGTCGGCTGGTGTCCCGCAACAGGCAGGCTGGCGGCTGCGACGAAAGCGAAACGAGTCGTCGGAGACGGAGGGCGGTCGGGGGTGCGCGCACACCGCGCGGCCAACCGGGTTCGCCTGTGTCCTCGTATATGTATGTGTCCGTTCTGTGGAGTACGTGTCTGTGTATGTGTATGTGTATGTGTGTGTGTGTGTGTCGCGGACAGAGCCTCGCGAGCAGGCTACCCCGACAAGGTGTGGTTGACGGCCGCGGACGCACTGGCTCGCTGCACCACCGGTGAACGCTGACTCCCGGTGAACGCACACACCCCGCTCCGGGCCCCGATATTGATTGGCGCGGTTGCGTGCCACGTGACTTTTACGTGCGACTCCCGTCCGTCCGCCCGCGTTCGCGTCCGCGTGTCCGTCTCTCTCTCTCTCTCTCTCTCTCTCTCTCTCCCTCTGCGCGTGCGAGAGTTTCCCCCTCCTGTCCCCCCACAGCCCTTAACCTTCGCCCGTGGGCTTTTTGTTTCGCGGACACACGATCCCGACCACGCTTTCGATCGGCCCACCCCTCTCCGCATCCCCCTCCGCCGCGACGATCCCCCCTCTCCACCGTCTTTCTGCCATGGTTTCACCCCCTTCGGCCCCGCCCAGTCGCGCGAGATCCATGTTTACCGGGTTGACTCGCAATGCTCAGGGTCGCCGAGAATTCGGACGAGCCTTGATCGCGACGATCGATCCCACTGTGTGGATGCTAGATTCGGGGTCTACGTGCCTTCACCTACCGGGGGTGGCTCTCGGAATTCGCGGAGGAATACACGTTTAGCGCCCGACGATTTAGCTGGGGTGGCGGAGCTAATGAGGCGAACGCGATCGTCTGGCGGGCCTCGATTTTTAATTAGTCGTGCCCCGCCTTTTCACTCCCGTATTTATATATTTTTCTATATCAACTTATTCATGTTACGTTGTATATTTAGTGTAGGGTGATTTAGTTATATCGGATCATCTCTGCCGCCACTCGATTTTTAATTAGTCACGCCTCCTCGCCTTCTTCACCCTCTTATGTATTTTTATTTTTATTTTTATATATCGAGGTACATATTAAGTTTATGTGTTCACGCGTGTTTAGCGTAGTGTGATTTAGTTTGACTGGATGGGAGGGATTAACGAGGTAGAAGCGATCGTCTGCCATCCCTCGGTTTATGTTTATAATTAGTGGTGCGCCTCGCCTCGTCTACGCGCCACCTTATTTATTTTTATCTATGTATTAATTTTATTATATGCTTAGTATGGTAGTATTTGATGGGAAAAATTAATGTGGTGGAAATAGCACAGTCGTCTGCCACCCCTCGATTTCTGATTAGTCATGCTCTCCTACCCTCTCTATTTATTTTTTATTGGTAAATATTTACAGAAATGGGGCCACACCCTGAGATCATTTGTTAATGTCCTGCCAACTCCACCCATCCTTTACACCTTCGCCCCCAGAACTGTAACCTAAGTGAAACTCGCGTCAGCTCAAATTGAAAGTGTATTAGATTTTTATAGGGTGGCTCGAATTACATGTATCTTTTATATCAATTAGAAGTTAGAGCTACAATATTTACTCGGATATCTCATGAGATAGCCGAGCATCCGGGTACCTGGGTATCTCATAAGACAGCCGTGTCCCTGGATATCCGAGTATCTCATGAGGTCTCACAATCTCACAGTCTCTAAGAACGCACGAACTGCTTTGTAAACGTTAAAAAAATCTACTATAAATTATTTCATGTAATAATAATAAAAACTATCTCATATACTCGAGTATGCAGGGGATTTTATGCATTTATGGCATAAATGATTTGGTGTATTCCGGGAGGTAAATCGTCGAGTAAGGCAATACAGCTGTGGTCCCCGACGACCACCGCGGCATCGAACGCGTCGGAACCTTGGTAAAAATATTATTTAACGTCGTGGAGTAGTGTAATACTCTGGACAAAGTATCGAGTACTCGTGTGGAAGTCGGCTCTGACAAGCCGGAAGCGAGTCGTGGGTCACCGACCGGTCTCGATGATCGATCATCGCGCTCGGCAATACCGTCAGCTGAAAGTATCGGCGTTCCTCTGTCATGGCCGCGAATCTCCGGTGTGCCGGGGCTGGCATCGATAATCAGAACGAACACGAGAACGCAGGATCGGTCGGGAGCAAAGTAAAACGGGGAAAGTAAGGTTCGCGCATCTGGCGAAAGGAAGAAGAAGAAGAAGGCGCAGGGGTCGCGTGGTGGCCAGCGACGAGAAGATCGCGTTGGTCGGCCACGAGGCGATGGACGGACGACGCAGGATGAAGTTTCGAAAGCTATTTCGCAGCCGAATGTCGCGGACTACTGTCCTCACCGCGAAACCGAAGCAGTGTCCCAGGAAGCAAGCGAGCAAAGTCCGGAAATGCATGTGTCTACCCTCGAACTACGTCCTCGTCGAGTTCCCCATGGTCTGGTCCGAGCTTAGGTACGTGTTCCGCTCGGTTTTTACGCTGGGACCCATTGTCCGGAACGATCTGCGGTAGGATGTCTCAATTAGACGCGACCCTTGTCCGTCGCGTCGTCCCGCGTTCAATATCCCAATTGACAGTGGATGCCAGTTTCACCGTCGAGCTGATCCGTCTGTGCTCCGTTGAAGCCCCTGAACCGCGTTTCGTCGTTTATGGATGTTGATTCTTCGGTTTACGTGCCGTTTACATGTCTGGGCCAGAGCTATCAATATTCGACAGTTCGCGGTTTCTTAATCATTTTCCACGAAGCATCAAAATAAAAGCTTCGACGCAGCATAAAGCCCCCGTCCTATTTCTATCGCTTTAACCCCCAGCGGCGAACTGTAATTATCCAACCTTGTTTTCGGTGACGCTTCGATCCCTATTAAGACTTAACGTAATTGTCAACCTAATTCGAGGGCTAAACGCTCGACAAGCGGGACGTGATTCTCCGGAAATCTGGGTCGGATCGAATCCAACGTTTTCAGGTCAACGATCCAACTCCTCTTTCTCGAGGAAAATCAACGAAAATAAAGAAATACGTATAACCGAATCGTACGAACGACAGTCGAAATTAAGAATCGTATAACTGTCCTGTGTGAATTTATTAAAACCGGCGAGGATATTTTATGCGGTGCTTGGCGAGTACAACTTCTAATTAGAAGCTCGCCCGCATGTGATTCGAGGATCCCATCGACATTACCTGGATCCTTTCCGCTCTCATCGACACGTCGATATTTCAGAGCGAACCAGCAGTTGTGCGACGGTGCGATCAGATGCGTCGGGGACCAGGTATTCCCAGTGCATCGAGTCATTTTGTCCGCGGTCAGCCCGTACTTCAAGGCCCTCTTCACGAACAGCCTGAAAGGCGGCAAGACCGAGACGACTACCGAGGTCGTCATCGATTCCGTTCCTGGCGAAATTTTCAGCCTGATCCTCGACTACGCTTACACCGGCGCTTGCGACATCAACGCCGACAACGTCGAGCAACTTCTGCCGCTGGCCGATCAGTTCGAAGTCCTCGGCGTTGTCCAATTATGCTGTCAGTTCCTGCTGCAGGAGCTCAGACCCGAGAACTGCTTAGGTAATGTGTCGATTCGTTGGTTAATCAAATCGCGCTCGACAAAAATACTTTTCAACCAAAATGATCAAACCGATTGACGAGTCGGCTGCCGAACCGACAGCTATAAAAGTACCACGATCCTTGCATCTCGCATATCCTAACTACAGGATTAGGTAGGCTATAAAATCTCTCGACATTGTTCTTTTCGGTCTATCGATCACATTATTTCCTAGAATAAATATTAAAATCAAATAAAGACGCTGCGAGATGTCAGATAAGGTACGTTTATCAAAATGAAAAAGGAACACGGATAAAACTTTTCTTGTTGTATCTGTATAACGAACAGAACTACTTAGAATCGTACAAAAAATAGGCCATTTTGGGCGTTTTCATAATTTTTATGCAATTTTTAGAACAGTCTAATAAGTTCGACACTGTGACGAATGAATGTTTAAATCTGTACAAAATAATTGTGCCTCTCGACGGGTGAATGATTGTTTTTCGCGAGATAACGAAACGAGAGTGTGTGAGAGGGAGAGAGAATTTCGTTCTGTGTAAATGTCAGCCATTGGCGAGACTGCTGAATTGTAACAACTTAGGTATCTTTAAATTCGCCCGTCACTATTTCTGCCGTGACCTGGAAGAGAAGGGCCGGAAATACATTCGTCATCACTTTAAGCGGATACTGCAAGAGAGCCCGGAATTCAAAGAGCTCACTGGCGAGGAACTCGAGGCGATCCTACGTGACGACGAGCTGAACGTTAAAAACGAGGAAATAGTTTTCGAGGCCGTTAAAACCTGGGTCGAGCACAACCAAGAAGAAAGGAAGCCTTGTTTGCCGAGACTCTTGAAATGCGTGCGCTACGGTTTTATCAGCTACCCGTTCTTCACGAACAATATTCTCACGTGGAAGATCATCGAGGAGGATGAAGTGAGTAGTCCCGGACGTCCATTATCCGAAGGCCAAGCCTAGGATATCGATTCTTTATTATGTATTCTCATTCTTCCCTTGGTAGTCGAAGATTGCACGATCGTCCGCAATCTCTATATTTTAGTCATTTTAGTATCCAACTCTTTATCTTATCGTTCTCAGCCCCTTTCTTTTTATTTGTTGATTGTGGCCTCGCTATGTTGCGAGACAATTCGGAAACGAATTCTCCGCTCTCTACGATTCTTTATGCAGACTGTTTTATCGCTTCCAACGGTATAATAAATTGTGCACCGATTTTCATAAAATTCACCAGCAATTCGTCTAAAATTTCCTATCCTTTGTCCCTAATTGTTGAAGCTCTGCCAGCGAATTGTACGCGACGCGAACGCTTATCTGAACGAGCAAGACGCGAAACAGAGCACCGGCGAGATCGACCTGAAGAATCCACTGGCGCGTCCTCGGATTCCGCATGAAATCCTGTTCGCGATCGGCGGCTGGACAGCCGGTGCACCGACCAATTTCGTGGAGACCTACGACACGAGGTGCTCCGACTTTCCTCCATTTTTCCTCGATTCTTCCTCCATATGTCGCGACGGTCGCGAATCTCGCGAGAACCGTTGGCCAAGCCGAGATTCACCGTAATGTGAACTCCAGAGCTGACAGATGGTTTCTATCAGTGAGCACGGACGCCACGCCGAGGTCCTACCACGGGCTCTGCGCTCTGAACAATCTGATCTACATGATCGGCGGGTTCGACGGGAATCAACACTTCAACACGGTCCGATGCTTCGACCCGGTGACCAAAGAGTGGCGGGAAAGAGCCTGCATGTACCATGCGAGGTGTTACGTCAGCGTTTGTACCCACGGTGAGCACCGATTATTCTTTATATCCTAGGACTGGGGGGGAGACGCAAGCGATGCGGGAAAATAGAGGGTCGTTTGGATAAAGATAAAATTCTTGGTCCTGAGAATCGTTTTGCGCGAATAGCGACCGATCGATGGGAATGGTTTTTGCAAACAGGCGGGAAGATTTACGCCCTTGGTGGCTACAACGGCCGCACCAGAATGAGCTCGGGGGAAAGATACGAGCCGCAAAGGAACCAATGGGAGATGATACCGTCGATGCAACGACAGAGATCGGACGCGAGCGCTGCAGCTCTGAACGACAAGATTTACATCGTCGGCGGTTTCAACGGCCGTGAAGTCCTGGATTCCGCGGAAGTCTTCGACGTGGAGACCAATCAGTGGAGCTACATTCATTCGATGCTGAACCCACGGTCAGGGGTTTCGTTGGTCGCATTCCGGCACAGCCTCTACGCTCTTGGAGGCTTCGATGGATTTAATCGACTCAACTGTGGTATACAATTCGTCGCACCTTAATCGTTCATAGGAATCTTTACCTTTACCTTTATTTTTATTTTTATCGCCTCTGATCCGATTTATTTCATTGCAATAATTAGCCGGGGAGAACACATTTTTTATTTCAGAGCGTGGGTAAACGTTTCGAATTTTAATCTAGTGGAAAGTCGACTGTTTTGAGTATTTTTTAAATTATTGGATAGTGTTATTTATGCCGGCGCGCGGCACGGTGTTTGTTCGCTCTCTGGAGCATTCAATTTTATTGGAAGCTTCTGGTAGAAATCGCTCCACCGAGCGTAAGAGTACCCTCTCGGCTCGGGATTTTCCGCTACGTGGAAATTAATGTCTCGTTGCAATATTGATCTTGTGTTCCCGCAGGGGAATGCTACAATCCGAACCATTCGGAGGACTGGCACGCGGTTCCAGAAATGTTCAGCCCCCGCAGCAATTTCGCCACGGTCATCTTGGACGATATGATCTTCGTTGTTGGTGGTTTCGATGGTAAAATGGTCTTTTGGTCCTTCCCGTTATTCGATTGATTGATTTTATATTTGATTTGACTAATAAATATTAATAAGGTGGAGTGGGGTAAGTTCGCCCTAGTTTTTGCAAAGTTGAATTTTAAACTGATGTATTTTCAGTCTGGTATGTAAAAACATACCTAAAATAACAACACAGAATATATTAATAACTTGTAAACTATTGCAGGTTTAGGGTAACCTCAAAGTTGTACGTGTACCTCGCACGTGACTGTTCGGCATTGATTGATTTAAACGAGGATAACACCTTTATTCTCGGGCGACATATATGTAGAATAGTTCACACTAACTTATACTATATTAATAAATACAAGCTAGAGAAAGTTCGTTCATATTATAATAAAAATAACCAATTAACGGACCTGCCCCGTAGACGGACTTACCCCACTCCACCTTACTATACAAAACTCTGTATCGAAGCTAGATTCAAGTTTTATAAAATTTATAGTTTTCTAAATACACAACAAGCATAGAAATCTGCTGTCCCTCTTAATCGGTAGATTGGAATTTCCTCCGCTTTTCTTCTTCCTTTTACCGTTAAAAAATTACGGAAAGGGAGATCAAAGAAATTCCTATAATTCTACATCTGTTTATGAAAATATAAATCGGTATAAACATTGTTTCTCTGAATATCGTAGGTGTAACGACAATTGCGTATGCGGAATGCTATGACGCAGACAGCAACGAGTGGTACGATGCGTCGCCCATGAATCTCAATCGAAGTGCCTTGAGTGCGTGCGTTATCGCTGGTCTTGCTAACGCACACGAATATTCGTATCAAAGCAAAGCTCACAAGCTTGGCCAAGGTTTGCATTCCGACAGCTGAAACTTCCGAATACTAGATTCCATTTTATCCGATACATTATAAAATTATACAACCGTTTATTGAGATTTCAATTAATTATTTTGGCTGTTCTGGTAATTCTAGTGTTTTACGTTCAAAATTGTATCGGTCAAGTAAAGACGCGCTTGTTAGAGTAATCCAAAAATTCAAAAATTAACGCGGTCAACGTGTATGTCTCAGGACAAGCATCATCCGACAACCAGGACAAAAACCAAGGAGGCGAGGGAGCTGCGGAGACGAATGCCATTTCCGCGGTGGAAGACGAAGAAGAAGAAGTGGACTACGAGGACCACGAAACGGCGGAGAGCGTAGGCAATTTTCTAGGGTAACGCAACGGCGAAGAAGGAATTTTGAAAAAAAAGGCAAAAATAAGTGACGTTTCGATAGCTAGTAAACTCGCGATTACTCGACGTCTGTATCAGCGTTTCGTCCGAAACATTCCAGACCGGATCGAGCACCGTTCGCGCTGCGACTCGACGACAGGGTACATATCAAATAATTCGTAAAAGAGGGATGAAAAGATTGAAATGTTCGCTTAGACGGAAAAACACAAAAACACAAAATCGGGAGCTGCGACGGAGTTACGGGTTCTAGGCGTGGGAAATGAGTTTTGCTGCCTAGCGTTTTCTCTTTTTTTTTGTAATAAGTTTTAGGAGAAATTGCCGCGTGAAACGGTACGCGGGTTTTAACCGCGATTGCGCTTTCCATTTTTAACCAAATCGCTGTTTTATAGGGGCTATTATTTTTCTGTTACATTATTTATTCTTTTTTTTTTTTTACTTCTTTTTGTAGGACACGATTGATCGACGAGAAACGGCAAGCTCGTGTTTTTCGCCGGAATTTTATCCATTCATGTTTTACATTGCAGACCGATTTGCGTATTTCAAGCACATTCAAATACTTTTCGCTTGTTCGGACATATTCTTTTTCGCCTACTCCTCTTCCGAACGAGGTTGCCACGTTCGTGGGCGATGGATTTACACGGTTGTCCCGTGCGTCTATATTAAGATTTTGTTTTTTAAATTATCGACCGTAGAAAATTGTTATTTCCCTTTTTTATCGCACATGCATACTCCTTTTTCCGGTAGCGATTCTAATGTGCCTTGATCTGTTATTTTAAACGAATAAAAGTATACCTGTTCGCACGCTTCTTTTCATTCTACGTGTCAACTAGAACGAGGTTTATATTCGACATTTATAGTATACATACTGACCCTCCGGGCGGATTGCACCCGCGTCCGACCACTGGCAGTATACCTGAAAAGGTTGTTATAGCAGATAGCAGACGAAAAACGCGCACGGATCAGCTCCGAACCGGCCGATTATTTACAACCACCGCGCTCCGACAACTTCAACCCCGACAGATGAACAACACGTGCAAGTGTGCGACAGACCCACCGAATCAGATCGATGGGATCAAACATATGAGAATACACACATACTTTTCTATTTTATACATATACAGGGTGTGGCCGCGGACGGGTGATACAACTGAGCACTGAGCAGGGTGTGATGCTACATGTAAAAATAAGTCGAAAAACGCAGAGTTGGGCAAAAATTTAATCAACGATTGACGACTAAATTTCTACTTCAATCGTTAATCGCAATTAACAATTAATCTCCTAGTTTAGTCGTTAATTGCGATTAATGATTATTAATCGTCAATCGGATAATTGATTAATGATTAACTGCTGAAATTTCGAAATGAAATACAGAATCAAAACTATATGGATACTGACAAGAATGTAAACTAAATTTAGGTGTATTGTCAATCAGTCTATACGTATACATATAATACAAACTCTGTTTACGTGTTTTTATGATTTTTTTCGATGATTTCTTTTTTTAATCAACGATTGACGATTAACTTCATCAATCGATTGATCCAATCGTCGATTTTTCGATGATTTCTTCTTTTAGTCAACGATTGACGATGAACTTCATCAATCGATTGAATCAATCGTCGATTTTTCGATGATTTCTTTTTTTAATCGTACACATTAATCAATCAATCATGATTAAAATTTTAATCGATTAATGCCCACCTCTGGAAAAAAGGAATAACATTTTTTTGTTTGACGCTTCGTTTGCGAGAAAATCGAGTTTGAAAATGCAGCGAATACACGTGCTACATATTGCATAGGAATTCTATTTTATGCATATACTGAAGCATGCGAACCTGGCGGAACTCTAAACTCGATTTTCCCGCGAAAACGAAGCGACAAACGAAAAATGTTATTCCTTTATTTCGACTTATTTTTATATGTAGTACCACCCCCGGCTCGGTTGTACCTCCCGTCCTGCCACACCCTGTACACATATATAGAAGATAAATAATCCAACACCTTCCAATATTTTATCTTCCCGATGAGGACATCGGAATATAAACAGTGGATCTATATGAAAAATATCGAATGGGGCTCAACTATTTGAAACGGTAATAAAAAGTGATTCGCTCTTATGCAGGCAGCAAAGATATTGTTAACTGATACCATTGTTGAGGCTCCGTAACGATTACCGATAGCTTTATTTCTCGAGTTCTTGAACAAATAAGATAAATCCACATTTTGGTACACATTGACGAACAGTTTATAATCGAGCAGAGTCAAGCACAAAAATAAGAGGTACAGTTAATTAACCCTCGTACGCTCCTCGAGTGAAAATCCATTCGATATACGTAAAAATTGTAAAATGTTTGGATTCTCGCTCATGTTCATACACATATTTATTCACGACAGAAAAAAAAGAAGAAAGCGTGAACCGCGAAGATCTCTCTCTCTCTCCCTCTCTTTTTCGTCGAGCTGTTCCCGAGGAATTGTACGAGGGTTAAAACGAATTCCCTAATTGTTTGACGTTCTCTTTATTACCAGGTTCTTAATCCATTAAAGCCGCTGTGCACTATTAATCGATAACAGTTATTCAGAAATTGAATCGTGCACTTCCGGATTCGACGAATGTACAACATACACGCTATCTAAAAACCGATATTACAGCAGACCGTTCAATGAAATCGATCAGAGATCGTACGAGCACGAGACGAACAGAAATTCTTTCGGAAACGAGTCCACAAACGTGCCTTAAAAATATCTTCTATTTCTCCTTGCGAGTGTTTTGCGTGAACCAGTGAACCAGGTTGAACCGATTCCCGGCATCTTGACCGCGCTTCGTCTAGTAGAAACTTAAGATTACATGGTACAAAATCGATTCCCGGGCCAGAGAACACGTCGATCGTGCGACAGTTCACGCACAATTGAGCAAACGATAGTTGTCCTAAAATAATAAACGAACGAAAAAAAGAATTCCTTCGACCGTTTTATAGGTATGTATATTTTTTTACTTCTTCCCCCGGACGAGATACGCGGTTCCCTCGGGCCTCGGGAGTTCTGATTTGTCGTCGAGCTCCTTTGCCACCCCTTTTGTGCTGGATCCGCGGCGAGTTTCTTCGTTATCGATCGACAAACGCGTTTCCTCGCCCTCGAGACAGCACGTTTCCGCGAAAACCGCGCGTCCCTCGATATGTGTGCACTAGAAAACGTCGAAAGGGGACGCCGAGCGGCCGCGTCGACGCTCGCGAATAATCCGCGCGAACCTCTTACAAACATATTACAAAAAGGGAGTGCCGGGCGAGTGTGCGACCGTTTTGTAAACCAACGGAGATACGTGAGCGGCTTAGAATCGAAGGAGAAGCGAGCTCGATCGTTTCGTTCCGTTTCCGGGCTCGCGCCGAGCCAGCCTACCATCGCATCGTTTGCCAATCGTTCGCGTTCGGTCCGAAACGCGCTGAGGCTTTCGATCGACGCAGGAAATCAATCTACATGCAACAATCAGCGAAAAATATATCGCAGAAACTTTTCCTCGAATCCTTCCTTTCCGAGATAATCGCGCGATTTTTGACACGCCGCTAAAAATTTTTTCATATTTTCAGTGTTTTCTTTCTCGTCTACTCATTTTTCTCATAAATCAACATTTTAAACAGAATCTAATAAATATGAACGTTACATACTTTTCCCAAAGCGAAATTCAATTTGATTCGTCTGTTATCAATATTCAAGCATTCCGATGAAAATAATTCACCGATGGGTTAACTAAATTACTTTCATTTTGTCGAATGTTCTGGAGAATTAACTACGGTGACGAATGCGTTAACACTTCAAGAACGGCGTCTTTGCACCGTACTAGCCCTGACGAATGCTTAAAAATGACACAACGTCGGATTGTTAGAAGCGATCCACATTATTACAGGTAGCTAAGCAAAATATCAAAAACTCTAAATTATGAGCTTATGGTAACATTTATAACATCGAAAAATGTGGATCGTACCGAAAGAAACCAACAAAGATCAGGTCCCCGAAGAGTATGATCATCTCAAACCCGAGACATCTATGATGAAAAATTTTCTGCCACCTTTGCCACTTATTTTTGCATGGAAATCTCTTGCTACCCGTCTCGATCCACCCCGTAAACCAAGACTACCCCCATAACGCTCCCCTATGCTACTTCTAATTCAAAGACCCTCCTCTTCGTTCCACCCCTACGTTTCCGTTTATTTCTTCTGGCAACTCGCACGAATCAGACGATACAATAATATTGCCACGGTTGTCGCGTGCCACACACGCAAGGAAATCTCTAGGAAGAATCGATCGAGGAGCGGAAGAGGCTGCACGGTGTTTGCGTCGTTATCTCCGTACGTCTTTGCCAGGGTTCTCAGCTCTAAACCCCGTTTTTCGTTTTCGTAATCGACGACCAAAGTTTCGCGACGGAGGCGTTCGGAAAGCGGAAATCAAACGGAACGATGCGATCTGTTTTCGAACGAGAAAAGTTTTCGGGGGTCTGTTTCTTTGTGCTTCGCAGCTTCGTGGGGGGAAAACAAGTTTACGAGCACCGATTCTGGTCCTGATATTGGTGTGCTCGTGGCAGAACACGACACGCGCACGGCGCACGGCGCACGGTGTCTTCTGTTACGGTGTAAAGGCGTACACGTACGGGCGTTGTATACAATTGCGTGGGTGAACGTTTACAGTGGGCGGTGTGGGTTTACACTTAACGATATTTCCGAGAGTCGCCGTACGAGCTGGCACGATTTGGTTCTGCGTTGTTCCGGTGCGGCAACATGGCGGCTGGATCAACAGTCTATTATTCATACGAGTCGTTTCGAATTTACTATACACTATACACCGAATAGATGTTTTAGTTCAGTCTATAAAATGAACAGAGTAGAGTTCAACCTCTTCAGCTGTTAGATACGGTTACGGTTGAATGCGGCTTTTTCGAGATTCCCGGCTATTTTTCTCAGAAATCAGAAATAATACGTGATTAATAGACTGCGGATCTTTATGCATTTATGAAGAAATTGATTGGACGAAATATAAAACAGTAAAAGATTTTAAAAATTCAAGAAAAAGTCGTTAAGGGATGAAATCAATTTGTATGTTATTCCTGCTTCTCACAATCAATGCAAAAAATATATTTATTCTGCATAAAGATCCGCAAGTTAGTGATTAAATTATATTACCGTAGCTAAGAGGTTCAACAAACGCAACCAACAAGTTCGAAATTCGAGAAGTTCCGTTGGCATTTTTCTGAACGAGATCGTAGAACGATCGAGCGCAACGATTCTTCGGAATTCAAGCTGGGATTTGGCACAGAGCTGATTCATCTAATTTCTGCAGAGTCTGTAATGTGAACGATCCCGAACGAGAAACTCGAGCGCCAAGCGACGCAACGATTGAGCAGATTCAGTGCGATTTTTGATCGTCGAAAGCTTTTGAACTTGCCGCACCGCGTCGAACACGACAAATGACCGTCGTACCGCGAGCCTCTCCATTGACGTTTATTCTCGTCGTCCATTCTGGGTATAGCGAAAAACACACGTCTTAATTACACACGTCCTCTCCCTCTGTCACTCTTTCGATGATACTCACGATTAGCAATTAGCAGACGCGACGCCACGCGCCTTCGTTGCTTCGATTACGAATAATGTATAACTTTTTATTTTTTTTCTTTTTTTCTTTTATTTAGATTGTTCTGAGCAATTGAGATCTAGTATTGGAGGGATTTCATATACCTGAAATGGTAGTCACTTTTTCCTTCTCGTGATTTGTTTCCGTTTGACAAAAAAAAGAAAAGAAAAAGAAACTCGTCCTTGTTCCTCCTCCTCTTCCACGTTGCTCCCGTTCGTCCGTTTCACTGTTCAACTTCCGTCGCCGAACCCGATGGATCCGAGGACCAATCAAGGATCCTTGTCCTCTTCAGCGATGATCATCATTTTTGCCGATTGAGTCCTTCGTCGTTTCGCGTTTTTTCATTCTTGCTATGCTTATTCGTGTTCGCATTGCCGTTTTGTTTAATTAGAATACTCTCGCTCTCATTCTCGCTCTCACTCGCACTATCTTTCTCGCTTTCTCTCACAAGGTTACGCGTCCCATCCATCCGCCTCGCACCGCACGCACTCACACTTATCTGAGAGTAACAATTGACATACGTTTCGTAACTTTCCTAGCGTCTTGACAATGTGTCCCTGCATTGTCTTATTTATATATCTCGATTTGTTATTCCCCGCTTTCTCTTTTTTTTTTGTTTTCGTTTTTTTTTTCTCGTAAATTTTACTTTTTCCTCGCTTTCGACACCAGGCTGGGAGCCACGGTGAGCGACGCGTCGCTGCGCTCTCGAGATTGAAAAAAGTCTGTTCAAAGAAAAAGGAAAGGAGACGAAAACCAACGTATTACGCGAGCTTGTCTCTTCGCGGGTTTTTGTTTCGAATACGATTCGCGTTCTGTTTCCAGTCGAGAGCGATGATGAACCGTGGTTCTCGATTTATGGACCTCTCTTCTCGATCGTGCGCGCGATATTTCTCGACGGCCACGGGTTTCGCGATAGGCCGAGAATTAGATGCTTGGTTCGATCGTGCTAATCGCTCAGAGCAGTTTGACGATAAACAAAGAACACGTTCCCGAAGGAATGCTAATATTCATCTAACGTTTTGTATTCTTGCTTATAATACTAGAGCTACCAGAGGAATCGAAACGAGTAAAGTGTTTTTCGAGGAATTTATTCGGAAGATTGACTCGTTTAAATGTACGCTAGAATCAAAATAATTAATCGAGTTCTCGATAAATGCATTTTTGTATTGGGTTGGAAAGAAAGTTCTTGCGGTTTTTATTATACAATCGAAATCACAAAAACCGTAAGAACTTTCTTTCCGACCTAATAGTTCCTCAGCGAATGATTTGAAACTCGTCTATTATATTATATCAAACTACCCTGAGCGGTCTCGAACCCCCATGCATCCCCCATTCGAACAAAGTGCAACTCGGATCGCGAGCTGCGAGTAGGCCCGATCTCCGTACAGTCGTAATTAATCCCGTTCGATGAATCGATGAAGCGTCGATGAAGCCGTGACGACAGAAATGACGCGTAGGAACCTAACGAGAGAAACTGATCGACATTTGCTATAACGATGTCCGAACGATGTGTCCGCGACCCATGTAAAAACATCGAATTGCCTCGTTTCCTCGACGATCGCGAGATCGGTTTTCGAAGACTGTGTCCGATTACGTTGGGACGAGGATGACGAGAGATAGAGGAGAGATGGAAGGGCATTTGCGGGGAAGAAACGAGGCAATTCCGACAGTACGTCCGTGGGTTTAATTAATCCTAATGCGGCGTCGGAGACGTCACGGAGCGTTACGAGGATATCCGCTCCGTTCCTTCCGAGAGTATCGTTCCCGCTGGCTAGATTCGCTATTACTTTGTTTAAATCGCTAGTGTTTCTTTCTCCCCTCGCTTCCCTTTAGTCGCTAAGTAGTCCGTTCCTTATCTGAAGTACTTCAGACCCGCCACCAGCAGGAACTTCTCGATGAAAAGCTCGGAATCGAGGACGGCGATGTGCGCGGCTCGGCCGATCAACGCGTTCGCTGTCGCTGGCAACGCGTGGTGTACGTCGTACCTGACCAAACTCACGCCTGTCGTCGACATCACCGGGTACAGGATGTTCTGCACCATCTCGCGATACGCTGCACCTGCAAGCCGATTTTTTTCATTTTTTAGATGCAGTTTTAGTAGCGGTGCGAGAAAGAACATTTGGGCAGTTCGATGTTTCGGCTGTGTCAAATTACAGCTGCCCATTCTTGTCAGAAAGCATAAAATCCGCAGTCTAGCAGTCGCACGAAAAATTCTTACTCGCGATAATAACGTTCTCCGGTAAATAACGCAACCGATCACCTCGTCGGAGAAAGAACAAAAAAACACAACACGATCGATAAGTCGATACTAAAGTAAATGATTTCACAGACGCGACTTGGACTAGAGATATCGAATAAAATCGATCGAACACGGAAGAGAATGTAAATACGGAAAGTGTGCAGGCTCGGTCAGAGGTGTCGAATAAAATGTATCGATCGACTCGGCAAACGTTCGAAGAACTCGCGGTAATAGCGTTCCGCGATAAAAAAGAATCACGGTTGATTACCTTGATCGGAGGAGTCTCGCACGGCAGCCTTGCAGAGTTCTATACGCGCCGAATGGAGCGGCACGTATCGATCCTGCGCGCTGCCGCAAAGAAGAACGTGTTTGAACTTCTCGAGATTGCTCTTCTGGCTGAGACGGAACATGAAGGACCGTTTCACATCGGACGCGTCTTTCATAGCCAGCTGCAGCAGCGAGCCGGATTTTTTCAGTTTCTGCATGAACCACATACCTGGAGGGCAGAGTTTCGGATCGATAACTTAGCGACACTGTTTAGCAACGATCGCGTCGCGATTAAAGAGACACGGTACCCGCGTTAACCAATCCGCTGGTGTTGTACAGTGTGCCCAAGTGTGGACCGCTGAGACTGAGAAAAGTGTGCAGACGCGGGAGAAGCGGTCGCAATCGAGGCCGCGTCAACGCGCTTCGTATAATGATGGTCCCTAAAGAGTGTCCGATGAAGCTCACTTTCGTCGGGTTCAGCCCGGACGTCTCTATGTGGTGCAGAATCTCGGCCACCAGCCGGTCCGTCATCGTGTCGAAGTCCGAAAACGTGTCTCCCTGTTCGACAAACACGATGCAAACATTAGACAACCTTCAAACCGAAATCTACCGTACGCCGAAGCTGCTCGACGAGCTCTCACCTGGTTCCTCTCGGACATTAAAAAATCTAGATGCGCCCCGGGAAGACTGAGTTCCAAGTAGGTCTTGACGAGACGCAGATCACCGGGGTTGCCGTCGAGACCGTGGACGCAGATGATCAAGTGGGCCCCTTCCGGCGAGAAGAGCCGGTACTCGTTGCTGATGTGGAAGTACGGCATGGTCGAGGCCAGGGTCGGATAGTCACTAAGAGGCACATTCGATCTTAGAGGTTTTACCGACGACGGGGTCAGAAGGTCACCGTATCCAAGGGAATGGGCACGTTTATGGAAACGCGACTGCGCTTCCTTTCGTTCTCTAGACAGGATAAGGTAGACAAAAGAGAAACGTAACTACAAAACATAAGGATCAGATCAGAACAGCTGCCGAACGGAAGAAGCGGGTCGCAAGCGTGATCGCGCGTAAACCAAACGTAAAAACTCAATGAACAACGTCGATCATATCCGATATGTCCTTCTCGGCGTTGGATAACTCGAAGCGGAGGCTCTTTCAGCTACAAATCCAGGTGTTCGAGCATAACGCGCTCCCGAAGCGTTGTCGAATCTTTTGCTTTTCCGCGGATGTGCTGTCAAACGCAAACGAGTGAACGCTAGGATCTACGAAGGGATCTTTGGTGCTAATATCCTTTGAGGAGCGTGCAAGGGTTAAAATAGCTAAGTGTCCGCAGGACCAGGGTTACCAGACGAAGCGCGTACTCCGCTAAACGCCTCCCCCTCTACCGCGACGTCACATTATTTCCACGATCGCTGCTAGTAATCGGTACGGTAGCCGTAAAGACTTTATCTGGCAACTCTGGACAATACACCGCAGTACGCGCACGCACCCGTACCTGTAGATCTTCCCGGAGAAGCTCATCTGTCGCTTGAACTCCTCCTTGCACTTCTTGAAGTTGATGGCGTCGTCCTGGGTCGACTGTAGCAGTTCCTTGCCCTCCTGGTAACAGTCCAGACAAATATCCCTAGCGCCGTACACCGGTTCCCTGTCCCTCTCCCTTTCTCTGTTCTTTTGAGGGCTGCAGGGTGCCGTTTTCGTTTGTTTCGGACTTCTAACCGGTTTCACCGTCTCGTAAACATGATAGAGGGGGTTGTCGATGATCGCCGGCGGGTCTCTGAACTCTTCCGGCGGCGGGGGCTCGTCCTGGAACATCTTCGGCGGCGGAAGTCGCACTTCTTCGTAGGAATGCTCTTCGACCGTCTCCTTGGCGAGCGGTCGCTCCTTCCGGGGCACTATCTTCGATAGTTTCTGTCGCAGCTGCTCGCTGGATATCTTCGCGTTTCGACGTTGTTCCGAGCTGGAGGTGTCCCCGCTGCTGACCCAGCCGGAACATTCGGACGTCAGATTGCTCGAGCTGGAGCTCGTGGTCGGGCTGCTCGGTCGGCTGGACGGTGGGCTGAGCGGATTCGGAATGACGGGAAGATTGTTGCTAAGGCTGTCCTTGCTGTCGCGAATCGGCATGCAAGGCAACGACACCGCGCTGCGCGGAACCACCACCTTGTTCTGCGCCACCGGCACGCTGGCGCATCTCAGTCTTTTCGTGTTCGGCAACGGCGCACCCGTGCTGGACGTATCCGAAGGTGTCGTGCCGTTTGTGGCCGGCGCCTCTATCGGCGACTTGATCGGCTCCACCTGGAAAGAAAGGTGCGATCAGCGGCTAGCGGAAAGAAGAATCGTCTAACAAGTTGATTGACCGATCGCTGCGACGCAGTACCTTCAGAATAATTTTGTTGTTATTCTCGACCTCCAGGACGCTGGTGGTGAGCGCAGGTGGGGGATGCCGGTACTTGGGCAGGGGGGCGACCGCCGGATCCTGATACGCAGGGGGCGGCGGAGCAGGCTTCCTGTTCCTGTGCCACTTCCTGCTGTCGTCGGTCGGATGATCGATATCGAGGACAGGCGCGGAATGCGGTCGCTTCCCGTGTCTGTCCTTCCTCCTCTCTCGATGCTCCTTCTTCGGCTCGGGCATCGGTGCCACCGCTTTGTAGAACATATCGTCGGCCTCGCTCTTATCGTCGACCTGCGATCTCCTATGCGCTTCGTCGTTGTAACAGGGCGGTGCACCGTTTCTGGGAGACTTCGCGGCTGGCCTGTCGTCTCTCCTCCTGGGTCTTTCTCTTCGGAAATCGCAGTACTCGCTGCGTTCGACTTCGTCTACCAGCCTCTCGGTGCTTTTGGGTCGCCGGGGTCTGTCGAGTTCGCCGTGAGTTCGACCGCTAGTCCCGTTCGTGCGGTAGAAGAACGAGTCCGTAGTCGTCGCGGAGTAATTCGATCGTTTGTACAAGGGGTCCGTCATTGTCGAATGATTTCCTGGAATCACGCTGCCGTTCATAGACTCTTGCGCCTCGCGGTTTCGCTGGCTCTGACCCGAACCGGTTTTGCCGATCGTGTGGTACCTGCGAGACTCCAGTCCGTTCGTTTGACTGTATTTACCGCCGGCTTGATGAGTCTGCTTGCGCGAGTTCCCTCGATACGTCACCCTGTCCAACGTAGCTGTGTGCAACGGTTTCTGCTCCTGCAGAAAACCGTCCCCGTTCATGTTCTTTCCAGGCAGGAAGCTGTTCTGATCGTTCACCGTCGACAGGGGCTGGCGAGACGCTAAACGGTGGCTGCGAGGCTCCAGGCGGATCCTTCTCGAGTCCAACGAGTGGTAGTCTGAAAACGAAGAGCCTCGTGTGAAGCTGGGTATTTATGTTGGTCCGGTAGCGTTCCGGTCCACATTCGAATCCATACCTTCGGCCTTGTTCTCGGTCCAGCAATCGGTCATCTGTCCATGATCCACGGCTCCCATGCAGGTTGGCACCGTCAGGGTCGGCCCCTGTTGTTCGCAAGGTTGTTTTGAGGGACGATACCCTGGAAGCTGTCCCCCGGGAGGCAATTCGGGAAACATAGCTGCTAGCAGCGACGTAATGGAAGTGTTCTGCGGATCGGCCTGCTGCTGCAGGTTCAGTACCAAGATCTGCGTGGACTTGGCCCGCGGCAGCGGGACCACGGGTGTCGATCCGAGGGATGGATTCGGCGCCGAGCAAGCTTGTTGACCCGACGGAGGGAAAAGCGTGCTACTGGACGGCGGTGTCGACCTCTGTCTCCCACGCGACGGCACCGTTGCCGGTGGGGTTGCGTTTCTCGCACCTCCCCTTTGTCTGGAGAATAGTTGCGTCGACACCGATCGAGGAAGCGTTTTCGGAGAGGTCCTCGGTTGCACCGGTGTGATCTCTGGTCCTAGTTGATCCAGGGACTTGCTGTGCCTCGCCGGAAGAGTGGAAGGTGTCAAGGTTAGGCGGCCCTGGATCATTCCCAGGTCCTGGTTTGCACCCTCGCTTCTAGGAGACCAGATTCCCATCGATCTAGACTCCAGGATCGCCGCGATCCCGCAACTGCAGTCGTCCATGCCGGGAACTGGAGACAAAGGTATTCTCTTATTTATGCAACTAATCCTAACATGAAAATAGTACATCGATGACTTAATCTTTTCAATAGTCTCAATTGTACCTACCGATTTTTCTCGTGAACGCGTCAAATCCGTAGTCTAATAACGACACTCACCGCTGTTTCTGTGCCTCTGCTTCATGTCCACGTACTGATCCTCGAATATCAGAGGCAGCGAGTGCAGGTCTCCGTCTAGTTCTGGACAGTGCACGGGCAGAGGTGGCAACGACGCTAGGTACCGTGATCTTCTGGCAGCCTCGCTGACTGCTTGGTAAGATTGGTAGTTAGCGTCGTAGCAACCCCACGCCGACGTCCTTGGGTTTTCGAGCACGAAGAAACCTTCCGCGAATCGTTTCACCTGGGAATCGATATTCATAGCTGCACAAATTATATCGTCACTCTTTGTTAATTTTCTAGGGAAATTGCTAGGAAATTTTCAACGACGAAGAAATGCAAGGCACGACGAATGACGGTCACCGGACGAGACAATAGACGAAGTGGGATTTTACCCTCAGTTGATGATGGATCCTCGCAAGATGCTGATGAACAGCCTCGCGTCCCGAGAACGCCTCCAGAAAATGCTGCCAGAGAACAATGTTTTGTGCGCAGAGTTGAGCGATATCAGTCTCCTCCGTGTCCATCATCTGTAATTACACAGCAGACGTTTGCATGCCGACCGAGATCACCTGGCGACTACTTTAAGAAAAAAGGGAAACGCGATACAAGAGGGACACGGTTTCGAAGAGGAGCGGGGAGAGAAGTAGAGGGGATGGGCGGACAGTTCTTGAAGAATATCGAACGACCTTGGTGATTTCTTTGTGCGTGTTCTGAGCGAGCTCGAGCGATCTCTGCTGGCACGATGGCAACAGCCGTGCTAAATCGGATAGATCGCCGAGCAACGATTCCCGCGCGGCCAGAAGCAACCTGATCACTTCCTGTTGAACCAGTTTCGCGTGCTGTATCCTCATCGCCGATCCAACACACTTGGTCGTGGTCTCCTGCAAAAGCGGGGTTTCCTCGTCAACTCGATCGACCGTCGGCCGATCAATCGTTCCGATTCGATTAACATATCGGTATATGACAAACTGGTATGATTCGAAACTCACGATGTTTCCTAACGAGGCGTTATTATCGCCGTTCGCTGCGGACTGTTTGAATTGCAGCCATGGCTTCCCTCCGCGCGGCGCGCTGCGAGAATATTACTCGGTTGATTACCTTCTCGTGATTTTAATTCAGATACGACACTGTTTCGATGGCATCGCGCGTATCGTGTACGCGAGAATACTAAACTGACGGAATAATTGACAAGCACTTCCAGCGAAATGCATTTCACGGTCGTTTTCTTTCGCACAGATTCGAAAATGCAGCACGAGATGAATCAAGCCTCCCGAAATTCTCTCTCTTTCTCACACACATACACACACACACACACTTTCTCTCTCTCTCTCCCTGTCTGTCTCTTTGCAATCGTTTGACTTCATTCCCCGTTCATCCGGATTATTAACTCGAACTCGTTGCCTTCGAAATTCCCGAGAACTCGTTTCAAATTAACCCTCTATAGCTCCGTGTAACTTTCAAGTCACGTACCAATTCCATTTGTAGTCAGAATCTGACAAAAGTATCTTGTTCCGTCCAGTCTCGTTTTTAACCAAGAAGCATCGATCGACGTAGCATCGATATCGAGTTTAACAATAATCGTATCACCACCGGCTAAAATGACCGGTTCTAGATTTTTTATTTTACAATTATTAAAATAGAGTTGCTCAAGTCGTACCACTTGAATTTTAAACGAACTACGGCAACAACAACATGTACAAGGGCAACCAAATATATATCTGAGTCAACCAAGTTGCTTTACGTATTATTGTCTGCCATAAACCAGCCTCATTATAAATCCTGTCATCGAGTAAGTTTATTTCAATTTTCTTATAATTTTCTGCATATGTTTTTGGTAGTTAATCTCCTGCAAGTATTTATAAATTATTATTTATAAATTATTGATAAAATTATGTTCCTTATTATAATAGATATAAATTCAGTAGAATTTACATAATCGTTTGGTCGAAACGAAATCGTACTAATTTTATTCAATGTTAGATTATGTTTACTTTTTAATTGTAAGTCGTACTACCTCGTCAGTCGAAATAACGTCAACGCAGAATGAAGAAAACATAAAAAATGCGGCAAATAAAAGAAACGCAGCAATTAATACAAAGGAATTGGCATTAAAAATTAAAAAGAAGAAAAGCGATTGGTTTTGTTTTATTTGTAGAGAAGATCGGGAGGAAAACATGATTCAATGCTTGAAATGCAAATCATGGGTACACGATGTATGCGCTGGGGTTGACAAAAGAACTAACTGACTACCTATGTGTCATGTAAACAGATTAATAAAAAATACGTTTTAATTATTATAGTTGCTTAATTGAATTCTTTTACATGAAAGCATATAGATTTTATAATTTCGTTATAATAAATAACAATAATATTAACACAAGTTTTGAATAACACATTTAATTTCTATTTATTTGATAAATCCTAAGTTATATACGGATATTTTTTCTTAAGGGGTACCACTTGAGCAAACTTACCCTAATAAAAACGATTTCACAAGGAATGGTTGTACAGATATCTTTAGTAGAGCACGTATTACAATTCGGGGCCGCACTAAGTCTAAATAAAATCAATCTTGTCATTTTTATAAGAGAACATGTGTACCAGTTACTTTTGAGGCTCGGTAGGTTTAGTGTTAACTTTTTGTTCTTCCGGTGTTAGCTTGCATCTGAAGGACTGTTTTCAAGTTACAGAAATTGTGTTACGTCGATAATAAAAATTCGGGCAATAGAGGGTCAATAGTCTTCATAGTTAGAACGCGTCGACTGCAAGCACAGACGAATGCTCGTTCGAATTTTAGTTTTGTCGGCATGGGGCCGAACGAGCATTCGTTCGCATCTGTGTTTTTCGCTGAACGTACTGTATGTTTCGAGGAAAGAGAAACGGTTACTCACCAGCTCTGCACGTAGTGAAGTATGCTCTTCCTGTACGAAACGATGAAACGAAAAGTTGAGAGAACAGATAGAGACCAGCCTCGCCAGTAATAGTATGATAATAGTTACTTAAAATAACGAGTTGATACAGACTTGATGTACGGCTGGTGAAGAGCGACGAGGCACGCGTGGATTGTGATGGACACCGCCGCGAGATGGAAATAATCAAAGAGAACAGGCAGATGATAGTGAAGCCCCTTCGTGGGCGCGAAGTTCAGCTGCAACGCCCTGCAAACCGATAAAAAGCGGACGATGCACCCGTCAAAACCTTCAACCTGGAAACGCGGAGGCGCACGCGGCCAAGGTTATCGATCGTTTTATCTATTAGGTTTGCAGGGAAGTTCCGACGCCTTCGAAGAACTTTGATAGACTCACTGTCCTCCTTTGCGACCGGCACTTTATGAATTACTTGACACTTGGAGATGCTTCTGCGCTAATTTCGTACTTGAACTTTCGAAATTGTTCTGAATTAACCACCTACAGGATTTTAATATTACCGTATCGTTATTTTTCGAACCGAAAATGGGTCTACTTGTAAAAATTTCGAGGTGACCTTGAAGACTCCTAAAAAAACAGTTGACAAAAAGTTCGCTATAGTCGCATAAAAAAATGTTCGGTCGGTCTCACTAATAACAGAGTAATCTAAACTGATCAGATCCCGTGGTTCACCGTGTGTAACAGTTATGTTCAGAACCTCCTCGAAACCTTTTCGGTCCCTGCAGTGCCCAGGAAAAATTCTGCCTCTCCATATTCGCTCGCAATAATTGCTAAGACTCGTTTCTCCGGCAGTCGGGGAATCTCGAATATTTGCTCGCGAACCCGTGAACCCCATCCAAATCCCCAGCACGGTCGTACACATCGAGAGATGCAGACATCGCGTCGCGTCGGCGAGTGATCTCCGCGTCTGAGACCGCAATATCATTTCCCTGCCCCGATCGTTGCGGATGGCAAGCCTCTCGCAAAGACTGTCGTCCGCGGCACGGGGGATCATCAGCTAGAGCTCACCTAGACGACACGCAGGCCATGTTCCCGGGCTGTGTCTGATCGCTGAACCATAGCTCGACGCCGAGATTGAAGTGGGTGCGGGAGAGCACCTCTTCGATCTTGTGACTGTGCACGAGCACGTGCGCCCGGAATAGGACCGAAGTGCCGAGTGTCACCTCCTCGTTTCTGTAGAGGATCTGAAAGCGCTTGCTCGTCCCGGGCGCCTCCAACGAGTCTGGAACAATGGTCTTCTGAAATTTCGGCAAGATAACGGCTCGAGAAGCGACAGAGATGGATCTAAGGGATAGACGTAAATTTTCTCAAGAAATCTCACAATTTTGCAGGGGTAAGAGGAAAAAATCTGAAAAATAATTTTTCCTGCCTACGGCTAAGGACCACCCTGGTAGACAGGTGGAAAGGGGAAGGTATGCGATCGCGTTTGATTCGGTTGGATGCTCGTCTGGATAACCGCCTGATACACCGGCCAGAAGCGCCCGACGCATCTCCGGAATGAGACAGCTCCGAGTCCTACGCTCGGCTCGTCTACATTGCTCCCATCATTCTTGCCTTCCGAACGGAATCTCCCCATTTGTTAGATTATTGCGCGGCCAGCGCAGTTTCCCGCCGAGCAGAATGCGTGATATACCGCGTACATTTAGGAGGTTCCCGGCTTTTATGGACTAATTTGTCAGAAGCTATTGGGCCGAACCCAATTTTCGAAAACGGCGAGATTCGTCCAAGCGGGCGGTCGATTTACTTCGCTCGATTATTAACTTGAGAAATAAAGCGAGAATGGGTGAACCGTTATACCGCGGAATCTCCCAGCGGAAGGAATTTCCGAGGAAGTTACGCGAAAGTTGAAACACCTCGGCCAAGTTTTTAAAAGAAATTCTGAACCCGCGCAAAATCCCGACAGCCGCTAAACGCGCGAATTAGCATAAAACTCCGAAATCCGGTTATAGCGAAGTATCGCGGGCAGCATGGTCGGTTTTTTAACCGTCGCGTCGCGTCGGTCGTCGTCTATTGAGTGGCTAACGGCTCGCAGCGCAGAAACGTCTGAGAGTCGGAGAATCGTTCCTCGAACTTTCTAATGCTATCGCTGTCGGAGTGCAGTTCGGTTTGAACTAGTTTGCCGTTGTCTAACCGAGAGCCGGTAAGTGAATCCAGCTCGGAGTTTTCTCTGGTGAGACGAGTGCAATGTACCAGAAACTTTCCAACCCCGGTTTTCAGGGCGCAAGGAAGTTCAGACGATCGCTGGACACGCGACGCGAGTTACACCGAATCGGACGCGATTCACGAAGGACACCCTACCCCTTTGACGGGGTTTCCTTCTCTCTAACAAACAGTCATTCCTATCCTGTCTTCCGGCCGCGTCGGTATTAATCGAATTAGGAAATGGAGCCCTGCGACAATTTGATACATCGAAATTCACGGGATAATAGAAAAAAGAAACAATTATAATTATTAATACCGAAGAAGCCAATGTTAGGGTGAGGGTGACGAACAAAGTAAGAGTAAGAATGCACTCACGGTTCCGCAGCTGGTTAACCTCCACCTTAACAGGGAGTTTCGGCGACACTCGTAGGGCTGTTCGAATCTGGTAATACCTGCGAAATTGGAAATCGTCGATGAGCTCCGGCTAAGCCCTCGCAATTACGAAGCCGAGCCGAGCCAAGCCGAGCGGAGCAGACCGGAGCAGAGCGGAGCGGAGCGGAAAGCCCAGGGTTCTGATAGCTATAGCTCTGGCCTCTCTCTCTCTCTCTCTCTCTCTCTCTCTCTCGCTCTCTCTCCCCCGGGTTGCATCTAGCAAAGCGTGGCAAAGCCGGATCAGCTTACCCACGCTGGAACAGGTCGACATTGTAGAACTTGCAAAGCTCGAGGGAGAACTCGAGAGTGGCCTGTAGATCGCTCATCTCGATCCCCGCGATGCCAAGAACCACCCTCTCCCTTTCCGGCCTCCTTCGGAGCTATTCTTAATCGCGCGAAGACCAGCTTCTGCCGCGAGGATTCACAAGCGTAGACTGGTTAGGTCCTGGCCGAGATTCTCGGCTTGTTCCTGCCATCCTGGACGAACACCTCAGCGTCGCGGCCACCCTGAAACATCGTTGTTCAAACGTCAGTTCAAGGTGAAGTCACCTGACCAGTCGACTGCAGTCGATACAGGTTTTTCACTTCAAATTAACTCTTTCGCAGATCTCATTCACCCTTCTGCGAATCAAATTCATTCTTTCACAGATCAAACCATCATCTTTTTGTAAATCAAATTCATTCTTTTGCAACTTAAGTTTTTCTACTAAATGTCATTACGAAAGTAATATTCGTGATATTCGCAGGATGAAATAACAATTTGTGAGTACCAAATTTAGCGATCATGTGACTCGAGTGTTTGTTCACGGGAGCGGGAGGATTGAAAATTGGGTTAACAGGAATTTTTAACGAGTTACGGCTAATGGAAACGTGTTGGAAATTCGCGTAACGTTATGCCGCCGGGTACTTCGGAATAGATGGTGCTGCCGGCGGGTTATTTTGCATAAAAATAATTCAAAAACACAACATTTAGCGCGCTGCTCCTTGCGAGCTCGCGTATCCGAGCGCGCACGGTAGAGGCGCAGAAGCTTTTATACTCCATCCTCGACTTGTTTCCATACAAAATAACCTCCTGTCTGCCCGGGCATGTTGACGTTAAGCTGGCTGCCTCGGGTTGTGCGGTTATTCCGCATAAATTCACTCGAAAATCCGGTTTGTTGTAAACACAAGCGGTTTCGACTAATTCATAGACGAAATAATTTCGTTCCACGCGCTATGCGTCTCTGATGCCGATCGTCCTGGGCGTTTTCACGATCCCGCTGTTCTATTTTCGAACACCCACTCGAGTTTTAGCTCTAGCTACATCATTTATTTTTCGAAAGTCGCGGGAGAAAAGGTGCGCACAACCGTTTAATCGCTATTGGAAAACATTACGAAGACTGCGCCTCCGAATGGCGCAACAAACTGAAAAGCCGAATTCTCTCGGCGCGGCGGCCCCTCAACGCTAATTCCAATTGCATTCATTCCGTTCCGGCGAATCACCCCGGCCATAATTTTAATTAGAGGATGCTCGAAATGGGACAATCCCCGTTTCCAAACGATTCAATCCCGCGAATTCGGGGATAAAGTTAGTTTCCACGGTACGTCTCCGCTCGTTCCCCAGTCCGACCGGCGCGGCGACCGGCTCTTCAACAATTTCACCGTGCCCCGACTTCGGGAAGTTCCAGGCTGTTAACGGGCTGTTCTAGTTTTTCACACAAAATTACGGATTTTTGGTTGACACGATAACTGGATACGCAGGTCTGGGCAGGTCTGGCTTTTCGATTACGAACAACCATCATCGCCGATGAGAATCACTTTCTGGTTGTAGTTAACTATTATCGATGACACTGTTAGCGCGAACGCGTAACTGTATGTAATTTGTATTTCGCGCTATACTTGTTATGTTTTCTCGTCACCTGAGCTCGCTCTATTTAAATGTATATGTCGATCTATATCTTGTATGTTCTCTCTCTGTCTGTATTGTCCTCAGTCGAGGCAGTATAGTTCGCACCACCTCGTCATTGTCCACCTCGTGCAAAAGACTATCGTTAATCTCTATCCCCTTTTCACAATCGGGCTTCAAGATTAAAATATTAAACCAATCGCTCCTTACAGACACATTATAAAATTCTATTTTATATACATATAAGCTTGCATCTTCTTCTAAGAAATTACATCACCAAAGAAGTACTAATCGCTGCAAATCGTAGTGCGAGGGGTCTTCTTCTTAAATAAAGCAATGAAAATGATTTTTCGAAAGTTCAAAGCGAGAATACCTAAACCTCTTAAACCCGGCCGATGATTCCCACCCCGAGGAGAAAAGCTATGTCGCGAGCGGTCACGACGATCGTTACAAAACGTCGTAACTGCGACTCCCGGTGCCTATTTGTCGACGGAGAGGCGGAATGATAAAAACAAGAAAAAAAACCGAGAGAACTCGGCCCGTGACACGAGCAGCGCACAATACACCTTTATCCACTCGTGCTTCGCCGGAAGTTGAAGCACCGCTCCGACGAGGCGAGCACCGCTTCCGTGCTCGTCGACGCTCGAGCACTTAGTCCATCCCAGACATCATTTTTGTTTTTTTTGCACCGCGTCGCGCCACACAGCACCGGCTCGCTGCCGAAATCAAATTTATCGGCACCTAAATCGAACGCTCCTTCGTTCGCAATCTTTCAGGGAAAAGATAACGAAATCACCGCAGGATTTTAATTGAATTTTCCTAGAGAAAATATCGACGCTTCCGTTGACAATCGTCTGCGACCATGTTTCCCTCAAGTGCCGCGAAGTGTGTCAGCTGTGTCCAACGTCGATTTCTCTTTAGATAAATCTTTTTAAAAATTTCCCGCTCGAGATGAACCGTATTTATTTTTCAACCTATTCGGCAAAAATAAACCGCAATCCTAAGATCGTTCGTAGGACTATTTCCAAATAGTTTTCAAATAAATTAAAAAATGAACTTAATAAACTACCTAAACTACAAAACGATAAACGAACCACGCGTTGAAATGCCAAACGAAAATGTATAAATCATTTAGCCTCTCGCCCACCGATCCCCTCTAACCAACGCAACAATTAAGCAACAACAAATGGGTCGTTCCGCCTTATCAGGCAATTCCAATTCAATCAGCAAGCTCTCGCGCTCCTCCACGGTCCCAAACTTTGGACAAGCGCCACGTCAACAAACACAGGGGTCGAAAGAAAATTCATCGTTGATCCCACGGGATCGACCAGGTAATAAAGATTCAAATAATTGTCTCCATAGAATTTTTTTATCTTAGGGCAATTTGCACAGTTGACCACAAATAGTGGCCGTATATCCGGAGAGGTGAATTTCCAGGAATTTTAACGGAAGGTATTGGTAAGACCGAGAAGCGTGGTCGTAAAAGACCAGAATAAGTCGGCTCGTATCGAAGCGGGTCTCGAGTGAACGCTTCCGACGATCGGAGGGGATAACTTTAGAAATAACAATACAGCGAGGCTGGCAGCTCCTGTTCCCGGGTTAAGCGATTCGATGCACTTTGCGGAGCAAGACGGGTCCGTGACACGACGCGACGCCTCGTCTGTCTCTCGACGCTCTGCTGTCAGGCGACGAAACTAGATTATACGCGAGAGCCCCTGAAAGTGGTCAAAGACGAGGAGCAGAAGCGGAGCAGAAGCCGAAGCTGAAGCAGAGGAGCGGGCCGTGTTCCATTTCGCCCTTGCTTGCGCGACGCCACGCGCCAAGGAGTGCCGTTCTCGTCACGGTCCCGCCTCTCTCTCGCTCTCTTTTTTTCTCTCTCCTCTCGGCCTCTCCTCGTTGCACCCTCTCGTGCTCCGAGTGCGTACGCTGGGTCGTTGATCTTCTCTCGAGGAAGCGTGCAGAGCACGCGGCCTTCGCGCGTCCTTGACAGTGGCGCGAGGCAAGACCGCTTTCAGCCCGAAGAGTCGTCGAAGTCCCCGGGGCTTCGCCGGGAATTTTCATTTCCGGTCTCGCGGAAGCTTTCCGAGCAGAGCCTTCCACCACTTAAACTTTACCCTGTCTTGTTCCTAGTGGACGGAAAACATCTCCAAGCCCTCTGGCTGCCGTGGAAAATAGCTCGGACCACCGACGCGCCCTATCGCCCTGCCGCAGCACCGTCTCTCGTGTGTCTTCTGTACGTCTTCTGTGTGTGTGCGTGTGTGTGTTTTTCCTTCCCTAGGTAAACAGAGATGTTTGTCTTGAAATTCTCGAGGACTGCGAGAACCTTTTCAACCCTTTCCTAGATACGTGTTTTTCCTTTGTACACGGTGTAACGTCAAAGAAGTCTCGCTCGGTGGTCCGAGGGATGAGTCGGGGTTGCAAACCCTTTAAGGTTCTCCGCGGTATGTTCGCGACCAGAATTCGCAATCGGACACGCCGAGCGACTCTTGTTAATATTCGGACACCCTCCGAAACACGGAAACCTCTTTGACCCTTTGTAGACGACGCTGTTTCAAGCCTCTGCGGCCCAATGTCGACTTCGCATTCACTTTTGCATCGATAATCCTTTATTTTACTTTCGCTAAAAATCTTGTGAAAAGCGCTCCATCCAGTAAATTAATCTTTGTACCTTCCCTCAAAAACTCGTTCTATTTTAAAGGATGCTCGAATATTAATAAGAGCCGCTGTACTTGGAAGAGCCTCAACTATGCGCAACATTTACGAGCTTTGTGTTTAGGTCACCGAAAATTGTCGCTTTGACAATGAGGAGACTTGGACGAGCTTCAACCCCTTCAGCATTGTATTATTCTTGCTGTCCGGGCGCTAGGGATTTCCGAAGGACTTGGAAGAGCCTTAACCCCTTTACAACTTGATATTTTCATAGAATTAACTTTCGATCTAGTACGAAGTTGTGCTCGACCATTTCGAAGGATGGAAAGTCTGAAATCATGTTGGATGATCGATCGCCGAGGGCTTTTCTCATTTGGCGCAATGGATCTGATTTCTGACAGTACCATTAAACAAACATAACTTTTCCCTAAATAAATCTTCACCATTTACTGTCGTCTCGATTTTTGAGTTTTTTCTATCATTGACACGAGCTTTTGAAAACGATGAGACAATCGCTAGTAGAACAAGAATCGTTGCTTCGATATCGCGATGAAGATACAGCGACGATTTCCGCGCGTTATCCCATTCGAGAGCGATCGAGTTAGCCTCCCGGATGAACCAATCCACACGATCCGACAGCGAATGAATTATTTCGAGCCCGCAGCAAATTCTAACGACGGTTCTCCACCGGGAAAAACGGTTTTCACGGCCTCGAATCGTATCGCGTAAGTACACGACGGCGGATGTAGGCCAGAAACGACTAGTGCCGGTAAACTGGGCCACGGTGCGTCGGCCTCGGTTCTAGAAATACCATTGCCACCGCTTCGAAACGTCGGAGAAGCATTCGTTCCCGATGAGAATTGCTTGGAACCAGAGGCGGCGGAATTCGCGAAACTGCGCCCCGAAAATGACTCGCGCGGTCTTTGGGTTTCGAGAGGTTTCGACGAACGCTGCGAAAGCCTGGAATTCAATTTCGCCGTTCATCGAAAGCTGCGGAGAGGTACACGTAAGAATATTCTGTAATAATTTTAAATTTCAATCAACACATTGAAAGAAATAATGTTGGGTTTTGTCGTTCCAGATAATTTGGCTTTGGGTAGTATTACTCGATAAAATAAAATTCCATCCAATGATGGACAAACGAAAAACTTTAAATGTAGAACTTTCCAATCCATTTCAGATAAATGAAAAAGATGCGAACACTAGGAATTGATTGAAAAATATCGATTGCAAGGAAATTGTACAATAGCATTCCCTGTAGAATTAATTTAATAATAGAACGGAGTAAAAATACGACAAGGGGAAAAATACAAAGCTCGGTCAAGAGAGCTTCTCCAAGATTTACGTTCACAGCCGGACACCGTCCGATCTTCATTGAAGTTTCAAGAGAATCTGTGGCGTTGGATGTCGAGCGTCGGGTGAAGAACCTGTGCTTCGTGCAGAAAACAGTTCGATCGCCCGGTTCGGTCGGTTGCTTCGAAAAATATCGTCGGGTTTTATTTATAGCCGTTCATACTTAATTTAACCAGGCCTGCTGCGGCTAGGGAAATGTCCGAGGTGACACATAAAGATCGTAGGATTCTGTTGTCGATGTTATTTCGGGCTTGCGATTATATTGGCTCGTGAAACAAACATCTACGAATACCGCCAAAAATAGACGTTTTAATCTATCTTTGCTGCGTGTCGATTAGGGTGGACCTATACCTGGTGAAATCTTTTTGCGAGATTTTTTTCGCGCCCCTCCCTAAAATTGTGCCATTGGAAAAGAAAATCATGCCTGCAAAAGATGAATTTGATCGGATAAGGGGAAGACGTGCCACATTGACGTTGAAGTTGCGAAAAACACGAAATTTTATAGAAATGGGAATATTTATGATAATCTCATTCATAATTATTTATGAAAATATATTTAATTATGATAATCAAAAGTCTTTCCTTCAAATATTCCCGTTCCTACAAAATTTCATGTTTTTGCAGGAATTATTTTCTTGCCCAATGGCACAATTTTAAAAAAATCTCGCAAGAAAGATTTCACCAGGTATAGCCGAGGTCCACCCTAATGTGGCACACCTTCCGACGTCCGATTGATCTAAAACATTGAATATATAATTTTTTCATGAAACGGAGCAATATTGGAAGGGATCGTGCCCAACATTTCATGGTCGAAAAATAAGGTCCACCCTAGTGTCGATCCTTTCGCAATACTTGGAATTCTTATTTGGAGCCTCGAAGATGATCAAAATAGTCATTGCACTCATCAGCAGTAAAACTACAAACGCAATTTTTAGAAAGTTGAAAGATCTAGCAGAGCTTCGCATAAATAAAAGAAAAGCTGCCGACGAATTTCAGCGAGAAATATTTGCGAACAGCATGCTGCCGGCGCGGCGCGGCGAGACGAATGACGTCGGGAGGCAGGAGGTGGTGGAGCTCGGGGGAACGAAACGAGAAAAACAGCAGCATAAGAAGAACGAGCAACAATATTATTACACTCGGTTGAGAGCGCGAGCGACTCACCCTCGTCGAGACGTAACAATCGTCTTCCCGGTGCGCGGCTTTGCTAAAACGTGCAAGGCCGACAATGAGACCACGACCCGTTAACAGCAGAGCGACTCCGCCGACCCTGAACACCCTTCGAAGGTTTATTTCCGTCGTAATCGACGATAACGACAGCCTGGTCCCTCCACTTGGCCGAGCGACTTGGGGGCTGAAGACTAACCGGAAGGTCGGCCGGAATCGAATCGAAACGAAAGCACGAGCAACACCCCCATTCAAGAAGGAGGGGAGAAACCCGTTGAACGACCAGAGACGGGGAAGATTGAAATTTCGTATTGATTAGCGTTTCGTTTTCGGGGGAATTTTCGTGGGCGCGGACAGGACGACGGGGTCGACAGCCGACCGACCAGCCGACCTTCGTTTTCTATTCGGCCGGATGGGAACCCAGAGTCCCAGAGCCGAGTTCTTGAAATATTTGCGATTCCGTGTCGCGCGGCAACGGCGAACCGCTCCGGTTACCTCCGGGATCCAGCCGCGGCCGGTTTGTTTTATTCGCTTACACGCCCGGGAATCCAGCCTGATTATTCCGGAAATTCGCGAGCCGAGCCGACAACTTTTCACTCAACGATTATTCCCGGGCACCGAAACAAACAGCTTTCGGCTTCGAAAAATCCCGGGACCTTTCTAATTTGTTCCTTGATGTCGTTAAAAACTGATTTTATGGTCGCCATACTAACTTCCTGGATCCCTCCTAAATGAGACGCTATAGCGAACGGACACCGATTGCCGAACATGTCAACATTTTATCGATCGTTTCAACGATTAATTGCAACATTCCCAGCGACACGATTATCACCTCGCGCGACATTATTCGAGCCATTAAGTTCGAGGAAGCTTCGTCGTTGATTTCATAACACGTAACATTACATTTTCCTATCCAGCTCGAAGGAATCACTATAACAGACGAAATGTCAAACGAAAGCTTTGCGGCAGTTATATCACGTATAAAAATATTTTACGAGATTACCGTTTCATAATGTATAACACGTTACATAAATGCATATTCGCATTTCAATGCTTTCAGTCGAAGAAACTCCGTATAAAGATTGAAATGCATAAAGAAACCATTTTAAGAATGGAACAGAGACGTTTCGTAGCCTTTCTTTGTGAAAATTATATTTTTATGCAGTGCACGGCACGTTTAAATAAGAAAATTTCTTTTTGTTAATAACAGCGATTAATATACATTCTTATATGTTTAAAATGCACATTTCACTTACTATTAACCCTTTGAGAATTATTTCTAGTGGATTTTAGTTAGAATAGTAGAAGAATAGTAGTTAGTCAGAGGCAATATACGCCTACAGAAGCTCAAATCGTTCCAAGTACATACAGCAAATAATAGGAAAATCGATAACGCGATTTTCCCGAAATATTGGGGATCCCACAGCGCCCGTTAACTTTCCTCGAAGTATTACAAATCGCTGGAGAGCTACAAATAACACGGCTCCATTAATTTAATACCGTCAACCGTTCATCGGCCTCTGTCGCCAGGCTGTAATATAAGGATGCTGGTATCGCGACGATGCAATCCCTATAATCTCACAATTCCACGTAGTCGGAGAACGATTTCCAACAGCCTCTTTCTCTCTCTCCCTCTCGATCGATCGACAGTTAATAACGCGAAGAATATTTATCACGGTTTACGATTGCTCGATCGGCTTTCAACGATTTTCTCCCTCATCTATCTGCAATTCAACTTACACGGCTTTACTTGAATTCCGCACCGGCTCGAATATCGAAGCTCGTCGGTAATCCGAGGTGCTGATTCTTTATGATTTAAATGGTCGTTCGACGAACGATTCCGATATACATATAATACATACACCGATAACTAATTGTTTTTATTTCGCTGGTAACGAGAAACCGGAGCCACGTCAAAGCTCGAATTGGACTTCTTTCGATTCTCGGATTAAAGAATTTTGTTAGATGTTTAACAAGAAAATTGCATATATTAAAAGATCGATTACACCCCGTGTACAAATCCCGACGTTCCACTTCCTCGATCCGTTGAAATCTTCATTGGCCATTTATCAGCGCGAACAGGCTGTCAGCTTTGATCCAACGTAACCCGCAATAACACGGCAATTTGCAGAACGTCGGAACAAAAGGCCGGAGCTAAGTAATGGAATAAATGTTTGACTCGATTGGAGTTGTTGGAAGAGTGTACAGGCCTGTGTTTAGCCGACTCGTTTTTCCATTTAGACCTAGGAGGACCGGGCCTGTTATTGCGATTGCGAGCGATAAAAATGTTTCGTGAGACACGGTACCGGAGTAGTTCCCGGGACAGATCACGCCAAGGCAGGTGTGCGGCGGCGATGGAAAAGCCAAACAGCTCGTTTGCGTCTCTTTGTTCGAAGGCACGCAATTCCGTTTGCAAAAAACACGATCGAAGAATAGGTTCGCGCGAATCATCGTCGACGAGCTGGAAACGAGTTTTGTCGCGAAAGTACCGAAGAGAGAGAGAGCGGATTAAGCCCTTCAAGCCCTGCGCCGCCCCCGCACAATGCCGCTCAATAGTTAACGTCTTTGACCCCCTCCTGGTCGTTTTCCCGAACTTTCAACCTCTGACCTTTGCCGGAAGGGGAACGCTTCCGTTTAATCAGCCGCGTGTCACGCGACCGCGTTCTCGCGAGCCACAATCTCCAGCGAAGCATTCACCGCCCGAGAGCAAGAACTTCGAGGCTTCTTTCAGCCTCCGGCGAAAAACGCGGACGCGACGCCATTGACGCGGTATTAGGTTGCAGACTATGTCTTCGAACTTCTGCGACACGTTTTCATTTCGAACGAGAATCTCTCTGCTCGACCATACAACTTCCATCAGATTCGACTATCGTCGAAAAAGACGCGCTCCAGCATTTGTTTCTTCGCTCACCTTCATTGTTCAGAAAGAATGTGAAAACACAATATCTCATGTTTCAACATCTCCATTACATGTCGATGAACGTAATGATACGAATATGTATGCGTAGAGTATGTGTAGAGAGAAAGACTTTCATGTTTGTACTTCCTATATACATATAGTTACACCGTCGATATAAGTTCTGCCGCTGCCTTTATTATTATTAAAAAATATTCTTGGATACTTTCCCTCGGTGTGGGTATTTTATCAAGTTTTTCATCCATAAAATACTTATTTATAATCGCATACATATTCTTATTTTACGTGTACGATCAAAAGAATCTATCGGATACACTTTTTAAAAATACGCTTGCAATTCGAGCGACGGTAAACTAAAAAATTTGAAAGGATCATTTCCACAACAGGACCTGAATTTATTCAGATGTATGCTCGAATAAAGAAGTTTATCATAAAATTTTATATGAAAATATTTGTACAATCTAAATTTGTCGTAGGAAGAAAAATGACAACAATAAATATGGACTTTCTCTTTTTCCAGCAGAAAACGAGGGACAAAGAAGTTCTAATAACTGTAGCTACGAAGAAAATAATACATCAAGGGGTGAAATCCAGTGTTCCAAGTAATGGGGATCAACGAGGACAATGGAGGAATTCTTCCAATCTTTTTCCGCTGACGATCGCACGTCGCGTTTATCCCACACCTTACCTGCACCGTTCAGAAACTTTAAAACCGAACCTCGGTCTTCCGGAACTTTTATTTTGAACAGCCTTTCGAAAACGCTCGACGTCTTTTCCGCCGTCCGGCCAGCCCCTTTCACCTCATTGTCGAGGATTTGCTCCTTCTAAAGGGATAAAGAGTCGCGGCGAACCTCGTCGAAATTGGCTTCGTTAAGAACGGCGACACGCGATTCGTGTTTTAATAGCGCTGTCGGAACGACTCGGTTAGAGTAATTAATTCCGGAGCGCGGAAAACGATACGCGATCGCGCATTCTGCCGGCCCTCTCTCCAATCTATTAATGCGAAGCTTAGAGTTCATATTTCCGACGAGAGGTCTTGCGATTTAGCAGCCGGCCCGAGTGATTATTCCTCGACTAATTGTTCGCCAGGCGTAAATATCTCATTGTTCCAAGTATTTCACTTTCTCCCTTTCAACGCCGCATTTGCGAACTCATCTAACGAGGGCTTGGATTTTCAACGACGAAAACTCCGAATGCATGTTTTTACTTCTGCGCTTTAAACGTCGTTTATTTCATTGTTAGTCATAAATGTCGAGTGTAACGATTTATCACGAATTTTTCCGAATAATTCTTGAACTCTGCATTTCTTTTCAGTGAAGGGATGGAATCTATTTCATCATTCGATTGGAATCAAATGGAAATATATTTCTCTGTTTTCTGGTTTCACGAAGTTGGAAAAATCGTATCGATACTCCTATTTCTTCCATAAATGCTTCCGCAGTCTGGCGATAAATCATAGTTGTTTGGTTTTCTTAGGTGAAGGAAATACATAAGTCGAAACGGGCCAAGGAACAATTGATAAGGATGGATGCATGTTTCTTTTATCGTTGATAATAGAATCACCGATTAACTCTCCCCAAGCGACATTTCATGGCGCAGTGTTCGCAAGATTTTTTGGAGGTGGCAGCGGCTTCAGACTTTTTTCTCTTCCGATTGATCCGACAGGATCCGCGCGGTTCCTTGCCAAAAACAGGCTTTATGGAACTAGTTTGTATTCTGAGAACGTTAATACGTCAGTGTATACCCGTTTATGCGCTCTAAAAACTTATATAACACTCGAGAACCGTGTTTTTCCGAAGCTACAGTGAAACATCTGCATCACTTTCTGCTCCCTTCTCAATCAAAAACGAATTAACTGCTCCTTCGGGACCTCTTCAAAGATCCTTCTACGCAACCTAACCCATTAGTCATTTTGGTGACGAATGTATAAAATCCGCAATCGAATAAACAATTCAAGAAATCTAATTTTCGTAAATCTACAAGAGATTTATTATTGCAGTCTTCCGGCGTCTGTTCCTTTCGCTTCTAATTCGCTTAACGGTTAACGAATCCTGGATTGCACCGTGGTAGCAATTCGAAGAGAAGCGCCTTGCGTCAGTCTCGCGTGGCAGATTGCCGGCAGCTAGCCGAGCTGTTTTCCGAAGACGCTCCCGCTCCCGGCGCAGCGGAGAAAAACTTTATTCCTCCGGCCCGGCCGGGGTTCATCAAACTAGCCGGAATTATCTTTTAAGCAGCTCATCACTGTCCGCCTAGCTGCCGCGACGGTTCTGCTCCACCTCTTGGCAGGAGAAGCGCGCGTATTTGGTCAGACGTCTAGACACTTCTATCCGACCAAGGGGCGCGACCATGCTCGGCGTCGTGTCCCCAAGGACGGCCGAAGGGACACTTTCTTATCTGGTAGCCCCGAGCCTGCATCGCAAACTGCGAACGACGCGCGTACGGCTACACTCGTCAAAGGGATTACAACAAACAGGTATTCGATTGTCATTAAGGGCAATAACAAGATCAACGAGTCTGAATAAAATAAAAATAACTGGAAACACGCCTGCCTAAATCATCCATGCCAGTGGGTCTGCATAAATTCGTCAAAAGCGTTCTCATTGGATAGTTTTAACGTTATGTGTCGCTTTTGTTCGATGCAAAAGCGGGAAGCAGCATCGCATTTGGTCGTCGATTTATTTGGAAATGGTGCTCCAGCCCGACTGACAGCACTGTTTCGTAGCAACGGCTGCGAGTAAACTGTCGTTCCACAAATTACCGTGATGCGAATGCGACAGTGTACATTGACGCCGTTGGCGCATTACCGGGAGAATCCTCTCATTTCTATCACTACACATATTCGCACGGTGCGTGAATAAATTATCCCGTGTAGCGCTCTCGAGAGAGACCGAAGCGAGATTGAAATCACGTGTTTAATAATAATGTTGCGGAACGCGGACGTACCTCAAGTATCCGCCGGTGAATAATATTAATTTCGATAATCAGCATCGTTTTTAAGCATACCGGCGAGATCGTGGATAATATATTTTTTCCACTGAAAATTTCAATTGTAATATCGACAGAGCTATTTCAAAGTTACTGCGACATCAATCAAATACCAGATAATCCCATAATTTTCGAGAAATGGAATATTGTCCAGGAGACGGGCTCTTCAAGGCACTGTTTAGCGGTCTAACGACCAAAAAGTCATTGTTTAGCGAGAGCCTTGGCTGGTATCGTGCGTTGCTCGTTACTTCTAAGTAATTACGAGATTATCTGGGCGGCGATAAAAGGAACGCGGCCGTTCAAGCTCGCAATCCCGTGTTATCGTCTTACTCATCGCGCTTTGCCTGAAAAAGGACCCCCACCCGGTCCCATCTACACGCGGCCGGCGCGGCGCGGCGTGTCGTTATCACTATCAATAGCCTCGATACGCTTTCACGGGGGTGTTGAGGTGGTTTGAGGAGGTGTAGGAACGCTGAAGCGAGAGAGAAAGAGAGAGAGAGAGAGCGAGAGGTAACGTAGGCGATGTGTGTGCAAGCGCGTTGCAATAAACCACGCTTTATCGCCTTACGGTTGAAACTTCTCGAGCACGCTCGCGTGGTTGTTGAACCACACACCGGTTCATTGGCTTCGGACCGCGGCTAGAAAATAGCGTGGACACGTGCCACAAGCACGACACTTTCTGCTTAACGTGCGCTTTGCAAATCATCTCGCTTAATTTTTTTCCTATCCGCCGCACCGTTTCACGACCCTTTTCAACGGCGCTGAATGTGCACCGCATAGAATATAGAGTACCAACTTCGACGTCTTCATTCGCGAACAGCCAATTCACTGATATTTATCGACACGATTGCGCTTTCTTCTTTATTATTATTGGGAGTCGTTTGCTCTTCCGTGGTACGAGACAATGGGGGACCGTTCTTCATGAATTTCACGAAGCTCGGAATTAATAACTAATAATTTCTCAGCAAGAAACAGAAATTAGACTTCATAATTTTTGTATGCATGAAAAGTTGAATATTCGTAAGAGCAAGAAAATTTATCTTGGATCTTCGCCATGTGTTAGGTTCGCATCGAGGAATGAAATTTCTTTAAAGAAGTTACTTATAATCCCAGTTTCGCTATTATCAGATGGCGGACAGCGGTTTTCTCCGTTATCCAACGGAGATGAAAATTACGCGGAGAATCCCTTCTGCGAAGTTCTCTCTCGGGGAAGTTAAAAATAAAACGAAACTCTCAAATCTGTATCCGTGTACATATCTCTGTTGTAATCTACAAGCTCTTATGCGGTATATCAAGGCTGTGCTTTGAAACAGCTGCCTCTTATCACGTAGGTACCTGCACACTAGTAATTACTAGTTAGATTTATATAAACTCGTATATACGTGCTCCGGGTTTACAAGACAGAATGTATATCACGTACATAATCTTATCATCTTAACGCACGGTTTTAAGTTCCACGCTGAACTTAATAAAAGTCTGGTCATTACGATCTTCTCTCGGCCATTTTAATTACGCGTGCCTCGCGTTGTTCTCCCGTATCACTTTGTATCAAGTTCTGGCGAATAAACTCCGACAAAATAAGTGTGTCAACAGACCCGGACATGGGTTTAATATTCTTCTTTGCTCGGAAAAGAACCCTTTATTACGATAACGAGCTTCTGTGCAATTTCTGTTTAACCAGCGAAAACGTTCGCTTGCATAAAGGTCTATAGATAATAAAGCTTCAGTGGTAATTACTTTTACTTTGAATTTTTTTATGAGCAAGTTGTCCCGCATTACAAGGAGGATAAGGTACTCGTTAAAACTCTTCAACTCTTGAGTGATCGGGAAGACAATTGGGTATCACTGTATTGTTTCAATTCGTCTTTTCAAAGTTGAGTTTCCCTTACCAATTCGGATGTGTACATTTTATTCGAGGTATTGCAATTTGTAAAATCATTTTGAAAGTTCACTTCGGAATTACCCTTTCTGGGGGAAGTGAACTGGGGTATTACCCCCCAGAAAAAGCGATATCGCAAGCAATTCCACAATTTCCAGACGGATCGGAGGACTGAAATGTCCGTTCCACGTTGCAGTTGACAGGTCGAGGTGCACGCGTCGCACGCGTCGCGCGTTGCATACGCGAGGAATCGCCGGTACCGAGCCAAGCATCCGCGGCACTCGGCGCCTAATCAACGGGAGTTGAAGTAGCCAAGAATTTGTCACGTGCAAACGAGCCTCCGGGCTCTTTGGCACCAGTCGTGCACCGACGACGGCGGACGGTTTGGATTATTCATGGGACCCCATCGCTATCGGGGACTCCGGATTGCTGGTCGATTGAAATTGAACAATGCGAGAGTGTGTCCGTGTGTGAGAAAGAGAGAGAGAGAGAGTGAGAGAGAGAGAAGGGGCAAGGAGGGACAAGGACACCGTGCACGTGCACACGCGAGCCGGTTCACTGACCACGGCTCGATCGAACTGGAAAATGACCGTGCCCGGTCAGCTTACGTGCTAAGGTTTCAATTCGGATAAGAGGTCGCGAACCGCCCGTACTCCCCCGCGACCCGAGACGCGGATTTATACGACGCCTTGAATGAGAATCCCGCGTTAGGTGTTGTCACTGGGGAGAACCCGCTATGCGCAGTGCGTTGAAAAGCCCCTGTTCTGGACAAATAGGTGATACGAACAAATATTTCAGACGAAAGTTGTAGACTATAGAAGACGTAGATGTAGGATATATTGCAGTAACCTTGGAAAGCTCTGTAGAGATTGCAATTGAAATTTTCAGTGGAAATCTACATTTTTCACGGAACAAGTAATAATTAATCAAAGTGCTTGTAGTGACCTTGCTCGCGAGCATCGAATCGTAAAGTCGTAAAGGGTTAGCGTGACGAAGAAACATACAATTGGCGTAAAGTAGAATTAGTCGTCCCGAGCCAGACGTTTCGTTATTTAACGTCACGAAAGTTTCGTCCATCCCTTAATAACTTGTAATTCACCTATTTCTTACTAAAAATAATACAAATAATTACATATTAATTCTGTTTTATACATAAATTATGCAGAATCCGCAGAACGCTCGATATTCCCCTATCCGTCTATTACCATATCGTGCACGTCAAACCGAAACTGTAATCATTTCGTGATTAATAATTCGCAAGTTAATCATACCGGACGGCTAACATGTCATTTCATTATTTCCGTTATTCGCGAGCAACCATTATTCGGTACTCGACGGTAACTGTTTAAGAAGAGTTACATCGTGTTTCGGTCGACGATGGCTCTAAGTGCTCAAAGAATTAACAGGCGGGATATAATGACCGAGATCGAAGTAGAAAATGACGGTGCCGTGTCAGACCAGACACATTACACTTTCCGCTGGCTTTCCGGCCATCATACTTATCAATCTTCCCTGCCGACACGGTTCGTTCTTGCCGGATTCTATTAGTAATCCGTTCCACGGTCTGGAAGTTGAAGTCTCGAAGACTGAATAATTAATTCAATCTTTCGCAGTGATCGGGCACTCTTTAAAACCTACACTTCGCAGTTATATTCTACATTCTACGCGGGACTTATCGCTCACGCAAGACGCGAGACACATTAATTACATTCCACCCGTCTTACGAAATTTGCAATCTACCCGAGCCTGATCTAGCAAATATTCATGAGGCTAGAGACGCGTTACGGCTGACGCGGACAAATCTAAACACAAAATCAGATGTCGGGATCGATCACCCCTTGCCCCACTGTCGTCTCGATTGCCACGATTTCCTTATTAGTCGGCTCGTTAACCTGTTAGCTTGGCTAATTGGCAGAGAAACAATTTTCTTATTAAGTTATACAAATAAGGTAGTGGAAATGTTAATAATTTTGCGAAATGAGCAAAAGGCGGCTAATCGAAGATAAAATTCCTGGTTGAAAGGCGTCGACTGTGAGCGTTGATAAAAGTTCAACGAATTGAGACATCAAGAGGAGAGTGTCGGCGATCCGGTGAATGCAAATAGTTTCGAGATCGATGTCCCTTTTTAACTTTCCAGTACCGCGCCGGTCACCGTCGCCCGCCGCGCCGGGTCAGTCGATATTAAATCGCAAACATGAATTGCAGTCGCGACGACGACGACGATGACGACAACGACGAGTCGGGTCGGGTCACATCGGTTCTGGTGCGGTTATAACCTACTATCCCGAACCCCTTATTCCTCGTCGAATATTAAAGTCGATCCGGTGGTAGGTTCTCAACGGGGTGATCAATCGCGGCCGATTCCAGCCGGATGGTTGTATAATTAATTTCAAAGTCACCGGGCACGACGCCCCGGCTGTTATAATTCGATGAAGCGAGTTTTCCATTCCGCTCGGTCGATTTCGCGCCTGAAAATACGCTCGTCGAGAATTATTAAGGTTAGCCGAGGTGTCGGTCCCGCGAGAACGCTCGATCTGTCCGCTCGAAAGTTGCTCCACATTTGGTGACCTTTTCCAGGGACGGTCGGCGAAATGTCAGGGTGCCGCCGCGGTGAACCACGGGGAAAAAATCTGGTCCACTGTGGCTCCAACACCGATTCCACCTAATAACGAATCGCACTCGTTAAAACTGCTCCGAAATGTATTGACGATGCTACTCCGATTTTCGGGAAATCCACGTCATCCAACTGTGACGATCTCGTAAATACTAGCCGTACTAGTGAAAACCTCATTTTAAATCTAAAATTTCCTTGGCTAAAATTTGTAATTTCCGTTCGAAAACGTAGTAGAACGTATAAAAATGTATTTATTTTGAAGCATTGAAGCAACTCTGAAGATTTATATTATGCAAAACCTGCGCGAATGCTACTGCGAACAAATTACGAATAAAATTCCAATGCGCTGCGGCAATTCCTCGGTTTATTTCCGTCCCGATTGGCGATTCGACCAGATCGGATACAGGAAAAGAAATTAACCGTTCGTCCATTGAAATTGCGCTGCGAAGCTGACACAGACCGGCCCGGCCCGATAGAGACCTATTCATCCCCAACGAAAACGAGACGCTAATAAAGCATCGCCGGAAAAGAAATAAAGGGACGCGGGGCCGAGTGGTTCAGAGATATTAAGCCCGATAATGGATTCTTATGTTCGGCCGAGCGTTCACGGATATTTCTCTGATATTCATTTCGCCATATTTTGTTGCCGGTCTCTCCCGTCCTTCCGCCGTCGTCGACGACGGAACGGCGCGGCTCGGCGTCGCGTCCCATTCCGGGGCAAGAAACTTTCCATTCCTTAATGAGAAAACAGCCGGCATCCGGTTGGACCGCCGAGATGCGCCGGAGGGTTGCATTAAATGCAACTTAACCGGGAAACGAGGGGAAAACGATTCGTCGGCAGAACGTACAATTTCTTCGGGACCGTGGATTCATTCGATTTGGACGATGAGCATCGCTCGCCCAATAGCCGGATGAATGCTTTTCGACTAACTGCTAATACTTGTTATGTACGTACTAAACGGTGCGAGATTGTCCCTATAACGTTTTGTAACTTTGACGTCACACTGTGCAACGAAAGAATTTCTTCATTGCGATTTTATAGTCGACTTCGGTCGTGTATAGTCGACCCTGCTATAACACGGTTATAGCACGGTACTCGTTCCGCGTTGAGTATCGAAAACCGTGTTAAGTCATTTTATTATAATACGAAAATCTTCTTTCAGAACTTTGAATTACGTTCCCGAGGGTAACTCGTTGGTTCGCGGCAAGAATTGTCATCGATATCGAATAGTATTTGAAGTAACGGGTTAAGTCATGCTGTACGAAAAATGTGTTATAAACATAGATATCGTGTTATAGCGACATAGCGTTGTATCGAATCCGTGTGTTTAGAGTACCGTGTTATAAATGGATCGAGTGTATTTCTCGGACCTCTTTCAGCACGTTCGTTCCTCGGAAAATTGGGTTACAGAGGGTTAACGGTAGGGGTTGATGGCATCGAAAAATGTCGTAGGGTCGCCCTGCGTCAGTATTTCCGTCTAAAATTATTCGTTCTACTTTCGCGCAATGATTTTCCGTTGGGCTCGAGTGCGGTGCCGTTTCTACGTACGAACGGCTTAATAGACCGATCAGGGCCGGAGATTAAGATAACGTATCGCAGGTAGAAAGCGAAGGAAACAGCTTTTCCCGGAGCGCGTTACCCCGTTGTTCCTCGTTAAATAAAACCGTCGGGACCCTCGAAGCGGTAGCCTATTTTCAATCAGCCTCTCTCGTTTGACTGTTGTCTCGAGCTCCGGGTACGGACGACGTACCGTCACGCAATCATCTGTGCTTAATCTTATCTTCGGCCTTAAACCGGGAAGCCGCGTGGAACACAGGCGGCACGAGTGCGGAAATACCGCTCGAGTACACACACACACATTATCTTCCACTCGGCGGGCCGTAAGTAGGAATCACGGGATCGATCATTCTTGCGAAACAGAACGACCGACGGGATATCGACAGGCCCCGTACCCTTGCGAAATTATTGAACGACAGACCGTCGTCGGTCGCGACTTAGGAAAACGTTGTTCCCGCACCCGTGGAACGACCTCGAGCCACGATCGTTTCCGGGCCGTATTTTCCCGTCGCATAAATCGTGGAAGTGAAACGTGGGGGGCGTGCAGGAAGAGGGCACGTTGCATCAGGAATTAAATCAACGCTCCTTCGTTGATGGGAGATGATGGAAAACGAGATGGAAAGGGTCGAGAGCGGCGGGTTCGGAGGCGGGTCGTGTGGGAGGACGACGATAACCGAGTTGCGTAGATTGGAAAGAGGACGAAAAAGCTGGAATAGGTGTAGTAAAAGCAAGAGGATGCAGGGGACACGAGAGCAGGAGAAGGAGGAGGAAGAGCAACCATGGTGGGGATCAATTTAGAAGCCGTGACTCACTCGACACGGTGACGTCGTTAGCGCACCCCCTTTCGCCTGCCCCGAACGCCCCTAAAAAAAGAGAGAAGAGAAAAGAAAAAGCGAAGAGAAGAATAATCCGGTCACAACTCTCTCTCTAAGCGAGAACTAATCGAGGCCAGTGCACACCGTCGGGGTATAACGGGGCAGAGGGATGTTCTTGAATCGGCCGGTCGACGAGCCTCGAGTTCTTTGCGCTCGTGTGTGCCGCTGTTGCCCGTCGAGGAGGACCGAGGAAGCATACAAGCACGCATGAACACACAGACGAGTAGAGGCGGAAAGGGCACCGAGTCGTCTTTGTGCACGAATAACACCGGCGCGGCGGTCCCTCGTTACGTCGAAAAACTCGACCGGCGCGGCGCGGTGGCGGCGGAGAGGCAAGTTTTACCTACGCCCATGTACCTTCGCACGCCAGCGACTGCTGTTTACCAGCAGCACGGGGAGCCGAAGAACGAAACACGGTGGGAAGAGAAACAAGGAAAATCGCGGGACACCGAACGGGGGTAGGGGTGTAAACGAGGAAGAGGATGCGAAAAAGAGGGAAGTATCCAACGCATCCTCTCCCCCGCGCCCACCGAGCTAGCGTCCCCTCGCCCCAATTACCGTGCCCATCGCGCACCACCTCGTCCACGCTCGTAATTTGCATCCGACCTCTATTTCCTTCGTAGCCGTCAAATTGCTTGTCCGTTCCGAAAGCTCGGAGGGTGATCCGAGAGAACGCGCTAAGAACGCGCACGACTCTTCCTCGCGCGTTCTTTCTCTCCGTCCTGGCCTCCAAGACTGCGCGGGGGAGGACAGGACGCTGCGAGGAAACGTTCCAGCGTTTGCTCGACGTTAAGCGGTCGAGACCCACAGGTTACGGGACGGTACTATAACAATGGAAGGGAAAAAGGAAAAACAAAAGAAGCGGGGATTGGAAGCCGCGTATGTTCCTTGGGTATACGTGTGTAGAGGTATGATGTCCTTTGGGTGTACTCACGAGGCACACGATCTACGAGGACCAGGCTCTCGGTTGGGAGATCGTTTCGTCGTCGAGCGACGTGCATCCTCTATCAAACGATCCCTCCGAATCTCGAGTCCTGGCGGCGAGGACCCGGACGGACGGTTCCTCCAGTTGTCACTCCGGCAACACCCACTTTCTCCTCTGGCCTCGTAACCTCGAGGGCTACTTTTCTTTCTCTCCCTCGCTACCGTCGTCGGATGAGGCGCAGCACACTACCCCGACACTACTACCACCACCACCATCCGCACCACCACGATACGAGGCGATATCTCGGACTACCAACGAGCACCACCACGATTGGAAACCACCACCACCACCACCGCCACCACCATCGACACCACTGCCGCTGCCACGAGTAGCAGTTTCGATACTGGCGAGACCCCACGGTCCGTGGCTCGATGGCCGCAGGATTATCTCCACCCTCTCTCTCTCTCTCCCTCCCTCTCTCTCTTTCTCTCTCGGTTCTCTACCCCCTTTGCTTTCCTGTTCCCCCGGTTATTTAAGCATCGCCACTCGCAACACGGTCGCGCGTGCTTCGTCACGGGCCACTCCTCGCGCTGGCACGACGCGTGTGACCGTCGACGAACCACCCTCTAGAAACGCCAGCTGCACGCGGCGGCAGTCTGCGAGCATGGGACGAGATTCCGTAGCTCGCTCTCTCTGCGGAAACGCCACCGTCGACGCTGGCCTATCTACGCGCCTGTCTGCGCTACCGAGCCTCCGCAAGCTCGGCCCTCCTTCCACCCGGCCGCAAAGCCTTCTGGCCAGTCACGACAGCAATATATGAGCGATCGTGACACACGCGTGCCCGTGACACGACCCAGCATGCGCCCTTCTCAGCGCGCCGAGCACCGCACGCGCCCGACTACGGCCTAATTCGACGGACCAGCCGGTGTCGCTGCTCTCTGATATCTACCTAGGGACTTTTGTCGTTCATCGTAATTCGGGGAACCAGTGCCGCGACGCGCGACGGTGCCCGGCAATCTCTACGCTTTCAACGTGAAATCGATAATCAGCCCTTGCCTCGTGATCTCGTTTACACTTACCACAACCGGAACCGCGATTCCCTTCGTAACTCCCTGCAAGAAGAAGAAAGTTTGATTCCTATTGGAATTATACACCCTTTCGGTTTTACTGTACACGTATCTACTCGTACCATGATATTTGAACTTCCCGCCTAAAAGGTAAGACCGCAGCCAGGATCCTCGCGAATCTAGGGAGTTTCGACACAGTCGTGTTAACCTACAGAAAAGCCGACTCGAGTAAATCTCATATGAAATATTCTCTTTGCAAGTTACTATTGAGTAGAAGTTATCAAGCGAAACAAAGATCTATCATTTTAAGTCGATTTTGTGATTTTACGATCTCGCAGTCACCTAATGGATCTAATGGTCATGGATAAAGTTATTACGATCATAATTCTTCGTTGGCGATACGGTGGCAATTTAATATGAATTACGTCTGTTTGAATATGGAATACTACATACCGTTGCATCACGCGTGACATGTCCTTTCGAACGTGTCCTTGTTTTTGATTGTTTTCGATGGACAGCACCGTCGGCGAGCATGCGAGAGGCAGCGCATCTACCGCCAGACACCGACGAGATACATACTATTAAAGACCCACAGCGCCTCTGCTATTCACCGACATAGGCAAGTGGACACAGGTGGGCACAGGCACCGACGAGATACTATTAAAGACTGCCAGCCCCTGTGCTATTCAGCGAGCCCGGTAACCGGGCGCAACGGGCGCGGGGATAACGTGAAAGTTACAGTGATCTGATATACCACGTCGCTAAAAATTCGAAATAGTGCCACAATAATGCCAAAACATCGTCTGAAATATGGCGGAGAATGTAACATTTAATAATAATCGATATAGTTTCGTGATAATTCGCATTCTCGCCGATGCATCGCGACGAGAATCTCCTCAGTGGTCTTCTTCACCGACAAAATGCCGTCGTTGGCCTTCTGTTTCTCTGGATGGAGCCAGAATATATCCTAGAGGGCGTAAGAAACACCGAAAAATTCGGGCTCGCCAACTCCCATAAGGCTGGCAGTCTTTAATAGTATCTCGTCGGTGGTTTTACTACTGAATTTTCGAAACTTTCGAAAATTGAGTTTTGTATTAGAAGAACATGATATCGAAGGAGGTGGCACGAATTTCAGTAGTACAGTAAATCCTCAATCGCTGTCCAACAACCGTGTTCTGCACAGACGGCTATGGTATAGGGACACTATTTTTTTATGACTGCGTCTACCGCGCCGACCGCGCCGAGACTTCAATAGAAAGCCGAACATAGAGAAGGACAGAATGAACTACAGATCGCGTGGCGGAAGCGTGTCGCCGTCGCCGCGCGCCGGCACAGTTCAAAGAATGTCCCATACGCTGTTCTTCGTTGCGTTCAAAACTTTCATCGTTGATTAAACCACTAAATACAGTTGAGATTGTATCGTGTTTGGTGTTATTTTAATCAGAAAAATGCCAGAAATAAGTTAGTGGAAGTCCCATAAAAAAATAATGAAAATTAAGAAGTTTGAACATCCGATTCATGATGTCAATGTAGTTGTGTTCACACCGATATACCCGAGCCACCGACGAGATACTGTTAAAGACTGCCAGCCTTATGGGAGTTGGCGGGACTCGAATTTTTCGGTATGTCTTACGCCCTCTAGGATATATTTTAGCTCCATCCAGAGAAACAGAAGGCCAACGACGGCATTTTGTCGGTAAAGAAGACCACTGAGGAGATTCTCGTCGCGATGCATCGGTGTGAATGCGAATTATTACGAAACCATATCGATTATTATTAAATGTTACATTCTCCGCCATATTTCAGACGATGTTTTGGCACTATTTTAGCACTATTTAGAATTTTTAGCGATGTGGTATATCAGATCACTGTAACTTTCACGTTATCCCCGCGCCCACTCGCGCCCACTTACTGGTCCGGCGGAATAACACAGGGGCTGGCAGTCTTTAATAGTATCTCGTCGGTGCCCGAGCCGAGATCAATCATCGCCGCCCTGCGGCATTGGCCGCCAGTGGAGTGGGTAGGCACTGGACAGCGATTGCACAGGCGACCCCGTACAGCGATTGAGGATTTACTGTACAACTCAACGACAAGTCAGACGCCCGAAAATTGTCGAAAATTTTTGTATTTACACTAGGAGAGTTCTATTTTCTTAAACTTAATATTTTGCTTAACAAGTACTAGTCGTAATCTGACGACACTGTAGAACCCAGACGTAGACTATCAATGTTATCTTTGGATAGATGGATGAATTCTTTTCCCTTAGGCTCTGTAACAGAAAGAACAAAGTTTAAATTTATTCAATCAACCATCAAACTATAAATCCGAATTAATAGAAAATAGAAAATTTTTTAATCACTCAAGTTGAATGTAAAATCAAAATTCATTTTTAATTAAAATTAAATAAACTTCATTTCAAGATGAACTTATCGCGAGAAATGAAATTATCAATTCATGATAATCAATATGGTTCCGTGACGATTTGCCTTCTCATCGACGATAATCTCCTCAGTGGCCTTCTGCATCGACGAGATCACGTCGATGGCCTTCTGTTTCTTACTCCAGCCAGAATACATCCTAGAGGGCGTAAGCAAACACCGCATTATTCAAATGACACGATCTCCCGATCTCCCTCCCATAAGGCTGACAGTGCTGGATTTCGTCGGTTGCCAGGTAGCACGGTCGGCATCGTAGGATAGTGTCATGGCGCGACAACAATGACAGAAAGTGTGTTCCTCACCGACGAATCCGGTACTAAATTTAATATGTGGGGCGGTTTTCGTTGTAACAAAGGCTTCCTAATAGTGTTCCTGATTCATGTGATCGCCTTTCAATGTTTCATGTGTGAGTGTTCCTCGAGAACCACGTACCTTACGTGTATATCTTCCGTCGAGATCCGAGCGGTTCACGCATGTGAACGCAGTTATGCATGAAACTTGTCATGCGGCGTGCCGCATCTATTGCGCAAGACGCCCGGCATTTTCAAACCTATCGTTCTCTTAACGTGTTCTATTCTTTTCCAGATTATCAGGAACGATTCAGATGGCAGGAGCTGGGGAACAAGATTGAATCGATAATGATCGAGCAACGGGACGCGTACGGATCGTTAAACAGTATTATTAAATGGCTGGAAGGCACTGTACTTAACGGGAATATTGCGCCAGAACTTCCCGACAGACCGACGATCTACGCCATCACACCTACTTTCGCTAGACCCGTGCAAAAAGCTGAGCTCACTAGGTTGTTGCAAACCTTTTTACACGTATCGAACTTCCATTGGATCGTCGTAGAAGATACGGAGATGAAGACGAAATTGGTAACAGTGTTCCTACAGAACAGCGGCTTGATTTATACTCATCTGGCCGCAGCAACACCCCCTTCTTACAAGTTGGGCAGAAACGATCCGAATTGGAAGAAACCGCGAGGCGTCGAGCAACGAAACGCCGCGTTGCGCTGGCTTCGAGAAAATCGGAAAGTAACCGACAAGGGGATTGTATTTTTCGCTGACGACGATAATACGTATTCGACCAAGCTCTTCCGTGAGGTAAGAACATTAACTCTGGAACGATCGGTCCAGTCACGGAAGCGTTACCTAACGCGTGTTGCAGATGGAGAAAATTCAAAAAGTCGGTGTGTGGCCAGTGGGCTTGGTAGGTGGTCTGATGGTCGAGAAACCCATATGCGATAACGTTACGAACAAAGTGGTCGGTTTCAACGCAGCTTGGAAGCCGGATCGTCCATTCCCGTTAGACATGGCCGGGTTTGCAATTAATTTGCGCCTCCTGTTGGAACACAAAGAGGCGATGTTCTCTTACGACGTGGAGGGAGGCTACCAGGAGAGCGAAATCCTCAGACAAATCGTTACGAGGGACGAATTGGAACCTCTAGCGGATTGCTGCACAAAGGTACGGTCGAAAGAATCGTTTATTTAAAAAATTATTAACGTCATCTATGGTGAAATGCTCGACTCCCTAGTTGAGAAACTTATAAGTTCAACCGTACGATGGCACTACGATGCCGTTCTCTTCAAACCTTAGCGCCGTTTCTTTGAAAAATTATCCTTTTGTTTAGTTCCTGACAATTCGTTTCGTTTCTGCACGGTACGTAAGAAGACAAAATGGGTTTAAAAAAAGACAGCGTAGTTCTATTGTAACACGTATAAAATATGTTTGTTATATTCGTTCGAGCACAATATCTTACAGAAAATGTGCTTGTCAACAATAAAGCGAGGGTTTAATGTTCCTTTAGATGATAGGAGTTGAAACATTCTCCTATGTGTAATGGCACTTTACAATGTTTGCACATGTAGGACGTCTCCTTTCGAATTTTGTTTAAATAACAGACTTTACATCTTCGCCGTATTCGTTTCGAATTTCCCGGGATTTTGATCAGCTGGTGTTGTCTCAAATCGCCTGAAAATCTTTGCAACGAGGCGAAACGGGGGGTGCGCGTCGCGGAAGACGTTCCCGATGTAGAGGGGATGATATCGAGGTTAGATTCAAATCTCAACACCGTTTTGTCTTCGATCCAAGCCGTCGCAATACTTTCAAGAAATCCTTTGAACTTGAACCTACTGTTACGGTTAATACTCTGGTAAACCTTGAAGGCGTTGAACAAGCCACAGTTGAATAAGTACAACGCAACCCTTTTCGTCCACTTCCGACTCTTTCTAAAAATTGGGTAACACGCTATGTACCGATCCGCTCGATCCACCCCTTTCATGTGCTGATCGTAATCTATTATGCACTTTGGTTTTTGAATGTGCAAGCCAGTTTTACGATTTACGATCCCAGTATTTATCACGTCCGAGTTATGTATAGTCGAGATCATACGTATGTCTTTCTTTTTATCATTTTTCCACAATTGAATGAGCACCTCTCCTTGTCGTTTGAATCGGGTTTCGAACACATTTAATTTACTCTTTTTTAAACTCGAAGGTAGACCTTTATTTGCTCTTATCGTTCCGCATACTTTAATTTTCTTTAAAAGTAATTGTTTTGCGATTTCGACGCTGTTGTAATAATTATCCATGTAGATGTGATACCACATGTTAGAAATGTTCGACACTAGTCCCGATATCGTACTCTCTAAGCTATTTCTAGTACCGGAATAAATATCAAAATTGCATACGTAGCCTGTACTGGACTCGCATAACATCCTAATAAGAATACCGTACTTTGTTATTTTAAACGGATTGTACGCTTGAAAGCTTTGTCTTCCTCGCCAGGGTATAATGTCCTCCTCTAACAACAATTTTTGCATGGGTTTATAGATTTCGTTAAATTTTTGCTTAAAATGATCTATGATTGTCTGCACTTTAAATAAACGTTCAGCATTGCTGGGCATGCGATCGTTATCAGAAAAATGCAAACAAGATAATATTTGGCGAAATCTATTACGGCTCATGACTTTAGAGAAAATTGGGGTTTCTATGATTGGGTTCGTGGACCAATAATCTATCAGTTTACCTTTTCTTATTAAACCCATTATTATAATTAAACCAAACCATTTCTTTAATTCTGGTACTGTTAGGTCGGTCCACTTCCCAGTACTTTTCGATGTTGCGTATTTCTGTGAGTTTTTCCTATAATATTTATTAGTTTCTGTAACAATTGTATCGAATAGATCATCTGTGAAATATAATCTAGCGACTTGTTCTGCGCTTTCCAAACAAACGGGCAGAACTTTGATACCTGGCGAACCTTCAAAAGGTTCGTTGCGTCTAGGTGAATCGTCGTCGGACCAATCTAATGGATCATCGTCCTTTTCTTCAGAGTCGCTAGATCTTGACTGCATCGGATGCAATCGTTTCCTATTGTTCAACGGTGAATCTTCTAAATCACTGTCACTAAAGGAATCGAAGTCGCTATCGCTTAAAACATCACAGTTTTCATAATTACTTGGAATATCTGACAAACAATCTTCATAATTCTCCCACAGAAATGTTTCCTCTTCATTAGCCATTCTCATCGAGCTCTACACAGTCTGTAACATTTTTATATGATTGGAAATTAAATTTCTACCTAATCCGGTATGCGTATTAAAACATGTGTGAAATTTTCTACTGCGGTGACGTTTAGAGAAACAGAATTTTCGGTTATGTTACCTTTTGAATACAACCGAGAGGATAGTATTATCAATGTCCCGAATAGTGACAATAATCAGAGAGTTGAGAAGTGAAATATATAGCGTCTGTTGCTTACCTATAGACTACCAAACGGAAGTATGAACGATCAAATTCCCGTCTGCTGCGAGTATAGAAAATAAAACTTGGCTAAAAGATTCTTGCAAATACATATATGCAATTATGTAATGCATAAATTCAATTGCAATGTATCGATAACGAAGTAAAATCAAATATTTAACACCTTGAAACGAAACAAATTTTGTTCGCAATGAAGTATATATAGTTGCGATACATATGACGCCATATCGCGTCATAGAACGTTAACGCCTATTATTATGGTTAGCTGGCTTAATGCCATATGGTGTCACCGAATATTAACGTACTAATCAGCATTTCGCATATCCGTATTTAGCGAATAGCTTAGAGATGCAGTAGAAAATAATTTATTACGATAAGAAATAGTTTTTGATAATAAAAACTTAATACGTAATAAAAAATGTAAAATTCTGACGAAGAAAGTAATCTTAGAATTAGCTAAAGGTTACTCTGTTGTCAAAAATTCATCAAAATTTATCTTATTCAACATCATTTGTTGTACATGTGAAATTTTTGGTGGACACATGTAAATGTTTATTAGAATTAGTATGTGGCGCCATGGCACGGTGTAACTGGAGTACTAATTAGCTAAAAACTTGGACATTCGCCGTAGATGTCGCCATATAGCCTTTCCACCGCAAAGTTACAGGCGCAGCGTGAAAATCAAATTTTCGTTTTTGAGACTTGATCTTTTGCAAATGATTACAACTATTAATTTAAAAGAAATTTTAGTAGGAAACGAAATAATAGTTTAAAAATTGTCTTTTTAATTGTTTTTAAAATGAATTTCAGGTATACGTGTGGCACACACGCACGGAGCCGCCTCAGCTGAAAGTCGAACAACTCTTGATAAAGAAAGGCAAACCTTCGAATCTGGGCATCGAAGTTTGACACCGAAATCTACTACAGTTTGCTTACGTCCTTCTGTGATCGTTGCGAGGGCCTTACACACAGTGATAAAGCAGCGTTCGCAAAACCGAACGAAATGAAACAGCGAATTTTGTACGTGCTTTTTATCAGTTGCTCCTGGCCATATACTCTTTCTCACGTCGCGAGAAAAAGCAGTGCCATAAGGCTTATAGCTGCTTATAACTGCATATCCGATAAGTAGGTTCTAGGCTATCCCCTCCATTACCCGTGCAATGTGCCCGGAACATTGATATTATTTCCGAGTTTTTATGCGCCTGTTAGCATACTAAGATGTTCGTTTTGTGCGTTTCTTTTGTGTAATCCTTCATTCTTGATACGAATAAAGCAGACGAATCTCACTGAGGAAGATATACGTGTGAACCGAAGAAGAGACGTGAATCATTGACCTTGAAAATGTTCTTCATCATTTATTAGTCGAGAGTACGTTTCCTTGACGCGTACAGAAAAAGCATACATAAAAAATATGCCTTACACCTACGAACTTTAGTAATACCTCGTAATAATATTTATTTTTGTTTGCTTTCGTATTTTCTTTCCTTGTTCTTTAAATTGGAAGAGATGCGCAGTTAATACTTTTCATGGGAAGCTACTTGGGTTACGGGTTTTTTGGCAACGAATATAAAATAGCTAGATAAAACGTGACCTCTCCGGCTCGAACGGGTCGCGAACGACCCGCCCCGAAGCCTCGAAATACTGGGTGTGACGCACGAGACGAAAAACTCGCCTTTTTGTTTGTTGTTGTTGTTCTTTTTTTTTTGTTTGTTTTTCTCGTCGATATAATATATATTTTCTCGTGTATAATATGTACTCGTTGACTTACAAGCTAATAAGTACTATATATTTGGCAAAACTCTGTGTTTACGGGTACGTAAAAAAGCTACCTGTGCAGACAGTGCGTTCGCAAGCGAGGAGGCGATGCTCTACAACTTTGAATTTCTCGTGTTTCTTTTCTGTATGTGTGTCAGTGTGTGTGTGTCTCTGTGTATATGCTCGTCTGTGTTTTAATTCGTAGGTACTAGGTACACATTGATCTTCTTAAATAAATATACACGCGATCGATTGCTCTTTCGGTCACTCTTCCGTCGCTTCTTTCTTGGTCATCTTCTTCTTCTTCTTCCTTCTTCATCTTCTGCTTTTGCATTTCCATTGCGAACGCACCTTCCGATAATCGCATACAACGTCCTAAACTTACCGAACCCCTTCTTAAACTTATCTCCGATACTTCTCTTAATGATTAGGAAAAACGTTTACAAGCATTTACAAAAACTTATCACATTTTAAACTGCGTTTTTCTCGAAAAGCCATCTTACACATTAGGACAGAACGTGGTATTTTCCCATAGTATCGAATATCGTAATATGTATATTTATATATGTATATGGCAGCTTTCGATTGTTCACTTTGTCGTTTTCCGCGTGTGATCCTCGAACGGAAACGAAGATAAACTCGCGCATCCATCCGAGACAAAGGGGGATGCTTTTTGTGTGTGTGTGCGTGTGTGTGTGTGTGTGTGTGTGTTGGTGTTTGTATGTGCGTGTAACGAACGTTGAATTGTTGCCGCTGCTTCTGATTACGCTATACATACAATATTCAGAGAAACTTTGAAAAATGTTACGCGGTGTACGCCGGCGTGTCGTCAACGCGGCTCATCGTTCTGCAACAACCGTCTCCTCTGAACACTCCCCTAATTTCCGTATCTTACAGTCTTTAGGTATACCTACGCGGTAGTTGCCTTCATGATTCTACCCTGACGACACGACCGGCCAACCGGAATTTCATAGCAAAAGCTGCCCAAATTCTCGGTTCACTTACCTCCTTACCTTACACAGTTAACTAACCGATACATAAAACACTACTGTCAAAAACGTAAAAAGAGAGAGAGAGAGAAACTATTAAACAAACTAACGTACATGAAATGGTTGGGCTGCTCTTGCGCGCGCGGCGCCCCTGGCAAACATTTACATCGCAAAGTGTACAAAATATCACGATTCAAAATGATCACACGGACAGAAGAACAGGGAGTACACTTTTCGCTGGAGGAACGCAACTAATCACGCTAACCGCGCAGGAATGACACATGGCCGGGGTACAGTGATAAAACAACGCTGCTGTCAGTCGAAATTTTCCCGTGTCTTACGGCAGGCAAGAACAAAACTGTCATTTCCGTCCGAATCATCGTCAAGGAAACACGAGCCGAAGTCGACATGGTTTCGATCGTCGGCGATGACCCGTTCGTCTTCGTGAACATTTCGCGCTTAAATGAATCAGTCTTTGAAAGCAAGGTCGCGCGAAATCGAACGATAGTCAAATGAAATGTATGTGGACCGTACAACATGGCTCCCGATCGAGTAAACGTCGAGGAGTGGCCGAGGAGTCGAGGGGAATATAACCTTCGAAAGAATATATACAGAGATCGAGGGTTCGCCAGAAATATATGGCGGAACCCCGTTTAGAGAGTGCGCGCGTGTTCCTCTCGTCCCGTTCCCGTTTCGCGTGAAACGAGTCCCGAGACCGGGAAACGTAGTCCTTTTGTTCATTTTCCTTACCGTCGTGTGCTGTGCGCACGACAACACAGTCCTACCCAGCGTACTAGACTGCGATTAACTAGAGAGGGTGCCTCGAAGCAGTGATCACTAATTACCGACCAGCTTCTACAATACCAATTTCGCGATAAATTTTGTACATTCTTCCTCCTCGTGTAAGCGATCTATCTAGGCTCCACCTTGCAATACTCGCTAAAGTTACAAATTACATCGAGATAGAGCTCCTCTTTGCGCTAGGGGGGACGACGACTTACGCAAGCGGGTACCCAACGTACTCGCCGTCGCGTAGATCGTCGCGTCGTTTCGATACCTGTGTTCCGTTTTGCTCTGGCGATTACATTGACGAAAGAGAGGGATGGGGTCGGGGGTGGGGGTAGAGGATGGAAAGTGATGAAGAGAGGGAGAGAGAGCGGGAGAGGGAGGATTTGCTATCGTTTTTTAAGGCTTTCCTTACCGTCGCGAAACAGCCGTGTAACTAACCGGGTGATCCGACGAATCCTGCCGAAGAGTAAGGTTTTCTTGTCGCGCCCTCGGAGCCAGGACACGACCAGAATGTACGCGGTTTTTTTGAAGCAGTCGAACCCGATCCCTTGCGCTGTTCTACCGTGCTCGATCGAGGGACGAAGTCGCGCTGGTTCGAATTTCCCGCCGTGTTGCGCGCTTCACGGGGATTCCCGGGAGAGATCTTGGCGCGAAACGCGTTCGAAACTTGTTCCGAACGTGAAATTACGGATACGACGGCCAGCGTACTTCGTCACAGTCTGGGAGCCGTTTCGTATCGATTCGAGAACACTTTTTTGACCAGAAACAGCGTTTCTACGGTTACGACTTACAATCTAGTACGCCGGAAAAATATCTAGACGGTCGAGTCCTTGCCGACGAAGCCGGTCTTCGAGACGGATCTTTTCCCGTCGAAGGTGATCGAGGTCTCTCGGCGCAGGCCCGTGTCGATGATCGGTGTGATCTTCTTCTCCTCCTTCAACGGCTCCTTCTCGTCTCTAAAACGTTTGAATCGTCGGCTTGATTAATCGGGCAATAATGGGCGTATCGCCGCAGTATCGTTACGGATATACTTTCTATTACTGGGCAGAAAAGAGCATGTCGACGGATGCGGCGCGTGGTGCAACATCGAATAATATGCATCAGGCATGCCATCACTCGTTAGTATCGTGTGGTTACGGTTCGCGGTGCGGCGCGACGGATCGCTAAATGCTCGCGAACATCAAGAAAATCGGATTACTGCGAATCTTTCCAGGATCCGAGCAATAAAAATGACTTTGAAAAAAATTCAGAGGATCGAATGGTTATTCTGACTTCCAGATTGCGATTCCATCGAACGAACGTTGCTAATTTAGGGAGCTACGAGCATTTAGCGAGTCCCCGCAGCGCTCAATTTCTCTCTCGTCGCGAATTTTCAAGGCAACGATCGTCGCGAAATGTCAGCAACTTTCGGAATACATTCATAGGAGAGAGACAAGGCGAGTGTCGGAATTTCTCAGATCGATATTTACACGGAAGTATATCGCGTTCCTTTCGTTTCAGGTCCCTTCCGAAGTATGGGAGGATGAATCACCTACGTCCATGATCGACGAATTCGAACGGGATAGGGTAAATTAGAGCGTGTTGGTGAGTGTGCTACGTAGTTAACGAGCAATTAATATCACTTCAGAGTGTTGATATCTCATGCAGCATAGCCAAAGCACGGGCGGATAATGGGCGACAGTTTTATGCAGAGCCTCGCGTGGAGAGAGCATAGTGAACGGACAAGCGGTAAATGAAACATAATCGGATGCGACATTCGTTCACCCACCGAGTCGTCGTACTCGTGGGAGAAAATGGTTGGCGGTGGTAGGGCCGTTGCCTTTAACTCGGATAACAAAAGGATTGGGTACCAGGGACGTGGATAAACAAGAACTCTGTCATGCTCTAACCCTGCTTTATCGACGACTCCGTTCCCATAGCCGCCATTTTGGAACGTATGGTGTCGACGCATGCATGGCACATCGAGATTCTAATCGTGTAATTCAAAGCAGACGGGGTAGCAATCGGCGCACACACAATTTTTCAGAAATTAGTTTCTTTTCCAGATAGAAATTAACACTTGAAACATAGGAGACTAATTAGTCTAATATTTTAGTACTACTGGGTATGCTATGAACACACTCCGTAAGTCGGGTCGTTATCCCATGGTCATTTGTAATGTAAGATAGTAAGAATTACGCTTCCCACGTATAAACTTTATAATATAAAAAAACGACACGACTTAAGGGCGGACCCAACGATATCGTAAAATATTACAAATGCATCGTGTTTTATATTACTTTGCGCTATTCTACCGACACTATTGCATTCACTGGATCCGTAGACGCAATTCAATTCTATCGGACGTCTGCTATTTGTAGTTTCAATCTGTCCGTGTCAAATAAAATATCGGACCGAGGGTAGCGTGGGTTTTCGTAATATAATAACGACGGTAAAAATATATAAACGTGACCTCGATCTGCCAATGCTTTCGTCCAGCACCGCGCTTCCGATATTCTAGGATATTTAGCGTGGGATCAGAGAAAAGGAGGCAAATCATACGAAAAAAGGGAGAAGAAGTGAGAAGAAAGAAAGAGGGGGGTGGGAGGAAGAAAAGTGTGAGAGCATTAAATAAAAAATCTCATGCGAAGTAGAAAGCCGTGTCAGAGCCCCTTCGAGAGGGGCCATGCGTCTTACTGATTTCACTTATGTATCTCTCTTACATGGCAGTGTGTTTGACCAATCTAATGGTATTTTTTCCACTACCCGAGTCTTGGATGGCCGTGACCCCGGCGACATTGGCCATTTTTTGGTCGCAATACGGCAATGGAAACCGCCAACCGTAAAGACTACCGGTAAAGAAAAAAAAAAGAGAAAGATGCGAGAGGGTCAAAGTGTCTCCTAATGGCGGGCTAGATTCTAACCGGTTAATCGGACCATTTAACATCGGGGACACAACGCTACTCGGTTGTCTTTTTTTTTCGTTTTTCATTCTCTTTTCCCCTCGGTTTTCGGTTTTTCCCCACCGAACGAACGGTTTCTTTCGAACAAAAACGCCCGGAAATATCGGAGACGCCGGGAGACGCCCGCCCGGTTCCGATTTATCGAGTGTCCATTAACCTCGGGGTTATAAAGGCTCCTTTATGAATGCCGTCGGCTATTAAATCCTCTACGAGAGTACAAATTGATGGAAATGTGACTTCATTACCATCAGACTATATTACACGGACGAAAAATCACGCGAGCGACGCGTTACGAAATAATCAAATTATTTACTCGATTCAAAATATCTTCGAATAATATTTTATGACAGATTTTCTACGATATTTGTACATACAACTGAATCGTCAGGTTGTTTTTAATTACCTGTAATACTATTTTGTAGCAGAAAAATTTTGGTTTTGCACACAGATCCGCCACTAATGGACTATCGAGTGGTCGAGTCCGTGTTTCGCGGAGACAGAAATCGATTCGCGAAACCGGAACCGGGTTTTCGCGGAGGCTCGTCGGTAAATTAGCTGTGTGTTCACGTTCTAAGCTAATTGTCGTGTTAGTCACGGTGATCGCGGATTCTTTCAACGGCCGGGGAGTGAAAGAACAGAGACCAAAACGAAGTTCCATGATGGGGAGCTAGGTTCGATGACACGGTAATGTAGCGCCAGACTTGCCAAAAGCACAATGTAGAGTAGATGTAATGTATACAAAGGAGAGTCGAGAGTAAAATTGTCTAGATACCGAGAGGATGTAATGTGTGAGAATATCAACGTGTGTGCGTGTGTGTCTGTTCGAACGAATCTGATCGAAACGAGTCTCACCTGCCGAGTTTCGCGTCTTCTTCGTCCACTGGTTTCCGGCGAGATCGTTCGCAAACGTAGTATATAATTCCTGCAACAGAGACGCGTGTGCCAAATGAAAATCGATGCAGAAATAATTGCATTTAAAAATATTCAAGGGAAAGAAAGGCTGCCGGTCGCGCGCTAATCGGCGATCGTAATTATTTCGCGTGACCGTGTCGCGTAAGTCCGCGCGCGCGCAACAATTTCGCGCAAAGTCACATATGCGGCCGGCGATAAATCCGCGTTGCAATTTCACGAATTTATGCTGCGCAATTCCAGATAAGTTCGCGCTAGACCCCGAAGTGAATACGCGATGCGGTTTTAGATAAACCCGCGTTGAAACGCCCGCTAAATTCGTTTTGCAATTTCGAATGGGTATTACACATGGATATTTCGTGTGGATTTATTTGGAAATTTCGAGTGCGCGTTGCACTTTCGAGTAAATTATTGCAGGCCGAGCTCGCGCGAGATAAACGTTGCGCGACAGTCGATTTATTTACGGGCAGATTTATTTTCGTAGGATTCCTTACCTGTCTTGTGGGCGCAACAGCAGATAATGTCGATCACGATGATGATAATGAAGAGTACCGCGATCACGATACCGATTATGGCTGCGCTCGATATCAGCGGACCTTGGTGGTGGACCACGGTCGTGTCTATACCTTGAAGAAGGAAAACGGTGCGTCAGAAAATCGCCGTGGCTCGGAAACGCGTGTTGCAATCCGTTAGTGCAAAAGCAGTACCGAACGATGCTTGGTGATGCTGGTCGATCGTCATCGTTACGAACGACCAAAACGTACTGGTAGGTTTCTTTCGTGTACAACAAAAATTTATAGTCAATTTGATTCTTTTAGTAGAAAGTGCGCAACACTGCTTCATTTTATAGCGAGCATAGACTCAAATTTCTATCAACTTTTTGCGAAACGAATGCGCAGTTTGCTGATCAAGCATTCGCACGCTTCTACGGAACTAATTGGCTAACACCTTATGTCCTGAAGGCACTACAAACTATACCATTTCCATAGAAATGCTGCAACAAACTAAATACGCTTATTCTTTTCTCAAGTTTTCAGTTTGCGTACGCTAATTTCAGATATAGCGTGTGCATTCATGACTGTAAAAGATATTCGAAAAAAAGAAACAAAATTCTAGATAGAAATGGCAATGTAACAGAAAAATGAAACGATCCAGGAACATAAGGAGTCGAAGCTGGTTCCGGGGGGTTCATCACCAAACACGTTACGCGGACGATTAATTTTAGTCTCCTGAAAAGAAACAAGATCGGCGGGGGGTTCTGGGGATGTGCCAAAAATCCGTTTTTATCAAAGCGTAGACACGGAAGGAACCAAAACAAAAACAAAAAAAAAATATAAGAGAGACCAAACAAGCCAAACCGAGTTACCAATTATATGAACGGAAACTAGGACGAGAGAAAACAATGAGAAAATAGAGAAAAAAAGGTGAAAAATTCGTCTATAGTCTTAAGAAGCGTTATAACGATGAAGCATGTAAGTGGTTAAAGGTGACATACCAAAAAAGGAGAGACAACGAACAACGCAGAGATAGAAAAACATAAAACCAATGAAAGTAGTTGATGGTGGTGTGCACAGTAACCAAGCGCGCGAACACAGTGAACGGAAGCGCGACAGAAGAGCATCGTTATTTCTTTCGCACTATTCTGTCGTTTCGCGGATAGTAAAGGGTTGTGCTGAGAAGCTCAAGGAAGGGGGAAGAAAGCTCATTCGCTACCTTTCTCTCCCGTATGTTAGTCTCTACGCATCACTAATCTAAATGTGCTACCTCCACATAGAAAGCCTTTCCACTGATTGCCTTTTACTCGCTCTCTTTCTTTCTTTCTTTCTCTCCCTCACTCTCCCTCATTCTCTCTCTCGCTCGCTCTCTCTCTCCTCCTCTCTCGCACGATCGCTCGCACGCTCGCTCGCTCATTTTGCTTGAAGTCAACAGGGACTACTACGATATGTATACTTAGCAGAATTGTATGATACACATTACACCGGCCGTTCTCCTCTGATGTGCTGAGCATATTTACCGTTTCGTTTGGAGCATCTCGCAATCCTGTTTCTATACTTTTCGCTTTCTTTGTTTTGTCTTGCCTGTCGAGACAGGTGAGAGCGGAAAATGAACGAGACGGCCGAAAAAGAAACCATCTCAAATTGATCCCTCCGTTCTCATCGGAACACGAACCCTTAACGCGCGTTTTTCCAAATTTCTGATCTACGGTTGCCAGCAGATGTCCCGCAGCATCTGAACTCTCGGATAACGGTTGGATTCTCGAGAAACGTAAAATATTAACTATTAACGATCGTCTAACAGGCGCAGCAGAACTGGTGGTACGGAGATGTCGGAGATCTTGTCCAGCTAAGTTCAATCGTATTTCCCAATTACTAGACGTCACGCTGACTTCGAGTTTCGTATTTTTCACGCGGAATTATTCATTGTCCGCGTTCCATTTTTTTTCTGCGTCGAAATCACCCCTCGTTTTTACCTTTTACTTTATCCGCGCGAAATCTCTCTGTTTCTGGATTTCACATTTTTCAGGCGCAGTTGCCGCCTCCCATTTTCGCTTTTCACGTTTCCCACGTTGAACCACCCCCTTTTCGCTGTCCACGCCTTTCCACCAGTTCGGCTTCTGCCTGATACGTTCGTGAAAATTGGTTACAATGTTCTTTGTTTCAAACATCTGCTGTGTTTTAGTCCGGACTCGCAAACGATCCGCTCGTGTTGACTCAACCGTAGACACAATTTTCCTTTCTGGCCTTTGTTTTCGCAAGACCATCGGGTTATCGCGTTTCTACGCGTATCCGAGTGATCGGAATATTAAAGGTTCTTTTGGAGTGAATTCGCGCGGATCGCGTGAAGTTAAGGGATCGAGGCACTCTCGAAACAAATGGGAAAACCGTGAATCATACATAGAGGCAGCGGTGATCTCCCTCGATCGCGGATACACAATTTGATGGTGGCTTCTCCGCCGGCGGTTTCAATTGGTCTGGTATTCCTTAAACACTCACATATACATATATATATATTTCCGTACTGATATTTACAATGTGTCCCCGCAATGGCGGGCCGAAGAAAACTGCACGTTCACCCTCGTTAAATACGAATCGTTAGGCACTAAGGCTAGCACATAGTCCTTGCACGCGTGTAAATTGTCGTCTTTCCCTATTTATATATAATAATAAGATCTATCTACCTCTCTATATATATATATACGTTTGTACATATACGTGTATATTTGTATACAGATATAAGTGTTGCTCGAGTATACTCCACCGGACATTACGCGCACGTCTTCGGCCACGGTCCTAGCAACGCGAAAACGTGCTCCGTTCCGTTAGAAATGAAAAATTACACGCAATGTTCCACCGTTCCGCCCTTCTCTCGGGTCGTGCAATTTTGCTCGAGAAATCGCTACAACACGTTCTACCACCTCGAGATATCACACACGAAACTTCTACGGACCTCGAACAGAAAGATGATACTTCCGCTAACTCGCAAACGTGAGACTACACCATTTTGTCCAATCGATGACACGACTTCTATCATTCCAACGTCCAAAATTCTATCGATTCTATGAATTACAAGTGTAAGGTCAAATGTTCACACTCAGTGAAAATAAATCTTCTACTGATCCGCACACGTGAAACTACGACTTCTACCACTCCAATACGTAAAAATCAAATCGGTGCCACTTGAAAGTGTTAAAATCGAATTTCTACTGCTTCAAAGTCCAAGATAAAATTCTTACCGAAAGGAAAGGTCTATAGTTGGAAGTGTAGGAAGTCTTTACCAGTCCATAATTTCGCTTCTTAATTCCAGGCCGCCATTTTTACGGTGTCCGAGAGACGCCTCGTTCGGATAATACGTTCCCCGTCGTTCTAATTGGGGCGGAACGAGCGAGGAGAGTCTCCGGGACAATTATGCGCGGAATAACCATAGCCGTGGAGCTATAAGTTTCCCGAACAACCGTGGAACATTGCGCGGATCGTATACACGTGGCTCTCTAGCCGAGGGTTACGTTCGTATTCGAATTCCGTTCTCGTCGCGTCGCGGATTGTCGGATACACACGACGACGACAACGACGGTGCACATTGGATAAAAATGGAGAAATAATATAAGAAGCTTTAATAAACGTCGACGACGGAACGCTCTCGGAGGAAAAGGGAACTGTGTGCGTCTCTCTCCACGATGGCTGCAATTGGCAGGATCGTGTCTCCGTTATTATCGTCATTATTGTACGCTGTTACGTGGTCAGGCGGCGACGTTACTGCTCCGGGAAAATGTCTCTTTTCGTTGGAGGAAAGAATTGAAAAATATCATTGGTGCGGAAAAACCGGGCGCAGAGAGAGGGAGAGAGAGAGAAAGTCGAAAGAAGAGAGTAGAAAATGGAAACGACCGCGAGCAGTGCTACATATGTATAACGAATATCAAGAAACGATTCTCCGGGCGCGGCAGGAATCGTGCATAATTAGGGAACGGCCGGTGAAAGAGTCGCTTTTTAGCTTTTAGTGGGAATAACTAGCCCGGGAAAAATGTACTCGGACCATTAATGTTCGAAGCCGTTTCGTTTCTCGCTTTTAATCCCGTCATTTTCACCGTTCGCTCCGCCCCGCCGCTTTTTCGCCACGAAAGGACCGCGCGAAATTATTTATCCGAGAAACTTCCTCGCGAAAAAGCGCCGCGAAATCGCGCTTCGCCGGTTCTGGTGACACAGGGATTCATTGGGCCACGGTGAATTGCCAGGAATAAAGATACCGAGTCGACGTTCGCGGAAGGAAACAGACCGTTCCGATTGATTCATTCTCCTGCGGTCGATTCGCCCGGTTATTCGGGGCACAGGTGAAACAAAGAACGTTAATTTCGGAATCGAGAATGGACACTGGAAATAATTCCACTCGAGAACGCGCCTCTTGAAGCCGGCGCTAAATTATTTTCTTGGCGCCACGAGTTTTTGTTGCTGCGCTGCGCTGCAGCAGACCAGTTGAATTATAGAAAAATGGATCGCGATAAATCTTAAAGAGCACCGAGCCGTTTCTGTGGAATTTATAGGGAAATTGAAATCGAACTGCGAACGTTATTTAACGCGTTGACTGCCGTGACACTCTGTATTTCGGTGATGGAAGCGGTTCTTCGGAATCGAGTATTATAAATAGACATCGATGAAGACAGAGCGAAGAGTTAAATTAGTCATTTTCAACTTGAGAAGTTCGATTGAAAATAAGTGGGAGCTCGTTGTTTATTTAGGCAGAAGGGATTTCTCGCGCACGCCACGAATTCAGGAAGACGCTGCTCGAACCACGATTGCGTTATCTTGCATTCTCTGTATGCACCGGCTAGAGAATTCGCGGTGAATGCCACGTGCCCCCCTCGAAAATAGATCCAGGGTCCTCGACATTGCACTTGTGTGCACTTCATATCGCGGATGCCGCGCTCTTTCGCTCCTCCTCGTTAGGCTTGCTTGGCTTTGCGCTGGAACACAGCGTCCTCTATTTATAACGGGGCCTCTGTTTCGAAATGGAGATGGTTCCTCGAACGAGTTCACAGTCACGTGCTTCATTCCACGTTGGATGAAAGCACCCGCACAGAGATTGTACTTGGAACTTTTCGTACATGAACGAACAAACATTTCGATGGCTTGTCGATGCTCGCGCGAAATTTTCAGACAGCAATATGTCGGAGAAAAATTTAGACAACACTGGGGAGAACTTCGAGCCAATGCTTAGATTCGACCTAATTTATAACGCACAGTCGATTAGCTGCTTTCTGAAGGAAATGATAAACATCAATTTGAAAAGTCGAATTGAAGCAAATGAATGTAGACCACGGTAAAGGAATTCCAGACATCGTTTCCCATCAGTATCGCCGGGATTATTCCGACGAAATAATTCACGATCTCCATTTGCAAAATGGAGGGAACAGGACCCGCGATCAAGATACAATCACGCCCGTGCTTTCTTCCATGAATAACAAATTTCAGGAGAGTCCTCTGCGAATCTACGCGCGAGAGAGACAGACGTAGACGAGCGTCTCATGAGCAGATCTCGTGCTGGCGTACAACAGAGATCCGCATTGGGTTGTCCCGCTGTTCGTATCCTAGAAATCCGTAAGTAATTCTGAAGCAAGTTCTCCGGGCGGCAGCTTTCATCCAAGAGTTCATGTTCGGGGACTGTAGGCTCGGAAGAACACAGAGCAGAGCACAGCGAAGATCGCGCGCCTCTTGAGCAGCTCATTTGCATCTTCCTCGGAATTATCTCGTCGGCGCCGGTTCCCGATCTCCCGACCCAAGCAGTTTCGCGGCAGCCTCCGTTTTAAGTTGCAAAATTGCATCCTCCGTGAAAGAGCGCGGGTCAAAGAGACGCTACGGGGGTGAGAACAGAGTCTCGCTATTACAAGTCCCAGCCGACGCGACGAGGCCTCCAGAGTCAATGCCAGAGAATTGATCACTTTTCAAACATTATACAGGGTATTTCACCTAACTTGACCACCTTGAATATCTTTGTCGTTTTTCAAGATATGTCAAATGTCTGAAGGACACAGTTGAATGGTAAAATGGGGCTCATACGATACCAAAAAAATTGTTGTTTTTATGTAATTTTTTTTAGAGATATGGAGGTCACCTTCATTTTTTTAAATGGAATGAGGTATTTTATACCGGGAGCCCATTAACGGGGTGTTCTGTTTTTTCAGGCCGTTTTACCACGAATTTTTCATAAAGATTATTTAACATACCGCATTCAGATTTGGTACACATATTCCGTGATACTTGAGGTACACGTGAGATCTTTTTTGAGTATTGAATATTCTCTCGAAATTTCAAGTCAAATGGCCAACTAGAACTTGAGATCTTAAAACATTATGGAATAATGTTCGGTAACTAAAGTGTTAATCTACCAGGGTTAGCCGAAACAACAAACTTGAATCGTGTCGCATCTTCCTCGGAATTATCTCGTCGACGCCCGTCCCCGATCTCCTGACCGAGGCAGTTTCGCGGCAGCCACCGTTTTAAGTTGCAAAATTGCATCCCCCGCGAAAGAGCGCGGGTCAAAGAGACTCTCCAGGGGTGGCAAGGGAGGAGAAGCTCCCGTCGCGCAGGAGTCTCGCTATTATAAGTTCCAGGCGATGGTACCGAGGCCTCGAGAGTTTTAATTGCGTTAGAGGCGAACCATTATCCCGGAGTTCCAGCGATTAATCTCGAAATCTGCTCTCCTCTGCACCGCCAGCCCCTCAGCCGAACGAGAGGGGTTGAAAGGCCAATGTAAACCTGCCCGGCAGAATAAACAGGACACCTGTTCAGGGACATCCGTTGTAAATCGAGCGAGTCGCATACCGGAATCCGATCATCCTCTCTCGTTCAGAATCTTTGATTTACGGAACACTGGATTGTTCGTCCGACTCGAATAGCCGCCATATTGGAACACCGGCGATGACACTGCCACCGAGTGTCCCACTCGAGGATGACCGAGTGTCGCGTTGATGAAAACGGGATGGTCGACTTTTTAATGTGACCGATTTGTTTGCCGGTCTTTCGAAACGGTGTGGAGTGCTTTGTGATTTTTTTTAGTTCGTTTGTCTCTTTTCTTGCTGTGCGGGATTTTTGTAAAGCGATTGGAAATACGGTTTCCCGTTCGATATGATTTTTCAAATTGCAAACAAAAGACAATATTGAGTAAATGAAATACAGAGCAGTGAAGGCATCGAAAGAAAGACTTCTTGGATCTTTGAAGCGTTAAAAGATGCTTAACATTTGCCAGGGATAGTACACGCTGAATCACCGAATTCCCTCAACGGGCGCAAAATCACAAATGGGAAGTATCGGTTTGAACCCCGTGCTAGTTCCCATGTTAACCAGAGATCTTGACACCGTTCGAAAGCTACTTGGAGGACACATTATCCTGTGAAATCGAGCATCCCGTGTGCATCAACGAATCGCACCGTAAAATGGCACCGGTGCGAACACGGTCGGTTACGTCGCGAGAACACGGAAATGGCGAGTCGCAGAGTCCCCGGATCCCTGTCTCTGCATAACGTCTCTGGATCCGCGAACACGAATAAAAAAGGAGAGAGGCGGGGGCGAGGGTGGGAAGGAAGATACGGGGATGGGGATCGGCGAGCAATTGCGAGCGTCGATTCTCATCCGAAAGCGATTTAACTTCGGCGAAATTACATTAGGACACGCTTGAATCGAATTCCGTTCTAACGGAGTCCCGTGGACGTTGCAGACGTGCTACAAATTAAGAGGACTCTGTCGGACGCGGGGGTAGCCGACGGAAGGGGCGAGAGGATCCTGCTAGGTTCGTTCCCTCTTGATTTCGCAGCGAAGTTCTCGTTCGCGGAGGCTCATAGATCGATTTCGAAAAGAAAAGGGTAGTGGGAGAGGCTCGAGGAGTAGGAACGATTCCCGGTTTCCGAAACCATTGTCTCGCGTCGCGTCGCCGCGCGCCGTGCCGGTGCGAAACGCTTCACGCGCCGACGAACACATGCTTCTCGCCAAAAGCAGCCTCGAAGGAAACGTTTCTCTCTTCCCGTTACTCTCTCTCTCTCTCTCCTCTCTATTTTAGATCCTTGTACCGGAAGTGGAGGTCCGTGGAGACGGGGCGAGTCACGCGATTGCGGGTCTGGATCCTCTAAAACCGGAGGGGAATAATGGAGGATGATTGAACGGTGCAAACCCACCCGACTCGCTGCTTCCACGACGAACCCTTTCGAGAAACGTCCATGTACTTTTGTTTAGCTGGTTTTCTTTCTTGCTCGATGCAGCTGAAAGCGATACTCTTTCGGTCGATCGGAGACGTTCTAAATTGCTTTTCTTGGCACGAATTGCAAAATGCGGTATCGGGGAACGACAGCTTGGAGCCGTCTCGGGTTATTGATTTCGTTAACGGGAAATATTAATTTAAGACAGTGGAATATTTATTGGACCACTTAGTGCGCAAGCTGCCCATTAAATCGAGGAGTCTGTGACCTAGAAAATACCGTCGGCGAAGCATTAACATTTTATCCGATGGTTCCGAGATCGACGAAATTAGTTTCGTTGCACCGTTCAGTTTTCGAATGGAATTGAATTTTGTCGTTCCGCGGTTGATAATTGAATGACTCGCCCCTCGGTAAATCCGACAAGCCTCGAAATCGTGAAAACGCGCTGGCCTTTAAAGATCAGGCTGATGCGGATCCAGGGAACGCGCACGGAATCCACCGGGAAGTTGGCGCAATTCCGTGGTTCCGTGGAACAGAAGGTTCATTGAAAACTGCTCAAAGGATCGAGCACGGGCTACAAACTACGTTTGTGCTCGAGGAAGTCCCTTGACGTCGAACGAGGCTTCAACTTTCGGAAGTTCTATGTGAAGTTAGGGTTTCGGATCCGACTTTGTTCTTAGGGCGGAATTGAGTGCCGGAACTGCGAGCACCGAAATTCGAGGATCCGAGAGTGCCGGCGGAGCTACGGGACCGAATCGGTTTTCGCGTTATCGGTGTCTTATAAATCCCCAATTAACAATGGACAGTCCCCTTTCAACTGTCGTACCATCCTCCGAGAGAAATTGTTATAAGGAGAATTAGTAACGTGTGCAGAGATTTTCTTAGAGACGTTCACGAGAGCGCAATGTTCCCTCGTTACGTGCTACCCAATCGGGCCAGCGCGTCAAACGCGTCGAGAGCTTGTGTTTCGTAAATTCTTTTGGAACAGAGAGGATCGGGTCAGACCTTCGTCGAGGTGACACGTAACGACGGAATACTGCGGAAGCGTTTCTGAACTTGTTCCAACAAAGATTTATTTGTCAATAATTACAAACGCAACGTCGAAGTGCTGGACGTGATTTCGCATACCTTAAATAATCCTTCCTCGTGTTTCGCGAAGATTCTCTTAAATACTTCCCTAGCTTGTATACCTAGATCGCTCGAAACGAAAGATTCTCCTCACCTCTTCCCAGAACCACGGAACTGCTTCGTTTCTCGTAGCTGAGATTCTTTGACCGCGCGCCTCCGATTCCGAACACGATTTCCTCAACATACGAGCGAAGTTACGAGATTCCCTGGTTTATTGACTCGTATAATACACGCCGGTACATCTCTCCCGGTGGTCGCGAACGAATCGCTGTCGATCGCACACCGCGTTCCAGCCCTGCATCGCCACGACTGCTTGTCGGTACACACGAAATGCAACCGTTCGTTTACGTTTACATGAATCTAAAACGCGAGACTAGGCGAACGTTCGATACTTCACGGCCATCAACTTCCACCGCAGCCAACTCTTCCCGAAGATTTGTCGAAACTGCGTACGCCACTTTTATTTGCTCGCCGATTCGGGCGAGTCTTGCGAGAATTTCCCGGGGCTCGATCGACTCTACGATTTTCAAGTCGCGCTTACTCTACAGCGAAAATCAAGTTTCTGCAGATAGAAGACGTTTCTTTTTGTTCCCGCCGTCAATCGAACATTTCATGTCGATTTTAACGCGGATCTTTATGCAAATAATTTTCAGAGATTTTCTACTCGAATAAAGGAGTTTTATCCATTCATTTCAATTTTTAGTGCATCGAACGCAATTTTAGAAACGCGCTTATTCGAAAGTTGAAGTAAACATGTCTAACAAGTGTAAACAGTTCTAACAAAGTCGATTTTCTCGAAAACTTTCTTTTGTTTTATTTTCTGATGTAGAATCAGCCCGTACTATCAACCTTTTGCGTCTGAAAAGTCTAATAACGTTTTACGAACACCTTCGGAAGAGTACAGCCACCCGCGCGCGCGACGAGTAAAAGAAGCCCTCGATAAAAAAAATCGGTCCAGAAAAACAAATCGATGAGATTAGTGTTTGACTTGTCCATGGAAATCCGCGTTTGCACTTGATATACTTGTCGTCGTTTATCGAACGTCCGCGCGGCCTCTTACTTACAATTTACAATGCACACTCTAGAACACTCGGACTCGGGCCACCTTTACACACAGATCACGGAATCCTCCGGGCACGTGAGAGAAAAATAAAGAACGGAAGAAACAGACAAAAGGTACGTTCGATGGAATGGAAGTGTCGCCGACGGTGAACACAGGCGAACGTGTGTCGCTAATCCAAAAAACTAAAAATAGATTCGTATAGAAACAGAGAAAGAGGTGGGGGTGGGAGTGGATATCGGGGGTCGGGCGTTCGGATAGAACGGAAAAATAAAACTGAAACGATACAAGCGCATGCCATGCGGTATAATCTAACATCTAAGAACCCAGGCAAGTGAGTAAGACGCGAGGGATCTAGGTGCGACGACCCCGTCTCGAGTTCTCAACGGTGACTCTTGTGTCCGTGGCCGATCGATAGCCGAGTTAGGCTAAAAGACGAACAACCATAACCCCGTCCCGATATATCTTCCACGTTCCCCGTCGCACAGGTGTGTTACACCTGTGCGTTCGGGGCCGTCGACACCTCGAAACTCGTCGCCCGGTCTCGTACGGAGCACCTATCGTCGTCTCATACACGGTCCATCAACGATTATACAAAAAAGGGAACGTTTAATACTAATGGTAATGACGATACGATGTACAATAGGTGGTCAGTAACACGCTAACAATTACAGTAAAAAGTACAGCAGCTATTTTACGCAATAATCGTAATCATAGTGATGATGGTGATATGATGATGATGATAATAATAATAATAATAATAATAATAATCAATAATAATGATGATCGATAATAAATCGTAATCATAGCGAATAACATTAAAACTAAAATCCGAAATCGTTAATCAGATAAATTGTAATCAGAACACACATCATGCGCACTAAAACACGTACGGTCCAGTAGCTAATCAAGCAGGACTAAATCTGATGACTCAGTTGGTGAGTTGGTTTCGCTCCCAGGAAATTAATAACACGTTTGTACGCAAGAGGAGAGAAATTATCGTATGCAAATCGGCTGCGGAAATGAACCCAAATTATCATAATAACTATAATAATAAGAATAATATTAATCAGAGTAATCATAAGAGTAATCGAAAGGAAAGACTAACAACTAATGTATGGTTAAGATCGGCGTGTTCCCGTTCCCGCGGATGCCTTCAGGTCTCGCTTCTACTATTTCGCGGGTCCCGTCGCGTCTCTTAAATCCCCTGCACAAGCTTGAACATGTTGGAATTTGTGCATCGATACCTAAATTCCGCTATGCATGTTGCAACCTATGCAATCTATTTTATACTCGTTGAAATTATTAAAAGAAAGATTACTTCTCACTAGGGATGGGATCAAGTTCAATATGTACTCACGAATCCGAGTCAATTTCAATAACCAAGTTTCATTTCATGAGTTTCGATTACTACTTAAAAGCAACAATGTTTCCATGATTATACTTGAAAAGTATTCATTTTATACAAACTGATATCGAACCTCGGTATAAGTACTTACAAGTTTCGAAAAGATACTTTTAAGTATTTCGATGTTGAAAGGAATCGAATCTTTCACAAGTAGTACTCGAATCTTGGAAATCAGAACTGCATACATAGTAGGTTTTAAGCACTTTCTTGATTAAATTCGTAACTATTTAAGAATAATATTGTATTTCCGATAGATTATGAAAATTATACTTATACATGTTGAATTAAATTATGCATTACAGGACAATATAATTGATTTTAAAGGTAAACAAAATAATGATTAGAAAAATCAGAGAATTTCCGGTGGGATATTCATAAAAGTTTCGAATCTGTTCGACCAAGATTCGAATATACTTGCAAGTATTATTTCCGTTTACCAAAGTATGTACTTGGAAAAGGTTTGAAACTGTCTGGCATAGGTTCGAGTATACTTAGGAGTACTATTTCTGTTTTTCGAAGTACTTATAGAGAGTTCGAATTCAATCAATCGAAGTTCGAGCCTGTTTGCAAGGTACTTGATCCCATCCCTACTTCTCACAATTGACTTGGAATATTTTTCAAGACTTTTTAATAATTAACATACTTCCTACTGTTGATTATCGGTATTGAAAAACAAATGACATATCGCAACAAAATGAATTACAATATGCAACTTGCAATGCTCAGACCGGAAGTAACGCACGTATCGCGACACCTAAATACCGATGCATACATTAGAACACGTTCGAACGTGTCCAGGGGGTTTTACATCGAATCGATTGTCCCCGAGCGAGCGGAAACGGTCTCTTCGCGTTGGACACGAGTTAGCGCGCGCGTTGCTTTAAGTATCTGCAGTTCTTTGGCTAGAAAATGAAAAAAAACGTGTGTGTCGCGAACCGGGACTCGACTCGATTTGATTCAATTCGATTCGACTCGACTCGTGCGTGCGGCCGAAAAACAAACGTAAACGTGTCGCTAGACCCACAGAGTTCAGCCTCAAAAAACAGTGTTAGGCCGTTATCGACAAAAACGGGTTTTTTCGCGTTGGTGTTCCGCTTTGAACACATACACGCGTACGCGGGGGCCTAGTTTTCCCCGTTGTCCGACGGATTCGTTTCGATTTTTCGATGTTTGTATTTGCGGGGCTCTTCGTTGTACGAAAAATGTTTTAAAACCTCCGCTAAATCTACTACCCCCGTTCGTTGTGTCAACCTCCCTCTGGAAATGTTTGATCCACGATCGAAGGAAATTTGCTATTGTCGGAGCAGAATTTAGCGACGACCAGGGAGACACGGAAGATTCATCGCTTTGCAACATTACTAATTTCATGTTCTGCTGTTTGGCGGATTATTTGAACCAATGTCTAGATTCGATCGAATTTAAATCGAATTAATTTACATTATTAACGTGGACTTCGGTCTATCGATAAGTATGTAAATAATGCTTCTCTACAAATTTTCTCCATAAACTTCCAAGAAGTCTTTAGTCAGCGTGGGGAAAACATCATAGGGCAAGAAGTTAGAAGAATATTGTACATTTCGGAACAACGATCTAAATTCTGTACACCGTCCAGAAAAATTTGTACATTAACATGTTACGAGCTATGCTGTATCGAAATGGGTGCGCGAACAAGAACGAAAATTCTGCGTATATTTTTTCGAATTATTCCCGTAACAATTCTATGGAATCGTTTCTCCCGTACTCCCTAGAAACGACACATCGATCTACCGGCTCTGAACCATCGAAACTAAATTTATATCTACGCTTCGTCGACGCAAAACATTATAACAAAATTAACGATCCAACTGACTGAATTGCCACCGGGAATAAAAACTTTACAAAACCATCATAGAAAAAATACAACACTATCCGAAATAATCGATCACAAAAACAAAACTCCTGTCGCAAGCTAGCGATAACGTGCAGCTACGTCCGAAGAACGAACCAAAAAACAATCGGGGAGAAATGTGTTTGAACCGCTGCAGAATCCTGCTCCGACCACACCCCCATAATACAACTAGTACGAGCAACACGAGCTAGCCCCGTGGAGCTCCGTCCATGAAAAACAAACGGAAAATGGAAAGAAAAATGTAAAACGCGTGCGAGATCCTCGGCGTCGATATCAACCCTTCCTGTGGAACACCGCGTTCTAGCACACACCAGGCATTTGGCAATATAAGGCAGTAAGTCGTTTAGGCTGTTGAAGCCTCTCACTGTACGCTAAAATAGATCCGCAGCGACGCTTGCGACGAGAAGCGTCGGTGTTCTTCGTGGTAGGTAACGATAGCTGGTCTCGAGCGGAAGCGGCGCGTTACGAGGACGTTTTCCGAACGGATTCCTGGTGTCCATGAGGTGGACGATCGAGGAGGACCCTTCAAGGTCCAGGAGATGTTTAGCGGTCAGCTCGATTAGCACGGAAATAGCTATCTCGTTCGCGATCTCTCTTTCTCTCTCGTGTTGTGTTTCGCCGTCGCAACGCGCTCGCTTCTTCAGCTTGAAAAACTGTCCTCGCTGTGGCGCGAGTCCTCTGTCATCGCTGTATCGTCAGCCTTACCGCTAATACAAAGAGAACGTACCAGTACGTTTGGCGTTTAGGCGGCGTGTACCTGAACGAGTGTACCGCAAATACACACTCTCTCCGCACCGTGTATTTCCGTGCTCGCTTTTCTCACTAGTTTTACATCGAACCACCCACTTATGCGCTAAACGGTCTCGTCTTTAATCGGAATGCTGTGCACCGGTCCTCTCTACAAGCGACGCGACACCTTACAATCGTGCGTACGTGTGTGCATATGTTTTGTTTATGCGCGCGTGTGTGTCCGTGTGTAGGTCTTTTCGATACCGGCGGCGGAGAGAATCGCGAGAAAGTGTTGTTCCGCGGAAATTTCGACGGGGAAGATCGATAGTCTCGAAAAGAAAAACCCGACGAGCACACCGGATATCGTGTTCGTTCGTTCGTTCGTTCGTCCATCTTGTTCTCGAAAGCGTTACCGCCGGCGAACACACTATTGCAAACCGGGGGCAAAAAAAATAGCAGTTTTCCGAGCGTGAACAGACACAGAGCGACCACGTTATTATTATCCACACGATGACTGTTTTATGTACTTTGCTTTTTTCTCTTTTTTGTTTAACACGATACTCTTTGTTCTTCCACGTTTTTGCTCCCCCTCTGAATTTCGTGTTTCGTTTACTGTTTTCTTTGTTACCGTTTTTATTGTGTTTGCTTTCGTTCGGATTAGATCTTTTGCTGTTTAAATGGCTACGAATAGAATCGTTATTGCTGTGGCAATGGCGGTCACGGCGAACTTGGGAGTAACTCCAGCGGAAGAAGAATATATATGGTAGTCCGTAGTGGTGCCCGTAGATTCTGAATGATAAAAATGTGACTTGTAAAAGGATCGTTGCGACTTGAAACATGGTAACGAAGAGAAAAAGGGGGCGGGGATTTTTTGGATTATCTAATGCCTAGATATGCCCATCGAGTGGCTACCCGACTGTTTCTCTAAATCGCTTTGTCTACAAGGGTCAAGGGGACTGAGGACTCTCTTAATTGTCGAATCGACGTTTACGTCGCCTCTCACTCGAACGGCATTGTTGCGAATTGCTTTAAAGCGGCTTCGGAGGGCTCAACGGGATGATGGCTTTTGAGAGGACAGGCTGGATGGGGCATCTTTCTATTGTCTTAGATCGATTGCTGGGGTCGCGAATTTCTCTTTATTCCTGAATTTCCATGGTCGCTTCTGTGGGGCTCGAGACCTTCTACAGTGTACTGTCACGAACAAAAGTATTCGCACAAATGATTTACAATTAAATTCAAAAGCGGATGATTACAGTATTCGAACCACTTGCATATGTTAACGATTTTACATTGAAGCGTCCAATGTTTAAACGAAGCACTAGCTACACCAAAGTCTTATCATTTTTGTATCAAGTATTGACGATTGAAAATTAGTTACATTTAGTAGCACCGTCAACAACATTATTTATCAAATTGCTTAAAAATGAGTTTCCCGTGCTGTGGCACTAGTAACTTTGTTGCGGTTAGTTAAAAAAATTCACGATTAAGTTATTAACACCGTGAAAGGAAGAATAGCATTGTTAGGAACAAGAAAGCATCGAAACGTATCGAGACACTTTAAACATTTCTTGAGCGAACTTACACGCAATTTGTGCTTCCACTTTAGTTCGTGACTGTAACTTGAAATATTTTTAAGACCAGTGTCGACCAATTTGAATGCAATTTTAACGATCCATGTCGACGTGAGGGTGTTATTTTGAATATGGACTGGATTTCGAACGGTGTATCTTCGAACAACAATTGGAGCATCGAATATTAGGAAAAAGGGACAAGATCAAGGATCAGGATCTGCGTAACAATGAGAAACAGGAGCCGCATGGAATTTTATTCCGCGCGCCGCGGTCGGACAATCGAAATGCCTCAATGACCCTTTTCCCTCCTCCTTGAGTGAACAAAATAGAGGCGAAGATAATTAAACGGTCTTTCTCGTCAATGTAAAAAAAAAAAAGAACCATATCAATCGGTGCGATAGCCTCGTGCACATATATGTAAATATATAATCATATTTCAAAGAGAAATTACGACTTGAAAAAGGGCACTAATACTGAGAGGTTACGGAAATGGTCCAAGAAGATGAGACAATTGGCGGATGAAATTCGAACCACCGTTTCTCCGATGAAAATTAGGTTAGACATGGCGAATGGCAACACTTACCCCTTGCGGTCTTAAACTTCGCCGTTCCCGGCTGGCTGAATCCCATCGCGTTGTGCGCCCTCAGGTCGACCTTGTAAAACGTGTCAGAGTTCAGGTTCTTCATCCAGTGCCTCGTCCTACCCTGCGACTTGATGTCCTGCCCCTGACAGGTGGTCTCCAGGACCTCCCACTCGCCGGACACGCGTCTCACTTCACAGTATTTGATCTGGTACATGTCGATCGGCTCGCCGTTGTCCGCCGGGACCAGCCACGACATCTCATACTGGTTGGCGAACGTAGACAGTTCGTAATCGGGATTCGACGTTAGTATCTTCGGCTGGTTCGGGACGGTCCTCACCGGCGTTACCTCGTGAAGAATTTTCGTGCTCCAGCTGCCAAGGCCGACCTGGTTTCGCGCGGCGAAACGGAATTCGTATGGCGTCTGCGGTCGCAGGCCCTCGATGATGTACGGAGAACCTGGAATCGACAGGTGACTCCGATCAACAAATGCTCTCTCGACTTCGTTTTCGGATGCTCTAGTCCAGTGTTATCGGATCGAGGGATTTCTGGGATAGGGGAGAATAGGGTAGTCGCTAGAGGCGCGCGACGGGAATCCGATGGTCGGAGTTCAGTTTGAAACACATTTTACATTAACTGCTTTTATTAGATTGCTTCGATCGGATGTTCGACACACACACAGTAGCAAATACCCTCTCGACTGGGAACTTTCTTTCGTTCATTTCGTAAGGAGAGATGACGGGATAAACTTTGGGAATTGTTTGAAACTTTGACCAAAGTCGTTCCATTCCTATATGTATTGCAAGTTTGAAGTAGTCTGGCTGACTCGGGTGGACAGCTACTGTTGCTACACGTATAAACGCGTTTCGAAACTGTTCAACTTTTATTTTCAACATCGTTCGATACAAGTAACAGTTTGAGCGGATTAAAAGCATTTGCTTAAATGCTCAGAGTACTAGCAGGCGCCTGGGCCAAGTCCGAAAATCTGTATTAGTCACTTACCAACGGACAACGTCTTGTTCTTCGCATCCATCCAGGTCTGCCTCTCGTCCTTGTACTGCACAACGATGGTCCTGATCGGTAGCTCGGCGTGCGTAGACGGCGGCACAAGGTCGAATCTGATGGTGGTCGCAGTGATCTCGCTCATCGTCGCCTGCTGCACTTCGCCGGGCTTGGTAGCCTCTCTGAGCTCGATGCTGTGCTCCCTCGTGCCGTGCAGATTGGAGGCGATGCACTTGTAGCTAGTGTAGTAGCGCCTGTCCATCGGAACGATCATCAGAGTGGAGAGCGGCCCGGTGCCGAGCTGTTTGATCGCGGGGTCTTTGTCGACCTTCTGGTCGCCGTAGAAGGTCCAACGGATGGTTGCGTTCGGTATGCTCTCGGCGATGCAGCTGATGTTCACGGGCCTCTGTTCCCAGGACCAGACGGTCTTGTTGGCCATCGAGGCGAACGACGGCGGAAATTCGACGGTCAGGTGACCGTTCCTGCGAGCCTCTCCACCGGAATTCTGAGCGATGCACTCGTACAACCCGTCGTTCGATCTCATCAGCTTGTCGATGGTCAGCGTGCCGACCGTCTCTCCGATTGACGCGTCCTGCACGTTCTCCAGGATGATTCTGTCATCGTCGGGCTGCGATCCCTTCACGTAAGGCTTCTCCGATGTGTGCTTCCTGAAGGTGATCTGCGGAGGTGGCCTGCCGAACGCTTTGCACTGGATCGACGCCTTCTTGTCCTCCACCTCCGTTACGTTCACGAACTCCATGATCTTTGGCTTCACGATCACGTTCACCATGACATTCGTTGTCGCCGTTCCTGCCGCGTTCGTCGCCAGACACTGATACTCTCCCGCGTCCTCCCTGTTCACGTTCGTGATCGTCAGCACCCCGTTGTTCGGGTCCACCCCGAAACGGTCCGCGTTCGACAGGTTCTGCTGCGTCAGCGATTTCACCCAGGTGTACCGTGGCGGCGGCTTGCCGTGAGCCTTGCACTCGATGTTCGCGTCCTCTCCTTCGATTATGTCCACCGGGCTCGGCAACTCCTCCACCGTCGGACGCACGTGTACCTGTCAAATGAAAACGAGGATCCCGTCTGAGAGAGCTGTCGAACTGCTGCCAGAGCCAAATGATTTACTATTTCGAATAGTATTGGAAATAAAAGAAAAAAGTAAAATGATATTTGGCCCCCTCAGGCTCTGAGGCTAAGGGTGCAGTTATAGTGGAGCGGCGAGCATCGATGATAGCGGCGCGGTGAAAACAAACCAACATTCGTGACAACATTTCGACACACACTAAAGAAAAAGTACATATGTATTTTCTTTGTTCCTCGTTACTATCCGTTTTTGTTCACCGCACAGCTCACCTCGCTGCTCCACTGTAATCGCATACTTAGGGTCTCAAATCCATTCACCACTTCTCCCCTTCTTTCCCTCTCACTATCGGCTAATTTTAGCTTACTTCAGACTAATTTTCAGTGGGACCAACTGTTTATTACGGTGGGTTCCGAACCACTTTTTGCCAACAACACGCGGCCCGTATTCAGGGGGGTCGAACAAGATCCGGTTTTTGCAGCGAGGCAATGGTCGTTGACTAGTATTGCAAATAGTAAATAGTCTACTTGTAATAAATTATTTAAAAAATTTTCATTATATAGGAAAGGATATTTTGCTTTATTATTTGAAGCGGCGTAGCGTTTTGTTCTAGGTCTCTGCGCCGAGCCTAACGGCCATAACCGCGGGTAATTGGCGTATGCAATTGTGGGTGAGAAGAGACTGCGTTAATTATGGAGATCAGCCTGACGCGCCTCGCTCGAACACAACTCGATTTTCCAAGCGAGCAATAATGTTTCGGATGCGTGTTTGCGGCCATGGTGTGAAATTGTTTGAACGGTTGCGTGATTCGGATGTTTCTAGGCGAAATCATTTGGATAGCATGTTGTTTTGAGATTCATTGTATCGCGAGATTCATGCGAGGATACGTAACATTCGTAGATGACGACTAATACTCGTCGCTTGACTCTAGCTAATTCGAATTTTTTAGAACAGATCATGTATTGTAACCAGTGTTGGGCAATAAATAAATTTATTTAAATAAATAATCATTTAAATAAAAATTTAAATAACAAGTTATTTGTTATAAGGATATTCAAATAAAAAGCAAAAATAATTATTTATTATTTGATAATAAATCAAATTAATGAATAAAGTTAATTGTTATTTACAAATACAATTTCAATTATTATTTGTATTGACAAATAATAAATTAAATTGTATTTTTTTATAGGCAGCTAGGCCCTTCGGACGGGCCCGACCACTGGCGGTATACCTGAAAAGGTTGCTATAGCAGACAAAAAACGCGCACGTGCTCATTATACATATAATATTGTATAAAAAATACAAGAAATAAGAGAACACCAAAAACTATTTATTTGATTTTCACCTCAATCCAAATAATAAATAATCTTTTATTTGCAAATAAGAATTAATAAATAGATCACTTTTGGAATTATTTAAATAAAAAGTTTAGTTATTGTTTGCAATTAACATCACACGTTTATTTATTATTTACTTATTTATTATTTAAAATAAAATTTACCCAACACTGATTGTAACAAATCATTTTGAGGTAGAAGTTTATGAATTTATGGGTTGTCGAAGCGGACCCATTTTATTCTTGTCGCTAAAGCGAAGCGGAGACAATAATTTTTGTAGCAGCTTGCTCAGACTTGGAAGAGTCGGTATAAAGACAGGCAAGTTTCCAAAGCTTACCTCAACTCGGATAGGTCGTTCCTTAAGCTCCCCCGTAGTCAACACCGAAGCCCGGCATGTGTAGATCCCGTCGTCAGATTCCTGTACGTTATTAATCTTCAACGCGTACGTGTCGATGACGTAGTGACCGTTCGTCTTAATTAATTCACCGTTGTAGAGCCAGTCCACCAAGGGCGGAGGTCTTGCCTTCACTTTGCACTGAATCGCAAAGTTGTCGCCCAGAATTGGGTATTGATTCTCGGGTGCATCGTCCCAAGTGATCGCAACTGCGAAACAGAATTTCCTATTCACATTTCTCGCCCACTTTTCCTTCTCCGGTACAATCATATCAATTTTATCGAGAATTCTAATTTTCGAAGACATGGGACAAGTTTAAAATAAGACTGTGACGTTTACAACTAATGGAACAATGTTCAGGTAATACTATTTACTCGAATTGAATCACAACCGCTAATTGTAAACGAAGCAGCCAATTTTCGAATGGAAATTAGTTACTCACCTATGGTATCGATCGTCACGGACTTGTTCAAATATATCGTGTTCGCGTAAGTGCCTTTACACGTGTATTTTCCAGCCTGTTCCTCTTGAAGGGAGTTGAAGTACAGAGACAGGCTGTTGTCCTGGTGTGATTCGGTGTACATCGGCGGTTTCGAATAGCTCTGGTACGTGCTATTGGAAACAATTGAAACGTTATTAGACTATCTGCATCGTGTACCACCACAGAAACTGATCTACATTCTATGACGATGAGTCGAGCGTCCAGATGATTTGAAGAGTATGGGGGTGGGAAACATCGTAATGATTTCGGCTCAACGTTTCGCTACTTTACCAAGCGCAATGTCCCGTGTCATCGAAACGCTCCCTCCGGAGAGATTCGCTACGTTTCTCTTGAATACTATTCAAACATTGATTTTCGAAGTAAAAATAATACGAACAGGAACTAAAACAATAACAACCGTAACGCTTTCTCTACGCTTCGAAGATTGGCGAATTTTCTCAGCAACGTACAATCGCTGTTTCTCTCGAGAATTTCTCAGAGTCGGAAACGAACGGCGATAGTTCGCAATCTATGATCTGCGAACAACCAAATATCCGCGAAGTGAAAGGCGAAAATAAAATAGCAGCTGCGAGCAAAGTTAATCGATGACCGCCGCCTATAATTTCTCACGGTTACTTTTGCTCGCGGGCCAACGGAAAGATCGTAAATCGCGCGCTAATCCGCGTTTCTTAACGCGAAACATCGAGCCGCTATTGGTGAGATATATCGTTATAGGTGTATGAACAACAGAGAGACAGAGAGATAGATAGAAACAGACAGAGGGGTCGAGGGAGTGTAAATGAACGCGTTGCAGCTTCGAATTCGGATCGATAGCGTGAGATCGCGGATCGATCGACCTTAATTCGACGTAAGTGCCCAATCGAGCCAAGGGCTGGTGTACGAATGGATCGCGAGCTACCGGGGGTACCGGGGGTAGGGCCAGCAATTTCGACGGTTTGCATTGCGCGAGGTGGGAAACTGGTGCGAGACGAGACGCGTTCGCATGAATCCGTGCAATTTACCGACGTGCCCGCGTCACAGTGTGCAAGAGAGATAAGGCGGACCAGGTGGATGCTGAATCGCGTTGTAATGAATAGTTCCCGCGGACCACGCGGATCCGAACTCGGTTGCGTCAGCAGCGATACGGTTTAATGAACCCTTTCGGGGATAGCTGGCGTAGGTGCCAGCTATGGTTTCGCCGAGAAAAAGGTAGCGGTCTCCTGGTTGCCGGTCGTCGACACGAACCGGTGCGGTGAATACATAGATCGCTGCCGCGATCGACTCTGGCGAACTTGCAGCTGTAGATGGAATTACGCGTTTTTCGTTAGTAACTCCTCAACGAAGCCGCGCAGAAGATTTTCGCATAGGAAAAAGATTAAATTGAAATGTCCTCGGGAATCCCCCCTTCAAGGAGGTACATTTTTTGGAATATCCTGTATAACATGAGCATGCTACAGCGATCAAGCTGAGCTTCTCCGCCATCTTGACCTGCAAGCTAGCCAGCAGCGTTCGCGGCCATTTAAAAAGGAATTTTCACAGAAATTCGCAGGGAATCGCGGGGCAACGTCAGCATAGGTTTGAATAGAATTGCTCCGCGTAGCAATTACCGAAGACCGAGCACGCCGGCGGGGTACAACGCGGCGGAATGGAAACTGGTGAGATGCGCCGAAGCGATAACAGTGTTAGCCCGGCCGATTATGCAATTCCCCTCGTACTTCTTTTCACTTCCGATCGGAACACGAGCCGAGCACAATTAATGAAACGGCACCCCGTGTTTCTACGCGCGTTTCGCCGCGGCGAATTTATCGGCCATTACTCGGCCGCGCGACGAGCAGACATAATTATGCAAATCGGGAACGGAGCCCCGTGTAATCGGGCAAACAGGCGATCACGACGAATCAGTTACCCGAGGTTAACGCTCGTTAGATTGTACGATCCCCGGTGGTCAAATATTTGCAGCGGGAGCTATCGGGATGGATTATTTATTAACAGGGGGTGACGTCATCGAGCAGATTAACACTGGCAAGACGCTGGTTACGAGGGGTGGGGGCAAGGGGCTGTCATAATGGGCACCACGTGAGGTCTTGCATAGCCGCTGGTTCATAATTTCGATGGTGTGTTCGGGATAGAGATGCGCTAGCTTCGTAGCCAATTCAAATGTTAACCCATTGTTGTATAGTGTCGAGCTAGACTCGCGATGTAATGCTTTTCTTTTTCTTCTAGAAAATTATTGAAAGGATTGATCTGATATATTTATTATTTTAATTAAAGACAAAAATCGTCCAGAGGAGAGAACGAGTAGAAAATTTTGCTGGTTTTTATTCGTGTTAGGTCTGTGCATACGAAAACTTCTTCCTTTCAATTCAATTATGTACTCGCAACATTTTGAGTAGCATTCGCTTAAATTATTCTCTCAAAAAAGTAGAAACTGAGAAGAGCGATGCTCTTCAGATATCACACTGTACAAGAGTTTCATCCTCAAGACGCTTGGACCTCCAGGAAGAAGATCGACGATTTATAATCAGAGACCTAGCAGGTGGATACTAAACAGTGAAACAGCCTCCTGCTTAGGCTCCTGGCCAATCGGATGTTTCGCCCAGGTAAGTAACACTTCACGTGGCTCCCCCGTAAAAGGGTACGAAAACATCAACGCGGCGAAGGAGCGGCTTAATTGCTGGAGGGCACAGTGTTTTGGTGGCGCGTCATCGAATGGCAGCTCTATAACGCGTCCGAGGATCCCTTAATGTCTGTTTCAGCCGGGCCCACCGCATCTCACGGTGGTTTTCTTGCTCGAACGGCAAAGTATACACGGGGGGGACGGGCGCGCTTAACGTTCAAATACAACGGGAAGCCAGTTTACCACGGCTGGAAGGCGGAAAACTTTCGCGAACAGCTTAATGAGCAACGCTTAGTTCGCAGAACAATCGGCCGAGCCAGCAATTAAGAGCTTCTGTACAGTCTGTAGTAGACGTAAATCAGCCACGGGGGTGTAGCGACGGTGTGGTTATGGTGGCTGGCGGCTGGGTATGCGTGTGTTTGTGTGTATGGTAGTTTGGCAGTGATAGTGGTAGTGATGGTGGTGGTGGTTGCGATGGGGTGGATGAGAAGAAAAACAGTGTTCTAAGTTGGACAGAAACTAAAGTAACTAGTGAAGGTACATCGCAAAACAGAAGGAGCTGAGAACGACGACACTACGGTTGCGTGTAAAGTCTTGAATTGAGTTTTGTATACTCGCCTTTCGATCGGTAAGACGACGAGTCTGTGTGCAAAACAAGTGACAGAAATTTCGTTAAATTAGTGGCTGGGTGGTGGTCGTGTCCTACTTGTGTGTTACATTATTGTTCGTTTACTTGTATAATGCTTCGATACCATACGGAGCGGCGAGAGCGGTCTGCACTTTGCCAGCGAGTAGAAACAGGCGCTAACTTTCTTACAGCCTGATCATCGATCAAATATCAATTTTTTATTCTATGTATCCTGCATCTTTTTAAGCTGCAATATTTTTGTGACTAACTAAATAGAGTTTCTATTATATTCTCGATTGACGCCACTTTCACAGAAGCTTAGAATGGTCAAAATTAAAATGTGGAATTTACAAGCATAAAACAGTGGACACGTTTTAAAAATTTTTTAAAATGCTGTTGTATTATTTTGAATTCGTTAAAGTAATTAAGAAAAGAAGCAAAATGACTGTGCAGCTCCTCTATGTTATAATTAATGCAGACAATTTTTATGTTCCAACATAAAAATTCGAGGCAAGTAATAACGTTACCCACGGACATGCTAAAACGCGACATTATGACATACTTTAATAAACATACTTTACTAATACTTTACTAATAATAAAATACTTTATTAATTTAAAAAATAAACCAAATTCGAGTTTCATATTGTTTGGCTATGTTTGACAGAGCCAAATGGAATTCGGATCGAATAAAATCCGACTGGAAATGACTTCTCTCAATAAAAATGCTACGCACTTATTGCAGCAGCAACTATTTGATTACGGCTCGCAGCGACACATCTATTTGCACATCAAATACATCCCTCTCCTATTTCTACTCGCGGGATTGTCAGCTCTGCCCTTTATCTCGGCTGACGTTCTGTACACGCCACACTCTCACTCCTTTTTAATTATCAGCTAAAAGCGGCATTGTTATTGTATTATTACAAAAAAAAATATTTAAAAAACGAGAGAAGGAAAGCTCAAAAGCGTGAACACCCCTTGCCTCGTATATTCTCGTCTGGCCTGACACACGTTTGTTTGCGCTGTCGCGATATTTTTGCATTCCGCTTCTCGTTTCTCGCGGGCTCGCGCGTTGCGGATCGCTTGAATAACGACCTTCAACTGTACTGTCTGCTCCTGTAAATCTAAAGGATTTAATAAATCAGCGGAGCCCTTTGTGGCCGCTGTGCCCGTGGAAACGAACCCCGTTGCAAAGCCGTGATTTTATTTGAGACTGTTGAACATGTTCTCCGGCCTTTCTATGAAGAGGAACGTTCCTGCGATGCGAATAAATAGCGATTACCGGGTCCCGAGAACCGTGTAGACTCGGAATACAAATTCGACTATTCTATCCGCGCTGTATCTTCGTCAGCGTTAACGATTTCAGCAAGGGAGTTAAGATATTCCGCGTACCTTTGAACAAGGTACGGCTTGAAAAACCGAGGTTTCGGCTTGAAAAATCGAGCGAGATTCCTCGACATAAAAGGAGCAAGAGCATCGAATTGCATTCTTTCTCTCGATTATCCTTTCACCTCGATCGTTCCGGAGCGATCGGCGGAAAAGATCGGAAAGGATCGAGCATGTGGATCGGATTAATTCACGCCAGACGAGAGTACACAACGGCCGGCAAGGGGGCCCCCGTGTGTACGGAGGGGAGGCCGCCTCCTCTCTGCGTTTTAACGATGCGTGCCCCGGTTTCGATCTACTCACTTCAGGGTCTCGATCACACGATTCTGCGGATCGAGCCATTTCATGTCGCTGATGAGCTTCGCGTCTTCGACCTTGGGCTTGCACGTCATGATGATGCTGGACCCGATTGGCTTCGTCTGCGTGTCGCCGCTTGGCAGGATCTCCAAGGAAGCATCGTCCGCGAAAGCTGCAAGCAGAAACCAGAGACGTGACCGGTTGTTACATTGACACGAAACGGATCGTTAGCGTTCCTACGCCGGAAAGGAACGGGAAGAAGCTGCCCGAAGCAGAGGAAAAAGAAAGAGAAACAACAGGCGTTCCACGATCGTTTCTTGCCTCGGCACGGACGACGCTTTAATCGGCCGAGGGTAATTGCACGTAATTCCGTAATAACGAGAGGCGATTACCTTCTCGCGTCCCTGGAAACTGTCCGCGATTTTTACAGACACCTGAAACACGTACGCTCCACCTAAGGATGCCTTTATCTCCGAGCAAAGATAGAAGTTGCAGTCGATAAAACGGAGATGCTCGACAAATATCCTAGTTTTCTGTGTTTGTAGCGAAGCTGTGAGGCTACGGTATCACTCGATTCTTAGTTTATGTGTATGCGGCGTTGATAAGGGTGTGAATGAATGTTGGATGGATCATTGCTCTGGTCGCTGATCGTAGCTCGAATATAAACCAAGTACAGTGACTCCCACTAATATTCGGACATTAAAAAGACCATGACTTTTTTAATTGTGGAATATACGATTTGAAATTTTTGGAGAAGTTAGAACAATTGGTTTGCTACACAACGTGACAAAAAGTTTTGAAAAAAACTGTAAGTTGTATTTTCCAACTTTTTTATGTGGGAGTATACGGAAAATTTAGAAAACACGTTTCGTAGATCTGTATCAATTAAACATATTCTGAAGATTACATCAAAATCGGTCGACGTTGTGATGAGCTACAAACGTTTAAAGATGGTAAAAATTGCAGTTTCTCACGATTTTCGGCCTCCAACGGCAGTAATTCTAAAGATTCTTGCATCTTTCAATGCCTGTCGTTTTTTTCCCGCATCAACCGATTTCTATGAAGCTTTCACAGTGCATATAATTGACACAGATCTACAAAACGTATTTTTTAAAATTTTAATTTCAAAAAAGTTGTAAAATGCAACTTTTAGTATTTTCTCTACAATTCCGACCAAATGCAATTTTTGAAAAAATTTCTTTTCACATCCTGTAGTAACCTAATTGCTCTAGCTTCCCAAAAAAGTTCAAATCGCATAGTCCAATATTAACAAAGTTATCGTTTCTTTGATAGCGTCCGAATATTAATGAGAGTCCCTGTACGTAGCGTGGTTCACGCCGGTGATTTCGATGCGTGCGTAATTAACGCGTCGCACTTTAATGCGTACTTGTGGAATCCACCAGGACCGGTGCCCCCCGGAGGCGCGCTAATCGAGAAAAATTACGTCTTCCGATAAGTTGAAGCCCGTCGTAAAATCGTTTTATTAATAACTGCCGGATCAGTTGTTTTCGTTTTAATAAATTATAGTATGTATGCTTTTGTCGAACAGAGTATTAAAACCGCTATATTTGGTGTTTCTGGTTTTATTTGTTAATGAAATGCTTTTATGAGAGATCGCATAGGTTTTGAATCTTTCATTTAATTCGTTAATAAAACACTTTTATGGAGTAGAGTGGTGGGAGAGACTCATTGTTTCCTGCACTTCTTATTGTTAGTTTATTTGTTCGCAAAATTTGTAGATTGGAATCTTCGGAGACTCGCTAAACTTTTACTTGAAAATACTTCAATTAAGTTTAGAATGGATGTTATATAAAATATAAAATGCTGTGGTGTTACATGGTTAATAACAGACGACGAAACTTCATAGCGAACCGTCCGTAAATTTGTTTCTACTGCCCTTCTTAAAAAGTTTGAAAAAGTTTTACCAGCTGTAGAACATCAGACTAACTTCTCTCCTGCATCTTTCCTTTTATCTCGGATCTGAAAATTTCCTTAAAAATCTGGCACGTTGTTAGATATCACGACACGTGTCAGCAATTTTTTTTTATTTTCAGCATAAGAATTCTATTAAAATTTTACGTATCGCTGCTCTCCGGGTCAAGGTGGAGAGCTGGAACTTGGCACAAGATGTTAACCTACTTCACTTCAAATCTGTCGAATAGTAGAGTTCTCGAGTCTGTCAATGGCTTAATTTAGCCCATGCTTCCTTTCGACATCCTCATTCGCTCTTCTCTATTCATTGTCAATTTTCCTAAGTAACTTCTTACAGAAAAATAGCCAACAAAAAATGCAATTCTAGTATTCCTTATTTAATTAGAAAAATTGTCAACAACGCGTGCAAGTTCGGCATTCTACATCCGATTATAGAAACGGTGAAAACGAGTGCAGGTTTCGTCACAAATGAATGAATTAGCGTGCTAGAAGATACAAGGACCGCTCGGGAAGTTGGAGAACAAAGGAGCACGGCCAGAAGCATTGGATTTCAGAGGTTGGAAACTGGTGACCGGTAACCGCGACAAGGGGTGGTTTTAGTAAGGGTTGGGGGTGCACGATTGCGGGAGCGAGTAGCTTACACGTCGCCGCGTCGCGCCGCGCTGGTAAGCTTCTTACCGAAACGAGCGTTGGCCCGGGTCGGCGGTGGCACCGTGGCCCTGAGCACGTAGATGCACAGCACGGAAATGCAGATCGACGTCTCGGCGGTGCTCATCCTTCGGGGCGTCGCGTCGCGTCGTGGCAGATGCCACGGGTGCTTTTACAACGACATACGTGCGTCAACTATGACGCCGGAATGCGGCTGGTTATGCCGGCGTGACACGCAACGAGCGTGAGCCTCGGGTGCCCCGACGCGATGCGGCGCCGCCGCGCCGGTGCACGCACAACAGGAAGCCAGAATTAAGCTAATTAATCGTGACGAGCGAAAGTACGGAATTGGCCTAACTAGGAAATGTTGCGCGAGCGTGTGCGCGACGCCCGGCCCGCTGACAATTCTGTTTCGGGACCCGGAGCGCAAATGTTTGTCAGCGATCCCGGCGCGCTCGGATCACAATTAACAATTATTAACTGCGTTGTTTCTGGTCATATGGAAATAGTGTTTAAGCGGAGACTTACTGTGCTTCAGGAGTTGCGTTCGACGATGCTGGAGGATTTTGTTTCAAATTTGTTTTTTAGGAAATTTCGGGTTAGGTCAAAGTCATGGTATTTACGATTTCTTCTCCTACGGTCACCGAACAAAAATGTAGCGATGCTACAGTACAAAATTTTGGCAGATCTCCAAAACGATACGCATTTCGTTCTACCGTGATTTTTACTCTGACCCATTTCTGTGGTAGATCACACAGATTACGGCCAGTGCCGGTATTACACGGTAAAAAACTTGTAACAGCAAAATTCCCAAACAAAAATTGCTTCGCGTCGCTCCCGATTTTATAGATTTAATTAGGTTTACGGAGGAAGTTCGCTGTAACTTCAACTTTTATGTTCTCCAGCTACCGCGGAACAGACACTCGTAAAAATCCCACAAACTCGAAGTAATTTAGTTAATTGTATAGAGAATGGCAAGTTACGGTTCATTATTTTAACAGTGTTTGTGCTCAGACGGATCGTAACGAAGTGCAATTTTCCAGGGACACTTTCATTAAATTACCGCCATAAATTAAACACGGTTAGATTTTCATTTACAGATCGTATCGGATTAAAATACATCGGCTAAAGGCAACAAGGTAAAAAGTGAAAATAATATTCGAGGACACAAAGGATTAAACTCTGATGAAACTCCAGCTTCTATCGAAATTGCAAAAAGCAAAGTTCCCTCGTTCCTGTACCCAAGTTTTAATGACGAGGAGCAAAATGTTCATGCCGGAGGCATTGTTAGGAAGCTTAAACATGATTGCACATAATAAGAAAATCAATAGATGGAGGACAAACTGTCGACGGACGTGATCCGATGGCTTTTGCGTATTTTTTTTAAACTGTAGCTTGCAGCGAGGGTTGCAAACAATCACAGGCAGCAAGTTGGTGTGACTTTTCACAGGGAGCTCAAAGGATCAATCTTCGTGACGTTTGAGCCGTTCGCAAACAAAATCAATTGACAACTTTTGCACATTTCAATCGATTTACTTTAACTTTATACATCGCTTCCCGAAACAAAAGGAAAATGTATATTTATTCTATACCTGCATTTACTTAAAAGTAAAGTACATTAACTTTAATTAGTTCGAAACCCAAGTACACGTACAATTGATAAAAAAATAAGAAACCCGTAACGTTCCAGCGGGCTAAAAACTTGCTCTTCCGATCCTTCCGGACGAAATAACGAGACAGTCCAGACTCCTCGATCAATTAAGAACTTTTCCCTGAGACGTCGCCGCGTTTCCGGAACCACGGACCAGAAATTATATGTACGTGCCGACGAATTTCGCCAGAAAATGGCCAACCCGCCGCGCCGCCACAGTAGTCTGAGAACGGCAGAAAACGGCAAAAACCCTAGGAAAGCTTTATTAGGTGGAAAATCTCGACAAAAAATGTTTGTAACCGTTCTTGATCACGAAAAATAAGAAATACATTAAAAAATAAATAATAAATTAATAATAAATAATAAATTTTACACTTAAATTAAACTGATATCAAGACGAATCCAACGACCTATAATAATATAACATTACACCTTGAAATAACGCTACAATAGTTTTGTCAATGTTCGGAACGTCAAGCGTTCCAGAAAGCGGAGCGTTCTTTGACGCGTTCTCGCCGACATTTCATGAGATAAAACCCAAAGCCGCAGGTTACCGCAGCTGAACTTTGCATTTTTTGTTTACTTAGATATCTGCAAACGTTATTTTGCCATTGGCACGTTGGCGCAGTTTTTCGCAAGAGAGATATCGTCTTTCAATCTTCATTAACGTTGCTCTTTTTCCCGTTTAATAGCATTATCTGCAAAACTACTCGAAAAAATTAAAAATAAACGTTTCTCGCGATTTACTCCGGGTCTTCATCCTTGAAGGAAGCCAGAAAAGGAAACATTATTTACATTACTATTTTTACAGGCGCATACGGTTTCTATAAACATGCGCTTGAATTTATGCTGAAAACTGGGTATGATTAGCATGGCCAACTTTATGACGTTCTACAACAAAGTGAATTTGGATTTTGAACTGATTCATCCTAGAAATGTTTGAATTTACTCTCTTACTAGTCAAAAATATAAAAAATTTGGTTTTTTAAGAAACTTGAAAATATGGGGTTTTTGCCGCTCTCAGACCACTGTGCGCCGCGTCGTCGGCTCAAGGCTGCCGCCTGTTGTTGTTCCATTAAATTAATTGCCGCATTACAATTTCAGTCGCGAAGTATATCACCGCAAAATGGCGGACGCCAGTCCCACGTTCGTCGTTCTCGTGAACACCATTGTGTTTTTTTTTCCTCGGTGTTCCAATTCGACACAGTTTCAGTTTTCGTCGCATGGCCGATTACGTCAACCGCGAATCACGTGCGAGCCAGCCGGATCGAGCTAGATGACGAAAAAATGTCGATTCCCGCTGTTACTCTCCAATTTATCAGTCTACGAGCCTGTTAACAGGTTTTTTGATCGGCCATGCCTAAAAGAAGCTCAATCATTTTTTTCCAAGTGTCCGTTTCAGTAGAAGTTAGTAGATTGTATATTGCATTTATTTTTATTATAACTCCTGTTTCTCCCCCCTGATGCAGACAATTTTTATTTCGCGTAAAAATCAGCAATCTAATTACAATCCTTATGCATTCTAATATTGTATAAATCGATCAACGATCAGTACTGTGTTATGTCACATCATCTGTCTAGATGGCTTTATCAGGGGTCACCTGATATGAAATATTAATAGACGCCAAATCTGCATGTTATCAGAAAACGAGGCAGCATCGACGCGAACCAGGCGGTGTGCGTAATTCAAAGTAGTGCTCGGGAAGAAGATTCAAACGGAAAGTCCAATTTTCGGTGGCGCGTTGTCTCCCCGTTTCGCGATAAGAAGTTCAGCAATCGGGAGGATTACGACCCCAAGAAATATCTTGTGCCGGGACAGCTTATTTGTTAAAGTCGCCCAGGAAACAACGCTCCGCCATTGCGATAAGGCTCGCGAATTCATCATTTCCGACTCGCTTAGTCAAAGGGGAGGACGCCATGGCAGGAGGGGGCGAATTAAAGATTCTACTACAGTCATTCCGAGGGGCACGCTATGCTCCCGGAGTGACTAATAAAGTTTCCTGCGGCAGACGTTCCTGGTTAAATGAACGAAACGATAATGATCGTTTGATTATTAAGGACTTTTGGACCCACACTGCTGTTCTCTCCTTTTCTTATCCTAAGACCGTTGCGCTTCAGGGTTTGTTGTATATTGCGCCCACGTGACTGGCGTCCTGTACCTTGTGTAGAAAAGTTTCGAAGATTTTGTTTTGTATATTCGCAATTACTGGATGAGAACAATTTCTGTCGTACTTTTCGGAAAATCGAATGTACCGATTTCCTTTATGGAACAAGGTTTTTTCAATAATCGCTGACCCTCGTAAAATAACCAAACTGTTCCAAGACGGTCTACAAAATGTTTAACTTAGAACAATAATATTCTTAGTACGTTATCTGGGACATATTTAGAAATTAAACAAACTATATGTGCAGCTGTCTAAGCGAGACTTATGTCAATGTTTGATGTATAAGCCTAAATCACAAATCTGTAACCAGATTTATAAATTAATTTTTTTTTTTAGAATCAAAACAGAGAGAGCATTCGCTATAGATATAATAAATCGCTCAGATGTTGTAGGGAACGTCTCGAATAAGAAGAAAACTCGTTAGTACCTGATAATAAAATGATCACGTGCCCAGCAAAACGCCGTATAATCCGAGCCCAGTCATCAAAATGAGAAAACGTCCCACGCGAAGCTCTCCCGTCGCCAACTCCCCGATCATTATAACGTTATACGAAACTCGTCCACCGGAAACCGTGGAAGAGGCCCATCATCTCTAGGGGGGTGGCTCGGAATCAATCGAGCCTGGCCAAGGATTCGCTCGAGCGTCTGCCATAATCGTTTCACAAATTCAGCCGACTCATCTGGCCCCCGGTTTACACTGGTGCGCCGCATGAGCCATTATCCATCCCTCGAAATTCGCAAATTCATCGTTTCCGGTCGCGCGCGTTCGTCGATTCGCGAGAGCGTAAGAGAGTGAAGGGGGTTCAACGAAACACATCCATTTCGGGGGGTGGGTTTTCCCGCGAAGAAATCCGGTAATTGGCCTGGGGCTTCATCAGGCTCGAGGCCCGAGACACCGAGGGTTCCTCGAAGATGACTTTCGCGGGTCCCTGCCGTCGGAAAGTCACTGGGTGGAGAAAAAAATGGGGGCGAGCAGAGTAATGGATAGAGGAAGGTGCGTTAGTGTGGCGGAGACAGAAGGAGCCGCCCTTCTAGGACATCTTATTTACGTTAGTTAGGGTTTGTTGGCACAGCTACCCGAGGGGCTATTCAATGGATCCCACCCCCGTCCCCCCCTTTTCTATTCCCCGATGCATACACATTCAAAGCCCTGCGTCCATTCCTCCAGCAGCTATTACACCCACGCACCCAACACCCCATAGAACCCCGTCTCTCTATTCCGCACACGATAGTCTCCTCGAGAAACTTGGCCGGTTACTTACCGGCCACCCGGTGTGCACACGGCGCCAGAAACAGCTTCGCAGGGAACTTCTGATAAATAGATTCGGGGGATGTTGATGTAAATTTCATAGAGCAATTTCAGAAAACGGCCAACGAAACGAAAGTTCGCTCGCGTTAAGGGTTTTATTCAGGGGAATTAAGGGGGCTGGTTTACTGGGATCCGCGAAGTTGCACGGGAACCGTAAAAGTCGCCGTGATGAAACTCGAGACTCGCAGTTTAGTGGGCCTTTAATTTTTGCTGCAGAATGTCCTCTAATTAAATAATTAATTCCTCGAACCGACAGCCACGCTGCCGGCCAAAGTTGTAAAAAGAATTTTATGCGGATGCATCGGGTAACGTTCGCCTACGCTAGCCGACGAGTTGCGAGTTTAGGCATTAATGTCTCGTGATATGCAAACACTTTGGGGTCTGTGGTCTTTTCCTGCTTGCACTGCTAATCATTTATTTACTCTTGAGCAACCTATTTAAGTGAACCGTGGTATTGTGAAACGACACGTTAAACGAATGACCAAATGTACGCAAAGCCGAGGAAACCGTTTCCATCGCTCAGACCCGAATTATTTCGCAATCGAAATCCATTCTCCTCGCAAAGTAAGAGATCGCAACACTGGGTTAATTACCTGATGTAATCACCCAGGTGCTATCGGTTGCAGGATAATCGTATCCGACAGGCGTGTCCCCTGTAAATTCTACAGTTCTATTTAGCGGGCGACAAGTTCATGGAGCGTTCGCGAATACAAATTCCGCTTCATCCGTTCTACCCGAAGCGTTTCCGCCGAGCGTCGGAACTTCCTCGGCGAGCTAATACATTATTCTATGAGATTATCGCGTGTACCTCGGGAATCGTAGATACGGTTGCGCGGAACACCTTGTATACTGGTTGGGGGTGGGTTTCGGGGGATGACAGAACCGGGTAAACTCGGCGACATGTCACTCGAGCTGGAAGAATTCGATCTGGGAGGGTCGAGAAACAGAGGGTGGGGCGCGAGGAGCAAGGGCGGAGAGAGGATTTGATCAAATTCCGATATCGAATTGGCCGGGTAAGGGTGAAAAACGAGAAGCGCCCGTGGGCCGTGGGGGCTTACGAAATTTTCGGATGTAGCTACTTGACAAACTTCTCTCCCTCCCCCACTCGGGTTTGGTATATTCCCGACGGTTCTTGTACCGCGCTACGCGACGATTGTTGGTTTTCAGGAGGGAAACGCGGCGGCGACGACGACGACGCCGTCGGAAGTTCGCGAGAAACCGGAAAACACCGGAAAATTGAACGGGCCCCGCGAAATCGCGGATCCTGACTCGCCGGGAATCTCGGAACGTCTTCCGCAGGAATCTCGCGAGCTTGTTTCCAAATACGTAGAACGCAGCTCGGTTCGAACGAAACCTTGTTCTCGCGATATTGGAAAACTTTTAATGACTGTTGGATTAAATTAACGTTTCTCGAACTACATCTTAGACTGTTTGTTCTTGGATTGGTTGGATCTTATGCAGTATTCGAGATTTCCGGACATGTTGGCAGGTTGTCCACCGTAACGATACATCCGACAAAATCAACGTAATTTAGTTAATAAGCTCAATTGCTGCTTGGTTCAAGTTCTCTTAGATGCTAGAAACATTAATGAAATTCTGGTTAAACCTCGTACCATCTTCCGCTGAAAATTAACCCACTTTCTGCACTACATACTGTACAATTTGTTGTGCTGCCTGCTGCGATACCCTGATGAAAGTTCATTTTCTGCACTGCATACTGCAAAATTTGCTGTGCCGCAGTTTGTGCTTAAAATACAAGATCGCGAATAACGCGCTGTTCAATTAAAATGTAAATAAAAAATTAATGAATATTCGCCGAGGATCTTCAGAACCGAGCAATCTTTTTGAGGGTCATACAAAGATTGAGTAAATATATTGGGACGAAAATTAGTTGTGGACGATGGAGGTAGAATTGTCACTCGCGTGTCGCAAACTTTTTAAAATATAAACTAAAGAGTTCCGAAGCTATCCGAAATGATTTATTCTCTCACCCTTATGTCAATAACCAAAATTGCTCGATAATGAGATTGAGCGGAATTCTCAGATTTCTCAATTCACAATTTCCTCGAGATCAGTTTAAAAAGTTAAAATTGAGCTGTTACGTTTAAATCGAGAGTTCAGGAGTTACGGCCGGACGTTTTGCATACGCATTCGAGATTGTGTTTGTTTTAGTAATGAAATGGCGATGGAGGAGATTCACCGAGGAATTATTTAACGTCTTCGAAGCGGTATAGTGCCCGGGCAGAAATTCGCTTCGTTTTTGATACATGTCGACCGGTGTAAAGCAGCAGGATAAATTGAAAGAGAGGCTGATGAAAAATAAAATATAGAATTTCCGGGCACGGGCGAAACGTGTTGCAAAGGCTGGTTATTGGAATTAATTGAAAAGCGCAGTGAATTCTACGAAATTTTCCAACGAGAGATCCTTTTTTGCCCAGCGAGGTTGTATTATGAAATATTACGTACCATTTTCGACACTCGGTTTTCACGTATGCTGTTTACCGTGCGCGATTTCTGTGAAAAATTCGGAGCCAGAGGGAGTGTCTAGGCTTCGGTAGATTAATTTCGGAGAAAAGTGCAAATTTGTTTTTCCCGCTGGAAAATCCACGCGGTTAAAGATATATTAAAAATTACGAATACTGAAATTTCAAAGCGAAAATATCGGATTAACATATAAAAGAAATTATAAATTAATGAATGGAAAAGATACATTTTGATCTCTATAAATTGATCGTAGACCCATTTTCTTGACAAGAAATGTCAAAATTATTTCAACTATTGAGTACGCTTGTAAAGGGTGAGGGGGCGAGAGCGAGAGAAACAGTTCAAGGGACTAATAACTCGGCAGGAATTGGTTTCAATCGGCGTGAAATGCTTAAATCCGCGACGTCCATGCGCATCACGATGCACAAGACGAATTAATCGCGGGTGTAATGAAAACAGGCAAGTGCCGAGTGACGGGAGTTAACTCTAATAGGGTTGATATCTGAAATATCGACAAACTGTCTCCCGATTATCGGAGCAATCTTGTTATCTTAACGGATCGCCATCTGCACACCGATAGGAGATTAAACGACGAATTGACAAGCTTCAAAATATCCGCCTCGCGATTCGATGAAAAGTTGTTATAAAATGCTACTTGTTCGGAAATATCAGCAATCCAACAACCTACAACTTCGCATCGACCTAGACTCTAGATCTACATCGACAAATTCCTGAAGCTTTTGTAACGAGACGTAGAAATTTTCAGAAAATCCTGCTCTATTACGACACAGAGCAATTTCAGGAAAATTTGAACGAAACCCTCTGCCACAGGTGGTGAAACATTGGCGGACGCTCCGTCGACCTTGCCCGCATTCTAGATGCTGCGGTGGTGCTCTCGGCCGCCATATTGAAATCTCAAGCAGACCGTTCGCGTAATTGGTATTAATATCAGAACACCTTTCCGTAGCCGGTGAACCGTTCACAGCGCGGCGCGGCGGATAACCGCGTGCGTGGAAAACCGTCGTGGTTGGAAGTTTCGCAGACTGGCCAACCTCGGCGAGGTCCCTTTATTACCGCACGTAATTTCGGTTTACGGAACCAGCCGCAGCGCAGGAGGAACCCCTTCGACCACTTCATTATCCGGCCGCGTTATATCGAGCTACTTAATCGCAATAGTTTGTCGACAAGATTACAACGGGAACGATCCGGCGAGCGGTGCTTCGGTTGCGCCTTAATCGGCAAACTTTCGGGAAAGCCGGCGACGAAGAACGACGTCGACGACGACGGGAATAGTCGACGTTGGTTCGACGGCAACCCTCTCTCTCCCCCGACGTCTTTTCCCGTCGATTGCAACCGATCGGTTTCGGATCCAATCTACCCTCCGCGATTTCTTTGTCCCGAATAAAAGCTGCCTCCTCGAACGTCTTCTATCTCCACAGGCTCGCCCTTTGTTCTCGATCGATTTAAATACAGCGGGGACTCGATTATCGGAAGCCCTCGGCGACCTACGAGCTTTGGGTCGCCAGGATCTCGGGGACTCTTTGCGTCGGCTTAGCCCCCGCCGGTTCTACCGCTAGGAAATGCCAGAAAAGGATTCCACGAAAATTGTCGGAGTAATAGACCATTTTGGAGACGTTGATGCGGTATGGATCGTTTTGCGTGAATATTTCTTTCTGCTATTCCTGGATATATTTTTAGTAATTTTGTGAAACTTTTTTGGCTCCACTAAATCCACGATCACCTGCGAACGAAGAAGCCACTAGGCGAAAGGACGAACGGAAGTCGATCCCGCGTGAATTGTTAGCACGTGGCTAGCTGAAGCCACCAAAAGCGAGCAATTTGGCCCCGCGAGGCTTCCGACAAACCGGCCTTTGAAGTGGTTTTAAAATAGGAAGTCCCCGTGCGTAGAACCGAAACGCCGAATACGTGATGCCCGAGTCCATAAAACGTAGACTTCGGTATTCGGTGGATTCCGGTTTAATAACTGTCACATAAAGTAAAACAGAAGCTGAAACATTATTCCTAAGGCATTATTCTCCGAATAAAATATTCTACTGAGAATTTATTCGAATAATTATTTTAGATAAACGCTTGTTAGAAACAATTCGAATAAAGCACAACCATGGTACAAATTATCTACGTTCCGAACAGAATATGTATTGCGAGTTTAACGTGTAATCTGACGGAAGCAAAACCGTCGAGGATCGTCCGGGGACGTCGCGCCGCGTCGGTAATAAGATGTAACGAAATCGTTCGGAACAATCGCGGGGGCAGCACGACTATGAATTAGTCGAAGCGAAACTATGGAAATGCGGCTTAATCGATATCCGGCGGTTTCGATGGAGCACAGAGAACACCGGCAACGGATCATATTCAAACGGAAGTGTGGCTTACAGAAGACAGTTTGGAATTTCATCCGTTGTCCGGAAACTTCGTCCGGGCTAGCGCGGGCTTAAATGTTCTCATTGTTCTGTCGTTCAAACGTTGCAATTAGTTTCCCACGTATTTACATTGGCCAAGCTACAGCCGCGGTCGAATGTTTTCAACCTGTCGTCGCTGGAACACTCCTAAAGCGTTTTATGAGCTAACGGAACGTAGATTCCGTTATCGGAGCGCATCCGATTCCGACCGGTGCCTTGCAATCTATCTTCCGGGGCGAAAAAATGCTCCCTAAAAATACTCTGCCCGCGACTTTCCCACGCCGTGTGCAAACTTCCCAAATAATCAAACATTTAAACACGATAAATTGAAATGTAAAATTGTAATTTTCAAATGGGAAACTCAGCCTCTGAGAAAATCAAATTGAATTGTCTGGCCACTGCAAGACGTTTCTACTCGCGACAATATGTATTTCGAAACCGTGGAGCACTTACTAGGTTCTCGATAAGAGATTGTTTATCGAACTGCAATTTATCCGATACCGTAATATTGTTTGTTCACCGCATAAATTTGCTAAAAGAAAATTGAAGTCAAAGAATCTCGTGTTCCGGCTGTATCAGTCTACGTTTGCGCAAGGAGGATCGATACGCGCGGCCTCAAACGATATGAAACGTTCCACGCATCGTTTTAATTTCGTTTCCGCCGATCTGTGAAAGCGTTCCACTGTTATTACATTGATTTAATACTTTTAGCTTCTATTTGCTTGCCGGAGAGAGATCCGTCTTTGCGCATCCGTATTGTTGAAACAGTCCCGTGATTCCCAATGGCTATTAAATTCAGACAAAACCGTGAAACCCGGCGTGAACCGCTCGAATCAAACGGCTCCCCTCTGTCAGCCGATCAAAGCGCGGGTGTACACAAAGGTAACAAGGAAGCCTTCTAAATCCGAGTGTACGTCGGAGCTGAAAGGCACACCGGTGCCGGAGATACCGATAAAAACTTCTCCCGACACGGCCCCTTTCCCTCTCTCTCTCTCTCTCTTCGAGATAAGCCCCTTCTAATTAAACGCTCCTCGGAGGCTTCTGCTGATTCTTTTCCACGTTGCCATTCCACCCTTCTCGGCCACGCTCTTTTTTCCTCTCGCTGATCAGAAAATCGCGTTGAACCCTCCGAGATTCAACGCGACTTTCGATTTCACTCGACGCCATTTCCCTCCTCGTTCGAATTTTTCACTTGAACCATGCCCGCCGAAAATATTTAATTGGACGCGCTCCAAAGCGTGGCTTCGTAGAAGTTCTTTCAATCTTTCTAACATTTAAAATAAAATGAAACCCACTCATTTTACCACGCTTATATTAGCTTGCCAAGTTGTTGTATGCGTCAAATATTGTAATCGAATTTTAAACCACTTCCCTTGAAACTTTAAACGTAGATCAGAATGGGATGACAATGCAATATTACAAAGCAAATTTAAAATATAAAACTGTGCATCTAGAAGAAAAAAAAATTTTATATTAACCGTCACATCTCGCCGCGCGACGCTCGGTAGTACGTCATCGCGGCCAGCGATCCCCACTCTGCGCGCCATCGCTCCCTACTCCACTACGTGTCCCCACTTCGACTCATCCCCACTCCACTGACCCATTTCGCACCGAAGGAGCTCAGTCAGTGTGGTTGTGGTGTTCCGTTCATTCAGTTCCATTTCGGACAATTTCGGACTCCGTCAAGAGACGTCTCTCGGAGTCATCCCCTCATTCTATCTCGTGTATTTCCATATCTTACTATTTCATACCAGTATTACTATATCTTGCGTTCCATTTAAAAAAGACTAAAAAGTAGAAAATAAAAAAATATATAAAAAAAAACTTTTTAAATACCACCCTTATATTGAAATGCACTAAAAAGGAGAAAATGATTTTTTTAGACATTAGTGACTATAAATAAAAGCGTGGAGCGTCCACGAAGATTACATCAATACAGTTTAGCGCTCCACACTTTTATTTATAGTCACTAATGTCTAAAAAAAATGATTTTCTCCTTTTTAGTGCATTTTAATAGAAGCGTGCTTTTTAGAAAGTTGTTTTTTTGTCACTTATACATAAATGCTTCGAAATCTGCAACTTAGTAATGTCAATTCGTATAATTGAGAAGGGATTAAGAAACGAAATTCGGATCCTCATTATTTTCTAGTCTCGCATAAATGACAATGCGAGTATGTACGTCGCGTTTGCTCGGTTGCTCGAGGTTGTTTCCTTCCCGAACGAAGATATCCAATTTTATATTCGACGAATCAGCGTCGAGCGAATTCAGATGCAGGCGAAGGGATGGCTGATCGTTTGAGGAATGCGATAGCGGGGTGTTTATGAACGTCTAGCTGCGTCCGCCAGGTTAAATTGAGAATTCCATGTAGCGCGGGGGCGGCGCAAACAAGCGTATCAGAATACACGGTGCGCATTTCTCGGTAAGCGCATTCGTAAGATATCGAAGGGGGAACTGTTTCGAACTGGTTATTAAAATACTGGCCGTCGAACACCGTGCTATTTCAGACACGGAAATCCGCTGCGGCCCGAAAATGCAATTATTCAAGTCCTATCGACATAACCCAAATCTGCTTTCAATCAATTTTCTCGAGCAATTATGAAGGCTGAAATTTTCGATTTTCTTAAAAGTAAATGCGATAATTTATAAATTGGTATGGTGTTACTGGTCAAGGTTACGAGCATCTTTAGAAGTTGCTTGATAAGTTTTTCGGGAGACCGAGGAAATCGTCCTAACATAAATCCGAAAAGGTGTGTTGCGATTACTCGGAGCATTCTCTGCGGAATACTTGACCATGAAAGCCGGTCAATTAATAACAGAGTGTGGAGCAGTTAATTGCTGCCACGCAGCCCGACGCAGATATCTGGGCTATCCATTCAGGCCGAAGGGTTGGCCGGCCGCGCCGTGTCGTATAAAAGCCGTATATCGATATGAAATAAAGTCCCGAGGTAAAACAAAAGTTTATTCGAGCAGTCCAATCCTTTACGATCGAATAAAAAAAAAGAATAAACCCCACGGGACAAACGGTCCCGGGAAATTAAGATTAATTACCGCACCTGCCCTCGCGATACCGGGCGGAAATAGGAAATTTCGACGGCTCGTATTTCAACATAAAATTGACCGAAACGACGAGTTAAACTACCCCCGGTTTCGTTCGCGCTACATCGTACTTCAATTTCGTTGGAACCCCGAACATATTCCAGAAAATCATTCGTTTCTACGAAACAACCTCCAATGAAAATTTTATACACACCCGTATCAATGTTACCACAGGATCTAAGAAACAGCACGGACCGGAGAGTTACTGTACAACATGCAGCACTCAAAATTTAAAAAAAAACCGACCATATTAATGCTGTGCGAACATCGAATACTATGTTCACAGCAAGCAGCTCGCCGGAGAAATGATATTCTCGTCTCGGTGATTGCGGGAATCCATTTTTCACACCGGATAACAAATATGCAGATTAATTTGAATATTGCCGGTAAAGCACGCAGAATATTTTTCGATACGCATCGATTTGTAATTCCGCGAGGTGGGCTTAATCATTCGAAGCGCAGCTGCGCTCGGAAAGTATATTTCGTTCCACATGTTCTACGGTGACCGCGGGAGAGCTACGCCTCCCGAACTTCGTCTAACCCGTTTTTCTCCGCGAGAGTAATACGGTTGCAAATCAAGGCAGTAATTTCAACGGAGCCTGGCGCGCTTTCAGCCGTACGTAATCCTCTGTATTATTTCGCTGACAAAGTTTTCGGGATCCCGCGTGCATGTATTTCCGCGGAGCAACGACAACCGCGGACGCAAACGGCGCAAGCCGATTGCCAATTTCAGCAAAACATATTTTTCTCCCGCTCGGTTTCCACCGTGCCCCCTCTAACGCCCTCCGACCCCCTCGGAATATGTCTCACGGGAAGGATCCATTATATGTATATATACAGCGAAAAAAGCACGCCGCGCCAAATATAATGGCCCGGTCCGTTGGGACGTGTCATCGAACACAAATCCGAAAATGGATCCCGCGAAATCCCGCGTGTGATTATTTTATTCCTCTTTCTCACCCACGGAACAACAAAAATATGGTGGACGGTTCGCTGGAAGCTCGCGCGGATTCGGGCACTCGCAAAAAAAAATCGTGATACAACGGCGCGGCGCGCGTCCAAGTGCATTTATTCTTCCGACGTGTAAAAACCGGATTTTCTATTTGCGTACGAACGTGAGGGTTCGCCAGTTGCAGGTAGACGAACGAAAATTGAACCTCAATTGTTTGCTACAACTGTTGGCCACCGAACAAAAAGGTCGGGCGTAGAAAGGATGAAATCAGTCTTTTGAAAATTAACTTTCTTCGTACCACAATAGCATGAAACGAAATCTGAAACGGTTGAAGAAGCAATCTCTGCGATAAGCTGTAACTCTAATGTAATTGTAATGATTAAATTAGAGTAATTTTCTGTCAATGGTTTTCTTCGCTTTGGCGAAACTTTCCAGCCGACGAGCTTGAAAAAGAAGACGATCGTCGAACGACTGCACCTAAAGAGGACATCCGCGAATCGTTTCTAGAAAGATCGAAAAAAATGGTGGCTATCGTGCCAGTATAAATGCGTTTAGACGACGGATTTTTCTGCGGCTGAACTGTTTCGACAGGGAGATCGATAAACACGCGTGCCTCCCCTCGCGTGCGGCGCAGGGGGACGCCGATGTTGAAAAGAAGCCACGATAACCGTGGCCCTAACTTCTTCTAAGGCACTAACACGCAATTACGGTCGAGAGCGAGAAATCCTTGAAAAGAAAAACGCCGTGGCGCAAGATCATCCCGACTCCTTTTTGCTCTCCTCTTTTACTCGGTTTTGCTCTCTCTCTCTTTCTCTCGTTCTGTTCTCTCTTTGGCCAACACACCCTCGATGACGAATCGACGTGGACCGCGCAATCGTGTACGCCTCTGCGTCCCTAAAAGGCGGCGCCCTCAAAGCGGCAAGACTCGTTAAAGGCGAATCTGGCCGGTTTTTTCCAACCGCGCCACTCGTTACACCGTTTGCACGTGCTCCGCGTGTGTTCACGTGCGCGAGGACTGGGGCGGATTCTGGACCCCTGTTCAGGGAAACTGCTCAGACCCTGTTCAATACAGGGTTCATTATCATTGCACCCTTTGTGTAGTGCAGCTCTATTTTTTTATTGGAATTTTATTCAAACTTTTATTCTTCTACGTCGACCAGAGACATCTTTCACACTGCCCGCGTCATTGAAATCTGTTTTCTGATATTCTATAATTGGTGCCTAAAACGTTTAACTTCTTTAGAACGCCATATCTCAGCACAGAATAATATTTTGGATTTGGGAGTTTCAAAGATATTCCCATGAAAAAGATATTTGTCGATATGTATATGAAGCTTGAAAAATTGACTTTTGGACACAAAAAGCGGGTTTCCAGACCACTGTGCTTGGACCGGTACTCCCGACGAATGCATAAAGTATCTCGTTTAGCAGGGTCGGGGAGTAAAAACGTGCTCTTTGAAGTGGTCCGCCGGTTCCGGCAGGTCGCCAGCAAAAATGTCGATGAATGAGCTGCGGCGGAGGATGATCTCTCTGGCTGTAACAGATCCACGCCTTGCCGTGCAGCTTGGTATCACGGACTATGACGTTCCTCAGTCCTCTCCAAGTAGAGCGAGTCGCGATTGACGCAAGAGAGGATAGAAGAGATACTCCTCTCCTCGTGTCTGAGGTGACCCGGTACCCGTCGCGTCTCCAGACACACAGCTCGACAATAAATCCTGATAACACGACGATATAGAGAGAAAGAGAGAGCAAGAGAGAGAGAGCGAGGTTAGGCTCGCGGTTGCTTGCTCGGAGGAGAGCATTATCGAGGCTGGTAGAAAATTGCGGCTAAGGCATCGTGATAAAGTGCCGCGATAAAAGTCGCCGGGAACGCCGATAGACGCGTGCACTCGCAAAACTCCGCAGATCGTCGGTCTGCAAGCTACTTCACCGACTATCCCTCCTCGGTCTTCCTCCTCTTCTCTCTTACCCATCCCCATGTGCCATCCTATGGGATTTCATTCCGAGCCAGCCGAGATAAGGCTTCCCCGGAAGAGTCTTTATGGTATCCCATTGATCCGAATCCGTTCTACCCGTGTACTTTATTGTGTATCGCAACCGGAAGCTCCGGGCCCGGGTTTCCCCGTTGGGAACCGAATTTTTCCACTAAATTTTGACTCGACGCCGAACTAGCCGCTGTCTTGTTTTCGCGGGATTATCAGCCTCTTTAGTTTTATGCAGTTGTTGCAAAATTTCGTGCTACATACCAATTTAACCTGTCGTTAAGTGTGACCAATACTTCAAACATCCAAAGTTCATTGTGAAATTCGTCTTTAATTGGATTTGTAAAACAATTCCAAGGAAGTCTGCCAAAAGTAATTTTAGGTATGCATGGATTAACATAAAAAGTTCTCAGTCAATATAATCGAACGCGATACGAAGAAACGACAGAATTCCTTCGTCGCAACGTCGGCCACAATGGTGAAAAAAGGAATGGCGAGAACAATCGGCCGTGGAATTCCCTGGAGAAGTTTCCACGCAGGTCCTGACAACGTAATAAGCGAGCAAACTGAATAATCTGTTTCCTTTTCTCCCCTTTTTTATTCACGAGTGCCGCGTTTTCGCGATACTCCGTGCTCAAGGCGGTTCTCTTTCTCTCTTTCTCTTTTTATCTTCGAAGGAAGGAATTCCTTCAATCCCGCACATTCGCATCCGCCGCGTCGGCCGCGTCACACGCCAGTCCCTTTTCCCTTCAGAAAAATACGTATAATTTGTAAACGGTCTGCGTCTGGAAAATGGAATATAGAACGGGGTCGGACTGAAGTATTGCGACATACCTGGCCAGAATGCTTGGAATTCTTATCTCCACGCGTTTCGCGGAAAATATCGAACATTCTCAGACGGTGAACATCGTTTTTAACGCCCGGCACTCGATGGAACGAGAGAAATGGATTACGGTCTGGAATTCTCCAGCATCTCGCTCGCCTTTCTCTCCGGGGAAATTGTTCCGCATTAGCCGGACGAGTTCTGTTTACGTTCCGTTCACTTTGCACCCGATATAAAACTCGTTCGCGGAAACGCGCTCAGAACAGATTTTCAATTTTTCTGCGATAACAGAGCACATTCTGCGACCTGAGAAATATACTCCTTCTAGAAAGACCGATGGAATGATCACGGTAACGTTCGAAAGTTTACGCGACGTATTTTTCCGACGTTTGTCAGACCCCATCGTTGTTCTATTAAATTAATTTTGAGAAAATTCCAAGTTCCACAAGCTTATCGCTGATAAACGTGAAAAGAGATAACACGTTCGTCACTAGCGTCACATATTTTGTATCTCGCGTAAATCAATACTATTTTGAACATGTTAATTAAAATCATGACGCGTAGTATTAAAAGAACTTCTGACGGGTCTGTCGAAATTATCTTCATTCGTGTTTCATACGCGATTATATTGAATTTAATAGAATGTGACGTCTATGAAGGCTGTTTCCGAATCACACGCAGCCGGCGCGGCGGCCGCGTTAATCATTGAAATTCAGAGATGGCCTTCCATTCCGGTTATCATCTAGTTTATTAACGTTCGCAACTCCTCTTCGGTAGATTTTCGCATATTTCCCGTATCCAGTTACCGCAGAATGTTTACTTTCTCCCTAATTGTGTTCTCTAATTTCACGCGAAATGAAATGAAAATTGGTGAAGCGTTGTGCCCGAGGATTTTTCCGATGGAAGCGTACGAGGGTTAAGAGAAGAATGTTGGAGGACAATAACGGGGTGGCGCGGCGGCTCGCTATAAAAAGTAACTCCATTTCCCAGAATAATAGATCAGAGGGTGTCATCAACTCTATTCAAAACCGTGACCCGTTCATGAAACCTGAAAGAGCCTTTCGAAATTCAGTAAAAACCAAAAATTAATTTCGTACACCGGAAAAACGGTAAAACGTCTTCAGCGTTCCTCTTGGTCCAATTGTACTCTCTGTTCAAATGACTAATGAAAGGACTGGAAGTGGAAGGTAATCCTGTTTCCTGGGATAATAGATCGTGTGGTCGGCTCTATTCAAAGAAAAGATTTAGAACCGTCGATTAAGCGCGACTGCAAGCGATGAGGAAATGATCTCTTAGGGAGAGTAAAAATGCATTATCACCGGGGGATCTCTGGTGTGGAGAGATACGCGGGGACGTTCGTTTGTCTTCTAAATATTTGATCTCCCTACCTCCGGCGTACTATCGCATAGAAATTTAATACGCTCGGCAGGATAGAAGCGCGAATCGACTACATATTTGCTTCTTCTTTACCGCGATGGAAACGGATCGAGCAGTAATGGAAAAGTCGTTCAAGGCCCCAGAGTCCCGTTCACTCAGATTCCGAACGCACTCCCGCGAGTCTTTAACGCGTCGGACCTTTCATTGCGTGAATTATACACGAGCCTTGGAGATACGCAGAAACCGGCCTGCGTTACGCACGATCATTCGGTTCTTAACTCTCGTGAATTTTAGATGATCGCGTGCACGCCCTCGCAATGCTATTTAATAGCATTGCAACTCCCTGGCCTCGAAATTGCGTTTCAGCTGCTTTGCTGCCAAAGCGTTGCTAGTTCCATCGTTTAAAATCAATTCGTAGTTAATTTGCTGACGTTTCTCGACTAAAAAATTGTTATATGTGCATTGACCCAAGACAGTGATTTTCCGCTTAAAACCTTCTTTCTTTAATAATTTAATTAGGTTCAGTGTAGTCTTGAATTCTTCTAGTCTTTCCACCGTTTTAAAATCTGCAATTTAATCATGAACTACAATGAAAACAGAAAATTCGTACTATGAAATACGCAGCCCCACATCGGACAAATAAAACGTATAGAACCCAGCTCGATCGGATAAAAGCTTGACGAATAAACTGCATAATCCCCGGTCCTCCATTTTCCGTATCTCCGACTCGGACTCGAAATCCCCGAACGAAAACGGCAGTCGATTTCCCGTCGCTGTAAACTTGCCCGCTAGAGAATCGGGCCAAGGAAGGCCGTAGATAAAGAGGACAGTAACTCTGCCCAAACAAGACAGTAGATAGTTGACTCGCAATTGAAAATTTACTGGGAAGTCGCCGAAAAAGTATCCCAATTTTCGATTGATCTAGTAAACAAAGACGCAATGTTATTACAAGACTGCGAATGTTTATGCATTTGTGGCTTCTGTAAATTTTCAAAAAACGGTAGAATATAAAATTCCACAGAATTTAGTACGATTTTTATTTATTTCAGAGTTCCGCGCGCACGACGTCTACTACCACTGGAAATAACATTTTACATGATTCCACTTTCTCTTAAGATTTGCCTACAAAAAAATATATAAAAAAAACTTTTCAAAATCTACGCTTATATTAAAACGCACTAAAAAGGAGAAAATAATTTTTTTCCTGGTTGTCTCAAAAATTTAATATAAATTTAAATAAAATCCTGACATTAGTGACTATAAAAATAAAAGCGTGGAGCGCCCACGAAGATTACGTCAATATAGTTTAGCACTCCACGCTTTTATTTTTATAGTCACTAATGTCATGATTTTATTTAAATTTATATTAAATTTTTGGGAGAAGCAGGAAAAAATTATTTTCTCCTTTTTAGTGCATTTTAATATAAGCGTGGATTTTAAAAAGTTTTTTTTATGTATTTCTTCATTTTCTACTTTTTAGTCATTTTTAAATGGAACGCAAGATATAGTAATACTGGTATGAAATAGTAAGATATAGAAACGCAAGATATGGAAATATGTTATACATAGAATGAGGGGATCCGAAATTGTCCGAAGTGGAACTGAATGAATGGAACAACACACTGACTAAGCTCCTTCGGTGCGAAATGGGTCAGAGGAGTGGGGATAAGTCGGAGTGGGAACGCGTAGTGGAGTAGGGAGCGCTAACGCGCGGAGTGGGGATCGTTGAACGCGATGACGTACTACCGAGCGTCGCGCGACGAGATATGACGGTTAATATTTAAATATCTTTTTCTCCTGAACACAGAGTTTTTTAAAAATTTCAGTTCTGAGCCATGTTTAAAGTTTCAAGTCTCTAGCTCATCGGGAAGTGGTTTAAAATTCGATTACAAGATTTGGCGCATACAACAACGACACGGCAAGCTACTATAAGCATGGTAAAAATTGAAAATTGTATAAACATCCGCAGTTTAGTTATTACTGTACATGAATAAACATTTTATTTCCAGGCGGCCTCCACTATCATAAAACGTAAAGAAAAAGGAGTAAACAAGTTTCCGTTGAACCTCTTCTCGCACTTACCCCCGCGGGGTTAACGACCTGTCGCGCGGATAAATACGAGACCGGAATTTAGGAAAAATTAGCGGATGGGTTATTGGCGCGATAAATTTCACGGAAGCAGAAGGGAGTATCTACGCAACGACGTTCGGCTGGGTTGGTCCTGAGGATGCTGGCTGCGGAAACGGCGTCCCACAGGACCTCGGAGGATCCTGCCGGGTGTGTCCTTGCCGTTAGGTCCCCCGTAGTCGCTCGAGTTACGACTTATTGCCGTGAAATGCCGACTAGGAGGGAAGCTAGCGCAGAACGTCGCCCTGGAAAATTGATGGAAGCCGGCTGGGCTTGTACAGTCGTCGCGTATCTCGGCAAGCTGCCGGTAGACAGGCTCGTGAATTACGGGAAAATAGCTTTTAGTTGAGGCGCACGAGCGGGCGCGCAGCGTCACCAGGTGCGCGGGCCCTTTATATAGACGAACCCTTTTACTGAAATTGCCGGGTACAGTCCTAAAGCCCAACTGCGTACGACTGTCCCGCCCTTCGGTAAGCAGGTGTCGCGAAATTTTTCCGAGAAAATCGCTTTACCGCCCTTCTGATCCTCTATCCGCAACGCGGACCACCGGCCGCCATGGCTGCCATCAACGACGCGACGGCTTTTCTCCGCACGGCCCGGACCTAAATTGGATTAAATATCGATTCCGAATACGCGTCGCCCAAACCGGACACGGTATTTTTGCGCGAATCGACTCGGCTATTGCCACCGCCATCGGATGCTCCAACCACGTTTAATTATAATAAATAGACGGATTGTATAATTACATAGCGACGCGAATCCACCGCGACGTGGCTAACGAAGACCGACGTTTCCCTTTTACTTCATTCATTTTGCCTGGAGTAGCTAGACGCGGTTATTATTACCGGATTTTATGCATTTGTGACGTACATAATCTATAAGAACAGATAAACAGTAGAGACATAAAAGAGTTCAATGACACCGGCGTGGCGTACTATTTTCCACTGACTAAAATGAGTAAGAAAAGAAATAAATGTTAACGTTGTACCTTAAAATTAAGGCAGACAATTCCTATTTAAAAGAAAAAAGTGGTTTTCTTATTCACTGGCAATTCAATGTTGCCCGTGCGTCCCGACGATTATGACAGTTTTCTGGACCAATTGCGAGACAGCGTTCGGCAGCGCGCGTGTAAAGGATCGGTCGCGCGTTTTTCAAGCTCGTTTCGCCCGAGTAGTATCGATTGTGGGCGAACAGTTTGCGGCCGCTGGCTAAAACTGTTTGCGGTCGAGCGAATCAAGCGATGGACTCCGCGAGCCGATACGATGCCGCACTTGCGGCGCCGGATGGAATTGGTACGGTTTTGTGGTCTCGGAGATTTTGAACACACTTTGGCCCCCGTGGTGGAATTAGGGCTACCAGAAAACAACGACGTAAAACCGGTCGTTTGACCGGCGATAGTAGATTTAGCATTAAAAAATGCTTTACAATTACTTAGGATATCAATTTTGTACTGAACACTTGTTTAATTTTTGCGTATCCAAGAAGTAATCGAAGAAAGATCTCTGAACCGCGTGATTCCAGCCGCAAAGTGTGATCCGCGGATAAAATCGATGCGCAAAACCGGCCGCAACCGCACCCACAGTATTTCACACTCGCCCCCCCATTGTTTCAGTCTAACTCCTATTCGCTTTCGCAATTTCCACTCGGCGGAGCGACGAATTACCAGACACTTGTTCTTCATTTCATCGCAGCCGGCGTTTGAAAATGGTCCGGTGCCTTTGAAACGGGACCCCGTGTCACGCGACCGGAAGGAGGGTTGGTTCTGCGAGAGTGGAGAGGAACCTAAAGAGAGAAAGAAGCTGCGTGTATAAAGCAGTCGCGAATCCTTTCTGTTTCCTCCTCGTTGTTGATATCGCGCGTCGCGTCGGCCGCCCATTATCAGTGTTTTCTTTGGGATTCGCGCGCGGCGCTTGCGAAAAATGATCCTTTTTTTTCTGCGCGCGAGATTCCGAACGAACTTCTCTTTCTTCGAGTATAATGCCGCAAGCAGATAGCATTGAGAACCGACGCAGCTGATATCGAACACGAGCCGCCACGCCGCGGCTCGGCTATGGCTATCTTTTTGCCCGCGTTCAACCCTGGGCTGAACTCTCAAAGCTCGAACGTTATCCGCGCGGTTCGCGGATGAAAAGCGGAACAGAGCAGAGTGGATGATTGATGCATCGTGCGAGCGCTGACGCGGACTCATTTCCCCGAGAACGCCCTCTGCCGTGGAAATTTGTAAATTTCGAGTCGACCCGCGAGAAATATGGTCCGCTAAGTCCGCTTCTTTGTCGTTGAACGGCGCGCGTTTTTCGGAAGCTCTCGGCTCTCCGAGAGGCTTGAAAGCTGTCGCGCGAATTTCTTTAGATTTGTTTAGAAAATTTGAAATCCGGTTACAATCTGTATATCCTCACAAGGAAGAATATTAGCACGTAAACTAATTATAAATTCCAACCAAAGTAAATTTGTCCATAAAATTTCATATTAATCCAGCTTCTGGTTCGCTTAGGCTCCCGACGAAATTTGTTCAAAGATCACAGACCCCACGAACTTGATTAAAATTTAATACGTTTCATAGTGTATTTACCTGTCTCGTTATCGTCTAAATTTGCATAAATCCCGGCGATCTAGCCATTAGCATCGGTTTAATATTAATTTGCACGGCGGTCGCGATCGATAAACAGATCTGGTTGAGGATGCAACGATCTTCGGGACCTCTGTGAAATCGCGGGTACACAAGAAATTATTCTATCATCGAGACCGATTCCGAAAGCGGAGACCCCGCGACATTCATTATTCAACGAGACTCGCGCGGGCGCGGCGCGGCACTTTACATCGCGGGGAAAGAAAGAACGAAAAAATGAAAAAGGAAAACGGGTACGACGAAGCGTAGGTGGCGGTCGATCCAAAGGGCTGAAACAATGCTATGGCTCGGTTCTCGTTTTTCGTTTTCGGTGTCTCGAGGGAATCCGGCCGTGCGGCGCTCGTTTACGATTCAGACTTTAATTAGAGCCTCTCTCTCTCTCTCTATACTCTTTGTCTCTTAATTCCGCTGTGTCGCCGGCGCCGAAGCAAAACCGTTCCGCGTTCTCTTCTTCTCTCTCTCTCTCCGTCTAGCTCTGTATCTCTGTTGCTCGCGGTTCTTTGGCTCTCCCAGCGCGGCGCGTCCGCGTTAAATGAAGATTAAATTTCGGCCGGTGGCGACGCGCGGAAATCACCGCTCGCGAATCTAATTTGCCAGCGGCTCGCGAAAACACGCGGATCCCGTTCGGGGAGGAATTTTCGCGGGACTCGTGCGAAAATCGGCCGGTTCGACGCGCTCTACAAGAAGAGAGGGGGAGACAGAGACCGGAGAGCGGAGAGCGATCAGTGAGAACGAGGAAGTCGTTGCGCAGCCCTCGTTTCAAGCCGCATCCGGACTAATAAAGTTCGTTAACCCTGTTCGCAGTTCGAAGCGTTAATGAACGATCCTCCGTGGACTCCAGGAACCGTCCCTACGAGACTAATGTTTTTCTAATGATCCCAATTACCGGGAAATTACTGACCCGCGGAATTCTTCGCTGGTTCGACGGAGAATGTTTTTAACGACAGATCCGGCCACCGGAAAATTCTTCCGACTGAAAATTAGAGGTCTTTCTTCGAAGAGAGCGTGTTAAGAAATTGGTAGAATTTTATACAAATTTTTGTGGATGTGTCTTGAAGTGTGGATTACCGAAACAATTATTTAGATTTTATAATAATGAGATCAGAAAATTGTTTCTGGTAAACACCCAATAATCACTTCCACCACTAATTCAAAGAAAATTTAATTACCAATATATGTATAGTTGTTTCCCCGAAAAAAACGTGTTAAATACACACGACAACGTGGCTAATTGTTCCCTAACAATCTCCGCCTGCGCCGGGAGCCGATCGACCACTCCCAAACAATCCATTTATTTGGCAATCAGTTTAATGCACTCGCAACATTCCGCGATTAACAATTACCGTCCGGTCCGCGCAAACATCGATTCTTCGTGTGCGGGCGCTCGTGTGTGCACACAGGCATGTCACAGGCACAGGTTCTCTTCCTCTCTCTCTCTTCGATGGAGAGAGAGAGAGAGAGAGAGAGAGAGAACGGGACCATTCGGTAGGTGGTATTTTTCACTGTTTGTTCGTCGAAACAAAATTGCATCGGCTGGTTCGATCGCGGAGTAGATCCATTAACGAATGGTCGTTCGCTATGTTGGTCGGTGGATCAAAAAGAAAAAAGTAATAGACAGGGGTGGAGACCGAGGGCGGGAAAAAGGGGTAGCGAGAGACAGAGGAAAAGAGAAAGGGGGAAGAGACGGATGCGGTAGACTCTTGTATAATGCGATTAAAATACACGGTAGAAAGATTGTGTGTACGTAGAGTATACGTCACATTTCGATAATTTCAAGAAGTTTCAAAAAGAAATGGAACGTGGAGGGTTAGGTAATACATACCTCGATCGTGTTACATATACTACGAACAGTCTACAAACAGGAACAGAGGCGAAGAGAGAGAGAGAGAGAGAGAGAGAGAGAGAGAGAGAGAGATCGAAAGGGTGGGGGAAATAAGAGTCTGGCGAGCGGTAGAAAGCAGAATCCGCGGCGAATTAATTTTGCGTATTGGTGGATCGAGGCCGAGTCGGCGCTGTTCCGCGATCGTGTTCCGATGATCCAAGCTCGCGACGCAACGGGGGGAAGAGGATAAAACTGCCGCTCCGGGCATTAAATAAGCCCGGGGCTGGTCAGAGGTAACGGACTATTGGATCTCGCGCTCGTTTTATATCCCTCCGATATCATTGAAGCCGGCCTTCCTCTCCCTTTGACTCGCTCTATCGGCTGGTCTCGTATCTTCCGGAGCCCGGGTGTATCCAGGTAATGGCTCCGGCCGGGGATTAATGAGATCAGAAAGAATTTCGAAACGAAGGAACCCCGGCAAGCAGCAGCGCGCAAGCTCTCTCTCTCTTCTCGGTCCCCGTAAAACCCGGGGAGTATTTTATTTCGGAGCCATTAAGCGATTCGCGATAATTACAGCTCGCCTCGCCTTGCTCCGCTTCGCGCCCGGTTTCCGGCTCCTCGCGGTTCTCAGCCACGACAATAGCCGGTTAAACGGACGGCCGGCTACGAGGCCCTTTGTTCCGCGATTAGATCGCGGAAGGCTGAGCTTATACGCCTACGAGTGTCTGCTTTGTGTTGACGCGTTCGCACTCGTGCTGTTCGATGCGCCGGGGTTTAACTTTTGTTTTCGACACGCCGCGCTGCGACGCGTCGCTTTCGCTGCGGCTTTCGAGGTGGGGAGCGTAAGATTTTCGGTGAGCGAGAGGATCCCGGGAAATTTGATTTGGTCGCCATTTTAATTCGCTGCGAGCACCCCTATATTTCTAGGTCTGAATTCTTTGTACTGTCGGTAAAATATTGGGACACAACTGCAATACATCTAAGGATTCTTACATCTTTCAATGCCTGTCATTTTTTCCCGCATCAATCGATTTCGAGGAAACTTGCACAGTGCATATAATTGACACAGATCTACAAAATGTACTTTTTAAATTTTCAATGTAGGCCCACATAAAAAGGTCGAAAACGCAACTTTTAGTATTTTTTCTACAATTCCGATCTATTGTAATTTTTGAAAAAATTTCTTTTCACATCTTGTAGTCAACTAATTGCTCTTGCTTTTCAAAAAAGTTCAAATCGCTTGGTCCAATATTAAAAAAGATATCGTCTATTTAAGAGTGTCCCAATATTTTGTGACCGACTGTTACATAGGGGATTGTTTTAATGTCTGGCTTCACTGTTTTCACTACACGTTTAACTGCAAAGTCTGTGAATCGACGTCAGCTGTAATTATCGACTATACTTCGAAGATGTTCGAATTCATTAATCAGTTCTGAAAAGCACCACATTTAATAAGCTCCGACAGAGACAAAGCGCCTTACTGTAATGAATACTTGGACGAATTATTAACTAGCAAAGTTCTGTAAAGATGTTGAAATTTAGTTGTTTACCGGTGTTATTATATTTCACGGAGACTCGTAGTTAGATAGTTACAAATTGGCGGAATATTACCTGTTAATCGAATTTGTGGCAGCCTCTCCAATAACCGATTATGAGTTTCCTATGAACGGCCGTTCGAAAAGCACCGACGCTGACAAAAACTATCGGATATACTATTAATGAGCAATGTCTGTAGCGCAGGTGCACCCTATCCCCGGCTATCGACGTTTCTCCGTAGCTGCCGGTGAATTACCAACTTAATTACGCACGCATTAAATTAATTACCGAACAAATATGGCTGAACAGCTACCTGTTCGCCGGCAAAACTGTCCCCCACCCCACACTGTACCACTTCGTCTTTATTTTCCGATCGAAACGTTGCGATTCGAGAGGTATGTACAAATTAAAATGTCCTGGTTGCAGCGTTTCTAATTATCGTTACCTTGCCCGCACCACTATCGCCGCCGCCACTCATTAATTACAAATTAATCGTAAACACAATACACACGTCGTCTCCGAACGTCGAATCTTGCCGGCTGTTTTTCTCTGTTTTCAATTCGCAGCGGTTTCCATCGAAACACGATTTTCGGTTTCGTTATTTTACGAAATGCGGATTCTGTGATTTTTCGATTTACAGCGTTTTGCTCGGAATAATTCCGATCATTAGTATTCAATGAGAGCTTTGGATAAACTCGCACAGATTTCCATCGAAATTAAAATTTTTTCCTGGTATTGTACTTTGTACGAATAGTAGAAATTCGGTTTTTTGCAGCGTATTGTATTGTTCCTTCGAAATAATGCCGAGGTGTTGCGTAAAATCGTTAATAATAGTCATGTAAAAAAACAAGGCAGTCCGTCAAACCGGCAGATAAATTCGCAGCTTTCCATCGAAACACGATTACGATTTCTTTCCTCTTATTTTACGAAAAGTAGATTCTGCAGTTTCTGGGAACGCAGCGTTTTATTCGAGGTAATGTCGAACAGACATAACTACTTAATGAGATCCCCGTTGATTAACCAGTCACGTAAAAAACAAGGCATATTGACGGTACCGTAGTTCGAAAACACATCGATCAAGCCGTGCGTTGGTCTGTTCCGTTAAACAAATTTGATCGCGTAACGGCTTGCAATTGAATTCATTAAAAATGGAAATCCGCCGGAGTGAGACCGAACTTTCGATCGACGCGGCGTAGAATTTTAATCGGGTTTCAGTAAACAACCGCGGTTTCGCAAAGTAGAAAGTAATTTAGACAGCAAACGATGAATGCAAAATCGTTAACGTTCCGAAGCAAAATATCTATACTCTATGTATAGAATTTGTCTTTCATAATATCCAGCGAGCCAGCCCACTCCACCGTATAATTCACCGTTACCCATCCACATTTAATAATGTACTCGACTCTCCGTTCGATTCCTGTCTGTCCTCTCCCATACTGAATAACACACTCCGCTCTTCATTAGATCCCACTTCGACTCTGCCACGCTCGATATAATGTACCCCAATATTTTCCGGACCCAACCGTACAGTCAAATATATTCCGCAGCTAACGTTCTATTCATCTGCTTTCAATATTTGACCTTGCGCGACCTTGATGAACACCCTGATAAAAATACACAACGTTCTATTTGAAAGAATTGAAAGTCACCTTCGTTTCTAGAAATATGATGCAGATAAAAAAGAAATTATACATATTACATACATATACAGGGTGAGTCACCTAACGTTGCCACCTCAAATATCTTTGTTGTCTTTAAAGATACGTGAAATGTCTGAAGGACAAAGTTGAATGGTAAAATGGTAAAATCATACGATACCAAAAAATGTTTGTTTTTATGTAACTTTTTTTTATAGATATGAAGATCACCTTCATTTTTTTAACTGGAATGTCCTATTTTTTATACCATAGATCAATAGAGTATCAAATTCTGAGTATAAAAGTGTTGACCTTCATATGTATATCCTAAATCTAATAGTTTACGAGATATTAACGAAACAATTTTCTTTCTTCTTTGGATAATATCTCGTTAACTATTAGGTTTAGGACATATGAAGGTCAACACTTTTATACTCAGAATTTTATACTCTATCGATCTATGGTATAAAAAGTAGGACATTCCAGTAAAAAGATGAAGGTGATCTTCATATCTATAAAAAAATTACATAAAAACAAACATTTTTTGGTATCGTATGATTTTACCATTTTGCCATTCAACTTTGTCCTTCAGACATTTCACGTATTTTTAAAGACAACAAAGATATTTGAGGTGGCAACGTTAGGAGACGCATCCTGTATACATGTGTATACAGACACCATAACATTGCTCGCAAGAAAAGTATAACTTTTTCCTTTTTGTTTAATGTTTACTAGTTGCCAGAAAGAATTTTGAAGGCACGTACAATTTAGTAGAGTAAAAAAAGATTCTCGCGTGTCTCCGGTATTTGGACAATGCCGTCATTCGCTTAAACCACAGGAATATTTTCCATACCTAACAATCCACTCCACCATTTTCGCCAACTAATAACCTACGGAGGCCCTCGGCTAGATCCTCCTTTTTCCTTTCCATTCATCACGTCGCGCCGGGCTCTCCATTAGCCCGTTCCCTAGCCAGCACCACCCTAGCTAGCTTCGAGCTCCCATCCGGCACATATACGCAACGATATCACCGGTATCGGGCTAATTACCGATCAAGTGGCGTTCCTGGTGATTCCACGTTGGTATGGAATCACCACGGGCTCGGTCCTTTTCACATCGCGAAGGGTCAAAACGAGTCTCCGGTCCCCGTCCCGTCTCGTCGCTCTGCTTTCATTTCGACTCCTCTTTACGACGCTCCTTCAAATACAGTGTCTACAAAAAGTATTTTCACGCTACGCTGCTCGAACCTTTCCTACAAGAATATGACCCTCATCCATTCACCGTGCCAATTTAATTTTTTTACTAATTCTGAGTGGATAGTTCGCTCTGCGCATCATTTTGTTAATTTTTAATGTTTATCTTATTTTCTTCTTTTCAAGGGTAAATTACTATTTTAAACACGATATAACATTAAAAATTAATTCGTTGCTTTGTTAAAAAGTGTTGTTGCAGTGGAAATTACAATGATTTTTAACCTAACTTTGCTTATTTTAAAAATAAAAATGTTTTTAAAAGAATGAAATTTATACCAGTATTATACCAGCGACTTTCAGTGTTCGGTTGAATATATCGGCCATCTTTTTTGTCGCCACTGTACGATTCCTCGGCAGGTTCGCGGCACGGCCAATTAAAACCAAGACGCGGGGGCGGCGAGTACTATCTGTTCTACAGGGGTGCTGGGAAACAAGCTGCTTCTTTCGGCCGGGGATGAAATTAAATTTCCTTCGTTTCCACGTTCGGCGTAACCGAGGGGCTGCGGAAGTCGGTGGCGAAAAGGGGGTGGAAAGAGGGCAAGCGGGGATGGTTAAGACGGGTCGCGACTTAAATAATTCAGTCGCGGGCCTCGAACAACTTTCTCCGCCTTCGGAGAGCTCCAGCTGCCTTTTCGCATTCCCCGATTTCTTTTGCTTCTCTTCCACGGCGCGCGGCGTGGCGACGAGAAGCAAGCGGGGGTGGAATTCAGATAAGAAATCCCCGGTTCGCGAACAGGAGGGGTCGAAAGCGCGATATTTTCACGGGCGCACGTGCTATCGATGGAGAGAGAGACCGGAACGGAAATATCAAATTCGATTTTCGCCAGCGAAGTTCCCCCTCCACGGAGTGGCAACCCCCGTGACGCCCTTTTCCCGCTCTGACTTCAATCCCCCGGTGCTGCCACTGCCACTGCCGATCCTCCGACTATGCCGGCGCCGCTCTCCTCTTTGTGCGCGATCATTAATGCGATCTGCGGGCACCAGCGAACGTGATGGAAATTTCAATCTGTCGGAGGAGAACGGGCGCCGATGGGCTCTGGGACAAGGGGGTGCTGATGAAACGAAGAACGTCATTTTCCTATGAATACGAATAATACGCTCCTCGGCCGGTACAACGGCTCAAGGGTAAACTGCCGTTGCTTCGCGAGATTTCAGGGGAATACTTGTCTCCCTTTCCCTTTTTTCTGCTTTAATGGAACGCGGGGGTTGTTTGGTCTGATAGAGACTCCGCGGTCTGATTTTCAGTGGTTAATTAAGGATCCGGGTCGCCGATTAGGACTACAATAATATCTCGGCATTGTATGTGAAAACTTCAGGATTCAGTATCGAAAAGTTACGTATCGTGTACTTACGTTTGTCTTGCAGAACACTTTTTAAAAAAGGCTCCACGGTTTCATGTGTTTTAAACAAAGCCTATTAAAACTGTTACAACTTTTTCGATCTCCAAGTATTACTTTGAAGAGAAATTAATGGAACACGATGTTCCAGACAGCAAGAATTGCTACCCGGAAAGTTTACAATCAATTAAAATTATGAACTGTTAACGAAGTCGGTGATGCAGTAAAAATTAATGTCCACTTGTTGAGCACCGTTCCGACTCGTTCCACTGTCGTAATTTCCATCTATCTCTTCTATTTATTATTTTTTCTTGTTACACGGTATACTTCAGTTAACGAGAGAGTATAACAACAGAATTTCTCCGGTCGCTGCGAACTATGAAATTTATGCGAAACTAATTTTTCTGTAACGAGTTACGTGTATGCTTATAGCTTCCTTTATGTAGTTTACTTACTCGTGGGCTGAACTACAGAGTTCTGAAAAGATGGTTCGCATCGTCGAATGGGGGGAAGGTAAATTTTTAATTAAAAGTTGGCCTTACCTGCAACAGAAAATAAATGGTCATTAGAATACGTTCTCGGAGATTGTTAAAAGCGAGATTTCCGTTGAATTACGCAGAGAGTAACATTTTCCCTTGAATCGCAGTGTACGGAGTAACAGCGGTGTCTATTATTTAATTAACTGGATTCGGAGTGTGCACCGCGTCTCTAATTCGTTATCGCAAGAGGAAAGGGGATGATATTATAGTTCGCGAGCGAGTATTTCACGTTAAAAGCGGGCTGAATGGCGACGTTCGGGCATCCGGCCCGTCTTGTTTGAATTAATATGGAATGCTTGACCCGTTTCGCAGCGTAAACGACACAATAGACCTCGTTGCACCGGAGAGGCGGCATTGTACGGTCGATAAGCTGCGACATTAGCAGCACCGACTCAATGGGGACCAGCGGGGTGCATTGCGATTGCATTCCCTTTTGCGATACGCATGCACCGCAGCGACGCGCGACGCGCCAGAGGGCGAGGTGACGCCTTGTTGCGAAATGAAAATCGTATCCAGGCGAAATTTCCTCGTCGTCGGCTGTAATTGCAATCCGCGAGCCGTCGATGATAATTCATCCCGGCGCGCGGCGCGGCAACGAGATAACGAGACGCGAAAATGCGCGCTACGTGATCCCTGAGCATCGCGAAATGGAGAATAACGACCGGAAGTTTCGACTTTTCTGGGTCTCCGGCATAAATCTACATTCTTATTCCCTTTCGTGTCGTAACCCAAATATTCAACGCAGCACCCGGTTTCCTTTGTTAATTAAATATTGAGGAAAAGCACCATCCAGCCAGGGATTAAATCCAGCAGATTAAATGTCATTTGCATAACTGTTCTTCCAGATTTTCAATCCCTAAGAACAGAATCTGCGGGAGCAGAATACAGCTGCTCCAATCAAGCGACTGCTGGTTCTGTTAACCTATTAACCGAGCGATTCGTTGAATCAGGACTTCTTAATCATTAACGATCGCCCCTCTTGCATGTGTAAATTTAGCTTAACGTTTGCATATCAATATCAAAAAAACGTGGTAAAAAAATTAAATTGTATATCCATATGTTAGAAATGAAGTATGTCAACATAAGACACAGGACAAATGAAATTAATACTAACAAAATCTGATTTATAATAACACGAATACCGTGACGCAATAAATTGGAAGAGTTATAAATTGAATATACGAGACAATGCGATACACAGCCGCTGTAATGATCCGTATTGTAACAAAGTAAAAATGTTTGAAATTAGCGGAAGCACAAAGAGGCATTGTTTCCCAGAAAGGGGCTAATTAGGTAGCAACGCTAATTTCTTATGCGAGGCGCAGGACGCAAAGGTACACAGCGTTCAAAAGAAACTCAAAATGGCCATCGTCACTCCGTTCACAAAGAAGTAATCAGCCCGACCCCTTTTCCATTGCACAACCTCAATTCCAGAGGTTTCTCCGGCCACTGTAATTCCGGAAGTAATCACCGCGTTAACAGTCAGTGGACACCCTGCTCAGAGACCTGGACAAAAGTCAATACTCTCTGTTTCTCAGAACGTATCAGGATCGAGCAATAATCACTCGTAACGAGCAGACGACGGTGTTCGACGAGCCGTAACGGAACTGCCTTTCGAGGAACTCTCGACTCTCCAGAGGTGACGAGATCTTGTTAAAAAGAGGACCAACGGTATTATCGATTTTTCTTAAGGGCGGGTCAAAACTATTCTACCGACGTTTCGTTAACTGTTATGTACGGGAATTGCTTGAATTAAACGGTACACTTCAATTGCTTCGTCTAAAGTTTTTTTTTTACTTTTTATAAAAATTTGTACAGGTAATTATGTAGATGAATATTAGGGGTACCGGAAAGTAATGTCGTTTTTGCGCAAGTCACCATTTGTCTGATAATAACGCGGCTAACTTCGTATACCTAAAAATAACATGTACAAAAATATTGTTTTTTTAGAGGTTATGTGCGAAATGACCGATTCAAATCCAGAAGAGTTGCACATTCTACATTGTATGCTATTTGCAAAAAAGATTCAAACAAAATGAAAGAGTTAGGTTGGGAAGTGTTAGCACACCCACCTTATTCACCCGATGTCGCACCTTCTGATGATCATTTGCTCAGGACAATGCAGCATTTCTTAAGTGGAAAAAATTCCGAAATGTAGAAGAGCTAAAAACCGGACTTTCTACATTTTTGATAAAAAAACCATCTATATTCTACCGATCAGGGATTGAAAAATGACTTACTAGGCGGCAGGAAGTCATTGATAAGGATGGCGACTATTTTACTGATTTACTACTTTAAATTTACGAAAAAAATACGGCATTACTTTCCGGCACCACTAATACTTTCCACGAGAACCCTTCGAGAAACTTTACAATCAAACTTTCAATGTTTACGACCCGACGCGGCGTACCCAACAAAGATCTTCGGGTCGCCATGGACAGAAAATCAGAGTGTCCACGAAGGGGGCTATCAGCACGAAAACAAGTGTGTAAATCCAGTGGAACGATCTCTCACAAAGCCAATCCCCGATTCCGAGCGGTGCCCGTGTCCACCATTAAATTACTGCTGCTCCATCGACCCAATTTGGGGCGATTTGAATAACATCTTTCACACGTAACGATATTACCGGTCCAGCGACATTAATGAATGCGCACTCGAAAGGAAATTAACGTTCGCCGTCAAATTGAATTGTCCGCGGGTCTCCTCGATCAAACCGGGCGAGAATTAACCGGGAAACCGAAACGATTCCGCACCGCGTCAATGAAACGGCCGCAACCCCTCCGCCTGTCCGCGACCGACACAAATTAAATTCGCGCAAAGAAAATTAGTCTAAACGAATGGACCGCGAGACAGAAACGCGACGTCAAAAGCGCGTTGCAATTACCCCGATGACGGTGGGTCCGTTGCGGGAGACAGTTGCAACCCCCGTGAAACACACACAGGCTTATTCGCCCCCTCTGCACGAGTGGCACGGTTCCATTAACGGCGCGAAAATGGGGTAAGAAGGCGTATAGGAAGCGACGCGAATCGAGTGCCACGGCAAACTCGATTTCTACCGGTAATCCGGAGCTTCCGGTTTCGAAGGGCGGGTTCGCAACAAGCAACCCCTGCGGCCGGACTTACGCTCCGTCGCCGTGGTCCAGGATTAAAGCGTCCTGTGGCGCGCGAATAATTTCCCCGCTCTCTCTTTCTCTCTCTCTCTCTCTCTCTCTTTCTCTCTGCCCACCGGAAGATTAATAATTCGTCGAGTGGACCCGGCGATCCTTCAAAGGGTCGCGCCACCTTCGCGACGATAAATCTGCCGGATTTCATGCCGCTGTGTATACTCTACAAATGAAATTTTTCTGACGAATGGCCCGTTTTTATCGAAAATCCCACCCCCGGGATTTTACGATTTGATTACATCTCATGGATCTCGGTATTTTGAAATTCGAAGCTGAAGGGACATTAACCATTCAGATTCTATTTAATCCTGACCTTTTGCTGCTGCGTACCCGACAAATGAAATTTTTTTGACCAATGGCACGTTTTAATCGGCATTACCACCACCCAGTTTCCACGATTTTATTATATTTCATGAATCGCGAAATTTTTACAAATACCGCCGCATCGCTATTGAAGTTGCGTTCCCTACACGCCTCGCTTTGTCAGTTCCCATTACAACTGAAAGCCGTAAAGTGTCCGAAAAATTCTTTTGCCATCGTGAAAAACAATTCACTCGGTACATCGCGATTTCCCAGTGGCACGAATATCCCCATCGATCAGCCGGAAACGAATAAATCACGGGGCTAAATCCAACGATCTTGAACGATCATGCGGAAACATCACGCGGACCGGCCGGGCCGGTCTATTATATTATGACTGATCGGGGATCGGATTTTTTTCGATTAAATCAAGCTTGACGGGAAAAGGAGGCGGGTGTGACGGTTGCCTGACGTTTCTGGCAGACCCGGTGCTTTATAATTGACACTCGCGAGGGGCGTGGAGAGAGAAAGAGAGAGAGGGAGTGTGAGAGAGGGAGAGAGGGGGGAGGCACGAGGCTAGTGCATCGTGCACGAGATCCTAGGCCTGTTGTGGGAGCAGCCGTGTCAAAGGGGGTCCTTCTCTTCGGCGAGGGATGGGTGCAAGGGGGCAGGGACGCAATTGAGATTGACAGTTAATTTCGTCGTAGCCAGGGCGGTCCGAAATTTCGAAGCGTCGGGATTGACCTTCCGCTCGAATGGAAACCCGACCGAAGCAATGCGAAAGACCGGAGACATGGTCCAGAGAGAGGGATGGGCCGAGGCGTCGCGACGCCGGCCCTCTCTGAACGCAGCCTCGCGAGAATGCACGGTATTTCCCATTAGACGCGCAAAACTCCGACCTAGCCGTGCCATCGGCTCCTCTCCACTTGCTGGACCACCCCCAAACCAGACACCCTTCTGGACTTCGACGGAGATTAAAGCTATGGCGGTTTCGCTGCGCACCGATTTTCATCCTCTTCCGATCGCCGATTCCTCTGTGCGCTCCCGCTGCCAACATTTGGGACTTCCGGTTGCGCGGAGTTCGAATTATCGAGGTACATAATTAGAATATCTTCGAGTGAGCATCCCTGTGGTATGATTCATAGCCACGGAATTGGAACAGTTTTATTGGTCTTGATAAGGATAGACATGGTTTCATTCTTTTTACATATGAATTTAAAGAATAAAGAATAAAGACGTAACAAGCGTTATTTCGGGTGGCACAGCTTGGCCAAGAATGCTGTAGTACTGTCATTCGAATCCTATGAAAGTTTTAGAACTTTTTCAAACTACATACTAGCCATGGCTGAAAGGTGGAGTTTGAATTTTTTGCGGTGAAGTCGAGCAAAAAATGGATGTCTAGACGCTTAGCCAACCTGATGGAACACCGACGTCGGCAGACGTTCGCCCCGAGGGCTTTTAATTTTTATTTAAACGAAACGATCAATCAAAATACGAAAACCGCGGACACCCGTGCTATCCGCGTTTATTTATCTTGAATTTACCGAGGACAATCGCTAAACGAAATAACAAAAATTGCTTTAATCAATTTTTTCGGTATTTTCCTGAAAGCTGTTTAAGTCTAAATTAACTTTGGTTTATGGTAAAACGTATTTAACAAACCGATTTGTCCTACAGATCGCACAGGGAACTACACTCAATTTGTTCGAATGCACCACAATAAAAATAAATTTCTGAAATTGGTGAGAAGTTAATGTCGCGTACTTACGCGTGACTGTCGTCGCAGTTAACGCGTTCAGAGCAGTACGCGTGCCAGTGGTATAATTCCTTTGTCTGGTCTATAAAATTTCGGATATCGACGCGAATCTTTTTCTAAATCAAAATAGTCCCGACCGCAAAGGCTTCGCGCTCCCGTATCTCCCGCATTAAAATGCACCGGCTGTCCCGGATAGTCACTAAAAGGCGCGCGTATCTCGCTTCCGCGTTTTATTTAACCCGAACAAAATAAAAGCCGCTATCTGCAGCAGTTTAGGAGAACGAAGCTGCAAAACTTTATTCGCCGTCGACTGAACCGTGGATGATCGCGCATTTACGGCCGCCAGAAATGCGCCGGAGAAACGGTAAACCGCAAAGTTCGATTAAATTTATCGCGGACTTCGGGCGTCGTTTATCGGGCGAATAAAATCCTGGAAATATATCCGGCCGCGCGAAAATAGAAATTCGCGAGACTATTGACAGCGCGTATCTTATTGTCGGCCGGGGATATAACGTTTCTCCGGTTACCCAATTTGTTCAAATCCCATTTTCGGACGTTTGCGACGATGGACAAGAGATAGATTCGAATCGGTTTACACCCACGTAACGCAATTACCTGGTCAGCTCGTTGCTGACCAAGAAAGAAGCGACGTGGCGTCGTTAGGGGACCTGCAGGGCCATTAGTTATCGTGTTCGGACCCATTCCCAGCTGGAAGTCCTCCGATGTCTAAGGACCGAGAGGTTTGTCTCAATTATCGCTCGGTGCAACGATCCCGGAGTGACGCGGCGCACTGGCACGCCCACGGAGGCTCATCCCCGCGAGATGCACTTATCCGCTTCCTCGTGGCCCGGGAGAGAACTGATGCAAATGGCACACCATTGTCATTAACTCGATACATCCTTTAAACCCACCGCGCCTACACCCTGCGCCCCGCCACGCTCCTTCATCTTCTTCATTGTTCGTTCAGCTTTGATTGCTCTTTCGACGACGTCCGTCTCGCGGGTCTTTCCACGCTCGCGATTGCGAACCAGACCACCACCGAGCCTCCGCTGCGTTTTCACGAAACTGAAATCTCCCGCAGCTGCAGAAAGTAGATCTTTCAAAAAGTGCAGCCTCGAAACAGGCACAATCAACCTAATTCAAGGCACACTTCGCTTTTGCTTGCAATTTTTACATGTGGCTTCACAACTACACTTTCGAATCAACGAAGTATTCGACGGTGACGTTGAATTTGCGTTATGATGGATTTGTCTGGATCGTCGGATTTGTGTCAGGATACAAACCCGTACGGATAAGTCGTGAGTCATCTGGAAAGTGATTCTGATAACTTGAAAGGGATTGAAAGGCTTACGGGACAGTTTCTGTCGAGGAAGAATGGATTTGGGAGGATCAGAAAGTTCGAGAAAGAGTTCCTAATATGCTAAAGATTTGTTAGAGGGATCGTGAAAGTTGATAATCCTTGTTTCCCAGAATCTTCGTGTGTTCCTTAGCAACTTCTAAAACGTTCGGTCCGGTGTAGACTTAACTTGGCGTGGACTCCCGAGGCTTTGGGGGAATTGTAGGTCACCATAAAACGGGATCACCTGGACACCGTGGCTCTGCCGCGTTATCATAAATTTCAAGTTCGGCTGCTTTTTTAGTAGATCATGGTACACAAATGCATTAACAAATTAATTAACGAGTCGCGCCTCGGGAGGATATCGCGAACCACGCCGAATTATCGCGAAAGAACGGATCGCCCTCGAGTCGTGGCAAATTCATCGCTTCCGCTGGCAAATTGCTCTTATCAACGGCCACTTCGCATCTTGACGAACGCCGCGCCGCTGCTATCTGCCATAGGGGTGGGAATAGCCGGTCGGGCATATGCTAAAGCCGAATTTATCGTGGAATCGTAGCGGAACGCGGAACTGATTTATCCAGCACGATCGTCCGGAATAGGCTGTTGACGTCGATCCGCATTAGACTTAGGGAGGGTCGAATTACCGGGGCGTGTCGGGAGGGTCAAACGCGCGAAATATGAAAAATCGAGCAGTCGCGTTGCTCCACGAGCAGGGGCGGCTGAAATAAAGGGAGAGCGAGCGAGAGCAAGATAGAGAGAGAGAGAAATTCGTAGAGCCCGATGTACTTTCGCCGAGGGTACGATCGAGCGAGCAAATCTTGATGAATTGACCGATCTGCGCGAGCTTCAGGAAAAATGGACACGTCACTCCGTATAAAGCGGATATGCCCCGGACACACTCGAGAAAATAGCGAGAGAGAAGAGAGAAGGGAAGGGAGACCACCACACCGCCCTTTTACGACCTAGACAAAAGTGGATGATGGTGCAGCGCTAGACACGGCGGATACCGATCTCCGAACGGCATGGAAATCGTGACGAATCATAGAAGCTTCCGATTGGGGTGAAAGAGGCAGTTCGTCCTCGTCGGCCGTGCTGGATAGCCCGATAAGTGCGCGAAATTGCTAGACGAAGGGGCGGGGGTCGTGAGGGGACTCGGGGGTGCTGCGGCAGGCGCAACCCCTCGTGAATTACCGATCGTCGCGGATTAATGGAAGCCATGACTCGTCATAAATTCCCGGCTGCCCTCATATTTCGGGAATAACGCCGCGAGGAAGAGTTCCGCGGGAACTTTCCTCCGCATTGGCAGCCGGACAAATCGCTCGCGCGGGAATTGACGCGACGCGACGCGTTCGTTCCTTCCGGTGCGAACGGTGCATCGATTGCAGCCCGGATTCAACACCGGGCTCTCCATGGTTCAGTTTATTTACAATTATCTAAGAAAGTACAAGTGATAAATTGAAAATGCGTACAGAATAATTGTTCCAATAATTTTATTTTTATAATATCCGAATTATTTATGACTGCAGAAATGAAATAATAATGAAATAATCCATTCCAGTTGTAATGCTGCGGGCTAGATAGAACTATTCAGGTTGCTCGTTTGTTTGTAGATCGGTTACGAACGCAGAAGCGAAATAACAATTTATTTCCTTCCGTTTATAATGTTCCGGTAGCGTTGCGAGGAAGCTATCAACCTCATCATCGTTTTTCCGTCTCTCGCCATTACAGATACCATTAAAGATACTTTCTCAATTTCTTCTGCTGCTCCGACTGCTCCATCTTCGATTTATCTTCCAATTGTTTTGACCGTTTTATCTCGTATACGATATTTTTCCGCCTTTCTATTTCAGCCCTTTCATCTGCGTTCCACATTCCGTCCGCTTTCTTCTCCGCGCTTATATTTGTCGTCTCACATTTTTAGCAACGGTGAAAACTTATAAATCACTGTGCGCGGTACGCTGCTACAAAAATCTGTAAATTGAAATTTATTCGGAACATACGCGAGACCCGATCACCCCAAAAATTACGCTACTTTCCCGCAGAGTGATCCGAATCCATAACCTCGGAACTTATCTCGCTAATAATACGGAACAGCTGAAGCAGACGTGCCTGGCAATCTTTCGCGAATAAGCTTCCTCCGTGCACTTATTCCGGAAGATAGTGGATCGGTCGGTACCCTGGCCAATAAGTCCACGTACGGAGCACGAGACAGCAGTCAGTATGTTAAGGGAATGTCCGTGGAATAGAATTCCTCGGAGCAGCGTTCCATTCTGCCGTCCGGGTCTGCACACGGGCTATTTCTCTGTCGGCGGGAAACGCATCGATTCACTGCCGCTTACAGTCGATTTCCGGCTCGGTATTATCTCGAGAGTCTGTCGACGAGTCCCCCTCTCCCTTCTCCGCCCCTATCCTCCTCGCAATATTATCGGCAAAACTGTTCCCCCGTTTCGATAAAAACGGGGGGCTGGCCTCGAATATCGCAATTACTTCGCTCGGGCTCCGACATCTTAACCGAGGGTCGTCCACTCTGCTCGGACATTAAATCCGTACCGGAGGAATTAGAGGACGGGGGTGGAATTAACACGCGGAAATCTGTTTGCCCGGCGAAGAAATAAACTCTGGAATTTTCCACGGGCCCTCCGTGACGCCCCGGAACTTTGTTGAAACGAGAATAGACCCGTCACACCCCGGTGTCGTCGTTAGGTGCTTCTTAATGGGGTAGAAATATGCTTGTACTCCGCGATGACACATAAGGGGTGAACCGCAGGGGGTTGCTCGTCGAGTCACAATGGAGTCGACTCGAGAATTCTTGCAGATTTTAGACAGTTGTCGTAATAGAGGACGTAATATAACCCTTTGGCTCCCTCGAGGCTCCCAGTAATAGGAGACGGAATATTTCTACGTAAACGTTAATTTTTACATTAATGTATCTATATTATTTTATTAATATATCATTACATAAAGTACTTTCGCTTTGTGGAATTTATGAGGTCACTAGGTGTCAGCAGTTAGATCATCTTAAAGACGTGAAAAAAATTGTTTATTCTTATTCCAATTAAAATATTTTGTGCGACTTTGAAGAGCGTGAGGGGGTTGGAAATAATGGAGAAGATTAGAAAGACATCGAGAGAGAGAGAGAGAGGGTGGATTTAGTTTCAGCGACTGTCTAGCGAAACGCGTTGTCGCTAGAATTTCAATAATTTTCCCACGGATTACAGAAAGTCCGGGAAATCGGAAGCTCGTTTCCCTGTGAAATTTTATCCGTTGGCAGTCCGATAAAAGCCGAGGACGCGGCGCATATGGAGCAACGTATCAAAGCGTTATCAGCTATTCCCTGTATCGCATTTTGCAACAAAATCGTCGGGGCCCTCTTGTACCCTCCGAAAACGCACTGGTCATCCCGAATTAAACTCGCGCGTACTCGAAATTTAACAAACAAAATCCTCGTCCCCCCAATACTCCACTCCCGGCTCGCGTTTCGCAAATAAATACATCGACTGCGCTTTCGCGTGCATCGTTGAATATCATTAAATGCTATTCGACGCTGTCCGCGAGCTCCGATTCGCTTACGTTATCGAGCGAACCGTAACAGTATCCTCGGCTCGAATCATCCGCGGAGCTTACATCGTTTTTCGTTCGTTAGAGAGATATCGAGCAGGATTACTATAAGGACCGTAATTTGTCAGATGATACGATGCTCTTGGAAAATATGAAAATCAAAACTTGTGCTCAATTCGAAGCCATTACACGCGCGAAACCATTATCCTGTTTCATTTTGCAATAAACGTTGACCCAAAAAATAAAACTCCACTCCAGTTTGTTGGAATTGATTTCGAAAAATCGTACATTTCATGCGAACGTCCGCAGTTGGTTTCCTAAAGTGCTTCTGTGTTTTTCATTCTGTAAAAAAGCGAGTATGTAGGTCAAATGTAAACACGGAGATACAGGAAAAATTGCAGTTAATACGATTTCGTGAAAACTCAACTTCCATGTACTTTTCTCCAGCAAATTTCAGAATACATTGGAGTTAATAGGATTTTCGAATAGTTTACACATGGCTGTTTCAAACTACGATAAATATAGAAACCTTCTTTAGTAATTTTTCTGTGATTGTAGTGATAGCAGAAATAATTTAGATGGTCAAGAAAAATTCAAAAATAATTTCGGTGTCTTCTTGAATCTAAAAGTTTGAACGTAACAGAATATTCAGATTTTAAAAAATATTTAAATTCGAATGTGTCCTATATAAATTGTTTTCTTTATTATTACTGATTAATTATATTTCATCCGCCTCGTTCTCGAGATTATGGATGTAGTCACCCTTTCGCCCCCAGGATTAACAGCGCCTTTAGAGTGAAAACAAAAATCCCCGGCCGCTCGCTGCTATTTCATTGCATACGGCCGTCGTTTACGAACGCGTGAGCGTCTCTTAATTTAGCAGAACGCCAAGAATCGAACTCGTTCGACGGTATTTAAGGTCCGCGGCTTTCAGTTTGCTCCTCGGCATTGTCGAGTAATTTCTGGCGGCGCGATTTAACGGCAGGCGTTAATCGATTTGATTGTAGCCGCCGTTAACGTGTCCGGAGCCGTTCATTGCGAGCTAATGGATCGCTGTTAACAAGTTTTAACAACGCGCCGCGGTCCGTGACCCAGAACCAGTGTTCTCGATCGACAAATCAGAAAACGATTCCGTAATGATGAGAGGCGCGGGGAATGGATTTCGCTGGCGGATTGAAAAGCCCTCGAATCCCCCATCGTGTTCCCATCGGTGTAAATAGTGTACATATACAGACCGTTCGGACAAAAATGGTAACAAAGGTTTCACGCTCCATTTTATTACGCGAAATCGCGAGCAGTTTCAAAGCGTGTCGCGAGCGTGCGAGCGAACAGCTCGATCGGCGCAACTCGCTCCGAATAATAACAAAAGCCGAGTTAACCAGTTCGACGCGCGTAAAAATTCTTTTTCTGCCGTTGATCGTGGTTGCAGGAAACAACGGAGCCCCCACGGCCGAAATAGAGCCCTGTTCTCTTTCGCTTTCCGCCGCGCCGCGCCGCGCCGAGCGCCTCCTCGATTTTTCGCCGTTTGAGCAACGAGAGCCGTGTTTGCCAATAATTTTCGATCGGCCATCGAACCGGCGCGGCGCGGCGCGCCCCCTCTACCTCGTTAAAAGTTTATCAACGATTTTCCGTGTGTCGCCTCGAATTTCGCGCCAGCGATACGCGCGAAAAAATACCGAATATTTCGGGAATCGTCGGGTCGCGCAGCGCCGGCTGAAAGGCGCTGATGAATGATTCGCGATGGAAAAATAAGTCGAAAATGTGCCGTTCAATTTACCGTTCTCAAGAAAATAGAGCTCGGAATGTTGTTTCAGCATGTCCGGTTACATTCTGAATGTGCGCGGTACGAACGACAATGTGTTTATTAACGCGAAATTAATTAAAAAATTGTTCGCCTTTTGACACAGGTCTCTCAGTTCTTAAGTGATTCACTGTGGGATTTAATCGGAAGTGTACGTGTACTTGACAAGATTTTAATCCTCGTCCTAGTTGCATTCTTGCGAGCATTTTAATTCTTTACTAAAAGCAATGTCGCAAAAACTCAATTTTCCTGTTTTCTACCTTTCAGAGCAACATACTTACAGACCCATCACCATTGCATTACTCGCCATTACCGCCGACAAAAACATTTCCCCGTCCAACACACGAATAATCATTCCGACAGACGCCCTATCCAACCATCCGATCGAATTTCTTTCACGGGAGCTGACAGAATAACCTCGCATTCAGTTGGTACGCAGCCAGATGTGCTCAACATTTTTGCAAACGTGCAAAAAAACAGGCTCGAGAACGTCGATGTGAAAATTTAGTCTCACGTTGTACGCTTACTTTTCCGTTAAAAAAAAAACCAGCTCTTTTCAATAATTCACCGCGGTGCTCAATACACAGTGTGGCGTCGCGTTTCGAGAGATGAAACCGTAGACTACTATAGAGAGAGGGAGAGAGAGAGAGAGAGCGGATGGAAAATCGTTGGGGAAAAACGGGGAAGGAAAAACTAGTGACACGGGGATGGTAAGGGGGTGAAGGGTGATCGGATAGATCACGAGAAAATTCATATCGCGTCGGACGCTGCGGGACAATTCGCCGGAGCGACATTTGATCGGCGGAGCAAACAGAAACGCAACGCAATCGATGATCCCACCCCCTCCACCATCCCCAGCAGGTTAGCTGATAGCGGATCCGCTATAGGGCGCTGACCATGCTGGACTGATTCTTCGTCAAACAATGACGTCACCGGCCGATACTTCGGCTAACGACCGTCTTCGGACGGACCCGGCTAATTGGCTGACGTTGGCGACGTGACGAGTAGATTTCTCTCCGGGATTTTTCTCTGTCCATGGTGTGGGAAGATGGCGATCGGGGTCGGCTAGGATTAGCAGACCTCGAGGTTTCATTTGCAGAGCGATTGCTGCCTGCAATAGAGTTGCACGCGGTGATTCACCGATTCCCGGCCGCACCGTATATTTTGCTTAGTTGCCGCAGGAACCTATCTCTCTCCCTCTCTCTCTCTTTCCTCGAATAAAAGTCGTCAATCGATTTTTTATTTGTTTGACCAGAGGGAGAATGGAATTGTTACTGTGACGTCCGCTCTGTGTTTGACGTTGCCGTCGTACGGGAAATAGACGGCTTCGGTGGTTTTGAAAAGAAGAATCGCTGAGCCGATCGACCTTTGCAATTATTCTACCGCAATTTTGCTTTTAGCGGTTTGCGCATTGACGAGTGTACTGGAATTGATTGGGGTACAGGCAATTTTATGGAAAATTGTGTAGTCCGGATTTTTATGCAAAATAAAAATTGCTTGTTCTCTTAGATCATTTCAGCGAGTTCTTACCTACCGATTCTTGTGATAAATGTTCATTCATCACCGTGATTGTTTCTGCTGTTTAAGGTATATAGCACGCAGCCGAATTAGACATAGTAGCGCGCACGAGGTGATACGCGAGGTAAGCACGAAAATACCGCTGGTCGTAATGAATTCGACTCGACGAGCCGAACGCATAACAAAACGCTACGTAACTCTCGTGCCACGGTTGGTTCCGCGACCGAAACAATGCCGCGGCCAACGGAGGTGAAACGCACCGGTTCGGTTCCGCGATACGATCGCGGAATCCCCCCTTTTCGCAGAAACGACGTCACACCGGTCCCACCGGCATCGAACGCCCGGTTGAATTTCAAATCGACGGGAGATACGGTTTCTGAAAGCCACGGCCGCTTCTCCAGCCTTCTCCGAGTTCACTTCCATCGGGTATCGCTTCGTTAAGATAGCGTTACGCGAATATCGAGTGTCTCGCGCTGCGCTGCTTCCTCTCCATCTATTCGCAAACCACGCTCTACTATCCTGCTAGCATAATGTTAAGTTCTACGTGCTTTAGAAACCAAACAACTGGCTGCGGAACCTGGTCAATCGTTTCGTTTACATTTCGTTACCAATCAATTTCTGTCACTTCTAATCAAATCGATTCTGTGTCACTGTGGCTTGTTTATTGAAAGCTCAACCGAAGATTTCGATTAAAATTGATAATATGTCAATACTACTTGTACTTAGATTTAGACTAAGGACTAAGAGGACTAAGAGAGAATTTCTATGTTGGATATTCGTGCAAGTCCATTACAGGATCCAAGAGCAGCCACGAAACTTCTCGGGACCAGATGATAGCGACAGGGTTGCTCGCACTATTTTATCCGAAGAGAAAACCTAAGCGTTTCTAGACAACGTGTTCTTCGTGGCTAGGAGACATTAGCCCGCGGCCGCACGGTGAATTCAATTTTGACGGAAATTGGATTTTACCGGACACTTTTTCACCCTGTAAGTGGAAGGCTGCGGAGAGATAGGTTCGTCGGAGGCAGCGAGAATTTGGTCGTTAATGTACTTTAGCTCCGGATCGGTAGACTATGCATTTATAGCCTCTATGAAATTCACGAAGTAACAAACTTTGGTAATCGAACTGGGCTTTTCCAGAAACGAGGAAGAAAATTGTGTTACGAGGAAAGAAAAATTTGATCCTCTCTCTCTCTTCGACTCATTTTTATATGACTAACGACAGTTCAGATCGAAAAATTCTTTTTCCGTGGAACAAAGAAACTCGACGCGTTTGTTTCACCCCAGAATCCGGAGATATTGCGTTACCCGATTCGAGGAGGCATTAACGCTCGGCCGAATCAAGTCCCGCAGCTACCGCGGAATTAAACTCCGTAAGTCGCGCGAATCGAACAAAAGTTTGCGCGACGTTTGCGAAAAGAAGTCGCAGAGGCGCGCGGTTCTTATCGCGGAGTCGGCGAAGTTCCGCTAGACGAGCAAAACAAAAGGAAAAGAAAAGGGGAGGGGAGCGAGTGTCTTTATCCACTCCGGTCGACGGGTGCGCCGGTAAACAGGGTACTTAGAGGTAAAGTGACTCCTGAAGGACCTGCAACCGGAAAACTGTCGCCTTCCCGAATCCCATAGAACGATTCCATCTCGAGCTCGATTCAATTATCGAGCCAGCGATGACACATCGATTATAAACGATGGTTGAACAAGCGTGACTCCGGCTTTGTCCCTTCGCTCCTTTTCTCTGCTCATTGGCATCGCCTTTGTCTCGATCTCGGAGCGTTCTCTTTCTCTCTCTCTCTCTGTGCCTTTACATTTCTGGTTTCCCTTCCATCGACACCGGGCTCCATTATTTCCGTTGCTCAATGTTAACTGTTACGCGGGGTCTTGTTACAAGTTCCTCCGCTTTTCCGACTCCTGGCTCCCCGGTTCTTTTGTTATATCTGGAATTTGATACACCTCGACCCTGTTTTTGTTTCACGCGACTTTTCTCGCGTTTCAATGGACTTAATTGACTCGACTTGGAGCACAATCGAGGAACGTCACCCGGTGGGACGTTCGCGAAGGAATTATACTGAGGCGAAGATTTTATGATTCACTCCGATTGCGAGGAGTGCTTGTGGCTAGTTTGCCGTTTGCTAACGGGTAATTAACCCTTTGCTCTACGATTACTTCTGGAGTCGTACTGATTAAAGCGTCTATGTTCTTAACAATTTCACACGAAAAGAAGATAATTTTATTCGCTAACAGCAAAATGATTTTATTTCTGAAATGTTCGAGAACTATGTTCGAATTTTTTTCTCGCGAAAATAAAATTCTGGGTCAAAAACTTTGTACGGTGGGGTTCATTCGGTGGACTTTAAAGTGTACGAAAATATTTTTCTGCCTTAAAAAATGGTGACACTACAGGCGTGTCGCCCGACTTCCTTTACGGGCTCTCCACGGTGTTGTACACAACGTTCACATTTTTTGCCCTAGTCCCTAGACACATTTGTTGCCAGTATTGCACACAGAGTTACACACGGATTCTACGTGAAAAAAATAAAACTTCAAAAGAGTAAAACAAGCATGCGTGGAATAGACATTGTGTCTGAGTCAGATCTGACCGTATCTCCTTAAAAATATGATGCTCGATCAGGAGGTAAGACCCCAGTGACTTTCATAATTTTTTTTCTCGAGAACAGCAAGATTTTTTCAAATAAAGCTTCACAGTTTCCAAGAGTAAAAATTCTGAAAAACCATTTTGTCGGTCCTGCTGACCGAGCGTAACCCCTTAAGCCGTTCGTTCCGCCGGTGATCCATAGCGATCGGTGTGATCGCAGCGACAATAACAGTCGGTCAATCATCGTTACGGGCGCATCCTGCCACGGCCGAAACTGCGGATTCTCTCGGCTCGGTCGTCGCACAAAGGCAGGCCGAACACGCGTGTCCCGCGTTCGAGCTGATTGCGTCCTCGCTGACCATTACGCCGGATCTGCCAATCTTCAAAGCAATATAAAGCCACGGCTTTATTTATGTACAGCGGGGGCCGCAGAGACGCCGCGCCGCGCCGTCGAATCGGCCCTCGCTTCAAACCACGCCCTTACATAAACAGTATAATTGCGGGGGCGTTCGGCCGAATATATCGCTGCTGCCCCCTTCCGCTTCGTTTTCGCCCCCTCCGCGGCTTGGTTTTATCACCGTCGCGACGAAACGATCCGCTTCTCTCTTTCTCGTCTCCGCGGACAAGAACAACGAATGGGGACGAAACCAACCCCATACATCCCCGCATCGACGCCGACCTGCTTCTTCTTCTGCGCCGCGCCCTTCGCAAGATTCGTACGCGTTGCATCTTGCATCACTTTTTAACCCCCGCTGACTTTTTATTCTTAATCATGCGTTCCTCAGGGTGAAAAATTACCCGTTTACTATTTGTACGTACTATAAAATGATTGGACTCTCCTTATCTGTGTTGTCTGATTTTTTGTGTAGTATTTACCGTTTATGAGAAAAAACAGTAAATCTCGGGGGTAAACTTTACTTTACCGGACTCAAAATTAGTACCTTTCTCCTACGAATTATGATATGTTTGGCATGTAATCCAGTAGATTTGTATTTACCCGCCGCGGATGCAGATCGATGTTTCGATCTTTTAGGATCAATAGTTGAGGAGCTATGGTCGCTTAAAGTTGAGCATTTTTGACAGATAAGGGCGGCGCCGTATTGGTTTGTAGTGACAACCGCGAGCCGCTTACCTTGCCTCCCCAGCCTCGACCTAATCCCAACCAACTCAGTAAGCGACGTGCGATCGTCACTACAAACCAATATGGCGGCGCTCTTACCTGACAAGAAACTGGAAATATGCTCAACTTTAAGCGACCATAGCTCCTGAACTATTGATCCTAGAAGTTTAAAACTTCCATCTGCATCCACGATGGGTACAAATCTACTGGGTTACATACCAAATACATCATAATTCGTAGGAGAAAGGCACAAATTTTTAGTCCAGTAAAGTAAAGAGCAGCCAATCTCTGAGAACACCCTATATATTCTAACATTCTCGCGAAATTAGCTTGAAATCTTTTGTAGTGCAAGATAAAATTGTATTGAATGGTTTCTCTCCCTCTCTCTTTTGTCTCCACGGAAAGAACAACGAACAGGGATGAAAACCAGCCCTCCGTACTACGCCCCCGCATCGACAACGACCTGCTTCTTCTTCTGCTACGCGCCCTTCGCAAATTCATACGCTTTGCGTCACCGAGCGGAGGGCCGAACGCGACACGATCTATGAATCCCTCCTTTTTCGCTTCCTCCCTCGCACAGAGGGTGGAAACGAGCAAACGCGAACCCGTGAAATGAGATCTTCGTGGAACTACGCTGTTTCGGGAACCCTCGGTGACTTTGCGCTTTTCTTTGTCTTGTACACACTCGAATTGTGGATTTTAGGCGGCTGCGGTCCGGGATTTTTAAGGGTTGCTTTCAGTGTAGGTAGGTTCGACATAATTTTGTTATCTGGCACACATATTTTCTTGATGTCTGGAAACTCTCTTCTCCTGAGCGATAGTTTTTTCTCTAGAAACACGACTTGATTTACGAGTCGGTGAAAAGCTTCGTTGCTCACGCATGTTCGGGTTTATTAGGTCAACAGGACGGATAGAAAGTATGGAAAGAGTTTGAATAGCGTATCAACGGCGTTCAACGGAGAAGAAGAACATATTGAAGAGATTTGTCGGAAAAAGTTTCATATGAATATTCACATTGTTTTCTACTTCTTTCATTGGACCCCGACCAGCATTCGGAATAAAAGGCTTGAAAGACAATCTCGATCACCGAAATTTGTTCTTTGTCAACGCGTTTGTTATCCCGAGTTCGAAACCGTATCACCAGTTTCCATTTTCTGCGGTATTTACGCGCATTTTATTCGATGAATCCGCCAATATTGAAAAAGCCAGCCAATGAGGATGGTTTACGCTCCACTAATTATTCCACTGTTAATTACGTGTCGATCGCGTGCGCCACACCGCAAATACGGGAACGATCCAAACGGTGATAAAGAGAGCAAGAGAGAGGTGGAAAAAGCAAAAAGGTTAACAATTTTCGCGTTCCGGGAAAACAGCAACGGATCATGGACCGGGTCGTCGTCACACACGCACGATACTAATTTGTGTTCCGTTGGAGTACGCTACTTTCCTGTTTCTCCTCTCATTTTTATTTTACTTCTCTCTCGTATCCGTTTTCCTCGAGACTCTCCGCAGCTGGCCTCCGCGGGATGTTTGCGCTTGTGTTTAACGTGTACACCGTGGTAAAACCCCCTTGCCAGAGCGAATTTTACATTAATTTGTCGTGCAGACTTTATGGCATAATTAGGCTCCCGTTTGAGCGTGGCTAACGCCGAGAAACCCGTGAGCGCGTCAAGTGGGATTCCAGCGAGAGCTCTAATTAGAATGTTTTAATTAAAAATTCACGATTTGGGTCAATCCTCTCGCGGCCTTTTGATTTTCCAAACTCGCAAACTCGAATCAACGAAATCCTGTGGATCTCTCAGCGAGAAAACAATCGAACGGAAATAAAATTTTTTTAAAAATAAAATATCTTACAGTTTGTTGCAGGTAAAATTCGATCGACTATTTCAATGTTTTCCTTGCGTTTTCGTAAGACAAACAGAAAGACATCGGCCACGTTACACTATCCGAAAATAGCAAATAGATAGAATCTTCATCCTGAAACTTCAACCCCCAAACGAAGATTAACATTTGCATTCGCTTCAAAAATAGACTACCATAGTTTGTACCCGAATGTTGTGCTAAGCGTTGTAGACCGTATAATACATATTATATGCAAACACCCTACCGCCACATTATTATTTGGCTAATAAATATTGCATACATCGCGGAGAGCCGGTTGTCTAGGATCTACGAGCTCCGTTAAGCCTAGCTCGCAGCAAGACCCATTTATCTAGGCTCTACGAAGACCAGCGCGCCTAGATTACAGAGCTTAGTATACCCACATTTCGCGAGCCCGGATGCAACCGGAATCAATACGTTTCGAGAATCAGCATAGAAATGAACCGGAGACCGGGCTATTTTGCCCGAAAATTTCCCTTGGCGAAAGAAAGAAAACCTCGAGATTCCTCGAGGCGCCTTCCCGCAACGAAGTTACGGGGTTTTCCCACTTCGCATCGACGTCTCGCGCCATCCGACCATCTTTACACCCCCGTTGCCTTTTTATTCCGCTCGTATCCGCGTCGGAAACGTTTAAAAAATCGTAATGGGACGACGTGTTCGGAATAAGCGGCTCGCGTCTTCGCTTTAAAAGGTGTTTTATGAATCTACAGGTTGTAACCTTGTTCTTCCCGTTCGTTCGATTAAACCTACCCCCCGCTTGTCGCACCATCCCCGGCGACCCTACGAGTTCAGAACTAAAATATCACCCTCGCGTTCCCAAGGCCGGCGCCACAGCTTCACGCTTCGCGCGTATTTATTCCGTCGAACTTGCCCGGGGATTTTTATATTTTCTTTTTTCCACCGTGCGCACCCCGCGACGCAACCCCCTCGTCCTTGAACGGGGGTGGGAAGAAGGTGCTTTTACTGCCACCGCGTCGCCGCCGTTGCCGTCGCCTTTTAAAAGTTGCCCGCTGGTAAAGCTTGTCGGAATTATTTATACCCCGGGCGTAAAAAGAAGAGAAGAAAAATCAGGGAAAGTTCTGATTGCGGGAACACGCGGTAGAATCAGCCTCTTTCGTCCTTTCTTGCAGCGGCACCGATGGGAACAACGTTAACCCGGCCACCGTGTGGCTTTTCATATTTTTCTCCACCTCCTATCTCCTTCTGTTTCTTTGTTTTTCCCGACACTCTACCGGAGCTTAAGAGTTTTCATAAGAGGCTTTTCACCGACGCGTGGCTTTCAAAGGGTGGGAATAAAGGACCCGGAAACGGCGGATTTTTTAATCACTGTTACCGTAAAACACTTTTAACCTCCGGCGGACTTTATGACCGCGGTGACGGGGGTGTCGAAGACTTTTTATTTTTTATGCGTTCCAGCGGTCATCGTATCGATCGCTTCTACCTTTGGCGGTTGCGGTGTTTTATAATCAGCTGTATTTTTTGTGTTCTTTCGGCGAACAATCAGAAATTCAATAAAAATGATTTTTTGCAGACAATCTGAAATTCAATAAAAAATGACAAGATTGTCACAGCATAATTCGCTCATGAAATTATTGAAAAAGAGAATTTGATTTATTATAATTGCCAAATAAATTGCTTAAGTATACAAATGATTCCGGGGTTCCTTTTCAGCAGAATCGCAATAAGGCGGACGTTATCCGAGGAGCTAAACCAGAACGGACTTGTTAATTTTGCATACTTGGCCTGCCTAAGTAATCAACAACTTTAATCGCGAGTTACGGCGCAATATAATGCAGTTACTCGTTTTATCTCCGCGGAGGCGTGGTGTGGCGCACGTATATACATATAGATCGGCCGGTGTAATAACGTTATCTACCCGCAGCCACCTCTGCAAGGAATCGTAACGCTTCCGTAATACATACTGCTACTTCCCGTTACTTAATTTTATAACTTCGTTTCTGCCCCCGAAAGGGCTACGGCTCGCGGCTCATTAAATTCCGAATAAAACAAAGGCCCAGACCGACCCCTTATTTTATTACGCGCTTCCCTTCGCCTTTATTTTCCACCATCGATACTAGACTTCAACAAAATATTTTATGTTTCTGTTTCTACATTTTAAACATTTCGTACCATTTACTGTGTATTTATACGATGTTTATAGAGAACGCGATGTAACAATTACATTTTATACGATTGCGGATCCATTTGTTTGCTTTGCCGTCGATCACGGTGGCTACAATGAACTTTAATTTGTTATTATATTCTCCAGGCTTTTCATACCGTGTACTGAATTTGCGTGATGAAACGAAAAATTGTTCCGATGCATTCTCTGTCTCCCAACCGTTCAGGTTTCCGCAACAGCTGCGATAGATTGTTTAAAAAAAAAACAATGCGGTAAGAGGTTATTTTGTCCCGCGACCACAGGCACGTGCAAAAGCCAAGGTGGGTCGTGGAAACGAGCCACGCAAAGACAAGTTCCGAACTCGACACTCGTTTATACACTCGACTCGGCTCGGCTCAAATTAACCGGTCAGATAGAGAGAGAGTTTACCTTGCTCCGCAGAATCCGACGAGGCTTGCCGGCGTGACGACCCTCGTTAACCCTGACTCGCCTCGTCGAGGTAACCGTCCTTAATTACCGCTAACTTGCGCCTCGTTTCCGGCCAAGGAACCAATCCGAACGGTACTCCCCTCGGATGAGTGGGTGGCAAAGCGCGCGCGATCAAGAGAAACCAAACGAGAAAGCGAAATAGAGAAATAGATAGAGAGAGAAAGAGAGAAACTCTGACAGAGCGAACACCAGGTCGACTGAATTATCGGGCCGGTCCGCGTTCGCGCCGGCGGCGCCCATCGCGTCGCAAATATGATCGGATTTGCCTTGAAAGCTGCACGCATGAATCACGATTACCGCGAAATGGAAACAATGCTTGTAGAAGTGCGGCGCTAGCTGCCGAGTCGATTTATTAATCCGGACGCGAGCGCGGCGCGAAAACAACGGCAATTTCAAGTAACATCGGATTCCGCGGTGTTCGTCCCGCTATCGCGTTTTATTGCCTCCTAGCTTTTGTGAAACGGGCGCGGCCGTTCCGCCATTTTTCCTCTCCTTTTTTTTTGTTCGTTCCCGCCTGTTCCTCGTGTTCCCGCGCGGGGGTGCGGGACACGAAGGAGGGAATAAAAATTTTTCGACGAGAGAAACGGGACAAGCGATACGGAGGGAACACAGTTCCTGTCGAAAACGGAGCGGAGACGACGATAAAGCGCAACGCTCTCCCGGCTACCGTGATTTATTGGCGGTTGTCAAGTGATCGATGAAATGTCGCGAACACCGAAGGCGGAACGAGCTTTTCAGTGTCTCTGCTCGGCGAAAACCGTGGATCACCCTGTATGCTATTGATCGGCCAGCGACGATTTTTATCCCGTTCCGCTTCCGTTGACGGGGAACGATCGTTTCGCGACCATTTTGCGCCAGCAGGATCTTGCGCGCGGCACTGGGAACTTGGTATCTTTTCGAAATTCCTGATTCTGCGAGAAACTATGTGAAAATCAGTTCTCGCTTCTGGTAACCGAAGCACGCAATTTCCTGCCGCATAAAGATTCACCGTCTACCGATATAGAATCATTTTCCGCGTGGAAAATCTCGTGTTTTCGACTGGAGCAGGTGTTTACCAGCAAGTGCGTGCAAAAACATTGTTCGAGGGCAAAAGGGGTCGTGTCATTGGCTTGAAGCCGGCGCGACGTGACTTTCCAGGAAGGAAGCACGAGCACGTAGCTCGTAACCCCGCGACGACATAAAACGATACGTTGTTTGTAACACACGAGCACCATCGGTAAACAGCGATCGCAGAGCCACGACCTCGCAGAGCAAGTCCATTAAACATCGAATCCAGACTGGTCGGAAAGACGCCAGAACCCTCCCACACTCTCTTTCAATTTCAATCGGGATTATACGTACACACGTTTGTTAAGAAGAGAGAGGTCAAATTGAACTTTGACCGAGCACCAACCCTTAATTTCCTGTTCGACTTCTTAATTGCACGTTTGCTGGCGGAACGTGCACTTAGAGTTGCTCGGGGCCTGGTTACCGGGGACTGCTAATTTGAAAGGAGGACGTACGCGAATTCCGAGATCAAAGGACACACATCTGTTCGCTGCGAAAAACCACCCCCTCGGATGTCGCGTGGATGTCGAACGTCCCTGGATCACGATGGATATTGCACGGTCTGCTGTGTCACGGTTTTCTGTGATGTTTGATTGAGTTGATGGGACCATAGGCTGCCCGTGACCCCTTAACTTTCTGAGAGATAGGTCCACGAAAGATTTTTATACTAAAAATTTGTATTCACTTTAGTTTCTCACACTTTAATAAACGTCTTAATAAACAACTCGTAACAGCTGCACTTTAATTTTCACGACCTGTTTGCCGGATGATTTAAATTATGCAAAATGGAAAGTGCTTTCCTTTTCTTTTCTTTTTTAGTTACGTTAAAACAGGTGAGTCATTTAATATTTTCTTCTCGTAGAAGATTACTACCGCTATTACGCCATACGACAACACGCAAATAGTACTCGTTCACGTACCCATTTCCATATATTAAAACCTGAATAACAGGATCATGTGGTTTTTATCCTGCCGATTCAATTAGAAGTATGAATCGTCCTGTCGATCGTGGAACGAGAAAGATCTGGTAATTGTACGGGAGAGCGTTGTGTGCTGTGTGCGAGTGATACGGGATCGCGAGGATATATCGTAGCCTTACATTTAATTAACACTTCCGTGGAAGTTGCAGTTGTTCCATGGAATTTAATTCTGCTTTGCACTTCATTTGCGAAGAAACTGAATAGCTGGCAAACATGAAATTACGTCTATAAATGAAACCGTCGGTATGATGTATTACGCTTGTTCGTACGGGACGTGTATTAATTTCCGGCTACTTCAAGCACGCAATTACGGTTAGAATTTCGTTTCTATGTAAAATTCCAATAAAATTGGAACTTCCTGCTTCGAAACGCGAAATTGTCAGTGACTTCTCGCGACTAAATGAATTGCTATACCAGGCCATTGTACGAAGGTCTACCGATTAATAGTTTGCTATAAGGCGAATTAAATGTCAACGAATTAGGGTATCAGTTTCCTCGATGCTGTATACCAGGCCGTGCACCACCATTCTATCAGCAAACAGGACTCACGACGGAATTCGAAACTTGGATTGGTCATCGGAGCAAGCCAAACACAAAAGACCAACATAGTCCGCGGATTCCATTAGGAAGCCGAAGAATCGTGGAAATCGGGAAACCGTCTAGCAGAGAGGATCACTCCGGCGGAGTGGATCGTCTGTGTAGGATCCAAAGACGACGACGCGAGTCGATCCGGAAGATCAAAGTGTCCCGGAGGGATGGTCGGTGGCCGGTCGCCGGGCCGGGCACACCGGTGGGAGTTTAATTAAATATTAGCTTCACCTTGGCTGGTGGGAGAGGCGCGGCGTAGACGAACGAGCCGGAAAGATAGCCGGGAGATTGGTGTAAACGACGGCCAAGGGCACTTTCATTTAAAACGAACTGTATCCGAGAGCGCCGCACCCCCGGAGGGCCCCCGTATGGGACGCGAACGCTAATCCAATTTGCGACCAGCCGTTCCTTTTAATCCTTTGGCACACACAGCTTCTGGCGTAACCAAGTTTTTAAATTAAATTTTCAAGGCACCCGCAAAATCCCCGCTCGACACGCTGCTGGCCAACTCGTTCGACGTCGATTTTCCTCTCGTTTCCCGCTTCGCCTGGTGAATCCTCTACACTCTACGCCCACGCTGTATGTTTCTCCTCTCCTCTCCTCTCTCTCTCTACCTACTAATTCGACGTTTGCCGTGGCAGCGATCGATCCGCAGCCTCCGCCCCCGCATCGGTTCCCCGAGACAAGACACAATTAAGCCCCGGTTTACATGTAGACGACGCTCGGACTAGTGGAACCGTTCCGGGAACTGGCCCGTAATTACCGACTGCGAACGGTCTTTGCTAGCAACTCGGAACAAGACAGCATTATATGGGAACTGGCGCAGTGTAGTAACTGGTGTTAGGGAACTAGCGCTCCCGGCGCAAACTGGCTTTTAGATAGCAACGAACCCTGTCTCTCTCTCTCTCTCTCTCGTACACACATACATACATGCTGTTTATCGTTCGCGCGCTCTCTCTCTCTCTATCTCTCTTCGTCGAGCCGCCCGATCGCGGAAACGTGTTCGAAACTGGCGGCCGTTTTCGGTAAACACGCTTTATGCACCGGACGATACGTTAGCTTGGCGGACCTGTTACATACTTGCTGTGCTGTGAGAAAAGACTGCGAAGGACACGCCACTGTTTGTTTTGTTGTGAATGTTGTTCTCAATCACATTTTTTGGCTAGAGGGTGTTTGCTGAGCAATTTAATGAGGGATCGTGCATGTTGGGGATGCACGTTGAATATTAACATGACGAACATTGAATTAATTTACGATGTTGCACTATAATATTTGTCCGTAATAGTGTCCATTAGGGATGATGTAACTAGGTATACGAAGAGCACTTGCTTTACACTTAATTAAAAAACCACTCATCCAATTCTCGATTGGACACGACGATATTGCCCGGGCGGATCGCTCGTCAACAAATTGCAATGTGCAGCGGTTAATATGGCAGTTATACCCCGTAGGTACGCGATATTTGGATTGGTCATTTCGATGCGGTGATATTTCGAAACTCTCTCCATACTTCGAATCTCTCCACAGCAAACTCGTAATTCGGGTGAAATACATACACACATAAATTCAATTTTGCCGATGCATGTTTATTGATTTGTAAGAAAGCCTTTAATTACGTTGATTAAAATAAATTCACCGTGACATTCGTACTATTAAAAACGTTCCGAAATAATTATTACGGTTAAAGATTAATTCGAATTTTTTATTTCTCTTCGCATTCGGGGAGACGTTCACTCATTTCTCTAGCGAGTCGGCCAACTTTCTTCATTATGACCGCCCTGTTGAATCTTTCGGTCTGTCCATCTCGCATCGTTTAATCAAACTTTTAATTCTTAATCCCCCTACGTTCCTATCTGGACTCCTATGTCGCCGGAAGCGACGCACGGGTAATTAAGAAGCGTCGAAAAGTCTAGCTGTTACGACGAGACTGGGTCTGAAATGTGTCTGCCGAGTTATGGTTAAACATTTTCCAGCGTGATCCTATTGGTTTTACATTTTGTTGAAATACTCGACAAATCGGACACGTCAAATGCGTACTTTCTTCAGTATCAGGTGGAGTGGGGTAAGTCCGCCCTAGTTTTTGCAAAGTTGGACTTTTTAACTGATGTATTTTCAGTCTGGTATGTGAAAACTTAAAGCAAGAGCGTTAAGAGATACAAAGAGGTATCAAACTCTTGCCAGAGTTATTACTGATGAATTAGTATAATATTATGTAGGATTCTAATTTTGCTTGTAAATTATCATTTTGATAGAATATTGTACAAAGTGTCAACTATGTCTCTGAGAGTTAAAAATGTTTTCGAACCTTGTTTCAAGTGCTACGGGGCAGGAAAAGAATTATCAAGCCTGCTACAAAATGCTTTTTGTTGAGAAAAACACCTTTATTCTTGGGCGACATCTATGTAGAATAGTTCATACTAACTTCTACTACATTAACAAATACAAGCCAGAGAAATTTCGTTCATATTATACTAAAAATAACCAATTAACGGACTTGCCCCCATAGAGACGGACTTACCCCACACTCCACCTTACTTGAATAATTAATGAATTCATTCGGAAGAAATTAGGTTCTAATGCGACATACAATGAAATCCGGAATCGTAGAAGATAAAATTCTCGATTTTCATTTCCGCTCGCTTCGAAATGTTCATAAACGTTCCCGATCTGCGACCGACAATTTCCCAGAAAAAGTAGCGCGTCGATAAAAGGATTTCGCAGGCGACTTTCAAATCCGGCTGTCGGCAATCACCGTTTCCGCTGGAGCCTAACGAAGAATCCGGCCGGTCGATTAATTACAAATCGATAACCGAGTTATTCGACGTCTTGCTCCGAACCAGTTTCCAGGAAACAGTATATCTCCCGGGCGCAAGGATCGCCGGGAAGTATTCGATTGAATCGCGGCGACAAGTGGACCGGGAAACGGTTGTGCTGCGTCGGGGCCCTCGAAATCGCTCCGCGCATTTCCAATTCATACTTGAAACGCGAATATCGCATAATACGTCTATTTCCGAGGCGCACAACAGCCGCTCTTACGCAAACGCTATTCTCGCGGGGCCATTGTGCGGTTCCCGCGTGTAGCCTCGATATTCACGCTGGTAAAAGCCGTACGTTGTCCCATAACACGCTCTCTGCTCTCCTCTCCTCTCTCGCTCGCTCCCTCCCTCTCTTTCCCTATCGCACCCTGTAACACTGAATTCCGTCGTGAGGTAATGACCTCCGACGGTGCTTAGGCTATTGATGCGCGTGAACTCACGCACTGCGGTCCCGAATCAGAATTTAGGATCGTTCGGAATCGATATGGAGTACTTGTCCCTATTAGTGTGCCCGTCCCTATTAATGCAAGTTCGTATAAGCAGTAAAAATTAACTTGAACAAATAAATATAGAGAAGTTAACGTTTTAATGTATAGATTACAAAGGAAAATATCGCATTACAATTTAACTCTTGAAGCGTATTAAACATTTTTCCAGAGATGCACATTACGATGTCGGTATGGCGTGCAGCACGAGACAGCTTTTATTGCTATCGTTAGTGGCAAAAATATAGCCAGTCGGGACAGAACGTTACTTGTCCGGTAATCGGCTCGAGAACCGATACCATGTATCGTATCACGGTCGATTCCGTGTCAAGATAAAACGGTCTCCTTCACCGGAAACTTCTTCCTGCCTCTTCAAGGAGTACTCCACGCCCGGAAGTACCATCCGGGTTATTTTTGAAGGGCTATCTGTGACGGTGATGGTCTAATCCCGGACCGATAAGCCCCGTTTTTTATCCCATCGAGACGCCATCTGATCATTTCATTGAAAGACTGAACATTGTTTCTGACAGATGTGCAATTAGCGAGAAAATGGCACGTTGCTACCATTTATATTAGGTTGTCCCAAAAGTTCCTTCCGGAATGTGTTCCTTTAATGTTGCTAAATAAATACAAACAATGCGATAATCTTTATGTTGATGTTTTAGTACTTCCTAACATGAATTTGCATTATGTGCATGAATCGAAAACCAACTTTTGGGACAACCTAATATTTATTTAGCAATATTAAAAGAATACATTCCGGAAGGAACTTTTGGGACAACCTAATATTATAATCCTGACAAATTCTTATATTTCAACATTGTTCATGGAATCTGTACTTTCATTATAAAAAGGTTTAAATCAGAGGCTGTAAGTACCTCGGAATGTTTCAGATTTCCCTACAGCTTTGAACAATCAACAAGCAGACCTGAGAGAATAGGATACTCGTTATTTAAACCTCGTTAGTGAAAAATCATATCGCCGACAGAGGAAGAATTTCTCTCCACCGCATTGCTGAAGGAACTTCATCGGACACTTTGATCTTCTCATTAGACACCCCTAGGCGAATTCTATCAATTTAATTTATTTCCCACAGGTTGTGCAAAAAGTAAATATGACTCCGTAATCGAGAAATGTATCTACTTATTTTCGTGGAAAGAAATATCGAGTGCCAGGCACGAGCAACTAATTTTTTAATTTGCCTCTTAGGGGACCTCTCAGGGGATCCAATAACCAAGTGAAGAAAGAAACCCTGCAAGTCCCAGAATAAAAATCAGTGACGAGACTTTGCTGTAAGATCTCGCAGAATTCTTCTTTCTCAAAAAATCCTTTTCCCTCAGAACCCACAAAACATAAGCCAACAGCATCTCGCAGGGTAGACGGACGTGTCCCAAATTTCCCACTTCCTCGATCTAAAAAGAAAACGAAGAACCTGTCCTTCCACACGAATTCCCGCAAAGATTCGTCTCGCCAGTAGCGTCGTGCGATCCAAAGGCGAATCCGGGTCGATCCTCTGAAAAATGTATCCCCGGGAGCGTTCATTCCCTGAAGAATTTATTCACCGGAGCCGGGGCAAACAGGAGCATCGGAAAAAGGTAAAACTGAAAGGCAAGAAAAGAAGAGAGAGAGGGAGAGAGTGGGGAGGAGAGCCTGTGGCTGCTCGCCGTGGCGAGGAGAGATGCGGTCGACACGGTTTCTCGCGAAGCTGTTTACAGGAAAGCCGGGGAGGACACGTCGTGTGAGCGATAGTTTGCCGATACAGGATCGTCCTGGGCGCTCGGCTAAATCGACTTCCGATCGTCCCGCAACATCGAACAGTCTCCGGCGACATCTGCCCCGTCGGTGTACCGGAAGAAACGAGAAGAAAGAATGCCTCCGGTAAATCCGTCCTCGATGCAATTCCTCTCTCTCTCTCTCGCTCTCTTCTCCCTGGTCTTTCACTGGTCCTGAACCGACCCGACATCGCCAGGCGGAACCGCACGACGCGGAATCCGGAGCCCGCCGACACGGGAATCGAGAAAAAAGGATTTTCGCCGAGCTCCGGCATCCGGTATCGATGTGTCGCGACCTACATCGTGTCCTGCAGCGTTCCAGGCAAGGTTCGAAGATACGGAAAAAGCCACGAAGAGAAGCGGAAAGAAAGGAGGGTTCTGGAGGTCCCTCGAATATAGAAACCCGGTGACGTGACAGGAAAACGTGGCCGAATCGAAGAGAAGGCTAGGGCGACGACGATGGTAGCTGCGAGTAGAATGGAAAAAGGGCTGGCTAGGCGAGGGTTGAAAGAAAAAAGGACCACGGGGACGGTTCCGCACGTAGGAGAGCGTCGTTTCGAATTTCTCGATAAATTCGCCTCACCCTGGCGGTAGCGGCAGCGGCGAGCTCTTCCCACGTGAAACAATGGCGGAGTGGCGTGGAAAGACGTCTCGAATTTCGCTGAATCAAAGGTGATGCGTCGAGAGGCGGGTGGGCCGCTCTGTCTACGGGCAGGGGTGAAATCGATTTTGTCTAGGGTCTTGCGTGCCGACCGTATTATCCCTCGCGGTTTTCTATAGTGTCATTGTTGTTCGAATTGGAGAGGGAACTGCTAGACGAGAGGACAGCGACCAGAAGTGAGAGAGAGAGGAAGAGGGTGGTGACCAAGAAGGACGACAGAGGCACAGACCACGCCAGAGAGTACGTGGAAGCTGGTTTCTGACGGGAGTCTGAGTGCCGCAGACACAAAGCCGCTATATTACATTTCCACTTGTACTTTTTTTCTAGTGTCTCTCCTCTCCTCAGGGCCTAGCGCCACCGTGTTACGCTCGTTCCCGTGGTTCCGCCCGTGGAAAGGCTTTCCCTCGACATCCACCACCGCGCCACCCCCAACTGACAACCTTCTACACGCTCCGGGGGCGGACAACTGTTGCCAGATTCCGGTGGCACTGATTTTTACCAAGTTTACGCAGACGTCTCGCGAACTGGGATCATCGCGGGAGATCTCGTGACCAATTATCCGCGGATCATCGAATGGTCCGGCGATAATAGGATTGCGGTTTAATCGGGATGACTCGTCCAGGACTTCATGGGGCTACGAGAGTTCTGAGGGACCTTGGATTGCGGTCTCTTCTTGGAGTAGAGTTGCGGTGACCATAAATCCTTTGGCTTTAAGAGGGCAATCCTTTATTTCACTGTCCTGTCTTTCGAAACTTAAATATAAAGGGGCGTACCTTTTCAAAACATATTAAAAATCGTTGAATTTTGCTTACGTCCTTCTGGAACCTATGTTCTCGCTGAACGAGCATTTTCACTAGTTAACAATGCGTGTGGATCAGTGGAAACCCCCAATTAGAAATCGGAACATTTAAAGCATACGTTCGTGTCAAATGCAGCTTGTCGCAGTATTTTGTACAGTTTGATGAATTTTTAACGAGTAAGTTCGTTACTCGGGAATTGGACATTGTACTGAAATTCTATGGAGTCCGTCGAATCGGTGACACGATTCAAAAATTTGTGAATCTGTGCATGGAAAACTACGAACAAATGTGAAATAAAATAATAGTTCACTTTGTCCTCGTAAAAATTGAGTTTGAAGTTTGGACGGGACCGAGTCTGTTTATTATTCACCGGTTTTAGTTGCCGCCAGCGCGAGCATACTCGTGATACGAGATATATTTCCCAAAATCGATTTATGTCCAAGTTTTGTACGAAAAATTTCAGTCTGCATCCCCGATTTATTTATTCACCTGGAATCGCACTTTTCCGACGTCATTCGCGAATCAGTGCACCAACGTTTCATGTATATGGGATCTGTACTGGATTGTACCGTATCAGATCTATACAATTTGTAACTGAAATTGTATTTGTGTGATTCGAACTGAATCGATAAGATTTACTTACTCGTTCATCTTTTTGTTTTGCTGGAGTGTGATTGTTTAATAATTTGGGGATGCTTACCTGCAACAGAAAAATTATAAAATCATTAGAATCTCTGAAGAATTCGCAAAGTTTTCAAATTCATATTAACTTTGAAGACAGAAGCGCGAGTAGCCTAAAACCTCGAATACACGTGATCCAGCGGGCGGGCCGGTGTCTAGGCAAAACGAAACAAGGAAGACGTCTACAAGTCCTAAACCAGTCCCGAAGCGGGCACAAAGGCGAGTCACCTTGAAAACAGCTCTCTACACCGTTCCCCTCGCGAGAAAAGAGTCATCAAAAGTGCCGCGAGGAACGAACACGCGTAAAACGCGAACGACGTTTCGATTTCAGCGAGTGCAGAATGCGATCCCATCGAGTGTCCCTTTACGACCGTGTCCCTGTCCCCAGCGTGGAAACGGCGAGCCCACGCACGCACAGCTCGCCTAAGCAAGAAGGAGGAGAGTCCTTTCGAGGAGGATCGGTACGGGGAAGAAAGGAAAGAAGAGGAAAGGCGAAACGAGGCAGAGGCCAACCGAAGGACACGCAGGAATATCGTTCGCCTGGTTCTTCCGCGTGAAAGGGACGCGGTATTGATCCTGTTTGCCACGTGGCTTTAGTATTCGCCGCGCAAACTTTCGCGAGGACGTGTCCCGCATGCCTGCGGCGGCCCATAATTGTAGATTCAAAGGATATTATTCGAAAGAGAGACAGAGAGGACTCGGGACGCGACAGCGGCAGGGCCGAGAGAGCAACGGGAGAACAGAAAATGCCGTTGGTTCCCGAGGGATTCGCAGGACTACGAGACTGGGGGATCCTGCGAGAGAGCAAGCCTGATCTCTGCGATCCAGCGGCGCCCTTGGCCTTCTAACGAACTGAAAATTGCCGGTAATTTTTCCCCCGTCGGACATCCGATTTGATTCCGCCACCTTTGAAACTAGCGATGGGAACGACCTCCGTGCGTGATCGCGGGTCCGAATTATACTTATATTGTGTTAGTCGACGTTCTATTGTATGCTCCGAGTTGTATCATGACGGGACTCGTTTCAATCGGGAAAATATCACGAACACATTGGCAAACGTTTCGCAAACAGATAATGCAAAGTCAAATAGTTTTGTGACTGGATCGACATCATCTCGCCGAAGCATCTAATCCCGTGTCATGTTGCACGTCTCGGCGATCAAGTTTCCGAATCCCTGAAGGGGCACAACTTTCAGTAGTGGGGATAAGTTACTCATTATCGTATGCAAGTATGTGTGTACAGCAACCTCTCAAGATTAATGTCTCAAATCGGAGACGTCGGGACTTACAAGTTCATCGATCCCGTACCGAGTCTTCAAATCCAATTAGCCAATGTTCGAACGCACTCGCGAGCGATTTGAGCCCATCTCTACGGAGACCGGCATCTCCGCCAGAGCCAGATGTCTTTTTCCACGGGTGGGATCTGAGATCAGGCTAATCGGCCACTTTTCCACGCGTAGCCGCCTCCGATTCTTAATTCGGCAGTCGTCTCCAAGGCTACAGGGTTTGCAACCCTCCCCTATCATGCTCGGAAAAGCGGGATTATTGGGCCGTAATTAACGTTCGAACCCTCCACCCGCCCTCTCGCCAGTACGTCTCGTTAACAACAAGGGTCGCGCGACAGACTTATTGGCTTATGTTTCGATAATATACGCGATAAGCCGCGAGGGAGGCTGATCCCGGGATTGGTTGCGGGAGGAGCCGCCCACACGGAAGAGGATTTTCGCCTTCTTGGTAAAAAGCTGATGCTCCCGGCGATCAACGCGCGGGAGAGAGGCTCCGGGAATCTGCGAGCAAATGTTTGCCCAACAAGACGCACGCCTAGGATAATATTATCGCATCGAGAGGAGAGCTACGCGACAAGGACTGATCGTTTGGGAAACTGAGGAAGTCGCGTTCACACGACCGCGTCTTTGTCAACCGACCTGCGATGCCGCAGGAACAGGTGCGCACCTGTGCTTTTCGTTTGTTCAAGCACCGGCTCCCTCCTATCAGCTACGAGATGATAAGCCGCCGCTTTTGTCCAGAGACCATAGAAACTACCTGGACAGATAGCGAAGTGCACGCCAGGTAAAAAGGAAACGCTGAGAACCTGCCTAGCATTGTTCCCCGAGCAACAGAAGATCGAGGAGGTCAGCCGGTTTCGTTTTCAGACCTGCCACTTCACCGTGGCTTTCCAGACTGTGGGATTGATGGCGAAGACCGAGAATTTTCAAACGCGAACGGGATGTTTTTCTGTAAACAGGCAATCTAGCAGTTCAAATAAGTTCTGCAGTGTAACGCGAGAAATATTCCTGGAAGAAAGTGAGAAAGTTCCTGATACGAATTCGTTTGTTTAACCATTTCACGCGTGAGCGCTGGAAAGCAAAGTTGTTAAAAACTATGACTCGTGAATTTTCATAGTATGTAGACGCTACATCGCGCTAACAATGATCCATTGCGAAGCTAATGCGTTTGCTAACACTATGCCCACAGCTATTTCACAGTTCTCACCTTAGTTTCTCTATGGGAAAGAATGGCGATTAATGGTTCGGTGGCAAGTGCTAAGCGGACTTATTGAAAAAACGCTACGGAACTGTCGATGAAGTGTTTAGAACAAAACGGGACATTTCAGTGGCTCGTTTATATCTCGAGAAAAAGGTAAAACACCTCGTAAACCGTCGCGTTTCCAATGGCCTCGTCGCTGTAACGGGAATAGCTACTGCCATTTGATGAAAATGGTGCAATTGCAGTTCGTCGCGGGATAATTGAGATCGTTGACATTTTTTTAGACTCGTTTGGAACGGAGCCAGGAATCTAGAGCCGGTTGGTATTTGCGGTGCTTCGAAAAATTTCATTTCGCTCTCTCGGTTAACAAGAAAGATGTTTATGGCTTTTGATTAACCCCCATACGTTTCTCCAGAACAAAAATTTATTTAGCTTCACCGTTTTTTTTTTCTTTTAAACTGTGATATTATTAATAAAATTTTCTAATGGCTAAACATCTATAATAGAAAAGTAGAATTTTATAATATAATATTTCTCTCTTTAAAAGAATAAAATTTGTAAAAATGAGTTAAAATAATATAAGAGTGAAGTACTGTGCTACGGTTTCCTATGCGAGTGCTTCCGAGGAGCGCGCGTAACAAAATGAAGCATGCGAGATATGGATGTCGACACCATTTTCGGAAGTTCCGGAACGAGCTATTACCTAGGTTCTATGTATTTATAGAGCCAGTGAAACCTTAAAATACTGTGTCCGTAAATTCTGCTTAAGCAAACCCCGGAAAATTCGATTCGCTGGAACCACTTTAAGAATAACTTACGTAACTTTCCGTAGAACGTAAGTCAGGGAAGCAAGGTTAGAGTCTGCCGCACCTTGAAGTACTTCCCACACGTCTCGCAGTCTTCCAAATAATTCTGCCGTTTGTTAATGTACTCTAACCCGAGGAAATCGAATGCGAAATCTGCCTCCCAGTATATTTTTCTTCGGCGCATACGAAATTGAAATTTCTCGGTCTAAATCTGCAGCTCTTCGTTCGAGTCTGCGCGAATTATAATGGCAAGCTATTGGCACATTCCGCAATTTTCATTTTATTTTCATTTCATGTCAGATTGAAACAAGAATTCCTACGAGAAGAGTAGACAGAGCAGTTTTTTCTTAAATTGGAAGAAAAATGTCCAACTTCAGCCCTGTTTAGTCTATGCGAATTCTAATGAAATACTTGTAGATTTTGTAAACCTTTTTGGCATTCATTTCACTTTTACCTCGTACGAGTTAAAAAGAAAATTGTTTCGAAGACCAAGAGATAGAGCAGACAATTCTTTTCCAAATTGTAACGACGTCGTTCCAATTTGTTTTCTAATGCCAGTCGCTCGGCGACGCGACGGGGGGCCTCGCAATTACACAAATTTTTTGTAATTACGCGCGCCACTTTCATCCGCGCGTCTAAAGCCGAAACGAAGTAAATACGGCAGAAAGAATGCAGAAAGAGTTTTGAAGCAGAAACGAGCTTAATGAACGCCGTCTTGTTGCACAGCCTGTGTCCAACCCCCCCGCCTTCTCTTCCCCTATCCCTCCCAAGAGCATAAAAATGCAAATTCAAATGTAATAAGCGCGTCTCCCTCTCATTATTCCGTGTATAAAAGCATTACAATGACTTTGTTCGCTCGCGCCACGAGCCCACGGCAAACACAATTCTAAAGTAGTCGAGGAAAAAGTTCGGAATTGTTGTCGGTGCCTCGATAGAATCGCCGATTACCGCACGTCCGCCACCGAACAACCAATTAAGCCAGTTTCACGAATGCGAGGCCCGGACATTGACAAACAGCCGCGCCCTTAATCGGACGGGAAAGTAATTAAAGATCGCGGAAAGATTTACGACCCGCCGGTTTACCGACTATTACTCTCATATACCATCACCGTCGATCGATTCGATTCGACAAACTCGAAACAAACGCGAACGTTTCGTATCCTTTCCAAGCCTAAATACCACGTATTTATCTTGTTCGGCTCGTCTTAGAAGAGAGCCATAACCAAGCCTAGTTCCCAAGACTCGACAGCAGAAAATAATCTCGAAAGCAAATCTACACAAATCATCTGTGCGTTCTCGGGGGAAGAAGTGAACAAGGATCGATTGCTGCGACGAGCAGAATGTCCCCATCGCGTCGCAAAGGGGAAAAAAGCTGGAAGGGGGTGGAAATACAATCGCGAGAAAATTGTCTCGTTAGAACCAGTTCAAAGGCCTCTGGCTGAGTCCTCATAAAAATCGCCGGCTACAGGAGGAGGCAGCTGATCGGTGGCTTTCATCCTGGGCCCCCCTGGCGCAGCCCTAGCCGGTCAAATCACCGGGAATCAGGTATCAAGCCAAGAGAAACGTTCCTTGATTCGACTTGCTAATTTCGGCAGGTGGACGTCCAACGAAGACGAGCAAACATTGACACTGGCCGGGAGCAAACACTCCGCGAGAGCACACGGGGGCTATCCCTCTTTATAAAGGCAGGAAAGACTGATAGAGCGAACGAAGCCGCTTTCATCATCCCGGGGTGAGGGGTACCAGCTGGTAGGAGGTTTTACCGAGGAGAAAATTCCTATTTTACGTCGCATAAAGCGTGCCACCGGGTTTTCTGGTGCTCGCCCGAAGCCGCTCGTACCGTGAATGGACCAGAAGAAGAAGAAGAAAAAGAAGAAGAAGGGACACACCGAGAAACCGAGGGTCGTAGGATGAGTTCGCGAAAGAATCGTGCTATAATTAGATGAGGAGAAGAAGAAGCAGCGCGTTGGAACAAGAGGAATGTCACTTGTAATTCTCCCAATTACCGGGAGAGACCCGGAGAGAACGTCTCTGTCCTTGCAAGGGAAACGCGAGGGCACACCGGTCGGGGCCGCGGCCGCGCAGCCGGCCGAGAACAAGGGCGGTTCGTACGTTCAGCGAGAAGAAAAGACGCGTCTCCCAGGGCATGGTCAAAGAAAAATTTCATTTCTTTGCCCCTGGCTGCTAGCTCCTGCCAGAGAGACACCCGACCTTCTCTCTCATAAAGCGATAAACGCCCCAGAAGGGAACAAGAGGAAGCCTCCGCTCAAGGGGGGGAAAACTTTTCTTCCTCTGGAACGTTTCTCGCCGCGGAAATTCCTTTTCACATTTTAAGAACCACCCTCCGTCTTTCTCGGTTTCCTACCATATCCTCACCTTGTTCCAACAGTGTCTTCCGAGCGATACATTAACTCTGTTTGTTTCCTGCGCGGATAAAGCACCCGGCCCAGATAGGAAGTCCCTTAACGAGACGCGGCTGCTCAACAACGAGAAATCTCCGCTACCGTAAATGGCCTCGCGGAACGAACCTGCTTCCAGCTAGTACCTTGGCGAGAACTTCAGATGGGATTGGAAAATTGATACTTTCCTCCATGCTCCAGGGAGAGGCTCCGGGAGTCCATTGCCGGAGGACTAGATCGCTTATTTTCTGTAATTCTGGTTTTGCGAGGGACGATTCGATTGATAGCATCTTTCAATTTGCACTTAGACCGAAACGAAATGAAAATTTATTTTTTCCGTTATCGCAGACTCTAATTTTATGCTGTGTTTAAGGAGCTCGACGAGTTCAGGGAGAGTTTTAAAGTTTCTAAATCTTCGTACGGCGATCATAGCAAAGTTTCAAGAAAGTTGCGCGCCGATTGCCGGTTCTCCAAAAATAGAAGGAAATCTTTGGAAACATTGGAAACGTTCCACGATTCGGACAGCTCAATAATAAATTCAAAAACACTTCGACGGTCAATTCTATATTTGCTCGTGCGAAACAGATCGAACTGCATACGCGCGAAGCCGACAGGAATGCTCGGGTAACACGGTAGTAAGCGGAGGATTGAGTGGCTGCAAAAGAAATAAACAAGAACGGTGTACCATCGATGGTGTTTTCTCGGAGTGCACTCCGGACGCGAAGTTAAATCTGCAATTCCACTGGCGGAAATAATGCCACGGAAGCATCTATTTACTCCTCCGAGTTTCTTCGGAAACTTCGTCATCTCTCTCGAAATCGGAAATCGATGGGACCGCCTCCACTTTTCCCGTTTAAATGCCGTTGATCGAGAATCAATGTTCTGGAGACGCATTCTAACTAACGAAGTTCTTCAGAACTGGAAAATCGTTTCAAAATCGATCTTCGTCGCTCGTTCCGACTTGGAATGGTGGGTGACCGTAATAACTTGTTAGTCTGAAATGCGCTTAAAAGATGAAGTGGGTTTTTATTCAGTGATGCGCAAAATTTTAAACTAGAATCGAGATTCTTAAATGCTCAAAAGGTAAATGGTTAACTTTCCAAATTGCTTGATTCGAAACGGAGAAACGAGACAAAAGCGGAGACAAAGCTAAAATAAAATTGCTCCGTCGTTATTCGTAAATGGTACGGCAACGTGCAAATCTCAGAATCGAATAAAAATGTGTAAAATGGATAGAGGACACTGGAACAGATTAATTTCCCTAATCCGAAATTGCATTGGACTCGAGGTAAAATCCGCAAAGGAGTTCTCAGGCTTTTACCGCCATAAATGGTCAAAATCCCATTGAAGACACTCAACCATCGCAGCGTGTATTTAATATCTCCTTATGGAGACTATAGAAATGGAGGATCTCTCATTATGAGAAGCATCGCTATTCACTCGGTCCTTACGGGCAGAGCACAAAGAGCAATTTCCAGCCGAAGGGAGAAAGTCTCGTTACCTAAAACGTAACGCGAGCCGGCGAAACACGGCGAGAAGGAAAACGGTGGAGGAAAGTGTCGATTTTTCCTGCGCCGGTTAGAAGCCAGCTAAAGGCGTGTGCACGCGCGGAAAGCCTCCTCTCTCTCTCTCTCTCCTCTCTTTCTCTCTCTCTTCTGGGTATATCAAGCCGCGGAGGAGGCGATTGAAAGCGGAGAGACCAAGAGACAAGCGGCATGTCGCGGAGAATTGCGAGATTTCCTGGTGCTCGAGTTACGGACGCTTTGTCCCGCGTTAAATCCAAGGCAGTTAGTGTCGGATTATGGAAGTCGACGGCGCGGCGACCGCGGGCCAATTGTGATTTCAGCGTGCAGCTGCGATTTCTGCCTTTTACTTTCCACTTCGCGAAGAAATCCTCCCTCGTATGGAACTCAGACCCCCCCACCGCTCGCCCTTCCGCCACCTGAGATATGCGGGGAACCACTTTCGCGAGCACACGTGGACCTAGAAACTGTATCCACTCCACTAACCATTTTCATTGTTTCCCGACGAATAGAACTTGGTCTGCGGCAATCCTCGTGCGCCCTTCTCACGATTTAACCCGAAAATACAGCTGCGTTTCTTTTATTTTTTTTTTGCTGCTAAAATGTGTCGAGTCCTAAAATGCTTTCATTATTACTAAACGATAAATGAAATAGAATTCTGTCGGAACTTGTTCCTCGTTGGGCGGTTTTCGTTCTCGTGCTAACATTTCGCGAAATTTTCACCGAAACTCTTACAATTAGATGCGAGAATGCGACACGCCGGCAACTCTTTACGGCATAAAACACCCTACGAGAGTAGTGTTGATTTGTACGAAGCCCTCGCAGTATGCACACGTTCTAGAAAGCACGAACAAAAGGTTGTCACGAGCTCCGGTAACTGCCTACATCTACGAGCACTTTACGCTTTAAGCTGGATCGCAATGGTAAGACCAACCCCCTTTGTAACCGGAATACTTTCGCTGGAATTGTGTTCCATACAATGCAGGTGAGAACGTGCAACCTTATTGCTAGTCTGCGTACGATGAAAGGAATTTCTTTTAAGTGTATTAATAGTATGGTTCGCTGCTTTGTACCTCCTGTAATTGAGTATCGTATAAAATGAAATTGTTTTACATACCAATTATTTTGTTCGTTTCGATTTGAAAGTTGTTCTTGAATATTTGTGAGCATTGCTCTTCAATGTTTGAACGTTGTTCTTCAAATCAGAAAGGTTTCTCTCCCGATCGTTACTTCTTCGCGTTCTGAAATTTTGCTCCGGCTTTCGTGCGATTATACTACCCGTCATACATCGAGGAGATACGGTGTGAATGAAGTGAACAGTGGGGTTGATGATCGTATAGTGCGTCGAGTGGTAACTTCCGTGTCTCGTGCGCCTCGTACGGAATTCCGCTCGCTCCTTTTTTACGGCGAGCGATGTATTAAATTACGAGCACTCCGGGGGTGGCACAGCTTCTCATCTCGCGGTGGATATGAATAACAAATTACCCGGACGGGGAATACGTTATCGAGAATCGATAGGTTCGTTCCTTTAATGGACGAAAGTGACGTTACCGGGGGTGCCGGAGGGATGGAGGTGGTTCGTGCGCGAGCCGCAGGAGACGTGACGGTTTTACATATTTCGAGTAATAAAAATGTCGTCGGACGATGTTCCCGTGCTTCAGAACACCCCGAGCAAAAAAGGCTCAAATAATTTTCCGTTTACCGTCGGACCGTCACACCGTCCCTCGTTATCATTTCTTTCGAAACGCTGCCCACTGCAACCGCTGCTAGCAAAATCAAATCCTTTTACATAACCAAGCCAGAAAATTTAAAGCTTCAATGCTTGAGATTTGTTTCACAAAAATCTCTATCTTGGAGCCATAAATTACAGCATAGTGCCCAAAAAATTAGGAGTGTTTTACACAGCAGCTGACGGGAGGGGTGACGATAAATTAGTTTTGAAAATGTTCATTAGCAGAGTTCAGCGCACCAATTTATCCGGCAGCGGGACGCGCTCCTTCCGAATGCGGCGCGGCGGGCTAAAAACTAGCGCTGTAACTCGTCCAGAACCAGTTCCCGTGGTCGACGGCGCGTCGCTTCTTACGAGTTCCCATATTTAACCGTGGCTCCTTTGTGTTTCCCGTTTCCCGGCATCGATTCCTCAAAAATTCAGTGTGCAGCCGACGCGCCGCGTTAGAAAAACGCTTTATACTCGGGGTTTCCTGCTCGACCGTATGCGCGCCGCTGTCCATTAATTATTCATTCCGCGTTTCGTAAATGCCGCGGTGGCGGCGTTACCCGCGGCGCACGTAATTTAAAAAAAAAAAAGAACGGGAAAAACGAGGAAAAAGGAAGGAGAAACGAGAGAGAGGAAACCGGTGGCCAGTGGCCGCTACGCGAGCGTGGTTTTCACGGTTTCCATCGCGTGACGTCCGGGAAATTGCGAAAACGGGGAATCCGCGAGGCGATGCGCCGCTCTCGTTTGTTCTCACGCACACTCTCTTTCTCTTCCCCTCTCTCTTTCTCTCCCCCCGACGAGTCAGTCTCGTTCGGAATTACGCAACATGAATATTAAACGCGGCGAATCTATCGCATCTTGTCATCTCGGACAGTCTGTCGGGTGCCCGTCGTGTTCCGTCGCGACGGTTTTCCGTCGTTACTTCATTATGCAGCGACGAGGGACTTGCCGTACATATTGATAGCAATGCGTTGCGGAAAATCCTATTTAGAGATCGGAGAATTACTTTTTGAAAATTCGGGGCGACATTGGTTAATCTCGTTCCGAGACGTAACTGGACCAAAATAAAAATTTTCATGCGTTGAAAAACAGACGTGAATTAAGAATTAAATTGAAATCGCAATTTTGAGCGAACGAGATTCTAAATTTCATTAAACCACTCCGCACTGTTCGAGTCCTATAATTTTTTATTGCTTGAATGGCATTATTGCTTATTATGCGTCGAGTGTATTCGAGAGGAACGAGCACAAATTAGTTGCGTATTGAACTGATAGATGCGGAATCCTCTTAAAGCAATTATTTTCAGCTCTCGTGAGGGGGTGGATCGATGAGTATTTTAATTTGAAATACCGATGCGTAGCTTCCATTGCTATTCAGTCACTGAATTAGTTAATGAAACGTGAAAATTAAGTTCTTCTGCGACATTCTATTACATATACAAATTCACATCTGAAAACATTTGTACAAATGTGTAACAAATTTTATTTGAATAGAAGACACTCGATTGAATTATTCAATCTATTAAGTATATACTTGTCTTTAAAATTTATTGTATATATTCTCGTCGAGAAATGACAGAACTGCTGTAGGCCTTTACTATCTGGATAATTATACGTCGCACAGTGCAATAACAAGAGATTCAATTTCGATAAACCCCTACTCCTTGGTTGCAGCAGTATATCTCTGTCGTTTCAAAAGGATCCAGAACCAGCAAAAGACAGTCCAGACTGACGCCATAAGGAGCATCCGATGCAAATAAATTGTAAATAAAAGAGCACGTCCGCCGGTTCCAATCAGGGTTGAAATCAAATAGAAGTAATTGAATCCCATTTGCGTCTCTAGCTTCTAAAAATAGAGCACTTCTCCGGTTGCGACATCGGAGGGCGTCGCGGAGAGCGAGACTGTCCCGGAGAGACCGGAGGAAGTCGTTAAGGGTTGAAAACGGGGGTTGAAAAAGTCACGTCGAACTGCTCGAGAGCAATAATTGAAGGGAAACGCGACAGCGTGGTGCAGTCGAGGCTCGTCGAGCGGCGCGACTGCGTTTCATCGAGAAATATTTAATGCGCCGGAAAATGTTTCGCCGTGTCTCGATCATTTCATTAGTTTCGCTGCAATCACGACGCGCTGCATAATAATGCACGCGGCGCGGCGCGGCGTCCCGCCGTGTTTAATCGAGGGTGCAGCATGGGACAAAGGCACAAAGCGGCGAGCAAAACAACGCGGAATTTATCCGGACAGTGTTTTTCCAAGAGCCGAAGACTTACGGGGGATGAACTTGAGGGAGCTCGTGATGAGCGGGGATGGATCGAGGGTTGTCCAACGGGGGGTAGGGAACGCGCGAGCGCGAAAGAAGCCCCACAAATTAATTGAGAAAGCGAGACGGCTCGAGAGACGCCGTCACGGAAACAACCCTTCAATCTAAATTCAATTATTTAACCACCCCCCACCCCACCCGCGAACATCTCCACTCGAAAATCCTGCGCGAGGTACATTAAAGGAATATTCGCGGCCCGTTAAGTCGTAACAATGTAATGAACACGCGACGATCTCGGCGTTAACGATCCGGCAAAGAGTTCCGACGGCTCTTCGAACCACTCTCCAATTATGGGATCATGAATCTCTCTGTTGGTCGTTTTTATCATTTTAATCCAAGGGTAGTGTAAATAGTTCACTGTTTGCGAGCATCACGCAAAGCTTCCGCGTTGTTCTTGGGTCTAGAGGTGATGCGGGGCATGATTGCCCTGAGGGGTTCTCTCTTCTGGTTACGTTAATCCTAGGTAGCTACGCTGCCATGTGTGAACAAGACGTCTAATAAAAACACGAATATAATTCAACCATGTTATTTTATAAGAGACCGTGGATTTTATGAATTTATGACAAAAACAAATGGTATTAACATAATAATTCGTCTAAGAATGATTCGCAGTGACGGAACTCCGGGAAGGGTTGATAATGAAAATAATAGTAAAATTCTTGAAATTTTTTATTTCCAGAATTAACCCACCTGTTTTTCAATTCGTAGAAGATTCATTGATATTAATGGAAATCACAAATTCAAATGTCGGTGTCCATTTCAGTACATATTTCTGGTTTCATACGAGTGAACATGTTTTCGAGAGCTGTTTCGCCAGAGCGCCGGTATTATAAAAAAAAAACTATTGTTTCCATCGTGGATCCGAGGCATCGATGGGAAAGTGCTGTAGACACGGCAGCTCTGGAACCGCAACAGGTTGTAACGGGAGTGGATTTATTCGATTTTTCAGACTTTTGAAAGGTCAGTTCGAAAAGAGAACCTCTGTACAGATTCCATTTGTATCGAGCAGTTCAATTTGCCGGTTACCTTTTCCCCGATTTCGCGTACGTCGAAATGCACCACGACTGCACGGCACTTCGTATCGCTACAAATTTAATATCGTTTTTTTTCACATTCGACCGGTCTTCCCCGACGAACACGGAGTTTCCTTCATCGAGTCTGATTCGGTTTTAATTAATCTCTCGATGCGCATTCCGACGGATCGAACGGGGAAAAAAACTCTGTACACAGTCTGTTTTCATCGGAGTCTCCTGAATAGAACTATGGCATCCGCCCTTTTAATCGCAGTTAAATTAACCCATCGTATATTCGACCCCATTCGAGAGTTAACAGTCGGCGATTCCAGCGAACGCACGGTTCTGTCGTTACCATGTTCCCATTACATCTGCATAATATTCAATAACGATAATCGCCGAATTTTCGCGGTAATGCTCACTTCAATCCTGACTCGCGTTTCAAATAAATCATCATCTTCCGTGTAGAACTATATGACACGTCATAAAACAAAACCTTTCGCGCGAACGTGTAATATCGGTCGAATCTGAAATTCCATCCCTTCAATTAACCCCGAATCAAAGCGTCATTGTAATTTCTATTTCATCCGTATAACCCGTGATACATTATGGATCACTGTTTAGATTAATCAGCCGTAACAGCCCCGATTTTCCCTGGCATAGTCAGATCCTAATCGATCTGTCGTTAACTTCTTACCGGGGAAAACGAGTCGACGTGGTCCAGAATGTTCCCTCTAATTTTGTGCAATCATTGCATTCTTGCTGTAATGCATTTTAACCCTTGTTGTAACATGTTTTACTCGGATCTTGCGCCGTCAAGGGGCCATACTGCAGGGGAATAAATGTTTGCACGTTCCCGCCATTTTCCGAAACAGATTGGAGCTTCGAATCAGTCGTTCTCGGAAAGTGCACTGCCACAGGAACTGGCAACTTCCGAGCGGACCGCGGACAGAAAAATTCGCGTGCATGCAAACGTTGCTCGTTAGCGTCGCCGACAGCCGTCGCCACTTCGAACACGTGTTCTGTTTGGTGGCATAGCCCGGCATAAATATACATGGGATATGGTAAACACAGAGCATGTGACGTTCTAATCTACGCGAAAGACATCCGCGTGTCTCTCCATCCCCCCGGTGTTCGTGCACCGCACGTGTTTAGAAGTTGCTGTCGCTCGGTTAGCATTCGCACGTGAGACACACCGAGGTCCCGGGAACTTTTTTAATCAGCAAGGGAAACACAGCCGCGAGACACACGACGGAATTTACGATCGCCCTAATTCGTGCCATTACTCTCGCGAGACATAGTGTGCATGTGCAACTTTACTCGCACGACCTGCGAGAACCTACTCCGGATTGAAGTAACTTCGGGCTTGTTCGCGGGACCCGTCGATTACTGAAATTGTTCCTCGGCGCGGGGCCGGCTCTCTGGCTTCCGGGTCTCTAGCAGTTGCTAAAAGATTCAACGCCCCCGCTCTCCCTCTCTCTCTCTTTCTCTCGAGGGACGATGGATCTTTAATCTCCGGTTGACCTATTCTGCTCTAGTTTCCCAACCTCTCAGAGACGACGGTTACACGCCCGCGATCGTTCCATCTCAGACCCAAATACATACTACTAGGCAGATTGAGGAGCTCCCGGTCTCGTAAGATAGCGGTGATGAAAATTTCGCGAAGACACGACAGCTTGATGTGTCTTGAATAGGGGCGCTGTGGCAGCACGTGAAACCTATAGATTTTTTGGAAATCACTGGAGAACTGAATTTTCAAGATATTTACGGTCGCTATGTGTATTTTTGCGAGCGAATCGTTTTATATTGCAGCAATGGTGAAAAAACCATGTAATCTACCTTCGATAGAAATTTTGTGACAGTTAATCGATTTTGTCAATCTGAAAATTAAATTGAAACCAGAGAGTCGTAAATATAAAGTTTTATTCCGACACATACTTTATGTTTCCTTTTTATAGATTGTACTTTACGGCGGCTACGGTGGGAACGTTGAAAAAACAATTTAATGTAGCTTGAATAATATATATGCTGTGACAGCAGATTGATTTTTTAAATTTAAAAATAGTATTACTGAAGATCCATAAAATGCTGGTACATTCGGTATACGTCCTGCTGTGATGGACGTTTCAGAAAGAACATTTAAGAAACTTTGAATATAAATATCATAGCAGTAGATAAATTCTCCAATTTTGAAAATGAAACTACAGCAGAGCTATAAATAAACGATCTGTACGCTGTCTTGTTTTGTAAATGCAACAGAGACTTCTCGTATCTCGTTTGCCTTGAATTCAGAATGGAGGTAGAAAGTAGATAAGAAGATTCGTGGATACATATTTTTGTTTGCGTTTTATATTGCCGGCTTGGCTGAAAAAAATTTCTAAAAAATTCGAGATATGTACCTTTTTCTTGTTTTTCTACAGAAATCGCCGATATTAATAACTGCGTTACCGTTTCATAATGAAATATACTTTTGGATACGAGGCTATAAAAAACCAGGTAGATATGAATTATTTATTATATGATATTCAGTTTATCTCTGTGCTGGTTAACCTTCGCAAGGTAATGTGGGGTCTCAAAAACTCCAGCTTCAGATTTTTGTAAAAAGAATTTTTATATGAATAAAATTAAATCTGTTTGCTTTTAATCCTGTGTTATTCTTTATCCCACATTCATTTGTCGGGGTCTGAGAGACCCCACCATGACTGTTTACGTGTTATTAGACCTTACCTTGCGAGGGTTAAGAATGTATCAAACCGCATTTTTCACAAATGTTTATTTTGTATTCGTGCATACGTATCGCCAAAAATAATCAGGAAATATTGTTTAAAATTAACAAGTTCTTCAACGATAACTCACGTGCTTCGTCGAACGGAGATTGTAAATTAATAATTAAAAGTAGGCCTTACCTGTAACACAAAATAATTGGGTGTTAGAATACTAATGGTCATTAAAAGCGAGAATTACATAAAAAAAACCATTAGTGCCTTAAAAATCCATTAGTATATACAGTGAGTAACAAAAGTATTCGAACGCCCTTTAAAACAAAATAACTTTTTTATAATTACAAGTACTAAACGACCTAATTTTTTTTAATCAATTAGAAGCATTGGTTTACGAAATGATTTGCGAAAAAGATTTTCCAAAAATTATAATTTGCTAGGTTATATGCAAAAATAAAAAAGGCATTTTTTAAAACTTTTTTATTTGCGCTCTTAATGGAAATTTAAAATATACGTATGTTGTGTAGATCTATGTTAGTTATAAACATGCTGAAAATTGCATCGAAATCGATGAACATACAAACGAGCTACAAGCGGTTAAATATTGTGAAAATCGTAGTTTTACACGACTTTTGATCAGTTTCTGCGTGTTGTTTTTTCCTGCGTCAACCGATTTCGATGAAATTTTCAACATGTGTATAACTAACATAGATCTACAAAATACATATTTCAAATTTTCATTAAGGGCCCAAATAAAAAAGTTTTAAAAAATGCCTTTTTTATTTTTGCGTGTAACCTGGTAAATTATAATTTTTTGAAATCCTTCCTTGCACATGTTTCATAAACCAATACTTCTAATTGATTATAAAAAATCAGGTCGTTTGGTACAATTATAAAAAAGTTATTCTGTTCTAAAGGGCGTTCGAGTACTTTCGTTACCCACTGTACATCAACGATTTCTAACCTTACAAAATACATATGCCGGAATAAATAATATGAGATTTGTCTGGTAGTTCTAGTATTAAAGTATAGGAAAGTGACTAAGAGATGGATTAACACAGTCAGATTTCATCTCGCTAAAGTCGGCAATCATATTCTCGATAGCGAGCTGAATATTAATCTCGCTTAATTCAAGAAGAGGCTTTAATAAACCCGAAACTCGAAATTAGGTTGGGGAACCACCAAGATTCCTTTTTTCCCCGACGTCGACGCGTGCGTCCGTTATTTATCTTCATTCCGCAAACACGTTGAAAACAGTTACAAAGCAGTTTTCCCGGGGCTGCGTAATTCCAGTTTTCCTCTTTGTGGAATTAATTGCTGGAAACCGGCAAACACTGTAACCCAGCCAGGTCAAAAGCGAGAGAATGAAAATGATTCCGTCGTAATAATCTTCAAAGCTAGTTTCGACCAATTACCTATTTGATGAATTGCATACTCGCTCGAGCATTAACAAGCAAACGTTACAGGTGCTTTGTTGCGATAAAACAATATAAACGTCGCATTTCCGTTCACCGATATTCAAACGCGATCGATCTATCTCGTCACGCTTCTACCACCCTAATTAGTCGCGTTAAGAATTAGAAAACACACCGCTCGCAGCTTCAACAAACAATTTTCCTAACTGAAGAAAATGTTTCGTAATTTAATCTTTGAATGCTTTGCACGACCACATTTTTTAGACAGAAATTTTCTAAATTAATAAGATTACAAAATTAATCCCGGCTGTTGAGTTTGAATTTGGGGTTGAAATTCGTGTCCGACTTTATTAAAATTTCACCGGGCTCGGAGCAATTTCCGACACAGGCGCAAATACCCTCAATCGACCGGCAAGTGGCGAATTAAGTCGTCAAATGAGTCGAATTGATCTCATCGCGGGGGTTGTAGACCTCCCGCGGATTTTACGACGGCAAATAGAGCAGCAAGCCACGCCGGAATTAAATGATCTTCGAGGAAGAAGGATTAGCAGCGTCGAAGGATTATTATGTAAAATGAGGTTCGTGCCATTTCGACTACGATAAATACACGGTACAAAGCCTGACGATAGATACACGAGTTCCTGTTGTGTAATTTCCGTGCCCCTTAGAATTTGACAGAAATTCCGGCTGCTTATTACGGGGGGGGGGGGATTAAACGGGCACAAGTGTGTTAATTACTAAGCGTAGACTGTAATACGGCTAATGTTAACCGTGGAACCGACCAGGCGTCGTAAAATGTCTGCCGAAGCTACAGCTAGAATATCAAACCGGTTACACGATGCTGGCATTAATAACGAGAACAGGTAAGTACGCCTCGTGCAATATGAACAGACTTACCATAAATCAGGATTGCTGCGAATTAATCCCACCCCCCCTGGCATATACATTAACGATGACCGTGTAATCGTAATTCGGAAAATTCGGCCGCGTAACAGGTGAATTTTCGATCGGCTATGAAATATTCCGTTCGATGAATAAATCAATCGGTATATCGCGTAATCCCTCGATCGATCTCTGTTTCCGATCGCGAGTACAAAGGCTTACGAACAATTTATTCATAAATTGATCAACACCTCCCGACGACGCGACGCGACGTTCCCGGACCGAGAATAAATAATGAAAACCGATTAGTCGCGGAGCAGAATACTGTAATCAGTGTTAAATTTCCCTGAAATTCGCTCTGTTAAATATCCACGAACAGTCCACACGGGTGTCTGAAGATTTAAAAATGATTCGTCGTAAAAGTCCAAGTAATTTTCATTTATACATATATCATTGTGTTCTATCTCTACGAAGCCCCACTTTCACCGAGAATTTGTGCACCGCTATAATACAATACAGGAAAGCTCTAACCTAATTGCGAGAATTTCGGTACTGGCCCCGGAACGTGACGAAATTTAATCGTGGATTATTGCGACGTTAGAGGCGCCGTGTAATTAGCTCGAACAGCGATCGCGAGCCTGTAACGTTAGGGTAGGTCGAGCAGGGCAGGCGTGTTCTCGATTAATTATTAAATCGATACGGCAGAGTACTCGGAAGCAGGAGGAAAAAATCTGAACACGGTGCCTTGAGTGCGTTTCTCTGTCTCGAATGACAGCGTCCGCAGCGATCGAGTCTCGTGGGGAACGAAGAGATTCGATGGAATCCTGGGAGCGACGCGGATAATCCATCAAAATCAACCCTTAGCCGCGTCGCCGTTCTTCACCCTTTACCTATACTTCTCCCTCTGACTATCCTCTTTCGCTCTCTCCCTCTCTCTTTTTCTCTGTCATCTGTGACAAGATGACAGGGTGTCGCGAGACGAGAAATTAAGCTCTATTCAGAAGAAACGACCCTATCCGAATTACGGATCCATTCACGGGGCATGACTGCCACCTTTCCGATCGCGACGCTATTAATTGTAATAAGCTGTTCTTTGCGTTCGACTTTACTTCCAAGCCCGATGCCCCAGCCTCTCGGAAGCCCCTTAGTCAAGCCGACAACCCCTTGCCACCCCCGCGCCGCCACCACCCCTCCGGTAAATATTTGCCGTCACCGTCCAAATAAATCATCCTTTTCACGGGACGCGAGTGTTTGGTTTCGAAACTGGGCTGGCTGCGTCGACCCCGCCTCGAGGGCGTCTTCGTTCCATCTTCGACGCTGTAATTCCTGGAGCAGCCTTCCGGTGTCCTTGAAATTGGGGAGGAAAACGTTCACGGAGACCTACCCAGCTGGCCTGACTAATAACAGCGCTTTTGATAGAGGAAGTCTCGCACGCAACGTTGTTCTAATTACTTCGAACCCCTCGTTCACTGATCGGGCCTTCCCTAGTTGTTGCTCTTCAAGATCCTTGCAATTTTTCTTCGCTAAATTTAGTGCGCTTATTCAAACTAACCAAAATTTGTCTACTTTAATTTCTGGACAACAGAGCTGCGCAGACATGTATTACTTTCTTGAATAATTCTAACAAGATTAATACTTCATTTTATGAAGAAAATATTTGTGAACAATTTGAGGAACATTATTATGTTACATGGATGAAAACTGTCTGGGGGGTGGAAATTCCGAATGACGATAGACAAAAACGCCCGGAGCGACGTCCGTGCGCATTAAAATAGTAAAAAGGTCGGTTTCCCTCGAACAGCAAATGGAAGCATGTCGGACGAGCTGCATGTAGTTTCACTCGGACTGCAGCACAGAATAGCAGAGAGCCACCCCTCGCGTGTGTCCAGTCGCCGATTTTTCCCGATGCCGTCAAGAATAATCCGTTTCGTTTATTCGAGAGGGCTCGCGAGAGCCCCGAGGCCGGTGCACGCGGTACACGATATTGTTCATTAAGCGAAATTTAATCCCTCTCGTGGTGCAGCGATGCAATTAATGCGATAAGCCTGGAAAAATACCGCGGCGAAATTAACCGAGCTCGACATCGGGGGTGGGTGGCAACGATGTACAGAGAAATGGGTGGATGTAACCGCGAGCGGATCCAGGGGGATGAACGTTTAACGAACGTAATTTTTTCTTCTTCCAGCGAAAACGTCGAGGAGCAATGCTACTCGAGGAGAACAGAAGCCTGCGCTGCTGCCGCAACAGGAAAAATAAATGAAGCACTTCCGCCGATAGACACGAAAATGAATCTCGAAAAATAACGCGTCGCGAGCGGACTATTTTGAAGTATGCACCGATGCAGGTTTGTTACGGCTCTGCGGTTTTGCATTGTACGCGCTCGAATAGGCCAGACTTCTTTCGCAACATCTCCCGTGTTCGTCTCCCGACGATCTATCGAACTGGCCAGCCTTGGAGGAAAGTTAAGGAGACAGTCTATCGACGTTTCAAGGCCGCCTTTACTTACCGAAAGTGGATGATATAGTTAGATGCTATTGGATTTAGGGGCGTAACCTGCTCTTTTGTGTACCTTTCTTCCTCGATCGTCGATGGAAAGTGAACGCGATGCCAATAGGGCGTTTGTGTGGTTCTCGATACACTGCTGAGAACGTCGGAATTTTATTTACTCCGACCAACAGTCAAACAGAGCATATTCCTGAAAATATCTGATACTTTAAACCTGCAATTTCTAAACTCGCAATCAGGAAAGAATTCCGTTTTCTCGCAGCAAATTATCAACAGCGTGACACCAGGTTTACGATCTGTCAAGGGAGCTCCGCCATAACTGCAGCCCGATAAAACCGTAGACAATTGCCGGTTTCCATTAAAAAGTATTCCTCCAGGAAATAGCAACAAGAAGGCTGCCAGGCGTGATCGCGCATAATTCAGTGATGAAAAAACGATTCCAACAGCTGCCATTAAGAGGAAAAACAAAGGAGGTGCTTCTCGGAGACGCCAACAACGTTGATCCCAGTTCCAGTCGGTTGAGTCGCGTTCACGGAAAAAGGAACGATACTAATGGACCGAACGCATCGATGTTTCGAAAGCGGGACACATCGCTAACGACACGTGAAAAACCAACAGGAAACGATAGTTCGCGAGCGTAAATCGACCGGCTACTATGCAAGCACCAATCTGGGAAAGTTTGTTCGCAAGATGGAGTTCCTCGACCCTTTTATTAGCGAAGTTCCTCGCGAAACTGCCGCTACTTAGCGATTCGGTTAATAATAAGACCGGCTCCGTCTCTCTCCGCTGATGAAGACTTAAAATGCCCCAAACCTGTGTCTTCGTCGGCCTGCAAAATGCTGAGCTGTTTGCAATGTCGTAGAACAAACTTTAAAATCTGCTTCGCGACTGCCACTTTAGTATTTACGTTGTTTGTCTGTAATTCTGAAGTAGGTTTTATGCAAAAAGTTTCTGAACCTGGTCAAAGAACAGTGTCATCTATTTGTGTTAATAATAGTCGTGAAATCCATTAATGCTAATAGGTGTAACATTATACTAATGGCCACGCCTAATAATTTAGTGTGCTTGAATATTCCACGATGCAGATTAGTTTCTAAACCTGATCAAACAATGTCGCTAATTCATGTTAACAGCAGTCGTGAAATGAGTGCCGATAAATGTAGCATTAATCTAATCGCCGCGGTTAATGAAATTTCATAAATTCGGGGATGAATGTTCGACATTCGGAAAAATTCGATAAAAGGTTGAACGAGCGATTTTTTTCCGTTGAAAAATGTCTTTCCAACGAAATGTTCCGGGCGCGATTTTTATTAAAATCCGTTCCAGCCCATTGTGCGCGGAGAAAAATTCGATTACCGACCGGTGGAAACAAGCGAAATGGAATTCGAATCGCATTTAGGCCAACGCTCGGCCGAGCAGCATCTCCTCTCTCTTCTCTCCCTTCAGCCCTTCGGTAATTTCGTTTAATATCAGCACAGATGAAACCGCAACTTGTATTCATACGTATCGCGCGGAGCTAGCGATTGGCCGCTGGAACCGCTGATGTGATTAATAAATTAACGCGGACACGGCCGATCGAACGAGTTTCGCAATTATCGAAAATCCACTCGCGAGAACAGCTTGCCCGCCGCGCCGCGATGATTAAGCTCGGGCGCGCGTTTTCGGCTACGTAAGTGGACTCTTTCGGTAAATAACGTCCAGTCGTGTTTGTTCCGTCACGAATTTCACAAATGAACTTCAAAGCCCGTCTCCGCGCGCCTCGGTCGCTGCCCTTTGATCATTCCTAAAATTTTCAATTTTCAAATCGGCCTTCGGAACAGCCAGCATGTCGCCAATGTATGCATATTGGTTTACGCGATCCTACAGCTTCCTTTCAGTCTCATACCTCAATTTTATGTCACAGAGGAGTATCTTTTACAATACAGCAATGAAGAAGTTACAAATTTGACAGTATTCAAAAATAAAAGAATTGAATGATCAGGGTTAAAAGGAATCAAAATTGTCAGGAGACTCGGCGAAGTAAGGGGTTAATGGAGTCAGTTAATTATTTCGCCAGCGATCGGGAAACAAAATGGCAAGGAAAGAGGCGTACAGATGGAGGATAGGGAAGGCAACAATATACAGATTGGAGGCCCTGGTGGAAAACAGGGAACGCATTCGCGTATCCCCCGAAATCCAGCCGGTTTCATAAAGATATCCGCTCGTAAATGAAATTCAGTCGTAACAGGCTGTAGATGCGGCGTACAAGGGTGTGTGTATACGAGGGATGACTGGCGAAGGGTGGCACGTGGCCAGAGAGAGCGAACGTCGCAATTTTCGATCGATTCGCGCGCGAAAACCCCTGTTTTATGCAAATCTCGCTGGCCGGGTACCAGTAATAAATTATTCGGCCGGCCGAGTCCGTTTATAGGTACATAGGTTCATATACACACCGAGGGAAACCCACCCCCCCCCCTTCCCGTCCGGTAGGTATTATTTGTCGCTGTTGGCGCCGTAAATGCGACCAAATATTTGCCGGTAATAGCCCCGGGCGAAGGATAAATATTTATTGGACGTCACGGATCCTCCGTTGCAGCACGATGCGCTCGATACCGTTTCGTGGGGCCTGGCGAAAAAAAGTACATAGATGTGCACGAGTGTGCAACCACACACCGCATAAAAGGAACCGCCGTCGTTTGTCCACGTTTCCGCGTTTTTACAACCGGGACATAATCGTTTCCGCCTTTATTTTCGACCGGACCCAAAGCCTAATATACTTCGTTATATTCCCCTATTTTTATGACGCGACAATTAAAACAAACTTTAGTGGAATCGGAAGGAGAAACACGCACAATTTCCGCGCGCAAATGGCGATTTTAATAGTAATCACGTAGATATGCAAATTTAGGATAATTCATGGTGACCGAACGCGATAAACAAGAATTTATAGGTGGGATTAAGGGCTGCGTGGGGGTAAGTGTTACCAGACGCGGCTGCACGAGATTTCGCAGATTTTTTTACTGACGTTTTGCATGTGAAAATTTGCTCTACTTATTCGTTGTTGTTTGTATTGAACTGCTTATTCAATGCGGACAAACAAGCAGAACCGCAAGAAACAACGGAACGCTTGCGGAAAAATTAGCGAACAACACCGACCGCACATATTTCCCAAGCAACTTTCTGCGCAACCCAATAATTGCACTCCTTACGAAACACCGTGCAACTCGGTGCAAGCTCTGCGAGTTGGGTACGCTATATCTACGAATTCGCAACAGGTTTCGACCGGAAAGCGTTCCAGAGACGTCGGGGGCGAGTGGCTTCCACGTAAAATTCCTTCGCAAATAAAGCGACGACGAACGATCGTGGAAAAAGTGTACGACGAGTAGGCGAGCCGCGAAGAGAACCGACGAAAGAAAGAAGGAAAACGAGAAAGAGTGAGGGAGCAAGAAAAAAGGTGAGGCGTGGATCGCCGGGAAAAACAGCTCCGTTATTCCACGGAATTTCTATCGCGGTGCAAGCGAGTAACCGGCAGAAATTCCCAGAGCCCCTTCACGCGTGACTGATCCTCGAGCCGACGCGGCGGCGGAGGAATCGATGGCTGAATTCTGCATGAATGAAGACACGTCACGGCGATTACGATCGCCGGGAGAGAGTGAGAGAGAGAGAGAGAGATGGTGGCTGACCGTCCACTTGTCCCTGAACAACAATATGCAACCGGTGACATTTACCGGCTCGTGTCTCGAGTGCTGTACTCTAATTATCTTGGCTAAATGCACCGACGAGCACGGCTGCGGCCGAGATCCAATAAGCAGTCTGCGACAGCGACGTCGTAGGAGGTTCGACGCTAAACATCCACCACGTTCAACGAAGATACAAATAGAGTCAGAGAGAGAGAGAGAGAGAGAGAGAGAGAGAGAAAAAATATCTCGATTTTCCGCGGCGTTCATCAGATAAACACCGGAACCGTTCGTTACCGGTCGCGCGGTCCGCTAATAAACGATCCCGATTTAAAAGTCCTTGCGCCCTTATCTCGGTGGCCGGGGGGCTCGGGATCGGCGCGGACTTCTACTTAGAATTTAAATAGACCTTAAGATCCAGACGGCTTCGTGCAGCCTGGGAACAAGCACCGGCTTGCGCGAGCAACCGAGCGGCCTGCAACCGCTTCAATTTAAATATAAAACGCGATCTCTCCGAATCAGCTCTATGTCGAAGAAGAGAGGCGGGTCTCTCTGGAACGACGCGCGGCCCGTTCCGGCCCGACCCGATCCGTGCCTCTCGAGTGTCCAGAACGATCCGCGGGATGATATCTAATCCGAGGAGAAGGATCCAGACGCGACGTGTGCGATGCTGCCGGGGATTTCACGGCGCGACAAGCAGTTTTAACGAGTCCTGAGCCTGCACAACTGACCCTAGACTAAAGAGAGAACGAGAGAGAGAGAAAAACAGGAGACTCGTTATCGCGATCGTAGAACGATCCGGGGCCCCTACGATCTTTTCACTCGTTGTCCGTTATTCCGATTCCCACGGATCGTTCGTTCGGACTCTGGACAGACTAGGCCAGACCAGTCCAGAGCACAGCGAGCGCCGTTCTAATCCAGTTCACGCGAAAACGAACCTAACGGAAGCACCGAGCAAGGGTGTCACGGCTGACCTGCCACTTTAACGACCCAGAGACCCTGCGTGAAGTAGTCCCATTAGCATCGCAAGGTGGATTCATGGACAGCCCCGTCGGCTGGCCCAGGCAAATGGAGACGTCTTAGGAACTGTTCGACGTTATCGGACCACTGACGACCGCTTTGTTGGCAACTATCGGGGAAACTGCGGCAGACAGGCCGCGCGAGACAGTCGGAATTGATGGAAGAGCTCGCGAGAAATAACGGAGAAATGGCCGGGTTTCCATCGCCTTTGTTCGAGAACGTTCCACTGCGGCGATTTTCACCAAGGGCGATCCTCCGTCGAACCTGTCTGTCAAACGAGCTTTATGCAAAGTGTCGAGGCGAAGACGAGAAGTTTATTCTCGCGGCACGCTTCACTTTCATGCCCTGCGAGAACTTCAGCTGCCATTTTTAGGTACCGCCGCACACAGGAAATTCTATTTTCCTAATTTCATTTTACGGCGAACCTACCTGTTTGAATGACAGGTTTCATATTCTTGTTGTTTCGCATTGATATTATACAAACGCTTCTGTGGGAATTTAGTCTAAATAGATATTTTTACATTAATCTCTGAGGTTATATCGTCAGACTGCGGATTTTATCGAGAGATTCTGTAAGGAAACAATACTGTATCTACAGATTTGAAAGCAAAAGAGGAACATACGAACGATCTCGTTTGCAATTTTATATGTTCAAAAGCGATTCCTTTTCGAACGTTCGGATAAAACAGGAAAGAGTAATGTATGCACCGTTAGATTCATGATCACCGCTGCATCTGCAAGTCGCTCGATGCTGCGAGCCACCTGGTGCTAATAAAATCCTCTCCGATCCAAACGGTAATAACTTTCCTGATTAGTCTTCCTAACACTGCTCGAATTTCCGTGGTGTGAGCGGTGTCTATTGGGAAATCGATCGGCGTGTTTCACCGACGTTACGACTGTATTCATCATTGTAGGATTACAAGCGGGATAGCTGGACTCCGTTTACCCGCGCTCCATTTACTCAAAAGAATCTTTGTACGCGACTGATTAGTGATCACCTCTTGTAATCCGAACCATTGTCGAGATATCGGTGTCGGTCCGCGAACTCGGATCTGCTTGAAACGCGAACACGGCGAGCAAACCACATTTTTCTGACGGAACCTCACAAAAATGTTGCTTCGACAGCGGAAAAATGAACTACTAAATTATTTGTTAACAGATAGAGAAAAATAATTTTACAATAATGACCATAAATAGAAATTGTTCGAAAGCCAACAACAGGGAAACGAAGACGAAGTTTCAGGTAACTTTCCCGAGTAAATTTTAAGAGGCGAAAGCCATGGGGAAACGGATTCGAGGATCAAGGATTCGCGCAGGATTCCGCAGTTCTGACGTCCGACCGTGTTATAGGAGCAAGCCCGTGACATGAATAGAGCCAGCCTGAATACATTTTGGAATCAAGAAGAAGAAGAGAGGCGCCTTTCTACGCCATTTCGCCGAATAAATCTTACCCGGCTCTATTATTTTCTGCGAGTGAACCGATCTAAATCTTCCCGGGACCGCGGTGGCTCGATTCCACCCGCTGATGTTCCATTAAATGAAATTACGGGGAAAAGGCAACCTTTCTGCTCGGTTTAACAAACAGAAAATATTTCCATCGGCTCGATCGAGAGCCAGACAGCATGGGAGAGAGAAAGAGAAAGAGAGAGAGAGCGCAACGGGAAAACAGGAGTGTCGTCTCGTAAAGTTCCGGCACAGGTGAGCAGAAGTAATCAACGTCCAAGCGGACACTTTTACGCAGCGCCGGTGAAATGATCCTCGCACCGGTAAATCCTGATTTCCGTAAGGTAACTGTACAATGGAGCTTCAAGCGACGAGCTCGGGACGCTATGGAAATATTCGGGGACGAGAATAATTTATCGTCGTCGTAATCTCACAAGCTGGGGGAGGCTGACCTGTTTAGAACGCCGCGCCATGCCAGGGAGAAAGAGAGACTCGGATCGCCGTAATTTTAAGATTCGATTCCGTTCTAACGGGGCCAGGTGCTCCTTCGCCTTGGATATTCAAGTTTATAGGGCCACTGACAGTGAGTTAGATCACTGCGGAAGAGGAAATATATTTTGCCGAAAGATTTTTCTTTGATTTTATGAAATTGTAGCCTTTTTGTGGACGAGTTTTTTTCAACAATCGTGAATCTATTCAACTATGAATAATGGAATTTGCGAGGTGTTACGTAAATTTATACGAATCTCGTGTGCTCTCTAGGATTGATACCTTCGTATATATTCGCGTGACAGTAAATCTCGTCTTTTATTATCGTGGCACCAAAAGTTACGGCCGGATTGTACATATTTGTACATTTGTGTGAAATATGAACGGGCAAAATAAAACTTAACCTCTTGCCATATAATATCGGGTCCAGAATCGCGGTGAACATTTCGAATGGAATTTATTAAATAGGTATAAGGTGGAGTGGGGTAAGTGCGTCAACGGGGCAAATGCGTGAGATGATTATTTTTATTATAATATGAACGAAACGTCTCTAGCTTGTATTTATTAATGTAGTACAAGCTAGTATGAACAATTCGACATAGATGTCGTCCAAGAATAAAGGTATCTTCCTCTGCCAAACAGTCACGTGGGAGGTACAACTTTGAGGTTAACCTAAACGTACAATGGTTTAAAAGTTATTAATGTATTCTGTGTTGTTATTTTAGGTAAGTACAACAAACATTGATGTAGGTTTACATTAAATAAACCGTTTTTATTGTATTTTTTAAAATTTATTCAGAAAAACACTAGACGCACTCAGATGCTAGAGACATTCAGATGCACTTGCCCCATAAATATTACTACACGGGTCAAGTGGCGTACTATCACGGTGGGGTAAGTGCGTACTGCATGGGTAACTATAAAACAAAACAATATGTTTAATGCAATAAAAAGCATTTTATAGCAGGATTGATAATAATTCTTTTCTTGCCCCGTAGCACTTGAAACAAGGTTCGAAAACATTTTTAACTCTCAGAGACATAGTTGACACTTTGTACAATATCCTATCAAAATGATAATTTACAAGCAAAATTAGAATCCTACATAATATTATACTAATTCATCAGTAATAACTGTGACAAGAGTTTGATACCTCTTGGTATCTCTTAACGCTCTTGCTTTAAGTTTTCACATACCAGACTGAAAATGCATCAGTTTAAAGTCCAACTTTGCAAAATCTAGGGCGCACTTACCCCACTCCACCTTACTATTTGCATCTTTCAAGCCGAAATATAATTCTATATTTTTTTTATCAATATTTATGCATTAAATGCAGGCATACAATAAATATAAATTTCATCATTAATCGTTGTATCTAGTTTCCGGAAAACAATGTTAGACAGCATCTTTTGCAGAGCCCAATATTGGTCCCAGAAGATCGTTTTTGATATTGATTCGCAGGTCACCCGGTATATAACGGTAGACCCCGGCCTATCCGAAGGAAAAGGCCCGAGGTGGTCGTTGAAAAGCCGAACAAGGGTCCCTGAAAAAATCCCTTTGTCCGTACAGGTGCACGCGGCAGGTTGCTGGCAGAAACCCAAAACAGGTTTTCACAAAACCCACGGCCGGAGACCTCCTTTTTCCTTTCTATCTATCCCCTATCTGTCCCTCCTTCGTTCTCTCCCTTTGCCCACTCGATTCTTCCCTCTTTCTCCAGTTTCGCCCTTTCTTTTTCTCCCCCTCGCTTCGTCTCTCTTCCTGCGGTTTGCGCTTTTTTCGTTAACCGGCCAAATACGTCCGTCATCCGTCCCACAGCCGCCGCCGCGTCTCTCGTCACTTTGACGAGTATTCAAATGAAGCGACCCCGAGAATCACACACGTGGTCTCCCGCGCAATTAAGGGGATAATTAATTTTACATTCTGTGACAGAGACCGCGAATGTTGACGGTCACGTGGCCCGGTCTGCGGTCCCATCGTAATTGGTCAATTCGAATCGCACAAAGAGTCGCGGGAAATAACGTGACGGACTGTTTGCCGTGTTTGGCCGTTATCATTGGCAATCACTCTGACAGTAGTTATTTCGATCTACTGCACCGGGAAAATTAACCTGAGGAATTTAGGATCCGAAGAAATCAGTAGAATATTTTCAATTTCACTGGTTTTTCGTGCACTTCGACAAAGTGTGTTTTTTACAGAAGCACTTCTCGAAACTCTAGTGTGAACACCCAAGAACTCGACTCAATTTTCTTTGATGTAAAACAACGATACCGCGGTTTTTACTTGGCGAACATTAAAAACCACTTTGAAAAGTAAGACTCCTCAATGGTTACTTCGGCTCGGTGCAAACTCAATGGACCTTAAAATTCAAGTAAAGCGCACGAGTAACGGACGAAAAGAGTAATAGTTACACTTCATTGTCCGCTCGCTTAATAGTAATTCATTGGCGCAAGAACTTCCAACTTTTTACGCTGCCCCGAAGGAGGAAAAAAGAAATGAAAGAGTAGGTAGAACTCGAACCGACCAACGAAACCTTATTTAGGCGCAATAATGAACGTTTAGCTTTCAGAGGTACTCTGAAAGCGAAACACTCGAGTGAATTCGGTTTAATTAAATTTCTCGTGTTCGCGAAACCTGAATGTCTTAAGAGAATAATTCATTACAATTCCCTGCATGCGTTCTCAGGATCCCGTGACCGTCGAATTATACTTCAACTGCGAGATGTGTGCCCGGTCTAACAATTTTATCCTGATTATATTTCAACTAGCCGCGCGGCTTTAAGGCGGGCAAACAAATTTAATTAAATCCTACTTCGTTGTCTAAATATGTACTTGCATTCGAGTTACCGCGAGCAATCAAAACCATAAATAAATGGCTAAAGTAATCCACTTAAAAGTTCTTCATTAAGGAAACGAATGGGTGGAGACTGAATTTTCTAGAGTTCGGTTGCTCGACTGCGAATTTTTTTTATTCATAGCTAAAGTTAGTCAATCAAATGGGGAAACTGTATTTAACGTTATTGAATTTCTTTTTCTTTTTTCTGATACTTAAAGATCCGCCGTCTGGTCATTATAATGATAATGGATGGAAGAAAAAATTCATTTTCGCTCCAATCGGACGAGATTAACAGTGAGGTCCCAGGACATTGTCTTCAATCCCCGGAACAATAGGCCGAGCATCCCTTTTCGGCGAAGAACATTGGAGGAGAACGCCGGAAGACGTCACCTGCCGGGAATATTTTAATTAAAGCCAATTTCTACGATAACGATTTTTCCGTCGGAACGAAGGGGTGGTTTACTTTCTCTCGCCGGTGGGCAGACGACTCGAAACGCTCTGGAAAAAGAGTGGAATCGCAGAACGCCTCGGAGGGTTTTAAGAACCGTAATTTGTCTGGTTCGCGAGAGCGCACGATCGTAAAGCATCCCGCGGGCCATAGCCAGAAATATTCCTGCTGGAACGACGTTTACGCGATACGTCCCTGTGCTTTATGACAATGTAAAATGCGACCGAGGCTCGTTCATACCCTAATCACGCCTGTCGATCGTAAAACTCGCGATACCGGCAATAAAACATCGATAGTAACAAATTGTAACTACACACGGCCCTCCGCTATCCTTAAAACAATGTCAAGACCGTTCAATGATAAAAATTGACTCGTCAGGATTTTATGGACACTTCTGGAATCAGGTTTTACTTGTGCTATCAGTAATTGCACATTGGCTCATGGGCTGAATAATTGGGAAAATTAAGTTATACTGGAACTCATTATACTAGACTCAACTTAGGTATACTTAAACACTAAATGAAATGAATTCGAGAATTCTGATATAAAAAGATCTATAATCCCGTTTCCCGAAGTTAAACGGAGATTCTCGCATCTAGAGAGGGAAAATTGCGAAATGTTAGGAAAACGCAGCAACAATTTCCTGGCTCCCAAAGTTTCATCGTTGGAAGACTCTTGGACGGCTAACAATTTGTCGGGCGACTGTTCCGATCCGCGACACGGATCCTTGGCGCGTTCCCATTGAGTCGTTTGCGTCTCGAACTATTAAGTTTCGAAACGAAAGTTGAATGCGTCTCCGTTTAAGGGGCTTATTCACGAACGAACGAGAAAGTGCGATGCTCCCCGTGTTACAACGTCCCCTCCCGTCACTTCCGGCGTCTGAATGGAAACACCGTCGAATGACGGCCGTATTACAAGAAGAACAGAATCGTCTTCTCGCGAATTCGTTCCCCCCCTCCAGAACATAATCCTGACGCGTCGCGCGTTGCGTCGCGTCGTCGCGTGGAGACTTCTTAACGAACCTGAGGATTCGATGACGTCACTAGACTACGCTCGTAGGGATTAACTAGCTAAATACTTCACGTGAATTAAGCCGACGCCCACCCACTGCCTCGCCGAGAGACAGAGGGAGAGAGAGAGAGAGAGAGAGAGACTCACTAAAATAACGATCGCTGTTATTTAATCACGCGAGCACGGAGTATCGGGGATTATGCTCGCCACACCAAAAACGGATAATAAGCCTTTGTCTTGCTCTGTTTGACTTTCGGCTCCGGTGGAAGTCGTAAACGGACACGGTTCAAAAATCACTTTAACGATGTAATTCCCTCGCGACTCTGTTTTACGGCCGCTCGGAGAATGGTGCTCTGTTTTGTATTCCGATCGATATACTCTCGTTTCGTTTGTTAATGTCGTGTTCCTCTTGATTGTTTCATCTGTAGGAATTGTACGAATTTTTAAAAATGTGCCAACATCCTTTTTTACCATGTTTTGCTGGAAGATGATCGAGGTACTCTTATTCCATTCATTTCAACGTCACGTTCCTCTAATTGTACAATTGTGACGTGTCGATTGGAAAATTGTACGAATTTTGAAGAGTTTCTCTAAAAGTGTATCACTTCCTTTCATGATTCTATGCTCGAGGATGATTGAGGTACTCTTATTTCATTCGTTTTAACGTCGTGTAACTCTGATCATATAATTTTCACGTTCACACGACGATTGGAAAATTGTACGAATTTTGAAGAATTTTTAAAAGCGTATCACTTTTATGATCATTTGCGGAAATATAATCGTATAATTTTGACGTTCGAGAGATGAGGTGCAATTTAAAGCAGGAGATAAATTAAAAGAATTTAAGAACTGCATTGTGTAGACCCAGCCCATCAAAATTATTATCTCTTCCGGGTTCGAGCACAACACCCAAGCGTACGATTACAAAAAATGAAAAAAGGCGTTCTTCCGTGTTATGGGCGCAAAAAGTTGAAAAGAAACTGAAGAGAAGTCGCGAAGAGATTTTTTTTTTTAATATGTCTCTGAAGTCGCACTATCGCAGCATCGAACAATGAGGTTGTACGGAGATCAGGGCAGAAGATGAATTTCCCAGCTTGTGGTTCCCGCTCTAGGTCAACGATTCTCGCGCGATCTTCACCGGCAACCGGTTGTGGCATCGACCTTGCGCTTTCGCTGGCAGCAAAAATTACATGACCCAGCGCGCACGAAGATTACGAAGGAACGTGATCCAAGAATCTTCAGCGTTAGACGCACAAAGAGAGAGAAAGAGGAAGACGCGGTTTCGCGTGGCGAGATAAACTTCCACGATCGTGGGACTAATAGAACACGATTCGTCGACGAAGAACGCGATCCGACCCGGATCCATTAACTTGGCGAATCGGCTTCTTCGGGTTTTGATTAGCGAAGTTCAACGGTGTCTTGACAATGACAATATTTCTCTTGGCTCCGTTGCTTTTCTCTTAACGGGCTCCGCGAATTGCTGCATCGTTGAATATAGTCAATGAACTATTATTGAATTGGTATCTGTCGAGCGTGTTTCCGTTCATGATTGCTTCAGCTTTTAAGTTTGCGGAATGATTTTCGAGATTGCATTAAACACAAGACTGGTTAGAAGTCTATTAAACTTGGTAAATAATTTCCGATAATGAATAGGACACGAGACTGATTAGATCGATTCGTATCATTCTTAGTTAGTATTACATATTCTCTCTTTTAACCTGTCAGAACTGTTTGCACAGAAAATAAAATTCCTTTCCACGATCGACTTATAAAAATTCGGAGAGCGAATACATATTTGTTATTTGACGTGTGACGTTATCGGTGCACAGGTGACACAGATATCAGACACTAAATCCAAATATTGGTTTAATCGACGAACAGAAGTATCCTCCAGCGAGACACAATTAACATTAAAAACGATCACGACATTTTGTCCCATGCAATACGATTTAAAATTCATTTAGCGACGACGAAGAATCAAATCTAGCATGCATGTTAAATATCTAAACGATTGAAATTCAATTAAAAACTCCATGAAAGCATCGAACGTGACTATAAATATTGGAATTCCATTGACACGCGCACGGTTCAAAAATAACAACTGAAACAAGAATAAGTCGACTCGATGGTCTTATGTAGTATCGATCGTTGATTAAAAATTATCAGAGCTATCGTCCGCGATGCGCCAGTCTCGATAAGATTACGCGAACAGAGTATACTCCGTTGAATGGTCGATTCAGCAGCTAGATAGAACAACAACAGGTGAAAATAATTTCCCGTCCGACAATGTCAGACACGGTTGATTAATGCTCTGGCGCCGCGAATTAAACATTCCTCGCGGGCGACCGCCTCTCGCCTTCGCCGCCAGCGGAATATCGATTATGGATCCTCGGAGATCGTAATTAAAAACGTGTCTCCGGGTGTCAGTCGGTCGGGGCCTCGACGACGCTTAGCGACGGCGGTTATTATCCTCCGGTGTCTTTATTAAAAGCTTCGAGGAATTCGGAAGGAAGCTTGTTCCTGTCTTGGCCTCCTCCCGAACCATGTCTTCTTCCTGTCCTTTATGCATCCCGGTTCTGCTCCCCGGGTGTTTTCGAAAGATTCGAAACAGCTTGTCGGCTATTAAACCGGATTAATCATGGCAATTAGTCAGATTCTGGAAACATGGCAGATATTAAACTACCGGCCGTTTCCCGGCGCCGAATGAAAGAACGGAGACGGTCCTCGAACGATTCCGGAGAATTAATCGAGCAGAGGCCGGCCGACATTAAGGCACTATTAAAAGGATATATTGTGCCTGCGATACTGAGTTTCATTGCCAGGGAAAATGTATTCTTGAACTCTGTATTCATTATAGTATGCAGTGGGAATGAAACGGTGGAAGCTGTAGCAAAAGAGAACAATAAGAATGATTTCTAGAATCGAAAAATAATTACAATAGTAACGTTATTCCTCAGTTTACTCAATGATCAGAAAAAGGAAAAGAATTGAGTGACTCATCCAACTTTGCGTAACCCAGTTAGCGTTGTACCAACAAAGTTCCGCTTATCTCCAAAATCCCGAGCAAACCACACAAAAGATTGGATAATTACAATAATAAAACAGCCTCGGACTACGATCGATACCTAAGGAACAAGTTGAAAAGGGAACAAAAGCGGTGAATTAAAGTGTTGCGCAACCCAGTTAACTTCTCCTCAAAATGCACCGTGAAACCGCAGTAAACTATCGAAACACGTTCCGCCGATAATTCGCGTTGCTCAACACGAAATTTCCTAATTACATGACTTTTTAGTCCTAGTTCTCAGCCACGTACTTGCTCGCAGCCTCGAAAAACAGCAACGATCGTTGCAATCTCGTCGAGAGCGTGGCATGATCGAGTGGGAATCGCGGTTAACGATATCGTCGCGAACGGAACGAGGTTCACCGGGCGAATTACAACAATTAAAGGGAAGAACAAGTCGAACAGGTTGGTCGAAATTTTTTTGCGATCGTTCCGACGCGAAAGAGACATGGCGGCGCGGGGGCAAACAACGCTATCTCGCGGAGCTGGGAAACGCGAGAAATACAAACTCGCAGGGCTCGCCATCTACGGGATCCACAATGGCTCGTATTATCGAGGCCGGCGAACGAAAACAGCGCGACGAGAGTGCCCTCGGGCATTGTTAGTCGAACAAGCTGCACGATAATGGCCCCGCAACTTCCCAATACCTGAAACAGGCTGTATATCTCGTCTGTATGCACCTGCAAGACGACCGATGGCATCGGCGAGCGTGAAAACGGGACGCCGAAAATTCGCTCGGACGGAAACCGGGAATTCCGTCAGAATTCACGACGAACCCACGGTAAATTTCGTCCCGGCGCTGACACGTACGTAGACACACACGTATGCGGAACGTTTCCGTTTTATTCCGCGAGCATAATTTCTCGCACAATTTCCCGGCTATTTTATCAGACGGCGGCGTTGGATCGAGCCCGGCCCGGTTGCTCTTCTGTGTTTGTTTTTCATTTCCTACTGAAAAGTCGCTAATTATCGGACGCGGATATGCAAAGCGGCTGCACATCGGTGCAGTTTGACTTTTTTCCACACATTTATTTCCCTCGCTCTTTTCACCGTAAGGGCTTTTTCACGAGCGCTCGCGCGCGGAACGTTATTAGTTGAAAATAAGAAAACGAAACCCGGGGAACAGAAGAGAACCGACATGACTCGTTAAACGGCGCCGGAACATCGGTTTCCTCGTAGCATTTTTTCGACCGAGATGTAACCATAATCAAGGGTTTCTCGCGGATGAAACACTGATCCTACATCATAGACGCGGCAGCCATACTTCTTTGTCTGGCCGACTCTCTATCTCGAACCGTTTCCTTCTTTGCTTTTCTTCCGTACTGTGGATACAAACTTGAAAAATTCACCGGTTTATTTGTGCTCGTTCGTTTACCCTCCCGCAGCTGAATTAACATTAACAGTCCGACCGTGGACCGCTCGCTGATTAATTAATTTTTTGAGGAAGCGGCTCAAGAATATTCTCCCCGTCTTTCCGTCAGTAAATTTCTCTTCGTCTCGTATTCGAGCTGACGCTTAATTATTATTTGAAAATAAACGAAGCGATAAACAATCGTTAAGAATTTGTAGCTACGTTCCAGAAGAACTAAAATACCGGATAGGTCGCTCCTTAGGTGTGAGCGGATAAGTGTCCAAAAGTGAAGCTGCTAGGTAAGAAATAGATCAAGCAGTAGGGTCTACATGGACCATTTGCTCTCTTAAAATGCTTCGTATCGGACCAACCCGATTAGACGCAGGCAGTAGCGAGTTAGAGAAAGTCTGAAAGGTTGAACGAGTGTTTCGTTATATTTATGCGCGACGATAATGGTAAAGCACGGGAAAGGAACTTTAATGGACGGAGAATGTACGGTCCACGGGGATGGGTCACCACGCAACAATGCAACAGAAAGAAAAAGGGGCTCGATGACCCTCGCCGGCGTTCATTCGTGCGCCGTGTGACGAACCATCCGGAGGAAAAAAGACGAATCCACCACAGCCCGACGATTTACAAGAGAAACGAGAAAAGGTCAGCCACTTGATATTTATCTTCGACGCGTCTATACGTTGTTCCCGCCACCCGACGGCTCGTCGTATATTTTCCTCGAGAATGCTCGCCTGGCAATCGCGAAAACCACTCGATTACGACATTTGGAAAGAATGAAGTAACCTTAAACTCTGCGATATTAAGTAACTAAAAAATGTTAAACCTCCCATTACAATCTTTTAAATATTTCAATGCCATATGAAAAATAACTAATGCATTCCAGGCAGTTGTAGAATGATGTATGGAGCGTGGTCACGTTGCACTTTTGTTCAAACCCATACGGGTTCTCGGTACTGAAGGGGTTAACGACCGAAAATGATTCTTATTGACCCTTAGGAAACTAAATGGTCAGAGCCCCTAATTTATATTTTCTGTTCCACTTGATAACTAGGAAAATTCATCGTCAACAAATGTTCTAGCTACAATGGCACAAAGAGGTACGTTTAGTAAGAGCTTGAGAATAGAATTGAAGATAAAAATTTATTTGCCAAAGTCAGTTAAAGCTGCAAGGACTCGACGGGTCCATTGACCGCGAGGACACGCGATTCTGGGGTTCATGAAAGGCTGGTCGTACCATTTTGTCCGATCCATTGTAATTTTTCGTGCTCTACAATCTGGGAAAGATTTACACGGTGCACTCTAAAGATCGGCGGTCGGGAAGGGAGTGCATTGTCGCCGGCGACACTTTCTCCGCGATTCGCCTTTGTGCCCTTTTGCGGTCCAAGTTCTCCGGGCGCGTACCTCGGGGTCCTTGTAAGTCATAGTCGGCCCCGAACAATGACAAATAAATTTCCGAAGGAAGTTACGACTAGCGCGAGCGTCCGAGAGCTCGGCTTTCGCAGTAGGTACTAACCGCGCTGCGAAAGTGAAACGGTCCAGCGAAACGGTACCCTGTGTTCCCTTCCCGCCTTCTCTCTCTCTCTCCCTCTCTCTCTGTCTCTCGATCCGCGGCCATTTATAAATTACAACCGGTGAGCGAGCAGAGGCACGCTTGTAGCGAGGGGACAACAAAAAGACGAGAACATCGAGTCTCGACAGAACCGGACTGAGCGAAAGGGGACCTGGGACGAGGAGAGTCGGAGGGAAAAGAGACGATCCCGAAGAGACGAGGACCGTCTTCGAGGACTCCCGGAGGCCGGATCATAAATGAGCGATCGGAATGGGAGAAGACGTCTCTTCCTTCCTTCCGACGGCAATTTGCACGAGGCGTTTGAACAAGTATCCGAACGAGGTCGGTGCAATTTCACGGAAAGCGCACCGGGAATACAAAGCCGGCGCAACGGAGCCTGACTTTTTCAGGTAACGTTTCCCTGGGCCCCCTTCTTTTCCCTCCCCCCTGAGGACTGTCGACAAGCTCCCCTGGAGGCCAGGTTATTGTTAGCCGCTCGAAAGCCGACTCTCCGGCGTAAGGTGCACCTAGGCGCCTTTCCGAACAGGTGCAAGACTATCGTTTGCTCAGGTGTCCCGGGACTTTGCTTAGGCACCACCGTCCCCGAAGCCTTTCGTTTTTCGGCCGTCCTACCCGGGCACACATCGTATCGGCCTAGACCAAGAGAGATTACGAGGAATATCACGCTCCGACTCCCACAGACTAGCTAATTGGTATTTGCGCCGATTTTGGAACGCTGTGCAAACGTGTCAGCCAAGCAGTACTAGAGGAATATACATATACTGCGAGGGAGATGAAGGGATAAGAGAATTTTTACTAAAGACGTAGCTGGAGGTCGCGTACATTTAGGGGATGGGAATGATTAGAATGACAAGCATTGCAAGGCTTGCAGTCTTATTTCATTTCGAAAATTTAAGCTTTTATTTGGTAGAAGAATCAGACTGCTTCGAGTAAGAAGCATAGTACATACAGTGTAAATTGTTTGAGCTGCTGAACTGTTTCAATATTATATTATGAAGGGGGAACATTACATTTATTCAAATATTCTAACAACGAAGCTGAGCAACGAAAAATTGCTAGAAGCAGACGTGTGATTTTGTGAACAGTAAAAGACAAAGAAAATAGTGCCTAAATATCTTCAGTTTTCCACAAGAAAAAAAATTATTATTTCCTGGAATACTTTACCACAATTTTAGAAAGCCACTCCCATCCACAAGATTGAACGATACAAAAGAATTTCCAAGTGTTCCCACCCATCTCTGTCCACCAAGAAACAATTCTCCCCCATTCTGCTCTAGTAAGCATACGGCGGAAGTTCTCGTACCCGACTCGACACAATATTTTGTAAAACTTCCATCCCATCGCAGGCCCCCATAAAAATTCTTCGCAAAAAAGAATTTCCAATCCCAGCGTCGTAAAAAAAACCGGAAATTACACGGACATCCGCGTACACGGAATACGGTGGACGCATCGGATCCGGGACGCCAGTTCGAATATCTGGTGTGTCCCAGCAATCAATTACAATCAGATTTCCTTGGTTCGATGGCGCATACCTGCGCCTGGCTAGCAGCAAGTGACTCATTGATAGATTACGCACATGCGATACGATCTCTTTCATTTACGTTATCGCGTTTCGCGTTTTGACATCGCGTCTGACGCGGAGGATGATGAACTCCCTCTGGTCCGTTGCTTCGCGTCACCGGTGGACACTGCAGGTGCACCGAAAACCGATGCAGGTGTGTGAACAAAAGTGTACAGAACTGGACAGAAGTCACGCGATCGGAAGGACGACGGTTGCACCGTCGCGAACATAATTTGTTCGAAAAATAACGCCGATAATCTTGAAATCTCATGCGAAATACCGATACAGGAAAATTCCTTTGAAATACGTGTTGAGAAAACTTGTTCGCGAGGTAATTTTCCTATGCAATTGAAGATACAGATGGGTAGAGTCCCCGGTTATTTTTCTTGCTCGTCCCAGTGTGCGTCACGGCAACGAAAATGGCACCGCGTCCCCGGTGCTCGCGAGCGGGCCGTTTGAATTTCCGTTGCAGTCCCGCCTGCCGACGGTTAACGCGATGGAGGAAAAAGCGGCGAGCGAACAGAGAAGAGAAAGAGAAGAGGAGAGAGGAGAAGAGCGAAGTTCGATTGCACCGTGTCCGCGTGGAATTCCAGCCTCAGAGCGCACCGGGGCAGACATTTCGGTGGAATTCCACGGCAGTGCGCGCCGGTTAACCACCTGCTGAGCGATCGCGTGCCAACGCGAATACCGGCCGTCCCTGTTCCCGGGGAAAGCGCAAGAACGTTCGTGGGAACGTGCACGTGACCCGCCGTTACCGTCGTCCCCCCACGGTATTCGAATATATTCGAAAATACGTCGCTCACCGATCAGCGGGAACAATAGGAGGAGAGCAATCGTCGCAGCAGCCGGGTGCCCGTGGGCTGCCATCGTGACAGTGATCCTCTTCTTCTTCGTCTTCCTTCTTCTTCCTCTTCTGCCTCTTCTTTGCACTGGTCGCGAACGGTTCTTGCGATCAAAACGGTCTCGCCTTTGTTCTCGATTACTTTTCACAGGTGTGTATCTTTTAATGTAGTCACTGGCACACTACACTCGGCGTTTACTTGCTCTCGTAATCGACGCAAACAGTGGAATTAAATGTTACAAGGCATCGGTTCCGTTACCATTAAATGACTCTCGCCGCACGTCGTAACGTCACGCTAGCCGATTTCAGACTGTGGCGGGGAGCAGCTCGTACGAGCTCGGCTCGGCCTTCGGCCGCGCTCGGCGCCACTCGGCCGACACCGGTGAACCATTCGGCACGCAGGTACGACCGAGGTACCGAGTGGGAAAGACACGATCTCGCGGTTCCCCGCGAGATCAACCGATTCTTACTGCCGGTTCCTCTTCCTTTTTCCATTCTTCTTTTTTTTCAACCGTGTTTTAAAAGCGTATCCGAGCATTTTTGTGCGCCGCCACCGGAATACGACGAGCATCTCTCCGTTTATTACTGCTGCATGCTACTTTGCTACATACTACGCGCTCTTTCCGCGACACTGAATACTTTCGCTGTTTCTTACAGAACGTGATTCGATGATGGCCTGGCCTATAAAGATGCAGCACTTTGCGTCGCGTTAGCTGAAACTTTCCGCGATAACATCTTACCAATTTTCTTCTCGGATGTATTTCGGCAAAAGTTTGTTGGGTCCTTCCCGGACGTTAGACACTTCCGGTGTACTGAAGTATGATTTTATGATGAGGCTAAGGTTCTCGAGAGGAACAGAAGCGATGATGGATTCAAACTTTGTAGCGTTGATGTTTATTCAATTTTCTTTTCTGCTTTGCGCAAGAGCAACGGGGTTTTGGAATATCGAATTTGAATAATGGGGTTTTTCGACGTATGTATGTACTTCCGTTATGCGAAACTGGAATTTCATGACGACGATAAATTTTTGTCCACAGCGTTACTTTAAAATGTCGTGCCGATTTAGCCACGTTTAATGGCACTTCGTTAGAGTCCCCCAAGTGCTAACAATTAAAATAGCACCTGAATGGAATGTATTATCTACACTCTACACGATTCTCGCACAGAGTACTCGTTAAACAGAAGAAATAAAAATCTGTGTCACCTTTATTGTGCCTTTATCGAGCATACAGTTGCACCTTATGTAATGTACCCACAATACAGGGTGATTCAAACCACACTGACATACATTTAAGACGCCATAAAACATGATAACGTCTTCACGAGCCAGTACCATACAATAAAATCGCGCGCCTCGCAATACATACATATTGAAATAGGTGTTCGGGCGCCTTCTAATAGGCAATCTGTCGCCGCTTGGCTCATTTAACAATCTTTGTGCTCAACTACAGAACGTAAGAAAACATCTTCAGCTTACTAGTAATTTTCATTATTCTTATTTTCCCATAAATGAAACCTATAAATCTTTCAGATACAATAAAGTGTTCAGTTTCTTTATATTGGCGTTGTGAGATGCGTTTCCGCAAATTATAAATGAAACGTAACTTGTTGATCTAAAATGTAAAACAGAAACGGGGTGAAGTACTATCCCAGGATCTTTTACATATTTAACTATGTCTGAGGAGTACAACAGACTGAGATTTTTAAAATATTTAAAATATTTTTTTCCGGAGAACTGAATTACGTACCAACGTTTTAACTCGTTTCGACCCGCCCTACCGCATACGGCACAATTTACGAAATAAAAACATAAACCCCACTTTAACTTTTGAATATGGATGAGCCTACTTTAGCATATGTATATGAAACGGCTGGTTCCGGCACAACCCTTACACAAATTATTCTTTCCCAGCGTCCTTAATTATGTTTATTGGGCTGCAACGCCCTAGCTCTAACAAATGCAAAGAAGATATTGAACATGGTCGAAGAAATATGTTATTAAATCCGGACTGAATTAGTCCCAGGTCTGACTGGGTTAAATACCAAACTGCTAAGTATCGTATACTTTGTATGACTGTTTTGTTCGGATGAAAGGGGTTTAAGCAAAAACTAATCCTCGAGGACGTGAATCCAGTTTTCCGCGAGACTGGCAGAAAATCGGCGTGAAATCTCGTCGCTTGGACTCCGACCGCGCGATTTCGAGGTTGCAGCTTGCATCTCGTCGCGATTGCTGCACCGTCATGCGAATAGTTCTGTACACACGGCATTATCACGCGTTTCATTACGTCCGTAGCTATCGCGACAGGGATATTCGTCTTGCGAGCGTGCACCTGCCCCATTAATCTCGGCGTCCTCGAGGATGGTCGTGGTCCCCTTTTGAAAGCGCGAACCGCCCCGATGTCGAGTGCCATAAAACGCGGTCCCGGGGCCCTTAAAAGGGCGCAGTAGACCCGTGGCCCACAGGTTCGCACGTGATAAAGTGCTGAAAACCCGTCGGATCGTTTAAAATTACTAATTCCCGGTTACGACGCGATAAGAACGTTAATTGCCATCGAAGGGAGCGGCGGAAGTTACCTTACGCCCTTCTTCCAGCCTCCCACTCCCTTCTCCCCTTGTCCTCAGCTTCCGCACACGATTTTCCTGGCATTGTGAATTCCCTTATCTCCACGGTGTTATGTTTGCCTGATAATAAGCGACACGAATTTGATTAAACGTTAACACGCTCCCGGCGAGTGCTAACAGGCCGTTGTTCTCAACGGTCCCGTCACACGCGAAGACATTGTCTGAAAAAGAGGTGTTGACACAGTCGCGCGAGCCTCTCACGGCGTCAACGTTCATTGTTCGTTTAACCAAACCGACTTTTTTATTATCATGGCCGACGTCCCGTGATCGATTGATAGCGGCGCTGTGTGTACCGTTGCCGCGGACATGTTCGCTATTCTAGGTCGCTCTGTGTACAGGCATTTGGAGCAAACACCGGAAGTCTGATAATGAGATTCTCAATAATTGTGTTACAGAGATTATTGAATAATTGCGTTATATACGGAGGTGGCTTAAAAATCTCCGATGAAATTATTAGATTATAGGGTAGTTTGGTGAGCGATTGAAATAGCTGTTGTCACAAATTCTACATTTTACATCTACAAATTATAGATTTTCCACAATTGGAAAACGATTATACCGACAGATAATGTGCTAATAAGTAAATTACAAAGAAAATGTTCAGTTTACAGGATGTAAAGGAAAACAGGTTTTCAACCCCTACAGCTACGTTTCACCCTATGCATCATTAGGAGAGGTGTGTTGCACTCAAGTGACGTCATTTGTTAGCAGTCAAAGCATGGAGCTCATCGAGCAAACCCGATTCTTCTTCCCCTGCAGCGTTGTTAGCGATATTCTTCAGCATTTTCGGAAAGCTACTCCCAACTAGGGGAGAGTCCTAGACAAATTGATGGGGCTGGGACGATAAGGTCATCGAGCAGCTTCATTTAATCCGGGGTACCAGCATGAGAGATTCAATTGACAATACCGTTGACGCTAATAATTTACTTACTATGGCCTCACAGCTTAAGTATGTAACGTATTCCCCCATTTATCACACTGTTTGCCTCCTGCTAGGTCTACAATAATTATGCCTTTATTAACTGACAGAGTGTGAAATACAATCTGATAAAATAGCTTTTACTACTAGCTTTTACTTCATCATCTTTAACGTGTAGCATTTACAGCTTGATTATCAGTGTAAAAACTAGTATTAATTCCTCAGTCTTGAGGGAAGTGACTAACAAAAAATTGTCTAAAGTTATATTCCATCGTCAACATCTGCAGTCCAACGTCACAAATAGACCTCCCCCTAGTTTCCCAAACAAAGTTCGATGCAAAACACGTAGAAATATACAAACAGTCCGTCAATTCTGATTGCGCAGCGTGGTCGCCCTAATTTCTAAATTTCGAAGTCCCATAAACAAACCTCTTGGAATCCGAGCTCGAAATTCTCGGCGGGGTCCTAGGGGAATCGCGCGGCGAGGAAGATTCGATGAAGGCCGAGGCGTAAAGCTGATCCTCGAGGAACGTCAGTGGTCTCGAGTGCCTTTCTCTTATTTAGAAAAACACACCTCCTCGTTGCGTCTGCGCGGCGTACCCCATCTCATTCCACTCTCGAGGGTTGCTCTTCAAATAAACCCGACACGACGCGACGACCTGGTGGTTTACTATTGCGTCTTTCGTCAGGCTGGAAAACGCGTTGATCTTTTTTTCTCCGTGAGAGAGAGAGAGAGAAAAAAAAATATAGAAACAGCCCGTGTTGCAGTGGGTGTTTGTCGTTTGTCATTGGCCTGTTTACGCGCGAATGAGTTACGCGTTTTCTTGCCTCTCGCCTCGGCGCGACGGAAAGATACAAGTGAGCGCTATTTGTTTTCGTTTGCCCGGGGGTTGTTTCGCGCTCGTCACGGACGCCAAACAGATTCACTGCACGGCAAACAAACGTTCATTCTCTTAATTAACGCTGGATAGGTTTTACCGGTGCGAACCGAATTCCAGCGGAGAACGATTTTCGGCATCCATCTTCCTTTTTTCGGGCTGTTCCCGGGCTGAGCTCCCCGCGTACAGTTATCGGCGAACTTCTCCCGGTGAAACGGGGTGCAGTTACTCCTTCTCTCTCTCTCTCTCTCTCTCTCTCTCTCTCTCTCTCTCTCTCTCTCTGGCTGCTTTCTCTTTGCGGCGATTGTTCGCGAAAGAAGCTGCGACGCGATTCAATGGTTTTCCCGCTTCGGGACTCCGCAAACACTGAAAGTGGATCTCGGTTTGCCAAAGTGTCTGGGCGTTCTTCATCGCGATACCGAAGGTATCAGGGGATACCGGGTGAGGAAGCTTTTAGGTCGACGGAGAAGGAACGTTGCACCCGTCAAGGAGGCTCCAGGAACCCCGAGGAATATTCCTCGGGATTTGATTTCTCTCTCTTTTTTTTTGTCGTTTGCATCTCCCAGGGATTTCTTTCCGTTTCATTTCGTCCCGCCTCGAACTTCGGCGTGGCTCGTCGTCGCTCGCCGTCGCGCGTTTCGACGACAGCCGCGCGCGATTAATAAACGTTCGCCGTGGAGGTTCGTCGATTTACCGGAGACGACGAGACGGCAAACGATGGGGTAGATAGATCCAGGAGTGGTTCGTCGATAGAACGAGAGGGAGAGGGAGAGGGAAGTCGGAATCGAAGAGAATGAAAAGGAAACCCAAGACAAACGCTGAACGATGCTCGAGATGCTTGTATCTTCTCCCTCTCGACGAGGGAGGCCGTTATTAAACACTTAAATCTTCCTCGTCGGGATGGAGATGGAGAAAGAAGAAAAAAAGAACGACGCGAACCGTCCGCCCTGCCGAGAAGGATAAACAAAAATGAATGAAAGAGATGGAGAGGCGTAAGGTCGTGAAGGGATAAGTAAATTTATGAGGGACAACTGATGCGCTGTTCTCCGGCCTCAAGTGCTACCGTATTAAATGTTTAATCTAGCCTCGTTCCTGTCGCGCTGGAGCACACGTAAAAAGTAAATACAATTTAGCCGGATCTATTATTCACGCGTAGAATCGGACAGATTGAAAAATAAATGAAAAAATAATACATCGTGCTCGATAGAATTGAACGCTCCAGATGTCCAATCTGATGTAAAAGTCGCAATTTTTTATCTTGTATGAATAAATTTACTGATTTCTTCTAGAAACGATGAATGAAACGACGATTAATGATTACGATCGCAATCAATTACAAAAGTAGTCGCAACATAATCGATTGACGTCCAACTCAGATGTAAAAATGTAATATAGCAAACGAGAGAATAACGTACGGCGGCGAAAAGCGGTTGGAATGTGAATAATTCCGTTGGCTGGAAAGTTTGGAGGCTCATGTCGCGGTAATGGTTGGTTGTTAAAAATTTCGGTTACCTGTGGATCCGGGGTAGCGAGAAAAATCGTATTTCTCCGCGAATTCGCGTGACGCCGTGCCGCGCCGTGCGAAACTTCTCCAATATTCGCGGGGACGCGGTAGCTCTGTTTCTCCTTTGGCGTTTCGCGCACGACCGAATGGAAACAACGAGGAGTAAAAACGGTCGAGGGGAAAACAGATGGCGGAGAGAGTACAAGATAAATCATTTCCGAGATCAATCTCGAAGGAGCCGGCCGCGGCGAAGAAATTCGATGAAAAACGCAGGCGGCATCCAAGAAGCTTCGTGTGCTTTTCGAGAGAGTGGGGGAGAGAGTAGTATACCGCGAAACTCTCGAGTGAAATTCCACGAAACGGTTGCCGAACGGTTCGTGGGCTCGAGAGTGCGCGAGTAAGTCAGTCGGCGGGAGAGATTTAATTAAAGCCCGATTGAGAAAACTCGAGCGTCGTTGCGAGAAGTCCATCCAGACGCGCTACAAGTTAATTCGTGGAAATGAAAAAATTTCGTACGGCGTCCGTGGCCAGGGAAAAGTTTTGCGCGAAAACCGAGAAGAAAATAAATGTAGAGGGATAAAGAGCAGGCAGAGAAAACCGAGGTTTTTATAAATGTCGAGCTGCTACCCGGCGAGGCGAGGCTCTCAATTAATGGAACGCTGATTTCAGATTTTCCCGAAGTGTAAACGAATCGCCCCGGGATTCAAGATATTTTTGTCAAACGCAGCGCCGGAGACTGTCTGTTAACTCGAAGGGAAAAATTGCTCGGCGTCCGTTCGGTCGGAAGAAAGTTCGCGTTAAATTCCTCGCTACGGTGAAATTCTCTCAAGTTTTCCCTCTTAAGCAAATATACTCAATATTGTATCGCAGGTGCACTTACCAACCGTCCGCTAGTGAAAAATAAACGCGCGCGTCTCCGACGGACTAAAAACTAAAGAAAACGCGCGAAACACCGTGGAAAAGAGGTTCGGATCTTGAATCAAGAGAACGCCCGCCTCTCGACGAGATTTAATTAAAACTATAGAAAATTTCAGCTCGTAGGTAAACCGTTTTACAATTAACGGAGCAATTTACGAGATTAAAAATTCTTACGATGTAACAACGACGTTTTCCTTGTGTGCCTGCCTGTTACTGTCGACTCGTTTCCACAGAAAAACAGGTATTTTCTTTTATCAGATCTTTTTTTTCTACAACAGATGAAAATCTCGGTCATCGTGAGATGCAAAGCTGTCAACTCGGACTAATTTAACGAATTCAGCATACGTAGCAGGCAACTACTGCACGAATTACTTCCCCGGCTGCAATATGTAACCGAGTTGATAACTGTGAAATGAAATTCCAGTCTCCCAGACCTTCATATTCGATTTCACTTCACCATGATACTGCGCTCGCAAAAGAAATAAGAAGGAAGGAACCGAGGTCTTCTTCGACTTCTTCTATGGAACAAATGGGCTCTTCTTCTGCTTCCTGCGTAGATAGAATTGTAGAAAAGTTGGCGAGTTAGCGTGAACGAAACTGATCAAAATTTATGTACATCTGATCAACTTTAACGATCGGTACTGTTGTGTAACAAGGAGTGGGCACAATTTCTTTCAGAATCCAGGCGGCACCGGAAGGTACAATTTGTTATAATTAGACCGCACATTATACGCATTCGTGAATAGAATGAATGGCTAAGTAACTATTTCTCGTTTAGATCCACCTTTTATTCCGCGCAACCTTGTTAGTTTATTCGCATAATTAAAATGTCAAACGAATTTAATTTATGAATCACAGATTTTAGGAAAAATATAAAACCGCGGGACATTACCGCCCCTTCGTCTACGGTAAGAAAGGCCGCGGCCGGTGAGAAAGGAGAAGAAAGGTCGCATCGAGTTGGGAAATGAATGATGAACCCGATGTTCGTCCTCGACTGTCCTCCCCCGCCTGCTAGCCGCTCTCTATCACTATGTGTCCCTGCGCGCGTAGTGGAGTAGGTCTGCTGGCGCCTGGAAGCCAGGCAGCCAGGCGGGCGCCGCTGTTCAAAAGGGTTTCGCATTGCCGGAACAAGGACGGCGCTCGTCGTCGCCAGTTGATCCGAGAGAAACGGGGTGAGAGGATCGAAACCCCGGGGGTGGAAACAGTGGAGACGGTGCGTCGGGATATCGGGACGCAGACGCGACAACCGGGGCGCACCGCGGAAAGAAAAACCCAGCCGATTCGCTATGCGTCTTGGAAATCATGTTCCCGAGGCCAATAGCCTGGAATATGGGCCCGTCTACGCTTGTACATCTAACCGTACCTCGATCGAAGGGTACCATTAACCCCCATGCGTTATGCAGTCATAGTAACATTGGGGTCTTATGATAATATTGAATTAGGATTAAGGTCTGCGAAAATTTTTCAACTGTCCAGGTCTTGAATTAAAGCCGAAGGATCGTGTCTTGCGACAGGTTCTCTAGGGTGGTTGAAGATTACACCGAAAAATTAATTACTTCGAGGAAAATTAGTGAATTCTACGGAGTTATTTCGAGTAGACTTTAAAATGTATTCTCGTGGGAATTTTCAAGCTTTTCAAGGCTTAAATTAAAGTTTAAAGATCGCACTGTACGATAGGTCGATTGAGGTTCGTAGAAATAATTGTAGATCGCATTGGGGAATTGACAAACAGCAACTAACGAAGAATCTCTTTCAATCTACAAGAGGTCGCTGCAACAGACTTGGCACGATGAAATTCGGGGAGGAACGGAACATTCCTATGGAAATAAGAGGGAACACGAGCCGCGCCTTTACTCTGAAGAATTGCACTCCCAGGGAATTAGAATGATCTCGTCCCAGCATCCTCTGCCCTTTCGTTGATTAACCGCCAAGAGGCTGCGGGCTACTTTCGAAGCAATGAGCCGGAATTGCATTATATAAAGCGCTTCTGATTTGACAGCCCTTGACGCGGCATATAAATCAATGATTATTTAAATTCAAGCGCGGCACTTGAGTTTTATGAAAGCGTTGAGAAAATAGAACATTGAAAAGACGACTTTGTCACAATATCGAAAAATTTCAACCGAAACGTACAGCTTAAACGAAATTCGTTTCTGTACGAAAAGCTTGGGATCGATCAGTGACCCAGATAGCTTCTGACCCGGCATTCATAAAGTATTTTGTGATGGCGTCGTTAGTATTCCGGCGAAGAAAATGCTGTAAACATGGGGCAACGTCCCCGATGCTCCTATATTTCAGCGTTTTCGAATGAGTCAGACGTTCTGAATAATATAAAAGCTGGGAAGGGTGGACGGCAATAACTGATAATGAAATGTGCATCATCGATTAAGTAAGACTGCTCTTCGAAGACGCATCGCTCCGAGTACACCTCGGAGAGACCTCTCCATCAATCCAATATGAGAATGTGCGTAATGGAGGGTGCGCCCAGGGGTCGATTGTTGCGCGAACGAAGGAAACGACAGAACGGAACGTTGCGTGAAGAGCGAAACAGCGGTTGTTTATAGTATAAAAGGTAAACTGCTCGGCAATCGAGAAAAGGGGAAAACCCGGGGAACGCGAAGAGAGCGAAAGAAGAGAGAAGAGCGCGAGAGAGGGCGGAAAGAAGCTAAGAGAGTAATTAGGTTGAAGTGCGATTGTGAACGAGCGGAGAACTTAAGATAATGAAATACCAATTCTTATTTACTCAAGGACCGCGTGCTCGCGACGTTCCGTAGAACTGTTTGTCGTTCACAGCCGGTACTTAGATAATGTAATGGACATGATATAAAACGATAACGGGGGAACAATGTAGTCGCGTCTGACCGCAATTCGACAAACTATCAGTACACCGGTTTACGCGGTTTCGCGATTTAATGTGCTCCCTATGCATATTAAACGTGTTCGTGGAAAATTGCACGAGCTGGCGGCCATGTTTAATGTCGGAATCGTGTTCGTGCTGTTCTAAATTTATTGTTATCAAAGATACAGAACCGTTAAATTGTGCAATTAATCGCGCGATTCTGCTCGTACCGTTTCGAGACGATTTAATTATTTGCTGAAAGTATTTAAGACATTTCGTTTCGACTCGAACGAGATGGATGACGGTCTCGTCTATTATATTTCACTCGGTTCGAAGCATTTATTGCGGGATCGATACGATTTTACAAGGCAGGAGGGTCGTTACTATTTTATAGAAAGGTTGTTATACAATATTGAAGGACGTATTGGTTGGAATTCTGAGTATAACAGAACGAAATTGTAACTTTTATGCTAGAGTTAATACCAGAATCACCAATCATTATGTCAGGCTAATGTACATTATTTTATGATAACGACAAGATTGGATGTATTCAAAAATTGATCAGGGAAAGAAGTTCTGATACTTTCTATAATTGTCAGAGTGAAAATCGGGGACAAGTTATTTTATCTTGTCTGGCAATTTAGTGTCAAGACATCAAAAATGAGTGTTAATAATGTATTTTAACTTGGATCTGTACGGATCTGACTTTTGGGTCAACTTTACATACTTGATTCGATTATAATCATTTGATTGTCTCCGATTGCACAGAACGTTACAGCCTGGCTATTTTAAATATCTGGACGATCTTTCTTAACAAAAATTTGAAGAACACGTCGGATTAAGCCTGAAATTTCGCAATTGTGTCGAACGCAGGTACATCGAACGAATGCGAAAAACCGTCCGGGGAAAACGGTAATAAGAGAAAGCGGCTTGTAACCGGATATCGAATCCACCTACAAATAGGATAGCACCGGATCGAAGCGGCCGGGTATCCAGGCAGTAAGAAGATATCCCGAATCTCCTCAAGACTGACAGAACTCCCCGAAAACCGGCCGGTTTATCAGGAGCTTGGAACATGCCTCGATCCGTCACTCTCGATTGCTCTCGCCTCCTCGACTGGTGGAAACGCGTTCTCCTTCCAGGGACTCTCCTTTCATCTCGAGAACGTCCTCAGTCATTTCCCCTCGCTCGCCAGCCAATATCCAGCCCGTTCTTCATCCGACGTTTGCGAGGAATCATCGGTTCCGCATCGAGAGCAGGCGGATTCCGTGTTCCGGTCCGCGGTGGGATAGTGGAGAAGAGAAAAAAGAACAATTTCATCGGAGCAGGGCAGAGTAAAACGGAGCGGAGCAAAGCAGAGCAAAGCGGGTTCCGGACGGCGCGGCGCGGCGATCGATGAATGAACGTGCGCGGAATACGGCGATACTTGAAAAAGCAAACCGTCTTCATTGGTGCTTCGCCGGGCATACCGAAATAATACGCGGGAACAAATCGATAGGTCGGTCGGCTGCGAGGAAAATCAGCCGCAGGGGCGGTCCCGGCCGCATCGCGAAATATTTCCTCCTGGCGAGTTTCCGGACCGACTGGAGAGGAGCGGAGGAGAGAGAGAGAGAGAGAGAGAGAGAGAGAGAGGGGGGGGGAGATAAAGAGCGTGGAAGAGAGGGTGGAGGACTTACGTTTATTTGGTCTCCGGGAGCAGGAAGGTGATATTTTTCTAAAGGGGAAAACTTTCAAACGCAGACAGTAACTGCTTTTTACCGTAAAAGGCCAGCATTGTCTGACTTACCACTCCTCGTCTCTCTCTCGCCCTCTATCTTCGCGGCTTTCTCTCTCTCCTGTTTTCTACGGTATAAACACTCGACGACGGCCGGAAGTCCGAAGTTTGGCTTGAACCGGCGCGCCGCGGCGTAGAGAGCGCCGAACGGGGTAGACGGGATTTATTTCTCGTCGGTTTCGTACAACGATAAGCCGGTCGCCGGGCCGCGACGGAACATCGTAAACTCGAGACGTCGACCGTAACTTACTAATTGACGAATCGTCCGGCCGCTACCACGAAACCCCCGGTACAGCTGTGGATCACGAGAACTTACGTGCGCACCGTCTATTCCGAGGGACAAGGGGCGTTTTAAAGAAACCCGCGCGCGCCCCCAACTGCGGGTGGGCCGGACAACGCGTGTTCCTATATGTAGTTTCTACCAATGTAACGGCGGAGAGAAAGCGGGTTGACGATTTTGCGGCCCTGGAACGCGGTAACACCTGTCGGATCCCGCCGCCACCGCCCGCCGGAAACCCAGACCCAGCCAGTTGTAAGGCCGCCGCCCGCGTGAATTGTTCCATTCACGGAGAATTCCGACCGGCTCTGTTGCACGTCCCGTGAATCGATTCGCGAAACTGTTACCTTATTAGCGGACTGCCTGTTTGATGTATTCAGAGGAATGACTGGCTGAAATAGGAAATGGTAAAAACGACGGAAACATTACAAACTCGAAAATTCATTTTTCTTTCATATTAGTAATATAGAAAGCTAGAAGGTTTCTCGATTTACCTATGATTATTGAAAATTACCTATGATTACAAACACGTAATGTGGCGCTTAAATAACTAGAGGGGTCACGAAATAATTTCAAAATACAGTGAGTAACCGCGAATTCAAACCCGAATGAACCTGTTACAAAGTACTACCTTCCATCGATAATTCATTTTAGTCTCGAAATTTGGAAAATTCCTACGAGAATACGTTCTAGAATTGCCTCGCAGAATCCTCTTTAAATCGAGATAATTTTAGTCGAGCTCACGGTCGCGTTTCATTTAAATGATAACCACACCACCCGCTCCCGCGTGAATTGCTTCATTCACGCAGAATTCCGACCGACTCTGTTGCACGTCCTGTGAATCGATTCGTGAAACTGTTAGCTTATTAGCGGACTGCCTGTTTGATGTATTCAAAAGAATGGTTGCGATGAAATAGGAAACGGTGGAAACATCAGAAACCATTTAAATTATGCCAAAAAAAAATTTTTTTGTGCCATTAAAAGGAAAGGAGATATTTAGGTGGCCTCCTTCAGCTGAGACAGCCTGTATAATGTCGGGCACAGACGGTACCGCGATCTTTTTAACAAGCTTGCAAATTAATTATTCTTGCGATTTCTTAATTCTTTTTTACAATGAACCTCACCTGTAATTGGAGCCCTCGAAATGTTTAATGGGAAGTTTTAAAATCGTTGAAATTACGAATAAAATGATATTTCGTAGGAAGTGGTCGAGCAAGTTTTTTAGTTAAAACAAGTTTTACCCAAATAAATCCGAACTTGTCATTCCTACAAACGAGCACATGCCAGTCACATTTAGCGCTCGGAACGTCTAAACGAGATGTAGACGTTCGAACAGAATTTTGTTAAAAACGAGAGATAGCTGTTTCTATTGATCGGTATCGAAAGATCGAGAGAGACAGGATCACGAGGCGCGTATGATTCAGTCCAGCTAGCCCAGGGGTGGAATCCGCGGGGATATCGTGGTGGAAATTCGAGGACTCCGGTAATTCCGCGATACGAGGGTAACGAGGTTCCTGGCAGATTATCTACTGCCTGGCCGACAGTGGCGGAGGGGTTGTTGGCAACGTGTATCGTCCTGTCCGGGCGGGCGCATCGCGGAAAATATCGACCTTCCTTCTCTCTCCTTCTATTTCTCTTGCTGTATTCCCTCCGCTCTCTCCTTCTGGCTCTCTGTAGCTGTAGCCAGGCGGCGTTTAACAAGCGCGTTATGTTAGCCCCTTTTAAAAGATCGCACTTCTGACTTCAATGGGCCGTGTAATCGGATTAGGATCAGCACAATGCTCCTGCGAATGTGTAACGTTCCGCGCGGATTCCATCTGCTAGATTTATCCTGGCTGCGCCCTGTGCATATGTCCGGCCTCTGCGTGTCCATCCTCTTCCGTTCTCGTTGTCGTCGTCGCAAGGACCTTCGCGCGTTTCAGACGCGTTTGTTGAATTTTATCTGTTGTAATAACAGTATTACTTTTACTGGGTATGAGCAGAGTAGGAATATATGTATAGACTGGTTTTAATATAACACTTTAATCTGATACTTGTATATAAGACCTTCTGGTTGTGCGGTCGTACAGAGACTGTATTAGATACATTGTTCAGAGTATACACAACACGCAGTAGTACACAACAGGTGTCACTACAACTATCTGTTCAGATGATAATTGTTTGCACCTACTTTATCGACAGACTTGCCGTTATTACAATCAACACTTCCTCTTAACGGTAAGTTTGTCTAAGAGATTTATTAATTTTTTATTTCTATAATTACAACATAGATTGAATATTATTTCTTTTAGAAACCAAAAAATATTACTGAATTGCCTTGTCTATAGCTTTTAACATATGTAGTCACAAGAACAATAAACCAAACTGAGTAATACACATCATTGATTCATGAGCGCTGTTAATTAATGCTTGTTTCTACATAGTATATTGTAAACTATTCTTAAATTCTTTAAATTTTACATTGCTTAAGGGTTTAGTTAGTAGATCAGCTAACTGTTTTTCAGATGGACAGTATTCTATGTCAATAGTCCCTTCATTATATTTTTCGCTGATAAATTGAAATCGTACATCAATATGCTTGCTTCTTTTATGAATTATTCCGTTTTTAATTAGGCTCAAAGCGCTCTGATTGTCTGTTAATAGTGTAGCCTTTACCTTTGAATTAGTTAAAGTTTCTAACACAGTTTTTAGGTATGTAAGTTCTCTACAACATTCTGCAGCAGCGATGTATTCGGATTCGGTGGTTGACAGTGCAACTATGGATTGTTTGTGAGAGCACCAGCTGATAGGTCCATTTCCATAAAATATGACAAAGCCAGTAGTACTCTTTCTTGTGGATACGTCACCAGCAAAGTCCGAATCGCTGTAGCCAATTAATTCATTTCCTCGTTGAGCGTTTTGTTTTGAAAACTGAATACCAATGTTTTTAGTTCCCTGTAAATATCTGAGAATACGTTTTATATTACTTATATCTAGGTTTGTTGGTTTGTCTACGAATCTGCTTACGTAATTGACAGCGAACGCGATGTCCGGTCGAGTTTTCGACGTTAAATATTGTAAATTACCAACTAATTCTCTATAAGGAAAACGAGTATCTGATGTTTCATCATTTAAATTAGTATTCGTATGAATACTTACTATAGGAGTGGAAACAGCCTTTGAATTTCCCATTCCATATTCTGTTAATACTTTTTCAACAAATTTACTTTGATCTAATATTAACGAAGTATTATTTCTAGTTATATTAACACCTAAGAAATTTTCAAAAGAGCCAAAAAATTTTACCTCAAATTCTTTTGACAGTTTTTCTTTAATTTGATTCAAATATTTAGTATTTTTACTTAGTATTATTCCGTCGTCTACGTATATTGCCAATATCAAATGACCTCCCTTTGATTTGAAAATACATTGGTCTGAAGGAATCGGATCTAGCCCGTTTTGTTTTACAAATGATTTGAAACGTTGATTCCAATTTATTGGAGCTTGTTTCAGTCCGTACAAAGCTTTTTTGCAACTTACAGAATTTGTTTGTTTTTCCGAATCCTTCTGGTAACTTTATATAGACTTCCTCATCTAAGTGTCCATACAGGAACGCAGTTTTTATATCAAATTTCAGAATTTTGTAATTTCCTAAAACAGATAAGGCCATTAACAGTCTGAAAAGATTTGCATGTAGCACAGGACTATAGGTTTCGTTGAAGTCAACTCCTTTTTGTTGTTCACATCCTCTGACTACTAAACGTGCCCTGTGTCTTCCATCATCCTTTATTTTGAATATCCATCTTGCACTCAAAATCTTTTTGTCTGATATGTGATTAGGATCTACCTCAATCCATGTTTTATTTTTTTTTAAGGATGTCTTTTCCTCTTCGATTGCAGCTTTCCATTTTTCTGCATCTTCTCCATAGATTGCTTCCTTGTACGTTAGATGTACATAGTACTCTCCAAGTCTTTCTGGTAGATTTCTTTGTCTTTCACTTCTTCTTGGCATTTCTTGTCGATCTTGATCAGTATTTTGTATATCTTCATCCTCATTTACAGATGTTTCGTTTTCTTCCGAGTTTTCTAATCTGCCTGTCTCTTCAGAGTTTTCTGATCTGTCTGTCTCTTCCGAGTTTTCTTCTTCTTGATTTTCTTCTGTATTCTCTGTTTGATGTTCGTCTGTTTTACTGTCTTCTATTCTAATCATTACCTTTGATATTTTACTTTCATTGTTTTCTTGTTCTTCTTTATTCTCATTGTTAAAGATTACATCTCGTGCTAGTGTTATTTTTCTATTTTGTTCATCCCATAAGCGATATCCGCAAGTGGAGTAGCCAACCATAACATATTTAGTACTCCTTTCATCTAATTTTTTTAGTCGTCCAAGTTTTTTTGCATAGGCGTTACATCCGAAGATTTGTAAATTATCCAGGTTAGGAATTGTTCCATGCCAATTTTCCGCTGGCGTTTTATCACTCGTGGTGGTAGGACTTCTGTTTAACAAATAAACTGCTGTTCTTACAGCTTCTCCCCACATCTCTTTGTTTAATCCGGAATCCAGCAAAAGAGCTCTTGCTTTTTCCATAATTGTCCGGTTCAACCTTTCGGCTTTGCCGTTTAGCTGTGGAGAATAAGGTATCGTAAAATCTAATACAGTTCCATTGTTTTTACACCATTGTTCTAGATCTTTATTTGCAAATTCTCTACCATTGTCACACCGCAGCTTTGTTACTTGTTTTCCCCATTTAGTTTTACATTGATTTAAATAGTATTTAATTGTTTCTGTTACCTCATATTTTCCTTTGATGGGAAATACAGCTGTGAAATGCGTGAAGTCATCGAGAATTGTTACAAAATATCTCATCCCGTCCCAGGTAGGTGGTTCTATCGGTCCACACACGTCGGAATGTATGATTTCCAATGGTTTTGAGGCTCTGTTTCTCTCCGTATTAAACGGTTTTCGCGTTTGTTTCGCTCTCATGCATATGTCACATGTTTCTAGGTTATTAGTAGATATAGACATTGAGTTCATACCTTTACTTAATTTTTCCAATTTCTTCATGTTTGCTCCGCTCAAATGCCCAAGTTTTCGGTGCCATAGTAAGGTCTCGTTTTGCAATGTTAGCAAACTTGTAGTTTTGTTTGTTTTATTGAAATCGATTGCATATAGTCCATTCTGTCCTCGAGATCCTTCAAGTACCGTTGTATTATTTTTTGAAATCTCTACTTTGTCCTTGGTGAACACAACCTTTCCATTGTTTTGAGTGATTGCATTTACAGACAATAAATTTTTCGTGAGTTCTGGAATCAGTATTACATTGTTTAGTGTGCAATTTTCAGTTATTACTTGCCCTGTTGCTTTGGCCTTCATTGTTACCGACTTTTTTGCAGTAGATATTTCGGACTCTACAGTTTTTACATCACTTAGAAGATTAATGTTGTTAATCATGTGGTTCGATGCACCTGAGTCAACTACCCATTTATTTTCACAGTCATTGTTTTTATTAACGTAGAAACATACCTTGTCTTGAGTACGTCTAGCAGTTGATACATTTTTATTCTTTCTAAAGTAACAGTCTCTCTCTAAGTGGTTAGATTTCTTACAGATTCCGCATCTTTGTGATGATTGGTCACTCGCCGATTCGAAAGATTTCTCCTTATATCCTCTTTCGTTGCGATTACGTTCTGTTGACCTGCAATACTTAGCCAAATGGTTAAAACCATTGCATTTGAAACACCTTCTAACAGAAGCTTTAAAGGCAACATTGTCGGGCGAATCGTCCTTTTGTTTGTTTCTGTTTTCTTCTAGCTGTAACCTTGTTATTAAATTCGTCAAGGTCCTTTCGGCCAATGGCGTCGAATCCCACGCGCTTGCGAAATGTTTGAACTGAACAGGAAGAGTAGCTAATATTTTTGTTATTAACATTGTATCGTCTATTGTTTGATCCAATGAATTTAATCGATGAGCTAAGTTTTCAAGAGTACTCACGTGAGTCGATATATCGCTTCCTTTTTCGAAAGTACAGTTAAAGAATTCTTGCAGCAATGTACATTTCATTTGTTCCGTATCTTTTCCGTATATGGCCGTTAATTTCTTGAACATTTCCATTGAGGTTTTACAATGCAGGAGATGCATTTGCGGTTTTTTCTCACTTGAAAGTATGATAACTTTTTGCGCTTTTGCATCCTTAAGTTCCCAGTCTAGCTTCTTTTGCTCGTTCCAATCGTTTGCTGGCACAATTTTCCCAGTCGCTACATCGAGTATGTTTTGCGACTTAAACAGAATCGTCACTTGGAATTTCCAGAACTGAAAGTTGGTTTCGTCCTTCAGTTTTTCTATATGATCTGCTTCATTATAACCGTTTCTGGCAGCCATTTTCACTTTTGTTTCACGACCACGTGTATTTGAATTTCGAACAGAACACTTATGGTTTAACTTGTTAGCCTTATTAATTTTTTCTACTTTCCTACAGTTTTACTTATTACTGCTCTTTATTTTTTCTTACTTGATTTTAATTTTGCTTAGACTTTTCGACAGCTCTTAGTATTAGGTTAGTTTTTAGTTTTTACCTTTTTTACTTTTCTTTGGACCTGGGCCCATAACCTGTTGAATTTTATCTGTTGTAATAACAGTATTACTTTTACTGGGTATGAGCAGAGTAGGAATATATGTATAGACTGGTTTTAATATAACACTTTAATCTGATACTTGTATATAAGACCTTCTGGTTGTGCGGTCGTACAGAGACTGTATTAGATACATTGTTCAGAGTATACACAACACGCAGTAGTACACAACAGGTGTCACTACAACTATCTGTTCAGATGATAATTGTTTGCACCTACTTTATCGACAGACTTGCCGTTATTACAATCAACAGCGTTTCTACGCGTTCAAGCTTTGCCGAGGGATGCACCGCTAAACGCGGCGCCGACGCGGACCGCTGCGCGTTACTTCGCTCGGAAGATCCGGTGCGGCTTGTGGATTAACGTTTTGCGTTTTCATCTTCCGGAACAAGGCTTCTCGATGGTCCAGCTGGCCAAAAGAATATTGCTCGGCCTTGGAGACTGCAACTCTTGGACCGACTGGCGAATCTACAACGTCTACAACGATCCCGATCCAAGCTGCGACAAGTCACGTTGCGATGTCATTAATCTTGTTGGGTTGCGGAAGAAAATTTGCGCCACGTTAAAATAGAGCGCAGAACCGAGCCTGATGTTTGGGAAACTGCAACGATTACGCTGAAACGCGAGGGAAAGCTTCCTGCGCCTCTCGATCGATTCTCGAACGGTGAACGTGACTAAGGTTGCTCTTTGAGGTGTTGGAATCAGAAGCTAAAGGAGGAACATTGGGGATGAAACTGTGGGCAGATGTTTTGCAAATGGATCGATGCGGTTATCGTGGTTCTAAGACACTGTGGAACACATGTGCGAGAAGCACATTTCAGACTATTTTGCGTCAGAACCAGAGAAGGAAATTGTCCACTTTAAGACCCGAGCTACGTAGCTAAGAGATTAAGAATAATACAGCAGTTTTATTTTCTAAAGTTATTATCGTATGAAACGAGCACGGTGTTGGTAGAAAAACATCCCCTGTGGACACCGTTTGGCCCGATACTCGCCGATCGGTCGCGGATGGAAGAACACCATGGGTGCACTTAAATATAGGGCCAGCCGCCCGTCGTCCGTCGCCCGTGGACGTCTAAATAGATGGCCAATGGGTTCTTGAATTATGAGCCTGGGTACCGGGCTCTCGCTCGATGTAATGTAATTATTGCCTCCCGGATAGTGTATTCGCTCCATTTCTGTATTAAAATCGACGCCGTTTACCGTGACTGTGCCTCTCCTGCTCCACACGGTTCGATTAAATGGACTTTAATTCGCGTAAGAGGCGGAACGAGGAAAAGATCTCTGGCGACAGTATAGGGGCGCGCCAAACATTTCCTCTCGCGTTCTTTCTTCCCTCAGAAAATTTCCTCGTAAATCATGCGCGTCGAGTTGCACGGATTTCACCCCTTGTCGCTGATTTCAATTATTTCAGAGCAACAACGTCACGGGGAACGGCTTCGGGATGCTAAAGCTTCAGCGGGCTCCTCTTCAACGTGATTGAAGACTGGTCACATGCCCATGCGGATTCTTAATATTGTTGAGTACCAACGAACGATGCGCTTGACATTTCTACTGTGGGATGCGTGTATTTGTATTATGTAATGCAAATAACAAACACTGTACTGCGGAGTTTATGCATTCATGATTTCCGTCAGAATGTTTTCAATAATTCCAATTATCGATCGTAAATGTTATCAAATTTGAAAGTGCTTTCGGCGCTACCGTTTCGATCAATTAATATAATTAATATAATCTTTTGCAAAATTGCTATATTATATTAATTGATCGAAACGGTAGCGCCGAAGGCATTTTCAAATTTGAGAATATTTTCAGTTTGATCAAATGTGTTGAAAAGATCTCTGAAGAATTGTAGAACATAATAATTTGTTTGGATATACCGAGATAACTCAGAGGGAACTTGTTTCTGGGAGATCTGGGCGGAGCCAGATCCATCAAACGACGCGCGTGATTGACAGATGCATGCAAGAGCGTTTTTCGATACTAATCCCGGATCAAGTGTCATAACTGTGATTACGAACCTGATCTGCCGAAGACACGACAGACAGTTTAGGAGTGTTCCGAGAAGATTCGCCCTCAGCCCGGTCATGGAACCCGATAGGGACAGATGTCCGAAGTCCGAAGTATCCCTAGGTCTCGGTTAGGGTCTAAGGGTCGAAGGATCCGAGGGTTAAAGCAAGTTATCCAATAGTAGCCTCGACCCTCGCGCTCCGTCGTGCAATCAATGATTTCAGGATGTACTTCTTGCCTTTCGCGCGCACGGAAGCCTCCTTTTTCCGTTCGAATCAACAAAATCTACGAAGCTCGTCTGCTTTTTCCCGATCTCGGTACCGTAAAAAATTCGTGGCATTCCTGAAACTGCGAGTTCCCGGATCCGTACCGTAAAGTTCAACTTGGCGCGAGCAATTTTTAACAACTTTCGAACGACGATCCATAAGAACAGCATCTGACGTGGCCATCAGGGATCGTGGGAACGAGCTAGCTGCGAGATCCTGTCGCCGTAACTGGGAGACACAGGACGATAAAATGAAACTGCGCGTCGGGCGACTGCTTACATGCAAGACTCGAAACGCTCCCGAAAATAACTGTATAAAACTGTTATGTAAAGGCTCTGACTAAAACAGTTGCGAACAACATTTATTCCGAATACCGAGCTGTTACGAAGCACCGGAATTCTCAACTGCTATCCGTTTCAGTTACCGTTCTTGTTTTCGTTTCCTTGTCGGCTCTATTATCGTTATTCTTCGGTTTTAAATCGATTTCGATACGGTTTTCCACTCTTGCTTATTCTCTGTATTTCAGATTATTATGAACTTCGATTTATTGTGACCGCCAGCTGATCGACAGCTCCAAATTTTCGAACGATTGACATCACATAAAAAATCGATAAATTCCGATCGATAGCTTCGAAAGAACTGGGGTGGACTGTAGGAGTTAATTCTAGGCGAATTTGTGAAGGTTCTCCAGCCCCGTTTCCGGAGCCGGGATCGATAGTATAACAGTTTCCAAGCTAGCAAGACGCAGTTGGCTCCGGTTGGTCTACTCGGTCCATATTCGGGTCTGAGAGTAAGACGAACGGAGGTCGTCGGCTCGCGACGATGCTGAAGAGGATACGACGATTCTCGTCGCGTCAACGTTGTATCCGACTCGGGTAAGGGCGAGAAAATCGTTCCTGATCCCCTTTACGGGAACAGACATGGTCCTGGCTGTGTCTGGTTCCAGGGGAGGCGACAAAAAGCTCCTCGTCTATTTTCCATGGCGATGCTGTTCTCGTAGTCCGGCTCCGGGTCTCCTGGCAACCGCGTCCCTCGCGGCTGGACCCGTTCCAAGGACGACGATCTGGGTTAACGTCGCGAAATTGTGTCGGGTCCGCGAATCGGCTTTGAAGCTTAACCGCCACGCCGCGCTGTGTCGTTGGCGAATCGATAGCGTCATCCGCGAAAAAGGATTCGCCTCTTTTGCGCGGACGCTCATTGTCCGCTGCTCGTCTCCATGAATCGCGACCCCGATAGTAATCCCGACGGTAAATAGATCGATACGACCGATTCTAGACGACCCTACGTCCTCCATCCGAGTCTATTTAGCCCTAAGTGGTTTTTATTTGTTTGCGATGCGCTAGCGTGACACGCACGAGCGTCCCGAATAAGGGAAACCCATTGTGTACTAACGAGGGAAACTCAAGGTGACTTGGAAATCGGAAAAGATCTTACGATTAGAAATTGAAACACGTCGAATCGACGAATTCGTTTAGAAGTTCTCGAAACTCGTGAATAGAACATATGCCAGTAAAATGATACTTTAGCGACATAAAGGAATGGCAAATGGCTGTAGCAGTGTCAGAGGTGAACGAGCTGCATAAAGAAGTTCCCAGCATCAGGAGAAGATGAGATCCTTTGTCATTGTTACGAAGCAAAATCAGTTACCTCGGACAGCAAACCATAATTTCTTGGAGCTTTATTCTTCGCCATTACTTCACCGAACCTTTAATAAAAGTAACTTCGCGTAGTTGATAAATTAACTCTCGAACGGTGATGGTTTTTTGAGACCCTATGAATATTTTTAAGGGAACAATAAATTCGGCCGTATTCGCGCAGTGGATATAAATTTTTATACTGTACTCCGGAGAGAAACTGGAACTCGAGATCAACTTTTACAGCATGTTAAGGGCCCCGTTGGACTTCGAGTAAAGTAAAAATTTAGTCGATCGTATCAAACTGCTGACTACGTCAAACTACAAAATACAGGATGCCACGTGTGCCATAAGTAAAGTGAAATCAACAGCCGACTTGGACAAAATTGCATTTTAGCAGTGCCACTTATAGCAGTATTGAAGTAAACTAATTCTTTGAGGTTAATAGGAGTTTCGTCATATTCCAAAGAAGACAAATTCTCATGGAATGAAATTTGTTCAACAATTCTAGTAAACGTCTAACCTCTTGGTCAGAGCATTTCGAAAACTTGAATCGCTGAACCGCGAAACAGGCAAGCGAAAGCACGGGCGGCTCGGCGTTCCCTTCGATAGAAACTCGAAGAAAACAATCTGCGACTAATGAATTAATCAATTTGCGAAATCGCGGCGCTACTCGGGAACTTTCTAAAACCATTGTAATTCGCAAGAACGATCCAAGGGACACGTGCGAATCGGAGATGAAGAAATTCGCCGTCTACGACTCCCTCGTGCCATTCTAATTGTGCTCGCTGACATATGCACCGCGCAATAACGCCGTCGCCGTCTCGCGCGTAAGGCGTACAAATTAACATGTCGCTGGGATAACGATTCGCGGCGGTAATTGGCGAAACGATAGTTTCATTGAGACTGTATAACGATAACGACGAAGGAGCGGACGGCTGCCTCGGCGTTCTAATTAGACGCGATAACGCGCCGGGAACAGGTGAATCGACGCATTACGCCTGCGGAATTGATTCGTAATTTGTTGGCAAAACTTTCTGCTTTGACATGGAATTCGATACACCGTAATCGCCTGGCGTTCTGTCAATAATTTCGATATCTGCGATATCGCTGACTCGCGCCAGGAACAGCTTGTTTAGATTATGACAGACCCCGAGTCATGCGTAACTGTTCCCTGAAAGATGCTGTCGTCATTTCTTATTTCTTATTAAGGAGCTGAGGATAAACATTTAAAGCCATCTCCGAGGCAATGTTCCTTATCTTCATAATAAGTCGCAGTGACGTAGGTAAACTTCCTGCGGCGGTTGCGGCAGTTGACTTTCAATGATCAATGGCTCTGTCAAATTATGTTATGGTTTTATTCATTATCTTTATCATACTATATTTTTGCTGGTTTTTCCTAGCCTTTGCGGTCCTGCATTTTTTATCATGTTGCGCAACGAAAGATAAAATGTTGCGTTTCATTTAAAAAGAATTCCTTCGTGCATCCTTAAAAAATATTTGCACGAAATATTCTCTCATGGCTCTCATTCATTTTCGTTGTACACTTTAATTTGAACATTTCGGTTTTACATCAAATTACAACATAATTGTAGAGAAATAAGGAAATACACCGAATTTTAAAAGAATTCCTTCGTACATCCTTAAAAAATATTTGCACAAAACATTCTCTCACGGCTCTCATTCATTTTCGTTTTAGACTTTAATTTGACCAATTTGGTTTTACATCAAATTACGGCATAATTGTAGAGACATAAGGAAATACACCGAATTACAACGTAATTGCGGACGACTAAAAAGAACGTCCAATTAGAAGATAATTGTGGAGAAACATAAAAAATTGCACAGAATTAAAAACAAAAAATGGGCGAATTTTTACCATGGAGTAAATGAGGTTTAAAATGAAATTCGTTCGTAAATATTAGATCGATGTCCGTGACGCGCAGCACTGAAAAATGAAATTGGTAGAAGAAACGAACGATTAGTAATATGTGACGCGGACGTGTACCAGCTGAAACAGGCAAATGATCAGATGCTGCAGAGCTTGCAAGCAGCGAGGACGAGATAAATTCGCAGCACCGATAAAACTCGGCTAATTCATGGAAGTCAAATAAACGCGCGCCGTCAAATGTTTCCGCTCAGGTAACTCCGCATCCGCCGAATCCCGGCTGGCAAACGTATTTAAAAGCATTTCATCTCCAAGAGATTAAGAAACTTCCTCGACGAGTTCCTGGTTCCTGGCATCCTAACCAGCTTAATCATCGAGCACCGTTATCATCAGAATATCTCTACCTTCAACAAAATAACAATTTAACCCTTAAGCGGTCCCTCGATCGGTAATTCGTTTGTATTAAGACGATGCAATTGATTCGCTTGCTCAGACACTTATAGAGGAACCATTACAGTCGGAAACCGAACTCGGTTGTAACAGTAATGCAGTCTTCGTCGCGAGCGACAAAACGCAATTATTCGAGCAGTCGCTAAAACAAGTTCGCGTTAAATGATTCGTCTAGACAGCGGGGATAAATAACGATTGTCCGAGTTGAATCGGATCGAGGACGGAAGAATCGAACAGACCCGGAATCCGGTAACTAATACACTGATCGGCGGAATTAATCGTTGCCTGTGGTACAGCGCGGCGGCGCAGCGTCGCCGAATAAAATATTCAGTAGCCGGATGCGGCTCTTGTCTTCCAGAGACGTTAAGTTAATAGTCGCCTGGGATTGCGACGCGGAGAATAGGTTATTCGAGATTGATTAAGCAATTTCATCCGGGAATGGCGTTCGCCGATAACGTGGCTGGTAATAATAAGCGGCGGGGAGGAGTGGAGGGGTCGTGCAATCGATATATCGCCGTTGCATCTGTCAAATTTACCCTTCCGTGGGCTGAAATCGGCGTAATTCCACTTCGTGATAGTCGCCCTCCTCCTTTTCCCTGCTCGGGACAAACAATGCGGAACCATATTGACCGGTATTGCGAATTATTGCGCTACATCGACTGCGAACGCATCGGCCACGGGCAAATATAATAAATTCGTGGACGGGGCAATGGCGTGGACGATGGCCCGTTCCCATCCATACAAAAACGTAGGGGGCACCAGGCGCGCACGCCTTTCGCCGAACGGTGGCATCGTTCACGCGACATTTCGCAAACGAGATGCACTCTGCTCGAAATAACCTCCATATAGGGGGCAAAACTACTTGTCGCTTCCATTGAATTACGTGGATGGAGTTGGCCAAGCTCTTTCTAGTCGGGAATTAGAAATTCTGTAGTTTATTAGTAAACAAAAAGGAACAGCAAACGGAACGTATTTATGTTACAAGTAAATTATATTTTTCTATCATTACGTCTTCCTAAATACTCACAATTGAGAAATCGCGCATTTCAAAGATTGATTAATACAAATGCGTGACAATGCCGCATATAGCGACTTCAATTAATACGGTTGATGCAGGTTTTGCTTTGAAATCTCCTTTGATCCGAATAACGGCAACGCCACGAATTATTCTATTCAAGCCCGATCATTGTTAATCAAATTTAATATGGCTGGCAAGAAATATCCGCATAACGGTGCAAGTATCCCATTTAATATCTGCGGAAAAAACCTGGCAAAAGGAGGTCACACGATAATTCCCCATCTATCTTCGTGGGTAACGCGAGCGCGAAACAACGTACCGAAATTCGCCAACTCATTTCTGCAGCGCACAATGATGCCCGCTCGATTTAAAGGGAGAGAGATTATTGCCCCGGCATGGCACTGCGCGGCGCGGTGCAGCGGCGGGGCGCATGAATAAAATCCATCGGGCAGTTACAGTCCACATACTCCTTTAAAAATGCTTTCAATAACCATTCGTGTCAGCGAACGGCGCGATGGTTGCGCAATGTTCCTGTTCCGGTTACGGGTCGTGGGCCGCTAATACACGCATTCGAAAGCCCCGGTTTCCATCGTTCTGCCCGATAACAGACTAATTCGCCGATCGCAGGCGACTACGGCCGAAATAATATAGCGGCAACAGGGATTAGCCGCGGCGGCGGAACGAAAGGTCCGCGCCGCGCCGTGTAATTCAACGGTGACGTGCACGGTCCGCGGAGCTACTCGTAATTAGCGGTTTATCGACGTGCCATTAAGTTCACGCTTTACTTACCGGACACCGCTTCGTAATTTTTCAAAAATGCGCGACCCAGATCTAAACACTTCTCGAAGCGTTGTGTAACTACGAACGGTTAAAGAATAGCAAGAAATTCAAGAATTTCTTCAACGGTAAAATTATGTTTCTTTAATAAATCAATATGTATTTTGAAATAATGTTTTTGAGGTGGTGCAGTTATCTGGAAGCCAATTAACGGGTTCCCGGGGATAAAGTGTTAAGCACACTCGTCGACCGGCAGCCAATATCGAACCGCGCGATTCGTTTTTCGCCGCGTTACCAATTTCGCGTGAATCGGCGACCGTTTCGGTCCCCCGGAACGAACAAAGCCAGCCACGAAGCCATTGTTCCTTCGGGACACCACCGCAGCCCTTCCGATACACGTTCCCGAGCATCCTCTTTGTCGAAGTCTTATAGTCCCGCCGCAAAGAGACACGTGCTTCGATTGAAGAGCAAAGGGAAAAGAACGCTCGATGCGCCGACGATATCAAAGGGTAGAAATGAGAGTTTCGAGATGGAGTTTGAGCCACTGGAGTCTTTAAGATCAATCATTGCGGTACCTCGTGCTTCCGCGAACGTGAGCGCGGCCACGCCTTCCAATATTCGCGAATCGAACATTTTTGCTGTGATGGTACTCCCTAAAATTCTTCTCGCTAAATTATTGGAATATCATTGAAATGCATACAATAGATCCATTTGATTCCACACGTTTTTCCATCCCTTTGAAAGTTCCATTTTAGAAAATTCCTTTGACCTGCTCGTAAAATACCGAACAAAATGATATTTTCCATAGTTTCAAGAACCGAGTATTGTACCATAAAATAGAACTGTTTAAAGCAAATTGTAATTACGAGGGACGAAAATAGCAGAACAAGAAAATTAGGAGTGCTGTTTTATGTGAACCATCCTACATATAGAACGTACTACATATAAAATGGCACAGAAAATTTTCCCTTTTCTAATTTCCGTCCAGAATACGTCAAATCGAAGGTTCAATTCAAAGGATAAGAAGGTCCTGCCTTGTAAAATGTTGCTCGTGTCGTCACAGCTATAGAAGACAATTGGAAGTCCTTTTCTGTATAAAACATTTTATATAAAACTCAGTACAGACTGTAGCAAAAAATTGTCCAGTCCCGTATAGACCGAAGGGTCAAGGCAAAGGGCGTCCCGAGCCGCGCGAATTGCGTAATGGACGCTCGCGTTTTTCTTATTTCGCGTGGGTGGTCATCGATATGCGCGTGCACGAGGTTCGCAGAGGGCGATTTGCAGCGGGGGAAAACGAGGAGCGCGGGAAGGGAGCGAACACGAGAGATCACCGACATTGGATTTGACGGTCTTCCTTGCTTTCGACGCGTTTTTGCGCGATCCGTTTTCATGGCGGCTGTTTGTGGAGCCGCGGACCGTCACGACGACGCCGCGCGCCGGCTCGCATAAGAACGGGTGAGAAGAAGCTGTCGAGGCGCGGCTCGCGCCTTCTGGCATCTTGAGCTCCGTTCCAAAGCCCTTCTCGCCCTATCCGGCCCTTCGGCGCGCGTCACTGTCCACCGCGGATGTAAAACCGGCGCGGAGGCGGCGAGTTTTTCGTCTCTAATTTACAGCCTGTCAAAGCTGCGTGCCACCCCATCACTCAGCCACTCATATCGCGGAAAATATGCATAATTCATAGGCCCCGGCGGAGCTGTATATAATATTCCGTCGAGGTCGGCGAACGACCGAGCTTCTCGCGATCGACCCACTCGAATGCTCATCTCGAAAAATATGGGCGGATCTTCTGGCGTCGATTCTCGATCGATCTCGAACGGCGGCTGTCCGACGATTCAATTCCCACTGTCGTGTCCGGCGACGATTTCCGAGCGAAAATTTATTTATCGGTCGAAACCCACTGCTCCGTACAAATAGCGCAACAAAGTTTACTCTGAAGAAAAATATGTCCGTGCTGACTGCTAAAAAGTTTGCAACAGCTCGTGCTGTTTTAGCGAGAATAAACCTTTGTGAGCGCAGTTGTTTTATTAGAAATGACTGACGTATGAAAATAACGTACCGCGCGTTAAGCTTGGAACGGTGCAATGGATATTATTGTTACATTTATTTCGCTGAATTTTCGAAGAATTTACCGTGCTCCAGTTTCGACGCTGTATCCGCGGCATTGTAGTGCTAACGCGATAGCGGACACCGCGAATTTTTTGCCGGCGCGGCGTAAACACTGCTTATCTCGGAATGGAACAGACTTATGGCGCGCATGCCAGTTTTTGATAAGTCGCTGAAGTTTGTTGCATACGTTCCGGTACACGAGGAATTGTAGCTTCGAGTTGCGCGCAAGGAAAAGGGGTGGGTTGAAAAGAGCTGAAACATTTTCTCGTATAGCCTGTAATTTTCGTTTGATCAAATTTTGTCCAGAAAACGGGAATTGGACCGCACCGGTGCGTCCCTCGAAAAATAAAAAAGTGATTGCTGGCACCGCGGGCGCCGCAAAGAGCAAACGAAAAATAAAATCGGCGACGGTAATACATTAACGAGAAGTAATCGGTAACGCGACGTAATGAAACCGTCGGGTTCGATAATAAAATACGGCGAACGAGCAAACAGCTCCGGCCAGTCGTCGGAACGATCGTCATTTTTTTCGGCACGATATGTAGCGCCAATACGACCTGCAAATATCAGACTGCCATGCCGGCCTGTAAATACCGTCGCAAATAGACGCCGCCATTTTCCGACTTCATCCGGTTATTGTCCTTTCGGCTCGGTAAATTTTTATAGCGAACCTCTGTTCTGTTCTGTTCTGTTCCGTTTGTCGGCCGGTGTAGTATTCCGAGCTGAGGCGGTTTTTACGATTTCGCGTGTGTGAGAGGCACGGTGGTTTTCCCTGCCGCCGTCAAGAGGACGGATAAAGAGGATCCGCCTGAAACACGCCGGAAACCGACCACCACGACGAGCCGACGACGCGGTTATTACACTAAGGGTCAACGAATTTCCTGGCCGAGCCACCGCGTCGCACCACCGTTCCACCCCCGTGAAATCCACGGGGAAATGCGCCAACAGCGGTTGCACACCGTTCGATACGCACACCCACCCTCCATGGTGTCCCTTGGACACACAGCTCTCTCCCTGTCTCTCTCTCTTTCTCTCTGATAGCCGACTCCAAAATCCATCCCGCCGACTCGATTTTCTAACCAACCTCGTGACCACCATTACTCATCCGTGGCGTCAAAACAACCGAACTTTAACCGGTCGTCCCTTACGCGATAATCCCCTTTTTGCACTGGGAAAACTCTGTCCAGCATGCATAGAACACTCCATTCACAGTCCTTGATAAAATGATAGCGGTTTATTCATTTCTCCATAGAAATTAGTTGGGTAAAATTTTATATTTAACTGCTGCTTCCTGATTTTATGAAATATACAATCTGCTGAGCGATTGAATGAGAAATGTGTCTAATCAACGCGAAGAACAAATAAAGTTCGAAAAAATATTTCTAGCCTCGTCGAGTCAACAATGTTTTGAGAATTTATCAGGTGAAATACTACTCTCGCTTGCCATAGCTGCCGTCTAATCCACCTACATAAAACCGCAACAAATTTCTCAAACTCGAGGCTAGCGAATTCGGGTCCAGGATCGTCACACTCGGTGTTCCTGTCGCCCTTCCGCCCGTTCCTCATCCTTCGGGTACCCGTAAACAACGTGTCACCGGTGGTACACCCTCTTCATTGTCGACGTTATTGACGACGCGAGGCGAATTAGAGGCACGGTCTCTCCGCCTTTATGTTCCGCAGAACTTAATCGCGGCTCCGGCTGTTGTGACCTACTAGAATGTGAACAAGGATCAACCCGCCTCGGGGCCACTCGATGCTGAATTTTTAATGTCGTTGCTCTCGCAGCCGTGCGTCCATGTCGCGTGCAATCACCTCGGTCCCATGAATATGTTACCCTGAATCGTTGGAGTTGCTTGGAACGAAAGCATGTGGATTTAATTAGCGAGCCGGCGCACCGCGTCTCTGCGGAACTCGAGGCGCATGCATCGCATGCTGCGCGAAATTCGGGATTATGATGGATATGATCGGCTCTTCCCCAGAAACAAGGTCACAGAGTCGTTACACGGCTGTCACACCGTGGAACGGATCTGTAATTTTAGTAGAAAAAACCGTTTTCTAAGTAATTTCTATCGATTTTCGAACGGAGATGTTTGGAGATTGCGATTACTATGGTAAATTATACATTTTGGTTTCGTCGAATACATTATTTTAATTTTCCGACAGTTTTCCGAGTGATAGATCGACAGCTGTTAAAATGCATGCGCGGATATTGATGGTTATAATTAATATAACCAGTATGCTAAAACAGGTTGAACCATAGGCAATTTATTCTCATGACTGAATTTTGGATATTCGTGGAATTTGACACGGGAGATAAATTTTGTAAATTTGTTATCCACGAGTTATCCTTGCATTATTTTAAAGTATGCTATCTTTTTAAATATTGGACAGAGTGATACATACACTAAATTATATACAGCTCCGTGCTGAATGTGACAGGATATAAAGCGCGGAAACCAGGTTACGTTCAAAGTATTCTAGTCTCGTTTGTAGCATAATAATATTTCATTATGAACTGCGGAAGCCATGAAACACTCGCCATGGTACAATGAGCTCACTGTAATAATTGTCAATCGAGTCGGCAGCAACTCAGCTTGAATATTTCAAGACTAATAACGGTGTCGAATATCACGTGTCATGTGAAATCGGATCTGTCTATTAATAATTTTCTGGGCAAAACTACGCGTATTGCCACTAATCCCAAATCTTGTCAGTTGACAAGAGTAAATTGTAAAAATTGTCGATCGCGAATGCTGTCGCTAAATTCTACAAAATTTCCTCGTGCCGAATTAATTTTCCCAAAAGAAAAATGAACCCAACTTTCATTTCAACTATAATTGTTCGAGGCTCGTTATAATGCAATGTTTGCCGATTTCTGCGAAGCGAGGCTACAAATACACCAATAAACACTGCCGTGTCCAATGTACAAACGTGCAGCCTCGCAATACCAAGCCTTCAATGGGAATTATACTTTATAATGGACACTAAACGAGGGTAGCAACCCGACCGACCTCGTCTGCCGGAAGATAAACGATTCAAGAAGAAACGGAGGAAATATTTGGCGAACGTTCTCCCCGGGTCAGATTCGACGGGTAACAGAATTGAATAATGGAAGGTCGTTCTGAAGTTTCGCGGAGCTTAAACCGGAACGACTTTTTCAAGTCGTTGACTCGCTGTGCTGTGACACGAGGGTTGGGTGCGCGGAACAGTTTTCACGATTAGCGATATAAATGGGGCTCGGAATTAAATTAACTCGCAACGAAGCTAATCGCGAGCAACGCAACATTGTAAATATTAACAAAAATATGAGCAGCAATCCTTTCGTCGACTACAAAATTGTTCGCAGCAAATTGATATTTGTCAGCATACATATTAAAAATAGGTAGACTGTAAGTATATTGTAAATTGACACGTGCCACGAATGAACTACATATAAGGGCGATCGTGTAACTATTACTTAGAAAGATATTATAAGTACGGGTCAGTTGAGGTTCAAGTTCACCGGATGCACCGGTTGCAGGGTCGTCGAATGGCGTCCCATTAACATTTCATCCTCGGCACCGGCCGCGGCCGGGTCAGTTATCTGACATTTATTAAAACGGACTCTCGGCTGCGTCATCGATCACGAAGCACGCTTGTCGGCCTCGGACGACCGCAAAGGTGGAATAAAATTCATCGACTCCCATGAGCCTCGGAGTACATCAAAGCCGACGGGAGGGTGGGTTTTGCCTCCGCGCGCCTACTCGCGGAGGACGCAGCCTGCCAGGGGTTGCTCGGCTAAATGTACCGTATAATTTAGACAGCAGCTGCGCCAAGCGACAAATATAATTCGACGCATCAATCTGCGGCTTTAGGGTCGAACTTCAGGAGACTTTGGACCGCTAACCGTCGGACGACCATGGCCATCCCAAAAAGATCGGACCCGCTGTTTCCGACACCACTCTGTGCTCGGAAATCAAATTTCACCCTCTCACGATCCATCCCTGCCCGTTTTAACACATTGTCAATTATTCCATCATATTTTTTATCCGACGATCGAAATTAACAAATACAACGTCAACATTTCATTTATTCTGCATCCTTACAAGTTAAAGCATTTTTAAAGAAACAAAAAAACGGTTTACAGTAGGCAATATTTACCAACGTTCAACAAACTGCCCTACCGGAAACAATAAAATATGTATAACTGTTTCTGCTACACAGTTTGCCTCGCTCGGAAGACGTCGACAGAAATGTTCTACAAAGAAACGTGCCGCGACCGTCAAAGCTCGCTCACCTCTTTCACCACCGCGCTTTCTGAAACCACCGGCATTCGCAAGCATCTGCGAATTATATTACCGCCGAGAAAGTTGATTCTTGGCTTCTCGTCCTGGATCGACGCCCCTGAAAATTAGCGCGGCGCCGTGAAAAACGCGGCTGCAGATTGGTGATAAATAAGGAATTAAATATCAGACCCGGGAAAAGCTCCGCCATGCCGCGAGGGCGTAATTTATAGGGAAAGTTTCCGCGAGAGGGAAAGTGCGGGTCGTAGCCGGTGTTTTCGCGCCGGAACCGTGCGAAAATCGGCGCGAAAATAAAAGAGTTCGGCCTCCTCGCCGGAAAAGTAAATCGAGTTTTCGAAATAAATCTTTCACGCTCGGAGAGATAGGGAACACGTCTGCGCAGCCCCTAAGCACCCTGTTTCCCTCTGTTCAAATCATTTCGGGGTGATTAAAGCAATCAGTGAATAAAGAAATTCTCGCTGCAGAAACAAACGTAAATCATTTGGAAGGGTTTTTAACGCTAAATCTACCACCGCCGGTTTCATATTTTTTGTTTTGCAATTAACGAAGATAAATGAGAAACTAGATTGGTTCGAGTACCTTGTAAACACGTGCAGAAAATTTTTATTTTGCATAAAGACCCTATATACTTATCGGTTTTATAAGGTAGAACGTTTCAGTCACTTTTAGTGCCCGGTAGATTTAGCGTTACGAGAATTTTTATCGACCGGGAATTTTCATAATTACACCGTCTCCAATGCTGTGCGTCGACTTACATTAAATGACTCGCGATCAAAAATATTACTCCGTTTAAGCGCTTTACCAATTACAAGACGATTCCGGTTCGAGAAGTTGAACGTCAGACAGCTTTAACGAGAGTTCGGCTCGCTTCTTCAGAGGAAGATGTACGTTTGCGAGTTTAATAATCGATGGAGCGCCGTGTGTCTGTGCTGGGAGCAGGCTGAGTACCAATAACAAGATTCATTAAATCGAGTTTTAGTCAGGTGCACGCATATTTTAACGAGCCTCAGTCAATCTGTCTCGATACGTAGCGTTGTGAAATATTGACACCGTAACAATGTTGCGGTTCAGCTAATTTCGTCATTAAGCATACATTTCGAGGCACGACGAGAACAAACATTTTTACAAAGCACATTTTTAAAAGAGTTACTACATTTATTTTTCAAAATACGATTACGAATCCAATGATCATGCGATTTTTGGTTTTTTTTTTTAAATTTTCCATCGTGAAAATCTGCCGGAGTTCGGAACGGAGTTACAGGAAACAATATGCAGTCATTTAAACGCGAGGATTTCAATTCGAAGGTTCGACGGGAAACGGCGGTTTGGACGCGGACTGGAATCATTGTTCGCGTTTTCGCATTCGACGCGCGTTATGGCGCTGCGATGTGACACATTTTCGATACGCGAGGACCGCTTACGTGAGAAAAAAAAGAATGAAAAAAATACACAAAAAAAAACCTCGAAAACGTCCCGCCGTCGGTCTAAAAACGTATGCATAAAAAGAACCTCATGAATACTTAATGCGCTCGTTTGTTGTGCTACGGGGGCGTTTTAAAGCCTTTAACCGCTTCGTTTGGCGTTTCCGTCGTGTACGCGAGGTTCATTACGCATACATCTTTTCCTATTGAGCGTTACAACGTGCCAGGGAAACAATGAGCGAGTCAATGGGCGCACTCTGTCGCCATTGTATGTTTTATAAATGCTGTGAGCCGAACGTGACGAAGAATTCAATCCTAGATCACGTCGAGCCGGCCCGGTGAAAGATTTATGCGAGTTTACACTTGGTCGGGACATTCCAGAAAAAAAAAAACGTTCCACGCCATGGCAGTATACTTGTTGAGTCAGCCTCATTTTTCAAGACCGGCTTTCCGAAGCCGTAAAGCACCGCTCTGAAACTTTTAATTCGAGAGTGCGCCGTCGACAGAGTCTACAACGGCGAAGACGTGTTACACAAACAAGTGTCTGTGAAATAAAATGCCAAGGGTCGTTCGCTTGCGAGTTTTCGAGGGAAGAAACTTTTAGAAAATGTTCCAAGAATCGATTTTTCATGGTGGCACTGCGACGACGGTGACGGTGGGTTTCGAATCAACTAATTCATTTAAGTATTCCAAGGTGAAAGAGACTGCGGTAAATATATACTTCATTAATTAGTGGAACTCCCGCGGAATTGCATTTTCGATCAACGAGGCGACATCCTCGCGGTGGTCCACGAGGGCAAACCGGATTAAACGGAGCGTCCAATAAAAGGACGGAAAGTGTGCGGCAAGTCCCGGAAACAAATATCATGCGTCCGAGAATTGAACCTCGTTGAAGAATTTCATTTATCCGTTGTATATTGAAATTTCCGCGACCGGAATGGGAACACCGGAGTTATTCGTAGTCGCGGGGTTATAACGAGTGTAGAGAACGCGCGCCCGGTCCTTTATTGCGGCAAGAAAAAAAGCCGTATAATGGCACCGGCACGGACGCCGCGTGAGTTTGTTCCTTGTTTTATAGGGTGCGTGCAACTGCGAATAGAATATACATGAGCGAGAGAGAGAGAGGAAGAGGACGAGCAGGTATGCGAACGGAAGGGGAGTTGCAACGAGAGAGGACACGAGGCCACGCGTCGATGATACACGCTCTCGTACGAGGAGCTGTCCGAGGAGGATCTTCCTGAAGTATATGCGCCTCGAGAGACCATGGCTTGGTCCCCTTTATCGAACAGCCCCTGACGACCCTTAATTCCGTACTAACGCTTTTCCTACTTTGTTCGACCGACTTCTATCTGTCACGTGGGTCTCGCGGGAACTTTGAAGGGAAACGCGAACGGTCCCAGGACCGGCCTCGTAAATACCATTGAGACAGCGGCAAAGGTCTGTCCCGTTAAATAAATTTTGCTGATCTCGGCGAAAAGCCTCCGACAAGTATGGACATACTCCGCTAGTTCCTCCAGTTTACACCATTTTACGGCTACACGGAACCGGCCTGTCGTGATTCGCTTGCCAGACGATCGCTGCCAATCCTCCGTTTCTCCGTTGGGTTTACGGGACCCGTTAAAATGAAGTACCAAAAATTACTAACCAAAAAATATGACAAATAAATATAACCCCGTTTTGTGTTTCACTTGTTCGTTGTTTGTCTCCAGTTTTAGAGCTGCAACACCATCTATCTCAGACTTTGCGGCACTGGTTGGAACCGGTGACTCGAACGAAGACATTCCGGAGTTGCCACTACTTATTCCGGTGACTAATGTTAGGGATGCTCGACAGACACAGAGAGACAAACAATCCGAGTCAGGGTAAACGTAGGGTTATCCAACGGAACTGTAAGAAACAATAGGAAGCGGGACAAAGGGGCAAGTTGTGGACTCGCAACAACATCTTGAGACCGAGGGAAAGGATGATCGAGCTGTGGGAGACGGAGACGTTGTCCAGAAGTAGGGGATGATGTCCTTCGTGAACGCTGACGACACCTTGCAGATGTTGAATCACAGGGAAGCGAGGCCACTTTCCCTGGTCGACTTTCTTGGGGAGGAAATACTAAGGGATGCGGAGAAAGAACAACGATCTGCCAATTCTGCCTCGACGAGGATCCTGAAGACTCGTTGGTTGAGTCGTCTCTAGTTAATCCGACAAGAGCGTAGCTCTTAGAAACTTTTCCTCTCTCTCTCTCTGGGGAGTTATCCTCCTCTTTTCAATTTTATTAACAAACATGAGACCTCGTTAATATTCTCTGACATAATAGATTCTTAGTTCAAACAGATGAACGAACTCGTACCAGGAAACATTGTTGCGTTTCCGATGGCATTTCATCGCAGCCGATCTGTCGGCAGAATCAACGGGAGAGGAAAAGAGAGACGGAGGGAAGGAGAGGGAGAGAGGCAGTCGAAGAGCTTCGTGCAATATTCGAGGCAGGAGAAGAAAGTTTATCGAAAGGACGATAAGCAGCGAGTCTCGAGTCTCGACGGTGGTGGATGGCGTCATCGGTTTTGCCATGGGGATCGATGGTGAAGTGCTGCGTGAGTGGTTCTTGTCGGTTGTTTAGACTCGGAAAGACGAGGCTGGTCACGTTCTCGATATCAGAGGCGTAGCTGCGTTTTGTATACAGTCGCACCCTCCTTTCAACGCCGGTGAAATTATTGGCGTAACGAACCGGACGACTCGACGTCTGCTTTGATTTTTTCACACAATGCCCGGCCCATGTTCGACCGGGCTGTCCCCCCCGGATCCCTTTCCCCGTTGATACGTTTCGACGGTCCTCTCGTTACGCTTGTTTAAACCCGACCAGATGAAACCCTAAATCTCTGACGGGGATAGTCCTTTCTCCGTTTCCCCAAAGCCCTGAGTTCCTTTCAATAAATCGACCGCGTAAAATGTCAATGTCCTTTGTCATGGACATCACAGAATTATTAGAACTGTCAATCTGGCCTGCGTCATTCTTGGTAACAAGTTGCATTATCACAACGGGATGCATTTGAATAGCGTACGACATGTTTCACAAATTGTGTACGAAGTTTCGATCGCTTTCATTATGCAGTAGTTAAAGACAATTGATGCTGCGACTATACTTAATCTAGAGATGATTTGAAACGCTGAAGTTACAAGATACAGTTACCGAAAACTGCACGTTAATGGATTGAAGCTGAAATTCGCCACCAATTTAGCAAGATTTAATTAAATTCATCGCCCTCCAGATTTTGAGCCAAGTTTCTCCCAAAAACCACTTAGGTATACCGATCCTAAATTACTCCTTCAAGTGCTTGTTTAACCCTCAGACAGCAGTCTGGCAAGGATGCGAGAAGATACAGGGTCAGCTGTGACCCGTACCAAAGTTTCCTCCTCTTAAAGTAGAAAATCAACTTCGAAAATATTAAACGCTGCCACGTAACATCTCAGACAGTTTATTCTTATCATCAAAACATTTATCCGTGCCTATACTTCCAAGGTACGGAGCCGACCTTTTCGTAGATAATTAATCCCGCTATAAGAGTGCATCTCGAGTAAGAAATCGAGGATTACTTTTCCGAAGAGAAACAAATCCAGCCACTTAATCGAAGCTGCAGCCGACGAGGACCGCAAAAATTCGGGATTCTTCCAATTGAAGAACCGGGCAATACCATTAGACCGCAGGTAAACAGCGAAAGAGAGACAGCCAGGTTCATCGACGGAGACGGGACCGGACGTTTCATCGTCGAGCAGCGTCGGTGTTTAACGAACACTCGAAATCGGCTCTTTCATAAAATTACATCGTTGTTTTTCCCTGTCGTCGAAGTTTTCCCTCGGCATCGGCCGTTTCGATGCTCTCGCGAACCGATGGAGTTTTCGAGCAATTAGCCTCGTTAAGGAAGCCGAAAGAGGACCAGCCCCGAAGTCCCTCCTCCGGCTTGTAGTCGCCTTTGTTCTCGGATTGCTGGCTACCATGCTGGGGAGAAGGTGCTACGGGACAAGACGCGGCCCGGGTCGACAGGGCTCCTCAACTTCGCAATAGATAGCTTAATTTCCTTAATTAAAATCCGTGCCGGCCCTGGGGACCGAGCACCGCCGTGTTCGGCGTAGTTCGTGGCCCTTCCTCTTCACCAATTTTTATTCTCCATCAATTTTCGCAAAAAGCACGAATTTCTTGTAGGCACATAGCACCGGATCGATTTCGAGGGCGACGAATTAATCTACACATCGACTGATTCATGTCGGTCGGCGCGGCGATACATTTGCAGCGGTGTCCAACAAGCAATGTTACCAACCGCGAAGTAAATGGGTGCGCGTAAGCCCTCGGCACCGGCGATAATGCGAGCGCGAAGGCTTTCAACGATGCGCGTTCACCGATACGTAGAATTCGTCGTACTTTGACTGCCGAGCGACCCCTTTTTTCACGAGCAATTATGCGTTCGGCGTCGGAGAGAACGTTCAGGGAAAGCCGACGAAGAGAATGAGCGCCAGACTAAGAGGAGGACGGGGACCCGAGTTTGCTCGCACCAGGACCATATCAGGAAACACACCGCCTACGCGACAGAGATGGGACGAGACGACGATTATTACAGAGTTAATGAGAGAGCAGTAATTGGTTGCGGCAAGCCGGCCACCCGGTTGACCGACCGCCGCGCGCCGCGCCGATCGTTCGCCACACTCGCAGGCGAGGCGCCCTGGGCACTGATCGTCGCGCTGAATATTACAGAGCACGTGCGTCTGCGTGGCCCCAGCGCGTGTCTATGTATCACGGGGTAATTGTCGGAAAATACGGTGGTTTAGCGACACCTCGGGCAGGTCAGGGACGCGTGTCAGTCGGCGTTTATTACGCGAAACCGACGCAGCCGTGCCCCGAGGAACGCGGATGTCCGCCATCGATCCGCTTCGGCAATATTGCCTCCTTTCTCCGGCCACAGGAAAAACGTTCCGTCACCTGTTTCACCCTTGCATGGCCGATCCTACATACGCTTTTGTTATGCTTTCTTTAACCGTTTGCGATGTATGATTGATCGACTTCTAGCCTGGAGGCATAATCCAAGATTATGAAAATATAGGAAACGACTCTTCGAGTATGAATATACTCGAATGTATCGTAATGAAAATACATTTCTGCCTGGTTCTAATCTAAGCATGTGGATATGATTGTAGAAAAATGTTCAAGTATTTCTGGTTGGTAATGTTTGTAAAACGGTGTTTTATCTTATCAATTGAAATTAGTCCGACCTATAGCCGGTATTGATCAAGCCCGAATTAATTGCAGAGAGCCCAATTAGCCAGAGCATAAATACTATAATATTAGATCACTCCATAAATCTGTGGCGCAGTTTCACCGGATATTACTGTTTCAGTAATAACTTTGATTGTGTATATTGTTTAACCGCGGGCACTGGTGGATCCATTTAATCGAATCTTTGTACTTCACGCGCTATAAAATTCTATAGATTAATTTCCCTCGGTGATCCATTTATAATAATAAATTGTGCGCTTATAAAATAACGTATTTCTTCGTCGGTCCGTTTATACGTAGCCGCTTGCAGTGGTTAATCAAATTGTTAATCAAAAATTGTTAATCGGATAATTTCTAGTGGAAGCATCTTTGTAATTTCAATAATTATAGAATGAAGAATGCGAAACCGGTCGTGGTGCGGCCAGCGTTAATTTTGTAATGGGTGTAAAAAATCATAAATGTGAACGATAATTCAAGATATGTAGAATCACCCTCTAAATTGTTATGGGGCCTCAGGCATTCGATGCACCGTGGATGAACGTTGTTAGGGCGCAGAGGGTGGGCGAGCAGGTCGCATATCATGAATCGTGTTAAACGTTCGATTGCAGACCCCGACAGCCGACGACGAAGTTAAAATCTGTGACGCGTGTCGTAAGGCCATAACAGACTTTTCGTGTAATCCTCAATTAACCGGATTAATGAGGGAACGGTAATTGGCTGCGGCGAGAGCTCGCGTGGACCGCACCCTTACGAAGCTGAATGCGCAACCCGATGCATGTAGACATACACACGCATACCGGGTCCCGGCTACGTGACGGACGACGCGCTATTAATTTATTATCACCAATTACGTGACTTACATGACCTGGAATTTGATTCCCGACGCCCTACGTTGCATTATGCTCACGCGTTATGATGAAACGTAATACTCCAGGACATAATGTTTAACGTGGAAACGTCAATGTCAGGTGATCTCAAAAGCTGCACACGTTCCGTGATAAATCAGCCCCTGATAAATCGTTGATAAACAGCGGATGTGCATGCAACTTCATACACTCCGGGACAAAAAGCACATCATCTATGTTTCCTCATTTGGTACATTAAACTGAAGAAAATGACTATTTTAATATGTCAACATATTCTGACATGCCTCTACGTACAATGCACTAAATATCATCCACCATATTTACTTCAATAGAATTTTCGAAATGGAGACGTAAATTATTAGGGCCCACAAGCGGGACAAAATGATAGCACAAGTGGCAGTTTTACATTTGTCAGTTGTGCAGAAGTTACTGAAAAGCAAACATTATATTATGAAGTGGGTACTAGCTTCTCTTTCGTGCTTATTTAATAAAACAACATACTAAAGTGTTAAGAATGGGTCGTGGAAAAAACTAAGCGTATGTGAAGTACATACGATATTGAAGTTAAAGGAAGAACAAGATTGAATTACTATAATATAATTTTAATGAAAATGTTTATATTACTGTTCTCTTCGTATCCAGAATTATTCCAAGTATACCATGCTGCATCCACCGTCTAATTACGAAGCAATCAAGAAAAGAAAATTCAGACTATGTCTAATAAGTGGGCGGTACATAGTGTTTCAATAATTCCTTGTTGCCGATAGGTCGTGCAACGGCAAGAATCGTCGAGGCCTATCATTTAAGCTCCCTTCGGCTAGGATAAAAGCTGAAGTGCTTCATTCGTCGATGTCTATGGAACGTTAAATTAACTTGAGAACGTTGCGAGCAAAAATAGACTACCATTATATTGAATAAAACAAAACGCAGCCGAGCAATCGACCAATGACCGAGGCTATATTCTGAGCTCGTGCAGCCAGTTTTTGCTTTCTCCAATTTCGAGGCACGGTATCGGACTGTGTAGATTACTAATTGATCTTCTGTACCCGCGCGTGTGTATCTGTTTCGACTCGAGTTACAACGTGTAACATAAATAGTAACAATGTCCGCAAACGTTCCACGAAATTGTCCCTACCCTTATTTGTATCGAACAAATTACCTGGAAAAACATGAGTCTGTTTTCCATCCGCCGAATATCTAAGAAACAAATTGAACAACAAAAGTAGAGGCTTTAAATTTTAAATTGGCAGTAAATCAAACAGGCGGAGAGTTTATCCTGGGTACCGATTAGTTATTTAGGGGCACAGTCTAGTAGACAGTCGCGAAATAGTGTCACGGGGAAAGAATCCGACCGGACCGTGATTGATTCGCGACATTAGCTCTGGAGTGGGGCGCGAAGCTCGCCGTTAAGACGATAATAGAATTTTCATGTAATCCTTAGTAATTCCCTTGCGGTTGTGCAGGAACCCACGGCCAGGGACCCTTGGCGAACCCCCCTTGGGACACATAAGCGGGAACCGGGCCGATACCCCATGCCCCCCATACCCCTCCCCGCTTTTAAATCCCCTCGAGGGTTAATTGCCCGGTGTTTTGACGCGCGAGTTATCCGCAAAGGGTTTTTGCGGGCAGCCGCCACGGTTGCGGCCCGCCCCCAGCCCCCGGAACAATTTTGCAGGGCAGCGTTTTGCAACGCGCCGCCGCCGCGCCGCTATCGGACAGATTGCACATCACCTGCAAATGGTCACTTACGGGGCCGGCCCACAAAAACATCTGTGTCCGTTTGTTTTTGCTGCGAGCGACGCGACGCGGCATGTTGAAACGTGACTCTATCCCGGCCGGCGAGATTTATGATTTTTTTTTTGTACGTTTGTCAGGCAGATCCTTAACAACGGCGAGCACACGCCCCGAATTGTCCTGTACGTTTGTCGCTTGGACCATTTGTCCTGCAAATGGTGTTTTGATACGGTACCGCGGAACTAACCGGATCCTCTTTTTATCTGATGGTGCTGCGCCGGAATTTGCACAACCCGATAAATATGATACTGGTTTACTCTTTAACACTGTGCTCGAGCCGTAAGTCACAGATTCATTTTTGCGTCAGCCCCTTTCTGCCCCTCGCGTCTATTCAATACGTTTTTCATTGATTCGTCAATGACGCGAATGATCCGATTTCGAATTCGTTTCGATTTATCTTGCTGGGTCTATGTTTCCGTTGCGTGACTGCTTGTTGGGTCCCGTGACTACTTAAAATCTTGACTCCCGACAGTCCCGACGTCCTCCCCGGGGAGAAACTTTCCACGCGATTTTCCGAGAAACGACGCTATAAAGATTGAAACGTGCTAACAAAAATCTCCGTTCATTACGTCCCGATCAATCATCGCGACGAACTGCCATCGAGTAACGTTTCACCAGCGAGATAAGCCGCGCGAGGCTTGTCAAGGTCTCCGGTTACCCCTCGCTTGCACTTCCTATTTCTTGCCTGGTCTATAACCATACACTTTGTATCAGCGATAAAAACTAAGCGGATCGATGCCCGTTCCCGTAACTCGCGTGATCTCGATATCTCGGCCATTCACGCAGAGTACGGGTTGTATCGGGATCGGGTCTCTCTCGAGCGGGTAGCTAGACGGCGACGACAACAGGGTAGAGTAGAGCGCGTGCACCCGAGCAGCCCACACCCCTTGATCTCTCTCGGCAGTTCTCGTTTTATGTGTCCGTCGGCCGCGAATAACGCTCGCTATCGCACGCTCGTTCCCCAAAGCCGACTAACACGAGCTTTTCGTGCCGCGGCGGAGCCGGTGACCGGGTCTCCGGCGCAGAGCTGGGGAGGAAACAAGAGTTCACTCCCCTTCGTATCACCTTTACGTTCGCAGTAGGCTCGCAGGTTATTTATTTTTATGGGGTTTCTCTCTTCCTCCCGTCTCCGGGCCGCCTTCTTCCCCGGGACAGCCGAAAGTCCTCGAGGATCGGCAGCCGAACCCCACGCGCTTATACGCGGCCGCGGAATGAGCGAAAGAGAACAGAGAGCGAGAGAGGGAGAGACAGAGAGCTGCTCGATGCGGTGTTCCCGTTTCCACGTGGAAACCCTCGCCAGGAGAAACCCTGTGCCCGCTTAATGGCGTTACGGGGTTGCCATGACGACCAAACCCCCATAGAACCGACGGCACCGTCGGCACCGCGCCCGCTGGAAAGCCCATTTATTCTGGAAAAACATTATAAGAACGAGAGAGCCAACACGACGACCTCGTGCCGCGGCTAAGTCGTGCCACTTGCATCCCAGGCTACACACCACCGTGTACCCGCTCGCTGTCTGCGCGCTACACCATGGCTACACTGGCTACATGGTGTAATGTAACATCTGCTGTCCTTGGACTCTTCCTAGATACAAACATTTTTCACTGTCTTTCCGTAAGCAGCATCCTTGCTGGCGGGGACCACGCTACTCGAACCTTGCGTCAGGATCTTACGAACCTAGCCGCCAGGTCCTGAATACGTTCAAAGAGAAGGTAGGATTCATCGCGAAACTCTCAGTTCTGCTAGATTCGTTGTAACAATACGCTGCAACCTTCGAGTAATCTTCCCGTGTCGGATGCAGGCTACCAGCCTGCTAAATGGATTATATACAGGGTGTTCCAAAAGTATAATGATACAAACGAAATCGGTAGTCGTAAATCTCCCATGCGATTCAACGGTCCAGCTTGGAACCCCCGCGAAGACACCCCGGTTTTTCCTGTTCGAGATGCGAAGAGCGGATAGCGACCCTCCTAGCAGCTCGAGCAGATTGCCCGGGCGAGAAAAGTGGCACGCGAAGTCAGAAATCACGCGAGATTCTCGACCGATATACGTATAGTACAGCAACGAAGGCTGAGAGAGAGAGAGAGAGAGAGAGAGAGAGAGCGCATTTCGATGGGATCGATTCCGTTTATTAGCGTATGTCGCGCGTTGGGGTTCGCATCGTGGCTGCGATGTTTGCGCAGTGTCTGATTGTCAGCATTACCAGGATTGGCTGCGTTCGGATCGAACGTGTTTGTATTCTCGACACGCGTCAAGAATGATAGGAACGAATCCACTATGCTCTCAGATTCTATGGCGAGTTCTCTTTGCCCGAGAAAGCGATCCTTGACACTCGAGGGTGGCTTCGACGCAGGTGGCGTTTTCGGCCATACAAATTCCGATTTAAGATTATAGGACATACCATGTACAATAATCTAGTAAAAAAGAATCGATGTATCAAGTATTATCGAGCAATCGATTCAGCCGTTTGGATCGCGGCCGAAGAGGGCAAATAGATCGAACGTTCGAGTGACACCGCACCGTGACAATAATTTCACACAATCGAGCAGTCGACGAATCGATAGCCGGTGTCGCGCGTGTAATCGAGGAAGCCGCTTATCCGGCCTGTTGCGAAACAATAATCCGACAAATAATTGGTCGATAGGTGTTACGGTTGTCCGGTCAATCTCTCCGGCTCGGGCTATAATTCGAGCGTGGAGTCGCGTTACAATCGCGATTAAGCATCTATTAACGCCACTGTGCCGGCTGTCATCGCTGGATCCGCTGACATAATAGATTAAATTAGATCCCCGGCGATGGGGATGCTCGAAAGAACGGAGAAAGCCGATTTGCTTGTGGGAAACCGTGCATCTGACGCAGCACGTGCGCACACATCGGTTGCTCCAATTTCGAGATCGCTTCTTGATACGTGTTTTGTTCGGTTTTTCAGCGACGCCGACGATAACAATGAAATTAGAGTGGACGGACATATGTTGGACCGAACCCGGGACTCCGAGCACACAAAAAGTATCAAGCGATGAGCAATAGAGGACATTTAATAATTGGTCGTGGTGTCTCGAGGGGTGTCATTTTTTAATCCTTGTACGCTGTTTTTATATTTCTAACGGTGATTTATTTTCAGGTCAAATTGCCCAGAAGGTTGTTATTCTGTCGTGATAAATTCTGTTAGCCAAGAGTATTAACAGAAAGGATACTCGTCATGTTCTTAGAATACGCCGTCTCTCTGGCAGGAAATCGACGGCTTCACGTAGACGTTATTGCTATGTACTTAATGAAGCACGCAGAATGATATAGCGGTGCTATCAAATTTCAACGCAGAGCCTTTATCAAGAACTGCGTTGCAATGATTCATGCGCACGTGGAACAATGTTTACAAAACAATCAGCAAGAGTAGCGGCTTATATCCATTTGCAGGTTGAATCATGCAATTTATACAATCACAGCCAGCTAGATCAAATTAACCGTAAAACTGTCCTACACCACAGTATGCGATAAATGTTACTGAAAGAAAAAGGAAAAATCTCACGTTTTACAAAAACGTTAGGCTGTGTAATAATAACATTTCAAATCATTTGAGTAATTCAGAAATGACGCAAAGTATCTCAACATTCGATCAAGAAATTTGAACGATTGAATCAGCAGCAGGGTGCAAGTAAATAATTATGAAAATTTGCCCTCTAGAGGCTCCAGACGGTGTCGTTAGTTTCCATTTCTTTTAAAAACCGCGTTTCAAGGGGAATCCATATTTCCGCCGTAGTAATTGGCCGGCAAGACACCGACAGTCTCCGTAATTATTTTGGAAAAAAAAGAAAACAGGAAAGACGCCGCTATTGGCCGTCTCGAGCATGCCTCGGCCGTCTATTGTTGTTGCCCCGAAACGAGAACAAGGAGAAGCTCTCGGAGAACGCCTAACCGTTTAATTTCGGGAAGCTGCGTGCGCTCGATCGTTTCCACCGCGAGAACATTTATTTCCGGGAGGGGAAAGCCACGGGGTTTGTGGGGGTTGAAGGGGGGTGGAAGCGAGAAGTGGAGGGGTAGGAAATCGATAGAACAATTACAAAAGTTTCGTATCCTTCGGGCGACCTACGTAATCCCAGCTCGAAAGTTCTCGCATTCAGGCCACACTTGCCAACTCCGATTCCTGGGCCAATAATTGTCCGTCGAGTGACTCCGCACCTTCTTCGAGGCGGCCATCTTCGTCGAAGCCGTCGTGTCGTCGTTCGTCGTTCGCTCTGCGATTCCAACCGGCAGCAATTATTCTTATATTATAAAGTTATCACTTGGACAACCCGTCGTTTCTATTATCCACGATCCACGAGTCGCGACTACGGACAGACCTCGGGCGTAATTGGTCGACGTCGAACCGGCTTAATCGCTACGGAACTTCCTACCCTATGAGCGCGAGCTGGAACCGAGGATAATTGAAGCAAAAAGGGGAGAGGAAGGAGACGGCGATTCGTTTAAGTGTGTACACTCAATTAATTTTCGGGTTCCCCGATGAGGATGGAAAGCCATCGGCTTTAACGCGCGGACCCGGCCTTCGTTCTACAATTGAAATATCGTGGAACGGCGGAATTCAGAATTCTAATTTAGATCCGACTTCCGGGGATTGCTGTAGAACCTCTGTTCCATGAATTAACTCTCCGCAGCTTGAATTTTTCATTCTGGAATTACAGAATTGTAGAAAGACCGAAGTTCTTCTAAATCAATTTCAATTTTCGAGAATTACCGTGGGACCTGCATTATTTGAACGAACCCTGTACATCTATGTAACAAATTTATGTAACTTGGGGAAACTGATTCATAGGTTAAGAAAAAGATTCCAGCAGAATAAAAGTCTACGTCTAACATGAAACTGTTTTAAAAACGTCTTCGCGTTACAAGTTCCGATGGAAATGGAGAAAGGAAAGTCTCGAGACCAAAGGCTTAAATACAATTTATAAAACCTAAAAGTACAAGACAAACATTCTCCTCCACGGTATTAAAAAAGTTTTCATGTTTGTTTTCATCTCTGAAATGGCTTGTTTCCTTGTAACTTCTATTATACAGAGTCTACAATACCTGCTCCGTAACAACGCTTCTTAAAGATGTTCCTAATGGCAACATTTCCTTCCACGAAAATTCCACGGAAACGAAAAAGGAGATACTTTTCTAGACGAAGCGGATAAATTCGACAAAATGTTTCTAACGACAAAAGCTAACCATTTATTTCGATCTCAAATTTAACCCTCGCACGGTCCGCAGGGTAAAAGTTAAAACATAACGCTATAGATAACGCTGCCATGCACCTCTATAAACTTCTAACTATATTACTAGCATGACTAATGCTACAAGGGTTTGAAGGGGACAGCCGGTTTCGCAGTCGAGTCATTTTTAGCTCGCTGAATATTAGAACTTTTTTCATTTCACCCTAGATTTTCATTTCGCAGTAGTTTACGCCGGCCCCCCTCGCGCCTCTCGTGTTTACATTTCTCTATGTGTAGAAGTTATGAAGAAACTTTGTGAAATCCGAGGCGCCCGAAAGAAGAACACTTCGGAACACCGATTCAAGACGTAAAGTAAGTTTCCCTGGGAAAAATTGGGTCAGCCCAACCGCGGAAGCTTTATGAAACAAGAATCGGTTTTATATCCGGCGTTTTCGAACAAGGTTAAAGGTTCGACGATTTTTCGGGGTGGCTGTACACTGTACACTGTACACGATCGGGACATACACATAACTCGTTCGATTCTCTCGGGCCGATTGCAGTCGGGGCTCGAGCAAAATCACGGGGCGAAAAACTGTTGGCTGCCGGCTCCGTAGCGTAGGCTCGAAAAGAGAGGTTTTCGTTCGATTGAATTTTAAGCGTGGACGGCGTGGCGCGGCTCGCGACAACGTTTCCCCATCTGACAAACGAGTTTGACCCCGGCGATAAATTCCGTCGGTGTAGCTGCAGGTTTAGCCGAACGTGGCGTTGCAGCAATTTGTGCACTACACGGGGCCAAGTTTCTCTTCGATCCGCAAGAACAAGGCCGACGCCTTGTGTTCTCGAGCTGTGTCTCCGCGAGAGAGCTCCCTCTTCTTAAATAAGCCGCCATATTACATTTCATTACATTCCACGATCCATCTGCAATTTCTTCATCGCAATGTAACGTTTCAGCACCTTCGGGCCCGGTGCATTTCGAAGCCAATTTCCCGGGGTCAGTCTCGACCCCAGCACAGCAAGAGGGGCGGTGATCTTGCGTATAATTCCCTCGCGTATGTACAGGAGACTCGCGTGCCGAAGAGGGCACCGACACGGTAAACTCGCTATTTGGGCTCAACGATCCGCGAAACTTTGCGAGACTAATCGCGCGGATATCGTTTCCTTTCGCTTTTGATACCGATTCGAGTCGCCGAGCGGAATGCCTCGGCTCCCCCTGGATCTTGCCCCTCGCAAGGAACGCAGACCAGCCGTGAGACCTCTTCAAGATCTTATCGAATCGTTGCGAGCCACCCCATACATACGGATCTCTCGCGTCACATACGCTCCATGCCGGAATCGCTATGGTTAGATTGCTCGTCGCATAAATGAAAGTCAAAACTCCCCCCGACGACGCTCCGCCAGCAGGGCCACCGAAGGTCTCCACTCTTCGATCGCTCCTCCATCCTGATTCGATTTGGGTCACGGATGAGGAGGATTCAAAGGATCCTCTCCCGAAGATCCACCGTCTTCCGCCGCACATAGAATAACCCCTTTATTCCTGCTGACAGAGAACGTGTTTTATGGATAGCCATCCGATTCCGCGGTTTCCATATTTTCGGCCGATGCGCTGTTACATTTATCAATGGCGCCCGTTCGCGCCTTTATGTCCCGGATTTCGATCTTCCCGGCTTCGAACCGACAACCTGGAATTTATTGAATTCTTTCGGCCAGCGTTTCGATTGTGTGGGCGTTCGGTTTATTCCCGTTTCAACTTTTCCGTTTCTGCAAGCCTTCGGAAACGTACAATTGAAACTTTGAAACGTATGAAACTTTGATAATTAGCTGCAGATCGCTAACCATTCCTAAACATAACAACCGATACTCTTGAATTTTGCGAATTTATTGATCGAAACATAGTTTGATTGTATTCGTGTTTCGGAACTTTCATAGGTTTCTCATAAAGTTTGGCATTGTACACATAAAAATGGTTAAATTTAGAAATTGATTACCCACATAAGGGTTGAGTAGAGTTTCGAACCTGTTTCAGTGAAGCGTGTCAATTTTCTTATCAAATCTTTTCGAAATAGGTGGAGCCAGCTGCCAACAGTTGGCGAGTGAAGTTGAACGAAGTTTTTGGAAGACTGGGTCAGGAAGGATGAAGACAGCACCGACTTCGCATCTCTTAAGTAGTCTGAACCATATTTATACGCTCTTACGAAGTTCACACGACTGCAGTTTAGTTAATTTTACATTGTTCACGTTGCAACAGTACGGATATGGATAAACTTCCCACATAATTTCAGTCTGATCTTTAATATCAGTCTAATAGACATATCCTGCACGAGAGTACATTTTTAAAAAATTTTACCCTCTAAAATTAATTTATTCGCTAATTTGATTTTAACATTACCTGTTCGGGATAAATTAGCTTCAATCTTTCCATAGTCAGAGAATAGTAATTCGCATCAAATAATCATTCCGTATTAGTTATTCCAACTATGTATAGTTTCCAATGTAAACAATCAATTTCCTTCTCCGATTCGCCAACGCCGAGCGAAGTTTGGATTAAATTAGCAAATGCAAAGTGCCACTTACAATTAGCCGAACAAATAAACTTGGAAAATATATTCAATTATTCAATCGTATTGCTAATAAGATATTTTAATCCGAATGTATCCTACCTAATACCCTCAGGCTCGGGTTAAATTAGGCAGCAGGTGAACACCATTACCAAAGGACGCAGAGTTCGCTAACAATTAACCTTCCGTGGGGGATACCGTAGTACTTATAGTCGAGCCAACAAACTTATGGGGGGAACAGTTTAACTATAAATTATTAAATTGACTAGCCCGTAATTTCTCGTTCCGTATTACTAGAATCATAAAAAAATGCTGCTGTATGTACAAAACTTTTATACCGAAGCTCCACCCGATTTCACCATAAACGCATAAAACCCGTTAATCGGATTACTACGGCCGAGCTACACTCGATCCGCCGATATTTATTAGGAAATAAGTGCGGCACAGCGCGGCGCGGCGGGCGCATGCGATATTTCATCCTTGGGACATTAGATCCTTAAACTGCGAGTCTCGGCGAAAACAATCGACTTCTGTCGTCGATTCTCGAGCAGGGCCAGGCTCCAAAAAGTTCAATGTCCTAATTCCGGTGCAGCGCACGTTCGATCCATTTACCCTTTACTTGGCGACGCCGCGCCGTGCCGTTCCCAGCCAACCAATATCGCGTTAACACGATATTTGAACGGGAAACGGCAGCTCGATACATTTGCCAATTAAAAGCCAATACTTTCGCAAGCGAGGCCATAACTGGCTGCACGAGCAGTCTAGGAGTCCCTTCTCACGGAGACAGTCGAATCGCAATTCTCGTGTGAACGCGGCCTAACGTCGTCGTCGGTCGTCTTCGTCGTCTAGGTTGGCTGCGTTGCTCGTCGATCCCATTAAACTCACCGGAGCGAAGTGGTTGTCGAGGACAACCGGGGTTAGGGGGTGGAAACTTGACGCAGCGAACTTCTCCGCGGCACGCGAGTTAAATAACAAAGCGAAGAAGCGGGGGTGTGGCACTGCAACAGGAAACTCGCATTAGCCGCGAAACCCAGCCGGACCAGTCACGGCTCGTTTCCTTTGCGATACCCAGGATGCGTCATACGGTGACGAATAAGAAGAATAAGGAGGAGCGAGAACGAACACACCGATGTTTGCGAAGGGGGATGAAACGAACCGAGGTGGCTGCCCACCATTCGCGAAACGCTATTTAATTTGTTTTTCCTAGGGTGTTGCGCATTCTACTACCCCATTAGGCGAGAATGGGCCGCGCGATTTATGCCCGGCGAGATTATCTCCGAGATAAAAGCAGACAGCGAGATAACCGCCGGAATTTCGGGGGCGCTTCCGTATGGAGCATGGATCGAATTTATCACCCATCGACCTACTTAACTGCGATGCAACGGGGGTGGCTCTCCCTCTTGCTCTCTCTCTTTCTTTGAGCTCTCTGGGCACGGTTCCATCGAAGAACCCGGCACGCGATGTGTTTTGCTACTGTTCACGGGGTGGCTTTTGAGGAAAATATAGGGGGAAGAAATTTAGTTTCAATCGCTGTTTTTGCTTTTTACAAGATACGTAACTGAATCGGATGCAAACCTAAATTCTGAATGTTTAATATATATATTTTGCTACTGCACATTGGATGAGCTTCGAGATGAAAGACAGGGGGAGAACTTTCGTACAAAAATTGTCGGTATGAATTGCAGGAGAGCCCCAAACAATATATTCTTCAATTTTTTTGCGGTATCGGTTCTATTTTCTCCTTATTTCGCAGAAGCACGAAATCCGGAGTTCGATAATAACCTCGCTGCTGCATATTTCAGCAACCTGTAGGTCTCAGGATGTAGGGCAGCGAACCGTGATGTAAACCCGCTTTCCTCGAGAGTCCTTTGCCCGGGGGCTCCGCTGACGGACGCAAGTATCGCGTAAAACCGGAATCGAATGAAAATCTCCATTAAATCGCGCACCTGTCGTCGGCCGGAGGTAAAATCGATGAGGCTTACCCGATCTAATCCCCCATTAAATCCATCCATACCTTTTCGTCACCGGCGCGGCGGAAAAAAAACGAAAGATGGAGAAGATAGAGAAGAAGCCGAGACGGGCGAAGTCTTTCCGGTTTACTTAGCCGGTATCAAGAAGTGGATCCGAGAAAAGTGCAATTACACGGGGGCCCGGGATGGACCGCATCGCGTCGGCTCGATGTCGTAAATTCCTTAGACAAACACCTGTTTGATCGATGAGTGGCGAGGACGGAAAGGCTTGGTGAGGGATGAGGCGTTTGCTAGAGAGGCAAGGTAAACGGGAACGGTTCGATCAGCTCCTTGTTCGATAAGGTGTACAAAGTTAGCCGAGGATCAGCTGGCTTAACCTTCCATTAGCGGGCTCGAACTCGACAAGCCGCGCACGTTGAACCGCAGATTAAACTGTACCACCCTTCACGGGACCTCCCTCTTCGTCCACCGCACCACCCTGTCCTCGTCCTCGCTCTCCTGAGGTCCACAGACGTATCGAGTGCTCGTGTCTCGTTCCAGATGTCCCGACACCAACTGGCAACCGCTGGGATCAGCCAGGAAACATGCAACTTTTGATGCGAACCGATGCAAACTACTACAATACAATGTAAGGCGAGGATTTATATTATTTATTCGATTCGTCGAGCTCGAAGGTATCCCTCCGACCGTCCGATTCAAGGGTCCTAGCTAAAGGGTGCTAAAGGCCAGCGCTGCATGTCTTCCGTTCATAGAGGCTAACGAGATCTTTTGCTTTCTACGGTTCTGAGATAAGTGCCGAAGGGTCAATCACGGTCCTCTTGCCAGAAGACAAAGCATAGCGATATTGTCCTTTAGGGTCTGGCCACGAAGTGGTGGAGACGAGGGTGTCTACAGGAAAGAAAACGGTATCTCGACGGCCGGTCGGGTCGCCTAACTTTCTGTACACGACGCCAACGGACACACCGCATCCGATATCTGCACAACTTCGAGTTGCCTGCCATCATCTTAAGAGACCATCGCCTGAGGCCACGTTCAACCCTGGCCTTCCCATAAATTACCGACAGCGGAATACCGTCCGTGACGGTGAGAATAATCGACGGTTTTAATTTGTGAAATTCTTATTCTGTTTTATGATTTGCCTGCTCATGTTCGTCATAAATGCATAAACTAGCTATCGCACATCGCATTGGCCGCCGTTGGTTTCCTTGTAAAATAAGCTGTCGCTAACATTTTGGACTCGAAAAAGACTTCCGGTGCTCGAGGGAGTTATGCGAATTCCGCGGTCTATTCCCACCCTAAGGTCGTTTTCCCTGCTGTTTACCGAGACCGCGCGAAATCCTTTCAGACGTCGCATTTTAAGAGAACGGACGTGATCATAAGTACGTGCACTGTACTGCAGCAAAAGAGCCAACGGATACAGCCGTCGCGCAACCGGGGTTACACGGAAAATCCGATTCGATGCTCAGCCTTGTTCCCCGGTTTACGATGTCGTCCGACGTCGTCGTGATGCGCAGACGAATATGGCACTCAGGACGATTCACCAGCCAGCTAGACCAGCTAGAGGATTTAGGGTAGACGACGGAATCTCGGCGTTTGATGCCGGCTTCAGTTACGGATTTCCTTGTTAAGCTACTTTTGCATTCTGTAAGGTCCGCAGCCTCTTGGCGAGCTGCTTGCTCCTTGGATGTTCGAGGCTGCGGAACGCTGTACGCTGCGATTAACTTTTTTCTAACGGGATGACTGTGGAGTTCGTTTCGTGATTTTGTTTGCTCGAGTTGAGACCGGTTTAGCTATCCCGTATGGCGATTACTTTCGGCCGATGTTGTAAGATAAGAAATTAGTTTGTTTAGTAAACTCATTTGCTTAATCTATTTCTTGTGCTGAACAAAATTCTACACAAGTAACTTGGAAAGTTGATTTGTTTTATGAGTTTGTTTGTTCGGTAAATCGCACTTAGCACCCCATACGATGAGGTAATCGTTAACGAACTTTCCACCCCTTCGGTAATAGGGTAACTCTACTGTCCGGCTGAATCGATGTACAAGTTAATTAGACGTGCTATGTCCGAACTAGAATGACTAACTTTTGGGACATTTCAACTGAATGAACGCTAATCGTAAGTCAGTTCGTCGAACTGAATCGTACCTTTATCATTCTCTGTGAGGAGGTAATTATTACTGAACAGTGTGTACCTTTGCTAACAGGCTCTATCTAGTGACTAACTTGGCCCGTGTGTGAGTTTGCTGGATAGGTTATGTTTGAGCTAGGGTTGAATCCAATTGAATATACAATTGAATATCGGATAGAGAGAAGGGTCGGGTATAACAGCCGGGTATATCCGCTTAAAATTTGTGTACAAAGTATTACACCGTATCTATCAATCCCTTGTACACCATCAATTTTCAATTTATATTCTATTCGTATCGTCGTCCTAACATCCTCCGATTTACATTTGGAGCATAAAAATATGTGTTGAAACTGCGCAGTAGAATGATAAAATGTTGGGTATTGATTGGAGGGTTAATGAAAATTTGCTTCGCACTATTTCAGAAGAATAATTATTCTCCTGTCGTGGTATCAGAAGCGACGAAACCCCATATCTAGCGATCCACTTTGTCAAAACAACAGCCGAAAACGAAGAAAAATTTCATACGGATTCAAACGGGATAAAACGCCCCTAATGAAAACACATCTCGACACAATGCAGCCACGTATCGGCGATGATCCCTTTCCCGAATAACAAATCATCGGGTCACCGGTTTTGTAAATCACTCCGGCGCTGTGCTGCGATGCACAGCGCACCCCGTGCAACGGACAGGACAATCAAGATGAATGCGGAAGCGCTCCAAAGGGAAGATCGTCGGAATAAATTGCAGGGAAGAGGGCTCCGCTGGATTACAGGAAACTACATCCTAGAAAATAATTTACACTCATTAGCATGCGTCTCGAGGATCACTTTCAAGTAATTCCAGAATCTCCTCGGATCCGCTTTCCGTCGAATAATTCACGAGCCCTCTGCTCCCTCCCCTCCCACCCCCAGCAGAAAAATGCCGGAGAAAAGTTTCCGGTCCCGGGATTCGATACGCTGACTGGCTTGATTAAAATGAAATTGCTCTGTCCCGCGGATCGATCGTCGAGAGAGAGGTATACATAGGTAGGCCAATTACCTAATTATCCCCGCCCAGGTCGTCCCTTTCCGTTCACGCTTCCTCCGTTCGCCTGATCTAATTATTGTTCCGCAAACCCCCGCCGCGACCAGAACAACTCCTCAACCCCCGCGGGCTGTCGCTTTTGTTCGGAACGACGAGGCACCCCCCGCACAAAAACAGAACGCTCGAATCGCCCGCGCGACGGGTCCTCGTCGACCCTGTTCCTTCCGGCCTCTGGAAAAACATGTATCGCCTATGGCAGCACGACTCCGCCGAGATGCAACCCGTTCGCCACCCTAAACGCGCCTAATGCCCGCTGAGAGCCTAAAGTTTCCTTTGATAACAAATGAGTGGAAAGTGAACGTCAGCACTCCGTACTGATTAGGGCACGCCGGAAGTTCGCACCCTAATCTGTCGAACTAACCGAATTAAGCAGTCTAAACAATCTGGAAAATCTAGAAATTTAGCAAATTCTGAGAAAACGCTTGTACGAATTTTTTTCGGTAGCAGAATCTTGAAAAATGATTAACAGCGTCTGATTGCGAACGGCAAGGTGTCGTAATAGAATCCTTAGACCAGGACACGTTTCCAACCAAACTTATTTGTGTTAAACTCAATATTTAGATTGGTTTGGAACTTTAAATCGGGAGAACTTTCACAACGTCAAGTAATTTTACCGAAGTTCGTAGAGTGATTCAGAACTTCCTGTTCTCCACGTTAGTAACACAATCAACCAGCGCACATTCCCTGTCAGGGAAAATCAAATTCGCCCTATAAACTAATCTTCGTACTATACAGTATAAAACGTATGGAACCAGTGTCTGTATTTTTTGTTAATAAATTAATTGAGCAGACTTGACACTAAAACGACGGATTCCGTCAAATTAACAAGGATTGAATTGTTTCGTTTACCGAGATTGCAAAATTGCATTAAAATTGCGCGAGATCTTGTTATTTTTCCAACGTTGTTATTTTTACTGCTTAGTAGCTGCAGTGTTCCAACACCGACGCGAACTAGACGAGCACACGTTAGCTTGCACAAGCACGGAATCTGCTTAACGCGGAAAAGCGGCCGAGACCCGAACGAGTGATTAATGAAGTAGACTAGGTGTCGATCCTCTTTCGCTCAGCAAAATCCCCCGGGGAGAGTCAGCGTCTCGCGAGAACGGTAAAAAAAAAAGGATCGATATCCTGGTCGTTTCATTAAGAGCAGCGCAAAGTGCCATGAAATTGATTGTTCCGCGCTGACGTGTTTTGACGGCTTTCAACGAGGCAACAGTTGCAGCCCGAGACACGACAGTTCAGGTTAATTGTGATCGCGTGATGCTAAGTGGGAGCGATTAAGTCAGCCTATGGCTGGTGGAACGGGCTGGCATTGTCTCAACGGAAACGCGACAGAAGTCGATGAATGGGCCACCGAAAATTCAGAATACTCCCGGGAGCAAATCGGGTACTTGTAAATTCAGTGTAATCGCTAATACTGCGAGTTCTTAGCCCTTCTTTCTCGCTCTTTTGCCACTTTTACTTTTAGCCTCGTTGACCTAATTCAGTTCCTCCGTTCTGAGAAACTTTGGTATACGTCGCATTATCGTGAAATCTCAATTATCCGAACTAATCGGGTGGATGTAAATGTTCGGATAGAAATGTGGAGATAAATAAACAACGAAGAACGGGGTCCGAATGAATTTGTACACGTAATAGATTGCGCTGGATAATTGTAAGGAACGTTTTCCATGGAAACTCACGGTGAACCAACATAAATTGCCACACCATAAACATCGCTCGAGCCAGCTGGGTCCTGGCAAGACGCCTCGATTCTCGAGATGCTCGACCGAGAACCGGCTGCTCATCTCGACAGAAAACATAGTTACACGTCGCATTGACACCGATTCCCACTTAATGCAGCTCGGCACGGAATTTCATTAATAATCGACCGAGTGTATACTAATTTGAGGCGTCGTTACGCCAGGATATTTACATAATTCCCGCGGGGACGCCTCCTTGCCGCGGAGCATCATTAAATACCGTCTACGCATTGCTTGCTTCGTTTATCGAGTTACCAGCCACCGTCTGTCGAATTAGAGGGAGTATCAGCCGACGTGCAACAGGATGCACTCGGAATAATGCAATCACGATGCCCGGGAATCCCGAGTATCGAGCAGGCGGAGCTTCTTGACGAAATTCAAGACATACCGGCCTCGGACCCATTTGTTTCCGATTCGACGATCCTCGAGACGATCGACGATCCAGCGATCCTGGACCTGGACCCTGTCCAAACCGTCCAAAAATATATTTATTTGATTTATAAAAGAAATTCGGATTTTTGGATCCACTATTTCAAACTGCCCCTTTAAAGGGCACGTACATCCTATACCCGCGTCAAACGTTCGGTGTAGAGGCACCTTATTTTGTCGAATTTTACTTCACGCTTTTGGGGGAACAGTTTAGCAGGGTTGCGCTATCGACTTATGCAAAAGTAAATCGATTTTTTCTGTCCAACTCTTTATGCGCGCTTATCTAGGAAGGTGCTGCATGTGCTCGCGACAGCCACCCGGTAGCAAAAATGGTAACGCCTCATTTTCCGAATTTGAAATAGCGCCTTTTAGAGAATATTGTAGAAGCGCCCTCCCTTTAAATAGAAACCGAACGCCACGTGGCCGTCGCTCATTGGCCGCGACGCGCTCGCCACGGACACCGGCGCGGCGTGGCGGTTTTGCGGCTGATTTTATGGCTGTCCCTCGGAAACTTTACGACCTGACCCCCGATCCTAAAACATACCGAATTACACCACGGGCACGTTTCGTTCGGCCGCCGCCGCAGAACACTCGTGGAAAGAGACGAAAATTGAGACCGGCTATCGATCCCCACCCAGAGAGAGCCCGGGCTCCTTTGGAAGCGGACCAACAAAGAAGAGAGAGAGCTCGAACCAACAAAGAAGAGAGAGAGAAAGAGAGAATGAGAAAAAGAGCTCGAACCCAGCCTGACACTCGCGTACGCCGAATCTTAACGATTTTTATTCGTCGCGACGCTCTGCCAAGTGCCGCCACCGACCTCGCAGACAATAAGAACTTGTTTCGGCACCGCTGTCTCGCGACCTTTATCGTTACTCGTATCGACAGCCTTCGCTAGACTGAATTATTTTTTCTCGCGTATTTTTTTCAGGATAATATCCTCGGTAATAGCTCCGATAGAATTTTTCAAAGTCGAGGAACTACCCCTGTCGAATGGCACGATGGTCCAGCATTTGGAGATTCGATAGCTTAAACTCGCCAGCACCGATTGAAAGCGGTACTTGAAGTTCTATTCACCGAACTCGGAACCGTTAGGAACCCCTTTATCTACGGAGCTCAAAAACCGGCTGAGAGAACAACCATTTTCCACGGATATCGCTGCGGTTATGCGGCGAAACGATGGTAAAAGAAAATTCAATGAAATTCTACACCGATTCCGGCTGTTCTTTGTCTTTCTATATTTTTAAATACGATTGTACGGCTTGTCGAAAAGAATATTTCTTTTTCTGAATTGTTATTCTGTCGTGCACCGCCGATATTAATTTCATCCCTTTTATTAATTAGAGAAATAGACTAATTCTTCTATTTTGGACCATTTTTCTGACATCATCCTCAAGGATTACAAGAACGAGTGGAACAGATCAATTTTTCTATTTTTAACCAGAATGTAAATTGCTAAATGTGCCAATTAAAATCGAGATCGAATCGGCATAAGCACGCGACGGCAACCAGTCACGCTCGACCAAGCTCGCAGGTACTCGTAAACGAACGGCACTAGCCATAAAGCCGAACTATGAAGGATCGACTCGAAGTCAATCCTAACTTCTAACGAGAGCAAAAACGGGAACGGGCTGTTGATGGAGCATGGAGAATTTCATCGAAGAAACTCCGAACAATTTCAAAGTCCCGGAACTTTCGAGTTAGTGGCAGTTTACGCGGGGCCCGGTGTGCTGACTGGTAAGCATTGTCGTCGGGGGTATATCTCTTCCTCTCGATGACAGTGATTCTCAGTGAAGCGACGTCGCGAATAACAGAAGACGAAGGTGTGCCCTAAGTGTCTAAACTTCCGTGACCTCGGGGAGAGACTCTCTTTCTCTCTCTCTCTCTGCTCTGGTCTGGTGTCCCGTAATCAACGGACTGCCGACGGTGGCAACCCCCTCTTATGAGAAACGTGTCTGGCATGAAATATTTCCGGCGGTAATTAGATCGTTGCTCCTACATACATATATATCTGTGCAGGCTGGTAAGTAAGCTGTCGGCGGATTACGCGGGATCCATCCGGTCTCATTCGGAATCAATTCACGTGGTGGTACCCTAATTCGAGCCTGATTCGTTCTGCGATACACCCCTATCCTCGGCGATATCCTCTTCGATGTCTAATCCACCCCCCTCACCCCTGCATTTCTCAAACTCCGAGGAATTAACGATGCCCGGCAGAGAATCTGTATTCATCGATTCCGACGGCACTCCGATTAACAGACCATGATCAGGACGTGATTGTTCGCGATTACTGCGTCCGATCGCCATACTTTAAGCACGCCTCGATCCTCTACCCGAATTAATCCGACCACGTTATTCATATTTTCAAACCAGTTTGCAATGCAAATCTCTACGAGTGTTTCGCTTTAATCCCTTCGCGATCTTTACGGAACATATCGCTTATAAAATTGCCGCGAATAAATTGGATACGGAACTGGCCAGTAACGACCAGTAATATTTATTTCCAAAAAAAATTCTTACACACCACGTACCTTCCACCATATATTTGGGTTTGAAATTGAAACGTGCTGAGAAGCGAACAGTGCTTGAAAATTGAAACGGAGTTACAACGTCCTCCCACACAGCAGCTTTTATCGAATCAGGTAACAAGTTTATTGAAAATTGTTCATTTTTATCCGTCTCCGTCGGCGATCGCGATATTTTTCTTGAGAATCTCTTGGTGAAAGGGCTTGTCCACTCGCCGACATTCTGGCAAAAAGGATCAATACACCACTGTTGTCCCGGTAAAGCTCCTTTTATCCTGTATCGGGATCCGTTCTATCAGGTGGCCGCTGTGGCTGTAACAACTGACCCAGAGAACGCCACGCCGCTGCGGGAAGCCCGAGATATTTTCAGTTATGCTTTGCGCCGATAGCCGGTCAGACGGAAACTCATTTTGCAGTTTCCCGCGAGAAATTCGATCAAACTTTCTCGATCTCTCCGCTAAATCCTCCGGGGAGATAACGTTATTTCTAACTTCCCAGTGAATTGTGCTATTCCCGCACGAATGATCCCTTTATCTCGCGATAATACAAACACCATTGGCCACGCGATATCGTTATTAGAACGCTGCGGAAATCTTTTCTCGAAACTCGACCTCCTTAACGGGACACGCAAATTTTGCTCCGAACGAGCTTCACAGGGACACGATTCCGAATTACAGTCGTGCAGTTTGCGCTTCGATCTTGCTCCTCGGCGAATATCCTTGTGTTCATCATTCGAACAACGTTTTACAGTTGGACAGACTTCTAATTTCTATCAAAGTATTATATCGATTTCTAGGGACACGAAGGGTGCAAGGGGCCCCCTATTCAATCTGGACATTCTTTGTTTTATTCGCTCCGTACGACGTTACCCTTTCTCCGGAGCAAAGAGTCTCCATTTTGTCGACCACCACGAAAACTGGAGTCGAACAAGTAGACGGACGATTCAATTCCGGGTGCAACGAGATCAAGTGATCGAACGTTCCACGTGCTCGAGCCCCTCCGATCTTCTAACCTTCGATTTTTTCTCCGCGCTCGCATCGTGGTGTCAGCGGTATTCCAGTTTATTGATTCCTGGCAAATACGTAATGCAGATTGCGGAAGGCGTCGCACGTACGGATTTTCTCTGATCTTGTGTATCAGAGGGTGGTGGTCTTTTTCGCTGGGAGGACGAGGGAGAAGCCCGAATCGACCCCCTTTCGGCCCTCTTCCCTCGGGAACACCGACGCAGGCTCTCGTACGAGAGAACACGCGGCGGACGCACGTACGGACGTTTCCCGGCAAGAGCGCAATGAGCAGGATAGGACGATTGAATTTTGCCCGGAGGCCGTGCCTTCGCTCGAGGATTAGGCTTTAAGCCCGTGCTCTCACGTATTCGCTTATTGGAGATTCAATTTTCTTGTCAAAGACCTCCAACGACGATTTCCACCCCCAAGCCCAAGCACCGGCGTCGTACCCGTTTTTAATGCGATACGCGGATAAGCTCGGCAAATAGGAATTTGTTTGAACAAAACCTGCAACCTGCTACCAGCAGGATTTTGCCTGGCAAAGAACGCTGAGATGACCGAACATGCTAGAGGTCGAGTTACTCCGGGACTACGCCCTCGTTCCAACAAACTCAATTTCAGTTTTATCAAGATATTTGCAACATCATTTTTCAGAAGATCCCCATTGGATACACACGGATTGTCACTCTTCGACCCTGAAACATCCTCATCAGGAATATTTTTTTACATTGGCTTTTCAGCCAATGACGCCAATAAATCATGCGACACGGTGGAACACGGCCGGTTGATCAGAAAAGCGACGAAGCCGGAGCGGCGCGCGAAATAATTAAACCGAATGAACAGCAACCGGCTTATTCGTCGGAAGAGTCGGTCGGCGAGTGAGTTCGCGGGACCTGGCCGAGTTATTGAATTAATAACGTGGATCAACCAGTAAAATTTCGGGCTGCGGCGATGAAAAGCGTGTTCGGTCGGGCCAGGCTGGGCTGGGCCAACTGCCGCGTGAAACTTTCGTTCGCGATTAATGGCCCCGAATCCGCATGTCGTTATTAGCTGGCTCTCCGGGGTGCAGGTGGTGTGTTCACGCAGAGGCACGTAAAACGTCGTCGCTGCTATTGAGTTAACTTGTCGCTTCGTAGACGTCGCACCCCGGTTCCTCCCTTAGACGAGGGGTCGGGGTGGCATGAGCACCGTCTCGTTACCTGGGCGCGTCGGTTCGCTCTAAGTAGCTTTGCAGCACGCGGCGAGTGCTAGATCAAAGATCCCAGCTGCGAGCAGCCTTACAAGCACCTTAATGATTAAAACAGCCTGTCTTCGGGACCTGGGAAGAGTGGAAGCTTTTCCCGGAGCCGTGAGTCTTCGAGACTGTCACCGGTGATCCCAATCGAACAATTTCTACACAATACATTTTGAAATGATCATTTTACTAGAAAGTTGGAGAGAATCATTTATTTTTGGTTTGTGTGTACATAGAGAGTGTTTCAGGATGGACGTAGAAATAAGTAGAAGAGTTTAGGATGGTCATCCGATAGCACGCGTATCCGCTGCATTTTCAAACCTGATTTTGTCCAGTGACTTCAGTCCAGTTAGTCAAAGGCTGATTGTCACCAAAAGTTACAGACGGTGTCCCGTTCGATGCGAATGCGCCGCTCGAAGGACGATGCAGATCGAACGGAAAGTTGACTGTTTGGCAATACCTAAATTCTTGGATCGGTGGGACTCTGCTCGGCTCCTATGACCTCTCCTCGAGCCTCGAGGGAAGAGGGACCCTCCCGATACAGGAGATCAGAGGAAGCCCGGCCATGCGGCATCGTCCGTAATCTGTATCACGTCTTTCTCCCGCGGCCGGTCCTCCCCTCCCCTCCGCTCCAAGTCTTCCCAAAATCGATTTCGGTTGGGCGCGGGGCCGCGCCCAGCTCAACATACCGAGTTCGACTTGAAGGGAGAAGGAGAGAGAGAGGGAGAGAGAGGAAGAGAAACGGTGCGTGCGACCGACGCGACGGAGAGACAAGGTCCGGGGAGCAGAGAAGAGAAAGAGAGGAACAGCAGCAGGGGTGAGTTAGCCTCATTTAACCGAGAAGGCTCCGGCTCCTGCCACGTCGTGCGTGCGATACTCCCCTCAACCTCCCTCTCTCTTTCTCTCTCGCCTTGCCTCACCCTATCCCTCGACTTGCCCTTTTCCGGTGGCTCTGCCACCCCTAACATCCCCTACGACCTACGACATCCTCCAGGTCCTCCGAGGATGCGGACTTTGCGTAGAGAATGTGAAATCAACAGAGGCGCTCGGCAACATCGGCGACGTTCCGCATCGACCAGAGGGCCGTCGCTTCAAGTTTTCTCTCGCTGTTTCTTGCCGAGAAACTTGACTATCCCGAGCCAGGGAATGTTTGCTCTCGGATGCGGATGGCGCTGGAACGGCACTGTTTTCGAGATGGTGAGTTATGGACGGCAAGTTCGCGAGTTTTCTCGCGATCTGGAAAATTGGACGGCGCGGCGAGGCGGATCGCATGACCTGAGATCCCGACCGCTTGATTAATGTTAAACGCTTTTTAATTGTGTTCTGTACTCTGCGGGTCCTTCTTGCGGTGCTACCTGAAGAATTCATATATTCAGCTTCGATGGAAATTCCAATATTTTGAATAGTCTCCATCTTTCAACACTATGGAGAAGGAGAATCAATCCAAACCGAAATTCAATTTCGGTCCGATCAAGTAGTGTAAACCAACGTTTGTCTTGCCTATTTATCGGCGCAAGTTTTTATCGTTTTCAGAGCGCACGAAACAAATCGCGGAGGAACGATAGTGAGCAGCAGCTAGAAACTTTCGGGAATGGTTACAAGTTGCCGGAACTTGTGTCGGATGAAGGATTCGTTTCATTGTGGAATGGGAACTTCCAGTACTGTTACGAAACGGTTCAACAAAACTAATTAATTTTCTGACTCGCGGAAGAAACTATTCCAAGGTTTCAAAGGCAACTGTTCCATATCGCGCCGCGCGCGTTCTGATAGGAAGCAGATTACTGAATTTTCTTGCAACGCTTGTCGTTTTTTGCAGTCCTATGGAGTGAACCGGCAAGCATCCGAGAGTTAACAGTTTACAGAATTTGCATTCCATTTCGTTTTTTCTATTTATCATTCTCGCTTGACTACTTCGGCCGAGATGAATTGTGTGAAATTCCCTGCAGCTCAATCATAATTTACAAATAAACCTTCGGTGTTTGATAAATGCGTGTTTCGAAAATAGCGATCACGATGACTGAAAACGAAGATTTATATTCGGATCAAATCGAAGCAAGGTAGAAAATCGAGCACCAGCAGATTCAAATGCAACAGAACAGTATGTATTGCAAACGCGCAGTGCAATTCGAATAGCAATTCCACGAATTCTTACAGCGAGGATATCTCTCGAAAGCCGAGATTCCCAGAATGCACGTGGAGATTTCGTCAACGACGAGGCACGTGGCGCGAGCATATAAGCATGCGTCTGTCTTAAAAGTAGAATATCGAAGAGTCAGACTCGAGAGCCATTCTTCAAGTGTCTCTCGACCGTGATCAACTCGGTGGTCTACGAGCGAAGAGTCACGAAAAAGCTGAGCAAATTAACGCTGCGATTATCTATGTTAAAAAACAGGACTCTCCCCATGGATATTTCAAAAATTCACAATTTTACAGTTCATTTCACCGAAACGGGTGCTAAATCTCCAGACGGCGCGGCGGTACACTCGACTTTCAGCGCACCCTTTGGCCGAGCTCCGGGAGCAGAAAAATGGCGAGGTCATTACCCGGAGCGAATATTAATTCGGGAAACGTACACTCGGACGATAAATTTCTGTTGTCGCCGGCGACGAAAGCCGGAGGAACCGAACCGGGTCGCGAAGATTTATCCGACTTGGACAGATGTGAAAAGCGAGCAGGAATCGACCGAGGCATTCGACGATTCGAGACTCATCGATTGGCACGCGATTCGGAGAGTGAGCCAAACAGTGACTCCTGTAACAAAAAGCCAAAAATTGAAATAAGCTCCCGGTATATCGATTTTTCGCTACAATATCGGACGAGACGAACGAAGTGCTGTAGCAGTATATTACAGAAATATTTAAAAAAAAATGATCTCTCTAATAGAATCGGTGGGGCCGACAGCGCTTGCAGGAGGAATTTGGCGCGCGTAGGCGACCGTTCTCGTCGCGGGGACGAGACGGAGGAAAAAACACCGGGGAAAACGCTCGATTTCACAGTCATTGGCTCGGGAAAATGCGAGCACGGGGCAGTCGTGTGCGCCGGAACGTGCACGTGACGCTGCAAGTGCCCCGTTTACGTGTGCAGCACCGTCGAATGCGGATGCGCTTGCAACTTGCGTGGCGTTTCTATGCACGCTGGTCCGGCCCGGCCCGGCCGTCTGTACACACGAACCACCGCGTTTTCTTTTCAACTTCCATGCTCACCGGAAGAGCCTCGGGAGGGGAACGGTGTGACACCTGTTTCGGACTGGGCCTCTCCAGCCTCAGGAATTTTTAATGGAGCCCGGGTTCGTCGCGACCGAGCAATTTAGAATTCCAAGCTGCCACGGACAAACTTCGCTACCTAAGGTCTACCGGGCCTAGCCTGTGGCCTCTATGTTCGATTTTACTGCAGTGCTGCAACTTTCACGGACTCGACTATTTCTTCCTGTAGTTCCCTTGTCTTGCAAATTTTACTCCTTCTGGCCGGTTTTTATGTCGCGCCTGAAACTGTGGGGAAAATTAGCTTCTTAGATATTTGCGACGAGTATCGCTATGAATTTTTAATAACAAAAACGAGAATCTGCGATTCGAAGCACTGGATCGATTGAAAGAATTCAAGAATATCAATGTGTTCGGTTCACTTTCAATTTGTTTTCCAACGGTTCTTTAATATTTTAGTTTTCATCACTTTCGTTTCCCTTGAATCGCCAACAAGAAAATCCGTCCGTAAAGTTTACACGTCCCACACGTTGTCTTAAAAACATAATTTTTCAGAAAAGTCGACAAGCTAGACAGAGAGACCGCCATATAGACGCAATTTTTCCCTAGTCACTCTGCGTCCGCGTGGCGTTGAAAACTTCATAGAGAGTGTCATACTTAATTCAAAGAGCGCGTCATCGGTCTTCCTACGTGATAGTAGCTGTCGATGGAACCTGTCGATTCATGCATATTCCGTCCCGTGGAAATTGACCCCTTGCGATGGGGCTGGCAGGCGCCAGGGATCCGACGAGAAGCGAAAGTAAAAGGGAGAAAGGAAAAGTACGTTTAACGGTATGAAGCACACGTGTAAGGGTTCCTGGGTGAAAAATTAATCGACGAGCGTAGACAACAACCTGTAATTCCTCGATCTCGCGCGACGTGGAGCCAAGGCGAAGTTAGTCGTTCGAGAAAAAAAAAATGAGAAGAAAACGGAAATGCACCCTGGGGGGTGGTTTAATAATTCACCGCGCAGGGCGCGAGGCGGTATCGATAAATAATGAAACGCGAGGAGAGGCAAAGATTCCCCATTTCCCCTCTTCCGGGGCGACGTTTTTCGTTTCTGTCTCGTTTCGGATCAAGGGAAGTAAATATTTACGGAAATAAAGATACTACGGTACTGCTCGGTTAAGAACCGAAACTGTAACGTTTAAAGGACTATAACCTCCCCTCCCAACGTTTTTCCAAAGTTGTACTTGCGTTTTTGCAAATTCAAGCGAACACGACTGTTCACCGATAAGCAGTTAAGGGTGAAGTCGAATTAAGCATTTCTCTGGGACTGGTTTAATAACTCACCGTGCAGGCGGCCGGTATCGATAAATAATGAAACGCGACGAGATCTAAGGATTCTCCCTTTCTCCTCTTTCGCGGCGACGTTTTTCGCTTCAGTTTCGTTTGGAGGGATGGGAGCAAATATTTACGGAAACGTCGCCGGCCGTTTATTAATAGAGAGAGGGCCGAGGGATTGTGGGCGGTGGGCGGCGAATGGCAAGAGAAAGAGGGCACCGGTGAAATATAAAAGTGCAGGACCCGAAGCGCGAAACGCCATGGAAGAAAGGAAATGCGATTTCTCAGGGCGCGGAGTTTCGACGTTCCACCGACGGCATTGGAATCCTGTACACGAGCTTGAAGGAGCATCGGGGAATTTAAAGTACGTCGCTCCCCGTTCAGGGTTATATTTTCAAGCTCGCTGCGGATCTCGCCGATTTCGCGATATACACGACGAGGCGCGGCGCTCCGGAGCTTTCTTTGTAAAATATAGCACGCTATCAAATTGCCCGAGAACCTCCGCTTGCTCTAACATGTACTGGGTGGCCCGCCGGGAACCAGATACCGGAACTCGACGACTACGGCTCGAGATAAAAGAAAATATACTGGGGAAAGTTCTTAGTCAAATTATCGTTTCGGCCAAATTTATTTAATTCGCTGGTTGCGGGAAGAAGGTTCACTTTGCCGCGAAGATGGAAGAGCTTTCGTGTTGTGCCATTAGATGCCGTGAACGAATCATTCGCTTCCTATTTACTATAAAATATTACTTCAATACCCCACAACTAAACTTTATACAATTTATTTCGTATGAATTCGACTCGACCGGTTTACAATACACAATAGCATAGAACAATAAATACGGCCATACCTCAATCAACGTTTATAAACATTAACGTAAATAGAAACGGTCATTAACGAAATTTCATAATATCCAGATTGGATTTAATTGCGTATGCGCGTGGCCGGTATTCAAATTTGATTTTATAGAAGCAATAATATGTAGCAACTGTACACGGTTTTAATTCATTACAGTGTACTAAATGCGAAACAATTAAAAGCTAATTACGATACGAACAAAATTTCGAACATAAGCGCGACGAGCCTCGTCATGACCGATGCAGATCCAAGCGAAATAGTGAACGAGGAAAAATCCGAGGAGCGAGAATTGTATTTTATAGGACACCTTGTGCATGACGGAGAAATGTGGAAGTAAGGGAACCGGAGTGGGCTATAATATTTCAATTTGGCATTAAAGGAAAGTATTCGTCCCCAGATCTTTTCTTACCCCTGTCCTCGCGGCATAAATTCTCCAGCCTCCCCGACGGAACTATGTTGCGCAAGAATAATCGCTGCGTAATCCTCGCGAAGTTTATTACGCGCGGTTTAATTGCTGTGCTAAACGACGCATGAACCAGACTCGTTTTTAGCGAGCGCTCGACTCTATGGATTTCTTTTGTGTCGAATTGTCCTCAAAGGATGCGATCGAGCATTTGATGAACGCTGTCGCGAATACGCTTTACGTTTGTTTCATCCGATATCTCGAACCTCAGCCTCGAACGTTCATAAAACGTTCGGATGAACAGGCTCGAAAAACACTATCTCTCCTTTAATTCACTGTTCCCACTCGCGATTTCGCTGAAACAAATCGCGAATTATTACTCTAAACACGACACGAAATATGAACAAACTGAACTCGGATGTTCACAAACTTGCGGAATTGACGTTCATTAAAAACCTGGTAATACAGGCTTCCGGTAACTGAAATGCTAAACAAGCGTCCGAAGAATTGAATTATTTAACAAAATCTCATGCAGATAAAGTATACTCGTTCCACTCCAATCGCCGCGTAGTATTCGTAAGCGATTGTGCAATTGAAGGTGTGCCAGCAAATAAATTGTTATCACACATGCGGAGAATCGAGACACGGTGAAAGGATCAATTATGGAGACTGCGATAAGACGTGTCTACGCAAATAAAATGAAAACTGTTATTAACGTTAAGTTCGTTTAATCCACTGATAATCGTCGAGCGTGTAATTACCGCCTACGCGTGCCGCCCACGTTAAATAATCTAATCGATAACCGGCTAATAATAAATTTGAACGAGCTACGGTCCCTAATGAGACGCTGCGGTGCATCCTCTAAATTATGCAGCGCGAGGAATGGTGACACGTTAGGTTGGAACGAAACAAGTGGAGAAGAATATCCGATAATTTTCGACGGGGCGTACAAGATCCGACTATCTACTGGGTGTTGGCAAAACATCCGGTGAAATATTTGCAAATCTATTTAGCTCGTAAGCGGAAACAGGAAACTTTTGATAGGGGCAATTAACGACGGCAGGAGAGGAATTCTAATATGAATAGTATTTGCTCGTGATCAGACTGTGCAGTCTACTGACCACAGTATACAGGACTTATTCAAGGGAACAATATTTTCAAATAATATTTCTTTTCGAAGTTGTTTCAAATTTTCTTCAACCCTACTGCGAACAATCCACCCTTCGCATAACATCTCAGTTTATACGCTTCAAAGTTCATAACACCAGTTACTTACATCCTCTTCGGACTAGCCACCCTACAACTACTCTCACCAACCATTTTTCGCCGCTAACTGGCAAGAATAATTCTTCACCACCCTTTGTGCAAACAGCGTTCTCGCCGTTGTCCCGTCATACCAACCCCCAACCACCGGAGATCGGCCATTTTCCATTTCGCCAACGACTCGATCCTTTGTGGCCCAGCCATCAGATTATTAACTATCATCGAAAGATAAATGTAGCGTGGTCACGGGTGCGGACGATCAATAATTCATGCACGACGAAGTCGCTTGCGCTCGAAGAGGATTAATTCGGGCATACGACCCTCGAGCGACCATCGCGGTCCTCTTCGATGATCCCGTTGCAGACTCTTCAAGCCTATTGTCGGTTGGCCAGCCCCCTATAGCCCCCCTGATACCCCTTTGTGGCCGTCGAACCTGGTATTTAGAAAGTTTCCGAGGTGGAAAGTGGCTGGGCTTTCTGGAAGCAATTGGCCAGAGGCCTTGTCGAGGCGTCGCGCGTCGCGACGAACACCGCCAAGATCCGCGGAAGATTGCCATTGAAAGACGCGGATGAAAACTTCTTAATTCCAGATGTGCTCCAGTTTCACGGCACGCGGGGCCTACCCTTTCACCGGGGCTGCTTGCACATCCGTTATTATCTACCACCGCGCCGTGTCGTTCCGAAAAAGAAAACGCTTCACACTTGGCCGGGTCATTAACACATTGTGGACATTGTTGCATGGTCTTCACCCTTTGCACTCGGAGCTAGTTTAACTCGAAAATTAAACATTCTTCCGACCTAGAATATTTCCATTCCTGTGATTTTTGAAATTTTATAAATGTTTAGTAGAATACGTGACACGTCTCCCGTCATCGGTGCTCGGAAAACGAAAGACGCCAATCGACGTCTCCCGTCTACAGTGTTAACGGTCGCCAAGCCATTTCTTCCGTTAGAGCGCGAGTCGTGCCGGACAACGATAAATGTGCCACCCTCCTAATCGGGAAACAAGTTCGGCGGGAGAGACATTCGCTTAGAGGATTTATTTCGATTGCTATACTCCCCCGCCGCTGTTCGAACAGCGGGGAACACCGAGGATGAATAGAAACGTATCGCGTGACTATGATTTTATTACCCACCAGCCGCTTCCGGGTAATTTAACCGCGAAGCGGCAGGTTACGTGTAAGCTCCACACGAATTCTGTAATTCGCTGAGCGACTTTTGATTATTTCTGACGACCCGGCCGTTTAACCCATTTGGTTGGCTCTTCGGACACAGACTATCGAACCTTGCCTCGCATATTTTCACGAATTCCGGGATTTTTGCAAACAAATTGCAATTGTAATAAAGATATCCTTGATATGCAAGGTGTTACCATTATTTTGTCGAAACTTTCCAGGAACTCGGTTATAATAATTTCTCGAATAAAGAGGCGCGAGCAGGTTCGTTTCGCCGAAGTTTTTGAAAGTAAAGGCGTGTTGGTTCCTCGGCAGACGTAGCCGCGAGGGGTAGCCTCTGCGAAAGTTATCGTTTTCATAACTCATCCCGTTCAAAGAGGGTGGTTCCTGCCTGGGGTTGACCAACCAATGAAAATATGTCCCTGTTACGAGAGGATTAGCGAGGATTAGTCGAAAGATTTAGAATTGTCTCGCGCCCCGTGCTCGCTGAACGACTAATCCGGAAATATGGTCATCTTTACTCAGCATCCCCAAGACATCAGCCCAGCAAAAAAAATGTAGGTAATCAACACGTGGGGTTCTTTCCTTGTATCCGCTAAGCTGAAATTGCTAACCGAAAAATATTATTATTAATTACCTCTTTTTATTTATTACGAGCTTCGCGAGTAGGGTTGATGTAGCTCGCTCGCTTTGCGAGCTCGCGAGAGAATGTTTATAATGTCGATAATGCAAACAGACGTTGATAATGTAAATTTCTATTGAAATATTGATTAAAATCCAAATCGCTCGCTTTGCGAGCTCGCGAGAGAATGTTTATAATGTCGATAATGCAAACAGACGTTGATAATGTAAATTTCTATTGAAATATTGATTAAAAGCTACGACGTTCGTTTTTTTGTTGTATTGAAATATGATTCTAAAAGCACTTTTAGTTTGTCCCGAATTTTCCATTTTTCCGTGATACTTTTACAATTTTTTTAATCTAAAAACCTGATTTGGACTACAACGAACATTAAAAAAAAAAAATTAGCCAAATCGGTCCAGCCGTTCTCCCGTGATGTCGTGACCAACGAACAGCATCTGATTTTTATTATATAGATAGATTTACGGAAATAATTACTCTACTTAACGCTTTGAAACCTGAAGCTAAGAGAGTAGGTACTATTCGGGGATTAACTTTCGCCGTATGTTGCCGCGAGTAATTCGGAGCTGAAGAATTACAGTAGTATTCAGAAACAGGGAAATACGACGGAAGGTGCGTTTCCGTAGCTCCACCATTAGTTTATGGTTCCCAGGGGCATGCGAAGGGTTGCGTATCACGCTTACAAGGCCCTGCGACGGGCAGCCGGATAATGTCACGACCTAAAAAGGGTTGCCTCCAAGTTATAATTGCTATATGTTAACCGAAAAGGATAGGTGGGGATGCGACCATGTTTTTATTATGAACCTCCAACGTTTTCGACAACGAAATTGCAAAATTACCCTCTTTTATCTCCTTCGTCTTAATTCGAATATTTCTACCAGTACGACGATTAAAGTGAAACGCAGGTGAAAACGATTGTTTGCGTTTTTATTGAACAGAAAACACAGAAAACGGTTTTCTTTTCTTTTCAAATATTCGAGTATCTATATTGAATACATTTTGGTGCGAAAAAGTACTTAGAACAAGTTTATTACTTATTCAGATTTCCATAAAACTTTTTTAATCGTCGCAGCCAACTTTTCCACGTTTTCTCTAACAAGTCCTCTTTTATCTCGTGAACAGTGGCAGGGTCGCCATTTGTATATGCAACCACGACCATCCCCTTGGTTATCTATAAATTTATTTGCAATTTTATGCGTTCGAAAAATCGTAAATTAAAAGTGATCGAATTCAAAATAATTACCGTGAACGGGTATACACCAGATGCGTTCACGGCGCCAATGTAGGCGCTGACTTGAACAGGTGCATCGTAAGTGGATGCTAAAGTTGATTTTTTTGTGTCCGATTTTTTCCAATCGATTACACACAACTCACCCCTAAGTAGAGAATTTTCTAATTATAAAATGAATTGGAACTACCTCACCAGTAGTAACTACTGAAGGTACCTTCTCTTGCGATAAACTCATTCTCTGTGTTACCTATAAATGGCAATGCAGTCTACGATGCCTCTGTACATCAAATTTGGATGGGTTACGTAAGTTTCCAGATTTTTCACTTCATCTATATCTGACAAAACAGGTTTGACGCTGTTGTACGCTAACTCAACTTGCGGAGAAACGTCAACCTCCTTTCGATTCAACGTGCCCTGTATGCAGGAGTGCAATAGTCTACCATTTCTCAATAATCCTAGAAAAGTATAAACTAATAACTGCATCCTGAAAGAGCGACACACTGGAGGCAAGTCAGAAGACCGACAACACCTTGACAGTACACATTGAACTCCTGCTGACCCAATTTTTCAATCATGTTCTTCTTCCACAATTCTAAAGCTGCTTTCGCCTTGAGTGGCATAGTTTCGCGAAGAATCACCGTTACGCTTGGGATGCCTGACTTCTTACCGCCTCCATTGGACTCTGTGGTAGAGTCTTTAGACGCGAGGAGAGGAAACGAAGTCATTTTTTTAATCACATCCTTAGACAGCGCCGTGTAGCTATTTTGTAGTCGTATACCGTTATTCTCTTCTACATATAAATACATTATTATTCATATTTTTCCATTCTCTTTCGACACAGAAGATGGTCGCACCCTCCTTACCTGGGTTTAATATATTTTTAGACATTAGCTTGTCTGTAGTAATACTACTCAATACTAAAGATTCTCCTTCGTGAACTTGTTTGTGCATTTCATAAGGACTACTCATCCAAATCTCCTTCATACTCTTCGCTTCTATTTCAGAACACATGTTTGTCTTAATAGTTGTACTTAAATTATTGGTTCCACAACATTGCTCATCGACATTGACATTGGCAATGTCAATGTCACCTCTGCACACATTTTCTAAAACTTCTTTTTCTTCTCTCAGCTTCAACTTCTGAAATGCACCACTCGCAAGCGACAAGTTTCGAACGCATTGTCGGGAAATACAGTTGATATTAGACCGGCAAAAGAGCAGTGGACAAATAAAGTATTTGTTGCCAAACATAGTAACCTAACAAATATAAATTATGAATGTACAAATGTTACGAATTATGAATGTAATTGAATAAATAGAGAGAGCTGTTTTTATCTCACGTTATGCGGCAGTCCTTCCTGTCACATCCTTCAAAAATCAATTTCTTAAATTAAATCGTTCGAATCACACGTGAGATCTAAAGAAACATGCTTGACTGCTTGCAACTTGCAACTGCTTGACAGTAGTTGACAGATCGATAGATCTGACATTCGCGCGCAACGTGCAACATCTTCAACAGACGGATCTTAACCACAGATTAGGTATAGAAGTAGACCAGCCACCTTATGGGGTATCGTGTCGCACGATCTATAATACTGACATCGCTAAAAATCATGTGGGGAAAATAGGAATTCATATTATCGACATCTTGCCAAAATAAAATAATAGTTTTTGTCAGTTACAGACTAATTGCAGACTAATAATAAATTTGCGCGACTGGTCTCCTCCTACTCCTACCACAGACGGTGCTCCTACATCTCGATATTAGTTCCACTATATTAGCTCGACCGATACGGTAGAACGTGACACAGAAGTGGTAAGAGGTCTAGAGTCTATTTAAATCCTGCAGACGCGAGACAAAAAAATACAGTGGGTGATTGGTCTACTTCCATAGCTGATCCGTGGTGTGATCATGTAGAAATGGCGTTTTCATGTAAACAGGCTTTAAAAGATTTTGGCGGTACACTATCAGCGACACGTCCTGTTACTTGCGTGTGTGTAACGCATCCGTGAAGCTATGGGAAAACGTGTTCATTTGTAATTATCTCTAACATTACAAGTACATTCCTATTAGAGTTGTTATTGTTTAGATGTAAGGAGCTTGTATCTCGGGTGGAAAGACAGATTCGCGAGGGTTCAGTGAATATATTAGATTTTATTCAACATGATATCGGCTATCACGGCAAACAGTGAGAGTTACGAGACAGGAAAACAAACACAGATCGAGGATACGGAAAGGCGTCAAATACCTATAAACGAACATGTTAACAAGGAGAACCAGAATACAGGTAAATTGCTTGAATGCTACTTAAAACTAGCACTATACAAAAATATCGTTATTCGTATATACTGAAATTTGCTTTTTCTCAGTGAACGAAGCTACAACGCCTCCAGAAGCAAATAAGGATAGAAAGAAGCTTCGCAGTGGAAAGTATATACATACAGATGTTACAAGTTTGCACAGAGTTAACGGGAATGCCACCAAGAATGCATCGCTCAAACAAAAAAATCAATCTAAGAAACCCACCAAAAGAAAAAGCGACGCAGCCGAAGAATTGGAAGCCAAGGCTCCTATGCTGGAGCAAAAGGAAGAAACGTTAGGAAATATTGTTAAGCCTGAGAACGAATTAAACCACGAACAAGTAGAGTCAAGCGACGACCTTGAGAGCAATACTTTTAAGAAGACTAAGGCAGAAAATTACAATGCGAACATGGACGAATCGGAACCGCTACACCAGAAACCTGTTAATTTTCACCAGAAGTGTGAATATTGTTGTCAGAAACTGAACAGTCCCGATTTAAAAATATATCCGGGTCATCCCAACGGAGCTGTAGAAGAACTCATTGCGCTAACAGATCCCAAGTTATGTTTATTCACAGGGCAGGAAGCTACATTTTTCGAAGGTGACGAAAGACCACAAAATAAATTGACTGACTTTTGGTAGGTAATCTTTTACTACTGCCGATAAAGGTTGCATTAACTGTTAAATGTCTATTATCCATCTTCTTTATTTATAGCGTATACGATAAGAACGGGCATTTGTGCGCTTTCGACACCGGCCTGGTCGAGAAAAATGTAATTCTTTATTTTTCGGGTTACATGAAACCTATTTACGATGAAAACGCATCTCCAGAGGGAGGCGTGCCGACTAAAGATGTGGGACCAATAAACGAATGGTGGGTATCTGGTTTTGATGGTGGAGAACTAGCCCTTATAGGATTTACTACGCTATTTGCTGAATATATATTGATGGAACCTGCCGAAGCTTACGCGCCGTTCATGGATTCTGTAAAAGAAAAAATTTATATGAGCAAAATAGTCACGGAATTCTTATTAGACGAAATTAATCCTACCTACGAAGATTTATTGAATAAGTTGCAGGTAAATCGGAAACCAAAATAGGCTATTGTGTACAAGTAATGTTTGGCCTTTCTTAATTCTACCTGTGCTCTTTTAGACTATAGTCCCTCCAAAGGGATTGTCTAGATTTACGGAAGACTCTTTGTTAAGATACGCTCAGTTTATCTGTGACCAAGTCATTTCCTTCGATGCATCAGCAAGACCCGAGGATCCTTTATTAATCACAAGTCCGTGTATGCGAGCATTGGTAACACTCGCGGGTGTAACTTTAAACAAACGAATTGCGTTGCGCCGAATACAGCCGAGAGATCAAAAGAATAAGAAAATTGGATGGACAAAAGCTACAACTACAAAATTAGTGAAAAATATGTTTGAAATATTCTTTTCTGAACAGTTGGCCACAAACAACGAAAAAGATATGTTTGTAAGTATATTGGGCTTTTACAGTAAATGAAATTTAATTTACTAGATGTAATATTTTTTTATTAATAGGCTCCCAAGAGACAAAGATGCGGAGTCTGCGAAATGTGCCAACTATCGGATTGCGGAGTGTGTTCCGCGTGCAAGGATATGATCAAGTTTGGCGGGTCTGGAAAGAGCAAACAAGCTTGTAATAGGAGAAGATGTCCGAACATGGCAATTCAAGTAATGAAATTTCAGAGAAGCCTATAAATATTCGTTTGTATAAAACAAATGGGTCTTAAAACCTTGTGTATCTTTTAGGAAGCCGATGACTCGGACCAAGAAGATGACGAGCTCAACGACACGCTAGTAGAAAATACAAAGATTACACAGAAAATGATTCTAAAAGAGTTCAAGCATGTTGAAAAAGAAATCACGTGGGTGGGAGAACCGATTATCGACGATGGACGAAGAACATTTTATAAATCGGTTATGGTGGTTGACGAAGAGATAAAAATAAATGATTACGTATTGATCGAATCGAACGATCCGACTGTACCACTGCAAATCGCTAAAGTCATGTATATGTGGGACGATAGAAATGGGGCAAAATTGTGTCACGCGAATTGGTTTAGAAGAGGCAGCGATACTGTGCTTGGCGAAACCTCAGACCCGTTAGAAGTATTCTTACTCGACGAATGCGACAATGTACCATTCACCTCTGTGAAATCTAGAGCCACTGTTATTTACAAATCTAGGCCACAGAATTGGAGCGAATTAGGTAATTAAACAAAATGGCTAAACTACTACTATCGAACGAATTATTAAATGTTGACGTAATTTCAGGAGACGCAGACTTATTACCGGAAGATGAGATACAAAATAAAGATGGACGAACATTCTTCTATCAAAAACGATACACGCCTGAAACAGCTCGTTTCGAAGATCCTCCTCCAGACCCTGTCTGCCAACGGAAAGAAATTAGCCATCGATTTTGCCCTGCGTGTGTACGTTTCACGACGTTGCAGTGCTATTATACGCCAAAGGTATGAAAAATAGAGGTACAACTTTTTCTTGATTATGTATTGAATTTTTACTGAAAAACAAATACATCGTTTGTTTCAGGTCTTCGACAAAGAGGAAGAGAAAAGTAGCAAGGAAGTAACGTACAGCGTTGTAAAATACAAAGGAGAAGAATTTAGAGTTGGTTCTGCTGTATTTTTATTGCCTACTGCTTTGAAATACAAATACACATCTACATATCATATTAGTTCGAAAACGAAGAAAGGGAAAGTCGACGAGGATATGTATCCAGAATACTACAGGAAATCTTCGGAGCATGTGAAGGGTTCAAATTACGATACACCTGAACCATTTCACATTGGTTATATTAACTCGATATACGCAAAAACTAATAGTAAATTGGTTGCTTCATCCGATATATGGATTAAGATAAACAAGATATATCGACCAGAGAATACGCACAAAGGACTTACGTTGATGCAACAAGTTGATCTTAATATGGTGTATTGGAGCGACGAAGGTAAAATAATACATCTTATTTTATGAAATATAGGATAAATAAAGAGATCGATAATTCCTATTCAATCTTTACAGTTTGCGATGTAAAGTTTTCGGAAGTGGTAGGAAAATGTTACTTGGCGTGTTCAGAGAATTTAGACGAATCTGTTGAAGAATGGACTGCGGGTGGTCCAAATCGCTTTTACTTTTCCCATGCATATAATGCGGCGGAAAAGACATTTGTTGATCCACCGAATCGTGCTTTGAGCATTGGGAAGCCAGCAAAGGGGAAAGGAAAATCAAAGTGCAAGAATAAAAACTTTGAGAACAGTGACGCTAAGAAAACGATTGACAAACCGGTAGAATATTGCAGAGTGACAAAGAAATTGAGAACGCTCGATGTGTTTGCTGGCTGCGGTGGTTAGTATGAATATTCAGGCGAAGCATATTATTCAATATTTATTTCTGACTTAAATTTTATTTCGTAGGATTATCCGAAGGTTTGCGACAAGCTGGTATCGCAGACAATCGTTGGGCAATTGAGAGGGAGGAACCAGCTGCATGTGCTTATCGACTCAACAATCCTGATACAACTGTGTTTTGCGAAGATTGCAATGTGCTTTTGCGGAAAGTTATGAATGTGAGTTACATTCATGAATGTGTATGTACAGTCTAAAGAAGTGTATATGGAGTTTACACATGCTGTTTACAGGGTGAGCTTTGCGACAACAATGGTCAACGTTTACCTCGGAAAGGGGAAGTAGAGTTATTATGCGGTGGGCCCCCGTGCCAAGGCTTCAGTGGCATGAATCGATTCAATTCACGGCAATACTCGTTATTTAAAAACTCGTTAGTGGTATCGTGTTTGTCTTATTGCGATTACTATAGACCAAAATACTTTGTTATGGAGAATGTTAGAAACTTCGTCTCTTTTAAAAGAAGTATGGTTCTTAAATTGACATTGCGGTGTCTTGTTCGAATGGGTTACCAATGTACATTTGGTATTTTACAAGCCGGTAATTACGGCATTCCACAAACTAGAAGGAGGTACGTTCAGCCAATTCGTATAAGTTAAATGTATACTTCGAGCAAGATCTGAATTATTTACTTCTTTGGATCTAGACTAATAATATTAGCTGCTGCGCCTGGAGAAACACTGCCAAATTACCCAGAACCAACTCATGTGTTCAACAAACGGGCATGTCAATTAAGCGTTGTTGTTGATAATAAAAAAGTAAGTTATCCTAATGGTTACACGACGATCATTTTTTGTACAAATTCGGTAATGTTTTTTTTGTCGTTTATAGTATTCGTCTAATTGCGATTGGACGGGATCAGCGCCGTACAGGACAATTAGTGTCCGCGATGCGATGTCGGATTTACCTAATATTAGAAACGGTTGGAACAAAGAAGAGATCGCCTATGGGGACGAGCCGATCTCCCACTTTCAAAGAAAGGTAAAGTCTTATCCTTCGTAAGTAAAATTTTTATCTAAAAATTTTTCAACAAACGTATTTGACATTTGTTTCTAGGTAAGGCTCCGTAAAGAACCGGATGCTATACTACGAGATCACATTTGCAAAGACATGGGCCCTCTGATCGAGGCGCGAATAGCACACATTCCGATCGCAGTCGGATCCGATTGGCGAGATTTACCGAACATTGCGGTACGTCTAAGCGATGGAACGTATTCTAAAAAATTGTAAGTATAATTCATTTTTATTCCTCTCGGTATCATCTAGGAAAAACGATTGATTTATCGAGTAACGATTGTTTCAATTGCAGAGAATATTGTCATCACGATAAAAAGGCTGGCAAAAGTTCGACTGGAGCATTTCGAGGTGTCTGCAGCTGTTGCACAGGCAAAGCTTGCGACTTATTGGATAGACAGTACAATACTTTAATTCCATGGTGTTTACCTCACACTGGAAATCGTCATAACCACTGGGCAGGGTTGTACGGTAGACTGGAATGGGATGGTTTCTTCGGCACTACGATCACTAATCCTGAACCTATGGGCAAACAAGGCCGCGTTCTACATCCTGAACAAACGAGAGTCGTGAGCGTGAGGGAATGCGCCAGATCGCAAGGTTTTCCAGATTCCTTCCGCTTTTATGGAAATATACTTGACAAGCATCGCCAAATCGGCAACGCTGTGCCACCACCGCTAGGCGCTGCGCTTGGCATTGAGATTAGAAAATGTTTAACATCCGAGAGGACCGAGCAACTAGAGGATAAACTAGACGGTTTTGGTGACTGATAGCAATGTTAAAAGTAACGATATTTATAACAAACTATTGTATTGAATCTTAATGGTAGCACAATATGTTATAGATGTCTTTTTTATCTATATAAATTTACGAATAAGTGTCCAGTAAAAAGTATGTAGATGCTTCCTTATACCATTTACGTGACCAAAAGTATTATGTGATGCATATTCGGTATGCAACGTTAACAGTAGAAAAAAAGCAATATTTATTTTCATGCATAACGTTTTAATTACGGGAAACTAGTATTTTAAATTACACCGGAAATATCGTATAAAGATGTGCATGCCGCCTCGAAAACTATTTTCGTGCAAGGACTCATTTGTAACAATTATCACGTCGTATGTATATATTGTACCTTTTTACAGTTATGTGTTAAAAATAAAATTGTTTATCGACATAGTTTTAGAAGAGAAATAATGACGAATAAAATGATTAAAGGAATATTTATTGTGAAATAAAGTCTTTATAACAAAATATTTCGAACGAATCGTTTCTTTTCCACCAAGGTTTGTTTTTTCTTGGGAAAATCAAAGCTCATTATCATTTTTTTTCATCATAATAACGCGCGTACTCTATATAAGAACGTAAATAACGAAAATTAATTTCATACCCATTCACAGCTGTTCCAGGCACAACACGAGACGGAATTCCAACGCAGCAATACATATACTTACATTACATGGTCTAAATAATTTAAGCAATATTTAATAGTTTATTTAATATGTGGGCGGATACGATTTTAATAGTTTTTATCAGTATTTGCACTGCTTTACTAGGAGAAGGTGCGAAATTATAAAAATTTTTCACGTTATTTGAATTAAGGTTATAAAGCTTTCTGCTTTATCGTTATTATTTTCAACATAATTTTCAACATTTGTAGGTTTAACATGGCTAATGGTTTATCGAACAGAAAAGTATCAAAAATTAAAGGCCGAGGTCGAGAAACAAAGTAAAAAGTGTAAGTTTTTAAGTGATGACACTACATAATTGGAAAGTGGTTCCAGACAATTTTGAACAAATTGTTCTTTATTCGAGTGTTTAAATGAATTGTTGAATGAAATTGATTCTAGTGGAAAAGAGAAAAGAGGCGCATGGCGATTCTTTGGATAAACAGCAAAAGAAAAAGATAGAACGAGAGGAGGAAAGATTAAAAAATAACAACAGAGATCTGTCACTTGTAAAAATGAAGTCAATGTTTGCAATCGGATTCGCATTTACAGCTCTTTTGAGTATGTTTAACAGCATTTTCGATGGCAGAGTTGTGGCAAGGCTACCTTTCGTTCCAATCAGTTGGATACAAGGTTTATCGCATAGAAATCTGCCTGGCGATGACTATACAGAATGTTCATTCATTTTTCTGTACATACTCTGCACAATGAGCATAAGACAGGTATTTATTATTGCACGCAATATTTCGCATTCGAATAAAATTACTCAGCGAGAACATTATTTACAGAACATCCAAAAAATGCTTGGTTTCGCACCATCCAGAACTGCAAGCAAACAAAGCGGAAGCATCTTTGGCCCTCCGCCACAACAATTTAAATAAATTTAGACAAATATGAAATTTACTATTACATTATTTAAATTCGGTGAGGTAAAATTTTGCAAAATATGCAGAAATGAATTGTTTAATTCAATGAACGACTGATTTGCAAAAATAATTCAATGACGTGCAGATTAAAAATAAAATATGAAATATAATATATACTTTATGTGTATATTGTACATTATGAATATATTTAGTTCGCATACAATAAATATATATTTAATACTGGTATATGTCCTTCCTTTAAATAATTTTACATAGTACAATATGTTCATAAATGTGATAGAACACAGATAGTCGTTAATTCTGCTGAATTTAACAAATTGCGAGGAATATAACTATAAAAGATAAAAAAGAAACCACCGGTTTTGTATAAAAGTCGAAAGATGAAGTCGAAAATAGGAAGATTTAGAAACGATGTAAAAAGACAGTAAAATGAAAGGGAGCCTTTCCGTGTTGGTACAGTAATGCAGCATGTTTTTTTCTTTTTTTAGAAAATAGTTATTGATTCATATATTCCATCAAGCAGCTCTTATACAACAATCAATGTTATATACAAACGTAACGATCAATCATATACAAAAAATAACCACTACCTTTAATTCGTAAAAAATACTTAATACAATAATAGTGTATCCGCTATCCGTATTATGGAACGCAAATTCAACGTATCACCGAAAATGCGCTCTATAGTTGACGGATCGCTTCGCCATGGACTACTTGATCAAATTATATACGTACACATTTTTTTTACTAAAAATTGTTGCCTTTCTTTTTATATTATTACATATCATTTAAGCCTAAAACAGTCTCTTGTTATTAGAGCTAGCGACATTCTTTTTATACAAAATGATACAATTATGATATTTACAATAGATCTACAGATACGACTAAATGTGAGACATCTTAAGTTAATAAAAAGTTATTTAACTTGTTATTTGAACTTTTGGTGTTACAATGTTCCGTTGTATGTTACGCATAATTCGTCTTAACAACATTCTCGATCACACAAATTTGTTAGCGTTAGTAGAAAGCAAGTGGAGGACACCCATCTGACAATCTTGAAAGACAAATGCTCGTCAAATTGGAATTCTCCACATTTGAATCGGTAGCGTCGTTACACACGTTGAAATCGCTAGGTGTCATGCCAATAAGATTAAAAATCGCGACAATGCGGTCAAATGAAGTTATTGTTATTCCAACATATGTTCGGCAGTGGCTACTGTCTGTATACCGTGAACGCAAAAGGAAGACTTAATCGAAATTTTACGCTATGATAAAATGTTCCAATCCGTAGTATCTTTTTCACTTGTTTCACAGTTGCAATATTCCGACACAATTGCAATAAAATGCGACTTATCGTAGGAACCTCTCGCCGTCCAGCAGCCGATGAACCTATTGTTCTCTTTACATTGTCATTAAAAATTTCAAGCAGCTTTCTTTAATAAATTATCTGCCGATGTTTTCTTTTCACGAGAAAATAAAATTGTTATGCTGCGTTCAATATTTTTACTTCCTACATAACCTAATCCACAGAAATCAAGAATTATTAGAATATCGCTCGAGTTCGTGAAAATATAACTGTACAAATATTACTTCGTGCCTTCCTTCGATAGCATTATTATTAGAAAATTGCACATTATCATTGATTATCGCGTCTGACGTGTGTCACGATCGAACAATGTTCTTACATCTCTATACGATCATTCATTCCAAAAAGTCCGTTCGCATAGAATGAATGCATTATATCACGTTATCGCGTAATTGTAATCGATTCCTCGGTTACTTGAACACCTCTCAAAATGGCGGACAGTTCACTCCGGGATGAAGGTACTGACACTTATCACCGACTCGACAGTAGCCGCTCTTTGAAAATTGTCTGCACACCGGTGGTTGTTTCCCACTTCCCCTCCATCCGCCACCACCGCCTCTCCATCCACCTCTTCCAGGTGGTCCCCCACCACCTCTGTACCAACCAGGCCCAGGTACACCTCTACCTCTGCCGTGCATCGGGCCACCACCTCTGGGACCTTGAAAGTTTGGTCCAGGTCCGTACATTGGACCCGGCGGGCCTTGGAAGTTGTTCGGGTTCATGTTATTGAAGCCCATGTCTTCTGGTCCCATCATTCCATAGCCCTCTTGCGGTTGATTGTACATCGGCGGTGGTCCCATCATTCCAGGTGGTACCATCGGACCACCCTCCATGCCTGGTGGAAAAGCATTAGGCATGTTTCCCATAGGATTCATCCCCATGCCGTCGGGTACAACAACTTTTCCATCTCCAGTTCTCCATCCTCCGCCTCCCGCAGGCATTGGTCCACCCATTTCAGGTCCCATCGGTCCCATATGAGCAGGTCCCATCATTTGTTGAGACATTTGAGGCATTGGACCCATCGGCGTCGGAGGACCCATAGGCGCCATCACTGGCTGTTGATTATGAGGGAACGACGGATAATGAAAGTTCGAGACTGCTGGTGCCGGCGGTTGTAACTGCGGTTTTGGTTCTGGCCACGCCATGGAAGTAAAGTCTTTCTCACTTTCTTTGTTTCCGGTGAGATCATCTAAAGGAATGATTTTTGGATCACTATATCCATGGTGGCGTTCTTCGTCGGGTTCCGCCGCAGAGTCTGGGATCCTGTAATCGAAATATATTTATTAATTATCATGATTTTAGACGAGACCGCGATAACTTCGGAGAAAAAATTTGTGTTTTATGGGACTCGCATCAGTGAGTACGATTCATGTATGAAACCGTTCAATGGTTTGGAGTTCCTAATTATTTTATGTAGCATGCATAGTATAATTCACACGACCACACAAATCCGTAATACTCGTGTGTGTCTACATGCGAAGTGTATACTTCGAAATATTTTAAAGAAATTCTATTAATGAGAATATAATTAATATCGAGTGTGTAGTTATAAAAATAGAATCTTACATGCTGCGGTTGAAGTATAATGCCTGTAAAATGCCTTTCTCCCGTGCGTATTGGATATCCTTCTCTCTGCTATCTTTCCCAGATTCTACCAAGGCTGGTGGTAGATCGATCGAAATTAAAGGTTTCCATCTCGTTCTTTCTTCCATCAAGTCTTCGTTACCTGCGGGTCGCGCGTGTCATTAAATTCGATGCTATAATTAAAATATCCTTAAATTTACTAGCTCGGCTACTCACTTAATTTCCTGGCCATCTGGAATGCTTCTCGTTCGTTCTGTTTCTCCATTTGTTTCATATCGGTGAACGTTTTCGTCACGTTCACCCTCTCCGTTTCGTCTAACTCGAAGTAACGCACCGACTCTAAGTCCGTTTTCCATTTCAGTACTTTTTTCGGGCCTTTGCGTTTCTGAAGTAGCAGAACGCTTCTCAATCCGTCAACATAACGGATCTCCGGATATGAACCGGAATTTTCTTTTTTCGACGAGTCGGACACGGAAGAATCTTCCGGCGAATCGGAAGTTTTCTCATCCATATCGTCTTCGGGCGTAGGTGCTGTAATTTGAATAAACATTAACAATGATAAAACACAATCTAAGTGCAATAATAAAATAAGAATAAAAATCTTACTGTTACTTCCGGTGTCATCATCAATATCCGATTTGAATATCCTATTCTCTTTCTGGTCTTCCGCCTCCTCTTTCTCATTTTTACATTCGTCATCTGAATTCTCTTTCTCCTTTTCCTTGTCTTCGTCCGTTTCCAGAGTATCTTGATAAAACTGTATATAAAAAATATTTTCGATTAATTGTTTCAATTAATTATCGTTAAAGCCTGATCCTGCGAGCAAGTATGCGCACCTTAAAGTTAGGCTTGACAACTACAGGTGATTTTTCATCGGCACTTGATGGTGAGGTGGGTGGAGGCGTAACATCTCGATTATCGTTAGTGGCAGTCTCCTGTTTCTTGGGTTCCGTGGGACCATCCTTTGTAATCGAGGTCCTACGTTTCCTCTTCCGCGGTTCTTTGCTCTTTGTTGACGCCGTCAACGCATCCATAAACATATCGCTTTCTTGCAGTATCATTGCTGGAAAACAATTTAAACAAACCCATGGTCAAAACAAAAATAAAATGGAAAACTTATAATTCTGATCAAGAATTCGATTACTCGATTGAAAATCGACGTGCATCATTCACGTGAACTACAAAAATCGCAAATGCAATTAATAAAATCATTAATAAATCAACGAAATATATCAATGTTGTTCTTTAAAAAACCATTCAGTGTAATCTGCATTTGCAATCTTCTTAAATTCGAACGCGACACGCTCAAGTTCAGACCCGTCTATGACGAGACTAACGTTCACAGACCGTCCGCTGGACCTGCAAGAAATAATTTAAGAAGTAAGCTGATAAACAATAACAGGTGGATGGCAATCCTCGAGAAATCTGAAAAAGAAAGATTTTTTTATTCCAGCAAGGTCGTCCAGGAAGGCAGAAAGCTGTAAACAGCAAAAATACGGACGATTGTTTTAAAAGAAATTGGGAAGAGCAACATTTTTAAAATGCAGAAGAACGAAGACATAATATCGATTCTCCGGGGAAGTGAATCTTTAAAAAAAAAAAAGAAGGTGAGAGCCGTTAACGCGATCCAGAGTGACTACATTCAATGCCGAAGTTAAATTCGGCTATTGCGTAATTATGAACTCGACTGCAAAATGCTGTCCTACTACACGATTTCCGTGACGAACAAACAAACTTTGTTGATCGATTAGTTGATCGTTCCAGCTTTTGCATCGAACGTGAAAAAATGATCTAAATTATATGCGCGTGTTTACAGCGGGATCCGCATTGTTCAAAGTTGCAAGACACGCGAGCAATAGGAACGGTAAACAGAGATCCAATAAGCGTAAATTCATATTTTACAGTCTCTATTTGATTTTCTTGTTCTTTTGTTGCTAAACGAGCTGCTAGACGGTCTCTTTGATCGAGTGTTAAAATGGAGATCGAATCCAAGAAGAAAAGAAGAAGGCACTGGATCGTATCAGAACGTTTCGAAACGTATTACGGAACAACTTTTAATAATTTGCCACTTTATCAACGAATTAACTGCTATGTAAATTGTAGTTGTCTCTTCACGAATGCATTTCGATAACAGAAACAAAGACTTTTTCCGTGAATCGTTTAATAATCGATATCTCCAAACTTTTCTCATTAATTTTGTTCCGATCATCTATCTCTGCGGTAAATTTTTGTTTCTACATCAGTAAAAATTAAAATAGACCGTTTGATAAAATTTAGAATCGATACGCGAGGGTCAAATCGTTTCGTTTAACCAATTTCTTTTTTCAACGTTCCTCGATAGTTCAAACGATGCGCAACGATAAGAAAAACCATTGTTGTGCACAGAAAGTGCAAGCTCGATTTATCAAATGGATAAATGTGTTACACGATAATCATGTAAAAACGTTCTTCTTTTTTTGTTAACGGATTCGATAAGTGATAATAATAAACTGGGGAATAACATACGGGTTTCATTGTACGGCTCCAATTTTATTTCCATTAAGCTCTCTAGAGTAATAGTTACGTTTACTTTGCTCTAAACGCGATGCAAATTATTGAGTGTACCTTTAGCGCATTTCTTTATGTAACAATAGTAGCGTACATGCTTTTTCCAATATCACTTTTCGTGCAATCTCTTTTAAAAAAAAACCCTCTTTGCAATTTAACGTGCCGTCAAATATCAGCACAAACAGTTACAGAAAATTTACACAATTTTACGTGACGGTATATTGCTGTAAAAACAGGTACGTTTCTTTCTTTTTATTTTCGTATAGACATGTTTGATTGTCTCGAACGTTAAACACTCTAAGAACTCTCTGTAGTTATCTCGTCTAAACAAATATCAGTACACAGATTATATTTAATCGACGCTAAATGTGTACAAGAAATAGATTTACAAGTACCAAAGCTGTATATTTCAGTACATCGGACTTAACATCGGACTACTTTAAATCCTTTCTCTCTTTCGTAATACAATCGGCAAACTATAGAAATTAACAGAAATTAAAATAATCTCTCTTTTCCTCTGATTTAAACAACATCTCTACTATCTCAGATTGTAGGAACGGATTAGCGTGTTTCAACCTGATAAATAAAAAACAGTAAAACAAAAGAGAGAGCTCTTTCTCTTTTATCGTACAATCAACAGAATTATAAAAACCGATAAAAATGAAAAGTAATTGATTGTCTCGTTTGAAACGGTATCTCGGCTATTATTAAGTTTCTATTAGTTAAAGTAATTGTGAAAAAAAATAGTAACAAAACGATAGAATAGTAAGTAGCTTTAACAGTAAGGCGAGCTACGAACGCGCAGGGAGTTCGTTTCATGTTGAAATCCCTGTTTGAAATTCAAACGGGAAGATCAGGGACCGCATGATGATAGAATACGTGTTCTCGCGTTGCGCCGCGGATCTGAATACGTTGAACGGTTAATACATCACGCGTAGCGTAATGCAACTGCTACGGGAAACAGAGAGACTGGGTCCCGTACGCGATTGCCGGCACAGACACCGTCGCAAAAACATCGGCCCCGGCACACTCCGCGCGGAGTGGAGCGGAAAAGTGCGTCGTTGCGCAACTCCGTCTCGTAATTCCCGTCCATCCTTCCTCTCGCGTCTAATTCGAACCGGCGATTCTCAAATCCAGTCTTTCTCGTCGGACGAAACGTTCCGAGCCCTAAATTCAAAAAGATATTTACACGAGATGAAACAATTGCTCCCTGACAACTTGTTTAAAGCAAAGGATCAGCCGCGTACCTGTTTTCGTTAACTGCGCCGCACGATACTAGGCAGATCGGTTCCAGAAAATTATCATAATATAGATCCGAGTTTTTTCTTATTTTTTTAAATAGAAGCCTGAACGTAGATATTTTTTCGAGCAAGTTTATAAACTGTCCTTTTGTCTCTGCTTTTAATGATTCTCTCTCAGACAAACGAAAGCGATTGTTTGCGTATTAGAGAACTCGATTCTACGGAACGGCGATTTAAGTACCGTGTTAGGCTGCGCCAAGGACAACCACGATTATATCGTTTCCGTATCCCATTGTCTTCCTCTCTATGCTTTCCAATAAACGTTCCGTTTTCACCCCCGATTGCGAAATCCGCGACCACTGGCAAGGAAGGTAACTTCTTCGCCGTGTCGACGTCGTCACCGGAAATAGACGATTACGTGTCGTGTAAGAAGAGGCCCGCTGATCCTAAAGGGCGGCTTGCTCGAGGACGTCGAGTCGATACGCAGCGTCGCATTTCATGCATTTTTCAGATGTGCTTTTCATCCACGAGATTCCATACTTGTCTCTCTCAAAATTGAACTTCCTCCGAACATCGTGCCACATATCTTTCTTTTCTCGCCTCGTTTCTTTCATTTACTCGTCCGAAACATACAAACTTTGCTTTCTCTCCGTCTCTTTCCCTCCCTCTCTCTCTCTTTCTGTATCTCACTCTCACTCTTTCTCTCTCTCTAATCTATCTCGCACGCGCTCAAGCTCTCTCCCTCCCACCCCCTTTCGTTCTCTTTCTCTCTCTCCCTCTCGCAATCTTTCTCCCTTTCGCTCTATCTCTCTAGCAAGCTCTCATCAACATTCTTTCTCGCTTTTACAAGGATATCTCGGGACTGATGTGCCCGAAACAAATTTCAATTCTCTCTGATGAACGCACGAACGTATTCGAATGATTCTGCAAATCCACTGTGAACTAAACAACAAATACAAATTTGAAAATAACGTTTGAAAGAATTCCTTTCCCTTGTGCGGCGCCGTTCGAAATGGTGTCGTAGCGTCCAGCGTATCTTCTTAAACGCTAATCGAATGTGATAGCGGTGGACAAGAAAACGGGATGCCTAAGGGGAATCTAAAATGCACTCTAAGGACAAGCAGAGGGACAACGCTCTCCGCATCGTCGTGTCTTTACGAGAACATAATGATAATTCAAAGAAGCATGCAACCAATGCAAAACACGTCGCCAAATCGTAAACTAATTAATATCGATTTAGTTCCAGCGTTACGTAAAACGGATCTGGATGAACGACACCATTTTAACTGGGGCAAAAGTATGATCTTGCACTTCCGGTTTGTGCGATTAGTCACCGAGAGGATGGAAATCTGGATGGGCCCACGGTATGAGTGTTTGCTTTGATCAAGCATTCAAGTGAGCAAGATGTATAGCAGAAACCCAAGAGTTAAATATTTCCAGATTTCTGATCAATTTATTCAAAATGCTTAATAGGGTGTACATGTACAAGGGAAGAAGTATGGACAGACAAGAGTTTGGCATTGTCTCCTTACCTAGGTAGATTAGTAATATCCGGTTGGTGACTTCTATTCGGTGTATCGTTCGTCGGTGAACGGTAAAGAAACACACACCCCGAAAATTCAATCGGATAACAGCACACCGGTTTTTATAATTTTATGCAAGAAATTTTTTTTAAAAAACAGAACAAAATTACCAATCGAAGAAACTGCCACGATTTCTTGAATGTCGCTTAGCCGAGATAAGTCTACGTTTTACTCCATAACCACACCCGGGCACTAGATTTTATTTGAAAAGTTTTCGATACGTACGATTTAATTAATAGCGAAGATTACCTGCTGAATCTTCTTAATATAGGAAATAAATCGACGCTCAAAGAGACGATCCTAATTGTCTTCGTTCTTCTAACACGATGATTAATTATCGGGGCAAGGCACGTGCGATCCATTTTCGATCCACTTCCACGTGGTACGAACGATACAGGTTTTCTTATACCTTCTATAAGCTCTCTAATAATATTTAGGAAAGTAGTACAAACAGGGTTCTATCGTATGGTAATACAAACTAATGTAACTTTGGCCTGAAAGAAATTCTGCATTAATAAGAGAAGTAAATTCTGCATGAATACCATCAATTGTAAAATATCAATGCTTGCACAATATATAGAAAATATATAAGTTATTATAGTTTGCTCATCTTTCTCCTGGAGCCATCCACCTGCAAACTCAATATTAAGAAGTTAGTAGTAGCACGTACAATAGAGCAAAACCGATGTTCAAAGACTATCAACTATTATAATTCAAAACAGATTCGACAAACTCTTTACTTTCCATGATGCGTTTTCTGCAATATTATTACTCTATTCGTTAAATTAAATATATATAAACAATGAATATATCACCAATCATCCTCTCTTTTTTTATATCACAGAAACAAAAATTTCAAGAAGTATTTTCACTATAAAATGGTATATTCTGAAATCGCGCTTAATTACAAATTTTATTAATGTAGTAATTCGTATCGAATGCAGGCACCCGTAATAACGAAAATAAATAGATCGCGAAAACGTTTAGTCTCAGAACATCAGTGTGGAACAAGATTTTAAGATACATTCCTTTTTCCCTAAAGAATCGACTTATTAAAAAAAAAATATATAGTATAGATTGTAAAAAGAAATTTTTAAGCATAGTATTCGAAAGACTGAATGATACTTACGTTTTGGTTTTGGTGGTATCAATTTAATGCCTCCCTTCTTTTCTTCTCCTGGAGGTGTAGTTGGTGATTCCAAAGACAACTTAGCCCGTTTATCTGCTGTTGGGATAGCTTCTCTGAGCGGAGACGCCCTCTTCAGAGTAGGTAATTTTTGAGGTATGACCTTTTTCTCAATGATAGGATTTGGTTTTTTCGCTGATCTTGGTGGCGGTGGTTTTACTTCTTCCTCCAAGCCGGTAGATCTGAATTTCGAGTTGAATGTTTTCACAGTCTTTGGCCGTGTTGTAGAGTCCTGAGAATTTTTCCTGCTCTCGATGGAAATTGAGATATTCTTCTTTTCAGGCATTACAACAACTTTCTTCGAATCAGTCTTATTTTCCTTAGAGCTGTCCCTAGAATCCGTAGACGACTTTCTTACGGCCGCATCCCCCGGTTTCTCGTCTTCAGACTTCTTTTTCGGTATTTTTCCCAGCTTGGAGCTCAAAGCCTGCCCTTGTACCTTCTCCAATGTTGCTTTATCCTTCTCCGCCTGGTCCTTCTTCTGTTTCTCTTTCTCTTTATCAGATTTACTTTTACTGGAGCTACTATGTTTACTGGATGAATTGGATGAATGATGCCTGTCCTTGTCCTTGGAAGACTTATCCTTGGAACTCGAGCTTTTCGAACTACTAGAACGATGACTACTAGATTTTGATGCGGAACTAGAACGATGCGAACTGGAACTCGAGGTATGCTTAGAACTTTTGGAGGATGAAGAAGAACTATGATGATTTTTCTTGTCTGAACTACTAGACTTTTTCTCATCTTTTTTCGAAGAATCCCGATTTTCTTTATTACTAGATTTACTACTTTCACTACTAACAGTGTCTTTAGAGTCTTTATTTTCTTTACTTTTAACAACGTCCACGTCGGTACTGTCTGTGGAATCTACTACAGTCTGTTTCACTTCACTCGAAACTTGGTCTAAATTTTCAGATTCTACAATGTCCGTTTTACAGTCTTGACCACTGACTACACCATCACTGAGTTCCGTAGACTCTACTCCTTCTGTAATCTCCTTCACGGAAAGCGTGTCGTCTACATCTCCGTTAATTTCTACATTTGTACTATTCGCATTTAAAACACTACTAATATTTGCAGCATCTGTCTCCACTTTTGTGAGAATCTGTTTACCTTCACGAATCGTGATCTTATAAACAGGAATTGGAGATTGAGAAGATGTAGATACCACAACGAATGCTGGCTTTTTTGATTGCTGCGACGACAGTTGCTGTTGTATTTGCACCTGCTGCGGTTTACTAACAACCTGCAGTTGCAAAGGCTGCACGCTTGTCCTTTCCTGTGCCTGCTGTTGCTCTTGTACTTGTGGTTCTTGCTGAATCTGAGATACCGCAATAGACGGCGTAGAATTCGATGTGAACTGTAGATCCTGCACATGCACTGTTGCACCCTCTGTGCCATCGGAAACTTGTTGAATACCACAATGAATGGAATACTGTTGCTGTTGCTGCTGCACTGACTGAGATACAATATTCGCTCCTGGAGTTCCAGTGTTTTGCACTGGGACAGTCATAATTTGTGCTGGCACAGAATTCGGCGCAGCCTCTCCTTTCACTATTTTCAACCATTGTTCTACCAGCCGACTAGCCAGCACTCTGACCCCTTGATGACTGCCTTCCTTCGTCAAACCTTTGACCAACTTCGGACAGTTGTTACTTTTCAATCTTTCGATATCTACTGGACATAGCAGCAGAAGTTCAAGTAATTCCTGAATGAGAGCCCAATTTTTGGCAAGTATACCGTCGGTAAGCCACATGTGAATGAGATTCCATCCTCCAGCACCCATAAATCTAAAAACACATGAGATAGTCCATGTTTTAAGCTATCTCGGAATGCAATATATACTTCGACGACTTCATAATAGAACATATTTTGACTGTAATTTGTGGGACTCGCATCAGTGAGTACGGTCTACGTTTTGAACCGTCCAATGGTTCAGAGTTCCTGTATCTTTGATCTAGCATGCATTTTATATATCACACAATAATACAAATTATAAGTACCCTGTGTGTGTCTACATGCGATGTACAAAGTTAGATTTGTTACGGGCTGTACTTCCGAAAACCTATCATGTCCGATTTAGCTAAAATTTTACAAATAGCTAGATTTTACATGAAACAAATTTTTGGCGACTTGAAATTTAAGGATCAAAATTTTGCGAAGAATGTTTTTATCATTTTAGTGTCACTCCGTGTAATTTTAAAAATTTCTATAATATTGTTGAAATTCTGAAAACAGGTTGTTTTTAAATTAAAACATTTTTTATGTTTTCATACAAGATTTCAGTTAAATCGCGCGTGAACGGTTCTCGGAAATTTCGCCTTGTTTTGTATGTTGTGTTAATTTGAAATAAGATGAAATTGACATTTATACTCACTGACTAAGTAAATCCGTGTTTGTAGTTTTCAATATCTGTATGTATATGCATTTCGAAACTAGCTTTTTTGAGAACTTCGTCATTAAATTAGCTAACCGATGAACTTCTTCTTTACTTCTAATACCTCCAGTTGGCCCCAATAAAACACTAAGACATTTTAGTAAAGAAAGTGGATCTATACGTGGCTGAAAAACATATGCACAATCTTAAATACTTTCCAATTATCAAATAACTATTGTTTTTAAAAAATTCTACTCTATCAATACTCCGAAAAATTGACTCGTAAAGCAATCCAATTTAACACTTTCATTTCATTCGAGACAACGCAATAACTTCACATAGAACAAGCGATTAAAAAAAATCAAACAATTATTAAATTTAACCTCTATTTAAAACCGTATCGTTTCATACAAGTTTTAGATCCACGGGAAATGATTATATAAATTAGAAATCTTATGTAAGCGTTGCATAAATTAAATGAACGAGTACAATTTTCGATCGTACAGAACGGATACGTAAATAATATGCATCGCATAGAAACGGAAATTAATTCAGAAGCGTTAGGATCGATTACCTTCCCCATTTCGAGATTGAAACATGTGTATCATAAGTGCATGTTAAATTAATTTTAGAAAAGCCGACATTGCACTACGAAAATGCTCGCATTGTACGATCATTGAAAGTTCGCGATGCCAGAAATAGGATACGAGGTCATGTTAAGTGAAGGTTATTGATCCTACCGCTGTTCCCCCTCCCTTGGCGGTCAATCGCAATTCTGAGTACATGGCGCCCTCTCTCAAAAAACTCGTGAAGCACAGGGAAAGTAAATTAATTTTAATAAATTCGACTTACCATTTTGACGTTATTCTGGACGATTTAGCGCATATCGAAGTACAAAGATAGGATCATGTCGAAAATCTGTAATGAAACACAAAGATACTCGTGTTTTTTTTGTGGGTAGAAATCAGAACGGTAAGTTTGTCGAAAGCCGAGCGTAACACGTTACCGCCATATTGTCGAACATTCGCACGAACGTTTATATAAATAGGTATAAGAAAAACCTTGTACTTCTACGGATGAAAGAATGAAAAATGATTATATACGTTTGAGAATAAATAATTTACCTAGGCCTATAATTACATTCACCCGAGATCGCTCGCGACTATTAATCTCTCGAGACGCTTTTCTATCCTCATCGTCCTTTCGTTATGCTATACGGAAATCGTTAATGTCGCGGATCTGAAACGGCAATGTCGAAAGGACTTTCCTATCGAATCTTTCGTCTATTTGATTTTGCGCTATTATTCATTCCCTAACGAGGAAGAACTTCGATTACTGAAATTAAATAACTGAAAGCTACAAATGTGAGAACTATCGGTACGAGATGCAAGCTCCTCCAGTCAACGGTGCTCACCCGATGGTCAACTGGCAGATTCCTTCCTGCGCAATACTTCCGCGCATATCCCACCCAGAATGGTTACACAACCGACCAATCGCGTCTCGTGTCCCTCCGAACGTCGACCAATAATTGCCGCGACCCCACCCTATCACTTGACATCATCACCGAGCAACTTCTATTTATAGCACACCATGATTGTCCATTTGTGCTGCATCGAAATATTTTCTTTTTTTTTAATACCGAATTGTAAAATTTTGTTTTCCATATACCATCACTAACACTTTTTTTGACAAATTCTCTCTCGAATAATATTCCATTACCACACGTGCAGTTTCGTATCTTGCATGCAATTACTAAGTACAAAAGTTCGACAGGCCCGACAATATGTCCATCATGTTACGTCACTAATACATTCGTTATTTCACCTTTCTGTAGGCCTCTAATGTTTGGCGACTCAAGCTCCTTCTATTCTTATTGTATCCATTAACGATGGATGTTTACTTAAAAAGAGTTTTCTAATACGTAATGAATAAAAGAACTGTACCACCCCCCTAATAAAATGTTGCAAAATTAAACGGTGTTAAAAAAGAATATAAGGCTTCGGCTTTTTTGAACGACAGAAAAGCCACTCACATTTGATTAATAATTAAATCCTTTTTATGGAAAATAAATGTTCACAGCGGTGCATAAGAAATTCTGCATTTCTTATACACGAAAACGACGCAGCCCTATGTATGCTTCGTTGGACATGGACAACGCATTCGGCAAATGCTACAAGATCGTCCAGAATCCGTGAGAATCTTCCTGTTGATCTGCCATCTGCAATCAAACATTGTTTAAATTTTACTTTGATTACCTTATTGTTGATTTTCTTGTAATATCTTGTCAAACAATTCCAACATTTACTTTTAACTTGAGTAAAATTATCCTCACCTAACTACGTAGAATCTGCTGTTACGTCCGAACCGGAAACATCTTATTCTCCCGGAACGAGTCAAGCGTCTATCTATTTTATGTAATATATTATACTATCGCATTCTGCTGTTGACTTTACACGCATTAGAATAAAATTTTAAATATATTTCATTTAATTGCACGCAATTCTTGAAGTAAAAACAATGTTTTAATATATGTAAATATTTAAAACATTTTTGCAGTAGTTTCCGATTTGCTGAACTTAATTTTCTTATCAAATCAGCAACTTTCATAAAAAAATTTATGATGCAATATAGTATGTATATTTGGTACAATATAAAATGTTTTTATATGATTAAAAAATTTTTATTTTATCGATAAGAAGAATTTGAATCTTGATTGCATTCAAATATTTTCACGCGTTAATCTTTCACCATACCTGCGAAAACCTTTCAGATATAAAAGAAAATAAATCAAAAATTCTAGAAATGCGTAATGATTATGATTTTAAAGTATATTTCGTACTCGAAATAATTTGCAATGACAATGAAAATAAATTTTTTTAGAGTTATTACAGCTTACTCCGGTCTTCCGATTTAACAGTATGTACTACGTCGCATGAATATTTAGTTGTGTATTCTAAGTTTGTGGAAAAAGTTTACATTAACAGGGAAATAATGTCGTTGATTATAAATGGTTTCCAGTTAGCTGGTTCAATTTTCCGAAACAATTTAACAAGAAAAGTAAGAGTAGATAAAACAATTATGTTTAAATCTGTATAACCTTCCAAACTATTTTTCTAGGTTATTCCCGAGAGATTTTTGCACTCTTCGTTTATACGATTTGACGAAGAATTAACTGAAAAAGTACCACCCAACAAAGATCGAAGTCAAATAATTTCAGTCGAAACTAGCATAGAATATTTACAGAGTCAAGGTATAATTTTCTTTAAACTGTTGTTTCGATAGTACAAATTCAATGTATTTATGCAAATATTATTTTAGCATATAAAGAATGCTATGGAAATTCTCCAGTTTGGACGATATACAGACGGAATTTCAAGGGACAACTTCCTCCAAGGAAAACCCGAAGAACTTGTATCGTAAGTACCTTTTGTAGACAAATAAAATTGATAATAATCTTAATCTTGCGTTCTGCATCTTTTTTTTAGAGAAATAATTTAGTTACTACTGGTAGTCCTTGTCCGATATGCAGAGACGAGTATCTAATACTTGATTATCGTAACGTTGAGTTATTAAAACAGTTTATTTCCAAACACAGTGGAGAGGTCATAGATTATAAGTAAGTTTTGTTTTTGTGAATCAACGAGATATAAGATACTTATGTGTATTTATTCTTTTGTGTTTTTTTAATTACAGCAAGACTGGCCTGTGCCAGAATGCTCACACCAAATTGCTTGTCGCTATACTTAAAGCAAAGGACTACGGTTTGCTTACATTTGGCATTCCTTACAGATATTACGATTATTCAGAGTGGAGAGGCACTAAGAGAGTAGATCAACAATGAGTGAAAAAGAAATAAATTGTACCTTTTTAGTAGTAGGGGGTGGTATTGCAGGTGTTTCTTGTGCCGAGGGCATAGGTTTTCTTGCTCCCAAAGAAGATACTGTTTTAATTACAGCTAGTCCTTTGATAAAAGCCGTTACAAATATAGTCCCTCTTGGTAAAACATTAATGCAATTTGATGTGGAAGAGAAAGATTCAATATGTTTAACGGAAGCAAACGAATCGATAAAAATTATTCACGATTTTGTTGTTAAAATAAATACAGTAAATAAACAAGTATTCACAAAAAATGGAAGAATTATAACTTACAAAAAACTATGCCTTTGTAACGGTGCCAGACCGAAACTTATAGCAGAGAATAACGATTTTATTTTAGGAATTCGCGATACCGAGTCAGTCGTTCAATTTTCTCAAAAAATTAAAAATTCGCGAAAAATAGTAATAGTCGGAAATGGTGGCATTGCCACCGAGATTGTACATGAGATTGATGGTATCGAAATAATATGGGTAATCAAAGACAAACATATCTCTGCAACGTTTGTTGATCCTGGAGCTGCTGAGTTTTTCATGGATAAAGTGCAAAGAACAGACGCAGATTCAAGTATTCCTGCAAGCAGTATAACTAAGACGATGAGGTACACAATATCCGACAGAAAACTTGTAAAAGAAGGACCAGCCTTAGGTCCAAACTGGCACAATAATATCGATATAAAAGGCACTGCCTTAAAATCTGCAAAAGTGCAAGTTGAATACGAATGTGAAATATCGAAGGTTCTTAATGAATCGGAGAAGAAAGAATTAGACCCTGCAGGGCTGTGGCCTGTGTACGTTGAATTAACAAATGGAAAAATTATTGGGTGCGATTTTATTGTGTCGGCAACAGGTGTCGTACCGAGCACCAATATAGAGGGTTTAGAGGGCCTCGACAAAGGAGATGACGGCGGATTGTTGGTAGATTGGAAATTGGAAACCTCGGAGCAAGATATATTTGCTGCAGGAGATACATGTAGTGCAGGCTGGGAGATAGCGAAGCACTGGTTTCAAATGAGACTGTGGACCCAGGCTCTCCAAATGGGGCGTTATGCAGCAAAATCTATGGTTTCTTCATTAAAGAATGAAGATTTTTTGCAAGATTTTTGTTTCGAACTTTTTACTCATGTAACAAAATTTTTCGGTTATAAAGTGGTTTTGCTTGGTCTGTACAATGGTCAAAAGTTAAACAACAAATACGAGATTCTGTTGCGTATGACTAAAGGACACGAATATATAAAACTGGTACTAGAAGATGGTAAAATGCAAGGAGCAGTTTTAATCGGAGACACCGATTTGGAAGAAATGTGTGAGAACTTAATATTGAATCAATTAGATTTAAGCATATACGGCGAAGACTTACTAAATCCTGACATTGACATCGAAGATTATTTTGATTAACTGTATATTTGAGTTGAATAAATTTTGGTTGTTATCGCAATTCTGTACAGTCTTACACAGTCTTACAATGTCGCATATAATTACGACGTGAAGAGTGTGCAAACAACGTGTTATACGTAAGACTTTAATTACAGTTTTCTTTTATTATTGTTACGTAATTATTGTACAAAGTATACAAGAACCAACTATATTAAAGTAAACAAAAATAATTAACGCAGTCTGTAATGTTAGAAATATTATTTTATATAATAGAAAGATATCAGTCAATAGGAAGTACTTTATATGAATGAATATACAGGTGATAGAAAATAAAATGGTGCGATTCATTCTCAATTATGTTGTCTTTTTAGCACCATTTCACGTTTTAACTAACCTCTACGTTATTATAAAGAATTACATTCTTTATCCACGTAAGAGTGCTCATGGAGTTCGTTCAATTATATTAGGAATAATTCCCTGGAAAAATTAAAGTAATCTATACGTTATATTTTACTAAATGAAGTTAGTTCTTTTCTTAATTTATCATTGAATCTCACTTTTTTCTGAATTATTGTATCGAACAGTCTATTATTGCAGCGTAAATTGGACTTTGTCGGAGAGTTAACAACAGACTTTGCACAATCCTTGTGGCAATCTTGTGAAGGACTCGTACTTGTATCAGACTTTTCAAGTGGTACATTGCTATCAGAACTTTGACTGTGATTTGTACTTTCATTTGTGTGTTCACACAAGTTTTGGGTGTCTAATGCTTTGCGCAAACTGTCGATGTTATTCTGTATACCGTTAAGAGAATCTACAACCATTTGATTTTCATTATTTTTCTCGCATAACCTACGCAGAACTTTTGCAGCATGTTCCATCTGTACAAGACATTTGTTTATACTCTCCTGCTCTTTGGTATCGTCTAACGTTTGATTGTCGACTGTAGTCTCCAATACCGCCGCGTCCATCGAAAATTGCTGTAAACTTTCATTTAAATGCTTTTTTACTGGCGTCATGTTAATAGATATTCGACTATTGTTCAAAGAATCTTCAAAAGTTTCTGTATTCTCGTAGGGTTCCCAAGTCCCGTCCAACGTCGTACATAATTCTTTAATGGAATCTTCTATATCGTAATCTCGCAATCGATGAACCCAATCTAAAAATCGTATTGGCTGCCACAGCGTTTCTTTCATGCAGTCTCTGTTACGTATACGAATCACTGGTTTCAGACTCTTATTCACGATTACTTGTTGTTGATCAAATTCCTACAATACAGTAATCAATTACATAATTATGCAAAGACTGAGCATTTTAATTTGTTGTTATTTTTATGAATACTGGTGTGTGTGTGTATATCAAGTGTATTGTATTAATAAATACGTACATAATTAAGTCCGACTTCCTTGCATCGCTCGGTAGCTTCTCTCACGAATAGCTGCATTTCGTGCAGAGTTATGCCGCCATCGTGGATAGCATCGGTGCTCGCTTTCATCTTAAGAGCGTATTCAGCATCCGCTGCTTGCTCGCTTAAAATATTTTCCAATTCTTCCAAGAAATTGGACTGATATGGCGAAACGGTAACTTTTTTCTGCTCGCATTGCATCTGTTTCAATCTATTACTTATTTCGACCTCGTTCACAAGTTTTTCTTTCTCTAGTTCCAGTTCTTTCTTCTTCTGATGAATCTGTTCTAGTGCCTGCTTCTGTTCTTCAACCGTAGAACCAAGCATCTCAATCTTGCGCTCGTAAGATTGCTTTTGCGATCCTAGTTGCATCTCGACTTCGTGTTTCGCGTTCTCTAACTCTTTTATAGCTTTTTGTTTGCTTTCCTCGAGTTCGGCTCTCAATCTTTAAATACAAGACTGTATTAAATATTTATTGAAATATTTGGCCAAGTCAAGATTTTCTGCAAATCACAAGAGACACTTACTTTTCCTCTTGTACTTTGAGAATTTCTTGGTAAGCGAATTCATAGTCCACGGCCTGCTCGGAAACCTGAATATTGTTATGCCCGTCGTGAGGATTTGAGACCTTGAAGTAATGATTACCGCCGATGACCAATCGATCGCCATGTTTCAGGACTACTTTTCCAGTTACAATCTGCAATAGGATCAATTTTAAAATAGGGAGTCCATCATAAAGATATGAAATACAATCAATATAAAATATGTTATACCTGCCCATTGACGAAAGTATCCCCATCCATCTCGGAGGACAGTAAAAGTTTTCCGTTATTGTTCTGAATGGTGCTGTTCAATATACAAAAAACGATTAAATTAAACACGCGCAAGAGAAAGCATTAAAACAATAAATATTACAGAGGATATATATATATATATATATATACAACAGAATATCTTCATCGCGTGCACATTATCCTGGAAATCTTGCAAACGTGCTCACAGTCATTCATGAAAACAGCTGGCCAATCGATTAAAACAAGAGCATTAAACAGAAGACCATCGAACAATTATGTTAAAATTATAATTTATTCAATATTATGCTCAGAGTCACTGCTAGAAGAGTATTGCATTAGCAACAGAGACAAGGAACATGCGATTGCGATAGGAAAATGACAAAGTGGGATGCAAAGTGAAGAATGTGTACTCCATAACCAGAAACCAGGACACGATAAACCAATGAAGTATGCAAAATGCATTGGACAGGAAAACCAGAACATGTAGAAGAATAGAACAATTCCAATGATTTTCACACCCTATTCAACTAGCAGATTGCGAACATCCGACAACTAACCAGTGCAGAGGCCTAACCAGAGGCCCATCCAATATGATATCCAAATTTTTTGGAAACCCATCAGTATGAGAATTTTTGCCGATGCGAACCAATCCGGGAGGAATCAGGTACAAGAGTGTACCGGACAACATAGGATCGGCTGCGAGATTTATCAAGCAAGGCTGCTTGTCCTTCTCTTGGAAATCAATCTCGACGGCGATCCCACAGCGACGCAAATATTTTAACTCTGAGTTTTTCCTTTGCTCTGTTTCCTGCAGCCTTTTTGACCATGTCCTGTAATTACAAATAACTAAATTACGCATTTTTTCATCCTTGACTTGCTTTTTTTTTCTCTGCGACGTTCCGTTCCATTCTCCTTAGGAAAAAGCTACATGCAACTATTATTTTAATTGTTAACAATGTGAAACATGAAAAGATAAAGAAATGTATGATACAAGAGGCCTTGAATTGCAAATAACTTTAGCGATGATTGCTGCAAAAATACAAAACAGCAAAAACATTACTATTTACATATACTCTACTGCTTAGGTACTTACAGTCGTCTCAGAAAATTTGTATCTTGTATACATAGTAAGATCAAAGAAAATGTGATAGATGTGGTTAGACAGGAGAGAGAAAGTTTGACGAGTTGCCTGGTTGATTTACTTTTGAGTAGTTGTAAGCTGTTCCTCGGTTTTCTTCAGTTGATTCTTTAATTTATCGATTTCCTGTTGCTTCCGTTTGACCTCGTCATTATTCTTGCCGTTGGGTTCAATGGAATCTAAAAGTCTTCGGGGACAAATCCCTAATTGCCGTTCGTATCCCTCGCGGACGCCGCGTAATCGTAGAACTTCCGCTTTCAGCTCGCTGGAAGGGAAACACGGTTACCGTAACCAAACGAAATAAGTATCGTTAACATAATTGTACCCGTTAACAACCATTAGGTTATATATGCAGCGACTTCATGAGCGCATTCTTTTGTTTCGCCATTTCAAGCTGGTGCTACAGTTCACGTTTTCACGTTGCATAGTTCGAAATTATGGTTGAGCGGCGCGGCGAAGTGAGCGGATAGCAAATTGATGCGGATAGAACATTTTTGTTCCTAGGTTGACTAGGTTCGCTATTATATGCTGTTGTGCTCGCGGCTCTCTTCACCGCTTCGCTATATCCACTCGCATTTAATTACATTGGTACAATTATGCCGTAATGTTCACCTCGTTGTTATCATAGATCTTTGTCGCTCTACTATATTCATACCCTCACATCCGGTCTCATCGAAACGGTGATTGAAACTGTAATAATCGTTAGACGCGGATTTGCAAACAGTCGATTTTAATGCACAGAAATCCGCAGTCTAGAAATCGTCGAGGTAACGGAAATATCATGTGATCCCACAGCAATTATCGCGATTATGTTTACTGTTACCCTGGAAAGACTCAGTTCTGATATTAAGAAATTTATCTAAGAGCGCAGCCACTCTGCCATATTTTTTTGGAAATCAGGAATGATTGCTCGATACCAGGAAGGGATAGACAAGAATAATTTTTCTGCGATATAGAATGACATACAAAAAATACACTTTTAACAGTTTATAACTGTCGGAGATTATCAGCCTGTCCTCTGGTGTTCTAGAGTAAACATTTAACAAAAAGAATCGAAGAAGTTTTAAAACTGGTCTGCTGCATCTGGTCTTTTTGCATATTTTAGTTTGCATACAGATCTGTAACTTGTGATATCGCAGCCTTAATAAAGATAATAATTATCTACTCATTTTTCTTAGGTCGAGAAAATCTAATCTACAAGTATGATTATATCTAATCTGAGGTACAGCTCGGAATCAACAGAATACGTTTAATAATGAATTACCGAATTAACTTCTCGTGCGGATCTTCGTTGATACGTACACGGTTGACAATGGCTCGTACTTGACAGGCGTACCGAAGAGTTGCAAGTGTCTCTTCCACGTGAACGTTAGCTGGTGATACTGTTGCAAGCATGGCTGTCCTCGAGTTGCCTCCGAGGCTCTCCTAAGGGATTTAAAAAGAATTTTTCTAGAGTGAGATATCGCTGAATCTCGGAAAAAACATAACGACGTCGAATAATGGACTTCGTTAAAAAATGTGGTACTTTCGAACATAAAAATCGTGTCGAGGTCATCGAAGTACGCGTTGCTGCCGAAGAACGCATTGTTCAAGAGACTTTAACGCGCGGCCGAGTCGCTCGATGTATTTTCGAATGCAGACAAACGATACACATATCACTGCAATCAACGTGTAAACAAATATAATACAATAAAGACCTATAAACACTGTCACAACAACATTACGGTTATAATTAACATCAAGAACGTTGTGCGACCTTTAAAAAGTGAACTCGTTATCACTTGATGGAACAATGAACAGTGCATCGTAGGCAATTGAACAATATAGATTACTGATAATTAATTGTTATTGATGATTATTGTTTCGATAGGAACGATTGTTGCCCGAGAAGGAATCGTTTTTTCGGTGTAATTTAGCAACGCACGAGTCTCATGCTTCAATTACAATAACTGAGAGATGTTTTATCTGTCGTAATCTCATTGACATTACGCATAAATAATCATTATCAGACGATAAGGAGTTGAGCCTCGAAAAGAATGATTGCAGTCTAATCTCCCGAGTGGTGTTTCGCTTTGTGATCGATCACACCTTGGCGTGTCTTTCTTATCGTTTATCCTGATACAACCAAGAGAACGATAAGTCTGCAAATAGAACGCAAAGTTCCTCTTTTGTGCAAACCTCGCGAACCTAGCGTCGTTAAGCTCGTGTTTAGCAATGGAAGAAAAGAATTGCCTTTCATCATCGGTGGCGATCGGCTACGTCAGTAGACGTTCAAGTACACTCTTTTTCTTATCGCTAATTAACGATATCGTTTTCAGATTTTCGATTGTACCGTGATCTATAGCGCTTGAACGTTTAACTGACATCGATCATCCGGTTACGATTAAGTAAATATTACGATCGCGAAAGATCGTTGCTTGATGCTGCACCGAATATGTACTGTTGCACCGGATGCAGGCGCATAAATTTAGAAGCCTTGAAGCGTTTTATCAGATAGCGTATCGTTACGAATGCATTAGGGCAGGCCAAAAGCACAAAAAAATTATCGATTTGCGTGACGTCGTTACCCCAGTACAATGTTTTCTTTAGCATAGATATGAAATAAATTAAGAGAGGTTTCCGCAATATGACGCAAAGTGAGCTTATTTTCCACTAAAATGCCAGACTTCGTGACGTTATCAGCAATATGATCCTTCTATTTATCATATCAGCCTCGTTATTGTAATTCGGCTTGAAAACGGAATTTTTATGGTTCGTAGTCGCGATAAATCTTTCGTAGTATATTATGTATTCAGTGGTTCAAGGATAACTTGGAACGGCGCTAACCACCCAGAATGAGTTCCTGGGTAATAATCGACGGTTTTGTCGGCGACATGAAACGAGAAGTAGTTGCACTCTTGCCGAGCTCGATAAAGCACGGAGCGTGTACGTAAATTATCATTGAACTTGCAGTCGAACGTATAATAGTTATTAGATATATAATAGACGATCTGTTACATCGCAAAAGCAAGCCTCTCGCGAGTAAACAGATTCTAGAGCACGCATATTTTGCAGCGCTTCGTTAATAACTGCTTCGAAAATAACTTTTTGTACGAGCTTGACAGTGACCATTATCGGGGAATACATTGGCATGTTGAATGCTTCCATGCGTTAAATGTTTTTAAGCCGCTTCTATAACAATTCTAAGTGAGGGAAATTTAAACGCTTTGCGGACTCTCCCTCTCTCTCTCTCCAATATATTGACGCACATTTTTCCTGGTAAATGTAAATTTAGTAATCGTAGACTGCGTAGAAATGCGAGTGATAGTGCATCGATGTGAAATATTCTGTGACTGCGTATGCAAACTCGCAAGTTTGATACATGACAGCAGGTAAAAAATTGTTTGTCTCATTAACGGTTGCATTACGATCGTCAAGTGCTAAATAAGTATGTATATACATATATGAAAACATGATTCATTATCTTGAAGTACGGTAAAAACTAGTATTGTGAAAAAATCGGTACTATCTTCTCGGTATTGCAACACCGTAAGTGCAGTAAACATGTTTCAAAAATATGAGGCAGATAACTTTTACAACCAAGAAAATCACATTTTTCATTCCATTTGATGGATTAGTGGAATGTGCAAAACCGGCTTCGACAATGCCGGTTTATTTATCTACTTTAAGGAAATATGATTTTTTCATATACGGTAACAGCGTATATTTATCTATTTCTACATCTCCACTATCTTGACCAATCTTTTAATTAAATTTTCAGCCACATTTATCAAGACTGCACTGCAAGATAGTAACAGCAGCTGCTAGATACAATATCTAGTGATTGCATGTACGGAAAAATGTCCATACGACCATTAATTATATTTTACAAGAGAAGAGAAAGGTATAAGAAAATTGTCGCCAACAATTAAGCACCTCTTTTTCATAGTTATTCCAACTACATGGCTGATCCGAGGGGATCGACAGACACGGGTTGGGTACTAGACCGGATCGAAAAAAACATTGTTTTCGAAATCCAAAACGCCCCATACGGGAAAAGCTGTGGTTTGACACCTTAATGACAGGATCCGGTCTATTGGGTATGGGTATTAGGCATATGAGTCTTCTATATTTGAACTTGAGCTCCTATATCATATTTGAATAGCATATAATTTTCAAAAATCTTTGTTTGAATAAAAAAGTTTAAAATGTGCTGTGTACCTCTTTTACTTGAACTCCTATATTTTGAGCCTATCTCATATATACATAATTGCAGTTTTCACTACTTCTTCTATATTTGGATAAAACATTTCTGGCAACCCTAGGTACACCTCTACATACAATACTTGAATGTTTGGTAATTCATTAAATATAAAAAATATTTCGAATAATACGACAGCAATTTTGAACGACATGAGAGCCGTCGTTCAGGCAGTAAGGGTAAATGTCCTGGCGTAGAGGGGCGGATAAACTAGAAATAGCGAGAAATCCGTGACCGGCCGATAAGTTCCGGCAGAGATAGGAAAACGCTGAATCCGCCTTAGATAACGCGAATCGAGAAAAGGGAAAAGGCGAAGGTGAAACAGGAAAACATATTTAGAAGTCGCAAAATCCGCGCCGCAATTCGCGAAGGTGATCGTTGTCGGAGTAGGGGGCCGCGGGATAGACGGTTCCGGGGACGTGCGGGAATAAAGGGGGAAGCAGTGAGGCCGGTGGCCGAAGTAGAGGGGCAAGCCGGCGGATAAACATTACGTGCACAGCTCCACGCACGTTCGTTTAGTTCAAAGGAAAACATCGTGGCGATTCGAGAGCAGGGACGCGCGATCGTCGCACTTTGCCAGGCCGCTTGATTCGCTCCGAGGTGACTCCGCGAGACTAAACTGCATCTGGTTGTTTACCAATGAGTTGTTCTTAGTCGGATACTAGCAGAGGAAGCAGAAGACGAAGAAGTCGGATCGACCGAAGAAGTTGTCGCTTTAGAAAGGCGAGGAAGAGCAAGTTAGTCGACGTCCGGATTCTCGCATACCGAAGCAAGAACGGGAACCAAAGTAGAAGATATCTGCTGTTCCAAGATATCAAGCCGGTTGAAACGCTACCAACAGAGGATCCAGAGACTCTCTCTCTTTGTCTCTCTTTAGAGGATTCGCAGAACAAACTCATCGAGGTTGTCTACGCGTGTGGAGATGCGCATAGATCCTCTGCAATAAGAGACGAAGCAACAGACAGCCGAGGATCGAGCATGGATCTAGTCTACGTCCCCGAAGTCCTAAACTACGGGTTCCTCCGGGGCCACTCGTACAGGGACTACGAGCAACCCTGGAACACAAACTATTTCAACAACGGTACGTGTAACTCTTGTTTGTGCGTCGTAAACAAATATCGCGTGGAAACAGGACCTTCCTCTATTCACAGTTTCTCATTCTTCAGACGACATTCGTTTTCCGATTTCATAGATCTCCTTCCGCGGAAACTGGTTTCTATTGTTGCGACCAGAAATCTTGTTATTCCACGGTTGACATATTCTTCGGCGAAGAGTATCTCTATGGACAGATAACAGACTGTACATTCGCAGCAAACGCACGTGTCGGTCTGCGTTCTCCGGCATAATTCGCATGAACGTCGCGACAGCGGTTTGTCGGGCGTTCGCGTTTTGCTCATCCTTGGATCCGTTTTAAACGACTATTCAATTTTGTAATTAATACACTCGTTATTGGGCGCGGAGAAGCGTACCGAGTCTAGCTTCGTATCGTACTCCGTTTTCGTATGGAACGCGAGAATATTCCTAATCCGTTCAACTTTCTTCTTTTCTTTCATCCGAGGTGAATCGGATCTTGTTTGAACGATAATGTGTTTTTAATCGTGTGAAAGTAGTCAGATTTTGTCACGCACAGACTCCTGACTCCACGCCAAGTTCGTTCGAACAGCCTTCGTACTCTGTTTTAGTAGTGCTACGAAGGCGACAAACGTTTATGACGCATTCAGCTTTCTTCTTTTGTACTTCGCGATGACTTGAATCTTGCTCGGATGAGCATTTCACGTTCAACGAAAGTATCCACGGATTTTTCAAGCTTTCATCCAATTTTATAATTAGGACATTATTAAAAACAATTCAAAGAAACGTTCGTTTGATTTTTTGGAATTCCTGCGTAATTGTTATGAATTGTTTTTACCGAGGATGCTTCGATGTGAAAGCACGCACGAGCCTCGATTGCCGTTTAAGGAACTCGATTTCCCTGGTCACCTTTAACAGACGATTTAATTCTTCGCTCGAAAGGTCCGGATCATTGACAGCACGTACTATTTCTAAGTGAAAATAGAATACTGCTGAATTGAAGTCGCAATAGTTTTGTTTCCTTATCTCTCCACTCAAAAGTCTTGCATTCGAAGTAAAAAAAATCATTTGATTTTGAGTTGAGTGAGTCTGCGTCATACTTTGCAATCCCGAAGATCATTGAAATATGCGTCGACGAAATTCACTTCCGGCTAACTTCAGTCGCAATAATAATGACGCAGTACAATCCGTTTCATCTCCATGAAGTTGTCTTTTCTTCGTGCAGTCCGACTAGTCGTCGATACTGTTCACAAGAAACAATAATTACGGAACTGCAATCCGAAAAAACCGTAAACAGAAAACCGGTTTAATCATCTCATCGACCAAATTATAATGAACCTCTTCGTCTATTACAAAAAACATGTTTTTTCCAGGAAGAAAGAACTATGCAACGCCCGATCGCTAATACGGAGGTCGAATTCGATGAATTCCTCTCTTATCGAATCAATTAAACTTTTGAAACGTCACAGAGGTGTGTGCTACGTTTCGACGCGTAGTCCAGTAAGAATCGAATAGAATTTAATCTCGTGTTCGGATCTAGAGGACGTCCGAAAGAATTCAATCGATACAGGTCCATAAGTCCGGTTGATCATTCTGTAGGGCGTGTTCCACGTAGTTGGCCCCACCTTTCGATTTATCGTCGACGAGAACTGGTCGCGGAAAGCCGTTTTGCCGCGCGTTGTTTATCAACCGTTGCATCTAGAAGTCTCGACAATCGCGATTCTCAAAATATTTTAGAGCCCATCGGTTTCGTGTCTTCGAACAAGATAAATCACTCGCATCGGGATCATTGCATAAGACTCGCCGGTCTGTAAACAAAACAGGACACGATACTCTAGACATGAAAAAACATATTTACAATCGTGGCTCGCGTTCGTACCCAGTTTCGTAATGAGACATGCTAATGATCTGCCGACAAGCATTCCGTTGCAGATGCCTGTCCGGCGTTTGTACGAGAGCCGCCTCCTCTATATTTGTATACGAAGCTAAAAGAATATGCAACTTGATCTATAAATACTTTCGTTACTGGCGTGACATACTACCGATGGGTAAACAGAGCTAAAAATATTGCGCGACAATGAGGCGCGGCATATGAATCGTAATCGCGTACTTGCGAGGATAAAAAATTGTCGTTGCTCTTGATCTCGAAGATTCAACGTAATTCGTTGAAACGATGAATAATCATTGCTAGTCTACGAATTCGTTCGTACGGTGAATATTTTTCTTAGAATCTTGTGGAGTCAACATCCGTTTCCTTATAAATGTTCGCGGTGCAAAATTTCGTCAAAGGAAAAGAAAACTGCATCACTGATAATCTGTAACAGATATTTCAATTTGATATTCACCAAAGGAACTTTAAAATCCGTTTCTGGACTCTGCAAACTTACGTGCTTCTACCAATGCGCGCGAGTCTATTTCTGGTTGACCGATTTGCAAAATATGTTTCGGTGACTCCATTCTGTTCGCAGACTTTGCGACAATGGCATGGTGGAGGACGCGATAAAGAATTGTATTTTTTCTGTTCTTTTTTAATCGCGCACAAAAAGCGATTGCGATACTCGCGACCACCGGAAATATCACTTGTAAAACACGGATTTTTATCATCGTGATCCTTCATCATCTGCCGCGTCGAGTGTTCTCTTAATCATTCTTTGATCTAAGAGTAATCGTGTGTATTCTACGCGCGCGAAGCGAAATGAAAGATGCGTACGTGCGGACCATTGCGTGCGCCTCTGTCCACGAAGAAACGAATGAGGTAACTTATTTTGAACATGATCACTCGAATTGTATACTGGCAGAACTACTATATCTTCCTATTGTTTCATAAATTGCATTAGTTACGAACACCGAGGAGTGATAGTGCATGCAAGCACCTCAAATAATTCGAATAAAATAGAAAAATGCCTCAATGGATTATTCCCAAAAATTTTCTGTCTCGAATCGATGACGGAACGTCTTCTGTAAACTATGAACGCCTGTGCCATAATCCGGTGGAAACGTATAGGTTTCTAGAGTTGAAACAATCTCTTCACGGTTCCCTGTTTTGCCGGCTTTCTGTTGTGCACCTAACAATTTGCACGCGTTTGCGTACAGAGCGGAGTAAATAAAAACCGCGCGTAAAGTTGTGTCAGGAAAAAAAAGTTCGTTATTGCAACAGAAAAGTGAATAAGTCGTTTTTAAAAAGCAGTGATTCCAATGGCGGGATACGATTGTGTTGCAGGGCGATCGTCGCAGAATCATTGCCAGCGATTGCCGCAGCAGCAACACCACGAGGAGAAACAACAGTCGAAAGAGGGATGCCATTTGTGCCGAGAGAGCAAAAGAAGAAAACTCGCGGCTTACATAAGAGGCAAATCGCGGCGTAGCTCTTGCCACGAGATCCACGAGGAAGAGGAAGAGGATAATGTAAATAGCGATAATTTACCGTCGAAAGTAGAAGAGGGAAGCTCGAAGAAACCCGGTGAATCGAAAGAGATCAAGGGAACGCAATTATAGTTCGTTCTGCCCCTGCATAATTACACGTCGCATAATTATAAAACACCATGATTAGCTTTTCGTTGATATCAATCAACAATTACGTATAAAAACTTTTACGTATAAATCACGATACGTTAAAACGTGTAAGATGAAAATACGATTGAATATCGTGTATTACTTTCACAGATTTTTCTTATCGGATCTTATAGGTCTAGATTTATCATTACGCCCGCGAAAACAATATAAAAGGCAAAGAACGCTTATTATCTCATCGCACATAGAAGCATACGACTGATGATCTCATCTAGATCGTACATCAAATTGAAGAACATTTTCACAATGAGTTACAAGCATGAGATCATTTTATACATTATCGAATGTATTAATTTCTTCCAATACACCGTCGAAAACATTAAAAATGATTGAATATTACAATTCGCCATGGCAACAGCTGCATTTATATTGCGAGCGTGAAGATAAATGCGTGTCTTTATCCTTCAGAAGAGAATGAGTTCTTTGGATTGTTTTAGCTTTAGAAGATTCTTTAGCATCGATAAAATTAGAATTAAGGAAATGTTCAATGAAAGATTGAATCATCTATGAGACTGATTTTACACGCGAAACTATATTGGAAGAAATATTAACTAGCGATAATGATATCGTAATCAATTTTTAAATTCCTCATAGGAATTATATAAAATGGTAAAGAAATATTATTATGAAGTTTACAGACTGTTAAGAGAATGAATGCTTTATTAATAATAATAAAATAAACGATACCCCTTAGGCTCGCTTTAACATTACTTACCTTCAGCAGCCATGTGAGAACCGACTCTCTGTACGGAACAAAACCTCGTTTTCGATTATTCGTGTTTTCAGCAAGAGATGCGATCACTTTTCCCAAGGTGAGCAGCGATTTGTTAATAGACACACCTTCCTATAAATTTCAATTTGATATACTATTATGTTAGACGAGTTACTGCAAAATATAATTATACATTGAAATGTAACATAACAAACCTTCAACCTTTCACCACTGGCGCAAGTTTGGCTCAGTCTCTCACTGCCTGCGAGATCCACTAAATTGATTTTACTTCGACGACTAGGATCAACGTTTTCCTTGTTTAATTGACTATTCACTTTTGTTTGCGTTAATATAATACTAAATATACTATGCGATCTTGAGCTCTTCTCGTTCATTCCTGTTGCTGCGGTAGCCCGTTGAGAATTGCCCACTTTAAGCCAAGTCTGAAATACATGTATTTATAATTACACATGTGAATATCTAAACAACTGTTTAAACGATGAATATAGCTCACAGTTACGCTCTAATTGAATTACGTAGTTTGAACTTCTGAATTAAATTAATCGTGGGTCTAATTACAATGTAATAGAATTACATTGTAATTCTGCACAACTGTGAGACAATTTCATATGATATGTTTCAAATACAAGGATACCTGCAAGTCTTTATAATTCTGTACACAATGTTGACTCAAGTCAACAATGTATGGACCGTAAACAGGATGTTCTCTGACTTTAAGAGGAGCTCTTTTCACTCCATTATTAACATTCGTCAAAAGATCGTGTATCTTCTCGTTATAAATTTCAAAATAACTAATTTCAATGGTGGTTGTGGTGTTCATATTTGTAGATATTCTAGAGAATATGTCTTGACAAAATCTCGGAATAATACCAGTTGCTTCATCAAGTACCATTGAATTTGTTTGCAAAGATTCTTGACCCATCATGCTATAACTTTTACCAGACCCTGTTTGTCCATAAGCAAACAGACAAACATTATACCCTTCGAAGGCATTCTGTACTAGTGGTAGAACCATATTTGTAAACACAGTTTCCTGACTAGCATGACCGATCCTAGTTGAATCTTCGTACGATATGAAACAGTGATCATACATGAAAGTGTGCTGCATAGATTCACACTTGACAGTAATATTCTGGCCATCCACTTGCACAACCGAGGCAATTTTTGAATCAGTTTGTTCTCTATATTAACGAGACGAAAAACATTATATTCAAAGATAGCATTTTTTCTCTTATAATTTTTATAAAATAGGTTTGCAACTTACTTTGCGTTTAAGGGTCTTATACGTATACCCACAATCAAGTTACTATTTTCTCCTTCGCATACTGTTTGGTCTTCTATACCAATGTCATTTGATTTAACGCATGGCGTTTCCACCTGAACCACAGTGAAACAGTCAGGCGTCGCTTCAGACAAAATATTGTCACTGAAATAACGTTTTATAGGTGTCTTGTTCGTAGGTGGAACATTTATCTTCGTATTACTTATAGCAGTGCGAGCTCTATACTGTTTGGGAGTACAAAAATACATTGTCGGCGTTTTTTCATTTAACAAAGTTGTGGGTTTGCATTTCATGATAGTTTCAGATGATGGTTTTGCAGTTTTGCATTTGTCATTGGATAAAATGTTTTCAGGGAATAAGACCTGTTTCCTTTGGAACGTATTTGCAGACTTCGAATGAGTAAGATTTGAATTAGAAGATGTATTTGTTAATTTAAAATTGCCGGTTAAATCATTCTCGAAAAATATTTGATGTTTCTCTAGTTTCGGACATTTATTGTCATGTTGACTTTGGATCCGTTTGCATGGTGTGTCAAATGTTTCAGAGCATGTCTTCTCCCTAAAAGATGACAAATATTTATTAAGATACAGACAAGCGACAAGCCGAGGATAGAAATTACACTTACATTTTATTCAGAGAATTTGTATTCTCCTTGTCGAAGTTGATAGGCGAACTCGAGAAAATAGCATCGCAAAACCCATGTCTCACAGTTTTCAAAGTATTATGCGCCATAATGGTATCGCGTGTAAGAAATTTTTAAATAAAAAGCAATAAAAAGCATTTATGCGTCCAGAATTTTGTCTCCGGTAGTCTAACCTTGTCAAAGCCCGCCGTATGACAGATGCGCATAAATAAATAGTTACTATGTTTACTTCAACCAATCGCAATTTTAGCCATCGCATCGAGCAACAACTTTTTACACTGGGCCAAAATTTGTCCATATAATCAATTGCACATTACTTTTTTCAATTTGAATCGCAGCTACATATTTACGCTAACCAATATACTAATCCTAAAACCAATTGCACCAAAGTTTTAGCCTCAAATAAGTAATTGTAACGTAACGATCTCTCAAATTTCAAATTCATACTTCAAGCTGCTTCAAGCCTCAAGCTGATCAATGTCTGCGAATCAGTATTGCCAACGTTACTGTGATATTTTCCAGATATTTTCTTGTATTTTCTGGATATTTTCAAAGAAATGGACCGAACCCAACCGAATCACTAACATAACGAATGTCTTACGTGGCAGTATTTTTATCTTGTTTCCAAATACCGTAACTGCAATATTGAGACTCACAAATTCCGATATAATACATACATATTTAGTATGTACGGACGTTAACGATACCCCATCGACAGTGCGTGAATAAGTTGTATTTTCGACAGTCCGTGCGAAGTTGTAATAATGATCACGACAGACGGTAGTCAACAGAGTTATGCGAATAAATGGATATCAAAAGTTGTGTTCACGACATTTCTGTTGCTTATACTTTTAAACTTGCCGACCCTGTGTCGAGCCCACAGTCACGATGAATCACCGAGTTTTAAGTACACCAAAGAGGCTAATCAAGCGCATCTAAACAGTGAACATTCCACACATCATCATGAAGCTCAGCATCAACACAAGCACGAACATCAACAAAAGCCGATTTTGCCCGAGGATGCACAGGATTACGTATTTCTCAAAGCGATTACATCCACCTTACTTATATCGGCAGCTCCATTCTTCATTTTATTCTTTATTCCATTGGACAAAACAAAAGAACACGAGCCTTTCCTAAAGATATTATTAAGTTTTGCCTCCGGTGGATTGCTGGGAGATGCATTTCTACACTTAATACCTCACGCTTTGGTACCTCATTCGCATGAATCAGGAGAGACACACTCCCACCAACATTCTCATAGTCACGACGATGAAGAACCTCATCATGTTCACGATATGTCTGTTGGCTTATGTGTATTATTAGGTATAATCATGTTTCTAGTTGTGGAGAAAATAGTAAGACTTATAAAAACTGATCATACTCATGTACATGCACTTAGCGACACACAAAATGCGTTGAAAGAAAAGAATGATAATATCTCAAACAAAGACGAAGATAAATCTGATCCAACTTGTAAGGAATCTAAGGATGATTCTGAGAATGAAATAAAAATTAGCGGTTGTTTAAATCTGGTAGCAGACTTTTTACACAACTTTACAGACGGCCTTGCTATAGGAGCTAGCTATTTGGCTGGCACCAGTATCGGTTTCGTTACCACTTTCACAATTCTACTACATGAAATACCTCACGAAATAGGAGACTTTGCTATTTTAATACAAAGTGGTTACAGTAAAAGAAAAGTAAGATGCTATGGTGATGAATAATTAAGCAGATATTAAGTTATTATTATTATTATTACTAATGTCATTATTATTATTACAGGCTATAATGCTGCAGCTTATTACCGCAGTAGGTGCTTTGTTAGGAACTTGCGTATCATTACTGGCCGAAGGCATGGGTGAGATAGAATTCTAATATTAATAGATACGTATATGTAAATTCATTCGCAATTTTAATGAAGATATTTATTTGAACTTATAGGTGATCTTGCAACCATGTGGATTCTTCCATTCACGGCTGGTGGATTTATTTACATCGCAACAGTATCCGTAATACCAGAACTTTTAACCGATACTAAATTTGGACAGTCTGTGAAAGAAATCATTGCGCTTCTCTTAGGTGTATATATGATGGTACTTATAGCAGAATACGAATAGAAGTATATAATACGTTCCTTTATAAATATATTGTGATCATTTACTAAGATTCTGTTTTGACTGCTATAATAAGATCCTTAAACTAGAACTTGTATTTTTACAAAGCTGTACTTGTGTTCAGTGATGAGTGATATTACTAACAATTTTAATTGTATAAAATGAATTCCAGTGACAACAACGTTATTTATGTATTTACTACAAACATGAACATATAAAAATTAATGAACTAATCATGAAATCAGTAAAAATAACATTCATATTCGATATAGCATTTATATTATGAAATGATATATTTATACATTAGTTAAAAGATTTTTTACATATAGCTACTGTAAAATAAAAAAATCTATGTTTTTATAATAGATGAATACATAGTCTATTCTTTAAAAAAAGAAAAGGTACAAGTGAATAATCACAACTGTTACATTAATTAAGTTACATAATTATTATCTACTGTACAAATTTGTTTTGTTTGCTATTTTCTTTTTGTTAATATGACCTTGTATACTTCGAAACATAATATGGCTCTTTCATACTAAGACATCATCTTTTTTATCCTTTCTAGACATTTGTTGGCTACATCTATGGAATTATCATGATTTTGTTCTTTCGCTAAACGTTTTCCTTCTATACAGCTCTGCTTAGCTTCCTTGTATAATCCTTTTTCAAGGTATACATTTCCCAAATTAACATAAATAGAGCCTATATCAAACATATCAGGCAATTTTTTCCCTACAAATAGAATAAATCGCTGTTGAAATTACTCTGAGACTAACAATTGAAAGATCATCAACTGTTTCATGTATATTACCTATTTCTGTAGCTTCAGTTAAACATTTAATGGCTTGATCATACTCTTTCATCATACAATGTACAGTTCCCAAGTCGTTTAACAACACAACAATTTGTTCGTCGTCTTTATCAAGAGTTCTTACAGCTATGTCGTATGCTTCTGTGAGATACCGAAGAGCTTCGACATATTTTGATTGGTTAAAAAGAAAACTGCCATAAGATTCTAAAGCTAAACCCATTAATTGTAGAATGTCTGGATTCTCGCTGTCCTTAGCCATATGTTTATTCAAATGTTGTAAGCAAAACTGGAAACCATTTTCAGCCATTCTATGTTAACAAACAACATATTACGTTTTGTAATGTTAAATGTTACACATAATATCAAATCAGATTGCTTACTCTGTTTCTCCCATTTTACCATACATGTTAGCAATTTTAAGAGAAATATGAACGACTGCTAAATCATCTTGAGCTATTCCTTTAGACAGTAATCTTTGTAGAACCGATACAAATAGTTTCTGTGCTTTCTTATATTGGCCTGTATTCATTGCAAGATTAGCCATTACATCGTAAATGTATGTTATACCGTCATAATGCTGTAAAGTCTGTGCTTGTCGCAAAGCAATATGCAACATTTGCTCTGCCTTTTTAAATTCCCCTTTCTATAAAAGGGAAAGAACACCGATGAAACTATATTAAAACAAACAAAATTTGCCTTTAACTCAACAGTGTCTGATCACATTGCCGTCGGCTATAATGAAAGTTCAAATATATACAATATTGTCATCAGTTATACTTAACCTGAACCAGTAAAATTGATCGTTTAATTGTCATTATCAATTCTGACTCTTCATCTTTCTCTTCTTCTTCAGAGCCGAACAGAGTGAACAGAAAACTACCCGAAATTAAAATAAATTTCGATTCCGTTGATTTCCGTCGTTCATAAAATTGATGGCTACAATTTTTCTTGATTTCATAAATTTGTGGTAAACACATTATTAATGCGTTTTTACTGAAATTTAGCGGGTACATTTTTGTAACAATTACAGTAGACCTTCTGAATAATTGAGTATGTTTAAGCGCATTTGTAATTATATTCCGACAGTACATTGTCGTACTAAATTGTTGACTACACAAAAATAATAATATTCGTTACACTCCGTTATGTAATGTCCTTAGTATGCACTCGGTATCTATAACAATGTGACATGACAATTGTTATGTATATACATAGAAAAACAGGTATTTACGTATTTACGTGTATACGTATTTAGTACATATTAAATACAGCTTCTCTAAACTAACGTCTTGTAATCAAAGAGGTTAGAGCAGGTTAGAGGTAAACACAGGTAAACAGAGGTAAAGCTGGGTAAAGCCAGGTAAAGCCAGGTAAAGCGTAAGCGCGAAGCACTTTAGCTTCGTGGAGTACTATATACAGAGTGAGTCACCTAACGTTGCCACCTCAAATATCTTTGTTGTTTTCAAAGATACGTCAAATGTCTGAAGGACAAAGTTGAATGGTAAAAAAAAAATTTTTTTATGTAATTTTTTTAGAGACATGAAGGTCACCTTCATTTTTTAAAATGGAATGTCCTATTTTTATACCATAGATCGACAGAGTATCAAATTCTGAGTATACAAAAGTGATAAAAGTACGTGTTGACCTTCATATATATGTCCTAAACCTAAATATAGATATTATCCAAAGAAAAAATTTAAGAAAATTGTTTCGATAATATCTCGTTAACTACTATTTAGGACATATGAAGGTCAATATATTTTTTTACTTAGAATTTGATAGTCTATCATTGGGGTTTCCATTATAAAAATCAAGGTGACCTTGAAATCTCCTCTATGCCTCCACCCACGCAAAAAATGTTTATGTCACAATATGCCCCCCTCTATACCGTGTAAGTTTTGTATACAGGGTAGGGCAATAACTATGTCCACCTTGAATTGCTTGAATATATCCGTTATTTGTAATAATATGGAAAAATATGTTATGAACAAAATTTCCACTGTCGTACCTACAGAGTCGGTAATTCAGAACCGTAGACAGAAAAATGCGTTGTATGCAATGTCTATACTGATTTTAAGTTTGTGTCTAAAGTGTGTTGTGTAAGTTGTGTTGTTTCAACTGTGTTGTGCTTTGTGCTGTGCGTTGTGCTGTGCTCACTTCACTGCACTTCACTGTGTTCGTTCTCCTCTGGGAATTGTGTAGAACTCGTGTTTGTTAAATTGTTCCGATATTTACGTTCGTTACATCGTTCCCTTTAAAATCAGTTTACAGTTTCAAAAGATGACGACTCTTAGGCCTTTTACATGTAACGACTTGTTCAAGTTCAATACTGTGTAAGTACATAGACAACTGTCTGTAGAAATACAACAATAGCGTTTCATAACCTAGAAGTAGTTGTAATAATATAACCATACTTCGAATAATGTCTTTCTTTTTCAGGAACTTAGATCCTCTTACGGAGACTGTATCCTTTGATTAATTTTAGGCCTCTACTTGTAGGTAACTGTTTGACGTGTATCGTAAATAAAATATCACTTGGAGGTTTCCTTACATCGGTGTTATATAGTATGGACTCTCTTTTTATACACATTATTTGGCCCATTGGCCCGAGTATTTTCAAGTGGCAGAATCACCGAGTGGAGAAATTATGGGTTACAGTAAGTTCTAGTCCATTTACTCGAAAAATTCATGAATGAGCACGAGTGAAACTTAGCCGTTTGCTTTCTTTGAATACTGTCAAAGTTATGGGAAAGGCAGAGGGGTACAGGGAGGAATGGCATGGTCACATAACTGCTCTCACAGTCTCTTCTAGTTATAGAAGATTAGGTCTGGCTGCGATGCTAATTAAATCTCTGGAAGAGATTTCGGAAAAGTGAGTGAATTGCGAACACTCTATAATCTCAAGAACTTCATTATTCAACATATATACATATATATTTTATTTTAGGAAACAAGCCTATTTTGTGGATCTTTTTGTCAGAGTCAGCAACAAAGTGGCAATCAAAATGTATAAACAATTAGGATATATTGTGTATAGGACTGTTTTAGAATATTATAATGGGGATCCAGACGAGGACGCTTTCGGTATAGAATCATGTCATTGGTTATCTGCAAAATATATTTTTTACTTGTTGTTAGGAACTTAACATTTTATGTACTCCTTTCAGATATGAGAAAAGCACTTTCTAGAGATTTGAAAAAAAAATCAGTAATACCATTGACCCATCCGGTGACGCCGAAAGAAGTAGACTGATTGTATATATAAATATTTATTTGTGGGATCGACGAAAAATAAATAACGCACTTCGAAGTAACATACGAAATGATTATTGTGATGAGACTTTTACCGCCTAAAAAGTAAATAAATAATCTCTTAAAATGCAGATCCGAGCAGTTTATTTCTTGTTTCTGTGTGTGTGTGTGTACAATAGTACAATGCTTTCTGCTATACACCGCTCGTGCCCTTTATGCGTCGTTTTTTTATGCGAATAAATAATAAATAGAAATGTAAGATGTGGTAGGCTCAGTAGAATTACCGCGGACAGCTCGATTACGGTCGCAGGAAATTTCTATGACGATTGTTTGAATTTTTTAATCGGCTGCCCGATTCCTTTCTCTCTTCTCTCGTTCTACTATACTTAAGATACTTAAGCCTAACGTGATATTTACAGAATCAGTGACTTTACTGCATCATAATACAACGGCGCTACGCGCCTGAATAGTAGCATTATTATTTTTTTTTCTTTCATATAATCGCGTATTATAAAAATTAAAGACAAAATGTCGTTCTTGCATATCTTTGTACTGCTCCCAGTAATCTGAGGTTCGATCGTTTCATTTCTCGTTAACTCTTCTTCTTCATCATCATCATCAACATCTTCATTTTTATATAAATTCTTCAATGCGCTAAACGAAGCCGTGCATAAAATTTACTTTGTCTATTCTGCTCAGAGAGGCACAATCATACTCAGCCTATCCCAGGAATTACAAAAATTATATAGAAGTCTTGTACCATATTGCACGAAAGCCCTACATTCAACTTTGCTTTATTTTATTTCTGGTTACTAAAGAGAAGGAAGACATTTGCTAGTTACGTAGGACACGTCAAGCGCGTACAAAACTTCTATAGTATCGACGGGATCACACCGTGTTCGATTAGTACAAAATTGTTGTTGTTGTTGGTTGTTGTTGCACATACAATTACGCAGGAACGATATACTAATCGTCAAAGAAAAAATCGCGTTCCCATTTTTTACATCTATTTGGTCGTGTCCTTATATAAAACGAACTTATTCGCTTAGACGTTAAATAAATAGAAAATATGAGACTAGTTGTTATCAAAATAACATGACAATTAAAATGTAACTTCTGTTCGTTCGTTCGTTCGTTCGTCGTTATTCCATATAGAAACTGTTCCACCCATACACGATTGAGCTCTAAACGAGATTTACCGGTTTCAATACTGTTTGTACTTACTGTCCGAAATACCGGTCGTTCAAACGATTCAGATTACAAAATACTCAAAAACGCGTAAAAAGTTAAGGGATCTACCAAACGAACGAAACAACTATATCGCGTATCATACAATTCATAATCGAAACGTAGAATCTTACATCGACAGTAGGTACAGTTGTTGCTGCGTCTAAAAAATGTCTTGCGTTCGAAAGAAACGAAAAGAAAAGAATAAAACAGAAACGTTGCACACTCATTTACCCAGTTGACAATGATCGCGTGCGTTCTTGTTTGTGTTGCAGTCGATTTGGCAAGAATCAGGAAACCTCCTTTCGATGTGTTCTTGCGTAGAAAAAACAAAAGAAAGGTACGTCGCTGCATCACTCGCTAGACTTCTAAACATCCAGTTAACTCCGATTAATTATATACATAGTACACGATACACCGCTTTTTTTAATTTTTTGTTGTTACGTAGGTTTATCTAACGCTAAACACGTTCCTCGAATTTGGTATATAAATACGGTAGCAAAAAGTCTCAGCGCGACGCCTCCAGCTCTTCCCTCGAAACGAAACTATTTCGATGTAACTTTAGACATACTAACGTTACTTTTTAGGCAGTGTTTGCGAATCGTTTTTCAATTGATTTTTCAGTCACCCACATTGACGATAATGTGGACCACAATGTCTCCGTGTCTCGTGTCTTGTCCTCTGTATGACTGTGTATTTGTGTGCACGTGTATCTGTGTCTGTCCTCGCATGGTGTCGGATATTTACAAGTATGTACGTCGTTCGTAAGCTTTTTTTTCTTCTAATTTACACAAAAAACGCAAACTAAAATTAACTACAGCGCACGCTGTCGCGCATCGTTCGATTTCTTTTACTCGCAGCGTTCCTTTCGCGAGGATTCTTCTTATGATACAGAACGTAGTACCCTTCGAGTGTAAAGTTAGTGCCTTGGCAGGATCAGACTTTCACGAACCGACTGCCTGTTCCCTTCTGCTTCTTTTACCGAATCGGATAAACCAGTCTTATTAAGGTCTTTGGTGATCTGGCGTTGACTTTAATATATCCGGTTGCGTTGGAAGACAGCTCGAACCTGATTCAAGTATTACTTCATTAACAAATAGAAATAATTGTAAGGAGGTCGGTGTAGGTGTATTTTTACAAACCAGTGGTAGGTCTGAGAGTGGACTTGATCGATCTGTGAGACCCGTTGCGGGTCAACGTGTTCATTTGCGGCGTTCCGGGCAAAGCATGTCCCAAAGCGTTCATGTAGTCGGCAATCAACAACGTTATTTCCAAAATCTGTAGAAATATAAAAAGGTATTAGCAGATTTTTATAGTGCAAGGGTTTAATATTCGAAAAGGGAACAGAGATTAATGTACCTTAGGCTTTGAAAGGGCGAATAACAGCTTCTGTTCAGCAGCCCCTTCGTCGGGGCAGGCAACAAGCATGAAGTCATCTAAACACCCACCGAACGTAACTATATTAGCGTAATTGTAACGGCACATGACCGCCATCGTTTGCAATTCTAGCAACGTTACACTGTCCTCGGAAACAGCTATCCACACGGTCATCGGTTCGGCTTGCTTCAACTGCGGAAACAAATCAATTTATTCGACATCAGATTTTAGAATTTCTAAAAACCTTTGGAAAATTCAGTCTCTCTTTTTCGCTCACCTTTGCTTGATAAAGTGTAGCTCCAAAGAAAGGCCACTTTCTGGTGCAAGTCAAATATATACGAACACAGTCTAATACGCTACGACCTTTCAAGCCGACCCACTTTTCTTGCAGTCTTTCTTGCAGTTCCCTGTACAATAAAATCAGTCCCCATAGAAAGATACACATAGCAACATCCTTCTCTTGATTATATGTATACTTGCCTCAACTGATCGGCAGTGATGTTTGTTCGGTATCGAACCGGGTAGAATTTGTCCAGAGCCTGGAGAACCAGATGATGAGGATTGCTTCCGGGACCACTCCCTCGAGCCTTGTCGTTGTTATACTCGCCAAAATCGATCTGGAAAATTTTGTAGATGATATTGTCTCGTTTCAACGATCTCGAACCTGTTTTAGATGCGATGAAAAAATACCTGAGCCATTAGAGAAGCTAGTTCGAAAGCGAGCTCCCGGTTCACCGGAAACTTGCCCTGCACCACCTGCTGGTTCACCTGGTAGCACAGAAGAAGCCTCTCCCTGTCGGTCTCCATCTTAGCCGCCTGACGCCAGTAACACCTTGATTTGTATGTTAATTGCACTAGCCTGGTGTTCTCGAATTTCCCTGAACCCTTCTCCCTTAAAGCAGTCTCCCATTTCGAGATTATATCGCAGAGCTGCAACACAGACAATCAACAAATTAATGTCTAACATCATTAGATTCGATTTTTCCTATAGATCTTTGTCTTAAATGAATAAATCCGCAGTCTAGTTACGAATCTTTCATCGAATACCTTCGCCTGGAGATCGATAAAATGCTCCAAGTCCTTCTCGATCGGGTCGTCGCTGAACAACGTGAAACCAGACTGGTGAACGTCTCGACAGCCGATCTCCTGGTTCAAGGTGTTCAGGAACTCTTCTATCGTGGTGCTGCCGTCGAAGCCGACGACCTGGTAGGTTCCGTTTAAAAAATGAACGGGTATCGAGTGCGGCAGGGAGTGATGGTAAGGGTTCTTCATCAGGATCGACAGGACCTCCATCCTGGAGGGTTTCACCTCCCTGCCACCGTTCTGCAGAGTCCTTTCCAGCGCTCTTTCGCAGTACGCTGCGTACTTGCCACATTCCGTCCTACATAATCAACAAAAAAGAGAAACAGTTCAAGAGAAGTCCCATTAATCTGCTTCTGAAAAAAGCCGAGAATCATTCGTTTAGTAACTTTATACAGAGTGGAGCATTTAGAACAATTGTGGGTAATAACGACGGGAAGAAAACATGAAAGTCGTTCGAGATCATTCAAGAATGTGTATTAAATGCTCCACGCTGTGGAGGTTCTTAGCTGCGAGAAATGTATTCTTGTTAATTGCTGGCGGAGTGAAGGGGTTGACGAGGGTGAAGCGATACTCACTTGGTGTCGGCGTTCCTCTGCAGGTGTAGTTTCAGGTACCAGAGTAGTCGATTGTTCCTTGGTAGGAATAGCGAAACGGCGAGGGCTAGCAGCTGCCACCCCTGGATAAGAACGTACTGGGCGGGGTTAGTTTTGCAGTCCAGAATCGTAGACGTAGAATGGCCCTGCGTGAGCGGAGGACTGTGAGAAGTGGAGGCCGTCGATTGCGCGTCCGCATTTTCACCGCTGCCATTTGCCGCGGGACTTTGCGTATCGCAGGTGAACAGCGATTGCGTGGCGCAGAGGAGGAGCTGCTGCAATGGTATGCTGGCATACTACTACGTTCCCTGGATCGAACCAGACCTAATCTACTACGTTCTTTTTCTCAATTGACCACCGCGACGACTGTCCTCGTATATATATATATTATATGTATATGTATAATTGTTTATATATATATATATACAAATATATCTCGTATCTTTCTCTCTTTCTCTCTCTCTCTCTTTCGTATCTTCGTTAAAAATCGTCACACACCTCTCTCACCAGAGGTCTTCGCGGAATTCGGAATCAATGTAATTCAGAATTAATCATCCTCTCTCGTTCATTCAACAAAGGGAGGGAATCAAATATACTTTTCTTTTTCCTCGACTATTGAGACACTCGTGAACGTCATACACGTCTGTTAGTAATGTAAAGCAATCGAAATCGGACCGTTAAACGCATCAACTCTCCATGTTGTGTTAATCACAGAAAAAAAAACTGAAAACGCATGGACCGTCAATAATTCGAATGAATTAAGAACAATGTGGATGAGAGAAGCGTTGTTTGATTTCTCGGCTCTTCGTCTTCGTGCGAGATCTAGCTCGATGGCTGTTTCCCGAAAGCGTTTCGTTCGATGATCGTGCATTTGGTGAAAAACGATCCCCAGCGAACGAAACGCGTTCTTTGCTTTTGATTGAGCTTTTCTCAGATCGTTGTCCCGAATGCTCCATACATATCGTTCAAAGATAATGCGGCTCCGCATTATCGGAGACGGTTCGTGGAGACTCGTACACGATTATGATTTGTTTTGTGTTCACGACGGACGTGTTCGAATCGGCAAGGATTCTAGAGGTTCCGTAGTTTCCTTAATTAGACCGTCTTATGAGACCGGCATGATCAAAACGACTAAGTTCTCTAAGCAGCATTCAAAACAGATAATATCGTAATCAGCTATTTAGCAAAAAAACGTTACGGAAACAGAAAGAAAAAATCAATCTATAAAAAGATGTTTATCTGTGTGTGGTTTTTTTATGTACACCAACATACCATTCTGCAAGTGTGTGTGCCGCAGAACGTATTTTGACAAAGGCAACCGGGATATAAATATACATGTACAGTGCATACTAGTCGAATTATCTGTTCGTACCGGATCGCAAAAAACCGGGCGAGTGACCGCGTGATCGATGCATCGATGAGTGATCGATGAATGGATGCTTTGCAGAGCGATTTTGTTAATTGGTTTACTCGATATCGTAAGAGGAAATGAATTGTCGAAATATGTTCGGCTCACATGATAGGGTGGTCATCAGGGTATAGGTGATCGGGTATTCATGTATAAATATTAAAACGTACGCAATTAAATCGAAAATCAACGAAAAAAAGAAGTAGAAAAAATAAAAGATTAAAGAAAGTAAAAGAAACAGAAGAGAACGTTGTAAGAAAACTGAAACGTAAAAATATAGAGAAAGAAGAAAACTGAACGTTCGACGTTCCGCCTATATGAACAGAACCAACGAAGAATTGGAAGAAACGGCATGCGATTTGTCAAGAGTAGCCTAGGAAGAGCACACGTAAAGCAGCAAATGAAAATGAAATGTGAATGAATGTTAAAACTAAAAAATTCTTTCTCATTTGTTAAAAGGACTTCGTCAAGTATTATGGTTTTCGTACGGACCAACGGACGAACGACAAGTGGTTGTATTAATTAGTTAGTCTCCTCGAGAATACAGACAAAACAACAGAGAAAAATAGACGAAACCAAACAGTTCACCGTTCTACGTCAATAAGATTATCCGCGTATAATACTTGACTAAGCGTACACCCGATGTACCATTTCTTCGACACAGAATCAACGAACGCGATCATTCGACTTCAATGTCATTGCAATAGTGTTCCAAATACACGAAATCTCGAAACGGTGTACCCTTGCAACAGTGTTCGCCAAAGTGACCCCTATTTATATTTAATGTTTGATGAACAGTTGAAATTAACAGCGGGCCAATTCGGCGCAACAATCAGATCAAGAATGATAAAAATAAGTAGTTAATATCATTTGAAACTATATATACCCCCTTCTTTAGCCAGCTAGGGTGAACGAGTTTGATAAACACTGACAGGCTACACGGGCTCGAGGTAATGTTTTCTGTTTCTCGATAATGCGCATCGACCGTTGGTTGCGAAAATGGTACAGGGTTCAGAGTGTTTGTTAAACAATAAGCAGGACTTACAACGCGCGCAGTACCCAGCGACACAAGTCTGGCGGCCTTTTTTACCTGTACGCCCAAACGGTGTTGCGTGTGACGACTTGTCTGCTTTACCAATGCACAGATGAATTCAGATTGTAGCTCAGGCTGGTCTAAGCATTGCTGCAACGCATTTTGCGCTAGTACCACATGGTAGTCTATGCCCGCTTGCTCCACGGCCACCGACATGAACAATTGACATGCCTGCGAAAATAATAACCCATCAATCACTTGCAAACAAACATAAACACTAGCCCTTGGATGACATTGAGAACATTTCGAAACAATAAAAAGTAGTAACCAAGTTACTAGTGTTGATTTAACCAGGATATTATCTACGTACACAATGTGTACAGTCTTCCAAGAGTTAAATAGTACAAGGACACATAATAACCTTGAACAGCTTGATAGCCTCGGATTGCAAGGCCTCGGACGTCAAGCTGGTCAGTGGGCTAGTGATGTTTTCTTTGGTGTGGAGCAGCAACGGGTGTCTCCAAAGAACGCAACTAGGATCTCCGTCGGTTTCCATCAGTCTTTGCACCAGTTGCTCGTACTGAGTCCCGGCGCTGGGCCCGCCTCCGGAGACCACCGTCAAGTGGTACAACCAATTATCTTTGTCTTGTTTATGTGGCATCAGCAAGTAGGTTGGGCCTTGGTGGGTGGGGAAGATGCCGATCGTTCTCTCGTGAGGACACTCGGCGTCCCTTTCCTCGCTATCGCTGTCGGACACATGCTCGACCTCCTCCACCCTCGCGTCCCTCATGTTTATTTGTCCAATAGGATTCTAATAAAAAAAAAGAAAACATAAAACTAAACAAAGTGGGCAATTTAACAGCGTGAAGGTTCTAAAGAGTAGAACACTTACCGTATCGTTAGGGCACTTAAAGTAAAGGAACATTTTTCCAATGAGGACGCACCAGCACTTCTTCGCGTGCCCGTTCTTCACCTTGGTCAGCCAGCCCTGTATCGTCGGCTTGTTGTCCTCTTTGCTGAGCAGGAGTTTCGTCGCGTTCCGCCTCTGTACATTCTGCAGAACCCTGATCCAGTCTTCCATCGTCGCTATGCAATCCGCAGTTAGGTAGTAGGTCTTCTTTCCCGTGGCTATCTCAAACGTTGCGGCGCCTTCTGCCCTGTTTATCCTATTGAGGAAACCAGAATACATTGTAAATTCGCTCGTCAAAGTGATAGAAAATGCTAGACGATTGATCGGAGATTACCTGCACACTTCGTCCAGCACGATCTGGCCCTGAGGTTTCCTGTTCACGTCGTTCTGACTCTTCCAATAAGTTAGCACCCCGTTCTTCAAGACGAACCACCTCTTCCGCCACGTTTTCAGCTTTCCACCGAGCTTCGCCAGGTGGCCGGTCTTCTCCAACGATTCTTGCCTTTTCGGGCTCTCACCGGAAACGCGCATTAGGAGACTGGGCATGCTGGACTCCAGAGAAGTTGAGCTCAAAGCGTCCGGGGGTATCGCGTAGTCCTCGGATAAACCAGATTCCAGAGAAGTGTCTGCAAATATTATTATGAATGTGAGACAGTGCAATTCAAACTTTCACAGTCTAGGCAGAACAAGTTTCTAATGTTGCGACTTTGCCTATTTGTGCGACATTAAATTTCTCAGGGTGATTCTATTGAAATTTGTCGAACAACAGAAATTAATGAATAGGCTCTTTTTCGAAGACTCACCACGCTTCACGCTTTTGCTAGGCGACCCACTAGAGCTCCTCTTGGCAGGACTCAGACTGCTAGTCGTCTTAACGCTCTTCGATGGACTGCTACCACTGCCAAGTGACGAGTCCGTGTTATCCGAGGAACTGTTGGTAATTCTGGTGTTGGTCTCGGTCTGGTTCGGATGGTCCTCACCATCCGAACTGTCATCGGAACTATCGCCAAAGGGCATCGACCTGATCTGACTGGCTCGTCCTACAATACACAAATATATCATTAGTACTCTGTGAAAGAGATCGATTTCGAAGAAGAGGAACCTACCCTTGACCGTCGCGTAGACTGGAACCGAAATATCGCAGTAGCCTTGGGAATTGTGCGCAGTCAAGTTGTGTCCTGTTGCCTGGGAATGTTTCGACGAGCTGGTCGTGTTGGTCATCGTGGAAGGCGCGGATTCCTCGTTGGTCGGTGGACCGATGCCAAGCCCGCCATCGGCTACCTACGGAATCAGCGAGCGCCCGGTTTCTTTCGTTACAAATTGCAACAACTTGGCCCGCGCGCTTAGACGCGTCCCTCTTTCGCTTTGGAATCCGCGGCTAATCTATTCCTTCCTTCGGGAACGCGACAACAGGTGTGACTCAACGTCCCGTAGGCTAAATTCTCCAAGAGATCGCTGCTAGTTTCTCTGCGGTATTTGCTACTCAACGGGACCAGTCGCGAGGATATACAGGTTTTTCACTCCAAATTCACTCTTTTGCAAATCAATTTCACCCTTTTGCAAATCAATTTCACTCTTTTCCAAATCAATTTCAATCTTTTGTCGATAACCTATAATACAGTCATGCTTCGATAGTTGTCGCGTTCTGTTCCCATTATTTTTTCATCTTTTTCTTATTTTTTCACTATCTCGTGATCCAATACTGATTTCTCAACACGGTTTTATATTTTGTTCTCGGAGCTCTCAGACTTTCTACCGTCAAACGAGTGAATCTATACCCGCACGGAGTTCTGTGAGAATGTTTCTACTAATTTTTACCTGGTAGATCTTCGCCTCCCAGCTTGGAAACCGGTGCAACGGCGGCGTAGGTGGTCGAGGTCCCTGCGCGCTTTGCGTCCAGTTCATGCCCTCCCTGCTCGGCGTATAGATCTCGGCATAATCGTGAACAGCCTCGGAACTGCCGCTGTCTCTGCTGGTCTCCGAGACTCCAGGGATATTCGGGAGCATCACCAAATTTTCGACAGCCGCGGCGAGCTCCTCGGACAGGAGGCTGTGGCGGAGAACGAACGGCAAGCATAAAGCACAGGACTAATTGCAATCAGCGGTGTTGCGATTTTTGCGCATGGATCGAAATGAACAAGCACCTTTCCTTTTTACAAAGAAACATTCTTATTATTATCAAGTCTCTATAATGGAATTATAGAGGCTTATAATCATGTGTAATCATTAGACTGCGGATCTTTATACAAAATAGAAATTCTCTGCACCGTTTACAAGAAACAAGAGCTTTCTTCGTTCATTAAAAAGCTATTGATATTCTTCAATTTATTCGATATGTATACTGTTTGAAATTGTTACCGTCTCATTCTTCTGATAAATCCATAAAATCCGCCGTCTAGTGATTATACTGACACACATATGTATAGAGTGAGAGTACGAAACTGCCTGAGAACGTGCAATCGATTTCGATCCGCAGTCGCAACGACATCGTCGACGATTGAGAGACAATGGAGAGGTGTGTACCCGGGTTGACAGATCCCCGCAGGAAGTCTCAGGACGTTACAGGGTACCACAGTTTCGAGAGTCGGGCGCCGCTATCACGTCGTGAGACCTCCCAAGGAGAATCGAAATACATTTTACGAGAGGGTTTTACGCTGTCGAGGCAGCTGAAGCGATCGCCAAAGAGCAAGAAAAGAAACGTGCCGCAAGGATTCTACCTGGAGTCCATGTTGGTCGCTGGAATCCCGCGTTGAATGGTCCCGCAAGCGGACAGGTGTCTTCTGTGCTTGGTGCCGGCTTGGGGTTCGGCTACCGCGGTCTGGACGCTTTCTGGGACTGCTTGAGGAGTTCCTTCGAGGCTCTCCGATCGTCTGCGCAACGTGGGATCAACCTCCAAAGACAGCGATGCTCTCGTCGGTGCCTGCAAGTCAGTAATCATCGTCTGAATTTTTTAAGTTGAAAGACATTGGGTTACATATGGCTTGCATGAACTTAGAGTGCCGCGTCTTCCACAAATGGTAGACGTCTTAATATTTATTAAATGAGTTGGCGAGGAGATTTAAAGTGTTGGAAGGTATTAGATAATTGCAAATGTTAACCACCAAACAAACAGAAATAAAAAATATTCTGCGTAGCCCAGGTTTTATTTAAAAATTGATTGTTTTGATTCGAGCAAGTGGCTGTAACATGGTCTGTAATATGGTCACTCAGAGTACCAATTTGTCACTTTGAATTGACACTAGATCGTGATTTAAACACACACTCTGAAGTCTCCGTATCGACTACTAAACACTGCAGTGTTCTAGTAAACGCGAAGGGCAATCATTCCTCTGTATACACTATACACTTACTTCAGCACATAGGAGCAAATAGAACGAATAATCTAGCGCAGAGTGTTTTTCAGCAACGCAACGAACTCGACAGCAGTTCTTCGTAAATCTAAAATTTTTGAGCGACGCTCTGGTAACGCGTTTCTTTGTCCGGTCCCTATGAAAGTGAATTTTTGTTTGGGAAAAGATGCGAAACGGTCAGAATCGTCACGCGATAGTGGACACCGGTCTGTTGAAGGTTGCTCTAACGAGGGCCTTGCACGCACCGCGGCGGGACACGGTAGTACACACGGTGTGCGTCAGCTGTCGGGAATACCCGTATGGGAACACTCACAGGTGGTTTCAGGCCGATGTTCGTTATGTGGTTCCTCAGGAGTTCCAACTGCTGGTTACACTTGTTGTTCTGTTCCCGCAGATGCTGGTTCTGCTGCTCCAACTCCCGCAGCTTATTGGTCACCCATTCCTTGATCCTGGCGGCTTTCGCCTCGACCTGCCTCGCGTCTTGGAGTCGCAGCTGCCTCTGCGAGCAATTACCTATCAGTCTTGCTGCGTACCTTATCTCTATGATACACTAACTCCGATAACACGTAGTCTACTCGCGGATTCCGTGGATCTCGTGAAATCAACGCGAAAGTAAACGGCGAGGAGACTCAAGTGACTGTCTGGTTTATACGGTGACTCATGTAACTGATCGTGTACTCTTACAACTGACAATAACAGTTCAAATTCGACCAGATTTGATCGAAGAGCTATATTAATGCCGGAAATAAGAGACGGAATTATTTATCTAGATTTACAAATGTGAATTTTATGCATTTATTACGACCATTTGGAAGAATTTAACACGTATACGAATATTTTTCATTCAGGATTATTGAAATTGTAGAGATGCATCCATGAGGGATTATTCAGATTTCTTTCTTTGGGTATATATTTTAAGAGCGGCTAAAAAATGTGAAGAATATTGTCAATCTAGTTTAGTCTCGTTGAAACGACTGAAAGACAAAATTCATTTTTATGCAACTTCTCGGAATCGACACGGACAATTTTGATTTTGCATGAAAATCCGCAGTCTATAAATGAGTTTTTGCGTTAATATTAATATTAACATTTCAATTTCGATTCCATCAATTCACATTGATCGTGTTCATGGGGCTACTAGCTTCATCACTGAAACGTGATTCTTGCAAAATGATTCCACAAGGACACGACCTACACCCGGCAGCCTCAACTAGAACTAGAACTGTCTGCAGTACTTAGCGTTTAGGTTGACAAGCATGCGTCTCACCTGTTCCTCGACCTGTGTCTCTAGCTTCGATATGCAGGCGCAGTGGACGTCCTCGATCTTGTCATTCTGCGTACCGGAAGTTGACGGTAGCGAATGCGGTGGAGAACCAACTCCGGATGTGCTCAAGCAGTATTCACCCTTCACTAGCCGCTCCTCCATCATCCGTACCTGCAGCAAAAACAAACATCATCATCTCAGTGCAATCTACCAGACCTCTCTAACATTATCAACATAACCCATTGGAGTCGGACACATATTTCAAAGCGGCAACACTCTGGTACCAAGTGCTAAACAAGATAGGCACCTCGTGGCAGTCAACGTGTTAATAAAAACCAGAGAACAGCAACATACATACTGATCGGATCGAGTAACCTCTTTTCGGTTGAATGAAACATGTCGACGCCAATGCGTTAACACACCGCTCGAGTACCACAGGTCCTTGCAGATTTCAGTGAAAAATTGCGAGGTTCATTTTTCGTTTCTAACGAAGGATCTGCATACACTATCGAAGCTGTCGAACAGGAATAAGACACGACAGAAGATCGAAAGATAAATTTCGCTTTTGGACTGGCACTTTTCGGTCACTGAAGAACAGGATGGATCTCGTGGCACTCGAATGGGTTTAGGATTCTCTTAGCTGGGCTACCGTGAGACGATTTTGCGCGAGTCCCAGAGGCTTTCTAGGCTTCGCTGACGACTCGGTCATCGGATTTCCATGGCGCGGATCGCGAGAACCCGCTCTTTCTCTCGTTTTCTCAGGTAGCGGGTGAAAGACGCGTCATCGCGTTCCGGTTGGCGTCGAGACAGCGGATAAACACACGGCGGCTCGTTGCCCGTCGAAAAATACGCGAAAGCGTGCAGAGAGAGAGAGAGGAGAGGAGAGCGTGGCCTCGGCCACGGGGCACACGGTAACCCTCGTGTTGCAACCCCTTTTTCTCTCTCTCGCGACGCGAACACACACGGGAGAGACGCTCGTGCTCGGGTGGCGGTGGTGCTCGTCTCTCGCAGCAGCTGTCGAAAAATCGATATCGTGTTTCACCGACGCAACACAGAAACGAGGCAGACACGGTGTTGTAATACACGTATAACCAACGAGCGTACGTAAGCGACGTGCACGCTGCCACAGCCACGTCCACTACCAAAAGGGGAGAGAGCGGTATCGAGAAAATCAATACGCGCACAGGGAAATCCTATGGCCGAGTGTTTTCCTCCCGACCCCTGGCCTGCATGTGCTCTCTCGCCGCGAGTTATATCGATCACCCGCTCTCGCGTACCAGCTCGTTTTCACGTTCATTGCCGTTCTTTCCCACGGGCTCTCTCGCAATAACCCCTCTTCTTCGTCGCGACGCGACGCGATGCTATCCTCTCTCTTTCTCTCTCTCTCTCTCTCTCTCTCTCTCTCTCTCTCTCTCTCTCTCTCTCTCTCTCTCCTCTCTCTCTATATTTGCTCGCTCACTGTTTCATTGGGTTTCCGGGTATTTAAAGGAGAGACCGTCGTTGGGAAGGGTTAGAGCTCGGGGGTTCAGGATGACGCTTGTGTTGGCTTCGGTGCTCTAACTTTGAAGCTGCTAGAGGCTTTGTGGACCAATGCCTCGGTTCTAGCTGTAGAAAGTGTGTATCCCCCCCCCCCATAACGCGGAGCAAAAATTGCGATTCGTATAAAAATGAATTGGAGGGTTGACTGTGTATTCGAGAGGAAAGAAGTTTGACGTGTTGAAGGTAGTGAGCGGTAGCTTTGGCGGTAGCTTTGATGGAAGGTTGTGATCATGGTTCTAAAGAGGCGCTTGATTGTCTTCTTTCTTGTCTGTTATTAGAGGGAGGAATGAAGAGATTATAGTTCCAAAGAGACACTCAATCGTCCTTTTTCAGCATTAAGAACGATAGAGCATGTGGGACGATTGTCTGTCGGTGAAGAAAATGTAGTAAGCTAGTTTCATCAAGGGTAGAGCATTGTAATTATTGTTCCAAGAAGAATCAGGCTTATCCTCTTTCAGAATAGAGTATCTGGAACGATTGTCTGTTGCCAAAGAAAATGTCCTAGCTAGATGGTAAACTTCGTAGCTGGGTTCATCGAGGGTGGAACAATGTGGCTATTGTTCCAAGAACAAACAGGCTTATCCTCTTTCAGAATAGAGAACGTGGAACGATTGCCTGTTGTCGAAGGTAGCGGCGGAGAGCTTTACCACTAGTTTCATCGAGGAACGATACGATTATGGTTCGAAGAAGAAACTTGCTTGATCTCCTTCAGGATAAAAACGACCGACATGGAACGAATAGGAACGACGTGGAACGATAAGGAACGATTGTTTACGATTCGAGCAAACATCTTCATGGAACATGAAACAATTGGAAACAGCTGCACAACAGTCGACAAAATATTTCCTTTTGCTGATACGATTATGATCATCATTCAAAAGTGAAAACGTGCACGATCGACTTTGGTGTTTCTAGCCATCGGAAAAACTGCTTGACCGTACAACATCGCTGCTCAGATTGGAACCATACGCTAACGTTGCTAATTGTAAGCCACCAAAATAGATTTCCCAAAAGCAACTGTGATTCACAAGTGAGAGTCCCGTGAACGTCAGCCTTGGGAGTCTCGGCCCACTACTCAGGCTTCGTTAATTAACGAACTAGTCAGCACGTCCCCCACTCGAAGACGAGGCTCGTCGATCGGACACTAACTCCATGTTCCTAAATTTGCTGAACATTTTCCGAAGATTTCCAAAGTTCGACGAGTCCGAGTCTTGGAAGAGGGAAGAAGGGATAAAAATCACAGCTCTCGCCACGTGCAGCGTCTTCTCGCGGCCATGATCGCCACCCCTTCGTAGGGTGCGTCGATCGCGCACGAGGCTCGCATGATCGAATAGTCGCATGGTCGCGTTTTTGAACCGCGTGCACACGGATTCATCCAGGTTGATCCAGTTTTCCCCCCGGGTACGATAGGTGGGCAACGTCAAGGCTTACCGAGGCTACGAGTGGCCATGATAGCCGATCCGTGGCTTCCGAGTGCCGGAGGATCCCTTTAAGCCCTTGGCCGCGTGGCTTCTCTCCCTCGAGGACACTCTGGCGAGCCTCGAGGACACTCCCAGCAGCCTGTCGAGGTCGCGGAGCCTCGTTTTCTCCCTTGTTTTCTCGACGATAACGAACGAGAAGCGTTCAAGATACGCGCGAAGCCGTAGATCGAACAGAACTGAACTGAACGAAACACGGGAACCCGATGCACACGTTAAACTCCCTCTCTCTCTCTCTCTGTTCGTTTCCCAGAGGCGATGAGTCACGTTGGTTGGGCTCGCGGCCAATGGCAGAATTCGTAGAGGTCCTGCGGACTCCTGCGTGTACGCGCCACCCCAAAGCCAGCCGACCGGCCTGACAGCCGGCACACGGACTGCGAAACTGTCGCCTGCTACCCCCGAACACCCTCTCCCAGTTAGCCAAGAGAGGATCCTGTGGGGAGAGCCAGGACCAGAGCAAGATCGCTGTTCAGAGAGGAGTCATCGATCTCTCCAGACCTGCGCCCCGTCCTCCTTCTTATCCTAGCTTTCCTCAGGAGAGGACTTCGAATAGGAGTTTCCTTTCTCGAAAGAAAATACTCTCAGGACTCGAAGAGGTCCCGAAAGTAATCGCCAACGTTTCGCGGACCAGCATCTTGATCAGTAGACTGCGGATTTGATGTATTCGTAACGAAATTGAGTAGGTGAATTCGGCACTCTTAAGAATCCAAGGAATTTATAAACATTACACTATTTTCGTAAAAAAGAATTGATTTTATGTAAAATTCTAGAATTCCATTTTTTAAAGTTCAGAACCGAAAGATCGCTGTGGTGATCGAAGGTATTTTGGCTGCGTGGAACAGTTTTCGAGTAGTTTCAAGGACCAAAATCGATATTGTAAGACCGTTTCCAAGCATCGGCTGCCCCGTTCTCTGGCAGCGAGGACGACGACCCACGGTTCAAGCGCGGCGTCGAACGTGACCGGCGATTTTTGAACCGCGTCTTGAGATTTATCGATTCGACGAACGTCTCCCGGAGCGCAGGCTTGAAAGCAAAGCGATGCGAAACCAGAAATAGCTCCGTCACGGGATAATTGAATTCCCTCGAGCTGCACGTCGGATTCCACGTTCCTGGTTTATCTAGCTCCCACAGCTCTTCGGGTTTATCATCGCGGGTTCGGGGGATAATCGCCGATTATCAGGTGCGAGGAAGATTGAGCGATCTGGCCGAGAAACTGCCACCCAAAATCCTTCTTGGGGACAGAATGCAAAACTGGAGAAAAATCTTCGTTCCTCAAGCACGCGAACATTCCGATTAAGTTTCTTTTAACTCGAAATTAAATAGTATCCATCTCTTATCAATATTTAACCATTAGAGAAAGTATACAGAGAAGGAGAAGCATACAATAAATATAAATATTCTATTCACAATAAAAAATGAAGGACGAGGGAGCTCTAATCACTTCAGCTGTAAAATAAATGATAAGCCCACGTGGTGGAGTCGTATATAGTTACCGCGGTGTTGATTGCAGTAATTGAAGGTCGCCCCAACGAGTAACAAATGAACATTGATCCCGAAGCCGACAACGCGATGCAGCAGCTTCGAATCGACAACGATTTAATCGTATCGCGACATTCAATCGGGACAGAAGGGTGAGGGAGCCTCTCAGTTCGGTCTTTGCAGAAGGCGGTTTCAGTCGTCGCGTCGGTGGAAGGATGGAACGGGTCGATTGCTATGGGAGCCGGAGACAGACCGGTCGCTTTATCTTTTTAGGCTGGACCGTAGCGGCGGCGCACGTGCGGCTGCACGCGACAAAGACCGGTCTTCGGCGTCGAATCGTGTGCTGGCTTCCCGCCAAAACGGGTCCGTTCACGTGCACGTACACGCAGATACAGTCATTCAACCGGCCCGAATCTTTCGGGGGGATGGGCTGGGGGCAGCCGCAGAGAAAAAGAGAAAGCATGAAAAGAAGAGAGACATCTGACGACCACGCGGCGGCTGCTGCTGCGGCGGCGGCGGCGGAGGCAGCTAAATGGATCAACGACCGGCGCGGCGGACGCGTGAGAAGCGGATCAACAAAAGTGCGCTGGATTCTGCGCGACGTTTACGATCGAGACGCGTTGCGACGGGTCCTCCTTTTTTTAGACAATTCTTTTGCTCGAGTCTTCGGGGAGATTAGAACGAGATCCAAAGCGAGACTTCGTGATTATTAATTAGAACAAGATTTTTGTGACAATTCAATTTTTTGTGGCAGATTACGGTTTTTATTCCGACTAGGACACAATCTTTATTCTACATAATTAGAACACGATTTTTGTGACAATTCAATTTTTTTGTGGCAGATTACCGTTTTTATTCCTACTAGGACACAATCTTTATTCTAATTAGAAAACGATTTTTGCGACAAAAAGAATACGATTAGAACATGATCTTTGCAACACGATTCTTGTTCCGCGATTATAACATAATCTTTATTCTATAATAATTGGAATACTATTAGAAGATGGTCTTCAGAACACGATTTTACCCTGATTAACGCACGACCGAAAGAACAAAACGTACACATTTGCGGTCTGCAATTTTTCACGTACCCCGTCAGCGTCGCAGCGCAGTCGACTAGAATGTGTGCATTTTTAAATGATTTAATTGGGGAGAGTGGTAAGGGGGCTCGATAAAAAGCTTGCGGCGTGCGGATCGATTTCTAAAAGAGGGTTCCCTTCAGGGTCGCGAAGGGCGACGCGAAAGAGCAACATCGGAGCGTTTGGTCGGCGGCTTTGAAATATTTACAGGAGTCGCGGGGAGAGTGTGGAAGGATCGTCTGCGCTGCGCCTTTATTTTGTTTGTTGTGCGGGTGCTCACGGGAAACGCGGATTACTCATGAATTGGCCCGCGGCCAATTCTATACGCGACACGTCCCGTCAAAGCGGGTCGTTAAATCCGTTTTGCCCTTTCGTCGAGCTGCGACGACCGGGGTCCTCGATCGTTTCACGAGATCGACGATCCACTATTTCTTCAGACGACGATCCACTATTTCTTCAGACAACGATCCTTGTCCGTTTAACGCCGTGTATTCTTCAACTCTATGATAGCTTTACGGTTCTTATCCAATTTTAACGCAATCTAGACTCCTCTATGCATATAATTTCCTTATATGCTTAATTCTTTGATATGATTTTGTGATCGAGTAAGAGAAGAAGTTTAAATGTTTAGGAAATGTTCTGGGAAAATTTTCGATGATTATAATCACATTTTCTATGATCTAGGAAATTAATATTGGAAGAATCTTAGAAGAAACAGCTGACAATAAGCTTGAACACTGAGTAAACTTACGAGAGAACATATTCGAGTGAGTAAAAACAATTCTACCCTCCTACAACACCCTTTCGTTTCGGATTATCGTAAGAAACCAGTTTTCAACCCGTAACTTCCAGGCTCATTGTCACACCTGCACGAGCCTACATAAAAATCAGTATCGAATAATTTCACGTAAACTTCGCCAAAATCGACTCCAACATGTTCCAGATGGCTATGACGTCTTCGAGAAACAGTGATACTATGACATACTGAAAGCAGTGATTAACGATTCAGCGTATAATTGCAGCAGGCAAAGATCGATTGCTAGCCTAGGAGGGATCCAGCGAGTTTAGGTGTTACCTTTCATCGATGTCACCTGCAGGGATCCATAATTCTCAAGCCGCGGTGGTTCGAATGTCGACGTCGCGTCCGAGCCGATCAGCTCGGGCGAACCTTCCGCGATCGAGACCACGAGTGATCGAGGATCTGTGACCACGAAGACGAAGATAACACGAGCCGGCACCCGCGGATGCACGTGGTTCACCAACCCGGACGACTTCACCGCCGAATTTCGAGGTCATAACAAAACGACGGTCCTACCGGCCGGCTGCTCGGCCATATTGCCGCTCCTCTCTCTCTTCTCTCGGCGCTCTCGTTCTCTCCTCTCCGGAGCAGTCAGCTGGCCGTCTTTCTCCTGTTCTAGTGGCCCATCTTGCTCGCGCCCCAGCAAAAATCAATGCAGGCCAACATGCGCCCTGACAACCATGATATTGGGAGTGTACCGACCGAGAGGGTCCTTCACTCTGGGGGTAACTGGTACTGGAGTACGTGCTAGAGGGTAGTTTCTACCGGAGGGTAGTTTCTCGTCATAGCTTCTGATTTTTCAAACTTTCAAGACGCGAGTAGAAGAAACTTTCTGCTGTTACAGCTCAATTTTTACTTTCTCGAAAGATGAAAAAGGATGGAAATATGATGAGCTTAAAGTATAAATAGGATCCTCAGCAACTCAGAACAGTTCAATTAATAAAATCCAGTTGCTTGCACAAAGATCAAGCTAAAATTCACATCCTTCCGAAAGGGTAAACTAAATTGACAAAGAGCTGATTCAGTGAAGAAGCTGTAAATTCAACTTTAGCGATCGTAGGAAAAAAACTACCCCCGTTGATAAATCGAAAACCTAGGGGTGTATCCAGGGTAGGAAACCAGGGTGGCAGTCGGTAAGAGTAGCAGAGCTATCCGGAGGGTGCAGTTCCAGATTGTCCATGGGGTCGGTAACACAGTATCGATTATTGTATCGTTTTCTTTTTTATCTGCGCGGGAGGAGCTCATCGAGCAGCCACGAGGATCGATTAAGGGTGCAATCTTAACCGCCCTTTAAGACCCTGCTGTTCCGTTCATTAGATCCCGTGGAAGTCGTATGGATCAACGTTCTAATTAGAAACAGTGAAACGGGAATGGGTTTTCGAAAGCGACGCAATAAATGACGATGTAATGGGACAGCCAGCTCGCGCTTGCACTTGCTCTCGAAGTCATTAATCCGGTGTGCGTGTGCATGTGTGTGTGTGATGGTCTCGCGAGTAGCGTCGTTACCATTCGCTAAATTAATTATTTATCCTTGATGTCTTCGGGCCCGAGCCGGTCGAGCCGAGCGTTAACTAACGACACCGGTGTTCCGTTAATTGCGAGTCAACGTAATTGCTTAGAGCGAATCGATCGGACGATCTGGAAAGTTGTCGCAATCCGGCGCGGCACGCGGTTTAACGGCGCATCGGTCTGCTTTCGACGACCATGATCACCGTTTCACGATGTCGAAAGGATACGTGGAAAATTGACGATTGTGGAAAATCCTTGCGAGACCATTCGTAGAATGATTTCGTTCGATTGCGAGAGGAAGAAAGAGAGAGAGAACACCGCGATTATAATTTATTCTCACCTTGTCCTCCGCCACGTCGGCGCGGCCCTCCGCTTCCAGCACCCGCTGCTCGAGCTCCGAGAGCTGCAAAGAAAAATGAAACCCATTAATTAACTGCGAGCGTCTCGCTCACGAAATTATTCCACTACGAGCACAACGGTCGACGAGACACCGCCGTCGAATCAGCACGATTTTTCCCAATTATTAACCCTCGCTCCGTAAACGAGTCTTTCGTAACTTTAAATCGTAAGGACTGCATTGCCATCAATAATCAATTGTGTACAGAGGAAATTCTCTCAACGATAACCCTTAACAACGTACATCAGTATACATCACTGAAATAATCGCAATTTTCCATCGGTAAATAACCAGTCGATTTTGCAACGATCAACAGAGTGTCAGTTCGGTTCCCGAGTCGAGTCTGGTGTATCTGGAAAAAATGAAATATTCATAATCGAGCGCCAGCCGGTATCGGAACCGTGGTTCTTTCGTGGCGCGTAGGGCTAGAGCCGCTTTCACGTCATCTAATTTTCCTGCGAGGAGGAAAAGTTCCATCAAAGTTGCTCAAGTCCATAGCCGACACGCAGCGCCACGGTCTGACGAGAGTTTAATGGATGCCGTGGACTTAGGCGACGCCTCGGAGAGCCCCTCTTGATCCGTCAAAGATTGATAAGCGCGTGTCGTGTCGCGACGCGCTCGTATTTCCTCGAGGCCGAGGACTTCGAGGACCGAAACTTCGCTTAGCAGAGAAGAGGGAATTAATTCGTGGACGGTCTGCGGGGGAGGATTAAACGTCCTACGGTTCGGGATTAAGGGACTAACACAACTGGGCTACAGCAAAATCGTGACCATTCGTTTTTTTGTTAAATTACCTAAACTCAAGTCGTTCAAACCAATTTTATAAAAATTATAAAGGGTGGATGAATACTTTTATGGCTGATTGTACAGGACTGGTGAAATTCCAACAAAAGTTGAACATTATTAAGCATCTACAAACTTCGATAAAAATTTTTTTTCGACAGCAAATAAAGATCATTTTCATTATATAGCTGTCGTTAAGGCAAATTCAACGATCAACTATATTGTGGACCTTGAGCCCATAGATAACGCTAAAATAGTTTCTTCCGATTTTTTGGGCGAAATGTGCGAACTGTGCGACGCTTCACAGAAGGGCGGTTTTCGTGGACGTTTTCGGAGAGGTCGGAATTTTCCGGTGTGGGCAGGCTCGCGGAAACGCGGTGCCGGCTAATTCGTCGGAAGCAAAGCAAGATAGAGAGAGAGAGGAGAACGAGGCCCGATACGCGACGCCGCAGCCGTGATTTAAGTCTCCCTGGAATTAGCAGGGCAGCCCCATTAAGCCGGCCAGCTCCTCTTGTTGACTGTGCTCGCGGCGCGGCGTAGAAACCGGCTGAAAAGTATTCCGTGGTTGACCCCTGGGACACAGTATGAATTGCTTTTAAAGCCGAGCCTCGACCCGTATATTAACCTCTGTTTTAATTAATCACCACGACGGCCGTGCCTCGCGCCGCGCCGCACGGAACAAGCCTGTGCTCTAGCGCGCGACGCCGAATTTCGCGGCCGTTATTGCCCGGTCTGGAATTCCGTCGCTCAAACCACCCTCTATCCACACAAACCTACAACAACCACCTTCTCTGCCTCTCCACCTTCTCCACCCACTGTGCACGGTTCCCTGCCACAGCCTTTCCGCTGAAATTTATTCCGCGCCCGGAAACTGTTTATGCAATAAGGGCCCCCTGATCAAATAACACCAGTATTTATCGTGCCCGGTTAACGAGAGAACGATCCATCCCTGCGTAATTGACACGAAACGCGCCCGCCTGTCTGAACACGACATCTAACGCCATTTTTCCTACCCTAAAGGGGCTGTCCGGCTCCGACAGAACGTTTTTGGTCCGTTGGGTTACACGGTTTTCCTTCCTGACGGCGCGGAAAGCTTCCACTGTTAACGAGTCTGACTTGCGATCCGAGCATTTCGAACAGAATCTACTAAATCTCTTTGTTATGAACCCTTTGCGAATACTCCTAAGGCTGAGCCTTCTGCTGCGTAGGGAGTCTACGCTTCAATCTTTTGATTAAAGTTTAGAATGCTTGGAACTTTTGCAGATAGGTGGAGAATTTAGGCTTCAATCTTTGCTACTGCTAGATTTGTACGAGAGATTTCTGTCGGTGGCGGATAAATCGGAAAAAATTGAAACGACAGTGTTTCGACGGTTTCAGGCATCCGCGTGCGTCGGCGGGCTCTGAACCGCGGTAATGAAAGGTGGGTAGCACAGCCCCGAGGAGGAAGAGGAAGCAACGCGAGGGGTATTCGATCCGGTCTGGGGTTGAAGGGCCGGTGGGCCGCGTCAGAATTCAGCCCTTGCTCGCGAAGACGGCTGAGTAGAGAATTCCAGAGCGGCCATGGTTGGGGAAGAAAGCAGGAGACGAGCATCTCATCAGAGGAGGGCGCAGTTAGCAGCATCTGGCGTTGAGAGAGGAAACGGGGGAAAAAAGGGAGAACGTATGAAAAGAATTGCCGAGAAGGGAAACGCAGAAACGTTCTGGAGGAACGCGGATTTCCCGCGGCTCCGGAAGAAGAAAAGGACGCCTTTCTAGGGAACCGGGGACGAGGAACAGGGAACGGGAAGGGTACATTAGCCGCAAACGGGACGCTGGGAGGATCCCTCAAACTGTCATCAGTGCTTAAGCACTCGTCCCGGCCCTCCTCGATTCGGCAACGACCACAGGCTTCGCAATAAAGCCTTATGAAAGTCACCGAGCGGACACAGTTTCGTTTCTCTGTCACTGTTGTCTCTCTTTCTCTCTGGTCCAGCACACCCTGTTCCCTTGCGAGAATATGCTCCGCACCATGAATAGCTAACCGGTGAACAGCAGTTGCCTCGTGAATCTTTCAGGGGGGGGGGGGCGATGGAGCACATCAAAGAACCCCTTAAGCTCGGACGAACGCGCTTCTTATGAAACCCGCTCCGATAAATGGTCGTTTGGTACTCTCAACTTTCCACAAGGACTGTTCAATTAGCCGACTTTTTTTTAGAGACTTTGCGAGATAGACAATTTTAATGGGGGGACGTCTCGTTTCCGTCTGGAGCCACTTGTCGCGATACTTTATGGAGAACTTTAAGGGTTTGTACCCGGGCACACTTTAAGTGAGACGGAGTTCAGTCGTAAGTGGTTTTTGTTACATCGTGCATCATACTCCACACACCTGGGACTCTTTTTATACGGACTATAGAGTCCGTTGTAAATAGTTACAATATTTTTTTACAAGTTTTACCCACTTTCGTCAGGTATTTTACAAGGTGTACTTTAAGGTGTACACAAGTGTACTTCTCTACTTTATTAATAGACAGCGAAAGACTTGCACAGTATCGAAAAACAGAAATTGGATCTGAAAAATAAAAGGATCCTTTCGCGATAAGTCTATCATTCGCATTCGCAATTTCTCACTGCATGCCGCAGCCATTATCTAGCCGCGGTGTTAAGCATTTCGAGGCGAAAGTTTTCGTGCGTAAGGTAGCCTGGATTATTCACTCGGATCAGATCGTAATCTCGGCTGGTTGCAGCTGGAACGGAAAGTATTCGTTACGGAAGGGGCCCGCATGTTGGCTCTCCTTGAAAGTGAACGAGGAAGCGGCAAGGTGTATGGCAAGGCGAGGCCGGAAGCGGAGAACTCGTGCGATCGAAGCCCTAGGAAAGAGCGCAGGAACGAGAACACATTCGCGAAACATCGCGCTATACATTATCGCGTTCCCTAGATACAAAGGAGCGCGCGACGTTAACGAATCGTGATGGCGCGGGAGAGAGATGATTAATCGAGAGAACGTAAGAAAAGGGCTCGGATCGTAAATTCAAGGTGATTGTCCGGCGATCGAAGCGCGGGACGCACGCGACCGGACAATTAAAAATCTCGGCGTGTGGCAACGCGATAATTGAACAGAGCCGGAGATCGAGGATCTCGCGATTGCAGGATCGACGTCGAGGATCTCGCGAAATCGGAGCGTGTCTAATGAAGAGTGCGCGACGCCACGCGAACCACGGAGAAAACTGGGCCAAAGAAAGAATACGGAAGAAAAGAAACGTGTTCCCAGCCCCCGGAAAAAAGTGGAGAGCAGGCCGCCAGGCGTGGAGGAACGATAACTTTCACCCCCTGACGTTCAGAAGGGCGGAAAACCGAGAGAAACGTAGGGAGAAAGAGAAAAAGGGAACGGGGATTGGTTCGTTAATGTTATCGGCCGGTAGCGTGATGCGAAACATAAAGCATCGTGGCCTTCTTGAGTTTCGTTTCTCTTTGTGCCGTTGAATTTATGGCAAGCCCGATCCTGTCGCGTGAGCGAAAAAGAAAGGGGAGGAAAGCCGAGGCGAGCGCGTGATACAGGCTCGTGTCCGGTTCATTCGTTTCCGCGGAAAACCGTCACGCGAATCTTTCCCACGATTTTCGTGTGGTGGAAGGAAAAGGGAGTGGCATGGCCGTCACAGATTTTCGTGAAAATCATGGCCGGACACGTGAAATTTAATTTTCTGGACGATTGCGATGCGGGCTTTGCGTGAGCGAGCATTTTAAGGGGAATGGGCGCGTTGTGGTCAGACACGTTAGACTACTTACGGCATGTGCGATGAATAGGTTGTGGATTGTATGCGCTCTTGCGATCGAAGTCACTGCAATTGGGTATAGTAGAAGAATGACAAGTGTTACTTTCGAGCTACTAAAATGATTAATAGAGAGAGAGACTGCGGATTTTATGTATTTATCACAAGAATAGATTGGCCAGACGCAAACCGATAGGGACGATAGAAGAATTGAAAGGCGTTACATTATTCCTAGCTTATTGAAATTATTAAAAGGAGAAGTACATGTCCATTTCATTTCTGTTTCGTACGGTTCGCTTGGACAATTTTGACTTTGTATAAAGATCCGCAGTCGAGCAAAACGATCTACGCAGGGCACATTTAAACGACGACTGTGTTGCGATAGAGCACAGTACATTTAAAGAAAGAAGGATGGCAATGAATCGTGAACGATTCTGTAAACGGACGATGCATTTTGGAAGGCGAATGATCAGCAGCTCGGTTGTCGAAGGATTTCGAAGTGAAGACGGGTCACGAGGCACCGTGGAAACGTTGCAGGGTGTGTTGGCGTTCATTTTTTATGAACCGGTTGGCCGGGTCGGTCGACAGGTCTTTACGGAAGCACATTAGCACTTCATGGGTCTCGCAGGTCCCCCGGAAAGAGGTTTCCTTCGACCGAAATCCCACCCGCCCCCGTATCGCTCTCCTGTGCCTTGTATATTAATTATTTCGAGCGGAAAAGGGTAGCGGAGGCGTGGCTGCCCCTCAAGGGAGTGAACCCGGCTAGCAAGAAAATTACGCCGACCAGAAGCACGCCTAACATCGACTCTGCTCTCGACGATGCCTGACCCAGATTTTAACGCGGACGTTATCCGTTATTATTCATCGTTAATGTTATTAATTAATATCGCTCGCCGCAGACCGCCGAGATTTATGGACGCCCTGCCTTATGCCTGATTGTATGATATTCGATTGATTCGAGGGTAGGCTTTTTTTGCCGTTATTGTCAGGGAAATTCTGGATCGCGGGGCATCCAGATCAGTCCGAGATCGTGCTATGTGTTTTGGCTATCAGTCGTCAGTCATCGATTCCAGGAGCTAGATAAGAAATTGCATTTCCTCCGGAGATAAAGCGGCGTTTGATCCGAGCAACGACAACCGATTCATCGTGCGAGATAACTCGCTTCTGCTAAAACTTTCCTATTTCGGTCGAAGTTTCGCAATCTTCTTCCGCTCTTTTCCTCAAGCTCTGTTCAACAGGTTAACTGTTTTCAGATAAAAATAGTTGAGCGTGACATTTTTGGATCTGTGGCAGAGCTGGAATTAGAGACTGTCACATCGCACAAATTAACCAATTTTAATGCGCTTTAGTGTTGAAAATACATACTTTCAGTGACCAGTTGAGGGTATTGATTCTAGATTCGTAAATATTGTGGAACAATAAACAATGCATCAGTAAAAGCCGAAATTCTAAAGTTCTCTTGAACCTCTCCTTAACGACCACCAGGAGATGGTACCATAGTCTTCCTCGAAAGATTACCATTTCTGGGAGGTTTATATATTCAAAGTGATTCTGCAATGTAAAAATGCGCAATATCGTGTGCGAATAGTATATTCCAACAGCGATGAGAAGAAAGGGATCCGCAGAGTGCACGTAGCGAGCCAACAAAGGAGAAACTAGCAGTCTTTCACGGCTCGTGACCGAAAGAAGGGAATTGTCACTTTCGGGTATTTTGTCGCGACTCGCCTGTGCGGCACGGTGCAACGCGGTGCAACGCGGCGGGATGGACTTTCGAAGTTAAATCTAATTCAACTTCCAATCCCAACTTCCACAATTTTCCTTCAACGAGGCGGGAAGTTCGCGGTGTCAAGGAACTGCTCGTCGCGTGGGCGAGCGCACGCCCTCAACCGATGCAACAGAAAATTGCTTTAATCCACTTCCACCACCGGCGAACTTTCCGCCCGCGAGATCGATCGATCTCGTGTTCTAACGTATTCTATCGACGGCGAAAAAGATGCATCGATTCTACTCTTCGATCTCAAGAGTACGTCCCCAAGAAATAAAACGACTCGGGACAATCTTTCCGAAGCGATCAAGCCGTTTATTCTTAACCCTCTGATTATGTGAATGCAATAAATCAATGTAATAAATGGATTATTATGCATTTATAAAGAAATTGGTAGAATATGAAACAGTAAAAAGTTTTCAAGAAAAATCTAAGAATATTGGTGTGTTGTTTTCAATGTATCAACAACAGTTTTCATTCAAGATCCTCCGTCTATACTCTTCCGAAAAGTGATATGCAAACAAACCGCGAAAAACTGCGGGAAAATATGACCTAAACGATGCTGGTTCTCCGAGTTCAAGGGTCACAAAATGAAAAGTGTGCGGTGCATTTCACAGGTTTCCCGGTAGCAGTTCGATGAAGCTTGGTCTCTGAACGGCTCCAGGAAGCTACAGTCAACGTTCCGCGAAGTTCGAGCGGAAGATGAACAACTATTACGCATCGGGGATCGAGGAAATCGCGCGTGCCGCCGCTTCCGTGCTCGAATCGGCCACAGAGGCAGGGAAAACGTTAATCGTGGGCTGCGAGAGAGGCGACCAGGGGCGTAGATTAATCACGCGATCGTAGCACGCGCTGGTTAATAAAAAAGACGGGAGACCGAGGTAGGGCGGAGGTTGATGCAAAACAGAGCGAATTCCCGAGGATCGAGGATTCCCCGGGCATTACTTATTCAAGGCAGGTCTTGCCCGGAGAATTTTTCCGCGCTGCCGGAGACTGGCAAAAATGGGGCGCGAAAGATAAGGTCGGATTTTTCAGGTCTGATTTCCCCGGGAAAAAAAACCGCCACCGTACGCGAAACTCCGCTCCGATAATCGCGTTGAACGCAAACACCCGCGATTCCACCTCTTGAAACTATGTTCGCATTTTGTGTGATCAGTGATCATCTTTTACAAAGTAATTGGCAAGTAACTAATCAATTAATTCAATAATATCTTATATTTTCTAATATAATTCTAATAATTCTAATAATTCTTATATTTTCTTATAAATTATGATTGCTATTGAATCGTGACATTTTTATGATTCACTTTATGATTTCGATTCATCCCGTAGATCTATCGTCGAGTTTATTATTTTCGTATTTAATGAATTCTCGTTGCACCATTGAGTTATATCATTGAGAAAGAGTATACATGTTTGCAAATGCATTTTTGTATTGTTGCTCAGCCGGAACAGCATTTTAAAGCAATGGGCGTCGTTCCAGCACGAATCGATAACTCGATTTTCCGTGTGGAGGACCGACTAGTCTCTCTCTCTCTCACACACACACTCTCTCTCTCACTCTGTCTCTCTATCTTCATCTCTCTGAACGTATCGCGGTAGGCCGGCTGCTCGCGAATTAATTTCCGACGATGCGAATTTCATTAGCGGTCACGTTATAGTCGCGGTCGACGGACGCAAAGAGGATAACCGACGGTATAATTTATCGGGCCCCTATTAGCGACAGGGACACGGACGAATCAATTATTCTAGCCTAACGAGCGGTTACAATAGCTGATCTTTCGACGAAATGCGGGATCTCGTGACGAGGGCGGCGAGCTTCCGCGAAATTCGAGAACCGCGCGTCTGCTCTGCGTCCGGGATCGCGAGAAAATTGTTAACAGGTTCATTGCCACGCCACTGATTAGCAGAATAGTCACAGAGACACGGTAAATTGATCCTACGGTTTTATATTAATTTTTTCAAGTCTCTGTTCTTCTCTGAAGTTCGGAGAAGAACAGAGACTTGAAAAAATTAATACTCTCTCTCTGAAAACAGTAAATCTAGTGAGCAGTGCGAGGCATGAACTATTAAGATCACACTATAAAAATCATATTTCTTATACAATGAATAATATTAATAATACTAATACTGCAACGAATAAGGACTAATAAATACTTGTGACTTGTCAGCAGCAGAAATGAAATAAAAGTGTTTCTTTTCGATCATCGTGAGAAGTCGATATTGTATTTGTTATTATTACAAAAACCGCAGTCTACTGATCAGAATTTCGTGTCTGGCTCTATACATATACAGAATCGTTGTCACCGCGAGATAACTAACAGCGAGCAGTGAACGTGTTAATTATTAACGCCATTTCTGGATTCAGTGGCTCGTAACGCGATAGCGGGTCAGCCGTTCTTTATTGGAATCGAAAAAGAAAGAATAGATTGCACTGGATAGAAAAAAAACCAGTCGATAGATTACAAAAATAGAGTACAGAAAGAGAGCATCCACCGAGCAGCCAACAGTGTCAAGCCGTCTTTAGTCTCATCACGGAGAGCTAGTTGCAATTCTGATGGAACGTAGTTCCAGGAATGAAGCAACGTACTGGGAAGCCTGAATCGATAATGCTAAACCGAGATTGCGACGAATGATGAATGACGTTCAGGGAACTTGATTGATATCCTTATTACCTCGCATCAGTCTTTCTGAAAGAGTTCACTGAACTAAATCAAATTCTACTCTGCGGTTGTCAATACACAGAATGTCTCCAAAATGAACCCTTGCAAGAGGTTATTCCTGAAAAATGTTCTCGACGGCTTTGTTACCGAGTTATGTGATTTGTGACGAGTCAGAATTCCTTCCGAAGCAAATTCGGGGCAAATATTCGACTGTGCGACGGCAGCCGAGATATCAATTTACTAATTTTTGCGTCGGTTTAATCAAATCTACGTGGAACTCGAAAAAATAAGAGGAGTGACGGAAAAAATGGTTAACGTCTATAGTATTTGTTTCGGCAATCAACGCGTTAACAAACGGAACTACTGTACCAATCATTGCACCGCATCGGTTTGATCAAATAGACCGCGGGCCTCGAAAAAGTGGAGGAACGAGGAGTGACGGAAAACGGTCAATTTGCTGAACGAAAATAGAAATAATGGTGTTGCGCAGCACCGTTCTTGTTCGAGCGAAGATTTCCCGTGGTCGCCACGACTCCTATGCATGGAAAATCTAAAATAATTCGATCTCGCGGCCGGTGTTCGCCACGGCGTACAAATTGCGATGGGAATTGGGCACGTAGGCACTCGAGAGCGCCGGAAAACGACCGCGAGCCACCGCCGCGCCGCCGCGAATGCAATAACAATAACGACAATCGCGCACTAACAATCGTGAGGACGACGATGACGGCGTTACCCTGCCGATAATAAAGCCTCGGTCCGCGGGCCAATCGAGCGTGGGAGGCGGGGAATATCGCGATTCGACGCGACACCGTGAAACTCGTGAAACCCGTGATTTCGTCGCGCCTATCTCGCGGATCGTTTTCCAGTTTTTCGATGCGCTACACGCAGCTCTCGGCTTCATACACTGCTCGCCGAAAGTTTCCCGTCACTCCGCCGAATCGATCGCGCTGCAAATACGAGAATTAAAATGCGACTCTGTTTACCAAATAATAATTAACTGCGCGAACGTTATTGCGTTTTCCTCTGTTTGGACTGCACCCTGTTTCGCGGCGTGTGTGCATCGTGTATGCATTTCCTCTTGTTTCATTATTGCATATAAGGATTTCAGAAATGAATATGGACATATTTTCCAGAAAATAATGAATTGTTTTCTTTTAAAATAAAGTTAACTGTATATAGTAAACTACAATTAATGTTATTGGCGCTCTGGTTCGATCAGTTGGAAAAATATAAGCAAGTTTGCAAATTATTACATGAAATTTAATTCGACGTTTCGGTCTCAATTTAGACCATTTTCAAGAATAGCAAAATTTCCGTATTGCGTCTGTAAAAATTAATCAAAATATTTTAAATGGTTATGAACGTATTTTTACACAAGCAGAAGTAGAAATGTGTAAAACTCACATATGCTTATGAGAAGTATTAATTTATATTGTTAAAGGTTATGTAATAACGTGTTGATTCCATGCTGGTGACATGTGGACTGAGTAAACCGTGAAGATTTGAAATGAAAACGAATCAAAGAACGAGGATCTCTGTATTGGCCAATCGATAAATGGTCCATTTATGCATAATAATTTGCAAGCTTGCTTATATTTTTCCAACTGATCGAACCAGAGCGCCAATAACATTAATTGTAGTTTAAACAATTGTCGATCGAGATCCAGAGAACTGTATATAGTAAAAGTTGTAATGATTTACAAGTCGAGGATCATATATCTAATACCTCTTTGGTGAAATCGATAAACTCCGCCAATAAGGTCGACTATTTCCCATAGACTGTAGAAAATTCGCGAGTGAAATTCGGAGCTTTTGGTTGACAGTGTACCGGCAAGTTTTCCCGCAACAGTTACAACATTTACGCAAATTGAATTGCGGTGGAGAGTCGAGCGGTCGTCGCGGTTCGCGGCGGCAAAAATTCGAAAGAATATTTCCACGGTTTCGATTTCACCGGTGTCGGGGGATTACACGGTCAGTTTTTTCCAGAGGGATTTCATTTTGGGAGCCAGCGAAAGCTACCGGTCCTGTTCGATTCTTGATTAATTCGCGTGAAAATCGGCTCGATGTTTCCCGTTCCTCTTGTCGAGGAACCCGCTGCGTACAGATACAGAGTGTCTATTAATCGGCGCTGGTATCAAACAGGAGATGATGCTGCATCGAAAAAGCTCGATGCTCGTCTTGCATGGTCTCGAAGAATCAACCCTAAAATGTGGATTGTAGCCGAGCACTCCGGTACATGTTATGTTCGCTTTATTTATCGTCTCGCAGGATCGATGTTCCGTGCATATTGAAAAGCTCGGTTTTCCGCGGTTCCTGGCTCAAGAGGCCGGCGTTTATTCCCGCCGCGTCTACTCGACTCGGCTATGGATCTTCCGGGATACAGAAGGGTGGGGGGGGGGGGGGGAGGGTGCAGTGGGACTCCGTTATATACCTCGTCGCTTGTTAATTCTCAATATCTTCTTGTTCGTGAACGGGGTCGGAGAATGTTCAGTGAGCCGCGAGAGCAAGCGGTAGGTCTCTCGAAATACTTCGCTCGAATAGCTCCAGTTAGAACTACGTTATTTCAGTCGTACGTCGGGGGGATGTGGCTTCTGCCGGCGAGCTTCTTCCCGAACGATCGAACCGAATACCGAAAACACAACAGCGGAATGAGCCCTGCGCGCGATCGATCCGCCCCCGGTTTTTCGATTTGTTCTACTACGGTTCTCCGGTCCGATGTGTAACCGGTGTAACGTTCCGGGAGCGGGATCCCGTCCCACCGACGTGGAAAATTGACCGCTCTCTCTCTCTTTCTCCATTCTCATCCTTCCTCGGGACCTCTTCATTTCCCATTTATCCTGACACCGAGCATGTAGGGTTTAAAGCAACTTTGATGGCCGGTTTTCGCAGCGACCACGGTAATGCGATTCTCGCTTTATAGAAAACGGTTAACCCGGACGGACGCTCGATTTTAAAGCTCGTTAGAGGATATTCCGCGCTCGGACACCAGCTGAGTGGAGAGGGTGCTTGCAGGCACGAGAATGGGTAGTGTGAGCCCCGTGAGGCGTCGGAGTGCTCGTGAAGAGAGGTTGGAGCTACGGAGCCACGCCTACTCGGGACGTTCAACGCGGAGAGAGCTGGATATCGGGGCTATTCGGAAAGTTAGGAATTACTTCTCGATATCTTCAGCTTTGCTTCCCTTGCATCTGCTTGCGATGTTCCAGTGCCTCTGTACTGTGCCAGAAATGATCTTCTAAACTTGGCTAAGAAGTTTTCAAATTGTTTTTGATCTTCGGAGCTACATTTTTAGGAGATAGTATGGAGTCTGGATGTAATTTTCTTCGCAAGGCACTGTTTTAGCCTCGCAAGTGCCACAAGGCTCCGCCTGCTTGCAGAGTAAACCACACCTGTTCAGGGAAAGCCACGCCTACTCTCCACAAACAACGCGAGATAGTACAGTCTTTCGTCGTAACATTAAGAACCTCTCTTCCGGCGACACGGTGTTGCCTCAGGGGGCAATCTAGATCGCTCTCGGGGCACCGAGGGCTCGTAACAAGGATCGAGACGGAGCCGCTGGATCGATCGTTCGCTCGCGATATAGGGGCAGGGTTTACGGCTGGAGGGAGGTAAATTCGCGAGGGCTGGGAAAGACGTTGAGCGGTTTGGATGTTTACGAGCGCAAGAATTTTCGTGTGAGACGCAGAGAATGAGAGGGCGAGAGAGAGAGTGAGAGAGAGGGAGAGAGAGACGCGGTTTAATAATATCTCGAAGCAAGTGCCGTGAACAAAGCCGCTCGACGGTGGAGCGGCTTTCGGAAACTCGTATACCTCTAGGGTAATTGCACGGATTGAAATATGCAGGCTGCTCGTCTATAATCGACGCGGAAACTCCGACCGGGAAAGTTCGCGTCGCGACGAGCTGCGCTCCACGCGCGTTCACCTGGAGTTTCGCGCCGAGCACCGAACATCGCAGACGAATCGACCGTCCCGTAATTAGGTCTCATGGGTAACGGAAGCAATTGCGGATCCGGCCGAGAGAGCATCCACGGGTTTCAGGGTCTAGCTTATTCTCTTTCTCTCTCTCGCTCTCTCGTCTCTCTCTTTCTCTGGGCTTCAACCGTGTCGGGACGTCGCGTCGATGCGTTAGGTCGACGAAAATTGGGAATTCGACCGTCGAATTGCGTAAACTGCCGCTCAAAATTCCCTACCACCATTCCCACCATTGTCATCGTGCATTATTCGAATCGTTTCATCGCTACAGCGAAAGAATATTTTCCAATGAAACGTCGATTTAATTGAGCGAGCTTGCTTTAATATCGTAACGCACTCTGTGCTCTCGATCGGTCATGTATCGCGTGTAATGAATAATGCGGGCACACGCGTCGGTGAGCACTGTGCGATACATTGTTCGTTTATTCGTTAATAATTCCTGTAACCGAATATTATTCAAGGCTCGATAGAGGATGCATTATGGCTAGACCGCGGATTTTGTGCATTTCGAACGGAAATTATTCGGTAAAGCACAAACCTGTGGACGTATCGCAAGAATTATGTTTTGCTTGACTTGGTCTATTTATGAACATGATTACTGTCCAGTGGTTGGTTACTTGATAGTAGAGTCCTTGCTTTACATTATAGTTTAATTAATTTTAACGTTTATACATTGATGTCCAGTGGCGTTAACTTTACGACTCACGCCACTGCCGGTCAAATGCCCGATTTTATTATATATTTTTCATTTTGAAATTGATTCAATCTCAATTTCTTTATCCATGCATATATTGTACTAAAAATTGTACAAAATTTCAATAAACAGAGCCTTGATATTTTTATAAGCTGAAACATTTGAATCGTCTTTAGTGCTCGGTAGGTTCAGCGTTAAATATCCCTCATTCACAATTCGGTGCTTGCACAGAGGAATGTTCGTGAATTATCAACGGGGGTATCTGTACTCAAACAATCGAGTAACATCCTAGAAATTTCGCTCGCAACACGCAAGATTGATCGTCTCTCTCGGACAGTCTCGCCTGTCAGTGTTCCTCAATATGAGCATGAAACAAAATTATTAAATTATTGCAATCCATAACCGTGTGCTCATTCGATCGCTGTTCGCGTATACTCAGGAAGCCGGCCACTGTCCCGAGGAATTGACAAACGGCAGCGAGTCGCATCGTTCGAACGCGGTAACGAGGTCTCGGGAGTATAGCTCTGCGATAGTTGTCGGATCGCAGTTCGCCGGTATCGTCCGTTGTCAACAGATGTTCCGGCGATTGTGCGCTGTTAGCGAAGTTACGCTTGTCGCCGGTATATCTCTGTCTCGGCTGGCAGCTTCTAACGATCGGGTTCCGCGGTGACACGAAGACACCAGCCTGGTTATCGGTCGCGTTCAACAGTTGCCACTTCGCCAATATTTCGAACCGTTCTTCCTATCAAACCGACAATCCCATTCGACGCTCACCGACGACAACATACTCAATTAAATAATCTGAAGAAACAACTGAAAGATTCAACGACTGTTGCGAAACGGGCATCGTAGGATCGAGGAATCGATTGCCGTTCGATTGTTCTCATCAACAAAATTCCTAATGCAATTGTTCTAGCAAAGAACTAGGAGATAGAAGACACAATACACTTCTCTCATTAATCATTTTAAAACGTTATAAGTAAAACGTGTCAATATTTATAAATTTTTTAAATCTTTTTCAAAATTTCTTTACAAAGAACTGTGGCAGTTGGAAGATTCTGTTCAAGATCGGCACCGATCAGAGATCAGGATCGAGGATATTCTCCAGGTCTACCGAACAGATTCCCAAATAAATTGTCCTAGGAGAGGACTGCGACAGTAGAAGGATTCCGTTCGGAGACCGTTGCGAAACGATCGACGTCGATCGGAGATCGTAGGATCGAGGAATCGGTTTTCCGTGCCTTTTTCGGCTCGGCTCGGCTCCGCTCGGCTCGGTGCGTTCACTTCTTGGAGTCGCAGTCGCATTCGCGAGCAGTTACGGGCGCGCAGCTGTCTGCATTAAGCGTGGGTACACGAGTTGGCACAAGCACCTATCTGCATATTTACACGCGTTTCCCCGTGTACCGTGATAAAATCAGCGCAACCTGTGCTCCGGAGGCAACGTGCTGCGGTGTCATAATCGTATTCCTCGAGACACCTTCGAGCGTTCTGGGAACTGGTCGCGCCCGGGCTGCCGAGGGAGGAACGCAAACAGCGCGTCAGGAATCGAATCTGCGAATTATAGTTACCATTTAGCTTGTGCCAACCGGAAACCAGTCTCTTGGAAAAATTGTTTGCGCAGTGTCAACAAGATTTAATCGTGCGACACCACGGAATCACCCCCTTGGAAAGATTCCTTCAAGTTCGACAACCTTTAATTTTCTGTTACGATTGCGTTTATTCCCAATTATTTTATTTATATTTTTCCAGCAGATCCACACTAACAACATTTTGTTGTGTAGAAACACCTCGGCTTGGTCAGCGCATAAACAGAGCGAGCCGTGTACGACAAGTTCGATAGCAGATATTACAACACCGTAATCGAACCGCGCGAAATGAGGGGGCATATCCGCCCCCCATGGGGGTTGGTTTTCTTTTTCCTCGGGATACCCCTGATCCCGCTATTCCGAAGTTTCGAGGGGGATAATGCGATTCCGATGACCGGGCGGGACCGGGGCCAGCGAGATATTATTCGTTCGGGGAGATATTATTCCTCCGGATCGGCCGGGCGTCGATAATTGCGGGGAGTTTAACGAATGGCGACTTAGTTATTGCGGCAATTCCGGCCGTAATTCCGGCGCCGGACACGCCGCAGGTCTCTGTCGATATCGGAGAAGGGGATGAGGCCTTCTGGGAGCTTGTCGCGAGACACCATACCCCTGCTTATATACGCGTGCACTTAACGCTTGCAATTTTTAATTACGCTGGCCGTTCATGCCTCGGGGCCGGGGGCCGCGAGTTTTACGATAATTTGCGGCTATAATTCGTTCCTCTGCCCTGGCCCCGACCCCTCTCGCGAAATCGCCATTCCCCGGTTCTTCTTTTTTCTTCCCCGCCCTCGAAAAGCCCGGAGAACTCGAATACGATCGCCGGGAATAATTAAATGTTTCCAGCGGAGAACAAACCGCAAGAATGCCGGCGGCGAGAGACTGTTTTCCGCCCTGGAAAAAAGAACCACGCTGGAGGGATGGTAAATAATCTCGATGCGTCGCCGGAGAATCGATTCCAGGCTCGTTGTTTAATCCATTTGCTCATTAGCGTGTGTACGCGAGCTGTTTTCCCGTTATTGCTTGCCCGGGCGCATTGCTTTCTTAGCCACGGGTAATTAATCTTCCAAACGGCGATTCGAACGGAGGCCGCTCGTTTGCCTAATCGATTCACTACACAATACGATGAGATAATGTATATTCGTATTTTAAAGTTCTTCCGATGTTTCAAATTCACTGGTCACTGTTTCAAAGTCACATCGCAGCTATTTTAACTCGAAAATTAAACGTTTCTTCCGACCTAGAATTATTCTTATTAATGTAATCCTCATTAGTGACTCCAAGTCACCACTCGAGTGCTAAGGCATAAATACACTTTCGTAGGAAATCGAATAAATTTCATAAATCAAACGGCTCCGTGAATCTTGTGATATAGAATACGTGGCAGAGGGATTATCGTCGAATTTCTCTCACGATGCAAATGGGTTAACTCTGCGTCACGAGCCAATTAAAATAAATCCTCGGAGCGATTTTGCTTCGAGGGAGTTTTTGGTCGCGCTAGAAATAAATTTCGGGGTTGACGGCGAGTGTAAGTGGCTGAGATAAATCGAGAGGGAGGAGAAAGAGGGTCTCCGGGTGTTGGTAGGCGAGGGGGAAAGAGTAGACAAGAAAAGTCTGAGAGACCGGACGACGAGAGACGGACGTCTTGACCGATTGTACGGCTCGCGGTGGAAATTAGAGGAGGCGCGTTCTTGCTGGTCGACCACTCGCTTCCGGTGGATGAAACAACCCCTAATAACAGTCTGGAAAGGTGTTCGCGTCTATCTGCGGCGACCATGGTCTCCGGAAAGTGGATTACCCGGTGGAAATAATCGGGAGAGCTGCACGAACTCCCTTGAAGCTCGACGACCTTTTAAACGCGATCACTGGACAACTCCAGTTGTCAATTACTCTTTTATATTTCACTTTGTAAATTTCTTCGTAAATGCATAAAAATCCGATTTCAGTTACCGGATTACTGAGCCTACCGATCTGTAAAAATGGCTGACCCATGTTGCTTTATACAAATGACATCATAGAATTTATAATAGATATTCTGTGATTTCGATTATAATATGTGCTTGAATACAAAAATCTCTATAATCATTTCCAGCGTAAGCATCATTATAATTTCAATAAAAGCCAGAAACCGGCGATGTGACCGACGGTGGTAGATTCAGTGTGAAAAAGCGCGATCCATAAAATATATCAGCAGACACCTAGCTCGTTCATCTTTCTCGCGAAGCCGAAGGATCTCGCGTACTTAGGCTCGATTAAAGTGTCTATGCATCGTAGACGAGGTTTCCCCGTTCAGATCGCAATTCTGATTCGGTTCTTTCATCGATGTCGGTCGCGATTGGCTGGTACGTTCCAATTGGAAGGCTTGGAACTCGTTCGGGCGCGTTCGAGGGAAACCAACTGGAGTGTGTTCCAGCCGATAAGCGACTCTTTGTGCTCGGATAATTCGAATGTAAACCAGCCGGTGCTCGACGAGCCAACGGACACGCGCGAATATACATACGTATAGACGTGTGTGTGCTTGGTTAGGGCTCTGTTCTTACGTGCACGCGCCGCTTCGTTGGAAGGTCAAAGGGCGGCGGCGCGGCGGCTACAGTATCGGAGATTGATCGGATAGCTGCTTTGTTGGCGGCGATGTGGAATTGGAATACCGATGCTGTTATATCGAGAGGAGCATCGTGTTCTTTTTAAGGACAGCAGCGGGTTCAACGAGAATCAAAGGCCCCGTCGTTAACGGATGAATATTTATCCCGACAGGGAGCGGCGACGGAAACCCGATAGAATCGGTGATCGCGACCGCTGCCACCAACGGATGCAGTCGTAATAGCTGTCCACTCTTGTTGCCGTCGATGGAATAGAGTGTATAGTCGCCCTACGAAGCCATACCTCCGTCACTATTAACTCGGCGGAGAGCTAGAAATGTTACGAATGTTTCGAACGAAATGTGTTGCTGCTTTGGAAAATACACTTACTTACTTTTTTTTTACAGTTGCACCGAACGACCTGCTTTGTTGTCAGCAAATATAAGTTCACTGAATAAAGCGGAAAAAAGGTTTCGAAAAAATTTCTTTGCCCCATCTGATCGCGTTTTCCCCAGGTATGCCGTTTCAATTATCTTGATAATAAGCAAGATGTTGGTGTTCGAGGCGGTTCGAACACTTCGCACGAGAATCCTTGAACTTTGCTGGGTCGACCTCCGCGAGAGCGCCCTTGGAAAATAAAAAAGGTGAGCGAGCGAGAGTCGAGATACGCACGATTGCGCAAAGGAGGCCGTTCCAGGGTGGTGCAACTATCGAGAGGGTTAAAAACGCTTATCGGCGGAGCTTGAAGATAGCGAGAGCGCGCGCGGATCGGCTCGGCTGTTTAGAGGGGAGTGTGAGGAAGAGAGAGAGAGAGAGAGAGAGAACAAGAAGAAAAAGATGGAGGGTCTCGAAGGGTCGGAGGGAACGACGTTCGAGAAATCGCTTAGGACCGGAGCGATGGGCACTGCCGCGAGATAAAGAAAGAAGCCGAGCCCGGCTTGTAAAGCTCGTAACCCAGATGCGTCCCGTGTGTTTTATTGCCCTTTTACGCGGCTCTCCTCTCCTCTCTGTTTCTCTTCAGTTCCCTCTGGACCGTCCAAGGGGCAAAGATCGTTTGCCGCAGTTCTCGCGACCGGCACACAAGCCCTGAAATCCGAGCGGGCCCGCTTCTCTCTGGTTCGCATAAATTCCTGTCGTTTCGCCATTTTTCCCTCAGCTCGAGAGCGCCACTTGAATTCCGTTTAATTAAGCACAGGATGCTTCGCGTTCCCCGAGTGACGATCCCACGGCACGATAGCCGAGAAAAACGTCCTACCGAGATGACATATCGGACGCTCTCCCAGGAATGCGACAAATCGGTCGGAAGAGGGTCGATCAACCAGAGAATTCGATTTTAGATGTGGTACACCGAGCTGGACTGCGGAGTTAAATCAAGATGTGCTTTTAAGCCTGTTCTTCTATCTCGTGGGAAAATTTTAGAGCAACACTGAGTATGAATTTCAATCTCAATTTGAATATGAATTTCGATCAAAAAATTGAATATGAATTTGGAATAGCAATTAAGGGGAGGAGTCGAGGGTTGAATCGAGGGCCTATCGAAGAGGCGATCGGTCGCGATGATTTCAATTATTCGCAGCGCGCAGCGCGGCTCGCTGGCTGTTCACCAATGCGGAAGGTGTGCGGTGGCAACGCTTTCAAGGTCACCGGCACCTGTCCGTGCGCCCGCATGCCGTCTGGCTGGTAACCTGCCCCGGCACTTTCTCCGTTTCCTCGGCTGATATTATGCTCGGCCGTGCACCGTTTGCACCGCGTGCACTGGCCTCCGGCGCGGCGAGAGCGCTCGCCTCTCGTTATGCATTTTTCAGCGAACAGCGGCCGCGGCGCGACGCTGCCCTTGACTCCGCGCGGCCCTACAACTCTTTCAACAAGGCTTCTCTCACACTATCTCCCCCGTCAACTGGTGCTCGTTCATTTTCCAGACCGCTCGTGAAACGTTACAAAATTAACCCTTCCCGAAGCCTACTCGACCCTTCGACCGAAAGGGGTGAGCTTTCCACGCGAGCCTTCGCTCACCCCTTCCACCATGGTTATCGTTACAGCCACCGATAATCGGAACGTTTGGCGTTCACGATTTCCTGCCAGAGAAAAATGGAAATTTGTTCGTGTTTCTGTACTTTCGATAATGATACAATTTTCTGTGCGTTAATCTTCGTAAAAATTGTAAATTTCTCTGATAACGGAGGAATAAAAAAACGAATAACGTGTACATTTTCCTAGATATTAGACGGCAAGGGGTTAACACGAAAAAACACCTGTCAGAGCGTTCGGGCGATCGATTCGCAATTTACGGAGGAATCTGGCTCCTCCGTCCCAGTTCGAGACCGCGCTCGCTCTAATGGACCTGCTCGTTTTAATTCCTCCGTCCAATTTATAGCGGCACCTGCTCCGACGATCCTTCCCTCGTTCGGTCCTCCATCGAGCCACGATTAGCCGAAAGTTTCGTGGTCCTCCTCGAGAGGAAGCTCGATTAAGGGCATCCAGTCACTCGACGCCCTTCCACCACGAATCGAAACATCAGAGAATTCATTATTCTCGACGAGAGGTTCACGACTAACATACCACACAATCCTACATTGCAATATGTACATATTTTTTGAAAATGTACATTGTTCCTAAAAATTATAAAGGACTACCCTTAACTTTCGGCCTTTCTTCACCTCGAATCACCTTGTTGAAAAAAAAACTCGAATGTTCACCCGTAGAGTAAAGAGCTACCCTTGGTCTCCACCCCTAGACCGCGGATTTCCCTGCAGGGATAAACGGGAAAGTTGAAAGGCATGTTTTTTGTGGAAGAGTTTTTCGCCCTGGAAATCCTGTTTCCGCCGGGGAGATCCGGTTTCGAATTCCCGGATACGGACGCGGTGAAAACTCGGGGGGTTGGCTGCATCGACGAGCGAAGCAACGAGTATAGGCGTCGCGTCGGGATAGTAGGGGTTGTAATCGCGAGATTCGACTTCGCAAAGCAGCTCTGCGGTTCCCTCGTTCCCCGCGAATGCGTATCACGGCCGGAATAATCGAATCGGACGGTTCGTTCCCGGCGAGATTGAATTAGACAGCGCAGCGCGGAGACGTTGCCGCTCTTCGTGACGGATTAAGATGGAACCGCGAGAGACGCGTAAAAATGGACAGACCCACGCTTTCGAGGGGTGAGATCACGAGGGGGAGAATAGCGGAAGCTGTGATCCGTCCTAAGTAACGAGCTTTATCGCTGCGAGCCGGACACTCGCCTGATCAATATTCGAATAAACCCTCGAACTCGGTGGATGCACACGGGGGTGGAAATGTTTGTCGAGTGTGCTCCGGACATTCCGTAGGCTCGAGAGAATGTTTTACTGGGGTGCGAGTGTTTACTGGATAGGTGTAAATAAGGGAATCGAGACGATTTTACACTATCGGCTGCCGGTGAAAGTAGGGAGAGAGTGATCTACTGGTTGCGAGATTAGTTGTACGTTTGGTAAACGGAAGTGGGGGTTGCATTACCGGAAATTGTAGAGTCCCGAGTTCGAACTGGTTTGAATTAATTAACAGAGTGTTAGTGTTTCCAATGCAGTGCATGTCCAATGTGTGCAAAGGATTATAGAGATTATATTGAATATAATGGAGGCAATCTAATATTAGTTTAACGATGACAGTTTTATTAGAATCCTAATAGTAATGATTGCGACTGTGAATCCAAACTAAAATTTTTTAAACGTCATCTATTCTTGTCAGAACCGCCTAAAGTTCACGGTTCAGAGTAATGAGGTCAACCATCCCCAATTTCCATGAAACACCCCAAGTATAAGGGCAGGAGATCAGAGGAAAAGAAAAGCAGGCTTTAATAGAAGTGTAGTCCGTAAGCCACCCTACTCTATCCATTTCTATTTTCTGCTTCCCGGAAAACTTATCGAGATGAGTCTTTGCTTAGGGGCTGAACGCTCTTATTATATCGACGCGCGATGGCGTCGTTCCACCCCACCTAGGAAAGCCGTTGAAATATTCTCACGATTTTTCGACAAAACGTTCCGGCGCGGCGCAGCGTTTCGCGGTAAAGTGCTCGCGAATAGTCTCATTTTTAACGCGACGCGAAGGAGGGTGAGCCGCGTCGCGACTGTTCCTCGCAGATGGGGGTGCACGCGCTACCTATCATCTTCGAGAGTGGAGATCAACCTTATTGTTCGGCGAAAAGTGTGCACTAAAATTCTCTGTTCGAAATAGGGCTCTCAAGACGGCTTCCGGAGGCTTTTACCATTTGACATTCGCACGATGCAGTATCGAACAGTACTGTGTAGTCGTTTGGAACTGAAAATGTCTTACTGAAACTTCAAACCCTTGCAGTAGGGTGGCTCTTGTTTATCCTTGTCGAAAATCTTTTTCAAAATTTATTCAGTTTCTTATTCCTATTTAATTTTGCATGAAGATCCGCAAGTCTGTCAGTGAGTTGTAGTCCCATGATAATTTCCTTTTGCCAATCACTGAGAAGCAGTTCTGGAAGCTGCTCTAAATGTACCTTAAAAATGATTGTGTATTAAGCCTCGGGAGAAGAGCTCGCAGGAGCCGTAGAATTGGAGGTTCTTGAAGGATCCAAGGTCTCTGGCGCAGCGAGGAGTGTAACGCGATTCCTGAGGGCGTCGTTCTGTTTGCCGAAGGAGGAAAGGAAGACGAAACGGTTAACCGTGGAGCAGCAGCACCGGCGATATTTGTTTCCGTCCTCGACTGCTTGCTCGCCCTGCTTGATTTTCGAATTCGAGCTGGGTGGGGAGGCACGATTCGTTAACGTCTGTCGCAGCACGCCGCGCCTGCTCTGGTGTCTGCGCTAGCTGGCAAGAAGACAAGTGTTTGCTTCACGTTTCAGGAGCCGGTCGAGAAGCGGTTCTCTCGTTAGTTAGCCATTTAGCAGAGAGTCGCCTGGGAAACAGGCGCATCGGCTTGAAAACTTTCCCTCGCCCTCCGAAAATGGAAATCGATCTGCACACCGCCCCTGCTAGAACTGCGTCGCGCGAACAAACACTCGCACATACAGAAGCCTGATTAACGACCGCCCAGGAACGCTTTCGCCTAACTTCCGCCAACACTTTCGGCGCGGCAGCTTGCCGCACACACTTCTGCACAACTTTCCCGCTTACCGTCTCGTTTCGATACGATCAACCTCTACGCGGCTCTAGGCCACCTCTGATCGATCCCTTTCTCGCGATGTCCCCGAGTCTCAAGGCGACGAACCACCTACGCGCTGCAGCTACTTGCTACCAACGCAATTTCCAAATGCTCTATACTGTAAAGGGTCTAGTCAATCGATTTTTATTGGTATGGTGTGTAAAATAATATTTTTTTAGGTTGAAAGACAATTCCCCTAAAATTTATCTTTTTTTTTGGTTGTTAATAGACATATTAAAATGAAAAAAAAAAACGAAAATACGTCGCGTTTAAAAAGAGATTATTGGTCAAGAAGAGACTTAATCTCCTGATCGAATCATTAATTCGGGTTCGCTTTTCTATTGACCAGGACACCATTGTGATACTAGGACTGTACAAGATCTAGAGTCTGGACCTTCGAAAAGACCAATCAAAACCTTTTCAACAACGACGAGAAGAAATATGAAATAAGTTGATACATATGTACGTGTTGGTCTAACGCCAACACGTACCGCGACAGATCTATCATATCTCGACGTCGATGTTAAGGATTTCATTGAAAATGAAATATGATGCAGCCCGCACGAAATCAGGGGGAGTCTAAGTCATCATTTAGCTGGTTTTGAATCAGTTTATAAAATACAGATCCTTGATCTTGGCACTGTGCCAGCGGGCCGGTCTAATGGGTCATACCACGACGAATCGATTATACGTCGACAAAGATGCGAGTGATCTTGATCAGAATGAAATATGAAGCAGTAGTTATTACTGGATACATGAAACTGGGGTTGTACGATGGGGTTCTATTGTATTGACAGGGTTGTATAATTATTCTCAAGATTCTCTTTAAGTAAACTGCACATCTACAGTTAGGAGCAAAACTGATCACACACACTTTAAATCAGAATAACTCTTTTATGAATGGACCTAACGGCTTCAATTTCTCTGGAAGGCTAGAAGAATTAATTTAGTAAATGACGTCTAAAAAATATGTTGAAAAAATGCATTTGGTCGGAATTGTGAAAAACAATAGTAAAAATTGATTTTTACGACTTTTTTTAGCTGAGCCAACAAATACCACTTTTGATCGTTTATAACTCGTAAAACAATTAACCAATTTCAATGAAATTTTCGGAGCGTATATAGTTTATACAAGCTGACCAGACACATCTTTTAAATGTTTATTATTGGGCCAGTTAAAAGAGTCATAAAAATCAATTTTTACTATTGTTTTTCACGATTCCGACCAAATGCATTTTCTCAACATATTTTTTAGACGTCATTTACTAAACTAATTCTTCTAGCTTTATAGAGAAAATTGAAGTCGTTGGGTCCATTCATAAAAAAGTTATTCTGATTTGAAGTGTGTGTAATCAGTTTTTTTCCTAACTGTAGGTTTTGGTTCAGAAAAGGAGGCAACGTCTAGTTACCTTCTAGTTTCTCATTTTGAGAGAATTCTCGAAGGAGGAAGCACATTTTCATTGAATCTTGCGCTCTGCCAATTGATTCGGGAAATGTTTATTTAGCCAGATCGGTAGTCTAATCACGATTTTACCAATTCTAATCGCGGGGAATCAAGAGCTCGGCCGAGTCGAATTTCGCAGGCGGCTGGGAAAAGCTGTCGGAAAATCGAGATTGCGAGATTGCATGGATCTCGTTCGGGGAATTCAGACGCTCGGAAGGAACCACGGGAATTAGCTTCCGGTCGGTTCGCAAGAGGAACCGCAAGTTATCCGGCTGCGAATCTCTCGGCCGGCGTATCGGCCAAAGAAATGCTAATTGCTGAACTAATTGCGACGGCAACAAAGACACCGAAGAGGGCCCCCGGTATCTCTCGCATGGCGAGCGTAATTGCGGGCCAACGGAGGGACAATTAACTGCTCCATTCTCGTGGACAAATGGCCGGGCGTTTGTGCACAGAGAGAGAGAGAGGTAGAGGGAGAAGCGTGCGTGCGTTGAGGCACACGCAGATGCGCGTTATTTAAGCGTTATTTTACGCGGTCGCGAACCAGCCCACCAGACCTCAGCCGCGACTATGCAAATCCGAGCCGCGGATTATGCATTCCATCAATTATGAATACGCCACGAACACGTAACCGGCCCGGTCCCTTCCGATTTGTCGAACACGAGCCGCACGACACCGTCTTCCCCGCTGCTTTCCAACGCAATCGTGTACTCGCGAATATCCTTGTCCGGAATGCTAAATATTTCCGAGCTGGTCTTGTCGACCCCCCACAGCACGGTGACGACTCCCATTTTTATTGTTGTTTCACTATTACGCGCTAGCTGGACAATATTCAATTTTGATAATGATCCACATGTCTGTATGAAATCACACAATCCGATTCAAAGTGTGTGCCATTAATTATTATTATTAGACTGCGGATGTTTATGCAAATACATATTTATATAGAAATCTGATAAAGCAGTTGGACTTGAACAGAAATATGTTTTGCGATTAGAGGATTCCAAAAATATGTTTTTTATTTTGCAATTTTTGCAATCTCATGCTCATATGAATCATTTATCTTGTTAAATTTATTTAATCTATTAATAAGCACTCGTATCATAACCGAATAGCGTCGATAATAGTGATACGCCGATATAATACTGAAGAAGCCTCAACAAGTTATGATGTTATACGACCTTATATTGCTTGCTGTGTGTGTGAATCAGCTGTAAGAACACATGTAGCTGTTGGTATTTAGAATTCGAACAGTTCAGTTTAATACTCGAAGTGGTAAGGCGAATTTTGTGAGAGTTAGTTAGAGGAAAAGTAGGGTTTCACTGATGAAATGCTGGATCGAGGACGATCCCAATTTCATTATTGACGAAAATAATGAAAGTATTATAGTATTTACTGTGAAATGTGAAATAAAAGTGTAAAGTGCGATAGAAAATCGCAATTAATTCAACATATTAATACTTCCATGCACAGAAACAATAGTGATCAAGCAAATATTACGATATAGGTTTATCATTAAATGAATCAATAGGAATATACAGTAGCGGACAAAAGTTTAAGGAAGACGATAACTTTTTTAATATTGTACTATACGATTTGAACTTTTTTGGGAAGCTAGAGCAATTAGTTTACTAAAGGATGTGAAAAGAAATTTTTTCAATAATTGCAATTGATCGGAATTGTTGAAAAGATACTAAAAGTTGATTCTTTTAACTTTTTTATGTGGGCCTAAATTGAAAATTTAAAAAATACGTTGTAGCTCTGTGTCAATTAAATATATTCCGAAAATTTCGTCAAAATTCTCGACGTTGCAATGAGCAACAAGCGTTTAAAGATGGTAAAAATTTATTGCCGAAAATAAATCGAAATACTGCAGTATAACTGTGAAATGTCTGTTAATACTCAATATTGTACCTAACACTTAATGTAATATATAATTAATATCGGAAAAAATTTGCATATGTTTCGAGCATATTTGCATATTTTTCGTGCATATTTGCATGTTTTTCGTGCATAAATGTCATATGCATTTTGCATATTTATCGTGCATAAACTTCCGCAGTCTAATTATTATGATTGTTTAATGCTTTTAGGATTCTAATCAAGATTTTCACGGACGTCTTCGATATGAATCCACACAGGTGTTCGGTTAGAACTTCCGGAATCGACAGTTGGGACGATAATCGACAAGCGAAACTTCGAGAACAGTTTGCACCCTCGTATGAATGATGCCTGTCAAAACAAAGTACGTGTCGAACACTTGCCCGTTTTATTTTGCATACATAGTTACATAAAGATCGGAGGGGGATACTCGAATATTAAAGCAAGGAGCAGAATCCATTGAAAGAACAAGTGGCTGAAACGAAAGGAAGATAGACGACAGCAGACACGCTGACTATCAAGCTGCAAGAGAAACGTTTTCCGCTCGAAGAAAAGCGGTAAGACGGGAATTAAGGGAATTGTTCCGGGTTGAAAGGTTTTCGCGGCGCGTTTCAACTGCGGAAAGAATGGCAGCAGTTCGCAATTGGGAGGGTTCTCTCTGTGGTGACGAGTGTTCCCTGAACACTTGTTCCATCGGATCCCAACGAATGTACAAGCGAAGCGGAATTTTCGTGAAGGGTTTTCGGTCGAGGCTTTTTTCCCTACCTATTGTTTTCGATTTTTCCAAGGCCCGTAGATATCGAGACAATGAAATGAATGGGGGGGCCGACGAGAGTCGGCAATTAAAATGAAAATAGCCGGTGAACGGCCACAGTCCGCGAAATGTAAACCGGCCGGTCCAGGGCCGTTTATAATTTCGGCGAGCTTGTCCGCGGGCGTCGAGCATGAATGTTTCATGAGCGACCGAGGAAAACGTTCGAATCTGAAAACATGAACGGAGGGGCTAGAAAACGTTGCTGGAAAATTCGAGAGACAAAAGCGAAAGCCAAAAGTGCCAGCTGATAGAATGCAAAGAGAAAAGTATCTCACAGATTTTCAGTGTGCAGAACAAGCAAGAGAAACAATGATTAGGATGTTCTATAACGTCGTGTTGTTCGCTATCGGAATTCATGTGTGATTTTCTTTTAGGAAATATTCTCACTGGAATGTGAGATCGAAGCATGTACGAGATTTTCTATTTGATAGAAGTGGAACTTAAAAGAAAACAACAACAGTATTTTTAAAATCTTCTCATTTGCTATTTTAGCATTAAACGTACCGAGTCTTAAAAGTAACGGGTACATGTTCCCTTGTGAAACTGTCAAGAGAGAGATTGATTTTATTTATACGTTGTGCGTATAAATAATTAAAGTAAATCCTGCATCAAGAGCAGTTTCTTCGAAGAAGACGCGGAAGATGCAGGAAAAATCAGTAACGCGTATTCATAGAGATAAATCTAGTTTGCAAGGATTTCTGTTTTCTCCGGTCACATAGAATGTTTACCGAGTCGATGAAAAACCGTCGAAATCGGAAGCCGGGACTGTGGTCGGCTCAAAAGCTGAAGAAAAGCAAGCAGACGATCAACAGGGGAGAAGCAAGAAAAATGTTATTTACCAGAGATGGCAGCGCTCCAGTTTTGCTTTCCGTGTGTGTACACCATGCAGGAGCTTACGTTTGCGGAGTCGGTGAAAAACTGTCGTGGAAAATCGAAACCGAAGGGGATCGGGAAAGAGAAGCAAACCGGGAGGAATTTGATTCGCAAGAAGCAGTCGCCAGTTATTCCAGGGATCGTTGAACAGAGTGAACAGAATGGTACAAGAGCGTACAGAGTGAACAGAGTGAACAGAGTGGTACAAGAGTGTACAGAGATTACGGTAGGAAGCAGAAAAATCAAGAAGGTGGATTGAACGGCGGATGCGAAAGCGATAGAGGTTCATCGTTCGGGAATCTGTCGGGCGATCGGCACCGGATTTTTCCCGGTTTTTCCTCGTCGCTTTTTCCCTGTCGCGGGCAGAGCGGCGGCGGCGGCGATGGCTAAAAGCAGAAAAATGCAAAACGCGGAGACAGCTGGTGGCAAGCGAGCAAAAAGCTAATACGCCGGCACGTACGTCCACGTGGAAATCGGCGGGGCTGTTTGACGTGGAAAATCGTCAAAGAGGAACGACAGCTTTCCCATGCATGGGCGCTACATTAAAGCTACATTACGGACTAGCTACCGACCAACCGCTTTTCCCTTTCGCGTACTCGTTCCCTTTTTCCCCGTTTCTCTTCAGCACTGGCTACGGGATACTGCAGAGTGTCGCTCGTCCGACGAACATGCCAGCGAAAAAGCCCGTAAAAACGAAAGAGAGGAACACTCCCTTCGAGCCCCGCAAAACCGAGTCTCTCTCGTCGCGCTGACGCGCGCGAATCCTCGCGCGCCCAGATCAAAGCCGATAAGAAAATTTCTTGCTGAAACCCTCTCGCAGAACTCCACTCCCTCGGTCCCTTTTTTCTGGAATCGTTCTGATCAATTGCTAGGACAATTAGCGGTCGCTCGATCCACTCCGTTGCGATTGCACTGTTTGGAAATCTTGTGACTCAGCGTTTCAATCCTCTGCTCAATTTGTGGCGATGAGATTGGTAATCGTCAATTAGCAGTAACAAGAGGAGTAATTATACAGGAGGAGTTACTTGGAAAACATGATTACAAAAAGTTGAGAGGCATGGTTCAGAAACGGTGTGATGCATCGCTGACCTTGTACTAAGTCAGAAACATCTGCTTCCTGAGTGGTAAAATATTGCTAGATGGACCTGTACCAGACACATTCGGCCTGTAGCAGCTATTAGGACGGACGTGATTAATCACTCGTAACTAGCTCCATTTTGGTCTCTTCCACACCGAAAGTTTGTGGATGTAGTGTAAACATAGATGAAGTCACTTGTGGAGAAGTTACCTGTAGATGCAGCCACTGTTCGACTTCGGAGATAGTCAACAGCAGAAGGGTTGGAGGTCCGCAAAGATTCGCGTGGAAAAGGAACAGGTAGTAGACGGTGCTAGTAGGCCCGCGTTCGAATCAATAATTCGCAAAGGGTGCTTGCTCGTTCCACCGGCCCCATTATTTGTCCACACCCACTCGACCCAGAGCAGAGGAACATCTGTTTGCTCCCCTCAATCGACGAGTATCGTTTTCAGCGGCTCTTTCGAGGAGTACCGAGGGCGCCGCGATGTTCTTTTCGGCCGAGGCGAGGGTGAGATTATGGTCGCGACCAAGAAAGCACCGGAGAGCGAGAGTCCTCGATAGTCGAAGCGAGCAGGGAACTTTCTGCTGAATTGACCATTAACGCGTTATTAGAAGCTTGCAGGACAGGGAGAGAGAGAGAGAAAAAGAGGGGGAGAGGTCGACGCATATATGCGTCGGGGAGGGGCTTTACAGCCCGGTAAAGCGACTACACGAGAGGGATCGAACACAGTCTCTCTCTCTCTCTCTCTCTCTCTCTCTCTCTCTCTCTCTCTTCCTATGGATCTTTGTCGTGCGTGCGCGCGGGATGCTCGCTAAGTGGTCCATTCAACGCTGCCTGACGGAATACATTACAGGAAGTGGCAGTTAAAAAACCTTCTCCCCCTGCACGCCGTCTTCGGGGCCTCTTCTTTCATCGAGCGTAACGTAATTCTTCCCTTAACTCGACCCGTTATTATATCCTGCGATATGGAGCGACGTGGCACGCGTTCGCCCTCGCGACGACTTCAAAACCGACAGAGCGTCCTCGTGCATTCCACAGAATCACAGCAATTTGTCCAATGAAGTGGAATTCGTCATGATAAAACGTATGGTAGGAAATACGCTCTCTGAAACCCCTCGCATTCTACAGATCCTAAACGAATTTGGCACACCGAATACGTACTAAAGTTTCATTCATTAATCGGACTTCTTTCACTATTTCCAGCAATTCTGTAGTGTTCATTAATTTTTGTGCTCAAGGTCAAGCAGAGGCCATACCGAGGTTTCGCGTTCACCGGCGATTAGGATCGTTAATGCGGAACCGCGGCAGCAGCAAATATTGTCTTAGGTACCCGTGGACCCAGATGCTCGACTCAAATCTCACACCGTAGTTTTCGCTGAGCCACTCTCGACTACGGTTTAATCTTGTCCGTTGATCGTGTGTTCGGTTCGACGTCGCCCGGTAAAAGGGATTACAAAACGTGTATGTATATCGAGAGAAAGAGAGAGAGGGGGCATATCCCCTGAAATTAACGGATCCCGAAATCCAGAACCGCACGGGCCCGACCGTTAATCGGGCAAAATACGGAACGACGCTCTGTGTTCCTCTGTAATTGGTGAAATTATACTGGCGAAAGGGGTACTCGTTCAATTTACAGTTACGATCGTGTAAAGCTGCGGTGGAAACGCGCTAATTCGCTGTCAGCCGAACGACACGGTTTACAATGATAGTACACACAGAGATAGAAGCGGTTTCTACGGAATTGTAATAAATGGGCAGCGGGTGTTGTATCGCGATGAAAAATTGTTGTTACCTTGCGGAGCATCTCCTCGAGCGACTCCATGTCCAGAGCGGGGTTGTTGTTCTCGGTGTGTACGGGCTGAACCATTTGTCACTGTTTTCCCGTAGTCAAGTGGACGTTTCCTGATCTGGGGATCGTCGTCACGGTCCTCTCGCTGAGAATTCACCTCTCGAACATCCTATCTGGACGACCAGATCGGCGAAATCGATCCAGAGACACGCACTACTTCAACGAATCATAGTTCCCCTCCCAAATTAGCGATTCGGGATCGAGCTTTGATCACACTGTGTCGATTGAGCGTGGTCGATGCAGCTTTGATGCGCTCACTGCATCTTCGATCCTTCAAAATGAAAAGATCGATGCAGAGTAACGTTTAATGAAACTGTTTTAATTGTTAAGCTTGCTGTGTTATCTTGGCCTTCGACGATTCATTCGCATCCTCATGTTTTTCACATTATTACGACTGCGCGATCATTTTCAGCCTGGCCATGTCCTCACTTTTTAAAGATACTATAAAAGCTCACATTTTCCTAGAAGCTCCTAAAAATAAGCTCTCGCGGTTACAGTCAGGGTTGTATCTATCAATTTTCCAACTAATTTTTCCACCGTTCCCAGAAGCTCCAAAGGGACATCGCGAGGCGGGGGCTCATCTTTCCACGGCGTCTTCCGCTTTGAAAAACGGCTCGCGATCGAAGACAAAGCGAGCGGGGTCAGCAGGATATATCTCCAGTTTGAGTCGGCTCCTATTTTAACCGTCGTATAAATTACGGGTCGGCGAGTCTCGTCGTCTTTTTGGCGGAGGATTCGAAGTTTTCGTCGCTGCTTCACGAGGGTAGAGAAAGACGCGTGGAAGAAGAAGAAGAAGAAGCAGAGGTGCGGTGACACAAAACGATCATTAAAAAAGCCGGAGGGTGAGCGACGACCACGAGACGACGAGACTTCGAGGATGACGGAGAAGAAGCGAGAGGAGAAGGGAAACGCGAGGAGATGCGAGCAGCATCGTCGTCGAGGGTGTTCAAGCGACTATTTTCGGCCGTAGGATATTTTTAAGCGGCGAACGACCGATTTCCAGGAGAAAGAAGCTTTTCCTGCCCCCGAGGAACGGGGACGAAGTCTGGTCCCGAGAAGACGAAGAGGAGCAACAGACTCGAAGCGTCACCGACCGATCGAGAGGGAAAACGCTCGAGAAACCGCGCTCCTGTCCTCTTCCACTCGCTTCCACTCGCTTCGTGCCGCTCTCTTCAAGTTCTTTGCTCCCCGGGGCGAGCTCGTTCCCGACTAATTGAGCCTGCCCACTGAAAAACGCGCCACGGAATTTTCTTACGCTGCCTAGCTTGTCCGCCCCTGTTTTTCCTTCTTCCTGCCTCGCCCGGTTATTTAGCTGTCCCGTGATTCCGTCCGCGTTAATGTGTTTTTCTTTGATCGTCACTCGTGCACCGACGAATTCGTTAACGCCGCGCCGCTGCTAATGGATCAGGCTCGCGATTTCGTACACGCGACCTCCAATATCGCATTCTCTAGACCCTGCATTCTACCTGAATAATGTAGCACGTCATTCATTTACGTTCGCTTTTTGCTCGAGGCAATGCCTAGAACGATTTCCTCGGACTCTTTTCTTTCTCTTCTTCTCGTAGCAGCCGGGGTGATCTGTTTTGATTCAACGCGACCTCTTCGAATAATAAACATATTAAGCTGATGTCTCTCATTTCTTATCATCGAACGAGATTCAAAGCTACTCTTCCTCATAATTACGACTCTTAGTTACAATATTGCATTATACATATTACGACGTTTCATGAATGATTACGTCTACTTGGCTAACGCGGGGCGCGTCGGAGGTTTTCGCAAGCGTATCGGGCAATCTCGTGAGACGAGGAATCGACTTTATCTGGTCGTGCGTCGACCACGGCGGTTACGAGACGGTTATGCCTCCGTCGCGGACAGTTATACGAGTTCCCCGGGCAGTTTCGGAATGTCTACGAGAATGAATATCGCGGGGCAAAAGCGGCCACGGTTACGGAACGCTGTCACGATCCTCCGAAGCACCGCTAAAAAACCGAGTATTCCCTCGTAAAACTGATTCGATGAAAAAGCTTGCACGCTTCTGCCCAGACCCGCGCGGCGTGCGGCGTCTTATTAATTTTCTCGAGTGGTCGCTTCGATTCCCGTCCGCCAGCCAGGCTGTTTCGTTAATTACCACACGGGAAACCGCGACGACGAGCCCGCACTTTTTCTCGGTTAATTTCCCACGAGGCCCTGCCGTCGAAAACCGATCGATTCGATTTCACGGGCTCGAACGGGCCTCGTCGGGCTAACGATTTTAATAAACAAGCTCGACCTTTTTTTCGCCAGATGGAATAATGGGACTTGCAGATTAGTTTCCGAATATAGTTATACGAGGGAATTAGTCTGGCAGTGCAGATGGGTAACGAGTCTGCGTTGAAGATCCGAGAATGATGGTGTTGCGGCGAGGACCTTTCGGCCGCTGTTCAGCGGAGAAATGTTTTGTGGGAAAAGTAAGTTGAGGGATGCGAAAGTAGAGACTTCAGGCTTTAAAACGAGCCTAGTTAAATGATCCTGCTAATTTTTTTCCCGAAATTATAATAGTTTGAATGCAGTTGGGCAACAATTTAATCGACGATTGACGACTACATTTCTACCTCAATCGTTAATCGCAATTAACAATTAATCTCCTAGTTTAGTCGTTAATTGCGGTTAACGATTATTAATCGTCAATCGCATAATTGTTTAATGATTAACTGCTGAAATTTCGAAATTTCTTTTTTTAATCGTACACATTAATCAATCAATCATGATTAAAATTTTAATCGATTAATGCCTAACTCTGGTTGCATGCGACCAACTGTAATCAATTGAATATTATCAAGGAGAGACCAGTATATTCATTTTCTGGCCTGTTCCCAACTATGAACAAATTTTTTAATAGTAAAATAAATTAGATAGGTGGAAGTAGTGGCTACGCCTTTTAAAATAAGCCTTGCTAAATTATCCTGCCAATTGTTTCACCTAACCAGCGTATTTCAATGAGGCAGTGTCAAGGATCTAAAGACCAATGACGTGCAAGAAACGCAAAATTCAGGAACGCCGATGGACCGGAAGCGCGCGAGATTAAAACAATGACTGCATAGAATGCTGCGGATGCATGGAAACGATCCTCGGCGTATTTTCGGTCCATTAATCGAAGAGAACCTTGATGCAGGTCGCGATCCATGTCGATTACGATGACACACACGATTCCCCGTCGTTGTAATAAACGGATATCCGTTGAAAGGCGATGTAGAAATAGATAAAGAGAGAAAGAGAGTGATAGGAGTCTATCCATACGGATAGACGATAGGTGATTTCGCTAAACGGACGTTTCTTTTTGTCAATTGAACGTTGCCGGTTCGTAGCTTCGGTAAACCGTGTGCACTCTCCACTCTCTCCATCGACTGGTGTTCGTTTGAGCTCTCGACACGAGCCTAGACGAGGCAGAACGAGGCAGGGCGACGCGAGGAGGAAAGGGAGACGGCCGTCGCTCGCGTTTTATCTCGATCCTGTGATCAAAGCTTAATTGAAAAAGGGCCGGGGGTGGCCGCTGCCGCCGAATGGAAACTGATACCGGGGGCCGAATACGATCGACAATGCGGCCTTTTTGCCTCTTGCCTGGCCGTCGCGCGTCGCACAGGTCGTCCAGCGTAGGTCGTCCAGCATAGGTCGGCCGCACGGGCTCGGTTAAATCCAGAGATTGAAAGCCACCGAGAACAGGAAATGGAGAACGAACAAACGAACGAACGAACGGACCTACGAATGGTTACGCAACTCGGACAACGAGGTAGCTAATTTTCAGGGGCAACCGTGTCACGTTAGCCGACGATTAACCGTCGTTAATGTCGTTCGTGCTGTCGTTTGTCTTAATTCTTCGCGTGGGACGCGCCAGCTTCTGCCTCCGCGAATTTGATAGATAGCTGTCTTGCCTGAAAACTCTTCTGAGAAACAAGCATCTGTATATATGTATACACACTAGTACTCAATTTCAATACTCAAATTTTCGCCGACATTCAGTGACACCGCTCACAGTCGTTCACAGTTTCGATTTTTGGGAAATTAACACCGTGTGCCACGTCTACCAGACATGGAAGAGAGAATTGTTTGTTCAGATATGATCACGATCAAATGAAACTTGACAGTGCACCTAGTCTCAGTATCACTTCTTTGCAATAATGATTCGGATCGCGTGTTTCGCGGACCAATGCGACAAAAGACAATCGTTTAGGTATAGTAGGTAAAAGGCAACGGAAACAGAGGGCAGAGACACGCTCATCGAGCGCTCACCTGGGTCGGGTCCTCGAAAGAATCGTCGGCTCAGCACACGCTCGAGTGAGCAGCCTGCTAATTGGCTGTGAACTCGAGAGAGAGAGAGAGAAGGAGAGAGCTCCCGGACCGATTAATTACCGACTGCGAAAAGATCCCTTGATTTTTCTCGCTCGGCCGTGAGCCGTTTACCTGCTAATTAGTATCGTCGCAGGCTACTAATTATCTCAGCGGCGCCGAGGCCGGCCGACGATTTGTCCGCGACGCGCGCGCGACACGCCGACGCAATTACCAGACCGGCTAATTCGAATCGCACCTTTCGCTCGGTCCGATCCCGGGACGCACGATTTCTGTCTTCGTCGGACGTTTTTATCGCGATGGCCACGCGGTTCAGACACGTCGCACAGTGGTGTAAGTTGCACCGAAAAGTTGGCCAAAATACGATTTTTCAAATGGAAAATTTTGCTTGTACAACGATGGACAACAATGTAACAGTTTTATTTTTATACGTGTACTCGCGTAGCGTTGTTACGCATTGAAAGTAAAAACTTTTGTAGTACTCATTTTTCTCTTCGCCCGTTTCCGAAATATCGCTTGGCTATTAGGATCGTTTATACGTGATGAAGATGTTGTGCGAATTTTTTCTTCACAGACACCTTTTAGACAGATATACGTTGTATTATGTGTAGAAATTAATTCGCGGTGCCTTGGTATTAAATTATTGATAACTCTGATTTGAATGCAAATAATCGGCCGCCATTTTGTAACGTTTAAGTACCAACGCTTACAGTTATGAAACATTTGAGAACTAGTCGAAACAAAGACTATTACTAAGCAAGATGGCGGCGTCTGACAAGACTCACATACAGCACTGTATACTGTCTGCATTTCAATTAAAGAAAAATGCTTCCGAAGCCGCCGAAATGATTTGTTCTGCTTTGGGTGAATGTGCAATAACACATAAAACCTGTAAAAAGTGGAATCAAAGATTTCGAAGCGACGACTTTGATCTTTCTGATCGAGAACGTCAAGAAAGAAGCCAAGAAAATTTGAAGACGAAGCAGCTGCTCTCTGAAAATTCCGCACAAACGCAACATGAGCTAACAGTGCGACTTGGGATGTCACAAATACCAATTTCCCATCGACTGAATAAGTTAGAATGTATAAAAAAGCACAAGTTCAGTTCTGAGAACACAGAACAACGATGCGAAAACAACAATTGTTCTTTGGGATGGGAAATCCTCCCACATGCGGCTTACTCTCCTGACCTGGCTCCATCGGATTTTCATTTATTCCGATCACTCCAGCATCATTCAGCAGATACAAATTTCCAAACATTGGAAGAGGTGCAAAAAAGTATTCACGTATTTTAAGCATTTTTTCCGTCAAGGAATTCGATAGCTGGCTGAAAGATGGACCACAGTCATCGAAAATAATGGAGACTATTTTGAAAAATAACAGATGTATGATTACATTATAAATAAATACTAAATTTCTTTCAAAAAGGCACCGAATTAATTTCTACACCTAATAGTTTTCAGCAATTTTCGTGATGTACTAGAATGAACGGATCCACGAGTTTTGTCCAGGTTTTTGCGATTCTGGCCCACCGCGCGCCGTATGTGGGTGAGCTAGGTGAACGGAATTTGCGGATGCGCCGCTTACGTCAGTAGTATAAATAGTGAGACCTTCCACGCGCTATCTAACTTCGAGCATAATTTCCCTGATAAATTCGAGCGAGCGAGCGCGTGCGGCCAGTCGAAAACGAGTAGTATATTCGAATTTCGCCGTGATAAAATTTTGGAAAAAATCAAACTGGAAAATGCGATTCTTGTTCTGTGTTGCAGCTAGTAAACAAATAAATCCATTAAATCCGCAGTCCTGTAATAGTACACGTTTGATTCGTTTGAAATATTTGATCGAGCGGAGGTATAGCGATCTTGCCAGCGAACAGGACTGGCAAGCGGCGCTAAACAATTCTGCAAAATTGCAGCCGGATGGTCGAATAAATTACAGCGAAAAGCACTCGAGCTCGTCGCGTCGGCTCGCCACGAGGGTGGTCTGTTTCCCGCTCGAATCAGAGCGCATCGCATCGATTCATTCGCTCGTTATTACCGTATACCTTCGAGCTCGCGCCTCCAGCAACCGTGTTCCTATTATCGTAACTTCATTAACAGCGTGTTACCGAAACTCCGTAATTATGCGCGAGAAGCCCGTCGCGGGACAGCTATTTCTAATTAAAAAGGGCCGCTCCTCGTCGATCACACTGACGAAAAAGTGGAATGCCAGAGAGTGTGTGAGAGAGAGAGAGGGAGAGAGAAATATATCGTGCTCTCCCGCCGTGCTAACAACCAGGGAATCAGTGCGACGATCGATCTCTTTGGTTCCTCGCGCGACTCGTTTTCTCTCTCCCCGAAGCCGATTAAACTCGCGAGAACGGATAAAGCGAACGAAGCTGCGGCGGCACTCCAGACCGCCCTCTTTTGTATCCACAATATGGAGTAGTTTGTTCGATACGAGCCGACACGCCGATTGCCAAGATTCGAGCTCCCTTTGATTTGCTAATCGCCGACCTTGTGCCACTTTCCTTCGCAAACTTTTTCTCCGGCTACGTTCGTTACCGGCGGACAGCTCGCAATCGATGGAAACGGGACACGCGCGCTCGTTAAGTCGGCCAATTTCGACGACTGTAGATAATTGCACTGATTCCGAGGCGAGACCTACCCACTGATCGAGATGCACATCTCCGATCGAGAGAAGAGAACTGGCGAGAATACGATTTTCTACTTGGGGACATCGGTTCCGTGAAATTTAGCACCAACGACGCCGTGCTAATGGAAGGAAACGTTTGTTGGCGCAAACACGTGTATTGTGACACCTGGGTGACCAATGTTGTCTTGCGTTCTCTCGTGACACGGATTGCGGCTGCCGGAATGCAGTTTCAAAGGAAAAGCGGAAATGTAGGGGAAACTTCGACGGTGAAAACTTTGTGTCAGAATCGAACGTGACTGCGCGAAATGAACATACTGTCTGCCGAATCGACACTGCAAAAGTTCTACGAAATGAAAGTAGGTTGATAAAGGAAACCGAAAGTTAGAGCAGCAAAAATTTCACAGTCTTCTTTAATCGCTTTCGATCCTGCGACCAGTAATATAAATAACGAAGAATAGCGTCATTTACACGTGATTGACGTAACAATTGATGTATTGAATAGATAGAAGCGAATGTGGTGAATTTATGCAATTCTGTGCGTTTTTGAAAGTTGCACGACCAAAAAGACCATACTACGGAGGCGTATTAAAATAAGAGGTGTAGAGATAAAGAAGTAGGCGTCACATAATCGTTACACTCAAATGCTACTTGGAAAAGTGTGTCATCAGATGTGGGAGCCACTATATACACTGCTGCACGATTGGAGCAGTACTTAAAGTATGAAGCATGGAAACACAACATCGTTTCGCAAATATTAAAACCGAGGTCGCGTCGAAAAGTATTATACAGTCTTCAAAGAAAGCTAACGTGTATTGGTCTGCGCTGATGACAATGATGCTTACTCAGGAAAGTCTAATGACCGAGGAAAATGCGATTGTAATCAAGTCGTTGCACAATCATGAAACACAATCAGCCCATTAATATCCACTGTCGTAAAGACACTGTCATAAAAATACCAATTCTAATTTCGAAAGATTTACCAAATGGGAATTCTGACACGTCAATGGGTTAAACGAATGAATCAAGACGACCTCGAGAACAGTGCAAGGTTAACAGATCCCTCTAGCCGTTCCGAAACAATATTTACAATTTCGCACAAAATCGAAGGGAATGTAATAAGGTCTAATAAGAGAAAATATCTTGTATGTCAATAAGTTAAATAAACTACAATTCGATTGAACGAAGGAAACCTCGAGAGCACAGCAAGCTTAACAATTCCACGATAAGACGACAATCACCTCGAGATCCCCACAGAACTGATCACTGAAACCACCTAAACCCTTCCCACCGATATCAACCAGGATGTACACTCCGAATCAATAGTGAACAGCATCAATTCACAACTTCACGAATGATATGTACACAGCATAACAGATGAGTCCAGAAGAGAGGAGGTTTTCACCGAGTTTCCGGGTGGTCCACGTGGTTCATGTTGGTCTGGTCGTCTGTGTGCGCGACGTTCTACGGACACTCTAATCTCTTCTTGAGCACTGATCACTTGGATAAGGGTGTTCGTCGGTGGACTAGTGGGGCTTGTGCGTTCTAATTGGCCGTGGCACGGGTCGCGATCGCGGATCACAGTGCGCGAGGGTCTGTGCGCTCGCAAGGACGAGCGGAAACGTCCATCGCGCGCGTCACGGAAGTGTCACGGTGCCGGGGAACGCGACGGTATAGAGGTAGAAGGAGGAATAGGAGGAGGAGGAGGAGGAGGATGAAGAGGAGGAAGTGGTGGGGATGGTCGATCGCGTGCCTCGCGAAACCCGATGATCGATCGAACGAGAGAACGAACTATAGCGAAGGAGCGAAGGACAGCAGGCCGCGTGCAGCTCCGGTCGCGGTTCACGGGCCACTGAGAGGGAAGTTGTGTTCTAGCCTCGGAGTTGTGTCGAGCCACCGGGAGACAGAGGGAACTGAGAGAGAAAGAGGGAGAGAGAGTGAGAGAGGCGTCTCTCGGAGAGAGGGGCGAAGCGTGCCGTACGTCACATGCGCGCTGTAACCCCAAACAAAAATGCCCGACCGTTCCTCTCGCGCTCACGCAGACTCCTTCTCTCAATTCCTCTCACTTCCTCTCTCTCTCCCTCACTCTCTTTATCTTTCTTTGTCTCGCTGCCTGCACCGTCAACAACAATAACAACAGCACGCGCGTCGCACGGGGATGCGGCGGATCACTGCAGAATACGGAATCGGGAGGTCTGCCAAACTGCACCGCAACCTCTCCTGCCCTCACGGCAAGGTCTCTCCCTCCCTCTCTCTTTCTCCTTTCCCTCCCTTCCTTCCTTCCTTCCTTTCTTTCTTTCTCTCCCTCCACTGTTCGCTGACAGCCGCTCGTAATCACCTTTTTCGCACAACTGCGGCAACTCCTGCCTTGCACGAGCCTTCTCGCTCTCGTTCCGACGCGACAGCCTAACCCAACCACCCAACTGTTACGTAAGGAATATCGGGGATGATTGGGCGAACCTGACGTCGGACTGTACGAGGTGCATCGCTCCTTGATGCACTGACGTCGCTTCTGCGGAGCAAGGTTTTCGGGGACGGGGTAATTACGGTGTCTCGTGTGACGTGGGCTCTAAATACTTACGATTGTTAGCGATTCACTGATTCCTCCGGAACTCACCTGGGACAGAAAAGAAATTGTTGCGGTTAGCTATTGACGATTTTTTTCGCTCGTCCATGCAAAAGTTAAGCTGATGTTCTTAAATATTTTTAATCACTGCTTTAGAGATTGCACGCACCCGTTATTGTCGTAAACACAGAAAGTCTACTTACGCGTGTCTACGATTTTCCTTCGTAGGAGTATAATATTTTCGATTTCATAACGTTGCGCAAGCTTAGTTTCATTCAAGTTGTTCGTAACGTGAGACGAACTACATGATTACGGTCAATCTGATTTCGTAAGGTGTCGATTCACTCAAGGTGACTCTTAACATCCACTGTTTTGCGAGTGTATTTTCTTTGATTCCGTACGACGCGCAGTGGAGTCGTGTATTCATGATTACCTGCCAGTAAATTATAATTAAGAATATGCTGAATGAAACAAGACATTGCACAGGGCTCTTATTGACCCAGCTAACATCCCCAATATCAACGACCATAAAGTTCCGCCGAACGGCTTCGGTATTCCGCTTCAGTAACGAAAGAATAAACAAAGAGTTCTAAAGCAGCGTGCAGCCGGGTGCTTTTGGATATCGAAGAGGCCATAAGCAGCGTTGGGAACGACCGCGAACATTCTTGTCGGGGCAAAGAATACCGAGGAGCGATTTCGTGGCGTTCCAAGCACCGGAAGCTCAGCTCGCAGCGGCTATAAAAGAAGGACGGAACGGAACGGAACGGAACGGAATAGAGAGTTCGGTAGTGGAGAGGCTAGAGGTCCGTTCTCCCTTGAAAACACTCGAGGGCTGGAAGGTTCGCTTGCGCGCGTCAAACGGCATTTCCTCGGGGCGGGGCACATCGCGTAACGTTATTGTCCTGACGCGTGTTACCGCAAGAAAGCGATAGCGCGGGTGCGGGATGAAGTGGCGGGCAGAGCACTTGCTTCGTAAAAGCCGTAGGAGGCCGCGTTTGATATTCGGTGTGTAGACGGGACGGAAACGTGGCCAGGTTGCGAGCAACCGGCTCGAGAGGCTTGGGGGAGCAGCCAGAGGCTCGCGGGTATCCGCGTGTCACGCCGGGGCTCTCGGTTTCCGAGTGTCACTTTACGGCTGACAGTAACGGCCGCGAACTGATAGCACGTAGAAACCGGGTGCGCGCGATACCGACGATTCGACGCGCAACGCTCTCGTCACGGATAGCCGGTGAACCACCCACTTCCGGTTAGGCGATCTTGTAATACTGAAATCCTTTTCGATTTTCTTCGCCGGCGATCTTCCGGTTCGATGTTCCAAAAAATTCGATGCACTCGCTCGATTCGAAGCGTTACCCGAGGTTGCATCAATGAGGATGTCTGCGAGGATGATAGCGACGATGCGGAGGTGCAAGTTGATATTACATTGAATTTTCTTCACGGGCGATCTTTGGACTCGATGTTCCAAAAAATTGTATGCACTTGTTCGGTTGGAAGAACTGAGCTCGTGACTGTGAAAAGGGAGGAGTCCTGAAAAGATGCAAGCTGAAATCCTCTTCGATTTTTCCCACAGTCGATCTTCTAGCTCGGCGTTCTAAAAAATTGATATTCTGAATCGATCGGAACTGTCGAGTGAGTTTACGATAGTCGTGAACGAACCATTGCACTCTGGGACGTTGTCCTAGCTCTGCAGAAGGTCGAGAGCCACGAGGCCACGCCCACTCGATGCGACAACGCCTACTGGAGACAGACCACGCCTACTTTACGCAGAGAATATAAAAGATAGGTCAGCATTACTGATTTTGTTGTTAAATATGAATAAGTTACGAGATCTCCGGATAGCCTAAGACATTCATAATCAGACATTAGTTTCAGTTGCTCTTCTGGCTCCAACAGGAATCGAGAGCCACCAAGTTCATTGTGAAATAGAGAAATATAGAAAATGAGGAACTGCAAGACAAGTATAGATTGCCCTGCAGGAAAGTTTCTGGCTGCACAGAGAGCGCGAGGAGCGAAGTCACGCCCATTCGGAGCACCTCGTACGAACAAAGAGCAAGATGAATATCCTTCTATTGTTAGTTTTCTAAGTCTTCCTTCAACACTGTATGAAAGATCGTTCTGGGTGTCACTCTAGAGTGCTCACAGAGGAAAAATGGTGTAGTTACCGGTAGCTAGTAGCCACTGTATCTCTCGACAGATCGTTTAGAAAAAGATAATGAGACGCGTGCTGTAGGTTTTGGCACGGTCCAGACTGTCCGGCTTAATTCCGTTCTTCGCTGGATGAAATACGTGCGAATCTCTTAATCGCGGAAAGGTTTAACGAGCTCCGTAGACGTCGTAAATTCTCCCTTATTTCCAAATTATTCCGTCGGACGGGTACTTTTATTTGCGCCGGGATAGAGAATGAAGAACGAGCGGCCGAGTCCAAACTGACCGCCGCGCCGACAATAATTCTGCGTGTGCGAGTCTCGTCTTGGCAGTACGAGGCGTGCGCAGCAACGGCAACTGGACCGGAAGCGTCCATTACGCGCGAGGAAAATTAAGTCCCGCGGTCTTTCTCGCAGCCCATTGCGTCCGGCACGACGACCACCGGCCACGAGAGACGATCCTCGCCCTTTTCTCCTCGTTCCAGAGAGAATTCTTTCTCGCGATGGCGCGATAATAACATTCGGATTGGACGACAGCGGATGCGCTCTCCCGTCGCGGCCGTAGAGCCCGGACCCCATAGGTGAACGGGGATCGGTTCGGACAGAGGCTTTCACAGCCGAGGGAAAAGAATGGCCGCACGGATCAGTGAGCCGAGACTCGAACAACTCGAAGCCCTTCATTCCCAGAACGACGGATCCTTCGATTAACCTATCGGACTCGTGTACCAGCTCTTTCCTCTTTAATCCCGGCGTACGAGCTGCTGCTACTATCTGCTACAGAGCTCTCTAGCTCGTTCCAATCGAAATGGATGAGGGCAAGACCGCGAGAATCCCGCATCTGCACCGAAGAAAAAGAATCCCCGCTCGATTCGGGTCCGAACACCCGAGAACGTCGTATTTCCACCGATGAACGGTTTAGGGTAGACTCCTTCCAGTCAGACTAATCCTGGTATCGACGCGGATGTCTGTCATGGAAACGTATGGCCAACCCAGGCACAACAGAGCAGACCGAACTTATACATTATTGCGGTATTATCAATTATATATGAGTGATAGTTCTGCGAAATACGTCTGCTCTTATCGACAATCTTTCGCGTGCAAATGCTACAGACAGTACTCTAATCTGGTACTTCAAGCTACATTTTTTGAACATTTAAAGCGCTGGGGTCTAGCGATTGTTGTGTCTTTCACTATTAACACACTAAATGTTAATTTCATTAGAGCCTTGTCATTTTTATAAGCTGAAACATTTTAATCGGTTCTAGTGCTCGATAGGTTTGGCGTTAAACAATTGTCTCATCTTTTCTATAGAGTATGCTGGAAGGTATGAGGAACATTTACGGAGCTTTGTACGATTATTCCGTCTACGGTCGGATCCCTTGTCGTACAAATCAGAGGGCCTTCGATAGAAACCGTGCGCCCTTCTGTAGGCAGCTAAATCTTTATTTATGACGCGTACGGCTTCGCTGGTCAAGCAAGAGGATCGTATGTAGTTGTATCGCGACAAAGTGTATCGGCAAGTGTTTGCGCAAGCTTGTAACAAGAGACACCGCGATCCGATACCGTCTGTCGCGGGTTTGTTTGATTTCTAGGTCCGTTGAAAGCACGCCGCCCCGGGTCATTCTAAAGATGATTAATCGATCCGATAGGTTAATTAACCTGCGCGCGGTTTCATTAGAGCGGTCCCCGGCGACCGGTGGCTATGCCGGGAATTTTAGTGAAATTCCAGCCGGTTCTACCACATCGTGCCGTGAATTTTGAGAGGCTACACGTCCACGCGTCTCGTGCCGCGGGTAACGAGAGTCTTTTTTCAATTACGGGGTCAGCGAGACGACATGGCCACAGCTCGTAATTATCGTTGGCCCGACTCGCAACTAGGTTGAAACCGCGCGAGGCGCCACGACATTTCATCTGGATCTTGGAATATTTCCTGCCGGCAATTAGGTCTCGCTCGGACCTAAAGAGCCGGACGAAAATAGTAATAATAAGAGAAATCTATTCAACTGTTTGCCGTCGGAACTATTCTAACTCGTAAATTAAACATTTCTTCCGACCTAGAATAATTCCATTGTACATATATGATTTTTTGACAAGATAAATGATAACACTGTCCAACACCAAATTTGTTGCACAATTACTGTTGGGTGGTTCTCATAAAGTTTTTTTGGCGCTGATTCCGAATCTGTCCTTAATTTTTCTCCTAGACGCACAGTTTTTGAAAAACACGACTTCGAAAAGAAAATATATTTTTCACCTTTAAACAAATATTGTGATGTTATTATAAATGATATTGAATTGTTCTTTCCTGCAAAAGATTCTGTATGATGTGTTAATACATTATGATTTTTTTAAACATGTTTAAACAATCATTAAAGATCGAGAGACGTCACTTTTGCACCAATTTTTTAGGATCTTTACAATTTCTCTTCCTTTTACCAGAAGGAATCGCTTAGTATCTTTTAGTATCATGCTTTCAGCCGAACTTGGTGTGCGATAAACTGAAAAATACGACCTGTCGCAGCCCGGAAAGCTGGTTCCAATCGAAGGAAACCGAACAGGTGAAAGCCGCTCGTCAACGAGCGAGTCAAGTAGGAATTCTAATTTCAAAGGGCGAGAAAAGGTCCCCCTCGCTAATAGGGGACTAAAAGGAGGATCAGCCGCCCTCTCGGTCGCTTTTCACCGTTTCCGCGGCGTATTGTCCCCGAACTTTTACACCCCAGACCGACCGACAAAGGGACACGGGGCTCGATTCATCGACAAGGCTGTCTCTCTGGTGCGACAGGGCTGCGGTATCGACACGCAAAATACAGGCTGAAATCGTTTTTCCCCTGAAAGGCTAGCGAGAGAGAGAGAGAGAGAGAGAGAGAGAGAGAGAGAGAGAGAGAGAGAGAGAGAGAGAGAGAGAGAGAGAGAGAGAGAGGGAGGGGTCGCGGAACCGTCGGTTTCGCCCTTTTAAAGTCGGCCTAAGTGGATTTTCGGCCAGAATCAGCGATAAACTTGCTTGCAAGGATCCGCCGGTGGTCCGGGCCACGCGAGCCGAATCAATATCTAATTTCGCCGACTTTTGTCGTTGGCTGACGAAGGGACGAAGGGAGACCGCGAATAGGAAGGAAGGAAGGAACGGAGGCGAGCGGAAGCGAGCAAGCTGGAGACCCGGGAACGGTGAATACGGGGGGCTGGAGATGCTTCCTTCCGAATCTTTGAAACTCGATAAGGCGTGTGCCGAGGTCCTCCGCCGTCAGGATCCTCCTACAGGATTCTCCAACAGGAAGCGCACCCCCCGAGCGTTTCCCGAAAACGCTCTGAAAAATCTGTGTGCCATCGAACAGCAGCCGCAAACACTGCCACTCGATAAATCTGGATTTACGTCGAAGCACATATATCGGCGGCTCTCTGCAATTTTTTTCTTTTCGAACACGCTGACATTTTTGCGCGTGGACCCGCTCGAAATCCGACAGAGTAATTGCCGGTGTGTAAACGCTGCATAATTCACCCCCCATCTCGTTCGATAATTGGTAAATGCAGCGACGACCGACGGTAGTTACAAAGTTCGCCGGCGGCGCGTGTTTAATTAAATTTCCGCGTATCCTCGGCCGGCCGCGCGGATTCGCTCGAAAAAAAAAATGATTCGCTGCCGTTATTATCGTAAACAGAAATGAATTCGGAAATTACAGACCAGGAAGGTCGGGCTGGAAATGTACATACAAAACACGCTGCTGTTTCGACGATTGTGCCACTTCTGCAACGGTGGTTACTTATTTTACCGGATTCACGTTTCGTGTTCATCGATTATACACTGCAATTACGGCTGTTCCGAAGCAATCACAATATTTCTCAACTGTTGCGTATGCTCGCCGGAACGTACTCCTGTGCCTTTAAATACGTTCACCACGGCTAGCACCGCTCGTATGACGTTCATGATCTCGTTGGGTGCATAAAAATGATCGAATTCATTGGTTGCACGTTGTTATTTAGAGCCGCCGAGACTCCATAACTTTCCTTCGCTGAATCATTCCAATGTTTCACAAGGGACGTACATACGTTGCATTTCATACGATTATTTAACCCTTCGGAGCTATTTCAACTCGGAGAAACCAAACGTTACCTCGAACGTTAACTTTTCAATAAATTGCTTCTGTTTTAAGAAACATCGTTGAATCATGCTGTAACAAGTTTTCAGACAAATTAGAGGGAACAGTTCAGACAGCAAACGAGTTAAAGGGGATGCGATTTCCGACATAGGAAGGCCAGAATAAGTTGAACGCGTGACAACATGCGGCCACCGACACGCGTGATCCTGAAATTTAATAAGCCCGATCGTCGCGTTGGAAACGGCCGCGATTAATATCCCAGATAGCGCTAATCAACGCGAAGATCGTTACGGAGAAGACGAAACGTTCTCGTAAGCGGCTCGATCACTCTCACCCCTTGAGCAGATCTAACGAGCCGAGGGTTGCTCGATCGACAACCCGGATAAGGGTAGGAGCTGATTTTTTCTTTGGCCAACGAGATAAGCGACCCACCAACCCCCGAAACTCGAGTTTCCGCGACTGGACAGGGGCTGCGTTTTCGAGGGAAATTTAACGGGGCGCGGGAACCGGCGAGAGTCGATTTGTCGACGCGTTTATGGCGATACTCGTTCGAGATCTCGCGAAACTGTTTCCGCCCCTGCTGCCCGGCCAATGATGCGCCACGGATAAATCATCCCTCCGTTCGAGCGGGATTCTTGTTGTCATAGCAATAATCTTTTTCCGACGCTTCGTCACACGCCATTCCGCTTGCTCCCTTTTCGAAGTGTAGTGTACCCTGTTCTGAGCCCCTCTATCAGTTTAGGTGGTTCTTATCGGTGTTCTGCTTCGGTGGATCCGGAGAATCACTTATTAACACAGTTCTGATAATATAGTTTCTCATCTGGAAATGCAGGTATGACAGTTTATCATATTTCCTGGATTTCTCAGCTTGTTGTTTCGGAAAAAATCGCTGTTGCTAATTTCTGATTAGATTATGTCTGTCTATGATTGTACGTTCTTTAAACATATTTATCCAAGAGGTTCTTCATAATTACAGTACGATCAGAAAGAACAGTGCCAAACATTCTACTTTTACTATGTATAGGAACATAAAATGTATGATTTAATATGAAGACTGATTATAAAACGGAGATAAATTGCAGGCAAATTTTTCTGTAACACTCAAGAAATAAAATAAATACCTTCTTTGACAGTCTATTCTGGTCTTGAACAAACATGCATCGTAAAATCTGTTTCGATGTGCGTCTTTCGATCAATTCCCCAGGCTCGGTAGAGATTGTTTAAATCTGGGGATATATAAGCAGCGATTAGGCAGGACTTGCGCGAAAAATTGTCGGAGAAGGAGTGGAGACAGTGTTGGGAGGTCAGGTATTAACGAACCGTAATTGCAGCGAATGTTTAGAGAATTTCGGTGCAACTGGTCCCGGCGGCTCGTTAACCAGAATTCTCCAGCGCGTCCTTTAGCTTGTCGTAATCTCTGCAAGAGGTCCGAACAGGAATAACGAGGCACCACCGTCGGGATAGCAGGGGAGGGGGGACCGGCGAAATCGATAGAATTAATGACTCCGTGGCTATACAGCGCGTAATATTATCCCTGGCGTAGTCAGGCTTGCGGCGTCGCGGTTTCCTACGTGTTTGTTACTCCCGGCAGACTTCCGCTCGATCGATTCACGCTGACGATTCCTTCGGAACCCGTTGCTGCTTTCCCGTCGAAAAAAAACGATACTCCATTCTCCAGGGTTTCAAAAATATTCCCACGAAGTTGCTGGTGAAAATTGAAATTTTATTTCGAGACCCGTTCAACGCTTATTCTGGCAAACTTCATTTACTGCAAATGCTCAGTGACATGTTCATTATGACGCGAATGCTGCGCTATCGTTATTGAGAACATGCCAATCGTAACAGTTTTTCTCGTATACTCGTCGACAGCATTGGCATATTCTCAATAACGATAACGTAGCATGTATATCGTGTTATAATGAATCGGTGAATAGTAGGTCGGTCGAATCTTACTTGCACAGAAACTCACGACGAGAAAAGACATCGCGAGCATGAAGATTCTCTATAATTTCTCTTCAAGTGAAAGGTGGTGGAGATAAAAAGTGAAGTTCTATTTCGGGACCCCTTCTTTGTTGCTAAATTGAAACAGTGGAGGGAAGTTGAACAGAAATTGTGATTCCTTATGAAAAATGAATTGTAGAATGGTAGACCCAGTTACATTGAATTAACAGGATAAAGATGTGAACAAGCGGAGGAAGACCACATGGAGATAGTCTTAGAGGGTGTTTGTGGACGGTGGTTGACGGGTCATTCATCCGGTTAGAAATATTCCGGTCGGCGAGGATGCCGCGAAAACAATAAACAAAAAGCGTGGGACGTGTAAATACGAACGTGAAGGGGGTTGAAGCATCGCGGGGGTGGCGGAACGATCGTCATTGTTCCGGGGCTGGGTACTCGAACATCGAGAACAGAGGGTCGTTCGCGAGATACCTGTTCAGAGAGGCAGAGAGATAGAGAGAGGCCGGGGGTGGCACGATAGCCGTTCCCATTTAGCTGTTCGTTCGCCAACGATTTCTCGATTACAATGCTCTCTGCGCCTCGTGCTCATCGCGCGCGAGCTTTCCGAGGTACATTAACGGCCTGGCCGATCCGGTGTTCGGGAAATGCTGCCCGGCCGCTTTATTGCCGGCGGTATTAACAATTTAATGCGTCTGAATTAAAGTCGTTCGACGGGGAACCTGGAGTTACGGCGACGCGACACGGGATCCGTTCGTCGCGGAATTAAAAATCGAGCGAGCCAGCCGAGTTACTCTCGAAACTCGATTCCGCGCCGGATCGGAATCCAATGATTCCTCGAAAGCAGACGGAAATGAAAGCACGAAAATGAACGGTGGCCCCGTGAAAATCGATCCGGCCTGTATTGTTTCTGCGCGCCGCGAATTAAACGCTGACGCAACGCGACCGTTCCTCGTATACCGGCATTACTTTAATTGCCCGTCGAATCCAATATACTCGGCCGCCGTGTCCCCGTGTCGAATATCCAATTACCAACGGGGTGTACCGCATTCGATTTGTCAATACGCTCGCCGCACAGGAACCAACCCCTAAACAGCAAACACCGGGTCTTCGACTATATTGGTGCGACACATATTTCATACGTCATCGAATCACTGCTCGTGACGTCTACGGAGTTCGTACCGTGAAAATGTCTTACGATCGAATGTTCATGAAACCGTGAAGGTCAGGCTGAATAACTGGATTGTTCACCATCAACTCAATTTCATACTTCATAGAACCGAATACTGGAACACAGGCTACCTTATCAATCGGGAACCTATGTGGCCGAAGATTGACAGTGTGGGAGGCAAGTCTTCTCGCGTGGACGAAGCAGAGTCGCCAAATTAAGAGTTGTCTCCCCACGATCTCAATGCCCATCCCCACAGTCACAATGTCACGTGGCTAGTCCGGTACTGGGCAGAGAAAGGGTAACTTTTTCTCTCGGACGAAGACTACGTTGAGACGCAAAGGCCCCGCAGCGTTTATCAGAAGCGTATCGACAATTTCCGGAGCAACGGTGCAATATTAAAGGCTGCCGCATGCTCTCGGCCCCAGTTTTCATCCCCAACGCGTGCCACGGGGGCCAGAGATCTCGGCGGAGCTCGGCTAATAAAAACTGCATCGTAACTGCGACGCCCCTTACTATTTAGGGGAATCTCGAGGAGCCGGGGGTTGGTGTGTCCGTGTATCGCGTGTAAACGACGCCAGCCGAAACCAACCGCACCGAAATCCGCGGTCGCGCCGGCTACGAGCCAGAAACTCCTCTCTCTATTCCCTGGTGCTCCTCGGGGAATTCCCGGCGTCTGCTTAGCGCCGGGCCCATCCTCGGGAATCCTGGTTCCCAATGACACGCCATTCGTGTCAGTACTAATCCGGACTAAGGAGGTTCAACGGAGGATCGTGGCCATTAATTCAAGCTACCCTCCGCGGCCGGCACCACGGCCACCGCAAACAATTCTACGTCTCTCCCTTCGTATTGGCTCGTTCTATCCGCAGACTCTCCTTGATAGAGAATCAGAGAGAGAGAGAGAGAGAGAGAGAGAGAGAGAGAGAGAGAGACAGAGATGTTCTATTCGCCCCCCTGTGGCACAGACGGCAATCAACGGTCACACCGTGTCCGAATTAGATCGCGGTTCCGCATCTTGCTGGGACCTCGCGAGATGCGAAAGTCCTCGCTCCGAATCGCTGCGATTAACACGATTCTCGAGCATCGTCAATGCCACAAGTTGAACTTTCCACTCGAGCTACGTGCATCATGGATAGTACACAACAGAGTTGGGCATTATTCAAATTGTTCCGAATTTATCTGAAATGATTATTCGAATAAATTCTTTTTAGTCGAATATTCTATTCGGGGAATAATCATTCGCAACAAGTTACGAGTAGTATTATCTCGAATTTAGAGTCTCGCCACGCTTGTAGATGGTCCCTCCAGCGTACGCCAATCAATAACAACAAAGTGGTCCTCGCAACGAAACAGCGCGGGAAAACGCAATCGACTTCGAAACGGTAAACATCGGAGTTGTTGTCGGTCGTAACAATTACAAAGAGAACAGGGGTCCGAGCAAGAGCTTTCTCTTTGAGTTTCGGCATGTTTTTTCTCGCGCTCGAGCCAACAAATCAGGAGAGTAACTCGGCGGGGTTCTGCGGGCCAACACGGGCCGCGGGCTGTTTACAGGACTCTCCTAAATATACGTCGGATCGATATCGCGCGTCAAGTGGCCGCGGGTCGTGGATGATGAACGCGCGACGCTTCGTTCAATTTACCGCGTCGAATTCTCTCGGACGCCTCGTCATTTGCCGTGAATTATGTTTCCCGGGGACCGGCCGGCTCTGTGGGTCTCATTCGTCTTAATTCGGACGGGAGGGAGATCCAGACGGGGCTAAAGGGAGCGTGACGGTGTAACCGATCGTCGCGATCGCCGAGCAAAAATCACCGAAGAATCCTCCTGGTGAATCCGCCTGGGATCCCCGGCTCTGGCCAGGGTCTCTGCGAACGCTTATCCAATCGTGGAACGCACCGTGACACCGAGAAAGAGCGAGAGAGGGCTTTTCTTCGTGGTAGGGGGATGATGAATTACCGTTGGACCCATCCATCATTGTCATAAACAGCGAGAAGATCGCGGGGAGCAACCCTAAGCTGCACCGGCTCTCTCTCGCTAAGATAATTACCGGCACCTTCCAATAATAACCCCGCTTCGAGCGGGATACCAGTCCGTTAAGTATTATCGTCCGATTTCGCCGGGACGCACGGCACCGGCTTCATCCGGTGAACCGTAACGACTTTATAAAGCAGACTGCGAAAGGGTTGATGCACTCCTCCGTGAGAAAACTTCCACGACTAATCCAATGGAACGAGAGTTACATGTTTATCCCGCTATATCTATTTCGCTCGGAATGTACTCGAGAGTCTGCTATATACCTATTCGGCGCAAATCGGATCAACTATAAATTGCTTATTGACGCCGCGCCGCGCCGTTGACGTTCGATTTGATGACCGCGAAATAATCCTCGTCGCAGGATCAACCACGAATTATATGTTTGTCCTGTGGCATCTCTGGTCGAGTGGAGTCGAAACGGCTCGTGTTTCACGAAGAGGCCAAGCTTGCGGTAATTGCTAGACATTTATACGCGTCAACGTCGACGGTCTATTATTACAGGCACGGTATTTAATAATATCTTTACCTCGATCCGAATGAATTAAGGTTATTACCTTTACGTTGGATCTTGCTTGCCCGGTGCTTGCTAACTTTGTCCAGAACTGTTTGCGTTACTCGAACGTTCGTGCGAGCAATCAAGTGCTCGAACATGTTCAGAGCTCCAGCATTCAGAATTTACTGTATTCTTTTCGGAAGGAATGCAACCTGCGCATATAAGCAGATATGCTAAACAATAATGTCATTCAAAGTGTATTCTGTAACACAATGTCTTTGCCACCCATTGAAGGCCTCGGTGCAATCGAGAAAGTACGTGTTTAAATAAAATTGTACTTGTTAAAATTCTACATATTCATGTATATTTTTCCTGAAGCAAAAATTGAAGAATCTTCTAAATCAGGACCCATCAGGCTCTCGCACCGAAGTGTTCGATAGCAGCCTAATTTGTGAATCTCTCAGCTATTCGGTGAATTCTGACACGCGTGTCATGTTCCACCGGAAAGCAGCGAGCGCTTGCAAGATCGTCGAGAAGCCGAGACGCATCTCGGAAAAGGAAAACTCGTGTAACATCGTCGCTATCCTACTTTCGGCGTTGCCGGTTGCATCCCGCCGTGGGTGTAATATTTCACCGGCGTTTTCCACGAGGTAGGACTCGTGTACACGCGGGACAGGTAAGACGAGAGCTGGGACGCGACGGCACGGAACCGCGGCGAATGCAACGAGTGCTGACAATATGACTGTAAAGCCGTCGTCGCGGCCGCGATCTTCGTTATTCCGGCGCTATTTTCGCCGGCGCGGCGGCGCAGCGTTTCCGGCGACGAACCCGAGAACCGACGCACGGTGAATCACCGGCCAGACAAGTGGAAACCCATGCGTAGGTACAAAGCGGGCGGCCCTAGAGGGGAGGAAGACGTGGGTGTGCTTTTATTATCGTGTCATCCGTAAGTGCAGCCGCTGTTCGCTTCTGCTGTCTCGCCGCTGCTGCCTGGATCCCCTTTCCTGTTTCTCCGGTCACGTTTGGATTTTCGATTGTTCAGAACCTGGACGAACTTCGTCTTTCGTTTCGACTTGATACATTTCTCACATTTGTTCTATTTTCTCAGATACTACGGGTTGAAAATTTCACCGAGCTATTCCCTCCGATTCTACCTAAACGCGTGGAAGAATTTCTGGAACTCCCTACAATTTTTTTAGATTTATTCTTCCACTGAACCTATCATCACCGGTCGCAATGACCGGTTACAGATTTTTTATTTTACCACGCTTATATTAACTTGCCGAGTTGTCGTTGTTGTATGCGTAAAATCCTGTAATCGAATTTTAAACCACTTCCCGATGAGCTAGAGACTTGAAACTTTAAACATAGCTCAAAACTGGATGACAATGCAATATTAAAAAACAAATTTAAAAAAAAAACTGTGCGTCTAGGAGAAAAAAAATTTTATATTAACGGTCACAGGTAGTTCGTCATTGCGTTCAGCAATCCCCACTCCGCGCGCCAGCGCTCCCTACTCCACTACGTGTTCCCACTCCGATTCATCCCCACTCAACTGGCCCACTTCGCACCGAAGGTTGTCAGTGTGATTGTGGTGTTCCGTTCATTCAGTTCGATTTCGGACAATTAGGGAGATATCGCCTCATTCTATTTCGTGTATTTCCATACCTAGCGTTTCTATATTTTACTATTTCATACTAGTATTACTATATTTTGCGTTCCATTAAAAACAGACTAAAAAGTAGAAAATAAAAAAATATATAAAAAACTTTATAAAAACCACGCTTATATTAAGATGCACTAAGAAGGAGAAAATAATTTTTTTCCTGGTTCTCCCAAAAATTTAATATAAATTTAAATAAAATCATGATATTAGTGACTATAAAAATAAAAGCGTGGAGCGCCCACGAAGATTACGTCAATATAGTTTAGCGCTCCACGCTTATTTTTTTTATTGTCACTAATGTCATGATTTTATTTAAATTTTTGGAAGAACCAGGAAAATATTATTTTCTCCTTTTTAGTGCATTTTAATATAAGCGTGGTTTTTAAAAAGTTTTATTAAGATTATTGATATAATAAAAATAATTTTTCACGAGAAATGATTGTATAGATTTCTTTAGTGGAGCACATATGACAATAGGAGCTGCACAAAGACTAAATTAAATCAGTCTTGTTATTTTTATTATTTTGTAACATAAAAGTAATGTACATATTTTTCGGCATCGTGCTTCCTCCATGAATTGTCTGACTCGTCCCATCCGTTTTTACTTGCAAGTGTCTTACTTATAAGAATTTCTGGAACTTCGTACAATTGTGTTTAGACATATTGTACGCCGAAAATGTGGCCGACTTATTCTTCTACTGAACCCTCATACATATACAAATTCATAAAATTTGTGTGCACATATTTTTCAACATGGTTCTCCATAAATTGTCTGACTAGTCCCAGCCGTATCTACTTAACAGCAGCAGAGCATCCTTCTCTCTAGAAGTATTTCAGGATATGTTAATTCGCGCAGTATCGAGACGCGATAAGGAAGCAGAGTGGAAGTAAATCCGTCGCGATTCGAGTCGGATCTACGAGGAATACCTCTCTCTCCGGGGGCGTAGCCACTGGCATAACGCGTCGGCCGAGCAAGTTTTTAATTAACGCGTTAATGCACTCGTCACCGCAGGGACAACGCGGGCTGTTCGAGGCTCGTAATTTTGGTCTTGTCAACGTTCCGTCGTAAAACAGCACTCCGGTCTCTTCTTCCCGCGTCGTGTCAGCCGTTGTAACAGCCAAATAATTCCGGCGGCGAACGGCTCGGAAAGAAGACGTCAGGTTTACGGCGTGACTGTGACGGGAATGTCGGTCTGCACCGTAATTAAACTTATCATCGGTATTTGTTACGGGTGTAATAAACCCTTTGGTATCAACGACAATGTCGCTGGGCACGCCGCGCCGCGCCGTTTTTACGACGAGCCCGTTGCATGCGTAATGAACGATACCCCGACGGTAACTACCGGAAGAAAGCTTTGCGAAACTAGCTGCACTTTCGTGCAACCGGTAATGCATTCATGGAATCAGTCGCTGCGAATTTCTGATGCGTTCTTGCAGCGAAATGGTCTTCGATGATTAACGAATCGAGACAGGTGCGTGGCTACGTTGAAAGATAATCAGAAAATGTGGAATAATTTGATTCTTTTATATGGAGGCCCCCCCCTCTCTCTGCTCGGGAGAATTACGTTTGAACATTCAACGAACGTGTGTGCATTAGCGTAGTTGTATCCAGCTTATTACGGTTATTAAGGAAAGAAATGAATGGTTATACGGCTTCTGCAGCTTCGAATTAATGAAGAGAATTTTTGTGACAAGTGCTGTTTAAAGTAGTGACAGATTACAAGAATCTGGAGATATGAATGTATTAATTCAAGAAAGAAATTTTTCAACAGTTTCTATTTTGCATCCACTACTGATCATCATTAAATGCTGTAACATATCAGGCATTCGCGTATGAACTACACTGCTGTAAGGATTATTATTCAACATTTTAGCTGTTGACGGTCGACAAGAGCAAACAGAATAATTCTCACCGATTAAAGGGACTATAGCAGCGTTTCCATGACGAGCATCGGCAAGATTCGCGAAGCGCAACGAATCTCGAGGAATTCGCCGCGAGGATATTTTAATTGCCGGGTCATTAAGAAGCACCGGTGTCCACGGCGTCACCGATTCGCGTTTAATTGGGCCTGGCCGAGAATAGGGCGGACAAAAAGCCGGCACCGCGAGAATATCGATGCAACAATTACCGGAGAGAATTCCCCTTGAAAAGCGAAGACGGACGGGCGTAGAAAAGCGAAAGCGTCCAGGGAAATGGGAGAGAAAGAGAGAGGGGGGAGTATGAGAGTGAGACGAAGAGGATCGCTCGGGAGAGTCCCCGAGGACCGACGGCAGTCTAATTTATAAATAGCGCTGCCGGGAACGGACGCTGGTAGTTAACAAACACATAGTTGACATACTCTGCCACGCGGGTCGCAGGCTACTACATCACTATTTGTTAACGATGCTACGATTCGTTTTAGATAACACATTTTTTATGTATTAACTAAACTGCGGAATATGAAGTAGAAGTTATGTCGCTAACGATTTTGCATTGGGACAGTCTGTTCGAAATGAAATTGCTAAATGCTTCACTAAACTATAGTTTTTATTTATATGGTTTTCATACTATGCCTCTAACAAATCACTAGACTGTGAATTCTATGCATCGAATAGTGTATAAAAAAATTATATGTGTGACCTTGATGCGACCTCAAAATGGGACACCCTGTGTAAAAGGACATAGAACCTCGACAAGTAGAATTTTACTGAAAAACAAATTGTGCTATCGAATCTCGGAAAGGTCTCCGAGGTTTGAAAAATGCTGTACCAAAGACTGCGTTAATGAAGTACTCTGGCACCTCAAGTATAAGAAAAGCAAAGATGAGTGCTATAGATCCAGTTGAAGTTCGTGTGGAACAAGATAATCTGCGATTGGGTGAAGGAGAATCTATCGGAGAAGTGGCCAGCCGTCCGGGAATTGATTAAAAGACGGAACAGATGTAACCGCAGGATCGGATCGATGATCGAGCACCGTGCTCTCCGCACCTCGGCTCGCTTCCTCCTCGGAACTACTTACGGAAAGTTCTTGAATCTAGCATGGCGGGGCTTCTCCGTAATAGCATAAGTAGACGCGGTACGATCGGGACCAGACATCGCGCCGACAAAAACAGTGGAACGACTATTTCCCTCTCGGGAGAAGTCCACGGGGTCTACAGTCTTTATCCGGTTACGGGCACCGTGCAAGTAGATAAAGCCCGTCTACGGACGAGCGAAAAAGTAAATTGCTGGGAACCGGGAAGGACTCGCTCGCTAAAAACCGGCAAAGATTACGGTACATAATTCGACCGTTCTCCCGTAAACAACGGAACGTCGCGGGTGGACAAGGTTGATAAGGACTCGCCGGATTAACCCTTTGCACCCTTCGAAAACGAGCGCGAGCATCGGTATCAAGACCAGTTTTTGACGGGTCATGTCTTCCTCGTACTTTGTAACTCGTTTTCATTGTCATTTGAAAAGTTTATTCTCTTCATTCCTTTCTTCATTGTGTTATTACTAGACTGGTGATCTTTATGCATTTATGAAGAAATTAATTGGGTGAAATATAAAACAGTAATGTGGATTAGAAAAATTCTAGAATGAAATCAATTTTTATTTTATTCAGATCAGAATGGTCCAAGACATTTTGCGAGGTTTATTTCACATCTCCCCCTAGAATTGTGCTATTGGATAAGAAAATAATTCCTGCAAAAGTTGAACTTGATGGGATAATGGCAAGACGTGTCACATTGACGTTGAAGTTGCATGAAACATGAAATTTTCTAGGAATGGGAATATTTGAAGGGAAGACTTTTGATTATGATTAAACGCTCTTCTTGTGTTTAGTCATAATCAAAAGTCTTCCCTTCAAATATTCCCATTTCTACAAAATTTCATGTTTTTCGCAACTTCAACGTCAATGTGGCACGGGTTCCCCTTATCCTATCAACTTCATCATTTGCAGGAATTATTTTCTCATCCAATGGCACAATTCTAGGAGGAGACGTGGAAAAATCTCGCAAAAAAAATTTCACCTGGTATAGTTGAGGTCCACCCTAATGTGGCACACCTTCCCGACGTCCGATTCATCTAAAACTTTGGGTAGATCATTTCTTCATGAAATGGAACAATATTGGGAGAAGTCGTGGCCAAAATTTCATGGTCGAAAAATAAGGTCCACCCTAATATGTATGCTACCTCGAAGACGTCCAACTTCAGAAGCTCGTAACAACAAAAATATTTGTTCAATTCCATAAATTTTTTCATGTGTGAGTAGGGTTGCCACATCTTCTATATTTGATATGAGTCTTCTACATATCAAATGAACTCCTATATTTTGAGCCTATCTCATATATACATAATTGTACTTTTCACTACTTCTTCTATATTTGGATAAAACATTTCTGGCAATCCTATGTGTGAGGAACATAGAGTCATCCACAGTAACATATTTTATTGCTACCGACAGTCCCATAAAATGTCATTGAATTCTTCGATCGGGACCGGCGCGCCATGAGGCTCGCTCCATGGAATTTGACCGTACCGGAAGGAGAATCGAGAAGAAGAGGAAGAGCCTCCTCGCAGGAGGGATCGCGATAAACAAGAGTTTCATCGACCGTTAAATCACATCTCCGAGAAGGCGTCGCCTTCCCCGGATTACAGTACTAAATTTCGCGCGATTCTCCTGCCGTTCACGTAGCGCGTGTTATCGCATTATAGCTCCACTCTAATTCCACGGTTCGTTACCCGCGTTTAATTGAACGTGGCCCGATTCAATGAAAGTCTATCGATACAGGCCTGGCTCGCCTCCAAGGAACACACTTCTAAATACGAGGAGTCCGGAGAATAATGGAACGAAGCCACCTAGTGTCTCTCGTCTTGCTTGCCTCCTTGTTCAGCCAGGGTTCTCGTATCTTGAATCGCGAGAGAGGTGTTTATGTGCCGGCTCAAACTTCCGGCCGCTCTTTGTCCCTGCTCGAAGTCGGAAAGAAAGGCTACGGGTCGATCCGGATCGGGAATCGACGGCTTTCGACACCGGAGGGTTTTCTCTGGCCGCGGTCGACGCGGTTAATATCGCCTCTTTGATCGAGCTCAAGAGGAACCGCTTATTTGGTTCAAGTAGTGGCTCGAAAACATTTCATGTTGCGCGTGTCAGTACAGTCGGCAAGAATATAATCCAGGAATTCCCTTTATGAACCAGTTAGGCTGCAATTTCTGTTGCTTCTATTATAATGATTATAGAACTTTTTCGTCCTTCAGAACTTTCTAGAAGTGAAAGTAAATGTTAAGTTTCTATCGCATGAATCAGTGACGTTGCCCGTGAAGAATATAATGCAGACATTTCACACAGATCACACTTTGGTCCCCGAAGTGTGCGAGTGGTTTTGCAAGAGGAAGAAGAAGTTCCCGCGAAGATTAGCGCGCGATGACGACAATGCGACGGTGCTCGGAGATCCAGTTGGAAATTGAGTTAGAATTTCATGAACCGACGCCGCGGCGCGGCGCTTCGCGTCGGATCGCTAACGCGCTCCCCAATAAGATCAGCGGCACGGCAGTTCTGATTATCCTTCACGGGATCCGACACCGTCGGGGGATGTAATAAAACGTTTCCTCCCCCGTTCCCGTGGAAAATCTCACGGCCGCTGCCGACCGGAAATCGCGCACCGCCAGCTGGTCAGAAAGAAGTGTGCGGGGGAATGAGTCTAAAGAGAGGAAGATATAGAGCGAGTGGGACAGACAGACAGATAGATAGATAGATAGATGGATAGATAGAGAGAGAGAGAGAGAGTGCAAAGGGTGAAAACACCGCACCGCGCTCTGCCAAAGAGATTTCCTCTCTGGAAACCCCGAGGAGGGCTGATAGCCCCGGGGCGGGAGAGAACCAGTCCATTGTTTAACTTGATAAATGAAGTAGCCGGGGCGCGGAAGCTCAACGCCGGCTCGGTACACAATGCCGGCGATATATTGTTCCCAGTTAATTCAATGCTGGAAACAACACACAGCCGCCGCCCCGACGAACAGGTGCGCGTCACCGGCGCTTTAAGACGCTACCTATCGACGCCAAACGTCGATGAACGTTTCCTCCATATCGGAATCTGCCTATTCCCGCTCACAAGTTTCGTAATCTCGAGCTACTCGCTTCCGTTTTCATTCCTTTCGATGCGGTTCGTTGCAGAACACAGCCGAACAGTCACAGACTGCTACAAACTGGCAATACTCAGCAATTGAAAATCTCCTTGACGCTTCAGAATTGTTTAAATCTTCAATAATCGTGCTTTCAGACAATTTATTTTCCACGAAAGTTGACCTTGAGTGACCTTGAATGACACACTATCAGAATGTAAATAAATTTGTGACCGCGTTTGGTCGCCTCGCCAACGTTGCGATTCCAGACAAACGAGAGCAGAAGGAGACTTTTGCGAGTGATCGATGGCTCCGCGGCGACGTTACTCTAGTTTCCATAAACGCGCAAGCCGCACAGCGGAATCGAACGAACCCCAGTGCGCTATTAACATCCACACTGGCGCCCGTTGTGCCACAGAGCGAGAGCGGAAAGACCGTCAGCCTCATTTTCTCCGCGCTTTCCGGCTCTCGCGGCTCTTCTCCTCTCTACCTAGGCTTTCTTTTCCCTTTCCCCGGTTCCTCGTCCACGGTCCTTTCTTCGCGCGCAAGAATTTTAATTAGTACGTTCTCGAGCGCGCCGCTGAAAATGAGAAATTGTCACGCGATGGAAGAAAGCAAAAAAAAAAGAAAAGAAAAATGTAATTCTCAGCGTCGACTGCTGGTGCTGCGGCGACGAGGACGATGGCGACTGCTCTGGTGTTCCAGTTCTCTCTTTCTCTCTCTCTTCAGAATTCCCGGTCGTAAATAGCGGCGAAGATCGATACTTGGGTGTTTTGTACGGATTTTTCCGAGAGGCCTGGTTGGTTTCGTCGGAAAATACGGCGCAGAGATATTAGAAAGAGAGAGAAAGGGAATGATCGTGGAAACAGAAACCCGAATAAACGAGAGCGAACAGTGTACGGTGAAAGGGCAACGGGAGAGTGTCCAGAGATATTGGGGCCGATTCAACGAAATTGATACGCGCGACGCGCGTTCTGTTCCATTAACGAGAACCGCGTCGTCGCCATCCCCCGTCCGCGAATTCCACATCAAAGGGAGCGCGTCGCGCCGCGAACGTTCTCCATTTTCCGCAGGCTGGCTCGTCGTCCGCTGAAATTGATACATTTCGTGGCCGGAGAGAGAGAGAGAGAGAGAGAGAGAGAGAGAGAGAGAGAGAGAGGAGAGAGGAGAGACGAGAGTGAAGAGAAGAGGAGGATGGGCGGTGCATCGCGTCGAACGACGTTTCATTAAAGGGCGTTCGCGTAAAACGCGACGAATGGCGTAAACAGGGTACGAGCGAAAAGCAACAACGGAAAAAGAACAGAGAGGGAGAGAGAGAGAGAGAGAAAGGAACAGAGAGAAAGGGCAAAGGAGCACACTCCGGTAACGAGCGGAACTGTAACGTTCCATTCGGGTCGGCCCGGGACAATTCCGCAATTACGATGCAATAAAACCGAGGGAAAATATCATCGCTCGGACTCGGGCGGGCCGAGCTCGCGCCCGAGAGAAGAGGAAGAAGCTAGAGAGACGCGCACATCGGAGCCCATCCAATCGTCCTACCCGTCACGAACGAACCTTCTCGCTTACGAGCGACCTTTAGGCGGATTAGGTGAGAGAATCGTAAAGTGAAAATCCCCCCCCCCCCACTCCCTCCGCAAAGTTCCTCGGTTGTAAGATAGAGGAAGAGAGATCCCTAACCACACCGCGCCGCAGCTTCTTTCGTAACTGACTTTCAGCCGCTGCCGCCGCGTTCTCGCCCGAACGAGCGCACTTTTTAAATCGATGCCTGAAAAATTCAGTTCCTCGAGATTAGCCTTCTCTTTCGCGGCGCGTCCCTTTCATCCCCTCACACCGCCGAGACTCTTTTCTACACCTCCCTGCTGCCTCTGTCCCTGGACGAGCGTTCCGTTTTACGCGAGCCGAGAGCATCTCTCGCCAGCGAACGAGAGGAGGGAAATTGGAGCAGGGACGGGTTTTGCAAATGGATCTAAATGACGCTCCCATTTCCGGCCGGACCGTGACTGTACTCCCAACCGAGTCAGTGGAACGCGCTACCTATTGTCGGACAGACCGTCTCTCTCTTGCTCTCTTCCTCTTCCTCTCTCTCTCTCTCTCTCTCTCTCTCTCTCTCTCTCTCTCTCTCTCTCTCTCTCTCTCTCTCTCTCTCTCTCTCTCTCACTCTGTCTTCCTTCCTCCGATCTGCAGGCATCGAATCCTCACCGATTCAAATTCCCGCTGAAATTCGCTGGAGGTTCCGATCGACTCCTCGTTTGTCAGTAACACGTTCCCTGCAATTTTTCGTTGCTCAGCTTTAACCCTTTAACCCTTGTGACTCACACTCACCGTAAAAATGGCTATACCATTATTCAGAATATTGTTTAGATTATTAACGCATTATCTATACCGGCAAATGTCCCATAATTTTTGAAAGTCCGTGGCTCATGGCTAAGAATGCTTTAATAGATCCCACAACTAATTTCTAATTATTGAAATTGTAAAGATGCTTCCATTAGAAATTATTCAATAAATTTCTTTATTCGAGCACGTATTATTATAAAAATTGTGAAGAATCTAAATAAATTCAGTCTTGTAACTTTTATAAAACAATATATAATATATGTATATCCGATACATTTTGTACCCGATACGGTTAGTGTTAATAAAGCGAAATGTCTTAGCTGTCAAGTCGAGCGAATTCAATCACAGTCTCGTTTCTAATAAACATTACTTCCACGAGCGCTCGCTAATAACGTTACCCTCGGACGGCTTAGTAGTCTAGGGTTAATTACATAGAAGGACAGCACGCAGGCATAGCGCGGGTCCGGGGGGGGGGAGGGATCACGATGATGATCTACTCGCTGTCGGGAACCCAGGACCCGGGACAAGAAATACGACAACAACGTGGAAAATTCGGCAGCCGCCCGAACCGGGAACGAGATAACGTTCAATCTCCCTAAATCACGACCGACCAAGCATCTCACGCGGCCAAAAGAGATTTCCCGAGGTAAAGGATCCCGAGATTTTCCGGGAAACCGGCCGGCTATCGGCCGAGATTTTCCCCGGTCCCCGGACTGCTAGGAGAGACCTGAGACTCTAATCTGGCCGTTAGTATAAACTACACCGAACTCGCACCTCCGACGATGCTCTCGTTAACTGTGAAAGCATCGTCCCCATTGTAGCCGGCGACCCTCTTTCGAATTTCTATTTCCTTGATTAGGAAGGTGGTTCCCTTAAGAACCGGTTCCCCCTATCGGAGAGACAGAGAGTGAGAGAAAGAGCCTCTCCGTAACGTTCCTCGCGTTTTTATACCGCCATTCGACGACCATCGCCGCAATGGGGAAACAATTAAATCCCGAAGTGTACCCGCAATTTCACAAATTTATATCGCCAATCTTGGAGGCCTTGCTCTCGCTGCGCCGAGAACAGAACTGCTTTTTAACGTTAAACCTACCGGGGCACTAAAAGCGCTGTTCAGCACAAAGTAGTGTACGCTGCCTTGTAAAACTGGGAAGATTGTGTTTGCACGGTTTTTACTACGATGCGTGTTTGAGGAACGAAAGTTACTCGATAGTTGATCCTTGGAGCGTCTCACAGTGAGTGGGGTCGTGGCCCCGAAGACCTGGCAATTCCTGATTATCCGTCAGTAAATTGTAGTTATGTATATGTGCTCTTGTGGAATCAGTATTTTTACTGCTTTCTTAAGTACGCCACAATATTTACCAACTGAATTAATATGGCTTGTTCGTCTAGTGGTAAGTGAAGGATTACATATCGTGGTATTTAAATAATATTTTAGTTACGCCGCTGCCGAGAACTACGGTTGAAAATTGTGGTTATATCAACAGATTCACTCTCTTCTAGTTGATATTGTAATTCTGATCCTGATGTGATCCAGGTCCAAGGATTCTTGCAATTTTCCGAAGAGAGTTATTAGTGTAAAGGAAGATCGACTTGGCGACTTGCAATCAGGGCGGGATTAGGCGCCCGAGGCTCCATCGGATCGATTAGGCTCCCAGCAGCGCAGCAACCGGGGAGTTTCCGTTCAAGGTCCGTAAACAGCGCGCGGAATAATTGAGCGCTCCAAGGGACTCGAACGGACGTTTACTTGGAAACGGATGGCTCGCAGGCAGTTCGCTCGACGGGAGGAGCTTTTTTTCAATTAAATCGGCAAGTTTCGCGGCGGAACGAGACTCTTCTCGATGGGAAGAAGGGAAAAGGGTATCACGATGGTGATTGAACCAGACGGAGAAGACTGGCCCGGAAGGTCTGCGAGAATGCGGGCCGATCGACCCTTATCGGCCCGAAGGGAACCGCTTGACCAAATCGCTCGATAAAAAGCCCATCGAGCACCTTATTTTTTTGCTCCCTTTGTCCCGATTTAAAACTGTCCGTATCTCGGTGCCCGCGGGTCCCATTACGAAGGCCAATTTCTCCTTTATTTCCCCGAGCAGATCGCGCCGCAAACCACGCCCCCCCGGAGGTAATTTATTGAATTATTCGACGCCCGGAAAAAGCCCGGCAGAAAAGGAACCGGCCCGTATCCAAATCGACGCTTCTTCCCTCTGCCTCTCGGTAGCGAGTGGCCAAACCTCTTCAAATTCGATTCTGAACAAGTTGAAACTGGTCGAACCTCGGTTTAATCAATTGTACTGTACGTGAAGGAAGCTGCAACATTTTCTTTTACATTATAATCTAAAACGGAATTCGTAAACGACGATCTAACGAAGTAGACTCTTGAAGTACATAGTTCTGTGGCTTTTGTAATTACTTATAAGGGTCACAGAACATAAACAAACGTTCAATCACATTGTACGCTTATCTGTACCCAGAAATGTAATTCATAATTTGACTACCGACTAAAATACGGCTTCGTAATATATGTATAGTAAATAACTTATTTGGTATGAACGGAATCAAGCTTGACATGGATCGATCTTGTCGAGCCGGAAATGCTCGGAGACTCCGGTCGGACAGACACGCGACTGAAACAGCTCAGTGTCTCCAGTTATTTGTCTTGCAGCGTCGCCAGTTCGTGTTGATCCTCGGGGTCCTTAACCTTGGGCTTTCGTCGCGCGGCTCGACGGGAATTTTAAGCGATTCCGTTTGCGGCCGCAACGCCAGTTCGGAAATCAACGAGCGACGATATTGCGACTAGCGGGAGACGAGAGCAGGAACACCACGCTCTCTGTTCTGGCTCCCCCAGGTTTTTAATCACTCGGACTGGCCCCATTGTTTTCGCTGTCGTCCCGGCCGTGCCATTGTTTTCCCAGCAAAATGAGTTTCCAGCCGAACACTCTCGCGTCTTTAATAATTTCGCGCGAGCATGGTCGCGTCTGCTCGTCTTCGGCTGTCGAATGCTGAATGCGAGAACTGTAGAGGTCTGTGTTGAAGCATCATTTTAATGCTTTCTAGATCCATATCCTTTGGTATTGAAAATCTATTTATTGGAGATCGAGGCGTTAAGTATAGTCAGGAAAACGAGTTCGTCAGTGCGGATTTCTCGTTAGGTTAGAAGTTTAGAATTGGTCCATCCAGCGTGCGGAGTTCGAGGCTGGGAGAAATGGGCAGTTACGGTGAGAAAAACGCGTAACGGCGAGCAACCGGTGGTAAAAGCGCCGCGGAATATATTAATTAGCCGGAGCATGGGTGGAGACCGTGAAAAAAGTTGGCTGGACCGGCGGAGCTGCGCAAAGAACGGAAGAAAGGTAGCGGGGCGAGAAGACCGGGCAACAAGCAGAAAGAACAACAATAAAACCTAGCGGTGTAATTTGTCATGGGGGTACGCCGACAAGAGGGCTTGGATGCATGTACATTCCCCGCACAACTTTCCCCATTATTATTAACGCCGTGCACACGGCGTCGTTTGCTCTCGCTCGAGCGTGTACAAGCGGAATCGAGCCTCCGTTCGCACGCAGCGGCGATTTTTCTTTTATCTAAGGGGTGGCGGGAATCTTGTCGAGAACGATTCATTCTTGGCCAGTGATTCCACTGGCGGTGATGGCGGCGGGGTACGGTGAAAATTTTATTTCGCTGCGGGAGCCTCGGTAAACGGCGGAACGACCGGTGAAATTTTGATTGTTTCGCAGGATGGATGCCCGAAACCGAGCCCCGAGAATTATGCCGGCAGCACGCCGCCGGGAAAATTTACAGGGCCGTATTCCTGCAGCCGGCGAGGCGGTGAGAACCTTTTCCCGGAATGTGGGTCTTCGGGAACTTTTGATATTGAAATACGAACACTTCTGGGAGTTACTCCTCCGCGGTGGCTGCGAGAACCAGCCGGCGATAAATTATTCTCGGTGGTAGTCGAGTTTTACGTCGCGGCCCACCGGACTCGACTCGGGATGCGCTATCCGTTTCTAGCAGACTCATCCCCTTCACCAGAACGAACCCATGAGCGGACCGAGGATGCACGGATTTAATGGAGCAGCCGCCGCCCGCCGCCTCTTTTGTTTGCTAGACCGACGTTCTGATCGATTGAGCCATCGCTCGCGGTCCCGTCTTCTAAATCTGATATCGAAACCGTTTCTGCAGAGCCCACGGACGATGGATACGCTAAACACTAATAACTTGCGTGGAGAAGTAAATCGGGCATAACTATGTAGAGAAAAGTGTACTGAAAATAATACAATTCGTAATAATGCGGTACTATTTGGAACCCAAGAGATATTCCTCTGAATTATTCTTCGATGGGTCTAATATGCCTATTTTTCGTGTTCACCCATTGCACTTGAATATGTTGAAAGACTACAACATATTGAAATTTGAACAAAATACCAGACGGAAATGACCCGGAACAGCCTGGTTGTGCAGCCGGGAAGCGGGTAAAGCGAGTCGAAAGTGCAATTACCCAAATGGAAGACATAATCCAAGCAACCACCGATTCATTAGATCGTCGGCAAACGAAGTTATCCTCTTTCGACGATCGTGAGAGCGGGGTGCTCGCGCCTTTGACCGACGGCGCGGCGCAGTCACCTTAACGTTCCATTTGCCGGTTAGAAAAGTGCGCGGAGCTCTGATTACGAGGGAATTAGCCGGTCGAGGGAGCGCTTTAAAAGCTTCCGACGGATTCGATTAACGCGGGGCTCGCCGGTTTTCGTCGTGGCACATACACGCTTCCCTCCTCTGTGTTCGTTGTTGCTTTTTGAAAAAGTTGCAGTCGAGAAGCTCCTGGTGTTCGAGCGGAGCAAGCAGAGCAAGCGGAGCCCATTTACCTCGTGAAGTTATCTCGCGGAACTTTATCGGTTCCGGGAGCACCCTCTCTGCACTTTGCTCGGCTTCCTCTTCCCGTTCCCTCTTTCGTCGGCTCGTCTATTTGCAGGGGACCCTCGATTTCTCAACTAATACTCGGGGCCGGTCGGAAACGCAACCTTGTCGCGTAAAACATGTTCGGCCCCTTCTACGGGAACGAGTCTTCGGTGTACTAAACTTTCTACTGTTCCCCAAATAGGCAAAAGACACAGTCTTCAGAAGTAATCGAGGGATTACATTATTAATAGTCTGCGGATTTTTATGCATAACAAAAATGTTCTGCATTGATTGTGTGATTCAGGAATAAAATAAAAATTTGTTTCATCCCTTAATGACTTTGTTAACCGTCCCCGAGACAATAATAAATTGATATTCAGTGATACATGACAATCATGTTTAAAGAATTCAATAGCGCAGGCCACTGTTGTTAACAACATTGTGATACACTATTGGCGACTTTTTATCTGGCGCACCGAGGGCAGTCTACCGAGTAAAAGACCAACGCAGGATCAGCTCCGCAGAAGTTCGGGTTGCGAACACGCGCAGACCAGTGTAAAGTCTAAAACATTACGTCAAACTCGGAGCACCGAGAAAATGAATTTCGCCAACTATCCTGGATTTCCGAAGAACCGAGGTGGTGAGTGTGTCTCGTCTGATCCGCAAAGGGGCGGGCCACGGACACGAGGAGAAGAATAGATTCCGGTGGGAGCCGGGTAAAGAAACCGGGGAAAAGAAAAAGAACCAAGAAAGGCCAGGAGTAGGATGAGAAGAAAGAAGAAGAAGAAGAAGAAGAAGTACCGGCTCGATAAGCAGTCGATATATCGTAAGCTCTCCGACGTCCTTTTCCTTTTACGAGAGCCTCGGAATACGCTGATGCCGCACTCTATCCGATTCGATTGCCCGGATATATAGATGCTTTTGTTTCCCATTCGGCCGTTCTTTTCCTTCTCTCGGCCTGTTCGCTTTCCGAACCATCCTCCCGTCTAATTTCCCTTTCTCCCGAACCGTCCACGGCGGCCGATAAATAACTCGACATCTTGTCCGAGGCTGCTCGCCCTCGCGAGAAGACCTCGCCGAGGACGACGCGCAGCTCTAAGTAGCCTTAACGGGATTAACGAGCTTTCGTTTTGCGCCCGTGGCCGGTTTGGCTTCTTCGCGATTATGCGATCGCTTCGAGGAGCACACCGGCACCAACTCCAGTCGCCCCACCCCCGTCCGCTCTTTCACCACCTCGTGGTTTTCTTTTTTGCTCCTGTGCTGCCCGCCATACTAAATCCTCGTTGCCCGTCCACGCGCGGACCTCGAACAACGCTCGCTCCCAGCAAAAGTCCAACGGACCGACTAATTAAACGGCCACCCTCGCAGCACACTCTTCCCAGAGGTTGTAAGTAGAAGAACGACACTATACCTCCATGCTTTTTGATACCGTATTCAAGTAAACTCTGTCTACAGTGGACACCGGACTGGCAACAAGACTTTCTCTCTTTCTCTTTCTCGAGCAACTTAATCCTTAGAGTGCCACACAACAATGTATTGTTGTTGGTTACATTTACAAAACGGAATGACAATTTTCTTTCATCTCTTCTTCAAACCATCAGCTCCACACGGTATTACTTCAATCGACACTGAAAGGCTTAACGCTAAACCTACCGCGATCCAATGACCGGTCTATATTATACACTGAGAAAAAAAGTAGTTACTTCAATAACACGCGTGTTATTGTAATTTTTTTACTTCGATGAATATCAATGTATTCTTTTCAATAGTATGAAATTTAGAAGCAAATCGTGATGTATCTGAATTGTCTATCATGAAACGATTGAAAATATTATTCGATTCAATACCGTACATTATTATTCGTAATATTTCTCTTTTACCTTCAATCAGATATGTTGTTAAAAAAATTTGAGAAATGTATTGATTTATACTGGAATTGGTTTGAGGGCATATCTTATTTTTTTGAAAACATTGATGTCAAGCTATTCGCTTATATGATTGGCGGAAATGAGTTTTGCTATTGAAATTCAATAGTATTCAATATTAAAATAAGTTCATACGATATTGGCACTATTCAATAGTACATCTTATTGAATCAACATATATTTTTTTTGTTTCGACAGGATTTTTTTCTCAGTGTACAATTATTGAAGGTAGCTATCTCTTCATCATCTGTAGACTAAACGAAAGGAGTTCATAGAAATGTAGCCTAAAGGTGTAACTGAAGTTTAGAACGCTACGTCTTGATCAGCAGCGATAGAAAAGAATTCGAAGTCCGGTAAAGAGGGGCAAGAATAAAGGTGCGAGGGCAATTTATATTCGGGGAAGAAGGAAAATCGCGAACAACGGATCCATTGTATTTATTTCTCGAAACCGGCGGCGTCGAGTGTTTCAAAGGCCCACTTAGCACGGCCGAGCCGTTTCTCCGTGGCGAGACGTTAATTCACGAGTCCGCGGGCGATCCATCGATCCTCGCCGCGCCGCTCCACTTTACGACGGCCGAGAGCGCTCTCGATCTTTCGGTTACGCCGAAAGTTTTCGACCGCGCGCGTGCGAAACACACAGCGGGAAGAGAAAAACGGGCCGGGAAATCTGCTCGCGAGAATTTATCGCGGGCACGAATCTCTCGACTCGAATCCAATTTTCGAGATATACGAGGGTGGTAGTACACACGTACCGCACCCTTACCTCCCACGATTTTTTTCGACTCTCTCTTCCCCTTCTGCCCCCGAACACGGTCCTGGTTCCAATATAGTATAGGCCGGTTCCCTCTTTCCTTGTTTACCGGCCACGTTCCCGCGGTATTCCGCCTGTCAAAAGGAGATATACTGGCCACCGAGGTAAGCCGAACCGGGACATAGTGGTTCAGCAATCCGGAAAAGTCAAGAGAAACTCGGGAAACGCGTTTCTTCCTCCGGAACCGATAAACGAGCTGTTTTAGTCCCTTCGTTCCGGTAATCTGACGCGGAAATTCTATTCTGCGCGATGCACAGTGAGGTCATGGCTCCGAAAATCTGGCAGAAACTCGAAATATGAAAATTCATGAATTCATGATTATCCGTCAGTAAATTATAAATTATAATGCCATTTTAAATGGCTCGAACAGAAAGTTCAATGGCGGCACGGAGCGTGTTAATTTCGTTTTGCAGTGACTCTACTGCGAATAAAGGTCCACTATATGTAAACTGGATGGCGAGTAGCAAACTTTCTACGCTTTCAGCGACACGCTGGCAACGGAAAATGTTCCGGACGATAGGAAGCTGGTAAAATGAGGCGAAAATCTTTTCGGAAGCGGAGATGGTGGATTCTTGGGGGATGACTCGCCTCGCACCCTCTTCTTCTCGGCCCTCCCAGCCGACTTTTTTCCGGGAAGCAATTAAAACGCCTGTCCACGATAATTTCTAGCCCCGAGCCTACTTTCCTCGCTTCCAGAAAAGGGTGGAAAGCCCTTTTGTTTGCTTCTGTTTAAATTATCCTGTCACCTGTACACTTCAGCGACGATTACGAAGGGGGCGAGAGACGTTTTAGCCTCCCTTTTAATTCCCGTTCTGAGGAACACGGATTCTTTTACCTCGGATCCGTCTGGAATCGCTCGGCAAAATTTCTCTCTCCTTCTCTCTCTCTCTCTCTCTCTCTCTCTCTCTCTCTCTCTCTCTCTGTGTCGATTGTTTAGGGAAAGTTTGCTCGGGAAAAGCGCTTCCCATCGACTGATCGACGGCAATGGAGAAAGAAAAATGAATAACCCTCGGGGGAGCGTTTCATTAGCGAGTTTGCCTCTCCCCGATGAAAAGTTTGCAAAAGCTAAACACAATTCCACAAACTCTCGCGTTCAGCAAACACTCTACAGCTCTACGGGCACCGTCGCGGATCTCTCGAGCTGGAAAAACGCGTGTACCCGGTGTGTTCCGAGAGGGAGGAAAGGGGGTGAGGTTGAAGGGGTGGAGAACACCTCCGACGAAATTCCCAGGCGCGAGGAATTAATTACTACGACGGCTTCTCGCCGGAGCATCGTCTTTGAGGGCTTAATGGTGGAGCCGAATGTCCTCGCGCGATTCAACGCCGACAGAACAAGATCTTCCTCTCTACTCCTCTCTCCTCTTCCCTCTGTATTAGACTCTGCATCTTTCACCTCCGTTCCTCTAGAATGGGATGGGAGGTCTTGCGAGAGGATTCGCACCTTGACTGATTGGTCTCGAACCGACCATAAGGATTGCAGAAAATGGAGACAGTGCAGTGAAGACATCAGGGGCAGCATGTCACTGAGCAAATTATTAGAGGCGTTTGCAGAACCTGGCGAGTTTAAATCGGGACATTATTGTACTTTAAAATACGTGAAAACCGTTTAAGGTGTAATTTAAGGTCTGATTTAGAGCGTATTAAAAGAATTTAAGAGCTCCAATGTTATTAATAATAGCTTGGAAAAATGATTAAAGGAAGGAAGAAATTTCTGTTTGGCTCCTATTCATTGTGATCGATGCTAGACACGATGAGAATTATATCATGTTCGGTCTCGTTTTAATGAGAAAAAATAAGACGAAAACATCAGCACAAATTTCGTGAGGGAAGATCGAAGAATAAGAAGATGGTATTCGAACGATTATATGTAGTGAGCTGCGAAGCCTCTACTCGACTAGACTATTGGCCCGACTTAAAGCGACAGCTCGTCGACGATCAATTTTCGTCTTCTCGCGCTGCTTCAGGAATTCCCAATCTGTCTGCGCGTTTACCTGTGGCAAGAACAATCGTCCCGACAACGAACGTCGGTCGACGGTAATCATCCCCTGTCCCGAATCTCGAAACGTAACGGATTTCCCGCGACCGCAACACACAATAGCGAGTCGAGCTTCGGGACCGAGGCTCGATAATTGTTCGACAGTTTGCTGGCAGCTTCTGGTAATGCGAGATCGATGTGTGTCTCGATAATCATCTTTCTGTTTCGAGAGAGACATCCGCACTCGAGGCTTCAGTTCAAAGTAGACATTTAGTAGAACTGCGAAATCTTCCATTATAGAATTTTCCTCCGTTCCACAGTGTGCTATTTCCTCCATAATAGTTAACATGTAATTTTATCTCTATTCTGAACTTCAACTACAGACTTTTAACACATTACCCCACTTTATACATTGTTCATTTTAAAGAGAATTTTTGACAAATTATGAGAACCATTGTTTTTCTCTTGTTTTGCCACTATTACTATGGCTTTAAATCTTAGAATAATGCTGAGATAGTTTCGACCCGCTAGATATTCCCGCGATTTTCGCCCACTGTGCGTCCCCAAGAAAAATTCGCCGGGTCAATCATCAAAGATTCAAACCGCCGTGGCTCTGTCAATATTGAGAATCCGGGGGTGCGATTTCGCGATCACAATTCCAAGCGTCCTTCAAGAAAATGCAAAAAGATCGATTTTCCCAGCGACGTGGACCAGAATAGCCCCGTCGTGAACGGGTCTAGTGGGAGGCGAAGGGGATTCTGCGGATCCGAGTCGAGCGATTCGGACAAAGGCAAGAGAGCAGAAAGAAGCGTGTACGATCTTTCAACGTCGTTTCACGCGGCTGGCAACCAGGCAACCGACCACGTTTCCCCCGGGCGGGTCCGGCGGTCCGAGGCTAAGCCTTCTTTCTTCAGCAATTTTCGCGGCCGTTCTCCCGGAAATCCCTGGAAAATACGCGATTCCACGGGAAAAGCGTACTTTTATCACGCGGGCGGAAGAGCAGACGCCAGGCGGCGGCGGCGGCTCCTTTCTTTTGTCGTTGTAAGCCTCTTCCGGAGGTGCTGGTCTCTCGCAGAGAGAGAGAGAGAGAGAGAGAGAGAGAGAGAGAGAGAGAGAGAGAGAGCACCGCTCCCGAAAACGAAATTGTGCGAGCGACGGTGTGTGCGGCCCGAGGCGATTTCGCGTAGCGGCCACTTTGTAGAATTGGAAAAAATTTCGCCGGCAATTTAGTTGGTTGATAAAGTCGGGAGAGATTGGACACCGTATCGCGACTGTTTTATACGCGGCTCGCGATAATACCACGGGACCGAAACAAATCGTGCTTTTTAGGATTCCCGTTAAGGTCTTGCACCAGCACCAGGAGCGTCGAGGGAAAGTCGAACTCGCACCTCGCACTTTCCCTTTTTCCTACTCCTCCTCCTCTTCGCTTTCTTTCTTTCGTTTCTACTCCTTCGTTCCTCTCGTTCTAAAGCATCCCGACGTCCCTCCAGACACAAAGAAGAAGCCGCGAGCAAGACGGAGGCAACAGACGAAGAAAAAGGGACCACGAGACTATCCCGCGTCCCCGAGTCTCGTTACGGAACCGTCGCGGAGAATATTCTTTTGTGCGAGCTCTCGGCTTCGTTAAAATTAAATATCGATTTTGCTTCCAGGGCATTTTATGCCCGGCCGCCATCCGCGATCCCGGGGCTCTCGCGATTTCTAAGGGCGCTGCTGCGTCTCTCTCTCTCTTTCTCTCTCTGTTATGTTGATTTTCTTCTTCTTTTTTTTTTGCCTTTGCTTCCGGACCGAATATGGACGATAAGGATCCCGCTCCGCTCGCGAGAGAACTTTAAGACTTTTTCGCGTCGCGACCGACCCGCCCGTTAACATACCTCCTACACAGCGGAACCGGTCTCGTTAAAAGTTCCCTCCGCGCAAGAATGCCGCTGCCATTTAACGAGATGCTTTCGAGTGAGCTCGTTAATCCCGATGATACTTCCGGTCGACGTGTGCCGAAACGTTGCCAGACTAATTGTGCGAAACGTTAAAACCGCGGGTGCAATGAGCATTCGGGAGAACGTGGGCAAGGTAAAAGCGTAAAGATTTTTAACGCTATTTCTACCAAAAGGTATCGAAAGACGCCTTTTCAAATCTTAAATGGAGATTATTAAAAAATATATTTCTTTCAATGTGCACGGTGATCGGGAGCTGGTGGTACAACCGAAGAGAGGGTGAAAAAATGTCTATTCGCGATCAGTTTTTAGAACCGGCGCGTTAGAAAAACATTGAATGTTCAGCACACATGTTCGAACAACTCGGGATGCGAGAAGTATTTGCAGACAGGTAAAAGCGTCCACCGCTTTAAACTTGAAGACAAGGTAGAAGCCCTCGATACGTTCGGTTTTTGCCTTCATCTGGGATTTTCTCGTGAAAGCGTCGCGTCGGAAAAACATTTAATACTCGGCGCAATGTTCGAGCATCTCGGAGACGTAATAAGTGATCGCAAAAAAAGAGTGTTTTCGAGGCGGGCGGAATCGATGAGCGATTAGAAGAGCCTTCAGCCGTTCGCCGACGTAACGTCTGCAGCCGCGGTGACCCAGAAAACGGATACTCCGGCAGGATGGATGGTGAAATATTAAAACCGTTCGCTCCAGTTTCTTTTTTCTCCGGGCAGGAAGCAGAGGAATGACGATGCAAAAATGTGTTCTCCTTGCGGCGCGGCTTTTGTCCCCGGGCCGGGTGTGCCTCTGTTGCCCTTGCAGTGGGTCAAGAAGATGCGGAAGGTCGGATAAGCCGGATAAGACACGGATAAGAGGTGCTTCGGACGCCACCACCACCGAGAAGAGAGAGGCTATCCGTCTCGTCTTGCGACCACTCCGCTGTAGCAACGTCCGATCGAAGCGAGACGGTGCATAGTAATTGATCATCGTGCTTGACACCGTTAACAGTCCGCGGACAGGATCCGATACCAGCCGCGAATTAGGTCTTCTCTTTTTTTCGACGAGCACTTAATTATCGGACTGAGCTGGACCACTCTCTGTTCGAGGCGAGCCGAGCGGATCGATCCCGATTATCCGCCTTTGCTCCCCTGGATGTTCCGTTCTATTAGGTAATTCTGTGACGTCGTTTTTCAACGCTCGAAATGTTCAATTCTAATATCAACGGAGGATTTAGTAGGAAATTTAATCTATTGAAAAATTCAAAAACACGTATATGTTTATGGAATTATTAGATCAAGTATACATTTTTGTAGGACATGACTATAAGATATAAATCGTCGTTTCCATTCTGAAAACTTCGGCCTCGTTTAGAGCTTTCAATTTTTCAATATCGGACGTTATTCCACTCGAAACACATTTCCCCTGTTCGTCACAGATATTTTTAACGGTGTGTTTGACAGTATTGTTTTTTTCTTTTTTCTTGTTTTTATTCATTCGGCCCGCAATTCTAGAAATAACCTCGTTGTGACTCATTCTTAAGGCTTGTTTGAGATCGAAAATGTCGTTCTAAATGCTTTGGGTGCACAGTTTACATTGACGAGAGTATTTTTAAAGGTGCAGGGAGAAGTTTCTGTGAAAGCATAGTCTGGATAAAATATTGCATATACGTGCAACGCAAGAGAAACCACATAATTCATGGCATGACCTAATACTTCCGTGAGTAACCAACGTTTCGGTCTATCGGATTCGAAGGAACAAGAGAATCTACCGTAATGAAATCCGATCGAATAGAACCAATGAAAACGGAGAATGCTACGGCCGCATTCAGTCTACCACGAACATATACTGTCTTTCCCTTTTCTCTGATTAATTCGGACGTTCGGATTTTATCTGAATTGGCAGGCTCAGCAGGAATTAGATATTCGATACCATGGTGATTCCATGATCAAACGTCATCTATGGGAAGCTATGAGGGAATTGGTTATCGTGCGCGAGGGAACTCGTGGGCTGACTACTCACTGTCTGATTCTACTGTGCTGCTTTTCCTCTCTGTCCCCTAGTCAAGTTTTGACTATATCAAAAAATTCATTGTTTATATTTTTATATTGTATTGACACTCCAACAATACGTCTTCATTCATTGATATTCTACTCCTGCATACAAGAGAATATGATTGGAATATCCTTAATGAGTTTCTTTCCAGCTTCTTGACGTTCTGTTATTTCCATCATAATCGGGCGTAACACCACCGAAAGAAAAAAATTGCACAAACTTGTAAAAACGAATGTTTCATTAAAAAAAATATATAAAAAAGCTTTTTAAAACCCGCGCTTATATTAAAATGCACTAAAAAGGAGAAAATAATTTTTTCCCTGGTTATCCTAAAAATTTAATATAAATTTAAATAAAATCGTGACATTAGTGACGATAAAAATAAAAGCGTGGAGCGCCCACGAAGATTACGTCAATATAATTTAGCACTCCACGCTTTTATTTTTATAGTCACTTTTATTTTCTACTTTTCAGTCATTTTTAAATGGAACGCAAGATATAGTAATACTGGTATGAAATAGTAAGATATGGAAATACGCAAGATAGTATGAGGGGATGACTCCAAGAGACGACGTCTCTTGATGGAGTCCGAAATTGTCTGAAATGGAACTGAATGAACGGAACACTACAACCGAAGTGGGCCAGTGAAGTGGGGATGAGTCGGAACGCGATGACGTACTACTGAGCGTTGCGCGACGAGGTCTCCTAGGCGCACAATTTTTTTTAATATTGTATTTTCATTCAGTTCTGAGCTATGTTTAAATTTTCAAGTCTCTAGCTCATCGGGAAGTGGTTTAAAATTGGATTACAAGATCTGACGCATACAACGATACGGCATGCTAATATAAGCGTGGTAAAAATGTTCAAACGAGTGGCATTCAACTGGTAGAACAAGAAACCTTCTCGATTATAACAAACAGATTTTCGTACAGACATAAAACCTGTAATAGTACAAAGTGCTTTTATTCCACATTCAGGGATTTCGTCACATTCTCACAAACACGGTATATCCATCGCAGCTTTGGATTTTCCAACGGCGAATTTCGAAACACGAACAACATGCATAAAAGAGAAATGCAATGTACAGAAGTGCATTAAAATTCGCGGTTGAATAATAAATTGCAGCGGGCGGGAACGAGTCGGACGAAAACGCCATCAAAAGCAGGGCGATTGCTGGTGGGGAGGTGCTCGGCGACATTCTCCATTAGACACGCACGAAATTAATAAATAATGTCGGTCCACTTTATTGCGGGGTTTTCACGAATCACGCGGAGCTACGGGGGAGAGCGAGAGAGGGAGAGGGAAAGAGAGTACGCTTGTAATATCTTGCCGTGTTCCCCTCGGAACGGCTTAACCCCCAAGGCGACGAGGGCGAAACTTTCACGGACCCCTGTCGCGTTTTCTTCGCGCTGTTTCGCTCTCTCGTGAAACCAGCGGCGAATCTATTGACCGGTCTCGGAGAGAGAAAGAGAGAGAAGAGAGAGTCGACCTTAATAATTTACCTGGGCGAAACGCGGCGTTTTGTGAAATTAGTTTTGTTGCGCCATTTGACGTCCGACTGCGCTCTCGAACGCGACTCGCACCGCTCTGCCTCGCGTTGCCTCGCGTTCGTGCGCTCACCCTCTCGGCTCGGTCCCCTCGCTAACTCGCGTTGCTAATTCCTCGGTTACAGTCAAGCAAAGATTTCGTGTCGGCACTTTGCACGACTCCGTTTTGTTTCGGCGGAGCTAACGAATTTCTTGACGCTCTTGAAGAGCACTGAGAGAATTTCGGTCTAACCCTTCATATTGTATATTTCCCTTCCCAGACGAAGTTTCACTAGTAGATTGTGGATCTTTGTGCGTTTATAGGTCATGGAAGTCTAGTGGAATTGTCGGGAGCGCGAAGTGGCTGAATTAAATTTCGGGGTACCTTTTGTTCACAGGAAATGATGATAGAACATTGAATCTCTCGAGGAGATAATAAGAGCTGTGGAATTTCGAGCGTGTTGCCGCATGCTTCAAATTGATGAAGTAATCCTAAAAGGATTTTAGTGCATGGCTCTTTGTTTTCGAGAAATTAATCATACAGAATGACTGGCGTCCCTGTTCAAGGAGAATTAAACGTACCGTTTAACCGGTTAAACGGAATTAATTGCATTATGTAAACTGCGTATGTAAATTGTAGCCGATGCATAACTGGATCAATCTGTCGAATCACATTTCGGGAACATTCCGTACAGAATTATTTGAAGAAATATTTGAGACTGTGAAACTGGGAATTTCGTATGAATATTTCGAGTGCATTTGTTGAGAAACGATAAGGACAGGCCGTCGTCACAGCGATCCAGGGATTTTCGAGCATACATTTTTGTTCTGAAAGCCAACAGAGAAAAAGGGAACGCGTATCCTCGGTGATGGATGCAACGCGTTCCACGATACAGAAACCGTATCGTCCATCGCGATGCAAGCCTCTGATGCGCAGTATGCTCTGCGGATACCATCTCTGCCCTTTGTTCAACGCAACCCGAACGGTTTTACTCTCCTTTGAATTTCCGCGTCCCATGAGCCCGACTTCTGCGAGACTTTTGCAAAAAGGGACCTGGATATTCACTAGCTCCCACTCGGAACTGTCCTCAATATACAGACTGTCCTAAAAATGTATTTCCTAAGAAGGGGCGATTCCTGGCGTCGTTTCAAGTCACTTTTTTCTTTGCGAAAATCTTCTCCCTGGCTTTGTTAAAGAATTATTAGGGATTGAGGGAAGAGTAGAATTGTATATGGTTATTATTTTGCTGCAGTTTATTAATAAAACATTTCAGCAAGGAAGGCAAGTTAACGAAACAATTGTGCTGGTAATGAGAGCGTAGCCTGCCAGTTTCCGTTGTAAATGCATAAAATTCGCACTCTAATTACCACATGTATTTCACAATACGCAAAATTACAGTCCGCATAAACAGGCCGGAGCTGTACAAAAATATGAACGATGTCGAAGGGTTAATCACCGCATTGTGGGCCAGAAACGTGCGCAGAATCTACTCGAAAAGTCCGCTCGCGATTCCGGAGCCGGAAGAAGAGCGTATCGCGCGCGGGAAAGCGCGGCTGGCTGCTCGTTAAGCGCTCGACGGGAGACAGAAAACAGAGGGTTGCCCAGCTTGTGCAATATGTAACCGTCTCGGGGACCGGGACAGTCCAATAAAACCGAGGTTTTCCCTTGGCCGTTCTTCTTTTTTCATCCCGGTCCTTCGGACAAATGGATCCGGGCGAGCGAGTGCTGGCGCGTCTCAGCGCGGCCTGCCAATCGCAGTCGGCTCCGTCAAAAACGCGCGCGGAACGCACCGGAGCTCTCCGATGAAGTTGCCGGAGAAGTAACAGCTGCCGCGAGGAGAAGAACTATCTCGTAACGAGTTCGCGACACGTGCATCGAACTGTTTCCTCCACTGGGGAAACCGGTGCGCCGAAGAGCCGAACGACTCTTCCTCGTGAACGCTAACCCAGTTTCCGTGACGAACGACGACCGGCTCGGATCATCGGGCCTTCGCTTCCGGGGACGAGAGTATGTTTGCATTACACGCCTGTCACACCTGGTCGTGTTTACCTCCGGAAAATTGTCCGGGCTACCGTCGGCGTATGGTGAGCATTGTTATCCCGTCACCGTTTCGCGCAGGGGTTTTCGCAAAAGCACATGCAGCCGTCTTATAATTGATGGCAAATGCCCATAATTTTTTCAGTTTCCTGGTACTTTTTTTTATGTAGAATAGCAAAGAGAATCGAGAATGCGCAAACAAAAATGTAGGTATCCATTTAGAAAAATGTCAATGATCTTCGTATGACCGCTACGCCTCCAGCTAGGGAAGACCGATTGACACCAGCTTGTAGCACTTTAGAAGCCGTTCATCTCTTTCCCTCTAACATTTTTTCCTAACTTTAAGACAAAGATATAGCTTGTTACAATTGCGTGAATCACCCTCCCTGTATATTTAAAGCTGAGAGAATTCGAACCGAGAGAAACGATGCAGCGAGAGGGACTGCGCTGAACTTGAAGCTACTGTAAGACTCGAGACAAGGTTACTATTGTGTAATAAGTACCGAAGACCTTGTCATATAAGCGACACTTTTCCTCTGTACGTCGTTGAGATCTAATAAATCGATCCAGCATCGCCAATCCTATTCCCTCGAGCTTATACAAGGAAAAGCACGGACTGATCTTTATTCTTTCAAGGCTACTTCAAGGTCACTTGAGGTTTTTTAAATTGAACACAATAATTTTTAAATTAAATTACCATATTTTTGTTTCGGTATTATGAAAGTATAGAAAAAAAACAAGTTCAGCCTTCGAAATAACCTTGATATAATACCGTGTGCCTACCTTTGCTAAAAGAAGAATAGAATTCTATTAATTGTTAATTTATTCAGCATTAATTACGGTTAATTTATTAACTAAGGAAGAAAAATAGACTCACGTCTGAAGAAGACTATGCAAGTACCATAATTGCCCGAAGCCTTTCAAAACTCGATCTCCAGTTTCTCGGTGAAACCGCAGTCTCGCCGCGCGTTGCAACTTCCTTCAGTCCTTTAGCAGGATCGATCCGGCTCGGAAGCCAGCGATTACATTTTAATAAGAGGAGCCGATGGACTCGGAATCCTTTCCGAATATAACAATACCGCCTTTTGTCTTGCCTCTTCCCGTCCCTTTGTTCCCTGTCGCGCACTTAGAAGGAACGTCGGGCATCGGTATCTTCCGTTCCTCCTCGCGACTCGGGATCCGTCGCGGATCAGCGTCTTTCCCGGTGAGGAACTTTCCATCCGGACAAATTTCGCGACTAATAATCCCGCGACGGATCCGAGAAGGAAAACTCTCCCGTGGGCTTCTCGTCGGGAGAAACAATTCCTTGGGAAGAAACCCGGAACGCGGCGGGTGCGGGTTGTCGTTCGGATAAAGCCCCCGCGTTCCTCTGTTTTACTCTGTGAAACTTGCAGGAACGGGTCTGCGCCCCGCTTTTCCTTTTTCGCTAGCTCCATCCGCGTGATCGATCGCGGTCGTTTCGCTTTCCTCGAACGTTACTCTTGTTCTTCGTCTCCTCGTCGCTTGGGAAACGGATTCGGACTCGAATCCGAACTCGCCTACGCGAACGGTTCTGCCCGTTCTCGGGCTATCAACCCTTTCACGGCGACGAGGTATCGCGGCAAATGCTCGACGATGAATGTAGACGCTGTAGCTGCAGGCTTGCTGTTCATCGGAAAATTCGCTTCAAAGGATATGCGCGATTTTAAATACGCTTCTGGTGCAGCGCAAGTCTTTATTTGCTCTTTTCAATCTCTGCAACGAGCGAAATAACGATGGAGAAACAATTCCGAATAGTCTTCGGATCCACTGTTTGATTCTGTACGAAATAAAGCTATTAGTAAAAGAGGAGCAACGACAAAAGAGAAATAAATCTCTGTGAAATCATGTCTGGAATTCGCTGTTTGATCCTCTACTCCACGGAATAAAGTAACGGATTCAGCGAAAGAGAGGCAACGATAAAAGAGAAATAATTTCACGTATGAAGATTTCTTTCCCGTTGTATCCAGAGGATTTAATTGTCAGATTTCGCGTTTCACCGTGTTATTCTCGGGTCCGCGCGCGTCTCTCGCTGTGTGCCCGTCGATGTGCCTATTTCCCTCGAATTTCCCGGCGTAAAAAGGCCGGAGCTTGATCGTCTGTGCGGTAATTGAAAAGGTCTTGGGGAAAGGGTTAATTCGATAAACGTTCGAGGTATCCGCGTGTACCGTAAGAACGACGGACGGCGGGTTTCCTCGTCGGTAACAGGTGACTTTTCATTAGGGCGCCGATGTTCTCGGACGCTTTGCTCCGCGGGTCGGACAAAGCAGACCCGAGCACAGCAGGGCAGAGCACGGAACAGAGTGGAACAGAGTCGCGTAGAACAGAGTAATGGAAAAGAGGAGAGAGACGCGGACCCGTGAACTTTTCGACGGGGAGGACGTGGAAATAAAAAGATCGCGGCCGTGATTAAAAGCCCTTGGGCAACAATTGATTTTTCCCCCGTGCCGGTTACGGGGGCTCGCGCGTACAAGCCCCGACACAAACCCCTCTCTCCCTCTTTCTTTTCCTCTTTTTACAAGCTCACTCTCCTCGCCAGCTGTCTCTCTCGTTAACTGGTGTATCTCTCTTTGTCAGCTGTCTATATCTTTTTACAAGCTCGCTCTTCTCACTGGCTGCCTCTCTCTCTCTTTTCACAAGCTCATTCTCCCCGCCAGCTCTCTCTCTCTCTTTTTTAACTGGTGTATGTCTCTTTGTCAGTTGTCTATATCTTTTTACAAGCTCGCTCTCTTTACTCGGTGTCTCTCTCTTTTACAAGCTCGCACTCTTCACCAGGTGTCCCTCTCTGTTTACCTAGTGCGTTTCCCACTTTTCACGTAGTATGTCTCTCCCTTTTTGCCGGGTCTCTCGGCGGGTTTGTCCTGCGGGTTCGCGCGAATATCGACGAGACGAGCGCCGCGCACCCCGGTTCGAATTTGCCCGTCGCCGATCCACGTCCGCGAATTTAAACGATTTTACTCGATACCGTTGCCAGCTGGAGACGGACGTGCGCGGAATAAAGCCGGCAATTTTTCCGCGATCGAGCGAGTTGTGCGAGCAAGCGAGGAGGAAACCAGCGAGGAAACGAGCGAGCCTCCCGACGAGAGAACTTCCGTGCGGCATATTTGTTTCCCCGGCGAGGCGCGGAGGCCCGGCTGGCTCTCTGCAGCCCGCACCGTGCAGCACGGTGCACCACCGTTCGATAAATACCGACGTCCTCGGGAAATTCGCGTGTCTGCCGAACCAGCACGAGTATCTTCTACTTAGGCATCGCCCAGACCCAGAGCCGGCACCGATCTCCACGGTATTTACGCGGGAACCCGACCGTGAACTCGACACTGAATTTCCTAAGAGAACTCGCGCGGAAATCATACACGATGCATAACATCTGCTCACCTGGCAGAATGTTTTATTATTTCTGTGCGAGTTCTCTTATATTTGCTCGCGAAATGCTGATGAAAATCATTTTTCTTTTAGAAATGAAGACGACCTCCAATTTTTTTTTTTAATGGGAAGCGTGTGACAGAACGAATTCATCGCACACGACATAATGGCCTTCGAGGTCACACAGATCAGATGCCAATGTGTTTACTTCTTCCTGTTTCATTTGTTCCTAATGTTTCGAACATGAACACCCTGTATAGAAAGGACGAAACAGAGGAATACAGTATAAAAAAAGAACGGTCCCGTAGGAAAGTGCAAACGCGTTCCGACGTCTCGCTGAGCGCAGAAAGCTGCAGTTCATAATTCACGCGTAGCATCTTTCGCGCCCTATCGAAGTTGTCCATCTATAATCCAATTTTCCGAGTATCGATAGTCACCCCGAGCGAGACTCGATTAGTCGTAAGCACAGGATACCGACCGGTGAAGCTACTTTCCAAGGATTTATCTATTAATAGGTTCGGGATAGAACGGGAGAGGATATCGCCTCGTCGAGACAATAACGACGTCGCGCCGGCAATCCTTGTAACGTATCGAGACACGATATCGCGATATCAATTCTTCCCGTTTCGCACAGTTACTGTCGTAATCGTATTCGCGACAATACGTTCCCGGTGCCTTTGCAGGCCATCTGGTATCGATGGCTCGATGGTTCGATCAGCTATCGGCTCTATTCGATGGCCGGGATATAAACCTAACGGACGGTGTATACATATAGCCGACGCGGCGCACGCGGCTAAAACGAAAGAGAGGGGGAGAGAAAAAAAAATCGCCGATCGATTCTGCGACCGGCGCGACGCGCGAGCTTAATACGACTACTCGTGACAGCTTTTACGAGGACCAGGTCGATCGCCGACTGTTGTTGCCTCTCGTCGTCGAAGGCGGAACGCGAATAGACAATTGCCTCGGTATCGAATCGCGTTTCCCTCTGCCCATGCCTGCCCGTAAAAACTTGCAAATTCGAACGGGGCGACGCGTTAGGAGGTCGTTGCGAATACGGCCCGCGACCATAAATGCGTCCGCGAGGATACTGGAGGTTCCAACACCCCCGACCATCGAGGCGTTTTCAACGTTTTTCAGGTTTTCAGGCAAATCGAAGAGCTTTCGTCGATGGTCGAATTTTCTCTGTATTCTTCCGCCATACTGTTCGTCGAGCATCATCCTTTGTTAATCCCTCCCTCATCTCTGGCTGTTCTTCGTGTCCATCTACCACATTTTTCGCCAATCAAAATTAATTTACCAATATAATTACAAAATGAGAAGGTGAATTACAAAACAATTGAAGAAGATAACAGAAGCTACAGCGATTCGTTATCCATAAAATATTCGTGAACCTTCAGCCCCAATTCTCAACCACCAAAAGCGACCAGGATTTTTCCAACGTTTTCGAGGATGCAGTGTCCCGGGTGTACTTTTGTCCATTTGGAAAACAACGCTGCGAAAAATTCTTTTCCACGGTGGGTTCTCTGTACCGGGAGATGAAAAAGGGCCGGGAGAGTTGAGCGCGAGCGGTCGCATCGGCGCGGTGCGTTGTAGTCCTTCGGCCGTTCTGCGAGAGATCTCGTTACCGTTCCCGTGCGAGCCAGGAGCAATTTGCTGCCTGTTGAATCGCGGGCCGGGTGTCGGGAGGACGTACGGCGAGAGAACCCTTGCACAAAGAATCCGCTCGTAAAGGGGCCGAGTTTCGAGAGAGGGCAGGAGGTTCGGCCCGTTACACACGAGCTTTATCGTACGTCTGGTCAAATGAGCCCTTCGTGTGCTCGTCGTCCCTGGACTGTGAAAGCGTTCCAACCCCACGCGCTGGGAACGCTTTCTTCGAGATTTACGCGCGTCCCGCAGAGAAGTTCTCTCTCTCTCTCTCTCAAACTCAAACCGGATCCCGGATCCAGAAAATCGGTCGGAGGAACGCCACACTGAGAAGTCACAGTTCTCTAGGTGGAGGGGCTAAGGGCGCGCCGGATTATTCCTCGGTGCTTACACAAGGCAGTTTCAACCCCCGAAAACGACCCGACGCCACTCGAAAGACGTATATAGGGTCGCGACGGGGGTGGAAGTTTTATTCCGGCGAGGTGAAACGACTCCTTGAATGTTCTCCGTTCATCTGAATTTGATATGTTCCCATCTTCGAGCGTGGAGGGTGCGGGACCTTCAACTGGTACGATGAATCTTTCGATTCTTGATCACTCAGTTCGTCATCCAGTTAATTCCAACATTACTAAATCAATTTTTAGGTGATTCCATGTTCGTATACATGAAACAGCTAGGGCTCGCTTCGAATTTTGTTTCTGCATTGGAAGTACGTATACATATATGTAGTTGATTTAATATCCGGAAAGCGAACTTGTTCGATTAAGAATTACACGTAAATAAATTGTTCAGTGATATTCTTTCGGAGGGAACATTTTAAAAAATCGTACAACTCAGCTTGAAGATTGCAGAGACACGCTTCAAGCTGTGGTTTTCTGGTAAGTAAACGAATCGATTTATCGTGTCGCGTATTAAAATCTTGCAGGATCCGAGCGAAGCGTCTCATTACCTTTATAAGAAGGTATTACAAGCAAGTACAATGTACATAGTTGGTGCTCTAGTATCTCTAGCGTTGAATTTCCGGCGTCCCAGGGTGTTCAAGTTTAACGGTGTCGTTCGGGCACTAGAATGGGGCATCGCAGTGATTATAGCGCGTCCGTGGTTCGCGATACAGCTCGAACAAATTATTATTCCCACCGCGAGGAGAACGAGAAAGAGAATCCGAGCGGAGCGCAGCCACTTGGCGAAGATTGGCCTCTGGTCTCGCGGCCACACTTTTACCGCGGATCCCCGTAAATCGGCCGTAAACCTCCCCCGAATCGTCGAGGGTCTGATCGGCCTTACATAGGGAGAGCGAGAGAGATAGAACGAGAGATAGATAGATAGGCTGTGGGTGACCTGAGGGACGAAGGGTCGCGTCGAAACAAAACCGCTCGGGGGTCGTCTCCGGCATCGAGAACTTGCTTTACGATCCGCGAGATGGAATTCATAACGTCGTGGACGGGGGTTGGCCGACTGCACTGCGGCCGAATATCGATTACCCGTTGAATAAACAGAGAAGAAACAAACGGAGCGGCTCCGGGATCCCAGATAGAATAAATCATCCGATAAAAAGCGGAACGTTGCGCGCGGTCACGCGAGAAGCAATCGCGGCGTATAAATTTTTCGCGGCTGGTTCAAGGAACCAGAGCAAAGAGAAAGAGGGAGAGAGGCGGTGTTCCGGGGGTCGGATTGCAGGTGTCTACCACCCTCCGCGAGAGACCATCGTCTGAAAAGGGGGTGTACAGGTGCGTACGGGGGCCTCGAATTAAAGGAGAGTAGACTGACGCTTCGCTCGGAACGCCGCCGGGACACGGCCACCCCAATTTACGATTACGAGCCACCAGAGGGTTCAAACGAAGGGTTAAACCAGGCTTAATCAATTCTCGTCGAGACTGTCGGCGCGGCGTTCTGGGAGGGGACGCGTTTTCACGACACGTGGAATTTCGACACGCAGCGATGCACCTCTCCAACCCCAAAATCGAAATCAAACTTACCGTCTGATCGAAAATTCGCGAAATCATGGCCCTAGATTGTGGCATGTATACACTCAATTTTGTGTTGCGAATACATATACATGAATATGTATACTGTATGGAATGTATCTACACCCGACAGCACGGGATGGCTAAAATAAAAAGAAGTCGATCGTCGATTAAGCACTTCGCCAGCGAACAGCGACATGCTCGGGAGCGTTTAATCAATTCCTCTGATGAACGGTTGATGCATCGATCGAGGAGCAGCGAACGCAACGGTTCCGCGGATTTTCACCGTTTCGATCATATGTTTACGCTGTCGCGGTAGCCGCGACCGTCATCAATAACGCGACCGATTACTCGATTATTATCAGCACCGGCGATAAACGCGAACGGTTTCCGCAAATAGATCGGTCCGTCGCGTTGAACACCGACTTAATTAATCGGCGGGGTAAAATCGACGATTATTAAAAGGCAATCGAGGGTTCTCGGTTCGAGGAGCTTGGGCATCGAGCAGCGTCCAGGATTCCATTTCCGGGCCTGTGCGCGCCCGTTCCCAACTGGTCGTCCGTTTTCGATCCGATCCCGGATGGCTGTGGGGTGGCGTAGCTCGGGGTGCAGTCCGGGAAATTAGTCACAAAGGGATTCGTGGAGGAATATCGCGGGACCGGACACCGAATCTCGTTCCGGAAAGCCACGGCTTTCCAATTTCGCCGGGGCTTTCAGTCGCCCGGACGAAACTCGTCGTCGCCTGTGGGAAAAGACGACCGACGCACGACGCGACGGCTTGCTCGATTCGTGGTCGTCCGTCGACGCAAAAGGGTCTGGGAACCGGGCTGAAAAGCTGGCCCAAAGGTACCGTCGACAGGTTTGTCGATAGGATTTTATCACGGTCTCGAGGGTGGACCGTGTACGTGTGAAATGGAGTGGTTCGTAGCCGCCCGCAGCCACGGTGACGTATTAGTACACGGTCTGCGGTTCATGGATACTTAATCAGACGTCCTGCCCCCCGTTACACCTTGCCGATTCCGAGAGCTTCTCCGTGAAAACGACCTTTAAGGGACCGATCCCGGCCCCTTGAATCTTTAATCGAGTTTGTCCTCCGCTCTGTGGAATTAACGCGAAGAGGGTGATTCGACGACCAATTCGAACGCCCTTCGATCAGGAATTAACGAAATACCACTCGGAATAGTACGTAGTGAATAGTTTATTGCGAGGACAGTTGTACTTGATTCGTGAAATGTTGCTCGCCAGAGAAATTAATAGAAACTCAGCACTGAATTACTGGACTAGCCAGAATGGTTTTATTTCTCGCAAAATTGTTTAAATTGTGAATGTGCTTCATTGTCTTCAATAACACTCTTTAGTGTTTAGTGAATAGCTTACATATATGATTCCAGCTTTCAATCGAGATAAAAATGAACAGTGTATAAAGTGGTATAAAATTACATGTTAACTATGAGACTTAATGTAGACAAAAGAAATTTGCATATGTATCTTCAATAGTGAAATAATACAAAACCACAGGAGTAAACGCGAAGTAAACTACATTTTTATCATATTTTGCAATAATTTTTATATTTCCTGGCTAAAAGAGGACATTCCACTAATTCTAATGTGATTTCATAATCTGAATCATTATCAAAATTTAATTTTGTCCAACTTGATTGTGGAAATAGCCCACTGTGCGGAGGCTCGTAAACTCGGGAAGCTTCGCGGTATCTAGTAAACACCGGTTACGCGAGATAATGCAGGCGCGAAACAGTGGAGCCCGGCTCAGGCACTTTGCGAGTCGAAACAAGTTGCGAGATCGTTTCTTATGCGTCTCGGAAAGATCTCTCCTCTCCTCTCCTTCCGCGTGAACCAGTTAGTTTTTATTACGAGGCGTGGGGGGAGGGGGAGATCTCGCGAGCCATTTACCCAAGGCTCCTGATTCTTTCGATTATCCTCGGAACGGTAAACCCGCCGGGCCGAGAAGGCTTCTCTCGTTTCATAGAGAGCAATCTCGCGTCCGTCCACGGACAAACGCGACCGTTTTTCGAGCGTCTGACGTCCCTCATCCCCCGACGACGAGATGTTCATGCCGCTTTAAACCGTATGATCAAAGTTCCAGCATACAACCCAACCCGCGGAGCCTATTCCGACCCAGACGTCGTCGTTTGATTCGGTCAAAATGTTCCGAGCTTTGCGAAACGCTCGTTAATTTCCTGCCGCATCTGGTTGCTCCACGCGGCCGTCTGTTGGAACGGAAATGCGTCTGTTAAGGAAGACGCGATCAGTCGACGGGAGAGTTTGGATGGATGATATGGATCGCTGTGCTGAGCTGCTCAACTACGTAAATTTATGCTCTGATTGTGATTCTTTAGCCCGAACACATTTTGAAAATGCCATAATTTTCTTCAGAAACCACGTATTTTCAAAAAACTCAATATAGTCCCACATAGAAAAGTTGTAACAAAACAACTTGTAGTATTTTTTCTGTAATTCCGACCAATTGAAATTTTTTCAAAATTTCTTCTTCACGCCGTGTAGTAAAATAATTGTTCTAATACTATGGCATGGTCTAATATTTAAAAAAGCCATCGTCTTTTTAAGTACACTACCTGTATACCGTTGTATACAGAATAGAAAATCCAATTGTTTCGTGAAACCTCGTTGAGTCCCGGATGCAGCGAACCGCATCGCAGCGTGCATTGCCCAAAGAGAGCGAGAGTGGCGACGAAAAGGGGTACGTTTCGCAGTGGGACGCATCAAGCGGCTCCGTTATGGGAATCGCGGCGGTATAATGCATCGTGTAAAAGTGCGAGGGTGGTCCGTTTCGCAGCTCGGCCCAATTTATTCCAACAGAGTCGCTTATTGGCACGGAACTTTCCTCTGGAGACGCGACGCCAGGCGTCTCGGCGCCGAATCCGGGGCACGCGCGGCGTCCAGACACTGTCGGCATCACGTCCGAGCGATCGCGTGTGCAAACGGGCTGCGAGCAGCTCCTTTCTTCGTCTCGTTTCGTCCCGTTTTCATCTGGATGCAGAGTCTACAAATAAAGGGGGCGAAATTCGCCGGGCTTCCGGCGCGACGGAGCCGCAGCTGCGACTTTCTAGATCGCTCTCTCAGCGTTGCTCTGTAGGGCAACTGCTTGGCCTACTCGCAATAATTAATTAAATGCAACCAGATTTTCTTTCCATATAAGGCAACGATGTTTGTTTCGAAACAAGAAAATCTCTATCCCCTCTTCATCTTTTGAAGTTGTCCGCTCGACACCGCTTAGTGCCGGCACGAGAGATATTTGTATACGCCTCAATACTATCCTCCTATGCTCTCCCAACGAAATTATGGTCCTCCATAGAGAAGTTCGTATCGGCAAACTCGACGAAATGAAATTCGCGTAATCTCAACACTCTCTTAGGGAAAAGCGAACAGAGTGACCAGTTTAGCGAGAGATCGAATCCGTGTCCCCCGGCTCGCGGATTCCGGTATACAACGGTTCGCAGAGAATGTCTCGAGTTCCGACGAATTCTCCGGGACCGAATAGTTTCGGAATTCCGTCGAATTCGGGGAAAGTTCGTGTACCCGATCCCTTCCCCCGTCTAGCTGGGGACAGACTTGTTCGGACGGTTCTAGGAGACATAGTATCAGCCGTCGGAAATAAAAGGATACCCGGGGAAACACAAGGAATCCTACCCCTCCCACCTCCTTTCGGTTATCTTTATACGAACCGATTTCAATGCAAAAATATACATAGGCCAAGATATACGGCAGCCTAGAAATTCGACTTTATACCAGCGGCCGTTGTACCTACGTCGTATTCTTCGGATGACACCCGAGGCTCGTCGATTATCGATCCGCTGTCTAGATTCCGGCGCGCATCAGTTCTGCCGTTCAGGGACAACGTCTGTGCGCCGCGCCGTACTGAAGTTGACGACTGCCTCAAAATTGATTGCGCGTGATCGAATTATTAAATGCGATATGCTCTCATCGATTACTTCCTCCCCGGAGGCTGCTATGAAAAATACAGAAAAAATTCCATAGTCAGCCATCTTATAAGCGTTGTTACTATTAATATATTACTTTCTATTTCCGTTTTTACGAGAGGACGCGAAGTTGTACAAGTAACCTAACAATGAGAGTTTGAACTGTCTGTTTCATACTGGAGCAATTCGAAAATTATGCAAAAATTTACTAGGGGATGCTTGTGTGGATAAATCCGAAATATTTCAAAGAAGTTCAAGAAACCAGATATTTGCAACTGTCATGCATAATAGCGAAAGTTTGTTTGGGTCATGAGAAAGCCCAGGATGTCATTGCAGTGTTAAATCGACACAATTAATAAAACGTAGCTCCGGATACGGTTCTGCTCCTCAGACTACAAGTGAACTGCGGCGACTTCCGGTAAAAGCTACGTAATCGCACAGATGAAGTTTCGCAAAGGGATGAAGTTTCCCCGGAAGCGTCGAAAGGCCGACTCGTTTCGCGTCCATAATTTATACTCCGTAATTGCTTATTTAGCTCTGCGGAATCTCAAAGATTCCGGGCAAGAGGGTTTAATAATTTCGTGCACGTTTTTCCCTGAATTCCTGCAATAATAATCAAAACCTCTTACGGCAACCCTTGAAGAACCGTCGGAGCCTTTTAGAGGTCCTTCGGGGACCATCAGAGGGATTTATTAACCTGTCCGTTTTCACCGCAGTTGCGGGATTCTAATAATAATATGCTGCCGCTGCGTCAAGTATTGGGGACGTTTATCCGGTTTTAATGGACTGCGGATTTTTACAAGTTTACGGGCAAATACGAAGTCCGAAAGACTTTCATTTAGCCATGGAGCGTCTTCGTCTGAACTGCTACTGCAGAAAATAAAATTAATTTATTAACTGACATCTCTCTCTCAGTGTAAACATTTTTACATTTATTTATCAGTTCCTGTCAGGGAAAACGGAGGCTAAAATAAGTTCTATAAATCCAGAGAAACATGGTTTAAGGCTGATCAGCTTTTGTTCGCTTCTCTACTAAATAAATTGCACACTGCAGATGTTTGCAGAAATTCCTATTCCTCTCACGGATTTTACAAGAACACAGGAAAAAATTATTTCAAAATACGAAATAAGAAATAAAGTAAGAAAACGTTCACACTTCGTTAGTTCAGACTTTTGTGTTATGTTTCACAGGGACATGGAACGCATAAAGATCAGGCCTGAAATATCGGAAACCCGAGCCCGGCACAGATCGGACGTTTTCCGAATTCGAACGGAACAGAGTTTGGCACCGGGCAGTGGCCGATTATTTCAAGAGAGCCCGCTAAAAGCGTCGATGACCAGTCGGGAAGAGCGCGGGAATCGAAAAATCGTGGAGAAGTTCGGCTCCGATCCGGGGGGGGGGGGGGCACGGTCTACGATGCGATGCGGTCGCGAAGTTTTAATTGAGACGCGAATTCTCCGAACTCGAATTTCGTTAAAGTTTCACGCTGCCTTGGCTACTAATTGGACACGATGTCCGGGCTCCTCGGTGCCATGCAATCCGACGTAGTCGTCGGTTACAACGAGCAGTTCGCAGATTGTAATTTTCCGTCTCGCTCCCCGTGCCTCGCGCCCCTGGCTCCGTCCATGAGACCGTGGATGTATCCCTATATACAGGGTGGTCACTCATTTCCATCGCGAAAACCAGATAGAACATCTTCGTAAGGAACCTCTTCCACCATAAACTAGAGTTGTTCCACTATAAATAAATAAACAAATGAAGTGACGGAGTGTCAAAAATTGTCTCGGAACAGTCTGTAGATCTCTCTGTGTAAAACCTGAACCCGAATTGAAACAACAAATTGATTTCTATTCTTAATTGATCTAATGGATTGAAAATGAAATGAAATGAATTGATTCTTTATCTCCTTTTTATCTATTGATCACGTTGTAAGTAGAACATGTAGTTACCGCACCATCAGTATTGGGAACGTCTCGGTTATACATGTTGCAAGATACTTCCATTATCTTACCAACACAGTAGCATAACGATGGTTAAAAGATCGAGTGTACGTCTATCAGAGTTCACGAACGCTGCGCTGGTTGCAGGTTAAAGAGACGCAAAACTCGAGGATTTCATAGGACGTTAAATCGTGGGGAACGGAAGGGTCGGTGAATTATTTCGGAATAAAATGATGAATGTTTCAGGAAGCAACGAGGAGACAAGACGCGACAGAAACATCCCGACAAACAGCCGCATAATTTGTTTAGCTAGGTCTCGCGTAGAACAGATGAAAGGACACCTTGTATAGAGACGTATGCGTAGCTCTCGTCCCTCTGTCGTCGGAGTACCCGGCGACGAGAGGGCCGGGGGACTTTTGAGGGTTCCGTGGCACGGAAAGGAACGGAGTCGAGCCGCTCTCTCACGGTCTCCACCCTGTGTGCGTGTTTTCCTGTCTACCTCAAAGAGAGATTCTTGACTGGCGCGCACACCGTCGCAAAAATACACCGGCAACCAGGTGACCGGGGGTCTAATGAGTCGCGCGGATCCGTCGAACCCCGCGAAAACTGCCGACCCGGGGGCCATTTTCTTGCGAAATACGAGTTGCCATCCCCGATTTCATTAGCGAATTGCAAACTCGGTCTCCGAGACCCCGTGTCGAGTAGAATTTTCGGTAAAGTCGCTTTCGTTACTCTGTCCGATTTCGTGCTCTTTGCTCTGGAGACTGTTTTAGCATGACTGGATGTAAGCTGCGGAAATAGAGACGATATAGAGTGTTTGCGGTGTGGGGATATGAATTTTGAGGGAAACGATGCTCCGAGGGTTCATAAAATGGTGCACGTTTCTGGGATTGCAACGTCCGACGAAAATCTACAAATGGGAAATTATTTTTTTCTTCTGATCTAAGCCAGCTACAATTTTCTAAAAATATCAAAAGTATAGATGGACTGCAACTATTATTTGAATTTAAGTGGTGCAATGTTAAGGTCCAACAAAATCGAAAGAGACATGTAAAGTACGCGAGAAGTGCAGCTACCACATGCACTTGGATTCAATCGGAAATCTCGTATAATAATTGAGAAAAGGTCTGACCAAGCTGACAAAGTTGTTCACCCTCGCGCTTTACAGAAGACAGAGAAGATGAAGATCTAAATCTCCTCAACCTGGTATTTTAAGCACAATTCAATGCCCAGAAACGCTAAAAATAGCCCCGACTAATCTGCAGCATAGGAATCGTAGGGGGTCAGCCCAGAAGCACCGCTAGATCAAAGCGAAAACCCCGAAGTTTGACTTCCCGTCTATTTTGCGCCGATTGCTTTTCTATTCCGCGACTTCGAAGGAATCTTGCTTAAGATGAAGCTAGCAGAAACAATGGTCGGCGCCAAGAGTAACTGACTACGCGGTGGTATCCTCTGGTAAGTATGATTCTCGAGCAAGATGTTCCGCGTTCCCGCGGAAGCGACTTCGCAAAGGCGAGAGAGAAGTAGAAAACGAGCTAGACACGGATATGTGGAGGAAGACGAAGACGAAGAGAAGGAGGAAGACACAGAGGCTGGAGAAGAAACATTGGCGGCGTCCGAAAATAGGCGGCGGGGACGTCGAATTTTGAACGGGCTGTCGCCGATATTAATTCGCAAAAGTTCCGACTGATAAATATCGCGGAACAGGCAGGCGCGCGCGCGTAAGCGGCTCAGGTCACGGCTGGAAAGGAAATGAAACGGAACGAGATAAAGGACGTCGGCTTTTGAAATGAGCCAGATACGCTCCGTCTGCCAGCGGAGTCGCAGCCGCGGACACGTCGCTGGTTTCACGACTTGTATCTTTCTCGTCTGCGACTCTATGTCTGGGTTCTCCGCGCGCGCGTTTGCCAGAGGGTTGGCTCTGTGTCGGTGTATGTACATATATTTGTAGGAGACTGTTCCAGGAGGGGTGAGACGCACGGAAACACACCAGCGAGTTCTCTTTGAGACCCAGGGCTCTTAGATGGGACCAATTAGAGACACCCTTCTGCAGTCTTCGTACGGGTGACGCGTCTTTGGCGTGTTGCCCTGCTCGCGCTCTCTCTCTCTTTCGTTGAGAGCTCGCAGACTGCCGTCTAAGCGAACGCGAAACAGGAAACAAAGAGTGCCGGAAGAAAATGAGGCGTCGGGAACCGATAAACGATACCCGGAACCGAGCCGACGTTTACCCGTGACCCCCGACAAACCCCTCTCTCTGTCTTTCTCTCTCGCAAACTACCGCAAACGTCCCTACCGAGGGAAACTTTTGTCTGACCCGTGAACCGAAACAACCACGGTTATTCAAGCTCGAAACGACAGCCTCGAGGCAAACTCTCGCAAAAATGTAATACGCTAAACCGGAGAACGATACCCCGAATCCGAGCGTAATACGCTCCGGCCGCGTTCTATCGATTACCGAGGCGGATTCTGTACTTCGGGATATGGAGTTAATGGAATATGATATATGCTGCACCCGCGAAATTCGCAGGGGTTTAAGTAATTTCGCTTGGTTTCCGGGCTGTTTGGGAAATATGCAGACCCCAGAAATGGCGGGATCGTGACTGGAAACTCCTCTTTATTTCATGGCCGGATAATGCAGCATGGATTTAATGCCTTTGTTAAATGCGCACTCGAAACGTGTAAAGCAGTGACTTAAATCCCATTTGAAATCCTGTGTAGTACATCGTGTCGTTTATTTCGTGGAAAATGTTCTACATCGACTGCGAAATGGTCGAGCACATTTCTGCAGAAAATGAAAATCTTCTCTAGTTTACATGTAATGCTTCGTTACCAATTTTCAGAATTACATGTGGACTCGATACACGTCAAACGACGACCTAAACATCGTCTAATCGCACGTGTACTACTTCGTGCAATTTATTTTGAATGAAATACCTTGCGCCGACTGCAAAAGGCAATCGATTCTGCATCGGACGATCGAACACGCTTTTCCCAGATTTATTAGGGTCACACCCCAAAGCTGCCCCCTATCCCAACACATTTATCAATGACATTTGCTTACATTCTTCCAATTCATGCATTTTTTAAAGACTCCCATTCGATGCTGCGAGCCAATTACATTTGCTTACGTCGTTCCAATCCATTTTTAAAGACTCCCATTCGCTGCTACAAGTCGATAACATTTCCTGTTCCAAGGTTCGCGCCGCGTATCAAAGGATTACGCTGGCACGGCGCGTATTAGCAAACTACCAATAGCGTTCGGGCACCGCAGGAAAATTGGGGCGACAGTTTTGCGCCGGTGGCAAAGCGGCGGGGGTCGGGCAAACAATTTCAAAGCCGAGTGGAACCTAGTGGCCGCGGCTTTGCAAAAGTTTTGCGGCTCGGAGCTGGTTCGTTTGCAAACAGGTCGCTCGAGCGGATAGCGTCGGAGCCGGAAGCTTGGCAAAAGCCCGGCGAGAGTGTTTCGACATCGGTGGAGGCGCGAAACGAGACGGATTACGGCGATTAAGCAGGTGTCGCGGGCTGCGGGGAGAAGAATCCGCGGAGTTACGGGAATCGGGGACGGGATAACGGGAACAGGAAGAGGGACGTGACGAATCGGCCGCGCGAGATAATCGACCGATCCATTACGATGAAACATTAATGAGCGGAGCGCGAGCGAATCAACAAGCCGATGGACACGCTGCGGGGACACTCGCCGCGGCGTATACAAATCAAGATAATGGGGAATATTTCACGGTAATGTAACGGGTGGCTGAATCGTATAGGTCTCCCAGGGGTGGTTCGGCACACGAGGCCGTCATCTGTATCAATAGAGAGCCACCGGAATGCTGCCGGTCTCTTTCCGCCACCGCGCCCTGTTGCATAATGCCGGGAACGCAATGGGTATCGATAAGTCACTCCTCCCTATCACATTCTCTCTCTCTCTCCATTTCTCGAGATCTAGTTCTCTCTCTCTCTCACACACTCTCTCTGTTTTCCGAGAGAAACTACCGGAGATGAAGCCAAGATTCACGGCGCGAAGGCACTCGAGGGCAGCGGGGAGATAGAGAAAGGAAAAACGAAGGAAACGTGCACCCTGCGGTCGATATTAAAGCCGCTCGTCCACGAAACCAGCGTGTTCGCTGCTCCCGTGGGACTCCTCTGTCCCTATACCTTCCACGAAGAACTCGGGTCCATCTAGACCCGTGACTCCAACTAGCAACTCGTCGGAATTCGTTCGACGATGCTCGAAGTCTCGAGTCATCTTCAATAGTGGAAAATAACAATAGTGTTCCCGCGATTTATGTGACTTTCGGGTATGCAGATGATGTGACTTTTTTGTCCCCACTACTTGGGCGGTCGATCGCGCTACAAAGAAATTAAGGGTGTTTAAATTGGAGTTTTATGATACTCGATGTATCATTCTCAGGTATGGGGTACCATTAGTACAATACAACAATTTCCCGCTTAGCACTGTTGTTTACCCAGGCTCGTCGTTTACACTTGGGAAAGTTATCCAGGAAATCTATGTTCGGAACAACGTTAAAAAAACGTAATACCATTTCGTTTCCTGAGACTCGAGACTTCCCAGGTTCTGACAACAATCGCGGGAACACTGTACATATTTTTGAAATAGCATTGTTAGGTACGGTCGAATTACAAGCGAATTTGAAAGCCATAATACAGGACCACAGGAGTAAGCGAAGTGAACTACAGTTTTAGATAACATATTAATATATCATTATAGATTATATTTGAATTCTAATGTGATTTCATACATCTGGATCATTATCAAAATTTTATATTTTCCGGCTAGATCGTGGAGATAGCCCACTGTGCAGTGTACTGTCGAGAAATTCCAGTATATGTATGATGTCTGCAGGCGGTAAAGCGATGTTTAAGGTGCCACGATCTTCCTGGTTCTACTTTATTTGCGCAGCGTTGTCCGTGCAATTATTCCATGACCGTGCCTCGTCGTTCGTCTTGTCGGCTGACGTCGAACTTCTTTGTTCTGGTCACGAAAGCCCGGATAGCCCGTTGGCCGGTTGCTCGAGACATCGTTCGTTACGTTTTCTTTTCTGAGACGTTTTTCGCTTCTATAGCCGGGTCGGCGGAAATTATGCACAGTGTTTCGTAACCCGAACGCATCGTCGCTCTCGCCGAAGTTTCAATTGTTGCCAGCGAGCACTGGCCCCGATTCCCGACAGTCGAATTTTATTCGCGTCGCGCGACAAATACAATAGGGTCGCGGAACGCGAAAGCCGAAGGTGTTGGCGCCACACAAAACGCCTCGTTACGTTTGTTCCAGAATTACCGAAATTTCGCAGCGTGTTTTACAAACGCGGCGACGCGAACCCCGAGCATGGAATTGTGCGGAGGAACAGGAAAAAACTTTTTATTTGTATTTATAACTGTATAACCAGAAGAGATATCGGTATGAAATTTCCGCTAAAATTCAAATCAAAATTATTCCTATATTCTCTATATAAGAATTCAAGTTGTAAATCAACTAGAACAAGCAAATTTGACGAATTCTGTACCGGGGAATCTTCATAAAGTTATGAGTTTTCCGAACATCGGCGAACAAAGTGTACATACGCTTTGAAGCTACAAGCGTTCTGGCCGGGATTCCAACAATGGTGCGCGAACTTTGATCGGCGACGCACTTCTGGAACTTCGAACGAACAAGGAATTCCTGTCGCGCTGGGGGTGCGTCTATGGATCGCAGTGCTGTGTCAGTGAAACAGAGACGTGGCGGAGGATAAGGAATAGTAGAGAAAAAGCGCGATCGTCGGAGCGACGAAAATACCCGCGGAGGAGCCTTCAATTTCCAATATTCGTTGAAAGTGCGTGAAAGGGCGTCGCGAATGCTCAATCAGAAGGCTCGGCGTTGAAGTCCTCAATATCCTTTCCGCTCCCGCGGAGGTTTGGGAGGGGTAGAAAGAGGAGAAAAGAGGAGAAAGAAGAGCGGAGGTGATGGAAGCGAGGCGAAGTTAACATCCGTTTCATCCGTAAATAGGTCTGAAAACGTTGGAAAGGAGTTTCCCCCTGGATCGGAGGTGGTCTCGCGCTTGTAGCCAGAAGAGGAGAACCGGGGAAAGGAGAGCGAGAGAAGCAGGCTTTTGAAATCCGCGCAGCGGAAGGCCCGTCTGTTTGCTCGGAGGCCCTCCATTCACGCCGCCGCGCCGCGCCGTCGGCAGCGAATCAATATTGATACGGACTTTATATGTGGGACGCGACGCCGTACACACCGTTCAGATGGAATGCAATATTAATAGGACGGCCCGAACAATATCCCTACCCGGTACCTGTGTACACGCGCGTATACGTGCGCCGGTGTTTGCGAGCCCGGCCCGCACCGGCCCGCCCAGGCCCGAGCACGCTGTCATCCTCACAGATAACGAGGTGTCGCGTCCGCACCGCCACGCGATTGTTCGTAATTTCCAGGCGATCCGTCGTTGCTCCGCAATTTAAGCCCGTGCTGGGTGTCACGGATGGATAGTCGACCGCATTATACCGAGTCAGTCATCGGAACGCCTAACGCCGCCAAGATCTCGCCTGTATCTTGTTCACTGCTCGCGGGTCCAACGGGATCTTGGAACATTTCCCGAGCCGAAAACACGCGATTCAATGAACCATCCCATCGATATATCATCAGGTAAGTTGTCTAGCTTGATACATAATGTGCGTAGGTGATACTTGCACTTTACTCTAATCATTGATTTATTAACTTCTACCGAGCTGTTTTTGCTCAACTTTCATGTTACGGGTGAAGGCTAATGTATTATCAATCGATAAGAACTTGGTGTGTACGTAAGGAACCTTTAAGCACTCGTCAGAGTCGGTACTACGCAAAAGTCCTCCGGTCAATATCCGCTTGAATAAAGAAATTTAGAAAATCATTTCTCGTGGATGCATATTTGTAATTATAGTAATTGTAAATGACAAAATATGAAGCCGGCGATTCGACCAGCGACGGTAGGTCCTGTGTTACATAGAAGTGTTCCGAATGCGCATTTTAAACTGACGAGCGGAGCAATGCTTAGCGAAGGGTCAAAGACAAAAACACCGTTTTGAATGCACATTTTAAACTAACAGGAAGATCATGCATAAGAATGAAATGAAATAAGAATGAACTTACTCCGTATGTAAAGTGCTCGGCGGAAGGAAGAGGATATAGATCATAATTATTGAACAATATCGACTCGCAGGCTCGCGGAATATGCACGTCGAGATCGTCTGGGGGGCCGGAGGCCGTTCCTTCGGAGGATTATGAAGTTGATACGAAATATGCAGGAACGCCGGGCCAAGTTAGGGCCGACAGTAAATTAGAAATTCTAAGGAAGATTAAGACGAGGCTCTCTCGTCCAGCCTCGCGGCATTACTCGGCCTGGAGAAAGCCTAGCTCCGGATCTATGCAAAACGGCCAGAGGAAAGATACGCGGGCATAAGGGACCAAATGGCCGACTCTGCGAAATGTTCCCCCTCTCTCTCTCCCCTCACGGCGTGGCGGTGGCTGAAGATTGCATCAACTTCTTCGCAGCACTTCGACGGGACGGCATTTTCGACGGATAGCGTAATGCTTCTTGGCTTTAATACCGCGCGGACCTCCGGCCCTTGTAATATATGTATTCCTCGGAAACGGTACGACCCTTTTGCTACCGTTCCGCGGATTCTTGTGTGTATTATTCTCGCTTGGATGTCGGAGCTATTGTCACCGTTTCGGAAGAACTATTTTGGCGTTATAATGTCTTGTCAGCCTCTTTATGAAAATTGCAATTGAGGAAGAACACTGCAATTGAGACAAGGAAGTAAAAGTATATGAAAGATCATCCCCAGGGTAAAATAGAAGATCGGGATAAAATAAAGAAGGAGAACATCCCCTTTTTTCAGTGGGATGCTAAAAGCTCTTAACAGTGTTCAACAACCTCAATTTTCCGACAACGGCTGATCCGTGTTCGAACGCGAGTAACAATGTCGTTTAGGGAACGCTTCGATTTTCGATTTTCCGCGCGATGGCAAAGTTTATTCAAAGCCGCGAGCGTTATTGGACAATAGAATTCATACAGTTATTTCCGGTTGGCGCGTCTCCACGGATCGACATTAATCGCGCCGCTTTGGTTGCGATCAAAGGGAGAAAACAATCGGAACGAGCAGGAAAGCGAGGAGGCGACGAAACACGTTGATCGGGGCGCGCGCGTCCGATCCGCTGTATTTACCGATTCCCCGTTTAACTGGATGTTTTCGGGGGTTGGGAATAAAACCGTGAAAGGTGGAGAGAGAGAGTGGTGAGGTGAGGTGAAGGGAGGCCAGACAAAAACGTCGAAATATGGAGGCGGGCACTGTGGAGGCGGCCGTATAATTTCCGAGCGAGCGCGGCTCGCCGAATTCTCGTCAACGCGTTGCAACGTTTCATTCGCCGGCTCGCCACCCTCTGTGCACACGTGTGCGCCAGCCTTTCCGTTCTCACCCTTCTCACCCTTTTGCCCCTGTTTGTCTGCATTAACGTGCGACAAGCCTCGACCGTGGAAAACGCGAAGGAATAGGAAAATCTCGCGGAGAGGAATTTTCCGCGAGAGGGTTTCGCGCTTGTTAGCGACCATGCGGTTCCGACATCTTGGTCCCAGTAATCAGTTGACTGCGGATCATTAATGATTGCAGGAAATAGGAGCTGTGCGCGAACATCTTTTTTTCAGAATTGCTCAAACATTGTATGTATTACTCAACTTTGTTCCCATATGTAGATTTTCCAGCCTATCTAGAACAGCCGAGGAGTACTAAAATTATTGTTACATAGCACGACATTGTGGAATTAAGCTGTGCGCGTAAACCTGTGTCTATCAGAAAGGCCGATTCCTTTCTGTTCTTATAACCCACAAAGAAATGTCAGCGTTCCGATTACGTTTCATTTTCACTTCAATTTCCCGGGCCCCTTTGGCTGTCCATCTCATAAATCATATATCTCGCGTTCTCCCATTTTTTCTCAGTTATTTTCATAAAACGAGCGGAGTGGCGTGCACGGACAGGGCCGGGGTTGAACCTTCCGGGAAATCGTATCGCGCCGGAAATGCCGCGAGTGCTGTTAATTTTTTTACGAGGCTGTTACTCGTTAATGCCCTTTGAAGAGGCATTAAAGAGCTCGCGATACGGCGGATAGTCGAGCCGCGGTTCTCCCTGGAACCCTTTTCGCTATCTCCAGAAACGGCCCCGCCAAGCCGCGCTCCTCTCCACGCCTCTCGCAACAGCGTCGGAGTTCAACTATTTCCGTGGCGCGACCGTGAACAAGGAATGTAGGCCCTTGTCACGCGACGAAAGGTCAACTCTCGGAGCACGTGGGCAATTTCCAGGGGAGCCCTCGGCCACGAGCATCGATCGGACACCGAGCGAACGCTCGCGAATAAGCGAATTCGCGAGCCCCGGACACCCGACCTCCGGTTTCCCGACGATCGACCGTAATTGTGTGCGCTCCGCCGAGACCAGGAAATGAGGGATATGCCGTCGACCTTCAGCGAGAATCAGCGAGAATCGCTGCGATCGCAGCTAGCAGATATTGCTCATGCTGCCTTCCGCCGCCGAAGATTGCCGAGTATCAACTGTACCAGTTAATTGTAACTTCATATTACCACAGTCTCCCACATATCACCAAAAAATTGTTTATTAGGATCCCGTGTGTGCATCTTCTGCACCAGTAACTGTAATCTTTTTTACATTCATTTTATTCGGTTACTGCAATGTAATCCATTAACACTTTCGTTACCGTGATCCTCTTAATAGGATCCTTAATGACTGCGCTGGATCTGAAAGCAGCTTAATAATCTCATTTTAAGTAGTAATCTCGGAGGGAGTTAGTGGGTCATATTACACAAGGTGACTCGTTGGTTTATAGATCGGATTGCTGTTGCTATTGAATAATTCATTGAGAAATCCGCAATTTATGCTCTATCGCCGCGTATCTTGAGAACGAAAAATGCTTGTAGTATCATTGATACTATTCGTTCATTGTGAACTTGATCATTAATCAAGAAAAGTAAGCAGGAATAAAGTAAGTAGGATTATTAATTGGATTTATTGTCCGACATGGACATTGTGAACCGAATACGACTACTCTCTCCTATTTGCCATTGATTTCCAAAGTATTATCGAATAACTGTCGATGGTTAAAACACACAACGTCCAATATAAAAGAATATCTCTTAAAATCCGGCACGAGTGCCATCGCATCGAACTCGATGAGGCTAATTGGGATATGAAATTCTTTTCCGGACTTACACCGGAATCCCGTAGCGAACAAAAGCAGCGTAGTGATTTTTCGGGGAGCGGATTCAGCACATCCCTCGCAGGTATAAATCTGAAAAAAGTGTGCAACGTGGTTTCCCACAGGCAACGATCCCGTGTACAAGATAATCCAATCTCCATTCGTTCATATTTAGTCGGGTCGGACGGCTCGGCTCGGTTCCGCGCAACGCGGCGCGTTGGTAACAAGCGCGCGAACAAAGAAGTTCGAGCGGTTGACTAACGAACGAAGCAGTACCGTGGAAGTTTCCCATCGGAAGCGTTGTTATTAAACATTACGCGGGAACTTGGTAATTAGAATCGCTCGTACGGAGCCGCGCGTTCTCTTTCTTCGCGAATCCGAAACTAATGCCGGAGACCACAGCCCACACTGAAATCGAAGTTGAAGCTGAAAAGACTGCTCTGATAATCGCAGTTGAAAACTGGTAATGGCAGTTAAAGCCGAAGCCAAAGCTGAAGAGAGTGCATTGGCAATCGGGGTTGAAGCTGTATAGAACACTGCTGTAATCGAAGTGGAAGTTTCAGGTTCATCTGAAGAGACTGTGCTCGTAATCGCAGCGAACGAATCCGGCCTCGAGCGAGCGTTGTAAACAAACGTTACGTCAATCAGGACAACGATCCGAGAGTGATGCAAGCGAACGCGTAACGGGGTTCGGCTCGGAGCGGAGCCACGATACGACGCCGATAAGAAGCCTCGAGACCGCCTCTCACCGCGCTCGCGTCAGCTGATTTTACAACTGCGAGGCGAGCGAGGCGGCAACGGGTCTTGTTAGAGCAGAAACCGTGTAACGAGCCGGAGAACGACCGCGGATAGAGTTCCCGATGGTTCGAGGAACGAGAGAGACCAGCCACGGAATCGCCATCGAGCGCGACTCGGTGACCTGTAACCCTACGTTGGCTCTTCGGCTCTCTCTCTCTTCGCCACGGAATTCCATTCTTCCAGGCACGGAGTACCGTTTCACTCTATAAATCCTAGAATCCTCGCTACCTAAGCGTTGCGGAGCACTCGGAAACCTCCTGCGATCTGCAGAGGGCAAAGGTTCTAGCAGAATGAGCATGGTTAAATAATAATTGTTATTATCGTAAAGAAATTAAAAGAATTATCTGCAGTTTATTAAGATCATTGCGGGAAAAAAGAATCTTCTATTCTCGCAGAGATTCGGATGAACTTATAGAGGCGTAAAGAGTGAGCTCTTCGGGTCTCGGCGAATCTGCGGAAAAATTGATAAGCATAGGTTCGGATGAACAGAACCTGGCGAAACGTCCGTCGTTCGAGAGCAGGTTCACGCCATAACGACGGGAAGAGGCTCACGGAGTAAAACAACGGGGCATAAACGATACCTGGCGGAGACTCCTTGTCTGGTAAGTGATTCAATTCCGTTTAAGAGGCACGAGGGGGTTTTGAAGAACCAAAGAGACCATTCCCCCGCACCCCATACACCGTCGGCTATGTGCCTTATCTGGGGTAGCCGCGTTAAATCGTGACGCGTGACTGTGCATACTAAAGACGTATGTACCTAAGCGCCGCTGATTCCCCTCCTCTCACCCTTCTCTCTGTATGCCTCCTCGTTCCCCGACACGGTTGACCCTTCTGCAATTCATTTGACGTATGTCGAGCGTCGAATAAAACCGCCCGCGAACGATATAAATCGTTCTTGCATCGTAACGAGGACCGGTTCCAACATCGCTTTCGATCCGAATAGCACGAGCACGCGCGCGCGCGCGCGCGTTTGCGATCGCCAAGGAGAACGGGGAATGGGCTAAAGCCTGCTCCACGATGCCGTATATTCCGCCTCGTATCGCGAATGGCGGCTCTTTCAACTATTTCACTCGCCATATTCAATTTTATTCGCGATCGATACCGTGATTCGTCGAGATCCTCCTTTTTTCCCCCGAGCTTCTTCTTCCACTCTTTTCATAGGATCTTGATATTGATTCCGACTCCTACTCTCTCGTCGTCCTGCTTCCTATATCCCGGCCAAATTCCTACTTCATCAACTACGATCTCCTCTTCCTCTCCATTCTGGATAGCACAATGTGCGAACGAGCCCGAGGCTTCATCCTTCGACTACTTTATACGCGCTAATCAAGTCGTGCAGCGATAGCAGAAAACCGCTACGATACACGATACGTAATGTATTCATAGACGGCGAATCTTTATGCAAAATGAAAATTGTCTGCGTCGATTGCAAGATGCAGAAGCCACATAGACGTTCGTTTGATTTTTGAGGAACTTTAGTCAGCTGAAAATGTGATACGAAAATACTTTTTACTCTTTCGAATGTTCTTCCTGTTTCGCGACAGAGTGAGCTTCGTTTCGTGTTGGTCAATCAGCCACACAAGAGCGATTCAAATGGATCACAACAGTACAACGACTTTGAACCGTGAATTTTTGCCAGAGGTATACCGATCCAGACTGGTCCCATCATATTTTCGCGAGAAAATAATAGAGCCGCTGTTCGTTTGAACAGGTCGACGAAGGAAAAAGCCTGCTGACGCGGGCAGGGCTTTGTCCTGGAATTTGTAGACTGCAGGATTGTCGGGCGAGATCGTATCGTTGATAAACAGAAATTTCCTGCGGAGCGGAATCGCAATCGAGAACTGGGAAAGGGATCCGATATAGCGTTTCCCAACGAAGCCGCTGACGCACAGAATCCGAGCAGCAGTAGCAGTAGCAGCAGAGTTGGAAATCCGGAAATCGGTCGCGCTCCGGCTCCGGATGAATTTTCCGCAGGAAGGGGCAGCGATTCCGGGCGACCCGGCTCGTTTCACGGAAGCCCTCCGCTCGATCGTCGAACACGAGCTAACGCGGAAAACAGAATGGTTATCGGGCAGCGGCGGCGCGGCCGTTTCGCCGGCGGCACGGAACGGGATCGCTTATTGGTTTAGTCACGGATCGTTTGACGCGATTGGTCCCCGCGGACTCGCCGGAAAATATGGGTCGAGACAGACCGGAGAGACGAGCCATCTCGTGTCCCCGCTGCTGCTGCTGCTGCCTTTTTTCACAGACCGATGCCGACGCAACGGTAACGCAATTTTCCGGACACGCACCGAATCCGGAGCGATTTCGGCGGGAGCAAAAGTCCAAGCTGATTTTGTAGTTGAAACTCTCCGAAGCAGTAACCAATTGATATCGGGTAGTTTCGATCCCTTGCGGACGAGGATTTTTTCGAATACTGCAGATACTTCGCTTGGAGAACTAGATCTTTTGTATACACGGATAATAAAATATATTTAACCCCTAATTTTTGTAATGTTCCTCTGAAAATATCACAAAACTAGTCTGAACGTCTTTATTCGCTATTATATCGATTTATCGTTGATCTACACACCAATCTATCGGTATCGGCGAGGTCTAGAGCAGTATTGAAAGAGAAAGAGAACCTCTGATACTTTGGAATTCGTCCGAAAGCTGGACGAACGCCTGCGAAGGAAAGACAAGGAGAGCACGAGAAGGTAAACAGAACTCACCTTCTCGCGAAGCATGTCCCTCACCCTGCTAGCTTGGCTTCTGCTTCTGTGTAGCTCGAGTTGGAGCTCAAGGCACCTCTCCTGCCAATTAAGATCCTCCACAGCGGTCGAGTATCCATCGAAGCTCTTGGACGATCCGTAAGCGGGTCTGCTCTCGAGCTTCTCCTTCTTGGCGTCCGAGCTCGCGGCTGCGGTACTCCTCTGCTGCTCGAGGAACAGTCTGTTCTCCGCGAACACTCTCGCCGGGTTTGGTGGACACTCGGGTTGCCTGCCGGAGAACGAGTACGCGCGATCGTAGTGTTGCTGTGTTGTTCTTTGGACAGAGGGTCCTGGGTCGAAATTGGACCTGGCCCTGGCCAGTCCTAGGACGTGCTCCTTATCGTACCCAGCAACGGAGGAGCCGTCGAAATCAGTCTGGGCGATGAACGTCCGCTTGTCGGCGTACTCAACGTGTCCCGACGGCTCCGAAGTGAAATCATAGGGGCTGCATTTCGGCGGTTTGGTTTCCCGGAGCTCGACGTACCCGGCGCTCCTCGCCGCGTCCGAGAACGCCTTGTTCTCCTTCTGGAACAGCAGGTTGGGCACGTTCACGTACGGCGAGTCCCTGGTGTGCACCGGCAGCTGAAGGCTGCTGCTGGAGGCGACCTGATGGCCCCCGGAAGGGGCCTGATGCCCGTGCTGGCTACCGGCGCCAGTGCTGCTGCTGTTGTTCGCGTGTCTGGGCCTCGGCGGAGGCGCCGGGGCCTGTCGGAACTGCCGTGGCCACAGCCGAGGGCTCTCGGCTCCGCTGGGCAGCCCACGCCCTGCCTCCGACGGCCGGCGACCTCCCGAATCGGACGCTGGCCCCGCCTGCACCATCGTGCCCGACGCCTCGTGCCCACGAACCCCCAATCGGGGGCTGCACGGCGCCGAACTCGAGCCGAAATCCGTCGCGAGCCGAGCGATCGGGTCCAGTATCTGCGACAGTCGCCGAGCCGGCGAGCCCCGGACCTCCTCCATCCTGACTCGGCGAGCGGGCTGTCTGCGTCTGTCCTCCTCCGTGGTGGAAGCCGCCCGAGGCGAGCCCTCAGTGCATCGCTCGACGACCCCGTACACTGTCCCTCGTGTTACTACCTCCTCCTCTTCTTCTTCCTCTTCTTCCTCGTCCTCCGCCTCCTCCACCACCTCCTCCACCACCTCCTCCACCTCTTCCTTGGCTCCGCCTCGAGGGATCACGTTGAAACGCGACAAGGAACTGGCGTCGCGGCCATCTCGGGGCGATTGCGATCTCATGCGGTCCTGCGGGCATCCTCGATCACATCCTCGCGGCTCACCTGCGACCTGAAACACCGGCAAACCTTGCCATTAGAGTCTACAATTTTACACGCGTACCGAAGGGACACCATTCGTCACATCCCATTACAAATCGCGACAGGTCCAACAGAAGGACTCGTCCACATATTTGCCATCGCTATTGCAGTATAATCACTCTTTAGAAATGCAGTAAGACCTCGATTATCCGAGGACATACAACACTATTTATTGTAAAAATTAACCGCGAGTGACGTTTCTCTGTTCAATTCAGATAATCGGGGACTCACTGTGTACAACAATAATTCCGATAGAGAAACTAACTTTTAAAACGTATATTAGAGTGGGTCCAAAGGATCCTGGGTCGGCCGCGTACATCGTCAGCCAACCTGTCCAGCGATTAACAGATTCCAATTTATCAACTTTCCAACTTCTCTTACAATCTAATCTCACACTTGCTTCTACAGTATCGCGAATGCAAGAAGTCGTGGAACTCGGATGCACTCGGAAACAGGCTAACGGGTCTAGTCTCTGTTCGCGGGTAATCGTCTGTGTGTCTCGTCCGTCCGAGTTCGAATCAGCCGGTATCCAATTTACGTCGTCGTATTAACAGGACACGTAATCGTCGCTGTGGCGGACAAGGAGCCGTCGCGTTTCTCTCGAGCCTGTAGAACGACGACGACAACGACGTAGCTGGTAGCTGGAGAGTGACGCGATTCGGTTAGCAGCACGGTCCAGTTGGCTCGATTTAATCGTTCTTGGGGAAGACGGTTCTCGCGACTCGTTTCCCGGACAGCGGGTAGCGACTTTCACTCGGGCTCATTGGCGGGCCAAGTTGACGAGGTTAGAGCAGGAAATAGAAGGCAGATATTAACTCGCGGCGAGTGTTTGCACTACTAAATTGAAAGCTGTAACTCTTTGGGGTGTCTCTCCGAGCGGCGCCTCCACTCCTCCCTCTTTCGCTCTCTTCTGCCGCCTCGAGCCCTCTTTCATTTCCTTGTCGCACTTCTTCGGTCGACTTGCCGTGACGAGGCGTAAAGAGAGCAGAGAGATGGAAGAAGGCAGAGAGAGTGAGAGACATAGAGAAAAAGAGAGGTACACGGAGAAGGGAGGTTCGAAAGCACAGAGACCCGCGGCGAAGGAGGACGAAGACGCCGGCCGACGTCGACGTCGACGGTCGACGCAGGGCTACAAAGTTTATTTTAAGGTCGACACTAAAAGGGGCCAAATGAAAAACCGGATGGAGGGGTGGGCCGCCGCCGCGCAACCTCCCGTTCTGCAATTACCGCGAGCGAAACGTTTGCCGTCTTCTCTCGCAAACAGTCCAGCCCAGGCCACCGAAAGAGAACGGACCACGATCGCGCACACTGCAAGCTATGAAATTGAGCTGGCTTCTACTCTCCGTTCGTCCCTTTGACGAGCAATTTGTTTGAGTGACGCTCAACGACGACGTCCAGGGACGGAACAGTAGTTCCGACAGTTTCTAGTTTTCCGACGCTGTAAAAGGATTGCGACACACGCCCCTGCAGGACGGACTTCTGACTTCTGTGTGTCTTGATCTGGAAGATGATCGCTGATGACCGGAGAGAGTGTTTATTCGCGAAGTTCGCTCTCGCGAGACTAACCGAGGTTTTTTCGTTCGAGACGTTCGACCTCGGTGAGCGCCATTGTTTTCGCACGCTGTGTAGATAGACAGGACCATCTTCGATCCGTCACTCGTTTCTCAACTATAGTCAAGTCACGACAAGATAATTCTTTCTAGCCTTTCATTTGATCACTTACAACGTGTATGGATTATTTAAGTGACACCGAACGATTCTATTTAAACGCAAATGATAATTCATCGAAGGGCTGCATGATAAATTAAATGCACTTGGCACCATTGATTCAGCTAAGTGAGCAAGTCTATTCTCGACGGAGAGAAAGAGTGAAGCGCAACAAGATCAATTATCGACTGAACAGCGAAAATAAATAAGCGAACACAGCTTGGCGGCCGACTGTGAAGCGAATTCCGAACGGTTCGACGGAATAACCATGCAGACGGCAGTCGAGCGATAGGATCGGTCGGCTCGCGAGTCAAATAACAAATAACGAGGGGCTTCTGGTGTTCGGGGATGCGTGAGAACTCGTAATCACCGTCTATTCACTTAAGATAGCCAGTCGATTCACGAACCCGATACCGCGGAGCCACGTAACCAACATACGTAAGCGAGTACCGGCTCCCGGTGAATACGCCGAATCAAGCTCTGGCTGCTCCAGACGCCCCAATATTTTAGAAATGAAGTCTTAACCCGTTTAACGTCCAAAAGTCCTGCTAGATTATTGCTGCCAGCGATACTAGATCGCCGACGAGATATTCTATAACTAGATTTTCGTTACCATACCGAATGTAGAAAAGTGTTACGATGATCTTAGAATCCTTTATGCGACCACTTCTGAGCAGCGTCCGACGATAAAATTATTCTGAAAATTGTCACGTCTCCATGAGAAGAAATATAATCAGAAGGTTCGCTTCACAAATTGGCCTGAACGGTGCAAAAGGATTCAGTTCGTCCGTGCAGCACAATTTCGTCACAGCCGGTGAAATCTCGTCAAGGATTCGGTCGTGCAGGCGCCATTAGATATGGGACAGCTCGGAAGTAAACATTACGCGTATCCTTGCGCATCATGTTCGAGTTTCATGCATGCCAAGGACAATGCGGCAGGTCGTCGCGAATTTTCGAGTCCCCATTCAATTGTGTATTACTGATGGATTACGAATAATCGGTGAACGCAACGCGAATCAGTAGAATAAGTATGAGTTGGTCCGGCTTGCGACGCAGGGTCAGAAAGGGTTAATCCTTGCGGCAGGTTTCGATCCCGATTCATTGCGGCGCGCTCATTCATTCTTGCTCTCGCTTTCACTCACCTTCGCTCGCTCGATCATTCAATCATACTTCCTTTCTCTTTCCCTCTCCGTGCGATCGCGTTTACAGCCGTTCCAGCGCAACGGCCGCAGCCGGGTGCTCGCTCGCTCGCACTTTTATTACAGAGCAGTCTTTACACGATTTCCATGGGAGAGCCCCGTGTCTCGATCGCTCGTAAAACCCGCTCGGGGATTTTTCGAATACACATATCCGGAACGATTTTCTCGCACGATGTCGACGTCGACGTACAATATCGGCGCGATTATTAGAAGACACTCGACCGGTTAGGGGCTCGTTCGAAGCCCGGGTCACGGCGTCGTAAAACCGAGCTTCCCAAACCGAAAGTTTCCCACCAGCGGGAAAACGGGTCGCGAAAAGTTTCGCAAAGTCCAGCAGGATCGGGACCATTGGCCGATCGACCAACTTTTCCCGGGGCCAGGAATTTCCTGGCCGCTCACGTCGAACGATTCCGCGCGCGATTTATATTCCGCTGCTTCGCAGGACAATTGAAACTTCCCTCCGGCCCGGCCAACTTCCACCGAACAAGTATCTCTTTGATTCCGTGAAACGCTGCCGGCGGCCCTGCGTTCCGCTCGCGGAAACAAACCGTGCTCGCTACCCGAAACGAGACGGGGAGACTCGTAATTACACTGCTCCCTCAAACGAACCCACCTCCGCGAAAATTTCACTTGCGTTCGTGTTTCGGAAAATACTGCTAGCGTGCGAAATTAAAGGGGCACACTAATTGTTCGTCTACGAAATTTGACCCTTCGCACTCGAAGCATTTTTAACTTCAACATCTTCGTTTTACGTCATCCTCTTTATGCTTTAAAATCAGGTCAGAATCATCGCTGCGCGATTCTTCGTGAAGAAGTTATAATAGTTTAAATATCAGAGTGAGAGAGAGAGAGAGAGAGAGAGAGAGAAACTGCTCCTTCAATTTTCCACGTCGGATAATAGTCCCGTATGAAAATTCAGTCCCCGTGGTCTCCAGCCCGTATTTTACCGGTCATGGTCTGGGTTAGGTTTCTTCGTGCACGCCCTTTCTACCCGCAATTAGCATCCCCGATGTATTCGCGCCACGTATCCGCGGGATAGTTTCTTCGCACGCGACTCCAACCGAACACGTTCTATTCTTTTCTTTGGTGCGTGCGCGCGCGCGCGCGTGTGTGTGTGCGAATGGCCGGTGAAATTGCACGGGAAGCAACACGAAGGGACGGATAGAATGAGAAATAGAAACATCTTTGACGGCCGAGGAATGCCAGGCGACTCGCAACGCCAACTTTGTACTGGAAATTCGTCTCTTTGCGTTCCCCATCCCCGGTACCCGATCAAACTTGCTAACACTTATCTACGGGGTGCTTGATAACGATCGCGTATACCGGTGATCTACGATCCAGACCGAGGAGAATGGAATCTATGCTGGAATTTACGTTCCTCAGATATTTTTATCGACCAGGCGATATATTTCATCGCAGTGACAAATGAATGTTGGCCGATTAACGAGCGGCGCAACGCCTGTTTTCTACCTGGCTGTTTTAAATATGTGGAGAATCCAGTAGCATGCAAATTTTGTTACAAAAAGATTAAACTCGGAGTCCGAGACGAATATTTTATCGCGTGGTAATCAGTCAACAATCGTTTGTCCACTCGACAGTGAAAACAGGACTACGAACAGAACATACTAAATATTAATTTCCTTCAAACAGAATTAAAATTCTATCGAGTTTGTTATCGATATGCAGGGTGCGTCACAAATAAGTCCCGACGATTTTTCAGCCGTTTCCGATCTGACAAAAAGAGTGTTTCGTATGAAAATTAATGTATATCAACCCAACAAAAAATTGGAATTTAGAAAGAATGAATGAAAATTGATCTTCAACAGCACTTCGGAGTCACCGCGATGTTTCTAAAAAAATGTTGGAATACATATTGAAAGTCGAATGTTTAAAGCATTAATGAGAACGAATAAATATTCCGGAGCCCGGAGTCGTCGAATTCGATGATTCCTCGGTCCCCCAGAAGTTGCTAGAGGCTTTGACTGACAGTGGTGGACCAGGCGACGAATAGAATCTACAGGAAAGACTTATTACATGGGGAGAAGGACGTGGAACGCGTCGGTGTCACGTAATCGGACAAGTGGAGCTCTTTTCAGGCGTCGAAGGCTGCTAGATCGTGGCAGCCTCGCCTCTTGTAGAATTCGAAGAAGCGGCTGGAGAACGAGGAGGCGGAGGAGGAGGAACAGGAGGAGGAGGAGGTCGCGTTTGCATACAGGGTGTCGAATAAATTTCCTCGGCGAACCGTGCGTCCGTCTGCCTCGCGCCGCGGAAAGAATCGGATTCATTCTGCCGGGGATCTATCCGGGCATAAATAATACATAACAGGAGATACGGCGACGTCGGCTCGCGGAAAAAAAGGGGAGAAACGTCGGGGAAAATGCGAGACCTCAGACAAGTCGATACGAATCCACCGTGAAAACCGCGACGATTCGAGACACCGTGATTTTCCGAGAGAAGTCCTGGCGAGGGCAAATTCGGAGGTATCGAACGATTTTTAACAGACGTTCAGACAATCTTACCGCGTGCCATTCATATTCGTCCGCGCAAGTCATTCTTCCAGATCGGTTCACTATTTTTTATTCAATTTGTTGCGATCCAAACGTAACGTTCTACGTAAAGAAAATATTTTTAGAAGAGAATTTGTTCTCTGACGGTATCATCTTCGATCTTTTACGAAAGTCGCAGTCCATAGAATGTTAGAACCATGAAGATTGTTGTTCCATTTATTAATAAAAATTCGAAACTCTTCGCCCTCGATTGTCTCCTCTGAGACACCACTAAAAATGTATTATAATTAGATTGCCGATCTTTATGCAAAATGTGGAAATTTTGTGCATCCCACAACCGAGTCGAGGAAGACGATCATGATGTAGAACTTGGAAATTTCGCGAGCAGATGAGTCGAATTTGGCCGGACGAATTTCACGGCGACCGCATAGGAACGGGCAACCGATCGGCGACACTTAATTCTTAATCGTAATAAAATTACGTATTCATAGAAGGTCGGTGTGTTCTTTTTAAGCTCGGCTTCTCACCCTCGTGTTCGACACACAGCGTTGCGCTGGTAGGCCTAGCTTCGCGTTCCGACCACGTGTACCTTCATAATGCCCGAGCGTATATAGAGGAGGCGGCAGCTAGTGGTCCCGCAGAGTCCATGAATAAATTTCGAATTAACTTTCGAACGGTTTTCGCGTTATACGAGGCGCGACGGAAGCCCTCTTCAATCCGGCCGGCTCTCCTTGGAGAGGCTGCCGTTATAATGCAGAGGGTCCCATACCCTTTTCCGGCGCAGCGAAGCTGGAGAAAGAGGACACCGTTCGAAACCAGGACAGACCAAAATTTCAACTGGTAAAAGAAACCTGAAGCGAGGGAAACACTCCGGCAACATTCGCTGTTCACAAGCATCCCTATTCTGTGGAAGAATAATAAGTGGACTGCGGGACTTGGCAGAAAATAAAAATTGTTTGCATCAGTTGCAGGACGCAGAAACCAAGTACGTATTTATTCAGTTGGTGGGGATATTCTTGAATTCTATTTTCAAATAATAATAAGAATTCAGTGTAATTTATGCCAGGTTTTCGGGGCTGCGACTTCATAACTAAAATACTGTGCAACGACATAAATGATTCCAAGAGCAGAGTTCGAAAGGAGGACAAACGAAAATTTCGAGTCGGAGTGTTTTCGCTGCGGCCCATTGTCGGCGAACGGGCCACGGTCCGCCTCCGAATTAATCGAAGGCAATTCACGGATGGAATCATCAATAACTCCCGGTCTCGGAATGAGCCGAGCGTCCCCGCAACCGCGCGGCCATAAATCACGGGCATTCAAACTCCGTCCACCTCTCTAACAAGCCCCAAATTCTTCTCGTGCTCGAAAAGAGAGCCGGGCCCTTTCTTCGACGATTCAACCACGTGTTCCGAGGACTCTCCGGGAACCGGGGCACCACGAGAAGAAGATGTTATCGGCGGATAACGGAGAACAGTGCTGTGTTCTTCGCAACAAAGTGCAACGCCGCTTGGTAAGAGGGACTGCAAGGCTGCACGTGCAATTACTGTTACGTGTATCGGCGATTGAGAGAAGGAGAGATAGAGAGCGAGAGTTAACCGCACAAGGGGACCACACATCGATTCGAGAGACCCGAAGTGCCCGCGAGCAAGAACTCGAAGAAAAATTTAGAACGGTGACAGATTGAAGTTTCCAGAGCTAAATTTTTAAGGGAGAATTTGGCGCTGATTTAACCCCTCCATTTCTTCCTCCGACGTCACTTGTCTCGAACCTTTCGCAAATCCGATCCATCTAATGGAAATCAAACACTTTCCAAACCTATCCGCAGAGCGTACACGTCATCGTACCCTAAATCACGATCCGATATCTTCGGCAAACGTTGGCCAGGCGGGTGTCCTCTTTCCGGCCAACAAAGTGTCAGAACATGAGGCATCGTTGAAATACAGCTATGGCATATCCATTCGGGACGACTTCAGGCAAACAGTAGTTAACGATGGATGGTTCGGTGGTGGTATGAAGATCGAAAGCTCGCGAGGACCTAGATCCCTTGTCCCCGAGTAGCCCAGATTCGTAAAGTTGCCGGTGGTCGGAGTTAATGTTCCCGGTCGGCGTTGAACACGGAGGAAACGCGGTCGCGGGCCGGATTTTATCGGGCTGATTTACGTGTTTCGAGTAGGTATTCAGATTTATACGGCGGAACTCGGCGTTATTGCGGCCGTATATCCTGTCCTGTGTATCCAGAAGGCCCCTGGACGCCGCCGAGCCGGTGGAGTCCGAGAAGAACGCCGAGAGGAACGTTTCTTTTCATGGGAACGACAATCCGAAAAGTACACGATATCGCGCGGAAAAAGATATCGCCTGCTCGTAAAACCGGCGATATTACGGGGACCAAAGAAGGAGAGAAAATTCGACCGTTCGATGCTCGAGGACGCGTTCTCCTCGTCGAGAGAGCACACACTGCACCCACCCCGAACACCAGAAGCGGAAACAGAACGACCGAGTTCGCGTAAAATCAAACCGCGTCGATACTCCCGTAAGTCGATAGATTTAAAGCGTAGTAATAATAAAATCCAAGGAATAAGAACAATCATCATCTCCAGTGTTTCATATTTTTGGCCAGGATGCGTCATAGTTAAGGAAAATGAAAACCAACTTTTTCGATGTGTTTTCTACGAAAGTTATACTTGATTTTTTTCTAATTCTGTGTTTGAATTTACCCTATGTCGTCGTGGAAATGTTTGGAAATCGACAGAAGGGTTAAATCGTCCATGCTAGGAGAAGCTGCAGGATCGATTGGAGTCTCGTTTCTTCGTTCGAAGAAGGAAACGAAACCGTGCGCGTTCGTTCGCAGCCGGCTGGTCAATCGTGGAGGATAAAAATACGCGTTACACTGACGTAACGACGTAACACGAGCGAGCCCCGGCATCGCGAGGATCGTTATCGATTACGGCGCTCGTTGCGTAACCAAGCACTCTCGCCGGGCCTCCTGTGTACCGTTCGCGTACCCAACTCGAAAGCGATTTTTTCCGTTTTCGTTCGAACGGAACGCTCCGGATAGATTGCGATTCCCGTCGAATATAATAGCTCCGCGCGCTGCTCGAGTTGCAGTTTGCTTTAGCCGCCGCGCCGCACCGCGACTTCCACAGTCTTAAATCTTCGAGCTCGATGGGGTACGCGGAGCCTCCGATCTGAGATAACAAACACATATCGCGGCCAGGACTCGAGGTAGGTCGGGAATTAGGCGACTGATCTTGTTCCCCCAGCTGAAACCGACCGGTGGAATGTTTGTATCACCGACTACCCTAATCGCGAGGCTTTCAGAGCACGTGGCCACGATGCCTATTCGCAGATGGGGAGAAGACAAACTGCAGAGAAACACTAATTTTCTCTGCTTGATCGCTGCTCAATGAGATTTCAATGTTTGCTCGTAAAAATCTGTAATGCAATTTCAGTTGACAACATTGCAGAATAATGAAATTCGAGTACGAAATATACGAAAGCACAGAGGAGAAGAGAACATTTCTATTCTTACCTGTTAGAAAGAAATATCATTCATATTTAGCAGATTTTGTTCGAAATCCTCAAGAGTCTAGTGAATCTAATTAAACGATTAATAAGAATTTTATGCTGGACTGTGTTAGGGGAACATGAAGCAAGACTTGGAAAATGCAAATATTGCATGCTTGAGTTTAATGTTCCATGACGTTGTAGAGTACACAAACACGTTTAATGTAAACGACGCAACGCTTGAAATGTTGTCAAATGACACGCACTGCGTTGAAAAAACCGCAAAGTGGTCCTTGTACTTTGACGAAGGCAAAAATATAGGAATAACAAGAGATAAAAAGGGCAACGGATAAAAATAACAAGAGAGTATTTTATTTTATGCAACCCTCTTTGACACCCAACTTTTACTTGAACATTGTTGTCGCACGAAAAATTTTCGACGAGCGATGTAGCAGTGCAGTGTTTAAGCCAATTCAACTGAAAATTTAATCTTCATTTTTTACCACACTATCAGTTTATTACGAAAATTTTCCTTTAGTACATTTCATCGTTGCACCATTTTGGCACACAAAACATTGCTGCAAGAGCTTGAACATCAGTGTTAAAACAACTACCTGAACACCAGCGTTGAAACAACTAATAGAACATAGAAGAACATAGAAATTAGAGCAAACACTCGAGTTTCGAACCGGAGGACACATTATTCTCAGCACACTGTTCGCGAAATTCTTAAACGAGTTGCAATTCTCCAGGAATCGCGTCGACGCCACAGGTAGCACGAGATTTAGCGCTCTCATCGAGAGGAAAATAAAGGAGTAGATGAAAGAAGAAAGAACAGGGGAGAATCGCGGACGAACGAGGGAGAGAAGAGAGGACGAGCAAAGAGCCCGCTGTTATTTCTAGACGAAGATTCGGTTTCCGGTCGCGGCACCAATTTGTATAATTACTGTTTTCTTTGAAAGCATCTCTCCTCCGGTCTCCCTGGTGTCCAGAAAAAGCCTCGCCACCCCTTTCTCCGTCTTAGCCGGCCGAAAGACGGCTTTGACGGTGCCATGGCACCCGATGTCTCATCTTTTCGCGTAATTCCCCCTCCTCGACACAGTTCCATTATCGTAATTGGTCGATGGATCGACACAGGGGCGTGAAACACGAAAATTGATCATCTCGAGAAACGCAGGGAACATTACCTCTCGCCTCGGCCTGTAATAAAGATTTAGCAACATCTGCTCAATACATACGTGTATGCTTTTAATTGTCCTCAAAGATATTGTAAATCAAATTCTAGAGTACGTTCCCAAACTTCTTTGTCCGATGCACAGTGGAATATTTGCCTCGAAAAGTTGGCCAAAGCACGAATTTTCAAATGTTGCGTACTGTTCTAAACAGTAGAATTTTCAAGAAAGAAATTTCTAAAATAGTCTTGGTCAACTTTTCGGGGCAAATACTCCACTGTCCGACGATTATTATGGTTATACAGGCACGTGACGAAGGCTAGCGGAATCCAGCGATCTTCGAAGTTCGAAAAGAGTAAATAATAGCCAGCTAATGGGTTCAAATGACAGGTTCCCGGGGTTACAAACGATTACCTGCGAACGAGATCGGTCCTCGGTTAAATAATACGAACAATTACAGAATGGAACAGCGTAATCTCTGCGCCGAACCCGCGTAGCCGCCATTAAGGGTCATTAATAACCATTACGAGTGCACTCGAGCATTTCCGACCCAGGTAAAGAAGGATGGTAATAACTCGAAACCATTAGACTACGCAAGTCGATTAGACAATGAAGCTGAACAATGTATAACAGCGACGTGAGAGAGAGAGAGAGAGAGAGAGAGAGAGAGAGAAGCAGGATCGAAAATTAATTCAACGTTGCGCAACCGAGAGTCGAGATGTTGGATATATCGGAAGAATTTCTGCCGATCTGGGTCTTTGTCAACCGAAAATCTCTCTCTTTCTCTACCACACGTCCTCTCCCCTCACCCCCTGTTCACCAGCCTTGTCTCGACAGGATCGAATTTCAACGCGCGCACAGGCTAACCCGGGTCCGAGACAAAAATCCCGACTAAGGTTTTCTTATATTCACGTCGTGAATCATCCGCTGGAATTTGAACACGTCTCCCAAGATATCTGTCACGTATATGGCTAGCCGTGTAGCAAGCAGACGTTCGATTCGCTAGCCGTCTAGACGAGCACGGCATAATCAACGCGCCCGTTCTTCGCGATCGACCGTTTTCCTTCTCGAACTTGCTTTCGAATCGTCTCACAATTTAATACGGTTACCTCCTCCTAAATCTCTCGAGTCCGATAACACCGAACGACTAGACTGCGAATCTTTAATACAAATTGCTTTCTCTCTTTGATATCTTCAACAAGATGGAAATGGTGTATCGCCATTCTTAAATTCTTTCTACTGTTCCAAGTTTTACCCACTTTGATGGCTACACTGTCGATCTTCGTGTAAAATGAAAATTGTATTTTTTCGTTTCACAACTCTAACAACGTCGTAACATTCTGAAATTCTTCTAATGTCTTTATAAACTTCCACAAGTTCCGGACAGTGACGAAGGAAATATGTACTTTGCCTAAAGATCCGCAGTCTATTGATCGCAAATACATAAAATTGATAAATTGATATATTCTGAAAGAACCGTGCGCGCATGCGATACAGGTTTTGGCAGCCCGGTGGCATCGAGTGCCAAAAAAGATAACACAGCCCCGGTTCTCACAGAGATTAGATGGCTGGTGGTGGAGGGGCTACAGATTTCCCATAAAGCGGGAACGACGCATCGAATCCGGTGCACGGTCGCGTGAATAAAAAAGAGGAGAAAACGAGAGAGCCCCTCTCGCATAGACAGGCAGCTGCTCGTGTTCTCTGGCGTAGAGAAGGTTCAATGACCAGAGATAAAACGCGCGGTGGCGTGCCGTCGTAAAATCGTGGAACCAGAGGCCGGCGCGCGGGTTCGAGAGCGGTTCGAGAGCGGACCGGAAGACGGAAAGCGGACACGGAGGTTCGAGAGGAGCGACATGCTAGCCGCCCCCGGATTCTGAACGGCTCTGTCGGGCCACGGGAAATTAACGCGTTCGATTCTCTCTCCCGACGCCGAGTCGCGTCGGATCGGATCGAAACAACGAGTTTTCGATGCCGAACCGAGCCGAAATCGAGTTTCACGAACGATCAAGTCCGCCGTGCTCGTAAAAAACACCATGGAAACGCTGATTATCCCGTCTCCGCAAATTGTTGCGTTTAAACTAGCAGAGAGGAATCGATCGATCACCCGTAACTCGCTTATATCGGTAATTACTTGCCAAACGAAGCGATGTACAGTGGGGTATTTCACCCGAAAACTCGGAAAAAGTCGATTTCAAAATTTTCCGTAAGTCGTACAATTGTTAGTACCCGACGTAATTAAAGGTTCGAAGAGTAAGGCTTCAGTATTGTTTTTTTTTTATTCACAAATACCTCAGAGTGCGATACAGGTGCACGTAGAATGTGTTATAGCTTCATCATTTGGAACTATTCACTCTTCTAACTGGCCAGCGGATTTTATGCAAAATAAATATTTTCTGCATCGATTGCACGGAGCAGAAGCTACTTAGGAATTTTTTCATCCTTTAATATAATTTCAGTAGATTAAGACATTTAAAACTACTACATACATATATTTATTTTTGAAAACTGTATACATTTTGGAGGGTCAATGATGAACAGGAAAACGTAAGTAAAAGAGACTGGCCATTTTGCGTTGATATTCGTTATCGATGGCATCATCTCTAGTTGGAGCGGCGATTTATGGCGCGAAACGGCGGACAGGACGCAATCTAGTTAGGAGCAGCTTGTTTCGGTGCGATCGGCGTGGCGTTCGCGGGACGCGGCTAATTATTTAGTTGAACAAACCGCGCGTGTCGCAACGCGCGACAATTCAAACGCGGCCGTGATTTATGCAAATCGACCGGAGAGCCCCGGCCCACGTGATTCGAATTTCCTTTTTTCTCCCCCCGCGTGACCGTTTCGCATCGCGTCGGCTTTCGTAGGATTCGGGGCCGCGTTTACGGTCAATTACAGTCGTTGAACATTGTTTCGTTATAACGTAATGGTCGCCGCTCACGGAGCACGCCCGTGGGCGACTATACTACACGCCGCTGCGTTTTGCATAAATTACGCGTATAGTTGTGTCTGGCCTCGCGTGGCCGCGCGGCGTTATTGTCAAAATAATGCGGGAGCAGGTTGCTGCTGCAGGCTTGATAAAACAAATAGACCCGGCACACGTGAGTTGTATATTTCGACATTCTACCGGGGCTGCCCAATTGTTTCCACCGACCGCGGAATTAAGCTGAAAAGAAAGGCAGCAAAGCGGGAGAATGTACGCCCGGAGTGCCACTGAAGCGAAACCGGCCCGGTTCGCGCGATCTTAACGAGCGTCGCGATAAGTAAGCGAAAATATACTAGGTCATCCCTTTTCATATTGCGCTTTACGTATGTGGTGGTCGGTATTTTGTTTGGGGTGCATTTTTACAGAAACACCCCGAGTGGGCGTGGTATCGCCCTGCGTACAGAGTTCCTTTAGAAGGCGTGGCCTCGTTTCTTCCGTCTCCAATCTATGCCTCAATACGCCTTAAATCACCCCACAATCTTCTACGTTTGTATAGTTAATAATAAACGGAAAAAGCAGTGATTAGAGAGATATATAGCGCCTTGAGAAGGCGTGGCCTCGTGGCCCCCGACTACAACGGAGCCAGACCACTGCTCAAAAGGACAATCTATGTATATCTAAACCAATCTTAAAGTATCTGAGGGTTTCCTACATTTAAGGACGAAGAAACTAGTTACAGGAGACTATCTATTTTGTCGTCCCGACTCGAGTAGGCGTGACTTGTGTGCTCCAGGTTTTAACGGGGCGGAGTAATGCCCTACGGGGCAATCTGCGCTGACGTTGGCGTTGGAGAAATTAAAGTTTTAGCTAGTCTAGTTCAGCAGCCGCCGCGTAAAACAAGCTTTAAACTTTGTTACGAGAGATCCGCTTTCTTTTTCAACGACTCTCTCCCCTGGCGGGATTTCTAGTTGTTGGTACGCCTGTTGGAGGAGTCCTCCGCGCAAAGCGCACCGTGAAATTATAGATTGCATTCCCGCTTCGGCTGTTCGCCCGCCGTAAACAGGCTTTCCCGCAATTGGTGGTTACGGTGTACGAAAGAGAGCACACGGATATCTCTCTCTCCCTCTTTCTCCTTTCTCTCTCTGGTAATTAAAGCTAGTCCTCCATTGACAAGAAGCAACTGGCGGGTTTCAATAGAAACGTTTCGAGCGCGTTCCGCGGAAAGAGTTAATACGCGTAATTTTGTGGGAAGAAGGTAAACGTATTCCGTCCTGCTGGCACGGAAAGAGCGAAAGAAAGGAAGAAAGGAGAAAAAATCGCGAGGGTGGAGGATAAATGTGAACACGGGAGACCGTGCCAAATGCACCGTCGTTTTTCTTATCATCGTTTATTAAAAGCGTCAGCTAAGCGGGACAATGGAAACGGACTCGTCATGAGACGCTCCACCTACGTAATCCCCGCGGACAGCTTTTAAAATACGAACGACCAGACCGACGACTTAAAACTGCTGTTCTCTCCTCTTTCTTCATGGATACATAATGCTAAAATATTTCTCCACCGTTCTTTTGTTCCGCTGTTGGGACATACGTCACAATGTTGCAACAGCACCTACACAAGTACTGAGATAACAGTTTCCAAAAATAAAAATATTTTTCAATATTCGGTTCATAATATACGACCACTTCCAAATATTTACATTGTGTGTCGCGAGATTATTTCTACAAAGCTGAGTGTTCGAAACAAATTCGAATATCCGCTTCGTTTCCCTGTTCCGGTATTACAAACAATATTGCAATCAATTTGATGTCATTCAGTTATCTCCCACAGAAACTTTCCGGAACTATGAAACTGTCGATTAATATATTTTTCCACCCTTAATTCCAAGATATTTACATCGGCGAGCGTTTAAAACAGATTTCCGGTTCATTTCCCTGTTTCGGTACCCGCGACGAACACACAAAAAACAGTGTTATATACTACGCTGTTACCTCTCACCGAAATATGTATTTCTAAACTAAATCAAAAATTGTTAATTAATAATTAGTAGCCCCGGATTCGCAACGTCCGGTAGAGCTCGCGGACTATTTTGATTGCGTGTCGCGGCACGTAAAAAACGTCGAACTGTCAACGTCGGATTGAATTTCCGTTTCATTTCCCTGTTCCGATATAAAGCGAAACGGATCGACAGTCGCATCTGCATAATCCCCGTGAACAGCGTTAAAAACGCTCGATGACGAACGAGCGAAAATCGTCGACCTCTCTTTCCATTGCGCTCGGGAAACGATTGTAATTCCGAAATATTCAGCTGACATGCAGCGAGACCGCGTCGAAAACGTGGAACTGTCAAAACTGGATTGAATTTCCGTTTCATTTCCTCGTTCCGGTGTCACGGGATCGACGATTGCCACTGGTTGGCCGCGTTGCAAACCGTGCCGCTGATAATAAAAGTTGACGCGGGCTGATAACGGTGGTTATTTATAACGAAAAGAAAAAGAAAAAAAAATCTTTTAACGAATTCGTAATCCGCGAGGTGGAACGGGACGAAGTCTCCGTCGAATCGGACACGGGCAGGATGTAACGGGTCGACAGCCTGACATTGAGAGATTCAAGCGATTATGAGAAAGAATCGGCCGTATCGAGACAAGGGGTATCTGAGTACTTATGGTAATTCGAAACGAGTTCCAGCCGCCGATGGAAAATATGTCGTAGCACGTTTACTACTGGTGTGCCTAAGGCGTGGACAAAAGATGAATTTGAGACCGATGACCTTTCTCCTCGAGGAGAAAGAGAGAACGAGGGAGAGTGAAGAAGCAGAAACAGAAGAAGAAGAAGAAGACGACAACGGGAAGGAGGAGGAGAAGGTGGTGTAGGGAGAAAGAGAGAGACAGATAGGAGAAAGAAAGAGAAAGAGACAGGTCAAGAAAGATCATTCTCGAAGGCTCCGTTAGCTGATCAAGCGCGAAGGTTATTTAACATTCCGTGTTTGGAAAGGACGCACTTACTTTAGGAATCGCAGATGTTCAACGGACTGGCAGTGCTAGTTTTCAAACTTGTTCTCGCTGCTCTCGCTTGATCTTTCCGTTTCACGCTCCTTCTCCGGTTCTCCGCCTCTCTTTTCTCTGCCCCCAGTCTCTCTCTCTTTCTCTCTTTTTCCCTGAGAAAAAGTCTGGAGAGCGGCGAGTGTCGAGGCAGCCGGAGTCAGCCGTGCAACACGCCAGGAAGGGTTCGTGCTAAAGGCCGTCGCAACGCACACCAAATATTCTAATCGAGGGATGACAGCTTGCACAACAAGTAGGTCAGAAGCGGATACGGACAGCGTAACAGAGCGACGAACAACGACGGGCCGGGTTAACAGTTCGATTCGAAAGTGAAACGGGGTGCGTGGAACGCGATCACGCGTGTTTACGTCGCCGGAACTCACCTCGACTCGACGGGGACTGCGGTAACGGCTCGTAACGATTTGAAACGAGCGCACTGAGTCCACTCCATGCTTGGCACACGCACGGCCACTCTCTTCCCCGATAGATTTTCTCCCGGTTTCTAATATGTCCCGGCACTCGTCGACATGCTGACCCTCGTTTGACGCGGATAAAGATCGTAGGCGCACACTAATACTCGGCGGTCACGACGCAGAGGCGCGAAAAACGCGAAAATCCCGACCGATCCTCGGTATAATGTCACGAAATACGCACAGAGTCGGCGAACCTCGAACCGCGACAGTAGCGACTGCACGCGACAAGCGGCTCAACTAAATCCTTTAGCTACGACGCGCTTCGACACGCAACATAACAGATACGACACTCCGTTCTCTATCGAGAACCAATCGCGACTACGCATGCGTCCTCCAGTGCATTACGAACGCACAGTGTCGCCAGATCAAAACTATATAGGATCGAAACTTATCTGCTTATATAGAATCTTTTCTTAAATATTCACTGATTTAGAATGACAATTTTATTATATTAATTTTGGCAATAAAATCGTATACATTCTGTAACCATCGTTTTCAACCATATTACGATTCAAATGTTGGCGCGCTTTTCAACGTTTCCCAGTTACCGAATGCAGTTTCTCCTTGCTCTTTTTATTTAGTAGCCCACGGAAAAGGATGGAGATATCAACTATAAAAGAAGCGGCAACGATGGATGGATGGAAACTGTCAAAATCGCCCAATTGGAGAACGCAAACGTCAAAAATTCCACCAGAAGTGTCGACTCTAGTACATTCTATGGTTTTAGGATATTCCTCCACTCTTCAACTTTCCTCGAAAGATTCAAAGCAAAGAGGATTAGATAATCCTAATCCTCTTTGATTCAAAGGATGTCGGGGCACAAGACAAGATAAGAATTTCTCGTGTCTTTTATACCAAACAGTTCATTTATTTATCATAAACTTAGTATAAAGAAATCTATGATACAATAACAGTTTCCTTATATTCTCAAGATTTCTTTATATTCTTTAAAAGTTAAAACTTGCAACAATTTATTTTTGTATGTCGGGTCTAGGATATCGTACAGTCCTTTTTCAAGGGGGGATATACTTTTTTCATAATTTTGTAAAAGCATCTTGAACGTCAATGATTTCGGGAATTCGATATTTACCCGGGAACTTATCCACATAATAACGTCGTCCGACAGTGCGTTATCAGCGAAAGATTTTATGTGTTCTGTGAAAAGTTTCATGCAAATTTTCGATACTTCGACGGGTTCGAAGAAATCATAGTTCGTACACTTGTTGAACACCTGAAATCAAATGTGAACGGTTTAGTATATCTTATTTAGTTTACCTTTTCTATACGTATTTACTTACGTCTGTCTCGTCCATTTCGTAGTCCACGTCGTCCAAGAGGGAGGTACTCCAGTAGAACAGGACAACGCATAGAAGATCAGGATGTTTTGGACACATATGCTCGTAGAATTTCCTCAGAAGCAGATTCAACCCAGAAGTCCTATTAACTACGGAACAATTTCCTTCAATATTCTCAATTAATTCAAACGCTTCGCGTCGCACTTCCGCACTGTTATCAAGTAGTAATTGCAGTGCCGTTGTCCACCATTGAACTTGAATAACTGTAAAAATGCATTCCATTAATATTTTAATCACAAACTAGCAAAAGAAAAATTGATTAACGTACAGCGATATTCATTGTATTTACAACAAGGCAGGAAAAGATCTTGCATTATTTTCAGCACAGATTTTCGAAAATCTGCACTCAGAGATGCGATCCAAAAATTATCGCAAAAATTGTTGTACACATCCTCGGTGCATTCCAAGTCGATTTCCTTAATTTCATTAAAAGAAACTGCAGTTACGTACGATTTTCCGAGTAATCTCACATAAGAGTCTCTCTCACGGTAATTATTTTGATCTGATAATCGTAATTTGTTTAAAACGAATTTACAAATGTTAATTACTTTAGAACAGCTTGATGATCCAAACCGATCGGGATGCATCAAGCTATTGTAGAGAAAATTGAGCATCGCATCTTGCAGTTCGGGGTTGTACCGGTAAAGACTCTGTATCGAGCTGCAGATTACGTCGATTGCATAATTTAATAACAACGTCGATGCGTCCTTGTGTGTTGCTTCGTTGATAACTTCTACCACGGTAGACCACGCGACGTTTTGCGTTTCCGGTGTTGTTAAAGAACAAAAATATATTCTTATTGGCACGCATTGTCGAATTAAACGCGTCTCTCGAGCTACAGAACGTATAAACATGATGAGGAATGTTTTGTAATCTTCTCGCGCGGGTCCTTGCTTCAACTTCTTTAATTCGATTAAATGCGATTGCAGAGCATCTAGCATTGCAACTTGTTCCGTCAAATACGTTTTATCTGCTTCGAATATTTTATCACAGACGTTTATATAAACTGTAGCTAATAGGAAGCAAGGGGCATTTGAATTTTCCCGCTCTAAGTTCCCCAGAATCCAGGCGGTTCGTTTTAAAAATCTGTTCCAATCTATACAAAATGGCTGGAGTTGTTCGTGATTAAAATGATTCAGTATCTCGGATATCTGAAAAGAATAGAAACAATTGAATTTCATGATTTTCTCAAGAGATAAGAATACATTATTTCACAGATACCTGTAGCATGTAACCATGTATCAAATTTAAAGATGGATAACTGCTCTCAGCAGACATTACGTACTCCATTATCTCCATCAAAACATTTCCCACCGATTGTTCCGTCAGTAGAGCTACAAGTGCTCTGGCTGCTAATTTGCGAGTCTCGTATACTTCACTTTTAGCGCATTGCATTACCAAACCGATAAGATTATTGATCTACAATACATACATACTTGTAATTGCTGAAATTACTCTGTTATATAATTCTTGCTCACCTTACATTGGATGTCTGTGGGCTCGCAACTATGACTGAGGTATAGTCGTGACAATAAAAGCAAAAGAGACTGCACATTCGTTTTCATAATGGTCTCGTTCATCACTACAAATGATTGCAATTCGTCCAAAATGAAGGGCAACAAGTAGGGATATTTTTCAAAAAACATCCTATAGTTCATTTTGTTGTCCGTCGTGAGATTGATGTGGTCTTTAGTCCTCTGCACTCCAAATATTCTAATAATTAATGCACTAAACAGCAACGTTGCTGCATTCCTTTCCTGCAAACAATTTTTCGTTTTTTATTACTCGCTGCAGAAGGGAACTGTATTTTTATTGCTAGGTTTACGGGACGTGTAATTAATTTACGATTATTCAGATTTTAAAGAAATGGCTAAAAATTTGGATGGAAAAATTCGCTTTCAGCGTTTTGTAAACGTAGTGTTAATACTCAGTAATCATCATACCGCCCATGTTAAAGCATCGTAACTCTTGAACGCCGCTATTAAACCATCAGCTACATAATTATTCACAACCTCACCCAGCTGGGAATGCCTAAAAATTGCTCTCAGAATATTCAGAGCGTGAGTCCTAATCTCTGTAACTTTTGAGCTGTTTACCCCCACATGGTAACCATCTTCATCGGTACTGAGCAAATCAAACGTGTCCTTATATTGTGAAAACACTGTATCCGTGTACAGCAATTGTTTAACATTTATCCAAAAATCCGTGCCCTCCAATTGCGTGAACCCTAGTAAAATTTTCATCACCGAATCGAAAGTCGTCGTCTTAGTATCCTTGTGTTGACGGGGTTCTGTAGACAGCAGTGCCTGTTCAATGAAATTCTCATTGTTATCGAAAATCAGGAGTAAAACAAAAACTGTAACATTTACCTGGATCATGAATGGCACACCAGCACTCCTCCGCGTTGCGCATAGCTTGGAATTCTCTTCTTTAATTCCTGTGATAGCAATAAAAATCTGGTGCAACCATATCCTGGGCAGCTCGTTCAAGCTTTCTTTGTTTAAACGCCATAAACGAGCACAGAGTTGACTGAAACCTACGTGCGCCTGTTCAAATGCTCCTCTGTGCTTCGTCTCAGTCAGCAAAGCCACTAAATGTTCTCCGATTCTGATAATCTATTAAAGCAACAATTTCAGTAGTTTATTTCTTGAAGATAAATCCTTCTCGACATCCTTAATGAATCAAGAAATTTTACTTGCTCTTCGATCAGGAGTCCTGTAGAAAGATCGTCTTCGCTGATGGGACCCTTGGTGGCAAGGAAGCCAAACAGTAAACTAACTTCCTTGACTGTACGCCATGAGCAGAGCAATACCATTTGAGGTGTCACCACTTCTTTCTCGGGTGAGGGACCGCATATCTCACGAATTGTTTGCAAATTCAGGTCCATCGGTAGGTGTCCCTCTGGAGAAGAGTTGTTAACTATCACCGACACAGCGTTACTTAATTCGAAGCACAGGGTGACCAGCTCAGCTATGGTGTCTGCCCATAAAAGTTCTTTCCCTGCTTCTTTCAAGTCGCATCCTTGCATCAAGCTTCTAATGCAAAAAAGGTAGCCATAGAGAGAGTGTTTGGTCACTGTCATCACTATGTTTTCCCTTGCCAGAATAAGGGATTCCTGTGAATATAAAATATTGATTATGAGCTCCATGGTCAACTCATCATCGTCCTAAAGTCACACAATAAATAATGTATGAAAAAAGTACCTTTAATCTTCTAAGTAGAATCAGTATTAACTGCAGCACCACAGCCTCTGCTACATTCTCAGACCACTTTGTCACTCCAAACATAGTGTTCAGAACATTCTGTACAACGGGGGACAACATGCATACTCTCAGCATGTACGCCGATGTAATGCTATCAATGGGTCTGATACTGTTACCTAGTTCTATAGCGACTGCAACAAGATCAAGAACATTACTTTCTTTATCCAACTGCAACAGACTCGGATCTACTGACTTTATTAAATTAAAAGCCATTTCTTTGTTGACTTCGTACGTGTCCAACAGCATCAGATCAAACAAGGCTTTTGCTTGCTCTGCCGTCCAGCCAATATGTTTGAACTCATTGTCTAACAAATCTCTCATCAGCAGCAGTATCTGAAGAGAAGACCGCCTCCTGGCATACGTCGCATCTGGTCCACAGATGCACATGTCGCGCAGAGACTCGAAAACATTACTGTACATCTCTATATCCTCTCCCAATTTATTAGATAATGCATAAGATGCATCTAGCACTTCTTGCTTCATCTCTTGGGGACTGCAACTCTTTTCATAGTGATTCCTCATTTTTTCTTCTTGAGAGCATTGCCTTTTCATAACTGCTAGACTGTCTTTCATTCTCCTCAGAGCCTGCAGAAATAAACAATTGAACAATTAAACAATTTTCAATGTTTATAGATAAATTTTAAGAAAGTGGCATAAAATAAAATACTATTTTTAATGGGAACAGCCTTTGTAGATCTAAAACAGATAAAAGTCTTACCAAGTTCTATCGAATTTTATATTATACATAGCATTTTTTGAAAATTTTCATAAGCCATAAATGCATAAAGAAATCCGCAGTCTATTTATCAATCTTACCTTCTTTATTAGGGGCACGAACTCCAACTTCTCCTTAAAATTATTGTGCAGGAATAAAACAATTATATCGAGCTCCTTAGGCAGGAATTTCAAAGTACTCTTCTTGGATTCTACCAGAACAGCAAGAGCAGTTAATTTAATCTAAAAGCAAATTTTAATAAGAACAGAAGTACTAAGATTTTATTCGTTTAATCACAAGAGCAGCTCGTTAACCTCGTCGTCGTGATGATGCACACATTTTTCCAAAGTATCGTAAGCGATAGAATCTCGCCAGAATTGTTGATCCGTCGGGTTCGAAAGCTTCTCATCCTTGTCTAATTCTCCGCTGCGTTTCAACAACAACAACTCTTTTAATTTCTTCTGGATTTCCTCTTGCTCGAGCATGGTGAACTTCGCTGGCAGCTAAACTGAGCTAAACTAGCTAAACGGATAAACCCAGCTAAACAGTAAAGCATGTGCACAGACGAGGCATACTAATAGACCAATCACCTAATCTAAATAATGTATTTTTCTATCATACGATAGTGGGGCACTAACCTGCTCTAACCTCCTCATCATTTCTGTGTCACATTCTACTGTATCGGTCGGAATTAATATTGTGCCACCGACCGACGAGATACTATTAAAGACTGCCAGAGTGCCAGCCCCTGTGTTATTCAGCGGGACCGGTAACCGGGCGCGACGGGCGCGGGGATAACGTGGAACTTATAGTGATCTGAAATACCACATCGCTAAAAGTTCTACCAACGACGAGATACTCGTCAAGTAGAAGAAGAATGATATAGTATTTACCCATTCTGTAATTGCCTTATAATACTATCACCGACGAAATACTATCCCGTCTCTTTACCTAAATAGAACCAGACGATATATGACATTGTTCACGCCCGGGGCAAATCAGCTTGGATAATACATATATTTTGATCTGAAGGAAGGTAAAATTGCAAAATGTTGTGAAACACAATAGGTATAGGGATAGAATTTATTGAAAAATCAACATATTTATTAAATGTGCAGCTATTAGCTCGATATTATCCTTTATTCATAAGACACTAAAAGTTCTTACAAATAGAGGATAATACCGATTGCCCAGGTCTCACCACGAGGAGGTTGCTGCACAAGAGACCCGAAAGGGATTCAGAACGAACGCAATATTCCTTCTGGCTCCCTTCCTTACAATGATGGACTTATACTAAATTACGCACGCAAGTCGAGCAATTATCGCGGAGCAAAAGGTGGAAATCGGAGAAGAAGTCTCCGATCCACGGGGGATTAAAGGCAAATCAGGCAGAAGGCTCTGATTCTTTCAAAGTGAGAAACAAGAGCGAACCAGAGCAGAAGGCTCTGGTTCGAAGGTGACGCGGCGCGTACAATGCTTGCAGTGCAGCTCCGGTCAGAGCCGATACCCGACGTGTCCTCACCAAGAGGAATGGACAGTGAGAAGTGTTCAAACGTAACACCATCTCTCTGCCAACTACCTGCCACCAGGCAACGCAATGCATTGAGATGACGTGGGTAGGATGACGAACAGAGACACTAATGATGTTAACGAGCACTCCCTTGACCACCTTGCCATCTAATTTTTTCGTAAAAATAGACAATAAAACTCGAAATATAGGATAACTTTTAAACCATGAACATTCGCACGCATTAATTTATTCAAAAAAGTAAAGTCTTTTCAAAATATTTCTGTCCAGATCGATTCTTGGAACATTTATGTATAAAAAAGTGAAAGGTAATAATTCTCGTTTATGAAATGTTTTGAAATTACAAACTGAGGTGTCTCGTATAAAATTTGAAATAGGAATTGTTGATTTTCCTAAAAAATTATGCTTCAATAATATATTTCTAGGAATTCTTTGTCCTTGAGTTTTCCTTTTAATATTGAAACCAACATCGTCTGAAATATCTGCTCGGTACAGAATGTAACAATTCATGATGATCAATATGGTTCCGTGACGATTTGCCTTCTCACCGACGAGAATCTCCTCAGTAGCCTTCTGCACCGACAAGATCATGTCGATGGCCTTCTGTTTCTCACTCCAGTCAGAATATATCTTAGAGGGCGTAAGAGAACACCGAAATATTCGAGTGACACGAACTCCCATAAGGCTGGCAGTCTTTAATAGTATCTGGTCGGTGATTGTGCTTATCTCGTCGGTGGCTGTATTGTGCCACCGACGAGATCTACAGGGCTTGTACAGTGCTGGCCTCTACTACCAAAGGCCATACTACTTGCGAATATATTCAATGCGAGAGACCACTTGAGCAACATCGAATCAACCTCGTAATTAAAATTTTAAACAGAATTTAGTAAACGTGCATTCACTTCGTGTACATGAAACAAGATTCTATTTAGCGGGTTATTTATTCAAAATGAATACGGGCATACAATAATATAAATGTTCAGACTTGTAGAAGTTGTCAAAACAGCAAATTATAATTACTGAAGCTGCGAGAAAAATTCTACACTTAATGTTCTTTTATTTAAAAATCCTAACATTCTTTTATTCAGATTTGTCAATAAATCCTTTCATTTAAATTCTGATATAATTCTCAACTTTGAATACTATGTCTGTTTAGGATGTTTTTAGATTGTTTAAATAAAGCCACCAGCAAATATATTTCAGCATCGTTACGGAGTAAACACATCGGTGAGTTCTACATTAAATTAAATTAAATTCAAGATAAAAATCTACGTGGATCTGGTCCACAGAAGAATTTTAATGAAGCTACTACTTTCAAAGTACCTTCAAGATATAAAAGTTTAATAGCCAACGAAGCCAAACGTTTTAATTATTCTCTTTTACGTTGGACAGTGCTGCGCAATTTTACATATTTATATTAACTCGTTCCATAGGCAATGCGGCGTTTTTCAATATTTTTCGAAGGTGAAATACAAGAAAATCATAACGATGCGATTACAGAGTTATTTGCGGAACTAATTGATTATTTGAATAAACAAGAATTTTCTACATGCTATTTTCCAATTTAATGATGCCTTTCGAAATAGAGAATTGAGTGGAGAAATTGATAGACTCTCATGATTAGCGCGCGATTTTCTAAATTTTGGTGAACAGGTTCAACCGGGACAGTTTGATTGGTCAAATTAACAAAATCACGTGGCAGAGCGGGCCATTCATAATGTTTGACGCAGAAACGTGTTCATCATCAGTATTTGCCAGAACTCGTTACTAGGCGAGACGACCGCGAAATCACGGGGTCGAGGCGTACACGGCCGATATTGATTCGAAAAATAACTGGAACCACTAATTTAAATAATTGCGTGTCGAGCGCCGAAGCTTGTATGGACCACTCTAATAAATTGCATTTTAATTAAAATCGATTTTTCGCCGTGTACACACGCGAATCGAACTAACCGGAAGCTATTACCTGGGGCACGGCAACACACTGTTATGGGACCTGCTACCGGAAGCGACGCTAATTGTCCCACCACAAGCCAATCCTTTTTTCTCGACAAAAATTCATAACTTTTGTCGTTCCCCTAACAAATGCTCCGCAATGAACGCAATTCCGATTGATGGAAAATACGCTACGATCCTTTCACGTAATAACAAAATTGAACAACAATTTTTATTATCATGTACGGTTATCAGTGACGCGCGCGCACCCAGGACGCAATCTTAGGGGGGGGGCGAGTTGAACCCGGCCCTAGGTTTTGCGTGATGACCTTTTTTTTAGCCAACATATCTGTCAAGGGCTATTCCGCGATTTTAATTGTGAAAGGTAAACATTTTTCCTTGGCCCCCTGCGCCACCCCCCCCCCCCGAGTGCGCCACTGACGGTTATTGTTGACAATTTTAAGGGCATTTTCAAAAATGTCCTACGAACCAAGATAATATATGATTTCCTACGTTCTGTACTTTCTAAAAAATGTATCTGGTACTGTCATAAAAAATATTGTCTATTCAATGCGTAACAATTGTGATTCTCGGATTGTTTGTCCGCTTTAATATTTATATCTGAATAGAGAAATGGATACGGTTTAATTATTGATTTCGGTTTTAAGTATTTTCGTTAAACTTCTCTAACCTTTAAACTTTAAAGTGCATTATAAATTAGCACCATGCTCGAGTACCCCAACCCATGCCTGCGATCTGCGTTCGTGTCTAACACCCTACAGAACTTTTTTAATTCCGCGTTAATAAATATGATCGCACAGATACCACAGCATAATTTTACTGTCTTATCGGATCGAAATGAAGCTTTTACAATTTTTGTGATTGTATTGGGAATAATTTATCGAGCCGAACAAAATACACACAATACAACGACGCAGGCAACGGCCCCCGGGCACGCTCGGGGTTCACTTTTTAAATAGTTCCCGACTAATTTTAAACCGGCCCGGTGTCTCATTGTGTAACTGACCTATACCGAGAGCGTTCGCCGTCGATTTTCCTTTCTTTCCTGAGCACCCGGCTGTCCTCGATGCTGTTATTAATTATTGAACTAGAACGATGGTCCCATAAGCGCCTGCACCGTGCATTTAGTAATCGCTGCAATCCATCCAAAAGAAGATAGTTGATTCTACGTTGAGTCTACAGATCGCTCTGAACCCGAGAAATATTTTAATGAATAATAATAAATAATCTGGAGACGTCTTCGAGTTAGTCCATGCCTTTTTCCTGTGGAAGTTGAGAATTTTCTTGAGGATTAAATCCGGTAGGCTGTAAAACCCGCGAAATTAGAGGGGGTTCATCTCATCAGTTTGCTTATTTCCAATTTCTTTATGAAATACAGACATTCGAATTTTATCATTTTTGCCGAATTTCTTGCAAGCATTGTCAAAGCAGTCCACACTTCTGAATTTTTATCTCGGAGACTATTAATCGTATCGAGTTGATATTTGTTTTATCTCGATCAGGAATGTGTAGGCTGTCGACAATTAATATTTCGCATGCACCACTCGTAACAACTGTTTTATATTTGTCCGCGCCCTCGCGTCCTCCGAGAGGCCTAACAAAATAGAAGCCCCCTGCATTTTGTGCAGGGCAAACATCGAGTCCCAACGCCATCAACGAGTCCCGGCGGCGGGACAGAAGAACAATATTTAATCGCGACCCGTGCAAATTGAGTTACGCGTAACGAGCGTAACGACTCCTTGCTAGTTTTATTTCGCGGAGTGCTCGGCGACATTTGTTTGTATTACGACAAACAGAGTTGCACGTGGACGACTGCAGCTCGGTACGAAAAGAAAAATCGTCATCGGTGAAAATGCATTTCATCCGAAGTAAATGCGGCCTCCAGACGGAAAGGGGGAGTGAAAGAGATGCGAGTGAATATAGCTGGCTTCCCATCGTCGGGCTCGCGATAAGACTCATAAAGCGAGGCAATGAGATCTGTTGCCTGTTTATCGTTGTACCTGTACGAAGAACCGTGACGTTCGCCAGAGACACCGACGAGAACATTCTGCAGCGACCATGCTTATCGCGCCGGTCTTATCTGTGTTTTTCTCGCGTGTGCATGGCGGCACACGGAAAACGGGGACACGCGGGTATATGTAGTCGGGAAAAAATCTCTTCCGAAAGAGTTGGTATATCTGGCCGAACAAAACTGCGTTTTTTACGCCTTTCGTCCCAAATTGAATCCAGGAAATTTGATACTGCTCCTTCTGATACAATCGACTTAGAGAAAAACGTAAAATTACAGCAGATGATTCGATGTTCCAAATAATTCTACATCATTTTCAAAATTCACACGTGTTAGAAACAGACCGCGGATCTTTGTACAAAAAGATATTCGAGCCCGTTAAACATTTCAGACTTGAATCATTTTAGCAAGCTCACGATAATAGATTAGCTTCCTTAAATCATTAAGAATTTGGCTTCATCAGACTGCTCCCACCAAGAACGTCGAAGTAACTAATTAATGGGACGACTTGTTCGACATCCCGCATGCCTTGAACACCTCTTCCACAAGGAATGAATTAACAATGAAAGGAACGAATTAACAAACAAGAGCTATTTAATTAAGGTTAGCCCCAGGAGAGAAGTCTAAGAGTGCAAGAACTCGGTCGACCAACGGACGTTGACCGTGTGACAAGCTCGAGGTTTATCCAAGAACGAGTTCGAAGTTTATACAGGGCTGATTGGCCACTCGAAGAGTTAATCAACGATTGTTTATTCCCCCACCCACTCTGACGCAAGACGATCGGTCGTAGAAGTCGAGTAGCGTTTGACGGGGCAACGCGTCGAATTCGATTGCGGGTAGCAGTCGATTATCCAGGGAAGCCCGATAATTCGACGTTAATTGGATTTGACGGAGAAGGGGGAAGATAAATCGAATCAACGGACGGTTCCCGGTTATTTACCTGTGCGTCGAACGAACTCCTGCACGGACGCGCGAAAAGAGTGCTTCGAACTTCGGTTCTGTTCGCAATAATGCTAGTCTCGCATCCGTGGAATACCGTTTTTCTCTGGAACACGGTTTTGAGAGGCTCTGCAGCGCCGCCCCGTTATTCTCTGGGAACTTTTGGATGACCAACCTCTCGTTATCAACGGCCCTCATTGTCCGAAATGAGTTATTTCACTCCGAGATATAGTCCGGACCTTTTTCTCATTCGTGTGGAGTGTTCGGCAACAGGTGGACGAAAATTCAAAAGAGATGTTCTTCACAATATAAAATTATCACGTTCGCCAAATTACAAAAATCCAATAAAATCAGGACGGAATTTCCATCTGCACCTTCGAACTGTATAATATTACGTTCAGAAAAGGTGAAAATTTTTCGCCCTCTCAGTGAAAGTTCAACCAATGTTTCTGCCATAAACAGCAAGACAAATGTTCGGATAACCCGTTCCAAAAGCTTCTACAGTCTACATTCAGTTAAGAACTTGAAGAATTAGGCAATGCCTCGACGTCCATCGAATGGCAAACGTTACGAACATTCGCAGTTCCGGCCAGTCCCACGGGCCGTTGTAATAAGTCATTGTAGTCGGATAGAAGAATGTGTCGTAATAAATGTAGCCATTATAAAACCGTCTCCAATTATCCGAGCCGTGCACGCGGCAGACGTTCTGTTACAGAACAATGGAAGGCTAAATTCGATCGTTCTCCCGCGGCTAGTCGACCGAAAATCGCCCGGAAAGTCGCAATGAAACTCTCAGTTAGCGATAAGATCCCCTCTATTCGGGGGGAAAAACACGGTGCATTTGTCTGTTCGTTGTAATACCCACGATGTACGCCGAGGATCGCGAGAATGTCTCATAGCCGTCGTCGTCGTCGTCGTCGGAGAAGAGAAGACCTTCCTTCCACCGGCTAGAATGGTCGGAAACGGTCTGGGACCCTTCCCACAAACAACGTGTAATTAAAGTAAGGAAAGACAACGATTGTTGCGCAACCCCGAAAGAGATTCATCTTTCCACGACGACAGAAATGAATGGCGGCAAACGCGGCGTTGTCGCTCGTCCGAAAACGGAATGCGAACATTGTCGGAGAGCCCACAGGAATATTCGAGGAAAACGGTGTCCCGGGACGTGTTGCGAGTTATTGAGCAACGAACTGCAATCCTTCAGAGGCCTGTTGGCTGCGAACGTGATAGCTCGGCGATATTGAAGAGCTGTCCTAATTGTGACAAGACTGTTTACTGTTTATGCATTCGAGCCGTGTCATGCAAAAATAGTGCAAGTCGATATTTAACTGTAGGAGTTAACACCACAAATCAGGGGTTTAACTGCATTAAGTAAAATAATTGTAATATAATTTTCGTATCATATCCTTCGATATTATTGTGTTTCATTAAACTTCTTCGTTTAATTACACCATTTTTGCATTTCGAACAACTCATTTACGAAAACGGAGATGCTTGAAACAGATTCTATACTATAATACAACTGTTTCAAATGATTCTGGCTCCCGAACCGAACTGTCTAGAGCCGCACGAAAGAATCTCTAGCCTCCCAAGCTCAACTGAAGTGAACTCCAAGTTCGAAACTACCGAACGTGTGTATGTAGATGAGAAATCCGCCGACCGTCTCAACAACCGCCTCTCAAAAAAAACCACTTCGCCGTCACAGACTCCTCGTCCATAGAGTCCTCGTATACTGTTAACGTCGATACGAGCCGATTGCAAATTGGCTTGAGAAAACGGAGTACGCGGATGCAAATTCCAGAGCGCTCTATTTCGTCTCGGACGAGAATCACACTTGCTTCAAAGCGAATCAATCTGGCTCGATTGAAGCTGAACCGTGTACGATTGGGAACCTGCGAACCAGGAAGACGACCAGCCCTGGTGTGTAACGAACGATTGTGTTCCAGAGAGCTGTGCGAGTCGCGATCGTAACGAGTCGACCGATAAAACGTCGCTTCGATTCCCGGGCTTAGTCGGACCGGAACGGGACATGGACACAAGGTGTTTTCAACGAAATTTCCCGGAGGTTGTTTCGCGGTCGACGAGCTGAAAGCGGTCGTCGAGAATGGCCCCGGTGAGTGGTACACAAATTTCATTCGGCCGACACACAAGAATGCTTTCAGGAGGTCTGGCTTTGAGGCGAGCCACCGTGAAAGAAATCTCCACAGCCGCCGAGGCTTTTCATTCGCGGAATTTAATAAACTCCCCTATTCGAGACGGATTTCTTAATCCGCACGCGCTTCGCGCGCAGCGTTCAGCCAGTTTTTGTCCGACGCGGCACGAATCCGTTCTTGCCAGTATTTCCAGGCGCGAGAGAACTCTAGCAAGTAGTTTTAATTGCCCCGAAAGAGCGGCTCGCTGAAGGCGGAATTGGACGTCATTTAAATTTTTAATTGCCGATTGTGGACCGTTGGATCAACCAATACGCAAAGTAACCACGTGCTTAGGGGAACGGGAACATCATACGAATTTTCGGAATTTTACTCATAGTAATTGCTAAGTGTTTACGTGTTCAAAAGATTTTTTCAATTAATCGAAAATGCCCACGAAATCGTACAGGTCCACCCTACAGTCTGTTGCAGTGATCGTAAACAAGGGAGCCTGAAAATCTCTTAACACTAATCGTACCGGATACATAATGTGTCGGATATACATATATATTGTTTTATAAAAATTACCAGACTGAATTTATTTAGATCTTTCACAATTTTTATAATAATACGTGCTCGAATAGAGAAATGTATTGAATAATTTCAATGCAGACGAATAAGTAAAATTTTTTCCGAAAAATGAAAATTCTCATTATTTCTTGAACACACCTCGCAGTGGTTAAAATGGTCGTTCCAGAGTCCAGTAACAGTTCGAAATATTTTCCCTGGGGACCCAAGAAGAAAAGCCAGCACGGATGAGCGGGATCCGAGAGTCAGCTCACGTAGACGCCCATGGCAAATCAGTATCGTCTCCCGAATCGGGGGCATCGGCTATCAGCGGAATACCATGCACCGTGCAACACGTGCTACAAGCTGCAAGTGTGATTTGCGGTGCACCGTTGACTTACCGGCAAACAATGAAGCGCGGTCAGCCGCGACGAAACGTTCCGATGGGACACGGCATAACGCTGAAAACCGTATTATTAGGTGAACGGGAAGCGACACTGACCCGGTTCTGTCTCCTCTGACTAAGTGAGATCTGCGAGAGGAGTATGCATCTTTCCGTGCATGTTTCTGCATCTTTCTGCAGCGCCGCTCGCGTGTAAATTCACGAGCGCGGCGCAAGTGGCCCGGAAGCAGCAGTATTCACGCCTAGCATAGTTTCCACAAAGCGTGGAAACCGACCTCCGGGCTAGGAAAGCACTTCTCGTCCCGTTGCTGTTTAAAAAGCACTTACCGTCGCGTCGTGGCCGCGACAGAAGAGAGACTCTAGAATATTTTTCTGGAAGTTCGCAGAACCTCGCGGAAGCCTATCGCGAGCAACGCGATAACGCGAACAACGCACAGTCGAGTATTTCGCCCGAAAAGTCAGAAAAAACTATCTTATAGCGTTATTTATGGGCTCAGGATCATAATATAGTAACTCGTTGAATTCGTCTTAACGTCAGCTATAACATTATGAAATAGAAAATTCATTCTAACATTTAAGAAGTCAAGATGATTTTTATTTTTTGGGGAAACACAAAAGTTTGTATAGTTGTTTAAATACTGTTCAACTTTTGATGGGAACATTTCTTGGAGTGCTTCCACCGAAAAACTGGAAAAATATGCAGATCACGAAACTTTGTAATAAGTAAATATGTATTTTAAGAAATTTTTAAATTTTTATATTATTAATTTTCGATCGGTGAAGGCAGCGATCCGCTCGCAATGAGCACAGTTAGCTCGGCAATTTATGCGGTACTACGAAATTTCGCGTATTTTCGGTATCGCGATAACGTGGGGCCCGATAGAAATATCGAGGAAGTATCAAAAATGAACGGCGATCGATGCCGCGTTCCCATCATCATCGGCGGGTGATGCTTGAACGCCGCTCGAATGTTTTCTCGTTGGAATTACAGAACGGAATAAAAGTGCATCGACGGAATGATATCTGGGATGACCGGAGGGGGAGGGTAAAAAAAGAGCGAGGACCGTCGATATCGGTAACCATTGGAGATCGGCCCGGCCGGTACCGGACGCGCAGTTACACGCGTCATTCTCTTTCCTCGTTCCCGTTTCGCCGGGTCAGGCACCGCGACGCGCGGAATGGAAATTTTTTCGGGATTGCATCCTGCCGCCCCGGGAATTTTTCCTGGTTTCCTCGCGAGATCGTTTCCAAAGTCAGCAAACTTCGGTCGAAAATCATATTCACAAAATGTTCATTTTCAGATGCTTGTTTGAATTTTATAATTTTTATCAAATTTCATTAATATCCACATTTTTGGTATTGCTAAACATTTCGAAAGTATGTAAGTAGCTGCATTAAATACCGATATGAGACAAGTTATTTTTTACCAAATGAACTGCTGGATCGGCCAACCGGAACACTGTGCGACGGATCGGATTTACTAGATGATAAGTGAAAAGAATTCTGGGTTTTCTTTGACGAAGAAAACCGCAAGGGATTGAAGCTTTCAGGAAATTTCATCGTAATATCGGTCACGAAAAATTTCCGAATATTACGCTACTTTTCCCGGTTCGTTGGGATCTCTTAACATAATGTTTGCGTGGCACGGGACAGTAATGGGAAAATTACAGTCGTTTCGATTGGAGGGCGACTCGAATCACCACCCACGCTTCTCTCTGTCCCGATTGTTTCAAAGGCCGCGGTTGAATTTAATATTCGAGCAATTCGCGTCGTATCCGCACGAAGAATGCAGTTTATTGGAGCTGCAACGACGCTAATTCCCCTTCGGAATCAAACGATCCCGTGCTCTTGCGTCTCCGAGCAGTATTCGTCCCATTCGTTGGTCCCGTCGTTTTGCACGCGGAAAATCGATGTCTCGCTTCTCTTTGCTCGCTTTGTTTCCGCGTTGCTGCCTCCGCACTGAGGTCAGAGATTTTCCCCGTCGATGCGATTCCAATCTCGCCGATCGTAAAAAGAAGAGAGAAAGAGAGAGAGAGAGAGAGAAAAGTGTATCGAAAGCGGCAAATAAATGAGAAATAATAAAACCGGTGGCAAGTGGAGACGCGAGCGAAGTCGGAAGCCAAGGGGGTCTCTAAAACCAGGCTGGAGTATTATTAATTTCTCGACTACTTTGTAGAAAGTATATATATATATTTTATATAATATCCGGAAGGGTGAGTCGCGACGGCAGAAGTAATGGCGCCTGACGTCTTCTAAACGCACTCGGTGTCGCCAAAACGGGATCTCTATTTGTCATTGTCGCCGGTTGAGTGAGATTAACGACGTCACGAGAAAACTATACTCGAGTGTCCACTGCAGTCGCCCTCAAACGTCTTCAACGATTTCCAATACCATTATTTTCTAATCAATCTTGTAATATACATACATAGAGTCCCTCCGAATATTCCCCCTACGATTTTCCAACGTTTGTTCTCTAGTAAAAGACCATTTAATTGACAAACAGTCCAACTGTTACTTATTCATAAAATAGAACGCTCTTGAATACTCACTATATATATATATTTTTAGTGACTACTGTTTGCATTAAAGGGGTGAGAACGGCAGTCGAGGTTGGGAACAATAAAACACATTTTATTTACCCACGGGGCTATTGATTTTAAAGAAAATATTTAATCTCGCCGTTCCGTTCGCATTCATGAGGAACGAAATTTTAATTGTGGCAATCAATGTCATATACAATAAATAAACACCGCGTTCCTCGTGCATTAAAAAAAAAAACAGCCCTATAATTTAGAAGCCAGTTTTCACCCTCCCGGCGAGAAGGTGGCTAACAAGTTTCAAGCTGAATATTTTCCAGAACTTTAGGATTCGTCGCTTGTTTACGAGCGGAATTTGTCACGCCCCTCTCGATCGAATTAATCGAGAGACGCAGAGCATGGGCGCGATTACTGTTTCGCAGGTGGCACCTGTTCGAGATTTATGAGACCGATATCGCGCGATCATCGAGTCTGGGGAAACTCCGGAGTGGAAAAGTAATGGGCGAAGTTCTGGCAGCGACCAGTGTTCCCGCGGTTATGGTCGCTTGCGTCCCTTCCCGAGGAGGGAACTTTCAAATCTCTCGGTGAAATTGATTGCGAGACTTTTTTCCTAATTAATATAGTGCGCTAACGAGACGCGACACTGTCTACCGGACCACTGTTCACAATGTGGTTAGAAGATATTCGAGAAAAACGATTTTATGAGCATTAAATTAATTATTTTAATGTTTACGGGCCTTGGGGCACGTTCTCCCGTTATCCGAACGAGCTCAAACTTTGCACAGAGTCTTTTTCAATTATTCGGAACAACCTTGGAGGATGCTGTAAAATAAATTCAAAAGTCGAAAATGAGAGGTGCCCTAGTCGACAATCTACATTGTGTAGGAGATGAAGAAGACCTAGCTCGGTAAGTAGATGCACTCTTTTCCGTGGAGTCTGTTCCGGCTCGGAAACCCTGCATTTTAATTGTATCTCGCGATAACGCGGGTTATAAACAGCTGCGTTTTGCATGCAGCGTGCAGCTCGCATTACGCGATAAAGAGAATGTTTGCGGGCGAGCGAGACACGGTAACGTTGTCGTAACGAGAGAGCGAAAAGGAGAGCGTCTCCCTCTCTCACATTGTCTCTATCTCTCTATCCCTTCGTCGTCGTTTAACGCCGGCTTTTCACCGTGTTCGCGAGAGCCTCGCTTATATTGTTAGGGAGGCATCTGGAAGCCATATAACGGGTATCCCGTTAAAAGAAAGCCACTCTCCCTTTTACGAGCACGACTAGCAGCCCGCGAGGGGCGAATTACGAGCTGGAGAGACACACGCGACCGTCGACACCGCGTGTTTTGAATTTTTTGAAATCCTTCGGAACACTGACTGTGCTATTCCTGAAAGAAGCCTCCCACGGAACGACGGAGCCTGTTTCAATTTCACGCAACACCGTGTAGGTGGAACTCGCCTGGCGCCTGGACACCAGCTCTTTATTAAACAGTTTATATGCAGACGAGATTTTATCTGGGGGAAAGGGCAGGGAAATATTAGGACAGAAACGCTGTCCTAGAATTCGAGCTGTTCACCTGCGGATGCGGCGCACAGTGGGGCATTTGCCCGAAAAGCCGGAAAAAACTATATCAGCGTTATTTATAGGCTCATGGTCATAGCAAAACAGTTCATTGTAACTAAATATGACGACTGTTTCTCAATGCCACGATATTTAATCCTTCAGTTACCGCTAGCTAGACGAACAAGCCATTAATTTGGTTGGTAAACACTGTTGCGTACTTATAAAAATATACTTATTAGAACATCCATTTATCACTCCTCAATGATTTTATATTCCAAACAACTTTAACATACGTCTCTTCAACCTCAAGATTCACTGGGTGGTCGCCAACGCGTCTCATTGCGATTGCGTTACAGTTACAGGGTGCAAGTGCATTGACACACGTCCTGTTGTATTATATTGCAGGCTTTGTCGCATCGGCAGAATCGTTGGCGCTAATGAAAAGCGATTCCCAAACAAGTGTGCAAGCGGGGTTGAACGGCGGCAAGCTCGGGGGCGAATAAACTCGCGCGAGAGACCGAATTAGTTCGGAACGCTAACTGGATCCGCCATTCCGCGTGTCCGAATGTTGCCAGTGTATTCGGGGCAAACGAGCACGAGCATGAGTGCGAGTATGCGCGCACGCGGCCAAACGCGATTTCGAAATCTCTGTGGAAACGGTGTAACGAAGAGCAAGCGAACCTGGGTCAGGTTTTCAAACAGCCCCTGGCTGACTGCGCCGTTTGCCCTTGCGCAACAATGCGTACACGCGATGTGTCTGTAATGTCACTGTGTTTGTAATGCCGGCAATAGCGCAATAAAGACGATGTAATAGTCATGATGTCCTCTGTGCCCCGCATCTGGGTCACCAGGATGTCAGTGGCGCTGTAAAGTTTATGCGATTTCACAGCGGTTTCCGTGATTTTTTCCTCGGAGCTCTCAGACGGTTATGGTTTCTAGGAGTGTAGGTAGTCTCACCAGGAGTTTATTAATACTATAATAACCCTAAACAAGATGATGCATATTCCTTTCACAATAGTAACACGATTGAATTTAGTCAGATTTCACAGGATTTTTGTGGTGACTTCACGAATTGTAAAAGAAAATATCCGAAATCATTCTAACGGACTCGGTATTTCTAGTGTTCAGTTTGTCATAATTAGGTTTTGTTATTCTATAATTATTGAGTCGAGATGTTTTCGACTAGACACGGTGAGAAGTATTCAGTCTAATTATTTTTATAGAGAAATGCAAACTGTACTCGGTTTTAGTGTTCAGTAGCTAGCAAGGTAACGAGCACTGCAATTAAAATTAAAAGCCGTTTAGAAACCGGTGAAATCGTGGTGCCACGTAGTGCCTAATGATAATTAGAGTGCGGCTTTTAATATTTTTATTCTAAATATTGAAAAAGAAAAATACGCTGAAATATACTAATATTATTAACGGAGTGTAAATTGATTTTTATTTAATTTGAGTCTGCATAAATAATGGACAGAAAATGGTGACATGAAACAGTAAGCAAATACACCATTAGCCTTGTGAATTAAAATGACGGGGGAACAAGATAGCCACAACAGCCTTCATTATGTCAACTATAGTAATTACATAACAAACATTAATACATTCGTAGAGCTATTAACACACATGTATTTCTGTATGCGTAAAATAATTTATCGGAGCACACAGTATTTGAAACAGTGTTGCGTTAACATTAATTGAAACTGTGCCAGAAATTGCATACATAATAATAATATTATAATAATGTATACTGTGGGGAAAATTCATCCAGCGTCATAGAAATAGAAACAATATGAAGCCGGAGAAACGTTTGCATAAATGTCATGTAATTATTTATGAAATTAACCGTGTAAATCAGATGTCAATACTTTCCTATCTGCAAAAAGACATTAAAATGCATTGTAAACCACTGACCACTTAAGAGTTAATGCAATTCGTCCGAGGCTAGATCCCGAAAATAAAACGGATTGCAACAACAATAATAATAGACCTCGCAGCAGCAACAATCCTCTCATGGATGCACACGATGCCGTGTTTGCCTTGGCTTCTGATTGACTATCGTTGTAGCGTTCAAGAGATTTTCTTAAGCGAAATAATTTCGCGAAATTATGCAAAGCCAGGAAAAGCTCGAGCAGACCACCCCCAATACCGTGCATCCGTGTATTATCTCAGCTTTAGAGCAAACAGGTGCAACAAAATGAACGGTGCACAGCTGTTACACGCAACTCGCTGCCATCGGACGTTCACAGGTACTGAAAAAGAGCTGAAACTGGTGCTTGAACCAACTGGATTAAAAAGACGACTGCCCTGTCTCAAGTCAGCAACAATATGGAAGGGATAACTGCTTTCGAGTCGCCCACGGCGATCGATCGATTCTGCTCTGGAACTGTAGATCCCCTGCGGCGACATGCTCCTGTATTCGCTTAAACGTGTGTGCCAGTGTGGGTGCACACAGCCGCATAATATTACCTCCAGCAATATGTCCGATTCTTCACGAGAATGTGCATGCTACTTTTGCATGCACTTGCCTAATCAATGATTCACACACCGATCTGATCCATCAAGTTTTCCGAGCTGTTTGGCAACTCGCATCAAATTTTTCTGGTCTTATATAACTTTCCATTACCGCCTCGCAATTTTCTTACCCAACTTAATCAATTTTTACTGTAATCTATTGAGTAACTCGAATTTTTTACAATCTACCAGGCGTGAGAATGTTACAGAAATGATTCAGCTCGTAATGGCTAGACTTTCAACGAAGGTATTCTCTTTTAAAGAATTGCAAAAAGAACCACCTACGTGGCATATTTCTAGCAATTGACGAGAGTAGTGATTTTGCGTAGAAATCCGTAACAATATAAATCTCTGGAGAATTTCGAAATAGAAACTAGAAGGGTCTCCTCTACGGACTTATCGCCGAGACTAAGAGATAGTCGATTTTGAAAGCGTCGATATCTCGTCTGGCATCGAAGTCGTTGACTCTGCTGGGAGGCTTGTGCTTGTTCAGAGCTCTCCGAATCGGCATGAGAGAGGAAGAGGAGGGAGGTGGTAGGCGTATACTCGGCGCCAATCGTCTTGAGAACGGTATCGGGTTACGCGCGATTGTTGTAATAATTACGTGTCACTCATTCCTGGCTGCGTACGTGTTACGCTATTATTTAGGCCGCGCCCTGTCTCGCAGACACATTGTCTACCGGGCCAAACGGTCGCGACCATAAACGTCGCCGAAAACGGGACAGCTGCTTTCAGGGGACTGTCGTCTCGGTGCAATTTACCCGGTCTAACAATCTGTCCCATTCGTCCAGGTAAGTGTTGAATTAGTACCTCGCTGCAGTATTTGATTTACCATTTATTACCTTCGCTACTCCCTGAAAGAAATGCTTCGTACACAGGGCGCACTAAACTTTCCCCAACTAGGTAGAATCTTTACTTTATATTCTGCAAGCCGAAGGAATTTTTACCGATATAATAAACAGGGTTTATACGTTGCACCGTTGGATCCTTCGCTCGTCTCTTCTGTTCTCGAAATCGGCGAAATTCTGACGGATACCCGCCTTCAACTGCATAGTGAAAAATTTACTTGGCCGCAAACTTTGCAATTTCATCTGCTGTATCGTCCTTTTATCTTTCCATTCTTCTCTGTCTGCAAATCGGTCAATTAGATAGAAATGTCGTTAAATGAATCGGAACGCGTAAACCAGCGATTTCGAAAAATACGGCGCGCGTTATTCGGTTATCGCATTGACTGGAACGGCACTCCGAAGAATTAAAATCTGGCGAAATAATGGCCAAGTGTTAAATCAACGCCGGCGAGTTGATCTCGAGAGACATTGGTCTGTTGGTTTTCATTTTGGCGTTCGAACACGGACAATATTATTCGCCGAGAACGTAGAGTGTAGAGAAACGTCGCGTCGGGTCGCACTAATCGCCTGTAAACCGTTAAATCACTACTGATTTATGGAAGACAAACCCGAGGGCCAAACCCCGTGGCCAAGGTCCTCGCCTATTAAACTTAAACTAATACCTTTCTTAGAAGCTCATTTGCCGTTTACAGTCGACCGGAGTCCCATCGGCTTCCGTTGTGCGCTCTGCCCGAACGAAATAGGCCCGCGATTTCGAGGCGACTCCAGCCAATAGAAACTAGCATCCACTGCACGACATCGTACAATATCCTACGAATTAGTCACGATACGTTCCGAGAACTATTTGTTTCTATGATGAATAATATCGTGCTCCCGGTAGCAGCATTCTTGGCGTTGGCGCAGGTGAAATTAATGGTCGTCGAAGCATCGAAAACAAGTCTGTTTGACACAAAGTTCCGATTGCGCTCTCGCAGCTGGCAGCTCAAGTGTATCGCACAAAGGACATACACACAGAAAGAGCGAGAGAGCGAGAGAGTGAGAGACAAATAGACAGACAGAGTCTTTGCGGGACGCGGCCGCCTCCATTTCGTGAATTATCATCGAGCTGGTCCGCGCGAGCCCAGCCAGTCCGGAGGGCCCGGCATTAATTACGCCGGCAGGTAAAACTTGAGCCTTCGGCATTGTGCGCCGGGATTACAATGCATTTTATGCAAACCAGCTCGTAGAATAGCAGTTCGTTGAATGCCGCGGCCGAGCCCCTTGCTCTTCCGCGCCTTTCCTTCGCCCGTTGGCAAACACTTCTATCTCCCTGCGTGCCACCCTTTCCCTTTCCCTGAGCCCCTTCTGCTGCGCCCTTAGTACCGTGAAATAATAATAAACGCTGGCTGATCCGTAATTGTTTCCAACTGCACCCTGGAAAACCGTTCCGTCAAAACGCCGCTTGCGTGTATACAAATCTTTTACTGAAAATTTTTAGTAGACCATCTTCTTTAATTTATTGCAGCCAACTGCGATAACTATTCAGTTGTCTTTCGATATAAGACGACGATGCTGCTTTCGCAACAAGAATATTTGCGTCCCCTCTTCTGTTTTTGTTGTGGTGTTAATTACTTTTTCAATCCTCTTAGCACACTCTGTCTATTATCGCAGAAACAACAATTGTTAGATGTTGTGTAGAATAAAATCGACTTGACCCGTTCATCTCGAGAAAATAATTGAAACTTAGCGATGCCAGGTACCTTTTGTTACCGGTTGATTACGATGTAGTAGTCTCACGGAAAGATTCTTAATCTTTTGAATGCTTAAAAAGCCACGCATCTCCATTGTTCGAGGACAATGGAAAAAAGTACGCGTACACTGGGAAGAAACTGATTAAAAACTTTGATAACTACGTAACAGATTAAACACTCAATCTACTCGTTTATAGAGGAACGAAACTTTTCCTCTCTCCGTAGAAAATTCTCCGAACGTACGAACCCTGGAATATTTAAATACATTTCAAACGTTGCAGAGATTATTTTAACGAGATTTAAAGTTCTAATTATAATTTTTATTAAATTTCACGAATATGAGACAAATCATTTTTCTACCAAATGAACTGCTAGATCGGCCGCCCGAATCACTGTGGGACAGCGCGGAAAAACGCAGATATTTTTATACCGGTGGAATCTCGTAGACGGCGACGGTGCACACGCGCGCGCGGGAGTTGTCGAAGTAATTTACGACAGTCGACGCACACGTGCACCCGCAAATTGCGTTCGGTCGCGTGGCGAGCGATCGAGAACTCGTAAGACTGCATCCGCCGCGCTGCATTCATCGCTGCATCGTGCCGCGCAAGTTTTCGAAAGCCGATTAATTCGACGAGCTGCCCGTCTCGAGTTACGATTCCCTCTCTGCCGAATGGATAGCCGATGTACGGCTTCGCGGTTTTCGCCGTGGAATTGCGTTCCGATCCGGCCACCAGGGGGATGAAAGAGAATTCACCGACACGATTGCTTACCTCGGAATAATTATGAAACGCGGATCCGCGAGAGTGCGTTCCACCATCGCTACAAAGCACCCTTCACGTGCAATTGCAGCCCCGATCAACCCTGTTCCATCGCGTTTCGGTGTTCGATCGACTCGGATATCGCTCCCCAATTACTTTGGCCAGAATCGAGTTCGCGCACCTACATATCATTTTTTAATCGGAAGTAATCCGGCTGTTTCTGCGAGGAAATTATCTTTGTTTATTTAGAGAACTTAGCATCACGTTTTTTCAAAATATTATCTATTTTGTCGGCACTGTTCACGTTCAGAGTCGCCAGATTAAGACTTGTCTCCCCACTCTACCTTCCTATGTAACTTTTTCCCCTAGATTCGAGTCACTTCCCCTGATCTGGCGACTCTGTTCACGCGTTTCCCATTTAATTCCAAATATTTCCTTAATTTAACATTCTCCCATCTCGTTAATCCTAATTTTTACTTAAGAGATTGACAGAAAAATTGTTTTCTCTCGTAACGTCACACGATTGATTTCATGGACACTGTGTGAAACAGTATACAGTATACACAATTTCCTATTAATAGGCAACTCGAAGACGCTTGATGGCAGTAAAATAACGACGTTTTAAAGGGGGAAAAGGGACAAATGTTCTCTCACATTCAGAGACAGATTTTAGAAATTCCGTGCAATGCTACGAAGCACTGAATGCTATTTTCGATTAACTCTTAATGTCTCGAAAGGATATAATTGCGAAGTTAACGGGGGAAAACGAACACTCTCTCGCGTCCAGAAACAAACTGATTGTACATGTAGCGACGTTACAAAGCAGCGGATGTAATTTTCCGTGAGCAGACGACTCAAAGACGTCTGCACGTGATAAAATCGCGTCGTTACAGGGGGGGAGGGGGTGGAGAGGAAGGCCGTAGCAAGCGGAAACCCTAGTTCTACGGGTATTTGATTACACGCTCCAATTCGTCGGGCATGTGTCGGTCTGGATGTCTGTCTGTCTATGAAACGTGTCGCGATACTGCGTCGTCGAAACAGTATACGTCTAGGAGAGGCTGCTCGAACGCGATACGTAGAACGAAAAGGGAAAGCCATCCGGCTATCGAGTATCTACCGTTCTCACAAATCTTCGATGTCCCTAATCCACGTGGCGGGCAGCCCGCGAACTAAAAACCTGAGGCGCCACAATAAAATAGGAACCGATGAATGAGCAAATACTACGTTCGCCGCGAGCGGGGTAGTACCGGCCTCCATTCAACCACCGCACCGGTGAGAGACCATATTGCTCTCCCACCTGTTATGTTCGCCGGCAGTTTATCTCCCCCTTGCTCCATTAACCCCTTATAATATCGAGCTAGACTCGCGGTGATTACTTCGAACCGAATATGTACCATTTTATTTCTAGATGGGTCGTACGTTGCAATTTTTCTGCAGCCTGAACGGTGATATTGGTCCAAAAAAATGTTACATATCTGTTTCATGAAACAGATAAATTTGTATCCATCTACGACAAAAATGGGTACGTACACGGTGTGAACAAATGTTTGGTCTTGGCTGCCATAGGCGGATTCTTCATCTTCCGATCGATAAAGATGTGTAAAGTTGCCGCAAAATAGTCGATTTGGTAAAAAACCGACCTTGACTTTTAAGGTCAAATTTTTTGTTGCACAGTATTCTAAGCACCATGCAATTAAGGAAACATTTGGAGTGGTCGGAACAGTTTTAAGGATTTTAAATAGCATCCTCCGTGGAACGCGGCGTTCCAAACGAACCGAATCGTAGAGTAGCGGTGTACCATGCCCCCGGAGACACGTTGACGTCCGCAGGAACCCCGCCGGTGATGTAGGGCACCTAGCGCATCGTTCGAGGGAGGGGATAGCCGGCTGTTATCTAAATTACTCTATTTTCTCGAGGGACGGTCGCCATGGATTTTTTTTCGATCGTCTGGAACGTAGGCATCGAGTCGAGGTGGGTGTTCCGATTGCTCTACACGGGCTCCCCCTTTTCGTCCACGATTCTCCTGTCTCCCTCTTTCTCCTCCGCGAGGTCCTCTACTCTCGTCCGCTTCCCCTCGATCTCGTTTTCGGTCGACGCGCCTCGGAAACGTATAAGTGTCCGATTCGGAGCACCGTGGTACTCTAAACACGAGTCATATTTAATTTCGAGATACCGATCGGTGGGCCGGTCCAGCGACGCGTACGGGACGACGGGACCCCGTGTGATCGGCATCGAGAAGAACGCCCATGGGACAGGTCCAAGTCGGAAATACCTTCCCCGTTTATGATCACAATTATTGCGCCCCGTCCATTATGCCCCGCGCGAGCATAAACATTTGTTGTTTCTCGCGCTGGCTAGGTTAGACCGAGGATAATCCTCTTTACTGCGAAAATAATCGTTAATGCCCGTAGCGTCGCGTCGGTGGCCGAACAAAGTTAACGGTAAGAATCGACCCCCTGTACCGTCACGGAGAATACAGTGGCAGAGGTTTCTTACCTGAGGACAGACTGCTTCCCTAGTGATCAAGACACGAGATAAATTCTGTAGTTGCCAGGAAAAACACCGCATGTCACAATTTGTAAAAAATTTCAGTTTATGCATTAATTACCACGTTTTTATTAGCTCGCTTTCTTGTTTGTTTGTCTGTTTGTCTGTTTGTTCGGTGGCAAATTTTCCAATTGATTTTATACTAACTTCCTGATGAGCTAGAGGCTTGTTGAGCTTTAAAAATAGTCGTGAAAACAAATTCGAAAGGCTCAGAAAATAATGCAATTTAACCAATGTCCTATGTCAAAGAATTACATAGTAATCAAAACTATAAACGGCTATTGCTCGAAAGTGAAAGTACGCGACATGCGGCACGTTCTTCCTTACAACCACAGAATTAACCTCAACGATTTATTTTACAGTTACTACATATAGTTGATTAGACTAATTATTTCATTATCCGAACAGTTATGGGATGTAGCTATTAGTATGGATGACGAAGCCCCTCAACTGTAAAATGTAAAATGAACGTCGAGGAAAATGTTTGGAAAAGCGTATTTTTTCAAGTTGTCCCAGTGCATCGGTCTGTGACGTTTTTACGCTAGAAATTTCAGGAAGATTTATATTATACGCAAGCCCACGTACCCAGTAGCAAAAATCCCACCTGACACGCAATATTTCATACTCTCGATTGAATCGATCGCGGCGATCACTGCCGGATGCATAGCACCTGAGAAACTCTAATGACTAATCGAGTCCTCCTGGAGGATGAATTCGAAAGTCCGAGCACAGGACGTGTTCGTCGCAGAGCTAGCCGTAGCTTGTCGCGATTGCGCCGAAACCTTGGGGATCGGTGCGCGTCGGGTCGCACGGTTGCATGCACGGTTCAGCGAGGTAAACGCGGCGATCGAGGAACAATGCGGCGCTTGTTGAATCTTCAGGATGCATCTTCCACATGGAAAGAAACTCCTGGTAATCGCGGTAGGGAATCGGTGGAACGTTCGCCGCGAAAGTGGATCGCGAAAGAACGTTCGTGAAAACGAAGTCGCCGCATAGCATGCGGCGTCGGCGTCGGCGTCGGCGGCGTTGTGCTTACGGCCCGAAAGGCTTACCGTAATTCATCTGTCTCTCTTTCTCTTTGCTCTCCCTCTCTTTCCTGTCAGCGTAGTGTCTCCCTCTGTCGTCCTGTTCCCTCCTGCTGGTAAACCGATGGTTTCTCTGTCTCGCGTGAGTCGGTGCCCCCTCCTCTGGGTATTCGGTGTGTGCAGGGGTTCCCCCTCCCGGGACAGACGAGTCGAGCAGGTAACGTGCCAACGCCAGGCAATGGCGCCTTGGCGGCTGCACCTGGGCTAACCGTTCGCCAGGTGAGCGAGCTTGTCGATTGGCCGAGTCGCGCAAAACCGGCCGCTGATTGGCCGGTGCCGTGGTTCCGCCGGCACGGAACTTTAATCTCGTTCACCGTAGGCGCGCTGCTGCTCAGTTCAACTTACCTTTGCCGTACGGACGGACGGACGGCTGGGGCTGGCCACGGAACCCGTGCCCGGACATTCCACGAGAAACGAGTCGTCGTCGTCGTCGTCGTTTCGTCTGTTCGTTTGTGCGATTCGTAGACCGGGACGCCTACAACCGTCACCGCCGCCTGCACTGTGCACTGCCATAGAGCTTGTCCTCACACGGCTACTCTTCTTAGCTGTCTCTCTTTCTCTCTCTCGCGCGCGGCGCAGTTGAGTGGCGTGCGTGGAAACCGGTGCGTCGCGGTCGTCGATCCATGGATCCCGTCCCCGCGCTGCGGACCCGTTGAAAGATCAACGTCGCTCGGCTTAGGAGATCGCGTGTATACCTCCGTGTGTGTGCGCGAGTGAGACAGTGTGTGTGTGCAAGCGCGAGACCAACGAGTAAGCAAGACAGAGCGAGTTTCGCTCTTCCCCCCTGGATAGCTGGCAGCGCGTTGTCCACCTATATACCTGCGGTGCACGTAGATCGTGTACAAGCGGGGCCCCTCTTGCTTACCCTCCCTCCCTCTCTCGCTCTCTCCTTCTCTCTCTCTGTCCTTTATTCTACCTCCGTCTCTCCAGCGCGTGTTCGTGATTGGTCGGTGCGTGGCATTTTTAAAAAGTCGTCCGCCTGCTTCTGTTCGCCGTTGCGCCGCATCGGAGAAAGAGAGGAGAAAGACACACACGCAGCCGGCAGGGGGCGATGTCGCGAAACCGCCAGTGAGAATCGATACCCCCGTATCCGATGATCAAGGTTCCTCCGTAGATCCTCGCCGAAGATCGCAGCGACCCTGCGGACGCTCTACACACCTGGAATTCCGCGGGTTACTTTGTTCGGCCTCGAACTCTCTGGCGGCCAGGTATTCCGCGAGGGCACACGCGTGCACAAGACAGCCCACCCCCCGGCCAGCGAAAGCACGGGGGGACCGGCTTCGTTGGCTTTTCCTTTTGGTGCCGCAGAACCGAGTAAGAGATTCCTTGGCGGAAAATTCAAACGGGATTTCGCAGGAGAGAAAAGCCCGGTGCCAGAGCCGAGCCGGCAACGCTGCAACAACGGCTATCAAGCCGCTGACAGGTAGAACGCGGCCGAGTAAAACGAGAGGGAGAGGAAGAAACGGGAGCGTGTGGTGGAGGGAGAGGGAACCAGAGAGGAAAGAGCAGAGTGCTGGGCCGCGTGCAGTTTCTTTTTCGAACGAGTAAGATCCCTCTCCGACGAGACCGTTTCGGAAGTGACACGCGGAGATCGACGGACTCGAGGATATACAGGCTCGTCAGAAGTTTCATATCCCCGCCGGAAAATCGATTTTTTTTCGGAGCGTTCGCTGGAGATCGCACGGTGTGTTATAAGAATAGAGAAGTGAATCTGGAAGAAAGAGGAAGGGGCAAACGCTCTCGGGAGGAATATAGCCGCGCGGCGGTTGCGGTGATTTTCTGATCTCTGTTCGGAGGCGCGCCTTCGGACGCGGTTCTCTCTCTCTCTCTCTCTTTCTCTCTCTCGGTGGATGTGTGGTCGTGGTCGTGATCGTGGTGTGCCGGTGTGTGCCGAGGTTTGGTTGGGATCGTGCAGAAGAGAAAGAAACCCGCGTAGAGGGGGGCAGTGGGCAACCAGTGAACTGCGACACCGCGATTAAGTGCAAACGAGACGAGATATAGCCGGCCCAGGACACCGTTTCAGGGAGAGGAAAGCCGTACACGCGATCGCCGAGAACTGGATTACACGGGCGACTCGAGAATCGCCAAAATTTTGCCGGTTTCTAAAAAAGGTGAAGCTCTATCTTTTCGGACTTTCTCTCTCGAACTTGCTTGCTATTTTTCTTTCTCTCTGTCTCTCTACCGGTGTTTCTCTCCTCTCGGCCGGTCTCTGTTCACCGGGAGCTTACGGTCGTTGCCATTTACCGGGCGACAGACGGTTTTATCTACGGCAGGTTCACTCGACTCGATCCCTGACACCCGAATCTATTCTACCCGGTTTTTGTTCGTTATCGTAGCCGACTTTTATTTTCGGAAGAGCTTATCGACTTCGACCGATAAGCCATGTTTGCGCTGCTTGTCGATACCGGCGACGAATGCACCAGATACGATCGAGCGCGATCTCCTCTGTGGACGCGATCGATTTTAGGTCCATTTATTATAGCATCGACTGAGAGCATTATGTCATATACATATTATATACTGATAGCATTTTATCCCTCATTTCTCGCGAACTGAATCTATCCCTCGGTGTCAAATTGTCACAAAATTCAATCGAAGGAAGGTTCCTTGATTTCACGTCAAAGAAATATTAAACGGCTACCATGACGGTTCTTTGATTCGCTAATTAAAGCTTCGGACGAGGTAGGAAGCTTGCGAAGGCACAAATATCAGTTGAGCATAAGTTGAGTAAACGGAAACGGTAAAGACACACACCAACGACATCCAAATGTAGAGTCCACATGGAGTTCGACTCTACGGAGCGATGGGTTGGCACTTTCAAGCATTGAACGGTAGAAGCACGATCGCGCCGCGTGCCACTCAAGCGATTAAAGCGCACGATGAAGCTGAAGACTTACCGTTTCGACGAGAATTCCTCTTTGACAGTTGCTGAAACGACGGAGATCATAGTTGGGAACTTGAGAATTGGCGCAGAGGCACAGAAATATGAAAGTGGTCCCGTGTCCGAAATTATCACTGCTAGAAACTCATTGTCATGGACCATTGACACATACACTTTGAAAAATTAGGAAATAATCGAGATAAAGTGTTATTTGGTATTTGGTATCAATCGCAGGTTGCCATCTCTCAGGCTTCCACCAATACTCTCGATCATTTAATCAAGGAAAGGATCGTGTTCGATGCGACGCTGATCCGGGGTCGCGCGAATTCAACTTTTTCGCGCGACGCCGGCGGATTCCGCGTCCCGACGCCACAAAACGCTGTCGGCCCGTTCTCCGTTTAGCCTCGGGTGTCCCGGCCTGGCTAACCTTGAAATCCCACTCGTCGGTACTCGCGTGTTTTTAAAACACTCGATCTTGGCTCTCGTGAGACGCGCGCATGCGTCCTTCCGTCGACGGGGTCCTCTCTCTCCTCTTTTTTCCATTCCTCCTTCGCCTTCTTCTCTCGACCTCTCTCCTCTCCTCTCCGACTGTTTCGTTCCCGCGTTCGCGGGTTCGACGAAATTTCAATTAAAATCGCTAACGGTGCCGGCGACATCGCCGGAGCCCGATTTAACTTTCAAATCGAACCCGAGCGCCCGCCGGAATCGATATGTCGCATGTCGCCGGGAAATTTGACTCTCGCCCGCGAAAAACTCACGATCTATTTTCATTCGGCGGACTTTGCGGACTTTGGAATCCTCGTATGTACAGGGTGGTTCAGGCGGAATAACAGAAACCTGCCACCGCGAATAAACTGCGGATTTTATGCATTTATGGCAAAAATGAGTTGGCGCAATTTAAGCAAGGGACAGATTAAATGAATTTGACAGCTCCGATGAATAAGTCCCGGCTAATTATATTTATTAAAGGAATAATGAAATTTCTATTCAAACAATTTTTATTTTCCATGAGTATTTCTAAAGTTTATCTTAACCCTTCGCAGTCGAAGCTATTTTAACTTGAAAATGAGACATTTCTTCCGACCTAGAATAATTCTAGTATTGTATTTTATTTTTTCATTTTATGGATATGAAATTGATATAATACCTCACATAAATACTGAAATGTGTAGTAATTGATTACATACCAATATATTTCGTAATGTAAAGAATATTTTGAATAATGGTACAGCATATTTTAGTGGTTAATCATACTTTTTCCACAATCCTTTGCCTTCAGAAAGCATCTAGGAGCCATCATGCGATTTTCGAAGCCGTTCATCGTGTTTATGTGTTGCATAAATTTCCGCCTGCCTTTCATAGTATCTCTGCGTTATGCATCTGCTTTGGCATCTCATTTTCCGCGGATAATATTTTTCAATAACCAAGAAGCTCTCTCGAAGGAGTTGTCGATCGCAAAGGGTTAGCTTCCGCGTAATCTGTGTGTTCCTTGTAGAACCTCGCGATTCATTTTAATTCCGTTCGACGTTGACGAGTTCGCCGGAGTTCGCGGAACTCCCGCAGCGCGGAACAAAAGACTTTTCTTGCGACGGTTTGTCGATACACGGCGATCGATCGATCACCTGACAACGGGTAATATTCTCCGTAGTTGTGCGTGAACGATACACACAGACAGAAAGAAAGAGAGCCGACAACGCTCGATATCAGAGTTTCCTGCATTGAACGGGTTCTCGGTGCTCTCTGTCGACGCGTTTATGTGTTCGAGGAATGTCATCCGTTCCAGAAATATAAAAAGCGCATCTCCCGCCGCCGACGACGACAACGAGAGATTCTTACGAACCGATTATAAACTACACTTTTATGAGCCGCAGGAATTCTCGTTCCGCGATCGCGACGCGAATGCTGCGCGTTTTTCCGCTCGAATCAGCCGAAACAAACAAACCAGTGAACAAATAAATGCTTGCCGAACGAAAGGGCAATTTCGCGCGACGCGCACCGGCGCGGCGTGTACAACCCCGGCCCCCATAATTAGTTCCATTCTGCGCTGGATATTGTGGAAGTGGCTAATTGCACGATGCTCCCGCCACGGCCGCCATTTGTTCGACCCCTTATACAATATACTTTGCTCGAACGTTTCAGTCCGGTAATAACTCTTTTCCGACCGAAATACCGCAAGAATCTTGGGTACCAACAATGTCCCCTGCGAAATTGCCAGCCGTGCCTGTATTCCGTAGGTGCCCTACACAAAGGAACCACTGATTGCCATTTTTCAGCGAAATTGCCCGCAAATCCATCATTCCGCTGTCCGTCAAATATGGACTCGTTAATCACCGGCGATTTAAATTGCCATTATTCGTGACAAGTGTTTTCGCGAATGCAGCTAATGTGGTTCTCGCTACAGTCTATTGTTCTGACAACTTGCTTGCGGTGAACTCGGAATGTTTAGCTGCGAGCGCTTACATTTTAATGCAGTTCTGAATAACTTTTACCATTTCTGTTCAAATTTGTCCTGTTGCTTTCATATTCCATCTAGTTCATTTCAGTACTCGGTAATTGTAAATTCAAGTTCTACACTCAGTAAAATGAGTCTCTGTACACGCTTTAAAACAGAATAACCTTTTTATAATTATGCCAAATGACCTGATGTTTTGTAAGCAATTAGAAGAACATTAGTTTACTGAATGATGTGCGAAAAATATTTTCTAAAAATTACAATTTACAAGGTTGCATGCAAAAATAAAAAAGGCACTTTTTAAAACTTTCTTATTTGGGCCCTTAATAAAAATTTAAATTATATGTTTTGTAGATCTATAGTAGTTACACACCTGCTGAAAATTTCATCGAAATCGATTGACATACACACGAGCTACAAGCGGTGAAAAATGGTGAAAATACGACTTTTGATCAGTTTCTGCTTAAAATCCACAGAATCGTACATCTTTCGATGCGTGTCGTTTTTTCCTGGGTCAACCGATTTCGATGAAATTTTCAGCATGTGTATAAGTAACATAGATCTATAAAACTGTATATTTTAAATTTTCATTAGGGACCCAAATAAAAAAGTTTTAAAACATGCTTTCCTTATTTTTGCATGTAACCTGATCGATTGTAATTTTTAGAAAATATTTTTCGCACATCATTCAGTAAACCAATGCTTCTAATTGGTTACAAAACATCAGCTCATTTGGTATAATTATAAAAAAGTTTTTCTGTTTCAAAGGGTGTACGAAGACTCATTTTACTGAGTGTAGATTCTAGAACAAATATAAAAGAATCCTCTATTAAGAAGTAGCTCGTGCGATTTGTGCCAAATTTTCTGCGGAAGTTACGGAATAAATTTATGAGCCCGCCCGTATTGCTCCGACATTGGAGTCAGTTAATTCAGTAGTTGAAGATCCGGGTTGTAGAATAAAGAAGCCAGATTCGAATGTGGCAGGGGCAGTGACGGGACAGGGAGCGGAATGCCGGAGAGTTTCGTCAAAGTCAAAGTTCCGCAATTATCGGTCCCGTCGTGGGGTTTCTCGCGATCGGCGAGTTCCATTCGAAGGGAAAAGTTCCGTAGTTGCTGGAGACGTTCGCCCAGTCGTTTCGTAGTTGGTACGGAATTGCGTTCGATCGTGGCTCGAACAAGAATCTCGCGCGGCTCCTAATTAAATCTTCGCGAGAGTTGCGCGGTCCGATGGACGCGCGCCGCGTGTTCCGAGCTAATTTCCAGCGCGCAGAGTCAATTTTTCATTAATTAACAGCCGGTCACGGTGAATTTTAACCGTGGTGTGTTTCCGCCCTAGGTCGTCGACCCTGTCGCCAATGGTTTCCACTCTCTCTCTCTTCTCTCTCGCGTTGCATCGTTGACGTGCTTTGCTTTGTTGGTTTCGATAATATTAATTCGCTTATCATCGATCGGAAACGCGACTCGTGAGAAGGAAACAATAAACGTGTTTTCCTCGAAGCTGGTTGCGCACCCAGACGTTCATTCACGCGTTTTCTCGCAACGGTTGCGCAACCATCTCCGTTGCGAAACTTTTACTACTCCGATAGACACGGTGTCTCTGAATTATTCATCGGGAAATATGCCTGACCGATCGGGAACGGTTCTCTGACCGGAGCGGCGCAGCGGCAATTATTCCGCCGATCTGGCCGCTGGAAATTGTTCCCTGTACTCGATTTGTTCGAAACGTGCTTCACCGCTAATTTGTACCGCATTCTCAAGCGGAACAGTTTCCGAAAACATTTTCATTTCTTTCTCAACCCCTTACACCGCGATTTCTCCTACGGTTATCATGATTACAACTTCTTTATCGATCATAGTTTCCTAGATAAAAGAAGAAAATCCATGTCTATTGTATGCCTACATATTGACGTCAACAAAATAGAATTTTATTTCGGTCTAAATGAAATATTCAAATCCGCAGTCGAATTATAACATGACGCTGGTCGCGAACGTGTTAACAATTTAGGTCTCACCACGGAGAAATCATTGCAGCTCTATAAGTACCCACCGGAAAACATAAAAACCTTGGTCAGGAAAATTGGTCAGCTTTCTGGGCGATCTGGATCAGACGAGCGTGGCTCTGTGGAGCGTTTATGCTAATTAGAACGGTTCATGGTGGATCCACGAGGAAAATCGGTCGACGTAACGGACGGTCGACGGATTCCTCGGAAAAGTGGGGGTCGGGTGAATGATACTCGCGAGACCAGTCGTTCGCCATTCCAGTTAGCCTCCCCCGGCACTTCCGTCTATCGTTGTCCACTAGAGTGTAACGATCGGCCTGGATCCTAGCGATCAACCAGAACTTAAACACGCCCGTGAAACGCGTCCATGCCCCCCTATATTCCCCCAGTGCTCCCCTCCTTGCCGTCTCGTTCCTGTGGCCAGTTTTACGACGCTTCGAGGAAGCTTCTCGGGTCCTTCCCCATGGATGACGATGATGTAACCCGGTGAATGATTTTTCTTCTCTTTTTCGCAGGGGGACGCACCGACAGAGATGGCATGAGGGACGGCTCCGGCAACGTTGCCGAGGTGGTGAGTGTTATTCTATTGTTACTGGCGGGTTACAATGGCTAGACAATGCCGGCGATGCCGAGCGTTACATTGCCTTTAATTGGGATATTATTAGACCTGATGATGCTCGTGACGGTGTGCGAGACTTTCACCAAACGGGAATACGAAATTTCATGCGTGACTCCTAACAGTTTCCCCGTTCGATGACACCTATGCGCCGTGTGAAAAAATTACAGAAGATATCGTGCTCTTATATCAAGCGTGATTTCTTCGAGTTCTACGTGACTCGACTTCACACGCTCAAAACTGAATACATTTCTTTTAGTGTTGGAATGGTATAATTGCAACAGCTCATGCTCGATTTTTTCGGACCTCGCCTTATTCGAAGAAAGAAAGCACATTTGCAATTGTAGAAAATGTTGGTGACTATGCACAACATAATTGATTAATAAAACTGTCCATTTGAAAATGTAATCGCTCGTGCTTTATTCTCAAATCGGGCAGAAACTTCTGCAATCATCCAATAGTATAATTACACACGACTAAAAGTGGCTGAAAAGAATGAAATTGCGAATACTGCGCAAATGGTTAATGTACTGTGTAATGCACGTTTCTACCAATACCACGTGTAGAGATTAATTGTAACGTGCCTCAGGGGCTTATAAAATTTCAATACACAGAGGGAACGTAGAGATTAAAACAGGGATGAATTAAATAAAGTGATCTCTGAATAAAATATCATATCTGATCCCGCGTAAATTCTGAATCAAATTGAGCACATGTCCAAATTTTAGTTTCGGACATTTTAGGCACTGCAATCCTTTTTTGGAAGGGGAGACCAGAGATTTTCGTCGGATCTGTTTCCCATCGGTCTTTGCGCCTACTACACGCTGATCCGCCGAGTTTGCCTGGCAGTCAACTCTACGGAGCTTTGAGACACGAATATAGAAGCTTCTTACGAGTTGCCGCGAGAAACTGCGGGTAGCTACGCAAAGTATTTTCGAAAGGCCCGAGGCTGTTGGCGCCAGGAAGTAGGCTACCGGGTTAATACATCGCGGCGAGAGCCGGGGAAAAGCAACGAGCCTCAGAAGGACACAGAAAAACCGAGAAAGACTTCACGGGTTTGCCTTTTCGCGCCGTTAACGATCAGGGGATTGGCTATCGATCACAATGATGCACCGAAACAGGCTTTTCTCTTTTTCCTCCGTATTGTTGTTGGGCTACTCTTCCTTGTTATTTCGTAGCCAGTTCTGGACGTTGACCGACGCAATCTCACAGATCTAGGGTATACCCGTTAATACATAACAATTATCTTGCGAATCGGCGCATGGATCGACAGAAAAAGCGTCGATCCCGACCGGTGTAACCATCCGAAAGACATTCGACCACGCAAGAACAGCCTCTCGATCGAGGCCACCGTGGATACCGTCGAAACAAAAACACATAATTCAGTTAAACGATAGATAGGGAGCCATGGAATCGATGAAAGCGAGGTACAAGTACCTGTTCCCCGGTTGGCCGACCTTGGTGGGCTCCAGTGAAAAGTAAACCGAGAAATATGGAAGGGGATATACATAGAGGTTCGGGTTCAACACACTTGCTGGATGAGTGTCACCCAGATTCGAGGCCTGCCGATCGTGCTCGGAATCACAGACGCCGGTTTACTATGAATCGTCTCGTCGCGTCGTGTGGGCGATTTCGAGCGCGTCTTCTTCTCGAGCCGCGGTTCACACAAATTCCGACCCGAGCAACAAAGAATCTGGAAGATCCTTGGTTCCACCTCGATTTCGGAGACCTTCGTTCCCGGAATCGTCACAGCGACCTATCCCGTATGAAACGGCCCGCCCCGGGAGCCAAGAGGTTAAAGGATTCTCATTTTCAATTTAGAAAATTATTAGCCATACAATTTGGTACAAGACACATTCAAAAACTGGAGAAACAAATTTTTTATTGATCTTTCTATCTTTAGGTTGCGGATTTGATGCGTTTATAGTCAAAACGAACAATATCCCTTGTTAGTGAAATTATTAAAGTAAATTTTTCTGAAGAAGATTATTAATAAAATAGAATTTAATCCAATCGATTTCCACGGCGAACTTGTAGCCGTTTCGGGGTGTCACGGTTTGCTAAGGGAGGATGATGAAGAAGAAGAAGAAGAGGATCATCAGAAATAGTAGGAAACGCTCGGAAGTGACCCGAGCTGAAATCCGCCACCCGAAAGTTTCCCGAACAATCGTAACTCGGGCGGCCCTGATCTATTTAATCGGCGGAAGAGAAGCGCCCCGGCATCGGCATTGTTGAATCAGGCTATTTGAAGACGGCTCCGCAGCACACGTCGCGTCGGTTAGTTTCCCTTCCATCTTCGAGTCTGACGCGGTAGTCAGCATTGATCTTGCTTGGGCCGGGTGCTCTCTATTCTAATTTTAATTAAAACCAGATCGCGTGCCGACTGGGTCTTGATTCGCCGGTAATTAGCGAGCTCCGCAACGCGCGCCGATAATCCTTGATAACGAAATCAAGCCTCCGTGACGCGAAACCGATACCAAGCCGATCCAACGTTCCTCGAGAGCGGTTCGCGTCGCGAGAAACCCTTCGAGTCCTTTCTTCGATGCTCGAATACCGAATTGCGGAGTATTGTAGGAAATTGCTGGAAATTGAGATATAGTTGTGGAAAGTACTTGCATTTGGATTTTTGTTTCATTGTTTTGGGTAAATAACGTCGAAGAAAGGAAACAAATCTCGACCTTACAAGTCGGACGTTGACGATGACAGAAGATTACGTGTCTCGCTCTATTTGTCTTCACAGGGGCGTGTCGTAAGTGGGCGTGGTTTCGTGGCCCTCGATTTCAAAGAAGCCGGAGATGACGTCATTCTTCCGACGCTTCTTTGAAGTGAAAACGTATTCCCTCGCCAGTGACGAGAAAGTCAGGGATTCGCAAGAAAGATTCGCAGCCGTGGGTCTGCGAGCGCAACAATCGAATCGATCGCACCGCGTAATTTGTTTAATCGGGACTGTAACGACGGACGACGAGACAAACGCGAAAAATAAATAGAGAGCTGGCGCGAGATAAATACGGGATCGGGGAACGTCCGGGCCCAACCTGTAGACTGGTAGAGTGGTGGAGGACTGGGTTGTTTGCCGGCGACAATTGTTGCAAATCCCGATCGGACTGCACGATAATTCGACGCGCCCTCCTCGTTTTAATCGTTCGACAAATTTCCAGCCGGGTACAAGCCGCCCCGCGCGTTCCAATTAATTTTCCCTCGATGGAGAACAATGAGCAGGACCTCGAGCCTTTCTCTATTAAAGCAAAGTCTCGATAATCCGCGGTACACGGAACCGAAACGCACACGAGCCGAGAGACCGAAGAGAGAGAGAGAGAGAGAGGAGAGTGCAGGGTTGGTTGATGTTAATCCAAGCGGCGAATCAACGCGGAAAATAGGTGATCGCGTAGGAAACACTCGACGCGATAAAACCAGGCGCCTGCGTGCTTGACTCGGCGCGTTTTAAAGCAGAGCGCATTCGTCGCTCGATAGACCAGCGATTACCGCCGCTAAATTAATTATAGGAGCCGTCCGCTGCGGCGGTGTACAACCAGCTAACGGCCCTGTAAACGCAGAGCCTTCGGCTCCGCTCCGAAACCCCGTTTCTGGGACCGTTTCGCCCCGCGGAATTCCACGTCGAACAAGGTCGAACCAACTCGGATCCCGATTTCTCCACCACCGCTGCGTTACAAACCGACCCGTGTCTGCGAGCCCCGTCGCGATTAATACTGTCGAATGCTATTCGCAGCCGCAGCCGAGCAATTAATTGGACGATATTCTCGAAATCAATTTGCCGGGACCGTTGCACCGATCGTGGCCTCGCTGGAATACATTAGTCTAGAAATATGTCCTTGCGAAAACATTTGCTGTAACGAACCTTCCTCGAAAGCGTTCGCTTTAATGAAAGATAAATAACGAAATTCATTTCGCCACGTCGGAAGTGTTGTACGTTCTATGAATTTTGTTGACCCAGCTTTTGAATTTTGTTCGTTCTGTTGGGCGGACGAGCCAAATTTTGGACAGGAATACTCTGGTTCTATTTGACTGAACAAAACTGTACGTTGTTCAACTTTATATTAAATCAGTGTGATACTACTTAATGTAGCTCATCGTTTAATAGACCAACATTATTTTACAATTCTACGACGTGTGAGAGACCCAATCATGTATTACGCAAGCGTGTATCGATAATGTGATTTTTTCCAGAGTTATCAAGATCAGTAGTTAATAATGTCAAAATGGAATGAATACATAATTTGAAATAGTGCTTATCCGCAGAGATGGTTAGAGTTTCATGCAGTCGATTCGTGATTCCCGGGAGCCGTCGCGGAAAGTGTGCCGATCCGTGTACAGCATTCCGTCCGGATGTCGGACAAGGAGACAGCGGTGCGTTAAAACAATCTGCGAACCGAGGAGAGGCAGAGAGCCGGCGCGGTGAGCGCGGGGGAGTCAAATAACGCAATTACTGCCGAGCCGGTTGGACAATGAGGCCTTTAATTAACCCCCATATAAATTCTCCATCCTGCAGCTTCGTATTGTTTGTGTCGGGCAAACAGCACACGCGCGAGGATCTGCAATGACAGGGCACGTCGCGGCGAACGATGCAAATGATATATGACTATGCGACGACGCGTATCCACCGTGTGTCGGTTTCGACGCTTGACCCAATGCCTCGCCGTCGATCCTGACAAATGACGTCTGGCCAGACGGTGGACGCTTTACGCCATGCTACGGGGTGCCTCGACTCTTTAACCTAACAGGATAAGCGTCATTCGCGAAAACAACGTCGGACAGAAAATGATTCCCTTACTGGAAACATCGAATTTCCGGGCTTGTTCAGAAGATATTCATTGGCTTCAACGCATAGTGAAGCATTGTCTCGAAAAGTTGGCCAAAATACGATTTTTCAAATCTTGCGTAAGATGAAAAATTGTTGTTGACTGAGCTATTGCAATATACGAAGAACAGTGTACCAGTTTGATTTTTTTAAATTTATGTACTCGTGTAGCGTTGTTATGCATTGAAAGTAAAGACGATTTATATGTGACGAAGATCCCAAATTTTTGACATTCTTTTTGTAATGTAATATACATACTTAAAGAAACCACACTACCCTCGTACGATCGTGCGCAAGTCGACGAAAGCTCGGAAGATTTATGAACTCTTCGATGGAGTTTATTCGTCCTGAAAAGATATCGCAGTGGATGGAATTATTGCTCGGAGATCGACCGTAAAACGTCGGTACTAAACGGTTTTAGCATCTGTTCGATGTATTATACGTACAAGGCGGCGTATATGACGGAGTATTTCTTCGACGTTCCGTTTTGCCATTGAAAAACGACGGCACAGTCATATAGAAGACAGGAGCAGTTCTGCGACAACGACGACCTGGCTGTACGGACGCGAAGCGCAATCCCGGTACCGTTTTACGCGGTTCCAGTTAGAAGAACTAGATTAACAGCCCTTGGACAAATTCCAGCCGCTTGATCCGCGGGACGGGTTTCTGTTCATGGAGGAAAACAGTTGTCTCAGTTGAGTCGCGCTGTTTTGCGCGCGGATCGGTTGCGCTACCTTCTCGGAATACTCCATACCTTTTAGATTTAGATTGCGCTGTTGATCCGTGCCAATTTCTGGTTGTGATCGATTCACAGAAAGACGCTACAGAGATCACAAGTTATCGAGCACCTAAAAGCTGTATTAATATATTACTGTACACAATCTAGTAGATAATGATGTAAACTGTACAGTTATATATAGACAGCAGATTTTTATGCAAAATAAAATTGTATGCATTCATTCCAACCTACAGGAGCCGAATAGGTTCTGTTCCTTAATAATTGTAACCAGCTGGAACACTTATCACTAGACCGCGGATCTCTATGCCAAATAAAAATGTTCTGCATTGGTTGTGGGAAGCAGGAATAAAATAAAAATCGACTTCATCCCTTAAGGACTTTGTTACATTAAAAATAACATTACGATATTCTGACATTTTTCTAATCCTTTACTGTTTTATATTTCACTCAACCAATTTCTTCATAAATGCATTAAGATCCGCAGTGTACTTATCACACACTTCCGAAGAAATAACAGAGTGGCCAAGAATAAGCTAGACGCAGAGACCACGCCATCTTCGATCGCTTCCACGCGGCTTGGGTGAATCAAGGATTCGCAGGGACCTTTCCCAAGATTGTTTTCTGTTAGGCATTTCTTGGTTGAATGGGTTGTTTGAAGACACTGGCCTGACTAGTCGGTTCCCAGGCCCAGGGCAGCCGCGGCAGACGTTGCGCGTTTTTCATTTTTCATCGGGAACGAGAACCGTGTCGTTGGAAGTCGTTCCTCCGGTTGGCAATCACGGCGGAGCTGGAAGCAGAGTATGTTCGGCAGAGCTTTGCTCGGGGGATGTATGTTCGATGCAGCAGCCGATAGACATCGGCAAAACCTCGGCCCGACACAGCCGATGAACTTTCGCCGGAGCCGACACAGCCGAGGGAAATGTTTTTCTCCGAGCATTATAAATTCTCATTGATTAGAGAGACCGTAAACGGGTTTATGACGTACAAACGACCGGACGCGACCTGAGGGGAACTAGGATTTACGAGCGAGCGCGTAACCGGCCGGCGATTGATGCGCGCGAGAAAACCGCGACCGGTCGCGTTTGTGTCCCGGACCGCGTTCTAGGCGACCTGCGCGGTTTTCTTTCGACGCAAGTCGAGCACGTTCCGTGAAAGCAGCCATACGTTGCGGTAGAGAGAGAGAGGTTCTCTCGTGGAGTAGCTGGAGAAACGGCCCGGGACACACGTTTGCTACGAGCAAGGAGAATAGCAGCACACGTGAACGTTCGCCTAGCTCGCGCATCGCTGGCCTCGCTAACGGTAGTGCGAGATCGACGTTGCTTTTCTTTCGCTCCTCCTTCGCGGTTTCATTGCTGTTCGCACAGCGACTTCGTGCCTCGACTCGGTAAACCGCGAAATTCGATCAATGGAGGGACACGCGCTGCTATGGTCTGATAAGCATGCTGTGCGTTGTTTAGAGATCTTTTTGGGATTAGTTGTCTTGAGAGGGGTTTGGGAAGGGGATCAGCAAGGCGAAGAGAGATCAGGCAAGTTTTAGGAGTACGGGGAACGTCCAGTGATGAGAGAGAGGATAGGATTTATGAGGGAAAGGGTTTACGCGCGGAGAGGTGAAGGGACCTGGAAGGAGTCGTGCCAGGGAAGGAGGAAGGCTTTAGAGAAGGGATCAAGAGGGGTCTAGGGGACGGAAGAGTCTAGTAAAAGGGGAAGGAATCACGGAAACATGGCATGGGACCAGACAAGGGAGGGAGGAAGGGAAAAGAGTATATCAGGGTCCCCCTCGAGCTCCCAGTAAGCTTCCAAAGGGTCGGTCCCACCTGGAGCCTCGAGACGGACTGGCAATTTTCAACAGCGCCATCTTGATAGGTCAATCTATCGAGTACCATAGACATAGACAAACCATATCCATTCTATGCATACCTTCTCACTTGGAGAACACTCTTAAGATGATTGAGAAAAACATAAAAATTCGTTTGCTTGACTACTCTTAACGAAAAATCTGCGTAAGTGCTTCCACAGAGCGAATCGGCTAGTGTCTCGGAAGAGCGATGCTGTTTTAAGTGTCCGCGCCACGCGGAGAGGGTTAAAGGTCGAGTTAGTTTTTCTCGGAGTGTCCGCGAGCCTCTTTGAGGAAGTGTCCGACGATTTAAATGCCTCGTTCGAGGCGGCTTCATCTGCTCCCTCGTGTCTCGTGTCGTTTCATAGCAGTCGTTCGATCGGTCTCGTTCGATCGGTTTTCGCTGGGGGCACTTTTAAGGCATCCTCCCTAAGTACCTTTTATTCGACGTCAGAAAGTTTCAGACGGGCGTCCCCCCCCCCTTCCGCACACGCCACGCCGGGGAGAAACGTTACCGATGTCGTGTCGCTGAAATTTCCACGACCCGTCTTTCCTTCAGGCCAGGACGTCTTCCCATGGGTTCCCGGGGGAGGGAGGGGGTTCTCTCGTTATTTACGAATTGCGAGTAACAGAGGAGACGTTCTTCGAACGCCCCAGATCATGACATGTCTGCCACCAACAACCCATGCTAAGTAGCCAAACCGAGGAAATTGAGGGGAATACAGTTTCACCCTCTCTCTGTCATTGCCAGATTAGTCGTGTGACATTGTGACACCTGCAGGATAGATACGGTCCGTTATCGGGGATACTCGCTCTGGTAGAAGGAGAGTATTGGGAGGAAAGTTTTGATCTGGCTTCGCTGTGCCCCCGCTCCCGCACGGACCGGTCACGTGACGCGTATCGCTTCCGTTGTAATTACCACTGACCGTACCACGTCCGGTCAAATGACCGGTTTCACATTTTTATTTTTTAATTATTGAAATTACAAAGATGCTTATTATTATTACAAAAATTGTGAAGAATCTAAATAAATTCAGTCCTGTCATTTTTATGAATTTTGTAGCCGTTACGGTTAGTGTTAATCCGGTAATGGCAGAGAGAGGATAACTCTACTCCCCTGAATTTCCCCTATCTGGTCACCCGGGTTCCACGTTCTACGTGCAACGTGACTGGCAAAGCCACGCGAAGGAAATATGCTGGAGTTGGCCTCGGAACGCGGTGCTACACGACCTGCCACTCGTCATCGACCGCCCCCATGAATCATAATTATCTATCCACGAGCTCGTAATTCAATTCCACTGTGCGTCCGTGCGATGAATGATATCGGGCGAGCGAGCAGGGTAGGGGGAGAGGACTAGCGCGCGAGACGCGTTATCGTCGTTCAATTAGGCGCACACCACGGACCCCAACACCGAGAGGCCTGTATCGTGGCGGCACGTACTGCGCGCCAGCGTCAACCTACATACTTTCCCGCACCTTTGACCCGCCGGCTTCCCTCTCGCCTCCTCCTCGATCGCTCTCTCTCTCTAATCGGCTTTCTCGAACCACCTGGGGAATTTGGTGCGAATTCTGCGCGAACGCTGCGCCAGCTCCCCAGACGTCGCTTCCGAATTCCGCGTATGTCGTCCCGCAGATCCTCGAGAAATTTCGCTGATCTCATCTACGCGGTCCAGCCTGCATAATGCTCGAATTAAATCCCGGGTACGTGTCTCCAAGTCTCAGAAACAGGAACACACGTCGGAGCGACGAGATAATCCTCTGCACCGGCCGGCAATCCATTTAATTAAACAGCTACTAAAAAGTCGAGATTCGTCAACGCGATTACTGCATCGCACACACCTGCTTCTACCGCGAGCTTCTCAAATATAAGTCCGTATTTCGAAATGAATTTCGTTCCAGCTCGAACCGTATTCGCTGCAAATTAATCTTTGAAGCTGCAGCATTGATTACACTAGTTCTACGTAGAAATAATTACGTCAGAGTTACATGAAATTTTGAGGAAATTATTAAGTCACAAGAAACATATAATTGATACACCCAAAATTCTTTTTATCGTTACGTTATTAAGCGCGACGTATTCTCATGCATTGTTTGTTGAACTTGAAGATAGCCAGGGAAAACATATCTATAACATCGTGTAACGATCGTGCAGAAGCAAACTAACGAGTCACCATCGTCCCCGAAGGGTTACCAGATCGATTTAGCCGCAATTAGTGAACTCCATCGATTGCAACAGCCCGCAAGCTTCGACCTAGAGTCCGCTCGCGAGATTTCACCGTCAGATATCCGTTTCTACAGCGTTGATCCTCCATCTGGGAACTGGAATAACGCGATTGTAATTGTACCCCGGATGAAAAGCTTGCGGAACGTTTATCGGGCAGAGCGGCTGAATCTACGGGAGAGACGGGAGAGAGTGGTTTCGTTTAATTAAAGAGAGGACGGCACTTTTCAAGCATCCCTCTCCGGACGATAATCCGGACCCCTATATTTCCGCGTAGCTGCGGTTGTCGTCGCATGGTTGCAGCGTTGCAGCCTCTCTGCTCTGTGCCTCGCTTTATTTGCCGATCTCGGAGCCGGCCGAGTTAAGATTACTCCGCAACCCGGTTTCCTCGTTGATGACGAGCGTGCGCGTCTTCCACGCGTGCGATCCACGTCGGCATCAAACCAGGAGATTGTTGTTTGCCCTGGCAATTTCGGTGCGCTGTCTGCCCATGTGCATTTCATCATTCTCCCGTACATCGGTATAGGTGTACCCTACGTAGTGCAGCAATTTCTGATTTGTATTTAGAAAGTGCAACTCTTCAGTAAGATCAATAGACACGCAATTGCAAAAGACAATTTAGAGAATTTTCAGAATTGTCTGGCTTTCACGGACTCAGATATCATTATTTTTCATCTATTAAACTTATTGAGAGGAGAATTTCTTGCAGACAATTTTTATTTTGCATAAAGTGTTACATTTCCTAGATACAAACATAGAGCAATGTAAAAATTGTCTTGAATAATATAATATAAGTTTGAGTTTTGCCATTCGAGTGCAAAGAGTTGTTTTCGTCAATTTCAACATTTGTCTTTGTCGAATTTTATAAATCCACGTATTCCTTGACTGTCTATTTCCATTTTAGAGAAGAACGACTCCCCGATCAGACTATTATTCGCTGCACAAACGATCGCATGACATTTTACACTGTCGACACAGTGCTGAAATTCGAGAACAGGCAAAACGACAAGGTAGAATGGTATCTGCTTCGAGCAGGGTCATGAAACAGCAGCAGGAGCACCCGATAGGAAATAGGAAGTCGACACAGTGCACCGAAAATGTCCCTCGCAGGAACCAGAGAGTAAAGTGTAAAGTGCATACCGCTTGGGTCTCTGCTGCGGGTGGGGGTACGGTTGGAGGGTAAAGAGAAAGAAAAGGGCTGAACGGGAACATCGCAAAGGGAGAAGTTGTACTGTCATTGACTCCCTCTCTCCCTGCGCTGGTTCATCGTTCGCGTTCCACTCTGAAAGCGTTCCTTGTGCTCTCGAAAGGCTACGGTGCCTTTCAGAGCGCCATGACGTTGTCCAGAAGTCGGGGCCATCGGTTGAAAAAGCCACGGCATAAAGAGAGAGAGAGAGAAAGAAAGGGAGAGGGAGAGAGAGGGAGAACACGCCAACGATTTTCTATCTGTGGTCACGTTAATAATCGCTCGTGAGCAGATCGGGCTCTCTAATGGTTCGAAGAAAGGGTCCGATTCACCCGGGGCCTGTGATGATTTTCCTTTCGGTCCATCGTGACTTCGTTTATTGGGCCCCGTTCGTGCTGCATTTTTAGACTATTTGCATCGTTAACGCGTTCCCCTTCAGGCTATACAATTTTGAGCTTGTGAGAAAGTAATTTCGCTTGCAGCTCCAATAGTTTCCCGAGTCTTGTAATAATCTCCCGTATAAAAATACCACTGCTGGTCAAATGTCTGGTTTCATGTTTTCTATTTTGCAACTATTAATTCGTACACAACCCAAGTAAGTAGAGTCTTGTCATTTTTGTGAGGATAAAACATTTTGATCGATTTTATTGCTTGGCAGGTTTAGTATCAATGAAAATGGGAGTGGACAATTTGCTTCGGGAGCTCGAGCAAATTCTCCAGAGACGTGTCGTACGTAAAATATCTTCGCCCAACTATGTATCGCGCAATACCTGATTCCTCGGGATACTTCGGAAGATTCAGTTCCGCGTTAGGAAGACGAGCGATAGTTTCGCCGGAAGTTTCCGGTGGATCCGGAGGCGACTTCCATAAAGTCACTCCAATTCCCCCGACGTGCATAGTTGGAGGTTGATAGTTTCTTGTCAACGATAACGCGAGTAAACAGAAATAGATACATGCATAGGTCCCGTGCGCGGGTGTGTGTATGTGTGTGTCGATGCATTTGGTTTTGAGCGCAGCCACACGTGCTATAATGCGCGCCGTATGCCGATACCCGGCCGAGATAAAGTACTAGGAAACGAGCGTGCATAGGCAGGGAACCAACGCGCAACAACCGCCGCCGCGCCGTCCTCGTGCATCGCGATCGCCATAACGTATCGGCTGTTTCAAAGTTACCCGGCGATCCCGTACACGGCATTGCCATACTCGTTCTCCGGACTTCGAGCTCCGACGACCGGCTCGTCTCGCCTTCTGGGAAAGAACGTCCGCTGGGGACGCCTCTCGGACGCATTATCGCGACATCCTCTTCGCAACATTTCTACCAGAGCACTACGAAAATTCCCTGAGCTCTGTGTCCAAGCTCTCGGACAAAGTCCCGTCCAATGTTAAAATTTAACAGTCCCGAGACAATGAAATGGTATTTTTCTAGTATCATGTAATCATCATGTTGCAAGCAAGCGGAGGGATCCTTTTATCTTGCATGGTTGTAATAAGATGATCCAATTGGTTAATGTTCCTCTAAAAATATTACAAAATTTCTCTGAATGTACACTCTCTGCTCCGTAATATGTTAATTTATAGTATTAAAGTGAGAATTTCTGCAAATATGTTAAATACAGAAAGGTTTTAAATAATCTATACATTTTGGTTGGCTACACAAGGATTAACGAAGAATATTTTCTTGCAATATTTAGTCGGAGAACTACAAACACATAATTATGTACAGAGTCATCAAAATAGGTCAGCCCACGATTTACAGTCCAGCATTTCCAGTGATTCGGGACAGTTTAATTTTGGCAGGGATGGGAACTAAGAAGTTTTTGACCCGCTAATAGATTGATGGGAATGATTTTCGGGCAGCGGTTGATAGAACGATGCTCTTAGCGTATGAGCCGAGCTTCCATTCGTTGGCAGAGCTTTTCTAGCCAGGCAGCAGCGGCACGGTTAACCGAAGCGTTGGGCGTGTAGCGGGTCCGCGGTTACCCGGTTCTATTCTCCTCCTACGCGGGTATCGGTGGCTTTGTTGTATGCGTGCGTTGTGTTGCGTTGCGTTTCGTTGCGTATGCACACTACCGGCCAAAAGTTTGGAATCACTTGCTGGTTTTTATAAATATCGAATATACCGATCAATTTTCAAATGCTCAATCGTTATCATATGAAATACTAACTAGTTGAATAATATTTCTAAACAGATTTCAGCATTTTCTTATGTCGAAAATGCTCTTGTATAGTTCATACAACCAGTGTAAGACAATGCTGAATATGTCAGACTCGTTAAAAATAAAGGCAGTTTTTTAATGAAAGAACAATTTGAAGGAAAACACGCATTCTTCGATGAAAGAAAAATAATACAAAATGCAAGACATACTACCCGTAAGTTTTTTGACAAATCAATCTTCCTTGGTTGCTCTAAAGGCAATCAGTTTTTCTTAGAAGCATCTTGTTTCTCTGAATTCACGCCGTGATTCCAAAGTTTTGGCCGGTAATGTACGTGAGCGAGTGCGTGGTGGGCCACGTGCGTGCGATACGAAGCTCGCACCCGCCCACCGGGTACGTGACACGGATCACCGGGCGGTTCTCATACATATTCATCCGCATATGTGTTCCCTGTAATCTACTTAACGTAGCCGCGACCCGTAGCCGCCGTACAATATCTACGTTACGCGCGTATACGCTCACATCCGTGCCCGCGGTCCGCTCCGCTCAATCCGTAACGTAGACGGATGTTTGTATTATCGGCGAGAGCCGATAGGTGTGCGCTCCGTATCGGGGACGACACCGTCGATCGACGTGCCCCAGACATAATTTCATTTCGTTCGATTTCCTCGGGCGTGAAAGCCCTTTTACCAGCCGCGGATTCTGCGACAACCGGCAAACACGGTAAACACGGGCCAAAGAAAACGCGTTTTACTCCTCGTTGCTCGGACGGGGCTGTGGTAAACCCTGGGGTACACCCCCATTCTATACCGGACTGCAGTATGAGATAGTCGTTTTATATTTTAATCGAGAAATTCACAGAATAGAGATACAAATGAAAAAATGAAATGTAGAAATTTAAAGAATGAACATGAATATTGCGGAACTTACAGAATTTTTCATTTTCTCACTGTTTTTTATTACCACGCTTGTATTAGCTTGCCGAGTTGTCGTTGTTGTTGTCGTTGTTGTATGCGTCAAATCTTGTAATCGAATTTTAAACCACTTCCCGATGAGCTAGAGACTTGAAACTTTAAACATAGCTCAGAACTGGATGACAATGCAATATTAAAAAACAAATTTTAAAAAAAACTGTGCGTTCAGCAGAAAAAAAATTTTAATATTAACCGTCACACTTCGTTGCGCGACACTCGGTAGTACGTCATGGTGTTCAGCAATCCCCACTCCGCTCCTTACTCCACTACGCGTTTCCACTCGGACTCATCCCCACTCCACTGACCCATTTTGCACCGAAGGAGCTCAGTCAGTGTGGTGTTCCTGGGTGTTCCGTTCATTCAGTTCCATTTCGGACAATTTCGGACTCCATTAGGAGACATCGTCTCTCGGACTCATCCCCTCATTCTTTCTCGCGTATTTTCATATCTTGCGTTTCTATATCTTACTATTTCATACCAGTATTACTATATCTTGCGTTCCATTTAAAAAAGACTAAAAAGTACAAAATAAAAAAATATGTAAAAAAAACTTTTAAAAAACCACGCTTTTATTAAAATGCACTAAAAAGGAGGAAATAATTTTTTTAGACATTAGTGATTATAAATAAAAGCGTGGAGCGCCCACGAAGATTACGTCCATATAGTTTAGCGCTCCACGCTTTTATTTATAGTCACTAATGCCTAAAAAAATTATTTTCTCCTTTTTAGTGCATTTTAATATAAGCGTAATTTTTAAAAAGTTTTTTTATATATTTTTAACACTAGCTTTGAGGAGCCCTAAAACAGACTATTTCAAATTATTTGATAAAAATAACAAGAATGTGTCTGTGTTAAAATTAAGATTTTAGCACTATGTATTTGTAGTTACTTATTTAATAAATGACGAACTGTAATTCGAAATTTGAAAATGCATAATTTTCAAGGTAAAAGAATGCTCTTCATTGAAAAAGAAAATTTTTTTTTAGAAATATTAGATAGGTTCACAAAGTGTTCATTTTTAAATGCTTCTTCTAATTATAATTTTTATTAAATTTCATAAACATAGATAAACTATTGTACAGTAATGCAGATGCATTAAATACCGATATGAGGCAAGTGATTTTTTACCAAATGAATTGCTAAGTTGGCCGCCCGGACCACTGTGCGACCGGCTAAACAGGGCGAGCGGTTTCGAGCGCAGACGAGAGGCCGCGATGATGCAATCGCGGGTTCGGGGAAAAACGGGAGTGAAATATTTTTGAAAAGTCCCCGCCACGCGTTTCCGCACGGCAATTATAAATGGGGCTAATATAAATAACCGACCACTCGGAGCTGCATGGTGGAACGGATTTGAAATGGGTTAAAATGTCGCGCCACGAAACAGACTTAGAACGTTAGAACGACGCTCTTGTTTGAAAAGGAAGATGTCAGAAACTTGTGTGTAGATATATATGTATGTCTTTCTCTTAGACGGGTTTATAGAAGAGTATGTAGACTGTTCTTTTAGTTCATGAATCCTTAGAAATTGTCCATTGTTCTGTGCAACATGCTGACAACCCGCTTCTGTGACACCGATTCGGTTCCGAGAATTTGCGATCTAATAGTCTTTGTACTCGCCTTACTTTTCCGGGGCTGCCGCATCTCTATTTTATTTTAAATCGTTCGAACTTGTACGAGTGTAGGATAGTCATCGTTTGCTGAGGTGAAGGTACAGTTTCGGTGGGAACTGAGAGCATCAAGATTTATTTCAGCTATTTTTCTGGGAAAACTTTCGTGTACTGCAAATGTGTTCGAAACACAATTTTATAATAAGTAGACTGCGGATGTTTATGCATTTTCCAATTTTCGTCGACAAATTTTAAGAAAGTGGATTGAAATAAAATTTTATTTTTAATGGGAACAGCCTTTGTATTATAGAAATAACAGAACAGCATAACTTATTTCGGGAAAACTGTGTGAAATTGACACGAAGGACGGATGAAGGTTAAGTTCAGAAGGTGAATGAGAAATCGAGGTAAAATCGACGCGCGAATCGCGGATCGGCTTACGCGTCGCCCACGTCACAGGGGATCGTGACTCGTATTGTTAGAAACGGATCAAAGGAAGGATCGCGCAGCGGTAGGGAAGTAGGAAAAGGAGGAAGAAGAGGCCGGATGGGATAGAGTCGTAAGGATTAGTTGTTGAAGCCGGGCAACGCGATGCAACGTGGGTGGAGTGCGGCGATAGCAGTCGCGGCGGGCTTGTTAGCGCGAACGCACCCTAGAAAGCGAAGCATGTCGCGTGTACGTCTAAATATAAAGCCGACGAAGTCGGTGGAAGAGGCGCGAGAGCGCGAATCCTCGACCACCTAGTCAAAACACTCTGTCGTGCCGCGAGAGAAAGAGAGAGAGAGAGAGAGTCGTATCGCGTCGAGTCGAGCCGAGTCGAGTCGAGTCGCGAGTGTGGCTGCAGTTGCAGTTGCGGGCCGATTCCGCCGGTCGTCCGTCTTCCGATCTCTCGTTCGGCGCTCCAGTTTCTCGACGGAGTTGCCCCGGTGGCTTTCTCCCGAAGAATCGTCCTCCTTCCGAGCCTCCACTTCCGGCGAGAATCGTTCGCGTTCGCGGCCCAGGTGAAGATCGATCGATCGCCGAAGATCGGGATCTTTCGCGACAAGTGTGATTCGTGATCTCGGCGATCTATATAGTCCTCAAATTGCAGACTAACGCGCGGCGACCTTGGTGACGACCGGGAATCGTAAAACGGCGCGGAAAATGCTATTTTTGAGTGGCAATCCAGAGACCCGCCACTAGTTTCTGGCTCGCGTGATTGCTTGGTTCGCGCCGGCAGTCGATCGGGGGTGAAATCGATTCGAGCACGGTAGGCTGGACAAGCGAACCCCCTCAAAGAGATATTTTATAAACGAGTTCCGGTGTTCGACGTCTCTTCGTCCCCGTCGGCGCGTTAATTAACTGATAGGTGCGAAGGGTTGGTCACCGGGATTTCGACCACGAATCTTCAGTGTGCATTCGGTAGCTGCTGTTTGATATACTGAGTCTGCTTCTTGAAGCAGTTGCTCTATCTGCAATATTCATTGAGGAGAGTAGTTTAACTTGAACGCGCGTTTATGTTGAACCACCGTATACCTTGGGGAGGAAATACTACACTGAGGGTTCATATTACTAACGGTGATCAGTGCCATTTCCGTAGATGCCAAACTACTCACAGACTGTATCAATCATCCCCGATCATCATTAGTGTCCACCATCACCCGTCGAACAATTAGGAAAAGCGTTTTGCAGCGATCTCGAGCGTCGTGTGGCCGACAAAGCCTCGATCTCGCGTGTTCCCGGCCAATTATCGTTCCCCGCGGGTAATTAGAGGGGCGACGCGATAAAAATCGACGCCGGGTCTCGATCGAGATTCCTCGCGTCTAACCAGTCCGGTAACGGTGTTTCGCGTAAACGGATAGCCTAGCTCCAGCTTTTCTCCCCCTGTTAGGGTTTCTACGCAGCGGCGTTTCGCGACGCAGAACCATGATCGCGTCGTCGTCGGGGAGATGGGTCTTCTGACGCTCTCGACCCGACCTACTTGTCGTCCTTGCTCGCGTCATGCTCCGGCGAGATTTAACGACGGTTGGACGATGTGCCACGCCGGTTGTTGGTCAGTGGGTGGAGCCGGTGATGCCGGTTTCTCGGTCGAGCTCTCGTGAAAGGGCCGTCTGTTCGCGAAGCTGGACCACGAAGGGCGCATACCAACTCGCCGGCTATTAGCCGCTGATCGCCTCTGTCCCTGTGATCCTACAACTTCGAGGAATCCCGTGCAGAACCGTCCCCGCGGCTCTCCTGTAATTAATGATTCCCCGGGTCTCGCGTCGAATTAACGAGACCGTCGCGGCCACCGACCCACTCTCTCCTCCTCGATCGCTTGAAAATCTCTCAGACCATCTGGCGGCGGGGCACAAAGCGAACAATAGCCTCTTGGTCCAAGATCAAACGGCCGTTGTTCTGTCCAGTGTTGGCCAATAATTGGTCGAAATACAGAACAGATTCGATTCTGTTGCTTTTAGGCACAGAGAAGTAATGCTAGTTTATTCGAATTGGCGAGTAGCGAATACAGTTAATTCCCAACGCGTAGTCGATAAAGTTCATTGATTATACTAAATTTTTCTTTCAAAGTAGCATAATTGATACGTTGATTGTTTGTCTATAAATAAATTTCTACATTACGAGTGCACAGAGCTCCTCCAGAGTGAAGCATAGCTGCGTAATGGAATAAGCAACGCAAATGACATCATTTTATTGTCGACCGCAACAAGACGTAACCGGGAATTAGAAATGATAAATAACGAAATTCAAGTTCCCACAATCAAGTAACGAAGAGAGAGCAGAACTCGTAGAACGCGAATAACAGAATAACGAACTAATTATTTAATCGAATAATGCCCAACACTGGTTCACAGAACGATGGACCTGCGCCGAGAGAGGAGACTCGTATCTCGGTTATTATGAATTAAAATCGGCTAATTCGGGCCACGAGAAAACGTCCGATCCGGAAACTATTTCGGCTTGTAACGCGACGCTTCATTCATAATCCGACGGCGTGTCAGCTGTGCCCGGAGACACCCAATTAAACTCGAGGCTCCGACACCTTCGTGAACACCTCGGGGATCCCAGAGATCCATGGATCTTGTACGACTCTAGACGTTAAACCTCCTGTATGTCTTGAAGCGTTTACTTAGAAGCTGTCTGACAAGAGTAAATAAGTGCCTACCTTGTCGTGTGTGCACTGATAGAACTTTCTTCGTTGAGTTATACATATACTTGAATGAAACTCGTGCGGAATCGGAATAAACTCATTCTCGATCTTTTCAGAAATACTCACTTTTCATGATTGATAGGTCTGGTGTTAAAAGAAGTTCGTCCATTACCGCTTTGACGAACTCCATTCTTCTCTTGCCATCTTAACCATGCCTCGAACGTGTGAAAAACGTGGTTGAACCGTAGAAAAGGTATCTTTGTTACGAGCTAAAGCGTCGAGCAGAAAACCGGTACCGTTTTTCTGCGATTCCGGTGTGAAACCGAGCGAGTCGAGGCTCAATTATCCGCGTAATTAGCCTCGCAGCAGGATCCAGTATAGCCGAGACGCGTCGAAGGAACCCATCGAGGCTCTCTGGTGATCGATGCTCGCCGGCCGGAAAGGGTTCCGCGAGCGTCGATTAGGGGACAGAGGCCTAAGTGCAAACGCGTGTTTCCGGGCCCGGTCGGCCACCCTTTCCGGCCTTAATCCTCCTGGGCAGCTTCCACGGTGCGGTGCGCAATTCGGTCGGTAAATCAGACCGGGTCTTGATCCTGCGAGTGAGCCGCGTGGCGCACGTTCGTCCAGGAAATCGCTGGATCAAGGGAGTGCGGGACGATTAGGGGATCAAGCCGTTGAAACGTGCGTGGCCAGCAACTCCCGGTTCTCTTTCGCTCGCCTCGAGCATTTAAATCAACTAAAGTTAAACCGTAACTTCGCTTCTCCTCTCAGAAATTCCAGCTGCCGGAAAATAAACTTGCAAATTCTTCCGAGTTTTTCTTGTCGCGAAAACAATTCAGACTATTTAACACTTCGCCTGGGAATTCCGCGACCTCAAAAGTTCCTCCGATGGAAGTTATTTTAGATTGGCTTTTTCCTTTTCATGTTTCATCAACTCACGTTTGTCATAAATGGATTAGTTCTAATTATCTAGCGACAGGATTATAACAAGACTGTACGTTTCTCAACCAACCACAGCTCTACTTATATAAATTTATTCTATTTATATAGCTCTATTTATATAAATCCAGAAAAATCGAATTTCATGCATGGACGTTACCGACAGTAAATAAATCACAGAGGGGCTAAACCGCAAAGCTCTGACGGGGGGATTCGCACACGGAGCATTAAATATTATTAATCGTGATTCCCGGGGCCGATTCACGGAATTATTCAGGGAATGCACTCGAGCGGAGGAAAACGGCGCGACCTCGTCGGCAAATCGAGTCGAATCGGGCTCGTCGAATCGACGACGGGAGAGACGTCGAACTCTCACCGAGGCTCCACGTCCCGTGCTCGATCAGCTATTCCTTGGCTACGACTCGCGCCGAAACGACTCCGATTCCAACGAGATCTTCTATGAGAAGAGGATGGAGAAGCGGTCGAGGAGCGACGGTCGCGCGAAAAGGCTGTCGACGATCGCAGAGTACTCGGAACCCGCGATCGACAACAATAGCGATCCGTCGGAGAGCCGCAGGGACGAGTCCGCCCCGAGAGAACTCGAGGAGGAGGCGCCCGTCAAGTACTTCCTCGTCGACAACTCGCCGATGGCGAAATTTAGCCGCAGCATCAAATGGATCTACAAGAAAGTGAGTCCCGAAAACGTTTTATCATCGATTCTATGCTTGCTGTTGTGCTCTTCTTCTCTTCGCTAGCCAACTTATCGGGAACGTAAAATACTAGCCTTTTGAGGTTGTGACTCATAACACTTCGAGTGCAACGTCTCCCAAAAATCGAGAGCAAAATTATTTGTCCAAAACGAATGAATTTTGGCATTATTCTAGCGAATTTAGTTAAGATCTGCAAAGATAAGGAGATCGAGAGTGTACTTTTTCATTTTACGTTTATTCTATGACACATTTGAGTGCCGCGCTCGAAGAGTTAACATAAAACGAAAGGTCTGCTCAACAAAGACAGTCCAGACCGCCACTAGACCCGTAATCATCGGGCAGGTCCATTTCGAACATCTGGGGCGAAATAACAAAACGCGGATCTGAAAGCTCGAGGTTGAAGTGGCCCCGATAAAATGCTCATAAATTCTCCTAATCCGAAAAGGCAACGATAGGGATGTTTCGAGAGGAAATCGGGGGGGGGGGGCTGTCGGATGAAAAGCGGCGCCGGATCAATGACTTCGTCGAACACGATGATTCCTCCGGGTCCGCGCGCGCGGGTTGAAAAGCGAAGCGGTGTAGGTTGCGAGTATACGGGGCCAGGGAAGAGCGCACGAATGCCGTCACGACTTTCGTGCAGCTCGCCTCGACACGTTCCCTTCTTCGAGGCCCGAGCACAGACACGGATCGAGGAGTTAGAAAGTAAAATAGAGCAAAAGAACGAACTGCGCGCGGTGCGCCGTCTACTGCGTGCGGCTAATGGCTTCTTTCACCGATCTAGGTAGACGAGCAGAACAGAACAGTGCGGAATAGAATGGAGCAGGTCGACCCTCCTGTAACGCGATTAATTCGCACCGCGTTATAGGAAACTCGAAATTACGTAGAAGAGTACCACGTTATAAGAGGGTCGTTGCCATTTTTGCTCCGCGTTGTAGGAAGGCTTGCCGCAGAGCGTTCGTACACAGAGCGGACGCCTGGCCAGAGGTTACAGACGATGGAAACGCCGACGTCGACGCCGAGACTATGATAATCCAGAGGTCCCGGGAAAGTGTGCGCAATACCGCGAGTATGCATGCATATTAGGCCCGGCAGATTCAATCGGCCACTCATAAGGCGACTTTGACGTGCAAATTCCCGGCTCGCTTGAATTACAGATCAGTCAGCGGCGGATAGTCGCGAGGCCTCTCAGACCGAGTTGCGCGGAGCGCGACGCATTTCTGCATCTATATACGGCCAGATTTCCGATAGATTGATCCGGACTCTCGGCTTTCGCCTTTTATAGACTGCGAATTACCCGATGCGACGCGACAGTGCTTCCTTGCCGATGATGAAGCTGAGTTACGAAGGCGCGACTGTCAATTTCACACGTTCGTAATGCCATGTCTCTTACAGAAATCATGATAACCTTAAATTGGAAGTTCAATTCGGGGAACAGAAGTTAAATCGTGTTTCGACCGTCTTGGGACGTCAAATAAATCACAAAAACAAACAAATCACAGGAACAATCGGCCAGCAAATATGAAATGAAGAGTTACAGTGAAGGACAAGTTGAACGCGAGGGACAGAAACGAGAACGCTTAGAGCACGTAGGTCAGTCTCACAAAATCGTAGAAGGTTAAGACTAGAGGAATTTGTTCGCGGTTATGTCCAGCGTCCGACGTCATCGACCTCGTCGGATCGTTAACGAACTGGATGACAGCGTTCTCATCGCTTGGCTGCTGCGGGCATCGCGAGCCTGTGGCCTGGTCCGCGGTTCAAAGGGAACCTCTGGTGGAACGCGGTGGATAAGCAAGAATTAGACGTAACGCGTCCCCCTCGGAGAATCCTCGGGCCACTCGTTCTTCATCTCGCTTGTCGTGGCGACCCTTTTCCTCCCGAGTCCTCCGTCATGTCGGAAAGGCCTCCACCTTGTCTCCTTGAATCTCTTCTCGTCGCGTTCTCGTCGGGGAACGCAGAGATCCGCTCTGCTTCTGCTCTGTTCTTCGTACGTTGCTGTTGGCTTCTTCTTCTTCTGGTTTTTCTGCGTTTTTAGCTCTACCTGTCGACTCGGCCCGGATAAAGAGACCTGTCGCGGAGGAAGAGGCCGAGAAACACAAAAGGAAATGACTAGGGAGAATGAACGGGGATCGAAGGGAGAGGGAAGAGATGGAGGGAAGAATGGGGGATCACGTGTCGAGGGTCTCGGACCTAGAAACTCTTCCAGCCTCCGTCACTCGAGTCACGAGACCTGCTCGAGAGGGTCTTAGGGGATGAAATGACCTATTTCGCATTGTGGTTAGCTTTTCGGTGTCTCGACGACGTGGGAGGACCACTCACGGCCGAACTTCGAGCGGTTTTACGCCCCCTGAATGCCTTCGCGGGATTCGCGAGACGCCACCTGGCTCTCGACAAACCGTTTCCACCCCTTGCAACGCGGCATGTCGAGTTTAGAATAGCTTAGATTATTTCGATACCACCGTTCACTCCGACTCGAGAGGCTCTTCGGGGAAATCGTCGAAGGAGGACGTCGTTAGGTCTTATCCCCACTTTAGTACCCTTTAGTTTAGGGTATCATAGTCGTGTAAGGATGGAGTCGTTGAAGCGAGAGTCCGCACCATTCATTGCTCTGTTCTAAGACATTACCCGTTTCATACAGAATCAAGAAGTGTTATCGTTACGTGTTGATAATTGCATCCGCAACAATAATGTTATATTTTTCCTATCCGTATATATGGCCACTAAACCTCCAACCGTCAGGTCTCCCGATATTCTTCAGACAGATATTGAGACATCTCTCCAGCAAACGCTGACGCGAAGAATATCGAGGGGACCCGAATTCTGCTGTTTGCCAACCTGCTGGCACGTGTCCGATACTTCCAATGCACGAACGAATGCAACTGACTCGTGCATTCGACGTTCGAGAGACGCGAGTCGAGAGGACCGATGGAAATCCCAGTTCCTCGTAACGTTCCTGACTGTCTGCCATTTCTTCCACTCTTGTCGGTTTAATTATTTCGTAAAATATTGATAGTTATCTAGAAACGACGAGAGTTAAGGAACGATATCGTGGACGGAAGAAATTGCCAGGAAATTCGAGGTACCAGACCGCTTTCAAAGGAATTACTTTGTCAGGGATCGGACACGATGTAGTTCGGTCTTCCATCAAAATGGTAGACCTCCCTTCGTCCCGGGTCGGTTAATCTGGACCTTAATTTTTGGCCAATTTAGTTCTCTGTTCCGTGCACGTTCGATTGCCCCGAGCATCTCGGATGATTCCTCGCGCCAGGTGGTTGGAATAGCTTGCACGAACCGATGTGGATTCTGGCACGGTCCATGGATGGGCTCTGGACTCGCTATTCTTTTTCGTACTTTTATATTCCTCTCTGATTTACCTCGGTTTAGTATGCGTCTCTCTTCCAGCTGGTCACTGTCGGGGTCAAGGCTGATGGCCTCAGTTGAGTGAACGTTGTTTACGCTATTAAAAATGTGAAATCGCATCCTCACGGTTTAGTGTCCCCTACAAATTTATTAAATTATTTGAGACTTGATTTTCTCTCTGATTTACCTCGAGGTGAGGATTGTCAGGAGTCATGATCAAGCCCGAACATGATTCACTCGATTAAAAACATTAAATAGCATTCGCACGGTCTAGTATCCCCCATAGTGGAAGGGGTCGATGATCTCGAGGTCCACGACCCAAGTAATTTGCTCCCGGAAACGCGCGTAATCGCGAAATCAGCCGCAGCCTCGACGTCGTTGCCGAAAGTACCGAAGCAATTTCCATCGGCTCGGTGTTTGTCCACCGTCTGCGGGTCGGCGAACCGATTAGAGTCCCGATTGAAACGCTATATTGACGTTAGCAAGTTAACAGCCGCGATGCTGGCCTGAACACTATCCCCTGTCTGACGTGCCGCCTTTATGTGGCCCACGATCGAAGTCAAACCGCAATCCTGTCCAATAGTAGCAACATTTAAGTTAGTTACAGTCGACTTATATAACTTATTTATTAAGAGGGTTAATCTATGGTTCGGGATTAACGAGTGACAGGTTCAAGGAGTTGATAATTACATGCAGAGAAAGATGCTAAACAAAAGCATTGACAAATCCACAGCGGTGTCCAGCAGATGTCAGGCCCAGATTAACAAGCCCGTCGCGCCGACGTGTCCAAAAAGACATGAACCATGCTGGTTCTCGTGTTACCAGCCAACGAAGTAACCCGTTCTCTGATATACAATCGAATACAGTACCTTTCCCGTCGTCCTCGAGGGAAGTTGCCTACGGCATCGCGCTAATTCGGCCGATCGTTGTCGCTGTCATCGTATCTACCGCGGCAATTCGACACCGGGGCTGGGACAGGGATCACGATCTGGATCGAACATTCGGTGGCGGATTTCGCGGATAGCTGCGGGTCATTCGATCCCGGGTGTGACGGCGCATCTAGTCGTTTCGTTCCGCGGGTCGACCGCAGAATCGAGGGGATCCCCCTGGTCGACAGAGCAAGAGACGCGTCGCGTCGAGGCGGATCGATTTGATGAGGAACGACGCGCCAAGTGTCGCGTTAATTGCAAGCGCCGATAATCACCGCGCCATTAACAGATCCGCGTACAATAACGACAATCAAACGACGGTTCGGATCCAGTCGCGATCCGTCGCTCTCCGGAAATTGTCATCGTTTCTCGATTCCGTCGGCGAAAAACAGAATTAAATATTCGTGCCGATCGCTGCGCTTTTAATTGGACCAGCCTCTCATTTATTCTGCTTATTCGTTACCCCCCGAAAGCTCCTTCAATTTACGCGACAAATCGGACGCGGGAGATTAACGGGGACTGGTTCTTCAGCTCGAAACAATTCGAGGGAGTACCTCGATATCCCGGAAAACCGACGGCAATCTTGCCGAGCCGATCCAGAGAGAATTCAGTATCGACTTTTTGCCGGTAACGACCGATAAATTGGATCCCCATTGACGATGGCTGGCCAGAATCATACGGAGAGGATCATTTTGACGGGAACTTAACGCGCGTTAATACACGGTTATCTGCCGATCGTTCCGGCGATGAGAGCACGATTATAATTGGTCGTATGTGCTAGCCAAGTGTTATTAATGAGGAAATCATTTCTGTAAACCGCTCGCTTGGTGAAACGTAGTTTTCGAATAATGAGGCTCATGAGTTATGAGTCGTGTTAAACAATGCTTGTCCTACTGTTCCATTAGGGTCTTTCGTGTATAATTAATCAGTAGACAGCGGATCTTTATGATCAAGCAAAACACATTATGCGTAACACAAACGATGATCAATTAACGACTGCTAAACTATCCAAACAAAGCGAGCCATCTCGCGCACCCTCATTTCTTTATCTCGTTCAACCAAATTCACTTCGTACATTTTGCCGCTCGTTATGTGTCTTTCTTGCGAAATAAATATTTTCTACCCGAATTTGCAAGAAACTGGAGTGAAATAGAAATTTAGTTTCGTTCTTGATATTTAATAGGTTGAAGATGACACTACAGGCGATTCCCGTTTCTCGTGATAGATACAGAATAATTTGCATGAAGACCCGCAGTCTAATTATAGTGGAACGTAGTATTTCTTCAGAATGGATGGTAGATCTGATACTCGTACTCGAGTTATTAATGGCTTCGCTGCACATAAAAGCTCGTCGAACGATTTAATCGACATTCTCACGGAATTGGAGAATCTATCTTCATATTTCTCGGTGTCGTTTCAGATTGTAAATAGTTGTTCGTCGCAGCGATATTTTAATAAGGGGTGCACCAAACAGTTCCTCCCCTTCGTCATTTTCGAAAGACGTAACTCCTCGACGTGTATTCTATTCGATCCTCTCGCCGCTGTGATAACAAGTTTCTCAAGTGTGTCGTCGATAAGCTGCGGATTTCACGCATTGGATGGTTTCCGGATGACTTCTGCAATCATCCTTTTCAACGAAATATTTTAGAAAATCTTGTAGAGCCATTGGAGAACGAACTACATACAATAAACACAAACTTGTTGCTTCTTCCAGGAAAGTTAAAGAAATTCGAACCACGATAACCGTACAATGAATAGTGCAAGGGGTTAATTAGGCGGTCTTAGCGCGACAACGTTCACGGAAGGTTTTATTGTAGCTCCTCGCACGGATCGATATAGCGATCCCATTCGCGGCCGAACGACCTTCCATTATCGAAGTTACAGGAGCGAGAGAGCCGCGATCCCGTTCCCGCTGGCCTCTATATGTAATCCTTTAACGTGGATTAACGTCCCGGAGGTCCATTCGCGGTCCTCGTCGCGGACTATGATACGGTTTGCGGATACCCATTCCCGGAATAACGGATCGCCCTTTCAATGAGCCTAGAACCCCGGCGAATCTTGTCGGTAGAGAAAAAAAAAGAAGAAGAAAAAGTCGATACCGGTCGTCGTCGGCTGTGCACATACGTGCCGTGTATGGTCGACTGTCCACCGGGCATCTCGATTTTCTCACGGAATTACTTTCCTCGGGAAAGGAATGCCGCGAACAGCGCGTCGGCGAGTCGAATCGTTGCGCGGGGTCGTGGTCGAGTTCAACGACTCGCGAACCTTGGCTAGAAAGAGAATGGATCGAAGGGATCGGACGGCGAGATAGCCTGGCCACATTTTCGACCGGCCTCGCTCGCTTGCTCGAGCTAATTATTCGGTTACTATGTTCTGTTCGTTACCCTGGCCACGCGGAGTTAATTGTCCGACTCCGGAGACCCTCTTGCCTCCAATGATACGAAAAACTGGCCTACGAAAAGCTTCCGCGGATTCGAACAGACCAAAATGCGATACAAATTAGTCCCTCCATTCTGTTCGTTGCTCCGACCATGCAAACTTAATTGGTCCGTATTGAACACCTTCCAATATATGTAGTACGGAAAATGTACACAATGCTTGTATATCTAAAGAGCCACAAAGATACATAAATTTGTTACACTATTCTGTTCTTTGCTTGGTGCAGTTATAATTGTAAAAAATATAAAAAAATAAATTAATTACTCGATTCCGTTGACACAGAGTATGTACGTCTGTCTACCTCGAAGACTTTCGTTGCTAGTGACAATACGAAAAAAATATTGTGCACACAGTTTGCATGCTATCGAAGATGGAGTAATGAGATATAAATTAGCCGTGCGTGGGTGGATGCATAAAAGAGACTTTAAAGTTGAATTGAACATCGTGGATAGAACCCCTGGGCGCTTTCCGTCATTTCGCGACGGTCGAACGTCTCCTTGGTAATTATACACTAGATTAGCGACCACCTCAACGATTCCTCGCAGTAACAGTCTCGCTGAAGCTTAACCGCAAACCGGGCTGCTAAAAATAGCATGCCGATGAAAGTCTTGATAATTTTAATAATTCTGAAATAAAACATCCGCAACCTATCCGTTGATGGGGGATTCAGGCTCTTTGGTCCTGGGCGTTAATCGTAAATCCAGCTATTCGTGAAAAGCTGATCCAACGAGCTATTATTTTTTTTCTATTTCAATAAAACCCATCGCGTCCGAGCAGCGAAGGGAGAGAGAGAGAGAGATTGATGGTCGGAATGGGTGGCTTCGTGTACGAAAAGAATTAACGCGAGGGCAAAAACGGCGTCGGCGAATGGCTGCTCTTATTAACACATTTAATCGAACATTTCACCGGGAGGATATCGGTACGATCGAGGTCGTAAGCCCTTCGACAGATTATGACGTATCGGCCGTTTATCCTGGCAGGTTGAGAACGGCGTGAAAGGGTCGGTGTTTCGTTGGTCGGAATAATTCGGCTCCGCTCGACGCCACGCTGATAGAGATCGATACGCTCTCGAATTAGAGGATGCCGGCCGCGTTATTCGCGAAAGGAATCGCGCTCGATTTCACGTGGACGGCGCAATCTCGTCGAGCTAGGATACGCTCATGCTGAAATTGCGAGACCCATTGTAAACGCTGCTCAAAACTGTCTTTCTTCGGACTCTCTACTACGGAGTTGCAATAATTGTAAAATTTTATTCGCTTATTAGACGAAATGGAACATCTCTTCCGACCTAGAATAATTAAAATAAAAAATACGATACGTAAATGTGTGGTAATTGATTAGATACGGACGTATTTAACAACGTAGGGTACTTTCGGGAGAGATGCACCACATTTTGTTTTCTGCTTGTCAAAATTTCATTAAAAAGAATTGAAAGTGTAGACAAGCACAGTTGAATTCTCTATTTAAATCTCTTTACTACAACATAATGTTACATGAGTACTGTTTAAAAAAGGTCGAAAAAGTGCATCTCTCCCTAGGGCCTGGGGTGAGATGCACTCCTAATTGGGGATAGATGCACTCCTGTATTTATAGCCTCTTCTCCCTACTTCTATTATTTTTTTCTCTATGTTTCATGTAGTGTGCACGAATACGGAAAATTCACGAGTTCGGAGCACTAAGAAGTTTTTATGCTTCTGTTACACGTAAATGATGTGATACACGTGTTCTTCGAAATGAGGTTATTTGCATAGGTTAATACGATGTAAATGACACGCGAAAAACAGCTAAAAATCGTCCAGTATTGTCACAATAAAAACTGGTGCATCTCTCCCATTCGTGCATCTCTCCCGAAATTAGCCTAAACAATATTGTGAATAATGGTACAGCAATTTTTAGTGGTGAAATAATCGTCACTCGCTATATCAATATAAACATTAGAAAACAGCACACTGTATTTCTGTGATCATCGTCGCCCCCATTGTTTCTCGCAGCACGAACCTAACTCGACTACCGTTTTTTCGGAACGAAGACTTTTTCGCGCCTGTTCAAAACGAGCTGCAGCCGCCCGCGTCACGGGCTTTTCATTAAAAGCGAACTCAAACAGGATTGTGGAAGAAACGTCGAGGGGAGTTGGGTAGGGGGTAGAAGACCAGACCAGGAACGAACGACGGAATTGAGCCAGTCGAGAACTGGAAGTAAACAGTCGACGAATTGGTCGTGCTCTTCCAGGATCGAGAAGATTCCGCGCGGCAGCATAGTTCTCCGCGAAGCACCGGAGAAAAAGTCTCCAGCTCCTCCAATATCCTGCTACGTTCTGTCCGCCAATAATTGCGAACCGATCGACCGACGTTTTCTTTCGGCTAGAGAACTCGCGTCGGAGGTTGCGCACCCGTGGCGGTCGTTTTGCCAGAGAGACCAACACTGGCTTCTTCTACCACCACCGACTTCGTTCCGATTCACGGGCCAATTACACGTTTCGCGCTTCCTGCGTCGCTTTCCTGGCCGTTGCCTCGAGAAACATTTCGCTCGGGTCCGTTTTTGCGGACTTGGCCATTCGAAACAACTCCGACAATGTTCTATCGATTCAAGATCATTTTTCGAAGATGCTTCCGATGGATCTTGCAACGACAAGGGACATCATCCAAGCGTAACATGCCGATTTTAATGAAATTTGTACTGTAAAACAATACACTGATGTCCTGCGGTCGGAAAATGTTATATAATTGATAATTGTCGTTAAATCACAAAAACAAAAAAATGCCAAAAACACGTATCCCCTATTTTGGTCCATAGATTACGTACACAACGTTACATAAATACGGATAAACAATTAATAAATAATATAGCAAAAAAATGAATTCTTTGAATATCGTTAAACAAATAATTTTTTCTGAAATCTTTTCATATGACTATATTCCTTAATCGAAAACACGCAAATTCGAAAAAAAACATTATCTTAGATTCTCTAGTTCCTGAGATATTAGCAAAAATAGGAATCTTCAACTCCTAGATATGGATCATTGCAAATAAAAAAATACGTGTGTCAAATATTTTTCAACAAACTATATCCTGTATAAATTATATTAAAGTTGGCTTGTTACACTTGGGTAATGTCTCTTGTGAGCATTAAGTAATTTCGAAAGCTGCTTTTCGCTTGGACGAAACAGATTTGTAAGGAATCTTGGCTGGGTATGTAGATTGTGTGGAAGGATATATGGCTGCTAGGAGTTTGATTTGTTTCGAATATTCTGATATTAATTATGGTAGATATTTATTTTGACGAGAGAGGACAGTGAAAAAAGGTGGTGGATTCTAGTTCGATTCGAGTGGTCGACGCAGCGAATCACGCCACACCCTGCACACCATACGAAAATCGGTCACCAAACAAGACAGCGTATGTGCAACGGTAACTGGACACGACTTTGTTTTACGACGTCGTCGTCGGCGACACGGGAAGTGTCGACGATGATACAACCATGAAAGACGTCGTTAAAAGGGCGTGCCGCGTGTCCGGATTACGTGCGAGAGCTTGCTATACAAGGTGAACTGTAAACAAATCACCTAATCGAAGTACATACTGCGTCTTCTTCCATTACACTCTGTATATTTTTAAGGTGACTCGGATGACCTTGCTCGTGCAATGTCATGAAACATAGAGCGGGATATAAATGAATTCTGAACGTGAGTTGTGTGAGTGCGGTTCTTTTTAATTTATTTTATTTTAATGTAATAGTATTTGAATACAATTTTCTCAATCGGTCAGTGTGTTATATCTCAATTCAAATAGGCATGTAAAATATTGAATAATTAATTTTAATTTATATCTAAATTCAAATTCAATTATAGTTTTATTCAGTGCACCTAGTTTTAACCGACTTCTATAAAAACGATTCTTGTAAAGAAATTTGTGGCCCTCAAAAGAAATCTGAATCTGACTAATTAGTTTGTGCCGACCACTGCTCTAACCGATACGCACACACACACGAGATGCTTTGTGGTTACAGAAACAATTAGAGTCTTAAATGTATGTAGAGGGAAAATTGCAGACAAAATTTCTAGGAGAAATTCTCGCCCTGTCAGCCTCGCAAGAGCTGTCCTGCACGAACCTGACTGGCAGACATGTAAAATCGACAACGTTCAGTTTCGGACAGGAGCTCGGAGAGAAAAAAAAGAGGAAAGGTTTGCAGAAAGGTTTCGCATTGCAGGGCCACCCGGTGCGCCGCGAGAATAGGCGTTATCGATAAAACGTAACTTCCTGTTGGCAATCGAACCGCCCCGGTCTTGTCGCACGTCCGTCTTAATCCTCGCGCCGGTGAAATACAGCTCACAGACTAACGGGAACGCGGGGATTTCGCAGGTAAGCCGCGTCCGTTGTTCCCGATTCTTCCATTTCTTCTCCCTCGGGATGAAAAAGGGCTGGCGAGAGGAAACGGGGCTCTCGCGCGTCCGTGTTTAAGGTCCGGGTTAGAGCCGGTTGAAATACAACGCCGACCGTCTCGATCTCTCGCGATGCTCTCTTCGCGGAGAAGACTGTTTATCGTGGCTCGAGTTCGCGCGATAAATAACTCGATCCGTCCGAAGGAAATCCTACGGTACGTTTATTGGGTAATTGCACTTCGATCCGTTCGCGCTGCATCGATATCCAGCGAAAGAGCACGACGCGGCCGGGCCGATAAATAACGATCAAGAACGATCCACGGACTGTAAGAAACGGGAATGGCGGAAGGAGAATGTATCTGGTCTCGAACCGTGGCCGATTGCTGTTCTTTTAGTGCTTACTCTTCGAAAAATCTTACGGAACAACTTCAATTTAACAGCTGCAGCGGCACACCTCTCAGAAATCGAAGTATCCGTCGAAATTTGTGAATAAGACATTTCTTTGTTCTCTCGAAAAAATTCTTGCAAGAATTCAGCGATGCTCACTTGAAATTGAGCGACACGTGCAGTCTCTAGGAACACACCTCGTTACCGTACATATTGTGCTCGACGTCTGAATATGTATAATTACGGTCCTTTGATCCAAACGCACAATTAGACGCAGGATATGCAAAAGATCCTCGGGAAGGATCACCGATAAAATTACTTGTAACTAGACTGCGGATCTTGATGCAAAATAAAAGTTGTCTGTATCGGTTGCAAGAAGTAGAAACTAAATTGAATGTTATTTATTCTCGTAATGATTTGAATAGAGGAGAAGTCTTATATTGACATGTTGAATTTTTATAATAATTCAACAAATTTCAATTTCATCTAATCAAGTTTGCTATCAATGCATAAAGATCCGCAGTCTACTTACGACTGAATAGTTCGGGGCTCGGATTAACAAGGATCTGAGACGGTGTATCGGTATCCCGGAACTGCTCGAGATTACCAGCAGCCAAACCACGAACTTCGACGCGTTAATTCCTCCTTGAGGAGCTGTCCGACTACAGTTCGACTCGATCCTTGGAGTCCTTTCCCGACTATAACTGTCTCACTGATTTCCTCGTACTGTTAGATGACCGCAAACGTCCTCCGCTAAAGCGGACTGCACCTGTAGCCAGTTGCGAGTCGTCTGTATATGGCCCATCTGCAGGATGCTATCCCTATCCCATCGTGCACCGTAATCCGTTCAATTGGAAGAGGTCTTTATTCGTCTCCGACATTCAAGGAAAACGCGCAGACCTCACACAATCCCACAAATCTCCTTGATTTTTCACGCTTTCAGTGTGCAATCATGCTTACAGTTAGTTTTGATCATTGATCAATCGGCTTTTCCGTTTCCGACAACGACTTTCCGTGCAAAATATAAATGTTTTAACTGGTTCCTGAAAAGTTGGAATGTGGATTTGCCGTTTCAGAATTTCGAAAGATTACGGATTTGTTGCATTTATAATATGTATTGTTTTATAGTATGTATTTATAATAATATGTAAAAATATGTAGCTTCGAATGAATGCAGAAAGTTCTTATTTTGCATAAAAATCCGCGATGGATACATTAAGCACGCATGCTAGGAGGCTATTCAGTAGGAATTGGCTGGCGTGTCTGGCCATGGCCAACCCATTCTACTTATTCTGTATACTCACCCTTCACGGGCGTTGTTCTGTGCTGACTGTGATACATGTTAATCAATTGATCAAACGAGGTCTAATTAGAAGTACAATACACTTCCATCCATTATTGCTTACTATCTATATTCAACCCTTTGAACTGGGAGCTATTGTAATTCCAAAATGAGACATTGCTTCCGACCTAAACTATTTGCGTTATATATATATATATATATATATATATATATATTTTTAATATATATTTTATATATATATTTAATATACATATATTTAATCTAAACGTTTCGTAATTCATTATCAATAAAGTGATCAAACAGTTTTGTTACGTTTTTCAACATAGACCCTTCTTTATGCGATATTAATCACCTTTCTATCAGTACTATCAGCTCGAGAACGCCCCGTAAATGAAGAGCGATAAGAAACGGTAGGACTTACGGTACGAGGTAACATATCGCCGATTTTCTGTTAATTTCTCGGGACTCGTTCCGGGCGGAATCGATCGTCGCGCGTAACGAGGGATTAAAAAGTCGTGGAGCGGAATCTCGGATGCAGACGTGGCTCGAGTCGATCGAAAGGAAGTGCATTATTCCGTGCCGGCGTGCACGTTCGAATAATCCGCGGGAAATTCGTCACGGTCGAGCAGCCGCATCATTCGACGATAGTTTTAGTCCGACGAACGTGCCTCGTCACTGTCGCGCCATTCCCGTAGCAACGTCCTCCTCCTCGTCGTCGTCGTCGTCGTCGTTCTCCTTTTTTTTTTGTCCCGGCAGCGCAATTTCCGCGCTATCCGCTCGTCGATATTCATTCCCCTTTCTTCGGTCCGTACGCAGCCGACGAGATCGTCCGACGGAAAATTGATTCGTCCCGTCCAAGGCGGAAAAGCAGATACAGATTCAGCTCTCTGCCTGAGGAACGCCTAACGACGAACCGAGGCGAGGGGCATGCTGGAGAAATCGCTGATTTTTCGCTCGGCGGCCTTCGCAAACCCCCTCTCTCTTCCCATAGCCTCGCGAAATCTAGATACCCGCGCACAAAACTCGATCCGAGCGAGCTGGCGATTTTAACAAGCGTTTTCCGAGTGATCCCTCCTCTCGCTTTTCATGAATCTCGAATATAATGTGGAGCTGGAAGGAGCGTTCCTCTACATCTCTAGTCATCATTACCCACCGCTAACCGCCTTGATATCTTAACACCAGGTTTACGGACCATATTTTTAAATAACATATACCAAAAGACACGAATTTGTTGAATATTCCTTAACAATCGTAAATTAAAAATACTAGCACGCGTCATAATCCATAATAACAGAATTGCATTTATTCAGATTTCAAAGTCAGTTTTTTAGAGTAGTAGTTGAATAAAGAAGAATACTAGAAAATATTTCTCCAACCTCGGAAATTTTAAAAGATAAAATCTGAAATCCGTCATTTCGACGAGCTCGGTAGTTCTGGCGTTAAAAATTAATTTTGTTCGTACTACAGTTGCTTGAGGAATGATTAATCTACTTTGATTTTGTGGTTTTTTTGGGGGATGATAGTTCGGCAGTGAACGGCGTTAATACAGTGGCCGAAATTTCTATAAAGTCACTGTCTTTTGTGCCCGTGCGAAATCAATACGGGCCGGTTTATGTACTTCTTTAAGGCCTGGTTTACGTTGTATTTTTGTCCAGAAGAATTTAAAAGTTGTTGCACACGTCGTGTTGTTACTGGGAGCTCCAATTCAGTTCGAAATTGTGCTGCATTTTTCCTTTCCTTAGCTGCAGACCTCATTAATGTTGAATATTGTCTCTTTGACTATTTTTTATTACTACCTTTAAGATGATTTTTTCGTAATTTTCACGCAAATTGATATAATTATTAATCACAGTATATGACCGATTAGTTTTCTTAGCAATTGCGCGATTAGAGCAGCCCATATATCTTTATAAGCATCGATTGATGCTTTTTCTTCACTTGTTAGTACTTTTCCTCTCGGCATTCTCATACACGTGAATCAAATCATAACAAACAGGATTTCTGCGAGTTCTAAAACTAATACTTTTAGAATATTCGCAGTTTTCCGTAGTTCTCTGCTCAGAATACAGAGAAACACTAAGTGACTTTATAGAAACTTCGCACTTGTGTTCTGCACCACACAGAAAAAAATTTAAAAAAACGTAAATAGTAAACATAGCGGTCTAGAGTACGCAATCCCTCTATCCGAGTGTCTACAAGGCACAAGACCAGATACGATAAATCAACACACAAAAATGGTGGTATTTTTAAAATGTCTATGAAAAAGAAGATGACTTTATAGAAATTTCGACCACTGTATCAACGTTCGGAAAAATTGAGAACCAAGTTAGAAATTGCGAAAAGGTTGAGTGGAAGGTTTAAGGTTCGAGGGACGCGTCCTCCGGGACGAATTCTTGATCCAAGCTTGTCCCATCGCCACGAACACGTGTTTAAAATTGCGCTCGCTGATATCGCTTAAGTCTGTCGACGCGGGAGGGGGTGAATTTGCAAGTTAAATTAGGAGGGGGGTAAAAAACTGACAGGAATATGCACGTCGCGCGGACGAGAAACGGGGATTTTATCAAACTCGGTGTCGCCCGCGACCCGGGGCTGAAACTTTAAATTCTCGGAGAGAGGGTGCGCTTTTCAACGCGTCCTTTTGTCGCTCTGGGGACGCCTACGTAATCTTTTTTCGCGCGTTTGTGCCTGCTATTCCAACCGTGATAGTCGGCCGAGAGCTCTGGCGATAGTTTATTCATGATAGTTATTCACTGTTATTGAAAATTCTAGGTTCCGCAATTTGTCTACTTCTAATCATTTTCTCTTTGTAGGGCTTTTATAAAAGTGATTTATTATATGTGCGTGTTGCTGTTTGTTAACATGCCTTGCCTTGAATTTTTTGCTAGCAGCCATAGGTTAGAAATAGACTGCGGATCTTGATGCAAAATAAAAATTGTCTGTGTCGACTGCAAGAAATAGAAACTAAATCGAATGTTATTTCTTCCCTTAATGATTTTAGTAGAGGAGAAATCATATATTGACATCTTCAATTTCCAAAATTTTTCAACAATTTCGAATTTCGTCTGCTCAATGTCACACTTTCAAATTATAACAAACTGCAGCAAATCGTAACTGATCGTAGATCGAAATTGAAATTGAAATTTACTTAAAAATATTATTATTTCTAATTAGAGGCGATTCTTCATAATTGCAAGCGCGTTTGATTCCTGACACAGAATGATAGTGTGTAGTTAGTAATACGTATTGCACCCTATCTCCATCGATGACTCCTAACAACTATCAATGGTGCTTCAACTATCGGACTATCAATGGCGGCGATGCGCGGCGGCTATCGATATTTTCCATCAGTAGTCGAGGCAAACACGTCTCGAATCGATCCTCGCAACCCTCGAAGCCGTTGATCGACTTTTTCTCGGTTTCAATTCCGCGAGTTCGATCGATGGCGGCCGTGGACGAGAACGAGAGACCGGAAGCTGTCCGGCCGCAGGAAGACGACCTCGTTTTTGCTCGTCGACGGACGTGTTCCGGGTATATTCGTAACGAGTCTTAATTTTCAGGCTGGTCCCGGCAAACGAGCCACCTAGGGCCTCGGCTCTTTAACGTTCCTCGAAATTATTTAACGTCGACGGAACGATACACCTCGCAGCTTATTAAAGCGCCCTGATTCTCTCTGGGGGAACACGAGCCGATGAACACGGAGCAGAGATGCCTGTAGATGTACTCGTAAAAGTATATGTTCACGCCTGGCAAAAGAGATTGAATACAAGTCACGGTGCAACGTAAAATGAAGTATCGTGTATACGTTAAGGAAATACAATGGAAATACGATGGTTCAGTAAATAACGGAATGATACACTGCCTCGTGCTTTCAACAATTATAGAATAATGTACTTTTCAGTGCTGCGTGAAAGTCATTAAACAATTTAAGTAGCGTGACGAAGCACCGAAACGATTCTTTAATGTTTCGAACGATTAAGGTAACGACGTAGATTGCCAACATAATGTGTTCAATGTTTGCAGATGATTGAACACTTTATTCTTCTATACGACAGAACCGTTCCTCATTTCACATTAACAAACATTAATATCAATGCATTCCACAAAGAATCTCCCAGTCTGTAGAAAACATTTTCTTCCGAACTCTCGTCGTGAAACGACTCGGAAAAATGGGAGCTTGCACAAAAACGCGAATAATAAAACTCGGCGGATCTTCATGCAAATTCTCATCTTTGCGGATTATTTTCTAAAATCCGGAATGAAAAGAGAATTTACTTCGCGGCCTACTAAAACCCCTATCGCGAAAACAGCCTCTGGAAGCGTTATCAAAGTTCGTTAATTCCTTCGTTTCCTTCCACAAAGTTGCAGGTCTATTATTCATAAATGCATAAAAGTCCGCGGTCCGATAATAACTTTTTACCGGAACCCAAACTTTCCAGAAAGATCGCGAAAAAAGGGCGCACTGCTGGCGGAAATGGAGTTCCTATGACAGTGTCGGTGGTCGAACACTGCCAAACGTAGAAAACCACCGTTCCTCTGCAGCATCGATCGCATTCTTTGTCGCGCTGTTACGCCGTGAACAATGCAGCAGACGCCTCCGTTGCTTCTTTGGGATTACCGTGCAATTACCGCTACCTTTGAGGAGCGTTTTTCGGCCTGCAGATATGATTTCCGCCCGGTGCAATATTCTCGCGGTTTTCTTTCTCTCCGCATCTCTTTTCCGTCAGTGCAACGATGCAAGCTGCGGGTCAGACAGGCTAGGTCTTGTTTCGATGCACCACGGTTCTTCTATTTGCGATACTCTATCTCGTTGACGGGCTGTACTCACTTTAATCAGAAGTTCCCGTTCGGCCGATCCTCCTCTTCTGCGCCATGCTAGGCTATCCTAAATGCAACGCGGATTTTCGTCTGGCTCCGAGGAGACGGAAACTCGCCGAGGAAAATCGGATCGTTGATAGATCCTTTCATGTCCGCGGAAATCGATGGCCGAGAATAAATGTCCCACTAATCATGGAAGTGTTTCACTAGTCTGATCTGTCCATTGAACGAACACTTAGGCTGAATGCCCATTCAAGTTAGTCCTCGCGAATCGTTATTTCATTTCTCGAGTGCCGCAAGGCTGTATTATTATTTATAATTATTACATAAATAATCCATCATATTTTTGTACTTTTTTAGACTACTGTCGGAAAGATAGACGAACGTGGACCACTTCCATAACTGTTAACATAAATAGTTTTCGTGGTAGAGGCAGAATTTCTGCTCGGATTCATATTTCGGACGATAAAGATCGTCGAGGAATTTATTTGTTAACCCGTATATCGGTTACAGTTCTCTGGGACCCGTTTGTTTATTGCGTTTTGCAACGCGCAGTGTGCAATAAATGCATCTTTTTTTAACCAGACCGCGGGCTCGTATGCAAATTCGTCGTTTCGGACGGCCATTGTTGAGATTTATTGAAATGTTTATTTCAGTGGGTTTTGTGAAACAAAAATACTATAAATGTATAAACGTCCACAGTCTGCTTCTGACTTGAAAGAGTCTATGTTCTCTTTAACCGGAATTGTTAGTTCGCTTTGAATTGATATTTAAAATAACTTTTTCAGTCGGGCAATGTACGATATATATATATATATATATATATATATATATATATATATATATATATATATATATATATTGTAGTATAAAAATCTCCGGACATTTTCATGCAAAGTTGACGTTCCGGGCGTTTGTTTTTAAACAAGGGAAGTAAGCGCCGGTTTTATTTCATTTTTATTCCGTTCGTTTTATTGTGTTTCGTTTCACGAAACTTGCAAACATATTTTTCTTCACCTAAAATTCTGGGTTCATATGAAATAAAATTTTTTCTTGTCTGTATAGTGGTCTAACTATTTTTATTTTCGTAGATATTCATGCAATCCCATACTATTATATTTTACACGTGTTCCTAATGGACATGGTCCGTTTAATAAATGACTAACAGCAATGATACATTCGTGCGGTGAATTATTCACCGGATTTAGCGTATCATTAAGCGGATATAATATTAAACAACCGAATATCAGTCTTGATTTCGCTGCGCCAGCGACCAAACCGTGAATTATCATAATAGTCATTTATTGATTCATTAACCTACCTATCGGAAGTGTATTAGAAAGCTTCTCGATAATTCTGCTGCGTCAGAATGCACCTTAATCATTCCTGTCGAAATAATAATCAAAAGAATCGATTAAACTTCATTGCTGAAAAATCTGTTCGAGAACACTTCGACTATTAATTGAGCCGTTCGCGGGCCGAAACGATTAAGCAATCAAGCGGTTGATTGATGGTAAACGTTTCTCATTTAAAATAAATTGCCTCGAAACGTTGACTGCCTCGTTGGCAACGTGTGAGTGACACTGTTCTTCGACCAGGTGTGAAAATGAGTCTTGATTGCGATGTATCGCACCACAGTACATTTTATTAGGGTCGTTATAATGTGAATGGGATCAGGTATCAATTGCTACGATACATTTCAACTTTCTCTTATCAATTTCATTAATGATTAGGTGTACATTCATTCATGGTCGTAATAACTTGCAAGATAGAGTAGTGTTTAGTGGTGGGGATACTGTAATAATACCGGACAACGAGAATTGAAAGAACTCTTAAAAATTCTCTCTACCGATTTTCCGGCATGAATCAATTTGGCAAATGAGCGTCTCGCATATTGACCCTTGCACCATAGAGACCGTTTGGCAGACGACCAAAAAACCAGAAAGAGCGTAATTGAACGAAGTTTAAAAGAAATAATGGGAAGGGGAATAAAGGGACGCGAATCGACCGCAGAGGTAGAGATTCAGTTGTCCGTGACGAAGAAGCGGATCGAGACGAGTGGAGAAATAAAATCAGCGTGGCGCAATAGGTTCGAAACGCGGCCTGATATCCGCAGCGGATAGGGAAAGCTGTTAAAGCGAGGACGAGCAAGGTTGAGCAGCAAGCCGAGAGGTCGAATTACCCGGCAAATGGATTACCGCTAGGATTTATATCGAGTGTATTCCGTTTGCGAAGATAGGGGAGCAGCCCGAATCTTTTTCGTTTTACCGTACACGTTGGTTGACGATATTAGCGGGGGAAGTTTTATGGAAATGCGGAAACACATGAGAGATGCGGCGAGATAGAAGGCAATTATTAGCACTTTACCGAGCAAATTCGGATAAAAAGATCGGTCACCGCGGTCACTGTGTTCTTCGTCGACCAACAGAACTTGTCCGAAGTTGTCCGGTGTCGCGCGATTTCGGAACATGGCCCCCGCTACTACAACCGCAATAGCTGAATACCTTAGTGCCAGATTTTATGTATTTATGACAATGTTGTTACTGAAATTGAATTATCGTAATTCACGGAATCCAAGTCCATTCAGATCGATGGAGGAGACCAGAGCTTTTCAATAATTTTGCTGCACCAAATGGAAGCTTAATGCAGCGGAAGCAAACGAAATGATTGGATGGAAGTTTCTGTTGCTGTTAACCCGTTGCACTACCATTTATTTTGATTATTTTGATTTAAATGAAATTAATAACATATATACATAATATTTATTAGAGACTGCTCAGAATCTTCATCACGAGTCTTCTCGACATTGTATGGCAAGAGGGGTGAAAGGATCTATCAAAAAATCCCGAATCGCGAGCTACAGATTTCCAAAAATTGTGGAATCATTACAGATAATGTGTTAAAATGTAGGGTTACGCAGTTCTTGGCATTCTCGATTCATATTCTTTCGAGGAATGTTTCCCAAGGCTGACTGATAAAGGAGCAACGCCAATTTTTACAGATTCCCGAGACTTGTAGACCGTGTCAAATTTTCGAAAATCTCTTTCACCTGATTGTTCAGCGGACCAATTAAAATTCCTCTTTGTCGACTATTGATCCGAAGCATGAATAGAGTACACCGAAACCAGTGGTACACCCGTCGTGTTGCGTCGCTTACCCGTCGCATCCCGTCGCGCGACATGCAACAGTGTACGGTCACTCGATTCCATGGAACGGGAATGCTAATTGAAAATTGGGAACTGTCGATTTCCACGCGTTGCGGCCTTTTCCGCTAATTTTTCTCGACGTCTCGCCATCAATTCGCTGATGAGTACCGGCGAAATTCAACCGATCCTCGAGAACGCTGCTCGCACATCCAGCAACGCCACAAAGAACACACCCCCTCGCGATTTAAGAATATTATTCAACTTCCAGCTCGCACAAGTTCCTAACAGAGGAAACAAACCTCTGTCTAGCTGCAGTCTTTTTGACTCGGTCCCGTCGATGTTGGTATCTCTCGGTACAAAAGGGATCCGGAGTAATAAGAAAATGAATCCTTTGTAGTATAAAGAATCCTCTCTCAAGTGCACGCAAACTGGGTAACCGGGCAGAGTAATGAAATCAGGGAGGTTCGGAAAAAAAAAAAAAGAAGAAGTTCGAGAAACGCTATTTCTCTCGTTAAATGATCTTGATACCTACAGCGAGAGGATTTTTATGTGAAAATTGTCGAACGCTTAACCACACCGGCTGGCCGGTATACAACGCGGAGGCTCGAAAGTGATTCAATTTCCCATTAAAGGGTGAACACGTAATAACGCCGCGGCGTATTTTCCAGGGACTTGCGGTGGAACACGGCGCACCGTCTATTTAGCGAGTAAAGAGCGCTCGCACCGGCCGCGATAAAAACGGATCCCATAACGGCAGTGTTTGTAATGAACCTGTGGCTCCGGCTGAATCCTTTCCCAGCCGTTACCCTTCGACACGGTTATTGGTTAACGCGTCGAGCGAACGCCAAATTGTATTCGATGCGACACTTCGACCCGCCTCTGTGAAACTCCGCCTTTATTATTACCCTCTTAGCTGGAATTTATTTAAGCAATATTCGACACCCCGGCGAGGCCCTCTTAGAACCCGTTGCTGTCGCCATCTTGGCCCTCCATTTCGCCGAAATTTATACGGGCTGATAAAACTGATGGCGGACGTTGGGTAAAATAGCGCCTCTACCCAAAGGAACTACTGTGCTGCTTCAACAGTTCGAAAATTGATTTGAGCAGTACATTCGTCTAATTTGGCGTATTCGAAAATTTTGAACTGTGAGCGGCGGTTTCAGGTGGTTATATCAGAGATGAATTCTTAAGCCTGGACGAGTAATTCCATCTAGGTGGAGATGGACTTCGGTGCTCAAAGTGTAAACTAGAATACAGAACAGTCTTCCATTAGTCCACGAGCTGCCCTCTCGAGTGACCGCTATCAGGGCATCCGGCCAGTTCGGTGAAGGGGTGGTAGGTTAAGTGCAATAGGCACGGTCAGAAATCAGATGGTATCTCGTCGGGCTGGGTGTCCGATAACGTTCGATACGTCCGGCTGGGTTTCCTCGCAAACAGACCAAGATGCTATACCCGTTCTAGAGAGCAGTGTTCCTGGGGCGTTGTTCGGGGGTGGCGATGCTGTGGTCTGCGAACAGTATAGCGCGGTCAGTATACCGCACGGCGCACCCAGACCGGCCCTGACCCTCGTCAATTCGATCCTCTCTCTCTTCCTGATGTCGAACCTGATACTATTAATATCGACAATAGGCCAGAATACGGTCTACGTGAGCACCAGACTTATTTCTTATTCCTCTCGAGTTCCAAATAAGATTGGGACGAGGTGGTTTTTATTAGGCGGTCGCATTTGTGGTTGGAATAGACCCGGAGGTGTTGCGAGAGAATTCCGAAAGCTGTTGCAAATACTTCGAACCGCGTAGTGAAACTCCTATTTTCTTGTACTAGGAAGGTATTCTCTTCGAAAAAGTCGATATAAATAGCTGACAATTTAAAATGTCGGACAGAAAATTATAATTTTATAAGAATGGCGTTTCACTTGTTCGATAACCTGCTGCATTGTGAGGGAAACTTCCTATTCCTCTCATGCGGAAAAAGAGCCTTGGAAAAATACGGGAAGACCTTTTGGTTAGCCCGTTACAATGAAATTATGTGCGCAAACATAAAGAGAGCCGGAAAGTAGGTATACAAAAGGGAAAGATCGATAATGGACGCAGACCGCCTTGATTTACAGATATGAGATTGCGGAGTGCACGTACAACGATCGTGCACAGTATGCATAAACCGTTTAAATATTATCAATCCACAGGGAACGAAAGGAACAACGAAATCGGTTGGTTCAATTATATATATTTTTTCTTGTTATTATTTGAATACGTCGACTGGGCGTTGACGAGACGCGAACTGAAATTAAACGGACCGAGAGAGGCAGATTGTCAAATACGGGTTTAATTGTATTAAACGAAAATATCGTACGCTTCTGTCCGATCTCCGAAAATTTCGTTCCCTCGGAATATTATGCGTCGCACAGAGATAATCGTTGATTGTCATCCATCCATCTCGGAAATTACATTTTCACTGAAAACAATGCCGTACGAGTGCGAGGATCGGTGATGCGACGCGAATCCCACCGGTCTGTTTTTAATTCTACTGAAAATAACACGTTCCTGATTTTATGTACCACACTCGTCGCTCGAATCATGAAGCTGCGATATTTGTTCGACAAAGCGAGCGAAATTAGTCAATAAAATCTGGAACGAAACTGCAACAAACGTCGCATCGGGTTTGTCGCCACAATGTGAGTACAGAATTAGATCCTAACTCTTGCATGATATTTTACTATAATCGTCCTGACCGGTCGGTGGACATTTATTAAATTTTGATGACACATACTGCAATAAAATTCACTTGAAATTTTAACACATGAGAATTACAAAGCGGACACTTTGACTGCTCGATTATCCCAGAATATTTCTCCGAATAAAATCTCTCTTGGGATAGTTGAATAAATTCATATTACCTATTATACATTTAACTGGCAGCCTTTGGCTATTTACGTTACCTGAAAGAAAAACTACTACATTTTATTAAAACTTATAATCTCTGTGCTTTAATGATTTTAATGAAAAGTTAGAGCAGCGTTGAAAATTTTTCCGAGGGAAAGTTTCCCAGGAAAAGCGAGCGATTGTCGGCGTGAAAATCGACAGAGTGGAGTGCGGCCCTCCCAGAGCGATTCCGGAAATGAGTGCATAGTGGCGGAAGGATTTCCTGCCCGTGGGCCAAGCCAAAATGTATTCCAAACGCGTGCTGGGTAACCCTGACCCTACTCAAGACCGGAAACTAATCGAAGCCAGGACAAAGGGACGAGACGGGGCGAGCGTAAAGAAACGCGTTGGTTAACCGGCCAGAAATAAACGAGTTGATAAAAAAAGTTCGTCGTGGAACGTCGTAACAGAGACGTTTCTTTGCCAGTGGCATTTCTCTCGCGTTGTTCACCTGCCCGGAAACGAGGAAACTCGAACGAAAAACGGACAGTGAAAATATTATCCTTGCAATTACCCTTCTGGCTTCCTTCTCCCGTTCCAATATCGATGCTCGCCTAGAAATAACAACGTCGAAATCTCTTCGATCTTTCGAAACATTTTTCCTCGATTCTGTTGCTTTGGAAATTCGTTTGCGGTAACAATAACGAATCTAGAAATTTCAATCACCTGCCAGTGGATCTTTTCGATCTAATTTTTGCTCTTTATAGATACAGATACACTTCGCATTCTTACATTAATCATATTAATAAGGTAAAAATACCATAAAAATTACCATAAAAGCATAAAATCCGCAGTGTATTTATTAGAGATCCCTATTTTACGCGTATATAAATTATTTATACGGAATAATTATCTCGCTTATTATACGAATGGTTGAACGCGTTATCCGCCAAGAAAATTCTGCGAGAATAAAGAAACTTATTTAATAAACCAGACGCTGAAAAGTTGAAGTTTGGAGAACCTAGTACCTTGTTAACCTAGTCGCATCTCATAAATCTTAACAAAATGTGGCTCGCTCGATGTGTCGCCATATGTATTCATTTTTAAATATGTGGAAAGAATTAGTATGCCAACTGCGTGTGCCGTTGGATTCGCCGTCTTGAATAATTGAAAGATTCAACAGGCTTTTTTGTGGAAACCATCCAAGCTATTTCTGCATTCCTCGTTCCACGTTTTAGATCCTACAGAAATATTTGTTATAATTCTTGAACCGATGCATTTGAAATAAAGTGCGTGCCGATGAATTCACTTATGTGTCTATCCATCTATTTTCGAGGATCCCGCGAGGGTGAAAAATCCAGGTGGATAAAAGAATAAACAAAGTAGCGAGAGACTAAAATTTCACCGCACCCTAAACATGACACGTGTCTGATAAAATGGCGGTTTTTCCTGCGAGCAATGGACGTCGAAACTCAGCGGGTTGCGCTCCCGAAGACAAATAGATATCCGCTTCTTTGTACCTGGGCGAATTTATCACGTTGTCGGGTCTCTTCCAGCTCAGGAAATTCCTGGCTGCGACGTCCATAGAAGATTGAAAAAAATGGTGGTGGTAAGCGAGGAGCCATACTTTCGATTGCTTTTAAAGTCGGCCAGGTGTCGCAGGATTTACGGGGCTGGGCAACTTCGTAATCGTGGTCTCCAGTGACTCTCGTAAAAAAATGATCCTCCGCAATTCTGAAATTAATTGTCCGGAAACACAGGTGATTATCTGTTACTTCACTTCTGTGTAAAGAGTAATGGTCATCCGTTTTAGGAGTGAATCTACACCTCTAGATCGGTGGACATTTGCAAAAGAAACGTGCCGCAAAATTGTTTATAACAAAGAAAATTGTTGTTGAAATTGTTTTTTACATCAACACCTTCCACTCATCCAGAAAAGAAAAAGTTTGAAAGAAGCAATACGTTGGAAACAAATAGTTATTGAGATATAAGCTGATAAAGTTTTTGTTAAATTTGATTACGTGGAGTTATACGTATAAACAAAAGTCTACTACGAGGACAGTCCACCCGACCGTGTCGATGAGACAAAATATAATCATGTGCGTACCTCGAGACAAACGAAATTTAAAGTCTCGTTGCCCATTCGGAGCGTAAAGAAGTTGCAAAATATGAAAGAATACCTTATATCCATTGTTATAAGAATATTAATCCTGTATTATAAAATGTTATCGCATCTCACCGTTCCTCCTGCGGATTAGGCGATATACCTGTAAAGGATGTTATAGCAAGCAAAAAACGCATGCGAATCTTCAACCCCGACAGATCGACAACACGTGCGAGGTTTTGATGTAAAAAGAAACTTTAACAACAATTTCCTTTGTTATAAACAATTCTGCGGCGTTTCTTTTACAAATGTCCACCGATCCAGAGGTGTAGATTCACCCCTGGGAGGGATGATCATTACTTTCTATACACCCTGTACATCTGTTATCTATGTATATGCGACTTTGTTAGAGTGCCAAAAGAAGTTAGCAAATTCCTTAAAAAAATCTGGTTGAAGGCAGCCGAAAATTCAATTGCTCCGAAACGAGCGAACAAAACATCAGGTTCGCGATAATTTTGCGACTCACCAGCGAAGTTCAGTGCACAGAAAACTTCCCCGAGGCAGCAGAGACTGCAGTATGCCACTGCACGGCTAAGAACCGCTCGTTCCGAGCGTTTGTTTCGAGAGAAACACCTCGGCTGTCCCCGGAATCCGACTCTGACACAACTCGCGTCAAAGGGAAGAAGGCTAAAAGAGAGAGAGGAAGCGAGAGAGGAAGAGGGTCTGTTAGGGCAACGCGTAATCGTGCATCGTCGGCCACTCCAGAACGCAGGCGGATTTCGAGTTTAGTGGCCGTGGGAAGAAATTCCGGGGGTGCAACTGCCGAAAGGCATTCCAGCGTACCTGCTTCGAAGCCCGACCTTCCTTCTGCTTCCTGTCCCGGGGAAGAAAGAGATAGTTTTTCGGAGACTATCCAGTTGCCCTGTTTGGCAGGTTCTTTCCAGTGACGTAACAGTGTTCCCCCCGTTGCGTCGTTCCCGGAGTCCCGAGGGAGGAAAAACGAGGCGCGAACCTGTCGCAGCAGACGAAAACCATGTTTACGCTAGGCTCGGCCTTTTGCTCGCCTCTTTCTGTTCGTGCGAGACTCTCTTATTCAACTGACGGTCTCGCGGGCTGCGTTCGAATAAGGATTACAGTCTGCTGCTTTTGCCAGAGAGATTCTGTTACGGACCTAGCCGGCTGGATTTCCGTTTCGGTTTGCGGTGTCCGACCGTTTCCAGCTTATGAAACTCTCTTCCACGAGACTCGAATGGGCACCATTTTTCTTGGGCCGTTCATTCGCTCAGACTCATCTTCATGCAAACGAAAAATTGCATTTCCCTGGTTACATTGCCCGATGAGAGGCTGTCTGAATTTTGAAGGAGTATAAAAAGTAGTTTTAGATGTTTAGTTGTCCAGAAAATTGCTCGAAGCTTCCAGTTCCTTTTGGGCGAGAGGAAACAGGAAACTTAAAGGTAGATAACAGCTAGCAATTCCCAGAACACTTACCTGGATCGATAAGAAGCTCTATGAGGAATCTGGCTCTATCAAGCGAGGATTACTGTTTTTGTTGTTCCTTTTACCATCAACTCACTCGAAAATTCAGACCTGATTGGTTACAGGCTTCAATAGATACGTATTGGACAGGTCCGAATAAGCATTACGCTTAGGTAAATTGTATTAACACGCTTACAGTCTCCGATATATGGGTCACGATAATGTTATACTAGGTAGAGTAAGGCTACACGGATACCATTGTGCGAGAACAACGCGTGGAGGTGTAAAGATAAGAGCGTGATTAATACTGTAAACCAAGTACACTTCCTTCACTGCGAAGTTTGTATCCGCAGTTGATCCTCAGAGTGTATTAATTAAATAGATGTCTATAATTTACTGCTAGAGAGTGTATTATAATAAGGCTACAATATTTTAAGTCCTATCTTGATGCCATGGACAATTGATACAGTGAAAGTTTCTTGGAAAGTTTCTTAGCAAGTAATCTGTAGACCATTATTTTTCAGAACAAGAGTACAGTAGTTGAAGTTCTTTTGTCATGGAGCCACGGACAATTGATACAGTGAAAGTTGATTGGAAAATGGCCGAAGTCCTATCATCTCGATGCCACGGCCAATTGGTTCAATGAAAGTTGATGGGAAAACGCCATCATTTTTCACAAACAAGGTTGCAACACTGCTATTTTATTGCTACGGGCGATTGATCCAGGGAAAGTATGCTAGAAAATACTCTCGGAATCGGACCTTATCACCAGTTTCAGGATCAATTTATCGTCGTGTGTAGCGATTAACTCTTTTGTTACCGTTTGCTTCTGATATACTGTTGGACGTAGGAACCCGACATATTTTTATTTTCCATAATAGTTCGCAGTATAATAAGATGTAGCGATTTCACCATTTCAACGTAGCTTTTTAAAATTTTTCTCATCCGCAACGTATACCTCACGCGATGGAATTTCAATATTGCGAATTCCTATTTCTGTGACGTGAGGTAACAAAGTCTGTGGTAGCTGAAGGGTTAGAAAAAGTGTCGAATGGCTCATTTGTTCCACCTTGTTTGTCGCGGAAAGGAAACATTCTTGCCCCAGCAGGTGACACAGCTTATTACGGTATTCAACGTGGTTGCATAGGCGTCTCTCGCTAGTATCGATCGAGGGGATAGTGTGGCGAGTCGGAGGACACGGGACCTTGCTGATTCGGGAGCCATGCGAAATTTCTGTACAGGCCTGACCGCCTCGTGTAACGATCCCCACTTCCGGCTCGGGCCGCTTCTGCGTCGTTTGCGACGATTCCAGCTGTTGCACGGATTTACCGGGCGCTGCACGCCGCACCGCCGCGCCGCCCTAGAAGTTCCCCCAGCCATTGTCCCTGAGCACAATAAACGTGTTGTCGCTGGTAAATTTCGGCGCAGGCTATGTAATCGCGGATCCCAACGAATAACACCAACTACTCTCCCTGTCTCTCTGTAAACGTTCCCTCGAGAAAAGCGCGACGCCGCACTTGAACACTCTTATTATAGAAGCTATTAACACATTTTATCCCAAATGATCTACTTCACACGATCAAGACAAGAGCCACGTAAAAATAAACTTCTCTTGAATAATTTGAACATGTTGGAAAAGGTATATCGACATTTCTTAATTATTGTAATCCGTTTACTATGTTGAATTGCACATTATCGATGCATAAAGTCCACAGTGCACTAATCAGAGGCAAGAACAAAGAATCGGTAAAAATTCGATTACCGAAACAAGCGATACAGAATCAAGAGTACCGATTTTCAAGCAGGCAGTTCGGAATTGTGCGCCGATGTAATCGAACGGGCTCGATCGAGAGGTAAACGAAAAGTTGGTGGAACGCGAGAGGAACGTTGTTATTAGCTCGTCAGTTGGAATCGGGGTCATGGTTTTCAGCGGTCGCAGATCTCCGTGTTCACGTGCATATTACGCGGGCTCGCGTGCCACGAAGAACGGATTACACGAGTTTCGCGGTGAAACGAGACCGCGTGCCGAGCCGAGCCGAGCCGAGCCGTACAGCGCTGCATTGCTGTCCCGTGTCCCGTGCACATTTTTCTCTCGCGAAACGGTTTGCAACTCGCGACCGGCTGAGATCGATTATGTCGCCGGAGTGCCAATAATAACGTTCGCGTCGGGTCGCGAGGTGGCACGTACACTTTCCAGACCACCTTCGAGTTCCGTCTTTTCACGATCGATATTGCGCATGGTTCGCTTCTCTCCTCCCTTCGATCCACTTTGCTTTCAACTTCCATTCTTTTCGATCCCTGTTCTCTCTGCGCGAAAACTGGAAATGCTATAAAAACTAAATCGTTTCAATATTTCGCAAGGGGGTGGTACTTACGTTGAATTCACTGAAATATTTCAGTAATGTAGACGAGTAACAAAGACACGAGTTTCACTTTCGTCTGGATCCGAGCAGAACAGTGAGCCGTAGATGTGGATCGTTTAGCCGACCGCGTGCGATCGTAACACGAACGATCTCGATACCGGGGAGTGCGGTTCGCAACGAGGTTGCACGCGCGACACCGCTCCGGTTTGTATCGGATCCCCGATCGTCGAAACTTCTGTAATTAATGGAAGTTTTCCGCCGCGGAAATCCCGGGTCTCGTCAGAATTTCGACCGCGGGCATAATCCGATTTTGTCGGAAGTTCCGGGTAATCGACGCGCGGCGCGCATCCGCTATAGAAAAGATGATACATCGATGGCTGGCAACTGAACAGGACCCATCGGAAAGAGAAAATAATTGGCAACGTTAACGCCGGGGCTTGCCACGCGATCGCTACGGCTAATTTAAATAATCCGCGAGGTCCCGCGCGAGAAACGAACACGTTGTTTTCACTGAAAACAGAACGGCCCCGCGCTGTTCTGTACAAACACGGAAAATCTCGTTATCCGCTTTAATCCCCGCGCTTCGAACACGATTTCCGACACGTATTCGATCAGGCTACCGCTGCGCCGCGTCGTCTATCCGCCGCGCGACGTCGCGTCAGCTTCCTTGGATCTTTCTTCCGGCGTCGGGTCACGAAAAATCGAGTCGGTCACTATCGACGCGCGACGCCCCGCAACATATTGGCGAACATAGCCTGTAGGCTGTCACCGGTGTTACACGTGTATGTCTCGGGCTATCGTCGATACAAAGGGGCGCATCTGGCCCGTAAGTGATAGGAGCTGACGCGGGGTCTGGCTCTCTACATAGGAATACAGGCCGATCCATAAATCGGGAAGCTAGAAAATTGAGCTCCTCTATGCTGGAACTTGAGCTGATTTCCTTGTTCGCCAAATGGATTATCGGAGAATTCTTATCCCGCGGGAATGCTGAATAAACTTCCGCCCTCCTGGAATCCATTTAATCGAGCAATGTCATTATCGCGTTCACAAATAACATTTTAATGTCCTCGTAAAATTTACGAAATTAGTCCGACATTTAGTGCTTCCATTCGAAAGCAAACATGAAAATATGAGGACAGAAATTGTTGCGAGTGCAGCGAGACCACGCCTACTTGAAGGAACAAGAGTAGCACTTGAGGACAATACAAGGGTACTATTTTTACCGAGTTATAATTAGCAAAACGCCGAAACCACGCCTACTTGAATCACTATACGAAAACGAAGCACAATGAGAAAGAGATCGCTTCGATTGAGTGAAAGTCGAGCAGAAATTCGACTTTTCCAGGGTTTCCTCGCGACAACTCGACCTAGTGTATACAAATTGACCAGCTCGACGGAGCCAGGCGTCGATGGCCACAGCTCCGGGCTATCGTGGCAGCGATTGCGTGCCGTTGTTGTCGTTTCGTGGTCACGTTCCTATAGTAACCGCGGCCCATTGTTCAATAAACGCTGAATTATGAGTCAGTCCCCGCGGCCGGTAGCTGCCGTCGTTCTCGCAACCCTCGTCACGCTCGTTTCCCCGACGAAACGATGATTAACTCTTTCCCTTGGCACCGGTTTACAAAGGGGGCTACCGATAGGGTCATCCATTCGATCCGAGCATCGCGGGCAAAACGGTCGTTAGGAACGGGTTACGCTAAAATCGACTGTACACAGGTCCCATCAACAGAACTTCTCCGATGCCGGTCGTGATCGACAACGGTTTCGATGGACAACGATCGTGATCGGTAATGAGCGGGTCTGAGCTTTTAAAGAAAATCACAAAATTAGTAATAAAATCATATGCGTTCTCTTTTATCTTTGTCGATTTATAATACTTGGACAATATGTATATCGTATTTGGTCTGTGAATGCCTCGCATGTACACAGAGGGAAATAGAAACTATACCCGACCTAAACAGTCGTCGATTAAAATCATTGTGGGTCAAAGTTGTTGTCGATCAAATCCGGTGAATTGTCAGTGAAATCTGTGGCAGCGATTTTAACGTAACCCGTTAGAAACTTGAAACTAGGCGAGCAGCGATACAATGGCTGAAGTTCAATTGTTTCGATACTCCGCCCAGCGGAACGTTCCTACATATATTTTTTCTCGAAAGAAGTTCTGTGAATTAAAACGTCTCGAACAAAACACCGTGCAATTTCGAAGAGGATTCCTCTTTACAACAATCCCTTAAAATTCAACATATAACAGGTTTTAGTAATTTATGAAAAACAAAAACTAAGAAACCAATTCGCTCGCGTAGTCTACAACCTTACTATGCGTTCGGATGCGACTTACCGCGGACAGAAGGGTTGCACAAGTTAGCTGGCACAATGCTGAGTCCCGGAGCTGATGATCCATGGGCAGTGGTCGCCTAGATCAAGCGGTGTTTATTTTCGCAGGGGTTCGCGGGTATTTCGAATACGGCGAATCGAATCGATCGCGGCCGCGATCCGTTTCCATTGAAAACCGCTCGAGTGGGCCGGGCTTTGTTCGGCGAAAAGACGCCGGGAAATCGGGCTGCGATTCAAGGAGCTGAAATAAAGGGTCCCAGGGTTACGGGGGTACGAATTTTTTTTTTTCCTCCATCCAGCCGGCGCGGCGTGTATTTAAATATCAAACGGCCGGCCTGGAATATAGGTCGAGGGAATATCCGTGTCCCCATTGTGCCGCGGCATTGTCGGCCCGCTCACGAATCAAGCATTCGGCTCGCGAAGACCATCACGGAACGGATCAAGTCGGAGACAATGGCTCGACGTATGCGCTCCGCTGCCACGATAATTGAATTTTTGATCCCCGAGAGAGCCGAGGATCCTCTTCGATGGCAAACGTTACGCGCCGATCTCCCGCTAGTTTCCAAACGTAAACACTATTTTCATTTTGTCTCGCTCCTGGTCTCCTTCCAACTCGTTACTAATTTTACAACGACGCACACTCGTGGAACGGTAGACTATGCCGCTGGTCGTATAGGAAGAGAGGAATTTTTTAGCTCGTTTGGTTACAGAAAGATAATTAAGCCGCGGACATACGTAAAGGTCATTTAAATTCCGCGCCACGGCGCTACTAATTTCTACGAAGAGAAAGGCATCGCGCGCGTGCATGAAAAATGTTTAACGCTATCAAAGCGGACTTTAGGATCGTCAAACGAAATGTTAATCCTCTTTCGCCGTGGAGTAGAATATTTATAAAATGATCCTCTTCCGACTGTCGGGACCACCGAATGTGGTTTTTGGTTTTCTACTGTGACTCGTATTTCACGTTTAAATAGCGGTTCCTTTTGCGTATGTATTTGGCTATTTGATTGAAGTGAACGTTTGCAAGTGAAAGATTTATGCCAGTGGTAGAGATTTTATGCAGATACAATGCAGTTGATAGTAACAATAATCCATTGATGCAGACAGGAGAGAAAATAGTGAAAATATATAAAATAGATAAATTAACCCTCGCGAAAACCGCAATTTTATTAGAGTAAGAAACGGGAGTAGAAGTATTACTGTAAAGCAGGAAAGGCCGAACTCAGTTTTGTAGCAGCGCACTGTAGCTCGACGAACCATCGTCACGAGATGTAGCCATTCTGAAACTTTTCCCTTGCGTCACACTTTCTTCGTCGTTCTCGTCGTCATGGGATCGTAAAGTCGCGGACATCCAGAGAGTCACTCTTTCCGAATGAAGTGTCACCGAGGGGGCCACGATATCATCCTACCGCTCGTTTAATTTTAACGGTTAAACGAACGCGTACAGTCTCGTACTCCTCTTGTTCCACCCTTTCTTTTCGCCGAGGAAGGCGAGAAACATTCGCCGCAATCGTTGTTTCGCGTCACGAGACTCCGGACACGAATGCGCTTCCTCCATAGATAAAATACAAACGTAACACCTGCCGCGAGTAACGAGCATTCGACGTGTGCACCGGAGAGAAACGAGACAAGCGTCGATTCCCTCGGGCGTCGCGAGTGTCGCGACCCGATTAAAATACTGCCGTCGCGCTCCAGATGTTTAATAAGCGAGAGGTTCTCGCTCCTAATCGGATGGCTTGAAAATTATTTCGCGGATCGGCCTTACGTTTGCGCCCGCCGTCGAATTTACATTTAGATGTACTGCGAGATTTTTGTTGTATACGTCCTTTAGAAATAGTTTCATAGAAAGAAGACTCTAAGATAACACGTGGGAAATTCGAGAATGTGTCGCGGCCTCGTTCATAGATGGCGATAATACTGAAAATTTTATTGTTACATCTTAAAGCGTGAATTTTTACGTAGAGTCAGCTGTAAAGCTAAAATATTGTTCGAAGAAAACCAAAATTTTATTCCTTCCTGCCCGTTCCACGAGCGGGCAATTAAGAATTTCACCCGAAAATGTTCAGCCACGTCTCACGGCGGTTATTTATTTACGCCGTATCCCATGTACAAAAAGCACGTAATTTCACCGGAAAAATGAAACTCGACGGTGCTATCTCCGAAACTAATAATTCAAAACGAAATTCGCTACGTGCTCCCTTATACAGAATTTGTTTCCGCGCCTGTAATATACGAGGAGACGGGGCAACGTTCCGCGTAGAGCGTGCACGGTAGAACAGAAAGTGCGTATAAGCGGTGACCCGTTTTTCGCTTGTGTCTCTGAGACATCTTAATATCTAAATTATTTTCGTAGGAACCGGAGGAAAGTTTAATTTGTAACGCGATAATGAAACGTACGCCGAATATCGCGGTCTACGGTCGGGTGGCGATCAATCTCCGAGGTAGATCCTGTGGAAACGTTGGGGTGTGATGCAGCGCGGGAATAGCGGCGTGTCCGTACCAGTCGCAATTATCTTAATGATTTCAGCCGGTTTAATTAACCGACTCGCTTGGTTCGCTACGGCGCGGGGCAGATTTCGGAATTACGTGTGGTTCGTGGACGCTCTTCGCTATCTTCCCGGTGGCATCTCGCCGCCATGGCGAGTTTTGCCAGCTCGCGGCCTAGAAATTCCCCTAATGAAACCATTTAGCGACTCGGAGGCGCTAAAGGGAACACTCGATCGCGGCCGGTTCAACGCGATCGAAAGAGCCCCCCCCCCGCTGGTTAATTGCCGATCACTCGAAAGCGTCCCGCGTTTTTGCCCGCTGCGAAAGTTGCACGAGCAAAGTCCTCGTGTCACGGAGAATGGCTTTCTGCCGAGCAGACGCCCTCTTCCCTCGAAAATTGCTCCGAAGCGACCAACTAGATGTAATTCGTTCTTTGACTCTTAGCCCTTCGTTCCTCAAAGCGAGCTCGTATCACGCAGACCTTCAATGAATCTACCAACCTGAACTCTACATTCCATTGCGCTGTCGCGTGCGAGCGTAAGCTCGTTACCAGCTGAACACCTCAACTTTATATTCTTTCTTCCCTTCCATTTTCGTTTATTCCATACTATCTGCCCTCTCGATCTTTAATTCGTGGTAGTATTTAGACTGTCGTAACTTCCATACCGCTCGGAATTACTATGTGATTCGAAGTAACTATTTCCTTTTTCTGCGCGAACAAATTCAAGAGTTATTAACGATAAACACGGACGAATCAGAGCGCGGCTACTGCGAACGGAGATTCCGGCTCGGCCAACCCTAACGTCATACTCTGCCGTAGCCGCGCTCTGATTGGTCTGTGTTTTTCGTTACCAACTCCTTTAACAAGGCCGCGGATAAAATGTACGCAAAGAAAAAAGGTACTTTAACATTTTTGGAACACCCCGTGTGGTATTATACCTGCATTCGAAAAATAAAGGTTTTCTTCAAAAAGTTCTCTATTTATAAACTATCTGCTCGAGTAACCGGTGATGTAAAACGAAATTCATCTAATCTCTGGGACTGTATATCTCGTCAGTAGCATGTTAAATACAACAGAAAAGAAAAAAATGGGTAATGAGAATAATTACGTTTCTTCCTTACGATGCAAATGGGTTAATGGAAGTGTGCGGCTAGATGAGCCAGATCCTGTCGAGAATGATTATCGTGTAAGGATGGAGACGCGTCAACCGGTTCGTAGTTTGTTTTCCTTTGTTTTCCTTTCCCGTCGGTTTTCATCGGGATTCTACCTCTTGCTCGCGTTTCGTGTTCCGCGATTTTAGAAGCACTCGGCCGAGTCGGCAACCAAGTGCTCGTTTACTTAGCAACGTTACGTAAGAAGCCATTTCTGTCGAAAGTAACGGCGGTCTGGTTAATAAGCGAACCGCACGGACCGCATTAAACCGGCCGGCGATATTTCGAGTTTGTTTCGACGCCGGTAATGCTCTCGTTCCGACGCGAGGACAACCTGCTGTATCGTTGCTATTGGATTACCCGGCGAAATGATCCTGGAAATGAATTCCCGCGATCATTGCGTTTATGGGTATCGGCGACTAGCCTCGAGGCTGCGTTTCTGCGAATTAACACATTCGCGCGTATCTACGGTGTACATTGTACACATAATGATTTTCGTCTTCGAGCAAATGGGCAAAACGTTGCGAATGCTGCAATTTCACTTTAGATATATTGTAACGCATCCTTTAACAGCTGGATATGGTAGTTGGTTAAAAAGTTATGCTAAGTATGTTGAATGTTCTATTGTAACCTTATTTCTTCTGAGTAATAAATTTGGATAACGTAAAAATCCACGGTCTGCTGATAGGTATACGGTGGCGTATACTTATACCTTAGACAGGATTATCTACGTTCCAGCGAATGAATGTGTAATTCGTGTATTTCTAGCTCTCTTTTCCAACGTTATTGGATAAATTCCGAGTCACGACTATATTTGATACGCTAGCTCTAATTGCTTAATACGTCCGTATCAATTTCCTGGCGATCTGTAAAAACGAGAACTGTAAACGGAACAGGAATCCGTTTCCCCTATCCGGCAGGATAGGGCAGGATAGAATAAAAATTCTATCTGAACGGCAGCTGTGGTTAGCGTCGTCTCCAGCACGCTAATTTCCTCTAACTGCATGCAATCTATTAATGACCGCGGATCGAATAGGAGGAGACGACGATTCACGTGATGTGTCACGGTTTGAACCGTGGGAAATCGAGATTTTCCCGTGACGGGCAACAGACGCCGATGGAAAAGCTGCCGCGCGAGGTCCCATTTCAAGCGTAATTAAATTTGCAGTTTTTCCGACGAGTTTCCACGCGAAAACGGAACACGAACGCTACTACTCGCTGGCGGGAAGTTTCGTTAATCGGCTCGCGAGAACTTCGAAGCACAACCTAATTTGCTGGCAAGAACTTGCACGCCCCTGTATCGCGTTCACGGACCACCGAATCGACGGCTCGGCCCTGGCCGTCTCGCTTTCGAAACGAAACGAAACGAAACGAAACGATCGCGTTTCCGACCGGCGGAATTCGCCGCGGGAAAGAAACCCGAATCGTTCGGGCTCGCGCAATTACGCGCTTCCATCTTCCCACGTCAATCGGGACTGGTCGAGCACGCATGCACACGCGTACACGCGTCGAGGAGGGAAGAATAAGCGTGCACCTTCGATTCAAGCCTCCGCTAGATCTGGATCGCAGCCCGTTCTACCGAGAACTGCAATTAAACTGCGGATCTTTGTGTAAAGTACAAATTATCTTTATTCACACTGTTGTTGGTTTGTTTTGAATTATCGAATATGAACCTGCATGCATAAAATCCGCAGATCGTGTTCTTTACAAGGTGTTTCAGCAGGAGGCCAGCTAAATATCTCCTTTATTTTTGATGGCACAAAAAGAATATTTTTGGCATATTTTAAATGGTATCGAAGAAGGAATATCATAAAAGAACAATCTTTTGTCTGGTTATTTTTTCATAGTTTTTTCAAGGTCATCGTCATTTTTTATCGGGAAAACTTATTTTTTGTTTATGCCATCTTGTTAATGACTTTAGCATATTCAAATGTATTTTTTCAGCCACTATAAGATGGTGTAAAAAGAAAAGATTTCCCGATAAAAAAATAACGATGACCTTGAAAAAACTATGAAAAAAGAACCGGACAAAAGAAATTGTCCTTCTACGATATTCCTCCTTCGATACCATTTAAATTATGCCATAAAAATTTTTTGTGTCATTAAAAATAAAGGAGATATTTGGGTGGCGTCCTTCAGCTGAGACACCCTGTATAATGTTCCTGTGCAAATTTTTATGGAAATGCTCGAATAATGCCAGGATGGACTAACAAACTAAATAAATAGTCGGAGGTACGTATTTCCAGAGCCATCCATTTATCTTCTTTTGGAATTCCGAGATATCGCTCGCGATACCAGGATTCTCGGCGGTCCACGCACGGGGAACACCTATGCAAATAGCTTGCTACGTTGACGGTGAGCTGCAATGTCAGCCGGGTTGACATTTGCGCGCGATTCATTATCTGGACAAGCCGGCCAGAGCGTAGCCCGTGCTTATCCGCCGTCGGAACTGGGTCAGGCGAAAGAAAATTCGCGTAAATTCTCCAGCTGGAAACAGCGTTGCCCGAGTTTCGCGGGGAAATTGATTCTTGCGTGTACCGTTCGGTAATCGAATAAACAAATTGACCAACAGCGTGCAATTCGAAGAGAAAGAGAGAGGGAGAGATAGAGAGTTCCATGGACCATGCGAGTTCATCAGACAGTTTTAAAAATCCTGTTTCGCGTTCGTCGCCGGAACGTTATCAGCACTGAAAATTGTGCTCGTTTCGCTGTGAAATTCGTTTGCCAGTCCTCTTTCTCTTTCTCTCTGGTTCTCTCTCCATCGCAGCCCCCGGCAGTGCGCTCTTTACGTGATTCCGGGAGTTTTCATTATCCTGATGTGTGCGTGCGCAATCCGGACGGTGAACAAATTATTACTTTTCGGCTTTTGAATCGATTTTCGGGAAGCAGTCGACGATAAATGGTCGGCAATAAGCTGCTCTCCGAATATTCCGTCGATTATCGAGCTTTGCGTGCGTTTCGATAAACGAGTTCTGTTAATATGGTGCGTCGGCATGGAAAGGGGCTCGGATGAAACATGGGCGCAATTCTTCGACGCGTTGCGGAACATCTCTGTGGATTATAATTAATTTATTTTATCAATTCCTTGAACTGTATTATCTTCTGGATGTGATCGAGTGTAATCTGCCGGATTATCGACATAATATAAGCATTGTTCAGCGGCCACACCCACAATTTTTATTGATATTGTGTGGAAAACAATGGTTTTAGGTTGAAAGATAGCCCCCTAAAATTATAAGTCGCTAACCCTACATATAAGGATTGGACCATGCTTATCTTCCTAGACTAGACCCTTGTCGTTGTAAAGCTGCGAGGCTATACGTTTACGAGAAAGAATACAGGTTTTGCTTGACAATGGAAAAATCGGCGTGCAAGGTCACAGAAAATGGGTTTGACTTAACAACAGGAAAATGATACTGCGTTAAAAACGAAGCGAAAAGAACGCGCAGCTAATTCAATTCAGCTCGATATCGTTACCATGTATGCGCTTCGATATCATAAGGCCAGGGGTTAATTATCTATTAGCGGCGATAGCGCGGTGAAATACAATTACGAATCGGAAGCTTGCTTCACGACTGAATAGAATCGTAGAAGACGTTGATTTATTTAATCAATTATGGAGTCGAATGGTCTGCGAGATAATGATTGACGAAGTTTACACGGAGAAGATTGATACTCTATCCATTTTAAGACAGCATCGCATATATGTATGTGCCCATAATTATGAAACTGGTCTAAGTCATACGTTTCTTGTTTCGAGATATTTGAAGGTAAAGAATATTAACACAAAGTGAATTCCATGTAATGTTGAAATAACGAGCACTATCTAACAGTTTGTTTTTCACAATATCGTAAAAATTACATGGAATTAATTTAGTTTAAAATAATGTGATAACTTGGACGACTTTCATAATTATGGGTACATATCTGTGATAAGTAAAAGTTCTTTTACATATATGGGAAAAGCGTTCTTTTAGCTACGAGCTAGATTGAAACAAATGCTTCCTGGTCATGTTAGAACAAATTAATTTGGAGGATCGGTGTACGTGGAAGAATTAGGAACGCACAGCAAGTTCCGCTAGTTTGCAAAAGGATTGGGTACCTGGCAAATTAAAACAGCTCGTACGTGTCTCCAGATTGGAAGGACACGCGTCTTGCTGTTCAGGTACAATGCTGCGAGTTCGGGTTAGGTCCGAGGGGGATGTCGGTTGCGTTAAAACCGGAAGCCCCGTAATTGGAGAGGCCTAACGCGAGCGTCAGCCTCGAAGGCCTCGTTGAAACTCCATGACAGAGTTCTAGACACAGAGACTATCATGTGTTGGTGCGGGGGAGTTTTGTAATCGACCGAACGCGACAATACGAAGAACGGTCTCTCGCGCAGTTAACGAACCAGGCGTCAGCCTCTTCTCCCACGAGCTTGCCACTGTGCGTTCATCGCCGATTAAATTAACTGTTGCCGGGTTCACGACATGTTGTATCGTTTCGAAGCCTCGAAGATGGAAGAGTTTCTGCTGGCCCCTTTGTCACGGTGGATGGCCAGCTCCCTCGCGAACCACTTCCCTCGAACGTCGTCGTTTCCTGAACCAGATTAAGGGCGGTGGCCAATTTTCGTATACGAAATTAACCGGGCAAGATCCCACTGACGATCGCGGTAGTTCGTCGAACAGCTGGCCCGGCTGAAACGGGGATCGAAAATGAGATACGCGTACGCTTTGCGTACGTTTCTTCCCTACCTTTCTTCTGCGACGTACTTTCAGTTTTCGTGCTCCTCGTATCGAGTTCACCGTTGCCGCATCTATGTTGATCGTTGGACTCGGGGGATCTTTATGCACAATAAGAATATTCTTCAATTTTTCTGATATGCACTTCTATTTGTGTTTCAGAGATAACCTTGTTGAACCTCATGGATGTGCATCTTTACAATTTCAATGACAAACAAATCTCAGAATATTCTTTTTTTCACGGAAAGATCTCCTAGAGACTTAACAATTGTGTCGAGTCAATAATTGTGTACAAACAGTATCTAATATTAATAATAGTTGACGAAGCAGCGTTAGTCGGCACGCACCGAGACTATTCGAGACGCGTGAGCGAGTACAACGGTCGGATGCATCGTTAGATGATTATGCAGGACAATGCATCTAGCCGGCGCGATTGAAGTTCGAACAGTGGGAGGGGAGTTCGCATCTGATTATCAGAGATCTATCAGGACACGGTCCTCTGACGCATGGTCGACAAACGACGAACCTGACGCGCTTATTAGCATGGCGGCGCTTCCGTTGGCATCGGTGTCAAGGCGGACACAAGGTCGTCTTTCCGCGTTAAGGCGACGGAACTTCCGTAGAAGCGTATCAGACGACACACAGGATTACACCACGCCGAGCCAACGAAGGCTAAGTCTAATTAACCGTGGCGTGCGCGGATTAATCGCCAAATTCTGTCTCTTTCGGCGCGGTTTTCCCCAGAGGCTGCTCCAACTTCATTTAACGTCTAAGGTAGACACATTAGATACCCGTCTCCTGTCTTCCATGCAGATCAATCACGAAATTAGCCCAAAATCTTTCATCCTAATCCTTGTTGCTCAAGCTACGAGTCTAAGTGACTTATATACGATGGCTGATTAACAGACTGCGGGTCATTATGCAAAATAAAAATTGTTCGCATTAATTGCAAGACGTAAGAACCAATCGTTATACTGTTTCAAATTACACCCACTCATTTTTGTTAGACATTCTTCATATGCTACAACCTCATACATTTTTATTGTGTAATATACAATATTTTTGCTGGTGTCGTCTTAGAATTGTGGGACAGTCTAGCGAGCTCGTAGATTGTGTCAAGGCGATTTCCTTTAAATTCTACGTCTTTCCTTAAGTAATAAAGGGCTAGTTAACGAAATAGAGCCGAACGTTTTTCTCCGTGCTATCGCGATCACTTTCTTAGGCGGTGTTTTTACCGGGCGTCGTCGGTATTTTACGAGGGGAAGAAACTTTCGCTCGGTCCCTGATAATCGAGCGAACCAGTCGGGCAACGCTTCCTCCGATTAGCCGCAAGAAAACGCCGGCGGGGGCATAAAAATCTCGTAAAGCCTCGTTAATCCCCGGCAACCTGTAAGAAACGGGCAAGGATATTCTTCCTGGAATGCCGCGAGTCGAACAGGAAAGCTTTCGGAATTATTCATCCAGGATATTATTAGGCTGCCGCATATATTTCCTCCGTTCTTCGTCTTCTTTCTTGTTCCTATTAGTTTTCTCTCTCTCTCTCTTTCTTTCTCTTCATCATTTCGATCGTATAAAGAAGCGTATCGGAGTCGACTGATTCAAATGCAACCATCACTGCTGACTTAATATCGCTAACAAGCCAACAGGAAGCAAGAACTGCGAATTAATGCATCACTCCGAACCAGTATTCATAAGGATAACATTCATGCTGTACCACGGTTATAGTACTCTGGTTTTTGTTAAAATTCGATGGCATTTAACATTCCGCACGATGTCGGAACGTTATTATCATCGACACGAGGAACAAACTTCAATTCCAATCTTCGTAAATTATGCCTAGGCATTACTATTTCCGCGTCCTTGCATTTTATAGGTCATCGCATTTAGCGCGCTCGGTATGCGTGCACAAATGCTGTACTTCGATCTAGAAAACTTCAATGAAAAAGTTATTCCTGATTCCGGTAAATATCCCGAGTCGAGCCTCGACGGATTTTCACTCTTTCCGATCGCCACGAAACAGTTCGCTCGTTAAAAAAACTTCAATCATTTCGGGCTCGTAAAAAGTGTAGCGGGCTCTCTCTTTAATGATCATCAGGGTTCATAGATTTTTACGGGACGCGCGTTTAACGCGGCTGTCGGATGGGAGACTCGGGGAAGTAGCTCTGGAGAGTATGCGGCTTCTGAAAATTGAATGCCTTTTATGGAACAACAAAAACAGCTAAACGAATATTAAATTAACAATGACGAAACTAGACATTTCATACGACGTAGAATGCTTCCATTGTATGCGATTTCCTTCGTTTTATGGATATAAAATGATTAAGGGTTAAAAAGAGAACTTTCAAGCAATTTCTCACGCAGTATCACCGCCGATAAATTGTTAAACAAAGACCGGACCACGCAAGGGGGAGGTGGTCGAAGACTTTCACGAATGACGCACAGTATAGTGCCATCCCGGATTCTCATTGTCGATCATGCTGTCGCGGTGATGGGAGCCCGGTGGTCGCGTGAATCGTCGCGTAAACCGAATTACGCGGGGATCGTGCCGGTACAAAGGATCGAGGGTTGGGTCCTAGAGTATCGATCATAATATGGATCTCGTGGGTGGCCGAGCAGACCCGAATGGCGATCGTAATCTACTTAATTCGGCTCGGGGTCGACGCAGGACATGGGACGCATCCCCGTGGAAAGTAGTCGCGGCCCGGTACTTGTCGAGCACGGAGCTCTCGACCTCGGCTCGGCTCGGCTCGGCTCTGTTCTCGAGCGGGGTCGAGCGGACGCGAGCGAATCCGATCACGGCCGAGCCGGAGAGCGCGCCGCGCCGCTTCAAGAACCCACGCACCAGTTCGTCGACGAGCGCGGCACCGTCTGCCAGGGGATCTATCTCTTCGTCGCTCGGTCTCTCTTATCTCTCGCTCTCTCGTTTCTCCGTCGTCGCGATCTCTTCTACTCGCACGAACTTCCTCGTGCGACAGCTGTTCCGCCGGCTCCGATGATCATCCGCGAGGCGATCCACGGGATCCGAGGCAACTGCGCTCTGCAATGGTTCACAGTAAGACTGCCCTAATTAGCCCCCAATCACAATCTTCACCCCACACGATTCCACTTGGGAATCTTTTATGTCGAGTCTGAGGGACGAGGCTCTTGAAAACGCGCTAGTTTCTACGACCGAGTCTAATTTATATTAATTACGTCGAGTTTATAGTAGTCAAGGGTATATCTTGAAGATCGCGTTGACAGCTCGAGCTTATAGATAAGGATAGAACTCGAACTTGAAGTTGTTTCTCGATGTTTTCTAAATTCAGTTTTGATCTCGTCACATTATTGACGTTTTTATTACCGCCCGAGAGTCCACCGATTGATTGACACGAATCTACTGCACGTTACACCACCTGCCATACCCAATGTGCCAATTTACACGACAATCCGTCTTCGAATAGACAGCTTGTTTTATCCTCGCGTCGTTTTATTTACTCCTGTGCAGACAGTTGAATTATCATCGCAATTTCGAAGCCTTGATATTTCAGGTAGGCACTGTCCATGGCTGAACAAAAGACGTGGGGACGACAAAATCAGATTTTACCTGTTCACAATTTCATTCTTTGACATTGTCCCTCTTCGACCAATAGCATACTTCTTTACAACCACAGACAGTATTTTCACAATACATATATGTAGATCGTAATCGTAGGAGAGACTATCGTACAGAAGTACTTCAATTTGCGCTAAACATTTTTACATCAAGTATACGATAAAACAATGATAAAAATAACAAAATGATTTTTGCCGCAATATTCGCTGCATTCGACCAAGTAAAACCGTCTCATTTAATATAAAGGTGAAAGAACAGCCCGAATAAAAATTCAGTAATTCTGAAAAATTTATAGGAACTGGATAAGTAGAAGCACAAACTAAAAATTGAAGAACTCGCCGATCTGCTGATGCACGCGGGGCCCTCGCTTCGACGCGCAAAGCGTTAACGCGCGCGGACGTTGTGGAGTTTGCTTTTTCGAGTCGTTTCTGCGTTGTTTCGCGAACTTTCGGCTGGGGTCATCGTATGTGTTCTCGCAATCATTACCCTGGAGGCGCCGCGTCAGTTTCCCCGAAACTTTCCAACGGAAACCACCCCTTTCGTGTTTAGACAGTCACTCGGCTGCTCGCAAACACTTGTTACTCGGCGGTGGTCTCGCGAGCGGTTCGCGAGAGCCTCGAATTATAGAGACGGGAGAGAGAGAGCGTCACGATGTAATTGGACGACGTGAAAAGCGCCGGGAAAGCCTCCGCGAGGGGTGGGTTTACGGTAAACAATTACGCGCGGCCCGGCCCGGCTCGCCCGGTACGGTCATGGCCATTCGCCACCGCGAGAGATCTTTCTCCTTCTGTTTTTTGTTCCGGCGAGCCATCGATGCCCTCTACCCCCTCGGAGAAAAACTATTCGGAAAATTATTCGGGTATTGGACTCGGAAACAAGACCGTTTCGATCGTAGCGCGAATGAAACGAAACGGTTGTCCCGGTACAAGTGAAATATTAATGTAAAAACGAGTTCTATTATTCGCGGACGGAGTGCCGACCAGTAATCTACTATTTTCACCGTCCATTGTTGCGTACAAAGCGCTGAGAATTATTGCAAATAATACATCGTCCCGTTGCGTTCGCAATTTTACATTTATCGTTCAGTTAATATTTCATTCATCCACAATCCTATTTAGTTGTAGTTGAGACGGTTCTTCAACAAGTTTTATTATTCATTTTCTGATAGGAGTAGTATTTCTTCTCATTCCCAATAATAAAAAGCATTAATAACAACGATAGACTGCCGTGTTCTGCTTTTAAAAAATATTCGCACAATTTCTCGAGTAGTATTCTTTACCCTTTATGACCGGAGATAAAGAACAATAGTCGAAAAATGCAGCGACCAAGCCAATGATCTCCAAATCCCTTTCAAAGTGGGCTGGTTTTTCTCACCTTTGACATTTCTCGACGAAAATGAAGAACATCCGAATAATTTCTATTTGGCGCTCTCTTTCTCTCTCTCTCTCTCTCCTTCTCTCTCGGCAAGTCCTCGAAAAATTCCCATATAATCGCGTTATGACGCTGAGGGGGTAGTTCTCGCGCTCGGATGACGGACCAGACAAAGAACGGGGTTAGCAACGGGGGCGACCGAGATTCCGCGACTAAATTCGCCGCGGCCCGTTCCGTCGGCGGCTGACATTTAATTCCAAGGTTTTTACGATTCCCAGGCGTTTCGGGATCGATCAGGAAAGCCTTTTAGCTCGCGCGATAATAAAGGCCGCCCCGCGATAGCGCGGCCGGGTGGAGACCTTTAATAGATGAGCTACGAGCCTCGAATAGGAACGTACAGTCTTCGGGGAATCAAGGTTAGGAGGGTGACCGGGGTGGCGACGTCGTGAGGCGTCCGGCCGTTATTTAGATTCCGACGTGTAACGGCGTGGAATCGTACCCGATTCCCACGTTCTTCTCCGCACCTACGTACACGATATTCCCGAGGAATTTTCCTAATCTTTCCCGGCTCTCTTGACAGATACGATCGCGTTTTATGGGCCCCCTTACACGGCCGGCTTCCAACCAAAAGTCCAACACACCAGCCACCGAAAGTTACCCAAACCACCGTCCATCAAAGCTGGATGCAGAGCCATATCATTAGACTGCGTATCTGCATTGACTGTGGGAAGCAGGAAGAAAATAAAAATTGATTTCATCCCTTGATGAGTGTGTTACATTCAAAACAACGTTTTACATTTCACCCAATCAATTGTTCCATTTTCATATTTCAATACTTTTATAATTTAGAAGGTTGATCAACTGTGTACTTCTACGTAACAGAAAATCAGGCTTGGTATATTAATTACTATTGAAATGTGTCCATTAATGTACTAACTATGAACGTTATGCAAATTTTAAAGGGTTGGTATACTTGCGATATATGCGCCGTACTCACGATTGACCCCAATGGTTTAGAGATCGCGAGCTGTCCAGACGATCTCTCCAAGCATTGTTCGCGGCTCTAGCCAAACATAGAAACGCGAGGCCGCTCTAGAAAGCGTCCCCGACGCGTTTACCGGCGGCTTTTCCGCAGCCTTTTCTCTCTGGATAACTCGGAACGGTTCCCATCTTCGCCGCGTCTCGTTGATTAGAATCTTCGCTGTTGCGTGGCGAACAGACAGCCATTTAGTAATTACTTCATATTCCCCAGGAGCATTTAGAGCACTCGAAAAATTCCCAGGACCCCGGATATGCTCGCTTTCTGCGAGCCTTCAATCTCTTAAGACGTCCATTACCCACCTTTTTCCCCCGGGGCGAGTACCCAGATTTTCCACTTTTCTTCGAAATCGCGAAAATTCTGCATGAAACGTGTGGCCTTTTAATAGTATATGCCCTGAACTCTTATTACGTTGCGTATGCAATGTATTGTCTGGATTCCTCCATTTCAAGTATGTATGTAGGGGGAAACTACTGTTTTATTATAAACTCGTTAGTATGCTCCATTGCAATCTTGGCCCTTTGCATTCCCAAGATTTCTCCTGGAATACGACGTTTCTTAAATTCTCGAGACATTTGATATTGCGCGCCCTTTGAGCATTTTCTATGTTCCTTAGAAGTTGCAGTGGTCTTTATGCATTCCGATTTTTTACCCTTTGAATATGGCCCTTTATATTCCTAAGGATCTGAGTATCGTTAAATTGTTCGCCCTTCGCATTCCTAACAACCTTCCTTGGTTGTGTGCCCCATTGTGTATTTCTAAGGACTTTTGACATACTTAAACATCTTAGAATTCCCAACTACTTTCAAGGCTTCGAAATTGTGGTAGGCACACCCTTTGTGCTTTATACATTCTCTATGGCCCTCGAAAAATTGTGGAAATTCCTACAAAAATTCTAGAAACTACACGTGAAGTACAACATCATTGCAGCCCTTCGTATTCCTAACACCCTTACTGGAAATATTGCCTTTTGCTTTCCTATCAGCGGACATAAACGACCCAGGTTGCCCTCGCCAGGTTAAACATTAAAAGCATGATCAGACTGCGGATCTTTATACATTTATAGAAAAATTGAGAAGACGAAACTGAAAATTGTTGAAAAATTTTCAAAATTCAAGATGTCGATACCTGATTTTTCCTCTATTAAAATCATTAAGGGAAGAAATAATCATTCAATTTAGTTTCTATTTCTTGCAATCGATGCAGGCAATTTTTATTTTGATCCGCAGTCTGATGATGATTGCCACGGGCGCGAGTAATCCGCGGACGGTTTTTCGATTGGCTCGCGCGAGAACTTTCCACCGGGGTTACTGTTCCGCGAGACTTACGACCTCGTCGAAAACACGTAATAAGTTTCCGAAGTTCCACCCCTTCGGTATATTGTATAGGGGAAGTTTAATGGAACGAGGGAATAGGGACGCCGGGGTATCGTTCTCGAATCTGGAATCGAACTGCCTCTCGTCGTTAAACGCGCGCGCCCTTTTTCCCTAACCAGTAAATCGCTTAAGGTTTTCCGTTCCTGGAACCGGTTCGAGCGGTCCCGTCGAGCAATTACGCTTCGATCTGAGCGAGAAACCAGCCACCGCTCCGTGTTTCATCCTGCCTCCGAAAGCGCATTGAGATTCGAGGCAACAAGTGCTCCGGCCAGCCACGAGAAGCGAGAAGGATTTCTTAGAAACCAACCCCTGCTGATTCAAACCGCCGCGAAACTGTTAAACGTCGACGGTTCTATTCGATTAACGTCTTCTATCTCCTCGCTCCCGGAAAAGTCACAAAACACAGAATCGAGATCGTAAACCCCTTACTCGATCTTTTCCTCGCAGATACAATCGGTAGAATTTGTTCCGGATAATTTCCTAGTAGAAAAGAAAATTTGTGATCATTGTATGCCCTAAATGATTTTAATGGTGAAATATTAATGACAGGGGAATAGGATTTTATTCGAAAACGAACGAATAACATTGATATTATTATTTCTTTACTAGTTCTGTTGATTCTGTGCAGAATGTTCATCGCGAGAGCGACTCGACTATTATTTTGCACGGGGTTAAGAAAACACTGGTTAATTTTCTTTCCGATACTGTTTTCCTTCTGTTGAACCCTTTTTGCTCTTATCTCTCGTTTCGTTGTATCGCCGATCTGTCGTTTCAGTAATTGCCATGTTGCGAGACTTGTACGAAGTGATAGGAACACCTGAGAAAATTGTGGTTCTAAAAGTTTGATAAATGATACTAGAAGGTTGGAAACCGCTATGCACTACACAGACTACGAACCTAAATCGACAATAGTAGCGGTCATACATTTGTTCGTATATTCGAACGAATAATTCCCTGCAACATGGAACCGCCGAAAGGCAAATCAACACGCTCGCAAAATCAGCATTCCAAATTTTCTAAGACAATCTAGGGCTACTGGAATTTGCATAAGGATCCCGGGCGACTACTTGTCGCGTCCGGAAACAGGATAACAATTATCCTCGCGATGGAGTATCCGGAATTGAATATCCTCGGCGAGTTAAGCCACCTCACCTGGCTCCTTATCGAATCTTCGGAGGCGGAGCACTCGTTTCCCTCGTGGATTCGACTTTCTGGCCAGCCGGTTTAACTCCTGGACGCTTTAAAGGGATTAAGCCCCGATTCGCGAGGAGACCAACTCTCTCTCCGTCTCTCCCTCTGTCTTACGTACACACACACACAGAGGCTCTTCCGGCTCTCGGCGAATTTCCTAACGCCTCGGAAGATCCTCGGAGGAGAGGTCCGTCTTTCGTCGCCGGAGAACTATTCGGAACATCCGTCCCAAGCCGTCCGGAAAGTTGAACGTCGCCGACGGGAACCGCCCGACAATTGGCCCGACCGTTTAATGAATTCCCGATCTCCAGGGAACCGCTTGTTTCCAGCCCCCGTTCTGTAAACGATCGAAAAGTCCTGGTTCCGCCATGAAAACCAGGCAACCGCCGCTTTCCCCCGCTTCTCCCGGTAAGCCGCGACTTCAATGGGGCGCAATTACCACCGAGATAATTAACCGGGTAATTACCAAGTCTTTCCAGCTAAGCTCCACCGATTCCCCGACCTCTTTCCGATCCGAAACTGCGATTCAGCCCCGCGCGACGTATATTTCACGGCTTGATTGCCACGACTTCGAGAGGGCGGTGAAGGAAGGGACTGGTTTCGACGCGTGCAAAACTATACCGTTCGAGGGACAGATGCAATCGAGCGAACCCGTGGAAATCGACCTGCCATATGCACGCCGAAATTTCCCAGAAACACACGGGCACAATGTTGCGAGCGCTTATCGAAACACTTATTATTTACGAGTTGTGGCGGTTCACCCGTTGTGCCATGAGAATGCTTAGAGAACATTACAATGAACGTAGCAGATAATATTGACCTGTAGATATGAAGACCTGGGTCCAGTCTGACCCGGCATTTCTAAGCTAGCTGGTCTAGCTACACAGCTCCCGATGTTTTCTAGTAGGATACAATTTTTGTAAACACTTATACCGTTTAGATACCCCTAGATATGATATAACAAGATTGCATTTATTACGACACACGTCGTATAAAACAAATTTACTCGATTGGTAAAAATCAATTTTCAAGCGTGTTCCCAATCGATCAAGCTAAAATTGAGGTCATTCGTAACACCGTTGATACAAACTTGTCGCGTAAAAAATGTGCGCTTCAGTTGAAAAAAGTGAAAATTTAAAAAAGAGATGCGGTGGTGTTTCCAAGCCAACGTATTCGTGTGACAATGATGCGAGTGTCGAGGAGTTAATCATTGTGTTTATTGCATGGGGGTCTGTAGAAATCGTGAAGAACGGCAGTAGATGATCCCCGGGGAGAGTCTCGGTCTTGATTCGCGGAAAGTCGGTCGCGAAGGGCGGTGGTTGCGGCGTCGGCGGTTTATTCGAGGCATTTCAGTCGCGAATTTAACGTCGCGACGCCCCGGCGACCAACAAACATTTCACCGTAGGGGATGGATGGCCGCGATGGGCTGCTTTTAGTCGCGGCTTTATCTGCCTATTGTCCTGCTCGCTCGCTCGCAGATAACCGTGTTCGCGCACGCACACACCCGCGGAGCCGGCACAGAAACGTGTACATACAAGAACGCACCGAGAGGCTGGCGCACGCATCTGCTCTCCGAGTAAATAGACGGGAATACGCGTGTCGAGGTAGTCGGGGGCCCGGCACCAGCAACAATAACCGGCGGATTTATCGGCCCGTGAATTCATAAGCCGCGTTCAAGCCGTTGCGGATAAAAACCTGTTGAGTTCCATTGAATTCCGCGAGAAGATCCTCCCCCGACATTGTTCCCGGTGTGTTCCGAACGCGGCCCGAATATCGCCATTGTGCGGCTCTCGTTTCCGACCACCCGGAAGTTGATGGAAATGCACCGCAGAACGCGAACGGAAGCTCCCCTTTTTTCGCCGTTTGAGTTTTCGGGTTAGCGTGGTCCATGTTAGCAACTCGCAACGGAGAAATATTGTTCAGAGAGTTTGGACTGAATGCTTGGCTAATGGAATATTATATCTGAAAACGTTTGCGCGAAACAGAATTTCCTTTGTTGAACCCGTTTCTGGGAGTAGAAACTACGCCTACTCAAGGTAGACCACGCCTATTCGGGAGAGGCCACGCCCACTCTTCTATTTCTTTAATCTTCTTGCGACTCCATTTTCCAAGTCGTCTAATTTGCGCAATACTGCAAAGGCGACTTTGATGAATCATAAAAACAACAACAGTCTGTAACCGTATCCGGACTTTCCCAGCATGTCCGCCCTTTCCCAACGATATTATTCGCATTACGGAACGCAGGCGGATACAACAACAAGCAGCACCTAAGCGAGCCCCGTCAGAAGACGAGCACAGCGAGACGTAAGTAGTCGCTAAAACGTAGAATCCAAATGAACCCGGCTTGCGCGACCGAGTGTTAATTACTCATGGCATCCAGGCCCCAATTAACGCAGTGCGATACGTTTCCAAAGTGGCGACGCAACTGGAGCGTCCTTTTACGCACAGCATTCGCGGCTAACGACCATGTCCTCTTTTTTTTTTGTAGCCGACACCGATCGAGCTTGCCATTTATTATTATAAAAGAAACGGCGGTTCTGCGTCTCTGGGATCGTTTTTAGATCGAGCATGTTGCGTCTTCCAGTCCACGGAATTTCCTCGGCAGTTTTCGTGCTCGTTGGCTGCCGGCCCGGAAACAATGAATTCCGTTATGGTTCTAAAAGCCCGCGCAACGGTATTCCCACCGCGTTGTTTCCATGGCCGCACGCGAGCCGAACCGTGACGACGCAATTTTCGTATCACCTTTTATCAGCCGCTTCCTCCAACCTTTTTCTCATAATTGTGCGTCCTCGTAACCGCCCTACCCCCTTCACCGCCCGCGCTTTTGCTAATTAGCCAGCGACAACTTTCTTAACTGGCTCGCGCACCCATTAAGCGAAAATTCACCGAATTAATTCGGTCGCATCCTCCTGCCCCCTCTCAACCCTCTCATTTCATGCGATTCTCTTATTCGCCTTTTTTCCATCCAGAATCCCCGGTTGAACGTCTGAGAAACTTCGTTCGCGTGCAACAATGAAATCTAATTAGATAGAACGGAAGGCGACAAAAGCCAAGCAGCAAACGAACTCGAGATAAAACAGGATCCCGACTCGGGGAAGTAGATCGGCTGAATGAACAGCACTCCTCCGAAAATTGCAATCATTTAGCGCCGCTTCCGGAGTTCGTCGCGTTCCATGCTACATAGACATGATCCTCGTCGGGCTTCTCCCAACAGAAATTGGCTCACAGAGCCGCACAGCACCTGCCGGGCTTCCGTTTAGCCAAAGCTGAATAGTTTGGTGAATGGATGCGTTGTAGCCGGGATCGTCGACCGGTGTATTCAATTTGGCGTCGCGACACGACGTGACGGCCGCTCGTCATCGCGTCCCGTCAAAACTGGCGTCGACGAGAGCGTCGACGAAGCGAGGGTGCACTCGCGTGTAGGATTCTCCGATTTCCATAAATCGCCGTGCTCGGCCTTCGGACATCCTCTGTCTCTCTCTTTCTCGCTTTCTCTGTGTCCATCTCTCTCTCCCTCTCTCTCTCCGGTGGCATAGGCACGTCGTCGGGAGAGCAATTTGCGTAACTGTCTCGAAAAGTTACGAGTCAGCTTGCACCCTGTCACCCTGTCCAGCCGAGCGAGCGTCGCTCACGGACTCGTTCGCCTCCCTCGGCTCACCTCGTCTTGCCATACCGTACCATATCCTGCCGTACCATGCCATGCCGCGTCCATTTGTCAACGAGCAACCCAGCAGAGCGCATCGACCCCCATATTGCCCGGCTAACTCTTCCCGCGAGATTTTTCTCACCGATCCGACGTGCACCCTGCCCTCCGACAATATTACACTCTCCTGCAACTTTGCGACCATCCTCTATCTTCGATCTGAGGGGAATTGATTCCGACAGATGATGGATCAACGGGAATGCTTTCGGACACCACCGTGTGTGTCGAATCTTTTCTTCTAGTTCCTCTTCGTGTTCTTCCCTCGTGATTTCTTCCGATACCACCGGTCTGAGAGACATTTTCTTATGAATATATTAGTAGAGGGGTAAAGAGGATTGGATCCGTTGTGCGACTCTCTTTAATGGCAAAAGCAAGTTTGATACGTGTACGAGTTGTAACTTGAAACTGTTGATTATGGTACTCTGACTTAGGTCTTAATCGTTTGCAGCGCTCCTGAATGCCAGTACTTAATCATTAGACTGCGGATTTGTATGCATTTATGGAAAAATCTAAAAATAGTGTTATGTTGTCTTCAGGTGTAAAAAAAACTATTAGCGCATGAATTTGTATTTAACTCCTGCTACCCAAAATCCCTGCTGAACATTTCTATTTTGCATGAAGATCCGCAGTTTACTAATCATCTTCTTTTAGTTGAAACGTTCATGTGTTATACTAGTACAGGAATTTTTTGGTAGAACGGTAGCCGTATCGCATCAATTGTGAAACTTCAAAGTGAAAATGATTGCTGGTTAGCGTTGGCTAGCTTGCGGGGTCGTTTTTCGCGATTTACGAGACGCGACCCGTTCGGGAAACCGACGAGGAAAATACAATGAGGTGTTTCAGCTGTGATCGAGCTAGACAAAGCGTGTTTCGTCCCATGGAAGAATACCATCTCCGGATTTCTGTAACGGTATCCGCGTCTTCGCCGATGTAGGCCTGTAAATGGCTGCTCGTTAATCGGAGCTTCCGCGCGGGATCGGTTTACAACGGCGTCTCTCTTTCTCTCTCTTGTCCTCCCACGCGGAACATCGTCCTAGAACGGAATCTACGCAATCCCTACGAACTGTTTCACCGGTGTCAGACCGTGTTCAACTCCCGTCTGCGATTCAGGTCATTGCGAATCGCTGGTATCGTTACACGACACGGATTCCTGTTCAGAGAACCGTCACAGAACACGCTCGCTCTTTCTACAAATTCAACATTCTTCTCTACGGATGTCTACTAAACCCACACCACGGTCAATCGACCGGTTTCATTAATTTAGAATTAACCCCTTGCCCTACAATATCGTGGCAGACTCGTGATGAAGATTCTGAACACATGAAATTCTATTCTGGTTTTGTTAATGTATAGTTATTGGAGAACATGTAGCCATACAAAAGATATAAATTTTCTCCTGTTTTAGGAAATTACGAATAAAGTCCTAATCACTGAAACCGTAAAAGGGGTTAATGAAGTTATAAGGACAACGGACAAAGAGTCCCTGAAAAATTCAAGCAAAGCAGCACGATGAAAATCGACGAAAATTACGGATACGTCGGATGCCGACGATCCCTTTGATCAATTTAGTGATCGAAAGATGCGAGTTTGTGTGTGCGCGCTAGCTACGGCTTTCCTTTCGCAGCCGATGCATTGTAGAACATTTTGAGAGGAAACGACGACGCGCGGCTGCCAATCAGAGTGAAATTCATGGTCTGCTTCCATGGCGACCTAAATTTTTGATGACCCGTGGTGCTCGGAACGGCATTGGCGTCGCAGCGCGAATTCGCGTCAGTCACGAACAATCGGGCTTCACGTAACTTCGGATATATTTTCCGACGCATATTTTACGCGATTGGGAGATTCCGCCGCAGATTTACCGCGCAAACGGCCCCGGCACGCTAACAACCGCAGATGAGATAATCCCTCTGATGGATCCATCGATTCCCATTCCCAGTTTTTCCTTCGCTCGTTAAACTCCGACACGCGCGTCGCGTAACACGCGACATATTTGCGGCATTATACAATTCGATCAAGGAAGAGATTTTGCGAATTTTCTAATTACATCGCAAGAATTACGTATTTTCATTTGTAGAAGCGACCTGGCCAATCAGCCGTCGCGGTTGTTGCGTCACACTCCTATCGTTCCCTCGCAGTACATAGTTCGCCAAGGCTGAAAGTTTCGACGAGGCCGTCATTGATCTAACGTCGGGGAATAACGTCGGACAGGTTCGTTTCCTAAACGTCGTCGTTGAAAGTAGGAAGGAAGAAAGGCTCGGAAAGGACCGTCAACCGTGCTGAAACTCAATCTCGCTGGTCCCGGGGTTTTGCGTGCTCGATGTCGGCCCCGTTTATTTACGGAGGCGCAGATCGACGCGACGTGTGTCCCGTCCCCGAACAATCGATCCCCGGTCTCGATTATTACCGGCGGAAAATACGCTAGGCGCTTTGTATCCGGTTCGACGGCGCAGCGCGTTCGCGAAACGGTTTTCCGCGGACGAATATCGATCGCGCGTCGCGCTTTCTAACGAGGTTCAACCATTTTACTGCGAAACAACCGTGCACATGCACGTCCCTGGGGGGAGAGTGCTCGTTCCGACGGGTTCCCGAAGAGCGTGGGTGCGTGGCCTGTCGATCAAAGGCACGCGATCGGCCGAGCCCGTGATTTTCGAGCCAAGATAATATTCCACAACGCGCAATAAAACTCGCTGAATCAATTGTTCGCTACGCTCGAGCATTCTGGTGCGAACCGCCGTTTGCCGTAAGCGATACGGCGAAGAAAAAATTGGCGATGAGCCTGTGCGTCCCCAGGTACACATTCGTGATAGAGTCCACAGAAAAAATTCAGTGAAAAACCAAATGGTATTTTCTTTCTCGGTTCTGATCTTGAAAACAGAGCAAAGATCAGCACATTTAACAGACAACGCCCCACGCGAGTTTCGTTGCATTCATTTGTTTCCCAGGTTGGATTATTCTGAAGAACCAGGATTCTCTATGGAAATTTATTCAAGACGAAGAAGGTCGTATCGAATCGTTTTTGCAGGATTTTGAGGTTGTCGGTGGAATATTTGAATAAGGACAAATATTTACAATCTCAAGGATCGTCAAGCTATTATTCGAAACTATTATTCTTGTGTTATTGAAGCTCTATTAAATTATAAGCTGCAATGTTCCCTTCTCGAGGATCTTATTATATTTAACATTGTTCCTCGTCGAATAATGGAACCGACGCGACATTTTCCGAAGGCGCGTCTTTGACTGAGTACGATCGCCTCGTTATTGGAATTCTGTTATACGCCTCAGTTTCAACTTCCCTTGGAAAACAATCGGCGACGTCTCGGGGCGTCGCGTTACCTTTCGGGACACGGTTCTTTTGTCGCCGGAGGGACAGGGCGGAAGATAAACGCCGGGAAAAGTGAGGGGTACGGAATAAGGAGGAGCATATAGAGGGAAAATAATTCCGCACGGCTAAGGGACGAGGACGGAAAAAAGCCTGGTAATTTTGCTCTGCCGTCTGTCAGACGCAGCGACATTTACGCGAATCGTTGGCGAACGTCACGGCCCGCGGAACGTAGAGTGGAACATCCGGTCGATAGAGGGCGAGGATCGATAGTTGACTGTCGCCACCGGTCGAATTTTGTCGTCGGACTACCCCCCGTGCCCTTTTGTGTCAGCTCATCTGCGATTATATGGTCTCCTGACACGCGCTCGTACCTGCAAGAAAGTTTCCTAATACTTTTCAAAAACAATATTAATCTGTGTTGCTCTGGTTCAGCTTTTTAATTTTATTAAATTCTCCGCAGTCCAATGATAATATTACATCGACTGCTTGGAAATGACTGAAAGCATGTTCATTATAAATTGTCTAGATGCCAAAGAAACCTAGTTTTCGTTCTCGGATGAGGTTTCAGACGAAAAATGGTCCCGCTAAAGCTGAGAAAAGCTCCGGATAACGCAGCCGCCACGTCCCCTCGCAACGTCTGACGCGAATTGCGTCGCGAAAAGTGCATCCGCACGCGTGAATCTTCCCACAAATGCGTGTCCTTTCCTCGTAGCCGACGCGGAACACGCCTTATTTTACTCATGCTGGCAAGAAGATACGGTCTCGCCATGAAAAATGCGATTTCGAGGGGTAACCCGTTCGGGGGACGCGTCTCGCGAAACTTCTCCCCTTATTTCCGGTGATAAAACGCAGAAGATACATCCCCAGGCGTTTCCTCCCTCTCGGACAATGTGGAACGGCTATTACGACTTACCCGGGAAATACTTCGGCTCTCTGGAACTTATCTGCGTACATACCCATGCATTTTCGATGCTCTTTTCTAGAGACTTCAGGCTTTATGAATTAAATTTGTAATCTTTATGGCGAGCGCAAACGAAAAACAAGTTTCCAATACCTATCTCGAGAACGTCGGCACTACGATGTGTAATTTTTCCGAGACGTTTCCTGGTGAAATGTAATGCAACAGCGCGGCTCTTTTTATTTGCGATTCTCCTGAGAGACCTTATCTTTGTAAATCACATTTGCCTTCTGCAGAACTTTTACCGGCTACAATCCACTCCCCATATCGATCTTGAAAACGTTAGCTACAAGAAATGATATTTTTTAAGTGGTTCAAGCGAAATACTTTAATTTTCAATGCTCCCATCGGGACTCTGTAAATTAAATCTGCCACCGCCATAATTTGTACAAACGAAAAACAAGCCTTCAGCGTCAATCTATCTTCAGCAACAACCTGAAAAAATATTCCTGACGAAAGATGATTCACCAACAAGATATTTTCAATTTCCGGTGCGCTGTTGCAAACGCCACGTGGTTACGAATGAAATGTGTAATCTCGGAGGCGAGAAATAATTTTTCCCGAATGTTTCGGGCGGAAGATATTTGAATAAAATCGTGTTGGTTTTGATGACTGATAGGGGTCGATAAGCTGCCACTTAGGCCAGCCCCTCTCCAAGGGTTAAAACGCTCGAAATAATGGAAGCCCGTCAAACATTTTCTCTGTACCGGTGCTATCTCTATTTCTTGCTGACTCACTTCACGGCGATTCATCTCCGGTCTCTTTCTCCTGTTTCTCCCTCGGCTCTATTCTTTATCTCGGCTATACGGAGATAAGCTGCAAAGAGGAAATGCATTTTGATAGGATTCCTTTCGATCGTTGCGTTTCCTCGGCCATTGTTCGGCACTGATTCGGTGCTCGCAATGGGATTCTATGGCGTACCTGTTCGACTGCACAAAAGTGTACAAGATAAACAATACTGATCCCGTGATCGTTCACCTGCCAGCCGCTTCATCCCCTAATCTGATCCCATCCTTCACGAATTTGTATAGCGCGTTGTCTACCGCGTCGTTCATTTTGCGACGAACAAGATTGCAAGAGTGATGGAAGACTCTTCTTCAATATCAAAAGATTATGTATTTATTATATTAATAAATTGTATCATATATTTTTTTTTTCAAAATCAATATTATACATCTGAGCATCTCTTTTGTCATTGTTGTTTGTTGTTTTGTGTTGTTTTACGAAATAAATTCGGTTTTACCGAATTTTCGAGGATGTTGAGTCGATCCCACTGGCAAACTGTATACACATCAGTTGTCTCTGGCATCGACTCGCGAAAGCACGATCGCTCTCCCATCTGCTTAGAGATGCAGCGAGGAACCTTGAACCTGACGTGTCGCGTCGCCTGTTCCTGATTGCGTCGCCGTCGCGGAAGATAAAAAGAGGCGGAGCAGCGCGAAACCTCGATCGTTTTACACACAAAGGCAGCGTCGCCCCCGTGGCATTGTCCTGGAGGCGCAGCTCGTCTCCACCTTCGAGCCTGCGTCCTCTATTTTTTCCTACGCCGCGTCTCCGCCACAATCGGTGACACTCTGAACTTCGCCTCTCCCCCTCTCTCTCAGCGCGCAACCCGATTTTTCCTCTTTTCAATAGGAAGCCGAACAATGGCCTCCGACTCTGCTGTCCCATTTTTCTGTATCACCGGTGGTTCGGTTTGCGGTCACGAATACGTATAAACAATCATCACCCGTGTGATAGTCTCCCTTGACACTTTGCTAGAACGCTCCGTCTTCGACTATCATTAGCGTAACTCTGTCGGATAACTTGTGCATAAAACTTGAACAATCTTTGCAAAATTCTATAGCTCTGGTGGTGTTCCTTGAAACAACGACGTTTCTTAGAATTATTGAAATCCGGGCTCCAGGAGAGCCAGCAGGTGAATGTTCAACCATGTTTACGGTAAACGCGAGCGAGAGCGGGTTTCGATATAATTCACGGGCGGCTATAAATTGTCCACGGCTATAAATCGCCGTTTTACCCTTTATAGCGTCGCTGGAGAGTAACAGGTAGCGTAGTCGCAGCCAACTTCCCATTTGCTCTGGCATCCTCCATTCACCGTTGCCGAGGAGAACATCGACTTCCGTTACGACTCTTAATCCCCGAGCCTCGAGACACACCGGCAACCGATTAATGAAACACGACGCCGCTCTCGGACATCCCGGATGAAACGGGAGACGAACGAACGAAAGCCAAGTCGCGTCTTAACAGATTCCTGTCGTAGCGGATCAGCCAGCGATTTCTTCGTAATACAAGAGAAATCGATTAACCGCGAGACGCTGGGTGCACCGGTGAAAATTGAGGATGATGGTCGTTCCATTCCGCGGGTACGGATTTTTCTCCGTAGAATTTCTCGAGGGCTCGGCAAAGTCGACTCTCTCGACAATAGCTGTTCTTGTACCTTCCGGCTGATGCTCCCAGAACAATGTCTTCGTTTCCGAAAGACCGACCGAGCACTCTGTGTACTTTGCGTCTGTTCAACGTTTTGATGACTGTGTTTTTCAATGGTCGGATTTTATCCATTTATGGCACTGCTGGTTCCTGAAACCGGAGTCGCCAGATTCAGACTCGTCTCTCCCCACTCTACCTTTCCCTTCTTCTTCGTCACGTGACGAGTTTCGTCTCTGTCATGCATGTGTCACAATAGTGACTATGTAATCTGATAGTGACAGAGAGAGGGTTACTTTTTCTCCTCGATTCGAGCCGATTCCCCTGATCTGACGAGTCAACCTGAAACATAGTACGTATTGGGAGATCTTTGAAAATGTCTAGTGAGATAATGATCTTCTTTCGAACAGGATAAAATCTGTGTTATAAATAGACTGCGGATCTTTATGCAAAATAAAATTTGTATACATCAATTGCAATCTACAGTGGCTAAGTAAACATTTATTTTGTTCATTAATAATTTTGATATGGTCAAAATAGAATTTCAACGCTGTTAAAGTCTTTTAATACTTTTAATGTTTTGAATTACACGCATAAATGCATAAAATCCGCAGTCTAGTTATAAAAGTCAAGTTTAAATGGAAATGTTTAGCATTGTGAAAGAAAAGAAAATTCTTAAAAGAACCGATCTTGATGCAAGATGTCAATAGGAAGAAGTACAGAGCAGATATAGAGAGCGCTTTAATTTTTCATTAATTTTGGTGAATTGAAAATGATATATATTTTGCCTACTATTTTAAATTACGCCTCGCTTCTGCCGTAAATGCATGAAATCCGTAGTTTAATGGTGGTTGTCGGTGAGTCCGGGGTTTCTTTTGAAAAGCAGAGCATAGTTGAGAGAGAAGTGGAGATTGAAAAAGCCGACGCCTTCTCCAGCCGGGGCTGTTATGAATTTAAATCGTCCAGACCGAAGACTCGTTTCAGGACCGACGGTTCATAGGATCGAGAAAAATCTTCGCATCATCGATCCCCGTCTGCGCGAGCATTCATCATCCGGCACTCGCCTAAACAGCGCTCGCTGAGAAAGCTTGAGGCAGTCTCTGCTCGAAATCTTTGATATCCTGGTCTGACTATGGGGTGCTGCTCGTTTAGGGGTTTTTTTCTTGGAAACCCAACAGCGAGCCTTTTCCCAGTATAATACTCGGAAGAATAAGATAAATTAGGATTTTATAGGCTAGAAAATCCATTAGAAAAGAGCGCTTTATAATTTTGCTATTGGTCAGCAAGAACATTAAACAAGTTTTAAAAGGTAAATTAATTTGAGAAATTATTGGAGTACGTTTTACATAGTTGCGAGGTTGAGTGTAATTTTCTATTTGTTGTTGTGACACAAATAATATATACGATTGCAATTGGATTTTGTAGTTAGAATTTCCATTCGAATGATGAAACATCGAATGTTTCTCACCGATGTACAACTAATATCTCGGATTTCCTCCGAAAGCGCTCCACGATCGATTATGCTCGCCTTTGAGACAAATTCTCGTGGGAGACGCACCTCGGCTCGGGATTACTTATTTAAGCGGCGACCTCTTCCTTTAATGTCCGGCGTCAATCGACAAGCCGATTGATCTCTCTCAACATCCTCTGTATACCCCACGGTGTACGTATGTATGTATTTTCTGTTGCGAATTGGTTCCTTCCTCTCGTTAGCTGCGGGGCATACGTGTACACTCGAGCCAGTAATTAGTAGACTATGATCTTCACTTCAATAGGAACGTCCAGGATCTATCAATCATTCTAACTAATTAGCAATCTATGTATACACTGGCGGTAGAGAATTTTCAATTGCAATTTCCATTGGAAAATTTTATTTCAAACTTCAAAATTCCAATATCCTTTGAATTTCATACCCTTGTGTATAATACGTAAAACGCATTTATATATTTCATGAAAACATAGTTCGAAGTAGCGTGAAATTATTGGGAAACTAATTCCCATTTATTCTGAGGAATGAGAAAATATTTGGAAAATTATGAAACATGAAATTGAATAAACTGAACATCGTCGCACTAGAAAAATCTACCACACGAGTAACTAGATACTGTACAAACCGCCTCTAATTGCAATTTCAACAGTTCCGCCTGCAAAACAGTTGTAAACGACGGAGCAAGTGCCCAGAGTCGTTCGAAACCGCCCAAAGTTCCTTTTGGCGTATTTTCTCGGAAGGTTTGCGAATCTGCAGGTAAACTCTGTGCACGCGAATGAGGTGGACGGTGACAGAGAGCACGACGAGTCGTGTAAATGGCGAATCATGTCGGCGACGGAATATTTGAGGACAAACAGGGTCGCGTTCGACGATTAACGCGTTGACATCGAGCGGAGCGGAGGCGGCTGCCGGTTTCCGTAACCTGATTTACATTTCACGGAGACCTCGTAATAATTCCACTACACCGCTCGGTAATTGCCATGCGGTATGCAAGAGATCCGGAGACAGAGGGAGGTCCTGGAAGTATTTTCGAGAGCGCTTCGTCGTGAACGGTCCAATTAGAGTCGTTTTTGTTGCGGTCGCGGGGAAACCGATTCAAGAGTGGATCCTAGGGAGCTAATACAATTGGTGTCTCGAGATGTTCGGATAAAACTGCGACTTCGAGAGATGCTTCGACCATCCTTGGACAGCGGTAACTCTGTTCCGAGGATCTATTTATCCGTGGACGAGATCTCTCGGCTCCGTTCGAGGTCGCTTCCGGTCGATTTTGCTCTCGCAAATTTTCCGGGATTGTGCCGTAAAACACGACCCGAATATCTTCTCTCTTTCTCTCTGTACAGTCGTGTCGTCGAGTGCTTTTTACGCGGGGCCGACCTTTTTTCGTTATTTCGACGAATGGATCTTTTTTTCCTCTCGTTTTTCCGCGAGTACGAATTTATGGTAGCGCCGCTACATTACCCGAATTAATGGGGAGCCGCGAAGCCGCGGATAAGGGAGCCCTCCTGGATTAAAACACCGGTCATTTTTCGCAGAACGTTAATGCTCGTATTTCGCCGTGGACGTTTCCGTATCGCCACGTTCGCCACGCACTCGTTCGTTATGGGGCTTTGGTTTACCGGGCGCGTCACATGTTTCATTGTCCGGCCCGTGGACAATAATTCCGCGCAATATCATCGTCAAATTATCATCTGTATAGCGGCGAATTACGTGCCCGCCCGCTGAGAGCTCAGCAGAATATTAATTCCTCCTAGTTCCTCTGACGATGAAACGATAGTGGGTCTCCGTGATTCAGAGATAGTCTTGTCTTGGTTTCATCGATCGACAAACAGCTCGGAGTGGATGTCGCGAAGCATCAACTACCTTAGACATTCTGCAAAATTTTAAATTACGCGATTTTGCGATGCATACAGTGAACACTGTACTCAAATGCAACACAGTGAACACACCCAGAAAATCTAAGAAAAGTATTCTATTATCTTTAACTGTTTTTTAAATTGATGATTAAATTCGTTGAATTGATAAAAATCATTTTTATTATAAATATTTCTTTATATCGATTTGTAGAATTGTTAATAAAAAATAATATATTAATGCTATCGGCGCACTGGATCGATCATTTGTTATTTAAAAGCAATTTTGCAAATTACCGCATTAACTTCGACGTTTCGATCTTAATTTAGATCATTTTCAAGAAATAATTGCGTCTGTAAATTATTATACCTGTATATTAGGTTACTATACTGCATGTTAAACTAGGTTGAGGAAAACTATTATGTATCCATTTGCTTTGTGAGAAAAAGAATTTTTTAATTTGTTGAAACAGTGAAACACGTGTTGATTTCATGCCGGTAAACAAGACACTGAGGCAACGTGAACATTTGGAAAGAACGAATCAAATCATCGATCGACGTATTGGCCAATCAATATTTGGCGGTAAATTTGAACCGTGAAATGCCTTTAGAACCACTTTTAACTGCTTATATACCATGTTGATGTTATGGTAATATTTAATTGACATTCAAATTTTTTACTTCTGACCTAATTACATAAAGTATGGGAGAACAAGTAGGTGTTAATTCACATTTGGTGAAGCTATAAAGGAATTTTATATGTATAAATATATTTGAAAAATTTTTATTATGCTTACAAATTCGCGGTCTGGTTAGCAACCTGTATATAAATATAAATTTTAAATAAACAGTTCTATCAGTGCAAAAGTTCATACCGGAATCCTTACATGAATTATGAAGGAATGGTTCGTAGAATATTTATTGTGTCGTGTCGCGAAAACGCAGCAGCATTTGGAATAACGGTGGCAGCGAGATCCGTCGATGAATATTCAAGGGACGTCCCGGAAGGTACGTCTGTCATCTCCGGCGACAATGTGTACGGAGCTTAAGCTCGGTCGCTCATGTCAAACGGAATGGTACGCGCCGATGCGATGTAGACAGCAGAGGTGCTCGGGAACGAAACGGTGGGCTCAACGGTGCGTAAATTGACTTCGACGTGGTCGGGAAAGAGGCAGCTGGTTCTTCCAGGATCCGACATCCGACGTGCACCGCGCTCCGTTTCATTGTTCAGAGCTTGTTTCGCGGAGATCCTCGTGGAAACAGTTACAAGTAGCGTTGCGATCCTCGAACGAACCAGCCAACGAACGAATCGAACCCGGCAGCGTGCTCCTCGATTTTTCTTCCGACGATTCTCGAGGGTTAGGGGTCCTGATCCCGCACCGTTTATCGCCGATGCTGGCTTCGTCGAGGCTCAACCTATCTTAGATTAGTTCCCTTACAAATGAATCCTTCTGCTGGTACTTCGCCAGTTGCTGCTACAGCAAAATACATAGAACAACGGACGGCTCCTTCGGTGGTCCCGGTTTTCTTCAGACTTTGTTTCTTCCGATACGAACTTTGAATTCGTATTAACCCTAGGAATATGAACAATTTTCTGTTCTGCATAAAGATCCGCAGCCCATTTGGGACAATCGTTTTTAAGCGATTTCAAACGCTCTAGAGTAAATGTAGTACTTTATTGTTTATAATTCGAGCGATTCAAAATAGATCTGAATCGCCGGTAATCAAGATTCGTCGAGGCTTAATGACAGTCTCTGTAATTTAGTTCCTGTGCTAATTCTTTGACGGTGTCTACGTTCCAGAGGAAGGAACTATGTACCCACATTAGCGACAGTCTGTAATTTAGTTCTTCTCCGAGCACTTCGACAGTCTTCCCATTGGAAGAACGAACTGCGGACCCAGGATCTCGAGGTTCTTCTCCAACCAATCACACTTTATCAATCCCAGTCTCCCAGCGCTTCTCAAAGGATCTGAATGTTCCCACAAGAGACTGTGATAAGAAGTAGCAGGACCGCGGGCGATGAATCAGAGAAGTTTATGGGGAGAGCTCTATGCCACCTAGGTCGGCCCATTCAAGAGGTGCTCATTGAATACCGGTAGCTATTTATTCAGTTACGCGTGCTGTCTAATATACCGCGAATGATAGCGCCCGTCAAAAGCTCCGGGAACAAAAATTATTCCAGATCTATAGCTCCCAGCTTAATCCTTCACGATCCTATAGTCTGCCTGGACAAATATTTTACTTCGACAAATCTTTTTAATCATTATGTACATGATGCTCAACAGAGCTGTACGAACAGTTGTATAGTCTCGATTACACGGGTCCCTTGATCAGGATCCTACGATTCAAATAGACGAAGATGATGATCGTCGCGGAAACCCGACGACGACGCGATCAAACTAACGAGATTAACGAAAATTGCACATTTTTGCCTGCCGTTCCGGATCGCCTTTTGACGTCGCGACTGCCTCGAAACTGTCTCAAATCCCTGTTTCTCGCAATTATGCGCAGCTTCATTGAAACGACGCAGAGCTTCCAGATGAAGCTCTCCGTGTTTGTTTTGAACGGGGAGCTGAAGTTTTTCGTTCCGCCGGGACAGAGAATAGTTACGATGAAAAATGTACGGGCCCGTACTCGTCGACGGAGAAACGATATTCGGCAACGTCCTCCCACTCGACGACGACGATAGTCAAACCCTCTCGCAGATTCCCAGCATAAGCTCTTCATAATTTTATCTCGAATGTTACCTGCGTTCTCTCTCCGCTCGACAAGAATCGTCTGCGACGTCGAAATTATCGCTAACGATCCAGACTTCTCGCGTTGGTGTTGGCAATTCGGAATTTTCACCTTAACCCTTGAACATTTCCTAAAGAAATTAAAGAAAATTAATCGTAGCCAGAGAACTCGTCTTAACCTTTTGCACTCGGTTGTCCCCTCTGAGAGGCACCACTAAATATTTCTGTACCATTATTCAAAATATTGTTTATATTATTGAATATATCGCTATCTAATCAATTACTAAACATTTAGGTATTGTATCAGGTATTATACCGCAATTTCATATTCATAAAATTTCAAAAATCATAGGGAATGGAAATAGTACTCTAGATAGGAAGAAATGTTTAATTTTTCAGTTAAAATAGCTCCGAGTGCAAAGGGTTAAAAGTTGATTGTTTCAATTTGAAAGCGTCGATTCGCGTAAGTGGTTCGAACAGCTTGATCTACCGCTGCGTTTAATAGATTCGATTTGAGATCTCCGTTCGAGGCCCTCCCGGATATAACAAGACTAGGGGTTAATGGGGTAGTTAGTATCGTTTTCGATGTCGCAGCGATTTCCTAGCGGATTTGAAATTCAGATCGTGGAGGGAGACGCAAGAACCGTTGCCGGTCGACTTTTAATGGGAGAGTCTTAGCGGCACGTAAGCATCGTTTATTAAACGAGTGTATCCGAAATCGATAGAGGGGCGGGGCGTGGACGTCCTCTTCACCAACGGAAACAACCGGGGACCAGGACGCCGATTAAGCGAACAGGATCCGCGAACGCCTATCAGTTCCGACGTGCTTTCCACTAAAAATAAGCATCACGTCGGCGGACTGCTCGAGGACAGAGAGCAGAGTCTTAAGCCCCTAACCACGCGACCCAGAAACGCAAGGGTGCTTCACGAACCGAGAACCGCGAGCAGAACCGACTCCGAGTCCCCTTTACCATGAATCTCTGAGAATTCTCCGCGGAAAGTGCGTGCAGACACCTAACTTGCTCGATGATTCGTTAGCACAACTTGGTCTGGGTTTAGGCCAGACCCCATAGTAGATAATTTCGGGTCGTATTCAGTATGGGTTCAATTTTTGTAAAAGTGGCCCGCTATGAAAACACGGCATTTGTTTAAAACAATTGCAAAATAAATGGTGAAAAAACATTTTTAGTAGATACTCTGATGGTTTCACTACAAGTTCCCAAAAATCATTTCCATCGGTTTGATAGTTCTAGACATAGACTTATGATTCAATTTAAAAAAAAAGGGTGACACAATTAAAAAACTGCAACATATTGAATGAAGAAAATCCGAAATTTTACACCAAAAAGTGTCTCTTTCAATTTTGTCACGAATTGGTTTTCACTGTCTTCTCACCTAGGGTCCATCACTCAGCAAATCTGATCAAAACCTTGGCCAGCTTGTCGCACCTGTCGACGAGTATGTTCCGATACACAGTCGGGATATTATTCAACCCCCGATAAATCTACTTAAGCTGTCAGCATGTAAATAATTCTTCGTGAAAAAGACAAAGCTTCAAACCACGACGCTGAGAATCGTTTGATGACGGATGATAGTGAATCAATCTCTGTCGCGTGGACCTCGGCCAGCAGGCTACGCAGACAATAGGTAGAGCAGTGCGTTGAATCGATTCTCAACTGGCATCCTCCCTCTTTGCTCGACCACCAACCGATCTGAACATCGTTAACAAACGTCGCATTACCTGTTCCGGGCGTATACCTTGTACCTTCGGTGTTCGCTCTGGGAACCTTTCGAATTCAATTTGTCCGCGGCTGATTCTTCTTTTTCTGCTTCCGGAATCCACGGAACAGTTGTCCTCGAAGTTAAATATTTTTATACAGTTGGAAAATTCATTTATTTCAAAATTGCGAGTAGCTACGTTAAGCCAAATTTACCAATTAGCTGTGATGATAAAACTTTGCACATTTATAGTTTCAGAATCTAATTCAGAATTAATTGCAGAATCTTTCTAAATTCTTCGTCTAAGTCTGCGTTAATCCTCCACACTCTAATAAAATAATGCCCGCATTATCATACCATATATTACATTATCAGAGGAAATTGAAGAGTTTAAAGGATTAAAGTACCCTTAAAAGTAGAGTACATATTCCCAAACCCCAACTCGGAACTGTAATACACTCGACAAATAGCAGCTACATTCAAAAAGTTATAAAAATAAAAATCACTTGGATTTGTAGAGGGTCAGCACTGGCGCTGTTTGAGGGATCAGTGAATATAAAATGTACATTGTATGTTGCAACTGAAGGGAGAGCTAGAATAAACCGATTTTTACGGTAGCAGCAGCATTACTTTGCAGCTTAACTCGAACTAGCGCAAACACGTTTTCACGATTCCAGACTTGTCGTTTCAGACTGCGGGGTCGGGGCAGGGCGGTGGGGGTGTCGTCAGCAAGATAAAGAGAACGGAGGCAGTCCGGACTCGTTTTAATTGGCATCCGTAATGGAATATAACGCGTCGGTCGGATTCTCGGGCGGCGTTCGCCGTGGTTGGTCGCTCGGCATTATTGCACGCGCGACTCGAATCGTTAATTATCACTGGGTCCGATTTGATTGGCCATGCTCCCTCGACTCCCAGAGAATCACCTAACCCAGACTCTGATCTGACCAAATCGAGTTTCTCACGAGAGCCTCTCCCTCTGACCGCGAAAACCGTTTTCGTGCCTAATTTCAGAGAAGCGGCCTGAAAACGCTGAATAGAGGACGACGACGACGATGTCCAAACTCTGAATAGATGACGATGTCCATACTCTGAATAGACGAGAACGCCTCCTAACATCGAACAAGAAGCAGAACCACCAGAAAGAGAGAGAGAGAGAGTGGTAGCAGCCGAAAAACCGCGAAAACGCGAGAGCAGCAATTAGCGAATTCGGGTCCGCAAAAAAAAGGGAAAAAAGAGGAGCAACAGGGAAAAGTGAGAGCCGGTTTCGCGGGTTCTTAATTAATCCGACGGGATTAACGAGCTCGCCGATGGAACCGCGGCGGAACGGCCGCGAATCTCCGCTACGAGAAACGGCCGCGTAGTGTTCGAGTGCGACACGGCTGATTCGCGGAGGGACACGCGAACAACGTGTTCGAGTCGCGAGAACGAGAGCACGATGCTGGCCTGCGTCTATCCCGCGGAGAGCTTCAACAAGTCGAAGACCGTGACGGTGAAACTCCGACACGGCCGGTCCAGGAAGAAGCCGAAGCTGCTCTCGGTGAAGGAGAAGCAGGCCGTCAAGATACCCGAATGCAACCCTAAGCTACCCAACGAGGTAAGACCCTTTGTTGTTCGCAGGCCCGTCACCTTGCAGTCTTCATAGGACGAGGGAAACGACCCGACACGTCCTACCCTGAATTTACGCTCAGTAGGCGACCAGACGTCTGCGCTCATTATGCTGGCGGAAGGCTAACCTCGTTTAGGATTATCCTTGAAATTACTGCGTTAGGTTGCTGAGAGACACTGTCTTTTTTTATTAGGTATTTAAAAATGGGCGAATGTTCAACTTTGCTCGCAAAACTTAGATTTAGCAGAAAGTCCTGCGGTCTAATGATAGCCATTCAAGTATTTACTATTTACTATCAGATTCGAAGGTAAAGCTGTCCGGATTCGGTTTCCAGGTAGCTACACCGAGGTTCGAATCGCACCGATTATTTCAGCGAACGGTCTCGCAAACGCACTGCGTTTCATCGCGAAGCGTAATCGCTCGTCGACTCTGGTTCTGCTATTTTCCGTTTTGAAAACGACTCCTGTTTTTCACGGCTCGCCTGCTCGCGGTTTAATCAATGCTACGCGGTTGTACAAAGCTTCGCATAGTTCAGGATCGGTTCTTTAACACGCCCACTACTGGACCACTAAACTGAAAAATCCGTCGGGAATCAAAGTGATCCGATTGATGAGACCGGAACCACAGAGGGTTGAAATTATTTCATGCTTCTCGAATTCTTTTTCTCTTCTTTTTTCACCGATGATTGAATTTATTTGCATTACAATCGCGTTAACGATTCTAAACAGACTAATATGATGTTGTTGCAATTTGTCTGAAATCATTTTTGCGTGTCATCCATGTTTGATCGAAGCAGCGTTACACCTCAACTCCAAAGATTTTAAACGAATGGCCTTCGAAGATTTTGTATACCGACGGAACGATTCTTTGCGAAGATATTACTTTAATTTAACTGGTGTTTGCACTATGTGACCAGAAGGGTTTGCACAGGATCTGTAACGGGATTCCGGAGCTCCCGTTGATGGACGATCACAGGATCCGCCTGTGACCCGACCCGAAATCGGAAAGATCAATATGCTGTCCATCATCTCCGGCGAACTTGGCTATTAATAGCCATTCGACGTGCCGGATAACTCGAAGGACTTGTTATACTAAATAAAAGTATAGTTCAATCTGTACGAGCCACAGGTTTCGATACTATAATACTTTCCTAACGTTCGGCAAAACCCACAAATGTTTCTGGTCATTTCATTGAAATATAACATTGTTTGAAAAATTTATTCATGCAACAAATAACTCAAGTGTTATTTGTTATTACGAGACTCACCTTGTACATCGATACCTGATGCGTATCAGCGACTCTGATACATTTCGGAGCTGCAGCCACGCACAAAGGCTGTCACAATCGACTACGTTAGGATCCAGACAGTGCGCGCAGCACATCTGTAACATTTCGAATTCTTCTCTCATGAGTGGAACGGTACCCGACATTTTTTAACCGACTTCGAAAAAGGAGGAGGTTACTCAATTCGATCTGTATGTGCCCTTTTTTTTCGCTTTTTTTTCTATGTATGTTCACCGATTACGTCGAGATGGATGGACCAATAGGAACGAAACCTTTTGCATCTTGTAGAGTATGTTCCCGGGATGGTCCCGTGCAAAAAAATTTTACATTTCTTTATTAATTACGATTTTATTTGCGAAAATGTAGGGTGGTGATACCGTCGTGAACTCCGCTGAATGTTAGACATTAGGAACAGTAACGACGCGACGTCGTTACCGTTACCGATTGCCGCTTTCAGATATTTATAAATTACGATTTGGAATGTAACGGCTGACAGAGATAAAAAAGTGTGAAATAAAAACAAAACTTTTTAAAAAAAAATTAAACCGACTTCGAAAAAACGCACTAAAAAGAATGAAATAATTTCTATTTAATTGATGTGAATACACACAAACTTAAATACAATACAATCTTTTCGGAGGCGGCGCAAATATATTATTTAAATATAAACATATTAGTATTTAGAAGAATTTAAGGATTTTCGTAATTTCCAGTGTCGAAAATTTTCAATTTTGCGCCGCCTCCGAAAAGATTGTATTGTATTTAAGTTTGTGTGTATTCACATCAATTAAATGGAAATTATTTCATTCTTTTTAGTGCGTTTTTTCGAAGTCGGTTTAATTTTTTTTTTAAAAAGTTTTCTTTTATGATCGGTTTACTCGAAAAATGAATGGCGGTGTTCGCGCGGGATAAAAACAAAAGCAGGGGACCGCGTCGCTCGATAACGAGCGAGGACTTGTAACGAACAGCCCCTGGAGCGCCTACAATATGGATTATCCGTCTGAATAGGACCGTTCACGACTGTAATCCTATTCCCGGTCCCCGAGCGAATAGATCCTGCGACTATAATCCTATTTTAAATCGTCTTAGCGCGACGAACGCTCTCCACTAGTGTTCGGAACTTCATTCGTTGGTACATCCACTTCGATGATTGAATATCTAGCCGGTGATCGCCTGCTGACGCATTATTTATCATCTATTAACGGTTCTGTTAGCATTAATATTTCCGGAATGAGCCGTGCGCGGCTTCTTCGTTGCGAGCCTCGTTACGAGCAGATATGTCTAGAGACGCGCGGAACTTTGTATGTACCGTTTCTTGGCACGCGAACACCGACGGATATATTAGCCGTGCAAATGAATTCGATGCCTCTCGAACGAGATTCAAATATTATTCATGCATCGCGAGTATTATTTACGGGCAGATATGAATTATTCCGAAAGCCCTTTTTCCGTCGCGCTCGAACACGCTCGCTGAAACGGCCTCGGAGACGAGATCCGCCTCGTTGCACTGATAGTTTGCTATTTTTACCAAAGTTTTAGCGAAGTTTATCAATCTCTCCAATGTCGAATAGATAAAAGAGGAAACAGGGGATCTCCCCACTCTTAATACTAACGTAGTAGGAATATAGAATTCTGGAGAGACATACAGGGTGTTTCGTTTATCTGATAACGGAAATATGTATCTTCTGACGCACTGAAGTTACGAAAAAAATTTGTTTACAAACATTGTCCGATATGAAGGATACAATCTAATACAGTCTAATTTTGTTTGAGGACTAGAATGGTGGGTTCAATTGGTGCGTCAAATTAAGTTTTTTAAATGGAATGTCCTATATTTTTTATACCACAGATCGATAGAGTATCAAATTCTGAGTATAATAGTGTTGACCTTCATGTGTCATAAACCTAATAGTTAACGAGATATTATCGGAACAATTTTCTTTCTTCTTCCTCATTAAAAATAGGACATTTCATTTAAAAAACTTAATTTGACTTTGAAATCCCCCTCCCCACCATTCAAGTCCTCAAGAAAATTAGACTATATGATTGTACCCTTCGTACCGAACAATTTTTGTGAACAAATTTTTTCGTCACTTTAGTGCGTCGCAACATATTTCCGTTATTAGATAAACGAAATACCCTGTACACCTTGATGACAGTGAACAGGAAGACAGCGCGTACGTGAACGCTAATCACACAAATGGATTGAGCTTGAAGAAAGCAAAACCGAAAGAAAAGAATAACAATTTTCTGCTCGTCTGAAGATGAATTTCATGTTTCTGAGTAGTACCGTAACTAGAGGACTCGAACAAGATAATGATAATAATGGTACGATGATTGATACGCTCGCGGTATCTACTGACAACCAGAATGGCTCGAACATATTACGTTGCAACAAGCCTCTATATTCGAGAACACGGCTGTTTTTCGGAATAGTTAGCAGTACTGGTGGGTTTGCGGCCAATTTGTATAATAAATACTCTAATCTCCGAACCGGAAACGCACTGGTCGTCCTGTAATTATGGTAGTACGCCGCAGCAAAGTTTCCCTCGCCCCGAGCGGACAGATATTGCGGACGCAGGACGAGAGAGTGTCCGAGACTTGTTTCGAATTTTCTACATAAAATTTGCCAACGTGTTCGGACATGGTTCGCGGATTACATTCGGCGTAGATTTCGCCAGGCTGATGGGTACGCGATGTTTAGCCAGCGAGCCTCTCGAGCCTGCACGAAGTAGAACAACTTCGAACTAGAGCTGCAAGCGGGCTCACAAAATGCGAGCCGAGTTCGAGTCGAGTCGAGTCGAGACTCGCTTGTGCGAGTCGAGTCGAGTTCTCGCACGAAGCGAACGGTTCGCACGGGACGGATAGTTCGCATCGATGCGAAGTACTCGCATCGATACGAACTACTCGCACCGATGCGAACTATCCGACCCGTGCGAACCGTTCGCTTCGTGCGAGAACTCGCCTAGGTTCGCTCAATCCAATCGAACTTTTCTGGGCTCGCACCGAGCATGCCCAGAAAAGTTCGATTGGATTGAGCGAACCTAGGCGAGTTCTCGCACGAAGCGAACGGTTCGCACGGGTCGGATAGTTCGCATCGGTGCGAGTAGTTCGTATCGATGCGAGTACTTCGCATCGATGCGAACTATCCGTCCCGTGCGAACCGTTCGCTTCGTGCGAGAACTCGACTCGACTCGGCTCGACTCAGTCGAACTTAGTTCGGCTCGCATTCTGCAGATGTTCGCACAGCCCTACTTCGAACACACATATCGATCCGATTCGACGCTCATCGTTAAACTCGACGTGCACAGTAGATAGTGTCACTTTTAATTACCGTGTCAGTTTTTTAACCAGCCATAACTTCGCTCGCATTCGCGAATTTATGCGCTACTTCCTGCACTGTCGACTGTCTTCCTGACACATATTTTGTTTTGTTATTGCAACGCGGATTTTGTGCACTCGGGGAAAAACTGAACAGGTGGAAAACGTTGTTGTGGAGGACCGCGGTGTTGCAGAAAATTCGCATGTGGGATTAAACAAGAAAAATGAAGTAAAAAATTGCACACGAAGAAATATGCACAGAATGAAATGTTGTTGAGAATGTACAGACGGCGAATTTACATGCAAAATACGTAACAAGATGTCACACTCTTTGACGACTTCTCGCAGTTAGTAGAAGAGAAATTAGATGTGGTTTTCTTTCATTTCTGTTTGTAACGAGCTTGGAAAATGATGACTGTCGAGCTTTGTACTTTCGACTTCACGGTATACTATAATTTTGCTAATGCGATAATGATTTTTGCCAAGTAATCTAGACGAGAGATGCATTAAGCATTAAGCATAGTTCCATTAAGCAGTTGCCAACAAAATTGCATTGCGGCTTGCAATCCATTTGCTCGAACATTCATACATAATACATTGAAAATGTGGTAGCTAGATGAACTTACCTCAGCAGGGTCTTGTAATAATCCTTAAAACATTGAAACGTCGATATTCCAATAATAAAGACGATTACTGCTGCCTCGAGAATGAACCTGGAAACGTAGCCGGTTTTAGAGCAGCATGCTAGAATAAATATTTTTAATGCTCGCGATAAAATTAAAACTACAAACACATCGTCGTTTCTAGAACACAGCTTTCAAATAAATATTTTTTTAATCCTGACATGAACACTAAACCTGCAAACATCGTCATTTTTGGAGCAGAGCTTTCAAATAAATCTTTTCGATGCTCGAGTGAGAATGGTACTAAATAATCTCAGTTTTCAGAGCATAGTTTTAAAGAGAATGTTTTTAATCATCTGAATGAACGAATCTAGCAGCAGGAAATGAATTGTTCTATTTGTTATTATACATCTTCGTGCTAATGTAAGTAAACTGAATAAGAAAATTGCATCAACAAACAGAAATCGTCAAAATTGACGCTCCTGACAGCCCAAGTTGACGATTTCGAAGCGACGACAAGGATTCGCGGGGAATGCTCTGCAGGAACGTCGCGTCGGCGAAATTCAGCTGGGACTCGCGAGTTATGGCAACGGTGCGGCGTGCCGGCCGTAAAGGCGATCGGATAGAATGATCTGCGAATCGAAATTCGAGGAGTTTTCCCGATGCGCAGACTATGTCGGTTTCTGCGAAGGTTTTCCACTGCAGGTTAAATATCGGCTTGCTTCGCGACGCGTCGAGAGCAGACCGCAAGTTTACGTGGTCCGTGAAGGGTCTGCGACTAATTTTCGAAGCGACTGGTTCCGAATGTGTTTCCCTTGTCCTATACGCCGCAATCTCGCCGCCTCCAATCTGCCGAGAAGCCTGAAACAACGAGAGAAACTCAACTCAGAAGGATTCCCGTGGCGTATAAAAATACGATATTTCCTCAACGGAGGAATTATTCGCCGTAAAGCGTAACGAGCTCGAAGAGATTTAGAGCGAGCGCTAAAAAAAGCCCGGAGATAACGTCGGGGGCGGGTTCTGCTTCGCGGAATCATCCGCCGCGATGTCGAACGTAAACACAAAAGCGCTTTTGTCCCGCGTAAGCGCGCGATTTTTCCCTCGCGAGCCCTCCCTCGCCGCGGGGACGGAATGGAATCTGTTCCTGAAAGGATTTAATATAAATCCACGGACGCAACAACAACGGTTCACACCGAGCGTATATACTTTCTTCTTAACGCATTCAGAATCAAACGCGGATTCCGTCCGTGGGATTCGGCCATTGAAATTCATTCTTGAAAGAAGTAATGGATACCGGGGCAGGTTTGTGATTTTTAAATGCAATGATCTGGACACTGTGTATACGAAGTGAGTTCATTTTTTCATCATCTTTTGTTGGTGTGTGTTGGTAAACATGTGTGAAAAGTGTCTGTACATTGGTTGTCGACGATAGTTCTTTTAACTGATAGTTGCTCAAGGTGATTCAAGGTCTCAGGCTGAGGTAACGTGTATGAGATTTAAAATATGAGAGCAGAATAAAGTATAAACTAGTGTAAAGAGAGGAAAGTTCGAAATGTATTGCCGCAGACTATTTTTTTTTACATAATCGATTCAAGCCAAGAAATAACGAAAAAGTGAAAATGTATCGACTTGCCCCGTTCTCCCTTTATCATTTTAGATGGCCGCCGAGCCACCAAGAATGTATTCAAGTCCTTCGGCCGCGAGCGGAAGTTCCGAGATCCCACGGCTTATAAATCCTTGCCTCGCGACGGCGGAAGGTTGCGTTAATAAAGATAACGAAGTACGGAATGTCACTCCCCTGATCTCTCTCCTTTTACGGCGGCCGTAAAACCAGAATCGCCTCGATGATCCCGTGAATATTGATTCCGAGGCCGCCACCAAGTTCATGAACGGCGCTCCATCGCGAACAACCCCATAAATAGAACCGATCCCAAGGCGATCCGTGCGGACATTCCCGGATCGTCCGCTGATAGATCTTCAGCGGATACCGAATATTACATTAATGCTGGTAATGCATCGAACGGTATAATATTAGCTTCTGACTTTGTTAACTTTTTACCGCGTGTTAAAGACAGTGTCGTGGCGGACGTCTTCCATCGATCGGTTGGAAAAGCACAAAACGTGAGGAGGTTTCGCAAAATAATTCACGCAGACGAACAAAAGAACTATAAACAATTGCACACTTCCCCTACGGGATTAGCGCTATGGGTTCTTTGGTGGCTGTTGAAAACCGAGTCAATTAATATCGCCACGTCGACGGAAAGCGTTGAGCCGCATACAAACGTCTCGGTCGGAACCCGTTCTCAGGAAATCCGACTGCGAGTCGTGCCCCCAAATGCGATAAAACCGAGCGTTCCTTGAGAATTGTAAATTCCGGGGCTCGCGTTGCACGGCACTCGAAACTGCTGCCTTGGGGAAGCCCCAGGATTAATTTCCGGCGACCAGTGGAACGATAAGCTCGGCCCTGCGAGCGTGTTTCGACCGGAACGACCGGAATGAAGCGCGAGCATGGGCACAGATTGCTCTGTGAGACATGGCTCTGGCTCCATTGAACTCGGGGGCCATGAATCCACGCCCTCCAGGATTAGCCACGCCCACCGAAACGGGCCACGCTCCTGAAAATTGATCACATTGATCGTAAACACAGTACACATATGTATGCATAGGCAGACAAATTATATGTCGCATGTTGCCTCTGCAAAAAATGAAGAGCAACGAAACCACGCCCCTCGAAACAGGCCACGCCTACTGTAAACACAGAACGAGGCGCAATGCTCTATGAATTAAATGCGGAGCTTTCTACATGCGGGAAGCTAGAAAATGGTGTCCCGCCGCATTTTGTAATTTAGTTTCGTACCGTTGCCCTTGGTGGAAATCTAGAGCGCTCCCTAGCCTCAGCCTGGAACAGAGGAACTATTCCGGATTCCCTTTCTATTCAGGATCAAGCGAGCGTCCGCGGCCGATCTATCCGACAGGACTTTTATTTGCCGGGGGACGCGAGCGCGGCTCGTTAAGAAGTACGCGTAGGAGAGATTGAAATTTTAATGGAGTCCGGTGTGCGCCGAATCCAATTCCTCCGATCGGTGGTCGTTTGTCCGGGGAACGTTTAATTACGAAATTGTATCCTGCTCGCGGGGAAACCGAGCGGTTGAAACGGTCACAGTAAAACTTTAATCGATCCCAATGAAACTTTGATACCGCCGCGATCCTTTCGTTTGTGAGAACTCTATCTCTCTATCTCTCTCCCTCTCCAGTTCTTTCATCGAAGCAAAACAACCCGCGAATGGAGGAGAAGAGAGGTTAGCATTACGCGGCAAGTATCTCCAAGATTGATTATCCCTAGAGTATCCTCGGCTCGGTGGACCGAGCGGATGCGCAGCCAGGTATACCAATTACAGAAAAACCCGGCCGGCCGTGCAACCCTGAAATCGTTTATGATCGCTATCGTAGTCTGGGTTAGGTCGCTGATTAGATTATGACTAGATTAAGATTAGATCGCTTACGAATTCCAAGAATTGCGACGCATAACTTTTATTCGAATTTTTTCTTCTTCTGCGTATAGAACATGATTCTTGTGATTAGCTAAACCGGCCCCATCCTTCGCGAGGAACGTCGAGGTGCTAAAGAGCGGAATGCTACTCGAGTCCAGCTCACAAGAGTCCTCCCTCCATTCTTGAGAGTCTTTAGAATTTCTCACCGTCGAATACAAATCTACTATTTTTCCGTAGCGACTCTCTATAATCTCCGGAGATTAATCGTCCCTATTCCCGAATCGCCGCGACCATATCTAACCGGCTTATTTAAATATAAAAGTTCCCCCGTTGGTGAACCAGCTCGCTTGGCTTTTTCTGAATCTGCCGTCGAGGTTTTAATTAATTTCATCGAATATACAAGAAACGAAGGACGCAGGGGGACCTTCGGTGTTCGCTCGCGAACAAAGAGAAAATTTTCCCAGATGGGCATAGACGGGAAGAGAGAGAGAGAAAGAGAGATAGGAGAGAATCGGCGAGAAGGAGATTCGCGAGCATTCGTCGCGGAGCGGGTTTTGGTTGACGTACGAAGGTTACCGGGAGTCCTTGTCGCTGTGGAATTCGAAGGGCCAGGTCGGCCTTGGGACTCTACTTGGTATCGGCGGCCGGTCCTCTCCAGATGGTGCACGAGGTCAAACAAAAAGAACTCCGAGCGCCCAGAGAGAGAGAGAGAGAGAAACAGAGAAAGAGGGAAAAAGAAAGAGAGAGTCTGTACTTACCACCGTCCGCCTCGCTGTTTCTTTTCTGCGGCATTACGCCTCCGCCGCTCTCTGCCCATTCCGTTTTTCCATTTATTCCTGCCGGCGAGTCGCGAAATCGCGTAATCCTCATCTCTCTCTCTACTCTCTCAACACTATATTCTCTCTGGCCCCCCCTCTCTCTCTCTCTTTCTTCTATTTCTCTGCGCTTCGCCTAACAGTTCTGCTCTGTTCCCCTCCGGCGGTCGTTGCGAAATGGCAGGCTGACATTTCGAACGCGCTCGCGACATCGAACAAACCGCGCGCCGCTTCATTGTGTAACCCCGATTATCCGTCGGTCTTCATTGCCGAGGAGGAATCCGCGCGTGGGACTTGTTCGCGGTTCCCCGCGACATTTCGTACGTCCGAACAAACGTCACAAGCTTTCGGAACCGAGATTCTATTGGCTCTCTCTCTTCTCTGTTTCTCCGTGCGACAAGAAAGCGCGCGTGTCCCGTTTACAACGAGCTTTTACCACTGAAAACACGACTCTCCCGAAACAAGCCAAGAAACTTTTACCGAAAGCTCTTTCCCGAGAAGGAAAGCTCCTTCCCGGGGAGAAACGTTTACAAACTTGGCGAACGGTCGACCGCGAAACCTTCTTCGCTTCTCGACCCGCGTCCTTGTTTCGGGAGGTTCTCGGTCCTATTAGGAACTGCGAACAATCCGATACCGAAAAGCATTGGGAAAGGGAAAAAGTACTAAAGTCGTCTCGTTAACCCTCGGAGAACGCCTTGGGCGAGCACTCGACTGTTTTCTGTCTGTAGACGCTGTGAAACTGTCTTCATTTGATTAAGAGATCCTCTGTGTGACTATTCTTTTATTGAATCTCACTGCACACGTTATTTTGCGTCGTAATACATGCATTTGCTGTGAGGAATATAGAAGACAGATTCGAGAGGTGCGTTATTTTCTAGCCCTGTTAAAGACTAGGGCCGAAATGCCACGCCTCCTTGAGCAGGCCCCGCCTCCTCTGCATAGGAAAAGCGAAATAAGATGATCTTCATGTACTTCGTATCGCTTTCTCTATTACTCTACGTATTAATAGGCTCAGAAGCTACGAGGCCACGCCTCCAGGAGCAATTCGGTGCTCCCAGAGGAAATTGAGAAGCTATCTTAAGAGGGCCATCGTTTTAGATCTTGTCTGTAACTCTTTAGTCTCGAAATACAGAACGTTGTACATCGTAACAACCATTGTCGGCGAGAGTACAACGGTTGAATAGAAGCTCTCGCCTTTCTCTAACGATAGGGCTCTCGTCTAGAGCAGCAGTTACAGTGGTAGACATTTGCCCCTCGTTTACCTGATGAACTCTTGATTCTGTTTCAGTTACCAGTGGGCGGGGGTGGTGCTGTGCTGGTGCTCAGCGAGCTTGAAAGCATGGCGGCCAGGCAACAGCGGGAAATTGCCCAGCAGAGACGGCTCCTGGAGCAGAGAGAGGCCCGTCTAGCCGTGCTTCGAGGCGCACAGGTGAGAGATGAGACCCCCTTTTCCTTTCCGAGTGCCGAGCAGCCGAACGCGGAAATCGTTCTGGAAATTGCTCGACAAAGCCCGCGGTAATGTCTCTCGCTCTTGTTCCCGATGCGTTCCGTTTCCGTCTGCCGGCGAAGTCGACTTCCGTTGCGATTCCGTCGCGGTTTTTCCGTCCGAATTCCTCCCTCGCGCTATCCCCCGGCCGGGCCGATTTATTCGCCGAGTTTCTCTCGCGAATCGCGCGTCCCGGACGTCCTGTAGCACCGTGTTAAATGGATACACACGGTAACGAACAACCAAAGGGCTGTAAAGGGACGCCGCGTCGGGAAACTTGCGTCGGATACCTTGTAGTAACTCTATGGTCAGATGCGACTTCTCCAGAGGACAATGGTTCGAACAGCTAGGATCGTCCGTGCGACAATGCAGCGTGAAAACGACCCAACGGTACTGATACGCTGACGGATACTATTGTTGTTCATTCCCCGAAGTGCTCGGGAAACTTCCGACGCTGCGATGCAGCCTTTTATCTTCGAAATTAGCCGGCGTTATCTCCGGTTTTTCAGTTCAATCTGGAAATAGACTATTTATATTTACGTCAACTGCGCACACGCGTTAATTTAACTTGGATCGAATGAAATTTCTAGTCGACAATTTTTGAAGAAATTGATATATTTGTACTCCCAAAGGTAATTAAAGTGGCGCGTTAGTATTCCTCAAATCAGCCGATAGTCTCCACGGCTTCGAGAACCCCTAAAAACTGTCCTGATTAGACCAACGTGTAATTAACAGAGATATTAATTGATCGAGGTTTTTACGACTGCGGCCGCGACCGTGCGTCGTAAAGCTCGCGAACAGCCTGAAGTTTGAGGAACCTAATTCGACTGGCGCGGCGAACAGAAGTTAACAACGCGTCAAACGATTGCTTCGCATCGAGGTTTTATGGCCGATAAAAATTACGGTGCTCTAACAATCGAAGATAGCGAATTGGACCGTAAAGACATCGACGGGCCGGACGTAAAATTTGCGAACGATCCTCGGATTTCCATCGAGCATATTGTTCGGCTAGCCCTTCGGAGGACTTCCGGCCGAGGGGAATCAGAAAGACCGCGCGCGGTGGCATGAATAATTCAATATAATGATAGACTCGCGGACAGTTTATGCTTATTATTGGCGGGATCACCGTCGGATCGTTCCGCGGACAATCTCGGTTCGCGATCGTAATGGCCACCCATCGGCTCCGGGCTCTCCGCGGGCCAATTTTCGAGCGAAGAGAGCGCCGAGACAGGGAGAGAGAGAGAGAGAGAGAGAGAGAGAGAGAGAGAGAGAGAGAGAGAGAGAGAGAGAGAGAGAGAGGGAGACCAAGAAACAGCAAAGAATCTTTCGTGACCGGCTCCGCGAGCTGGCAAAAGCTCCGAGCGGAATTTATCGCGGAGCGTAATAAAGCGTAATCGTTGCCCCGAGTTTCGTGGCCGGTGAATATCTCGCGTTTAGCTCCCCTAATCTTGAATTACGAGCTTAAGCTCGCATCCGAGTCTCCCGCGAACGTGCTGACTGCGAAATCTCCTCAATCGCGCCCAGCCAGTGCTTCTCGATTTTTTCGCGTCGGACAACTTCATTTCTCCGCTCGCGTACGAAAGATTAGCATCCCGTTCCGCGCGAAAACTGAAGCTGCTTGCTGCGGGAATGGAAAAAAGCAGGACGAACGATCAGCCTGGCTGATTACCGTTAGGTTGACCTTGCGAATGGTGGCCTTGACATTAAACGGAGAACCAGTCGAGCCATCTTCCACGCAGGAAACGCGATAGATCGATAGAGCACTGCGATTACGTCGCGAAACGACGCAACGCGACGCGGCGTTACGCGGAATGGTTACCCGGTTCGAACGTTGCCGAGTTCGTTACCAGCGAGACCTAGTTTCATACGGAATGCTCTTTCAAGATCCTGCGCCCATTTAAACCGGTTTCACCGCGCGAAAATCTTGAAAGTTTAGTCCTGAAGGATCGAGTGCTATAGATCCAGTCACTTTACTCGTTTAAGTATCATTGAACGCGGCTGGATGAAGATTCCTCGGAGATTTGATCGGGCTATGACACGATTCAAAGCGATCAACATAAACACGTGGTTAGGCTTCCACATTTTCCATTTCTATATACATACATATGTTGTTGTTGACAAATAGCAAAATTAGTGATTATCAATCGATTTACCTTTCAGAATAACTCAATAGAATGATTAATTATGTTCAAATATTAAAAACTATACTAATTTAGATGATGACACGAAATGAAACCTGTGCGAAAGTTCTCTGTATACCTACTTGAAAAGCTTCTGCAATGCAAGAATTTACACAATTTCGTTAAAACACTTTTGAACGTGCTATAAAATCTCTTGACTTTCGATGAAGTATACTACTTCACGTTTGTACAAACAAGAAAAGACAATATTGAAGCCTTATTCTTCAGACCTTTAGCTACGTCGGACAACAAAAAATGTAGAAATTTTCGGCGAAATACCCCACTATGCGCTGATCGCGTTAGTCACGATCATTTAACGCGTCGCGCACGCGAGAACACTGCCGATGCGATTTCAACGAAGTCCTGAAGGAACTTGTTACACCCGATTCCGGGCGTCGATCGAAGGGCGACTAATTAATCGACTGGCTTTCCCGCGCTGTCCGGACTGTTTTAAGGCTCGTTAGCGAACGTCTGCTCCGATGGAAACGCGCGGAGAGCGGCAATCAGCCGATGAAAGCTCTCCCGGACTCCTTCCAACCGCTTTTTGCTTCTCCAAGTTTCCGTGTCATGAGCCGTCGAATCGTTTATGGCCCATTTCGGATCGATCGCTCTTCGACATTGATGGCACGGAGCATAGTGGTGTAGTTAAATGTCGTGCGATGCTGTGCATGCAGAATTAGGTGCCATTTATGTCACCGTGTTCCTGTTTTTTCAAGCGGTTTAGAAAATGCGGATATTTTTTGCTGATTTATTCGGCGACGATAAATCAAGCGGTCATTTCAATTCATTGCAAATTAGGGGTATTTTAAGTCATCATCTCGCTGGTCTCTAGCTCGTTCACAAACTACAGATCTCTGAATGTTACAATATCCACAAAAGCCGTTGCCTTTCGCGTCGCCATCAAAGAGTGATCTATTTCGCGTCGAACGATCCCACCGCAATTCGAGGACCGTATTGCTCGATCAAATGGCTACTTGATTGATTCTTCCGACTGTTCGCACCTCGCGGAAACAGTTAAACTCGCCTGGATGTGGCGGGAAAGCAGAGTTTGCGCCTAGCCGGAAGCTTTTTCATTTCCCGGGGGCGAGACCGCGAACGATTCGAAGTAATAGGGGATCCCACGACAGGACTCGGCCGGGATTTTCCGAGGACCTGAAAGCCCTAATCCGCCGCGGCTCAATCCTTGGCCGTGCGAGCTCAATACCGAAGATGGGGGAGTTTCCATTCGGATCTCTCGGCTGATCTTCCATCCGCTTCGTTCCGGCTACGAACGCCGGGGCCGGCTTTCGCCTAAGCTTGCGGACTTTTTAACTGCCGACAATGTACACCGTGAAAACGAAAGGAGATCTTATTTCCCGTAGTGAAAAGGCCCTCTCTCTCTCTCTCTCTTTCGTTCGTTCTCTCTTTCTCTATTGCTCTCTCGCTCTGTAATTACGACGGTTCCGTATTACCGTATTACTCCGCTACTCCCGTGAGAGGCTGGATAGCTGTCCCTCGGAACTGCAAAAGGGGAAACTAATCGACCGAGAAGATGTCTTTCCGGACGCGAAAGAGTGTATTCACGGCCATTAGCGAAGGAACCACTCGATTGTTTTCCGTTTCTCTTTTCCCGGTGTCGCGCCACTTTCATCTCGCCTCTGCCTACGCCCGTTTCGTATCATTGCCTCGCGATATTCATATTCATGGAGTCGGAACATCTTCGCGCAGTTTTGTAGACAGTTTCCGCGAAGCGTACGAAATCGAATTGAACACAGTTTCATTCATTGATTTGTAAGAACGATTCCGTTAGAATTTTATTTTCGACTTGTTCGAGCATAACAATTAATCTTTCTAGCAGGATATATCGAATTAAATTGTTGATATTTTACGAAACGTTTAATGTGATCGGCTAGGGTTAAACGAATGGCTTTCGTCTCTGTGGGACTTCCCCATCGGAAAGTTGTCTCGCACGATAGCTTTTCAAAGGCTCTTAATATATGCTAATACACAAAACTGGCTGACGAATAGCAAATTAACTTTCTCATCGTGGGCGTCCCTTTACGGACATTGTAAAGCTTGTAGTAATTTTTTAAGAAAACAGTTCCTGGGGGACTATCGGACAACTCTCGAATGATTCTAAGTAGTCGTAACACTTTTTCACGCCACGAATAAATTCTACAAATTTATCGGTTGTGTGTAGACCGTGAATCGTGACTTGTACCAGTATCTTGAACATGTTTATTTTCCATAAAGATTCGCAGTCTAGTGATAATAAACTTGAATTGACTTGAAACCTTTTCAGAAAGAATTTTTCCGCAGATTCATAGTCTACTCGTAAGATTCGCTTATGCCACGATATTTTCCATGATACTAGAGTAGGATGTCCTGAGACTCGGACCCCTAGCGAAATATCCGATCGCATCCCATCGGCGACCCAGTTCGTTAGAGTGTATTCACTTTGACACTCTACAGCGTATTCACCGATGCCTGTTCACTGTTTCAGGAGCCAGCACAGCAGGACAAGCTCGCCAGATTGAGGCACAGGCTGGACCAACAACAGAGCAAGCTGAATCGGCTGCGATTGCTCAGATCGCAGACCGACCAGTCGCGTGCTAACAACGCCACGCTGAGTAAGTCGATTAATAAGTCCCTTTCTACGCGCACTCTTAACCATTCAAACGCCACGCCGGTGTTTAAAAGCGACAATCTATATCGTTTCATTGGATCGAATTGAATCCACTTTTGGATTTGACCAGTGTGTTCCTATTACTGTCTACAGAAGTTGAGCTAAACTGGTACTGTCATCGGTAGACTGCAGATCTTTATGCAAAATATATATATATATACAAAAATGTTCTGCATTGATTATGGCCAGCAGGAATAAATTAAAAGTCGATTTCATCTCTTAACCCTTGTGCAGCCGACCGGGTACCCATTTACTGCATTTCTATTAACAATTTGTTAATTCCTATAAAAATATTACGAAATTTCTCTGAATGTCTTAAAATGAGAATTTGTGAAAACATGTTAAATACAAGAAGTTTCTCGATCAGAAAAGAACTGTTTCGCTCTCCTCGTGCAACTTTTTCGATGTGAAACGAAAGAAACGCGTGCTCCGCAATATTCGAATCGGATTTTCGCAAAGGTCCACGTCGCAGGAGCGATTAAGGTCGCCGGCTATCTAGCAGCACTCGCGTCAGACCAGCATCAATATATTCACATTACTTCCATGTATTTTAATAGAAGTGTCAGTCCACTCGACAGCGACAACGTCGACGCTCTTCCTTTTTCTTTCTCCTTCCGGTAGCACGTCAACACTGATCTCCATTGTCGTTGAAGTGTTGTGCTGGTTAGATGGACGACGACCTTTTATTCCAGTTACCAGATACCTTTTAGAGATAAAGAGAGAGAGAGAGAGAGAGAGAGAGAGAGAGAGAGAGAGAGAGAGAGAAAAGGTCAGTCAATTTGAGAGATTTCGAAAGTCTGCGAATTTGTTTGCGGTGCTCGGTAGGGAACTAATCGCGGCGGGATCGATCGCAATTCCGGTTGTCCCATACGGCGGATCCATTCCGCTAGGATAGCCTATAAAACGAGCGATGATAAACCTCGTTAATCCAATTCACCGGCAGCCCGGCAGCATATTGCGTTCGAAAGTGAAAGTTCGATCCCGGCGTGGCCGGAACGAAACACGGCGCCGAGGAAACAGAGAGACAGAGAGAGAGTGAGGAAAAGAGAGAAGAGAGAGGGAGAGAGAGAGGACGGGGAACGAAGAGGAATTCTCGGCCCGAGTCCTTTCGGTTATATGGCCACGGTGAATATCGATATCGCCGGAGAACCAGCCCTTGGTATCTCGACGACGCACAGTGGCTCGACTCGCGATTCTAGTCAGGCAAAATTATTTTTACTGCCACTTTTTAACAGTGATTTTTCACGTAATTTCTCACTTGCTTCCGCGTGACAGCGAGCTAGAAGAGTTGAATGCATGAAAATCGCTTGACCCGTTGCGGTACGATTTTTTAAATTACCATAATCCCTTCATCTCGTACAGAAATGAAAATTATTGCTCCGAATGTACCCCTTCAGAAGTTACAGGTTCTTGCATAAGAGAAGCGTGATGGACAGGGGTTTATTTGCAGGGTCGCGAGCCACACCCCTGTCTGAGGCCTCGAATGGTTCCAGGGGGTTGTTCGAGGGTGGCCGGTGGCTCGTCGAAACGTTTGTCAAGCAATCTCGCAATCAAGCCGTAGCTATGACTCGCAGATAGGTCAGAACTCAATTACTCCGTGCTGGTGGTAAGAGGCGGAGACGTGTCGCGGAGGGTAGGACGGATCAATCCGTTCGATTTATTTTCTTCGAGCCCCCTGGTCCCTCCGTCACCGTTATAATTATGCGAATCACGAAAGCACGACAATGGGGAAATAAAAGGGGGATTGGGGGACGCGCGCGATGGATCGGAGAAGGTGGAAACTTGACGTCGAAGAAGCCGAAGGGGTGAGAGAGGGTTGGGGGGGGTGCTATTGACGAAGAGGAGCGAGCTCCGCGCTCTATAGGAAATAGATTACGCGAATTTCTGGGCGTAACGCGATCAAAGACTCCTGTTCGGCCCTCCATTCTCGGCGTTTCGCTCGATTGCGCATCTCGCCACCCCCTGGCAACCCTTGCGGAACTCGCGAGGGAGAAAACTCTGCTCGAAAGACGCGTTCGAATAGGAAAACTTGCGAACATAATGGACAGAAGGCCGGGAACCGAGTTTGAACGGATCCTGAAAATCCCGCAGACATCGAAACGCTTGCCGAACTCTTCGGGAGGGTTGCAGAGATGGGTTCAAGTAGCCGGCAATGGTAACGAGTCGAAATTTCTCCTAATGCGATCGCGTTAGTGCTCCACCCTCGAAGTTCCAACTAAGGGATCTATTATCACTGGTGTTTCGAACTCCAAGGTTACCAAGGGTGCGGACGATTTTCACCCAGGGAACAACTTAGGGTCGCGCCTTTTCAACCTGACTTATCCTAACGTCTATTGACAGACCGATCAAGTGGCCTTTGAATCCTCCTACAGTCAGAATACACGTCGTTTTAGGGCAAGGTGTAACATCCGAGTTACGTTCGACGTTTATGGTCCCCGTGCTTCAAATTCTTAATCGGATAAAAAAAAGCAACAGGTGCATCTTCAAGAGAAAAATCCGAGCTATTTTTCGCTCTTCGCCTGAACGCTGTACAGCGTACAGCGATTCTACTGCTGTATCCAAAGCAATTGAAGTCAAAAGGACCATTTTCGCTTTGACGCTGGATTAGTTTGGCCTAAAGGAATTCTACAATAACGGGAGAACGGTGATTTTATACGGGAGAATAGTCGATTTCGACTGGCGTAAATGTGAACCGTATGAAAAATTTCTCGTCTGGTCCATGTAACATTGCGAAGTGTAACGAAATTATAGAAATTGTTCAAAGCCCTGTTTGCACTGCTGCAACGTTCGCGGAAAGCATTTCAGCTGAAAGTTTGAAACAGCGTTCGGGCCTGCAGAGTTTATACTTCTGAGGAATTCTTTGAGAACACACAAAACTGCGGGACTTTATGTAAAATTAAAATTTAGTCTGCTTTAAATTTCACGTATTCGATCGAATAGCGTAAAAATAGAAATGATTTCAAACCATGTAGACACCCAAATACAATTCTATTTGTCCATAGCCAATGCTTAGGGATTAAGGTAATCGTGGATCAAATGATTAGTGTTGGAATTTGATCTGATCGAATTGTATAGTTTAACTTGCGAGGATCGCAAAGTTAATTTTTCGATTCGTGATCAGGATTTTCTTTCCATCTTGCGAAGTTTCCCGGCTCAGTTTATCAGGGAGGGGAGCACGTGTCTCGCATTCGTTCGACTTTGATACGCGAGTAATCAGTAGTGAAGGACTAGGAGCGGGGTCGGAACTCTGTCTCGGAAGTTAGTGCTATTAGGAGCTAGGAAAATACTGCGAGGCGAAGCAGTAGAAACGTAAACTGTATTTGTTACGGGACCAAGACAGTCGAGTGAGTTCCGTCGTCTCGAGCTGCGCCCGGCGCGCGCGAGAGAGAGAGAGAACCCCGAAACTTTATATTATTCTGACCCAATATTCCACGGGAACGGTCGACGTTTCTACGTGCAAGTACGTATTCATGATATGAATCCGCGATCCCCCTCTGCCCGGGAAAGTTTACAGGCCACCCAGCTGCAACCATGTCGACTTCCGATTCTCCTCGGACAGAATCTGTGAGACCCTCGACGCCCAAGGGATGAAAAGCTGGGAATGAATAGGCCTGGAATTTTTTCTACGGTGGCGTCCAAGTGTCTTCTTTCCTTTCCAATCGATTTTACAGTGAGACGTTCCTGAGAGTTGAAGCAATGTCGGTGTGTGGCTAGTATTTTTTCAATTAAACTTCAATGTTTCAAGTATAAAATCTCATTTATCCCGTATCGATACCTATAACATTATTCGAGGTAGAATTTTTTAAAGAAGAAGTTGCCTCTGGGACTTTCATCCCTCGTAACTGAGGTAGTTGAACCAGTATCGAGGAATTAAAAAGTTGGGTATTTTGATAATTAGAAGCTCGTGCAATTTCATTAAAATTCCTGATCTCGTGCGAGTAAAACGTGATCCCATGATTTCAGTCGGAGGTTCATCCACGATTTAATTCAACGTCTCCACCCTCAGACGAACTCTGAGCCGAAATAAGAGTGGTCCTCCCGATCCCCTGATCCCGAGGCTTCACGCGCGACTCGGTTTATTCGAAAAAATAGGAATCCCTTGAATTGAACGGCCAGGTCAATGGCGGTCGCTGGTTTTAATTAAAAGAACCCCCGGGCGTGACCCAGCCGTGTTAATGCACGGCTTGACTCAATCCCACCGTATAAATGGCTGCACGCATGATTTTTTCAACCAATAGCAAAGAACCGTACTTCTCGTCCTTTAGCTCTTTTCCATATCGTATACATACCACGCGCCATTTCGAATCGCCTCCTGGATATTAGACTACCTTTGCGGAATGAATTTTCACGGATGGAGAAAAGCACAGAATGGACGCCGAATATTAAATCGGACACGTTTAATATTCCATCGAAACGGATCTTGATAGCGTCATGCCGAGGAAATTTATCAGATCTTTCGACGTAACCGATTTTCCGTTCGAAACTGGCCTGGCGTGGACCCACAATCCTCGGATAAAGGATTTCTATTTTCACAAATTTTTCGAATCTCGCCAGTTTGTATCTGCATCGGTGGAGACACGTGATAGAAACGCGCGTTGAATCGAAATTGTATACATAGAATCGGCCGAACCACAGCTGCGTCAACAGTCTCTGACAAAAGTCACGATTCTACTTTCGGATTTTCGGTTCAACTTCTCTGAACTCCGGGGCAATATTTGTCGAAAGGCGATCGATACTCTAACAGTCGCACACGCTCCGTCTTGCCGTTCCTTTTTGCTTATGCAGCCAAGTTGCCGACTGGAATAATAGTTTCTTTCTGAGAAGAGACATTCAAGCTGTTAGATTTATTATTTACGTCGACGTCTTGCGAATTGATTCCATTGACCGAAGGATTCCGAAACCTTTAGGCAGATTTCAAGCAAAAAATCAGGCCTGAAACCCCCGGAGGGTATCCACGGAGAATGTTCTAGCTAGAATTGATTATTTCCGCAGATTCGTTTCCAGATTTCGGATCTGGGTTACAGGTTCGGTCTTAATAACAAGTCGAGGGTGGCAGGGGCTGCGTGGATTGCTAGCGAACGGTCACGCGGGGCGGGGGGCGGTAAAAATTACAGAGAAAATCGAGTCGGCTGGTAATTGAAATTCGGGCAGGTCAAAGGAAGCCGGCGAGCAAACAGTTAGAGGAGGAAAAAGAGTAACGGGGGAGGCGGTACTTTGGAGCGAGGTACTTTGCCGGGACGATAACGAGCGATAATTTCGCGCAGCATTCGCGAGCTAATTTCCCTTTTCGCGCGAGCTGAAGCCGAGTGGGTCACGGTGCTTCATCTTTCTCGAGGACACCTCTAGGAAAAAGGACACAAACAAGAGAGAACAAGAGAGAAAACTCCTGCGACCGAATGCAGGGTTGAGAAACCTCCTGGAAACGATTTAAGATTCCAGCCACTTAAAGAGTCTCCGATAAATCTTTCTCCCCGCCTGGATTCGATTAATATAAGAGATAACGAGGGTCCTGCTTGATTCATGGGGTGTCCCGAAAGTCCTCCTTCACCGGAATCAACCCACCCCCTCGAGCGTTAAAGGGGTGGTTCGCCGAAAGCCGCCACCCGAGAGGACCGTAAATTGGATCGACGCGCGGCACCGGTACTAATTAACTTTTTCTCGGATTCCTCTGGACGAAATAAACTCGACACTGATCTCCAGAGGCCTTCACAACCTTTCTGGACTTCTCTGCCAAACTTCTGTGATACCTGTCCCCCGCGAACCGGCAAACACTTCCGCCTCGAAGATCCAACTTCGCTGAATTTTTCACGGGGCTACGAAGAACAACTTTTTGCCGGAGCTGCGGAACAAATTTCCGCCCAGGTTTTTCGGCGGAATTTGTCGTGCGCAAGATTCTTTCCCGAAGGAAGCTTGCGAACAGGACACTTCCGATTTGAATATCCAACTTTCAACCCTCTGAATTTTGAATGCAGCCGCGGACCACGAAGAACAATTCTTTGCGAAGTTATAGGGCTTATTTCCACTAGATTTTATAACCTGATTCATCGTGTACGACGTACGAGTTCAAGATTCCTCCCTGATTCGATCTTTCAGCAGTGCACCGGATAAACCATTTTCTTCGGTCTCAAAGACCCAAAGTCCTCTTATAAGATTTTCTACGAAAAATTACTTTTAGAAATATCTGATCATGTTCCATTATTTCTCAAGACGGAATCCGAGACATTTTCTGAAGACGGTATGTACATCGCAGAGAGGAATGTACGTCAGAAAAATCCGAGACGAAAAACGGGTCAACCCGGTCCGTTCTGCAGGAACAAATACAAAGCATTCCAGTAACGATGATGAAAACCGTGAAGCGACCGTACCGTTCGGAACCCGTGGTCATGATCTCGCGATGCACCATGGGGATGGCCTCGGGAAAAATCCGAAATTGCGTACAGTTTCAGAAAATACGGCGAAACCGTGATGGCCGTGCACGATTTTACGAGACACCGTAAAGCAAGCCTGCTACGACATTCGATAGCCGCCTCGAGGACCGATAAATTGCTCGTCCTCTTCTTTGAAATGCCTGACACGTTGGTTGGTGTGGCTCCTCGATGAAAAACCCCTCGCGAAAATCTGAAATCTTGCTTTTCACCCTCCAATTCATATCTGGACCATGATCATCCTCGAGATCAGCGTTTTGTACGCTCCGGTGATGAAAGTCGCTCCGGTATTTAAATCTGGCTTGAAATTATTTTAAGTTATTCGTGCTCGAACTACCGCTTTACATTTTAGGATCATTATTACCATTTTAGAATTGGCGGAGTCCCTTTATTGCTAATACCTTCATCTGTATGCACGCTGTACGAATCCCCTTTCAATTTATAATTTGTACAATCTTCAAGTGTGTAGTTCTATTAAAACAGCGGAAACAATGATGATTTGGAACGATTAAACAGATCTGTCCGTTGCTGCCTAATGTCCAAAGCGGCGCAAATTCGATTTACTTGGAAAGTTAGGCAGCGCAGCAACAGCAAATTGAATAATTTCCCTGTTTGTCCACGGGTGAAAATTGGCTTAATTTTCCGTCTGTACGCAGTTGGAAATCGATACAGGATAAGCGTCGCGAGAGGGGAGGGAAAAGGAATTAGCGCGGCAGGAAACGCCGCTCGCGATTAGCGGCCTCTTAATTATCGCACGAAACGGATTATCGGCCGGGGATTTCGTTATTACGGCATCACACGAAATTATCCGGGGACACGTGCGTCAAACGGCGCCACGCTGACTATAATTCAGGATCGGCCGATGCCGATAATCCGCTTGATCCACGGGACACAGGACACGGGACGTATGCGCGCGCGTTTTCACGGCGAAACACGCGCGATCATTTCGCACAGTATCACCAACAGCGTAAAGTATCCTCGCGCGACGTGTGCGCAAAATATTTACCGGGTTTCGAAATCGAACGCCGCCGTGACGCTTCGGAAAATTCATGGTTTAAACGGCCATTGTAATTCCGATTGAAAGTCTTTGACTTTTTCCTTGTTCGTTCAAGCTAACACATTCTTCGTGGCTTCTGATAGTTCTTCAGTTGTTGTAGGGAACGTTGACTTTTGTTGTTGACTATTTTAGGACCTCAGAAAATGGAGAATTTTTGATGATTGCACAGGATGTATAAAAAGCAATGGTCATCCATCCTAGAGGTGAATCTACACGTCTGGATCGGTGGGCATTTGTAAAAGAAAATTGTTGATGATGTAAAAAATCTCTAATCATATTGTACTTTGTTATAAACAATTTTGCGGCAAGTTTCCTTTACGAATATCCACCGATCCGGAGGTGTAGATTCACCCCTAGGACGGGTGACCATTACTTTTTATTACACCCTGTACATACAAGAGTGCTTGGAACGATTCATACAACTTTTTGAAACAGATCTTTAAGGGTGATTTAATATACATAGATGTTTAATATACAAAGATGCTTTTAATTCAAATGGAGTACCAGGAACTGAGAAAATTCTATACAGCGATTTTTCTGAAAACAATACAATACAATATTTTAAAGCCGCCAGTTTATGAAGAATGGATAACCGCGTTTGATAATTCATATTGCTGGTCCAAACAATTGCTTTAATATTCAAGTCAAGTCCTGCCTTCTGGTTTCCCCAGATAAGTCTGTTTTCGACTCGACTAAAGTCGAATAAACAAAGCTTTCCGATCAGCCCTCCTTCGATCGACAACCACAAGGGTTGGAAAAAAATGTCTAATCCCATGAAAGGGTCTGAGCTTTTGAACCCCAGTCCCGGGACAAGATAAAGCGTCTCCCTGCTCGGGACAGTGGCAGCTTTCTTGCTCCCTTTCCCCCTCGATCCAGAAGACTATTAAAATTTCGATCGCGTAAATCTAACGGGGCGTAGAAACTCGGGAGAGTTATGGCGCGATCCCATTCAACCGGAGAAATCTATCGACGACATGGAAGGACGCAGCGGTTTCTGGGAGGACACGCGAATCGATTCCTCGCAATATCGGGGGTAGCCGTGGATCCTGGACAGATATAGGAATCTATGAAATTTCCCAGTCTCCTTTAATTGGATTTCTTCTTTTAGCTCGTCAATCTTACTTAACCAAACTCCCATTCAAGTTTCACCTTCGACCGACCAGAATACCGTCGCGTGACTGCTTTCAAACGATCGAACCGTTTAAATATGAAGTGCACGATTATTCCGGGACCCGTACTCGACACTTGAATCAAACCCACCGGAATTTTACAGTGCACGTTGAAGTTCGCTATAGCTGTCTTCGCCGTACTCACTGGCGGCTTTCACGTACGACATTTCTCTAATTTTCGATGTCAAACTTGATTATGACGTCTCAAATCGTTGACGATTTTTCGAAGCGAATGAAGAATAACACGGAGAAATGAAAATTGATTTGACACTTTCAGTGCCACGTCTCCCAAAAACGTTATACTATGTTAAGATTGGTAAATTAATTTACAAAATAGAAGAAGGACGAATGTCCACTCGATTTCATCGAATTTCTGAGGCTGCTGGTTGCAGCTTTTCGGACCTTGCAGAGTAGAATAATCAAAAAATAATGTTCACCCTCCTCGAATTCGGATAGGTTGAGATTTTCCAGTGAACAATGAGAATAATCGGTGAAAAAAATGTGATTCCCTAAAGAAGGAAGTTGACGGAGACGTTTCGATGGTTCTGGTGCCCCGATGAAGCATCGAGACAAGGTTCCACTAAATTATTAACGAAGGGATGGACACGGGAAGAAGGCTGTCGAGGCCTTGATCCATTTCGGATGCAACGCGGATAGGAGGAATTCTTACACGAGTGCCAAGAATACGGTTCGTTTTCAATATCTGAAGGATGTATACATAGGGTGCGCCGGAAATCCTAACCTGTCCAATGATGCGACGGCCCTTGGTTTCAAAATTAAAAGAGCTCTCACGTGTCGAGAATCTCTTAATCCACCCGCCGAAATCGTGTTTGCGATGGCGACCTAACGATCGTGTAATCGTCCTTTCCTTGGCAAAGAGCCTTACCGAAAGAGTCAACACAGCTTCATTCTCTGTGTGCAATGGTTACAGTACAGGATGATGAGCACAAAACATACCCCGGCAAGAATATTGACATAACTAAAAAAATCCAGTATTCTCGCAATGAACATTAAAAGGAAATTACATAAAATTTCCATCGAAATAGTAAAGACATGGTTAAGCTTTCAAGAAATTAGTTTTCGAAGTAAATTCGATTGTGCTCTGTAAAATGATATTATGGATGTCTCAATCAGTTCTTGTTGCTATTGTAATGCCCACTGTTCTTGCCTCTACAAACATCAACTATAGCTCGATAAAAAAATATATAAAAACAACTTTTTAAAAATCACGCTTATATTAAAATGCACTAATAAGGATAAAATAATTTTTTTAGACATTGGTGACTATAAATAAAAGCGTGGAGCGCTAAACTATATTGACGGAATCTTCGTGGGCGCTCCACGCTTTTATTTATAGTGACCAATGTCTAAAAAAATTATTTTCTCCTTTTTAGTGGGCACTGTTCCTGCCGGAGTACGAAAAGATGAAGAAGAGAGAACACTATTATATACCTTCTGTTGAACTGTTCGTTCAAAGCTAGAATTTTACGCAACAAGAATCACTGTGCATAAAACCTTCGCACCAGCCGATCTGTTTTTGGTTCAGACAACCACCCTACATGCTTATGCACCTATGGGTTTGCAGGCTCGCCGCGCCGCGCCGGTTAATTGAGTTGCAACGTGCAGCGAGCAGGTTTAGGAAGGTTCAACCTTTTTACCTTTTTAGCAGCCCCGTGGAGCACGGAAGCGTTATCCGTGTCCTGTCTCAGACTAGTGCCGGTTGTTCCCTGTTCCGAGAAGAAGAAAATTCACGCTCGAATGTCCTGCTGAATTAAAAGGCGGCAAGGACTGACCCGCTATTTTTAATTGCTCTACTAACGAGCGAATCCGTGCATTTTTAATTTACGGGGCAGAGGGGATCTGAGACGAACAGCGAGCCTATCCTCGTGATTTCCCGGCCTCCGCCAATTAGCGATTACGCGGTCGCGAACTCCCTAATTAGCCGGTGATCCGCGTTCGCAGCGGCATAATAATTGCGCTCTGTCAAAAAATCTGGCAGTAGCGAGAGAGTCGGATGTGACCGGGACGTCGCGCTGGCTGCTAAACTCATTCAACTGGGTTAACCCATTTACATCGTGAGGAAGAATAGAAATAATCCTCTTACAGCCCGATTCCTTTGTGTCCGAAGAGGATGATTTGAAAAAGTAAGGGGGAACTTGATATTTTAACAATTTACATACATATATCTGTTGTACATATTTTTAAATATACACTGCCCTGAATTACAATAAAGCCACCTGATTTTTTTGGTGAAATCTTATAATTATGTCATAGTAATGAGAAGCTGATGCACGATAGCATTTTAGGATTAATAAAAGAAACCATTTACATGATTACATTCATAGATACACTCATTGTCAGTAACATAAGTCTCCGTACACCCTTTAAAACAGAATAACTTTTTTATAATTATACCAAATGTGTGACCTGATGTTTTGTAAGCAATTAGAACCAGTGGTTTACTGAATGATGTGCAAAACATATTTTCTGAAAATTACAATTTACAATGTTGCATGCAAAAATAATAAATAAATTAATAAAAAAATTTAAAGTATATGTTTAATATGCTAATTGATAGTAGTATCTGTATGTGCATCTCTTATAGAAGTTAATTAATACAGATTTATCAGTCATAAATTATTATCTTTAGAGATTGAAGAAGGATTGACAGGTGTTAGTTGCACACAATTAAATTCTTTTCTTCATAAAAGAACAATAGAAACAGGCACGTTCGATTTCTTGAAAAGAATCCTCGTCACTTTCTGTATACATTGACTCCATCCTACTAACGAATCTATTGTGGCAGCAAATTAGAAGTTAAAACAGTCGTGAGAACTATTATAATTTGTTCACCTAATGCGTACATATTGAAACAGATGTTTGAAATATTCTGTATATGATGCAACTGGATTAAGAGACAATCAAGAATGTAGACTACCAAACAAGATTATAAATAGGTAGGAATGGTTCATTAGATTTAGATGAAGTTTCGCTCGACCTTTTCGATGCAAGAGACGGTAAAACAATAAACGAGAATTTATTGGCGAGGCACGGAGCGTTGCTTAGGCATCGACGCGAACCTTTTTCTACTATTTTCCTTAGGCAAGCCGCGGTGCCGTCGCATCGAGCCTCTATTTCCCGCGGAAACGAGATTTCCCGATCGCTGAAGCGCCGCGGGGGATACAAGATGGAACGCGGAAAAGAAACTGTGCCCTCGGAGAGATGCATCCGGAGCTATAAATCTTTCAGAGACGCAACTATGCGACCCGAAACCTTTTCGATCTATCTCGGCGCTTGGCTGGCCTCGCTCTCCCTTTTCCGAACCATTCTTTCGACTACCAGTTGAAAAACAGGGTCACCGTTGCTAGTTAACCCACTCGCGACACTAACGACCCAGGTGGATGTTCAGACTCAAAAACAATTCTTGTTTTTTTTTATCAATGCAATTTGAATCTCATGGAAGAGATTATTTTACAGTACTGTATTGACTCAAAAAAAGAAATTTACGCTTTCATTAAAGTGAAAATTTCATGAAAGTCAGTAACCGATTTCATAATTAGATATTCAATGTTTAATTAACTGATGTCAGTATTCAATACAATATTATTTTGTTTAATAATTTACTGACGCAATTATTCATTTCTTGAAAATGATCTAAACATAGATCGAAACGTCGATAATTGAATTTGATAATTTGCAAACTTACTTTTAAGTAAAAATTGATCGAACCAGTGCGCCGAGAGCATCAATACATCTTGTATCAACGCTTTCATTGCTTAATATCGTGCAGTCAAAGTAATTTATTTAATGAAGTAAAAATTGAGAAGTTAAGAGGTTATGATGCTGGAAGTACTCTTTCAACCGTCCGAAAAATGGGACGACAGTAATTTATTTAACGAAATAGAAATTCAAAAGTTAAAATTATCATGAAATTTTTGGTAGACGTGGCACTAAAAGTGTTACAGATATTCATGAAAACAAGATGAATGAAAGATTGTTAAGCGAAACCAAGAAACAAGCACGCAAGCACCGAATCGGCAACACATGGGTGGTTTCCAGTGCAAATATAAAGATCAAGGCCCTCTAAGCACCGGTCTATCCGATATTCCGCAGTCCGAATTTCCGCCATAGGCGTCCGAAACAACCTGTCTCGATATCGACTCCTCGAACTCCTAAAAACTCTAGCAAAAAAACCCGATATTATCCGCGGAAAGTATCGTAATCCAGCGGCTACAGATTTTTATTTCCCGATCGCAAAAGTTTGATCGCAACCGTCGCCGCCGGGGCCGTACACCGATTTCCTATTTCCCGGGGGCTCGCTCGAAAATTTTGCGCCAGACAAGGGCGGAACGTTCTCGTTGAAAAAGTTTTCCCGACTACGACGGGGACCAACGGTGTCTTTTGCGGGCGTACGAGTTTTCCATCTGAAAATTTGATATTCACGCGGTACCGGTGACCTCCTTGAAGTTCTGCCTGGAAGCATCGCAGGGCTCCCGATGTCCTGAAGGGTCCTCTTCGTGTCTGTCGATTCCTTCGCAACCGTGGAGCCTTTGATTTTATTGCAGTTTTGCGATCGACGTAAAAAAAGGCCGGAGGAAATGAGTTCGGAAGTTCGAAACAAGACTTTGAGAGGGGATTTTTATGCATTTACGGCATATTCGAGTTTGCGAAGTACTGACGAACGTCCACATTGACACTACAAAATCGTCTTTTAATTACCCAGTTTCTGGCAATTGGATTAAACGAGTAGCTACTACATCAGGAACGACATAATTGATCAATGATAAATAAATGGTCCTAAGCATCGCGAATTCGATAATAGTGAAAAAGGTCCGGAGTAATTATTCTGAACAATTTCGATTTAGATATGTCAGAAAAATCGGAATTCTTATTCTAATAGAGCAATTTTCCAGCAGATCGAAGAAATTCGTTATTTATTCTGCTCTTTACTGAACAATCCAAAAAAAGAAGTGATTTGCATATAGTCCACACGCGATCCTCGGCGGTTCCCAGAAGGATCTCATGCTTTCTGCCAGGCACGAGAACATATAATCGAATGTGTCTCGATCGAGCACGTCGTCGAACAAGTTTCGAAACGCGTTTCACAGAACGTTCTACCGGACTGGCACAGTCTAAACATAAGAGTAAACTACCAGGAACTTCGGCTAGCTTCCAAACAACTTCAGGAAGTTCGTAGAATCCTGCACCCCAGGGATGAAGGATCCTTTCGAAGCGGCAGACGTCCGAGCAAACGTTTAGTCGGATCGGTGGAACGCGGAAAAAGTGGAACTCGGTGTCAGAAGAACGGAACGGATCGCCGACGATTGCGAATTAAATTAAATACCGTGGAAGCATTTCCTGGCCGAGTTAACTGTCAGTCCAACAACCCCGGGATCGTGATTGTTCTTGCCTTTCACGCCCGTAAAATAAATAGTAGTGCAATAATAGGATATGAAAGTGTTATCGTAATTTCAAAAATTGTGGAAGAGTTTACTATACTCGCACGAATTTTCCCTTCGGAAAGGCGGGAGGAGAGAGAGAGGGTTGCAGAAAAAATAAATGGTAACGCTGGGTTGAATAAAGAAAGGGTTGAATAAAGAAATCAATTAAGTCAGTGCCTATGAAAGCGTTTTTGTAACTCGAAAAATTGTGAAAGAGTTTACTATTCTCGCAGGAATTTTCCCTTCGGAAAGGCAGGAGAGGAAAAGGGTTGCAGGTTCGGGTTTCCAGAGTCGTTCTACGAGTGGCAGAGCTCTCTCCAGCCATCAGAAATCCATTTACCATCCGCAACGTCGTACCCGCGACAGAAATATCGACGCGTATCGGGTCCCAACGCCGGCTGACAGGCTCCGCGAGTTTCGGCAGCCGGCATCCAGCTGGGTAATCTGGCTATAGATACCCAGAATTCGATAATGGAATTCTGGGACGTCGGACAATCCCGCGAATCGACGCGACTCGACTCTTCCGTGCGACGATACATCATTTCGGCCGCGATCAGGCACTCGGAACCCCTCCGAATTGACGGACAACCCTCCGACAATTATGCGTCTCACGCGCCGCCTCTTTATTAACACGCTATACCCCAGAGCTTTGTTACGAATAGCATCCCCTATCGTCCGAGCAATTTTTATTTCGCATAAAGGTCTGCAGTCTACTGATAATGATGAGTAGACCATTTATTATATATAGACAGCGGATTTTATCCTTCTTATGACGAAAATAAAAAAGGAGTAATTTAAAACAGTAAAAACATTAGAGGAAATTAAAAATACTGTTATACGTACAGGGTGGTCCATTTATCTTGAAACAGTCAATTATATTACGGAAACCAGCAGGAATATGAAAAAATGTTTTATATAAAATATCCTTCATATGAAGGGGCACATTTAATGGCGCTGTGCACATTTTTCCATAATGGCCCTTTAAGGGTCAGATGAAGGGCAACTTCATTTTTTCAAATGGAAACCCATATTTTTTATTTCATATTCTTATTCTACATCTTTCTTCGCGACGACGTTCTAAAAGGGAAATGACTGAAAAATTTGGCGTTCGGAGCCGTTTCTCTTTCTTTACCGTTTCTGTGGCTGCCGTTCGAAAAGGGAATAACTCGAGGGAAAATTAGGCTTGTTCCCTCCTTTGCAGCATTTGTTCGCGCTTGTCGCGAAGAAACGGCCTTGCTCCTCGACTCGGTCTAATTGGCCCTCGCCTCCAATTACGGGTGGGCCGTTTATTCCGGAAAGGCAGCCGGCAGCTGCGCCCCGTTCCCAGCCACAATTTAATATGTATGCCGCGTTCTCGCGAAATCGATAATCACCAGCGCACGGTGACCACAATGACACCGTAAATCAACCACCGAACCGATTAATAGAGCCAGCCGCCCCTCACACACGCAGCTACTTACACACAACTGAACACACTGCGTTGCCGGAAGAAGGCGAGCGTTAATTATTCAGAGAAACCGGCGACGCTTCTGCGCGCAGTTATATCAAACAGAATCAGCGCTGTTTTTAGTTCTTTCTTTTATCTCTTCCTTGAAGACGGTCCAATGATCGCGAAAATGGAGATGTGGTGAGACAGTACATTTCATTACATAGGAAAACACTCGACCAATTTTTCCTCGTGTTTCGACCGTCAGAAAAAGAATGGTTGATACTAACCACGACCGGTCAAATGACCGGTGTCACATTTTTTACTTTATAATCATCGAATTTGCAAGGATGATTCCATTAGAAATGATTAAATGAACTTCTCCGTCAAGCACGAATTGTTATAAAAATTGCAAGAAATTTCAATAATATCAGTGTTGTCATTTTTATAAAACAGTACAGCAGTTCCATTTTGACGACTCCATTTTGGTTAACACTAAACTGACTCCGGAGTACCATCCATACACGCATAAATGCATAACAATCCATAAAGAAACTCCAGAGAAATGACGACCGACCTTGGTATGTACACAATCGAAAAATATGTAGCATTGAACCAGATAATGTCTCTCCACCGTATCGAATCGCTCCCCATCAATCGTGGGCAACATTATTCGAGTACAGGTTGACGAACCGATAGAATAATTGATCGACTGCCTCCGCGCCGGATTTAATTAATATCGATGACGATTAAAGGGTTGGGGGAGGATCATTAACAGTGACAATGAAAATATCGTCGACCAGGAGAGAGTAGAGCTCGATAAATTATCTATCCGGCTTCTCTGTTTAATTGTACGCGCCAATTAAAATGGCGTCGTTTAATTAAACGGGTGAGTTTCCCTTTGGCCGAGGCGCCGCTTTTCCGTTTCGGTTTCTCTCACGAAAACTCTCCGACTCACGCCTCGGAGGATCGCGATTGACACAACGTGGCGTAACGCGGCCTTTCGCGCCGTGAACATCGGCTAACGTTTCCAATTACTCGTTAATTAATTGCTCCACAGTGGCAGACGGCGGACGGCCGATTGACTTCCGTCGCGATTCGATTCGCCGCTCGCAGCGACACGGAAACTTAATTTTCCGCCTGGAAAACCGGGTGGCGACTCTTGTGAAGCGCGGCGAGTCGCGTCGTGGCCCTGGAAAATAAATTTCGCGCGTTCCTGGACGCTTTTGCGACGAGGATCGTGGGAAACCGAACGATATGAAAATGATGTCAAACGATATGAAAGTCGCCGGGCAATATGCCGGGGAAAAAGGGCACCGAAGAATGCGAGGATAGGGTCTAATAAGGCGTGGTCTCGTCGATCGTTCCCTCGAAAGGGGGACGGGGACAATGGGCTCCCTCTTTCGCATTCTTTTACGCTTTTCCGGTGCCGTCCCCTTGCCTCTTCATATTTTCGTGTTTTCCGACGAGATACCGCCGGAAATGACTTGAACGCTATCGGAAAATCAAACTACCACTTGATCCTGTGGATTTTGATCTACGGTCCGGCCTCAAATTAAATACAAACGCCAATTAAGAACACTAATAGCTCGAAACCTCGCTCGACATTCACCAGAAACACCCCGTGATCATACGTGCAATCGTACCCCCCGCCTGTTTTCAGTGCAACGTGTAAAGTAAATATTATTAATTATTCTAATTATTAATTTCCGTGACGTTAGGTATGAAAAAATTAAGGAATTTAATTAAACGTACAAAAATCCTCTATAAATACCAATAATAAATGGAATGATTTAAATTTTTTTGTGAAGTATGTGTTCCATTCGGCAACTTTTTATGCATGTTCTTCTTTATTAGTCTGTGGTGTGGTTACACCCCTGTAGGAAGAGTGAAGGTTCAAGCTGTAAATTCAAAACAATCAACAGAATATGATTTCAGAAGCAGTAATAAATGTATGGGCATTGATCCACATTCATTTTGGCAGTCAAAGCAATCGCCGCTGTTTCCTAGAAGCATGAATAATATAGACCGCCTGCCAGACCAATTCCAATATTCATTCATTCCTCTTTCACTTCGGACAGCGGTAGCCTATCATAAAACATAAATTTAATACATCCGCCAGTCGAATCGCACTTGTTTGTTATCGATATATTATATGTATATAGAACGTCTCTATTACTCGCGCGTAGAATCGAGCACAGAAATAAAATAGAGGAATACTCGCGTGTTCGGAAACCATAAGTAAAAATGAAAACGCGATATCGTAAACGGGCGGGGTCCACCGTACCAGATCAGACAATTGGAAAACTTGTTACGAACAGATCGAGCGCAAACAGTTTCGTCACGAGCGATAAAATTTGTCGCAATCGACGGTGGCTATAACCGCGTGTCTGACCAACAACAAAAATGATTGCCTCACAACCGATCCGTGGAAAAGAGGCAGTTCTGCGTCATCGTCTTCGAGCTCGAAAATTCCTCTCGGACAAAACGAAAACACCATGAACCAAGGTTGAGCAAGTTTAACTGGAAGAATAAAACCAAGTGCCGATCGATCTGCTGAAACTTAATCCACGTTTGATCACGAGTCCATAACTCTCGGAGAAATAGATTTTTCGAACAAGGGGCTACCAGAGATAAGAAGTACAGTCGGGAACAATATTGAGTGGACACTGTTAAAAACCGCATAACTTTTTTATCCCTTGCAAGGTAAGGTCTAATAACACATAAATAGTCAGGTGGGATCTCTTAGACCCCGACAAATCAATTTCATAAATAGCCTCGTTTTTAATAAATTTGGGATGAAGAATAACACAGACTAGAAAGTAAACAAACAGATTTAATTTTTAACCGACTTCGAAAAAGGAGGAGGTTACTCAATTCGTTCTGTATGTGCCTTCTTTCGCTTTTTTTCTATGTATGTTCACCGATTATGCCGAGATGGATGAACCAATCGGAACGAAACCTTCTGAATATGTGAAAGCATGTAGAAGAGTTTAAGGATTTTCGTAATTTCCAGTGTAGAAAATTTTCAATTTTGCGCCGCCTCCGAAAAGATTATATTGTATTTAATATTTTATTTTAATCAATTTCATACTTATTAGTGGATTTTTTTGTTTTATATTACCAGTTGCTGTGTATTCATATAAATTAAATGGAAATTATTTCATACTTTCTGGTACATTTTTGTTTTTATTTTCTACTTCTTAGTGCATTTTTTTTTAGTGCGTTTTATCGAAGACGGTTTAATTTTTTTTTTATAAAATTTTTTTGGTATTCGTATAAAAGGTCTTTTCAAAAATCTGAAGCTTACATGAAGCTGAACATTACCTTGCGTAGGTTAAAATTTGTCCAAAGGACTTGAATGTTTTTAAGATGTTAGACCGATTAGTTTGCTAGAGAATGAGTAAGTGAGATTTTCAGTTGTGCGATTTTTAAGAGTCCCCGACTGTATATCCGAGGAAATGAGAGGCTAAAGATAAGTAAACGAAACGCGACCAGTCGAATCGCATAGCTCCCACGTCCTTTTCTCTCGGTAAATAGATCGGTAGTAGATGGTGCAACAAACCCCTTTTCCTTTTACCCCTTGCCACCCCGGTGGACCAGGCAGGTAACGCGGTGTTTGCTGGTTCCCGAGACCATTCTTCTCCTGGCGATATCGAAACCGAGACAGTTGATCGCGGTCGAGTGGCCACGTTCGCGACGTTTTCCGACTCGATTCGCTGGAAAACACGTCCCGGCATCGTCCGACCATAGAGAATCGTTCCGACGATCGATTAAACCCCTACCTCCCGTTCCAGTTGAGCGTGGAGATCCTCGATCCGACAGGATCTTAGCCGAGGACCGCCTTGTAACTCTCTTTCTCCTCGCTTCATTTATTTCGCCGGCGGAAATGCGATACCTTTCTTACGTAAATAACAATAGCAGACAGGAAAATCGAGGAAAAAAGCAACTGGAATGTGTACCGTGGGAGAAAACGATCGAAACGATTAGACCGGGCAAACACGTTTCTCTGATCAAGTCCCAAGAAAATCGCGTGGCATCGTGTTTAGCTTCGCGGATCGCCCAAGTGCGGACCTCTTCGCATAAAAAATCGGTAATTCATGTATCAAACTGTTGCATCGAAACTCATTTCGAAAGCTCCGTACACGGAGAATCGAAAGCAATTTCCTTTCAACCTCTCGGAGCTCTGTAGAAACGAGAAAACGAACGTGTCTCTTATCTCTTCTGGAATATTTCATTAACACGGCGCATTGCCCATATGAAAATCAAATAAAGAGATACCGATGTTTGCGAAGCGATGCAATGTGTATTATAAATTTGCTTCGCCTCGATTTCTGAGACAAACAGAGAAAGCACGAGTCTTTGGATGCAATTCATCCTCGAGAAAGTGCATTTTACCGCGGGACTTTCTTCAAAATGCATCTTTCCGATCTGCAATTGTAAAGCGAGAGATCTGGAACGTCTGGAAGGAAATTCTATTACTAAAATCCGCGATTTGTCAACGTCCCGAAGCCGTTTAATGCAGTGTAGCTGCACGGAGTCCCACAGTCCGGAAGATTATACTCCTCCGGAGATAAAATGGGAGGCAAAGATGCATAAAGTTGCGAATTTAGCGTAGCCCGGATGGAACTCTTCAATTACCTCTAAGTGGACGATTCACGGTCTACTAGAGGGGATTTCCGAGCTAATGGGACCGTTCGTGAGCGATTAATTATTCGGTGAATTATTTCCCCGAGTTCCCTTGAGTAAGAGTATAAGCTACTTACAATTACCGATGGCGTGGAGAAGAGGATCGCCGGCTCTGAAACGTACGATCGGCAAGTTTGTCACCTCTTTTCACATGCGAGACGAAACAATTGTTGTCTCGGATAAGGAAAGAGCCGTTTCTTCGTGTCGATCGCCTCTTATTTCTATAATAATTGCTTTGTTCTGAAGATCATGGCCGGTAAGGATCAAGCGGATACTCGATCGATTGATAATTTTGTTTCCTCTTTTCCGAGACGGAACAATCGTTTCAGACGCGTGCAGCGTCTGGAAAGATTCGATTCCTCATCCCGGTTTGTTCACCCCTTGTTTCTAACAATTTTACTTTGAAGATCGCGAGCCGAAAAGGATCGAGATAACGCCGAGCGAATTTCAAACGAGGAGAAAGCTCGCGAACAGGGCCGAGGAGGGGGCCGGCCGTCAAAGGCCGAGGGAAATAATTAAAAGAAAGTTTCAGTCGCGCGAACCTATCGCTTTGACCGGCCAGAAGATCGTTAGGTTTCGCCGGAGGAGGCTCCCTGTCGCCTTTGTCGAGGCTACAGGATCGGTTTCCGGTTCTCGAGACGCGACTTGACCGACATCAGACGCCGGAGATTACGCGAGAAGCCTATCGGATCCGCCTTTGCGGAAATTAAAGCCGTTGCGCCGAGTAAATTAAATCGTTCTCACGCGAAACACAAAGCACCCTTTGCACGGAGATGGCGATCCTCGCTCGCGAATGCTCTCGTTCCGTAAACGAACGACTCACGGGTTAACCCACCGCCTCAACCCCTACGACCTCTTTCACGGTTCAACCCTTTCGAATCCGTAATGCCAGGGTTTACTAGTCAGTTTCGCCGACTTACATTATTAGACTGCGGATCTTTATGAAAATTAGTCAAAAATGTTGCTTTTAATGTAACAAGGTCGTTGAAGGATGAAATCAATTTTTATTTTATTCCTGCTACCCACAATCAAAATGAAGAACATTTTTGTTTTGCATAAATTGCGGATTTTTATGGAAAATAAAAATTGTCTGCTTCAATTGTGAGAAACAAGACCAACTTCTGGACTGAAAGAGAGGATACGGGTCAATTGAAGTGGATTTTTGCAGAGAAAATGGCATCGATTTGATTCCTTTTCATTTAATTGTTGCAGCCTCGGACCTGGACTGCATCCGGGCGCTGTTCAACGAGAAGGAGAAGGAGCTGTCGTTGGCGGTAGCGAAGGTCGAGGAACTGACAAGACAACTGGAGGAGCTGCGGGGCCGACAGAACGCTGCTGGTACCGGGACCGGAAGTGGTGGCCCAGGAGGAGTGGGCGGCGGCGGCGTCGGTGGTCCCGGCAGCGGACACCTGTCGACACCCGCCAGCGCCGAGCTCGAAAAACTCAGGCGAGAGCTTATGGTGAGTGCTTCTCTTCCCCCATTCCCGAAAATTCTCCGAGAAAACCATTCGATCCGGAAAACGTTAGCCGAAGCTCCTAGTAGTCCCTGCATTACCACTGCTGCACCGATCTTCCATTTGCAGTAAATTCTGCATGACCACTCGTGACTGGACAGTTCGATTTCGGTAATGCGAAAGGTCCTACATAGATGACCTTTTCTGATCGAAAGATCCCGTCATTTTGGCTGAACGAGAGGTTCGAAAATGTAGAATCTTTAAATCTTTCCATTTACAGTTTCATTTCTTTGATAGTGGTACGATCGAATTTCGATATCTTAACCAATATTCGTAACAATATATTAAAATAGAGAGACTTCGATACGTATTCCAGAATTTTTCAAAATTTTGTCGAAGTCTGCAACAATAGTAAAGTTAGCCATGAACATAAACGACCCAGAATGCAGACGGCGTCGATAAGAATAAGGTTGCGAACGGGATGTTCATACCTACATAATAAGTCTCGATCTTTATGCATTTATTTACTTAGTAGAATTTGTATTTATTCTAGATCTGCAAAGGCTACTACCACTGGAAATAAGATCCTATTTTATTGCACTTTCTTAACATTCGTCTAGATAAATTGAAAATTGCATAAACATCCACAGTCTAATAATAAGTAATAACCAGTAATATAGTATGCTACGAATGTCTCCCTGAGTATATCCTAGATTCATCAGATAGTGTAAAATCGCTGTATTTTTCGGCCAACAGTACCGCAACAAGATGAACGAGCAGCAGAACCAAGTGGTGTCCCAGCAGCGATTGGCCCTGGCGCAGCGACAAGCGGAAATGGCGTCTATCGACGCTAGGATAGCGCAGCTTCAGGGTCGTCTTCAGCGTAAAAGAGCCTTGAACCAGCGGCTGAGCCAACAGCTAGGCTCCGGGAACCGTGGGAACGCCAACACCGGGTTCACGGAGTCGAAGCTTGACTTCAACAGCGGCGGGAAGTCGAGGCCAGCCGGCAACATAGCTGCAATCGAACCCTACTCCCATATACCGAACGACAACGACTTCAACCTAAACAAGAACGACCCGAAGTACCAAACGTTGCCGTACAACACTAAGTTCACGGTGAACTTCAAAGCTGCCGAAGACGATGTCAACAAGAACAAGATCCAGCACTCGGCCAGCGCTTCCCAGCTGGGGCAGAGGGTCACCTTCCAACAGTTTGGCCATCAGATCGCGCACAGCCAGTCACAGTCGCATATCCAAGGTTCGTAGACCCCGAAGAACCCTCTACAAACCTTTTACAGTCTCTAGACATAGGGGAAATTGGCCACGACAATTTTATAACAATATTATTCGAAGCTCGGAGCATCCTAAACGATGTTCCAACAGAGAAGACAAGAAATGACTAATGTGTACAAATTATTCGATTAATTTCTGCAGGTCAATCGCAACTCCTAGGCTCCAATCAGCAGCAGCACAATCAAAACATCGGCGGCCAGTCTGTGAACCTGCAGCAGACCTGCAACAACAACAACAACAATAATAACAACAATAATAACAATAACAACAACAACGCGAACAGTACGAACAACAATCTGATCGGTTCAGGTCACAACTTCAGCCCGGATGGTCTGTCTCAGAATCTTCGGGTGCACCATCAGCAGGCTCAAACGCAACAGCAACAGCATGGGAATCTCCAGCAGAAGCAGCACAACATCGGATCCTCGGCGTCCAGTTTGGGGACAACAGTGTCCATCACGCAGACCCAGAACCATCGGAACCTGCAGAAGCCGGTGTCGAGCGTTGCGCCGAGTTTCTCGGTGAAGTCGCAGATTTATCAAACCTCCTCGACGAAAATTCACCCGGTGATGCCGCAGACTTTGAGTCTGATAGGCCGTGGGCACGCGAACGCTCAGAACTTCGTCGGTTTGAGCACGCAGAACGCGAACCAGCAGCAGCAGTCGTCGAACCAATCGGTGCCCAGCAATCAGGCTTCCAATCAAGAGCAAACGTACAGTTCGAGGCACAACTATCCAGGCGTCCAGCACTCTAGCCAAGCCAACAGCCACGTGTCCTCTTCGTCGTATCAGGCTCAGAACTCCCCCAGCTTGCCAGCTAGTGTTCACACTTCGTCAAGCGGGATGAACTTCGGCAATCAGGTTCAAAGGTACAACCAGACTCAAGGATTGACCAGTCCCGCGTCGGGTAGCATCGACCAAACCGAGAAGAAGTTCGACAACAAGGGCCAGGAGAAGTTCGAGCACAAGCAGGAGCAAAGGTACGATCCCGCGTTCAAGTACGATCCCCATCAGATCAAGTACGACCAGCACTCGAAGTACGAGCACAGCAAGTACGATCAGAGTAAGCATGAGCAACCTGGCAATCAGACGAGCAAGTATGATAACGCGAAGCTAGAGGGCAAGTACGAGGCTTCTCAGACGAAGCACGAGCAACATCATGTCCTCAAGTATGATCCCAATCAGAATACTCAGCAGTACGGCAAGCACGATCAGCACGAAGTCAGACCGTCGGTCAAGTATGAAATGAACACGGCGTTCAAACACGATCCTCCCGGCAAGTATGAGTCCGGAGGACAACAGTTCAAACAAGAACCGGTCAAGTTCGAAAATAATCAGAGTAAATACGAGCAGAGTTCAGCGGCGAAGCACGAGCACAACGGGAAATTCGAGATCCCGGCGAAGATGGCCGACAAGCCGCTCGAGTTCGACAGGCTGAAGACTGAGAACGAGAGAAAGAGCCTGGTGGAGATCCGGGGAGAGGATAAAACCAAGCCGGCTTTGCCCCCGAAGCCCAGCAAGCCGAACCCACCGCCCAGATTGACCCATCACGAGAAGGTCGACACCGCCGGCGACGATTGCAAGAACACCATGGGAATCAGCCCGAGGTTCGTATACCTAATAATGACCATTGGAAATCCTTGAGCCCTCTTCGGATTTAGAAAGATAGGAGCTCTTGAGTATTCTTTAGAGTTAGGGAAATACAAATCTTTTCGAAAGTTTCAGTCCTTAGAAGGGACTCCTTGAGTCTTCTTCGCAGTTGGAGAAGATCGAGTACTTTTCAAAGTTAAAGCAACTTGAGTTTATTGAAAGTTCTAGTCCTCGAATCTCCCTTCGATTCAGTAAAGTTCAAGTCCTCGCGTCTTCATCCACGTTGGAGGAACTCCACGTTGAAAGGTTGGAGCTCCTTGAGTCTTCCTGAAAGTTGGAAGGATTGAAGTCTTATTAAAAGTAGTAGTCTCCCAAGGTTGGAGCTCCTTGAGTCTTCGTGAAAGTTGGAAGAGTTGAAGACTTATTAAAAGTATTAGTCTCCCGAGTCTTCTTCAAAGTTGGAGGAGTTTAATTCTCGTGGGTTCGCAGAGTGGCAGGGAAGAAGGGTAGATCGTTAAGGGTTGTCAGCGGATCCTGCAGATGTAGGATGATCAAGGGGGTGTTGGTACGATCGAAAGCGCATGAAAGCGGACGGCAAAGGTTTCGGGCACAGGATGACAAAACGATTACCGGGTTAATTATAAATGTAAATTAGTCCGTGATCGATTTGGCCGGTGAATCGAAGCCTGTCTCGAATAAAAGACACCGAAATAGAACGACTGCTGTGTGCCGTGGAGACAACAGCTTTTAGTACTTGCGAGCTCTTCGATCGATCGAGGCCTTGTTTTCTGATCGGCTTGTCTGCGAGGCGCGCGCGCACTCCCGCGCCTTTCCATTCGAATTCGTCCTTTTCTCGATTATAAACGGAACCCGCATCTTAATTTCCACGATATCCTGTTGAAACGAGTTCGCTCGATATCTTCCGTGAATCTCGCGCGTTTTATCGCGACCGAAACATTCGCGCGTCGGTCGAAATGATCTTGTATCTATGCTAATGCGTGCATTGACATTCGAACAGTCACCCAGTTAGCGGGTTCGGAACCGGTTCAAGGATAAAAAGAGTCCGAGAGACGGGGAACTGAAATTTATCCGCTTCCCGCGCCTCGGGACGATTAACGCATTTCTGTCGATCCGCGGAAGGATCGAGCAGCAAATTGATTCTTGTTATCAATCTCGCCCGAATTCTGTTCAGGACGGATAAGGAGGAGGACGCGCCTCCGATTCCGACATCGGAGCCGCCGGAATCGCCGACGGAGACGCCGTTCTGTAACCACCAGATCATCAAGGCTCGGCCTCTGACCCTGAAGAAAGCACCGATCTCCGAACAGCCGAAGCTCCGCTACGCCAAGTCGAATGTCCACGTGTCGATAAACCGGCGGATCGAGATGCCACCGGCGTTTCTCTTCCCGGAGACCGAGATCCCGGCGGATCTGATGCAAACCGAGCAACAACAACAGCAGCAACAGCAGCAACAGCCTCAACAACAGCCACAGATCATCGACACGACGGACAACTGTAAGAAGAGTATCGAGGACGTGATCAGCAATGAGAAACTGGAGGAATCGGACATCATCGACGCGTTGAACGTGATCAACATCGAGGACAAGGCGAAAGCGCAGAAGGATCCGGACAGAAGAACGGATTTGGATACGGACAAGGGCAACGAGGTCATGAGGAGGAAGAAGGGGAATCTGAAGTCCAGCACGGGGAAGGCGAACCTCTCGAGAAGGGTGTCCTTCGATCCTCTAGCTCTTCTGTTGGACGCTAGCCTCGAGGGTGAACTCGAGCTGGTGAAGAAGACCGCGAAGGAGGTCGCTAATCCCAGCTCGGCTAACGACGAGGGCATCACTGCACTTCACAACGCCATTTGCGCCGGTCATCTGGAAATAGTCAAGTTCCTCGTCGAGTTTGGCTGCGACGTCAACGCACAGGACAGTGACGGATGGTAAGAACTTGATTGGTTGAAATCTTGATGAATTTGATAGCGGGCTGGGTTTGATTGTGATTTTATTCCACAGGACGCCGCTCCACTGCGCCGCCAGCTGCAATAATTTATCGATGGTCAGGTTCTTGGTCGAGCACGGAGCCTGCATCTTCGCCACCACCCTCTCCGACCATGAAACTGCCGCGGAAAAGTGCGAGGAAGACGAGGAGGGCTTCGACGGCTGCTCGGAATACTTATACAGTCAGTATATTAACAAATTATATTTAACAGCAGTTTCTTCAGGTAACGGATTGTTAAAGGGATTTGATTAACAAGAACTGTTGAACATCGCAGGTGTTCAAGAGAAGCTGGGCATCATGAACAATGGGCAAGTGTACGCCGTGTTCGACTACGAAGCGCAGCACACCGACGAGCTGACCCTGAAGAACGGCGACTCTCTGGTTGTGCTTCGGAAGGGCGACGACAACGAGAGAGAATGGTGGTGGAGCAAACTGGGCCACAAGGAAGGCTACGTGCCCAGGAATTTGCTCGGCGTAAGTTACAGTCCTCGGAGAAAATAAACAAACATGTTGTTTTAAGATTTCATGAAGTAGATACGATTGCATAGAGTCATGTTAACGATAAGCGCTGAAATCAATTATAGCAGCGGATTGTTACGTGAATTGAAGTACGTCATAAAATGATTTACGGAAGATATAATTTCTATTTCGCATAAAGCTCCGCAGTAATCGACGTGCTGATTCATGATTTATTAGACTGCGGATCTTTATGCAAAATAAAAAATGTCTGCGTCGATTCTAAGACGCAGAGGTTAAATAAAAATTGATTTCATGTTTTAATTATTTGATTAAACTGAAGCTAATACATTAATGTTCTTAAATTTTTTAAATATATGTCCACTGCTTTAAATTGTACGTACCAATTGTTGTTATAAATGCATAAAATCCGTAGTCTAATGATTATAAATCGATCGTGTTTCAGTTGTATCCTCGAGTGCAGCCGGCGAAGGTGGACTGAGCCCCGTCACCATTTGATAATCCGATGATTGATCATTACCACAGTATTTGATTCGCAGCTTTATCTCGTTAAGTATCATAGTTGCATCGTCGTGTCGCATTACCAACGTTCTATCTTATTTAATCGCGCCCCATTGTCATCCGGAACGGGCCGAGCGAGGAACAGAGATACAGAGAAGACTCTCCTCTCGACGCGTTTGTAGGTTTCATTTCTTTTTTATGTTTTGTAAGTGAAAACCGGTTAACTGCTAATGAGAGCCCGGAGCATGGGGTTATCGTAAGTTATTCTCGTTGAAGCGACGTCAGGGCGTCGACCAATAAAAGTAGTCGCGGTTCACAGCGACGAGGAACAAGATCGAAGAAATAAATTAATAATTAAACAAGACTATTAGGACACACACACACATATATACACGAAGAACATAGTCTTCGTACGCGATCGAGCGGATCACAACGACGCACAGTTCTAGTTAAAAGTACTCCAATTCGTTGCGTCTCGAAGAGGATCAAGCGTAATTAACACTAAAGTTACTAAAAACGCCTAACGTGTGCTGCCCTATCAAAACGTCGAAAATTTATTTAGATTTTGCGCTTATTCAATAGCTTCCCGCGAGAGCGTGTTTACGATTGAAATCATTGTAATGGTGTCGGTCATGTTCGACCGACGTCGGTAGTTTTAGTGTTAAGGGGGTAGACTCTCGTTTCTCGATAATGCAGAGATGGAGTTTTTCAGCAGTCAGAAGCGCTAGATAAAACATCAATCTAGGCCGCTATCGCCCTCAAAAGTCTTATTTTTACGTTTACTATGATTAATTTGCATTATTCGGAAGCATAAAGCTGCGCATGTAGCTATTTTCATAAAGCCGCGACAGCTACATGCTGCCGAATAATGCAAATTGCATCTCGTAAACGTAAAAATAGGACTTTTATCTAGCGCTTTTGCCTACTGAAAAACCCCATCTGTACGTTATCGAAAAACAAGTCTACCCCCTAAGTCTCGCGAGAATCGTTCGTCCTCGTACCCCGCGCGTTAGTCAGTTCCTTCAACGAAACAGTACAAAAGAAGAAATCAATTTCGATCCCGTAAAATCGCCTCCCTCTCGGCCATTCCGCTTTTAGGTCGACGACTCCCGTAGCTGACAGTCGAAGCGTTTACTTTAAATACGGATCACTTAAGCATGTCGAGCTCCCGAGCGATGATGATCACTTGGAAAGTTCCTCCATGCCGCGCCGCAGAGCACGAGAAACAATTCGAACGTACGGGGCCCGCCGTTGAATGAATTCTATACATAAGAGGAATATTACGGGCGAACAGCAACGTTTTTATTTTTAATCCCTACGCTTCGTCACGCGCAAGCTTCTGGTTTCCGGATATTGTGCGTCGATCTTTCTCGTTCACGGAAGAACTTTTCGAATGATCCTGGCTCTCCTGCAAGGGACTCAGCTACCCCTTCCCCCTCCTCCCTCCTTCATTTCACGCGTACTTAACACTGTTTGATTTGTTTCAACTAAACGGCCCCGTTTAGATGAAGTCAGATTATTGTTGCGGATTATTTGTTACGTTTTCGTTCGTCACCAGCGAAATTTTCCAAATCCGACCGAGCCGACTTCGGATTTTGAAAATGTTCCTAACGATGTAGAATGTAATCTTGCCGGTCAGGCGCTTCGGACCCCGAGAGTGAACCAAGAGAGGATGATGCGCGAAATACGGAACCCCTGGGACCGCTCGGGGGCCCCATGACGAATCGAACGCGCGACTAGAATTGTATAATTGATTATCACACTGTCTCACGGATTTTCGCTGTTTCTTTCGTTCCGATGACCAATCGAGTTCTTGCAAATCCATTTCTCCACCATCCTCGGTTTTCAAGAAATTCAATCTTGACGATATCCGATTTCCAACTTTGAGAATTATTTGTGCTTCAACCATAGAAACTATACGCGTGTTTCTTGCATTAAACAGTTCTACAACCTCCCACGAATACAGTGGTATATTTTTTTGTAATATCATTAGACGTTTAAATATATCTGTATTTAAGCAATATCTGAAGCAAACGATGCATCATTATACCACCAACATTCTCAGATAGGCCTACAGGTTTGTTTTTGATAAAAGAAGGTAGAATAGCGTTATAAAAATATATATTGTTGCACTTGAGAGAGTTTATAGAATCGTTCTGTGTAGTCATTTGTGTCTATTTTCCTTTTTACGTTGATGCCCCAAATAATTCTTAAAGTTGAAAGTTTGTGTTTTTTCGTCGAAGCAGAATTTCTTAAAAAATTGGGGCTGGTGGGTAAAATGATTTCAGGATCTATGAAAATGATATGTTGGTTGTCAGAAGAGAAAACGGGCGTGGGACAGTGTCGTCAGCCAGGCCAGGTTCGAATGACTCACTGTCAGACGGGTTCTGAGCGCATCTTGTTGTACTGTTTAAGAATGTACAGATGAATGAATGCACCCGCGCTCAGAGCATTTCTGACGCTTACTCGTAAATAAAGAATGTGCCTTTCAAAAGTAATAATGGATATATTATGTAAGAATGCATGATATATTATGACGAATAAATTGTTTTTAATAGAAGAAATCATTACAAAACACAGTTTACTGTTGTGAAAGAGTACAGGTGAGCGCAGCCGATAATTCGGGGTAAGTAAGTTGTACCGGTTACATCTTAGCAAGAATACTATCGAGGTAAATATTAAATAAACGCTAAAATCTCATTATAAATATCATTAAAAATATTAAGATAGAGAAAGAGACAACACATCCACGGAGTACGATAACAAAACAAATATAAGGCACTTACAATACACGTGTCCGTCATAAATTAGAATTTACTGGGATTACAATAGTATGCCTTTCAAGCGAAGCATCTTTGTCCGATAATGTTAATTTGAACAGTACACAAGATTATAAAACAAACGGCTAAGCATAAAAGTGAAAAAATACTCTTACGTCTACGTTAATACCATTTCAAGCAAATATCATTTAGTGTATTTGATAAAGCGGTTGTAAAAAAATATTCGGTAAAAAAAATATATAAATGTAACAGTGGAGACTGTTAAAATCAAGGGTCATCGCATGCGGTGTATCAAAATTAAAATATGTATATATTAAAAATATATATGTATATAATATATATGTTAAGACTTGTAATACGTATGGCCTCTTGTGTCCTTAATAGTAACGATATAAAAAGAATACTCAAGTGTCATCTGATTTTTTCTTTTTTTTTCTTTAGTAGAAAATAATTAAGTTTCATTGTTCTTCGCCTCGCTTATTAGTTGCAGACAAATCTTTATATCCTCACAATCGGCGAGCATCGTGTCAAGTCTGAAAAAATAGTTTATTTAGACCTCGTTCCCTGACCACAATTATCGTTTTCTAACTAATAATACCTATCGGCAAACATATCCAATGCGGGTCCAGTGAAGGTTCCTCTTTTCAAAGCTTGGTGACAAAAGTGTGTCAAATATTTAAAACATTTATGAGACAAATCGCAAACGTTTCGATTGTCGCATTTCGATATTTGTTTCGTGATGTTCCATGCTGCGTGCACGTACTGAATCACGGATGTCCAGTGCTGAGATTCCACCAATCGTTTCCCCTGATCTATAATAGCTTTCTGTACGAAATCATCACATGATTAATAACAAATTCAAACAATACAGCTCGAACCATCAAGCAACATTTAAAAAAAAAACACTGCATACAAAGCACCTGAAAAACATCTAAATGAATATGTGCATAATTATTCGAAGAATCATCCAGCTTGGATGGCAACAAGCTCAAATGAATATTTTGCTTCAAATTATTTAGGGTATCTATGAGCGGTTGCACATCCGCTACTGGCATTTTCTTTAGAAGAACATTATGCAGCTTTTCCCCTTCTGGTAGCCCACTTTCTTCCTGTTCAGCAACTACGTCCATTATCATATCTACCAGCTGCTCGCGACTGAGACCTCTCAAACCACTCGCCAAACTACCATTGAATTGTGACTGCGAATTACTCGAGGTTGTCAACAACTGTGACTTTTTCTTTTTCTCCGGTGTTGTGAACTCTGACTCGTTTGGGTTGCCCAACAAGAGCCTCTTCCTTGGTGTGCTTCTCAATAGCATGGTTGTTTTTGTTGGACTCTTCACAGGAGTATGGTCCCTGGAACTTAAACTGAAAAAATCAAGCACCGATCGAATGGTTTGGTAACGAAATCAAAAACACGAATCATTCCAACCAACTGAGCTACTACGGGCCCTGGTCTACAGATGGCTTGCATATCGACACAGACTATGTAGATGTAAGGATAGACCTATCATTCAATGTATTTTTGCGGCCCACTTTTTGGGGCCATATAACCTCATTACTCATTATTATGCCAGAATCTTCGTGCCACAAATAAATAAACAAATCTATTTCTGTTCTGAATCGTTGTTTCGTGTGCTGGATCGCTTCATTTGCATGTAAATAGGCAAAATGAAAATTGAATGATAAGTCTATCCTTATACTTGATCAATGATATTCCTATTCTTTGAGCTTCGTAAAATACAATTACAGCAATATCTTTGATTTCTTGATAAAATTGAATTTTAAAAAAGATGAATTTGACATTTAATGCGTTCTGCGCATTAAAGTATGCCACAAAAGTATCGTTAATTATCCTTATATCTCGCCAGTGATATCAATATGAAGATACTCACTTGAAGAGACTATTTCGTTTGCACGTATCGAGGTCAGGTGACCAGACTATGGTCTTACGACGTCGTCCTCGCTTCTGTATCACCAGTTCATCAGGGCTAGGTGCAGGGCTCCAGGAGTCGGAGCCATGCCGGCTGTTTAAAAAGTTGTCCATTGCATTGACTTCGGTAGAAACAGTCTCTCCTGAAACATGACAGAGAATTGAGAGAGGAACAAACAGGTGGGCATAAAAAACTGTAGGTAACTCACCAGGCGACGACGAATTATTGACAGGGATCACTGCCAAAGCTTGTCTGGCGGATCTTCGACGTGTTGCATCGGGCCTTCGGAGAAAGTCCCTTCTTGTTGGTGTATTCATTTCTTCTCACAATAAACGAAAAACACTTCGAAATAGACGTTTCCCTCACGCGAAACGTATGCTGCGATGACGCGATAAAATGTCAACGCCACTTTTCAACACGATATCGGTTTTTAACGGTTACGCATGTTTCGCGAACTAGGCGAGTGCAATTGCTACTTAAAAATCCATTGAAACAACACTGGTTGTGTCATAGGAAATCGGCAATAGCAAAAGAAAAAACAATCACAACAACGCGTCAACACTTGCGTCGAGAATGGAATGGAATGGAATTAGAAATGGCGGGAAGAAAGCTGATTGGCCCCTCCCATCAAAGACGCACGCCTAACCTGTTGCGCACTATGGAAAGGCACGGCCTCGAAACTTTATACGTATTTACTGTTTATATTTTGTTCACATAGATATTTATTTTTCATACACTTTTGAAGACACGAGTAACTATAAACAACGTCTTTGAAATATTCTGGACGATAAAGTTAACATGCTATGTTAAGCCTGTTATAGACAACCTGTTATTTAGTCATTCCACATTCCACTACTGAAGCACGGACACTTGTTATATTCGATCAATGGTGTCGATATGAATCCTATATTTATTGTAAAGGATACGTGGATTATTATGACAGAAATCGTATGGTTAAACGCAAGAAAAATAATTTCAAGTCCATGGAGATTTAAGGCAATATCGTGCGACGCAAGTTTGTTTATCAATAACATAAATATTTACAATTATAAATTCCGGCAAGAATTATTTGCTCCGTATAATAATGAAAATAGCGCCGTTACATGTAGCGGCAAAATACTGTAGCTGCTAGCAAATGTTACCAACAAACTTCACAAATACCAGTAGTACCATCTAGCGTTGATTTAAGGGTACTAAATGTCATAGAATTCCTATGCCTCTGTCATAGATGGTGCCACAGACATGTTCTCAAGAAAAACTGTTTCGGTTGATGGACAAACACATGTTTGTTTTTTGGTGAAAAATATGGAATATTAGCAGAGACGAAATGAGAGTGCTCACGCTCGGGTTTTGACCATGCCCATTACACCGACGAGGATAGTATCTCGTCGGTGCTACAGTCTACCTACGTTATCAACTGTCTACCTACGTTACCTACAGTCTATACGGATTTTAACTCTATGGATAATTCGTGGGCGGCGTAACAAGTAACAACTCTCCCTTTGGCAAAAGAGTAGCACGGTTTGAGAATCCCTGGTCTATAGTTTGAAAAATCTTTAGGACCTCTAGACTATTCCAGAATCAATCCCAGCGTTACAAATGTCTGTAATATTTTCATGAATTTCAGAATAAGATGAGATCATTGCCTTCTTATATTGTTAGTTATTTTTCTGTTCTTATCAGCTACTTCTTCTTTTCAGGGGTGGAAACTATAGGGTCCCCTCAAATTCCTGCTTCCCCCACCAACCATCCTCCATGGTAACGACGGATGCTGGTGGGAAACGCTGGGCGCTGTGGTGGGGACAGTCTTGTGTCTATGCGAAAGTTACCGAGAAAGCTGGAATGTTTGAGGAAGGATGACACCATAAATGAATACTGTTTCGTTCACATTTTTTTTCAAAATTGTTTTCTTTATTTTGTAGAAAACTGCGTGATAAGTACACCAATAATCTTGCAATGTCGTAATGTTGCCGATTCATACCGGGGGGCACGAAGGGGACTGTCCGGAGCAAGTTCTATCGATTGAATTACGCTCGTTTTATTGGTCAGCAGTCTTTTTTTGCGATTTTCACGCCTCTCCTGGTCCGAACAGCCTCCGAGAGGCCCGAGTTATTGTTACTTTGCTGTTTCTAGCAAGCCAGAGCAGTGAACAACGAACATAATTTTTTTTTCATTTCCTATGTGGTACAATTGGTACAATTCTACTGTATAAAAAACCGTTTACTTTCCCGCGTGTCCTTCGCACGCTCGAGGAGAGCTCGAGATCCTCCACGACAAAGAAACGAACGAAAAAGAGAAAGAAAAAGGAAAAAGTAAAAGGAGCGACGAGTTTGAAGAAATTCGTGACTTCTCTTCGTCTTGCTTTTTTGTTTTTCATTTCTTATTTTTCTTGAAATCTCGCGCCGCCTCGAGCGCGGCCACGCAGCTGGCGCGACTTTCGAATCACGTAGAAACTGTTCCCAAAACTTGTCCCGAGATGACTTTCCTTTTTGGTAGAAGCGACCTACTACTTTAAATGACACTGGTTCCTACAACATCGATCGATTACTTTGAAAAAAGGTTTTTTTCCCGAATTTCTCGTATTTTTTATTCATTTTTCATTTTCTTTCACTCTCCCGCCCGTATATCACGACGACAATGTAAACGATGATTATTCGATTCGAATGACACGTTGGCTAGTGTTTCTCTCTCTCTCTCTTTCTCTCTCTCTTTCTCTCACACACACACACACACACAATACACGTCTTTCTCACCTCCACTCACGCACACACTCACCCATCATCCTCCGCGTCCTTTTGGTACTCGACCCATCGATAGTCGAGCTCACGAGCAACCTGATAATTAGACTGCGGATCTTTATGCATTTATAGGAGAATTGAGTATATGAAATTGAAAATTGTTGAAAAATTTGCAAAATTCATGATGTCAATATATAATTTCTCCTTTATTAAAATCATTGCGGGAAGAAATAACATTGAATTTAGCGTTATTTTGCATAAAGATCCGGAATCTACTGATATAATCGTTCCCGCGGACAATTCGATCACCGAGAGGTACCAAACGACGCTCATAAGACACTGCGTCTCCGAGAAACCACGAGACGTCCTAAAATTTTGATTCTCAGATTAGCATCCGTATCAGTCTGCGGGTCTGTGCATTGATCCGATTTGCATCCCACCTCATCTACACCATATTTTCGGTTTACCTAATAACGTAAATTACAAAAGAAACAAGATTTACACACTCCAGGACGAAGAGGATCCTACGAGGATCAGAGAATTATCTTCTAAGTTGCATCTGGATTGGCTAAAGTCGATGAGAAAATCATTGTACCATTGTACCCATCTGTTTTCGGAGCAACAGGAAGCTAACCTGACTCGGATATCTCTTCGTCATGGTGGACTAGACACACCAATCTTATCGACATTACGATTAGAATAATTACCGCTTCCGGGGAAGCCTTCGCGTAGCCAAATTTCGTTTCGTTGGCAATGAACGGCCAAATCCGCAATTTTGGAACACCTCGTGAAATCACAATCACGTCTAATAGGATCCGCTGATGGATCACGCCGACCGATTCAAAACGACTTGATATATAAATCCTCCGACGGGACGCACGGCTCAGCATGACTAGATGGACCGGAAGCGGCCGAGGTTGATCGACGAGTCCAATCACCAGATATTTTCTTTATATCGTTTCAGTTCGTCGACGAAGAGTGATCAACCTGGACACAACGCTTCCGAGAATACGTACGAACGATGAGGACAAGACAAACGGGCTTTCGTTCGCTCTGACGCTCGAAAGAACTTCTCTTTTCGAAAAGAAATTTCGAAGGAACACTCTCCTCTTTCGACATAAAGTTCCCGCAGGATCTACGCTAAATATATAGGTATTTTGTAAATTCGTCTAATGTTTTTAATGTTTTAAATTACACCTACTCATTTTTCTCAGAAATGCATAAAGTCCGCTGTCTAATTATGAAATATCTAATTAACTACAAAATGAGAAAAAAATAATATAGAATAGAATTATTCTAGATCGGAAGAAATGTTTAATCGTTCCAGTTAAACAGTGAGATATCGAGGCAACGTAAGGATCGAACATCGATCATCTCGAATACGTCACTAGTCTCTCTTCGAGCGTCAGCGTTTCGAGTACCGATCCAACGAGCTAAGCCGTTCGTTTGAGTCGAAATACGCGTCAAAAAAGTCGCAAACACGGGGGAACATGTCTACTAGTTCCCAACCCGATTGCTACCGATTTCTCACCGAAAGGCCACAAATGATCAAATCTCCTCGCTCGTACCAGACCTGCCAGAAGCTCTAGACTTAACGAATCCTCGAGTATAGTACTGCCTCGTCTCATATCCATTTCGTTCAGATTTTACACTACTCTCCTTCTATTTTCTTGATCGAACAAACCAAGACGCTCTTCAACCTTTCGATACGACTAGACTGCGAATGTTTATGCAATTTCGAATTTTTCTAGACAAATTTTAAGAAAGCGCAATCAAATTGTAAATACGAAATTAATAAAAATTTCCGTACGCCGTAAATGCATAAAGATCCGCAGTTTAGATATGATACTTCAGATTGGAGGTGCACGTGATGATATTTGCAAGAATACATTTCTTTTACGCATTTCATTTAACAAAACCGATGAGTCTATTAATAAAAATACATGAAACCAATTGCAATGATTGTGCTAGTACTTTAGCGTCTCGGTTTCCTTGAAAGCTAAAGTTCGAGTAGTATTGATCCGAACGGGACCGTCGGGGTACAAGTAACGAGGTCGAGTCGACAATTACACCTGGACCGAAATCTGGAACAACGTTGTTCGACGCTTGGAGTCTACGGAAATTTCTAACACGTAATTCTCCTTACAGTGTCTCGATTAGTTTATTCGCTTCCCCGCAAACTCCACGTTATAACTCTAATAATAAAATTTTCATTGTTGCTCGCGAAACGTTGTACCAGATTGTTGATCCGCTAAAGAACGGTTGGACATGCAACGAGGCAGTACCGCGTTATCTTCAATGATAATATACAATGACGAAGCTCGGTGTCGTATCTTCCCGAGTTCCCAGAGCTTCCTGGACCGTTTAAAATTTAATCTAAGTCGATAACAGTTTTAATTTAACCGAGGCTTGCACAAGACCCATTGGATTTAGCGTTATCTGTTTTACTCTCGCGCTCTCAGTCACACACGCAGTCGCTCTATCTCGCATTCTACTCATCGATTACCCTCTCGTTCGATCGCGAGGGACCGTTGATTTTAATTTTTCATCTCTTTCGTTAATCCGCTATTGTTCGTTCTTCCCGTCTCTCGTTTCATTTCGTTTCTCCCTTCGATTTCATTCCCCTCTCCCTCCCTTTTGTTGCTTCTTTTCATTAGATAGAGAATTACGATTAAATTTCTTCATCACCTAATATTGCATGCGCGTGAACACATTTTCAACGATGGAACAAATTGGAATCGATTCCTCGGCACTCTCAGCTGTGCGCCGCTGAGAGAAACGGCCAAAGTTGTCGTGTTTTCTGTGCGTGTCTTTGTACGTATGTATGTATGTATGTTTTCACGTATATCTGTGTGTGTAAGTGTGTAGAACTGCCCGGACATTTGTTGAACAAATCGGATTTTTCCTCTGTACGTATACATACACGTGAATATACGCGCGTGCATACTCACTTATGCATACATGTGTCTGTTTCCCTGTCTTGTCGGCATTGGTTTCGTTTTGTTACGCATATTCGACGCCAAATGTTGGTTCATCGCTGATCTCCGTGTACCTGGTGTCTCGGGTGTGCACAGATGCGTCTTAGATGCGTACAGATCTTCAAAGTATCGAAAGACGAAGCAAGATTTCGTGGATGTTCCTCTAATTTTCTAATTTCGAGATGCTGTTTTTCGATCGAAGCTACGGATGTACACACCTGGACCACGGTCACGGGGCTAACCTGTCGGTAATTTATTTGAAAATTTACCCCTTCGTTCTTACAGATTTAAGGATTACAATAATTGGTGACTTCTCATGAGATACTTCAGTAGTTTCGTTCTGTACCAAGCTCGAGAACCGAGGTCGACGCGATCGATTGCTCGATTATCTCCCGATGTTCCATTCGATCGTGACACAGTAAAATCTTAACAAATCGTGTGTATGTATGTGTGTTGCGAATCTGTTGCAGGTTGGGTCCTTTAAATTGCACTAATGAAACTCTTCCCTTACGACAAACAAATTCATATGGATAGGTATTGATTTTATGCACCAGAGAAATGTAAAACAAAAGTACATTGGTTTCATTGAAAAGGAAAAATTCAAAATCGATAACATTTCGCCTAGCGGAAATACCATGAATTTTGAGAGGTGTTCGTAGAAAAATTTACAGTACCGGTGCATTCGCAAATACGTGGCGAACACAGCAACCCAAACAGGAACGTGTTCAATCGATTCGAAAAAACGAAGAAAAGAGCGCAAACGGAGCAGCTCGTCGACACTCGGTTCGTCATCAAGGCAGATCTCGTCCTATTTCGTCAAAAACTGAAGCCTTATCTATCTGAATAATAATAAAGTAGCGTTATATCAGACATCGTGCGAGCCATCGGAAACGTAACGGGGCACGCAGCTCCTCGGGAATTTCGGTTACCAATGGAATCATCGATCTCCTGTGCATCTTCGCCGGCAGACTAATCTCTTCTTGACCGATACCAATCACTAAAACGTGAATACCAATATATCTCGTCCATTTCCCATTCTGCGCCGGTAGCCAGACCAAGATCTCTTTTCTCAGCAAAAGAAAAAATCAATCGAAAAACATCCACCGTCGTTGTTCTGTCAGCCTTTCTGAGTCCACCACAAGTTCTCGCCTAAATTTCACTCGTTTCCCGCTGTACACGTCGATTTTTGCGCGCGGCTGACAGAACAAACGAAGGCGTCGATTGGCTGATTTACAAACAATTTCTATAAAATGATGTTTCGAGCGAAGTTCCCTTCGAGGAGCATCGATTCCAGGTTCGTGTCCCTCCGATCGCCGCGCGTCCCGAAGCGGTTCGCGGCGCGTCAACTCGAGTTTATGCGTGGTGTAAGGTATTACTTTTAATCAGTATATAGCATATCATTTTTAGTTGTAATAATTATATTGATATTGAACTACCTAACCTAATATGTACAGAGTTTCTTTTTTTACGCTCTTGGCACTACTTTTCCTCTGATTCTCTCTCGTCCGCTCGCTCGCAGGCACACGATCGTTTAGCCATACACACGCGAACCAGACCCGTGTCTACATATACCACATCCTCTCTCGAACGCACGCGCGCGCGCACGTCGACTCCCATACTCTTCTTCATACTGTTCCCTCTTTCTCTCTCTCTCGCTCGCTCTCTCTCTCGTTCGAACTCGCGACCGGTTTCGATCCGATCCGATCCGATCGCGGGGGTGGGGGGCTTCGTCTGTCATTCATACCAGAGACACGCACACATCGCATTCGTCATTTACCCGAGAGACGACCCGAGGCATCCGATCGTGACCCCAGGGCCTCCGTTTTTCGTTCTCTTTCCTCCCGCCTGCTCGCTCGCCGCGTCGATAGAGCGCAGGTCTCGCGCGAATTATCGCCAATAAATAATTTACTAAGTCTTTTGTCGCAGAGAACAAACTTCCACTCGATGATCGATCGTCTGTAGGTCGCGTTTGCTTGCCGCACGATGCTTCTCCTTCTTCTTCTTTTTCCACTACTTCTTCCCGCCTTGTGGTCTATCTATTCTTACCCGGAGAGAACGGCGAAGCTTGTCGCGTAAGAAAGGGGATCCTTTCGGGCGTGGGTCCTCGATCCACATTTCGTGTAGGCCTTGTCTTCTTGTCCCTCGTGCAAGACACTCGTTCCATCTCTCTGTCCCACCACCCTCCGTCGTTCGCCGCGTGTGTCGCTGACTAACCCGACATGCTTCGTTTCAGTGCTTTGGAATTGTCTGAGATCTAGGCTCCGAATCTGGCCTCTCTTCGGGATCGCTGTCAGGCGACGAGCATCGAGGAAGCTATCGTAGGACCGACCCACGACACCCGAAAGCAGCCCAGTTCTCTTTCTCTCTCTCTTTCTCTATCCTCCTTTTCCTGTTTCCTTTTCCTTTCACTCATTCAATCACTCTCGCTCTCTCTCTCTCTCTCGCTCTCTCTCCCTCTCTTTCTTTCCACTTCACCGTGAGGACGTTGTTCCCCGTACCCGAAACACGTTGGAGTACCATTCACTGCCGGTCGTGTAGGAGGATCATCATCCGAATTCACTTTGTCCTCTCTGGTTTTCTTTTCCGTCTCCCCCGAGTGAGCGATGGTAGCCGCGCGCACTCGCACGGCCGATCCGCTTCACCTACGGGACGAGGAGGCAGGCAGCATCGGCTGGCCGAAGTTTCTCCTGCGAGTCAGTCTTGAGGGATCCTCGACGCCTCGAGGATTCTCGAGGGCAGAACGACGACGACGATTCCAGTGTCCTTCTTCACCTCGTCTTCTTCAACGTCATCATCTTCTCCTTCTTCGTATTCTTCCTCTTCTTCTTCTTGTTTTTCTTCGTATAGCGCGTGCGCCCCATCTTCGTCAGCTCGTTCCTTGTTTCGGTCCGCTTGGTCCACACCGCCGCCTCCGGCTCCGTCACCGGCTCGTCGCCGTTTCCACGAGATCCTTGTTCGGCGTCCATCGACCTCGAGGAGGAACTCTCTCCTCGGTGTCATCGTGGCCTCGAGTGTTCTCCTTCTTCTCGGCCGCGCCTCGGATCAGACGTGCTGCTGATGGTGGTGGTGGTGCTGTTGCTGCTGGCTCTCGTCCGTCTCGCAAGGCACCACCGTCAAACTGGACAGGTTGCTCAGGTTGCTGCTCGACTCGGAATAACTGGACAAGGTCGGCCTTCTCGGTGGTACAACCACCGCCGGCGTCGAGCTACCGGGACTCGGGAACTTTCGGAACACCCTCAGCAACGAACTTCCCGCGCTGTGGCAACGCACTATCCGGTCAGGCGCGTCCAACAACGCCGATTGACTCCTGTAAGGCGGCGGGCTCTCGCTGTCAAACACCGTCCGGTTTGGCGGCGGTCGCACGCACTTCTGGTATATCTCGCTCTCCTGAAAACAACACAACGGTGTCAGTACATATCAATGGAAACTCGAGGACTCCGCTACCCCCGACTAATACCACTGCCTCGAGACTCTACACTGGGGTGGATCTTATTTACTCTTGTTAAAATTGTTAAAGCGAATCGATATATAATACATAATAATAATATATATACAGGGTGGGGCACCTCAAACAGGTCACCTGAATAACTCGGCTGCTATTGGTGTTATAAAAAAAATGCATCAGATGGAAATTGCTTGGTTTCGAGGGGGCATTAATCCGTTAGTAGCTTTTTTGTAGGTGGACGCGTAAAGGACATATGAAGGTCAACTTAATTTTTAAAAATGGAATGAGGTATTTTTTAATACATCAATCGATGCAGCTGGACATTCGTTATAAAAAAAAGTACTAACCTATGTATGTCGAAAAGTTAGCAGTTCAGGAGATATTACAATTCAAATAACTCTAAAACACCATTACTGTCGTACTAAGACGTTCCACTAGTAAGTAAACGCTAACATTTTACATAGTACGACAGTAAAGGTGTTTTAGAGTTATTTAAATTGAAATATCTCCTGAACTACTAACTTTTTGACATACATACGTTAGTACTTTTTTATAACGAATGCCCAGCTGCATCGATTGGTGTATTAAAAAATACCTCATTTCCTTTAATAAAACAGAGTTGACTGAATTTAAAAAAATAATTTGGCCTGATGCATTTTCTTCTATCTTCAGAAGCAAGCGAGTTATGTAGGTGACCTGTTTAGAGTGCTCCACTCTGTATATACAGAGAGGGTGTTCACACTATTACTAGCTAGCGTTTATCTTGTAAATAGTAAATATTAGAAAAAATGAGAGGAAAAAGTAGTACATGTACTGTTTTTTTATACGCAACAGAATCGCGTTATGTAATTTTTTGTGTTTATACTATGTTGTTAGATATAAAGATGACCCTTTTATATCACATGAAAGCATGTATCTAGACGAGTTCATCCGTATACTGCACAGTGACCTTCAAAGTCATGCAAGGTCAGAAAGGGAAGAAACATTTTGAAGAAACACTCTGATAGTGAATGACAACATCATCTGATTCGTATGAACGAGGAATACTTGCAAACATATTGGTATGAAATATTCAAAATGTTTCTATTCAACATATTTCAACGTTTCGCCAGCATTTTTAGCCAGGATCGAGTTTAAAGACATACTGATACTGGACATCGGATTCGATTCTGCAAGAACATGATCCTGGTCAGATTGGACATTAGTCCGCGGTATGAGGAAGTATGTAGTAGAAATTATGTTCACGGTTGTTCAGCCAGCAACACAGATGGGGCTACCGTCAGAACCACATCTGTGGCGTTTCTCTCCGGTTTTTAATTGATCAGCTGGCCAATTAAACCGATTGGCTGATCAACGTTCCGGTACAATGAACATAGAGTATGCGAGGAGGAGAGTTTACTGACACAGATCAGTGTCAAAGCATCTTCTATGCCGGCAAAATTCAGGCAAAGCTCCGTTCGGTTAATATGGTTTACAACCGGAAGTGTCGAACGGTCATGTCAATCGAAGCTTGAACGTTAGCCTCCTAGCAGCAGAGTTCGGTTCCCGTGGTTCTTTCTACAGATAGGGTTTCTTTAACACGTTCGCTGCCGACTGCCGACACAATTCAGTGGTCCTTTGCGGCTCGGCACGCAACTCGAGAGATTGGCGCCTGATGACGCGGTGCTGCGTCATTGGCGCCTCGTATCTACGGATTGAAAATTTCAAGGGTTTTTAGATTCTTATTTAGACAATGGAGACATGTGAAAACACGAGGAGAAACTGCTAAATGATAAAGGAGGCCCAGTTTATTTAATGAACGTAGTAAAACGTAGTTGGCAGCGAATGTATTAACGATGAATTTTGGTAAATGACTTTCGTAAATTTCGTGTATGTTGTAATTGGACTGCCGTTTTTTATGCGTTTACAGCAAATACGATAAAAGTGTAGTGCTATAAAACGAAGTGTGCGAACGATTGACAGAAATCTTGAATACTACAGTAGGCTTTTGTACCGCTGCACTTCTTCAGGAATTCGATACAAATATCTAAATCAAGGATTCGCGTGAACAAACGCCCCACACGGGAAAAGTCTCCGGGGTAGATAAACTGGCCATGTGCGTAAAATATGTTTAATCATACTTTTTGGTTACCCTTGCGCCATCTATAACAGAATGTATATGTACTTCGATTTTCATATTCTCCCGAAAGTTTCAAACTTCGGTTACAACTTTGAAATTTTGATGTTTGCCGATTCGGTCTAGCGTTCTGTCGTATTCCGGATGAGGGGTTAATAAACGTTGTAGGTTTATGATGAACAGACTGAGGATCTTTATGCATTTATAGCAAAATTGAGTAGATGAAACTCAAAATTGTTGAAATATTTTAAGAATTAAAGATGTCAATATGTATATGATTTCTCCTCTATTAAAATTATTAAGGGAAGAAATATGTAACATTCCATTTGGTTTCTACTTCTCGCAATCGATGCAAACAATTTTTATTTTGCATAAAGATTCGCAGTCTAATGCTAAATAAAACACTAGTTTATTAATAAAACTCCTCAACTCCGGTCACAAAGTAAGAGAAGCGCGTTACAAGGTATGATTCGTCGGAAGTCTGACAACTTGTGATAGACAGACATTGGAATGTGTGAGGTCTTAGCTGAGCTGAGGTTTCTAGAAATCAGCTCGGGTTCAGTCTTTCGCGCGAAGTTAAATAGCAGTCCCTTACAGGGAGAGGTAGATGACTACAATGATGTGTCACAGTGCTGATTTTTGTGTGACTACGGGTAGTGACCGGTCGAGGTTCACTGTCGAGAACATCTTAGTCACTATTTATCATAAAGTAAATAGTTGGTCATCCAAAAGTTCATTCAAGTATAATATTCCTATAAGCTCTACGATCGGAGCTGAACCAGAAGATCCAGGAAATTGTCCAAGTAATTTTACAACCGGCATCAACGTTCGGGGAAGTCCGGCGAACAGATCAGAGCAGCAGCAAAACTCGAAATCTCCAACGACCGTAGCAGAACCAGAACGAATCGGCGTATATCAAGAAAATCGAAAATCGGTGGCAGACGTCGATTCAACGCGTTCCAAGCCAATCAAGCGGAATACCACCCGTGACCCCGGCGGTCGTTTAATATTCGCGAACGCTCGTCGATGACGAAGCGCAATAGGAATCGGTGTAGCAAACGGGAATCCGCCGCGAATAAATAAATATTTTTCGGGTCGTTCGCCGGTGACAGTTCGCATAGAATGCGAGAGGCGTGTTTTCTTGAACGGCGAACGGGTAGCAACTCGCAAACCGGCAGGGGCGTAGAATTACTGAAATTCTAACCGGTGATCCTCGAGAGCCGTCCAGAGGACGCGCTTCAGCTCGATGCTGGCATCGTGAAGCCTCGAAAGGGTAGAACCCGATCCCACCTTCGCTTCCTTGTTGCGAGAACGTTCTCGGAAATGCGGTTCATTGAGGACACCGCCGTAAATGGCCCACTCGGTCATTGTTGCAGATTTTCGGGGGTGAGTCTACAGCGTAGACTCTTTGAGTCCTGAGTGGACCCTTCAAGGAAATCTCCCGAGTACGTAAGCAGCACTGCAAATTTTGTCTAACCTATGTGCACGGCTTTGAAATATTGTTTTACAGACGTTTTTAGAATGTAAATAGTAATGTTTTTTTTTTACGCAGATTCTTATTGATTTTTCATTGATAATGTCTAAAGGGGTGTTCTCCTCTCTGTGTACTCTGGTGTGTACTCTGTTCACACCCACACACCGCTAGATTGTTAGCTGCTGTTTAAATATTTTCTTATCTTTAGTTACGAGATCGTGACGAGATCGTACATTTGAAGAATCAGGGGTAAAAACGAAGACCATAGGTGTCTCAAAGCAGAATCCCGTGCTAGGTGTGAACAAGTGAATCGCGACGACGTTTCATGAGGATATCGAGCGAGTATTAGCCGCGGCTGATCTCCCCCGGGAAATCAAGTCCGTCGAAGAAACCCGATTAAGCGTCTCGAAAAAGCACTCGGCTCCATCGGGAATATTGTAAGAGGGCGCGGGCGTGTAACGCGGCGCTTCGCTTGAGCCTTGGAATATTCCGAGCCAATTAGCGTGTTCGGGTCGATATTAATTGCGGGGATTTACACTCTAGAAAAATGTGCGAAACGCTTTCTGCGACCGATTCTGAATTTCCACGATTCCCTTTGCGTCTCTTCAGACGTTCGACGCGCACGGATCCCAAGTCGCGGATAATTTCCGGGAACATTGCTATCAACGGGGCTAATTACCAGCGCGCCGGTTAATGGACACCCGGGAAAACTGCGATATTAACGGACGATACGAGAGTGCTGCTGACTCCCCGATAAAACGCGAGTCCGCGCGTTCAACACCTACGAGATGCGCGCGAGCCTAACGCCTGAATGCGAGCTGGTTTCCAGCACGGTGGTACGCGGACCGTGGACAATTTATCCGTTTTTACACGCGTTATTACCCGGCGGCGCGGTGCGCGCCTCTTCGAAAACGCGCGCTTATTACCGGCCGCTAATCAACGGCCGTTTAATAAATGGAAACGCGACCGGGAAACTGCAGAGCCTCTGTCGCGGCTCTAGAATGCTGTGTTCACGCGCCCGGCTCAAAGACGGCTTCAAACGGCTCGCTCAAAGGACTTTGATCTCTGTGCGGACGCAATTTCGTCCTTGCGATGCCGCGCCGACTCTAAAAAGGCTCGGGCTTAACGGCCGTGCCGAGCCGCGCCGCGAGCGAGGGACTTCTCAAAACACCGTGTTCGATGCGACAATGCTCTTTAAATATTCAAAAACCTGTCGTAACTCGAAACTGCGATACGCTGTAGATAGAATCCGTAAGGAAATACTTTAGACAGTTTTTTCTGTATTTTTTAGTGTAAAGAGTCTTTTAGTTGGAGGAGTGATGACTTGGTTAATGGAGATTCAAAGTAAAACTCTGTGCAGGGGGAAGTTTCTTTGATGCACTGTCGAAGGAGATTAAACTGATATTTGTTGTATTCGAGATTTCAATACAGTGTCGTTGAAGTGCAAACCCGTTTATGTACGGAAGTCGTCATATGTATTTATTCTAGTCACTTTCAAGCATTTTAGGGTAGAACGAAATGCTTGCGAAACGTTGTCGAACACTTCTTCGTCGCAATTACAATTTTTGTATTGATGAATGAAGGAAGTACATAGTGAGTTTTTCGGGCGAACCTACAGAGCAGCTACCTACCCTCCGATTTCGATGATTTTTCGATATGGTATAAATCTCAACGTTTTTAACGTCTCGTTTTGTAAATTAAAATCACGTTTTTCGCGAATACGTATCTCGGAAACTAAGCGAGATCAGATTAGGACCTTATTTTGAAGTTCGTCATTTCCTAAATAAGGAGAACATTTATATCTACTATATGCCTACATGTTCTGCAATAACTATACATTAACAAAATCAAAATGGAATTTCATCTCGGTTTAAAGGAAATTACGTTAATGTACGAGGTAATGATCGATTTCTACAAGATATCGAAGAATCATCGTAATCTGAAGGTAGCCATGCCGTAAGTTCACTGTTTTTGGAAGAGCGTGACGGGCTCACCTGTTCAGGGTCGCGCAGGTGGAGGGCGGTATGAGCTCCGTAGGGACGTTCTTCGCCGTCCGGAAGCTGGAGCCGTGGGGGTAGGTCGAGGGCGAGGTCTTGCCGGACACTTCCGGCGCGAATCGCCCTATCCCTGGCGGCGGCGACCATCGCTTCCTGCATCCCGTCGGTGGCTCCTTCACCTCCTCCGCCGCCTCCTCCGCCCCCGACACCGCCCACGCCGGCGCCACCACCGCTCGGATCACCCTCCAGTCCACCGCCGAGGCCACCGTGACCGCCACTGCCTACCTCCATTCCTGGGCTCACCGACAGCATCTGCGAAATTAACAAACTCGTCCAGTCGTTGCGATCTGTCCACACCTTCAGCCTGATTCACCCCCTCGTTAACGCAAACCCTTGCCAAATAAGGTAACCGTAACGATTATTCCGGTATCGCGCTACGATCGTACTTTATTTTCATATTACATTATGTCAAAAAAATACCAAGACATCTTAAATAAAACACACAAATTTTCAACTTTCGTCAAAATTTATTTTATCGCTTTCAAAGTAGGCCTCTTTCGAGGCAATACGCTTTGCCAGCACATAATCCAATCATCGAACCACTTTTTATAAGCGTTTTTTGGCATGGCCTTCAATTCCTTCAGAGAATTTAGTTTCACGGGATCCATCGACTCAAAACCGCGACCTCGAAGGGGTAATTTGAGTTTGGGGAGCAAGAAAAAGTCTCAGGGAGTCATGTCGGGCGAATACTGTGCTTGGTCGACGACAGGTATCGAATATTTGGCCGAAAATTCGGTTATAACGGTCGCTTTGTGAGGTGTTGGTAGTGTGGACACACTGTGTATGTATGTAGCACAATTATGGCTAGGTATTTCTTACTTAACTGTTTCTTACGAACAAAGAATAGCGTCACCCATACGTGACCGACTCTGAAGGTGCTAACTTCGTACAAAACGATCATGTTCCTTCATCTTGAAACTATTGTATCAGACTGACACTCGTACGGTTTAGTAGAATAATCTTTGAGCACGGTGACGTCGGAAGCGCAGTGAAAGAGGAAACAAGTCCCCGAAGAGAGTTGACCACAAAACGCGCGCGTGTCTCGTCGTCCGAATTCGATCGCGGCAGCCAATTAATAATTTATCAACCACCTGCGGTTACTGCCGCTCGACGCATTACCTAACAGAAATAACCGAGAACACTTAATGGTAACGATGGTGTTCCGAGACGGTAAGTGGACCGTTTCGACAGCTACTAAATATCATAGCTGCCTCCTCGCGCGTCATTCGCGAGACACGACGAGCGTGTCGCAAAACTTCAACCCCCTAAAACGCTGGCCCCGTATAAAGGGGATGAAACCGGAGGGGGTTGGAGACAAGCCACTGTCTTCCGGTGTCGGTTTACGATCGGCGAGGATCGTATACGCGGAATAAGATAACGATACAAACGGGATCTACAGCGGAGCGACGGGACGGATCGTCCCCGGGTGTTTGTCGGGCGTAAAATTTTTAGAGAACCGACTGGCGACGACCGGATTTTTATCGCGGGAAATTTTCGAGTATCGATCGTAAAATCGGCGACGATTGAAAGTCGGGGGATTCTTATTGGATCCATCTTACGACTGCCGTTCCAGACAGCGGACACTCTGCCGAGCGGATTTGTTTCCAATAAGTGTATGCATACGGGCAATCCGCTATCTCTTCGCGGATCTGCTGGAATTCACGGAGAAATTTGATATTTCTTACCCCTTACGAGAGTTTCGAATTGCTTGGGGAATTGTCTTTCTTGTTTGCAGGGGTCACAAACAGTTTTCACTATTCAGGTGTCCGAGTACTTGGAGGGTTTAGAAGTAGTGGAAGACCGTTAATTTTGGGACTCTGGGCTAACACTGCGTGGGCGCCTACCCAATTAACCCAAATTAACTTAGTTTTTTCGGTACATAGCAAATAGGCTTCGTGCTCATTTTTCTCGGACTCTACTGCAGCTGCCAATTCTGAAGTGGAAAACCGTGACCTGCATAGGCTGTTCTAGGTTTGAATTGCTCTTTTCAGTGTACATTGTATAGATTTAGTGTATCCTGTTCTACATTACACAAATGGCGCGATGGCCTCTGCTTCCTTTTTAGAAGCACTGTTTTAACGAACTTGCTAGAATGGCGAATTTTCGAACAGTAAAATAATAAGTTAAAGAAATACGAAAGGCCTCAATAGGTCTGCCAGGCTGTTTGAAAAATCGACACGATGTTTGCGGAAGCTCCGAAATGATGGAATCAGGATGTCTGATCGTGGCCAACCGTTTCTACTTAGCGCACAACGAGTGCGAAGAATTACGAGGTGGATTGTCGGATGAATTTCTGGACGTGACTTTTTCGAATCGGATGCGATATTCGAGCCGCGGGTTCCACACTCTCGATTCGATCCTACACCGCGTCAGCACATGGAACATTTTTCTTGGCGCAAGAAACGTGTCGCATCGATTCGTCACGTTGTTCGAGCGCGAGCAATTTTTTTTCCAGCGAAATTACCGTTCCACGCCGCGTGAAATCGAACACCGATAACGAGCCCGTCGAATTCGACGCGGAAGCGGATTAACCGTGGCTCTAATGAAAGAGAGAGAGAGAGAGAGAGAGAGAGAGAGAGAGAGAGAGACCGTTGTCGCTCGGTGGCTACGCTCGGCTCGGTTCGATCGTGGCTCTCGCGGCGCGCGATTACGACGCTGCGCCGCGAGGAGAAGATTAAATTAATAAACGCCATTGGGAACATCATGTGGCGAATTAATGCGCCGTTTCATTAAAAAAAAGAACCACGCTTGGACACCCGTTAAAACCGTAGGCAAAATAATTGAATTGGTCATCCACGGTGAAAAAGAACAACCGGAGAAAGTCGAGGCGATATCGGACCATTTCTCGCCTGGTACCGTGTAAACGCTGACGGCGAATTCCGAGTGTCGCGAACTGTAACCTCTTTTTACACTTGTCTCGTCTACGGAAGTCCTGGATTCAAAGACTATCCTCCTTTCGATTATCAAATTCGTATTGAATGACCGCAACTACCACGGACTGTGGCTAGGCGAGGTGCCAAAATTTTCTACTAAAAAATTAATGTTCGTACCATAATATCTACGAATAAATAAAACTTAACAGTTTCTAAAACGTGTCTATACCATTATATCTATGAAAAATATTAACAGTTTCTAAAACGTGTCTATACCATTATATCTATGAAAAATATAAAAGGTAGGGAGGCGCGGAAAAAAATTTTTTCATTCCAAAGAAGTGAGTGAAAAAATAAGTTAACATCTAGCCACGGCCACCATGAAATCGTGAATATCATTAAATTCAGAAACCCTGACATCGGTAAACGGTATCGACTCTGAGGAACATTTCAAAATAGATGACAAACGATCAAATCATTAGATGCGACGTGTCCTCATACATTATTGTTCGCTTATTAGAATTTGTAGATAGGGAAGATATTAGAAGGTGTCTAATCGTCGAGAGAGATTATCCTAACATCTGTAACTTGATAATAACTGACAATCTATCATCTGCAGTGATTATACGATCGACTCGAGGAAGTTTCAAGCGAAAGAGTGCGTTGCGGAATACGAAACGTCAGAGATCCTGCGGTGCAAAGTGTTCGCGGATCACTTGGCCGATTCGTTCTTTATCGAGGCAACGTTAGAAGTTCCTGCGGGACTCGTTGGCGCTTCGGTAGCCTGTTGACTAGAGGAATCTGTGGGCTAATAAGTTGCAAGGTCAGGCGCGAGGCTGCCGTCGCAAGTTCGTTTCGAGCCGGAGAGGTTTACAGTGAAGAACCGTGGGGTCCAGTGGTGGTCGCTGTTGTTTCCTCCCGTCCCGGTCGTTTTGGCATGCACGTATCACGACATTATTCTGGTCCGTGACGGGCAGGGCAATTGCCCGTGACTGGGCCGACGTATAAATTCCCGGTGTCCGTCATTTGGTGCGCGAGCGTGCTTACGTGATCCATTTGCCGCCTAAATGACAGGAAACGGCTCGGGAAGACGCGAGTGTCCTGAGCCTCGGTTTACATTCGTCCTCTGTGCTTGGTCGAATCAGAGGAAGGTACAGCACAGTCTCGTTGGCGAGGCCATTGTGGTCTGGGAAACGCGAGCAAATTGCGAAGAGGAAACGTCGCGGATGTTAGGTGAGCTTAGCTGAATTAGGCCCGATTAGATGGGAGTTGACTCTATTACGTTAGATAACCGCACGACAATGGAACTTGCACGATTCGAAGCAGATGCAATGTCTATTGGAAAGCGTGATCTCGGCTCCCATGTTTGTGGACGGTAATGGGTCTATTTTCGAATTACACCTTCCTGCGGAAACTTAGGACCAAACCAAACCGAGTTTCAGATCTCTGAACTGGGATGGAGTTGTCTTGAAGAACGAGGAAGAGGTTAAAACTGGACTGGGTTCGATTGGATGCGAAGTGGGTTTCTCATTATATGTAGTCGCTTGGGAATGGAGAGTTAAAGTGTTGGGTGTAGGAGAAACGTCTACTGGGAAGCATGATCTTAGGTGCTCCCGTGTTTGTAGACGCTAATGGGTTCTACTCCGAAAATTTACACTTGCACGAGTGGATGGGTTATCTTCTGTCGGTTCAAATTCGCGACAACTACTAGCGTGTGTTTTTGAGAATTATACCGTGTACACGCTTGGTTTGGTATATTCACCCATGAAACGCAGTTTAACAATTTGTATTTTTACGAAACTTCAGCACAGATCACTCGAGATAGTGAACGGGATAGCGAACAAGAAGAAAAAAGAATTTTATATTCTTTCCCTGAATATACATACGTAGCGTGCACTGCTTTTTAATGGCATGATTCCACCCCGAAAGTCGTTTCGAAGGAGTGTGTGTCAGAAAATCATCCTGCAGAATCAATCCCTCGATCCACGCGCACAATAATGTCGTCACTATGTATATAATTCTCCTTCCTCGTAAAATGTTCACACAAACTCGCATTCAGTCACCGTAAAATATCGCGGAAGTGTATGTCGGCGGTACATACAACGCTAAAATTGACTGCTATCTCGTTATTTCTGAACAGGACGAGAATTGTCCCGCGTTCTTCGTCCGTAATACGCACAAAGATCCGAATTCCGATCGGAAAAAACGCAACACGAGCGAATATTGGTGAAAATTCACGTGAAGAGCGACGATAGTCGTTCCTATCGAACGCTTCGGCGACGACTATGAGGACAAATCGAGGCGGCGCGTGTTATAAGCACGGAAATACGAGGATACACGCTACGGTCGTAGGTGAAACGTGGGACCGTAAGCAAAATGATCGCCAGCTTGGTAACGCTACCTTTCAATGCGCTACGATAAACTGGAAGAGAGAATGAGATTACGTGGCACTGTTTGTCAACCGGCAGGACGAATTAATGTCAAACTATAAAAGAAGACGGACGCCTGTGCAACCTCGGAATCGCTTCTACGACTGTCCACCTCTGTCGACGGAGAAACCAAACACTAAATTCTTCGAGAATTTGCAGAAATTCCAATATTCCACGCTTATCCTGTTCACCGTTTCTGTCGAGTATGCTTGACATGAAAAATGTTATGGGAAAAAATCGCATTTGCTATTCAATAAAATTGAAGAAAGTGTGGCAGTATAGCTCGAAAGAAAACGAAAAAAAATTTATTTTAAAAAAAATTATTAAAATTTTCTACAATATCTTCACTTGTATATACAAATAATTTTTTTTTATTAAAAAAGCAAGAGAAGTTTCGTTTCATATTTTTACTGTATCGAAGTAGGCATCTAAATAATAATGTAGATCCTTTTTACCGTTTATGAAGAATGTTTTTTTCATACCCCTGTGACCATAAAAATATGAGAATGATTGACAATTAGGTTTGCCTCGCCAGCGAGAATACATTCTCATTGAATTGCACAAATATATTCAGGGCAAAATATCCGTTTTTACGTATTTGAATATGATTGGGAAAAAATACTGCAGTAAAACGTACACACACAGTAATAGGTAGATACATGTACCCTACATGTCATAAAATTGTTGTCCATGGACCCTGTCGTGACGAGAATAGAAAAACTTGCGGGATTGATTAGTGTCTGTTTGTTTCAGGGGAACGAAGCGAGAATTGGCTGACGGTTTCGCGGAAAAAGGCGAATGAAAAGGAAAACGTCCGGCTCGTCTGCAGTCGGTGCTCGTACCACTTTCCCTGGCTCGAGGATGCGGCATTGAAACGCGACGCTGCAGTAGACAATAGAGAAAACGCGCGCGCGGTGTCGGTTCTGGTTGCGGTCACACGTCTGATCTACGAGGACTGCGTACAACGGCTTTATTCCCCGGCTAATGGAAATTCGATGAAAGTCGTCCGTGGAAATCGGCCAATTAACCTCCTGCCGTCCGCGTTGCGACGACTGCTTAAAGGGCGCCGGATATAAAATGGCGACACGCTCGGTCGCGTTCCTAATTAGGCCGATAACGAAGAACCGTGTTTATCGCGCGCCCCGCGCAAGCACACACAACCGCCTATCTACAAGTGACTCCAAGTGCGTCGAAACACGCTCCGAGATGTTAATCTCGTGGATCTATGTAAGTCGCGCACCCGCAACGAGAGGCAAACACGGACAGATAAAGAGCAAGGGTCAGCGAAACATTTTAACGCAGCTTGATTCTGAAAAACGCTCGCGAGATTTATTCCCCGCGCTCGCTCGACGAACCTGCGATGTCTCACAGCGGAACTGTTGGATTATTTACTTATACGCTTGCTTCCTTCGAACTTTTATTCTCATTGTCAAACTGATAGGCTAAGTCAAAGACTTCGATAAGTGTCCGAGAATTTTCCCGATTTTTCTACAACTTGGAGCAATACACATTTAATGCCGACTACTATAAACAGTTGCATTTAATTACATTGGTTTGATTTTGCCGCGATTTTCACCTCGCCACTCCACTATATCTGTACCCTTAGTAAAGAGATATATTGGCGTTATACATATGAAACTTTTGGTAGAACCTAGAACATAAGGAACACCATTTGGTAGAACATAGGGATAAAGAATGGAAGATCGTTGTTTGGCAGGTTGAGCGTTAATTTAGATTGTGAAAGCGGCTTTCCAGCGCATTCAAAGGCCGCGAGTAGTTCGAAAAAAAGGAAGGGAGAGTTGCCATGGGCTCCCAGCGCGGCGATACTCCTGGACGATTGTTATTGCGATACCGTGTCATATTATCAGCGAGCACACGGTGCACGTTTCGATCGCGCCGCGTATCAAACTGCACGGTATCGCCGCTCGAATTATTCCCTGACTCGGCGGGATTAATCGCGCGACCCGATAAAGAGGCGATAACGCCTCGGCGGCGGCGGCGGCGGCGGCGGCTGACGAACAAAAATCCCTGGCGATTGTTCCTCTCCCACTGTGCACCGGTGACCGGAACAGCGAAATAGGCAGACGCGCGGGATCCGAGAGAAGGAAGTGTACTCATAGACGCGGGAAACGCTCTGCAGAAATTCCTCGTTGCGTACAGTTCCGGGGTCAGCGTTTTCGGGTCCCATGAAAATCACCGACACAGTTTTCACCCACTCCGGATTTGACCGACCGTAACTTTGGCCGACAACGTCTTTAAGTGACAACGGATTCAGTCGACGACAGTATTATTCGATATTAACATCGTTTGTAATAATTAGACTGAGAATTTATGCATTTATGACGAAAATGGACACGTACATTTTAAAGTAGTGGATGAATTAAGAAGATTTAAGGACATCAGTGTATTAATTTCAGCTTGATAGGATAATTAAAAGAAGAATACAATTTTTATTTGGCTCCTGTGTCCTGCAGTCCATGCAAACATTTTTTATTTTGCATAAAGATCCGCAGTCTAGTAATAATTATATGTTTAAAAATGTCAGCACTATCTTTAGAAACGATGTTGCTATCGGATAATACTCACGTCAACTAAATTCGTTATCGGTTCAATTCGTCGACGGTCGAAGTCGTTGGCGGTTAAAGACGTTGTCGGCAGAAGTTATCGTCGGTGAAGACTGTGTCGGTGATTTTCATGGGATCCATCGTCTTCGCTGTAAAACGTCGCTCCTGACAATCACTGTGAACCGAGCACGTAGGCAACGACCGATTTTATAGAATTATTCGCGCGGGGACACGTAACGTCCGAGTTATTCTCCCGTATTGTTCGCGCGAAGACACGTACCATAAAAGTTGCTCTCGAGAGTTATCCTCGTGTAGGCACGTAGCGTGAGAGCCGATCTCGAGAGTTGTGCTCGTGTACTCACGTAGCATAACCCTCGAAGCCGGGCTCTCGTGGCAGAGTCCACTAGAAAATGGACATCTGCGAGGCACAAGAAGTATTTACCGGCAGGAAAAATATGGGAAAGCAGCGCCTCGGGTTTTATTGCCGCTCTGCTACCTCGATGTAGCCGATTATTCGTGGAATCGTCATCGTGTGGAGACGTACAGTAGTTCTCGAGAGCGATTCCCGTGAAGCTAATTCACTAATTCACTGAGAGCAATCACGAAAAAAAATATGAAATTTTTGCTCCTCTTCATATTTTCTTCGATTTATTAACCTACGAGTGTCGCAAAGTGTTTCTAGTTTAGCGGGATTTAATGTAAGGCGCCGCTTTCGTGCGAATCAGATCGAATTAAAATTAGAATTAACAGAAGATATGATTATGCAGAAAAAGCGGAAAATGAATTTGATAAGAGACGAGGAATATCAGAGATAAAGTAGGAGGTAGTCTTCTTGGATCTATACTCTAGATTCCAGAGACAACATTTGCCGGAGGGGATGGCAATTCGAAAGTTTAGGCAACAACCCTCGAAAATTACACTCGGCGTGGGGACGCAGCATTGTTACAGCGGTTCAATTTCGTTTCAAGAGCTACTAATAACGAGCGTGTCGTTCGTCCAGCCTGGTTGCGGATTAAATACTCTGCGACCTATTGTGCCAGAGAATCGTCGAACTGAGCTAGAGCTCACGGACGTGGAATAAACTGATTACTCGCGGATTTTGCGCCGTGAGCAAAGGGGTACGTACAAGTATGAGTGTTACATACTCGATTTCACTTTTTGATACTCTGATTGATACCTATAACGCGTTAGAAATGGCATAGGATCGTTAGAACACTGACTTGTCTAAAACCAAAGGTCTTCCAGTATAAATACATATTTCACATGTTGTATATTATTAAGTTCGCCTCATTCGGCATTTGCACATTGAATAATTTATGATGTTTTTCTTCAAATAGTTGAACAAGGTTCGCAACCGATAGTCTGCGGATATTTGTACATTTACACATTTTAGCATACAGTGCTCCCTCAGGCCACCTGAATACATATCTCCTTTATTTTTAATGGCACGAAATATATTTATGGCATAATTTAAATGGTATCGAAGGAGGAATATCATAGAAGAACAATTTCTTTTGTCCGGTTATGTTTTCACAGTTTTTTCAAGGTCATCGTTATCTTTTTATCGGGAAACCTAATTTTTTTTATTCCATGTTATAGCGGCTGAAAAAATACATTTGAATATGCTTAAGTCATTGACAAGATGGCATTAAAAAAAATAGGTTTTTCCGATAAAAAAAAATAGCGATGACCTTGAAAAGACTATTAAAAAATAACCGAACAAAAATAATTGTTCTTCTATGATATTTCTTCTTCGATACCATTTAAATTATGCCATAAATATTTTGTTTGTGCCACTAGAAATAAAGGAGATATTTAGGTGGCCTCCTTCAGCTGAGACACCGTGTATGTACATTCGGGAAACGAACAAGTTGAACAAATTCGATTTGAAATTATCCTGTAACAAAACAACGAAAATCAATATACAGAAAATCCCAGGGTATTATTACAAGGTTGTCGAAACGGATAAAAATGATTGAACCGTAGAACTACAGTGTATTGAAAATCCGAAGATGGCCCAAGGGGGTGAGTTTCTGCCATATTTGTGTCAGGCAAATTAAAGCGAGATCCAGGGGTCCGTCAGCTATTCCACCCCATGGAAGTCAAGCTCCTCGGGCCTCGGCCTGGATCGCGACCTATCCCGTGAACATTGCACGCGTCTTTGTTACGCGAAGGTATTGTGTGCGATCAATACGGGAGTGCGGGAGCCTCGGCATCCCCCGGTGCTCGTTACTGCTCCTTACGGCCGCAGCTTTCCCTTTCGACAGCCTCCTTGGCCGGTGAACGGAGAACCCCTTTAAACTTCTAGCACGGGAGCCAGGCTAGCTCGACCACGGTTTGTTCGCGCCGATCAATTTTCTTCGGCGCTCGATCGCCGAGAGCCTCGCGAAACAAGAAATTCTGAATCGGACCGCACAATGGCTACTTAGGACTCGTTTAAATCGAAATAACTTATCCGGCGGTCCGATCCGGGGCTTTACAACTCTGGAGCACTCGGTGAAAGCCGCTGTGGATCTCTTTTGTATATATAAAATGGTGTGCCGTACAATACAGAATTGTGTTTAGCTCAATAAGTCACAATGGCCTATTTTTCATTGAGTTTTTTTTTTTAAATCTAAGTAGAAGAATTCAGAAGAAAGTGATGTAAATTTCTTTAAAGATTATTGTTAGCTGCAGAACGGTGAAATTGTAAAGAACTGTGAAGAAAATGTAGCTATCGATCCTTCGGTTGTTGAACGCGGCAGGCCTTGATCCCCGCGCCTCGCGATGATCGTTCCATCATGACTCGGTTCGAAGTCGCGTGATCGGCCACCCTAATCGTCTCATTGAAAAGTGACGTGTGATCTGGGTGGGGGGGTCATTTTTACGCGATCGACCAAGAAAAAGAAAAATGATTCGATAGGAGAGTATGAAGCGCGATATACATACATAGTTCGTCGACGGTCGCAACAAGTAGAGGTTTGCATCAGCCGTCGAGGCGGTCGTATGTATAGCGTGAATCGATTTATCGGTCGTCGGCGAGACGCGTGACGAAAGATAGCTGCCGAGGACCGTTCGGGAACTCTCATGTGCCGCGCCAACGCCGGAGATTATGGCTTTTAAAAGTGCCTCTTACCTCGCTTGCGCCGTAAGCTCCGCGGGATGCTTATCGGCAGGGAGAACAGATCAATCCGCGGACGTTAACCTTTTAAAATCGCCGGGGAAAGTTCCGACTGTTTATGCACGCTAATCTGGAATCGCGTCGGTGACGCGTGAATGAACGGTATGCATACACTATATCAGGAGAATGGACCTGAGAGAAGGCGGGGTCTCGAGTGGACCAACTGCTCGTTACCTTCGTTTTTCTTTTGATTAACCGCTTTTCATGCCGATGAACTCCTTCGATGAACTTCTCTCCCGATAATGGAGGCCGACTAATGGCGAATTAACTGCACGATTTCCGCTCCTATCTGCCGAGCACGGCTCATGGAGTGTGTTGTTTACACGCGATCATCCGAGTGCCTATCTTCGACAATTCATAGCACGATCATCGTCGATCAAAGTCGAATCCTTTATCCGCGGATGAAAACGCTGAAGAAATTTCATTGCTCGCGATGCCTCTTAATCAGTTGGATTGAATCCTTTGGGTACGACTCGTTGGTATGCTCCTAGACTGCGGATCTTTATGCATTTATGGCTTCTGAATATGTATTTTCAAAAAAGTGTGGAATATCAAAATCGACAGAATTTAGTAGAATTTTTATTTCGTTGAGATCTTAAAAGATTACTACCACTGTAAAATTGAAAACTGCATAAACATCCGCAGTCTAATTGTTAGTATCAACTTATTCTCCCTAGCTCTCTTAAAATTTTGTTCTCATTACGTCAGACGATTATTTAATAAGCTTGAAGAATGATCACCTTGTTCCTACTCTCTTCAGCTGTTGAACCCTAGTTAATTACGCAAAATCCCGAACGAAAATGATCAAATAGCTTTGCTTCGCGAAGATATTCCGTTCGGAAGCACCGTGAAATTTCAGACGAACATCTCTCGGAAGACATCGCAGAAGCTCGGAACATCAGATCGAAGCAGAAGCACCTCGGTGCTTCGGTGGATCGAAGTTGCAGGTCGTAACGGGCGGGAATAAAGATATGTAAAACCCTCGAGATCCCGATTGCCCATTAGCTAGAATGGATTTTTTCCGTAATGCTGGTTCTACACCGAGGCTTATCCTAGTTACGAGGCCGGTGCAACTGGTGCATCGTATCGCCAGTGCATTGCCCTCGTGACGCGAATATGCTTCTCGATCGATTTGCCTCGACCACGGCACGGATCGTTCCCCGCGGGTTGGAAATTCTCGGCTGTACGGTGCTCTGAAACGGTGTCGTGAGTCAACCACCTATTTCTCCGAGAAATCAGTCCTTCTTCCTCGTTCCCCGTCGTCTTCCTCCCCCACGATCTTCCACCGAATGCAACGGTTCTCGCGTCGTTCGAATTTGTCATTGGTTGCAGCACACGTGTTCTTTCTCTATTTCTCTTTATCTTATAAATTTACATTGATTGGAGCAGGTAGCACTGAAATAAGTGCCGTAATACTAACACTTAACACATTTGCTATGTATCATCGTCACGGATATTCTTTTTTTTTATTGAGAAAATCACAGAAGAGATTTATTACAACGTTAGGTGTAAACATGAATGGAGTATACAGAACAAGAATCATCTACAAAACTAAACATGAGGGTGTACGACCATTTTGGTTTCCCTTAAACACACAAGTTACAACTTTTTAGGAACGAGTGAATATAAAGGCAGACTTTAATGTTGGGCCCAGCCAGAAATATGAAAACGTCCAGAGGCAGTTGAAATTTTAACTTAAAAAGGTTTTTCAGCAGTAGTAATCTTTGCAAATCATATAAATTACACTGCCAAAGAACGTGATTAAGAATTTCTCACTCGGAGTTACATTTGAACATAGGGCTGTCAATGATGCCCTGTATATGATTTACGGATTTACCAGAAACAAGTAATGAAAACAAATTGGAAAGGCTCGAAAAAATCATGCAATTTTATCGATGTCCTATGTCAAAGAATTAGTGATCCAAACTTTCACAATTTCAAAAAAAATTCAGTTTATGCATTAATCGAGCTTTAGAGTATAGGATTGATGAATTTACCAGAACAAAAGTCATAAAAGCAAATTCAAAAAACGGCAATACAATCTCGAAAGTGAAAATATGCGACATGCGGCGTTCTTCCTTACAACCACAGACGCGTGTCGTCTACAATCCCGTAATTTACGTAGCGATGGTCACATTAATTTCACACACTACATACTGTCTGACATGTTCAGATAATAATATTCTTCTGCTAAATCATGTCAATATTTTATAAAAAAGCCATGTTGCGTTTAATAAAACGTTAGACAATGACGGGAATCAACGAAACAATTGCTGTTAATGAAAATCAATGTACCAACGACCATCAAGAACCGCAGCAAGTTAGAGTATGCAGTAATTATAACAACAGAAATAATGTAAATTCTGCGGATAGGATTGTTGTTTAACAGAAAAGAGCCGATCGATCGGTTTTCAGCATGCCAAGATTGGAGGCGCCAACGGAACAAGGTAAATCGCGTATTGGAGCCGCTCTCGAAGTTACATTGTCGAGGATCTCGCCGGAGAAAACGAGGAGTACGGTATCTGTGCACGTAGCTCGGGGCTCGGTAACGATGCTACGATAATCTATAGCCATCCAGAGAGACAATTGGTGGCTCGGTTGTTCCCATTGCAGACGCGTTATCGCGTCGAGGAGACTCAAGAGCCAGAAAGTCAGGACGATCGGGGGCCTGCCACTTAATCGGCTGTCGGCGAACGACTCCGTTGGCGACGATGTATCCTAACTGTGTATTGTTTGTCGAGAACTCGAGCCGCGACATTGATAGAGCCTCGATTCGTCCTGATCCATCGGGGGCGAGTGTTGCAGCTCGCTGTTAGGCGGCAGGCTAGAAACTTATCGACACTTCGCTGCCAATTTCTGTCCACTTGATCCTGCGGAGAGCTTCTGTGTGCGGAACTTGTCGGAGCTTCGACGTTGTTCGACGAGTCATTGAAAACTACAGGGAAGAGGAATCGTGGACCGGTATTCATTGGAAATTGCTTTGTTAACGCTGGATAAAAAGTCATGTGTTGCTTCGAAGGAATGGCAAGATTGAGTTTATCTGGACTGCCTGCTATTTTTAATATAGTATATGTTTGTCATCCCGTTTTTATAAACCGCTACGTGATTCTCAAGGGATTGGACGACATTGTTTTTCAAGTGTCAATGCTCGTGCGAATCAAAACGATATGACGCAGTATCGAACGTCAATGGAACACAGCTGACATTAGCCCGCGTGCGCAGATATCAATCATCGAGTGAGAATCTTCACGAACGATCGATCATTAGAATATACGAATAACCAAGCAGAGATATCTGCGCGAATCGATTTACGATAAACCAATCGGGAAATACGATAACGACCGGCGAACAATGAACCAATCCGCGATCGAAACGAGTCGGGAAACGATTTCTTCGCGTGGCGGGGGCAGGCGCCCGCGCGTCCAGATTAAATCGAGGTGTTTTCGGTCACCGTGATATCATCTCGAGAAAATATAAGACGCAACGACGCGTCCGACCGAGATTAAGATCGACAGGCATCAACGGGTTTATGACACTCGAGAACGGTCACGAGACCCCGAGAGGATGGCCGAGGGTTCGACGCTCCTTCTCGCGCTACGTGATCGCGTTGAACCGTGGCAGAAGTAGCTTGCGCAACCGAAAAGTCGATTATCATGCTTGTCCTAGGTCTTTCAAGGCCCGTAAAAACGGGACACCGTTGGATCAGCGGAACCGGTGTTCACGAGACCGCGGTGCGAGGTTAGAAACCGAAAGTGAGACCCGCGGATCGTCCCTCTTCGCTGATTTTCTTCATTTGCACTCGTCTTACGTTGATTTTCTGCATTTCCGATCGCGTTTAAACATCGACAAAACGTTTCGACATTCTACAATAAAAAGAGAGCAATTTTCAGGCGACTCCGATCATTATCCAAGCCCAAGAAGGGTAGCAGCGTTAGCAGGCGATAAGCAAGAAGGCGTGGATCGCCATCCCGAGACCTAGCCGACCGCCCACTCGATCATCCCAGAGCAATCTCTGCGATCATAACGCAATCGAAAGCTGGTTTGGTTCGGCTTGGCCCACGCGAACAATAAGGAAAACCGTGGCGACGTTAACGTTTGCCTGGAACCGGTGCAAAGTGGCCTATTAATCTCGATTAGGCTAACTGTCTGCAATCTAGCCGCGACGTGTCCGAGACGGACGTTATCGCGCGTCTTCGGTCAGCTGCCTATTATCGTAACTGTCCAAGGCCAGGCCAGGCCAGGATGGACGCGCGGCGTCGCGGTGGCACGCGTCGTCGTCCAACTTGAAAAAGAGCGACGCTGGTCGACGTCTAGCTTGAAGAAGAGCTACGCTGGTCGACGTTGGCCAGTGGGCGAGGTGAACAGGGGCCAGATAGGACGATTAGGTGGACGAGGCGAACAGAAGAGAGGAGAGAACCGGGTGCACGGGGCACGGACGGAGGAACGCGACGCCTGTTTCTCGACTGACGTAAGCGGCTCGTTATCGGGACGACCTTAAGGCCAAACAAGCACGACCGCGCCAAGAATCCGCGCGATTCTAGAGTCGCGATCCTAGAGTCTAGACGGGACACACGTCGGTCGGTGCTCGTGCACCGATTACGCGACCAGTTACGCACGATTTCCGCGGTATTTTTGGGATGCGGCTCCGTTTGCCGATGTTGATCGCGCTCGGAAGCTACACTATGCATCCACCGACACGCCGCGCGCTGCTTCCTTGCTCGACACGTTCACTGCCACGTTCGTCAACCGGAGAGACGGTTTTCTGAGCGGGGACATGCCGGTCATTGGTGATCACGAATCACTCGAGAACAAATTTTCCTCGCTCCTGTTTTCGATCGAGAGGCGAGTGAACCGAAGGGAGATAGCAGCCGCCATATTCTCGGAACACCTATCTCTCTCGATAATATTCGTGATGCGGTCCTAATCTGAGTCTGTGAAGTGGGGACACTCGCATGATGGTCAAATCGAAGATAACTGATGCCACCGTATTTTGTTCTGAATTTACTAGGGGGTCTATCAGTGGGATACTTATCAGCTTAGGTTTCTAACGAACACTGAGAGTGCTACCATACCAGTTTCATAAGTATGTATGAGCTGATTTCGACTTCGCGTATCACTAAGGCTCTCTCTCGTCTTCCGAATTTCTGTAAAATTTTCTGTTAATCCTTTTCGCACGGTCTCTAATGGATGCGGCGGATGGTTTGATCATAATTAGAAGCAAAGTGGGTGGCAGCAAAGTCTGCTATATAGGGTTTCAGACGTACAACTATTTGGGTTTCGTGATACGAAGTAATTTAGGATCAAGAATTCTACGTGGCCCAGGTTTCAGGCTTCAATGGCGACCTGGGAGCTAAAATGGTACATGGGATTGAATCCAAAGGAGTCTATAATAAATGACTCCGGTGTGCCAGGAGTTTCAACAACAAACTTGTAGAACAAAATATTCACCGGTGGCTCGCGGATCGAATGTTGATCCAAATTGTTGAATTATCCTCGCGTGAATCAGTAATATTTCGCTATCGAAGCTACAGCTACGACCTTCTCAGACTTTCACACCCCGCGAGAAGTCGGTTATCCGGTGTGATCCTCTCCAATAAAAGGTCCTCGCATTCCCACCATTCCCGTTCAAGTCCGATACATTATTTCAGCTGTTGGACCTTCGGCTGACATTTCGAATAGCGTAATTGCCATTGCGAATTCATCGGACAGCCAAGACCCAACGCGAGCCATCTTGGAGAGCCTTACAATTTTAAGCAACTTAATACTTGAAAAGTCTCAGCGAAACTTTTGGAAACTGGATTCGCGATTCACTGGAATTTTGTCAGAGGAGAGAGGGAGAGAGACGAACATTCTCCGAGCGCAATTGTTGTCGAGGTCAGAAAAGATGAACGAGAGTTATCGGGGGTCCGCGGGATCTACGTATATCTGCGTAAACCCGTTTGAGAAATGTTATGACTGTCCGCGATAAGGAGACGAAATTATTTACGCGACGAGCACGGAAGACCGCCTTATAAACGCGATTTATCAATCATATCGATATCTGGCCGAGTGTTTGCCGCGAAAGCGTTTGCAACTTTCAATAAATTCGAGCTCGAGATTACAAGCACCCGACCAGTCTGCAATTATCTGATACGGATTATCGATCCGGCTTGGGATATCCTCAACGTACCGTTGCACTCCGTACAGCACACCAGGTACATATTTCGTTAATGGAGATCGACGATTCTACGCGACAATATTTATTACGGTTGATTAATTCGATATCGAAGCTTCGCCTCCTCGAACAGATAGATTCGGGGATCGACGATTATTTATTGTCCGCGGAAAGGTTACCTAACCGAGATCGCGGATTACTCTCTATCGCGACTCGATGATCTACGAAAACCGTACAATAAACCAGGTCGATGCACTCCCTTCGGGATCTCTTAATCGCAGATAGACGGACCACCGAAATGCTTTATCGAATCAAGTTTGATTTCAGTTGAAAGAAAGGCGTAACATTCTGGACGGCGAAATTGGATTATGTATTTCGAAGAAATTTCTTCGTCGATTGTAAGACATGGGAGCCAAGTAAAAATGTCCTTCTTTCTTTAAAAATTGCATAGACAGTTGAATATAATATATCGGCTTAAATGCTTAAATTTTTTAATCTCTTCACTTTATCAAATTTTATATATCCACCTGTTTTTTTACCATAGATTGGTAAAACCCGCCTACAAATGACGGACACTCGTCATCTTCGTGGATAAATGTTCATATAAATTCACTTGCATAATGTAAAACTGCATGCTCTCACGATCGGTAATGTTAGTTAATAAAACATGTGATTTGAGAAACAGGTAGTTTAAAAATATATCACATCCATGAATAATAAGATATCAGTTAAGCGTAAAATCCTCAGTTTTTCCATGTAATGTTGCGAGAGACGTCGCGGTAAAACGACGTAACTTCTTGTACAATTCCCAACGGTAGTAAATCAATCCTTATTCGCGTGAAATAGTCCAGAGACCAGTTTTCTTCTAGACAAGTATTGTGTTTTTTGCGCATGAACTATAAAGGTTTGGGACCTTATTGCGACATTTTCTACACCTGTAAAGGTATAATAAAAACTGTTCCTCGTCCCTTCACTTTAACGGATATAATTAGCTATTTACGAGCCGGCTCTACTAAACTTTCGCGAATCGAACTGTTTTACGATCCGGTCGTAAATTCGGTAATTGTGGGCTCGTCAAAGCCGATCCTTTTCCAGGGGAAATCTAGGCCGCCGTGACCGATCCCCGCGACCCCATAAACCAGCTAAAGAAACTGCCGATAACGTCGTATCTGAGCACACTGGCCCCGATCTGCAAATAATGCCGAGGACATGACGTGACGTGACGTGACGCGATAGCGAAACTATTTCGTGTTCTTAAGAATCGTCCCCGCGACCCAGCTAGCAAAACAAGTTTAATTAGTAGCTCAATCAATTCGAGTGACTCACGTTATTGATCATCACGTGTGAAAAAAAATGTTGAGAATATTCCATTTGGACGGAACCGCGAATAAAATTGTAAATTTTAGTTTCGATTGTACACATGCTAAAAATTTCATCGAAATTGGTTAACGTTGCTGCCTAGGAAACACAAAAACGATTAAAAAAAGGTAAAATATCGCAGTATCAGCACGAGAATCGTGAAAAATTCCAATTTTTCCCATTTCTACTCGTTTGTAGCTCGCAACAGCGTTAACAAATTCTGCTGAAATTCACGGGAATCTTCAAAATATAATTGTGGGAAAACAGTTGTCCCGTTTGAAAGGGCATTTAATGGAGTCGCTGTATTATCAATCCTACGTTTCAAGTAGTAATAGCGTAAGCAAGTAGAGAAGACGAGCTCCGTCGTTAATCGAAAGATTTGCGCGTTGGATTTTTGCATCGTGAACCGATAAGTTGCAACTACGTTCGCGTGGTGCACTCGCTTGAACCTTGCGACAGCTGCTTTGTTTTCGAGCTTCGCTGGAATCGTCTATGAAGTAAATGCTATTTTAATTTTATCTCGTTCGACTGCGCGGAAAGGTCAACAATTTTTAGCCTACCCGCGGGTTCTCGCAGTTCTTTCGGCGGGAGCTGAACTCGTGTACACCGAAAACCCGAGCGAGGTCCGCTGAAATGACCCGATCCATCGCCGGATCGATAATGAACTTGTTTATAGTCTGTGGATTCGATTTAGTTGCCGCGATAACAATTTGTCATCATTTGTCACGCGCGTCACGCGGCCGGTATCGCCTGCGGCGAGACTCGTTTTCTGAAATTTGTTATTCCGCTGCGGAAAATCTAACGACTTGCAACGCCAGGTCAGTAGTCGCGTTATGCAATCGAGCAATCGAGGAAAAAATGACCGCGATAACGATAATCGTTTCCTGGAAAACCCGATAAAGCGAGCAGCGCGACGACGACGCGACGGTTTTGCGACGCGTCTCGTAAGTTTTACGAAACACCACCGGTTCCCGGTACGGGAATTAATGATCGTCTGCTGGTATCTTCCTTGTTGTGACCGGTCAGGTATGACAAACTGACTCACTCGCTTAAATCAATATTTAGCACGCCAGTGGTATGAGCATTCGCGTTCAGAACCGCAGTTCTTTATTTGCGATGATCTATTTTTCAATTTTCCACGACGTGGATGTAAGTACTTGGTCAAACTTCCAGCAAAACTATCTTACAGTAACACTCTGTCAATAGTCGCATCAGGACAGTAAGTCTGTAGGAAACAATAGACACGATATTGTCGATATTATGTACATATTCGATACAGTGACGCGTAGAAGCGTTCAAAGAATTTGAAAATACTATTCTGAACTACATAAAATTATTTCAAAAATAGACGTCTACGCGGCTCCTGTATTGTGCAATTAACCGTTCGTCGCGTCGGCATAATGGGTCGTTAAAGCAGTCTAAAGCCCGGAGCAATAAGAAATCATGTCAGGAAATGAAAGATCCATTGCACGTGGGTGTCGTTGATGAAGAAACAGATTTCCGGTGGAGAGTTAATGCAGACAATTGTTTATTTTAAAGATCAGGACAATATAATCAAGTGTGGCAATTAGTAAAAAATTCGTGAGGTGTTTTTGCTCGCGAATTCGAGAAAGCGTCGGGAAGTTCCAGTGGATCACTCGTTAGCACGACTTAAACACTTCTCTGATAGAAGTTAGCGGCGGCTTTCGGTTTGAGGATCGGCCCATTAAGTTCTGTTTCCACGGGTATAACAAACTGTTCTACTTAAAAGGGACGTTTTTCAATTTTTCCGGCGAACCCGCTTGATCTTCAAAGCGAGCAGAGTAGAACAGGCGCAAACGGACCAGGGAGCGTCGTGTTTTCCCGCGAAAAGGAGGATCCTCTCCTCTTCGGTCGTTTTCGAGTTCGTTAATCGTCGAAGAGACACCGAGGCGAGAGGTTCTCGCCGCGGCGAAACTTCCAGCTGCCAGCTGAAAGAGTACGCGGCGAGGCTGAAAGCGCGCGGGCGCTCGCGAGGCGCGTTGTTCCAAAGGACTTCTTGTAATTAACTGTCTAGACTGCCGACGTTATTATCTGGGCCTCGTTAGCGTTATCTCCGGCAAGCGGGAAACGTCTGCTGGAAATTACGCGAGCGTGCGCGCGCGGCTGCTCGTGTCCGACTCGTGCTGCTCTCTCACCGAGCGAGTTAAACCGCGAAAATTGCCGCTCGCCGCCTTTCGCGTCTACCCCCATTCGCTCCACCTACCCCCTCCCCCTCTATCCGCGATCGATTAATTAACTAGGAACGCGGCGAACTCAAAGTTTCGAGGAGGTCGCATGCTAATAACCTCGATTGTGCCGTTCGACGACCGCGTCGCTCCCGCTCTCGTTTGAACTGTCGCTCGTCATTTCCGAGTGAATTCTTTCGCATTCAGGGGTGAAGTCGCCGATTCCGTGCCGCCATTCATCCCTCCGATACTTCAGAATTGAAATTTCAAAGATTACTTCTCTGTTAAGTAGCGCGCATTCATCGCTTTTCGCTTCCTCTCTGAAAGAGAAAGGTTCGAGCGTCCTAGATTGTTTCTCCCGAAGGGATCCACACTTCAACTTTTACTTTAATTTTACTAACTTCAAATCTACCTATATAGAATGCGATTCAGTGTACAGATCAGTAAAGATGTCTATGTAGCAACGTAGATAATCGAGATTCTATTAAATCGTGGATTAAACGAGCAAATACGATCCGAATTGTGTCGTTTTAATCGGAAAAATGTCACTAATACGTTTGTAAAAATGTCATCAAAAGATTACATCATCATTATACACAAACAAGTCTTTTCGTTGAATCAGCATTGTCGTTTCTCGACTAAATGTTCAGTTTCTACCCATCGCTACTCCGTCGAAACGTCACGACGGGTTTCAAGTTCAACGACCTTACCTAGTCCAGCGTAATCAAAAAACTGATTATGCCTTCCGTTTCAAGCTGTTGGCGTTCCCGGAGTTCAAGAACATATTCCGGTGAAGTTGAAGCGAAAGGGACACTAAACACGTCCGAGAAGTCTCTCCCTTTGAGAAGATCCGGCAAGTTCCGTTTCTTCGAACCGGTCGAATCAGTTTCAGCTATCGTCTGAGAAGTTCCAATCAGATGGCGGGGAATTTAAAAGGAAATTTTATTTTCGCTTTCTGATGGAGTCGCTCACGAAAAGCTTCAGTGAACGTTCCTCTCTCCGCGAGCCGATTCATCACTTCGGGACGACAATCTTCCGCGAGCAACGCGATATCTCGGTTATTTCCGCGAGGAAGGGAAAAGTGACGCGCGATTACACGCGCGTAGTATATGCAAAACCCATGGACGAGAGAGGGTTGCGTGTCCGCGGTGTGTTCGTGTTCGGTGTCGGCGTAACACCGTGATAACACCGGGGTCGACAACCACGTTCTGGAAAAACGAGACTCTCGAAACCGGCCTGGGGATTAACAAACAAACGCGCAACGCGCGCACCGAATAAAACGCAATGAGAAGCGCAATAATTTTATTGCAGCGAATTTAATGCATTTCCCCCACCACACAGACGTTTATTTATAGATAGTCGAATTCATTTCATATTCTTTGTTGTTCAACTCGCATTCGCCCCTTGTGTTATGAGTGAACAGTGTGTTCTGTATACTATGCTGCCATTAGTATGAGTGCAGACATTATAGCAGTATAAAAATGAGTACAATAGAACCCTGCTCGTTGCACAAAAATTTTACTTGGATGATGAACTCTTTAGTGCAACAAAACAATTATTTGTGTGTCCATCATATATTGATTTCCCACCATCGCGTCATTCAGTCAATAAGGGTTAAAGTTATGGTACATACTTAGCATTCTTCTACTAAATTGTTTTAATCTTTCATAAGGGACGCGCATTTCATGATACATTTGAACGAAGATGATAATTAGTAAAACGAATGTGTTTAGTGATCGTGTTAAATGGTCGAAACAAACGAGCAGACGTTTCGTTGATTTTTCCCTTTACAGAAATGCAGAAGATTAAATTGTATCGAACTTAATATGTAATTCGGAGATCTTATCTCGAAGGGAAACGTTGTTAAGATCCGGATGATATTCTGAACGAAGAGCTACTGCTTCATTTTCAACGGTGCTTAACACGCTACGGCTGGCCATGAATTTTTATACCACTAGATTGCCTAAATGTTTCTGGTGCGACTGCACAGACCTCGCTTATCCACAGTACATCTGTAACACGCATCGTAAAATTGATACCATCGCAAATATATTCAGGTCACCTAGATACAGCGTGGAACTAAACCTTGGGCACTACGTTTTCTCTCTTTATTTCTTTGCGAAGTTGTGTGATCTAATAAGGATCCACGTTATTTGCAAGAATAGCTCGAAAATTGCGACGTCCGGTCGTTCATGGACATTTAAAGCGAGACTTTAATGTAGAACTGTCTACGTAAGTTATTTTTACAGTGTTCATACAAAGTTTAACAGCGTCGATGTACATAACTTGGTTTTAAACAGATTTGATAGAACTTCTCGTGCAAATTGAATTTGTCGGCGAATTGGATCACGAAAAGTAACGATCTATTCGACAAACTCTTCGAACAGAGGTGGCGGATCAACGAAACATCTCTCTCGAAACCACCCCTAGACAGTCTCTCTGGAGCGTAGTCTCGTTGGAGTTCGCCGTCTAAAAATACCTAAGCGAACGTAATGATCGTGGTCCCCGGCACGATTTTATTATTAACGGGCGATTGCGAGAGCGCGACCGATCGACGGCGACCTCGTCGTAATTTCCCGTTGATTTCCTGCTAGTCTGTCACGGGCCAACGAGCTGCCTTCGAAATTAAAGCTATTGTCGCCTGTAACGAGACCGACCTACTCGATCGGTGAATGCTTTCCTCGTAAATTGCGACCGGATCACAATGGGGACCGCGGCTGTGGCAACGATGCGCAACATATTCCCGCCTTACAGGTGCGTGAATCGCGACTACTCGTAACTGCGCACCGGCGAATTTCCGTTCCCCAGACAATCTGAAGAGGGTGTATACACAATAATTGCAACCGTGTAACGCGGTTACGAAATTCACAGCGATTTCACGCTGGCCCACGGCGAACATATCGACCTGGGAAAACGCAACTCTTTTTTCAATACAGTCGACCGCTGGTGAAATATAGGTATACATATTTATATTGGAAAAGTGATCAACAGCAAAACGATACTATTCAGAAATAATTAATAAAAAATATTAAAATGTTCTGCATGCGCCGATTTTAGAATTCTCTGCTTTCGCCTCGTTGACCTCGTTTTTTAAATATTCTCTTCTTGTTATAAAATAGGGCGAAAATAAAATTGTTTTGATTTCCGAAATTTTTTAAAATTCAATCAATTCTACGGAATTAAAAAGAATTTGTTGTTCCGCACTCCTTTCAATGTGGCTTTATAAAAAGATGTCTTTCTTGCAGCTGTTTTATTGCGTTTTATTCGACATTTTTCATACGTGATTCAGTCTCTTTAATTTGGTGGAGTAGCGTACGTTGCATTACGCATATGTATTGTATAAAGTAATAAATTTACGATGCGTTCACGAAGTAATAGCGTTTCTTTATAAAAACCGATGAATATGAACACGACTACGTTATACATATTCACAGTTGACGCATTGTAAATTACCCGCGTGTGCTGTATTTTATGAACCATTTGCAATCGAGACGAAACACGAGGAAAAATCCGTCGACTTTTACATTTCAACGCCATTTAGTTATTCGAATTACTACATTAATGCACGCCACTTTAATGAACTGACATTATACGTCAGTAGACTGTGGATTTTACGCATTTCGGTTAAAAATGAGCTGGATCGAATACACAACATAATTCGACTCATTATATCATGCGATGAATCCAGACAATTTTTATTCTGCATCAAAATCGGTCTGTACCTCGCTATGTATTACTTTTCGAAGTAGCTCTCCAAGCAGAAAAGCCTGAGAACTCATACGCAATATAAAATACAATTTGCGATACACACACACACACACCTATAACATAAGTTAACCAATACCACGAATTGAAATTCTATTGTGCAGCCGGGGAACAAAACAAAACAATCGTTCGCGTCCAGAAAAATCGCGAACAAAAAGCTGAGCTAGAATGATTCTAAGCGTTTTCCCGCGAATCCTCTTTGCGGTCGCTGTCCGGCGAAAAACGATGTTCGAAGTTGCGAAATCCGTGCCGAGCACACAAGGATCTCCGGTTCGGGGAACAATTTCCCGAAAATCCGGTGGCGATCTAGCGGATCGAGCAAGTGGAACGTGAAAATCGCGCGTCGTCACGGTCGATCGCGGCTGGATGCGCTCGCGAGGAGCGGAGCGGTCTCGGGCGCCGCGTTTCCCACGGGCCTGGCTACCGGAGCAAAAAGGAAGAGAGGAGAGAGAGAGAGAGGAAGAGAGAAAATGGGCGTTGGAGGGAGAAAAAATGGAAAACCAGCAAGCTGACCTTAATTTCTTGTCGGAAAAACGCGAGAGAGCTAGGAGCCGCATCGCGCGGAGCCGTGCCACGCCAGTTACGGGCACGTGTGCACGTTGCACACGTATATGCAGGCGCGTACAACCGGCGAGAGCACAGTTCGCGCGCTGGCGAACTGGGCGTGCTTTCGATACTAATGAGCCAGATTAGATGAACCGTTAGATCCGCGCCGCGATATAAATCACCGGTAAGAGTACGTGCGTTAAGGTTTCTGTTCCAATTACTTATGCACGCGTGTCCCGGATTCTTCCCCGGGTCCGACGAGATTGTTCGCCACGGGTTCGGAGATATGGGTTTACCCCTCCCCCCCCCCAACCCGTGGGAATTAAGCCGAGAACCCGGTAGATAGATTCCCCACCCTCCGCCACCGTTGCAATAGTCTTTCGCTACGATATTTGTACTTTATACGCACCGTTTCAGAGATACATACTTCGGATACCGCGCGCCGCACCGCTCGCTTTACGATACCTTTATTTTCCGATGCGCGCACACTCGCCGAGCACGGCTTTACGCTGTTGCTACTTTATTGCGGACAGCTTTACGATATGTCGGATAATCTTACGCGGAGGAACCGTAGCGGTACGCTTTTAATATTTTTATTTCCTTCGATGAATTCGGGATACGCTTTTCGCCTTACGCAGCTGTGGTTTTTTTTTTACGTTGGCCCGTTGCCGTGCCATTTTCTTTAGCGCTGCAGCGATTAGAACGTCTTCGTTTCCGAAAATGTCGCAAAAGAGCAAAGAAAATGTAACAGGTCGTTGTAATGAAATTTCTGTTTCAACAGTAGAAAATTAGAAATGTCTGTCTGTCTCCCCTATCGATTTGCTTTGTTCTAATGTTAATGAAAGATGAATACTATAAATTTGAGGGTTAAAGATCTAGAAACGATAGAATCGAATACTATTTTATCTAACTTGTAAATTGTTCGAACGATATCCACGAGGAGATATTGTATCCGAGTCGTTTTATACTTTTCGAGAATGATTGCTGCAGCATTTCCGTTTCTTACAAGATATTTTTACGATATTATATATCATCGTCTACTAAACCCCAGATTATGGGGTCCAACGTTTGCCCGCTGGTGGATATGGGCGAGCAGACGCGAGACTGAAACCGTTTCTGACAGCAAGGGAATTGTTTAGGGCCGCTCGCGTAGAATCCAACGAGAGGGATACCTGGAACTATCGAAGATCTCGGGGAACAGTCGGAAGCACAATGGTCCGAACTGATCATCCGTGATAGAAAAAAAAATATATCCGTCGGCTCGAATTCCAGCGGAGCTTCAATACCTATATTTCCTCTCGTAAAAAAAGACCGTAAATCCCTGCATTGAAAACAGAGAAAGGGCGAGGAAGGGAGCGATAGCGCGGACCACGGTGAGCAGAAAAATTCAGAAAATCGATGGACGAAACCGGACAACCGAGGTTGTTAACTCTTTCGGGAGTCATTCTATAATGCGAACGTTCCAGTCAACATGTAAAACCAAGAAAGAACAGGTGCAACCAGAGAAATTTCATTTTTCTGCATTCGAAATGTGGGATGACAGTGTCGAAGAACTATGAACACGTCCGGTAATCCGCCACTGATAATAATTAACAATGAAAATACATTTTCAATCTTTTTCCGATAATGTTGCACGAGAAGTAAACACTGAATTTCATTATCATTAAGCTGTCAAATATTGTATCGAGTTATTTCTCTATTTAATTAATTATATTCTATTCTTCTAAAGAAAAGTCCACTTCTCGGACGTCACAACAGTAATCTAGAAGAAAGTGATAGAACTTATATTAACTATGTTCGAGTAGAAAAATGTGAAACAATTTTCTTCGCGACAGATACATAAAAAGAAGTGTGGATTTCAGGAGGCCCCCAGCCTCCCGGTTTTTCGCGTGACGGCTCACGACTCAGTGTTCCTAGGGTTAATGAAGCCTCGTTATTGGTTTAACGCTTCGAAGCGCCGGTGGCAATCAGTATTAACTGTAGGATAAGTACAGCGACTTTCTTAAGGCCTCGTAAGTCTACAAGCTCTTCGTTAGTAGATTCGGGTCAAGCGCTTCGACAGTGTGGTCTACTTTTACACGGGTCCAAATCCAGCGAGGACGAGCCAGCTATGGACAACGAAATTTCGAATTATTCGAACAACTGGATGAGTTAATTCCGAATACAATTTCCGACTACAGAAATGTCAAGTGCCAGCACACCCTTATTGTGTCTTCTCGCGGAGGAATGATACGCGACACATGAATCGCAATCCCCCGTGCGAAAGCGAGCTTAGGGCGTGGGGGTCAGTCGATCACACCCCCGGGGATCGCGAGCACGAGATTTCCGGCACACCCTGTATAAGGAGACGCCGGAGGCCGAGCACACGATCGGGCTGATGACATTTAAAAGTGCGACGGGAAGGTATCGACCGGTGGAAAAGAGCGAGGGAGAAGCCGAGAGAGCTTTGAGAGAGGGAGCGACGTCGGCGGCGAAGCGAAACGGGAGCGAGGGAGACCGACCGTCGACCCAGACGAGAAAACTGCAGTGAAAGCCCGACTCGCATTCTGGGCCAGACGGAAGAAACACGAGGCAGACGGTGTAACGGCCTCCCTCTGTCTCGTTCCTATCGATTGTTCCGTCTCGATTCGCCTCACGGCTGGCTGGCCGCGTCCGCGCCGACACGCTCGTTTTTCCTATTTTTCTTCCTTTCCTGTCCCCCGAGGGGGCAACGACGCGACTTTCGCGCTTCTCCGCAGACTATGCCGACGCGACGAGGGCCGAATTCGCGATTACGCGAACCGCGATACCAACCGGAATCACGATGACGAACCGAGAGGGTGAATCATGACTCCGAGCGAACGACCGTGTCCCACTGATGCGCGCCCAGTGCACCGTTTCCTCAGATATTTTCTCAGAATCATGTTTTTACAACGGGGAAAGCTTAAATCACGGAAAGAGGACGTTTCTTAAACACTCTAAGGATGATGTCTGTACACCTCGCTGACTCGAATAGATCTTTTAAAAGATGTTACACCCAGTTTGCTTCTTGATGATTTGAACTCTTTGATATTCGATGTGCAATATTTTTGCATCAACTGGCGCCTAGAATTTAGTAATTGGACCGACCTTTACGCAATTGGAGTGTACAGCGAGTCCTCGACTTACCCGGATTCTTATAAGCGAATCAGAAAACCAATTCCGAACTGTGAAATTCGTTTTTTCATTGCCAGAACGACAGCTTTGTGGTACGTATGTGACAGAAGCGAAGATGAGCATTTGCTTGTGTACACATTTTCCATGAACATAGTACATACATAGTTTCGAATGAGTACACTCATGTACATAGTATGTACAAATCAGATCGTATTAACAACGCGGTTTTTCGACTTGCGCGGAAAAAGCTGGAACGAATTTACCGCGCAAATCAAGGACTTACTTGCTGGGTGTGCAGACTTGTAGATTACAAGCATTTCTTAAAACATGTTTAAAAAAGCAGTGACAACGTTCGTGAAGTAACGACAACAGAATGGTGCATGAAGATTCCCACTCCAGCGACGTTCGATTTTTGCAGAACAAAGTGCACGAGAAGACGATCGATCGATTAATCCTCGACACGAGAAAGAAGGATGAGGCTTACGGTTTTCCGAGAGACATCAAAGCCACGGAATTCTGAGGAACAACGGCCCCGATCAGGCGAGCGACAAGCTGGTTGCGAAATAAAGTGGCATTACGGGAGAGACGGTCGCGATAAACGTTCGCGGAGGAAGGAAAGGATCACGGCGTCGTTTTTAAAAAGATCGGCCGCGTCTTTCGAGAATTTATTAATAGATCAATTACACAGACGTATCTTATCAAGTTATTGTTGCCGCGGACTGAAAGGGCTTTGATTGCGTGGATGCCAGACAACGCACAGGCCTGATAACAGCAGCCAGAGAAACGGAGGCGAGTCGAGCGGCCGAGATAAATAACACGTGGGCCGCGCGATTAAACGATTAAAAATCGATGTCTGCCGGGTATCAAGTTTGCCCCATTTTCCATGGAGTTCGAAAAGGCGACCGCTCTGACGTCAATGCTTATAGTCGCGGTTAATTAGCAATACTATCAACCCTCTGATTAGCCGACGCCGATTTCAATTCGCTCAATTCGTTCGGATGAAAACGAAATTTTTCAGCGGAACTATTCAGCGGATTTATTTATTCTTTATCTATTCTTAAGTTTCATAGCTGTGCCACTCGCCGCGACAAAAAGCAGTTTCTTGCTAAAGAAACTGAACGCAGCCATTCGATGTAAAAAATATTTCGCGGGTAAAGAACTCATTGTGCGATCCGAAATGTACAAGGCGAACGCACGGAAGTACATTTGCATTCTGATGGAATTCAACTTTTCCATCGATTTAGTTTTAGGAGCGTTGACCCGATAGTTTTATTTCACCTACAAAGAAACGCGTAGCATTCATGTTTATTAGACTTTGTTTAAAATCTTCATCACGAGTCTGACTCGTTCGTTTCTTTCTATAATTTTTGTACGTGGAAAGTAATAAATACATATGTCGATATTCTCCAATTCTTTTGACCTCCACACTGTTTTAGATGTGCTTGGTTTTACTACAATTTTACTACGTACATTATACATGGAATCTGCTGCTTATTCATGATTAGTACTGAACGTACCAACCATTAAAATCGAATGTTATGCGTTGCCTTACACAAATTACAATACATGAATTTATGTATTTCGATTTTTCGTGATTTTTATTCCCTAATAAAACAGACGAAAATAAGATTTGTTTCGGCACCGATATTCTAACACTTTCCGCTGTACACGACGATTCCGCGTTACGGCGCGTAAGGGTACATTGAGACGGTAGCATTCAATATACATACATCCCCTAACTCGTATTTCGGCCCCCATTTGCATCCCACAAAGAGACAGGCGTCCCTACAATGAATAAAAAAATGGCGTCCCTCGAAAGCGAGCGAGAGAAAGAAAGAAAGAAAGAGAGAGAGAGGGAGAGAGAGAGAAGAAAAACTAAAAAAAAAATGAATGAAAGAAGAAGAAGAAGACATACCACAAGGGCCATGTCGCGTGGTTTCGAACCCTGCACGTGAAGGATTCGTGCGCCCAGCTCAAGCAGCTTTCTCCTCAACTGTTTCACGGAGACGCCGAGCGTCTGCATGCAGCGACGCCTCAGCTTCATTTGAACCGCGCCGCCAGGTTGTCGACGTGCTGGAAACCACTGACCGTCAGCTGTCAAGCTGGCATAAACACTGGCACGGTTCTTCGACCCCGTAAGGTTGGCTACGACCTAACCTCTATTCCCAAAAATTCCTCACTGGTCACTTGTCTTCCTCGGTTGTCGTCGGCGACAGACGACCGACTGCGTCTCGTGTTTCTTCTCGGAACGATTAACGCCGTATCTTCTCGAGCACACTTGTTCCGCGTTCCTAACCTCAAAAATCACCGGAATCCAAGTGTCATAACATGGACGCGGCGCGCGATCTCGTTCCCCGCGGGTTGCTGATGTCGACGATTGATCCGGTCGGTACAAAAGGAAACGGCCTCGTTTCTGCTTAATTCGATCCGGCACACCGGATCCCACTTGACCACACACAGAGGCCTTACCGTTGTTCAACGAAGAGAGAGAGAGAGAGGCTCGACACACGCGTGTCCGTTCTCTCTCTTTTATTTCCCGCGGCGCACCGATATTTACAGAGCACTTCTACCGACGGCGCACAATCGGGTTACAGTCGCCGCAAACCGTAGGAAGAAAAAAAATAAAAGAATCCGATGGAATTCTTGCGAGACGTTTACTCGGTTGTTGTCTCGCGTCGAACGGAGAGACCGGCAGCACACGCGTAGATCTTTTGACAGCTTCGACCTTGACTTTCGAACGGCCGACTCGTTTCTTCTCGCTCCTTCGATTCCGCCAGGCGATGCTGTTCTCCTGTAGTGTGTCTATGTAGACGCACACCGTACACTCGACTTCCTCGAGACTCGACTCCGATTCGCAGCAGTCGGCTTGTCGCCGTTTTTTCTATCCGCCGGTCACACTCGTTCGCAAAACAGAGGGGAAGAGACACACACGCAGGCAACCGTGGCGAAAAGGACCGCGGACTATTTGGCCGCGTTCCCGCCGCTGGCTCGAGCAGAAATGTCAGTGGCGTGTCGGTTGCGACAGTCGTATACTGCCGGTGTCTTCGATGACACGGAATCTCGTCGTCGTTCGTTAGCGGGGACAGACGGCTCGGTAGACACAATACCAGTCGTCGTGACGCGTTCACGAGGACGTACACGCACGCACGATCCAGCGATGGGTATGTAGAAATTAACGAAATGAAAATCACTGCAACGGAACACACGTATCTCTGTTTTTCCCCGGAGTTACACGAAGGACGCTGCCCGCGCTCGAGTCTCTTGTGTGTTCGCACCGCGCCGCGACGACAAACTAGAAAGCGGAACCTTTTCCGCGATGGAAAACCGCGGACAAGGGTATCGGTATATCCAACGTGTTCCAAGTCCAGCGGCAGACTGAATTCGTCCGGTGGCTGTCAGGCCGCAGCACAGTCGACGATGAGCGTTACCCCCTCCCCGCCGATTCGTCCCTTTCCATCGAATCCCCACCACCCACCGTCGGCGCAGCGGTCGCGTTTACTCCCTTCCCCTAGCCCCTCTAGCCACGCCAACCGAGACTCGCGATCGTTTTCCATCCTCGTCGAACACACTGGCAGACGCTGGCTGTACGCGCGCACACACACCGATCATCTTCGCCCGTCTATGTGCGGTGCAGCGGGTGTCCTGCGTGCAGCGGTATCAGTGCGCGTATCGACGGCTACGATGGTGTGTGCGAACTATACGCGCACGCATACATACACGCAGACAAACCCAGCAGCCGGTTAAGCCGGTATGTCGTAGCGCGACGCAAAAATCATCCGCGTGGCGGTGTCGACGATGATATCCCCGCGGCAGGACGGCGCGTTGTTATATTCTGGTAGGAGGGGAACGACGGCGACAAGGACTCGACACGGTGACACCGCGAAGTTTCATCTGGCCCAGGAAACGTTTAATTAATCGCTCCCAATCGCTCGAACTTAATTAGACGAGAGCTGGCTTTATCGCGCACGGCTACCGCTAACAAGAAACCCGCACTCTCTTTCTCTCGCTCTCTGTCTCTCTCCCCCGAGGATTCAGCCGCCTTTGCCGAATGACACCGACCGTCCAATCGGTACGTGGTGTCGAGAATTTTTGAGACACATTTCCAGCCAGATTCAAGTAAGTAACTTGAACAAGAGGCAGCTAATAACGTGCCGGTGATTATGAAAATGTTTATTGTTAGACTGCGTATCTTTACGGAAAATAAAAAATGTTTGCATTGATTGCAAGACACAGGAGCCAAATAGAAGTTTCTTTCTTCTTTTGATTGTCTTATTAAGATGAAATGAATACACTCTCTGATGTCGTTAAATCTTCTTAATTGGTCCATCGCTTTAAATTGTACGTGTCCATTTTCGTAATAAATGCATAAAATCCGCATTCTACTTATTATGTATCACGTTGTTCGATTGTATGTACTAATAATTATGTGACGAAGAGGAAAATGATTGTTTTACCATAACCAGACACAAAAGTCGAAATATCGGGAAGAGTAGATTGTAGGTTGAAGAGAGACAGAAAGAGAGAATACTGTATTGCAGAGGGTTAATTCGAGAAAATTCTAATTACGGCGACGCCTCCCACGCTCGCCATCAGAGGATTGCATTTACCGATGTCTGTGTGTTGTCTGAAACAGTTCATTGAGTGTCCCTGCACCAGCAGCCATAGTAGAATCCTTGGAGCGTGGAACGCTCCCTTGCGTGCACTTTGGCATGCTCGTAGAGCCGCCAAATAATTCACATTTAAATGAACCAGAAAGGAGCGCAAAGTGCAAGATCGTGATTGTCGCACGTGAAGAGAGAGAGCCTGGTTCTTTCATGCGAACCGGTACGCTGCAGTACGTGATGCGTGGTAGCGGACCGCGTAGCGAAAGAAAGAGAGAGAGAGAGATATCGGTAAGAGACTGAATATCGGGGAACGTTTATTCTTTCATTGTACATTGGAAATTCCCCTTCCCGGTTTCACAATCTCTCTTTCTCCGACAACTATGTCTATCTCTCTCTGTCCTTCTCTCCGGGGCCGATTTTCGAGGAGGGTTACCATCGGAGGGTCATAAAATTTTCACCGACGATGAAACGCACGCGGTCACGGGCACCGCGCGCGCGGAAAGTAAATTACCTTTCGCCGGCAGCGCAGAAGGTAAAACCCCGGAATTTCGAGTGCCGAAATCTCCGAAAGGAGGAAGGAGGTGCACGATATCTCTCCCTGGGGCGGGGGAGCGAGCGCATGCGCAGCTGTGTTCCAGTACATTCACTCGCGCGAATTATTCTCGTCGACTGTGCTCCAGCCGGTTCCATTAATTCGAGTGCGCCACTCTACCCTGTAGAGGGTGAAATTACCCTTGAAATTATAACAGGTTGATACTTCAACCGCACCGGCATCGACCGTCAGGTTGCCAGGATCGATAGCGGCCGTTCGATACCGCGTTCTACCCGGCTATGCACCGTTGGGAGTCCGTGCACCGTCGCGGCGTCGTTTAGAGAATAGTTCTCAATTACCCACGGAAGGAATGACAACGACAAAAGACGGCGCTGCTGCTCGTGGAATCGTTCAACTGGCAGGTCTCGCAATCGGATAATCGCCGGCTGCCAATTAAGCTCCCACCGCGAGCGATCGCGGCGCGATTTTCAGGCATTTCGTAACTTGGTCGTCCGGCCTCGATCGCGCCGGGTGTCGCACACCGGCAACGGGACAGAAGCAGCGGGCACGGAGAACGCGCTCCTCCGGCTTCGACCTCGATCGTCGCGCAAAAGGACGCGTCTCTCTTCCTGAAGGTGCCACACGATGAAGCTCCCTGGTTCTCGAACGCGGGCAAAGGCGGCTCGCCGAAGCCAGCCGGTGCGATGCGACGCGCAGACGGCCACGCACACAACGTTCTCCTCGCCGCAGCACTACCAGACGCAGCTGACCCCCACCAACGTTCTGGTGTCCTCACACCAAGAGGCCAAAGCCTCACCGACGAATTCTCACACCCGCGCTTCACGGGAGCGACGAAGCGCCGCTACGGAGCAAGCGGGACAGAGAATACAGGAGGTATAGAGAGATACTCGCCGAGAGATAAGGAGAGGACTCAGACAAGAGAGAAAGAGAGAGGGAGAGCCGAAGAAGACAGTCTGGCTAGAGATCTCCGCATACGGTCTCGCTCGCGACGCACTCTGTATAGACTCGCCTTAAGGAACTCCGATGGCTGACCTTTCCTCGTGGCCAAGGTCGCGCCATGACGAACCGCCGCGCCGCGCCGCGCCGCCTGCTGCCTTCAATGTCGTTTTGACTGACTGCGATCCGTATTTTGACGTCAGGCGGCGGCGGCCGGTCCTCGGGTTGCGCGCACGGATACACATGACACACGGTCAGACCGCAGAGAATTGTTTTGTTGCTCTAGGAAGAAACTGCCCGCGAACCGGCTCGGGACCGAACTTTTCCATTACACGTCTTCCTGGGACCTTTTAGCGACCTCCCCTTGTATTAAATTCTCGCTCGCAACCAGAGGGCGCGTATTTTCGATAGCTGCACCGAGAGACTGCTCCCCAGGGAACATCTAGGCGGAGCAGCCGCATCCGTACGAACCCGGAGACGTAAACGCAATTACGTAATTCATTTTTCGAGCTTCCACGAAACGGCTGCGAGTTTCCGGGTAGCCCTGGAGGACGCGAACCTTCGGGGAACGTCTCTATCCTAGGGTAAACTTTCCCGTCGACGATTTCGTGCGTTCTCGGCAGCCGGCGTGGCGTTCCGCGCGGATACCCGCCACGAGCTCCCGGATCCAGACAGTTCAAACATTTTCGTTGTACCGGCACGGTGCGGCGCAACTTTCCCTTTCACGAGATCTATTAACCGCGACGCGACGCGACTCGACGCTGCGAGGGAGACCGCGATCAAAACAACCGAGTCGAACGCGTACGCGCCGTGCAGATCTCTCTCTTTTGTCCTCTGATATCGGGCTATCTACGGTGACGACAGTGGTGTGCTGCCGGTAGATGCGCTGATGGCGGTGATGACGACGCCGACGACGATGACGCCGCCGCCGACGACGACGACGACGACGACGACGACGACGATGGCGGCGGTGACCTTATCGCTTGCAAGTGAACGAGAGAGCGCGTGTCTGGCCTGTGCGTGTGGACGCGGCTTAATACACACCGAGAGAGACAAGAGGGAGAGAGAGATGCAGGGAAGGAGGAAGAAAGAGAGAGAGTCGCACGAGGCAGCAGTTGTGCGCGCGAGTGTAAGTACGTCTGTGTGCGACGATCGTTGCGAGCGTGTGCGAACCGTCTAGACAGGAGGTTGTTGGAGCCGAACGAGGGTCGGCGGAGAGAGGCGAAAGACGACACTGGGTTGGTGGGATTCGTACGGGGGGAAGGTGGGGTGGACGAGGGGATGGGGAAAGACGGCGGGGAGGGAACAGGCAAGGCAGCAAAACGAGATAGTGGGGAGGTATGATAACCGGCTATCATATCTCAGGGCCGCTGCTACGAGTCCGTTTCCCCTTTCTTCCCCGAACGATCCTTCTCCTCCTTTGCTACGTCTGCCCTCGGTATCCTCCTTCGCCCTCCTGTTCATCGTCTCGACGCTGCTGCACCGATCGGTGCAGAGCAATCTCTACCTCCACCACTCTGCTTCTGCTTTTCTTCTTCTTCTTCTCGTTTCTCCTCCTCCTCCTCCTTCCTCCTTCTCGTCTTCGACTGCTGGTGATGGTGCTTCTTATCCCTCGCTCCTTATTCCTTTTCTTCGACCACCTCGCCTCCTTCTTCCTTACTAATTTTCCTTCCTCTTCCTTGCCCTTACAAATCGACTTCGCCGCGACGTGGCCCAGACGGAACGCGATAACTCTGTCTCTCTGCTCCCTTTTTTACCCTTGCCCTTTTCTTCTCTTTCGATTACGCTCGACTCGCCTTCCCCTTTACCCTTCCGTACGCCATTCCGCCGCCACCACCATCGCCACCATCGCTTCTCCCTCGATTCCCACCCTTTCCCCCCTACCCTCCTTTTATTTGCCCTTCGCGAGAGACATCGCGCTGCCTTATCGCGGGGATGGGGTTGCGCCGGCTGTGCCGTGCTTCCAATCAGACCCTGGAACCGGTACGCGTCGTTCCGAGGGACACCGGCATCCTGAATCGAGGCCGACTCGAAAACGACGCCCGGACGCTCGATAACGCCCTGTCCTTTCTACTCGGAATCGTTACACACGCGCCTATTTTCCTCTCGGTACCGTCGCCTAATTCCATTCCCGATACTTGTACAGGACCCTAAGTTGCTCAGGATCGACAGACTGAACCGGAACCTGTACCTAATACCCTTCAGATAGCCTCGTCTACTACATTGTTTATAAATAATTTTATAAATTTTTCTTTTTCTCTCTCCATAAAAATCCGCGGTCTATTTGCTTTCTGCAACAATTATTTACGCGCATTTCCGCACGCGGCGTACGTTGCCGCGCAAAGTTGCAGAATCGCGCGGGCGAACGTCCAAGCGTGATCCGTATCAATGGAACAGCAATTTGCGGTCGAAGGTACGCGGAAATGGAATTAATAGAACCCCTCGATAATGCACGATAAATCTTACATGTTCATGCGCGATTACGCTCAGATGACCATTTGAAATGGTTCCACATTTCGATCGATTGAATTTCATCCACGAATGAATGCGGCTATTTACCCTGCCCCAAGATCAGCCTCCCGTTTACATAACGCGCGTCACGGTGACTTCGATGCTCGGCGAAGGTTTCTATAATTTGCTAATGGCGTTCGTGCGAGTGATTCGCTCGAACGTTCGCAAATAAACGGAGCATCGAAATGATTTGCAAGCTGCGTTTACACCGTGCTCGAGATGGCAGATCCAACGAAGGAACAACAGCCACAACCGATGCAGTGTATATTTTGGAAAAAAAAATCAAGCACAATATCAGGGGACACGGATTTCTTTCGCTTTTACAAATTATCCCCGAGCTTGTCCTCGCAGCTGGCTCTCGACTGACTTTCCTTAAACACATGTCACTCATCCCACTCAGACACGCGCGTATCTTCCCATGCCAAAAGCCGCGCTTTCGAAACTCGTCGCCGACTCATGCCACGGACCAGGATAAATATTTTAATCCAGGAAACAGAGAATCTCACTGTACACGGAAAAAGATGTTGCCACACACCGTCTCGAACCAGAAGTGCCTCTTCTTCACAGTGTAGTTATCACGAAATTGCCGTTATTATTTTTAACGCACCTGGTATGTTAAGAAATTTCTTAAATTAGATTACTTAAGACAGCCTGTTGGTTCACGAGTAAAATGATTAGATACTTATCAGATATTGATGATCGACTGTTTAACTGTCTATAGCCTGAATTTATAACTTATGTACACAAAATTATACTGCAAGACGTTGATACACGGAGCCATAGAGAGGATTAAGGACTCCGAGTAACCGCAGGTAACAGACACAAGCGGGTCGCACGAAAGAAGAGGATGTCGAAACTAATATCTAAATTAGTCACTGCCAGCTCTGATTGCTATTCGACAGACTCGAAAATCGCCGAGGATTGGAACGATCACCCTAAACGACTGCGACGCATCCCCATAGATTGATGGTCCCGGTAACGAGGAAAAGAGGTTCCGGCTGGGATCGAAGCTAGGCGGTGAGTCTGCGTGGCCGAACCGGTCGAACGAAATCCGCGCAATTATGTCAATCGCTCGGAGAGACACTATTCGTCGAGTCGATTATATCACCGTCCCCGCCACGGTGGCGTTCCCTCGCAAAAGGCTTCGACTCGGCGCGGCGGGGTAACGAGGTATCAAAATCCAGTTTGATCGATGTCACGAGCAAACGTGCACGCAGGACAAAGTGAAACGTGAACTCGAAAACGTGTCTCGGGCCGAGCAGATCGCAGAGAGCGGCGTCGTTCGCCAGCATATCCTGATCGTCCTGGTTGATCGCCCAAGCCCAAGCCCGGTCAAGACCGGCCCGGTCCAGCAACGAGCTTGCACACGCTCGAGCGCGGATATCGACGCGCTCGTCTCGCTCGTTTATTTTTTCCCGCCTCGATCGGGTGTCGTCCGCCAGGCTCGAGAGCACACCCGGGAGACCAATATCGGCCCACGTCCATTTCGCGCGCGGCAGATTATTTCGAATGTCGTTAGAACAGCCCGTGGAGCCAGACACACGGAACCCGAGCGACACGTAGGTCAGGTATACCTCCCTTCTCCCCGATCGTCATCGATGTCCTCTTCCTTTCTTCTTCTTCTTCTTCTTCTTCCTCTTTTTCTCACCATGATCATCCTCCACAGACTATCGATTTCATCAAAAAGTTTAGGCGCGACAACCGCGCCTCGTCTTCCCGCTCCTCTTTTTTCCGACGCCCGGTCCTATACTCTTTCTTTTTTTTCTTTCTCCCGTCCGTTTCTTGTCCTTTTTCCCCATCCGGCGAGAAGAGGAGCGCATCGTTGCGCGCTGGAATCCTACACGGAATCTCGTAAAATCTTTTATATGCCTGTGGGCCTCGCGTGTAACGACTCCGGCGAAGGTGGCGAATATTCGACAGAGAAGACGTTTATACCGCGATATTTGCGCTATAAATTTTAATCCCCCTTCCTCGATGGGTGTCTGCGTTCCGGCACGACGCCTCCCCTCTCCTCTGCTGTCCCTGCTGTATACCCGACGACGAAAGCCGTCCGATAAAACCAGTATCGTCGAGGATTTTCGAGATTAGAGTGACCCGCCCGATAATTCGCGAGCATTATAACGACAAAGGCCGCGAGCATTATCGATCTTTCTCGATAAGACGCCGCCAGGCTTCCTAGGGACCAATGCGACATTGATAAACTCGTGTAGGTGTTCGCGATTCGTTCTGTGAATATTCTTTCTCGCGGACAACTCGACCAACCGGTTAATTAATTTCACTGTGCTCGGTTCTCCGGATCATTTTGTGGAACATGTTCTTTTCTGAGATGATCAATAATAGACTCGGCGCGTATATGTCATTGGCAACCGTGCGGACAGTGAAGCAAACGCAGATGACAAATTTAAATGAAGTACATGGTTTATTTATAACCGAACTTGATCATCGCCGATGATTTTCTCAGGTTTTCGATGCAAAACCTTGTCCGGAAGTGTAATTGTTCCTAATTGTAACCCCCCCGCAGCCTTATGATCACTCGTACCGTACTATAATCCACTTATACATACAGTATGCTAGTCTCATTAATAATAATAACCATAATGAAATATTCACGAACTATTTCGGTGCCGTTTTGCATATCACAGTCATCGAGTTCCGTAAGTTAATTACGAATGTACCAGAAATGACAGGCAGATTGATCGAGCTGGTGCCGAGCAAAGGATGTGAAATTAATAATAACGCAACCGATGTCGGTAGTACACAATACGTGGATAGTACTGTATTTCCAATATCGCGTTTAGATTAGATTTACTTTTTCATTAGCGAGATCGTAATTCGAATATCACTTCTGAATTTTCCTTCGATTTGTTCACCGTACGTCGATCATCTCCGTTCGGAAATCAATTTCAATTGTCCGGGAGATATTCAGTGAGAAAGCCTGTTCCTTTGAACGACACCCGGAGCTGATAGCGAGGCGCGTCGTTCGCGTTTCACGCTGAACGATAGCTCCCGTATTTATGGATCGACCCGCATTCATCAGCCCGGTCGGGCATAAATTATGGAATTTATTTGCGCCCGTCGATATTTATCAGCGGGCCTCGAACAAAAAAGAGGCCGCTTAATTTATGCCCGGCGTCGCCGGTGACCGCACGCGCTCTTACCCGCGCTGGGAATTAAAATAAAGCAGTGCTCGAGGGTCGACGCCACACCGCGCCGCGTCGGCCAGGGTGAGAGACTCCGTGGGAGAGGGAGAGACTCTAAATCGAGTTAATTCGCGATCAATTTTACTGCCTCGATCATTCCCTCCCAAACATGGCCACCGACACGAATATACGATCGTGGTCACGATCCTGCAAAAAATAAATTCAGAGCCGAACCGCGCCGGCGAATGAAAATTCGAGAACCAAATTCCCTTCGAGATCAGTCGACCCTTAGCACTCGAATGTTGACTCAGTGTCACGACTCAAAAACTGCAGTACCATTATTCAAAATATTGTTGACATTTTGTAAATTTGTTGGCATCCGCGATCGATTACACTTAACATTTAAGTATTGTATGAGGTATTATATCAGTTTCATATCTAGAAAATGAAAAGATATCATACACAATGGAATTATTCTAGCTTGGAAGAAAAATTACATTTTCGAGTTAAAATGGCTCCGGGTGTAAAGGGTTGATCCGAGGATTTTTTAGTTTCGATAATAATCGTCACCAAAAGCTGCCTCATACTTGCTTTTATGGAAAACATGAGAAACATATTTGAATATTAAATATCCCCGTCATACATAGCCATCGTGAATACACGATGAAAATTGGTAAACGGGTGGAACGATATATATTCTAAATAAATCAGATTAATTCGTGATTAACATTTTAGGTTCGGCGATTGTCGCGCAAAACTCGGCCACACAAAGTGAATTACGATCGCGTGTGAGGTTAGTGAAGGACATTGTTCGACGGTGAGTTGATTGGGGGATGGAAATCGGTGAGATTCACGATCAGCTTTTGGCCTCGAAGGTTCCTGCCTAAAATCGGCCACGGAAAGTGAGCGCGGACGGGATCGTGAGCGGAGCGAGCTCCTGAACAAAAGAAAATTTTTGCAAAGGGTCGACGACACCGCCCCCGGGAACCCGAATCGATACTCGAAGGGGTAATTGTCTTACGGTTCGACCTGCGAAAGCGAAAGTTACTGCCGGTCGATACACGGAGCGCGGACTATAAAAAAGACTGGAAAAGAGGAGGAGGAGAAGATAAGAGACAAAGAGGAACGCCGGGAGGCTTTTGTCGTTCTATTAATAACGCAATCGCGGCGAAAATACCGTGAAAGAAAAATATTGTGCAGTCTCGGCCGATAGTTGGAAAGCCTCGACCCGTTCATCGATATCGGTCGGTTCACCGATTCCGATCGAATCGATGACTCATAACACTGTCGATTCCACGCACGAGATATCGAGGATCTTTTATCGCGACACGGACGCGCGAGCGCGCGGCGAGGTACGAGCTCGCGTGATAAAACGATGAGACGTTCGGGTTTCCGGCGATTTGCGTGGGTCCACCCATGTATGTACTCTGTTATCTTTAGTGGCTTTCGGGCCTGGGACGTCTCGATCCCAGTGAAAGATCGACCGAACTTTCTATAAATTGAAATTCCTGACAAGCGACTTCATCCGCTCGCCAACATGCGGTACCCATCGTTCTCGTCACTCTCAATTATTTTTCATTTTCTTGCTGTTTTATCCGGGTACGTGTTATTAATGTCTCGTGAAGTGTTGTAATACAATAAAAGGGATCGATTGGTTTAACAAAAACATTGGGTTGCATTAAAGAATCAAAGTGCAATCGCACCTGGCTCATACGAAGTTAGGACGTATTATGACTAGACGAATTTTAAGAATATGGACTCAAATGTTGTTTTCAATGGTAGTCGCGTTTGTACATCTGAAACAAATGAAAATCGTACTAAACTCTGTGGAATTTTATATTCTAGCCTTTTTTTTGAAAATTTCCAGTCATTTTTTTCATTAGAAAACTTGTCCCAGTTTCCAGAATCAATCTGTATGTAAAAATATGTAAAACTTTAACAAGCAGAATTTCAGCAAAAAGATGTTTGCACCAAGGCTTTCAATCGAATGTATTATTTTTAGCTTGTTACGTTCGAGTTCTGGTTCTCGCAATCGATGCAAAGGATTTTTCTGTTGCGTAAAGGTCTATAGTGTATGTTGATAACTGTCCACTCAGCAGACAGAGATTGTTCGAAGCAGCCTAGTAGACTCGCGGGCGCCAGATTTCTTCATCGAACTATAGATAGACCTATATCAACGGACCGAGAAACCGCGGAACAAATACTCTACCGTGTGGGGGAGACGCCGACATCGCCAGTTTCTCAAATAACAAATTACCATTCGTCATCCAGCGAATCGCTCGACTTTGATAATTAATCGAGCCAGCTCATTGATTCCGCCATCGCTCCGAAAATATCTTTCGGTAACTAATGCTTCCGGGAATTGCGTAAGAGTCACGACATCGTTATCGCGATCTTGAAAATGTCAGTTCCCTTCAGAGATCCCATGGAGATCTGTGCCTCGCACCATTTTTAATACAGATCACTAGACTGCGGATCATCATTGCGAGATTTCATCATTCGGTTACATGTAGCTGTCGCAGCTTTATAAAAATAGGTACACGCGAAGAGCTTTATGCTTCCGAATAATGCAAATTACGCCTCGTAAACGTGAAAAGTAGGACTTTTGATCTTTCATCTAGCGCTTTTGACACTACTGAAAAACCCCATCGCATGCATTATCGAGAAATGAGAAGGCAAATCTCGAACTCTTGCAATCCTGGAAACGAGTATACCCACTTAAGGGATGAAATCAATTCTTATGTTCTTCCTACTACCCACAATCAGTGAAAAACATTTTTATTTTGCATAAAGATCCGCAGTTTACAGATCACAAAATAAGACACAGTCGAAAACTAGGAAATAAATCAAATGACAAACTAACAAGGGGGCGGGGTGTTCGGGGCATGATCGTTGGACACGTCGTGTAGTATTTCACGCGGCTATCGACCGATCGAAGCCAGCCGCCTAGGCTAGACGCGTCGGACCACGGTGTTTCGCAACCAATCGCGAGACCGTGTCGTCGGTGTTCCTGGAGGACAGGTGTCTGTCGAAATCGTGGGATCGCTGCTCGCGACACAATACGCGGTCGCAGGGACGCGGACCTGCAGCTCTGCAATCGACGTCGATCGACGGGTGTCGTTCCACGTTCCAGCAAGTTATACAACAGGCCGAGGACAACGGAGAAAATTCCACCGAACGGCTCCGAACGAAAGACTGTACAGCTCATACGTATAAAACCAGCTTTTACTCTTTTACCCGGGCCGTCGCGTCGGAGCAAAATCTGAAGGTTTCTCCATTTCTACATTGAACAAATAGTGGGCATTTGCTTTTCCACAATATTTATTACCTACTACCAGCAAAATATCGCGTTGACAAGAAAGTTATAATTTCGGTATTTTAAGGTGACATAAAACCCAATCTTTTTTATTCGAGCAATGAACTTCAATCAATAAAATATAAAGATCTTTTGCCATCTTCCTGGTAGCTTCACAATTCCGCGCTCGTAAAACTTCTGGTACTTATCGGCAAAAAACTGATTCAAGTGCGATTTCAGATCGTCACACACAGCATTTCACCTTAAAATACCGAAATCACTTTCTTGCCAATCTAATATCTGTGGTTGCAAGGAAAAACGCCGCATGTCACAATTTCAAAAAATTAGAGTTTATGCATTAATCGAACTCTATAGTATAGGATTTCTGTATTTACCAGAAAAAAAGTCACGAAAATAAATTCAAAAGGCTGAAAAAAACAATGCCATTTAACCGATGTCCTATATCAAAGCATTAGTGATCTTAACTTTAAACTCTTCTTCCTAACAACTACAGATATTACGTAGAAGAAATCGAGTGATCACTTTTAACTTGTATTTAGAAGCATTTAATTATATTATTTGCGCCGCCGCGGTTTCGACAATCAGCGTCTGGCAGATAGTCGAGTGCGGTTGTACTACACGGAACGAAGTACATGGATGGTACAGCTGATCAGTGGGTTGGCTGATTAATTATTGATCGATCAAAAGTGGCTGGCACAAGGCTGCTTTTCAAGAAATGATTCAGGAAAAAGTTATAATACGTATAAATGTATAAATGTCATAATACGTTCTATCTTCTTATCGACCTTATTTTTCGAGGGCTCCTCGACTGTGCAATCAGCGTGTGGATAAGTTTGGTGGCGGCGCGACAATCCCCGAAATCGCATCGTATCGCGTCCCATAATCGAAATCTCCGGTTCTCCACCTGCGTTCCCGGCAGTTCCATCTATTTCTAACCGCTTGTCGAATGGATTCGCGCTGGGGCGATCAGCCGGCAGGCTTTTTAATCCTCCTGAAAAGCGGGTATCAACAATTCGACTCGGTCGGTGCTCGCGGCGGGTTGCCTACCTCGCAAAAACCGACGGATACTGCCGATCCGCTTCTCGCATGGTGGCAGACGCGAGACGCGGAGAGGTCAGTCACCCTGGCGAACATCGGCCAGGCGGAGGCAAAGAAAACGTTCTCTGCCCGCCAGAAGACGAAGACGAAACTGACCGAAGAACAGGGAGAAGAAGAAGAAGAGGAGGATGAGGAGGAGGAGGAGGAATAATGGAAGAAAGAGGCTGACCAGTCGCACGGCCAGTCGCTGCGTCTGCAGTCAACTGCGTCTCCTCTTTCACATGTCTTCCCCGTAGCGGCGGTCGTTTCTCCTGAATCCTCCGTGTCCCCTACCCGTCATCCACCCCTGCGCTCCCCTCGTCCAAGCCCGTTCGACCAACGAAAATCATTCTCGTTCGACGCACGAGAATGTCTCGGCGAACTTGTATCTCGTGCGACCCCGAGGATCGCGAATATTTTCGCCTGATATCTTAACTCGGACGCGTTTATCGGAACAGCTGTTTGCTACCACCCAACCAAACTCCGGAGAGGCGTGAAACTTCGCTGAAAGTTAACAGATAGGGAGCCGACACTGAGATTAGCGCAGTCGACACCTGCCAGAACGCGTCATCTACCGGAGATCTCGGTTGCGAGGACCGGGCGAGTTGAGATTTTTAGTGCACGATTAAATTTTCATGGGGTCTTGTCTCCTCTCTTCGTCCACCGAGGTGGTTTCACCGAGCTCGGGACACTGAGCAATGGAACAAGATGTGCGATCTTTTGGATTTTCCTTAGATCTTTTTGGAAATGTGCGCTACTGTATATAGGAATGTATAAAACGTTGTGAAGCACGATCTCCCGCCAAGGTTTCCAATTGCTCCGCAAGATGACTCGTGACTGGGCATTCGAGAAAGTCAAGTTGGATGACCGCAGGTGATTGGAAGACGAGAGAGAGAGAGAGAGAGAGGCGCCCGCAGGAACCACGGTTTCTCGGGACCGCCATCGGTTCTATTTAGAATCGAATTTATTACGGGCGATGACTCGATGACTACTAGTTATCGGGCCGGGCCCGGTCCGAGAGACAAAGAAGCCGGCCAGCTGTTCGCCGATCCGCTTAATGGACTTTGGCAAGCCCGACGGCTACTGTGCGCGTTACGAACGCCTAATCCTTCCGACTATCGCCGGGTCATCTCGTTAATAAATTACGAGGTGTCGATCGTGTGGCCGCCGCCGCCGAGGTGTTTCCTAACGGGACGAAGATTCCGCACACACACACACGGACCGTGGCCACGCGAATCGCGTGAGCCGATTCAGACGATCACAGGACGGTTCACGGTCTTCCTGGTGATAACGCCGGAAGCCTCCTTCTTGACCTTTTCTCCGTTTGGTCGCATTCTTCCGAGAATTTCGATAGCGGACACCCGCGATACCGCGACCTCCGGCCGAGAGTTCAACGGATTTGTCGTGTCGACCATTAACGCGATACCACGAATCGCAATGTCGGCAGACAGCCGAACAAATTGGCCCGTTTTTTGCCGACCGTGTGGTCCGTAGAAGACTCCAGCCACTATCAGGAAAAAGCTACAATTTTCCTCCAGTTTACTGTTTCAATTTTTTCGCACGGTTGTGTCTCAGATCTCAGACCATTGCGGCGTGAATGTAGCTATGGTGAAAACCAAAGGAAATTGAGAATCTTGATTACTTACAAAACGACGGTATTTTGAAGTCAAATTACCGACTTTATCATTTCTTTTGGCCTCTAAAAATTTTGTTTCGTGCGATAACAGGGTATACAGGATGAGTCACCTAACGTTGCCACCTCAAATATCTTTGTTGGTTTTAAAGATACAAAAATTAAATAAAAAAATTACATAAAAATTTTACCATTCTACCATTTTACCATTCAACTTTGTCCTTCAGACATTTGACGTATCTTTAAAAACAACAAAGGTGGCAAGGTTAGGTGACTCACCCTGTATATGTGCTGAAGATCCTCTGAAAATTTCAAATCAATGAATTAGAGTCTGGGGAGGGGGAGATCGCCGGTGGATGGCACGGGCTTATCACAGACCCCCTGTTTTATTTCGCTCCTCTCTCAAGGTTAAAGGATAAGGAAACGGTTGGAACTGCATTAAAGAATCACGATATTTCGAAGTCCGTCCAGCTCCGTGATCTTAATGAGTATAACATTCTTCTCCGAATGGTTTTGCTACCATTATTGCCGGCGAAGTATGCGTATAAAGATCTGTCTTGGCGAATTAAGGGGAATTCTTTCGTGGGCACAGAAGCAAAGAAAATCGTAGGAGTGTCTTAATTTTCTGTGGATCGTCTGGCTAGGTTCGATAAGTTCTTGTAAAACGCCATCTCGTTCTACAAAAAACGATCATAAATTACTTTAACGATATCTTTTCTGGAAAGAGATATCGAAAGTAGCAATATTTCACGCATTCCTGAGAGACGAATCTAAAAATGGTGTTTCGGTGTCGCGGGATCGGGTTCGACGCGCTTGTAATTATTCTGTCGAATTTGTGCGGCTAATGATCGTGTCAGCGACGTTACAGTTAATTAACTGCAAAATGTAATTACATTTGGCTGGATACATATTGATAGATCACCAGTTTATGGTTTTGTACGGCCTTAGTGAATAAATTGTCAGCCTAGATTATCGACACTTCAATATTCTGTTCTCTCATATCAATTTAGATGATGCAGTAATCCCTTTACTATTCCATTAACAAATATTAACACGTCGCAAAGACTGTACAAACAAAAAATCGTCTTATTTTTACCTGTCATAAAGAATGTTTTCTCAAATCCCTGAGATTAAAAAAATACGAGAATGATTGACAATTTTGTTTGCTGAGCCAACGAGAATACATTCTCATCGAACTGCACAAAACTCGGAGCAAAATATTCATTTTTAGATACGTTTAAGTATATGTAGTATTAAGTAATACATACATATATTTTACCCTACCTAATACCTTCGATTTATCTTCACAAAAGTACAGCTTTCTACCAACAAAAGTTAATAATTTCTCGACTATTTTTGTTCCTCTTGGAAAACACGGAATATGTACATACTTCATTTCTTCGATTCATCTTCACGAAAGATACCGTTTCCCATTAGCGTCTTATTCCCTGATTTTTCAATCTACGGTAAAGAAAACAGGAATTACGCCATCGCACGCGGAATGAACAATTAAAGCAGCCAGATTGTTGTTGCTACGCCGGCAAAAGTAAATATCGGCGAGCTGTTATTTTTCACGCTTTCCCGAGCAGTCTCGCCGTTGCGTCGTCGCGTCGCGTCGTGACGTTGTAGGTTGTTTTGCGACCGCCGGCCGATTTTTCACCTCGCAAAGGAATGCATTAATATGTAAATTAAAACCGATTACGCCACATGCAGAGCCCACGGCAGTATTTCATTGGCAGGAAGCCGGGCAATATATTATTTATAGTTTGTTCCGTATATTTTTTTTCATTCCGTCGCGTCGTATTAGTGTCGCGCGTGTTTCACAATACCGCGATCGGCTACAAATTAATCGTGTTCGTTGTGTCCGCGTGGAATTCCGTCTCTCTTTCTTTCTTTTTTGTCAGCAGGCATCCAGCTTAACGTCATCCGATCTTATATTTGAACTCCGGGAGCTGGACACCGTTTAGGGGGAATCCGTTGAGACTGTCTTATGGGCCGCAGTATTTCACCGGCGTTATGGGAAGAGAATACTTCGCCGACCCCGGTATCGTCGTGTATATGTTTTGCGGTGAACTCTATTACCTAATGCAAAGAAAATATTTCTGTGGTTACCGGGAAAAGCGTCGCGTGTCACAACTCCAAAAGATTTGAGTTTAGTCATTCATTGAGCTTTGTTTTCTTTTTTTGTTATTTTATGTCGCACTTAACTGCCAAGGTTATTTCGCGACGGGACCTATAGTTTTTATAAGGTGGGTTCCGAACCACCTAGGGCACCACAGTTTCAAATGGCACATGCATGATTTGGGCTGGCAAGAAAGTAATTTCGGTATTTTAAGGTGAAATAGAGCCCAATTTTTTTTATACAAGAAGAATACATGAACTTTAACGAATAAGATATTTTCGAAACGAATAAATAAAAAAATATTTTATTGATTAAAGTTCATCGCTTGGATAAAAAAATTCGGTTTTATTTCACCATGAAATACCGAAATTACTTTCTTGCCAACCCATTAGTGTAGGATTTACGTCTTCACCAGAAGAAAAGTCATGAAAATAAATTCGAAAGGCTAAAAAAAGAAATAATGCACCAGTGATGAAAACTTTAAAAGGCAATATCTCAAAAGTGAAAGTATGTGACATTCTTTCTGACAAACACAGGTTTATTCGGCGAGCTGGTAATCCCGTATTTCGATCCGATCAACTGACAGCGCTAAATTCAACCCTCCACCTTTTTCTCGATATAAACACAGAAGAACAGAGCTTCGATTTGTTCGAATAAAACTCTTTCCGCTCTTGCCCGCCTTCAATTATAGTCACCTACGGTTAATATATCTCATATTGGCATCAGTTTAAATTACGTCCGATTTGCACTCGTTGCGGGACGGAATAAACCGGGCAACTTTTTATTCATCTTTAATTGCGTCTGCATGGAAATCTGTGATTAAAAAATTACTCGGTTAACGAGTAGTGATTGTCCTTAATAATACGTCAGAGGCCCTCACAGATCGCTTTATGAGTGCCGGGGTCCTGGTGTCTGTTCGTAATATAACAATAATAGCTTCTGAGAGGAAGCATCATCTTTTTACGTGGCGAGTCTGCTTTTGGAACGAGTCTGGAACGAAGTCTGAGTCCATTCTTTTGTCTAAAGCAATTCATTTGTAACATTCTCGGTGCCAATGAACGAGTATCGTCCTCCTTACAAATATACTGTGGATTTGTTTATGCAATTTTCAATTTGTGTAGGCAAATCTTAAGAAATTGGACTCATATAAAATGTTACTCTCAGTGGTAGTAGACTTTGTAGTTCTAAAATAAATAAAATCCGTACTTCTACTGTTTTAGGAATATTGATAATAAACAATTCTGTACATACGCTTCAAATTTGTATTACTTTCAATGATTCTGAACCGAAGTTTGACTCCATTCCACGGTGTGAAGCGCTAAATGTTTAACAACCTTCGAGACAACGAATGAATCATCCGTCTATCCTTACGGATTTTGATCGAATAAGCTGGAATCGTGCAGAGGGAACCAAAATCTACGGAAAAGACAGCAAAAGTGGACTGATCGGACGAGTCTGCCAAGAAAAATCGATCGGCAGTTTCGCCTGCCGCTTCGCCCACACAAATCGCGTGAAACATCTCGCAAACATCGAGGAAGCACCCGAAGAATCCCTCGCACTGCATTCACCTCCGCATTTCGGTCTTCTCGGCGCGGCGGTTCGCGTGCGACGGTGAAAAAGTTGCTATAAGCTGGTCGCGCCGGAAATCGTGGGCCGATTTAATGTCTCACTTATCCACTTGTAATCTCGGTGGCCAGTCATCGCGGCTAAAAGTCTCGAGCGAGGAAGAGACCGGCTCGAGATCGCGGCGGGGGTCGCCGGATCGAAAAGAAACGACAGAAAGAAATAAAGATAGGCAGGAGAGAAGAGAGGTTTCGGCAAAAGACGCCGAGCGAATCAAAGTCAAGTACACGGGCGCGTCGCGTCGGTGTCTGCGAGACTTTTCACTTGTTATGCCTAATGACTCAGTCGCTGACTGCAGAAGTCTCTTCGTCGTGCATACACGCAGACACATCGTTCCCTGCCGTCTCGACTCGTCTCTGTCCTTTTTCTCGGGCCGGCCAAAGCCCAGACAGTGACCAGACGTCACCGCGTTCCTCTTATTTTGCCTTTTATTAGCCTCGGTCATTCGGATCGACGTCGAACGCCCGTGAATTCCTCGGGCAAACCGGCTCGACCCGTGAACTCTACCGACAACGTTCCCCGAAACTGCGCGTAACAGCCTGCCGAACGGATTCGACGAAAGATTGCTTTCTTGGATATTGCGCGGAATAATCGGAAGATTGATCGTTTACAGCCGGCTCTCGCTATTTGCGATCTTTCGGTAATCTCTTAAGGATATTTGCCCTGATGTATTCGGATCCTCCCAGGCTTCTACGATTCTATTGAACCCGAAGGAAACGTACTACTTTTTTACTGAAGGCATTCTGCTTTCCGGAAAATTGAATTGGAAAATCCGGACGTCTGTTTGCGCGGGAATGTCGCTGGATCTGATCACCGTTCATTACTTACCGCTGCGTGTGGAACAGAGGGATAACTAGGACTTGTAGTCCCGCAATCCTGCAGGATCCCGCGTCATTTTTTGGTCCCGTATTTCTTAACTTTTAATTACTCGCAAATATAGTATATACAATATCAAAACTTTCAATTTAGTGTTTGAAGTGTAAGCATAAAGGTGTCGACCGCAGTCGCAAATATCTATTTGGTATTAAACAATGATGTATAAAGTGGAGTTCGAGTAATTGAAGGTTTAATAGGTGATGCGAAATCCCGCAAATTTTGCGGGACTATGCGTGTAATCAAAGTTTCAATAGAAACTTGTTAATTCTTCTGCCGAGAGGCTTGAGCAGATTTGGAGCGAGAGAAATGTTTTACGGGATCGTACGTGGTTTTATTATATATTTGTCCTCCACACAATAAAACAGGGCCCCCGCAAGTGCATAAATATCAGAAGCTCGGTAACGAGCACCGGCGATGATATACGATATTACCCGTTTACTTGGCTGGCTTCGATGAAATTATTATGAAAAATAAATAACGGCGTAACGTTCATAAATATTATCGGCGATCTAAACTGCTGATCATTATAAAGTCACATTTCCTTCGCGTAATTTACGAAGAAGGGGGTCGCACGCCGATTTATTGCAACCATTACGGATTTTACTATGGAAGCAAAGTGAAACCATTATTGAAATTAACTGGCGTTAGATTATATACACGATCCCTCTATCTCTATCTTTATCTCTATCTCTATCTCTTGTATAATAAAATCGTGTCTGTCTGTTTGTGACGGTATCAACTGAGAACGGCTGTGAGCATAGAAAGAGCCATTAGACGCAGCGTTTCTTCGGGAAGATTTAGGAGAAATCCGCATTCGAAAAAGTCCATTCGTCCAAAAGTTGTGACGCCATTAGTGACCAAAGACATTTTCGCCCTCTTTTGGGCACGTTTCTGCTTATAACTTTTGGATTTGTTATTGCACGTGGACAAAGTCGCGGGTAGAGCTACTAATATAATAAATCCGTAAAAATTCACGGTCAGGAAATCGTGGACGGAAGTAAGCAATCATTCGGAGAAGAGTAAATTGATACTGTTATCGATTCGAAAGATATGATTCCAATTAAACTCTATCGAACCATGGCCTCGGATGATCTCCTCGACCGCACACATTTCTCAAAGATAAAGCCCTGGGCCGGCAACAATCGCTGTTCGATCAAGAAAAATTTCGTCTCGCGATCATCGCCAACGATCGTAGATCCGGCGAGATAAAAGATAAGATCGATCGATGTGCCATGTCGGGGATCTCGTACTTTTCCTATAGAAATCTGCGACAGGCTCACGGGGGATCCCCTAAAGAGACGCAGAGGACAATGAACCTGGTGCAGTTGCGCGGGCTCTCTCTCTCTCTTTCTCTCTCTCGCGCGCGCTCGCGCACGCCCGTGTACGTGTGCACGCGAGTTCCATGGGGATAATGGGTAAACAATAATGAGGGAGAAAACGCAGGTGGAACGAGGTAGAAAAGGAGGTGGTGGAACGGCGTTAACGAGCTAGAAAACTAGCGGAAATTTACGCTCTGACAGATCACGGTTGCCTCCTTATGAACGATATAATAATAACTATAATAACGCTATCGGTCGATCGGCTCCGAAGACGCGCCGCGTGTCCCGCAGGAGTTCGGCCGAGGAACGAACTCACGCTCGATTGGCCAGTGAGTGCAGTAGTGCTCGTCCGAATTCGCGAAGTTCGACATCCGGAAGTCACATTCAGTCATCAGAGGAAAGAATCAACGTACAGGGTGTATAAAAAGAAATGGTCATCCGTCCTAGGGGTGAATCTACACCTCCTGATCGGTGGACATTTGTAAGTGAAACTTGCCGCAAAATTGTTATTACAAAAACATTGTTGTTGAAGCTTTTTTACATCAACACCTTCTACATATTCAGAAAAAAAAGTTTGAAAGAAGACACGCGTAGCAAACAAATAGTTATTGAGATATAAGCTGTTAACATTTTTTCAAAATTTGATTGTGAGTTATACGTATAGACAGGTTGATCGGGTTGATTGTCGATGGGGCAGAACATGATCGTGTGCGTGCCTTAAGCCAAACGAAATTTAAAGGGACATTCGTCTGAATATACTTACCCGCAAAATGTTGTTTATGACAGCTAACTTTAAGATGTACATGTTACTACAGTCAACAAAAAACAATTGACAAATGGACCTAGGCCACTTTCAAAACGGACGACTCATTTGTTTGCGACACATGGCTTCTTTGAAACCTTTTCTCTTCTGGATGAGTGGAAGGTGTTGACATAAAAAACAGCTTAAACACCAATTTTCAAATGTCCTCCGCGATCCAGAGGTGTAGATTCACCCCTAGAACGGATGACCTTTACTTTTTATACACCCTGTACAATAAACAACATTTCAAATTCAATCATTTCTAGCTTACCTCCTCAAATGTGGTAGCAGTGGATTGTTCAGATTCTTTCGATTAAAACGAGTCCAAACACGACGTGAATCGATCAACTTTCATGAACTTCGTATATGTATACCGCATCCTGATTTTTCTTTTCGCGTACGTACCTGCACAAAAACATGAACCCTCGTCAAAAGGGTAAATTTGGCGTGCAAAACATGTAGCAATCATACGGAAAGAGTGGGGATTCATGATGAAAGTTCAAGCGTTACAGCTCCAGCGAGATCTAACCAAGCACTCCTTTCCCCCCCGAGGAAACCCGCGAAAGCACGCGATGGGACGCGCTCCTCCGAGCGTGCACCTATCCGCGGTGGCTCGGGTAATGACAGTGCACCGAACGCCGCTTTATTATGCAACGTCATCGAAGGGAACGGCCGAAAGCGAAAAATCGTAGATCGTAATCGTCGAGCCGCCGATCCCGAGCGACGAGATCGCCGAGAGTGAAACCCTTAACGATTCGCCTCGACCGACGTTTTATAGCCGTAGCGTTAATACGACCCTGTTTAACTATCGACCACGGTCACCGATAAACGACGATGATTCCTCGTCTGGTATCTTTGGTAATTCAACCGGAGTGGATGGAAAGCGATTTTTTTCCGCTCGCGACTCGCTAACCATAGCGGATTGCGATTCTGCCTCGGTTTGCTTTTTTTCAGTATTCGCTAGCGGCCATAACCGTGAATATCATGTTTAGAATTTATTATCAATTATAGCATAAAATTGAACATCGTGAAGCTGCTCGTGGTATAAATCAATGTTTATCTGCTGCGTGGAAGTTCTCTACGAAATTGATAGTATACGGAAAATGGTGTGCCATTTAATTTTCATAAAGATCTTTTTTCTCCCGTGCAATGGATTCCGAGATAATCGACTGTGCACGCTCATATGCGAGAGTCTCTGCGCAAGGTGAGTCGTCTGGTCCGGTACCTTAGGTTACTCGTAAACCATTTGTTATATGGAAACATATTCCAAACAAGAATCGTTAGGATCCAACGGTGGCTTACGATGTAGTAACTACGATTTTACGATGTACTCTATGTTTTTGAAGATTATATTGGTCGTTCAGTAAAAGCTGTTCTCGGCTGTATGTAAATTATAAACAATTATGAAATATCTCGCTATACATATATCGATTTTTTCGACTATCGGCTTCGGTGGTACGGATGATGATCTTACAATTAGTGTATCGATGAACAATGAAGCAAACAATAACGCCAGTCAAAATTGCCATATCATTATTTGTGACAGTTTTTAAATGATTCAATTCTTCTGTATTTTAGAAATTGTTTGAATTCCAAATGTCGTGTGAGAAAACAGGTTGAATTTCGTGCGAATAGCGTAGAAAAGATTATCTCCTAGGTTCAAAGATATGTCTTGATTTTGGAATTAAAATTGCTTCGAGCACAAAGGGTTATTAGCAGGCTGCGGATCTTTATGGAAATTGAATATTGTCTGCGTCGATTGCAAGAAATAGAAACCAAATAGAATGTTCTTTCTTCCCTTAATAATTTTAATAAATGAGATATATGATTCAAAATTTTCCTACAATTTTCAATTTCGTCTACTCAATTTTCCTATAAATGCACAAAAATCCGCAGTATAGTTACTAGAGTTAAAAAATTGTTCGACGCGTCAGAATTTAGTCTAAACGATATGACGAGGCTGAAGACAGTTCCGTGCGTCATTCAAAGTGACAGACTTAGGCTTGCTAGTCGGCGGAACTATCTCGGGATCACGGCACGTCCTCGAACTCGCATAAAATCCTCGTCATCCTGTGATCCAGGGGTTGGTAGATCGCATTACACTCTCGCGAAATTCCCAAAGTTCCACGAGCTATACCTGTGATTCCCGACGTCTGAGAGCCGCGACACGCGAGCTGGGTGACAAAGACGCCGACAACGAGGACAGCGAAACCGACGGGAACGCGATGAGTACCTGAAGCCTCTCATCTAGCCGGAGAGGGGCGGTGGGAGGACGTCAATCAATGCCTTTTCAGGGAATTGCGTAATCGTCTAGACTAGCCGACCTCTTTATCGCTCTTATCGGCCCAGCAAGGTTGATTCATAGGCGGCGACGACGATGTCTAAGAGAAGAAGGTATTATTACCGGAGACGGCGAAGGTAATTATCGGATGTGCCGGTCCACGGGGGCCGGGGGCGGTAGCGAAGCGGGTGCGGAGCGTAACGGAGCGTAACGGAGCGGCTCGTCGCTCGTCAACGAGACCGGGTATCGACTAATCGGCGACGTCGTCGATTTTCGAAACTGCTCGTAGATTTTTTAATCAGCATCCGTTGTGTCTATATTTATCATGGATTTCGGTGAACGTTTCGCGCCTGTGCGGCACCCCGACGGGATATTTCCATCTGGTTTTCCCTTGTTATCCTCGAGATCCGAGGTGGCTCAAAAAGAGAGCGATATCACGTAACACAAGGGAAATCACGGGCACAGGAGGCGGCCAGCTTTTCACGAATGTATGGAATTTTTCATCTTTGCGAACCGAGGAGGCCCGTTCTACTCTCGCGCATCCGACCGCCCCTGTGCTCGTCCTACCTCGTTCCTAAGATTTTTATACGCGCACGTAAATTCGTGGAAGGCGACTCGGGAAATACGATCGCTCGGGGATTTCGTAAATTGACTTTAATTTAGGGAGAGAGAGAGAGAGAGAGAGAGGCTGCTGCGAGCAGGCGACGTTGATGCGCGTCATGACTCGTTTCCCCGTCAACTATCGCGGAGGACGTAGCTCAAAAGGTCTCGACGGTTCTACGGGGCGCGTTCGACGTATCTATCCGAGGAAGAGGAAGAAGAGGACGAAAAAGTTGGAGCCACTCAACTCGAAGGGAGAGCCGGCAAAAATCAAGTTAGCCGACGCGGTCTGCGCACCTCCTGGTTGAAAGAACTTTTGCACGGTGTAGACGTCGAGTCGCGTCGGTCTGACACCGCGCTTAGAGACTCGGCATCCCCTAAGTTTCACTGCTAGAACCGCTCCTGAATCAGTCCGCACGTCAATAACCAAAAGACGTCCTCCGGCTCCTTAAGAGTCCGGCATCGATCCACAAAACCGCAGGAGACGAGCCGGCGATCGCCGAACACGAACCTCGGCGTCTCGAGGAGAGCAGAGAAGAAGAAGAAGAAGAGACAGCCCCAAGGTTATGCAAAACCGTCCCGCTCCCCCTGGTTCTTTCAGGACAGAAGGGGGACTGGTCCGCCGGGACACTCCGGCGACAGGTCGTTCCACGAAGCTCCCGGGCTCGTATGCAAATCGGGGCCGGTCTTCTTGTCCGTCCTATTCGCGGCGGACGAACCTCGCCCTCTCTCCCCTACCCCCTTGTCCCGCCGGAATGGCCAGGTTCTGGGGACACCAACCGCGGAGGAGGTCGAGGTTACGACCCGGTTACGGTGCGCGTTGCGGGTCGCGGCCTCGTCAGGGACTGGGTCGAGGTTGTTGCGCTCGGCGCATAAAAACAGCCACCCGGCGCACACCCGGGGTCGTAAAAAGCATCGTGAAAAGTGTCGTCGCGGATTTCGACCGGTCCTGTCGCCCGGCTCTCTTCCTTCTCTTTCATCCTCCTCTCCTCTTCTCTTCCTGTCTCTTCTGGCCAGTCAGCCAGACGACCCCATCGAGGTCGAACCAGTTCGCGATCATCGAAACGCTAAGCCCTCTGCGGTTTCGCGGCCAGAAATTTCACGGGCACGGGCCTTCGCACCTCCTCACGGACACAACTCGGCTCCCCCCTTCTCGGATGATTTTCGAAAGAGGAGCTGTAGGAGATTTTTTCTTATTTTTTTTTTTTAAGCATTTCAAACCTCCCGAGTTCATTTCGCTTTACAAGAGTAACTACGATTGAAAAAAGAATGAATACAAAGAGAAACTTCAACATTTGGCTTCGTTACGAGTTACTTTACGAGTAGGACATTTATTACTCTTTGTGAATTGTAGAATTCGCATTGCCGATAATTAATTAATTTTCTTTTCCAGAGTTACATAGCTTGATGCTACACGCAATGTAGACAAATTGCTACCGTTCACTTGAGCGTGTGGGTAGAGGTTTACTCGATTCGCATTTTCCTCGACCATTCTCACCAGCCATGAAAGGTACACTAACTGGAGCTCGGCTTTCGGTTGATAGTAATCCAGAACATATGTTTCTTGGTAAGCTCTTTGGGAATTACCTAGCGGTTTCTGGGAAGATTGGATGGAAGACGTGCACTCTACGGGGATTTCAGATCCTTTAGAACGGCCGCCAAGGTATTGTGATATCCCCCGAGGAATTTCGAAATCATCAAATCTGCTATCGGTTCTAAATTCCAAAAAATTGTAAACGTTTGTTTTCGAACACACGAGACTCGCAGTAACCTTTCTATTCAATCCTCAGCTGCGAGAATTTGGTTATATGTTTGATTTTTCTTTGAAACCTCTTTTCAAACCATGCTGTAACTGATAGAAACATTTTCGATGAGACTGCTAATAACAGAGTAATCTCTACTGCTCACAATTCGTGGTTCAACCTATATATCGATGAATCTAAACAGGAGGAGGACGTTCCTGATGTTGTCCTCGCCTAAAATTGTTTTGCGGCGAAGATGCTGAAACCGCGAGGGAGTGTGAACCAGTTTCGGTGGTCGAGTGGGCGTAGGTGCGGCGCTGCGCCGATTCGACGTGCGATCGCGTGCTAACGGGGCTCAGTTTTCGAAAACGCGAGACAGAAGCAACGCGTTTACGCGTGCCAGACACGTACACCGCGATTGTGGGTACACAATGTCGCCGGCGGTGCAGAAACACGCTCGAGTGGCCGGTTACTTACGAGGAAACCGAGGTCTGTGCCCGTCCATCCGAGTTGCTGGCGCAACGGAGCCGCGATTGCGGCGTTCGGCGCGTACACCGCGCGCGGGTAAACACGTCTAGACATCCGACTTTCACCTCTGTTGTAACAAGACTTCGCCTCTAACTGCGGAGAACAGGCGAAGGACGTTCTGGAATCCCCGATACGCGACTTGGATCAGCTTCGGAAAGATGTCCCGCCGTTTCGTGACTCGGGATCGATCGTCAATTACCCGAGAATCGATTTCTTCCGGCGACCCGACCGCCAAACACTGTGCACCGAATGCCCAATTCAGCTGGTAAAAAATCCTACACTGAATTTATGCGGTGTCGTTGCAAAGCGGAGGCTTCTATCTTCAAGTTATATGCATATAGTATCATACATTTAACACTCGATTGTTGATACAAAGGAATTTTTAAGAAAACTGAACTTTTTTTCCACCTACAATTCGGTACACTGTGCGCCGGCAACCTTTCTCTGGAATTTCTTGAAGGATACCGCGTCCTGAACGTTAACCCTCGTCTGCTCCCGATTTTTGCCATTTTATTTATTCGTTGCTGCGAGATTGACACGATGATCAAATCTGAATAATTCTGAAAATTCCTCTTTTCAACAGTTAATATCGAAGTAAAGAATATTTATTCGATACCAATGAATAATGTATGAAATTAACACGAGGAGTGGATAAGAGTGAATCGAACAGGCAGACGTATATGTATATGAAACAGAAATTCTTTAACGTTCAAATAAATTACTCTAAATCCTCAAGTTCGTATTGTTCGACGCTGGAGATATTCTGTTTTTCACTAGCATCTTTTATTTAGCGGGCACGCATGGCTTAATCAAGCTCGGAGCTCGTCGATTAGTATACAATGCAAATTCTAATTGCAATTCAAGAACCACGAGCAACAGTTTCTTGTTTCCCATTGATCCTCCTCTTCGCGTATTAATTTATTCGGAGAATGACCGACAGTCACTTCCTGTCGCAACAATAATTGACGCTGCAAATGGAGCGACTACGGTGATCCGCGGATGCTCGTGTTGATAAATATCTGAGCAGCGCGTTTCACGCATACCTGGAGTGAAACTCGCCTATCTAGAATTTGCGGTGGCACTTAGTTTTGCCTACTTCGGCGACGCTCAAATTTCGAGAAACTCTCGAGGATTGTTTGTCGGGCTTCCGAGGATCCAGGTTAATCATTTGGCCGTCTGCTTTAATAGAAAGTTGACAAAATATCCACACGGTGATGTGCGTAGTTCTCTCTAAACAATTTCAAGTTTCAAAGTGATTTCCATTGAACTATAAGGTCTTTCATATAAAAATAAATGATTGGGTCCTAAATATTGACAAAATCTTTGACGGCTTTCACGGTATCTACTTTCACAGCGCAGTTGTACGAAGTTCTACGCACGAATTTATTTGTTTTACACATTTTTAGCAGACAAAATTTTATTTTATTCATTGACAAAATTTTTTTAACTTTTACAAGGACTGGAATTTGTTTGTTCTAGAAATTTTTAGGAGGATTACTGCAGCGGGATGACAGCAGGTAGCTTTTATTGCAAAGATTGACTTTATTGGCATTTAAGAACAATTGAGGGAGAAGACTTGCAAGTCTTGCATCTTTAAATGGATCATTTGTTTCCCACCGATCTAAATGAGGATGAAGGGTCGTGAGTATGGTTGGTCGTCGTCTACGCGACGGGTGTAGGGGATGCGGCACCGTGCTTTGATCAATGTTTCACGCACGTTCGACGCAGTTCGCAGCGTTTCAATCGGAAATGGTGCCAATTGCTCGGATGGAGCGATGCCACGAGCCGGACATTTCCCGCGCGTGCCATATACAGACACCTATTTTTAGCCGAAATCGGTGCAACACCTACGTCAATCAGGCGGCTTCGGTGTCACCGTGACAGGAATAAAATCACGGTGTCTGTCGCTCTAGTAATAAATACGTCTAGACATCCAACTTTCACTTGGCCGTCATTGAAAGGGAGCCAACCTTCCGCGGTACAGTTTTCAAGAACGCGTCGATTGACCTTTACGGGGGCCAGATCGATACTCCGTCTCGAAGCGATTTAAATTCGATGGACACGCAATTTTTCTCTCCTACCATCTCGCTGTGCAAATATGCCTATAATTACGGAAGTGGTCATATATTTCTTGTTGAATATATTTAAAGGAAAAGGATATTACCTCCCCAGATTAATTGATTTCAGAATTTTCAGAAAATTTTCAGTAGCATCTAGCCAAATTTTATTTGAATAAAAATTTTTGCCCAACTCTGCATGTAGCTATCGCAGCTTTATCCTTGCGAATAATGCAAATTACGCCTGGTAAACATAAAAATATGACTTTTGTGGGCGATTGCGGCCTAGATTGATCTTCTATTTACCGCTTTTGATTACTGACAAAACCTCATCGCAAGCAATATCAAGAAATGAGAAGTCTACCCCCTGATTAAAGGAGAAATCATATATCGAGATCTTCAGTTTTTATAATTTCCCAACAATTTCAAATTTCATCTACTCAATTTTGCTTACAAATGCATAAAGATCAGTCTAGTTCTCGCACAGAATACCGAGACATTACTTTAGCCGTTCAATCGAAGGCAATGTTGAGTTTAGTTGGACACAAGACCAGAAAGGGTTGAGGACCGGTCTCGAGGGTGGACAGACCAACCCGTGGACCAATTCCGGTTCGAATTGTGCTTCGATGATGAAACGGACGCGTGGCCGTTCATTTCGTTTCCGGCGTTGGCGGACCGGTGCGGACGAAAATCGGAGGGGAGGGAACCGTCGATTTTAAAACGGAAGACGATCGGCAGGCCTCCACTTCTGCGGTCAAGAGCTTAATTCATCGTCCGGATGCTGGGACGGCCGCGGCCACGGTTCACGGCGGCGATCGATAAACGTGCCCGTTGCAGCAAAGTCCAAAAAGTAGCGGGCCGGACCAGCAGGCGGAAGGACCGCAGACGCGGTCTGCGGTCTGCTTCGACCGCGCCGGCCTTCTCACGGCTACGCAACGCTCGTCCGGCTGTCCAGTGCCGAGACCGCGCGAAAATTCCGGTTAATTTCCCGCTCTCGCCCCTCCCGAAAACGGTAACGGACTCCTTACGTCGCCGGTCTGGTTTCTCTGTAATTCGAGAGCCCCGCGTTCTTCGTCCGGGAATTCTGCTATGCAACGCCGGCCGAGCCGCGCCGGCTTTCGGCTACCGATCGCTCTCATCGCGACCGGCATCGGAATTTTTCGAGCCCCTCGGCCAACCTTCCGGCTGTTCGTCTTATCGTCCTCTATACTTCTAAAATTTTTCCGGAATTTTTTGGCATCGTTCTTCTTAACTTAGTACGAGTTTTTCCCATTCCATGCCACCATTTTTCCTATTTTCCGTGGGACACGTGATTATCACTATGGATTCTTGTATTTTCATCGTTGTGTAACTGTGTTAACCCTTCGCACTCGAAGCTATTCTAACTCGAAAACGAAACATTTCTTTCGACCTAGAATAATTCCATTGTATGTTATTTTTTGAAATTTTATGGATGTGAAATTGATATAGTACATAATACTTAAATGTTTAGTACATAATTGAATTAGATATGAAAATATTTGATGATGTAAACAATATTTTGAATAATGGTACAGCAACTTTTAGTGGTAAGGGTTAGAGGATCTCAGGACATTTTAAAGAGATCGCCGAAATGTCGAGATCTATAACTAGACTGCGGACGTTTATGCAAAATAATAATTATCTGCATCGATTGCAAGAAATACAAACCAAATAGAATATCTTTCCTCTCTGAAGAATTTTAATAAAGGAGAAATCATATATTGACATCTTCAAATTTCAAAATTTTTCTACAATTTTGAATTTCATCTACTCAATATTCCTATAAATGCATAAAGATCCGCAGTTTATTTATAACATATTTCAATTTCATCAAAATCCGCGAGTAAGTGACGTTTCTTTTTACCCGCAAGAAGAAACGTTAAAATCTAAACTGTGCAGTTCAGAATTAGGTCGCTGTGTGGTTCGTAATCCGAATACAGATTGCCATATTCGTTTTGATAATTTTGTAGTTCGAATCTCCTTTGTCGAGCAAACTGACCCTGAACTTGCGAATTGAAATTCTGACCTTGTTCAAATCGAGATTAGTAGAATAAATTAGCGAAGAGAAAAGAAGACATTTATTGCCAGTTTGCACAAGGACGTATTCTTCCTAATTCTACGCCGCACAAAAGGAACGACGACTGATTTAATACGCCGTGAGCTCTTCCGGTTGCATCGTTTCGTCAGGAACTGAGAAGAATCACCGCGGACAAGGTGAACGCATTGTGTGCAAACAAATTTTATTTTAAAGGATTCATTACCGCGCTCCTCATAAATATTGATAAGTATTGTCTTCGAGAAGCTATGCTCGCGAAACATTCTGCTCTACGCGGCATTATACGGTCGAACCACTAAAAACTACTAATCAGTTCAAACATGCATATATTTGACAACAAGATAAATTATTCAAAGCATGTAGTGGACGAGTATGGTGTACGACAAAGAAGATAAACACTGAAACGAGTTTTACAGTTCTCAACGTACGACAGTGTGCACAAAATATGATACGATTAAATGGGGAAAAATTAATTTACATATTTATTGATCAGTCTAGTTATTACTAGACCGCGCATTTTATACATTTATGCACGTGTAAATGATTAACAAAACGTACATTTTTTGGCGCATGAACCGCGAGTTCGGGAACTCTTCGAAAGTTCAAATTGGATTGAGAAAGGAGGGGGGTGGGGATGGTGGGACGGCGCGGCGTCGGAGTCCTGGATTCCGTCCGAAAATCGATAACCCCGGGGGCGATAAATCGGAGCAGAAAGTCTCGGCGTGATTAAATAAACCCGGCGCGCTACGTGAAAAAGTTCCTTCGCCAGGGCCAGACTGATACCGCGGCGAATTCTTAACGCGCGTAATCTCCGCGGCCGCCTCCTTCTATCGCTTATCGCGGCTTTTACCCCGCGACCGGGACGTAAATTTCCGTCGGACAGGGCCCCGACAAATCGCGGGCTCGTCTGGCCGAGTTCCGGTACGTGCGAAAGACCAACCACACCCGTGGATATTCGCCGGGATATTCGCTCCCGGACCTCCGCCATACGTCCGATCCATTTCTGGTTCACCCGAGGTGCCGTTAAAAATGAATCCGAGGAACGAAGTGCAACGGCCACCCTACCATTTTCCACGGAATGCTGAAACGTCCGTTTCGAAAATCAAACTGCCCGGTAAATAATGCACAAACGCTACAGAATAAAACTCACCCGGCTGCAGAATTAATTCGCGCAATAATTCATTCACAGCATATTCTTCGATTGCATTCGTGGAGGATATTGATGTTTTTCGATGGTGAGCAGCGATTTTTCAAAAAGTCAACAAATCACGGGCGAACTCCTTCAAGTGTTAACAACAAATCTTTTGATATAGTTTCTGGAATTTTATCGTACAAAATCAACGATTTTCCACCTGAATCGCGACAAACCGGAGTGACACAGAAATTTATTTTCTTTGTCAATATGTTCATTCCGTTGAAAATAATATAAACGTATTTTTAAATTCATCTAATGTTTCCACTTTTTCACTGTTTCGAACTACACCTACTCATTTTTGTCATAAATGCAGCACATATTTGCAGCTTCTACCTTTATTATCTATTTTTAACATTGAGGTTGAAAATGTGAAAATCTCGGCGAAAAAAGACAGGGTAATAGAAAGTGACAGTGCTTCCGTACAAAAATTGCTGCAGTTTACTGTAATGTATATACATACATATACAGTACTTGCACCGATCGGGTTTTAAAAATACGATCCGTGTAAACTCGTCGGAATTAGAGCATTTCTTTTCAAGTTGACTGGCCATTGTTGCAGAAATACGTCGAAAGTATTCGGTATATTCGAAAGTGTATCGAACGTTGAATCACCGTATCCAGAATGGAGGAGCTACCGTACCGTGCTCGGCCAGGAAAGTAACATTGACATTCCCGTTCTCGTTTTCCGGCGAGTGAAAAAGAATCGTGGAAACCGGCGAGCGTGTAACGACGGATGTTGAATGACAGATAAGGCCAGGCTTGGACAAACACGTCCACGTAATTTGCTATCTAATCGGGGCTAGCCATTTATGCAAACTAGTTTTAAAACGAACGACACGTTTCGTCGTCGTTGTGTTCGTTCTTTCTTGATGTAACGTGTCTGCGATCCAAGGATCACGGGGACCGAGAAGGGGGTTTAATACTAACCCCGATAGCTATTACGGATTTTATCGATACATTATTAATTATATTAGTTTATGTAAGAGCGGTAGCAAGAGCCGAGTCGGTGGCTTGAAGTTGGCGGATCAAGGTCGGCCGATCGAGCGCAGTCGCCGATCGATCTTCGTCCGTTTCTTTCGTTCTGCGATCCTGTCGCGATCCTCTGATCGGTCGTTTCAAATTTACAAGAGCCCGTCGCACGAACGGACCTGAAACGTCGTCTGAAAATAACCATCGCCGACGGGGGCGAATGTAAATCATTCGATCGGAGGGGGAGGAGAGGAGGAGGCTACCCGGCGGCTGGATCTCGCGCAAATACCCCGAAATAAATATTCATCATCCGCGAATTCGGTTCCGACGGGAACATTTTCACCAAATTTTTCATTGTATCGACACAGCCGGCCAGGCTCCGGCTCCGCGGCCCCCCGTATTATTCATCGCGAACTCCGCTCGTCCGCTAGCGAACGAATTTTCGACGGTGGTGGCCCCGATCCTGTCAAGGAGCTTTGGAATCGGTTTATTTATTCAGCTTTTTCTCTCTCTCTCTCTCTTTGTCTGATCTCGTGACGGCTAATTGAAAAATAAGGCAATCACGAACAACAAAAACGCCGCGGTATATTATAAACGACACGATCAATTCTAACGGCCCTTCTACCTCCATTTTATCTCGGTTCGATCCGGATATCGCTACGGTCTGTCATTCGAGAGAGGACGAAGGTTACGAAATTTACTTTTACCTTCTACCACTCTTTCATGTCTCAGCCAGGAAATAATATCATTTTGCTGGGCGTCGTTCATTTGGGATGCCTATTTTTAACCCTTCACACTCGGAGCTGCTGTTTTAATTCGAAAATGAAACATTTCTTCTGACCTAGAATAATTCCATTCTATATGTCTTTTTGAAATTTTATGGATATGAAATATTGATACAATACCTCATACAATACTTAAATGTTTAGCAACTGGTTAGATTCGAACCTATTTAATAGTGTAAACAATATTTTCAATAATGGTACAGTTAAGACTGTTTCGTTTTTTTTTTTAATCATTTGAATAGATCGAGAGCGACTTGCATTTATTAACCCTTTGCACTTCGAATTATTTTCCGATTTTGCTGCCAACCATTCCTTACTATTTTAAATGTTTTATTTGAAACTAGCTGTACCCGCAACTTTGTCCACGTGCAATAACAAATCAAAAAGTTATAAGCAGAAACGTGCTCAAAAGAGGGCGAAAAAGTCGTCTTCGGTCACTAATGAGGTCACAACTTTTTAACGAATGGACTTTTTCGAATGCGGATTTCCCCTATAGAAGAAACCTTCCCGAAGAAACGCTGCGTCTAATAACAAACCCCAGCTTTCTACGTTCGCTGTTCTCAGTTGATGCCGTCACAAACAGACAGACAGACACGATTTTATAGAGATAGAGATAGAGATTTACTCCCAAGGACAGTTCCTTGACTGCCATACTTATTTTAAACAATTTTCATCACTAATTATATTAAATATGCCTCTCAAAGTTTGTTGTAATTTATACTTGCGGAACTTACATTTGTTTTTAACACTTTACCTACCGAAAGTGCTGTACGAAAAGAAAGTATAGAAATTTCCTTTTACATTATAATTTTAAATGAAAGTATTAGATGACGTTATTGAGGGTGATTTGTTAGTTCACAATGAAAATTGCTGTTGCTATTGAAGGTTCCATTAAAAAGTATTCATCCATGTACCATAGATTTTTCAAAATTATGCAATAATCACCGGTCGGTAATGTGTTAACTAAAAAATAAGAAATTAAATAAATAAAGGAAGAACCAGATATATATAAAAACCCATTTCATTTACATTTTTCTTTCCCTGATATTGAGTCACACTCGACAAAGTAGTGCAAAGGGTTAAATGTTCTACTCTTTCGAACTACTCGATGTAACTACGAATGCATAAAATCCACAGTCTTGTTACAACATTTCGATATAAATATAATGGGAACCAGTTAAGGGTGCGCGTGATTCTGAAATTTTTTATGCCGCAAGTTCGGGACCCGTCTCTCCCCTAAAGGAGTGCACATAAATTGTGTTACTGATCATCCCTTGTTTGTCGGTTCGAAAATGTTCATTGGTAAGGTGACCCAGAACGAGATCCTCGACAACAAGATTTTTCAGTTGCGTAACAAAGGAAGATTTTGCGAGGTTGTGACCCCCGAAGAGAAGACAGACAGGTCAGAAGCAATCGGCCGGCCACTGGAACGAAGAAAGTTTCACGCGACCCTAATAGAAGGCCACACTACACGTGTCTACGATTATCCTGATCAGCGTCGCGTAAACGGTCCGGCAAAAGAACTCGACCCGTTCTCGGAAAGGTTTCCCTCTGGATTTCTTCGACGAAGACTTCTCGTCGTCGCGTCGCGTCGTCGTCCCGATACGTCTGGATAACGAGCGGCCGATAAGACGATCCCGACGACGCTTGTTCCTTTGTCAGCGCTCGTCGAATTCTCCCCTTTCCTCGGGACAGACGGAGGATTTCTCGGGGATCTTCCCGGAATTCACGCGGCTACGGGTTTCTTTCGAAGCGAGGCAGGGCGAGTCAGGGCGCGCCAGGGCGAGGCAGCAGGGTGAGGCAGGGTGAGACGACGCGGCGGAGGACGTGTCTTAATCCGAGTCGACGCTTCCCTCCGAGAGACGGGTTTTCACGAATCGATTGTGTCGCGACCGCTTTTTTGCCCCGACGATCGAACGTCCGCCGGTGAAGCGTCACCTTCGCTAGCAACCGGCGAAGAAAGGGAGCCACTGTCACGAACGACAGAGACGCCGGTTGTCAGTCAATGAAACGATCCCCGGGAACCGAGCTGTGCTCTAGCTAGAACCTTCTCCCTGTCGTACAGAACAAATACTCCTTCGCTTTCGAACTGTCGGCTGAAAGGTCAATAATCCCTGCGGACAGAATATTTCGAACGTCCTGTAGAAGTATGAATCCTCACAGTCTGCTATTCTGTAGAGGACTATTAGATTCTTTTGTTCGTGGAATAACTAGCCGTCACTGCTTTGTCACGTCGATTGTGAAACAAGATTGTGGATTCTTCCATTTCATTCTGCCAATAAAAATCATCCGTTAATCTCTGTTTCGCTTATCACGAATAGACAGCGGATTTGATGCATGCATCACGAAAATGAGTGGGTGTAATTCGAAACAGTGAAAACATTAGAAGAATTTTAAAATACTGTTATATTATTAGGGCGTTCGGAAAGCCGTTTCGTTTATACTCAAGGGAAAGTGAAAGTCAATTATTTTACCAAATAGAATAAGTTTTATGACAACTTTCGTTCTATGTTCGTTTGTGACTTTCCAGGTAACTTGAACGGGTAACTTCTGTTTTTTATTAGCAATTAAAATGAAGTTATAATCCGATAGTACATCCTCTCCGTAAACAGCGCACTATGTAAATGTATACACTACAAATTTGTGATCTTATTCGCCGTGCGAGAATATCTGAATTTTGCTGAAAAACCGTTCAATTAATTCTACGAAGAAAAATCATCTCTGAATTTTTGTGCCACTAGGTATTATGAACCCCCGTGTAACGTATTCTAGGTGGTTTCTAAACCTGATTTTCTTGAGCATATTTTATTCCGCGCATTTGCCATGTTGACGGCACTCGTTCCACACGAAGCGGATTTTATTTAAAATTTTCAATTTGCTTTCCGCCCATGAAGAAACACCCTACCGGTCGTGTATCATCGTTCGCGGACCACCCTGTACGTTCTCAAAGGGGTCGTGTGCTCGGCAGTATCTCGTGCAAGAAAAGCCGAGGAACGCGATAAGCCAGGAACGACGATCTCGAGAATTTTGTATTCCCCTTAACAAGATCCCAGGAGCGAGCGATCTCGCTAGTTTACGAGGGCTGCCGAGGTACCACGAAAAACTTTCTTTTTTATAGGAGGGGTTGGTCACGTGTACGGTCTCGTATACGACTGAAGAGGGGCGGTATTAGCCCCTGCGGAATATTTCATAATGGCTCGTGAATCGGGACGTGCCGAACAACCCTCGCGGTGTAATATGGGGTAGGGCTACGCCGACCGATATATATCGACTGGCAGTAGCCAGATTTCCCTCTCGATTTTCTCGCTCGACCCTGACCCAACGACAGACGCACTCCCCTTCCTCACACCTTCCCATCGGAGATGGGCAAATTCATTATCCAGATAACGAAGCTTCAATTAACGGCCGACGGATAAAATACTCGTCAAATACCTCTTCCTTTCCTCCGGTGATGCTAGACGCATTTTTTTTAAAGGTCCGAGTTTGGATTAAGGGGGTAGACTCGTTCTCCCAGGATTGCAAGGGTGCGGGTTTTGCGCCTTCTCATTTCTCCATAATGCACAGATGGGGTTTCTCAGCAATCAAAAGCCCTTGATAGAAGATCAGTCTAGGCCGCGATCGTCCTCAAAAGTCATATTTTTACGTTTACCAGGCGTAATTTACATTATTCGGAAGCATAAAGCTGCGCGTAGCCTATTTTCATAAAGATCCGACAGCTACATGTCGCCGAATAATGCAAAATTACCCCTCGTAAACGTAAAAATAGGACTTTTCAGGGCGATCGCGGCCTAGTTTGATTTGCTAGCGCTTTTATCTAGCGACTATTGAAAAACCACATCTGAAATGAGAAGGCGCATCCCGCACCCTTGCAATCCTGGAAACGAGTCCACCCCTTTGAAACGATTTACGATGTAGGAAAGATAAAAATACTGGGTGTCTCAGCTGAAGGAGACCACCTAAATATCTCCTTTATTTTTAATGGCACAAAAAATATTTATGGCAGAATTTAAATGGTATCGAAGGAGGAATGTCATAGAAGAACAATTTCTTTTGTCCGGTTATTTTTCCATAGTTTTTCAAGGTCAACGTTATTTTTTTATCGGGAAAACTTATTTTTCGTTATTCCATCCTATAGCGGCTGAAAAAATACATCTGAATGTGCTTAAGTCATTAACAAGATGGAATAAAAAAAAAGTTTGCCCGATAAAAAATAACGATGACCTTGAAAAAACTATGAAAAAATGTCCGGCAAAAAATTTTTTCCTTCAGCTGAGGCACCCTGTATATTGATTTTACAATAGGACCTCTGTTATCCGAATGAATCAACAGCACAAAGGTGTTCGGATAATCGAGGTTCTACTTAACTTATTATTTTCGTATATTATCTACATATATCGATTTTAATTAATTTTGGACACTGCTCAGTTCTTCTGAGCGTTTTCCAAAATCTGTGTTTGCTCAAACAGATTTCGACGCGCGTGATGCCCCTAACTCACTGTCAGGCCAACCCTTAGCGTGAACAATGGGCATCCTGTGATTTGCTCAGGTGTGGCGTATTTTCGCACGATCGTTACCATATGTTTGCGATTTTTTTGTGCCAGGGAGGGTGCGTCACGGGGGGTGATTGTGTAACACACTTGCGCGTGGTCATCAAGGCATTGTCCACCTGCCTGTCCCCTACAACTTGTCATTTCCACCGACATTTAAAAAATGTTATCTTTAAATAACGGTGGGTTGAAAACGACCCATGCACGATGCTCAAATATTAATTTGAATCGCCATATAAAGATCAGTCACTATATAAAGAACAAATCACTTCTGACCATACATCTGTACTGAAAAATCACTAAAAACTGATCCCGAAAGAAATATTGTTGATTCATAACAAGAAGTGCCATTGCTGTCGATTCATTTTTTAACAAATAAAGTGAGTGTACCAGCAGCCGACCGATTAATTATTTATAACCTTGCGTTACAGATCTTTTTAGTTGTTCCTCCCTCATCCATCCTGTCAATTTCACACAGTTTTCGTGACTTTCATGTTTGTATGCGAAACAGATAATAATTTTGCACTCGAAGCTACTGCAACTCGAAAGTGAAACACTTCTTCCGATCTAGAATATGTCCATTCTATATTAATTTTTGTCTTTGTCTAAATATAAAATACCTCATAGAATACTTAAATAATTAGTACATAGTTGATTAGATACCAACATTTAATAATCTAAACAATATTTTGAATAATGGTACAGCAATTTTTGGGTTAGCACAAAGAGTTAAAGTATTTTCGGTTTACAGTTTCCGATTTTCGCAGCAGATTTTTCCATGGTAGGTTCTAGGAAACAGCGAGCAGACCATCCTGTCCGGATTTCTAGAGGCTCCAGTTAACGAAGTTCCACGGCGAGTGCAAGGACAATCTCGTGGCGCGAAATAAAGTCCGGCCGCGCGGATTCAATTACGCCACCCGCTCTTTCGGCTGGACGGCGAAATGTCCGCCGCCGGGGGTGTGTACACCGATTGCGTCCCCCGTCGTGCCATTGTCCAAGGTTCTGGCCGTGCGGTTCTACAGCCACGCCGTACCATAGTGTGGCGTGGCGTGGCGTAGCATGGTGTGGCGTGTGTGCGTCGAGCAATCGAACCGACACGGTTTACGCGCGAACCGCGCCGCCCTGAATTTCGACACCCGGAACGGCCGTACGTCCGCCACGTAAATCAATCAATGTTTCAACGATTATAGAAACTAAAGTGTCTATATACTGCTCCGATTTTACGGCGCTCACAAAACGACATTCAATCCAATAATACAATTACACAAATTCAAGGAAATTGTGACAGCCTTTACCGTGCTGGTGCTAGGTTCAATGAACGTTTCGTTGCATTTATGCAGGGTGCGGTCGAATAACATGTACTAGCGGGCACGAGGTGGTTCCTTATGGAAAAGTAAGAACAAAATATGCAATTTTTTCGTTTGACGCTTCGTTTTCGAGAAAATCGAGTTTAAAGTTCCGCCAGGTTCGCGTGCTTTAGGATATGCATAAAGTAGAATTGGTTGATCATGGTCAGACGCGTCAGACGATTCATTTTTAACCGACTTCGAAAAAGGAGGAGGTTACTCAATTCGATCTGTATGTGCCTTTCTGTTTGCTTTTTTTTCTATGTATGTTCACATGTAGGACCAATCGGAACGAAACCTTTTGCATCTTGTAGAGTATGTTCCCGGGATGGTCCCGTGTAAAAAAAATGTTATATTTTTTTATTAATTACGATATTATTTGCGAGAATGTAGGGTGGTGATGCCGTTGTGAACTCCGCTGAATGTTAGATATTAGGAACAGTGACGACGCGACGTCGTTACCGTCATCGATTGCGGCTTTCAGATATTTATAAATTACGATTTGAAATGTGACGGCTGACAGAGATACAAAGTGTGAAATAAAAAAAATTTTATTAAAAAAAAATTAAACCGACTTCGAAAAAACGCACTAAAAAGTATAAAATAATTTCCATTTAATTTATGTAAATACAGGCGAACTTAAATACAATACAATCTTTTCGGAGGCAGCGCAAAAATTAAAAATTTTCCAAATGACAGATGTTGCTGATTATGATTTCATTGGAATATGGTGGGCTTGGAGATCAGTAGGTGGGAAGAGAAGATACATTAATATGTGAAAGCATGTAGAAGAATTTAAGGATTTTCGTAATTTCCAGTGTCGAAAATTTTCAATTTTGCGCCGCCTCCGAAAAGATGGTATTGTATTTAAGTTCGTGTGTATTCACATAAAGTAAATGGAAATTATTTTATACTTTTTAGTGCGTTTTTTCGAAGTCGGTTTAACTTTTTTTTATAATCAAACTCGATTTTCTCGAAGACGAAGCGTCAAACAAAAAAATGTTATTCCTTTTTTTTCGTCTTACCTTTACATGTAGTATCACCCCCTGCTCGGTTGTACCACCCGTCCGGCCACACCCTGTGTACATGTGTATATAGGTACAGATAAAAATTTAAAAATCGTGACCTTTACTTTATCCTACGCAGTTGCGACCAATAACAATTAAAAAAATTGTATTTATTAGCTAGTAAAGTAATTCTTCTAACGTCTCAAAAAAATTCGAGCTGTAGGGTGAAATTTTGAAAAAGTTATTCGTTTTTTAAAAAGTGTACGAATACTTTGTACGCCCACCGTAGGTAGAAGAAAAATTTAGATTTTCGATGAACGACTCCGCCGGAAGTCGCAGGTAGAACGGAAGCAAAAAATTCGCCGGTTACAGACGAAATCAGAGGTATCCGTTCTTCGTAGATCTTCAGGACGAGGAGAAAGAGGAGGACGAAGGAAGCGGCTCTTCCTCCGGCGCGCTATCGTCTGACGTTTCCGCTTTAAGTGCGACCCAGACAGCGGCCTAGCCCAAAAAAGCACCCTCAAATCCTGCACCCTCGTGCCGCCATCAAGCTCTCGCCCCTCACCATGGGCGAGTGTCTGCTCCTGGAAGGTTGAATGCGGCCGCCGCGCCGAGGGTAGGAGAATGGGACCAAGGGACAGAGAAAGAGGATACGGTTGGACGAGGAGGAAGACACCGCCTCGGGGGCAGTTTTATTTAAATCGGACTTGGAGAGAAAATGTCGCCTCCGGAGGGCTGGTGAAGCGTGGACCACCCTCGCTAACTTGAGTCGTATATTTTTGGGCTTGTAAAATTGTCCTGGTGGTAACGTTGCGTCGGACTCCGACAACCAGCTCACCGCCGCGCCGCCGCCCCTGAGAATAGCCTGTTCTCGCTGGAATACGCGGCTCTGCTTTCCGGAAAATTTTTTCCTCGGGTTTTCCAACCCTTAACTCTCGACCCTATGTTGTTTTTTATTAGTCGAGATAGTAGACCGAGATCCTCGAGATTGCAGAAGCGTTTGAACCTCGAACAAGGTGTTTTAACCCTTACGTCAACTCCGTAATTCTAGTAATAGGAATGTTAAAAAAGTCTTCGTTTCTTTAAAAGTGTGAGAATATAGCTAAATAATTTGGATGCCCGGCGCAATTTCGCGTCTCAGTCGAAATAAAATAAGAAGTCAAATACGGGGAGAGTAAAATATAGCCGGGGAAATATTAAACCGCGGTCACCGATGATTTAAAACGGCGCATATTGACGGTATAAATACGCAATATTTCGAGGACGATGCGACAGCGGGTGGAATCATTAAAAATCGGTTTACCCTTGCCGGGGTCCCCTATTTCTCATCGGCAACCCCGATCAACCCCTTCGTAACAAGCTTTCGGCGAGCGATACCCGTCGGCCGCTCGGGTGAGAATCGTGTCCAATATATCGGCGAGAAATACAGGAACGGTTCCTGGGAAGGGGCGTCTAAAGATTTGAAATCAGGATGATCCCGGAGATCCCGGCGGTTTTTAGCGGGGCATAGAGAGACCGCTACCGGAGGTTGCGTTCGAGGATCGGGTGAAAGGGGAACCCGGCGATCCGGAAAAACGCTGATGCCTCGCGTAGCTCGGAATTCGGAATCGATTTCACGGGCGGCAAGGAGGTAAGGGAACTCGGTTACAGAAGAGAAAAAGAGTGCGGCCAGTGCTTCTGCGGCCGCTCGGAGTCGTCTTTTCGAGAGGCAACGATCGCTTTAACGGACCCGAGCTTTCAAATGGCCGGGCTCTCGGAGCGAAAATCGGCAACGGCGAGGGCGCTTTTACCGTGGTCACGAGCTGGATATTCCGCAGTAAGTAGTCCGGAGAATTTTCTGTTCGCAACGCTCGACCCCCGGAGCTACTGAATTTTAGAGACCCCGCTATTCCCGTCGAGGAACGTATTGAACGGATGCGCCGGAGCTTTTCGGAAAGTTCAGCGAAACTGATTAAACCAGCCCATAATCGAATTATGGGGACACCGGTGCGATGTCTCGACTCTGATTCCACTGAAAATCGCCGGTTTTTTCTTTGACGCGATCATTTGGCAAGTTAAAACATTCAGGATTTCTAGTAAGAAATCGTGAACGATTTCAGTATGAGATCAAATATTCGATATTATGTACACCTTCCTGTAAGTACTTGAATAAAAAATTACAAATTTCCATCTAGGTTCTTTGGAATTGCTAAGCAGTGATCTCTCGCTTCCTCTTTTTTTTCTGAATATGTACATAAATTTTAAAGAACAGTTCCCATTAAACAACTCTCTCCTTAACTCCGCCACACTCGCAGTGTCTTGTGCGACTATCGCCAGACGACAGAGCGTCTGCATAAGAGGCTGATAGGGTTCCTAAGCTGGTTGGCAGCCTAGGCTGATCCTCGCCGTTGAATTCTCGCCTGGATGATTCACAGGGACGTGTCGCGATAGAGTCTCTCGTCTAGACGGTGTATATTTCCGGAAAAAGCAATAAAGCTGGCCGCAGGAGGTCTCGCGCGAGGCATTTACGTCAACCTAGGTATGTCCCGGTGACGTCACCGCGGATCGAGCCGTCGTTGTCGTAGTCTGGATGACGTAACACCGGTGGCATCGAGCGACGACGCGACGGCGTCTGGCTTCTAAACGTCGACCCGGTGAACGGCCAGGTAAATCGCGGCCCCGACGATGACCTGGATTCTCGCGATCGCTATGCCGGGGAAAGCCGATCGGAGAGGAGCAAAGCGGAGCGACAAGGAGTTTCGACGATAGATCGGCCGCGAAACCGGGGACACGTAACCGCCAGCGCCGCGGGACGGCACGGTCGCGATCATCGGTAATCCGCTTTAGACAGCCTCAAGGCTACTTAGCAAAAGTCACGCACGTGGATAAGCCGCAGCGAGACACTGGCAACACCACCAACAGCCTCGTCCATCCAGGCTGCGAATAAGAGGATTCCTGCCCGGATTAGTTACAATGCCCGCAGCTCGCGCCGGCGCCGATATTTTTCACCGCCTTCCACGGTCTTCCTGATTCGTTTGGTGCTCTTCGATCTTCATTGGCTGACCCGCCTGACGTACGAGCCACTGTGTTACATAGAATCGCGCGATCGAACAACAATTGCCCGAACAGAGGTGTTGGGTAATGGTTCCGTAGTCGCCGAGAACCTGAGAGGCGCTCCTACACGCTCTTCTGCCGGTGAGAATGTGCGATGTGTCTGTGTACGTGGCCTTTTTATGCGAGTGTATACAGTGGATGGTTTTAAAAAAGGAATGTTACACTTGGTGAAAGTTACGAGAAGACTCGCGCCACATTCGATGTTATAGGTCGACAGCGGATCTTTATGGAAAATAGAAATTTTTTACCTGAATTGCAACAATCTGCAGTGAAGTAGACATTTATTTTCTTTCTTAATATGCTTGATATATACGTTGAAAATACTAATAACAGTCTTTGAAAATTCTTCCGATGTTTTCACTGTTTTAAATTACACCTACAAATTACATTTACCATGTAAATTAACAAATCGGTGATTTCGCTCTCCTATTAGAACAAGAATCCATTGAGGAATTCGCAGATAATTCGAAGAAAATTGCATCGGTACAAGTTCCATTCATGTACATAGCTCAGAGACCAGATCCGTGCGTTGGGGGGTTAAATTTCTGGAGACAGGTTCGCGAATTTATTTCTGCGGCCAATACACTTTCCTCGTTGAGAACGTACACAGCGTAGTTTCCGAGCAGCGAGCCCGATCTCATCTCTAAACGCCTTTGAACGACGACGGAAAGGACATTCAACCCCGCGCAGCGGAGCGCGTCAGTTTTTCCGCGTGGCCCGGCTTCGGAAGTCCTCGCGTGTCATATCCGAGTCTGCGAGCAGTACCGCGTTTGTTTTCCGGCGCTAAAGAATTCGAGAAACGAGAACGCGCTCACGATTATCCTCGGTTTTTCGTTCTTTCCGTGAAGGGGGAGAGGCAATCTTTTTGTTTTCTGGTTTGACGTGGGTCGGGTCGGGGCGGCCCGTTTGCTTTTGGCAGCCGATGCACCGCACTTGGACGTCGCCCAAACGTAATAAATTTCAAATCAGGTCATTGCTTCTCTTTGCACTTAGCGTGATGCGGCGCGACGCGACCCGACGCGACACCACGCGTCGAGCCCGCAGCGTGAAAGCGAACCCCCCTTTTCGTTCGCGCTCGCCACGACCAACAACGTGTTCAGATTTCACGCGAACCCTTCTCCCTCGATCTTCCACTGTCCCTCTCTCTCTCTCCCTCTCTCCTCCTTTTCTCTCTCTCTTTCTCTCTCTGTGTGTTTATCTTTCTATCTCGCTATCGTTCTGTCTCCCTCTGTTGCACCCTGACCCCGCATATCCTGTGCACGCGCGTTCATCAGCCGCTTCGCAGGCGAGATGATCGTCCAAGTCACGATTGGCGGAACTGACGTGAGAAACGAAACGATGCGACTCGATTTCAGCTAGATTGACCATTACCACCGGTGCAATTGATTTGTTAGGGCACTGGACGCGTTCTACTACCCCCGCAGAACGTGTCCCGGCGAAATCGTCGACCGTCCGCAAATTCTTCGCACACGAATTTACACGAATTGCCGGACCGTCCCCGACTGATGGATACACGCTTTCTTCAGGAATTCATTATTTCAGCTACGTTCGATCTTCACTGCTGACAATTGTGACACCGTCAACGTACAACTGGTTGACGCAGTTCTTCCTTGAAACTGGAAAATTGATGTCTGAATAACATTCGAAGACTAATTTTTTATTCAGTCAAATTATTTGAACTTTGTGGACTCTTCATGGCTGCTAACGCGACTGTCAACGTACAACTGGTTGGATAAACTCTTCATTGGAACTGGAAAATTCATTTCTGAACGTAGAGCGGTTGAACCAAACTTCGATTGTAATCTATGAGATTCAATAACATTCGAAGACTAATTCTTTATTCAATCATTATTTCAGCTTTGTTAGTTCTTCACAGCTGCCAATGTGGCTGTCAACGTACAACTGGTTGACGCAGTTCTTCCTTGAAACTGGAAAACTAGTTTTTGCGAATACAGAGGGAGATTAGAACTTTGTTCTGATCCATGAGATACAGTGAGATTTAATACTGAATCTATCGAGTACTGAATTAATTACTGTATGTTGTAAAAGTGAGAAGTTGAATTTATATAGACCTTGATACATAATCAAATTTATTCAGTCATTGCCGATGGAAGCGTCACCGTAATTTTAATAAATGTAAAATAAAAAAACCAGTTTTTTCTTTACTGCGCTGGGTTCAGTGTTGAAGAGTAACTCTTCGTTAAAATCGTTTCTGATTTATTCGATTTTTATAGTCGCTGATTTTGCTGTCTAAAAACAGACATAACAGAAAAGTACATACACGATATTGAGGAAAAATGACAATAAATTCTTCTGCCCCCTTATTATCTTTGTGTGGAATATTAGTATATCGAAGTGGTGGAGTTGGAGCAACCCCCCTTCCCCCATTTGTATTCGATGAATAGGAGGAATCTTGTGTACATGATCATATCTACGGAAGACTAAACATGTTAACCTTACTTGACCGTAGATGACTAGTGGATGCGATTTTTCGTCGTGAAAGAATTTATAAACGTGACACCAGTCGCGAACTATCTTCTAGCTAAGCAACTTTCGCGATTTTTAGAGCAGCTTATCGCTGCATCATCCCATACTTGTGCGTCTCCTCGTGAATATAGATAATTCTAAAAAAACTTACATCTTTATGAGAATGAGTGAAACTCGAATATGATGTAGAGTTCATCATTCTAAGCAACTTTTTCCTGTACGTGTCATCGCCGTTCGGTCTTTCTTTTCGAAATATGTATTTACAAACTGTACCCTTTTCTGTATAATTACCGATAATTATTTCAATTTTACCATTTCCTGCATTGAGCCTACTTTTTAAGAAAAGATTGCAATTATTTGGAGTGACAAAAAAAAAAAGAAAAAAGACGGCTCAGATGAGAAAGTTAAGAAACATGAGTTTCATTTCTTGTTTTCTTGTCGCTCCAACTAATCGCAATTTTTGAGAATAATTCTTTTAACCATTGCCTAGTAAACTAATCCATCTGAAAGTGATAGATTCAAACTGCATTGAATTCCAGTTTATTTAGTACAAATTCTGCGCACGCATGAAGATTGTATTTCCTGATGACGATCGAACGAGAATGCAGATCGGCAAAATGTTTCCAAAGTGGAGGATCGAAGAAAAACAGAGCCGTAGCAGCTCGATTAGAATGATAAATCGAAAGTTATTCGACTGGTACAACCGCAGTGTAAATATTTTCGTCGACCGAAGAAGGAAGTGGTTGAAAATCGTTAAGTCCTCGGGATCGGTCGCGTGTGTAGTCGCGCGCGATTTAGAGCTCTATGCGTGGCCGATTTCGTAATAAGGAAAAACATTTGCCCGCCGTCTCGGAGATAAGTCCATCGTTCAGCAGAATAGTAATTCACCGCGTCGGAAAAACGCAGTCGCGAAACGACAACGTACAACGTCACGAGGAGGAAGAGGAGGAGGAGGAGGAAGGAGTGAAACAACCACACAAGTGCTGCGTAAACATTTCGAAATTCGCGGGAGGCGTGTGCAGCCCTGTCCCCGAGTTGGCTGTATGGAAATCAGACCTGGGCAAAATTTCAAAAAAAAATATTTGAAATACTATTTTAAATAGTATTACTTTAATGCGGTTCAAATAAAGTACTACTTTAAATAGAACGAAAAATGTCGGCAAATAAAATATTTTTATTTTGACAACCAGATACATATAAAATATTTTAAGTATTGCAATTTGTCGACACATTTTCATTGTCATCCAAAAGGATTCTCAGTTTCAAATGTGACACAACGAATAGACTGAACATTATATCACAAAATTATATTGTAAAGGTCACTATTTACTATTTGAAACACTATTCGACATATAGTCCTATAAAATAAGTCTCACTATTTTCAAATAGTATTTCGAAAACTTTTTCTTATACATAAGTAAAATAATTTATTTGCATAATTATAGATATGCTTTAAAAATAAAATAAACTATTTTCTATTTCAAATACTGTTTTGTCCAGCACTGATGGAAATGATCGTGGTCGTCGTCGCGATCGTTGATATGAAATTTAATATTTATGACCCCGGCCTGTCGGTGAGTCACGCTAATCTTCCGTAAATATGGACGAATGCAACGTGCTCGCGCCGCGAGTGCATGTCTCGCGATGTACTATCGAAACGCACGATATCGCTGCGCACATTGAAAAATAACGTCGGCAGACAACTCATCCCGCGTGCCGTATAAACAGTTCGCGAAATGTTTTGACTGCGAACGTAAAGTGTGTACGACAGACGGGAAAAATTAGTTAAATGATACATTCGAGAGATAAGGTGAAGTGTCAGATTGTGACGTAAGTATACTCGACTGCAGGTGTAATTTTATCTTCCGATTCTGAGAATTTAATAATTAGCTGTGCAATGTGATTTGTACTCTTGTTTATTCTTGAATTTGATTGATTATTCGCCACAAACAATCTAAATACATACGTTCTACCATTGAATAGAATTTCGTTTGTTTCATTCTTTAAATAATTTCTGATATTCGATTTGATGGATGTAAGATTTGGAAGAAGGATTAATCCCTTGCCGTATTTTAACAAAGTCTAACAAACATGAATGTTCGTGATGAATATTTAAGCATTGAAATAAATGTAGCCATGCAAGAAATATAAATTTTCTTTTCCCTTCTACGACATGTTTTAATCGCTGTAACTGTGAAGAAAATGGTACGGGAAGGGGTTATAATTCGTACGTCTGATACTAGACTGTGGATTTATATTATACATTCGTGATAAAAATGACTAGATCTTATGTAGAGCAATGAAAATCTTGAAAAATGTTGACACAGTGATAAAAAAGATTGACAAAATAACAAGGTACACAGTTATTTTTCGATGTTTTTTTATTCAAATTGATGAGTTAACATTTACATCTTGGATCTGTCGGTAATGTGTTTCGTATTAAAAAAAAGAATAAAACTCACGAAGTTTTAGAAAAATTTGCCTACAAATAACAGAATAGTATAACCTATTTCGGGAAAATTGTGAAATTGACACGGGGGACAGATGAGGTTTGTTAGAAACGAGCTCGTAACCGCTATATGTACAATGGCGTTTCTAAAGAATAGGACAACGGTGGTAGAAGCGGTACCAATTATCCGCGACTGTGAATCGGGAAATCTGTGGCGAGGAATCCGTTGTGAAGAATCTGGGTGTAGCGGGCGTTAGTAAAATCCAAGGAATCCCGTTTCGCGGAGCAGTTCGCGAGGGGAATTCGCGATAAAATATTTCCCGATAATATCTGCAGCTGGTAAGAAAAAGGGTTCACTGGATCTAGGCAGGCGGTGAAAAGGTAAACGTGGGGATCGTTGGTGCTGTAGTAGGAACCGGGGCCAGATAAAATAGACCCGTTCGACGACGAGTATTTCGCGGATGGATGCGAGGGCCATTGGAGAGGACGAGGCGGAAAAACTCCGTAAGAAAATCTTATCGTTGAATGCGCCGGGACAAAGGAGGGTTTGGCGAGCGCGTCGCGGGGCAAGAAAGATGGAGCCGTGGTGATAAAGGAGGACGGGACAGATGGGTGCTCCAGGGTGCGTCCACGTGGAAAGACACGGTGTGGCGTAGCGTGGCGTGACAGAGTCACGAGCGAGCACAAGACACGCCGGGAAACGCGCACTCTGCCCGAGGAAACGCGGAATCTTGGTAAAAACGCGTTCACAAGACGACGACGACGACGCCACGTAGTCGCGACGACGAGGAAAGGTTTCCCCGAAGGTGAGACGACCGACGTTTTCTCTACGTGACTCTCCTTTCTCCCTAGGATGACGTCTCTTCTTCTTCTCCTTCGTTTCTTTGGAGAGGAGACTCGCGGCCCGTATTATTATTCCTAAAAACATCGCGATCGTCGAGAGAAAAAAAGAATGATACGACGGCTGCGAGGAGGAAAACTTCCTCGAGAAATCGTGATCAACGATCCGACAAGCGCCGGATGATGCGGGGAAAATCTTCTCTCGGCCCCGTCGCATCGCCAAACCGGAATCCTTAAGCAGAGGTCTCCGCGGATGTTCTCCCGCAGTGGTTCCTTCGCGATTCGGAAATTCATTGCTCGAGACGATCCGCTCCACCAGGGGGAATGTTTTCTTTGATGAAACAGTTGCTTGATAGATGAGACTTCTTGGGACGAGTGTGGCTTCATTGTTAGGCGGCCCAGCCACGCAAAGGAATTTCGGATCAGTTTTATGTGTTGACTAGTGAACCTGGTTTCGTGGAATCATCTAAATCGATGCTCGACGAAAGAACGAAGAGTTGGGATTTATCGTTAGTAGACTGCGGATTTGAGGCATTTATGAGGAAAATGGGTAGGTGTAATTTAGAACAGTAGAAGGATTGATATTATTACACCGTCACCGCTAAAGGATGCTGTATCACTATTCAAAATATTATTTACATTATTAAATATGTTGGGATCTAATCAATTACTAATTGTTAAATGAAAAAAAAATGAAAAGAGATCATATAGAACGGAATTATTCTAGGTCGGAAGAAATTTTTCATTGTAAACCTCATTCGATAGCATCTAAATTCACAACTTGTACACGATTGATACCGTGAACAAATATTTCTCTTCTCCAAGATATACACAGGTCTAAAGCCTAATTTATAGTCAACTAATAACTATTAATAACACTGTAGGAATTTCGCTTTCTCGAATGAAGATACATTGCTTCAAATAGACTGCTCCAATTTACATGTTTTGTTAGCTTGTTCTTGTTGATGTATTCTTTATCTTTTTAGAATTTAACAGTATGAATGTTAAGTGATTCGAGGGATTGTGGAAGCCATTTCCAATATTTGGCTATCCGAGTTTCAGTGGAATGGATCGGCACAGATATTTCGCGAATCGATCGAGAAGAAGGGCAGGTAGAGGAAAAACAATCGCAGTTGCCGTAACCGGAGACTCCCGCTATAGCGCTAGACATAATATTTACTCCTGCCCACCTGCCCCCTTGGTCGACCACCTCCGACTGGTGGCCATCTTGGATCGGGAAGGTCGGCTCGAAGGTCTGAAATACACATACACTCGCGCATATGCGGGGGATTATCGTTAATCACCAACATGGGTCTATAGGACCACTATATTGCAACTACTATACAACCGAAAGTTTAGAGGATTCATATAGGCTATTCGTCTTCTTAAAAAGAGAACAAGTTTACCCGATCGAAGAAATTCTAACAAATAACGACGCAATAGATTTATAATTCCAGAAATAGAAAGGACTTCGTTTGCTGCAACCGTGTTTGTACATGGTATAATGTCAAGGATTGTTTACTATCACAAATATTAATTTTTTATTGGTTATTTATAAATGGACGCGCGTGCTCGACACTGATATTTAAATTCAATTTTCTTCAAATCGTAACCTCCCACGCAATTTCGTTATACTTGATTGTCGTCGTATTTCCAGCCATCGAATCGACCTGACCTAATTTCTGCCATGAATTATGAAAGACCCGGTACAATGTGTATCTGAAAAGAAATTAAGGAGAACCGTGAAGAATGTAGAAACTCGTAAATGCATGATCCGGTGCGAATTTGTTCAAAGAAAAATCCAACAGACGAGTACAGAAATTTCAAGACCCAACAACATTGCTTCCGTGAATCCAAAATAAGGGTTCATGCTGTTCAACAGCAATCGCATTGGAAAGCCGGCGCGTCAGCGAATGCAATTAAACGAAGCGACAAACGTTAACAGAATCCTCCGCCGGTTGTGGATTGAAGAAAATTTCGAAGGGACAAGAAGTTCCGTTGGTAGGGCTCCGCGGTTCATGAATGGCAGGCGTTCTATGGTGCCGCGGAACTTCGTGGAAGTTGGCAGACTTCGAGTCCGGGGCGAAGTGAAGCTCATTGCTTATTCTCGCCGGGGCGCCGGACAATCGCTGATTTATTTCGCCGGGTAAATCCCCGGTCGGGTCGTCCCGGCCAGTAATTAAATTTGATTTACGAATAAATAATCGATGTACTCGCGCGAACGCGAGCTCGAGCGTGCGCGCGCGGCAGCTCGGTGATTAATGAGCAAAATTAATACGCGTTCTTAATTGACCCGATTTAATTTCACGTCGCGCGTTACGCCGTGGTCAGGCGAGACGGCTAGACATCCGGACGTAAAGAGGCAGACGGGAAAAGGGGACAGAGACGGAGGACAGAGGGCGCGAGGGACGAACTGGAGGAAGAAAGAGAGAAGGAGAGAGAGAGAGAGAGAGAGAGAGAGAGAGAGAGAGAGAGAGAGAGAGAGAGAGAGAGAGAGAGAGAGAGAGAGAGAGAGAGCAGGAGAACTTGAAATGGCTTCCAATTACCCGACGCGTAACGATATCGCCGATAAAAAAGGCGTGTCGCGGCAAGTAATAACCGTCCGGCCGATTTTTCTGGGGACGCGGCCGTCTGGCTCGTCGTGTTCCTTTTGGACGCGTCGTCGCGACGCCGCGCCGCGCCGCGTCGATGCCCTTACCCCTAAAACCATTTAACTCGTAATCTATGCGTGCCCTTGTCGGACCCGCTGGACTGGTTTTACGCCCGTCACCGGCTACCCCGCACGACTTAGCATGCCAACAAAACTTTCGACCCGGGAGCCAGCCGTGGTACCGAAGCGCTGATAAAGCGGCGCTATATTCGACCAGAATATGCGAATCTGCGCTTCGTTTCTCTCTCAGGACTCGTGTACTTGTACAACACAGTTCATAAGCTACTCGGTTTTGTTCGTGGATTCTTTCCGCCTCGGTTCAAACCGCTTGCAACCGATACAGTATGTTCTATTCACTGCGGTTGGACACTATTAGGTCGTGTTACAATATTCGGTTTCAAATCATTTGCATTTTCATAGGTCAAATGGATCTTTTTTTACTCGGTCATGAAGAAGTTGTTTTGTTTTAACGTTTTGTACAATCGATTACTTTTTCGCAGACACGCAACTTCGTAATTATTCGATCGAAAATCATTCGAACTTACACGGAAACCGCTGGAACGAATTAACCGCGTAACTCGAGGACTTGCTGTACTGGTAAGTAACATTTCTCTGCGAATATCTCGGAAACTTGTAATTTCTAACGACACGGTGAGAAGAAAAGAATAACAAAAGCTTTCAACCCCCATTCGCATTGAAATCCGAAACCATCGGCGACAGGTTTAGCGTGAAGAAATTCTGCCTGCGTGCCACACAACTTCAAATTAAGCAGCCTGTACATTCGGCTATGAACTTGACAAGGATAAAAATTGCGAGGCTGGATCGGATCCTTCGGGGCACTTTGTCGCGGCAATATCTATCAGTCGGTGAGATAGGATGACTCGGTTGCCTTGGCGGGATCACTATCGCTTTCGCGCAATGAAGGAAACCCGCGTGCCAGTCGTCTCGCGAACGCCGACACGACTTTCCCTGCTGCAACGTGGCTGCTCTCGTGCAACCTTGCCCGAAGTCGAAGAGAAAGCAAAAGGATATATGTATCTCGAGCCGGTCGTCGATATCGGCCGACAGCCGGCAATGGCAGAAACATATCCCGTCGAGGACTTTATCTTCCGGCTCGTTCCGGCTTGTTCGCTTCCCAGATGGACGACGTTCCATCACGGCTACCAGGGAAGTTAAGGGTTCGTCCGTGTATCCGGGCCATCGATACCACACCCCCGCAAACCATCCCTCGGCATCGCGGCAGCTACGATAGTACGTGGAAAATGGAATTTTCGAGTGTTCGTCTCGTACGTGACGCGAATTCACCCGATCACCCGCCACGATTCTCTTGTTTCCGGGCGTGCACGCGCGTCTCCGCGAGAGGATGCCCGACACGTGCAAGTGAAAGGTCGGATTTCGCAGGAGGCAAAAGCTCCGGAGAAAAACCGCCGATACCGAGCTGGCTCCTCTTCCTATCCTATCCCATCCTATCCTTGTCCCCTTTCTTGGACATCCCCGCGAGCCTGACAACATGATCTTTGCTGTTCTCGTTGTCGTGGCTACGACACCTATTCTTCTGCCCACCTACGGATCTTTCTCGCCTCGCTTTAAACCACTTGCAACCCGCTCTTGTATGGTCTATTCACTGTGAATGGATGATGCGTTTTGTGTTCGAATCGCTTCCGATTCTAGTACTAGACTGCGGATGTTCATACAACTTTCAATTTTTATATAGGCAAATTTGAAGAAAGTCGAAGCAAATAAAATCGTATTTCGAAACAAATAAAAATGTTATTCTGGCATTTTTTTTTTTCAAATTCACACTAAGCCATAAATGCATAACGCAGTCTACTCATTACATTTTAGGAAGCTGTACTCCACATTGTGGAACTCTTCGCGGATGTATACGTAAAATCGATTCGAACACTTTGCAGTGACCGTGTGCAGTGAGAAACTGGTCTTCATTTCAATGCAAGATCAAAGCCATGTATCTGAATAATTTTAGCCTAAACTGAGATAACTAAGAATACCTGAAACGCTATTAAAAATATCTATATCGCTATCGAGCTTTGTTCACAGCTTCTTTGCGCGTGCAACGTTTGAACATGAAAACACGAGTACACTCGTGACAGTGACAGCAATGTGTTAAGAATAGGGAGAAGCAAGTAAAAAGTCCTTCCTTCCTTTAATAATTTCATTAAGTTGGAAATAATTATAAAGTCTTAAATTGTACCCATCCGCCTTTGTCTGGATTGAATTTCTTGGTACTGTGAATTCTTGTGGACCTCGTGAAATAATTATTAGATACTGGATGAAAAAAATAGAAGCAGCATACGAGGATTAAAACGTGAAATTGAACACGTTCTCCCGGTACGCAATAGAAGAAGAAGGGACTGATGAAATGATAGTGTTCGAGTCTACAGGCGTTAAGATCGGAATGAAGTATTCGAGAGTATTCGAGAACATACTCCTTTCGATACAGCAGTGCAACGAGGCGAGCTAATAGGGCGAATCTACTATTGCTTGCCACTCGAGTGATCAATAAGATCCCCGAGATAGTGACAAACCACTCTAATTCCCGTACACGTGAAAATCCGCCGACTAATTTCCATTTGCGCGACAGGCGGTCGGCCCGCGTGCAGAATCGTCCGCGAGTACTGCGAGTGCTGCGAGAGAGAGGTTGCGGATCGATAAGCGTCTGCGAGGATCTCGCCGGGCGAACAATACGTCCCGTGTTCCGGAAGTCCGACGTCAGGGCCATAAGCGCGTCGTACCAGCGAGACAAATCGAATCAGAGGCATTCCGTGTCTCTATCCGTTCCGTCTTCCCGTTTCCCTCGGTTCCGTGTCTGCGGTGCTGATGTTATCGCGGTCTTGTCGCGTCCGCTGGAAATAAATCTTTTGTGGAAGCGACGCGAAGGATCGTCGTCGTCGAGGATGGAGATCGCGGGAAAAGGAAAGACTTTTCGTGGCGGCTGCGAGCTTAGTTCGAACAGAGAACAAAGGGCCGAGTAATCCTCCAAGAATTCGAAAAACTCGCAATTGCTTCTGAACTTCCTCATTCACCCGAAACTTCTAATACTTGGATCTTTTCGCCTTTGTTTCGAAATTCGATTGAATGATAAAAGAGAAAGAAAGCCCTATGGAAGCTTGTCGAATCAAGAAATCGAAGTAATTTGCATTACTTGGAAGCATAAAGCTGCACATGCAGCTATTTTCAATAAAGCTGCGACCAGCTACATGCTGCGAGATAATGGAAATTACGCCTCATAAACGTAAAAAAATATATTAGAAAGAACTTTTTAAAAACCACGCCTATATTAAAATGCACTAAAAAGGAGAAAATAATTTTTTCAGGCATTAGTGAGTATAAATAAAAAAGCGTAGAGCGCTAAACTATATTGACGTAATCTTCGTGGGCGCTCCACGTTTTTTTTTATTTATAGTCACTAATGCCTAAAAAAATTATTTTATCCTTTTTAGTGCATTTTAATATAAGCGTGGTTTTTAAACAGTTGTTTTTATATATTTTTTTATCTACTTTTTAGTCTTTTTTAAATGGAACGCAAGATATAGTAATACTGGTATGAAATAGTAAGATATGGAAATACGCGAGATAGAATGAGGGGATGACTCCGAGAGACGACGTCTCTTGATGGAGTCCGAAATTGTCCGAAATGGAACTGAATGAACGGAACACCGCACCAGTGTCGCCAGGTCGCCAGCAATCGAGGGGAATCAAGTACCCCCTCTCTGATTACCAGTCCAGTCTACGGCACGGGCACCGTGATCTACGGTCTTAGTGGGGGACGTTGAAGTGTGTGCATAGTGCTGGAATGGGATAGTGGAAGGGGAAAAGGAGGAGAGTAATTGAGGCAACTTTCTGCCTCAACTGGCGACACTGCACCGCACTGACATGAGCTCCCTCGGTGCGGAGTGGGGATGAGTCGGACTGGGAATGCGTAGTGGAGTAGGGAGCGCTGGCGGGCGGAGTGGGGATCGCTGAACGCGATGACATACTACCGAGCGTCGCGCGGCGAGGTGTGTGTGACGCTTAATATAAAAATTGTTTTTCTCCTAGACTAGTTTAAAGTTTCAAGTCTCTAGCTCATCGGGAAGTGGTTTAAAATTCGATTACAAGATTACGCTTACAACAACAACGACAACTCGGCAAGCTAATATAAGCGTGGTAATATAAATAGCTTTTGAGGTCGATCGCGACCTAGTTTGATCTTTTATCTAGCGCTTTTGACTACTGAAAAATTCAATAGCATGCATTATCGAGAAATGAGAACGCGCATCCTGCACACTTGCAATCTTAGTAACGAGTCTACCCCTTTAATGGTGCGATTCCGTGATTATTCGATACGGTGGCACACCTGTTCGCGACGGGAAAGCGATCGAAAGTGAGAAGCTGAAGAAGAAGAAGAAGCGAACGGATGGAATGTGGGCGCAGGAGGTCTAGCGGTCTGGTTTTCCAGACGGAGGCCGATGAGGAAAACATGTGGGCTAGATAGGCGCAGCTGCGCTACCATCCCGGCCGAGATTAGATATCAGCAGCTTTTTCCAGACAGCCTTCGACGTTCCACGAATCGCGTAATAATCTCGTCCGAAGGCCGACGACGCTGCCCGCAACTACCTCCGTCGGATGGGAAATCGCGCTTCCGTTCCCCATCCTCTATTCCCCCTGTTCGTGTCTCCACTCCTACGATCCAATAACGAAAGCCACGAAAGATCGTGCACGCTATCGGTGATCACGATTTGCGTCGGCTAAGGAGCGCGGAAAACGCAGCCGACACCACTCTCACGACTAGATATTTTTGGTGCAACACCGTCTGTGATTGCAGTCTGCTTATGATAAGACTTCTCGTAATTGTTAACAACTCAAACAGCTTCGCACATTTACTTGCTTCTTTCTGTACATATTGATTTAGAAGTTCTATCGGAGTTTCAAGTGACATTCTTAGTTTCTAATAGAGAACAATGCACCTTTGCCGAGTCTGATCTAATTCTACAAACTTGTAAAAGTGTCTACAGACGTGAAGACAATACAGACGCGTAGACACGGCTTGTGTATAGTATGTGTAATACGGTGTTTTTAAGAGTGTCCAAATATTAGTGGGAGTCACTGTATGTAGTACAGCGTACAGCATATGAAGTACCAAATAAAATGTGATACATGTGTAGTATAGCACCTACAGAATTAATATTTGGACACTGGAAGTTTATGTGAACAAAACTCTATTAAATCGGTCCAACTTGTACGAGTTAGTAAACACTAAACAAATAACCAGAGTTCCATCGAGTTTAGAGTCAATAAAGATTTATCGAATGCCAACTGACTGGAGACGATTTCCTATGACGCTGACAGAATTCTACGAATCCGTAAAAGTCCGCACTATTAATAGTAAAATGAAGGGCATTAACTTGATCGACGTTTCCCCGTGCGCTATGGAGAATTTGTAGTAGTTAATTTTCTTCTGGTTTGTTCGAAAGGAGTGAACCGGTCGTACCCGATGCACGGTTTGATAAATGCGTTTGAGTTCCCCGTTGAAAAGCAATAAAAGACTCACCGGTGTGCCAGGATGACGACGGTGATCTTGCAGCAGGAGACGTCGTTGATGCGAGGCCGGCAGTTCCTCGCGGTGATGACGATGATGATGGTGCCGATGGTGATGCAAGATCGAGGCGGAGGCCGGCTCGTGCAGCAGCAACCGACGATGATGAAGATGATGCGATACCGTCGCCAGGACACCCACCAGTGCTCCGACTACCAGGACGAGCACCACTGACACTATGTAGCTGCTTGCGCTCACTGTCAACAAATCGACATGTTTCGTTAGAAAGATCAGCGCTGGGAATCAGCTACGAGAATCGAAGAATCTGTCGTCCTGTTATCGAAGAGCGTAGAGCCACTTGTAATATTAACAGCTTCTGACAGCGGGAAAATATTATTCTTGTGTTCTATTCATTTCCGTCTCGCTTCGAGTTCGAACTAAACATCAGGGAATATTGATTTTCCTGCAGGCATTGCCGTAAGTATCTTTACATTTTTCTGTGTTACAGCGTTATTTTATACAGGTTCTTCAAGAAATATCGCACCGTGTCCATGTGCTCGAGCGAAATGAGCATTACAACGAATACTGTGTTGCATTCGCGAGCGAAACGCAGCACGCCACGCCGTAATCTGTATGACAGTGATAAGTGATAGCGCTTTTTTGCGGAAGATTCCTTCGTAAACCATTTCCTGGGGATCTAGACGTTCGGTCAAATATTGCTTCTGATAACTACGGCTCTAGGAAAGGGTACCGGTGTACATTCGAAGACGACCTTCACTGGTACAGAGAATTCATGAAACGCCATTTCCAATAATTTATGGAAAAGTAATTGCTGCACATCGTCAACCGTGTCTAGCATTGCTAGACGATTGTGTAAGTCCGAGCAATTTTTTCTGAAAGAGACTCCGCATCTTTATGCATCTTCTGATAATTTTGGAAAAAGTTGATCGACTTAAAATCAGAAAGGCAGTGCATACAAAAAATGACTAGATTATACTTTCTCTCTTTAATCAAGAAACATTCCATTCCGCCCAGCTTTCTTCTCATCGCGATAACCGCAAAATGAGAAACAAGTTTGTGAGACTGCGATTAGGTAAGAATGTGGCTGCCGCACGAAAGAGTTTTGAGAAGGAACATCCAAAAATTTTTGAAGCTGCGAAGTCGAGCACGAAGCCTCCAACCAAGAGCTGGAAGCCACATTATACGTCCCTACCAGAAATTCTCAACGTTCGAAGAGCCGTGCGTGTTATACTTCGGCTTTCGTTTTTTGGACTTCGTTCTTCATTTTTATTGCTCGCCCTACATATTTTCTCTTTCTACCGATCGTTCTACATTTTTCCCTTCGTTCCTTTGCATTCCATGTAGCTCGTTTTTTGCCGTGCGCTACATATTTTTTGCTTTTTGCAGTGCTACCTACACACGTTTTTCGCTTTTTTACCGTTCATGCTACATTTTTCGCCTCATTCTCCCCCGGTCAGCGTTTTTCGCTTCTGGCAGCCGGCCTGTACATTGTAAGCTTTTTACTGTTCATTCTACAGTGTACGCTTTTTTTTCTCCACGCTCAGCGTTTCTCGTTTTTTTTTTCTGTCGGCACCGCTCTACATTTTTCGCTTTTTTAATCCGTGCTCTATACTGTCCGTTTTCCGGCAGGTTCGAATTGCATTTTTCGCTTCCAGTCTCTCTGTCGAAAAATTTTCGCCGCGCGCGCGCGCTCGCATTCTCGTCTTTCTCGATTTTTCGCCGACCGCCGCCGCCACTCTGCTAAGCTTTTCATTTTTCGCCCCCGAATTTCTCGCTTCTCGCCCGGCCAAAAAGGCGTCGCGACGAGCGGACGTTCCCGCCTGTAAACGGTGGTTCCGAGACGCTTCTCACGGCGTCGCTCGCGCCGGCGATGTACGAAAGTATCGACTAACTTCCCGCTTCCAGTCAATTTCGTACGTGATGCGTGAAAGAGACTCAAGGCACGAACTTCCAGCCCGAGTTTCCCTCCGCGCGCGCCGCGCCGGGGGATCCGGTGGCGCTTTTTCTCTCTCTCTCTGTCTCTCTCTCTCTCACTCTCTCGCTTTCCGCGTCTCCACCTCATTCAGAAAGTGTACGAGACTGGAAAATTTCTTATAGTCACGCTCGGCGTCGTTCGCCTAACGTCTCGGAGAGCAGCCGCCCGCCTCGTCTTCGAAATTTTGCAAAATTGCGCGCCGCGACCCGCGTCACATGAAATCTTTCCTCCGGCACCGCGTCGCGCCGTTAGATTATCAAACGGAATATTATCCGCTCCCTTTTCTTTTTTTTCGGCTGAAAGGAAGTCCGCTCCCTTTGATGTCCTCCCTTTGTGCAAATGATTCCCGCCGAAAATTGCATCGGAACGAAGACCTCTCTGTAATTCGGATATTATGCACCTGTATTTAGGCGGCGACGAGAAACGCACGGTTCAATCAAGCCGCGGACGACCAACAGTGGCTCGGATCGAGAAATTTAGTGACAATTTGCTTAAAAGGAACTTTCTCGTATCGGTATCTAATCAATAGACAGCGGGTTCTATGCATTTATGACGAAAATGAATTTAATTTAATTTAAATGAACTTAAACATACATACCATTATACTTATATCTTTTTCCGCGCGCTTGAGTTAACTCGTGAGACCTGCAGTTTTGGTTATATTAATTTTGTATAATTTTGTATAATAATCGATTATTTTATTTAAAAGCTCATTTTTCAATATTTTTTTTAGCCTTTCCAAGTTTCTTTTTGTTGCCCGAGTTAACTCGGTTAAGCGAAATAGGTGCAATTAACAGTTTTTTTTTTTCATAAAACAACATTTTTATGTGTTTCTTTCAAGATTTGTGAACGTTCTTTCGTATCTTAAGAAAACAGAGAATTAGAAAATTCATGGAAAAACGACAGCTTTTGAATTTTTAATTGATGCGTTAAGTGGTTAAGAGAGAAAATCAATTTCTATGTCACACCGGTTTGTTGCAATTCAGAAGGAAAATTTTCATTTTACATAAAGATCCGCTGTCTACTAATCAATGAATGCATGTAGGTGTCGGAGCTTTATGAAAATACCTACATGCGCAGCTGTATCCTTCCGAATAATGCAAATTACGCCTCGTAAATGTGAAAACAGGACTTTTGAGAGCGATTGAGGCCTAGATTGATCTATTATCCAGCGCTTTTGATTACTGAAAAACCCCATCGCATGCATTATCGAGAAATAAGAAGGAGCATCCCGCACCCATGCAACCCTAGGAACCTCCTTAAACGGCGGATTTGACGAGAAAACGAGTAAGTGCAATTAAATACAGTAAGAACATTTCCAACCTATTGGCATCAGGATGCAGGACCTAAAAGTTGAATCTCGAGATCCCATAAAAAATAAGGGCACGTTGAAGACCGTCTTCGTCGGCGTCGCGTAACCGTGTGTTCGAAGAGGTGAGCAAGGTAGTGTACATGCGGACGCGCGCGTGTACGTGTTTGCGGCCGCGAGCCCACGATTGGTGGGACAGGATGAGACACGACCATAAAACCTTATCAACGTTCATCATCGCCGGTTCAACGGTTTGAACCGCTCGTCACCCAGCGCTCGTTAAATGCCGTACGAGTCGCGACGACGGTACACCCTGTGGCCCCGTGGTCACGTCGAGACGCTAACAGCGACGCCGACGAAAAAAACAGAGACAGGAAAGGGCGAAAAGAGGTCCATGACCCTCCGGTGCTAAAACTTCTGCGAAACGGTCGCGCACTGGCCAAACCGACGCGACGCGACAACGACGTGGACAAAGGACTTTGTGTCCAGACGCTGGAAATTCGGTGGAACGGAGCTTGGTCTCTGTCGGTCTCGTTACCGCGGACTAGTTGCAGGTGAATGGGCCGCTTCCCAGAATTGATCACCGTCCGTGGTAGCCGGGGATCAACGACAATAAACCATTAAGGAGGTAGACTCGCGTTTCTAGGATTACGGGATGTGCTTTCTTGAAAATATGCAAACATGGGGTTTTTCAGTAATCAGATGCGCTAGATAAAAGGTCAATCTAGGCCGCAATCGCCCTAAAAAGTCCTATTTTTACGTTTACAAGACGTAATTTGCAATTATTCGGAAGCACAAAGCTACGCATGTAGCTATTTTCATAAAGCTGCGACAGCTACATGCTGCAGGATAATGCAAAATTACGCCTCGTAAACATGAAAATAGGACTTTTCAGGGCGATCGCGGCAAAGGTTGATCTTTTATCTAGCGCTTTTGACTACTGAAAAATCCCATCTTTGCATTATGCACCCTTGCAATCCTGGAAACGAGTCTACCCCCTTAAGACCGAACGTGTAACAGTTTCAACGAATAATAAAAGAGAAACTCGTGAAAACTTTCTTCGCGCCGGCCAACGTACAACCTTTGAAGCTTTTTCGGGTATTGTTGCTCGCTCACGCAACTGTTTCTCAAGGTTGCATGCACCTCGAACACTCTCTGCAATCGCTCTGGAATCACGCGATCGATCGTCAAACTTAGACGCTCGATCCTCCTTTGCGGCGAACTTACATTCGCGTGGCTGTGTTCGTTGTCTGTGAAAGATCTTTTAGAATTTTGCGCAAACTTTTATGATAATACTCGATGCTGCGGTCTAGAAAATCATCTATTCATCTAGTAATACAATGCACCCTTCGAGCAGCATATCCAGGCATTGTCTAAACGCTACGAAGCAATCCTTGGATGTCTAGAAGATCATTTGTCCTTCGGACTAAACCCTAGCGACGCTGCATCTAACGGCACAATATGTCCTTTCATTAGAATCCAGGTTTTAGCCGCAGACCACGAAGACCAGGAGGGTTTCAAAGGATCCCTAACTGAACGGCGTCGAAGACCCAACGGTCTCGCCGCATCTTAAAATCGATATCGCCATCGGTCTGACCAGAGTAACTGAAAACGCGGCTCTCCTCGAAGAGGTAGCATATCCCCGAGAACTTGAAGTCCTTTCTGGACGTTGGGTCTCGCGACGACTACGACTGCGAATCTCTGCGCCGCCATTTAGTCGGGCATCGGCTTTCGAAAGTAATCCATAAATCGTGCCCGTGGAAGAGGATCACCGTTGTGATCGGTTCTGTCGCCATGTCAGAGGGCCTGGAAGCGGACAGGAGTAGACTGGAAGCCAGGTTCCCCAGACCCAGCCTCTTAGTTCCAAGTCTCAGAGCTACCCGACAGTGTTTCGCATCGGGCGCTAGAAAGAGAGGCAGAAAGAGGAGGGAAAAGAGGGACGCCGCCTCGGGGATCAGGATAATATGCCGTGATCCTGCTATATAGAATGGTGTGTGCCGGACCTTCTTCGCTCGAGTCGTGGCCGGCATATACGATCCGGCGAGCGCCGACAGTTGGCTCGCGCGGAGTCATGAAGGCCGTCCCTCGGAAACCTCTTCAGGGAAATCTCGCCGCCAAGGAAAAAACCGTGCTCGCCTTTGATCGCGTGGTCGACCGGAATGCCAAGCGTTCCTCCTTGAGAGACGGAAGTGAACGACCCTCGCCAATCGCCGCCACTCTCCTCTTTCTCTCTCTCTCTTCTTCTGGTTGACTCCAGTAATAGTCCCATTGCAGATCTGCACAATGTCAGGCTTCGCCAGAACTGGAACATTGTACAGGCTGTATAAAAATTATATGCCACGACCACCATAGCGGAATTGTACGCCTTTGGATCGGTGAAGATCTATTTTAAAAAATGGACCGCAAAATTGACCTTGACTCGGAAAATCAAGGTCGACATTTTTTTTTCTATTGCATCGTACAGTACTCATCGCAGGGAAGAAAATTCTCAAAAGAACCATATGGGTCTCGAGTCAACCGTACTCTTACGAAACGATGTTAAAGTTCCTTTTGACCTTGATTTCCCAAGGTCAAGGACAATATTGCGGTCCATTCTTTTTTTTTCATTCAGGCCATTTTGCTTTGTTCTCTACTGCATTCGTCTATAATACCTCATTCCTTAGGTGGGAATACATTCTACAGTGTTAAACTCGCTATAAAATATAGTTTTCCAGCGCACTAAATCAATATGTCAGTGTGTACCATCGGTGGTACACGTGGTACGGAACGTGTTACCAGATCTTCACCGGTCCAAAGGTGTAGAATCCCGATATGGTGGTCGTGACATATAATTTTTATACACCCTGCACAAAACGCAAGAAAACAGCTCGTGCTGCGGACAGAGCGCCGTTCGCGGAAGGTGCAAGGACCTTCGTCCTTTCGGGCATCTTCGCCCCGTGTCCAGGCGCCCAGACATCCTAAACGCTCCGTCAAATATTGACGCGCGAAATGTTTGGCGACCTGCTCGCCGGTTCGCCCACTTGGACGACCGCTCCCTCCTCGAGCCTGCAAAACTGAACTTGCCAGAACGACCTTGCATTCCTCCCTTCGAGCTTTGCGCTCCGAGGCGAAGAAAGCCCGCGGACTTTCCGCGACGTCCGACGCTCAAACACCGCCAGACTAATCACGCTAATGCTGCTGTGACACGTCGTGCAGAGAATATCGCGGACCGAATAAATTGCAGGCTGAGAGTTTTGAATCGTTGAAGACTGCGCCAGTTCGGCTCGAACACTCTTGAATATATTGAAGGTTCTGCTAGGACCTTTTGGCAGGAGTTTATTAACTTGGGGAAACTGTTTGTGATCTGGCATGTTGTCGATGCACTCTGCCAGTCTCTTTGATGTTGTATTGAATTGTAGGATTCTACATTTTGTCGAGTAGAATCTGCAAGATCGGTTAACGTTAAAAGAACAAGTTTTTATTTGGCTGGAACTTGCATTTTTCTGAAGAGTAAAATTTATTTTCAACGCGTAGAGTTCTACGTGTATCATAAATTTTAGAAATTTTATGGACGATAAACCAGTAGCCAGGATATCAAGCATTTTTACGCCGCTAACGAAACGGGAATGATTCTAAAGTGGACAGTCATTATTATTACCATTGCGGGACTTTTGGGAAAATCGTAACTACCGCTTGCCATTATTATTTTTTGCCGCAACGTAAGATGTCTGCCGCAAACATAATGACGGTAAAAATGGTTACCTTAGCGATCCACTTGAAATATTTAGAGCGGCACCGTGTCGGTGACCATTTTCGAAACGTGGGGTGCCTGTCCCGCCCGTCCCACCCGTCAGGTTAACAACGTAAATCCAGTCGTGCGTCCTTAACGCGCCGATTCATCCAGCCGATCGTGGAGCCTGCGGTTTTGTCGATACGGCCGGTTCCGATGGTCAATTTGAATAGATTTTCGGTCGCGACGCGACGGCCGCATCGATTGGGAACGGTTACGAGCCTGGCGCGCTCTAATTTTTATTGGCCGGTGAACGAACGCGGAATTGGCCTCTCGCGCTGCCATGTCGGCCAGATCTCGGCTATGGCATGCGATTTCCGTGCCGTGGGATCGCGATCGGTTTCCATAGGACCCATTCGGCCGCTATCTTCGTCCGACACGCGGCCATCGTTGAATAGAAACGACGCGACGTCTCCACCAGCATTAAGGGCGCCGGTATGAACTGGGTTTACGACGCGAGCACGTTTTACCTATCTTTCTAATTTTGTTACAATGCAGTGTGTCTAACGAAAATATTATGAAAAATACGCTAATAAATAATATGTATATGTAGACATATGTTTATGAGCCTGTCTGGGACCTCGCGGTTTGAAACAGGATCCATTTTTTATAAATGGAGACATGTAGTGTGTAAAATACACATACAGGGTGAATCACCTAACGTTGTCACCTCAAATCTTTTTCGAAGATACATTAAATGTCTCGAGGACAAACTTGAATGGTAAAATGGGGCTCACGATGCCAAAAAAAATTTGTATGCTTCCATATTTTAGTTTTATACGTTTTTTTCTGTCCGTGACCTTGAATGACCTTGAGTAATTATAGTCACTGAACTCGTAATGAAAAGGACTATCATTGTAGATGTTTAAAAAAGGGTGGTACCATTTTAAAAAAATGAAGGTGACCTTGATATCTCTAAAAAATGACATGAAAACAAACATTTTTTTGGTGTAGCATGAGCCCCATTTTACCATTCAACTTTGTCCTCAAGACATTTAATGTAGCTTTGAAAACAACAAAGATATTTGCGGTGAAAAAGTTAGACGTCTCGCCCTGTATATGTTTTGGAGCCCGTCTGGGATCTGGAGGTCTGAACCAGGAGCATAGAGGCTCCCGTGCATGATCGCGTGCGAATCGTTCGAGCAAAATCGGCATTTCGATCGAGAAAGTAAGTTGGTGCGTGAAGGGATGTTGTTATAGCGTGGTTGGAAGATATAGCGAGCGGTGTTGGCCATCGTCCGAGCAGAAATTTCCGAGGATGTATCGAACCTGATCCCATCCCCGGTTTCTTTCGGCAGCATCACCGGCGCGTCGTGTACGTAAGGGAGAGTCGGTTGCGGCGCAGGAGGGGCCAGTCAGAGAGCAGGGTTTGGGGCCCGTCGCGTGTTTTTGCCCCCCGTCTGGCCCCCACCGCAGCTCATCGTTTTTTGTCTGGTGCAGTGCATGCGCTGCACCGCGCCATGTCCCCCTTGCACCACCGCCCGTTGCTGCCGTCATTCTCCTCCTCCTCCTCCTCCTCCGCCTCCTCCAGCTTTCTTTCCTCCCTCAGCCCCTTTCGTCTTCGCTGCACCACAATGCAACGCGTCCGCTGCACCGGTCCGAAGCGTTGCAGCGGCACAGTGCACAGTGGCCTGGAGATCCGCTTTTTTTTCTGGCACAAAGTCAATTTTTCAAATTTAATACTTTGCTCGACATTGCGGTCACCTTGAAAAAGCTCTGCACACATCACGATTGAAATTTTGTCGCGGTAACCTGTATTTTGTGAATTACGTGACGCCACCAGTACGATTTCAGAACACCAGAAAATACTTTTGTTTTGCATAAGCTATCAGCGAGATTACGAGCGTACAACGTTAACCCGCCGATTATTAGAATTATGCAGCGTGTATCGCGATATTGTTCGGTCGGACTTTGCACCGCGCTATCCACCTCCTAGCCTTGCAACTTTCTTCTCTAAACAGTTAATGAAAGCACAAAATTTAGTATATAATTCAGTATATACGAATGGTAGATGTATTCGTATTATATTTTAGTACGATGAAAGGTTTCTACTTTTAGAGAAGGAACACACAGGCACAATTGGTAAATGAATTTGAACAGAAACTATCTCGGAACATTTCTAACGTGTTAAGTAACAGCATGATATTTTTTGATTTGTGTCCAGAGTGATTAAGTTTGTATCAAAATCAGAGAACTTTCTATAGAAATCAGATAGAGCGATGATTTCTTTCTCAATTAAAGCTGAAATATCCCCGAATATGGGAAAAATAGAGAGATTATGGTACAAACGTTTTTTAACTTTGAAAATCTGTGTTAAACTTGTACCATGTACGGATAGGTTTTTTTCTAGACAGTTATACCACATTTCCCGTAGATTTTGTCACGCTGATTTCAAATCTGGTCGCAAAATTTCTCTTGTTCTTTGATTTCGACAGAAAATTCATCGGTTTACCCCACTGTGCGGCGTATGCAGCGTGCACAGGCAACGAGTGTGTGTGCAACAGCTATAGGAGGACGCCGACTCGTTGCAGACTATGCACACGCTCGCCGGAGGCCGTCCCAGCGTGCTTATGATCGCCGCGAGCCAAACAGCAGGCGGAGGCTGCGAGGCTTCCGCGGAAGATGCGCAACATCTCCGTGTGCACCTGCCGACCGTGTCGTCCCGACGGACCCGTGTCACGCCGATTTCCAGCCACCGTACAACAGCCACGAGGAAACCATGCATACCCAAGGACCTGGCTCTCTGCTATGCTATGCTGCCTCTGCTTCTGCTGTTGCAGTGCTATGGCGATTCCTGTGGTCGAACCCTTAACGATCTTGCCACTATGGTTACGCACGATGTTTTTCTTTTTGGTTTTTAGGGGAAAATGGAATGCAGCGTTCGCGGAGCATCTGGTTCGTATTTTCTTATACAAGCGGTTTGCATGTGTTCAGATTTTCAGCGATTTCTATCTTAACGCTTGCTCGAATAAATGAATTTGGTTCATAGCTTCCTGGAGGATGCCTACAGTGACCCGAATTAATATTCGGACGCTCTAAAAAAGACGATAACTTTTTAAATATTGTACTATACGATTCGAACTTTTCTGGGAAGCAATAGCAATTAGTTTTACTACAGGATGTAAAAAGAAAATTTTTCGAAAATTGCAATTGATCGGAATTGTAGAAAAAAATACTAAAAGTTGCATTTTACAACTTTTTTATGTGGGCTTATATTGAGAATTTAAAAATTACGTGCTGTAGATCTGTGTCAATTAAATATACTCTGGTAATTTCGTCAAAATCGGTGGACGTGTTGCAATGAACTACAAACGTTTAAAGATGGTAAAAATTGCAGATTTTCACGATTTTTTTTTAACATCTTTCAATGCTTGTCGTTGTTTCCCGCATCAAACGATTTTAATAAAACTTTCACAGTGCATATAATTGACACAGATTTACAAAACGTATTTTTTCCATTTTCAATATAGGCCCGCATGAAAAAGTTGTAAAATGCAACTTTTAGTATTTTCTCCACAATTCCATTCAATTGCAATTTTTGAAAAAATTTCTTTTCACATCCTCTAGTAAACTAATTGCTCTTGCTTCCCCAAAAAGTTCAAACCGTATAATACAATATTAAAAAAGTTATCGTCTTTTTCAGAGTGTCCGAATATTAATTCGGGTGACTGTATCTTAACGCATGCTCGAATAAAATAATTTGGTTCATAGATCCTGGAGGATACCTGCAATTTTAACCCTTAGCACTCCAACGGTGACTCCGAGGCGCCTCTAAAAATCGCTGTATCATTATTCGAAATATCTAATCAATTACTAAATTAATAATTACTAAATTAAATAGATCGAAAGAGATGTTTAATTTTCGAGTTAAAATAGCTCCGAGTACAAGTGAATAATTTTAATTTTGAGAGAAAAAACACACACACAGAAAACTGTTTGGCTAATTATATATAAAATATCATATAAAATTAAATATAATAAAAAAAATTGGTATGGCAATTCTTGTGGCTAGCTACAGTAATCCACAATGAAATCATTGTCGTAGTGAAAATAAGAATTGTATTGTTACGAAATTTGATTTTTCGAAGTTAGTCGATTATGCATATGGGCAGCACGTAGCCCCATTAACTCTTGGACAGTGGACCATTTTTGTAGCTGGACAAATTAACGATGTGTAAGACCGATTTATGGATTAATTCGATAATTTTTAATATTCTTTTGCAAGCTACTTCTCGTAGACCGACTAGTTTCTAATGTAATATTCGTTTAATTTCATTGCTAAATCGCCTAATTGTTCGACGAGTCCGATATTGTGCGTGAAAATAGACTCGGCCGTCGCGCCGCTATCGGAAGGTTAATACCCGTATGAGGGCGTGTGCGCACACCTTTCACAATGAGAGAGTTAATTAGCATTACCCGGTATCCAACAAACGAATAAACATCTAGAAACTCGTGACCGCGAGAGTGTAAGAGTTCCTTGGCAATTCCTCGCGGCTTCAGAAACGCGTTTTCGACGCGATTCGCAACAGAGCGTATTCGACACAGCGAGCCGGAATATCGGCGAATATTCGACCTCGGATGAACTCCAATTAGCAAACGAATTCGATTCTCGGAACATCGTGGACGCCGGGCGGCGCGGCGCGGCGCGGCTAGTAATTTGCTGTCATCCCGACTATTACGCAATCCTCGTCACTCCGTTCCGGATTTCCGACGGCTGTGCAGGCGGACAACGTGTTCGTCGCGCCGACGTAATCGAGACGCACGTGCAGGTACGACCTTTGATATATCCCACTATTTTTCTTTCTCTATCTGTTCCCAGCCGCGACGCGACCCGACGCGACGCTGTCGGCCGCGTCGCGCTAAACTTCGCGTTTCCCCGGACGGAAAATAGTTCGCAATTAACCGGCGTTGTAATCCATCCATTTGCATACCGCCGGTGACGACACCAACCACGACAAATACACGCGAACCTCCGCGTCTTTGTGTTTCAACCGCGAGGTCGCTAATTTCCCGCGGTCCTCGAATTTAATTGATGCTTAATTAGAATTTCGATCGTAAATAGCGTCGTCCTCACAACAAACTGCAGTTCTTTCGTTCCTGTCGTATTCGAATGTTATCGCGAAGGTCAAGAGCGATTGTTTTAATGAGTTCTTTTTAACGATCCAGTGACGCTGCACTTTTTGGTGGGTACGACGGTGGGAAAGATCGACCTTTTAAACATTAATTATGCGACGATGCCTAAGAGAAAGGTCTCGTTTTATGCACGTTTGACGTCGTTTAGAAATTGTGAAACGGATGACTACTGAACAAGACGAGAGAAAGAATACAATCAAGTACTATTAAATGGATTTTCAATAATTGGTAAGTTTTGTTTTATGCACGTTCGACGTCGTTCAGGAATTGTGGGAAAAATATATCAAATTTTCGAGCGAAGCTAAAACGGATGAGTACTGGACAAGAGACGAGAGAAAGAATACAATCAAGTACTATTAAATGGATTTTCAATAATTGGACGCTTCCAACGAAACTTTCATGAAGTTTAAATAAATTTCTAGTAAAATCAAGTCGTCAACATTTTTTTTCAAATATGTTGAGAGTCCCGTGGCAGAGTGTTCAGGGTCTCCAGGCAGAATCTCGAGTGTGGAACAGGCGATTTCCGGTTCTGGATCCGGCAGCGAACCCGCGAAGTAGAGAATCAGGGTTCGTCGACGGAACAACCAATCCCGTCATTAATTTCCCATAATGCGGCGCATAATGGCGCGACGATGTTCGACAGAGCCGCGCGTCGGGCGTACACGGCAACTTTCCAGGAAACAGAAATTAATTTTCCCCGGGTCTGGGTACAAGCTTCTTTATAAATTATTAAAACTTTCGCGCCGGTCCCTTCTCCCGCCCGGATATCCACCTTTGTCGGTGAGGCTCTCATGAATATGTACCCGGACTGTAACCGGGCGTCGGCAGTTTTTCTTTTAAGCCGACGCGAACTTCGTTAATCCGCGATCCGGAGACCGTTTTGCATTTTGATATCAACGACGAACAGATACACAAGTCCCGCGCGCAACGAGCAGAGAGAACGCTCGGAGCTTGTTCCGAGCTGAGTCGAGCGGACTCTCAAGGGAACAGTGGATTTCGTTACTTTTCAACTGGCTGTCCAAACATTGTTCTTCGCCGCTTGACAACCCCTGCAGCTCTCGCTGCTGAGGCTCTGGCCTGGTACACGCAAAAGAACTTCGCAGCCTCTACGATTAATTCGCTCAACTGTTTAGAGGGTCAATTTTTATTTTTTATATTGTATTATATACGAGACCCAGTAGACAATGCGGTTCGAAAGACTAACAAAAATTTTGTATGAACCTTCTTCATGATTAAGGTGAGATCTCCTTTGCGCGTCTGGACGCAGCGTTTTGTTATCCCAGCGCCTTGTATACTCCACTCGTCATACTTCATTAGAACTGCGTCTAGACGCAAGCACATTTGCAAATTGTAAACATTCATTTTGAAATTTGAAAATTCGAAAATTGACGAAATTAAAATTATTTGAAGTGAACGCTGCATCGCGATGTACAATCTGGGATGGCCGAAGAACACAGTGGGCTGGATCGTAAAATGATCGAAAAATTCAAACAAACAGTAGTCCGAAAAGTATTCTGAAGCAGCGGGTCGACAAACGCATGCGTTTGGGTGTGGCGCAACATTCAGAGGTCTCGAAACGAAAATACAAACGCAAACGTGTGCGTCGAACACACATCGTAAATCGATCGACGCACGTGTTTGAGTTTGGGCGATGCTCCTTCGAATTTCTTCGCAAATGAAATACAAGGAAAAACATACCAAATCGCATCATAGGAACACAAACTTGTGCGTCCAGAGGCACAGCAGAGAGCTACGATGAATGCAGTATAGATAACAAAACGCTGCGTCCAGACGCGCAAAGGAGATCCCACCTTTAGGCCTCATCCGTTCCTCGCGTCAATTTGACACAGTTTTGCAGATTCACCCTTTTGCAAATCAATTCACCCACTATGAATATTTAAGTTAGTTCAAATAATGTGAAAAGAACATTTAATTTAGATTAAATTCTATATTCACACACACACATTTAGATTAAATTATACATTTACTTAGACACACTCGAAACAAAGACTCAATACTCAATACGCTTCAATAAATACATATGTACTTTCATTATTTAAATTTATTATAATCAGAAAATGACTACAATAAATATACATATCTACACACAGTTTTTTAATGAATTGGTAGTTAACTAGACTGCAGATTTTATGCATTTATGACAAAAATGGGTACATACAGTTTAAAACGGTGAAGACATTAAAAAAATTGAAGGCCACCAGTGTATGTGAGTTTCACCTTAATAAGATAATTAAAAGAAGAATGAAACTTTTATTTGACTCCTGCATCTTTCAATCAATGCAAACATTTATTATTTTGCATAAAGACCCGCAGTCTAGTAATTACTTTTAAATAAGTATTTCATGTACATCTTTGCAATAAATAACATTTTGAATTTCTCAACAATCAATTTTTCGTTTGATTTGATTTTTTTTTTAACGAAAACTCACTTAAAAATACTTTATTCGTGGAAGTTTGAAATTGATTTACAAAAGGGTGAATTTGGAGTGCAGAACCTGTATTTGTAGGTAAATCTGCTCGAGACAGGCGTGATTGTAGACAGAGCCGTACTAATTAGTGTGTTTAAAAATGGTGACGAGATAATTGTCACCAGGCGAAGAGGAGCGTGACCGAGGGATCGACTGATCGTCCCAGTATTACCTGACGGTAGCGACTGTTCTAACATGCGACGCAAATTGGCCATTATTTGTTATATAAAACTAGACAGTCACGTGCACAGAAAGAAAACCGATGTATGTAAGTACATGCGGGCTACTGATGTCATCGACAGATGGTCCCCGCGTATACGGGTCGTAAGACATCGACACATTTTAACTGGTGACTGCGCAATATCGATCGCGGAACCATCGAGCACTCGAAACGCAGAAGGGAAACAGTCCGATCATGCTTGCAGATTTCTCTTCCTCAACAATACACGGCAACCTAACCCATTAAAATAGAATCATCTGGCCCCCCTTACAGGAAAATAATGTATCGCGTCATGATTTTACAGGCGGTGACCATTTTTCTTGGACTTTCTCGCGACGCGACGTGTCCAGCTGTAATCCGGTTTCCATTTCAACTTGATTCGCCTGTGCGCTTCGTTCGGGTGACCACGTCCACTGCATCGGGTCAGACACGTGTCTAACCCTGCTGTTAGGCGTGGAAATTCCTCAGGACCTTTGTGCAAGAGCAGCCGACCTCTGAAGAATTCACAGAATAAGAAATCACCGGTCTCCTAGTCGTGATTTCAATTCTAGGATTTTCGCGCGTTTCACGCGCTCTAACCTTTACTATTTCCTTCGCAATTGCGATTAATGACAATTAAAACAACAAACTATTTACACATTAGCTAGTAAACTAATCCTTCTAACGTCTTTAAAAAAATTCAAGCTGCTGGGTAGAATTCTGTGAAAAAAGTTATTCATTTTTGAAAGGTGCACGAATACTTTGCACACCAACTGTATGTCAAATATTCTGTGGTAGGTATTTGTGTATGCAATGTCTGAATGTCTTCGAACAAACCTAGAAGTAAACAGACAATAAACTCTAAGAATGATTCCCAAAAACGAAATGTGTAACGGTCTCAGTCACCTAATAACCACATGTAAGTAGATAATTTTTGCTTGGATGCTTGGGTGTCCAGCTAGGCAACGAAAGCAGTTCCCCGTCGTTAGAACGGGCTTTTTTGCATGCAGCAACTAGATTAATTGCGAGCGAACCAATATCTCCTACGAGATTGCAGGACGTAGGAAAGAGAGAGAAGACTACAGAGGCACACCGATCCTCTTCATCTGCAATGTTCTCCGGGTTCCACGCTCTCCACGCGACTTTCCTATCTGGGTCAGAGGACAAAGAGCACTGGAACCAGCTGCGTAGGAGAATAGATCGGACGATCAAGATGCAGGGAAAGAGGAAGAGAGAGAGAGAGAGAGGAGAATCGGAGTCCAGGTCATGTACTGGGAAAGAAAGACGCGATTCTAGGTAGCAGTCCCCGATCTTCCTGAAACTTTCGCTTGTTCTTTTTCCCCGTGAGCTTCTCCGCGGGAACATGCTCGCAGCCTTGGGGAAATTAACGCAACCATTCGCGCGCTTTCGCGGAAACAAATAAATTATTTCGCGCGAAACCGTCCGATATTGCTACGCACGATTTCTCCGCCTTCCTTTTGCAGGATGTTTGAAATGATAGTCATTAGTAGACTGCGGATGTTTATGCATTTATCGCTTATGAAAACGTCCAAAAAAAGCTAGAACATAAAGTTCGATAGAATTTTTATTTGTTTTAGATGTACAAAGGGGCTGTTTCCATTAAAATTTGTCTAGAAAAATTGGAAATGCCTAAACATCCGCAATCTAGTCATTAGGGACCTATCGGATCTAGAAGAGACTACTTCCCGATGGTTCCTTTTATGAGCCTCTAATTTGTTCGACAACTGTAACACTCTTTATCGACCGTATTACGGATCATTATTGCGGTTTATTGTTATGGCAGGGGTGAGTCGTAGAACGCCGAAAGACTCACTGTTTTTTTTTTTTAGGATCACAGATGCTACTTATTCGCAGGTTTCAGCTACGGATCTCGAAGACTCAACCCAAATTTGAATAAACATCAGGTAAAATAAGATTATTGGGTCTCGTACATTTGTAGGAAAAATGAATTTGTAGAGAAATTGAAAGAATTTCTTCATTTTCGCAGAGAAATGAAGGAAGAAAGAAATTTCCGGACAATTTTTACTTCGCATAAAAATCCGAAGTCTATTTATAAGCGAAGGGAAAGAAACACGATATGCTATTTTTAGAAGAATCTGCATTGTGTTTTAAAATAGCATCTCACGCTTTCACAGGATGTCAAGAATTTCTGAAATTGTGGGGACGAGTTTCTAAAAAAACGTGACGCCAGGAAGTCGCCATCGGGTGCAAGAGGAAATATTAATTCGTGGACGGTAATTTATGCTTGCAGCCGAACGAGAAAAGAGATAGGGAGAGAGAGAGCGAGAGATTGATTGATAGATTATTTATTAGCTTTCTCAGCTATTTTCGCTTACGTTTATATTATACATTAATACTCCATCACAAAATAGACTTGGAGAGAGAGAGAGAGAGAGAGAGAGAGAGAGAGAGAGGGAGAGGAAGAAGAAAAGAATTCGCGTCGGTTTTCGACGCCGTCTCCGGGTCCACCCATCGAAATATTCATCGAATGGTCTCATTATCTCGGCTCGCGGCTCGGCGAAATTTGCAATTTCGACCGGTTAACTGTGGCGTCCATAGTTTCAATTTCGTACAGACGACGCGGAACAAACGCTGGCCGCTTACAATTCCGCCGGCACGGCCGAAAGCATTATATTCCAGATCACGTCAGCGATACGGCCAGATTAATTGGCCCCGATGTCTTCGCGATACCGCGCTGAAATAGCTCTTCATTTAGATCATAAAACGTTGCACCCGCGAAATTGTGCGTAATGCAGAAACCGCCGATGAATTATGCACGGGACAGAATTGTCGCCTCGGGCACCCGTTTCCAGAGGCGACAATCGGTGCAAGTGTTTCACCAGAAAAATGTAGGGATGATAAGCAAGCTGATATCTCGATTAGAAATCGACATTCTATTTTCATTCGAAACTTCTCTCGGTGCGTCTTTCGAATTCGCTGTCCTTCAATCAATCGCTCGTAGCCAACTATCGGCAATTGTACGCCTTACGATCGATGCACTAAGCCGTTGAAAGAAATGCAATTAATAGAGAGCAACAAGGTGGACCAAGATGGTTCAATTGTCTTGGGTACCCGAGTAATTGGAACTCGTTCGCAATGTCAAAGAAATAAGACTGCTGCGAATAAAAGATCCATAATGTGCACGTTTCAAGACCCACTTCCGAATAATTAGGTTCTTGAAACTCTTAAATATTTGAAATTTGAATGGGAATCGAGATGGAAGTGGAAATTTCGAGTGTAATTTCAACGAAGTTCTGAAGATTCCCATTAAAATCGATTCATTCGACCATGCTAGCTACCGGACGGATTTTGTCGGTATTTCGATGTGATTTCGTATCAAAGTGATCCTATCAATAAGTGTAATCTTTCTATAAAATTCTTACGGGAACACATGTCGAAATCGACTCGAAGAAGTCTCTTGAAATCGAGTCAATTTCGTCCGAATTGATGGTCGGGTTTTTTCAATTATTCTACATGATTTCGTATATATTTTTCAGCGAACATGCATCTCTCATAAAGTGGGAACCTCCATCTTCCATTCTTGCGGGAACATATTTGAAAATCGCCGCGAACCTCAGTAAATTCTCTTTAATTTATTCAGTTAAAAGTTCTAGCTGCAATGACCGAAACACTTACGTGGTCGTAACCTTGGAAATCCGCTACTTAATAATATGCGAAAATTCTGAATAAAATCTGACACAAAACGCAGCTAACAAACTGTAGCTCAGTGAATTTTCTTGAATTTTTCAGATGTAGATCCTGGCTGGGAAGATCGCGACATTTATCCGGCCGTATCCTTTGCGTAGTTCTGGGAGTTTCGTGCAAGGGTTAACAGGGGCGATTAATATTTAGATGAAAATTAGCCGTCGGCGGTAGTGTAGCGAGAAGGATGGTATCTCTCTCTCGGTCCTTTCAGTCGGCGCCCACGCTTGTCACGGGCCTTGCGCCCGCTTCAAAGGACGCGGGTTCCGCGCAAGAAATCCTACGGAACGCCGGTATAATGTCGCGGGAGCGGCGTAAACCGGGGCTCTCGTCTTTCCGCGTGTTATCTCGTCAGCGGGATCTTTACCGCGCTCGCCTCATCCGCGTTTTACCGTCGATCGTAATTCTGTCCCGCCTTTGTCAGCGTCGCAAGGACCCCGGGAAACAAGTAGCGATAGCGCGCTAAGTGCGCGCACATTGTTAGCGGTGCTCATACTCGCGTGTTTACGGGCCTCCGCGATATAGGATGCACACGAACTGGAAGAGAGAGAGAAACAGCGAGGGAGAGAGAGCGAGAGAGAGAAAGAGCGGTATTTCAGTCAAACCGCTTGATCTCCTCCCGCATTCGCCTCGCGAGATTTATCCGGCTGACTTATCTCTCGAACGAACGTGCGTGTTCGCTGGAAATCGTTCTTCGCTAAGCCAGAGATCCTTTGTACCTGATTGCGGGCTCGGACGCCGCTGATTCGGGAAAAAAGAGAATAATTGCTCTTTTACGAGAACCTGGTTGATGAACATGATCTCTATGCGCGAGCTTTCGAGGACGCCATTGCTCCGTCCTTTGTTTGAAGCATTATCTACATCTTCATTCGTCAATTTTTCTGAAACGACAATGTCTTCTTTTTAACCCCTGCTAAGTGGACACTTCTGGTCATTTTAGAGTCGTGGCTAGATCGAAATATAAATTCAGGGTAAGGTTGCTCAAGTCGTACCAGTGCTCAAGTCGTACCACTTGAATTTTGAACGAACTACGGCGACAACAGCACATATACAACGACAACCAAATATACATCCGAGTCAACCAAGTTGCTTTACGTATTATTGTCTGCCTTAAACCTGCCTCATTATAAAAATCCCGTCATCAAGTAAAAGTTTATTTAAATTGTTAAAGATTATTTAAGTTTTTAAAGATTTAGTTTATTTTACGTGAAAGCATATAGATTTGCTAATTTCGATATAATAAATAACAACAGTATTAACACAAGTTTTGAATAACACGTTTAATTTCTATTTATTTGATAAATCCTAAGTTTAATACGGTTTTCTTCTTAAGGGGTACGACTTGAGCAACCTTACCCTATGTCAAGATGAACCTGGAAATCTCGGTACAATTATTATTTCGGGAAAAAGTGCATTGTCACATGTTGCAGACAAACTTCACCAATCTTCCAATGTAGGGTAAACTTGTCGAAACGTTACGTCCCCTCGAATTTTCTCATAATTCTATTCCACCAAAAACTAAAAGAGACCGCCTATTGTTTGTATAGAAAGAAGTTGTTCAGTAAGTCTCAAGATTTATAATATATTTCAATTACAAGAAAATCCGCGAGGAAGCGACGTTTCGACAAGTTTACCGAATGCAGATTTTCCTGGTTATCGTGTTCCATCTCCGAGCAGTCGATACGAGTCTGGTGGAATCGACGAGTTCCGTAAATCTAGCGTCAGAAACGGAGCAGCGACGGTGTGGACTAGTGCTAGGGCTCTCGAAAAATCGTCGTCGCGCGACGGGAGGGCAAGAAGACTTGCGTCAGTAATTTTTTTCGCTCGACTTTGAAAAGAAGTTCGCACGAAGCGACGCGACGCGGCGCTGCAGCTAGCTGGCTGAAAGTGTGCGACGCAGATGGACGAGCCCCCGTTTTTCGTCGCATTTCACGGCGAACAAGGGGACAACAGGAGTTCCGTGTTGGGCTACGTGTCCGCGGTGTGCCCACGCGCCGCTGAAATCCACGAATTCCATCGGTACCAAGCGAGACGGAAAGTCGTCCTTGGTCCGTTAGGTCTCGTGCACCAGCAGCCCAGCCGCGCGTACACCAACGGTTCGTGGGCTGAAAGGTTAACCTCGAAATCAACGACGCGTGCACCGCCGCCGTCATTCCCCCTCTCTCGTCGTCTTCTCCCTCGTCGGTTTCCTCCATTTTTCACGAACGTTCCCTCGCAGCAAACACGATGCTCGCCTCCCTCGAGCACCTCCCAGCGACCGTTTAACGGGAACGAACATCAATTAGACGCGGAACGCGATCGTCTCCGCTCGGTACGCGGAACCGCAATGGAGATTACACCTACTCGATTCTCTTGGCTGACTATCCGACTGAACTTGTGGTTCTTCCCGCTGATTTCGACGGCGGATCGCTACCGCAAGAGATTCTCGAACCGTTCGACAATGGGACAGATCGACCCGCGCTACCTGTTTACCGGCTCAAAAATCAAACTTCTCATATCGATTTTTAACGAATGCATAATGTTCTTTAACCCCTTGCAGTAGCAGCTATTTTAACTCGATAATGATACATCTCTTCCGACCTAGAATATATCCATGGTAGGATGATCTTTATCATTTTCGTGGATATGAAATTGTTATAATACCGTATACACTACTGAAATGTTTAGTAATTGGTTAGACTCTGACATATTTAATAATGCAAACGATATTTTGAATTATCGTCTTTAAAGTGCTAAGGGCTATATGTCAATTACATTCGAAAACGATCAAACTTTTTCAGATACCATTTTTTACTATACATGAATAATATTTATCGAACGTTTCTTGGTCCTTCGCAGGATTAATAATTTGATCTCGGAGAAGCGTAATTCAATCTGAATTGTTCATTTCTATTCTAAAAGTGCAGCAAATATATGAGGCTCCGAATTCTTCAGTCTCTTCGTCGCCGGAGTGATCTTATTAATTTACCCTCCGACAATCGCATAATATGAATCCGGATTCTCACCCTCCATTTTTGGATCTATTATGACGAATTTAATGAAGTGCAGACTCTGGATGGTTATGCAATTTTAAGACTTCCGAGACTCTGCTTTGGTAATTGGAATGAGCTCTAAAATTATGTTGTCTCGTTACCGTCGAGATGAACAAAATTAAGTTACTTTAGTGTTAGAAAACTGCGGATCTTTATGCATTTATGAAGAAATTGGCTGAGTGAAATATAGAACAGTAAACGATTAGATAAATTTAAGAATACTGTAATATTGTTAATACTGTAATTTTATTTACAATTTTGATTTTACTCCCGTTTCCCACAATAAACGCAGATCCGCAGTCTATTGAATACTAATTAGCGTCTCGAAGAATTCGAAAGTTTCAGCGATAAAAATGCACTTCCGGTTGCAACGACAATAATTGCCCATCGTATATCAATCCGCATGAACGAGACAAATTTATCAGTGTCGATCATAGTGTCTCTAACGATTCCAAAATTTCAACAATAAAACTGCAGTTGTGCGCTTGCAACGACAGTAATTGCCCATCGTATATCAATCCGCATGAACGAGACAAATTTATCAGTGTCGATCATAGTGTCTCTAACGATTCCAAAATTTCAACAATAAAACTGCAGTTTTGCGCTTGCAACGACTATAATTGCTCGCCGCATATCGATCGGAATCGAAGAAACAAATTTTTCGAGTTGTTAATCGGCATCTAAAAGAATTGGCAAGTTTCGGCGATAAAATCGCAGTTGCGCGGTAATTGGCCGTCAAGGGTCTGGTCGAATCGGAGAAATAAGTTTCCGGAGTAATGGTGAATCGTAGCCGGAACAGGGTTATATTAATCATCGCCGGTTCTCGGGGTCTCTCGTTTCTCGCGTGACGCCGTTCGACAAGAAGCCGCTCCTCTCTCTGTGTTCAACGGGCCTGGCATCGGGGACGATAAAACGAGGTGCTGCTAAGCTCGTTCCCGGGGCTGGACGGGGTGGGAGATAAACTAGGAGTCTCGTTAAGATCGACGATACGACGATTTCGACGACAACCACGACCCGTCGGTGAAGAGCGATCGTTAAGGATCCCCTAACGAGGAGCCGTGCACCCGGGGACAATAGGAGAGAGAGCCACGACGCGGTCGTCCAGCCTCTATGCGACGCGTGCTCAGCCTGCCCCTTGGTTCGTTCCGTGCAAACGACAGCGCGCTACCACGGTTTTCATCTTGCCCACCTTTGCCCGCGATTCTCGCTCCCTCTTCAACCGTGTCCAACCCGTTCGCGATCGTATTAACGAGGAAACGATGCAACGCCGCTTGCCGCCTGCCGCGACACGATTCCTTCCTTCCACGAACAGGAACTTCGCGTCACGACTACCAACGGCCGACCGAACAGCATCCTTTTGTCCTTTGATTCGCCGATGGGTCTCGACAACCACCCGGAACCTTCCTCCAATCTATTATTCAACCTCGCCGAGCCGGTTTATAGAATTAGACGGCGTACGTTCGTCGCGCGAAACCGTTCAGACGCTAATTCAATGCTACGCGGACTCCGCGGAATACCGCACATTTTTTTGTGTTTTGTATTGACGTAGTATACAAAGTTTGTGTCGTTTCCTAAATATTCATCTACCTTGAAAATAAGCGATCCATTTGAAATGATTACATTTGAAACATGATCCAATCATCGATTCAAGATTGATACATTTTTGAAACAGTATGTTTCGCAGGAGAAAGAACGTAGAATCTTGTATCGCACCATTGAATTTCTTCCTTCCAAGACGGACGTGCTTCGTCGGAGAATTAAATAATTATTTTCGAAACGGACCGTACAAATTCACGTCCTATCGAGATGTATTAAATTTCTCTTACTGTTCCGTGAAGCACCGCCACGAAAACACGAGTCCTCATGAAGTTCCGCAGTGTAATAGAAGCTAGTGGGGCCGAGGCCTGAAATTGAAAGATCAAACGAAGTTTTTCTATCCTAATGGAGGGTCTTGTCGGCAAAGCAGAAAGAGAGAGAGCGGGATAGAGCGAAAAGTCTCGAAGTCGCGTTTAAAAATAAACCGCGGACAATGCGAGCGCGTTCTGCAACGTAATTATCTATTTATTAAGTGCGTCGCCGGTGTTCGACGAGCCGCGGAGAACAAAGAGAAGGAAACCAGACGGAAAAAAAGGTAACAATGGGTTTGATAAGGATCTCGGTGCAACCGAGCGTTGCAGAATGCACCGAGGATGACTGCGTGACCCGTCGCCGGTGGTTGCTGTCATTTCGACGACGCGCGTCATCCGCGTTCCCCGTGGCTGCGGAGGAAACGTCTGACGTTCCGGCGTTTCCGCAACCGCGATCGATGTACTACCGTCGGGCTGGCTGTCAACAGATGCCGGGAGACGTCGGTTTCTTCCCGAATAGTCCCACTGGCTAATTAGATCCTTGATCGAGGAGGACCGTGGAACTTGAAACTCTGATCGATCGTCACGATACGCGCAGTTTCACCATTTCTACGGAAGCATAATGCTCTTATCGCCGATTCTCTTTTATTCTATTGAAAAAGAACAATTTCAAGTGGCTCGTTTTACTAGACTGCGGGTCTTTCTGCAAGATAAAAATTTTTCTTCGTCACTTACAGGGGAAGGACCCCAAGCGCCCGACTTCGATTTCGATAATCTTTTGTGAGACGATGGTATATGGATCCCTAATGATGGCTTCAAAATATTAGGTATAGTTATATCTTTAAAACTATTGAGTATCCATGATATTGACTATCCATATACAGAGTGTCCCAGTTTTTTCCGGCCAAACTTTGCCAGCGTGTTCTACACGCAAAAGTACGAAAAAAATGTTATATGAACATATGCTCTTAAATGTTTTATGCTCTACAATTCCGGTCAAATGCAATTTTTGAAAAAATTTCTTTTCACATCCTGTAGTAAACTAATTGCTCTAGCTTTCCAGAAAAGTTCAAATCGCATAGTCCAATATTTGAAAAGTTACGGTGTTTTTAAGAGTGTCCGAATATTAGTGGGAGTCACTGTAACTGTATATACAAAATACAAGAGATAAGAGAAGACCAAAAACTATTTATTCGATTTCCACTCAATCCAAATAATAAATAATCTTCTATTTGCAAAGAAGAAATAATAAATAGATCACTTTTGTGGAATTATTTAAATTACTTTTATTTAGATAAAAAGTTTAGTTATTATTTGCAATTAAAATCACACGGTTATTTATTATCTAATTATTTATTATTTAAAATAAAATTTGCCCAACACTGATTACTACATTACTAGACTGCGGATCTTCCATATGCAAAATAAAAATATTCTGCATTGATTGTGGGAAGCTGGAAGAAAATAAAAATTTATTTCATTCCTTGATGACTTCTTTACATTAAGAACAACGTCACAGTGTTCTTAAATTGTTCTAATCTATTAATGTTTCATAAATGCATCAAGATCCGCAGTCTATTCATTACTGTTAAGTACGATATACCGCGTACACACTGGGTGTCTTTTATTATTTCCCAAACTACATTGTCAAAAATATTTTGAGTAACACTGACTCTGGTGGAGACATCTTATGGTGGTCATTTTGTTTTTATACAGAACTGTATGTTTTTATTTCGGTAAGCGTGTAGCCTATCCTGAGACGAATTCACTGACCTATAACACTTTTGCCTTCCAAGGTGATTCAATGCCAATTATTCTGCTATTGTATGAGAAAATAAAATATATGGTAAATCGTGATGGCTATAGTTCTCAATTTGACAGTATTGCGGGAGATTGTAGACTGGAATGTCAGGAACAATGTTGCGGAGCGTTCACTTGCGTCTGACCAAGAATGTCTGAATCCCCTAGTCGCCGTCAACAGACATACCGAAGTCTTAGCAAATACATACAGACGAAAGTGAAACATTGTGCGTAAATAATGTACTGCAACGGACAAGTGTTGTTTGCGTGTTTAACGATCGCATAGATGATAAACAAAGGTACTGTAGAATAAAAAGAACAACAAAAGTGACAGTATCGTTGTTCTTGAAGTTGCTACTTGTTTACAGGAATTTCGATGCCTCGTACGAAATTCTTGGAAAATTGGAGAATTTAAGGACAACTTGGAGAACAACGTACAATGCAAATCCAAACTATACATAAGGAATAGATAAAAAAATTTTCTGACAAAACTTGAAGAATCTGTAGCAGATAATAACGATGTGTAAACTGAAATGAAATCTCTGCAGAGCCTGAAGAACCCTGAAGAGATTTGACCCAAATAAAAACAAGAGGAAGACACGTAGAGGACCAGAACACGACCGTAGGGTGGCGAAGTCGCGTCTGGGAGATGTAGGAACGGAGAAAAAGAATCTGAAAGCGTTGGAGATTGGAAAAATGAAGAAAACGGTATGCCGGAAGAGAGGTTCAGGATCGAGTGTCCAATTTCTCTGGAGGATCACGAGGCAATCCCTTAGGAAGCAGATGAGCTTGGGCAGCAGGGTCGGACGCGGAACCGTAGGATCGCGTTGTGGCAAAAAGAGAAAAGTCGCGGGAAAAATGCTGTGCCCACGCGAGGCCTCTCGGCGCGCGTGGGTGGACGTTCTGTGCGCGTACAGAACGCCGGGAGGAAAAAGGTAGGTCGTCGCTGGGAGAGGAACAACGGAGAGACGTTCGAACTGAGAAGAGGAAGAAGAAGAAGAAGAAGAAGACGAAGAAGAAGAAGAGGAGGAACGCGTCGGATGAAGAGCTATGCACGGGGTTAGGGAGCCAGGGGAGGGAGAAGGTGGTACCACCAGGTTGCGAGGACCGAGGCTGGCCAAGGCCAGAACGTCGTGGAACCGAGCCGGCTTATTTTTAGCGCTTCCTACTATTGTGCAAAGCACAAGTCTGTCAAGTGTCTAGGCGGCCGCTTCAACGGGGGAGTCCACCGTTATACGCTCCCACTCCGCGCGACTCCCTGTTGTCTGCTCCAGACGATTTTGGAATTTCTCCTGTGTGCCGCTCGTCGAGCTGGCCACGCGTCACTCTAGCCGCCCATCGCATCGTGGAACCTTGATCGCTAGACGAACGTTTATGCTAATATTCTCTGGCCGACCTGTCCGCAGAAACGCTGCGCCGGTCCCAGAGAAATCTGCGAACCTTGAAGGATACCGAACCATAGGCACGTGGTTCCCTCGTGCACTTCGGAATAATCAGTTTTTTCGCGGATTCTCGAAGTGTAAGGCTCTTTTTCTTTAACCTTGCCGTTCTCTCTTCCGTCTCTTTGCGCAGTTTTGACCGAGGTTGCGTTCAGCAATGATGATATTTTCAACGACGATTTCGAAGCAAAAACTGTGCAGGATTTTCAGAGATTCGTGATTTCGCGTACGAATAGAAGAATCGTCCTCCAAAGGGATCTCGAAAGGAAACACCTGGAGGCCGACACACAGCCCCGGCAGGTTCAGCGCGCGGCCCACGCAATGTTTTCAATCTGCGATCGTTACGTCAGAGAGTGTCTCCCAATTATATAGATTCGATCGAGTCGGTAGGCTCATAAATATGCAAACGCGGGTTTATCTGCGATCTGGGGCGCACTCGGGATTCCAGCTCGCTGTTTAGAGGAGCTCAGCCGAAGGCGAAGCCAAATCGTGCCGAGCGTTTGTCACGGTCGAAACAAAAGGCCTGGTGACGAGCAATTGAAAAACGCGCGACAGATAGCGAAGATAGATGGCCACGGACAGAGAAAGGGATGGAACGGACGACGTTAAATGGAACAATCGCGGTACGTGAGCCGCAGAAGAACGTCTGCTAAAGATACGCCGGGATTCCAGGACGCATCGTCGGCGTATGGCCTTAGCCTAGTTGCGGAAAAGGCCACCGTACGCCGGGAGAGAAGGTTTAAGTAAATCAGCTAATCGCGATTGCGGCCCCATCTACGGCGTGCGTCGCGCTACACGCTTGTTTACCGGATTAAAACCGCTTCTTGCACCGTTAACGGCGCACCGCGTCGCGACGTCGGCACACAGGCGGCTGGGAAACGTCTCGAGAACGTCCCGCGAACCGGCGAGTCCGGCTTTCGAGGTTCGATGACCCTTTGTGCACGCTGCCGGCGATCCTGATTAAGAATCCCGAGAAATTTTTCCTACGGAACCGTGGAACCGCTGTTAGACGACCGAGACGTAAAAATTACGACTGCGTGTCCCGAAGATTAAAATTCATTTTCAGTCGAATCACCTTTCCATAAGCTTCGCTGCTGCCGAGATTCAACCGTGGCATACGGTTTCTTGCTCCTCTGCGCGAGCAATAATTTTCACTGTCAACGTTTAAACAGCTTTCGTGTAGAAATGAAATGATTACTAGACTTATTATAGTTAATCTTTTCGAAAGTGGAATCAAATAGAATCTTGTTGTCAGTGACAATGGCCTTTGTAGATTCAAAATTAATAAAAATCTAATAATTTTATGAAATCGTGGTTTAGCTGTGTCATGTATACTCACCAACTACAAATGCGTACAATTTATTTAATACATTGCTTGATTACTAGTGAACAATGTAGCAAATCTTATTTCTACACTGAATTATGTATGAATAATAATGAAGAAATTAAAACATTTGAATAATTCAACACCAAGGGATGGAGCGAGAAGATTAGGGGATGGACGAGGGTTGAAAATGATTATTCGAAAAACTGGTCAAGACGACTTCGACAAGTGAATGGTCGGTATCGGTGAAATTAGTGTTGCAAATAGCATTCAAGGGGCGTGTAGTTCTTTCACGTTCGACGTTCCAGAATCGGGTCATCGGGTCTCAACTCGACGTTGCTTTCGGTCGTACGTCCACGGCATTACGTAAAGCTCGATTGCACTCGCGTTTTCAAACAAACACAAGCCGTGTGTGCCACGACAACGCCGACGAGACGCTTGCTCCTCTTGGCACGGGGACACGCGTCTCGTCGAACGAGCGTCTCTGTGTCTGCCGTGCTTTTTTCTCTTCTCGTCATTGTAACTACGTTGCTCGCAATTGCACGCTCTGGTGCTGGTGCACTGAACACCTTGGTACTGACGCACCCAGCGCCAGTGGTACTTCTACGCCAACTTTTCAATCCTACCCGCTAACGAATCGTTCTCAAAAAATGTTTACCAAACTCATTTTCCTTGGCTGCGGCGATGTCTTTGTTCTTCTGGTTTGCCCAGCGTGTCAACTTAATGAGGCCCTTTTGTAGCGCAGAGCCGGCAAAGGAAATCTGACAGATAGCGTACAATTCTTCTACAATTAGTGCAAAGATAGATAAAGCTTCTACAAACTTTTTTCATGAAAATGATTTAGAGTTATTCTTCAAAGAATGGATAAAGGATTTTCCAATTGATCCTATTTCATTCTTCATAGTTGTTGCTCGTTATTCATATTGCTCGCAATGGTACAATTTTAATGAACAGTTACGAGTAACGATCACAAGCTCCACGAACAAGTAAAAATTTCTGTATAGAATTCTGTATCGATTGCATGGAATGGAAACCAAACAGAACGTTATTTCTTCGCTTAATAATTTTAATAGATGAGAAATCATACTATACATATACATATATGTATATACATCTTCAATTAAAACAATTTTCCGCAGTCTAATGATTAGCAACTTGAAACATCTCAATCCAGTTCAAAATTATATGGGTTGCGAAAGGGTTAATTCCCAAAGCAATATGTTGCTCAATGAAATGGTCCTAGTGGAAGCCTGCGGAATAAGAAAAAAGTTTGTTTTATTTTTACTCGACACACTGTGCGTAGGTACGAAACATCGGAAAAGCCGAGAGACATTAATTACAAGTAGAATATTCTTTGTATTTCATTCCAAGAAATGTAAATTCCAAGTGTAGCACGGCGAAATGCGAACTAATTAGCACGATAAAGAGTTAATCCGGAGCAAGGAAGATTATCGCGGAGAGACGTGAAACGTCATTGATAGAGGGACGCGTGTCGTCGCGTCGTGGCCGGTTACGTAAAATCGCGGCGGTGGTACCGCGAAATTGATCGCAATTTCCGGGAACGGCTCGTTTCTTGCCTCGATACCGGCGAGGAAACGAGTCCAGACACCGGCGCGACGGTAACCCACGCGTGTTGCCGCGTGTAACGTTATCGCGTTAAGTGTTACGTGTTAATCCGCTGTTAAGGAGCGCGTCCTTGGACGGACGACGGAGCGCTGGATCTACAGTTATATAGAGCGGCTTTACATAAGGCAATTGCCGAGCAACCGTGTCGACGAAGCCCGGTGAATCCTCCCCCATGATCAGGGAACACATCGTCGTCCACGGGAATCCGAATCTGCATCGCTATGCGACACCTGGGACCCTGCTCGTTCATATCCCACCCTCGTTCATTAGACAATATAGTCTGAAGTGTGCAGACAATAATTAATATCTTCTTCGTTGTTGATTCATATTTTCTTTACAGTTACAGCGATTAAAACACATCTTTATCCCGAAAAATATAGTAGAAGGGAAAAGAACATTTGTATTTAGGGTTGCCAGAAATGTTTTATCCAAATATAGAAGAAGTAGTGAAAACTGCAATTATGTATATATGAGATTGGTTCTAAATATAGGAGTTCAAGTAAAACAAGTACACAGCACATTTTAAACTTTTTTATTCAAACAAAGATTTTTGAAAATTCAAATATGATATAGGAGATCAAGTTCAAATATAGAAGACTCATATCAAATATAGAAGATCTGGCAATCCTATTTCTATTATAGGGTTGAAGTACGGATGATGTATGTATGTGTGTGTATTAACAGGCAACCCTATATATAACTAAATTCATAAAAACGAAAGAATCGTAAATAACAGAAGAATTGTGAAATTACGATCGCCAACGAATTATAAAAAGAAGACAGTCTGTCGTTAACTTTTGGTTATCCGCTTTTCCTTACAATATTTTTTGTATGGCTACATTTATTTGAATGCTTGAATAAAGAAACGCGTAACATTCAGATTTGTTAGACTTTGTTGGAATCTTCATGACGAGTCTGACTCGTTAATGAATCCTCATCGCCGATATTTATGTAGCATGATTTCATGATTAAAGAGTAGGTACAACCGTTCGAGAAGAATATGTATACCATGTCAAATTTTTTCGAACCACTCTACACGATTAGATTTTCAGTTTCAGTGCTTAAATATTAATTACAAACGAATAAATTTTACTTAATCTAAAAAGAAATGCGTAACATTCAGATTTGTTAGACTTTGTTCGAATTTTTCATGACGAGTCTGACTCGTTAATAAATATTCATCAGCGACATTTATTTAGCATGATTTCATTATTAAAGAGTAGGTACAACCGTTCAAGAAGAATATGTGTACCATGTAAAATTTTTTCGAACCACTCTACATGATTCGATTTTCAGTTTAATCGCGATACATGTTACCTCCTCCCTCTTCGGATGCGGAAAGTAACAAACAAGGGATGCGTGTACGCATTAGGATTACGCGGGATTTACATGGGATTACGTTCGTCGAACGTACATCCGCTTTTCACGCAATGTTTCCTGTTGCTGCCTGGTATAAAGTTAATTACACGTTTGCCGGGATGGAATCGAACTAGAAACGCGAGGATTTGGAATGTACCTTCACCTAAGCTGACGTTGTAGCTGAACCGAATTTTAGGTCCACTGTTCTGTTCGCTAAACCAGAATTTGTCCTCTTAACCCTTTGCACTCGGAGATATTTTAACTCGAAAATTAAACATTTCTTCCAACCAAGAATATGTCCATAATAATATTTCCATTACCTATGATTTTTTAAATTTGATGGTTATGAAATTGGTGAATACCCCATACAATACCTAGATGTTTAGTGATTATTAATATTTAATAACGTAAACAATATTTTGAATAATGGTCAACAACTTTTAGTGGCGTCTCAGAGTCTCCATTCGAGTTCTACGGGTTAATTTATCCCATTCCTCATCACTCTAACATTCATTTTAAGCGCATTATATTGTCTAAATGTGTTATCCTAATAGTTATTATTATAATAAATGTGTTATGAAAAAGTTGTTATCAACTCCTCTCCCAGAAACATATTTAACTTTCGCAAGGTAATGTGGAGTCTCAGAGACCCCACCTTCAGATTTTCGAAAAGAATTTTTATATGAATAAAATAAATCTGTTTGTTTACTTTTTATCCTGTGTGATTTTTTATCCCAAATTTATTACAAACGAGGCTATTTATAAAATTCATTTGTCGGGGTCCAAGAGACCCCACCTTTCTATTTATGTATTATTAGACTTTACCTTGCGAGGGTTAACAGACTGGGTTAATTGATAACAGGAATTGAGTCTATTGAAGCCTACTGGAAATATAAAAACAAAAACATATGAAAAATCACTGGAACTAATTTGGATAACCGAGAGTACTAGATGTTCTTCTGAAAGCTGTTTGTTTTTTTTTTAAATGAGATGCAAAAATTACACTGCGACGTTGTAGTAGCAAAATAATGGGAAATAATTTCAGTGAGGTTAAAAAATGTCATGTCAGAAAATGGATATATTAAATAGGGGTAGTTTGCATTATTCTAGTAGCTGTCGCAGCTTTATAAATGTATACGTAAAAATAGGACTTTTGAGGGAGACAGCGGCTTAGATTGATCATTTATCTAGCGCTTTTGACTAGTGAAAAAGACCATGCAATCCTGTTAACAAGTCTTCCCCCATAAGTTGACGTGATTAGCCGTATCTGATGTGTAGGATTTCTTTCTCACCTACATTGAGCATTCGGTGCACTGTGCGACGATGGACGATCATGCTACGGAAATTAGTAGATGTGTTCAGGGGGAATACGGACACGGATGGCAAGCCGACGAAATGTTTGGGATGATGCAGCAGATCGGAAACACTTCGGGCGTCAGGGACAGCGCAGCGGTCTCGGGCCGAGCGTTTGGGAGGGACACGGGATCGAAGACCTCGCCGAGTACGATTTCGTCCTGTACCGGTGGTCGTGCAATATGCATCGAATCATCCGCGGAGTACGTTCACCTCGCAAGGCCAATTGCATTGCATTACATCGACGTTGCCCCTCTCGGCCCCTTTTAAGTTCTTCGCAGGCATTCAATTCTAAACGCCTCGTGAATAATATCGTGTACTCGTGAATGGTCGTCACGAAACGGACACGTGGTGGACCAAACGATGTGAACACGCGTGGACACAGCCCATACACCCGCCATGTTGTATTCAGAATCCACATTCTGATTGTTTAGCGAAAAAGGAAATCTCCTTAACGAACAATATTCAGAAATAAGAATACAAATTGACTCGATAATGAATGAAATTACTTCTCATTCTTAGCTTGCCCTCGGCAAACTTTGCTCGATGTAATTACAAAGATTGTAATTAAACATAAGTTTACGCTCTGGATGGACAAATTCACCGCCGCAGCCTCGAATACGAGCATATTTCCTAATTTATAGTGGAATCTTCATAAAAATTTCTTGAAAGTTTCGCGAGCCCGAGATGCGTCGAACATTTTACGAGATCGCCGACTAATTGGCTGACGATTGGGATTCCGTGGTTGCGCGTCTCTTTCCAATAATTCGAGAAACCCCGGCGCTCCGTGTTACACGTGATAAGTAGAACAATTATGAATAATTTACGGGCGTTGTGATTCCATTGGCAAGCGGAACGCAACATTAAAATACAACGGCGGGGAGCATCGGAATTCCGCGGAATGGTCGATAACGTCCGATTCGATCGCGTCTCCGAACAAATAAAATTTTATTCTTGCGTGCGCCGTGAATATCTGCGCGGGGTCTAAGGGCCGAAGGCGCAGTAAAACAGGGCCCGATCGCTGGGCATAAAATCTGCTCGTGGTACCGAAAAAGACCATTCCAATGCCTCGATCGTACCGACGATTTTTATCCGTTGGTATTTTCGAAACTGTTGAAAAATTTTTTACTTGTACTTTTTGTATAACTGCATATGAGCCGCTCACTGGCCAAATCGATTAACTTCATAAAACAGAAAGTGGAAAAATGTGATGAAATAATAAACATTGTTTGGCAAAATTCCCTTCAAAATAAAATTTGAATTAAACTTTATATAGTAGCTTTTATATAAAGATATGTAGAATGAATAAGATAGAATAGCCTTGGTGTAATCGTTATTAATAGCACACCTTTTGGGTAACTAAGGGAGTTAATCAATTTGACAAGTGAAAAAAAAGTAATAAATCAAAATCTCAGTCTTCAAATTATATTTTTTATTGCAGAAAGAGTTCATTAACCGCTAATAAACCTCTGATTTCAATAATTCTATTTCCGCAAATTAATTATTTTAACTCCACTTTAAGATTAACTCCACTTTTTGTCAAAGCACTTGGTTCAGTCATAACTTTTTTTTATTTATAATAAATACTTCCCAATAATACAAATTAACACCATTAAACGACCAAATTTCTTGAACGCAGTTTTCATTATTGCAACGATTTACATTAGACTACGGAGTTAATCAGAATGGCTTATGAAATCAATTATTTATTATTCGGCAATCAAAAACAATTTTGTCGTTTAATGGTGTTAATCTGTAATATTTGGGAAATTTATTATAAATAAAAATAGTTATGACTGAACCAAGTGCTTCGACACTGAAATTGAAAATATCTCAAAAAGTGGAGTTAATCGATTTGGCCTGTAAACGGCTCATATGTATGTGCCCATAATTATGAAAGTGGTCTAAGTGATATTTAATTCTTTTTTCCGATAAAAACATTTTCGGCGTCGGCTGTCGACGAGCGAGCGATATCTGGAAGCCGGAACGGTCTAATTGAAGGAAAAGGGGCATCCAGAGGCCTCGAGGCGCCCCGAGACAGAGAGACCGGTGGAAATTTCTACGGCGTTCCGCAGAATGGATCGTTATTCCTCCCTCGTGGACCCGTCGCGCACGGCACAGCCTCGCGGATACCTAATTATCCCACGAGCAAGCCCGAGCATGAAACACGAGGCGGAGGCGAGCGGCCGAGGCTGGATCACTGTGAGAAAGGAGGAGAAACCGCGTTCCTAGCGTGATCCTAGAGACTTTCACGAGCCCAGATTCTTACGGCGAAAAGGGTCAGAAGCTTCCGGGTGCGACCGAGTCCCTTTCCAATCGAACGAACCTCCGATAATCTATATTTTTATCAGTGGGTTTCAAACCATCGTTCTTTACAAACACTCGAAAAACAATTTCAGTAAAATATTAATTTTTTTAATTTTTTAAGCACTTTAAACCTTTCTGGTATGCATTGGTAGTACCGTGATAGTTCTCCACCACTACCTGGTATACCTTCGTCAATGGTTCTTAAACTTATGTAGTCCGGGGCCCCCCCTCTTGAACATTTTTTTGTAGTTCTTGAGACTTCATTTGAAACATGAAAATGTGTGAAAACATGAAATATTTTGAACATGAAAATGATTTGAATAACCTTTATCTTTCTTTTTAGCAAAAATGTCTGTTGATGTCAAAATTGTTTCGCAGACCCCCGGTAAAGGGTACGCGGACCCTCAGGGGCCGCGGACCACAGTTTAAGAACCACTGACCTAGGTGATTGTTGCTGGATCGTTTGAATGATCGAGAGGAGACGACGGTTCGCGAGCTAATGCGAGAGGTAAGGACGTCGGTGGAGTGGATTCGGGGACATGACAGGATCATCCGGGTTGGAGAAACGTCGTTAAACAGGAGGCCTAGGTGGAACGATTTCGCAAAGGGACAGCTATTGCACCCGGAAGCCGCTTGACAGTTTTAACTGCGACGTTCCACGTATTCACGGAGGCTTCGGTTCGGAGCGAGCGCTTGTAAATATGTACACGGACGCGCGGGGAAGCACGGGTGCACGGTGCACGGTGCACGGTGTGTATGTATGCACGTTATGCAGAAAGCAGGGACGCGAGGCGTCCGCGCGGCGGAACGTGGTCAGCCGTAAATTATTTCAATGCACCTAGAGCGTCGAATATACCAAGCGTATTATTTACGACGCCGGGTTCTCTCTAGGTGCAGCCTAGGCCAGCGCGGATAGGCTAGGATACGATTACATCACGGCATAAACAGTCGGTAATAGTGGCTCAAGGTCTACTATGCGCGTATGCGTCGCCACCGCCACCACCGCTCTGCCATTCCAACCCACCCGACGTCGTTTCCTCTCTTTCTCTGCCTCTTTCTCGGCCCGAGTCTTGACACGGGACGTGTGTGGACGTGTGCACTTTCCGTTCCGAGACTCGGCCAGAGAGACCGTCTCGGCCTCGGTTTGCGAAACACCCAGGGAAACGGCGGAAAAATCGGTTATCGTTTCTTCGAGGAGATTCCAGTCAGCCAGATTCACCGGTAGACGACGAAACCGGTAACGGGACTACGTTGCAACGTAGCGTTGCGAAACGGCCGCGCAAACTGCGGGAAAAATCAACCGCGGTCTCTTCGCGGAGATTCCAATAGCCCGAGTCTGGACAGGGGGCGTGCGTGGACGTGTGCACTTTCCGTTCCGAGACTCGGCCAGAGAGACCGTCTCGGCCTCGGTTTGCGAAACACCCAGGGAAACGGCGGAAAAATCGGTTATCGTTTCTTCGAGGAGATTCCAGTCAGCCAGATTCACCGGTAGACGACGAAACCGGTAGCGGGACTACGTTGCAACGTAGCGTTGCGAAACGGCCGCGCAAACTGCGGGAAAAATCAACCGCGGTCTCTTCGCGGAGATTCCAATAGCCCGAGTCTGGACAGGGGGCGTGCGTGGACGTGTGCACTTTCCGTTCCGAGACTCGGCCAGAGAGACCGTCTCGGCCTCGGTTTGTGAAACACCCAGGGAAACTGCGAAAAAAACCGCTTATCGTTTCTTCAAGGAGATTCCAGCATAGGAGGTTTATTTAAATGGATGTTTATTCTTTAACGGTTCGTTACATTCTGACGCTCGCTACTGAATGTTATTTACCAGACGAACATCGGTTGTTAGACGATCGCCAGATCGTCCCAGCTGACCGCCGACGATCGATCGTCACCAACACCGACGCATCTAACATCTAACACCCACACCAGCCAGCCAGATCCATCGGTAGACGACGAAACTGGTAACAGGACTCTCGCTCTACGTCGCAACGTAGCGTTGAGAAACGTCCGCGGAAACTGCGGAAAAAATCAACCGCGGTCTCCTCGCGGAAATTCCAACAGCCACCGAGTCCTCTGATAGAGAAACTGGTGGCAGGAGTCTAGATGACTGGAATGAAGTTTCTTTTGCGAAACCGTGAAAGAGGAGAGACTTGGTAAAACTTCAACTGTCACTTGTTCTCGAAGATTCTTGCAGCCGAAGTCTCTTGAGAGGAGAAGAAACCAGTAGGTACGAGATGAAGAATTTTTCGAGATTTTTAATGCACCGTAGGTTGTTGAAGGATGAATCGCAAGACAGCTAGGGAGACTGATTCAATTTTCGTTTGCTGGATGTCTTAATAGAAGACGAAGCGGTAGACAATGTAGACTCAAGCTTGAGTTTCAACGAGCCTAACGGAGAATAAATTGAAAAGAATTGAAGATTCGAGCGTTCAATTGAGCAGCCTCCGCGAAGAAGATTTTTCAAATCGTCAGTTTCCTTGTGAAGTCTGAAAGAGGCTAAGAGTCCCAAAGTGGCTAGTCCGATGCAAATGAAAGAACAATGCTGAGTCCTGCGGGAGGTTTCGGATCTTGGATTGTAAAATATTTCAGAGGCTTTTGACGAAAGAAGAAAGAATTCCTCTTTGATCTTGTAATTAAGCAGGAATAGGTGATGTTCTTTGACAGACTAGCGCTCGGTCTCCACCTTCTGTTTTAACGAGTCATTTGTACGATCAAATACGGAGTCGCGTACCTCTTTCATCCCGACGTAGAGACGATTTATTATAAAATATTTTCCGTCCGCGGAGTTTGTTGCTGGTGTAGACGACGAGCAAGTTCCAGCACCGGAATTCGAATCCGCAGCGGGAGATCACAATGCAAAATACCGAACCGCTTTCGCAACAACTTCGCAACACCTTTCGTGTTCCGCGACGCGCGATAATCCTTATCGTCGAAGCACCTAGCTGCGTCCCTCATTCAAATGCATATGGGCGCCCCGGCGTCATTTCACGTCCGCAGAATAGCGATAGCATCACCTAACGCTGATTAATACGTCATTGACGTAGCAACAGCCTCCAGCACCGTCGGCGTAACGAGGTCATACATGATTCGGTCTGAATAGGAGCGATGAGAACGAGCCGCTTCCTTCGCGAGCTCCAAGATCGTTGAAAAAAAAAATCACCAGCTACACACGCGTCGATTCGAACGTTATCGCGTCGCAGAATTTATATTTTCAAAAGAAAAAGAGAAGAGAGAAGTCGTACGAAAACTCGTCCACTGACGTCGGATATTGATTATTCCGTGGTAACGCGAACAACTTTCTTTAATCATCTATCTTTGATAGCATAAAATCCGGTGTCGACATGCAGTCGAGGAAAACATGCAACCTGTTCCACATGATACATCGATCCGGCAGATCAGTACATAGTTGATCTTTCAAATGAATGACTCTGCCCGATTGCTTCTGATGCTGCTGAAATTTACTGGCCGTTGCTGCCGGAAACGACGGCGACGGTGTCGTAAGAAATCTCTCGTGTAATACTTGATTCTCAGAAAATCATCGGTTTTAGGTATTGTAGAAATTGTTGTTCCTCTTTCGTTGCGTACGAAGCAAGGAGAAAAATTCTATATATTTCGAAGAAGTTGAAAAAACATATTTGCAGTTGTTGGTGGCACTGCTGTAGCGAAAATTAGTGTAAAAACATAAGGATAGCATTGCGGGGTTGAAAGTAAAATAAAAAGCAGATTCCAATGTAATCTTTACGAATATTGTGAAAAAATGAACCGTTTAGATAGTGCTCGTTATTTCAACAATTATATGGAACTTATTCGGCGTTAATATGCTTTTCCTCGAAATATCTCGAAACAGGAAATATATGACTTAACCGTTTGGAGTCTATCGGGACATATGTGTCCCACCCAAGTACGTATTACGTGCGCCTAATGGGACCAATAGATCCCGTTTTCCATTATACACGAATATACCAGTCTTAGAATGCACACCATGCAAATATAGACCCCAAAGGATGGAGTGGGGTAAGTGCGCCCTAGTTTTTGCAAAGATGGACTTTAAACTGATGTGTTTTCAGCCTGGTATGTAAACACTTAACGATCTTGGTATCAAACTCTTGCCGCAGTCATTACTGATGAATTAGTATTATGTAGGACTCTAATTTTGCTTGAAAATTATCATTTTGATAGGATATTGTGCAAAGTTTCAACTAGGTCGCACTTGCCCCGAAAATGGGGCAAGTCCGTCTCTGAGAGTTAAAAATGCTTTCGAACGTTGTTTCAAGTGCTAAGGGGGATGAAAAGAATGATTAACACGCCTGCTATAAAATGCTTCTTATTGCATTAAATTATATTGTTTAGTTTTATAGTTATCGATTTTTAAGCAAACGAGTACATTTATGCTGAAATATGAAAGGGGATACAGTGATATTAAAACAAAGTTTTAAAATGCCTTCGAACCTTGTTTCAAGTGCTACGGGGCAAGAAAAGAATTATTATCAAGCCTGCTACAAAATGCTTTTTATTGCATTAAATATATTGTTTAGTTTTATAGTCGCCCATACAGTACGCACTTACCCCACCGTGATAGTACGCACTTGCCCCGTGTAGTAATATTTGCGAGGCAAGAGCATCTTAGTGTTTTTCTCAATGAATTTAAAAAAATACAATAAAAACGGTTTATTTCATGGAAACCTACATCGATATTTGTTGTACTTACCTAAAATAGAAACACGGAATATATTAATAACTTGTAAACTATTGCACGTTCAGGGTAACATCAAAGTTGTACGTGTACCTCGCACGTGACTGTTTGGCATTAGTTGATTTAAGCGAGGAAAACACTTTTATCCTTGTGCGACATCTCTGTTGAATAGTTCATACTAACTTATACTACATTAACAAGCTAGAGAAATTTCGGTCATATTATAATAAAAATAACCAATTAACGCACTTGCGTTATATGAATATATGACTATTTGATCCTGATCTTTTGTATGCGACGCTGGATATGGCAGGTGTTTAATTCTGCGTCGCCCGGTATGCAGGAATCGGTGGGCCCGAGTGGTAATTCGCAGGAACGGTGCCTGCACCCTCGTAAAATTCCTTTATTTATACCGTGCGCGAGTAGACGCGCGGCAAGAAAAGTAATCGAGCTGAACGCAGCCGAGTGCGACGTCCTCTTTGTAGCAAATGCGCATTATTAATAGCTACACGCAACTACGAGGATTACAACTAATGGCCGGGGAGGCATGGATATTCAACCGGCCTCGCCTAGAATCCTAGAAAAATCTGCGGAACGAGTTTTCTCGGTGCTCCGGCTAGCCTCCTGTCTACCGTCGTAGACGTCCAGGCCCTCTCTCCTTGCGGCTCCATTCCTGCATAATCGCGGCGCATTCGTCCGGTTGCCCGACAACGCATTCGCTATGCTCCGCGAACTATCTCCTCCATTTTCTTTTCTTACGCTCGGACCGACCCGTCAATGCTGGGAAAATCGTCGGAGAAATCGGCGGACGCGATCGAAAGCCGCCTCAACGGAGAATCTCGATTTTCTGATGAGGAATCTCGTTCCCTCCGATTATTATTAATCATTCAATAACGGAGACGTTTCTGCAATTCGCCGACCGCGCCGCACAACGGTGTAAACCGAAGAATTTTCTGTCAGAATCAAAGAACTTTCGGTGGAAATCAGATAGAGCGATGGTTTTTGTTTTTAATTCAGGCTGACGTATTGCAGATTGCATTTTTGTGAAAAAGAACTAATGAAATCACGTTCTCGTTGAAATGATTTGATAGAACACTAGTAGACAAATTTTCCCATATTCTGCAATATTTCAGCTTTAATTGAAAAAAAAAGAATTATTGCTCTATCTGATTTCTATGGAAAGTTCTTTGGTTTTGACAGAAAATTCGTCGGTTTACCTGACTGTGCGTCGGTCTAAAGTATGTTAGGTCTGTTGCTTGTGGAGTTGTAGATAGAGGTTAGAGGTAGATGATCTTAGAAAGTTCAACAATTGTGTCTGCGCGACACGTCGAAATTGAATTGACCGTGCGCTACCCTACTCATGAGCCCTGCCGGTTGTAATCGAAAAGTTGCTAGTCCACAGTGGTCGAGGAGAATGTATGTATATTGTAAGTGCAATTAGCCGGGAGACCAATTTGGAGCGAGCCGCGCGACACTGATCGCGAGCAGAGCCCAAAAGGGGATTGTTTTTAATAGCTCATTAAACTCGCGACGTTTCTCTGTGAGTTTATGAGCTGCCGTAATTCCCCTTTGAGGTTCGCGCATATTAATGTTACCATCTATTTTCTTTTACGCCGGCAGGTATTACGTTCCAGGTATTACTTTTTCACTGTTGCCGTGCTTAGAACTCGGTAATCATTTCTTAGTTGCGCAAGAAGATTTATGTCTAGCCGGCATTCAATTTAACGCTGAACCGTTGAGAATCGAACAGTGAAATTTGTTGCAATAAAAACAGTTCTGGAAAAGGCTCCGAATCCAAGAAGTGTTGCGGTGTCTTGTATCTGCTGTTACAATGTAATGTATAATAGTATGCATCGCCAGTCGTTTTTTTTTCGTAATTTTCACATCAGATTCATAATTAGACAGCGGATTTCATGCATTTACGACAAAAATGAGTAGGTGGAATTTAAAGCATTAAAAACATCGGACGAATCAAGAAATACTTTTATATTATTTTGAACCTATCGAACATATTAACAGAGAAAATAAATTTCTATGTCGCTCCGGTTTGTTAGAATTCAGGTGGAAAATTTGTATTTTGTGTTCATAATCAGCGACCCGAAGAACTCCAAAGTTTCAATTTTGGCCTAAATTGGAGTACTCCTTCCCATTTTGACCAAGAAGAGACGTTTCATTCGCCGTTTTCATTGACAATAAAGTTTAGTTTAAAAAGTCACCTATTTCGCTGGGCTACTTCTTCCACAAACATTTCTCTGCGGATTTTTATTTTATTTACTAGCTCGAGCAATCGAAGTTCGAAGAGTGATCGGCACCCGAATAAGAATTGCAGCGTGACGCGCGAAATTTGATCGTGAAAGAGGCTCGCAGCCTGGCAGTTTACAAGCGGCTCCGGGTTTATTTGTTCGGCAGGACGTTCATGGAGTATTATGGTTCGCGTTCGAGCAGCGACGGGATCGTAATGATAAACGAAATCATCGACCGCGTGATTTCCAGGGGAACGGACAGCCTCGGACGAGGAATGTCTTACAGGATGGGCGAACCGAGATTATCTGTTGCTCCCGACAGGCCTGCTGAGAGGACACGTGCACGCGTAACAGAGTCATGAAGAGAAGCCGGCGCAGTCTGACAGCGGAATATAAATTATTCGTGACCGAGCGACGACGTGCAGCGATATCGCACGTGCGTAGTTGCACGTAATAATAAGATACGGTGCCTCCTCGATACATCGACTATCGCCAGCTGCTGATAAGTGGTCGTCGGGGACCCTGAGTCCGACGACTATACGCTACTGCGTCGCGTGTGGCTCGCCACTATACTTCTTTAAGGCCTGGTTTACGTTGTATTTTTCTCCAGAAGAATTTAAAAGTTGTTGCACACGCGCCTTGTTGTTACTGGGAGCTCCAATTCAGCTCGAAATTATGCTGCATTTTTCCTTTCCTTAGCTGCAGACCTCATTAATATTGAATGTTGTCTCTTTGACTATTTTTTATTACTACCTTTAAGATGATTTTTCCCGTAATTTTCACGTAAATTGATATAATTATTAATCACAGTATATGACCGATTAGTTTTCTTAGCAATTGCGCGATTAGAGCAGCCCACATCTTTATAAGCATCGATTGATGCTTTCTCTTCACTTGTTAGTGCTTTTCCTCTCGGCATTCTCATACACGTGAATCAAATTATAACAAACAGGATTTCTGCGAGTTCTAAAACTAATACTTTTAGAATATTCGCAGTTTTCCGTAGTTCTCTGCTCAGAATACAAAGAAACACTAAGTGACTTTATAGAAACTTTGCACTTGTGTTCTGCACCACACAGAAAAAAATCAAAACAAACGTAAATAGTAAACATAGCGGTCTAGAGTACGCAGTCCCTCTATCCGAGTGTCTACAAGGCACAAGACTAGATACGATAAATCGACAAAAATGGTCATATTTTTTTAAAATATCTATGAAAAAGAAGATGACTTTATAGAAATTTCGGCCACTGTACGATTAGAATGCGTCAAAATAATGCCGGATAAAAGAGAAAGATAATTGGCGCGCGGTGTCGAGCCATAATTTCAACCGGTTGACTTTTTGCTCGTTCTTCCTGCTCGGGCATTCCTGTTTATACATATATTAAACAGCCGGGAATATTATCGCGATTATGCAGCCCGCGGGCCGCGCGAAACCAGATGCAAGAATGTTGCGGCGCAACTTGACTGCGGTCGCGTTACTTAAGCCAGATTTATTTGTCGATGACCGAGTAATCGATGGACGAGCTCGGTGTGACGACATTAACACCGGGTCGCGTGCGCTAACAATATGGAATTACCGTGGGCACGAATCAACGTCCCGTTTCGTTAGCGGTCGTTCAGCTGCTCGCAAATTGCTTGGCCAAACTTTGCCACATTTTATTAATCACGTGAAATTGACGCGCAAATTGGGACTAGTTCACGTCTAGAATAATAACAGACAACATTCGGCGCGATCACCGTCACTTAGAGGAACAAAGAATTTCCGAGCTGTGAAATTACAATTTTCTTCGGTTTCGAACCGTTGGAAAAAGTTGAAGCAAGTTAAAGCAAGTCGAGGACTTACTATGTATGTGTATATATGTAGACTGCGGATTTTATGCATTTATAACGAAAATTGGTACGTACAATTTAAAGCAGTGAATATATTTAAACAATTTAAGAACGCCAACGTATTGGTTTCAGTTTACTAAAATAATTAAAGGAAGAAAGAAAACTTTTATTTAGCTTCTGTGTCTTAGGATCGCCGCAGACATTTTTTATTTTGCATAAAGATCCGTAGTCTAGTAATATGTTATTAGCAATTCATAATTTAAATGAATAACAGAAGTACCTGCTGTAGAGTTCATGATTTACGGATTTCGACACTGAATAGATTATTCAAATGCATCGTACGAGATCGTACATTCCGTCGTCATGGAATAACCAGCTTTTGGAAATAATCGAATTCAATTATTTATCGGTGTGCTACGGACTTTTTATACATTTATTCCTGTCGAAACAACAAATCAGCAAGCACGCCATCGCTGACGTGTCTGGTCATTACTCGTTGTTTCTACTTGTCACGGGATTTCGTAACGTCTCCTCCGATCGGAGACGAACATTTTATTTCGAGTTCTCAGTCCACTTTTTCTGTAAGCAATCACGCAGCAAATGTTCATCTCGCATACAGATACGTATTCTAACGATAACGCTAAACATTTCGACGATCTCGTCATTATTTTCGAACAAGATGTATCCACCCACGCCGAACAATTTCCGGGAAAATTGGGCGGACTGTACCATCGAGACAGAATTTTGTATCCGAGCCGGCCGATTTCCAAGAAACCCGATATACCATCGACTTGGCAGCGAGTACCGGAGCGTCGCTCCCTTAAGGACGCGTCCGAGGGTGAAAAATCCCGGTAACGAGAGTTGGGTAGGTTCTTCGCGATTAAACGGCCGGGTCGATGACGTAGCTCGTATATCGGTCGTTGCTTTCGATCCCGGGGATAATAACGCGATTTTAATTCTGTAGTTGTCAGGAAGAACGCATATGTCACATACTTTCACTTTCGAGATATTGCCGTATAAAACTTTGATCATTTTGACACACACTCAGTAAAATAAGTCTCCGTACACCCTTTAAAACAGAATAACTTTTTTATAATTATACCAAATGACCTGATGTTTCGTAAGCAATTAGAAGCATTGGTTTACTGAATGATGTGCAAACAATATTTTCGAAAAATTACAATTTACAAGGTTGCATTCAAAAAGAAAAAAGGCACTTTTTACAACTTTTTCATTTGGGCCCTTAATAAAATTTAAAATATATGTTTTGTAGATCTGTAGATGCTGAAAATTTCATTGAAATCAATTGAGCTACAAGCGGTTGAAGATTGTGAAAATACAACTTTTGCGTCAATCGATTTCGATGAAATTTTCAGCATGTGTCTAACTAACATAGATCTACAAAACATATATTTTAAATTTTCATTACGGACCCAAATAAAAAAGTTTTAAAAAATGCTTTTTTCATTTTTGCATGTAATAATTGTAATTTTTGGAAATCCTTTTCGCACATAATCTAGTAAACCAATGCTTCTAATTGCTTACAAATAATCAGATCGCGCGTTTGGCACAATTATAAAAAAGTTATTCTGTTGTAAAGGGTGTACGGAAACTAATTTTACTGAGTGTAGGACATCGGTTAAATTGCATTATTTTTCTTGAGCCCTCCGAATTTATTTTCATGGCTATTTCCTGGTAACTACGTAAATGCTATACTATAAAATATGATACTGCAAAATGCTTTAGTTTTTCCTGAGAATCGCAGAATTCGTCTCGGTGGTTCCGCAATTTCCGCGGATCGGTAGACGGCCTTCTGACGCAACGTGGCCGCGTTGCGAGCTTCGAAATCGCGATTGTTCTGTCGCATACCTCGAGTCGCGCAACATTGAAATCACCTTGTCTTAACGAGGATAATAAAGCCGGTATATCTAGCCGCGCCGCTCTGCTAGACCGTAGAAAAGTTCGCTCGGGGGAAAAAACCAGCTACAGCTAGACACGTGAACACCTTGGCAGCATTTATCGGCCGCGTGCAACGTGACGCGTCGCGACGTGTCGCGTCTGGTCGCGTCGCGCGATTTTTCTGTCTAGTCGGTGTCTGCGAACCGCCGCGCGCACGTATCGATAAACAGACACGGTATTAATGTCGCGACGCGACGGGTTATCTGCGACGCATCGTTACGACCGACGCTCGCGTTTTATTCATTCATTCGACTGTATCGATGGTTTTCTCTTTTTATTTTCGAACGGCCGAGCCCGCGAGCCATTTTTTACACTCGCGGCCGGCTCGCGAGAAAGATGGCGCTGAATGGATGTGCCGGGGACTTCCAGCATCTAGATAAACACTAATCGCTAGACTGCGGATTAAAAGATTACACGAAACAAAAACTAAATCGAATGTTACCTCTTCGCTTAATGACATCAATAGAGGAGAAATCATACATCGACATCTTGAATTTTGAAAGTTTTTCAACAATTTCGAGTTTCATCTACCCAATTTTGATGTAAATGCATAAAGATCCACACGTGCTTTAAAACAATTGTGCTTATTATTTCAACACTATGTGGAATTCGCTTAGTGTTAATATCCCTTTCCTTTAAATATCTCGAACTTCACTTTCATAATTATCGGTACAATTGTCATAAAATCAGTGCCGCGAAAAATCAATTAATTCTGAAATGAAATAAATTCTATACAGCGTACGCTGCAAACTTCATTATCAATGAAATGTCTAATGTGAGAAGGAAAAGTGAAATAAAAGTGTACTTCTTCCTCCAAAATAATATTAACAACTTAAAAATTATGTAGCCAAGTATTTTTAAATTCTTCAAATGTCTTCACAGGTTTCGCGCTATAAAATAAACACATAAAATCCGTGGTCTGTTTATTACAATATACATATGTATAATAGAACGCAAGACGTAAGTGGAATGGCCCGTCTGATCACCTCAGGCTGTTCCTACTTAGTGTATGTTAGATAAATCTGTTTAAGAATAACTTCGGACAACCTACTTCATATTAGAGTGGATATAAATCAAACAACTCGGGACTGCTGTCAATACTTCGAAGTAGAAACAGCATGCTGTAAAGACAGACTAGGCGAAACAGATGTTTTACGGACTGGTAACTAGAACACAACATAAAACCAGTACGAAGTACGTTACTCTACAAAATCCTGAACATATGCTACAAGTAGAATCAGACATCGCCGGCCAGACAACGAAAATTCGATAGCGAAGGAATCTGTTGGCAATACAGGGTGTTTCCGAAATCATGGTAGATGAAAAGAAGTAATAATAATAATTTTCTTTTTTACGCTATAACTGAATATGAATGAAAAGAGTTTCGAATATCAATGTTGATCTTTCGTGTGGCCACATAACGCTCTATAGTATGGGTAATATAATATAATATAATATAATATATGGGTAACTATAAAACTAAACAATATAATTTAATGCAATAAGAAGCATTTTATAGCAGGCGTGTTAATCATTCTTTTCATCCCCCTTAGCACTTGAAACAAGGCTCGAAAGCATTTTTAACTCTCAGAGACGGACTTGCCCCATTTTCGGGGCAATCGGTGGGGTAAGTGCGTACTGTATGGGTGACTATAAAACTAAACAATATATTTAATGCAATAAAAAGCATTTTGTAGCAGGCTTGATAATAATTCTTTTCTTGCCCCGTAGCACTTGAAACAAGGTTCGAAGGCATTTTTAAACTTTGTTTTAATATCACTGTATCCCCTTTCATATTTCAGCATAAATGTACTCGTTTGCTTAAAAATGGATAACTATAAAACTAAACAATATAATTTAATGCAATAAGAAGCATTTTATAGCAGGCGTGTTAATCATTCTTTTCATCCCCCTTAGCACTTGAAACAACGTTCGAAAGTATTTTTAACTCTCAGAGACGGACTTGCCCCATTTTCGGGGCAAGTGCGTCCTAGTTGAAACTTTGTACAATATCCTATCAAAATGATAATTTTCAAGCAAAATTAGAGTCCTACATAATACTAATTCATCAGTAATGACTGCGGCAAGAGTTTGATACCAAGATCGTTAAGTGTTTACATAGCAGGCTGAAAACACATCAGTTTAAAGTCCATCTTTGCAAAAACTGGGGCGGACTTACCCCACTCCACCTTAGAAGCTATATAAACTACTTGTAAGTTAAGTTAAGTTAAAAGGCACTATTATGTATTGTTAAGTGAACGAATATGTAATATGTCAATATGAGGCATGTATTGTATATGCTACATAAACCATGCTTGGTTTAAAGCATTAAATAAATCATAATAATACAGATCGTTTAATTAAAAAGGGGAAGACTACGAGCGTGGCTAGCAATTAGCGAGCACCGCGTCGGCCGGCGAACTATTATCGAGCGGGAGGTGGCGTGGAAGCACGTCGGCAGTCGCCCGGGAGAGGCGCAATCGACGATCGATGGAGCGTCGCGACGCCGGACCAAGATCACCGCCGCAGCCGGTTGTGTATCCGTTTGTGCGCCCTTTTAAAAATAGGCGTTCATTCAAGGATCCCGGCCAGACGCTGGCCAGACATTCGGCAAACGGGCGTTTTGCCGGGCCACGCGCCGCACCGCTCGGCTCAGCTTTGCGCTTTGCCAGTGTACACAAACCGCTGAGCGTGGAAACGAAACAGACAACCAGGGGGGAGGGAGTGCACCGGAGACATCCATGGCATTCGCATTGACGCAAAACAGCCGGATATCGGAAAGAGAAAACCCGTCCCACAGCACGCCGCAGACCCGCAATCTGTTGACAGACGATGCGAAGACGCAATCGAATTCTTTGGCCACCGGCTGGTGACAGTGGCCAAAACTCTCGTCGCCCGGAAAACGTAACGCTGGCTAAATTAGTTAACAACGGCCGATGCCGTTTCCGTGCCACCGGAACCGGTCCCAAGACGCTGAGTCATCGGAATTTTCTTTTTTTAAGCGGCCTGCGGTTTTCTTGAATGAATCCGCTTTCGAGTTCGTTGATACTGTCTTCTCGCTGGTCCTCGTGCTCTCGAGTGTTCGATCTTAACGTTGATCTTGCGGTGGACGAGCGATGCAATTGGTTTTCGCGTCGCTTGGTTGTCCCATTCTACTGCGACGTGTTCCAAGATTTGATTCCGGGTTAGTCAGACATTCTATCCCTGTTTCAGTTTCATTGATTTATTCAATATCATACTGTCTCTCTAATCGCATGAGGTCGAGCACGTGAGCACATTCGTGTGACCACATGAGCACATGAGCATATTCATTCGTATGAGCGCATGAACATATTGATATGAGTGAGCACCACAGGACTTTGAAAGAAGCATGACGATATATTCATTTAACATGCTACCCTTATTTCAATTTCTCTCTCTATGAGCTTGGAGCACAGAACATTAGCAGGGAAAACACATTGTTTGCTCCGAAAATCTGAACACATCGCGCCATTCTGTTCCAGTTCGTCCAATCTCGGGAGTATTATCATATTTGAATATTTGATCAGAAAATTGGCAAGATTTGAATAAGATCCACGGACGGGAAGGAAATGAGCTCGGGAGTAGTACGAAGGAACTTAGGGGAGCCAGAGCCAACGGATTCGCCGAAATGGGCGATGATATGGAAGAAGGGCGAGGAACCCGGCGATAACGCGTAACGGAATGACCTCGGCTCGCTCGTCGGTCGTTCGAAGGCAATATGTTAGATTTCCTCGCACTAGAAATATACTTATGTCACTCTCTTTTCGCGATGGCTGCCACCACGGGAACGCGCACGCTGCGAGAGAGATTATTTTTGTTTAGTCTGCCCGCCCGTTTGTGCATCCCTCTTGAACTATATTCGACCCGTAGGTATAGAGGGTGCTTACAATATTGCGACCCAGAATTTATCTCAATTTATCTCGTCGAGAGCAAGCAGAATTTGAATTGTTTACCGCGTCTCTCGCGACCACGACAACGGTCGACACGGCAAAATTAATTGTTGCTTTTTGAAATACCGAGTGAATTTCGGACTTGTTAATCTTCATACATTCGCGACAGCGTGCATTTGAACCCTGTTTACACAAACATGCTGTTCTTCGACCGCGACTGAAGAATTAATTTTTCTTATGCTGTAAACGAGTAAATTAAATTGGACTATAAAAAGGATGTAGAATTTTGTGATTCCTGTTTCGCTTCCGTTAAGAATGTTCTGGAGGTACAATGGGAGACAAAAGTACAAGAAATTCGAAATCCATCAATATATTGGCAATGAAAGTCATTCATGAGTATATTTTTATTTTTAAGTGTATTTTTTTTTTGGAGTTTCTAGTTGCGTTTTTTCAAGGTTTAAATAGGATTTGAAGTGGAATTTTATGAATTCTCCATAAGAAGACGTGTTAAAATATGCAAACTTGCAAAGTTGCTATATGTAATTCTTAAACGGTGCAGTGAATCGAATCCAAACTTTGGTAATCGCATTAATTTAGTAAGAATTATATCTTGTCAAATTTTCAAAAATTTTGTTCCGTTTAATTTTTAGGATTTCGCTCCGGAAGTCAATGTGTTAAAGGTAGACGAGTGAATAAAATTGGACTATAAAGGATGTAGAATCTTGTGATTACCACTTTTGGTTCGATTAAGCAAATTCGTTTGATTTTTAGGATTACGCTCCGGCAGTGAACGTGTTGAAGGATTTGTGTAAAGTTGCACGAGAAAGGCAGACACAACCGGGCACAATGGTAGCAGCGAAGTAGCAAGATGGCCGCGTCATTGTTTCCTAGTGGCAAGAGGCCTGGGGAACGATGAAGAACAAAGATCGCGGCGAATGATCGTGATTATGGGGCGAATGACAGGGTCGAACGATTGCGAAGTGCTCATTAGGAAGCATTGACTTAATTCTCTGACAGGCTGCTACAGGTCCGTCATGCAAAACGCGATTTCGGCGTTTTCCAGATTATAATTGCACGAAGCCGAACGATCCTCAAGAAAGAAGAGATCGTCAGAAATATATTCGGTCGATGAATTCAAGTGTCTATACTCTATTACCGTTTGCGGGATACTAAAATCAGCAGCAAGTAAAAGAAATGACCGTAGTTGTATGTTCGTGTTTCCCCATCGAATTTTCGATGCTCTCTTTAAAGCAGGATTTTCACGGCTCGTTAATATGGCCGACAGCTAACCGCCATCAAGTTGCTGGCAAAATATTCTTCAATGGGTTCTGCAAGGTTCCATTCGTAGCAGCCTGGCTAGAGGTGCCTTTGTGAAATGTTTCCAAAGGAGCTAGAGCTACCGACTACGCTAATGGCACTTTATACACGGTGGGCGAAATAAAGTTAGAGGCCGCTGCCTTTGAACCTGATGCAGACGCTGGTTTTAATCATTTTGTGTTCGGCGATTCGAGTCGATAACTTTTTAGAAAACGCTCGGAATAAACCACCCCTATTTCCCGAAGTTTCTTTTTCCACTTAAATCTTCTCGAGCATAATAATATTTTTCTTACTCTGTGGCTTTAATAAACATCTCTCCATTCCGTTTAGGTTAGCCAGGGATTTTCTGAATATTTCCTTATATACAATGTTTTTCGTTCCTATGGTGTAACGAAGAAGCTTTATTTGTTTTTAGTAGTATAAATAATTACATGCAAGAAGCTTGAAGAGCTGTGAAAATGTTAACATGATTTTGTAAAGGAACACGATGCTGGTTTTTCCGAGAAAATTCGAAGTCGTGATTCGATTTTTAAAGGCATCGAGGATATTTCACGGTGGAAAATGGCCAAGAGTATCGGACCAACGACAACCGCGAACGACGGCTGGTCGATGCCCCAGTGCTGTGCACTTGGCACCATTTTCCTACCCTACCCATCGCACCCTCTCTCTATCGCTCTCCTTCCCTTTTTCGCCCCGCGTGTTCCGGAGGGATAAAGAGGGAAAAGGGAGAACGGATTAAATCAAAGGGTGGAGGGTCCGAAGCGGCGATGGTGTCGAATGTACTGGGTGTTCGTTAAATTCTTGCGCTCGATTTCAACGATGTTTAAACCATAGAAATCACCGCACAAGCAACTGCCAGTCTAAAATAAGTAACCAAAAATTCAGACGAATAATATGAACACAGTGCTGAAACTGATTAATAGACTACAGATTTTATGCATTTATGACAAAAATGGGTACGTACAGTTTAAAGCAGTGGAAAAGATTAGGGACATCGTTGTATTAGTTTCGGCTTAATAAGCTAAAGTAAGCTTAATAAAAATGTTTCATTTCGTTCCTGTATCTTACAATCAAAGTAGTTAATCGAACGACCAAAATTGAGAGGATAACGTAAAGCTCGATTTCGAAATTTGGGGTAATAATTTGGTCGCCGGTGTGTGAATGACGCGGCAGACAGTGTCGAATCCCGCCGGGTAGTATCCGAAGTCTCTTGAGGAGACGAGACTGACGTCAAAAGAGCGCAGACACGGCGACAACCTAGTTTCCCAACGTCTCTGGTCCGCGGTTCCGTGGACCAAAACATTCCAGCCAATTATTGCCGCGAAACGAGGTTTAAAGTCTGGCCAGGTCCGCGCGCGAGCGCGTGTGCGAACCCGCGCTGCCATGCCGTGAGGATCGGCGGCGGTGTCATAAATTCGAAGACAGAGACAGTGACACATCGTTCCGCCGTGTAAAATGTCAGCGACAATGGCGCAACGTGGACGTGGGTCGACGAACCCGGCATCGAAATTGTGTCACGTGCTTCCCACTACAGATTACAGAGAGCGTAGACGCTCCATTAGACGGCCAGGCCGCGCGCGCGGAAGAATCCCTATTGATAAAACGCGGTAATTAGGCCGAACATCCCGTTTCTCTACGCGAGTGAACGCTCCGCGAGCGGGTGAGCGCGCGCAAGCGAGCGTGAACGCACTCTCACGTACATAGGCCATTAAATCGACCGCTCCGCTCCGCGCTGCGCCCGCGCGCCATGCCATGGCGCGATCACCTGCACACACCGGCTCACAACCTTTTCCTCCTTTTTTTTTCCAGTCGCACGCGATTTACCGCGGTAATTAACATTTACATCGCCAATTAATGGCAACGGGATTTAAATTTCCAGCTCGCCGCGTCCCGCCGAACCTCCCGGCGATAATTGAGCTCGACAATGAACGGGATCGCGTGTATTCGGTGACTTTTTGAATTAAAACGACCGCTGATGCCTTCTTCGCTCTCTCCAGCCACCGAACAAACAACGCAGAGAGTGCCGTCTCTTTCGAACGTTTCTCTTTATGTGAAAATACGTCGGGATGATTTTTACTTTAGCGAGATGAGGACATTCTTGTACTAAAGAGTGGAAAGAATTGTTATTAACTATATTACTTCTATAACTACACCAAAATAGATCCAGAAAGGTACACAATAATGTATACAAATTTCCGGTCGCACAGAGTGTTCAGATTATTGGAAAGAATTCCGACCAGAGCATTCGCAGCAAAAATACAACAAGCAGCCGGAAACGATGTCGCAAATAAACGCAGTTTATTGCCAACCACGCGGTCAGTAAAAATGATTACACATCATAAAGCGGAGCAGTCTATCCGTCCAGAAAGTTCATCATGGCGCGACTCTCCCCGCAACCGCGGAAGATTCGAAAAAGACTCGAGAAAATTCGTGCGCCCCCGGGGGTCTGGGAAACTAACCCCGGCGAGGATGTCGACCGCGAGTCACCGGAGTAGCAGCAGTGGCAGGATCCTCCGTATCCGAAAGAGATTTCATATATTAACGAGCCAGAACAGCTAGAACTCCCGTTACCTCTTTTATTTTTCCTTTCGGCCCGGATTCCCCGCTCCGGCGTGGGGCTCTTAAAAAGCTGAAAGGTATTTCCTCGGTTCCGGAAGTCGCATTATTCCTCCTGGCTGGAGGCGAGGGCCGAGCTCCGCTCTGCCGGTATTATAGGGCCGGGGGTACATATAGTTCGCTGTACAACAGTCAGTCAATACTTTATAGCGCGAACCAACTTCCAGCCATCTTTCTCCCGGCTGGTGCCCGTTCTCTCTCGCTCACTCTCTGACTGTGCCACCCATTTCTCCATCTTTCCCTCTCGCGCCCTCCGGCCCTCTCTCTCTCCCTCCCTCTCTTTCTCTCCTCTCTCTTTTCTACTCCCGTCGACACCCCACGATCCAACGTTAGAGAGCCGTGGAGGGTACCAAACCCCGGCCGTCCTTTTTCCTCTCGTCCTTTCTTTCAGCACCGGGGGCAAATACGAGCGACGGTTTCTACGATCTCCCATCGGTCTCCGGTAGCTCGCAATATTCCGTGTATCCCTAGCTCCCCGGAGGGAACGGGAGTAGACGTAAAGCGATGAAGGGCTGCGAATTTGCAGCGCGAGAGCTACCAACCCGAGCGCCGTGCAAGAGAGAGCATCGCCACCCCGCGAATAAAACGAGAAAGAGCTCCGTCGTCGTCGTCGTCGTCGTTGTTGCGTGTCGGCCGTAACTCCGCTACTTTCCCGCCCGTGACAGCAAGACGAGAGGCCTAGACACCATCGCCGCCTCTATCCTCGATCCTACGACCAAGCTTCATCCCCCTTCGCGCTCCCTTTAATCTCGAACTCGACCGACGACGACGCCCGCGCGAACACCACCCACGCCACCGGCTTATTTCCCTAAGCTTCGCGCCGCGATCCGCGATACTGCCAACCCAGAATCATCGCACGCCGGACCGTGACTCGAACCCGGAACCTTTCCAATTGCCAGACGACTCCGTCTGATCAATCGAGCTACATACCCGGATACCTGGAGCCAGCCGGATTCGACGATCCGATGCTGATTCCATCCTTCCTCCGTGCTTAAACCCTGTCCGACTCGGTTCTACGACGAGAGACGTCGCCGCGGGTATTATTCATTTTCGAAAATCGATTGTTGTTGTCATCTCATACGGGTCAACATACCCTGATTCTGCGGGAAGTTTTCGGCTTGATATCCGCCACTCAATATGATTATTGATTTTTAAACGACGCTGAAAGTTTTCCTGTCTTCGCTTGTCCCTGCCCCAGTGACTTCATCCTCGACTCGCGCGATTCTCGATTTTGCTCGGGGGGTTGTTGTCTGGCTATAAAATCGTTCGCGGATCGAATAGCGTGCGTCCTGGCCGAGTAATTCGTTCGTCCGGCGAATCAGAAGCGTAATTGTGTAAAGTTTGCAGTGCGGAAGGGTGGCGGAGAGTGGAACCAGGGTGTTCTCCGCGGGAGGGCGTCGAGGAGAGCCGAGTATCTAGGTCTGTGTAACGATTTTTAGAGCCTCGACCCTCCGACAATCGTCCAGGCCATAAAAAACTTGAGGCACCCCACAGTCAACGGTGTGCCAGGGTTTCCATAGCGACGAAGCCCTTTCGCGCGACTAAACCCCCGCACACCCCCTTGAAACCACCCCTTGCCACTCTCCTACCACTGTCGTTGACCTATACCTAGGACGACGCCACCCTTAGATATCCCCAGCTGCCCTAAATCTATTAGACAAATTCAAAGGCACACAACGTCGCCGTCGAGGAAGTATTACCCCCTAATAAAATAAATCAGCAGACGAGACGGCCAGAAACCTGGACGAGAAAGAGACTATACGGGGCCAGTGTATCTTTTGCTCGGTCGGTGGAGGATCTTTCGTCGAAGGGTCTCGAGGCTTATGGGGGCGGAGAGCTCATGGTTAACCCTTTGCACTGCGCGATAAATTCAACGGCTCGCTAACCCAATGGAAGACGTTCGATTCGGGAGAGCGAAGAACCGCGGGTACAGGTGGCGTGGCTTTAACGGGGTAGTCTGGTTTCCAGGATCGCAAGGGTGCATAATGCAAAGATGGGATTTTTCAGTAGGGAAAAGCGCTAGAGATAAAAGATCAATCTAGGCCGCAGTCGCCCTCGGAAGTCCTATTTTTACGTTTACGAGGCGTAATTTGCATTATTCGGAAGCATAAAGCTGCGACAGCTACATATGCTGGCGAATAATGCAAATTGTGCCTCGTAAACGTAAAAATAGAACTTTTGAAGGCACCTACGGCCTAGATTGACCGCTTTCACATTCTGTTTAATTCTTAATTATTGAAAGTATAAAGATGCTCCCATTAGAAATTATTGAATTAATTTCTTTATTCGAGCACGTGTTATTATAAAAATTGTGAGGCATCTGAATAAATTCAGTGTTGTAAAATTTTTATAAAACAATATATATCCGATACATTTCGTACCCGGTACGGTTAACGTGGTTTTGAATCGGGTTCAGTCGCTGTTTTAATTTCTCTGTACATTCGGACGAATCTCGAGATTCTTTCGGCGTCGCAAAATGTTTGGAGAACCTGTACAGAGGGAAACTGAATTTTTTAGAGGTTAAGATACGTAATGCTAATCATTATCATTTGTTTTTGAACGTCGTATGATCCTGCATAATCGTACAATTGATTTATCGGAGCAGATATAGAGCGACAGTTAATTTTACATAACCGGAGCGACATCCTGTTTGCCTGTCTCCAAATAGAATTCGATCTGTACAATTTTTGAACATCACCTGCTAGAGTTGTGTAATAAAACTGAATACGCATCGTTGATTTTTTGATAACCGGACCCACATTCTCCAGATAGAATCTGTAATTTCTTAACACTATGTATGAGGTAAGTTTTATTACATTCGACTAAACATACTGCATTGGTCGTACAAAGGTTAATTGGTTCATCGCAGCAAGTACAGCACGGGCTTGAATTTTACGGGAGTCGAGCCACGTTGCGCGCTGTCTCTGCTCGCTGACAATCCGGTAAGATGCGTCGAGGTATCGCGGAGGGTTAAACATTTCCACGGTGGTTCGTTCAGGAGCGTCGTGGGTTGCAAAGGCAGAGAGAGAGAGAGAGAGAAAGAGAGAGAAAGAGTGCGCACACGGCCGAGCGAAACCCCTCGATCGAGCTTCTCGTGGCTCTCGACGAATGCCTCGCGGATTCGTAATTTTTGTTCTCCCCTCGGCCGAGAAACGAGGGAGCAAGAAAGCGGACAGGGACTGAAAGGAGAAAGAAAGAGAAAGAATAAGTGAGAAAGGCGGTGAGAGAGGTGAAGGGAGCGAGAGAGAGAGGGAGAGTAAGAAGAGAAAGGGGGAGAGAAGCGGGTGGCACAGAGGGACTCGGTACAACGAACAGGGCCGCGGCAGAACGTTGGAAAGGGAGAAGATTGCGAGGTGGAAAAAGTGACGGAGGAGCGAGTGAAAGAGAGAAGGTAACTCTCCTGCGGAAAGGAGCACTCCTGCGATGAGAAGGAACGGAGGGATGGGCCGGAGAGAAACAAGAAAAGGGTTAACGTCCTTTCGTACGCTCCTTGCTCTCCCTCACTCTCTCTCTCTCTCTCTCTCTCTCTCTCTCTCTCTCTCTCTCTCTCTTCCTCAGAGTCTCTCACGCGCACCCTTTCCTCGCCGCTCTCTCCTCCGCGAATGGCTATCCTTATCCCTTTCTCACTTTATTTCCTTCGCACGATCCTCTCTCATTCTCTCTCTCTGTTTCTCTTCCCCGTGCCCTTTCTTGCTCCGAGACTCGAGCGCGATTCCACTTCGTACTGTCTCCCCCTTGTTCCAGGTTCCGGCATTTATTATTCATCGGCCAGGAAAATTTATATACGTCTTACCGCCCGGCGTCATACTTAATTCTCGATTTACGATTCCGCGGCTCTCACCTTTTTTTGCGCCAACGTTGCATGTCTGATGTCACACCGCGTACGCTCGGTTTCTGTATTCCACTTTCCGCGGTTCCGCGAGCCATATTTTTTCCTTTTTAGTTGTCCTTCGTTCGCCTTTCTCGTCTTCTTACTCCACAGTTTCTCTCGCGTCACTTTCGGAAGTAACATTTTACGATATTTAAATGGTACCTACGAATCTGCAGTCCGTTGGCTACGAGAACGCTCGTAGCGTGCTCCAGAGCGTACTAATATTCATTTATTTTTTTCATTTGTCTAAAATCGGGAATGTTAACACGCTTCTGCCCAGCGTTTCCACCGGTCGAAACAGTCCCGCAGACATTAGAAGGCAGAACACTGGAAATGTGAATCGAAGAGACAACGTCGTCGGCAACAATGGATGATCAAGCGTCCGCGGTATATTTTAACCGGCGTGTTAACGTGTTTCACGGAGGAGGTATGGACCGGTGACTAATTACGTAGGAGCTAAGGCGCAAATGAATCTGGCTCGATGGGCGGGAAAAAGGCGGCGCTCGTACTCGTCGACGGGGGTCGGACGCGCGAAATTTCTGGGACAGTTTGCATATTTTCGCGTGACCGTGGACGCCGTTGCCCTCGCCCTCCGTGGGAAGAAACCGGCGACGTTATAATTATCAGGACCAATTTGTTCGCCTAATAACACGCTATTATATTATTATAAAGTCGTAAAGATAATCATTGCGTCTACCCGGCTTCGCCCAGGCCATTGTTTCACCGGCGTGGGGTACCTCATCCGTACTATTATTCGAGTTGATCTTAAAACCTAGGCCGCACACGTAATAGCTTCTGGCCCGATTATCCTGCTCGTCGACTCTCTCTCCCTCCCTCTCCCTCGCTCCCTCTCTTGCTGTCTCGTTCCCGTGTTTTAACCCCTTCTGCGGCACGGCCCCGGTTGAAGGTCTTAAATCACGCTTGGGGTGACGAGCCCGGCTCGTCATGCCACTGACACCGTCATTCTTCCGTTCGATTTAACTTTACGCTTCGAAATTTATCCGTGCCCGCGGAAAGTCATTTTTTTACGATCCCCGAATTATCCCGAATAAATGTCGTCGAAGAGAAAAGAAAATTTATATTTTTTGTGCGGCTACGTTTATTTCGATGCTTGAATATTGATTAGCAGACTGCGGATCTTTATGCGAAATAAAAATGTTTCGCATTGATTGTAGGAGGCAGAAATAACATAAAAGTTCCGGAATTCTGAATAACTTTTACTGTTTCATATCTCGGCCAACCAATTTCTTCATAAATGCATAAAGATCCGCAGTCTATTGATTACAAACGAGGGAGAATCAAATTTGATTTCATTTATAAAGAAACGCGTAACATTCACATTTGTTAGACTTTGTTTGACTCTTCATCACGAGTGTGACTCGTTAAAATACGGCAACGGGTTAATTTTATTTTATTTTTGTTTTGTCGACCTGTGAAAGTCTTTATCGAAGCTGTGCTGCACATACTATCATATGTAGTAATATCTTTTTAACCACCTGAGCTACGATTACAACTCTAGGCGTTCGTCATGTTTTAGAAAAAGATTTTAAAAAAAGATTTCTGTCCGAAATCTTCGTCACGAGTCTGACTTGTACAAGGGGCTAAGGCTGGATGGCTCATAAAGATTTCAGAACGGTCTGTATTCTTGAAGAGATAGTCTCTAAACCTGGATATTTAAACGACCGTGACTGGCCATTGATGCGAGACACTGATACACAGTTGTGAAAGTTATTATATCATCCTCTGTAATTCCTACGATTAGCAGAACCATCTAAAAGATAAAAGTGATTGATACCTCGAATTTTCAATCTACCGATTTCAAATTTCAACACGCAACACAGAACTTCATGCATTATCAGGATAATAAATGTTTAAACTGCATGCAAACAATTGCACGACTCTGCGTATGCGTCACATAGAAGTCAACGTTGTTAAATCATCTCGAGCCCCCCAGTAGATAATGCAAACACCAAATCAAACAAAGCCTCGAGCAACCGAAAGAATAACAAATACATATCGCTTCTTCAGCGTTGCAGGAACACGATGTAGCAGTCGCTTACGCAAAATCACGGTCGCCAGTTTTACAATTGCAGATAAAAGTGTCGATTTTATTCGAGTGTAATGAACGATCGAATCTAATCGACGCCTCGTGCCGGTAAGTACGATCGATTAAAAACCGCGAGAGAAAGAAGACACGGAGAAGCCGCGGATTTCTGTTTAACGATGATTGTTTGCAATAACACCGGCGATATCTGTATCGCGTGTTTGGCGAACGGTGCTCTAAAAGCCTGATAAAACTCGCGGAACAGACCGCGGTTTATTTTAGATTATAACGTTGCGTATCGTCCCGTGTAATCTCGATAAATAGCTCGTTAATTCTGCTTGATCATAATAAGATAACCGCGGATTGGCAGCGCGCCAAAAATTTTCGCATTCCCGGATTCTGGCCGCCCCTCGTTTTTCTTTTCTTCTCTCATGCCTCTCGTCCCCTCGCGTGTCCCACCACGCTCGCCGCATTTTTCTCTGCATTTTCTACTTCGCGGTCTCTCTACTTCCTGTTAATTACTGCCTCCTTCGGTTCGTTTCGATGATTCTACAAAGCTTTTGAATAGAAATTGAAAATCATTTCGAGCGATCCAGCGACGACTACTGAAACGATTAGTCGGAAGAAAATCTTCTGGCTTCTTTCATCTATAGCAGAGGTGTTACAAATTCTATTCCCGGTGGGTACAATGGTAAGAGAATAGCACGAAGTCTATCACTTTGCCTACTAGTTGTTCCTTGTTTTCAAAGAACTTTAGAGAGATTGAAATAACTAGTGAAAAGAATATTTTTCCAGCTTCTTTTAGATGCGGCGGAGGTGATGAAGATCCTATTTTCGATAGGAGAGGTGTTAAGAGGAAGTCACCGGGGGATTTTCTAGAGCGGGTGCCCAGCGTCGAGCCAGGATCGATAGATACGAGTGATAAGGGATCGCAGGATGCTTCCGGCGGTCGTCCCGCGTCGATCGTCACGCGAACAAGATGTATTCCGATGTTGTTACTTAACGTGTTTATTTCGGTGAGCTTCTGTAACCCTCGAGGCTTTTTTTACGAGCTAATTCGTGATCTGGATGGTTCCCAAAGGCGAGTAGTTCTGGTGACTGCGGCGATACCGGGTACCCGGTATAAGAGGAATGACTAAATGGTCTGACTAACCGGTCAGGTATTCCAAAACCCGGCCTTATTTTCACCGCTATACAGAAGTGACACGTGAGTGACAAGGAGGGCAGGCAGTTTTTGCGGGCCCCCGGGCCGCGTACGAATTCCAGCCGGTATTTTAGTGGTTTTCATCGCAACGCGCCGGATCCCAAGGGACGGTAAACAGATTTTCGCGTTCGGGAACGATAAATTTACCGCCGCCGCGACTTTATTTTAAACGTTCGCCGCTATTCTCGCCCCGTTCAAGCTCGTCAAGATACCGCGAGCGTTTTCACCCGCCGCGAGCCCGACCGGTTACAACAAGCGTAATAACTATGATCAGCCCCGATGCAACTACGTTCCGTTAATCAACACTAATTCCGACGGCTCGAGCTCCGCTTCGAGTACTCCGCTTTCGTCGATCCTCGCAAACGAAAATATCCACCCCCGAAACACGTTCGAATATTAATACTTGGACTGCCAACCAGCTACCTCAAAAATTTCGTAAAATCAATGTTGTTTCATGTTTGACCTTCGACCCGTGGGATTTTACCGACCACCAATTCACTGTACACATTCTCAACATTGTTATTTTAGAGCTAGAACCATCGGGAACGAAACGTGGCTGATTTACTACCGGAGGAGAGAAAAGTTCCAAATTTTAGTAATTGACTAGTAGACTGCGGATGTTTATGCAATTTTCAAGTTTTCTTAGCGAAATTTTCAGAAAATTGGACCAAGTAAAATCGTATTTTCATTGGAAATAGCATTTGTAGATCGAAAATAAATAAAAATCGTACTAAATTCTGTCGAATTTGATCCTCCAGCATTTTTGTAACATGTATTGATCAGATAGCAACATATTTAAAAATATGAATAATATTTTGAAAAATGGTACAGCAATGTTTAGTGGCGACTCTCTCCGAGTTACCACTCGAGTGTTAAGGGTTGATATTTCATCGGTGACCGTCTTGCGACTCAGATCCGCGAACGTAAAAATGGATATTTCGCCAATTGTTAAGCGAGCACTCTGTTTATACACTGCTGACAACTGCCCCGGTCCACGGACAACGGTATTAAAAGGCAGATTTCACTGACCGAAAGTTATGAATGAACGTTATCGGGGAAAGGTCAACGTTTACGCTCGTTATTAAACCATACATTGTATTGTTATGGCGGCACTGTTTGCCGCGGTAATGAAACTCAATGAATTACCTAACGCGCAATTTCAAGCTGAACTCGCTGTTCCAGGCTGGCAGGCCACCACCATTTAAGTTTCCCATAAAGACTAGTGTTTAACAAGCCGACCATCGAGCGCGAAGACAATAGCTGGGAAACGTAACTCAAAGAATTGCGTGTCCGAAAACGTCCGCTCCAGACGGCTACGCGATTAATAGAACACTCACCATTTCATTAACTAGATCTATCGTCGGATAAAGTTCGGTTAATTTTTTGTAGCTAACTCGGTTTTAGTTGGATGGATAATATCGAAAATTACATGAACACGAATTTTCATTCTCTCGATCGAAGTAAAAATTGTTGAGACTCGTTCCATTTTACCACAGCAAAAAAACATTCTTTTCGAAATGAAAAACGTATATGCTGAATTTATACATTTTCGCTCGTTGTCTCCGAGTCACGTAAAGTGGCCACACGCATAAAATATGTGTCGAATCATGTTTAATCATACTTTTTGTTAGCCCTTACGCCGTCTATGACAGAATATATGTACTTCGGTTCTGATACCCTTAAAAATCTCGATATTTTTCCTAAATTTTTGGGCGTCATTAAGCGTCATTATTTCGATGCCGACTTCGAAAATCGTGTTTTTTTGATCCGGTGTACCGAGCACCAATCTCCATATAAATCTCGATTTTACGCCGCATCGATTCGAGAGGGTCTGGAGTGCGCGACGTGAAACGGAGCGATCAGGGGTCGTCTTCGACAACGAGCTCAAAGATCTCTTGATCCGTGATGCACCAGCGAGATCGTGGAACCTATCCACTTCGAAAATTTGGTGTGCAGCGGGGAACGGTTCCCGGGACCGAAGCGTAAAAGCAAAAGCCGATCAGAGAGGCGAATCAAAGTTGAGACGTGCGAGAAGGATCGGCAAGGAACCGGGATCGAGGATCAAGAGAAGGGAAAAGGGCGCGGATAGAGCGCTTGTGGTGGTGGAGGGTTCCGCTCGTAAAATTGCTCGCGAAATCGCTCGCGTGTATTCGGCCGTCTTCGCTCGGTTGATTCGCGCGCGCGGGACGTGGACGGAGCAAAAGCGGAACAGCGTGTGCGACGGAGCAACCGAATGAAACAGCCAAAGAGGAATAGAGAGAGAGAGAAAGAGGGGAAGAGAGAGAGAAAGAGAGAGAGAGAGAGCGGAGACGAGGAGTCGGCGGTCGGCCAGTGCGCGAAAAGAATAGCCGGCTGATTCATACGCGAAGTCACGAGCCGTACATCGTACGCAGTCGGCGTACGGCCGTGCAAGCGTAATCGAAAACACACGAGATGCACACGTTTCACGGCGAGCTTCCCTTCTCCTCCATTCCTTCGTCCTCCCGCCCCTCCCCCTTAATCCGCGCACGCTTTTCTACACAAGTATTCTTTCCTTCTTCCGCGAACGGAACTCGAAGAAACACGCATTCCTGCGGAATTTCGTGGCTGAATATACCAGTGACGTGAAACGATCTCGCCGGTGCAACTTGCTTTTCGGTCAGATAGGCCAAGATAGATAGTCAAGTGTGTTTCGGAAGTTCGAACTAGCGTCAAGGATAGTTAACCGTATTAACATTTCCGCAAAGCACATCTGTCGTCGATCCTAACAATGAAAATCTCGAAAATAGAAAACTTGTTCCCCGTGACCTTAATCACCGGACTTCAAATAATATTTAGAGTGCAACCGATGATAGTACGAAAACGAGCAAAGAATTACAGGACGAACGATTCTTTATATTGTAGCCAACATATACCCTAAACGCTACGAAGACATACAGATGTGCAGTCGACAGATCACTCGGAGCAATGTCTACGATGCAACAAACGTGTTCCCGTCCGTCGAGTTCTCTTCGGTAAAAACGGAAGAGCAATGTGTGCCGGTAGAAGCATTTCTATATGCCTTAGAACAATAAACGCTAACAGCTGCGGAGGCGTAAAGATCCGCAGTCAATAGATCACCCGGAGTAATTTCTGCAGCCTCTTGTGTCAGAGTCGGACACAGAAGCCGCGAGGACCCTATCCGGGAGGGCTGGTAGGGTGGCAGGGAGGGAAGAAGAGGAAGAAGAAGAAGAAGAAGAAGAAGAAGTCAGGCGAAAGTGGCAGCATGGTACGAATAGTTAAAAATAACCTGGCCAAGGGTCCTGCGTGGAGCTTCGGTTCCTGTAAACACTCCCGCGGGGCGAGGCATGGCAAAAGGAGCAAGATGTTCCCGAGCCGGGCCGCGTATCTGGCACACGGAGAAGACACGCGTGCGGCCGTTAGGGTATAGAGAAGAAGAAGAAGAAGAAGAAGAAGAAGGAGGAGGCGGTGACTACGACGTCGGGGCGATCGGATTAGGTCGTCGGTAGGATAATCGTTTTTCCTGGTACTCACGTGCTTCCATAGAGGTATCTTGACTCGGTGGTGGTAACTGCGTCGTGGTCGTGGTCGGCCGCGCTGTCGTCGACGCGGTCGAGCCTTTGGTCGGCTGTGCTACGATGACCTTGACCTGATCCTCTGCGCCGTCGGCCTCTTCGTCCTCGCTCGCCACCTCCTCCTCCGGGCTCGGGGGTGTCCTTACGCTTCCAGCTCCCGGCTCCTCATCTTCAGGATGATACGACCACGATGACATCGGCCCGGCGACTGTTGTCGTGGTCCACTCGACGACACCACCACCACCACCACCTATGACCTCACCACTACCGTTCCCCGCAACCGCGAACTTCCCCCCGTGTTTACCCGCGACACCTCTTCGTTCGTCCTTCCTGTTGCGTCTGTCCTTCTCCTCGTCCTCGAACACCCGCGGCGCAGTCCGAGCTACCGGACGATAGGGTACAATGCTCCTGGCGATCGCCGGTGCCGTTGTCACCGTCGACGAAGCGTCCCTACTTCTAACAGAATCCTCAGGATCCGACGAGTCGTCCTTCGTCACGGGCTCGACGGATCTACCGAGACCAACACCGGTCTCGACCAGGGTCGAGAGAGGATCCTCCAAACGGCGGTTACGCGACAACGCTGTTTGCAGCCAGTACGACGGTCGCTGACTCAGGGACGTTGTTGACCCGTGACGTTGATCGAGCAGGCTAGCTGCGACCTGCCGCCGTTTCGACTCGGTCCTCTCGTGAGCCAGACCTCCTCCTCCTCTTCCTCCTCTCCCTGCTTCTTCTCCCGGCAAAGGCGAAGAAGAAGTAGGATCCTTCGTTCTGGTGTTAACGTTGATGTCGATCTTCTCCCCTGTTGGATCGAGGGGCTGTGACCAAACCCCGTCGAGACCAAGTTCTAACGAAGACACCTCGTGGTAATCCAGCGCTCCGCTTGACGGTGGATCACCTCCGAAAGGATTCCCTGGTTGAAGATTGGAAAACCGGCGCGTCGTTCTCCGGTAGGTAGACTCCGGGGGCGAACGGTCCGGTAATCGAGGTAGAAGACGAGGAGGCGTAGCGTCGAGGGACACGTACGTATCGGACACCACCGGCGCAGCCGTCGTCGTGCGCGTTTGATTGCCGAGGACAGCGACGACGAGAAGAAGCAGGGGCAAGCCCACCCCCGCCCCCGTGGTGGCCCCCACAACCCTCGGCCTTACCACGAAAACCCGCGAGACCGTCCAGTCCAGCTGGTTGTAGGCCGACCCTGTCGATGATGGTACCCCGGGACGACTCGACCCGTTCTTCTTCCCTCGACCTCCAGCTCACCAACCGGAGTCGACCCTCTATCTTCGGCTCGGCGGCTATCCGACCACTCCTCCTCCGACTCCTCTTCGTCGTCCTCCTCCTGTTCTACATCCAACCTCCTGTTGCCGCTCTTCGCCGGCGCACCTGCTCTCGTACACCGCCAGCCCGGATGGATGCTACGCTTCTTCCGACCTGATTCCAGGTGTCTCTTCTTCTTCTTCCTCCTCTTCGTCGTCGCGACAACTGGTCCACCACCGACCAAGTTTCGGTCTCGCATTTATCCCGTCGCGTCCACCAACTTTCCACAGAGCTCCTCCGCGTACGAAACCGATGCTACGCGACCCTGTTCCGACATCATCGCGAACGCCGCTGATGATCAAGTGCAAGCCCGACCGGCAAGCGATCCGACGCGGTCACAAGCGTCAACACCACACGACCTCGCATCCTACGACAATCACTCGCGCGCTCTCCTCGCGAGATCACCTGACGATCACCTGGCTTCCGGCTGACTTGATTTGGCCTGCAACAAAAACCAACATCGAACGATTTATTCTATACTGTATTCAATGCAGTAATTCCACTGTGAATATTATCCAATTATCTCTCGTAACACTAGAAGTGTGCGGAAACCCGACGCGTCGGAACGGGAAGGCAATGGAAGGATTCTCGAGGATATTCAGCATTCTCGAGAACGAGCCGAAATAATCTCGAATATTATTACCGAGGATAATCCCGAATGATCGTGAATATTCTCGGATGTTATTTGGGAACCTGTAGGAGTCCTGAAATTTTCGAGAATCCATCCCGATCCGACATTTCCGAGTTCTCGCAAACCTTTAACACATATCCAACCAGCATTTGTTCTCGGTTCATCTTTCTATTCTTCATGGTTCATGTTCGCGGAACGTTTCAATTCGTTTCGATATGAAGAAACCAGAGCGATTTATTTACTGCAAGACACGAACGACCGATGATATAACCACCATTAATTATTTAGTTTGATTCTGTTGATCCAACTTAATCCGCTTGCTTCAGTCTCTTATACCACGTCGAAAAGACAAGCATTATTAGTTAATATCTTTTCCTCGAAAAGCTATATCTAAAGCGCACGTATTAAAACTGCGGGCAGATTAAACAGAGATTATTCGCTCTCTCGCGCATTGATAGCTTGACCCGAATCGAAAATGGTTCACCATTTTACGCATTCCAAGAACAATACATTTTCTGACATTGTTCGATTCTAACGCGATCTATAGACTGCCGATATGGTGGATTTACGCTTTGCATTTGATCTGCTCATTCTTCCTATAAATGCATCAAATCCGCAGTCTAATCTTATCGCTCAACAGTTAATTGCGTAATCTATAAACAGTCCGTGAATGTCTCAGAAAATTTTCAAGAATTTGAAATAAATCCCCGGAGATGTAGAACTGAAACAGTGAACAAGAGAAATTTTTCATCCCTTACTCGTGCAATATTTGATAAATCAAAATCACTCTCGGTGCACAACAATAAAGAAATCGGTTCTCGAATAGTGCGAGGCTGACAAACAGGGGAGAGGCTGGCAAATAAGAGGGACAGTGTTGCGAGTCATGCGCTGTCTTATTCTGGTCCATGGTCTCATGCTTCCTACAACTTCCTAAAATATAAGCCCCCAGGAAATAGTTGGCGAACGGATTTCGAGTGATTCGTTTCGTTCAACGTTCCTCCCTTCTCCCCGGGCTCTCACACTTGCTCACACTGTCTCGCTCTCTTCCCCCCCCCCCTCTCTCTCTCTCTCTCTCTCTCACTCTTTCTTTCTCTCTCTAACTCGCATTGTCTCCGCGTTCCTCGTGCGTGCATGACAATACGGCATAATGAACTAATGTCCGACACAGAAGGGTAGGCTCTCTCGCCCCTGTGACGCGGCCGGTTCACGGTACCGACGGTAAAAAAAACTGAAAATGTTGCCCCGCGGAACGCTCACTCGAGATTTCGAGTGGTCCTCGGGCAACTCGGCCCGGCATTGCGTGGATTTATTATTTATGTCGAGGATCGGCGACCTCCGGTTCTCCCGTTCCCTGTAACCCTTTTATCCAGGGATATCCCCCTTCGACCGGGACACACGCGCACGCCCGTCCGCGGCGAATAATTATTCCGACTGCACAGACGGTAATACTCGAGATAAACGGTGATCGATATTCACCGATGCGGCTGATTAAATGAAAAACAACGATAACGTATCGACGAGATCGACGACGATTGTACCCGGCTGGCACGGCTGTGAGTACGTCACCACCGCCGAAATCATATCCACCTGGAAACTGAGCATTCGCCATCGCTCTGGCTGCGATAAAAAGCGCACCAGTTCACGCAACGCGATCTATCATCCGTGGAAGAGCTTCTCATTCTCAATTTAGATTTCATTAACGGTCGACTACGGGTTTTAATGCGTTGATCGTGTAGAATTAATAGCTGAAAACACTAAACTGTGAAACACGCGTGAAGAAATCAATGATATTGTTGCGTCGTATGCAATTGATTGAAACGATTGACAGAAAAGAAATACATTTGAATTCAATCTCTGTTTCTTAGGGTGGATTTATAGTGGAGCAGCGAGGTGAGCTGTGCGGTGAAAAAAGAAAGAAAAACAAAGAAAATACATATGTACTTTTTCAATAGTATGTGTCGAAATGTTGTCACGAATGTTGGTTTCTTTTCACCGCGCCGCTATCATCGATGCTCGCAGCTCCACTATCAATCCACCCTTATGATCGACTAAGATCATTTGTTAATTTTGCATAAAGAACCGCAGTATAGGCGTACAATAGATAGACATTTTCTCCCTGTGTCGGAGAAATTACGAACTACAAAAACATTGGAGGTGTTCAATTATCTTGATCCGGTGCCAAACGTCCATTCGAGCATTTCAAATTTTCGAAAGATTTTAGTAGAACAAATTTTGACACTACGATTTCACTATATTTGTATCGCGTTAAAGGGCCGAGAGTTGTTTCGGAGCCGCGATTCAATTGAAAAGTTCGCAATGGTCGGTTGTAGAGAGCTCTAAAAGTAGCCGGCGCGTCTTGGAGTAGGCCATCAAGAATTCAGGAACCGATCGAAAGGTGAATATTTCCACAAATCGTTCGTCAACCCCACGGAGTACACGGTAAACTTTGGTGAGATTTATTCGCGAGGCACGCGAACCACCATTAAGCGCGACGTCGCGGCGGTGGGAATCGCGAAAATCCTATTTTTATGAACGTTCTCTGGTCGGGTATGAATAGTTCTGCCCACCACACATACACACAGACACCGACACGTACGCACATTCTCTCTCTCTCTCTCTCTCTCTCTCTCTCTGTCTCTCGCGCGCGCAGCTATAGACATATTCTACTAGAGTACCGGGGCTGACGAACAGGGGGAAAAGGGAAGACGGACGCGAACAGACAGACCGGTCTGTTTCTACTGTCCACGGTCTCCTAATGCAAAAGCCGTGTAGCATCGATAGACGTTGGCTACGGTCGCGACACCCGTGACTGCCGGATAGGCCGTGTTTTGCGGTGTTTATTCAGCGTGTGCTCTATCGAACAGGAAATCACGAACAACGGTAAAGTGGCTGCACACGCGGCCCCGCGGCCACGACAGACCCGGCGAATATTTGTTTACGCAGAAAACGCGAATCCCGCTAATTATAGTCGCCGAGTCGAAGGGAGGAAACGGCGAAGACACTATTTTTACGAGTCTCCCGCCAGAATATCTGCCTCCGTCTGACCGCAACAAAGCCAAGAGACGAGAGAACACGAGAGACAGCGCGAACGATCGAGACGCGATCCAGGCCACGATCAACCGATTATTCTCCTGGCGAATATCGTTATCATTATTTGATCGTGAAGTTACGTCGTTGTCGTACCGCAAGAAACGGGAAGGGATTATCGTCGAGAACGACAAATCTGCACTGAAACGAGGAATAAAACGTAACAACAGTGTCTAGCATTCTTATTTATTTCGTACAGGTCAACAGAACTCATTTTCGAGGGACCAACGCCCGTGATTTTTAACAGTTTGCGGAGGTAATCGAGTTTACGGCGGTGCATCCTGTATGTAGTTTCCCTAGGTCATGAAACTTCATTTTCTGCGGGCTCTAACAACATGCTTGGTGCGCTCAATGTTATAGAAGTCTATCGAAGATGTACAGGAACGTGCATTGTTTAAACAGTACTCTCTGTTAGGTGTGCAACAGCAGTCGTAGCAAAATTCTAGAAATCCAGTTTCCGGAAGATTAAGAGGTAAGGTATAGTACATTATAGTCGTTAGAGGATGATGATTATAGTGCGGACGGCATTGGTACTCGCTGGCAATCCACGGGACACATCGCATTTGTATTTCGTGCGGCGTGAACGCCTCTCTATAGGCTCGCCGGGGGCCACCGAATCGCCATTTAAGGCCGCAAGACACCGCGTTCCTCGAAACGGCTGCGGTGTCGGTGGTCCCCGAGATCGAGTCGATCAATCGGAAGAGGGCATGCTGTGTGGGGTGATCGAGTCGAAGAGATTTGTTAATAAAAGCGGCTTTGTTTCGGTTCTGGTCGGTTGTGTATTGCATTCGATAACCATCAACGAAAAAACGAAACGAAGGAAAAAGAAAACAGGAAGAGTGAGAGAAAGAAGGAGAACCAAGCCGAAGACATTCGAGCGGGTTGTTGGTCGCCGGTGGGGGAGGATCTGGCCGCCGCGAAATTTTTCGCGAAAAGTGAGGTTAGAATACGACACGAGCAGCCCTGGTTGGCCGGTGTCGCGCGCGCGTGTCAGCGAGTGGGAATTCGCTGTTTTCATGAGGAAAAATGTGCGCGGCACGCGTGCTATTTTCGAATGAAAGGCGCGATCAGGGGACAAGAACCAGAGAGAGAGACGAGTCGGGTGGGACGGAGAGGGAGAGGGAGAGGAACAGAGAGGGCGAGAGAGAAGGAGCGGTGGAACGGGCGAAGAAGAAGAAGAAGAAGAGCATTGAGGAAGAGAGAGAAGGAGGAGAACAAGCGGGAGAACGTGCTAGCGAGACAAAGACCGGGGCAATAAGCGAACAAGACGGACGTACGAACAAACCGTGAGGGAAAAGCGTGGAGCAGAAAGCGAGAGAAGACGACGCAGCGAGAGCAACAGCATTGTACAAAAACGAAGACAGATTGCGATGCATCTATATGCGTATATATGCGAGACCAAGGGGGACAGATGGATAGGGAGCGAGAGCCGAGAAGCAGAGAGAGAGAGACCGGAGGGACGAAAGAGCGCGAGAGCGTGTATACTCTTTGAATACACCGGGCGGGAGAGAAGGCGGACAGAAACGGAGCGCGAAGGGGATGAAGAGAGAAAAAGAGATGGAGAGCTGTGCCGTCGTGTAGTGTGGACACCGGCGAGGAACTCTGACTCGTCTCGTGCTAGGCGGCCATGCTGGGTCTCTGTTGCGTTCCGAGAATGGGTACCTTTTGCGTGCACGGTGGAAACTCGCGCGGCGGATACCCCCGCGCGCGGACGATCTTCCGTCGTTTTTCTCGTGTCCGCCGCGATACCGATCGAATCGTGTTTACGATCGCGATCGTGGGATTAACGAGCGCATCGGACGGTTCGTCGGCGACAAAACCAAAGAAAAAACGAAACGCAAAAGAGAGAGAGAGAGAGAGAGAGAAAGACAGAAAATAAAAGAAAGAGTAAAAGAAGACGCAAAGATAAACGAAGGGGGAATGGAGTCGCGCGGACGAAAAGGCAAGACGGACTTACTCTGTCTCTCTCTTTCTCTCTCTCTGTCTCTCTCAGCACACATACAGAGAGAGAAAGAGAGAAAGACGAGGGAAGCGACGAGCAAGACGCAGAGCTGACCGGTGGATAAACGAAGGAAAGACAGAGGAAGAGAGCGAGAGAGTAGGAGCAAAGGCAGGAGGACAAGGCGAAAGTAATGAAAGACAAAGAGGAGAGGAGGTTAGAAAGAGAGCAAAAGCGTGCGAGAAAAAGAAAGAACGAACGAAAGAAAGAAAAGGAGAGAAGCACACGCACCGTGTTGACCACCACGCGTTCGCCGTTCGGGATGAAGGGAGGGGGCACCTCTGTTCACGAGCACGAGCAGCGTATACGCAGTACACGTAAAACTACGCGCGGCAACGACACACACGACGAGTGCACGCGTCTTCGGTTCTCGCGGCCGCCGTTCCGTCGTCGTCTTTTCCGGCGGCGCGGTCTCTACCGCCGTCGTCGTCGTGTCGGTGCAGGAATTTCCTTTCCCGGCATGGACACCGGCCACCACCAGCAGCAGCAGCAGGCCACCACGCTAACAGGCCGGGTCCGGAGAAGAAGTGAAACGGATCGAGCGTGAATCGTACAAGCGAACGACCGGAGCTCGAAGCGAGCGAGCCGAAGATCCGTGGAGCAAGCGGTGCTGCCTATCGGATGGCACTGCGTTCAGCGCCGCGGTGCGCGACCCCCGTCGGCCTTCATCGTCGCGCCTCGTCGCGCCTCGTCCCGTCTCGGCGGCTCTCGTCGCTTTTCGCCCCTTTCCGTCCCTCTCGAGTTCTCTACCTCCACGCCGCGCCGCACCACGCCGCTCTCTACTCTACTCTACACTACTCTACTCTACTCCGCTCCGATCCGATCCGATCCGATCCGCGTCTCTCTCGCGCGCCGCGCCGTTCCTTCCACCGTCCGCCTATACTACTATGCACCTCGGCTCTTCGGCTTCGCCCCCTTGCTCCACCGCTATTCAACTCTCTCTTCGCGGTTCTCTAACCCCTTCTTCCGCGTACAACACCCGCCCTCTTTCCTTCTTTCGCCACCAGCCGCGAGGCCGGCGCGGCGTCGCGTCTCTCCATCTAGGCCGCCATCACCACTGTCACCACCACCGACACAACCTTACCACCGCCACCGCAGCCGCCACTATACTCGCGGATGCTGTCGTCGTCGCGATCGCCGTGAGCAGTCATACTCCACCAGCGAGGTCGCGAAAACCGTCCGGATCACCGATAGTCGTTAGCATACGCCGCTTGCAATCCCACCTCCTTGCAACCCCTTGTCGATGGAAGGCACAAGCCGCGCGCTAAGACACCCTATCACAGAACCGGACTTGATTCCTCTACACTCGATCGGCTTTGATCTTGCAGGTGGTGGAGCACGATGATGCAGATGAATGGGGTGGTTCGTTTTCCTAGATCTAGTAATAACTAGATTGCGGATGTTTATGGATTTGCCAATTTTTCTGGAGAAATTTGAAGAAGATACCATTTGTAGATCCAATTCTGTTGAATTTAATACTCCAGCATTTTTGGAAAATATTTATAAGCCATAAACGCGCAGTCTAGTAATAAGAAATGGAAGCACTGCCATCTCCACACGAAAAACGAAATTATTATACTTTCCGAACGACCTGATAAATGAACTCGATCGAGAGATGTCTTTCCGAAGCAAGTCGGTGCAACGTGGAAAGTGGCCGGCTAAAATTCAAGATCACGCGCACCCTCGAATTGCAGGGTTGGTGTCGGTGCATTGACCACACGGCACGCACCCGCAACGACCCCAAGCCCCAAGACAATCGGGCGCGCGGTAGAATCCGGGGTCCTCGAATACAGACGGACCTATGCATATTTGGCACATCACTCGCGGCACGTTCCGTTGAGTCACCCTTTCGGTCTGAAGCACGCGCAGCAGACGTAACAGGACACATGCCGGCCGTACAACCGAATTTCGATACGTCGCTGGTTTGGCACGTTGGTACGCCCGAAATCGAACCGCTTCTGGGTCACGTTGTCTCACAGCGAGGCCCTGGCGACGCGATTCCGATACGAAACCGAAGGGTTGACGGTGGAGGAAGGAACACGAGGCGTCGAGCACGATCGTGAACGTGGGTTGACGTGTGCTGGGTCACCGGAAATAATTCATTCGGCAAGAGATAATACCTGTGGTTGCCAGGATAAACTCCGTATGTCACAATTTCAAAAAATTTGTGTGTATGCATTAATTGAGCTTTAGAGTGTAGGATTTACGTATTTACTAGAAAGAAAGTCATGAAAACCAATTCGAAAGGCTCAAAAAATAATGCAATTTAACCACTGTCCTATGTCAAAGCATTAATGATGGCAATTTTAAACGGCAATACATATTTCGAAAGTGAAAGTATGTGACATGCGGCGTTTTTCCCGACAACCACAGATATAAGCTACGCGGCGATGACAATACGCGATCCCCCCCGCGTCTTCGGAATAGAATCTCGACATTTTCGGCGATTCCACCTCCGCGTGAAGAGTAAACGGTTATCGACGTCACGTAGCCGGCGTGTTCTCTTTTTAGAAACCAGAGCGTCAGAGCCGTCCAGCAAGAGTCGGTTGACCGGTCTCAATAATTCGCCACATAGCGATTTTATGATGCCTCCGGTTCTTTTTTACAGATAGCACGACAGAACGATTGCAATTTAATCGGAGGCTTCGTATCGACCCAGGTACCGGCACTGACCTGGAACTTTGCTCTTCCACGATCCACCTCTTTCCCTCTCGCTCGCTCTCACGATACCCGGTCCTTCCATTTATACCATATAAATACTTGAAACATCGTTAAGATTTAATCACCCGGTCGCTCGAGCCTTCCAGTCGATACACTTAACACGTCTGACAGATGAAAGATCGTGTTCCGTCTTAATGGAGTGGCCAAGGACTAAATGCAGCTTTTATTGTCCTAGTTGTCACCGGCTGACGACAAAAATACCGGTGGACGAGCTGTACCCTTCCACCGAGCTGCTTCCCACGGTTTCTTGAAAATCTCACTCGGATGCACCCTTGGAACTGGAAGCTAATGTCGTCGTACTGTGATATATCACTAGACAGCGGATTTTATGCATTTATGAGAAAAATGAGTAGGTGTTATTTAAACAGAAAAAAACATTACACGAATTTCAAAATATTTTTATATCATGTCGAACCTATTAGACATATTAAGAGAGAAGATCACTTTCTATGTCTCTCCGGTTTGTTGGAATTCAGGTGGAAAATCTTTATATTTTGCATTAAGATGCTCTGTCTATACGCCACTATGAATTTACGTAATCCCGTGAATTTTGTCTAAGTGGTCTAAGTAATTTAAAGAGAATGAGTTCATCAGTTATCTCGCATCACATTATTTTAAACTATATGAATTCAATGTAATTTTCACGACATTGTGAAAAATGAACCGCTAGATCTCCATTTAGCGTTAATATTCTTTTGCTTGAAACACCTCGAAACAAGAAATACATCACTTAGACCATTTTCATAATTATTATATTCAAAATGTTTCATTAACTCTTTGTACTCGCTCAGCTCATTCGCGAACACACCTGTTCCCTTTTCCGGACAGCGTTACGAAAGAATGGTTCGACCAAGGACCACAGTAGAGTCAATTAAAAACGATTTCTGTTCGAATAGCAGCCCGGTTCTGATGAAAACGTGGATTTCGACGATGATCTCCGCGATCAAGAAACCGCGAGTTTATTCCTCCCGAAGCAAGGCGAGACGCGCGACGCGTCATCATGTTCATCAGTGTCGCAGACACTCGGGTCGGTGCCGTTACCGACACAGCAGCCGAGCACAGTAAACCCTGGCTGGGAGATAAGGGGTCTTCGATCTCGCCTGAACGCTCGTATCGTTAACGGAACGTTCGCGTAACGAGAAGGATCGACGACAGACACGATCGCTTGTCATCGACCGGCACGCTGCCGATCCGAGAACGAACGTCGTCGTCGGCGAAAGGCGAAACGTGTAGGCTGATATAGGTGTATAGATACGTTCCGCGTGGCAGACGGATAGCGGGGAGCGAAGAAGAGGAGAGAACACCTTCACAGGGTAGAGAAAGAGAGCCTTGCAGTCGGGGAGGGAGGAAAAAATGCAGAAATGCAGTTTTACGCGTTGCTCCGGGCACCGGTATTCCACGGACATACTTGGAACCGGACACCGAGTTCGTGGAATCGGGACGGTCACTCGAGAACTATGCTATTTAAAGAAAGGCACACCGTAGTGTACCCCGTTTACCGTTACCATCAACCTCCGTCGACCTTTTGCCCGTCACTTACGTGGCTGGCATCGTCGAGCCACCAAGAAACCATGTTGCAATCGAGACTCATGGTTAACCCCTGGAACGGGTCGGGATTGTATTCGCGCATTGCCCATTGGGTACGTTTTATAGGCGATTTCAGCCGTGGAATTAACGAAGGTTGACAGTCGCGACTGATTCTTGAATTCAAATGCAGTCGCGGTTACAAAATCCATTCAATTTTCTCTCTTCCAGTACTATTCAGAGGAAAATCCACGCCTGGTTCTCTTTGAGGCGACTGCACGCATGTAAGGGGTTTGCACATGCGTCGGTAAATTGCAACATTTAGGAGGCCTCGATTTAGAAAACATCATCGAGGAATATTCTAGGGTATTCCTCGAAAGGATAATGCGATGACGATTGTCATTCAACGTATCGAGCCTCCTTACACGCATAAGTTCCCAATACATCCTTATCCATGTTTCCCCAGGTGCATCGGACTCCAATCGGTCAGTTCAGAATCTGTCTCTAAAACTACTTGAAAAAAGACCTCCACAGCCAGTCGAAAACTACCGTATCGCGAAACTCGGAGTCGATAAACTAGCGATCAAAGCTTCGACCCGATTAATAAATGACGAAAGCTTCAAAATATTCCTGACTCGGGGTTCCCGACCACCGTCCATGAGTTATGGAGTTTTCCTACAAAGTTTTCGAGTAGACTGCTGTGCAACGAGCACAGGCTGCTGTAGCCGCGACATTCCGGGAGCTAATAAACAGCCTTCGGCCTGTCGCGCGTTGTTTTACGTGACGAAATCCCTTTCGCGCGGAATCCTCTCGCTCGAGGAGCGGAGCATTGCTCGAAAAGCTAGCACGGCGCACCGATCGTTTGCGAATGATTGCGCGAAGTGGGCGTCGTCGTTGGATCGTTCGCCAAAACAATCGAACAGCCAGATTAGGCGTACCGTCGCGCCGTGCCGTTATCGAGAGCGATGGAATGTTTTTCGCGTGTATCCTCCCGTCGGAGCGAGATACGCCGTTGGTCGTCGAGTCGCTCTTCGGCTTGTCCCGACGAAAACAACGGGCCTGTTGATGACCGCGACGAATAAAGCGGACAGGAGTAAGGGGCACCGAGAAAATAAATAGGGAACGTCGAAGGATTGTGAGATAAGCGGCGCGAACAGGGAGAAAATTTCGTGACGGTGAAGAAAAAAAAATGGGGACAAAGCTGAGGGAACCACCGAAGAGGAAGGAGGAGAAGGAGGAGGAGGTGGAGCAAGCGGAGAAGATGCAGAGATGCAAGCCGCGATGAGAAGGAAGAAACGCGCAGTAAAAGAAGGTGGAGCAGAAAGGCCGAGGAGCGGGTGGGGAGGGAAGGGGAACGTTTAAAAGAACCTCAAAGAGCATAAAGACCAAGTGATAATCGGTCAGAGACCCTTTACCGGGGCCAGACGGCTATGCACTCGGTTGGAGTGCCAGGGCAGACAACGGACAGACGTACGGACGTGCACAGGGACGAACGGACAGACCGAAGCAACCAGAACACATTGTGATGGCCTGCGGCACAGGCCTGCTCTCTTTCCCTCCCTGCGTCTCTGTTCCGCTCGGCTCTTCTGGCTCGCTCTTGTGGTACAGTCCAGGCCATTGCCATTCACCGCCACGTCTCTCTCTCGTCTCTCATTTTCCAAGCCGCGGCCTGGCCGGCCCTTCTTCTCTTTCCTTCCCGGCCCGGTCTCTTTTCTTGCGTCGTGTCCCGGCTTCCTCCTGGTTCGTTTCTTCCACCCACCTTTTTTTTCCCTCTGTTTTTCCAGTTCGCTTCTGCTCCCTCTTCCCCTAACCCAGACCTTCTCTCTTTTTCTCTTGCTCTTATCTCGCGTCCCCCTGGCCACCGCGCGTCTCGTCTCATAAATAATAAAGGGAACACGGCCGGCTAATGCGCGAACAAATGAAAGCAAGACACCCGGCTCCGACGAACCTCCGTGATTTTCAATTTCTCACGGGCCGCGATCTCGACCTATTCAGCAGAAGCATCGGGACTCTGCTTGCTTGCTTGTTCGCCTGCTTGCTTGCGTGACTTCTTCTTTTTTGCCTGCAGGCCACGTGGAGCTCCGCTCCGTCAGCCGACCAAAGCGATACCAAGACGCGAGAGTAGACCATACGCCAGGGCACCAGCTCGTCCAGAGGCCACAGGCCCGTCGCCTTTCTGCAAAATGCACGCTCTTGTCCAAGAACGCGATGGACAGGCAACCTTGATCGCCGCACGTGACAGGAATACTCGGAGGCCGCCTCTTTGAACGCGAACGACGATTCCAGAGAATCCTCGGGAAGTTCGTCATTTTGGAGAACTCGCGGAGGACCGTCACCCCGTCGCCTGAATTCTGATGCAGCGGACGGTTTTTGCGGCATCCAAATACATTCATCGTTACGCAGGCTAGCGTCCCTCGGACGCTCTACCGAGTACTCGTGCGACAACGCGCGATCCCCCTGAATAGCTCTTTGCGTTTTTCGACAAGTGTTCGACTAATTACTACGTTCCAATGCCGGTTCCAAGAAGCAAACGTATATAAAGTTGTTTCAACCCTAAATAACGAAAGACATCATAAAGTCTAATCGAACGTTTCTCCACCATTGTACTTTATTCCAGAGTTTGAGAATCCGTACATTCAACAGTTCGCTGGAATACAAGGTAATCAGTCGAATCCGCGGAGGAAGTTAGTTCAGGAATCAAGGATTAGTAGCGTCCGGTGACTCGATGCCCATCGGCGAACGCTTGGGTGGTGTTCGCGCGAATGAATAATCGAGGGCTGGATTTATTCGGCCGAGGAAGAACCGGTCATTAAACAACTATCCGAGCGTTCCCCGGAGAAACAGTTCGAGAGACTGTATCGCGAAAGTTTCTTTTATTAATGATCCGTCGTTTAGGCTGGTACCGTGTAACCTGTCGTGGCCAGTGCTGCGTGTCGGTGGCTTGCACCGTGCTGGAAACGAGGTCCGTGGCGCATCAAGAATCTTTTTCCGGCTGGTCCTGTTATTATTCCATCAAATACCGGGGGCAACGAAGGGCGTGGAAGGGACGGGCTAGAGGAAGAAGAGAAGACGACAACCTGGGGGACGAAAAGAAACGAAGAAGGAGGAGAAAGAGGCCCTCCTCCGAGCTGGGCCCTTCGGAGAGCGTGGCCAGGGCCCCAGTGAATTTTTGCGGCTTTTTTTTACAGTTACACCTGCCGGTCTCGATCGCAAACGTCACGCACGACGTCGTATTGCTTCGTACTTCATGCGTGGAACATGAGGACGGGCCTTGTATACGAATCGTGCGCTCGCGCGCGTTCACGCACGCGGGAAGCAAGGCGGTGTACGTACCGCAACAGCAACAGCAGAACGGCGGCGGCCGCGGGAGTGAAAAAGAGTCGGAAGAAAGCAAAAAGAAGAGAAAAAGACCAAGCGGAGGGGTGGTCGGGAGGGGTGTCACGGGGGGGGGGAGGAAAAAGAAAAACGATGAAGAGGGCGGCCGGAGCGAAGGGGGAGCCGAAAAGAGAAACTGCGGCGACTGCGAAAGGGAATATACTCGTGACGAAGAACCAGACGTGCACTCGGTCTCTTCAAGTTCTGTTCTTTCAAAGTCAATGAACTTGCCGATTATGCGAAATCAGCCGCCCAGAGCGGACCCTCCACCTCCTCTTTCTCTCTCACCCCTCCTTCCCTCCTGAAATATCCGATTAAACGGGGCCGGATCAAAGGATCTAATGGAGAATCGGGCCCAGCGCCATTTCTAGTGACCGTTTGCAGTACCATTTTCAGTTTTCGGATCTGCGTACACACCCTTTGTAACGAATATATGCGGGTGGAAAGCCCTAAACGTGTAAGCGATGAAACAGAGTATTTTAATGTGTTCCATAGGATGCTGAATACCTGATCCGTGAACGTATTAACCCGTAGACTGTAATCATTATTATGGTACCTTGAAACTGTAAAGGTAGCTCTTTCGTATCCGATGGAATTTTTAGTGAGTTCTTTAAAAAGAAATCCTGAAGAAATGAGAATTCAGGATTTTTGAAGAACTCACTAAAAATTCCATCCGCAAAGATTTTGACAAGTGATTTGTTGAAATATTCTAGATCGTGAAAATCATCCGATGTTAACTAGTCGTAAAAACCTGAAAAATGTGGTGTTCGAGGGGCCTCATTTAGAAAGCCGCAAGGCCAACACGAATCCTAATTTTGATATAGTACAGGGTAGAACGATGCAAACAAGGCATAGGAAGCTGATGCAAAACCGGAGCAAACCGAGGCGGCGGCGTATGCGCGGTTCGATATCGACGAAAAAGCTGAACGACAAGCGACCCCTTTGATCGGGCGCGCGTTACGCGCGAGCCGCGGCTGTCCGCCGTTGTTATCCGCTAATAAACGGAATGTTTGCGTGCGCGACGCAGCCACCCCGTCGAGCGACGCGTCACTTTGTATTCGAGCGGCGTCCGACCGTCGTCTCCCACCCCGATTTTTTCGCCGTTGATTCTCTCCTTTCCGCGAAACGCAATTACTCGTGTATCGCGCCCGGTACACCTGTTGAATGATCATCTTAATACGCGGCCGCGGAAATTACCGGGTACCGGCGCGGCAAGGCGAGACAGGACGAGGCAAGGCCGACGCCTCTCGATTCCTCGAAAAGTCATGTGACGCGTACTCTTTCGCCGTATAAAATTGCATTCGTTATTCGTTATTCAAATAAAAATATATTCGAACGATGCCGCCAGAGATCGTTGCTGGTGGTAAGACGTGCCGAGAAGTGTGGTCGCAAGGAGAAATTCGTAATCAACCCTCGAAGGGTGGTGTTCCAGAAGGAAAAGGGGACGGAAGATCGAGCAGAGACGGGTCGAATCCGCGCGAGTTTGCTCTCTTCACCACCCCCGTCCCCCCACCAGGCCGGAAAACGTTTCACGGCGCAAAAATACTCCGGGACCCACCCCCGCGCCGTTCTCCGGTGTGCTCGAACCGCCGCCACGCCACACCGTATGCATGATTCCAGAAAATTGAACGGCTCTACGTCTGACAGGGGGCATCTATTCGTCTGTACGGAGCAGACGGTGCACGCTCGTTGAAAAATACATGGGCCCCACAGCCGTGTACGTGTACGTGTACTCGTATACCGAAAGCTCGCTGGGCGTCGAGGGTAAATTGGATTATCGGCGATCAAACACGGAATCCGATCAAATCGCTCGGAAAGGGCTTCATCCTTCATCTTTATCGGTTCAACGCCGTTACTGCTACGTCGTACCCTCCAACCCGACAACCCCCTCGACTACCCCCCTCCGCCCCTTCTCACCAACAGCGTAACCCCGACACAAGCACACACGCTCCGCAGCCAATTCTTCCCGGTGATTGCAAAATTCCGCATTCCGCCGACAGATTGGTGTCCGAAGACGTCGCGTCGACGCGAGCGCGGGATCCGTCGGAATTGCTTTGATCGCGTCACCTCCCCCTCCCCCCTGTCGAGCTTCAATATTTTCGGAAGATACAATGTCACTCGGGCGACACCGAGATTCTCTGAGCTGCGATCTTGTCATCCGGAAATATCGACGCGCGATATTCGGTTTTTGGAAATGGTTAAATAGAAAAACAAATTGATTTTCCAATTTTGATTCCATTAAATGAATTTACTTTGATTTCGTGGAAGTTTCCGGTAGAGGAAATTTTTAATAAATAAAGATTATTATTATTGCAGAAAGAAGGAGGAGGTCTCAGAAGAACCCTGTTGATTTTCTCACGGGACCGAAGTAGTTCGGAGAAACGTCCACGAAGTTCGAAACTTCGATCTATTCGGTTAATTTCCAGTCAACTTGAAAAGCCTGCCGCGCCCAGCATGATCGCGAATCACTCGCGCTTTCAAACCCGTTCGCGGGGCGATCAGAGGCGGCCGGCGCGGCGCGTCGCATCGATTCACGTATTGTTTCCAAACCGACGGGAAAAGATTGCAGTATCCAGCGGCGCGCCGGCCGGCCAGCCAACCGACCGACCGACCGGCTCGGCTGGCGGGAAAAAAGAGGACGCGACAGAAAAATTACGCGAAACGCTGGAGAGCGATAAGCCGTCAAAGGGCATTTGCCGCGGCCGGACCAGTCGGATCGTTCTCGTCGCGTTAACCACGTTGCCCGTGATGACGAGAGAGAACTCTCTCCCACCCGAAGAGAGAGTGGGAAGGGAGAGGGAGAGAGAGAGACGGAAGGGGGAGTGCGGGTGGTGGCCGAGAAGCGGTGAAAGGGAAAGGGGGCTAGGGCCGGCTAGCAAGAGGCAGAAGAGAGCGAGAACGAGAAAAAGGAGAACGAAAGGAGAGGAAAAAAAAACGCATCGTCGGACCGGCTAGGTAACCGCCAGGAGTCGAGAGTTATCGTCTGGCGATAAAAGTCGATGGCGATAATAACGGCGATATACTCGCCCCCTCACACCCCACGTTCCTCCCTGTGCCCCACCGCTCTCCCCCTTCTCGCTCCATCTTTCTCTCTTTCTCTCTCGATCGTGGCTGTGCTTGTGCACCGTTGCCGTCCTTTCTTCTGTCTCTCTCGATCGACCGGGGTGATGCACTGGTCTGGCCTGCGTCCGCCTGTCTGGCTGTCAACGGGTCGTTGAACCCCCCTCTTGCCCCTCTTATATCCGAGCCGACCGGTGTCTTCAAAGCTTCGAGACTTATCGTCGTTTAAATGCAACGCCGCGGTCTCCGCTCCATGGCTGCACGCAGCCCGACCCTCCTCTTTGCCCTTACCCCCACCCCATACCCACCATGGCCCCTACGGCCCCCACGACCCCCATGTGGCCCCTATACGGACACAAAAGTGGGCAGCCGTCTCTCCGGGCGAGCATCCACCGATTCGATAGGATCGTTCGCGGGGCTTACCGCTTCAAATCCTCTTAATGATTCATGTTGCGAACAGTTCTCAATGCTAACCGAGACACGGTCGCGCAGCCGGGCACACGGATTAGAAGATGACGGGGACACTGGCCTACTGGCGAAATGAATCGCTGAGAAGATAAAATTTGCTCACCGATATGGACGAATGCAGGCAGATTAACCGGGGCAGATTGCTCGTTCGTTTCGGGGTATGGTAGCTGAAGGATTGTGTAAGAAAAGGCAGTCTATAAAACGCGCCCAGAATGGTTAGATTTTTTCAGAGGCGGACGAAATCATGAGAAGTGGTTCTACAACATTTTCAAAACGATATGTAACAAAATCATGTTTCTAATCAATGGGGTCTAATCAACGACGATTCGACCAATTTGTCCGACAAATTCTGATTTTACAATTAGTGGTTCGATCAGGATTAGTTTTTTGACAATAGCGCCGCTACCTTCAGATTTTCGGATGATCAAACCCCGACTGACCTTCGCTATAGGGGGAACGCAGTTCAGCTTCAGCTAAGCCAACGCGAAACAAGGGGATATAGGGGACCGTCTGCGCGTGCAGTCGCGTACAACACGATTGTCAGTCCTCAATGAGCTGGGTCGCGGCATCGACCCGCCCCGAACAATTAATCATTCCCATAATCCGGGGAAAAATCGACCGGGCGGCGGGCGATTACGGTGGACAAACGGGCTCCGGCTCCGGCGCTGACCGGCCACCCCCCCTCATCCATTCTCCGGTTACAAACACTCCCGGCACTTTGGGGGTTGCGAAGTTTTCCGAGACCGGTCGCGAAGTTTCCGCCCCCGTCGGTCGGGTTCTCGCGGATCGGTGAGTGGAAGTTTCGCGGACAGAGCAATCGTGGATGGGAGAGAGAGAGAGAGAACGCGATGCATTTTCCTTCGGAAACAATTGAAACGACGCCTTTCCCAGTTACGTCGTCATCGCCGGATAAAGCCAAAGGAGAAACCGGTTTCGGGGGTGTGGGATGCGAATGTGACGACTGGAGGGGGAAGGGGGTTCCCAGAAGAACCCGGGCGAGTAGGAATAAAAGAAACTGAGGTGGAAACGAAAGAAGGTGCCTACTAGAAATGGTAATAATAAAATCTGGAGGAGTCGAGGGTCGCGGGTAGGGGGTTGAAGGGTCGCGAGTCAAGGCGGTCGGTGCGGTGGTCGGGTACAGAGGACAGGTCGGCGGAGGCGCGAGGACAGAGTATTTTAACTTTTTAAGGGGGTGTACGAAGCAGTAGGAGCGGAGCAGTTCACTCGAACAGTTTGGTTGGCTTGTCTGCCGGGGGTGAATCGGGGGTTAGTCTAGACGGGAGTCCCCCGACTTCCACCCCTCATCCTCTGCCCCCTCCCCCCCCGCCGCGTTGCGCACCATCCTCACCGCCACTACCACTACCACTCAGACTGCGAGCAGACAGGTTGCGACCAATGTCGTAACAATCCCACCCCCGTCTCCTCTCTCTCTCTCTCTCTCTCTCTCCCTCTTTCCGACTCTTGCCACCACCCCCGACACCCTACACCCCTTTCCTCTTCACACCTTCCCCGATGCACTCGTCCAAAATCTCTTAACCGTTCTCTCGTCCTCTCTTTTTCTTTTCTCCGGCCGCTCGACGGCTCGAACCAACGAGTGGATGCACAAAAAACCGAGCGACAGGAACAACGCGACCGATGGTGATGGTGGTGGTGGAAGCGGAAAAAGGGCGCGACGAAGAAGAGCACCGGGGGTGAACAAGAGAGAGGGACCTATGGCTGCATCGATGACGATGATGAAAAAACTGAAGCGTTATCCGGAAAACCGGGGCTCTCGAGTTGTACGCGCGCGCTCGCCGAAGACAAGCGGCCCCGGTGCACGCGACTCTTGTCACTCGACGCTTCGAATGAGAAACATGATGTTAGAATACTAATAATAGAGACGCTTATTCGCGCGACACGACGCGCCCGGCCCGGTGCGTTACGCCGTATTTATTTGCGCCGGTCGAATAGCGTAAATAAATACAGAACGCTACGTGATTCAAAGAGGGATGCCTGATGCGCCGCGATAATGGGGACAATGAACAATCAGGAACAAATATAAATAGCCTCGTGTAGCTCTAGAGTTTTGGTCAAGGGGTCCAAATGTGTACCAGATTTAGGACACCCTGAAGATGGTAACAATACAATCTTTGGAATTCTCTCGTTTAACACTAGAACTACTGGTTGTCTCTTTTACAATTCGTCAAGTTGTAGAAATATTTTCTTGAGATATGTTCTGGTATTAGCGTGCCAGTGTACCACACTATCTGGAAGCATTGACGTTTCGATTTGAAAAGTTCAACCGCGGAGAGGTCGCTATAACAGATTAACGGTCTGAAATCGGAAATATCGCGTAAAACGGTTTAGTACCGAGTTTGCCTGGTGTATCGTCAACAGATGGCAATCACGAGCAATTAGCGGAGCTGATTTGCTCGAGCTCGCTTCGGTATCATCCAACGTATCGTTCAGCGATTCGAAAGGAGTTGAACAGTGAAAGGACTGGCTGATCCTGTTCGATGAAAAAGCGACGGTTCGCGCGGATGGGATTCCCCGGCGCAGCTTATAAAATTTTCCTCGTGAGAAACGCGTAAGCCGGCGAGCATCGAGCGTGGCGTCGCTTTGGCGAAACGAGGCCGGCACGAAAATTTCTTTTGTGGAATCAAAGGCGAATGGGCCGGCGGGAGGGCGGAGAGGAGGGGCCACGAGCGAAGGGCAAATTCCCTGACAGCCTCGCGATACAAGCGAGACGCGAGATACGCACAGGATCCCTTTGATCTCGATACCGAGTGTCCGCCACCTTGTAAAGCGTATTGAAATTTTCCAGGAGCAAATCGTGTCGATGTGTGGCCGGGCAGAATACGGCGGCGGGTTGGGCACAGCGCAAAGCGATGCGTGGAATGTAATTGTCGGGCTCACGAAGAATGTACGACCGGCTGACAAAGACATTGTTACTATGGATCTCCTCTCTCTGCCCCCTCCCCTTCTCTCTTTCTCTCTCTCTCACTCTCTCATTTTCTCTCTTCGTCTCCCACCTAACAGTCCCTCTCTCTACCTCAATCTCTTTCTCTCGCTCTCCCTTTTCCTTTCTCTGGCTTTCGCCAGAGCGATACAGCCGCTCCTTCGTTACCAGGACTTACGGTTATCAGTTTTGCCGATCGTTCGTCACAAAGAATGGCTGCCTGGAATTATTGACGTTACGTCTCGCCGCTATGCAACCAGTAATTGTTAAACGCAAGGCCACAATCATCTCGGCTTGAAATATTAAGGCGGATTATCGGGACGGGAATCTCGGAAGTGAGAAGTCGGTTTAGATTGTAACCCGACAGGGATAAGCTGGGCTTATTGCTTTCCGAAGTACCAGACCCGGCTGACGAGACCTACGACAATCATTTAGAACTGGCCGGCCAACGATGCTGGAATTTATTGTCTAGATAAAGAGCCAGGGGAACCTGCCGTCTCGTATTACCCGCTCGACGATATTGAAAATCCGAAGATTCGAATCTACCGCCTAGAAATTAGTCACTTAATACATATCCAGCTTTGCCGGTCAGACACTCCGAAGGTACTGTCTCACCGTAACAAATTCGACATCGGAGTATCACCGTTTTTGAGTAACATGCGTCGCTAGACATGGAACAGCCACGGAGTCGAACAAGGCTACCAGAAAATCGTGTGTCGCAGCGTCGTTCGTAAAACCGTGCGCGATGAAAATGGAACGCCTCGTACGATCCGATTATTCGGAGAACAATATGTTTACGAGCGTCCGTGGCGATTGTTAGGATGTGGCGCGATACGTGGAAAACGCGGAACGCGCCTACCCCCCCCCCCCCCCGAGGCTCGGGCGGCGAAATATAAATTGTTAATGCGGGCTGGTTATTGTCGAGTTAATTTTAATCGCGTTTTATGCGAAGATCAACGCGGCTGTCCCGGTCGTCCTCTTTGTATATTCATGACCGGCGATCGTCTCGTTGCTTAATTCCGCCCGGGGCCAGCGCGGGCATTGTGCTCGCGGCTTGCGGACACGGAGCAGATACACGCTCGCGGCGATTCTTTCCAGAGCAACACCCATCCCTCGTCCTCGTCCTCTTCCTCTTTCCGTCTTTCTCGGACGGCTTCTTCTTCGGCGAGCACGCGGGGGAACAGACAAACGAGCCTGGCTCGCTCCCGGCCGCGAAAAAGACAAATCTTTTTGCCGGAATGCATGCAGTTCGGCCCCGCATTATTTCCCCTCTCTGTCTTTCTTTCTCTCTTTCTCTATCTCTCTCTCTCTCTCTCCCCGCTTGCCTCACGGCGCCTACACGCTCGCTGTGTTCGGCTTTCTTTCCACGAACCGATCCGTCTCCGCCACGAAAAAATTCGCCCGCGAAAAACGAGCTTTCTACCGCCCGAGATCGGTTCCTGCCGTTCCACGGATTTATCCACTGTCTCGAGGGATTCCCGCGGTTATTGTTGGAACCCGCTCGCACATAATTCCGCTGGATCACGCTCGGTATCTTACTTCATGCGATTATTGCGTCGAGTCGCAAAGCCGCGGATCTTTATAGAAAATAGAAATTTTTCGCATTTGTTACTGGCAACGCGGTCAGATCGAGACTTGCCTCCCATTTTACTTCGCTTCTTCTTCTATGGCAGCGCGAGTGTCCTCCCAACAACACTCACTTCCGCCTCCGACTGATCACGTGAGGCGGTTCGTCTGAAATTTGCTTGAATCGTCAATCGATTTGCCAATTACGTTTGCAAACATTATACGGTTGGTGTTGATGAAAATTGAATCTGCAGGATCCCTTATCCCGAGTGTCCGTCCACTGCTTACCACTTCTACTTACGCCAGTGAATTTCAAATACGTTCCACAGTTTGATATTCTGTAATGCGAGAAGATAATTTCATGTCTCACTGTGTGCAATAGACTGTGTACACTCCCGTCCATAGATCACCGGACACTTACATATTTTCAAGAAAATGGTAATTAAAGAATATACAAGCCTCCAGCTTGATTTGTTTGTTTTATTTTGATTAGATGTAGCTATTATACGATAATATTTCAATGCGAAATTAAATTTAATATATACATATGATATTTTTAAATCATCCCCTAAGCGATTGAGGAAAATTCCAGCGTCCAACGGAATGTGCGAAATGATTTCTTTAAATCGTGAGAAGCGGACAACTAAAGCAATTCACCCGTCCTGTACAAGCAGTAGATATACTTTCACTTTCGAGATATCGCCGTTTGAAGTTTTCATCACTAAAGCTTTGACATGGGACATCGGTTGAATTGCATTATTTTTTTCAGCCTTTCGAATTTGTTTTCATGACTTTGGTTCTGGTAAATACGTAAATCCTGTTCTATAATACTTTTTCCTGACAACCACAGAAATATGACCCGACATCCCTAGCTGTGGGTGAACTTTGACTCGACTGGGCGGACGAAGTTATCGGAGCGATCCCTTCCGCTCGATGGGCGACCGTAAACCTGCGTTAGCAGGGCGACGATTCCAGACTAAACAAATACCATCTGGTTACATTTTTTCCCATACTGTAATCAACGGGTTGAAGGCGGTCGCGTTCCCGGCTCGTTTCTATTATGACTGGCTGCGAGGGATAATAAGCTTCTTGGCCTAGAGCCGGGGAACCTCCGCAGACCGCGAAAGGGAAACATCTTAAGAGTGCGTGCACACCGTATGTGGGAATCCCACTTCTTGCGTGTGATTGCTGTGACGCGTTTCGCGCGACTCTGGCGGAAATGGGAGACAACATGGTTTTTTTCAAATTCTTCAGAAACCGGCGACGACTTATCTCTTAATATTTTTCATTCACGAATATTCAGATTGTATCTATTTCTTTGGGTGTAGAGTGTACACATATTCTGGTTATCAGGTCGTTCGGAATGTAATTTCGTTTATCGCGTAGAGATGCGGATGTTTATGCAATTATCTAAAACTGAAATAATTGAAAATCGCACTACATTTTGCCATATTTTCAAGAGTCATAATTACATGAAGATCCGCAGTCTTTATTACTTAACCTTATTTTAAATCATAGATACAAAATGTCATAAAACTTATTCTACATGATAAAAAAATTCGCTTTCATTTTCCCTTGAGAAAACAAAACGACTTTCCAAACGACCTAATAGTTTTATAAACTAATGTAAACCCTCGTGTTGAAGTGCCCACGTTAAGAATTACCACGGTTTTCTCGTGAAAGCCTAAGAATTTCCCTGGACTCGGAAAGATTTCAACCAATCAATGGCCCACTCCGATCAACAATATTTATCGTGAATTTACTCGCAATTTCGTTCATCTGCGAGTAAAGGGAGTACATACATAGCAAACGAAGTGGCCCCCCTCTTTTCCGGCGTCGAACAAACACCGGACTCCCGACGGGCCGAGATTCGCATTAAATCAAAATGTTGTTTTCGCCATCCATTCGGGAGGCCGCGAAACGCAGTTAGGCTAGCGGGGCCGCGTGTGCCGTATACACAGAAAGCTAAGAATGGGAACGACTTTAGAAACGTGGCTGTCGGTCGGTGAGTAAAATTAATCCAAAAAGGACGAATTGATGGCTCCCTCCTTCGCACCCGTTCCACTTCGTCTCTCTCCGCCCCATAACCGAACTGTTCGTTCGGTGTGTTATCCCCCCTGCCTCCCCTGACGGTTTCACGTTTCCCGTAACCGCTCGCGGCGGTTAACTCGTCACCCCCTAAAGCGGCGAATTCCTTCGCAATATGTTTACGCGAAATCATCAAAACAACCCCACCATGGCGGCGACCGGGGCCGAGGAGCCGAGTATCCCGGCGTGTCGACAACTCGAGGAAACTCGTCGAGACGGTTTCTCTTTCCCTCTCTCCGTTTCGCACAGCGTCTGTTTCTCTTTCTGGCCCTCGCCGTCCTCGTTCTCCTTACCCGCTGGAATCTTCCCTGGATTTCTCCGCGTCCTGCATTCTTTTCCTCCGACACCGACGGACGTCATACCGACGACGAACCGGCACGCAAAAATCCATGCGAAAGCGTCCGACGACGTTCCCAAGGAAAATCACCGATTTCTCTCCGACAAACGAATCACCCGGCGCCGATCACGCCCGGTGATGGGGATCCAATCGTAGGGGAGTGTTCCCTACATGGGGACCACTTAACAATAACCGTATCAACTACAAAATGTATCGAATATATATATATATATTGTTTATAAAAATTACAAGACTGAATTTATTTAGATTTTCCACTTTGGCCACCCCTGGTTTAGACTTCTAACTAAATCGCTATCGTTTCATATGTCACAGTAAAGTATTGACTCTTGGAGATTCTATGCTCGATCTGATTCGATATTTCGTTCCAGTTAGGTTTATGTCGAGATTCGACGCAATAGGTTTTGCACATTGGTGTTTATGATCCGAATATTTTTCTCGATAGACAGGGATATGGCAGTAAGAGAGCAGACACGAGCGAGAATGTTGACGAGGCACGAAGTCCTTCGTTAACCAGGAATGCTGGACAATCGATGGAAGAGGACACGGTGGCCCAACCGGATTTCGCGAAAGATGGGAAAAGGAGCAGCGTTCTCCAAAAGGGTAGGCGGTGCGAGAGCAGCGTTGATCGCAAAACAGAACTTACGCAAGCGAACTCGCTCGAAATGCGGGCTCCTGCAGCAAGCACGAGGGAAACTATTTAAAGGTCACGCATATATTTCGCGGCGGCGGTGCAGCTGCACGTCGGCCACGTAAAAATATGCGAGCGAACGCTTGCGCGCCCGTTTCGCGGCACCCGACGTGCCTGCCCCTGCGTATTGTCTCTCCCGATGTTTACACCTACTACGCCAGTCGGATTTACAAAGCTCAATTTCCTCATTGCTATCTTTTTCCGATTTTTATTCGGCCATCCCGCGCGTCGAATAACGGACGGTGAGATACGGTGATTTTTTAATCGGAGAGAAGTAGCACTGCCATGGAAGTGATCAAGAGTAGATATCAATTTCTATGTAATCTTTGCTCCTGCCAGCTCCACGTCAGTAAAGGATTAATTCGTGAATTGTATGAAGTATAAACTAGACTATACAGACGAAGTCGCTCTTTGCTGAAGACATAGTATTTCAACTTGAAAGAATTTTGCAGCCCCTGTTAATCCTTTGCTCTCGGAGTGTTCTATCTTAACTCGAAAATTAAACATTTCTGTTTAACCGACCCGGAATATTTCGATTCTCTATGATTTTTGAAATTCGGTGGATATGAGATTGATGTAATACCTCATGCTACTTAGTGTCCTCATACTGATATTAGTGGCGCCTCAAAATCACTGTTCGAGTGCCAAGGGTTAACAATACTGACTCGAGCATGCTGTTTTGAATGAAGTTCGGAAATAGAAGAAATTCTCCACGTAACAAATTCGGCAAAAGCAGCGGAGAACCTGCATAATTTAGGGAACGATCCGGCGTAAAATAAGTTGTTCAGTTCCGTCTCAGATTTCTCTATCGTACGGCTCAGATTTTCCGAGCGCGCCGCGTAACTTCGCGAGATACGAGGGAAATCTCGGAGAAAAGTGCGAAGAAGCCGAAGCCGAAGAGCGCGCGAAATGAGATTAAGGGAAGGGAGCAGAGGAGCGAATGCAATCGACCTCGTCTTATTTATTAAAGCAAAGAGTACGAGGCAAGGGTCGGTCGGATGCCTCGGCCTTTTAGAGGCCGGCCACTCTTTACGAGCGTAGACCGAGATCGTCATAAGCACGTGCAGCTACCGCTCGCCGCGGATTCAATTGTTATTACCATCGTCGCCGAAGACGGCGAACCGTGCTCTCTTTATTCGCATACACGTGAGTCGAGGAATGTAGAGCCACATAGTCCTCGAGTTCTCTTATTTCTACATCCTGCGACAGCCATAACGATTGTCGTCTGTGACCATCTCTCGTTTCATTACTAATTCCTCATTCATAGATTATTTTTTTAAGCCTTTCGAATTTGTTTTCATGACACTTGTTTCTCATGATGATAAAGTGAAATTTTTTGAAATTCTGACACGCGGTGTTTTTCCTTGCAACCACAGAATTGTCCGGACAAACTATCAACGGTAACGATTTATTTACAGTTACAGCGACGACAGGAAATAGACTGGAGCGCTTGGCCATTTTAAATTTTATGTTTAGCTCTCTCGGCAATTTTTCATCAGATCTTCTAATTCATTAACCCAGTGTGGAAGAGCCTCTATCGCGTTATTTAATAGACTCTAATTACAGCTGAACCGACAACAGAACAGTGCAACGTGCGAACAAATTGATATTCACGACTGCAAGCTAGCCCTATGACTGCCTCTCCGGTAGGAGCGCAGTAAACTGATTAATTGCCGCTTTAATAAGCTGTTCCAATAGCTCCAATTTATAATCCAGTTTCGAAACGCCCTCCGCGGTGGGCAGAGATATTAAATTTCATTTCCCGCGGAGTGAGAGAGAGAGAGAAAACTGTTCCCGGTGAACGATATAAAGCGCAACTTTCCCAAAGAAATTTCCCAACGAAGACAAATAACAACGGTCGTCAGCAGAACGCTATTAGCTTTGAGTTACGTCGACAGAGGAGATCGCTTAGTCGCAAAGTAGTTCTATGGTGGCCCCCCGGGTCCCGTTCCCCTTGCCAACCCCTTCTCGGCCCCCCTACCCTCCATCAACCGGCGAAGTTCAGCCTTAAACTTATTAAAAGGTATTTAGAAGTCCGGCCCTCTGTTTGCCGCGTGAAGCGGGGCTAGCCGATCCGTAGAAATTTAATTAGCCGGTGGAAAGGTCGGTTCAACGACTAAAATTATTTTCCACAAAAGAACTGTGCCCCCTATCGCAGCCCGCGGATCTTCAAGGCCACGAAACGTCTGTCTCGCATCGCTCCCCTCAGTCCATAAAAATTCAACGATGCACATCTACTCTCGTGTCTCCCTTTCTGCGTGCGTGCTCGCGCTCGCTCGCTCGTACGCTCGCTTGTTCGCCTCTCTGGGTGCACAGCGCACGCATGTATACGCACGAGGCCGGTGTTCGCATGTGCGAGCACGGCGTCGCGATTTAACGATAATAAAGTTCACGAATGGCCTTAAATGCCATTCCTAATTTAAACGCATGCGTAAGATCGCGGGACTTAAGGATACGCCGGGGCTGAGAACCCGCGCTTTCGCCTTGGTCCCCAAAAGATAAACGCTGCTGGTACGCGTAAGCGTGAATCAGGCGAGACCGCCACGATAACGCGATAAATATATCGTCGGGGACGACGACGTCTCGTACGCCGGGAGAGATTGTATACAACGTAACCTCCAGACAGCTCATGTACAGCCGTAGCAGAAACAGCAGCACCAGCACCAGCAGATAACTCCGCGTGCTCCTGTCTCTCTCTCTCTCTCTCTCGCCTCTCACTCACGCCATAGATACCGCAACGAGAACTGGATCCGTCGAGCCGCATTCCCTCCGGATGCACGCAGGTGACACCGAGGACGATCTTCCACGGCAATGGTCCATCCCGTAAACAACGAGGGAACCGCGCGCGTGAACGGCTCCGCTATTTTTTTCGCGCGGCACCCGCGGAAAGCGCGCGCTATTCGAAAATCCGCGGCTCGACCGGCCGCTGCCAATGAGACGCCGGCGACATCTAGCGGCGGCCGGATGAAACGCGCGCGCGCGCAATCCTCGGCACTCGGCAATTTACGTAGACGAGGGGCGGAGAAAGCCGAGAGGTTCCTCGACGCGCTCGTTGTGTGGACGTCGTTTCGGGTTGAGGTGGAGGGGGCGTCTAGACGCAACGTCACGAGTACGTAGCCTCCCCCCTGAGCCACTGTCGGTCTGCCGTGCCCGCCTCTCCCGCCACCCCGTCCCTCGTCGAGGTACCGGCTGGTTCTCCCCTCTTACTTCCCCTCATCGCGATGCCACGCCGATGACGGTCGCAACCAGACACTCCCGTGCGAGGGGCACGGAGGGCGGGAGGCGAGGGTGACTCCGGCTTTTTGGTTAGGAATTGTTGCCGGTCCACGCACGTGTCTGCGCGGCCCTGTCTCTCTCTGCGTGTGTTGCATGCGCGTGCCTGTGTATGTGTGTGCACGCCGAACGAGCGTTCGTCTCTGCACGTGGTGGACTGGTGTGTGGCTCCACACCGTGGTAGCGAGCAGGATGAACCACCACGGGTACGCGGGCAAAACCGACGCGAAAGAGAGACGAAAGGAGCAGGATGCTCGAGGGTGGAAGGAGGAAGAAGGAATATACCTTGTGGATTTGTATCAGCGCGTATCCGACGATCCACCCAGAGGAGGGTGCGTCAAAGTGGCCGCGAATTGAGTTTTCCTCGGGGCACGTATAATTCTAGCCCCCTCCCCCTCCCCCCACGCTCCAGGTTCCTTCCCCTCCGGTGCCCCACCACCTTGGCCCCGTCATCTCCCATCCCCCTCACCCCTTTATTCTCTTGTTCTCCGTCTCTCTTTCCTGTCTGCCTTTCAATCTTGCGCTTTCAACTAACCGCCGTGTCGAGACACGTGCCGGTCAGCTCGCGAGGGTTACGCGTGTCTCTCTCTCCCCCTTTCTCTCTCTCTCTCCCTCCTCTCTCTCTCTCTCTCTCTCTCTCACTCCGTTTCTCTTTGACCGTGTATATATTTATATTCGACGTGTATGTACGGAGGTGGGTTAATCCCCGAGTGGCGGGATCAAAACGTGTCCCTGAAAAATTTTCGACCCGTGCGTCGTGTCTACAGGGTGTTGAAAGAAGGAGTTCGGGATTCCTATACAGTCGACAAGACCGAGTTGATAATTCAAACCCGCTTAAGCGGAGGCGATTTTCGGTGTTTCGGCAACCGGGCTCCGGCCTCGCCTCTATGGGGGTTTTTCACACGGTCCGGTGAATACCGTCCGCCGTATAGGGTGGGAAAGCCTCTCTTCCCGACGCCTCGTATATGTATATTCGCGACTCGCGCTTTCACACCACATTTAGTAGAAACGACTACTTTTTTTTTTTTTGCTTGTCCGCCAGCAAGCGAGGTGTTACCTACTTGTGGAAACACTTTCGTGTGCAAACGGTTTTGCAGCGATGAATAAAGAGCCCCTCCGCTCTTTGCCCCAGCTCAAAAACGATTCCTGCCCGCCGGAACCTGCTAATTACGGGAGCCTCTGTTTCGTTCCGCGAGCACGAAAACATCTTGCGCCTCCGGAAGAGAAAATTTGAATTACAAGCGCTCGCTGCGAACGATAGCTTTTGTTCCGTCGCTTTGCAACCCCCAGGGGTCTCCCGTTCCGTCGGCCGCTACCGCCCTCGTACCAGCATCACCGCGAGCTACCTCTTTGTACATATTTATTATGGTTTTTTATAAAATCAAGTAACACTCCAGCCGCGGATTTTAGCGTGCGGTCGCGTTTAACGAGCGACCGAAGACGATGAGAAATTAAATCGGCGCGGCGCGCTTAAGAGCACCTACTTGATTTTACACTTTCCACGTGCCGCCCAGGTGTACCTTAATTGTCGATTAACGGATGAATAAAACATTACCGTTAACTCTTTCCACTCGACAGCCCGCGGCACCCGCTCGTGGCCGCGATCGATGCCATACCGGGACGAAAACGAAAAATCCGTGACCGACCAACAAGAGTGAAAAAGAGAGAGAGAGAGAGCGGACAGGATCATCGGTGAACGAGCCGCGAGTCTTCTGGGATCGCGAGCTACGGATACCGCGTGCACGATCGAACTCTTTTGACAGCCACGTATTTTCTGGGTTATTTCGCGTGTAGACCGTATATAATCCAGACACGAGCTCTAAATGCGGCGAACCTCCTATTTAGACTCTCCAGTTGACTCATACCCGGTTATTTCGGGCGTCGGCGTGTTTTCGTCCGCGGCGTGCATACGCTCGCTTGCTCGCTCGTTCGCTCCGCTACGTCCGGGAGACGCGAGCGCGTGAACGGCTTTCGAGCGAGCGCGCGCGCGTTTGCTCGCTCGCTCGCTCGCTCGCACACTTCTCGTTCCGAGGTTCTCCTCGAGGAGGCCGCGTGGTGCACGCGCGAGTTACATCATACGAGCGTGCCAGCCGCGCGCGACTACTAGCGTACTAGCTACGAGGATTTTGCGAACACGAAAAATCGAAAACATCGGGTCTCACCGGCCCCGGTGGTGTGAAACGGGGCTAGGTCACGTGACGGCCGGGGGTTCCCTGTACACAAGCAGCGAGTGACACGATGTTTCGGCTTTCTCCGCTCGCTTTTTCACGCTTGGATGCGTCAACCGCGTTTCGCCTCCCCCCGTTTCGCACGCGTTCCATCTTGCCCCTCTTTCCCCATGTCTTTCTTTTTTTCCGCGCTTCTCAATACATAACTCGTTCGAGCGCGACCCCTGTCGCCCATCACAGCGCGCGCGCGCGCGCCTCTTCGCTCCCTTTTTCCATTCCGCTCCATTGGTCCTTCGCGGCAGCGAATGCAACAAAACGATTTCCTTGATAACGCCACTCGTGCAAAGCGACGAAATGTACAGCTGCGGACCACAATAGAACTAGCAACGCCGCGCGACCCCACGTCCCACGGTGCCGCAACGCGCCGCGTCGCATCGCGCACGGGAAAAATAAGTTTTTTATCGATCACTAACCTACGACAACCATCTGGCCCGACCCCTAGCCCTCGACTACCCGCAGACGCGGAATACGGAAGCTCGATTCTAGAATCCGACGACGTGTGCTCGACGCAAGAAAGGAAATAAAAGCACTGTGTAGCCTTTTTTCCCCTGGCCGCGCGGCGCGGTGGTGCGCCGCATGCGGAGAGTTTTTCGAGCACCCTTCGTTCCAGCTTCCCGTGGAATATTTGTTTCGGCTTGAAACGCCCGCTTCCCAGCCTCGTTGTCGACGTCTTCGCCGAGCACGATCTTAAGAGAGATCCTTCTCTCTTTCTCACACACACACACGGTTTTACGATTGAATATTTCTGACCGGCAAGCGAACCCACCGGACTCCTAAATTCGTATTCATGAGCGTGTCGCGATCGCGGCTTAGCCCCGGGGATTTTCCGTGGATCCGTGGAGCACGGTTCGTTGTTGCCTCGAGCTTACAAGGCGCAAACGGAATACAGAACTCCGGCGAATGGTAATTACCGGCGAGTTTTTCCTGCGAGAGCCTTCCACGTTTGAATAAATATCGCCACACACGACGACATCCAGACCATCCCCTAGTACGGATCTACTCAGAAATGATATTCCGAACTCCGAGTAGGTATCACCGAAATTGCGGCGAAGCCAAGGTTAAAACGTTCTCTCGCAAAGCCAGCCAATTAAACGGATGAGTGCGGAATTGGTGGACAAACGTTGCCTTACCAATATTGGTTTTCGTTAAAACGATTGTGTTTAGCAATGATTATATTTGCCAGCTACGTGGCGATACCAAATGGCAATACATTTCGCCGGGTCCGGCGTAAAATGTATCGATCATCCCGATGGGATTCCATCGTTGCTCGATGGTCTCGTTGCTTTATGATGGTCGCCGAGGGGTCGGTCTCCGGAGATCTATCGGAACGGTTTAACGGCAAGACGTTAATTAACGTAGGTCCCTCATCACTGACCTTGCTACGCCGCTCCGGTGGAACGTCCTCGTGGCTGGCTTATTACGTCGTCGACTATACGTTTGGGACCTACCCCAATCAAAGCGAGACTAAACTTCAGCGCTCCCGAGCCAGACCTAATCGCCTTGAGTCACGCGACGTACGGGGGCCGTCTGCGAGAGTGCTGGGGGATAGCTTTTTGCGCGCGTTCTTCGATCCCCTCGGAATGCCTGTATCCGCGATCCCTACGCATCGGTAACAACGAATTATTTACGCCAGTCGGTCGGAACCCGAACGATGATGTTCGTCGCGGTGCTGCAGACCGCATGTACACGCCCCGCCATTATCTTCTTACGACCGTCGTTGTCGTTTATAACGTGCGAAGTATCCGCGAACGATCCTTCAGAACCTGTCGAGAAGTACGCTACTTCACGGTGCTACTTCGGAAGAAAAAACCATTGAAAGTCGCCAAGACTCTCCCTGGGAAACGCCGCATATTTTGTCTCGGTTCGTCACAGGACACAAAACCCTTGTGCTCTTCATCTATTATTCAAACAACTTCGCGATCGTTCGTGCCGTGGCGGTCTTCTGTTACGGTCCGAGCGCAGCTCGAATTTTAGTCGAGACAGGCTTCGATATCTTCGTCGGTTCTAGAGAGAACGGTAGATATCGAGGATCGACGATTCGATCCTTGTCCCACCGACGCGACTGTCAATCGGCCCTCGACACCTTCCCCCGACATAAGTCGAGGGGCCGCGCGGGACCGTGGTAGAGAAGAGAAAGGCAAAAATTTTCCTCCTCGATCCCAACAACAACGTCTCGTCGATGGGTTTTCGGCTGGCTCGTGTATAGTCCGCCGAGTACTATAGAACGCGATACGCCCGGTCGCCAGCTATACAATATAACGTTCCGCGGTGCGGGGACTATAGTGGCTGGCTAGACTGCACCCCCGCCAGCCGGGGAGAAGGTCGGCGGAGATCGTGGGACGGGGGTAGGAGTAATGGAGACGGGTAAGGGAGGATGGGTGGGGCAGTCGGATACGGTGGAGCAAGGAAGACGGAGAGAACGATGGTGAATGGAGAAGGACGGTCTGCATAGAAGGGAGGAGAACGAGAGAGATCGAGCTAGGGCGCAGCGGGGGCGAAGGCTCCGGTAGTTCGAGGTAGGGGGCGCTGGCTAGACACCGCTCAGACGGTCCAGGGGGTCGCAGGGGGTAATTTCTGCATTGGCGTCGAGAGCTGGGAAACGATCGACGCCCGAAACCAGACCGGCGCGACAAGCCGGACCGACTGCACCTGGCGCGATCCCGACCAGGGTGGCCTTTCGGAGAGGTCACGGTACACGTCCGTTCGGCGTACACCGTTCAGCTGCACCTGCATCGATGACGACCAGCCTGGCCTAGCCTGGCCGCCCCCGTCACCGTGCCGCACGTGTTCTGATTACGTGCGTCCGCCGAAAAAGGATGTCGCTGCCAGCCAACCAACCAGCCAGCCAGCGTGGGCTGGCCTGGCCGTCTGCGCCTTGCGAATTCGATTCCCATCTGGCAGGCTACGATCGCGTCAACCCGTTTCTGATTAGCTGAACGCACGCACGTCGCGTTGGTAATTGTCCTGCGGTTTCATAAATCATACTTCCCGTTGCGCTTTGCCTCTTTGTCCACCGCGCGCGCACCAATACCCCCGTCGCTCCCTAACGCCGCGCCCCTCCCCCCGTCAACCTTGCGCGCATGTGAACTGTTACGCTTAATAAGACTCGAATTTACATTGTCTGGTCCCTTGTCACTCGTATTTTACTCCCTTGCTCCTTTCACGGTTTCTTCGACGTCGCTTCTTTTCTACCTCGCTTAATGAAGTCCGACAATTGCGTGGAGCGGCCTCGAAGGTTAGCCTCGATAACGATGAAATTCTTTTCGCTGAACCGCGACGATCTTATCTATTTCCATTTTCCTACTCCACTTTGTTTGCCTCGATCGCCGGTTTTTTTTAGACATTTGCCGTTGCAAATCTGAATATTCGGTTCGTAAGGTAACGAACTGATGTCTAACGGTGGGAGCAAATTGAGTTTGCTTAATCTTCGCGTTGATCTTCTTATCAAGCCTGCATCTTTATAATGTACAAGTACATAGTTTCAATTGAACACATGCAGCTCAGTTGTCAGTAAAAGTAATACCGAACGATAAACATTCGCTTAAACAACACTGAAACTGTGACCGCGACGCAACCAGGATTTGCAAACGTCGAGACCGTAGAGCGGAGGCGACGGAGAGTTTAAAAAGACAGCCGGCTGAAATGTTAATTCGATTTGTGTCTCGATGGAAGGCGCATGTGGAGAAAAATAGCAACGGCGGTATCGAGCAGTCTTGAAATCACAAAGCAAGTGCAGTCAAGAGGTCCGCATTGACGTGGTTCGATCGTTCGGGGTGGAAAATGCCGGGTGGCGACGTACAAAAATCCCCGGCGTGGTACGCCAATGGATCGGACGGCCAGGAAAGCGGCGGACTGTTTTTTATCGAGTGACTGCAGAGAGCTGTGAGTTGAGTCGAGTCGAGTCGACTCGAGTTGAGTCAAACCGGGTCTAGACGAGCGGGCGTCTGCCATCCTCTTTGCCTCCTTATAGGCAAGTCCTACTGGCTGCGCGTTCGCTGTTCGCCGTCGCCTTACGTGGCTTCTCGTCTGCCACCCTATAGAAGGAGATGTCTTTTTCCTCGTTAAAGTCGTTCCGATACCTGGTATCCACGGCGGAGCCGACAACCATCCACATCGACGGCCACGCGGAAGCGACGATCGAGACAAGGAGAGCCGCCTTTGGGTCTGGCGTCGTGGGGGAAGCTGTCACGCTTGTCTTGGCCGCATACCAAGGCAAGAACTAAGCGCGCGGACAAAAATACAAGAAACCTATTCAAAGTGAAGCGGAGCAACGGTTCGAGCTCGCCGATCGATTGACCTCGTACGAATTCGTCTTTCCTTAAATGGAAACGAGCAACCCTTCGAGCAGACTTCGGCAGTCCTGGGGTCTAGGTCGAGCGTAATCCATCGCTGCGAAACCCGTATGACAAATTGCTTCGACCAACCATATAGCGCGGTCTCGCCTTGACTTTTTCGAACATCTTTGCCGTACTCCCCTCGAACCATATCGGCCCTCTACTCCACGATATACGTGTTTCCTTGGATTCTACGATTTCTGTCGAAATCGAAATGTAATTTGTGCCATATCCGGTTCGAGTTTACACAAAATACAGCGAAATTCAAGCAAGCGTGGGCGTGTTGGAGACGTTCCAACAAAATTTCGCCCAAGTCTGGTAGCAAGTATCCGCGCTGTCTAAATAAACGTTCGTCCTACATAAAACGGCGAAGCCGGGTAAGTTCGACGTATCTTGTGACCCCGAAAACATCGGTGCATTTCGTTCTGACCCTACCATCGCATCGAGGACAATCGAGACAACCGTTTTCGCGAACCCGACGCGACTCGGATTCGATGACTTCGTATTTTTAGCTCGAAACACGGACTTTCGCAATTTCCGACACGCTTCGCCTTCGCCTCAACGATGCTTTCCGGCTCGGGAGAATCGACCTAACCCAGGCCAGACACCGGCTATTAGCAAAGCGTTCTCCGGGAACAAGCGTCGCCGCTCGACGAGTCTCCCGGAAGCGTGAAGCATCGGGTGTTTGGCGAACGGATGGAGGAACAGACAGACGGGTGGACAGGATACGCAGGGACAGGTGGCCGGTTGACGATCGTAAGTGGGCAGGAAGGAGGACATCGGGGCCCTGACGCGCTCAGGGAGCGACAGACAACCGGACAGAGAGGCAAGCCGGTTGCCGACAGAAAGAGAGGGCGCGATTCCGTGTCCGTCCGATGCGTGCAATGCAATTTCCCGCAGGGCCGTCCGTCCGTCTGTCTGTGCGGTCGTGCATGCCGCTTACGCCATTGTTCCTCCCCCTTCTCGCATACGAAAGTGAACATTCCCGCGATCAGGACGGAATATAACGCGATCTTGTCCGGTCGAAAACCGCCGCGGGACGTAACGCCTCTGCTGCCCGTCAGCTTCAATCTTCCGATCGTCCCACAGATACTTCTTCTTCTTCTCTTCCCCTTCTTCCTCTTCTTCTTCTTCTTCTTCTTCTTCGTGTTCGACAGTGCACACCGCCGAAATGCCCGAGCTGCCGCCAGCGTGCATCCGCAAGCCCACCTCACGCCTGAATCTTTCATGCGACCGACATCGAGGGCATAAAAGCGCGCACCACCGCACCTTCCTACCTTCAAATCTGGAAGAGAGATAACCGACGAGCACTTCAGACGCGTTGTCCCCGATCGGTACAACCGTAGACGGTTGGTTTTCATGAATGTTTCCTCATCTGATGCTTCATTCAACTTAACCCCTTACACTACGATTTATTTTACGGTTACAGACTCAGGCAAGTCTCAAGCAGACCGAACGTGAGAATTAGACACGGTCGGCTGTAATAGCTCGAGACGCTCGACGCGACGGTCCCAGAATGATTTCGGTGTCATCGAACACCACTTCGAGATTTCCGTGAGCGAAACTCTTGACAGGGCCATCTTAGCCAAACAAGCACTTGTAATTTCCCATATCTTTCTCACCTAATTCATCCTAGCCTAAACACAGTTTTACTAAAGCACACTCCCATTCCGGCGACCAAAATGCACCACCCACAAAACCAATTAGAATTCATTTAGGATCCGAGCCGACGTAATACGCGACACGATACAGAAAATTAGAACTAAAAAACATCGCGAACCGTTCACAACTGGCCAGCACGCTACCATCTCGATCGAAACCTTAAGAATGTTGCATACATATATTGTTAAGTTTAAAAATATATTTAGAAGTGTTCACTTGCACGAATCGAACTTTATTTCAACTAGGCGATGTTCGCCAGCAAGCGAAACGGGATTTACAATTAACAATTGCCTACCCTTTGTTCTCTAGTAATGATTGTATGACTAGATGCGCCGAGTCGAGCGTGAATGCTTAATGGTCGTCTATGAATCCGAGCCCCGAATCATCAAAGAAAAAGGATAATCGCATGAGAAGGGACGAAGGACTGTGAAGGCAGATTTCGATCTATTCGTCTGCCTGTCCATCCGTCGGCCGTCGTTGAGGGGGATGCCAGACGTAACGTTTCAATGTCACGGTCGCAGGTTTAGACGGTCCCCTCCTCCCCATCACCGTTTTACTATACAGGGTAGACCGACCGAACCACATCTGCCGCGTTGGGAGCTGCCGTTTAACACCATCCATAATCATTCTATATCGACGCGCTGCGCAGACTATAAATCACCGGGGATCAATTCTTATTTTTGGATCCCGATACACCATTCCCTTAAACTGGCTTTGGGAAATTCCTTTATCTGTTGGGGCCTCCCTTATCGAAATTTGACTCGCTTTACTTTTGGAAATCGATATTCCATTGATAGGATTTCGTTAGGAACACGGGTTGTGCGTTAGAGGGTGCTAAACATTCGAAGGTTTTCAGAAGGTTCATAAAACCCAGTTGTTTTCTCTGAACAGAGAAATAAATTCCAATTGATTCCTATATCTTGTAATTAATGCAACGGATTTTTATTTTGCATAAACGCTCGAAAGTTAGTTATAACCAGACGGCGGGTCTCTATGCATTTATGGCTTCTGAAAGTTTTCAAAAAATGCTAATAAAATTTCATAGAATTTCATACGATTTTTACTTGTTTCCGACCTGCAGAGGCATACTTCCTTAAAATTCGTCTACGAAAATTGCAAATTGCATAAACATCCGCAGTCTAGTTATAACATTACTTCGGTTCTTCGCGACAGCTCCGAGAACCGAAACTGATATGACGACTGTTTTCAAGGTGTGCTCCGAACAACCGTGTCCTTCAGCACGGTGGAAGTGTAGCACCGATCGATTCGAAACAATTCGTACATCGATTACCAGCCGTCCACGTGAAACAGTCGAATCGATAAGTCGTGCATAGGTAAAGATCAAAGGTCGAGAGCATCAGGCATCGTGTCCAGCTGCAATTTCCTGGCCGGTCTGCAGATCCTGGTGGCTCTGCGAGGCGTACGATCGATTTCGTAAAACCTGGGAGTCCTTCAGCTCGACCTTGCAGATTCGCTCGGAGCGAAGCGAGCACAGGGCGCACAGGGCGAGACGAGACGAGACCAGACGAGACCAGACGAGGCAAGACGAGGCAAGGCGAAGCCAGGCGTCGATCGCATCTACGAGAAAACGGTCTCGTAACGGGCTCGTTCGACGTTTCAAGGAGTCTCCGTTACCAGAGCTTCTGTCGTCTGGAGTGGCGAGGAGTTTCGTTCGTGGGGACGACGCGATCGGGGGTGGCACGGCGCAGCGTCAGGGGTTGGAAGGGCGGCTAGACGGGCGGTCGGTCGAATGGAAGGGTGAGACAGGGCTTGCGGGACGGCGAGGGGATGCACGGTGAGACGAGACGAGGGCAGGGTGAAAGGAGAGATGAAAACGACGGCGGCGACGGCGTGGCGGAGAAAGGGGTGGCCGACACACACACACACGCACACGCAACACATATAAACGCGAACGTACGCACGCACGAGCACGCGGATGCGAATACGTACACGGGACAGGGTAAAGGGGTGAGCGCCGGGGATGGAGGAGGAGAGGCTGCCTGGCAGACGTGATACTTGCACGATGCCGGAGATTCCGGGAGGTTTGAGGTTTCGAGCCTTATTTCAGACGCTTCGTCTTCCTCTCGGCGATTTCTCGTCCCCCCGTACACCTCACCGACTCCCTTTTCTTCCCGCTTCTTTCGCGGCTTTCCTACGTAAATATGAACCGTACGTGAGAAACCGTGTACAGTCGGTGTGGGTGTAACGGGGGAGGAGAGGCGGTCGGGGGCAGGCGGTATGCCCGCCGCGACAAATTACGCTGCCGGCTGGGAGCATCGTCAATGGGATTTCTAACGAGTGCCGGCTCGTTCGTGCATAAAAGTTTCCCTGAAAATTGCCGGACCAATTGCGATCGCTCGTAGGGCGAAATTGCCACGTCCTGCGGTCATAAAGCTGCGCAACCCCCTTTGATCTAATTTTTCGGAGTTTCGGGACGCTGCTGACGTTGCCTCCACGCCGCGCCGCGGGAGCACTGGCAAACTGTGAACACGAATTCAATTACAGAAGATACCGCGACGCGTTCGTGCTCAAACAAATTACCATACACGCTGCGCGGAATGTTCCACCTTTTTACAGCTGAACTCGGCAGCGGCCGCGACCGTTACGCGTTGTCGACTAAAATAAGAAACGTTGAACGTTAATGCGCCCTTCTCTCGCGACCGCGGAAGTCGCAAATTATTAATACCAGTGTCCGAGGTAGAGAGCGAGAGAGAGAGAGAGAGAGAGAGAGAATCGTGTCTCCCCGCCGTTGCTCCGGCGGAACAATAACTTTAAAACTTCGAGTCGACCTCGAAATTGGGTACCGGCAATGGAGACTCGCCCCGCGGAAGGAACGATAAAGCGCGTTTACAGCCATTTTGCGCGAAACGGAATCTTTTCGTGACTCGTTTCCCTTGATTAAAGGAATAATCCTGCCGCCCCTCCACCCAACCCCACCTGCCCCATCTCCGCGGCTCTCAAGGGGTCTAAGAAGCACACAAAGCCCGATCGTCCCGTGTCGTTCTCCAGGTCCTTTAACATGGCCGCTCGAGGCCCCCGCCGGTACGAAGGGGAAAAGTTTTCACGGAAACGACACGGGGAACGGGCAGAGGGAACGCGAAGAGGAAAAAGAAAGGGAACGAGCAGATAGCGAGCAGACGGGCGCGGTCGTGCCGGACGGCATTTTAATAGGTTCGCGGGGTTCGAGCGAAAAAGTTGCAAAACAAAATAAATCGGCGTCGCGACAGGTCGGCCCGCGTTCTCTCCTCTCCTCTCGACCGTTTCCACGTTTCTTCCTCTGCCACCCCTTTCCTCCTCTGTCTCTCTTTCTCTCTAATTCTTTCTCGCTCTTCCTTCGCCCCTCTACTATCTCTCCATTTCTCTCTGTGTACCTTTCTCCCTCTCTTTCTGTTACGCGCCATAGCTACGGGGCGCGGGTCATGCATATTCACGTGTGGCATTCGTACGCACGGAATTAAGCGGCCGGGGAATTAAAGCGCTTTTCGGCGAGAGCAAGTCCAGGAGCCTTTCCACCACCACCATCACCCCCCGCCCCCTAACCCCCGTACCCGTCTCCAGGTGATTACGCGGGGATTTTTCGAGGGACGGCATTTCTATGGCGGCGCGTAAGTGTAGCTGTGAAAGACTTCGCCCCGTCGCGCGTCGATTCGGCTTACATTATTCCCGAGCAAATTGGACTCTCGCGTGGACAACGCTGATGAACGATGCGCAACCCTTTCGTTGTTCGGAATGCTGTGAATTCCCAACGACTTCGAACGCTTTTCGGACGGAACGCGCCGCGCCGTGTCGGTGCGCCGCCGCGTCGTCCGCCAAATGAAATTTTGCACGCCATTTATTTGCATAAATTCCGACCATCAATGTTTCACTATCCCGAAGATTCCAACCTCGTACCATTGCCAAACAGAAACCAATTTATGAAATAGTCGATTAATAAACCGGTTCTACCATAATTTTAATTAGACTGCTGACATTCGTGCAAAATATTAGTTTCCGAGAAGAAACGGGGGGCTGAATCGTTTCCAGGATTGCAAGGGTGCCGGGACTCGCCTTCTTATTTCTAGATAATGCAAAGTTCCCCTCAAAAGTCCTATTTTCTACGTTTGCGAGGCGTAATTTGCATTATTCGGCAGCGTAAAGCTGTTCGATCAGGCGGGGTTGTAATCGAGCAAGAAATCGGGCCCGGTCGATGGTGTGCGTCGAGAGCAGCGTTACGAGGCGTCGTAAAGACGCCTCTGTGCGCTAATAATCATAATTTGCAAGGACGTCTAGCCGGGCCGCCACTAAACCGAGACGCCGTTTGTAATTTGAGTGACAACTGACGTGGCGTCTACGCGTTAAACGCTCATCTCGTTGCCGCGTACCCAATCTCACCCCGGGCCGAGGAACTTTTTACGACAAACTCGGGGAGGTCACGAGACGACGGGTGTGCTCTCTGCAAATTACGGTGGAAACGGTGGCTTTCTTCCAGACATTTTTCTCGGGCCCGACAGCGCAGAATGAATCACCGTTTCCCTCGCCGCCGCCGCTGCCGCGCGCCCATGGAACAGGAATTTAACATCGCGCCTCATTTCTCTTATTTACAGATGCATTTGCGTAAATTTCCAGCACCGTCTCACCCACTCCCAGCCACCACCTCCCCCAGGTTCTCCTCACACGAACCCCCGTTTTTAGGTTTTATTCGCGATCTGTTCGCCCCGTCGTAATTCCCGGGAATTTCTCATCTCGCCTCTTACGTGTTTTCCCGAAGAACGTTGACAACCCCCCGGAATGGAAAATGACGCCGCCATTATTCTCGGCCGCCGCGATGGAAAGGTTGCCCTGCTGAGAGTCTAATTGATGGGAATCCTGCATTCTGCGGGGGTGAGCGGACGTTGAATACACACATTTTTATCATTCGGTTGGGGCACGGTCTCTCGCTTATTATCTGCTGCATCGATCGCCCTTTCGACGAATCTTTCAAGAGTAGGAGAGACCTGGGAGATCAAAATAGTAATAGCATAAATGAGAAAAGTTTTCGGATTATTCTATCCTACAATCAGGAATCGGTAGAATCGTTTCACACGTTGCAGCACTACAAAGACCCGCGGCCCACTAAAAAAGTGGTTTTACAAGCAACATTTTTACCTCGATGGAATCGTAAAGCGCGAGAGACGGGTATGAGTCGGACAATAAATTTTACAACATTGTGCGGCCATCCCGATGATTATCTAATTGGTAGTACAAGACCGAAACGGCCGTAAATTATCTGGACGGGTTGATTTTCACGAGCCTCCATTACACACCTCCTGAGGTAGACTTGCAATTCCTTTTTCCACGGCGCGAGCTCGGCCCGACTCGGCGTCGTCCAGCCCGAAAACGCGGAAACTCGAGTGCGTTAATCAACGAGGAACGCGTCGAAAGACGGAACCACGATGAATGAAATTCCGCTTACTCCCTATTAATATCCATCAGCTCCCATAACGGGTGTCGCCAGGCTCATAACGTCTCGCCGGGCTCTTGGTCTCGTGCTCTTGCTTCATCTCGCACACGGTCGTCCGCGAGCGAGCAACCGGGAGGACGCGGGCAGAGGCGTCTCTTCGCGCGAGATTACTCGTCGTCGGCGGCTTCATTTGCTTCCAGCCGCATTTTACGCAACCGCGAAACAATCTCGCCCGCCTTGGACTTTTTTACGCCTGCAGCGTGTACAAGGCGAGAAAGAAGCTCGGAGGAAGGACGAAGGAGGAGGAACGTAGAGAGAGAGAGAGAGAGACGAACGAGAGGAGGAGGATGAGGACGAGGAGAACGAGGAGATAGAGAGAGAGAGGCGAACGAGAGGAGGAGGATGAGGACGAGGAGAACGAGGAGAGAAAAAGAGGGCGTCGGAGGCGGCGGCGGCGTCACGGTGTGTTTTATTTACCGAGCAGAAAAGCCTAGACTTTGCACTACGCCACCGGTGCACGACGCCCCGGCGTGTCTTCCAGCGTGTGTACAAACGCAGCCCGGCCCGGCCCGTCCACACGAGGAATCATCCAACCACATCCAGACCGTTTACGACAAAACTCGCTGCGCAGACTGTTGCGATCGTCGTCGTCGTCGTCGTCATCGTCGTCGTCGTCCTCGTCGTCGTCGTCGTCTACCGACGCTGCGGCGTGTGTAATGGACAAGTAGTGGGCGGTCCAAAGTAAACGCGACAACCGGGTCAGACTGTCTGTCCCTGTTTGCGATGTTGCTCGCAACACCTATCGCAGGACTTCGTCTTATCAACGCAGCTACGACCTGGAACATCAGACTTCCAACGGCACGCGAAGCCACGGTGAAGTTTCGAGCACCGGAAAATCACTTTTGCAAACCTATGAAGTAATTATCAATTTGATACAACCATTTTCCAGGCGATGAATAAATAGGTAGACTAAAATGGACGCGTAAAATTGAAAGCAGTGGACGAATTAAGAAGATTCAACGACATCAGTGTATTAAGTTCAGATTAATATAGGACTATTCAAAGAAGAAAGAAATTTCTATTTGGCAATCTAATAACAGGATTAGAGATTACATCGTCGATACAGAGATTTGTAATCGCCGTTCGAGAACGAACCTCGCGCTTCAAAAGTCTGGAACTACCGAATCCGGTTCGTCGACGACTTGCACGAAAATTTCCGCGCCGAGATAAAAGAGTCGTAAGGTGCAGACCGGAACAGTAGGTGCCGCATAAAATGCAGCTGAACAGTTCTTGCGCCCGAGACGGTAAAACGTAACTCACGCGACACCCGGAAGAAAGTAATTGTGCCCTGTGTTTCCTCCGGCGCGGCGGGGCAGTTTCTTTTGACATGTTCATGGCAGACACATGGTCGAAGGAAGAGTGGCTCTCAAAGGAGAGAATTATTTTCGTGATCGGTATCGACGGGTGTTTATCTAGAACGCTTTTCAAACGATTATCCCGTCGGCGGTGGCAGTTACAAAATCGAACTGATCGTGTCTTATCAACTGTCCGACCCGATCTACCGGATGTTCGACATTAACGAATGGAACGTGCATTTCGAACCGCTGGTAAAATTGTTGTCGTATTATTTTCAAATTTTGAGAATTATGAAACGAAGGGTTTACATTCTTATTTAAGGGTGTGTACTCTCGTTTCCAGGATTGCAAGGATGCGCGATGCGCCATTTCTCAAAAGATCAATCTAGGCCGCAATCGTCCTGAAAAGTCCTATTTTGAAAAATTACTGATAGGTGAATTCATAGACAAAGGAAAGTGTGTTATTAGTATTTTAAGCTCCCGACAAATCACAGTGCTTTATAAATACATGAATGAGAAAACGAATATTGATAGATTGTTCCTCAGATATTCAACTATCTCAACAAACAAATGTTTTACAATTTATGTATAATTTCTAAAATTGACTTTTGACCGGACTTTCGGGGCGAACACCCCACTGTGCATCGTTTCAATCAATTGTTTTTGACACATTTTTGAAGGTACTTCTTGCAGACCCATTATTTGAACTGTAGTTTATATAACTTAAAATTTTCGTTCTCGGCCAACGGAGATTATACAGTCATATGCCGCTTGTATCACAGAGTGCATTTCTGCCTTGAAATTGGATAGATTTTTTTTTTATATAAACGGAAATACGAATTTTCGGATAGCGTTGCGACGTGTTTGCACAGCAGGCTATCGGGAACGGCCACGAATTTGCAGCTGCGATTACGAATTCTGGCTGGGGTCTGGCCTCGATGGCGTAGCAATCAAATTATCGTAGCAGAGGGCTCGTTTCAGACAACGATTTTAAATGGGGTTGGAGAAGGCCACGAAGGGAGCGATCAAACTACAGGAAACAAGCCCTTCTCCGATGAAACAGGAAGCATGAACACTATCGAGTTTTGTATAAACTCGTTAAGAGCTCGGCGGATAACGGATCGCGTCTGCTTCAATCGGGAGATCAATCAATTATTACTCTGAGTACCTTCGTGCTTCGTTCAGGCTGACTGTGAATTCGAAAGCAGAACGCATTCGGTGCAAGACAAAATACTATCGTTTTGTCGCGAACAGATTACGAGTGTTCGTCACGCGAATAAAGTACCGCAATCCAGGGTGAGTCTCGTAATGTGACGATCTCAAATGACTCGTAAGTTATTTGTTGTACGAGAAAATGTTTCCAACAAAAGCTGCATGGTTTCCTGGAGGACATACAGCGCTCTAATTTGTTTTTTATTACTTTTGTTTCTTTTATCGAGATACGAGCAAATTATGAAATTCTGCGTAAAAAAATATTATACAAAGCGGGACTTATTCTTTCGTCACCGTTTGATTTTGCCGCTATATCTGTACCCTAAGAAACGAGAACAGATTTTAATTCAAATGGATATTCTGCACTGTTTGTAGCCATGAAAATATCGGAAAGTGTTCCCAGACAAGTTAACTGGGGCCCACGTTGTCATTTTTCTGATTGAATCCGAAATTGCACCGCAAATCAACCGTTTCGTGAAACATCGCATAAATGAAAACCGTAATAATCCTTGGTACAGCATAATCAACCTGAACGTCTTAATTATCGCGAAACGCAGCGTCATCGGAGCAAACATCGGTCGTGCGACGTCCACTCACCTGTCCCACGTGTCCCGTGACGGTTCATGCGTTAAGACCATTAAAAACTGTAGCGACAGCCTGTTTTCTCCTGAAAGGCTATTGTGCCATGAGGTCTACATTAACGCAAATACTCGAAGGACACCTGTGCAGCCAGACGAACCGGCATCGAACGTGTTCTACCCCTGTTGTCCCGCAGATACTGATGGCATTCATTCAAGTCTCGAAATGCCTCGCGAGCGCTTGCTATGATGAAAATTCCCTTCTCCAAATTGCAGTGACACGCGGAAAGTTGTCTCACGCGATCGCAATTTCGCAAAAACGGAATGCAAACGTTTAAGGAGATCGAGGACTATTGAAACTTCAGAAAATCGATTTAGTCGCTGCAGAAACGTCATTCGTTGCGAACGTATCAATAATCTTAGGTAATTTTCAACACTTTTGTCGACTTTGTTTTTAACATTTCAGACGAATTGTTCTGCAAATGGTCAAATGATTCTTTACGTGAAAAATGCGTGAAATTGACACGAGGGACGGATGAGGGTTGAGTCGTTCGTCGAGGCTGATGTTCGACGAACAGTTTAAAATTGGAATAAAACACGAAACCGGCTGGGAAGTTGATATTCTTGGCTCGTCGAAAATTTGCAAACAAGGGGCCAACGGAGTCTCTCGGCATTGTTCCCGCGGTGCGGTGCGAGTATTGTCAAATGTCTGCGCGACGCGTCCTTGCCCGAGCGTGAAGCGTCGAATAGCGCGCGTCCTTGCGCGAGTGCAGGTGCGCCTGTATGCAAATGTCGGGGCCGCGAGGGCACACGAGCGTTAATTGAAATAACAGTTAGACTAGTGAATCATTCAATTAAGCGAATTCCGAACGAGTCGCGCGACTCCGCGGCGCGGCTCAGCGCGGCGTCTGCGTCATTTCGATCTAATTACGACGCCGAGCTAAGTGGCTGAGTGGATTTCCTACGTTCCCGTGAATGCGAACGAATTTCTGCGGCGGGCGTCCTTTTCACCGACGCCGACGAGCGTTCGAGCCCTCGCAACGGATCGCAGACATTATTTGTTTGTTCATGGAAATTGTAATGCCACCGAGAAACTGAAAATTATAGCGTTGATGAAATTTCACGGTGGCCCAATTCTTTCTTATTCAAAATGGCGGCCGCATTCTTCGCCCGGACTCGCCTCTATCGTTAACTCCATCTCGACTTATACTGTGAGAATAAAAAAGGTAAATCGCATTGCCCTTGAAATATGTTGTCGAGGTCAACATTCTGAATAAACTTTTTTCCTGTACATGTACCCGTCGCCGAGATATTTCCAACAGAAACAGTTGAGTCTGCAAGTTTTAATGCAGAATACTGAAAAATAAAATACACTATGTTTTATTCGATACATTCTGCTGATTATTTCAAAAAATACATCGATACGTTTATCGAAAGTGTACAGTCTTTTAAAGATTTAGTACAATAATAAAGTGACGTCACAAGTTCCAAAGATGCATAATGGCTTATGGTACACGGAAAGAATGGACAGGTATGATCTTATGACGTCACATGTTCCGGTTATCTTTGCATCACTGGATTCTCGGCTTTCCTATACATATGTATACTATGCATACACATGCCGTGTCTATGAGATTTTATGGTCTGAGGTTCGCCCACCCGCCAATTCCAAAGGTTCGTTACTCGTGTTTAGGTTTTCGTGCGCCGAAATTCGGTTCGACGCGGACGAAACACCCGCCTATACTTCTTCAGATTGCTACCCTACACCTTGCGTTCGGGCTTACCTATGCAGAAACCTTCACCAGCAAACGAACAACCCAATTAACTCGCGACAACCTCGGAACACTTCATCAACGTGTACCGCGAGTGCACACGCGCCACTGAAACCACATGCCGCGGATCCCGGCGCGCGTATAATGATATAATTGGTCGGCGACGGTGCATTAAACATTCCAGTTCGCCAGACAAAACAAAAACTTCGAGGAGGTATAGTGCACGCGCGCGGATCGGGGCTAGACCGTCTCTGAAATGAATAACCTCATGTCTTTGCTCGACGGCGGCGCCAGGATTTCGGTGTACTGTTTGCAGATTTTCGCACGCGCGTATATTCATCTCAGCCTCCGTTCCTCGCGAATCATTTTTCTACGGAGACTCGCATAATTTCTATGAACCGAGAAAATAATTCGTTCAACAATCACATTTACAAATTTGATCGAAGATTGTTCGGTCTCAAGCAGACCGAACGTGAAATTAGATTTATATTAGACACGGTCGGCTGTATGTGTGCAATAGCTCGAGACGGTCCCAGAATGATTTGGGTGTCATCGGACACCTTCCAGACCTCCTCGTAAGCGAACCCGTTGACAGGGCGATCTTATACAAACAAATAATTTAGTTTCCATATCATTTTCTCATATCTTTCGCACCCAATTGATTGCATAGCCTAAACATAGTTTTACCAAAGCGCCCCTATTCCGACGACCAAAATGCACCACCCATTCACCAACAGAAATCATTTACTGACCCCATACATTTTGAAGATAGCCAATAAGAAAAGATCCGAGCTGACATTATTCACCACGCGCCCGAAAATCAGATCTCGAAAATCACTCGAACCGAAAAGAACGAAGCTTTTATCTCGAACCTATACCTTGTTAAGTTTTGATATACATTAAAGTGTTTTTTAACTTCCAAAATCGTCGATTTTATTTCAATTAGTCGTTGTTACTTCTGTAAGTATCGTCGCAAGGATAATTTTCCTTGGAGCAAAGATAAAGAAGAACAACGGGCGCGACGTGTACACAGGTTAGAAATTATAACAGCTTAGGAATGATCTTGTGACGTCACATGTTCCAGTTATCTTTGCTTCACTGAATTCTCGGCTTTCCTATACCCATACTATGCACATGACGTGCCTATGAGTTTATATGGTGTTCGGGTCCGGCTGCGAAAAATCGTTGAAATAATCCACACGCGACGAGACGATCTTCCCGTCTCGCTTCTGGAGTCACCCTTTTCCTGTCGCTTTTTTTTCATCGGTCAACCCGCGGAGAATGAGAAGGCACCGGGCGAGTATAAAACTCGGCCGGGGGGGCGCGCGGAGGGGGTTTGGTTTCGTGGCAGCGCGTATTATCGAGCGAACCTGCAATTATTTCGTAACGGTGATCTTATTATAAGGCAGATTTCACGTGCGACGGGAGCGGAACTCTTCGGCCGAAACGCTGGGCCGCCAGACGAGGACCGGAAACGGCTCAATTCTGTTTCCGATCGATTTAGCCGGGGCGCAGCTGCGTCCCATTCGTGCACAGCCGAACGTGATTTAACGCGTTTCGTTGTTGGTGGTGGGAAATCTTGATTTTTTATCGTTCGACACCGAGTGGATACATACGGTGCCCCGGCGCGTTTTGCCAGCCGTTAGCCGAGCTGTTTGTTTGCCGGCCACGGGGGGAAATAAATCTGTCGATTGAAATGATGAGACGGGGTAGGGGGTTGTAATTCATGGCGCGCTTTGTTTTTCAGTGCCCTGTGCTCGCGCGCACGCGCACTCTCCTGTATTTGTTAAAAAAATATTTGATATCGCGTCCCCACCGGTTTTCTACTAGTCATCTTGTTTCCACGGTTTTATTTGCGGGTAGAATCCTTTTATTTCTCGAACCTTGCAACAACTGTGTTACGTTATCGCGCGGACGGTATGGCGGATTCCGCGGATCGATATGATTGACTATATTTTCGAAAATGAAAAATATCGACGGTAGCCCCACCATTCGTATCGCTATTTGTTCCGATGATAAAATAAAAAATAACCCGACTCGGGTTAATCTGGGAATCGAATTACACGATGCATTTTGTTAAACTATCAGCGAGCGCTATGTTTTTTCATTGGAATGAAATGTGTGGGGAGGGTGCGCGACTTCTAATCGCGGCAAATATGATAAAGAAAATGTTCCCGTTCCACGAACCAATCTAACGATCGATCAGCGCGAGTAATCGAACGAAGACAGTGCAGCGGAGAGGAAATAAAATTGTAATCAGAACGTGGCGTGTCACCCTTCGACGTTGCTTACAACCAAAAGGGTTGCTAAAAAGGGTGGCCGTGTCCGCGACAAGGGGCGCCTGAAAGTTAATTCTTCCCCCTCGCGGCTGAAAATCGACCAGACGGCCGATCAAATTTTCTACAATGTCTCGCAATTTTCACGGTCGGGTTTGTAAGCCGTGACACGTTCTTCCTTGATTGCGTCGACATCGACGGGGGTTGTTCACGCCAACGGAACGCCAGATGTAGAAACGCTTCTTTAAAGAATTTGATTTCCCACGGAAATTGTCGCTGAACGGTTTGCCGGATAAAGGATATTCGTACACGTCTAGGTGGACACATTTACCATATTCTCTGTTATTGCGGTTACTAATCTTTAGAGATGTAGTTACAAACATTCAGGGATGTCGGTATATTGTTCCGAACTCTAAAAAATTTTTAGAGAAAGAGCAAGATAGTTTGATTTGGCTGTTGTCTATTTCCTAATCAATGCAGATCATTTCTGTTTTACATAATGATCCGCATATAACGCGATGAAAAAATGGTTTAAAATTACTGTGTATCTATATCTTATGTGGCAGTAAGTGTACAGTCGTCGTACGCAATGTCTTGCGTAAAATAATATAAAATACATACAAATACAATTTTTTAAACAAAGTTTTTACATACTATGCTCGTGATGATCTGGGATTGAACACTGCGCAGATGTTCCCGTTGAAGAATCCATTGTCGTCAGCACGGCGATCAAAGCTGAAATAAACGTCGCCAAGAGAAAAAACGCTCCGCGTAGAAAAACAATTGGTTCGGCGCCGTTAATACGGAGCCGGTAGCTACGGCGAAGAATACGTGGCACGGCCATTTGTCAAACGTGCTCGTATCGGTAGATCGAAATGGACGCCGGCAATATATCTGCCTTGTGCTTTCTTCGATGTGTCCGCCACGGATAAGGATCGTGATGGTAGCCACCCCCTATTACAAGCATTTCCAGCCGGCCTCGTTGTTGCACGGCCGGAACAACGGGCGAACCCGATCGTCAACCGATTCCTGACGTATAGAGAAAGAAAAACGGAGAGAGGAGCACACAGAAACCGGTACGAACAATGCGCGTCGCGATTCGCAAACGATGACGAATGCTGCTTGTTACCGGTACCTACTATTGCTCGTTACCGTTTCTTTGGCTCGTGCAACACAGTGACAGGGACGCGCAGAGGTCGTTTGTCAAGTAATGGGGTCACCGCAGTTTCGTCCCGGTGAAATACGCGAGCCCGAGACGTACATATTTGTGTGTCTTTTCCTGGTTTCCTCCTTCTCGACGATATATCTTCTTTATTAACGAATCTCCGTTGTTTTTGCTGCGGGGCGAACAGTTGCCAAAACATCTCTATTGCAATTAAAGTAATCCGATCGACCCTCCCAGATCTACAATCCATTACCAAAAGAATTAACCTTTAGCAGTCTAATGGTGACTCAGAGAGAGAGAGAGAGAGAGAGAGAGAGAGAGAATCGCCATTAAAAATTGCTGTACAATCATTCAAAATTTTGTTTACATTATTAAATACGTTGGTGTCTAATCAATAGCCAGCGGATCTTTATTCAAAATAAACATTTCCCACTGGAATGGTAACAAACTGGAGTGACATACAAATATATTTTCTATCTTTAACAGTATTTTGATATTCTACTAATGTTGTTGCTGTTACAAATTACACCTACCCATTTCTTGTCATAAATGCATAAAATCCGCTGTCTACTAATCAATTACTAAACATTTAAGTATTGTATGAGGTATTATATCAATTTTATATTCATACACAAAGAAAAAGATTAATATAGAATAGAATTATTCTGGGTCGCGGAAGAAATGTTTAATCTCGCCGATTCATCTGGAATTATCAAAACAGAATGATTTGAATATGGTTGTCGACGGTACCTTCCTTTCAAGCCCGCGCAGCGCAGCGAGACGTTAAATAATCTCGACGAAATGTCATATTTATTGCGAGCTGCCGGTCACTAGTTACAATTCGCGCCGCGCAAAAACGATTCCGCTCATTACCATCGAAACAATTAATTACGCGTCGGTCTGGAGGGGTTGGGTCGACGAACGGGCATTTTGTAGCTCTGTTCGGCCGTTTTCCGACGTTTTTTTCCGGCGACGCGACGCGACACGATGCGACGCGCGATGGTCTGCGTATTCGCCGGTGACCGAACGGAGGGAAACGAATGCAGAACAATATTTCTCGGTGGCGGCGGCGCGTCGGCTGCCGATAAATACGGACTTCGCGCGTACAGCGAGGAGCGCCCTACCGGTTTTGCGGTATCTCGAACGGCTTAATGGCACTGTTAACTGCCGTATTATTTAACGGGGATTTATGCATTGCAGTCTGCCGATTAAAACACTACGGCGGCCGGCGCCGGCGGCCGAGAGGGGAGGACAGGTGCAGGGAAAGGTCGTGCGATATAGTGTGGGATTACGGGGATCGACAGGTTGAAAACGAGTTTTCTGCTGCAGCATTACAATAAGCTCGCCGTATTTTATCAAACATTTCAGCTCGCTTATTACCCATCGCAAATTCATGCAAACTTGACGATTCGACTGCCACGTCGTCGGCCGCATACGACTGACGCAATTCTTTTCGCTAAACTCCAAAACCAATTTTAATTACTTGTTGGAAAACCTATGATACGAGATTTTCGAAGAGAAACAATGAATGGAAGATTCGGAACCGGTCGCATCCTTCGTTGAACGGAGACCAGCATTCCTTATCTCGCCGGAACAAATTCGTCGCGAGTGAATCACCGATAGCGCATTATCAGCGAGCACCAGCTACCTCGTAATCGCTGTAACATGCCTCTTAATCCGGAACAATATGCCGGTACAACGGTTCCCGGTGTCTTTTGTTCGGGGAACATATTCCATTAAAATTCCCGGAACATTTCCAGCGACCGCCGCGCCGAGTCGCGTCTCCGAGGATCCCAGAATTTTCCGTGAATGCAGAAGAACGCCCGGTACCCTCTCTATCTCTCCCCCTATATTCCGGCGTGGAAGGGAACAATTCTAAGGTCGCGCGATAACACACCTCGTTGGCTGCGAGGTGGGTTCGAATCGCGGGGGTTAGAGGGAGGGGAAGGGATAGGAGAAGGAAGACGGGGTAGAACTCGTGCGTCATCCACGTCACGATCGCTGCCAATGGGATCTCGGATCCAGCGGCGATGCTATTGAGGATTTGCATCTCTTGCCTGCCGCGACGAATGCAAGAGGAAGCTCGGGTTCGTGAGCCGGTGCGACGAAAACGATGGGAAATCCGGTTGGGTATATACCGTATAGGTATGCCCCGTGCGATGGCCGAAGGTGCGACAAGGAGAGCAAACGGTATAGTTGGAACACGATAGCGTTGGATAGAACGAGACGGAAAGTCTCGCGGAGCACGTTGGATGGAAAGAGATGACGGGAAGAGAGAGAGAAAGGGAGAGACAGATAGGTACCGAGAGAAACGGAGCATGGTCGATGTGTCTAGCCTAGCCCGGTTGGCTGGTTGGCTGGCTGGCTGGCTGGTTGGCTGGCTGGTTCGGGTGGCTGGATGAACCAGGGACCGTCTAGCTTGCGTCTGCCCCGCACAAACTCGGCATTATCTATACGTCTAGACACCCCTGCGCCACCGAGAGAAGACCATAGCGGTTTGGCGCTCCGCTTGTAATTTACAGCGTGCCCCACCGTGTCTCTACATCTACGATCCCGCAAATTTCTCTCTGCAGCCGCCCCTGTCCCTTTGCTCCCTTCTCTGTCCTCCCTCTCTCCCGCTTTGTCCGTCTTTCTCCTCTCCTTTCACCTGGCTCTTTCCACGCCACCCCATTGACCTTCGTCCCCGTGCATATGTACCCGGCAGACACGTTCCTTACCGCGATCCTTGCGATCCTCGTGGAACGCGTCAGAGACAGAAAGAGAAAGAGAGAGAGAGAGGAAGGGACATGGTGGCTCGGTGTCTCGTAAGCGTCGCGAGCACCGCGGGAATGATCGATTGACACGAAACACTCAGAGGCTGAGGATGCACACAGAAGTGGCGCGGCAACACGCGAATCACTGCGGGAATTCCTCTGAACACGCTCTCTCCGGGCCCCGATGTTGATGACGCTCGCGTGCGGGACGCGGCCACTTCAGATATCACCGGCGCGGCGTTGTACGCGCGATCGAGGGGATTGCTGATAGGCCACGTGAAAAGGGAAGCAGGCGTCAATTGGTATACACGGGTGTACACGGCCACGCGTGAAGAGAGTGCGAATATTGGTATCGTGATAACGACATGGGGTGGAGGAGGAGGAGGAAGAGAGAGAGAGAGAGAGAGAGAGGAAGCGCAACCCCTCGCGTGTCCGAAAGTACGTGGGCTCTCTACCCCTGGCCGCGTTATCTCCCGAACGGGTAGCGTATATCGACGATCTTTCGGTGATTAATTCCAGCTGTTGGTGCCAGGAGGCTCCAGCCAATTGAATCTTCCTCTCTCTCTCTCTCTCTCTCTCTCTCCCGTCAGGCTCGCTCCGTTGCCTTTTATCCCTTCGGCCGGCTCGCGTTTCCTCGATGATGGCTTTCCGAGAAAGAGGACCGCCGCCGTGTAAATAATATATCTCGTCTAATCGGCTTATCGTGTCGAGGACAGGTGAAGAGGGAGCCAGGGAGGAGGGGGAGAGGCGAAGGGCGGCGAAGAGCCCGTTGTCCACTTTCCTTGCGAACTTTCCAGGTACATGAAAGAATAAAGTTGCGCGTTCTCTTTTCTAAAGCTCGGCCGCGTAACGCGCGCAACCTTCGAATTTCTAGAACGCAATTTTCCCAAAGGAATCGGTCCTCGCTAATGCAAGAGTGGTTACGGAAGGAGAGACGGATAAAAGGAGGCGAGATAAAGGGGGGCTACGAGAGTAAGAGAGAGAGAGGGGGGGTGGTGAGAAGGTAGAGAGAAAACCGACAGAGCTCGGGTGCTAGTGGCGACGGAGTTTGAGGGTTGAACGAGCTGACGCTTTAAGCGATGTAAGTTACAGAAACTACGCTTCCGACCGGTCTCGGGCGCAGATTAGTCGTAATCTCGGCGCATTGCACTCTACAGCCGTTTCCATCCCCCGAGCACCCCCTCCCAGGCCGACCTCACAACTACAAAGGTTTCCAAACCGTTACCTTCCTCGCCGAACCAAGACGAACGTTCCAGGACGCACCTAAATTCACGTACACGTGCATTGCCGCCGCGCGACAGACTCTACTTGCCGCGGTATCGCCGCTTTGATTATTTCCTGCAGGCTTTAACCGAGACGTCTACGCCTTCGTAGCCACGAGTTACAACTGCGCCGGAGATTAAACGCTTCTTGGTTTATAGCCCGCCAGGGTCTTTAGGCTCGGTTTACGTGGCTCGATGGGATTTTCCGTGGTAACTCGTCCTCCTTTTATGCAGCTCTTACTGGAAATCGATAGCACGCCGATTCTGCTCGCCACTTGCCCCGGAAACTTCCGCCTTGTCGATCCGTGGATGCATGACCACCTGACAGTCGCTACTTCCGAGGCGATATTAAATCGCGCCTGACCCCAAAAACACTTCCGAATCAAAGTTCCCCGACGTCTCCTTCGCCGAATACTGTATTCATACACGGGTGTCGAGGGCTTGATAGATCATCGTTCGTTCTCGTGTATACGGGGACTGTGCAGGGTATTTCTGTGGTTGGAAGGATAAACGCCACGTCACAATTTCAAAAAATTTCGATTATGCATTAATTGAGCTCTATCGTATAGGATTTATGTATTTTCCAGAAAAAACAAATTCGAAAGGCTGAAAATATTAATGCATTTAACCGGTGCCCTATGTCAAAGCATTAGTGATCAAAACTTCAAACGGCAATTTCTCGAAACTGAAAGTATGTGACATACGGCGTTCTTTCTAACAACCACAGATTTCATCAACGGGAAGAATTTTTGTCCTTCGCTCGTTGGGTCTGACTCCTACTATAGCAACGAAGATATCGAACAAACCGCGAGGAACGCCGAGGGTGCAGTCTGCTCTTCGACTGACATTGTGAGACTTCGCTTACATTGTTAGCTGCTACATCGAAACTATTTCCGGTTTCTTGCGAGGGACGAAGGAAAAATGGCGGACAAAGGGCAGGATAAGGCTGAAGACAGGAAGATCGAGAAAGGTCATGCAAGACGGAGAGATCACGCGAAGAATGCGGTGATTTTCGACAAGATCTGGTACGCGCGACTAGTTCGTCTGTCGTTGTCGTTCGAAGTCATCCGTTTGATCGATGATATTGTGGAATTTTTAGGAAAGAAGTCACTTTGCAGGACGAAATCTTTCGACGTACTTGGCCTATGAAATACGAACACCTGACCGGTAAATTCTTCAAAAAGGTACCACGAGAAGATTCGAGGGGAATGCACGGTACAGTGTCCACGATATTCACCACTCGAATTTTAATGTGTCCCGGTGTCGTTGACCGTAGGTGCTGGCCGAAGAATGCAGAAAGAAGGGACTTCCGGCGGACACCTTCGAACGTAAACCGCCGGAAGATGCGATTAAACGTTCGCCGATTCCCCTAAAACCGTCACCAGCCATTCCCAGAACGACATCCGGGATGGTGGGCCTGCGATCACTCGGCTCGGAATACAATCTCGAATTCACCGGCCGCTGGTATATTTCCCCAAGATGGACGATCGAACCACCGATGGAATCCGGAGAGTTCCGTGTCACGCAACAAAACTTCATCTTTCTCGGTTAACGTGTAGTAATGCTATTCAAGGCGGTAGACCGTTTTTCCAGGATTGCAAGGGTGCCAGATGCGCCTTCTCATTTCTCGATAATGCGTGCGATACGGTTTTTCAGTAGATAAAAGGCGCAGGCGGCCTCAAAAGCCCTACTTTTAAGTTTAATTGGTCGCAACTTTATGCTTCCGAATAATGCAAAATAAAAATAGGACTTTTGAGGCCGCCTGCGACCTAGATTGATCTTTTATCCAGCGCAATTGACTACTGAAAAACCCCGTCGTTGCATTATCGAGAAATGAGAAGTACTGTAGATTAACGTGTAGATGCAATACAAGGTACGCGATTACCGAGTCGTTAGAACATATTTTGCACCGTCAATCTACGTATCGCATTCAGATAATCAACATGAAATCACATCGTTAAATTAAACTTTCATGAAGGCCGTAGCATAAAGGAGTTACAATCTGTCAATCAGTTGACTTGGCGTTAACTCTAGATTTATCGATATTGATAAGAACAGGTATATAAAGCACCATGCATATGCAATACGCAAGCGTTTAAAGTTAAACAGTCAGAGAAAAAATATCTTGAGATACGCATTCATCGTGTATAGCTAAAACATAATATTTATTGTTCGTATGCCGCGTAAAATCAACGGGTTCCATAAATCTTAGTGTTGATACTCAATCGAGGAATTGGTACAAATTATTGACTGCATGGTTTTTTTCTGTATACAATGCATTGTTTACTGTAACACGTGTATTAAAAATAGATCGTGAAGATGGGGTTTAATTGCAAACAGTATGGCGATGTGAGTTTTTTTCTTTTCAGAGAACATGAAAAATGTCGGAGTGATATTTATATCGAAAATATGCTTTGTACATGATATTTAGTCACTCTAAAATGAGAGAGGTTCGTTTCGTTCGTAGAGTATTTACACGCCGAACCATTTCTTTCTGAGAGTCGGTGGTAACTTTTCTGTTAGAGATATCGGGTTCACTTCGACCGCAACCATTTCTTCGTCGTTTAACCAGTCCAGATAAACCAGGTGCTGTGAACAGTGCGAACAACATTTCCTCATAGTTTTATTCGAGATTTCTTCAATGGAGAATTGAAATTACCTTGTATTTCTTCAGAACTTGGAAGGTCTGCTGGGACTGCGAGCTCAGGATAGAGCTACTGTCCTCCGTGATGTCACCGTTTTCGCGTCTCGGAATTTTCGCCTCTTTGTCTGGGAGCTCGTTCGACTTATTGATCACGTAGACCGTCGAGTCGTCGTGCATGATTATAATGTTCTCGTTCCGCGAGTCGAAAATTATGTTCGTTATGGGGAATGATCGCGCGAGCCATTGTTTCGGCAGTCGGCTTTGCAAGTTGTTCGAGAATTTCGTGTACTGCCTCTGCAAAAGGTTATACTCGACGATCTGAAATGAAATCCGGGGATTGAGTGCTACAGATAATTGCCGATAAAACCGCGGCGTTTTACGGTTTTTAATTTTGCTCGCGGTGAGATATTGGAAGGGAGTTATAGCAGTAATCTAGCGGAAGCTCCATGGAAGGCAGGAAATGCTGCGGATGGATTAGACGTTTTTTACGGGTTGCTGTAATTACTGTTAACTCATCGTTTTACGACGCCGGGTTGCCTCGCTCTAATGTCATAATATTTCACAGTTGACCCTATTTTTCTTACCTTGTGGTCAGAATACACCACGACCAAGTTCAGAGTGTCTTTCTGTACAGCCATTGCCGTTGGAGGGCAATTGTACTTAGGCAGCAACCACGCCACAGGCGCGTCTGTGTTCACAGTTTCGCTAACATTGTAGATAGCAATTGCGCCTTGGCGGTCGGCGCAAACGAAATATTTACTGTCAGGGGAAAAACAAACCAGTCCTACGTTTACGATAGACTCCTCGTTCGTGTGAAATGAACCGAGATGCCTCAAACGTTTCTTTTCTACTTTATAGAGCGTCACAGTGTTCCTCTTTTCGTCATTGTTGATCGTTACGAATAATTTACCATTCGGACTGAATAACATTTTCTGTATCCTAGTTGCGGAAATGTCGGAGTCGTTCTTCGACAATTGCGTGTCCCCCTCGACAACATCAAAGTTGAAAACTCTAACGTGACTATCGGTCGAGTAGACGATTGTTTTCGAGTCTTTATTGATGGCGCAAGAAATTATATTTTCGTCTCCTTTCGTTTTCAATTGTAGCAATTTGATAGGCTCCTCTTCTAGCTGATGTATCATACCGGGATGAACAGATTCTGGAGAAACTTTAGTAGGAGAACCGAGCCTCCACAATTCAAGGAAGTTTGTGTATCTTAATAAAATACACCTAGATTTTCTACAAACGGTAGAGCATGGTGGCTGGAGCAATGGGGGATACTTAACAAGGACCTTGGGTGGATAGCTCGATTGAGCTAGATATCCATCCACGCCGGCAGAATATAGTTTTCCATCTGCGTCCACGAGAGCTCTCACATCGTGCGCATGCAACCGTCTTTCGATCCCTTTTACCCATTGTGGTTTGCCAGTAGATTTTGTAATTATTTTACAAAAACTTCTTAACACAGGATCAACGCCGGCGCAATATACAATGTTCATATCGTGGGATAATGTAACAGCTAATACGTCCGCGGTATGGCTTTCGTGGGATTCGATTAAGGTACCCATGTGAGGATCCCAAAACGATAAACAGCCACGCGAATCTCCAGAAACTATAACATTATCGTCTGTAACAGCTAAGCACCAAATAATAGTTTCTTTCTTGGTCTCTTTTCTAGATGTTGTCATCTTGTGAATCGCATGGCCCGATATAGCGCTCCAAACCCTAATCGTATCTACGGATCCTGTGTAAATCATTTCTCCTGTGTTGTCCCATTTGATGCAAAGAATTCTTCCCTTCTGTTTGTCAAATATTCTTTCGTATATCAGAGCGTCGTTGGTTACGGTAAATGTATTGATGTACCCATCCTCCGTACCAACAGCTAAACAAGTTTTCTTATGATTGAGATCCATACACCAAGCTGCACCTCCTGTGACTGCAACCTCGCTTTTAATAGACAACGTCGTTAAATTATACTCTGTTATCATCCCATGGAGACCTGTCGAGAATAATCTTGGACCGATCCACAGAATACTCTCAATGGAGTTTTCTTGACGTCCAGCTATTGTATATTCCACAAAAGGTGCATTCCCAACATTCCAAACTTCAATGGAATTGTCATTTCTGTAAGAAAAGATTAGTAAAACATTTATTACAGTTGTACTTAACGTGTCAGCTACATATTTAGGTGTACACAGAAACTAACCTCGCAAGTGCTAATTTCCTGGTTTTTGATTCATAAGACAAACAAGTAACAGAACGAGGTTCTAAATTATAGAACCTAATATTATGTATTTTACAGGTGGACATGATTTATTTATATATTCGTAAGATCATTTACAACAGTGTCGTTAATCTAATTGTACAAACTATATTTACACACTAGAAAACATAACCACAACTGTCACGCACGTGGATCGTCGACTCTGCGGTCGAGTCTTTTCGCGTTTTTATATTGGTACCAGTCCAGTATTTCATAGAACTGTAGACTGTATATAGAGTACCTGAATCAACCTGAATTCGATTTTCGGCATGCTTGAAATTATCGATAAAATCGGCCGAGGAAGATACATTTTCAAATTATGTACAAATTATTTTTGTAGAAGATATATATAGACAATAACGTTGCATACAATTATGTAAATTAACAGGTGCCCGATGCTCGGCAATGAAAACGTCGCTGCATGGTTATTCTGGTTTTACGACAGGAAAGGGTTATGTTGTACATTATTACGTATAAATATAAACATATAAATAGTGACTCATCTGTATCTGGTATCATTTTTGCGAGTTATGAAATAGACTAAATGAATTATATGAATACAATGAAAATTGATACTGCACATGTTACGACTTTTTACAATTGTATATTTCTGACATATGTTTCTTTTCTGAACAGAACAACGTCATTTTAACTTTGTATCTTATTATTCTTACTGTATCTTACATTGTCGGGGATTCCCTATAATATAAAGAGAAATAATCAGTCTTGTAATTCATTTATCAAATAAAGCCGCATGTAAAATAATACTATCTGTTTCGAAATAAATATTATCAACATTTCTTATCGCTCAATCCAACATTATCAAAGCTTCCAAAAAGTATATACAGGGTGTCTCAAAATTAGGTCCGGAGCCGAAAATGGGAGGTTCCTGAGATCATTTCAAGCGACATTTTCCTTTGAAAAAATGTCGTCCGCGGCTTCGTTAACGAGTTATTAACGAAAAACACGGACCAATCAGAGCGCGAGCTAGACGCGTGCAGCCCGGCGCGCCGGCAGCCGAGTGTCGGTGGCACGCCGCGATGTCGTAACGAACAAAAGTTTCTCGATGATGTGAATCCTCACCAATTTCGATAAGCTTTGGATATGTTGTCAATACCATGATTCTGAACAACATTTCCCTTCACAGTTTCTGTCGATCGGCTTTAGTTTACGATATTATTGTAAAAATTTGTAATTGTAAATCGATCGATGTACTATTTCCTATCCGATTTCGATAATTTTTGGATATGTTGTCAATACCATGATTCTGAACAACATTTCCCTTTACAGTTTCTGCCGATCGGCTTTAGTTTACGATATTATTGTAAAAATTTGTAATTGTAAATCAATCGATGTACTATTTCCTGTCCGATTTCGATAAGCTTTGGATATGTTGTCAAGACCATGATTCTGAACAACATTTCCCTTTACAGTTTCTGTCGATCGGCTTTAGTTTACGATATTATTGTAAAAATTTGTAATTGTAAATCAATCGATGTACTATTTCCTGTCCGATTTCGATAAGCTTTGGATATGTTGTCAAGACCATGATTCTGAACAACATTTCCCTTTACAGTTTCTGTCGATCGGGATTAGTTTACGATATTATTGTAAAAATTTGTAATTGTAAATAGTTCGATGTACTATTTCCTATCCGATTTCGATAAGCTTTTGATATGTTGTCAATACCATGATTCTGAACAACATTTCCCTTTACAGTTTCTGTCGATCGGCTTTAGTTTACGATATTATTGTAAAAATTTGTAATTGTAAATCGATCGATGTACTATTTCCTATCCGATTTCGATAATTTTTGGATATGTTGTCAATACCATGATTCTGAACAACATTTCCCTTTACAGTTTCTGCCGATCGGCTTTAGTTTACGATATTATTGTAAAAATTTGTAATTGTAAATCGATCGATGTACTATTTCCTGTCCGATTTCGATAAGCTTTGGATATGTTGTCAAGACCATGATTCTGAACAACATTTCCCTTTACAGTTTCCGTCGATCGGCTTTAGTTTACGATATTATTGTAAAAATTTGTAATTGTAAATCGATCGATGTACTATTTCCTATCCGATTTCGATAATTTTTGGATATGTTGTCAATACCATGATTCTGAACAACATTTCCCTTTACAGTTTCTGCCGATCGGCTTTAGTTTACGATATTATTGTAAAAATTCGTAATTGTAAATCGATCGATGTACTATTTCCTGTCCGATTTCGATAAGCTTTGGATATGTTGTCAAGACCATGATTCTGAACAACATTTCCCTTGACGGTTTTTGTCGATCGGCTTTAGTTTACGATATTATTGTAAAAATTTGTAATTGTAAATCGATCGATGTACATACTATTTCCTCGCCGATGTCGATGAGCTTCATTTCAAAGGAAAAAGATATTTAAAACATCGAATTTATAACATATTTCAAAGTCATCGAAATCGGTGAGGACCCACATCATCGGCAACTTTACCCGAACGATAGAAGAAGCACAAACTTATTGAATTAAAAACTCACTTATTCAGCCGTAAATCCATTTGACTACCACATACAACCAACACACTTTTACATAATTGTTGAACTCGTAGCACACTTTTATAACTCGTATCGATATCGAACGAAATTACTTACTCCGACGCGGAAAGAGTTCGATGCTCTTCGCGATGCCGCGCGAAACTGTGCTCTCCCAGCGTACAATGTATTCGATGAAGGCGTCGTTTAAAACAAATGAAATCGTTCCCAAGGAGATATTGATTTTTCGAGAATCATATGATTCTCGAAAACACCGATTCGAAGATTATGTAAAAGTGTGGTGGTTGTATGTGGTAGTCAAATGGATTTACGGCTGAATAAGTGAGTTTTTAATTCAATAAGTTTGTGCTTCTTCTATCGTTCGGGTAAAGTTGCCGATGATGTGGGTCCTCACCGATTTCGATGACTTTGAAATATGTTATAAATTCGATGTTTTAAATATCTTTTTCCTATGAAATAAAGCTCATCGAAATCGGCGAGGAGATAGTATGTACAATACATCGATCGATTTACAATTACAAATTTTTACAATAATATCGTAAACTAAAGCCGACCGACAAAAACCGTAAAGGGAAATGTTGTTCAGAATCATGGTATTGACAACATATCCAAAGCTTATCGAAATCGGATAGAAAATAGTACATCGATCGATTTACAATTACAAATTTTTACAATAATATCGTAAACTAAAGCCGATCGACAGAAACTGTAAAGGGAAATGTTGTTCAGAATCATGGTATTGACAACATATCCAAAAATTATCGAAATCAGATAGGAAATAGTACATCGATCGATTTACAATTACAAATTTTTACAATAATATCGTAAACTAAAGCCGATCGACAAAAACCGTCAAGGGAAATGTTGTTCAGAATCATGGTCTTGACAACATATCCAAAAATTATCGAAATCGGATAGGAAATAGTACATCGATCGATTTACAATTACAAATTTTTACAATAATATCGTAAACTAAAGCCGATCGACAGAAACTGTAAAGGGAAATGTTGTTCAGAATCATGGTATTGACAACATATCCAAAGCTTATCGAAATCGGATAGGAAATAGTACATCGAACTATTTACAATTACAAATTTTTACAATAATATCGTAAACTAAAGCCGATCGACAGAAACTGTAAAGGGAAATGTTGTTCAGAATCATGGTCTTGACAACATATCCAAAGCTTATCGAAATCGGACAGGAAATAGTACATCGATCGATTTACAATTACAAATTTTTACAATAATATCGTAAACTAAAGCCGATCGACAGAAACTGTAAAGGGAAATGTTGTTCAGAATCATGGTATTGACAACATATCCAAAGCTTATCGAAATTGGTGAGGATTCACATCATCGAGAAACTTTTGTTCGTTACGACATCGCGGCGTGCCACCGACACTCGGCTGCCGGCGCGCCGGGCTGCACGCGTCTAGCTCGCGCTCTGATTGGTCCGTGTTTTTCGTTAATAACTCGTTAACGAAGCCGCGGACGACATTTTTTCAAAGGAAAATGTCGCTTGAAATGATCTCAGGAACCTCCCATTTTCGGCTCCGGACCTAATTTTGAGACACCCTGTAGAAGTATAATTTAGTATAAACTTGGGAATAAAATATGTGTCGAAGTATTGTATAATCAGATATAATGCAATCGATAATGTGACATATGTAATCATATGATTCATCTGTATACGTAAGATCATAGATCTCGTCGGTGGTATGATACAGGATCGCTAGCGAATCCACTGTTCGCAGAAGTGACATTATATCAAAGGGAAAGAGAGAGAGAGAGAGAGAGAGAATATATATTGAATCGTTGAATGATTACTACATAGCAATTACTAGTTGCATTTGAGCGTCTTATTGGGTTATATTTTTAACGTTCCAGAATCATTATCTGCGCTCTCTGATCGCGCAAGCGCACATCATACCGAAATAAGACTTTCCAACATTCAACCTACTTCATATCAGTTACTCGCTTGAAGTTTCAGTCGAAGGTTGATAAGTGGGAGTATGTGACATCTTTGTGTGACTCCAACTGTACAATTCAGTACAATTCAGTGCAATTCTGGTGCAAAACCGTGTTGCATAGATAAACGTAATCAACAGTGCAAACTCGTCGTAATTACCATTCGAAGCGTATCCGCTCAACCCGTCGCTTCAACATCTTAAAACACTCTATCGAATAGGTAAATAATTCCTTGATTTTTACTCGGCGCACGAATGTAATTATCGATTGTAACCGTTTCTGGAAAGTGCGCATGACGCATCAAATTGACTCGCACAAACAGTAAGATATTTCTCTAATAAATATCGTATACAGATTGTAAACATAATGTTCCGCTGTGTTATTGCGGAAAAAAATTGTTTTCTAAATAGAACATGGCACCGCTCTGCGGAAAATGTCCGCCCTCGAGGTTTACTAATACATTTAGCTGTCGTTCTAGGAAACGTTGATCCATCGTTTTTGTTTACTCTATCGCAATGTTGTTAAGTAGCTATCCGGGACTTTTAACTGTTATAAAGAAATTTACGTCTAAAGAAAGAGATAAGATTGCGGTTGCTCATTGACGAGAAAGTAAAATAGGTTAATCTAAAGCTGCGTCCACATTTGTTAGCCAAACTTATTCTATATCTAATATATATATCTAAATAATAACGAATCTAAACGGTGGTGGTATGTTACCGGGTCTGTTACTCGTTACTCGTTACGTTAGTTAAATGCTTTCCTGTTCCGATGCTAGGAGCATAAATATACTGGATGTATTAAATTGAAAGTGGATCCTAAGCTGAATCGCATATATGTATTTCGATAAGATCACATAATAATTATAAAATACATCGACGTCGTTGTATGTAACTTGATGGCTTTAATTGTTTTTTTTATATCGCTTTTTTTAAATGTTTTCTAAATGTATTCGTATTTTTAATGAGAGATAATATTTTCTTCTAACAGCAAACGTTGAATCAAAAGCATATACATATATATACGTATATATATATATATGTATATAAACCTGGAGATAATTATTAACTGGTGTCCTTTAGATGTATTTTCAGCTCGTATTAAACTTTTGAAAAATTGACAGAACTTGTACTCGCATTTATACTATTCATATGTGTTGCATATGTATTATATTAATAGTTGTGTAAGCTCTTTAGTAAGTTTATATTGGATCAATCACATGTTGCTCCAGAAATATCTGTAAGGTATGGGTATGAGTACATTTAGATTTAATAATTTCAGGTGTGTCTATTTACAATGATGTAAGCAGGTACTAACATATTGAGATAAGATAACAAAGTACTCTAACTTTTGTGTTTACATTAAAATTAGCAATGTTTGGAAAGCTCTAATGTTTTAACATTTTTCTAATAATTTTTTATGTGTACGTAGAAAAATTTTGACGACCAATAGTGTTACTATATATATTTATTATTGAACGAACTCGAGTTATCTACTTTATCTGTAAAGTATTTTATTTGTTCCTTTATAAATATTACTACGTGTTCTCTATATCGTTATGGTTAATTAATATTGCAACAAATTATATGCACATTAAATGTTATTATATCACAACGAAGATTGCGGATACATTCGTGCGCTGACATTCTACCGATGTTTTTTATTTTACAGTAGCTTGTTATAATATTAGATTATTTTTCAGCTAAAAGAAATACAAGATGGCAAATTGGCAAGGTGCACCCGGTGGTGGATATTATCCAGGACAACAAGGTTCTAGTAGTTTATTTCCTATGTACAAACTATTCTCAACATCATGTGTGTTTCTAACATTAAAGCGACAGAATGTTTAGCAAACTGTAAACACCATGAAGCTTATTTCGAGTGACGATCATCGCTCTTAGCCATCTATGGGTGCACATGTGTGTGTGTGTGTGTGTAGATTTCAATAGTAATTTACAATCATTAGTAGCTAATCATACTCTTATAGTATTCACATATTTATACGAAAGGGGTTAATATACCAGTGTGACTATTAACCAGTTAGCTGTGATTAGAGATTGCTATTTCACGTGTATCTAAATACACGTGTACACGTGTGTTATTAGTACACGTACAAAACCACGATCTCTAGCTGTGATTGACAAATATACTCGTCATGCGTAAAATTTAGTTACCATTGGCTATTTAAACTATAATTTTAACAAAAACTAAAATATCGTCATCGCTTGATTTTCGCAACACATATAGGTGTGCACTCTGATAAGAGGTCGCCAAAGTTAACTGGTTAATAAGTAGACCACGGATGTTTATGCATTTTCCAATTTTTGTCCACAAATTTAAAAACAATGAGACAAAATTCTACCGAATTTTATATTCTGGACTTTTTTAAACATTTTTATAAGCCATAAATACATAAAGATCTGCAGTCTATTAATAACTGTCATACAACACATCACTAGTGCTCTTGCATACCAAGAGCTAGGGCTCTTGCATACCTCTAAATATCACTAATCAGTGACTGTTATTAGAGCACAAAAGTTTATAGACAATTATGCTTCTACATTTTCATTTTAGCATAATGTTTCACGCATTAACTGTTGATTGTGCAGGATATCCACAACCAAATCCTGGGTATCCACCACCTCAGGACGGGTATAATCCAGGATATCCACCTCCATACGGGACAATCCCACCAGGTATACATACTTTTTATTCCAACAACATTTATAGATAACATACAATAACTACACACAAATTGTCTAATGAATATTATTTTATTTTGTTGCAGCACCGGGTTTTATTCCTCCAGGAGGACAAGCGCAGGGAGGAGGTCCAATATTTTCAGCACATCCTACCATGTATGACCCAAATCATGCAGAAGATCCTATGGGGATCGAAATCAAAGGATTTGGTTTCAATGATGAATCGATCAGGAGGGGGTTCATCAGGTTTGTATAATGTGATTGCTTTAAAACTTCCTGGTAAACATCTCTTAATTGTTACATTGTATCCTTCTCTTAGGAAAGTGTACAGTATACTGATGTGTCAACTTTTGATTACGGTGGGAATGATAGCGTTATTCCTTTACCACCAACCTACTAAGATTTGGGTGCAACATCATATGGAGATATTTTGGATTTGTTTTGTAGCCACTTTTATCTTGATCATATGTATGGCCTGTTGCACAAGCGTCAGACGAAAAGCTCCGATGAACTTCATCTTTTTGTTCTTGTTCACGATAGCGGAAGGTTTTCTGTTAGCTACAGCTGCCTCAGCATATGACTCTGAGGAGGTAAGATATAAAAGAGAAAAATAAATTGTAAATAAATAAACGTATTATTAATTTTTTAATGTTTATAGGTGTTGTTAGCCGTTGGAATTACAGCAGCCATTTGTCTGGCATTAACACTGTTTGCATTCCAAACGAAAATCGATTTCACTGGTCTGTCAAGTGTTCTTTATGTTGCGCTCATTGTTCTTCTACTGTTTGGAATAATCTCGACGATCTGGAACGGACCAACTATAAGATTAGTTTACGCTTGTCTTGGGGCTTTGCTGTTTTCTGTATACTTGATCTACGACACGCAAACAATAATTGGTGGAAAACACAAGTTTAGCATTTCTCCGGAAGAGTACATCTTCGCAGCATTGAGTCTTTACTTAGATGTTGTTAACATCTTCCTTTATATATTGTCTATTATTGGAGCATCGCACGACTAAATATATATTTTATAATGATATTCTAATGTAATATATAACGTTTCTGTCAGTCGCTGAATTATTTTTTAACGCGCGAAAGTAAGAGAGTAATACAGATGGACAGTCGAAACAGGAAAAGAAAAATTCAACAGCATATTATAAGCGTTAATTTCTATGAAATAATAGCTTTCACACGTTTTTCAAATTATTGCTATCACAGAAAAGCATAGTGAAATAAATATGTTGAAGTTCGACTACTAGCTTTATAAGCCAAACAGAATAATTCCTATGTTTACCTTGAGAGGCGAGGTAATTGTTATTTATAGTTAATAGTATGGCTAAGATTCTGATGAATGTGAAAGCATTATGAATACGTATATTTATCCTTCCTCGTTTTGTTTCTTTTGTATGCAGAGTCAAAGAAGTATTATTCATGTACATTAAATTTCCCTGTACCCTACAGTATATCTTCTCAGGACACATATTTTTTTGTACCGTCTTTATATCCAGGACATGATTGGCTTAGCTGATGTTTAATGTTTATATTCGTGTTAGATTAGAACTCTGTAATATTGAAATTTGTTGTGATTTTCGAAATTGTCTTATAAGTACATACGTTTATACATATATACGTTTACATATTATGTGTATTTAGGAAATAGATGTCATGTTATCGATAATATTTCAATAAAAGTATTCCAAAGTAGAAATCAATATTTAGATTTTCCGTTTTGAATATTTTTTTAACAATTACTCAATCTTAAAGCTTTCGTGTAGATTCTCCGGTGATTGTTATTGTAAATGCACAAGTATGAATTTAATACCATGTAGAGCTGTACGTTGTCACAAAAATTCTAGTGACAATATTATATACACAATTGCATATTATTACTATACATTCTATTTATTGTGTGGGGCATAAGGAAACGAGTACTTGAAAATTGTGAATATTTTTATATTTGTAGTAAATTAGTCTTACACAAATAGGATAAAAGCTCTTGATCTCAAGCTTTCAGATTTTAACTTGTAAATAAGCATATATAGTGCAATGTCGGTATGAAAAAGCATTCAATGTTCACATAGATTATTTTTTTAAAGTTTAAAAGCCCACATTCATTCTCACTCTTCTCAATATGGTAACAAATTGCAGCCTCATAGCAAATAAATTGTTCCTAGTTAACTTTGTTCGTGCAACAATGCATGGAGTTTCATATGGAAAACAAAGCTCCATCAGCAGTACTTATTATCGATTTCTTATATTATTTATAAAAACTCTGATAGAGCTTCAATATTTGTATACATGCAATAAACATATTCATAAGTACAATTGTATATATATGTGACAAACAGCATTTATGTTCCACCCTTTGAAACCCAAATCTAGTGTTAAAAAAATTCATCTTTCAAACGAGAGATGTTTCTTTTTTATACCTCGAGTAAAACGTTTTCTTCTGAACAGTTATCGAATAAATTGAATTGAAATTGTTTAGGCAGTGATGTGAAGAGTAATTATACTATTATGCTTTAAATTATGCTCTAAATCTATCCACAAATCTATTTTGAGTGGCACGAGCTGATATATAAGTTTATTATGCGCCATTAAAATAAATAATATAAAATTAGCAGCACAGATTAGAACTTCTTTCCACCCTTCGATCGACTGTTACTCTATCGGGAGCATCTTGGGGTTCTTTTCCATGTGTTTTTTCCAATATTGCTTCCGCTAATTCACTAAATGCACGATCGATGTTGATGTCTGCCTTTGCAGATGTTTCCATAAATCTGATACCATGTTCTCTCGCTATCTGTAAAGTTACAGAAATTTATTCATTTCAAACATTCAGTTGCAAAATATAATTCATAATATCATGACAACTGAGTTTTCAATATTTTACCGCTTCTCCTCTTTCTGTGCTGACCACACGTCTCTCCTCCATGTCGCTTTTATTCCCTAATATCATCTTTTCTACATCTTCGTTTGCATGCTATAATAATAGAAAATAGAATGATACAGAACATGTTTTGTCTACTCGTATCGAACATACAAATTTTCAATTATGCTTACTTCATCGATATTTCTTAACCATTTCACGATATTTTCAAACGTCTTCTCATTGGTAATATCATAAACAAGCATAATACCCATTGCACCCCTGTAGTACGATGTCGTAATAGTATGAAATCTTTCTTGACCAGCAGTATCCCTGCAAATATATAGATTAAACAATGTTTAGATATATTTAATATTTCGCAACTTACCATATTTGTAATTTGATTTTCTTTCCTCTTAATTCCACTGTCTTGATTTTAAAATCGATACCTATGTAAAGAAGAACACAGAATTTAAGTGACAGAAAAGAGTGACATTTCAATAAAAACTATTTAATCAATTTTCAAGCAACATTTTTCATATATAGTTTCATATAGAGAGTTAAATAGCAATGTTTGATGCAACAATTAAATTCACGATTGTAACTGAACATCAATCAAAGTCCTCTCAAAAACTGAGCGATTAACGATCAATGTTTTTAATAAGCGATTGACGATCAACGAGTGATTTACAATGAGTAATTGCCGATTAAATTCATCAATCGATTAAACCAATCACCAGCAAGTTTGACGATTAAATATTTTTTAGTTGTTAGCATTGGGCGAACTAATTAAACAAAAAATTTGAATCGATTGACGTCCAACATTGTTTTGGTAAATACGATATTGCAATTTCATCTTAGCAGCATAACCTACTATGCCGAAAGAAATTTCCACTGTCGTATGATCCGGTTCGTAAGTCGTTCTTCTGTTAAATACAGACAATTAATTATCCGTAATTGTTTCTCTTACCTATAGTAGAAATAAATGTTGTGGAGAAGGCATAGTCCGAAAATCTAAACAATATACAGGTCTTGCCGACTCCGGAATCACCGATCAGTAATAATTTGAACAACAGATCGTACGTCTTTTTCGCCATTTCACTGTTGCTCCCCGTTAACGAGACGCCGAAGAAAACAAAACGAGTCGAACCTGTGGAGCACGATTCACAGTTTTTCCAGACGATGATGTTTCGAACATCGAACGCTCTGAACGATTATAGGTTTCAAGGTCGGACGAGGGCGCGTCTCGACGTCGAACGGGGCCTCTTTAACGACGGAAAAACCGGTCACAGGGGCTGACTATTAAAAGACAATACGACGTCACACAACAGACCAGCACGCAGAAGCATCAGGGTAACTTTGCACTTTGCGTCCTGACGGAGTTCGAACCAGTCACAAAGTGTATATCAGGCTAACCAATGATTTCTTGGTACATACGAACGTTTCATCGTTGTTACAATTCACGAAACTACACTACTACACCGGGTCCAAACTGCAAATATTCCATCTACCACGGGAGGTCACCACCACTGCAACAACGATTTTAAATTACCCGGATGTTAGAACAGAATGTATACATAAATCAGCACCGTGTTATTGCTTATTTTATCGATTTCGCACTGTTCATTTCTACTTGTACATATACATATATATATATATACACGTAACTGTACTTTGTTTGCTCTGTATCGATGCGTGTCGAAATGAAAACCGTCCGACGCTCTACGTGCTTTTCATTTTGTTCTTCACATAATTGTTATGTCAATAATAACGTGACAATGATATAATAAGTAGACTGCGGATCTTTATGCATTTATACTGAAAATTGAGTAGATGAAATTCAAAATTGTTGGAAAATTTAAAAAATTGAAGATGTCAATGTATGATTTCATTCAATTTGGTTTCTATTTCTAGCAATCGATGCAGATAATTTTTATTTTGCATAAAGATCCGTAGTCTAATAATAAGAAAACAAATTTTATTCTTTTTTTTGCAACAGTACCTTCAACTTCAACAGAGATTCCTGTATATATAATTCAACTCGAAATGGCGACTTTAGGGCGCCGATTCACAGTGGTATTTATCGTTTACCACATTTAGATATAGCGCGATGATGCACGTCGGATATTATGTATGTATGGTTGTTGTATCGTTGTGTATATATACCCCGACAGCACAGTCTGCCCGAGCCCACCGTCGGACCCAGCTAGCCGAGCCCCAGCCCGACACGTTACGGGCTAACGCAATGCTTGGCTCAGCGTTGAGACCAAATCAGGACGATTTAGCCTGGCCCCTGTGCACAAAAGGGCGCGATTTTCACCTGCCGGGGGCTCGAGCCCAGAGCCTGACGGCCGGGCTGGGATTCAGCCTGTTTTTGAGAGGGCAGCACGGTATCACACTAATGTGGCCAATCAGTGCTTCGATTGGGCCCAACTTTTCTCGCGCATGCGCGACACAGGGCGGGTCGCATCAATGTGGCAGTACTTTGCAAATGCGTAGCAGTCTCCCTTGTTACCGACAAAAGTATAATAAGTTAATAAATAAGACCTTTGAGGGCGATTGCTGCCTAGATTGACCTTTATTTGGCGTTTTTGACTACTGAAAAAACCCGTGTTTGTATTATCACGCAATGAGAACGCGAATCCCGCACCCTTGCAATCTTGCAAATCGGCTGAATCCTAGCCCGGCCGGCAGGCCCTGGGCTCGAGCCCTCGGCAGGCGGAAAACGCGCCCTTTTGTGCACAGGGGCCAGGCTGAAACCGAGCCGGTGTGCCGTCGGGGTATATGTGCCTGTGTGCAGAAACCTCTGATGCATCTAGCAACAAGTATAAATGAGTTTAAGATACCACGATTCATATACAAGGTATCTCATTCGAACTGTTATAATTTCTCAATTTTCTCACATCATTTCTGAATCATCTCACAATTTTTATTTTGCAAAAAATCCCCTGTGTAATAATAATTATTATTATTAATATTTATTTTCTGCCTTATATAGCTCCAAAATACGACTCGGTTTACGTAATACATGTACGTTTACATACAGCTAATTATGATTACAATATAGAAATATAACAAGAGAAACAATTGTTCGGAAAGCACGACTTTTTTCATGTAATCTACGAACGTAACGTTTCGAACAGTAACACACACGTCGTAGTAGATACATGACGGAACTACGCGCGGAAAATCAAATAATGGCGTCATCTATCTGCGATTTCAGACTGAACGGCAATTGCATCATCAATCGGTTCGAGACATGGGCGATAGGTGACACTACAATATCGTTTTCGCACGTTTTTGTCATTTGTCTTTGCTGTTTGCGTTGAATCAGTATCAGTATTGCACGAGTGTAAGCAGTGGTAAGCAGTAAGTACTGCGAAAAAAGCTGTGCCCGCGTGGGTCCGCGACGTAGTTCCCCACATTCGGCGAAGTAATATGGCAGCGAAGATGAATTACTTCGACCCACCGAGTTCAGCGAGTTCTGAAAGGTGAGTGGACAAATACTTTTGTCTGTGTATTTTTTTTATTTTCGAAAAGCAAACAGTTGGATCTTTCTCGTTTAGCGAAGACGGCGAGGTCTGTTTGGACGAGTCGGAGATAAGCCTGGTCGATGAGCTCTACGAAGAAGCTGAATACTATAAACGTTCTGACATCGGGACAACTACACCGCAGTCTCCTCGTCCGCCTTCCACTGGTAAAATTATCGCATTTCGCATGCTACGATCATCAACAATTTTCAAATATATTATTCCCAATGTCACGTTCGCTTTTCTCACAAGTGTCGGTATTTCGTTGATACGTTTCTTTACAATCGTATATGTATATGTATATGATACACGAATTTACAGTGCCAGTTTGGAGCACCTTCGTCTGGCAGAGAGGATGCACTTGGCAGAATGAAATAGAAACATTGTGCAATTTCAGGATGAAATCTAAGATTCCTAAAAGTATTATTCCTTGCTACCTTTATCCTTTCTCGCTATCCATATTTTCCTATTAACGGTATCTACAATTTCGATTATGACAATTAGACTGCGGATCTTTATGCAACACAAAAATTTGTTTGCATCGATTGCAAAAAATAGAAATTAAATTGAATTTCATCTACTCAATTTTGCTATAAATGCATAAAGAGAATCCATAGTCTAATGATGATTTATAGGTAGACAGCAGATCTTATAAGTTAAATAGAAATTTATTTTCTTTGTTAATATGTTTAACAGGTTGAAAATAATATACATAATAGTATTTTGAAATTCTTCTAATGTTTTTACTGTTTTAAATTACACCTACTCATATTTGGCAGAAATGCATAAAATCTGTTGTCTATTTATAAGATTGTAGCTAACAAAGTAATAGTAGAATTGATTCACAGTTAGTAAGAATTAAGTCAGATGTAAACTCCTGTTCTATTAGCTTTTCATTCTTTAATTGACTATGTCAGAACATTTAATGCAAACTGGAGAATACGTTATATATTTAAAACATTTAACTGTACGATAGGTTCTCAAATTTCACCAAGGTCACGAAGGCAGCGAACTACCAGCTTGTCTCAGTCTAGTAAAAAAACATCTGCCGAATCCATCCTTAGAAGTAAAACAAGAACGATATACACAGCTGGTAGACCACCATGGTACAATTCAGCGGGACAGCAAGTAGAACCTTTTGTAATAGGTTGGTAATATGTGTATATGAAATATGTATCTGTGAAAGGGTGCTTGAAATTATAATAGCCTTGTTTTAGGAATTTGTGGAGGCAGTGCATCTGGCAAAACCACAGTTGCGACGAAAATTATAGAATCCTTGGATGTACCGTGGGTAACGTTACTCAGCATGGATTCATTTTACAAGGTACAGAAAGCTGCTGTTTTTTATACACTAGACTGCTGATCTTTATGCATTTGTAGCAAAATTACATAGATGAAATTCAAATGAAGAAATAACATTCAATTTAATTTCTACTTCTTGACAGCGGATTTTATGCATTTATGACAAAAAATACTAGAAAAATTTAGACATGCTGTTACATTATTTGCGACCAATTAAACATTCTTCGAAAGGAAATCAATTTTTATTTCACTCCAGTTTGTTGCAATGCAGGTGGAAAATTTTTATTTTGCATAAAGATCCGCTGTCTACGTATCGCGCAAGTATTAACTACTGACAAATATTGGCAAATAATCATCGATGGCTTTTGATGCAGGTACTGAATGAAAAACAGCATGAAATGGCTGAACGTAACGAATATAATTTCGATCATCCAGATGCTTTCGACTTCAAGCTCCTTAAAACAACATTACAACGTTTAAAAGAAGGCAGAATGGTGGAAGTTCCTATTTATAATTTTGTAACGCATTCTAGGGAAAGTAGAACGGTAAGTAGATATTTCTGAACGCGGTCAATTTAGTAACGAGCCTGTGGTTGAGTCTATTGAATTCCTTCTTATCCCAAAGAAAACAATGTATGGTGCCAACGTAATTATATTTGAGGGAATATTGACATTCTACGATGTCGACGTTTTAAAGGTAAGCCATCGTATTGTCACGAAAGCAAGACGACTGGGGTGATCAGCGTGCAAAGGTACGAAAAACAAAAAGAACACAAATTACTGATCCGCTTTCTTCGATTGGTCAAGATGTGCGACCTGAAGGTATTCGTTGATACCGATGCCGATGTGAGGCTCGCAAGGCGATTGCGGAGGGATATATCGCAAAGAGGAAGGGATTTAGTGGGTGTCTTGAAGCAGTATAGCACAATGGTGCAACCAGCTTTTTACTATTACATTGCGCCGTCGATGGTTCACGCGGATATCATTGTGCCACGTGGCGGAGAAAACGAGGTTGCAATAGAGTTGATAGTACAACATATACATACCCAACTACAGCTGGTAAATATCAATTGTTTCCTAAATATCCGCTCTACTGTGTGTGTGTGTGTGTGTGATTGTAATTACAATCACTTCTTATTTTAGAGGGGTTTCAAACTCAGAGAAAAGTTAGCTCATTCATATATTGGTCAACCGTTGCCATCTTCTCTCTACATGCTTCCAGATACACCACAGATTAAGGGTCTGCACACATTTATAAGGAACAAGGAAACGTACAGAGACGAATTTATATTCTACTCGAAGCGTTTAATACGTTTAGTCATTGAATACGCGTTATCCCTATTGCCCTTCGAGGTTCGTATTGTCCAAGTATAAAAAGTAGAACTGTTCGAGAACCCGCATGTGCTTAGGAATCCCTAATATTTTCGAGAATAAAAACCAAATTAAATGCGTTCTCTGTTCGAAGGACGTAACAATAGAAACACCTCAAGGGGTGTTGTATCAAGGGAAACGCGGCGCCACGGATAAAATATGTGGTGTGTCTATTCTGCGAGCTGGTGAGACCATGGAGCAAGCAGTTAGGGATGTTTGTAAGGATATTAGAATAGGAAAGATACTTATACAAACGAACCAGCAAACTGGGGAACCAGAGGTACTGTTCACATTTTCTTTTCCTGTCGGAGACATCTTATAAATTGTTAATGTATGTTACAGCTGTACTACCTCCGACTACCAAAGGATATTAAGGACTACAAAGTAATATTGATGGACGCAACAGTGGCGACAGGTGCTGCTGCCATCATGGCTATCAGAGTTTTACTGGACCACGATGTGGCTGAAGAGAATGTGTTACTCGTATCGTTGCTTATGGCAGAATCGGGTGTACATTCGGTCGCCTACGCATTCCCGCATGTTAAAATCGTCACGTCCGCCTTGGACCCTGTGGTGAACGAGAAGTTCTACGTGTTACCTGGCATCGGCAACTTCGGCGATCGGTACTTCGGAACTGAACCATCCGCGATCGAGAATTAAAGAAGCTTAAGATGATTTCAGTTCTCTGATTATAGTTACTCGATCCGTTGTTACAAAGCAAGCGCAGTCGTATATTATATCTTTAATAAATTTGTGTTACGATCCGGGAGTATACCGAATGTATGTATCATTTATGTCTCGAGTCTATAGATTTGTACAAAGTTAGTTCGGTGATTGTGTTTATTCATTTTAATATATCGGTTACATAGTGAGTCAGGCATTAGAGTGGCGTAGTGTCTACGTTAGAACGTACATTGCCATTTTCTGCAGCGGCACCGGTGCTGCGTAATTGTCTGTAACCGCGAGCACTTGCCCGGCGGGAACGCCGCCAAGTATCCAAGTTTCCGGTGGTAATATCGCTCGGTTGGTTCAAAAGATACGTGACCAGTCGATCTAGCGCTGCCAAGTCCTCGCTCGTGTTACCAGAATTTTCTAAACTTTCCGGTGGTCGGTAACTGTCCGAGATCCCTTCAGCGTGTCCAATATTTGTAATATTACCCGCGTCGCTGGCTTGGAGACCCAATTTTGGAGTAAACTGTACCGAATCATTATATTGGTATTATTTCGTATACGCTTTGTTGAAAATAAAAGATTTACCCAGTTGGTGTTAATTTAGCTTATTACTTGGCTCTCTGCCGGTTTTCAGTATTTCACATTTAATAATGTACTCGAATTGTTCTTAAATGGTCAATTAAAATGCCGATCTTCTTGATAATTCTTAGGTTTGTTGATACGATTAAAATAGTTGCTCACCTTATTACGCTTGCAATTAGTAGATCATTGTAATTACCTGTTCAGGACCGTGTTGACCGTAACTTATTCTCTGCACTTTGCGGTAGGTCTCGTCGTTGATGGCTTCGCGGACTGCTTTGTTCAGCGTTTTCTCTAGCGCCCGTTGTTTCGTTTTACTTAATCCATCGTAGAAGCTGTATAAAACACCATTTCGTTCTTTATTTTTGTTAAAAATAAGGGAATTAAAAATTGCACAATGCAAAACTCTGTTCGTGGCTGTGAATTTGTGGCGCGCTCTAAAATTATTAGAAGCAATGCAGATAAACAGTAAATTGGGCAGAACTTTGAATCGGAAAAAACTTTCACGTTCCCGTAGGATGCGCCAAAATAACGGAGTTAAAACGAGAAATATTCTAGCATGACTGTATTATTGCGAAACAACTCGGTTGTATCGGCGCACCCTGTAAAATAATCTCGGGAGTCGTGTCGAGCTGAAACGGGCTGACATAAAATTCATTCGAGCCTGGCGAAGCAGTAATAAATTTAATTCCAGTCACCTCGAGTCCAGCGAGCTGTTATCTCGTGAAATATTTTTATCGCGGACCAGCCGGATGTCGTGTTCCCAGAATCGACGTAATTCCGGCGTGGACGTGTACGGGGCAGCGACTTCTTTAATCTGCGAGGAAACCACGAGTCAGTAATCGGCCGAAAGGAATCTGTGCATTATTCCAGTGTGCGGGGCGAAATGGAAAAGAAGCATTACAGAGATTGAACTCGTTTATGGTCTAGCATTACCGGCAGTAGCCCGGTTGCGTAATAGCTCGGCGATGCCGGGTTCCTGACATTTATCGTGAGAAATTACGTAGAGAAATTTTCGCTATCTTGTCCGATCTCGCGGGCATGATGGCTGCCGGGTCGATTCGTCGTGACCTTACTCACCTTCAGAACCATTATCGCGGTGATAAAGATACATATCACGTTGATAAAGGTCAAACACGCGCTGATTATGCCGTTGCAGAAGAACTCAACTGGCAAGTATTCCGTGTACACGTAGACGTAAGAGGTGTTGTAGTCCGTGTAGGTCTCGCCTTTAATGTGCGGCATTTTAATCGGCCGATAGATTAGCCATATGCACCCCAACGCCCAGAATAAGCCCTGCGAAAATTCGTTTAATCGTTCCGCGGCAAGTGCCGGTTGTAAAAACTTTACGACTCTTTTCAGATTAGTTGCTACTACTATTACCCCTCTATCTTATTATTTTTCACTCACACAATTCACCACGGGGGGTAGCAAGGAAGCGGATATGGCGACTCCAATCAGAGGTCCATTGCTTCCCTGTAATAGAGCCACGGCCACACCAGTGCCTGATGGAAGAGCCCATAACACACCCATCCAGAGGGACCTGTAATTGCCTCTGCGGGAAATATGTTTATTATTATATGTATAGGAAAAAGTTGTTCAGAATTAGAGCTTAAAAATTCGGCGGCTACGCGTGTTCGCGCGAAGTAGAATTGGTTGATCACGGTCAGACACGTCGGACGATGCCTATTCGATCGCGTGTCAAAGTCTTTGAAAAAAAAGGTGTTGAAAATTACCTGGCTTTCATCTCGTCGGTTGGCCAATCCCCATATCCCCAAGGCATCTCTGTAGTACCCAGAAGGAGGCCGAATATGAAACCAAAGAGTATAGAAAGAAATATGCCTAGCAACAAACTTTTCAGTCCGATAAATTGTAGATTCCTGTCGGCTATAATAGTACCGAAGGTAAACGACATCACGGGACCCTTTGAAAGCGTTATAAACATGAATAATCACGTTGTAAATGATTTCGAGTCGTGTGTTATGAAATGTTACCATTAAAGGCGATACCAACATGGCTGCGACCACGTTCGTTGCACTATTCTCGACGAGGCCTAGCGCCGCGAGACAACTGTAACAAATTGCAATAAGGATTAGTAGACTGCGGATCTTTATGCATTTATGCTATTTACGCTATTTTTATTTGTTTTGGATCTACAAAGAGTGTTCTCATTAAAAATAGGATTTTATATCATTGCTCTTTCTTAAAATTTGTCCATAAAAATTGGAAATTCTATAAATATCCGCAATGATTACTTTATATCGAAACGAAAGAACTTGACGATTCTTACTCTGCTGTGAGCACCAATAACACATAATCGAAAGATAGATCTCCTCCACTGCGAACGCCATCCACAACTTGTTTTACTGTCAATTTTGATCGTATCGACTCCACGAAATCTTTCCAAGCGTTCTTCCTATTCTCCGATTCTTTCCGTCTGAAATTTTAAATTTCAATTCTATATCTGCCGTTTCTGCCAGTGGTATGAATTTTCTTTCTCGACGGTAACCTTCGTGCCAAATCGTCCTTAATGGCGGCGGATCCAACGCTGCCAATGCCGCTGTACGTGCACTGTGTCGGAATCACACTGGGAAACGTTTAAAAATGTATCAAGCCATTTCGAAAACACTGCGCGGTTTGTTTTGAGGCAATGCTGAGATAAGTCACCTTACTATGGAGTTCATCTTCACGCCGATTCCCACTTCCGTGAGACAGTGCAGACAGTTTTCGCATGGTTCCCCAGCGGGGACCGGAAATATCACCTTCGTATCAAGAAAAGTGAAATTTAACCGGGAATAATGCAGCCGATAAACTGATTCCTTTTCTTACCTCGTAGTACATGTCTTCTTTATCCTTGCACCATACTATGTGCTCGACTTTCAGTTTCTTCAGCAACTCTTCCAAAACCTTCGATGACACCATACATCTCTCAGTAAATGATATATTATAAATAGACTGCGGATTTCTATGCAAAATAAAAATTGTCTGCATCGTTTGCAAGAAATAGAAACCGAATTGATTGTTATGTTTCAACAATTTTGAATTTCATCTACTCGATTTTACTGTGTATGCATAAAGATCCGCAGTCTGATTATAAAAATACCCCTTGCCGTATAACAACCAGTCGGACAAAATCTACTGGAAACGAATGTTATACTATTCTTTCGTTACCAATATTCAGGCATTAACCCTCTAATGTCAGTAACGAAATATTTTTATGATATTAAATAATGATGCATTATACAGCTTGAATATAAAAAAATTTGTTAAAAACAAAGAAATTTTACTACATGTTCGGCGTGCGACAAGGGGTGGAAAGTATTTCTGTATTTTGAATATACCGTTTCCATTGAGACGAAGACGGGGCTTCTTCCGCGCAGACCGGAAGTGTCGCATCCACGAGCTCGAGCTCGAAGGTACTTTCTTCCTCCGAAGTGATTGGTAATGGCAGTATCGTCCTCGTCGTCATCATTATCGAGCCTCAAAAGTTGTGTTCTCGTATTCGTTTCTCTGAGACGGACGTTTACCTTCGGCACGTCCACCGCTTTCTCCGACGTCTCATTCTTCCTTGGTCTCTTCAAAGGTTCGCCGAAGATCAATTCATGCTCGTAGTTAGTCGTTGGTATACAAACAAGAAACACGACTCCGCCTGGCATTCTATTCGCGAGAAATTAGTCGGTCCGGATTACCGATCTCACGATTTCGCGATCCACTACAGCCTCGTGCCACTGCTCGTATGAATCTCTAAGCCTCGAATAGATCTTCCGAAGTATCAAATTTAAATTAGCGGCCTGCTAATCGTTTTACTGCGTCGTATTTAATTGACGCGACGTCGGCGTTGTGTCAGGCGGTACTCGTGTCTTTCATTATACCCCGGAAATTAATTAATATATTTTCGAAATTTTCTTCGTGTTCTTAGAAATGTTCTCCATTTATTCTATTTGTTTCTTAGAATGAAGAAAACAACCCTCAGACGCTTCTTAAATCATACATGTATTAGGTCGTAAAATAAGAAATGCAGGATTTTTGGTCCTTTGTTTTAATTGTCTTAGTCTCTATTTAATTATGCTTTTGATATTTCATTTTGTTCAAATTTTTATTAAATTATTTGGCTTTTATTTCAGAATGTCAAAACGCGATTTCCGCATTATTTTTTTCTATGAGTTCAAACTAGGCGGAAGTGCCGCTCAAACGGCTCGGAATATCAACGAAGTATGGGGCGAAGGAAGTGTCAACGAATGCACAGTGCACAGCTTTATATTTTTAAATAATATTAAATTCTCTGTAAAATATTAATCTTAATACTATTCCCCTCAATAATATTAAAATCAATTCTCATAGTAATTTAGTGTTACTGTTAAACAGTATTAAATTTTCTATAAAATTAATTTTCCTATTATTGTTTTTATTAAAACAATTTATTAAAACATTTTAATAAAATTGTTTTTCGAGTGAGTTATAATACTTTAAAAACATTAAATCCTGCATTTCTTTCTTTACAACCTAATACATATGCATATATGTATATGTAATAACTAGAAAGCGGATCTTTATGCATTTCAGAAGATTAAAAAAATTTGAGAATATGTATTGTAATGTTGTTTCTAAAGTAAAAAGATCATTAAGGAATGAAATCAATTTTTATTTTATTCCTGCTTCCAACAATTAATGTAGAACATTTTTATTTTGCATAAAGATCCGCAGTCTAGTAATAACAAGCACTAGCTAACGGTTTATTTTTCGCAATATCGTAAAAACTACATTGAATTCATTTAGTTTAAAATAATGTTTTCCAATTCAAATTCAAGTCAATTTTCACTTGGACCACTTTCATAATTATGGGCATATGTATATGCTCTAAGGATCTCGTGGATCTAGTTCCAACATTTATCGTTCATCAGCGTAGAAGGCGTAAGTAAGTGATCGAGTTGCTGTTTGCGCTGTTACTATTATCATGTTTCTCCCATCTACGTCGTCGGATGGCGTCACCATTCTCTTTCTTAATTCTCAAATCTAAAATGTTGCTCAATAAATAGAGAAGGATGGTTACGTCAGTTCCCACTATTTAATCGACATTCATAATCTTGTTGGAAAGCGAGAAGTTCTCAATTCTAGGACGAATTGTATTCATGATGGGAAGGGGAGGTGAAAAGAAACAGACTGTCCTTTTTACGAAATAAACATTTATTTTAACAAATCAACAGCGTAAAGACTAGCGTCTAGAGACTAGTCTGACAGCTTGTCCGATCTAGATAACTAGAGGCCACCAGGAATATCCCGCGAAGGGAAATTTCGATCTCGTTCCGGGATTTTCACGAGAATTGACTTTTTACGTTTTTTTGTTGTTGTTTGTTTTGTTAAAAGCGCGTGTCTTGAGAAATCTGCGCGCGAAAGGAATATATTCCCTAAACGACAATCCTAGGAGAATCCTAAAAACCGCCTCTCTAATTAGTAATACTATTCAACGATTACTTTAAGAAAAATGAAATCTTAACGGTGTTTCGATCAATTCCATAAGTACATAGTCGCCGGCGAGCGTCAACACGAAATCGTCTTAAATTAGTCAACAGCCCCGGGGCTCAATTCTCATGAAAATTGGAAGTCTGATTTCCCTTTACACCCTCCCGTTAGTCGCATACCTCGACACGCCGATGTCTCTTAATTCCGTGTCCAATAAATGATGGTAATAATACGTCATCGTAATAACTTGCTACGTTATCCGCTATGAAAAGTTCCTTTATTTACATACGGTTGTTAATGATCGCTTTAGGTACTGAGCCTACGACTGTTTCCTCCGCGGCTGGTTTATTTAGTTTTTCTTGCTACTTGAGACTTTTTTTATCCATTTATTTCTTTATCTCGTATCATCGTCGTTATCATCATCATTATCATTATTTTAGTTTTAAGGCCATATTTAAGGAGAGGAGCGTTTTCGACAATTTCCATTTGTCTGTCGCCGTAAATGACTTCGACGATCCTCGGTAATATGTCATTTTGTTATACAGCATTTGTCCTTATGAAGTAGGAGCTGAATGCCAGAGACGAATTACACGTGGAATAGCAATGCAAAAAGTTTTGTGTAAATGCGTAACGTAAATTGTGTTGTAGTAGCTCCGAATTCAAATTGTCCAAAGAGACGTGCAAATGAAACTCGAAGTGGTTCAGAAGAATTTGATGTTAAATTCATTTAACCCCTTGCCGTATTTCAACGAGTCACACTCGTGATGAAGATTTTAAACAAAGTCTAACTAATACGAATGTTATGCCTTTCTTTCCAAATTAAATATTGAAATTTTCTCTTCTACGACACTGTTTTTGGGACAAAGATGTTTTAATCACTGTAACACTGATGTAAAGAAAAAAGATACGGTAAGGGGTTAAAGAGAATTATCGTCATGCTACGAAAGATCTACTGCGAATGTATCAAGATTTTACTGGAAATGGAGATTGATATGCACCGACGATATTTTTAACATTAATCACGTTTACGCAAACTCTTTTCACAATCAGTTTATCGCTTAATTTTAAACGGAATTCCATGCACAAGGATAAACCCTATACAAAAAGATATTAAGAAACACTCGTTTTTGTACGAAGCATTCTGCTTTACTATTATTTTCTTTTTAGAGATTCTTCTCGTGGGTGATCTAAGAAACGGTCACGTGAGGATCGTCATTGAAAACGTGACCGTCGACGAGTACGCCTGTTGCATTCAAAAATTGAGTTGCCCGTAGAGACTTTTACTCGACTCTGTTCTTCAATAATTCAACGAATTCAACGTAGGTATCCTGAATAAATTTTCCGCAAATTTCATTGATAATTGCAACCGTGTGTAACAGAAGCTCTATAGTATTTTATTAATACATTCGAAATTTTATCTTCACTGTAATACTCCACAAAAGTCTCTGTAGGAACTCGACGACTGAGAAATTATGTCGCCGGAAAGAAGATGTTGAAACTCTTGTTGTCGAGAATGTAATCTCGTTGTAGACGGATTTTATAGTGCAAGAATTTAGAAAAGACATCTCTGGAGTACCCAGAAGGATAGAAAGAAATATGTCTAGCAAGAAACTTCTTAATCCGATAATATTTTTTACCACGTTTAGCTGCACCTAGACTGTGGATTTTGTGCATTCATGATAAATAGACAGCGGATCTTCATGCAAAATAAAAATTTTCATCATGAATCAGTCGAAAAGCAGCCTCGATTATCTAACTTTGACGAGATTACTATACCCGCAACAGGAACGTTCGGATCCCCTTTCGTAGGGTTGCAACGTCGCGCATCTCGGCGGCGCGTCTAATTCTAGACTCGCATATCTACGAAACTGCGAAGCAAATCGCTGTATGATCTTCAGCGTGGCGCGTCGATGACCATGTGTCACGTGTCTGCCAGGGAAAACAAATAGAAGAATACACTAAGTCCTCGACTTATGCGTTTATTTCGTTTCCAGCGGTTCCTAAAAGGTTGTTAATACGATCTGCTTTGTACGTACTATGTGCGTGTACTGATTTGAAAGGGAAATTCAAATAAATCAGCTAGTTTCATGGAAGATTTTACACTCATAAATAGACAGCGGATCTGTATGCAAAATAAACATTTTCTACCCGAATTGCAACAACCTGGAGTGAAATTGAAATTTATTTTGTTCTCTTAATATTATGTTTAATAGGTTTGCAAATAATATAACACTATACTTAAATTCTTCTAATATGTTTACAATTCTAAATTACACCTCCCCATTTTTGTTATAGATGCATAAAATCCGCTGTTTACTCATAAATAGCTGAATCCCTACGCTGTACACAAGCGAACACTTTTATCTTCGCTTCTGTCACATATGTGCCGACAAAGCTCTCGTTTTGGCAATCAAAAAACGAATTTCACAGTTCGGGATTAGTTTTCTGATTTGCTTCTAAGAAGTCGCGTAAAACGAATCCGCATAAGTCGAGGACTTACTGTAGACCACAGCTCGCCAGAGAGCGATCATCGCCCTCGGTGGTCAACACGTAATCGTGATCTCGCGTCTCGCCATTCGTTCGGAAAACGGTCTGGTCTTGTCTCGTCTCGCATTCGGACCGGCATTGTGTACCGGTCGCCGCTAGGATACTTCTAGGAATCTTAAGGCCACGATACCAAGTCTCGTCAGCGATCATTGCGAGAGTCTTGCGGGAGTACGCGCGGTGTCGTTTAGATCCGACACCCGAGGGGAAAAATTCGGACCCTAGGAAAATGGCACACGCGCTACCCCGGCGGATCGATCTATCAGCACGCGGAGAAGCGGAACAGCGTTGAAGATCGATCGAGAATAGCTCTTCCGTGCGTGACGAAGTGCAGAGGAAGTGCATTCGGAAAATGAAACACGGAAAACCAGCCGTTCCCCCGGTCTATCGTAATTCGACCATCGGTCGCGCGTGGAGGAAATGGTATCGGTTAAAAAAATAGCTTTCTCTCTCTTTCTCTTTCTGACCCCTCTCTCTCTCTCTCTTTCTCGCGTCTTACCACCGATTTTCGAGCGAGAAGATCGATGGTCCGAGTATCGAATGGATCACGGTATGGGACATCAGAACGATTCCCATCCTCGATCGACTCCACTCGATCGACGCCTACCCTTTACGATGCCCTATAAAATTATGGGGGTAGTGTAGCGTAGACGCGGGAAAAGCAGCGAGAGCTTTGTCCTCGATAGCTGCCATCGATAGCAACGTAACCTCGACTCGGTTTTGTCGTCCGGCGAGCCAGAAAGGGACATTGTGTTCAGAAAATTTCCGAAAATATACCGACGACTAATATGTATACTCCACTACTCTGTTGAAAACAATACGACGGGTGGAATATCTAAGTCTCGTACGTCTCGCAATCGTTCTTCGTTAGAGCTTCGAGGAGACACGTCGGGTGAGACACCGGTGGTGTGTCTTTTTTCCCGCGTCTGCGCGCCGACACGGCCCCTCGACCCGGAACAAAAATATTCGTTCTCTGAAAATGGAAAACTAGCTACGCCCCCGAAGAACTGGTTTCGTCTTGTCTGCGTGCGAACGAAAGCATCAAGGTAGTCAACGAACATACTTTCCGTCGTCGTGGTCCTGCAAAAAGGAGAGGCTGCCGATTTAGCCAAGGCGGCGGCGGCTGGTCCTCTCATCGCGTGCTAGAACGGTCGTCCTCGAGATCGAGCGCCGATCGGCATGGGTTCAGCAACTGTTTAGGAGAAAATCGCTGGAATAAACGCGAGCCTAAGCTCTTCAGACGGGGGCGCTGGGTCGTCGCAGGAGAGACGAGAGCAACGAGCGTCGAGGTGGTCGCCGCCACGGACGACGCAGCCGGCGCTCGTCGTCCGCGTGAGACGACGTCTGCTCCTCGACGATCCCCAAGGGTCAAGCCTTCTCTTCCTCCTCGTCGATGTCTTCCGACGATTCGGACGAGTCCGTGATCAGGGCAGTCGACAGGCTCGGTACCTGGGCCGAGTACGGGAACGAGCTCATGCGGTACTTGTGCGGGGGGTTCCAACACTCCGGCAGCGAATGAGAGCCATCATCAGTCATCTTGTCCGACTGCGACGTCTCCATCGAACCCAGCTCCATCATCGACACCCTCCTTGCCGGACCCTTCTTGCTACCTGCAACACCAATGCTGTCCGCTTAATACTTTACCCACCGGAAGCCTATTAACCCTTGCATAGTGAACCGGGTATCCATTTACTGTATTTCTTTCAACAATTTGTTAACCCTTGCCGTACATTTCCTTTTACAAATACAGTGATTAGAACGTCTTTATGCATAAGAATGTCGTAGAAGGAAGACATCTACATTTATTTTAATGCTTAAATATTGATTACAAACGAATCAAATTTTATTTGTTAGACTTTGTTAAAAACCTTAATCACGAGTCTGGCTCGTCAAAGTACGGCAAGGGGTTAATGTCCCTCTAAAAAATATTAGAAAATTTCTCTGAATCTCCATTCTTTAGTCGCTAATATATTAATTTATAGTCTTATAATGAGAATTTGTGCAAACATGTTAAATACGAAAAGGTTTTAAATAATCTGTATATTTCGGTTGACTATACAAGGGTTAACGAATCTCCTTTCGCGCTATAATCCCAAATGAAATGATTTGGTTCACGTTACTCGAGATGACTTGTTGTTAAAATTAAACGTACGTGTATTAACACGTACTTAACTTTTCGTTGTTAGCACCAAACGTAGAAAAGGATATAGTGGGTAAATGTAATATACCAACACCAGCACACGATCAAAAGCAAAAAGCATGAAGAACGGTATCAAAACAAAAAATATATATCTTGTACCTACAAAAGTATGATAAACGTAATTTGGCTTTGGTCTGCAGGATAATCGTGGACCAATTTATAAAAACTACAATGAAGTAGAGTATTCCCTATCGAGGTTCTCGCCAGATTCTAAATAAAATAAAAATCATAAAAGTGTGATTAAATAAACAGAAAAAAGGAGAATTAATGTTAAAAGATAGTCTTGTCGAGACTTGACGATAGGAAGAATGCTTACTCGAAGCCCTCGAGGGTGAGTCTGTCTGCTCCGTCAACAGAAAGTCTTCACGCTTGTCCAAAATATCTTGATCTATACTGCTGGAGGTGCAGACGCTGTCGCGACGGAACAGGCCAATCACTGACTGAACCTTCGGCTGCTCGATTCCACCTGCGATGCAGAAAATTTGTTACCATTGCGAATCAACGTTACGCTGCAGGATGTTTCATTTATCTTGTCGATTCGAGTAAGAATAAACAAGACACCCTGTACACGGTGCACGGAAACGAGAGAAAGCAGTGCTTGAGAAAGAGAGGTCAAACAGAAAAGTGACTGTTCTCAAAGGCTGAGTTCGAGCACGGCAACAAAACCAAACGAATTCGCATGTTGTTCTCGTGTGTAGCGAGCGAGTGCGCGTGTAGATGTGTGTATGTGTGTATGTGCGAGATCTGCGAGAGGGGATTGGGTAACCCAAAGTTCGAAGAAAGGAGCGCATTTCCTATACAGACGTCAAGAAAGAAAAACGTAAAAACGACAGGAAATCTGGAAAGATCTGATGCGTGACATTTACATGTTCTCCAACCGGAAGTGGACGTTTATCGCAGTCCGAAGGTATCCCCCGGCTTCGTAAGCTGCCCTCGTCTTCAAAAATATGGATCCCCTGTAAAGTAGTGGATTTTTCACCATCCACGTACCTGGCATTCGACATTTAGCCATCGAATCGATACATTTTTAGTTTATTACACGACGATATAGCTCTGAAATTTCTTACTTAGACGCAACATCAAATTACGGTGTAGCAAAGCACTACAGAAACTGAGTAACTTGTTTAAAAACCTTCTATTTCCATGTGTAAGGCATTACCCGACCCCCAATAAAAAAATTAACGAGAGATTCAACCAAAACAAAGCAGTGTCGAACAGTTGTTTCTCTTTTTTTTTGTTTTAAATATAATACAACCAAAATGTATGGCTTCTATCGGTGAATAGAATTGCAAAGAATAAATGTTGTAGTGTATTAACACGTTGACTGCGTGACGCAATTTATGCAGGGTAAGTCTCACGAAGCGTGATGCTGGGATTTTGTAGAATTTTTTAGGACGTTCGCTTGGCAGTTAGCGTGTTAAAGGTGTAGATCAGTGATGGGCACGGCAGGGGCCCCTTAAACGCCTGGTTCCCCCACCAACCTCTCTTTCTGTGCATCCCTTCCTCCACAGTAACGGCGGATGGTGGTGGGGGACATAGTGGGGACGTTTTTATCTGAATTGAGACAAAAATGTGCCCATCTCTGGTGTAGATCGTTTAACTGTATGACGTGTCAGCCAATGAAATCAGTGTAGTGTCGCTACTTTATCTCTGCTGCTATTTGGTCCTACGGCCGCAATGGAGTGTCAAGAACGGTGTACACATTAGGCATTGCTCCTGTAACCTCACCTAAGAAGGTAGCCGAAGGGGAGCTATACGGTAAATACTCTTTGTTGGAACACCAGGCAGGGAATTCGTTTTGTTTCAGAGGGTGTCCAGAATCATAGTCATCCTCCCTCTTCCACGGTAGCATGGTCTCGGTAGCGGTGGGCGTCGTCACCCGGTAGGTTTCTAGAATTCGAAAATCGAGATGACTAGCAAAATTTCAATCGGTACAATTGACGAAATCGTAAAATTTGAAGCAACGTAATCTGAAGGAAACTTCGAGTGCATGCATACTCCATTAACTCTTTAAATAGTCAAAGAGAAAATGTTTAGTGAAAATTATATTCGTATTGTTGTACGTAATACTTAACCTCCGGATGCATAGGGCAGATATAGGACACCTACCTTGTCACTTAAAAAACCTCTTTTGCTTATTTTATTAACGATCGTTATTTCTATTAATTTATTTCATCATCAGTAATCTAAAAAACTCTCTTCGCCACCTGTGTATATGTGCAGCTACACCGGGTGATTCACGAGAAACAGGCGAGAAACAGTAGAGCAAAGTTCTACTGTTACACTATGACCTTCAAATAACCTTGAACGAGAAAAATTTATGATAAAGCAATAATAACCTCAAAAATGTGCAATCAGCTTATTGGAATTCAATGGAATGTTCGAAATTCTGTGCTATTTAAAAATCATCGATGACCTTCAAAAGAGCTTGAAACCGACAACAATAAGAATATTTTTTCCTATTACCATATTGGTCTCCTTTAACAGTACAACTTTTAACATTTTCTTCTATCTTCAAGCCTAACGGAGCTATTTAGATGGCCTGTTTCTCGTGAATCGGACGGTATATGTGATCAAGCATCACCAGTTAATAATAAGTTTTAGTATACCACCCCTGGCTGAAAATATCTAAATAGAATGCTTGTTTAAATCAATATCACGATTTTTCTCAATCTGTATCTTATACAGATCGAACATTTTTGTCAGGGGTTTGCAGTTTGGAAACTATAATTCAAGATCTGAATACTGGATAATTCAATGAAAGGGGGAAGAAAGTACGAGAAGGGGAGAGAGCATCTACTGATAAAAGTAATTGTACCATCGGATCCAAGCTTCATGTCCGGGTCCTCTGTGCTAATGGTGTCCATCGAGGTAGTCGTGGTGATGCCATGTTGGTGATCGGCGTTCACGTTGGACGAGTCTATGGAAATCAGGCGATAAGTTATTTGCCGGTGAATCGCCGAGGTAATTAGTTCCCTAACTCTCCGCTCATTGAAAGAAGACTTTAACGAGTACGGGACTAATCATGGTGGAACTGATTCCTCAAAGGAACCGAGTAAAATTCGTCGGGAACTTCGTCGCTCTAATGAGACATGGAACTTCGGACCGTATCAGCCCGATGAGGGTACAGGATGCGAGATAAAGAGAGAGAGAGAGAGAGAGAGAGGGAGGGAAAAATATCGAATTCTTACCGGAAGTACGAGCCGTGAAAGTTATCGCGGATTCCCAGTCCTCTTTGCTGGACGGCTTCGAGGTATCCCCGTTCTCCAGCTCGCACAGCACGCCGTTGATGTAATCTGCGACGAATTCAGATTCACGTATTCAAACGAGAACTTCCATGCAGGGCCCCATCTATTTTTTGCCGCTGCGAACGAGCATCAATAGTCTTTCCGTAACTTACCCTGGGTGAACAACTTCGTCGAGCCGTTCTGCTGGAACTCCGGGAAACTCACGTGATTCTGCTTGCCGTCCTACAAGAAACGGAAGTTTTAATTGCGGGCCGGCTGATTCAGATAGGAATAAGACACTGCCGTGGCTAACGAAAAGAATACGCCTATGCTGGCTGAAATCCTCTTTGAATTTCAATTACCAGACTGCGGATTTTGCGCGTCTACGATTAAAATTATGAAACATGCAGCAGTAACTTCAAATGAAAATTAGAGTAATTGTGCCCGTAATTATGAAAGTGGTCTAAATGATATATTTCTTGTTTCGAGATATTTCAAGGAAGAGGATGTTAACACTAAATGAATTCCGTATAATGTTGAAATAACAAGCGTAAAAATTATTATTATTCTTTTGAAATTTTCACTTAGACCACGTCCATAATCAATGGGCACAAAATGAATTACTAATCGAATTCGATTCTCGCTACTGCTTCAAAAAATGTCGCAGAAACTATCCTAGTGATAGATTCGAAAAGAAAAATTGTGTCTGCAAAGAAGTCGAAAGTTCTTCTGTAAAGAATTTACTGAAACAGCGTCGGTATTCGGCCAAAGCAGAACGTCCACGATGAAATAGCGTTTTAGTACTCACTTTGAGCAACTTCTTACTGCGCTTGTGACGATGCTTGTGCTCACCCACCATCCGTCGTATGTTCATGTGCATTTTGTAATTGACTTGGGTCGATAGATCGCGATCGTTGACCGCGTGTCGGCTGTAGCTCAGCCGTCGATGCTGGGAGAATTTTATTTCATCACTCAGGAACTTGTTTCCATCCCCCTTTTTCTTTATTTTTATATAGCGGTTCTGAAATAGGTAGCTAAACTTTAGGAGTGCATGGTTCTTGCGAGATACTCATTCACAACACCGTACCAACTACAATTCTTATATGTTTTTATTTTTATTTTTTCGCCCTCTCTCTCTCTCTCCCTCTCACTTTCTTTCTTTCTTTCTTTCTCCCTTTCGCTCTCACGAACGAGCACCCAAAAGTTCAGCCACTTACTTGAGAATCACCCTGTAGAAGCGGTAACAAAGGGTAAAGAAGGAACGTTTGGAACTCGAGGGTTGCTTCCTTTGCTCCTTAGTGCAAGCGAAAGCGGTGAAGATCCGCCGAGGAACTCTCAATTGTCAATCTCGCTCGGCTCGTTTCGAACAATCAATATCATGAAACTTTCGCTCTCGATCATTTCGATGGTTCCTCTCTATCACTCTCTCTAGCCTCTGGCGAATATTGACAGTTGAAAATTCCCGGCTAGCAGACGCGATTTGCATCCCCGAGGCAGAGGGTTGAAACTCGCGTCGCTCGTATCCTTTCATTTCCTTTTTTTTTATGAATACGCGACACGAGTCGAGAGGACGACGGGGGAGGGTTGAAATTTTTCAGCGTCGTCCCCTAAACATGCCCCCCGTCAGCAAAGTTTTCAGGGCCGCGAGCATATATGTAAATCGGTCGTCAGCAAGGAGGGTGTCTTACCCTCTTGTAAGGCTTGCAAAGTTCCTCGGCCAATAGATGGTGGATCCTGGCGTCGGTCAGGTCCTTCTTGGAAGGGTTGTACTCCACCTCTTGAGGATCAATATTCCAGCCCGCTTCGAGCTGGCTGCAGCTTGGACTGGAAGGAGAAAGAATGAGACTGCATTTTATGACGGGCTGCCACTTCAAGATCGATACCGTGCCTCGAGGAGGGTTCGCCGTTCAATCGAGATACAATGCAGAGACTTATCTCCGGCTACGATTCCCGCGCAACGTGTACACCCGGGTCTCTGAGTCACTTCTACTTTCCAGCCCTAAACTACTTTCGGAGCCATCAACGTCCCGGACAGTGATGCTGGGCTTATTCGACGTGACGGTTCTCGAGATAACGTGGTTAGGACCTTTCTTCGATGCGACAACGGAGCACATGGCTGATCAATAATTGACAAACCGCGGTGACTCAGAAAATTAAACGCACGCTCCTCCTCGGCTTTCCTTCGCGGTCCACCCTCGCAAAATTATTGCGCCCATTATGATCTTGTATAATTTTTTAACCTCTCCTCTAAATTTTTGGAGGAAATTTCAACGCTTTCAGTTCCACTACGAAACTTCAAGATCACGACGGAATTATTCAAAGTGAACGTAAAAGAGCAACATTAGAATTTCGTGCTTCCACACTGATGAAAAGCACATCTTCACTCGTCACACGTTAGATACACTATTATTCAATAATACATTATTATTGAAGCGTGATCAATAGACAGAGAATTTTATGCGTTTATAACAAAAAATGGGTAGGTGTAATTTGAAACAGTAAAAACATTAGAAGAATATCAAAATACTGTTACATTATTTTCTATTTCACTGCAGTTTGTTGCAACCTAGATGGAAAATTTATATTTTCCATAAAGATCCGCTGTCTACACTTTGGTACAACCATGTTGAAGCTCCTCTTGGACCATGTTATTTCAACGAAAAAAATGTCCGACCGAACCACTAGCAACAGAGTACTCTAAGCTGACCACTAGACAGCGGATCTTTAGGCAAAATAAACATTTTTCATCTGAATTGCAACAAACCGTTGATTTTCTCTTTTAATATGTTCAATAGGTTGAGAGTAATATAAAGGTATTTTTAAGTTCGTCTAATGTTTTGAATGTTTAAAATTGACACCTACCCATTCTTGTCTTAAATGCATAAAATCCGCGGTGACTCATCCTGTATCCGATTAAACTCCGGTCAGTCCTAGCCCGTTGATTAAAATCTTCGTCATAATTAATATTGTTCTGCTTCGGAGCGTGCTGGTAGCGCACCTGTTGTTTCAAAGGAATGTGCTCCGCGAGCATTTGTTATTGTGAAAATAAGCAGGTCAAGTATGAACGAGATAACTTCTTGTTCGGTACGTATTGAATCGTAACCGGGAACACGAATGAGGATGACGGTGAGGGGGCGAGAGGTTGGTCGGGAATGAAGTCGGGAAGAGCGAAAAAGGAGAAATCATACCTTCCATTGAAGTGTCCCGTGTGGCTATAGTTCCGGAATATCGCGGACATGCTCTCCGTTCCGCTGATATTACCAATCGTGGACGCGTTCCTCCTAATGTAATCCAGCGCGTCTTTCATCGCGAGCTTCGAGTACGTTTCCAATATTTTCGGCTCCGCGCCGTAATGATCCCGCACCAAATAAGGTCGAATGAACTTGTTATCGAACCGTTTGAACCTGGAAAAACATGACAATGCCAGAAAATAACGAGGCTCGACGCAGCGCGCGCTGGCGGCAAATGAGGGTTCAGCAGCTCGGAATCAACACAGCTTGCTCTTCATAGTTTCAAATAAGAAATTGTAAAAGAATAAGGAAATTTTAACCTCTTAACTGCGGAATTTAAATGGTCCTATCGTAAATTTTGCGAAAAACAAGGAAAGATTATATTTTTATTTGATAAAAAGTTAACAATTCATTCTTGAAAAGGTTATTGTTATTGCACCGCAATAGAGATTTGGATTGACGTGTATACACGCCGAACGCAGTTAACTGGTTAAATGAAATCTTAGACGAATCAAATTGATTACGCAAGGCTAAATATTATCTGTATATGAGAAGCCATTTCTTCCGGAACGAATTTCGTTCGGTTTCTTGGTTTGGGTACTTCGACTCTCGAACTGCTGAAACAGCGTTGCTGAACCACCGTGTAATGCAACGCCTCGAAGTGTAACAACGAGGACACAAACGGTTCCACCAGGTGTCGCCGAGAAGCAAAATTCTGCTTCATTCAATTTTTGAACTCGCACAGAAGCTTGCTTGTTGCACTAATCGGTACCTGTCACACAGCTCGGCGTTACCTGTTACCGGTTTGCAACGATTTCTCGCTGTTCCGCGATTAAGTATTCGTTAGAACGCAGAAGAGCTATATACTTGTCTCGGACGTGGTAGTTGCCGTGCTTCCCCAAAATGTCCTCCATTGCGGCCATAACGTGATCCAATAACTGAAAACAGAAACGTCATTTCCTCTTTCACTCTGCAGCGGTTTTCGCGTATCTTTCTTTTTCTCTCGCACGACCGGCGAACGGTGCAGGGCAGACCGTGGTCGCTTATTATATCCGTTATCTGGCGTGATATATGCTAAGAGTATCAACCACGAAACGACTCGGTTAATTTACCGAGCCATTGTTCTTGTTTTGACACGTTCATTTGCGAACCGGGGGCCGCGGGGGCCGGGACGCATGAAAATCAATGCGATCCTCGGTGCACACGCGGACGGCCAACGATTATTGATTCCCCTGTATCGCGGCCCGGCTATTCTTTTTCAATATTTACATTAACGACACGAGAATGCGCCGGCAGCCGCCTGTCTATAATTTATAACGCGGCCGAGCTCCTCGCATACCCCCTCCTTCCTTCATCTAGTATTTTTATTAACCGATCGATCCCCCGTTCCAGTAGAACGAATTGTTTTGTAAAAAAAAAGGAGAAAGAAGGAGAACACGCGACGCACCCTTTCGTGAATCCTCTCGTTCATCGTCGGCTTCTTCCTCTCGGCTCTCTTCACGTTCAGGATCTTCACCAGCGGCTTGATCGTGATACCCTGAGAAAAGAAAACGGTATGGCTGGTCAGTTTTCGTACCACGGTTCGCTACTTGCAGTTCATTGACAGCGACCGCTTTATTTGAACAGCTGCGACGCGCTACGTGGGCGAGCAACTTCGGAACTTCGGGATATACATGCTCGAGAAGTTCCCAGACTTACTTTTTTACAGACATACCTGTAACCCGATTTATGAAGTTACGCCGGTACTATGTAATTTGAACCCCTCTCGGTGCCATATAATTTTATTGTTTCACCACGTTCGTTTGTCTCTATTTTTTTAGTGTTGCGATAGCGGAGGCTGCTCCACGACAATGCACTGTGACTGTGGATTTTATGCGTTTATGGTAGAAACGAGGCTTCTCTATTTTGGTTTTGTTAGTATACAGCTATTGTATGCCCATACAGTTACTCAAATTAATATTCGGACGTTCTAAAAAAGACGATAACTTTTTTAATATCGTGCTATACGATTTGAATATTTTTGGGAAGCTAGAGCAATTAGTTTATTACAGGATGTGAAAAGAGATTTTTTTCAAAAATAGCAATTGTGATTGGAATTGTAGAAAAAATACTAAAAGTTGCATTTTACAACTTTTTTATGTGGGCCTATATTGAAAACTGAAAAAGTACGTTTTGTACCCGTGTCAATTATATGCACTGTGAAAGTTTCGACAGGCATTGAAAGATGTAAAAATTCTTAGATATAGGCCGAAAACCATAAGAATCTGCAATTTTTACCAACTTTAAACTTTAAACGTTTGTAGCTCATTGTAACGTCGACCGATTTTGATAAATTTTCAGAATATGTTTAATTCACACAGATCTACAAAACGTATTTTCTGAATTTTCAATATGGGCCCACATAAAAAGTTGTAAAATGCAACTTTTAGTATTTTTTCAACAATTCCGACCAATTGCAATTTTTGAAAAAATTTCTTTTCACATCCTGTAGTAAACTAATTGCTCCAGCTTTCCAAAAAAGTTCAAATCGTATAGTAGAATACTAAAAAAGTTATCGTCTCGAATATTAATTCGAGTAACTGTGTATAGGCATACAAAATTTATATATCTTTCTCCTTATTTTGAAATCTAGTTTATTTTGAAACCGCAAAATAAATCGTAGGGCAAGGGGTTAAAGAGAGAGGGAGTGTAGATGACTACAATGATGTGTCGTAGCGTAGATTTTTTTGCGACTAAGGGTAGTGACCGGTCGAGGTACACTGTCGAAAACGTCTTAGTCACTGTTTAGAATAAAGTAAATAGTTGGTCATCCAACGTAGTAACAATTCAAGCAGAAGATAAGACGAAAGCACCGCAGAAAAGCGAGGTTGTACTCGTATAATTGAACATGAATAATCGACCATTAAATACTTACGAATGTAAAGGTAAGTGCGAGAGCTCTGGCAGGGCGGCAGGTACCGCGTCGGAGAAATGAAATTTCGTTGAGCAAGGCTGAGGAAATGATTCTAAAGACGCGTGTCCCCGAGCAGTCAAGGGATATTAAAATAAATGTTGAAAGCTCCTGTGGCACGTGCACGCGCGTGTGCATAGAATCTACACATTACCGTGCACTGTTATCGTGGTAATACGAAGCTCCGCAACCAAAAAAGAATCGCCGAGCTGCTCTTTAGCGAATAATTTATGCAGGATCGAGCTAGGCGGTTGTCGCGAGCGGTGTGCACCGAATGCCGCCATCGATATCGAGTTTCCGATCGACTGGCCGACAAAGTCGATGGTGTTTTTAGAACTAATGGAACCACGGAGTTGGTCCCACTCCAATCGCAAACAGGACGCGCCTTCAGGATGAAAGCAGGCGGAGGGGTGTTTTATTCCATTCCACCGACCGCTCTATACCCTCCCCGTGACGCTTAACCTTTCGCAATCTAATTGCATTTGTATTTGATTCGCTCTTATTTTAGACCGCTTTTAATTCCTGGCGGAGGAACCTCCTGGAGAATTAAAAGCGGATCATTTTGTCTGTATAGAGTTGAGTGGGCGTGCAGAAGGAAAGTGTACGGAGAGATGCGCCGTTTTTGCTTTTCCAGGATGGCTAACGGCGAACGTCTATCCCCTCGGACCTGTTGTATACGACGGCCTCGCGTATAAAAGAAGAAAAGAATCTTTCGCGTCGGTTGTATCCGGCGTTAATATCACGGGGAGATATACTTGCGGCCACTAGACCGTGTTCCGTATCCCCATAAAAGCCTATGCCCGAGGTCGAGTTTATCCCCTCCCATCTGGTTGTCTATGATGCTAAAATGACTGAGCCCGGTAATAAAAGTCGCTGCGCCAACGCATGGGGGAAAAACGTGTAACCGTACAAATTGCGGTAACGGTGCATTCTTTCCTTAGACAGAGACCGCCCCATGCAAAATGTTGCTCGGCTGCTCCTGCCAGGCGGAATCTAATCGAAAAGCCCCGGAGTTATAGCTCCGCCGCGCAACGATAGATAATAAATTTCAGAAAACTTCGAGAGGAGCCACGTTCTACTACCTAATAGAACATTAATTCCTGTCAAAATTTGGCAGCTCCTGACCTGGAAACTTTGGGCGTTCCGGGCGAGCGAGCACCGGGATGACAACGTTTAATTATTTGAAGATTGCGAAATTACGGGAGCCAATAATTGGAGAGTTCTCAGATTAGAAGATAATTGAGACCTCTTGCCTACGTTGTTTCGAGAAGTTCTACATTTAATGTATCGTTAAATTAACTTTTCATTAAACGCATATGGTACTTACAGTCTGAAAACTTTTGTTCAATAAAAATTTATTTATTAGTAGACTGCGGATCTTTATGCAAAATAAAAAATGTTCGTATCGATTGCAGGACACAGGAGCCAAATAAAAATTGTATCCTTCTTTTAATCATCCTATTAAGCCGAAACTAATACATTGGTGTCCTTAAATATTTTTAACATGTCCACTGCTTTAAAATATACGTGTCCATTTTTGTTATAAATGCATAAAATCCGCAGTCTATTCATTAGATTTATTTCGGTTTAAGATAATTTAGAATACACACGTTTCGTAGATCTGTATCAATTCAACATATTCTGAAAATCAAAATGTCGAGACGTTGCGATGAGCTGCAAAAGCATTATCGAATATCTTAAAAAATGTTGGTTTCCGACGTGAATAATGCTATCGTCGTGACCAGCATTTTCAAGTTTTCTGTTTGAATATTTGAAAATTTTGGAATTTGAAAAATGCGAGAATTTAGAGATGCGAAACTCCAGTTTTAGGAATGAAGCAGCGGGGACAATCTCCCGGTGAGCGATAGCGGATTTCACTGTGACGGATCGAAAATTTAATAACAGTCAATTCGGCCGGTTTTATTGAATGGTTCCCGGGTCTAAATCAACATTTCTGAAAGTTTGCCCCTGTGCAACCCCAGCGCCGCGGAGCGCCGAGTGCCACACTTCGGGGGATGTTGATTTAGAGAAAAAGGGATTTTCCTGCTATTATAGTACCCTCTTTAAATCGAACAACCTTTATCGTTATTCTTCTGTGTACCTACATTCGTGCTCGGAAATTTTCGGGCAGTTACTTCGAGCACAGCCTCTATTATTCTCTCGAACGCATTTAGTTCGCTAGCGCTCCGTCGGCTCTATGTGTTGATATTCTAATTCGATCATTATAATTTGTAATACCGACATTTAACGCTCCGCAGAGGCGTTATGAGTGTTTTCAAAAGGGAAATTATTCTCGATAGGAATCCCCTTCTCGTCGACAGTCGTGTGGACATAGAAAACAAAAACATTCGGATCTTTACTCTCTATTAAATCAATAAATAATATCATTTGTGAATTTAGTTCGGCAATTCAAGCAGAAATGCGAGATGATCCTTCGTAACTGGAAGCATTAGGGTAATGAATTTAAAATTGTATTAACTAGCCGGGATCTTGAAATAACGGAGCACAGAACTGTATGATCCACCTCCATTAACAACATTAACTATTGATTTTCTTATATTGCTTCATCTTATTCCAACGAATCAGTTCCCTAAGGCAGACATGCAATTGATGTACATTTTCTTTCATAAAGTGATTAAAGACAAAGAAGTTTACGCTAAATAAAAATGTTCTATGCGATTCACAACAAACTGAAATGACATAGAAATTTATTTCCTTGCGTAATATGTAAACTGCGGATCTTTATGCATTTATGGCTTATGAAAATGCTCAAAAAAGGCTAGAATATAAAATACGATAGAATTTTCTACAATTTTCATTTGTTTTGCATCTACAAAGGCTGCTCCCATTCAAAAATAGGATTATACTTCGTTCCACTTTCTTAAAATTTTACCATCAATATGTTTAATAGGTTGAAAATAATGCAACAGTGTTGTTTTCAATTCTCCTAATGACTTTACTGTCTTAAATCATATCAACTTATTTTTCTCATAAATCCATCAAATCCGCTATCTAGTTGTAATCTCGAACATCAATTTGTTTTTCTTCAGACGTTCATAAAAATCTGTGGAGGACATAAAACAATTTTTACCCGAAAGTATAGGGGAGGAGTAAGGGTTAAGAGGTTTTTGTCGGTGGCGTGGGTCGAAATCGTGTGACAGGGGAGTTCATATCTTTAACCCTACGGTGTCCCTAGTACATATAACCATAGCTAGCAGCTGGACAGCTTGGGAAACGCGACACCGGCTGTTTGCTGAGATAATGCTACAATATTTGTTCTTCCGCGGGGTGCCTCCCCTGTTATCTCTGTCAGAAGCGAAAAGTTCGGTTACCTGAATGAACACGGTGAAGTAGATGACAGCGATGGTGGTGGTGACGAACATTGGCTGCAGGGGCACGTTCCTTGGGTCGATCAGGAGCACCAGAGCGAAAGCGACGGCGCCCCGTAAACCGCCATAGGACATCACGAATTTCTCCACCTTCTCGAGTTTGTGCAAACGGAACTGGTTCGCCACGGCCGACAGCACGATCACGCCTGTAACACCGGTTAATGATTTTCGTTAGGGTTGGCCCCGTTTAGCCGATGACGTGGCCTTCGTGAATTTTTAAATCCCACCGTCGTCGATGTCGGCGTCGCGCCGGACAATTTACCGGTAAACTGTCAGTAGAATCGAGAAGCCGTAAGCCAGTGACAGTAATCCGCGATGCGAACTGATGGTTGCGGAAGGAGGGACGAATCCTTTTAAGTCTCCCGAGATTTCGTAACTTAAGAGACGCCGAAACGCCTTGAATAGCGAAGCAGAGGATCTTTTGTCCCTTTGTTCTCCTACCTCGCTGACCAAAACCGTTCTGTGTCCCGATACCGGTCGTCGTTTCGGTACGTACAACTCTGAATACCAGCGACGGAAAACGTTCAACGAATTTCCCGAGGAAAACTTAGAATACCAGCCTCGTCCCGTTTCGGCGCGCGCCCGTGACAGTGACATGGATTAGATCATATTAATCTCTCCTTTTAATATATCAAACGTTTCGTTTCGCGGCACCGAAACCTATACCAGAATTTACCAAAATATGCTAGAATACACCAGAATGTACCAGAATATATCAGAATGTCCTAGAAAATATCGGAATATACCAGAATATGCCAGAATATAACAGAGTTTACCAAAATATACTAGAATATACCAGAGAATGTACCAGAATATAGTAGAATATATTAGAATATACTAGAAAATATCAGAATATACCAGAATATGCCAGAATATAATAGAGATTACCAAAATATACTATTGGGTTGGGGAATAAGTTCGTAGCGTTTTATGTTTGCTTTTATTCTACGATTTTTTTGTTCTTTGGCAAAGTGTTGTACATCAATCGAAAGAGCTCTCTTTCTGCTCTACAAAACTGTGATAATCGTTGTTTTGAATAATTTCATTTTTTATTATTTTTCAGGCTTAGAAATGGAATATCCAGGAGGCAACAAATGAACATTTGCGACACCTGCTTTTCTTCGCTTTCATCGAGGTCAAAAACAATTACCGGAAAAAATGAACTGCGATCATAAGACGATTCTCAACCATCTTCGTTCGATGGTATTTGTCGAAAAATTGGGAGCTTGGGTGTCTCACGAGCTCACCGAAAACAACGAAGAAAATCGCCTTCAAATTGCTTCTCAACATGTGTCGAAAATGTTGATTTTCGCCCAAAACAACGATTATCACAGTTTTGTAGTGCAGAAAGAGAGCTCTTCCGATTGATGTACAACACTTTGCCAAAGAACAAAAAAATCGTTGTAGAATAAAAGAAAACAAAACAATACGAACTTATTCCTCGACCCAATAGAATATACCAGAATATACCAGAATACATATACTAGAATGTACATGAACACACCAGAATACAACAGAATATAGTAGAATGTACCATAATTATTATCCAGCCTCTTCTGTATCTCATAAATGCTTATGACACGTTTATAAAAACGATAAAAAACGTCTTTAGAATCGCATTATACCGAATAAGATCCAAACTCCCTCGCGAGTTCCCCGTTGGCAATAACCGCAGTCGACGGGCTGCTCTAAAAACAAGTTTTTATATTAATCCGAAGACATTGCGTATATATTGCATGCCGATAAGCTAATATATTATAGTCGGGCTCAGTCGATCCTCTTCGAATAAACTCTATATTCGCTCCTCCCACAGTGAATCTTGGCGGAAAATTTGCCCGAAAATCGTTCGAAAATGCATAAAACATGTCCCACTCTCCGACCCCGTGCCAAAGACGGTCCTCCTCGAACTATTGCTGCTAGCCGTCCTTGTCGGCGGCTAGAAGATCCGACTATAAGAAACGATATTCTTGGCACAATCCCGTAACCGGTAAGTGACACACGATAAGCGGTGATTGGTTTAGCTTAAGTCCCTTATCCCGTAATACCATTAGCAAGTCGAACTCGTCTGAATCGCGCGGGAGGCATTGCACATCCTCGCGAGTGGCTGTATTGATTCGAACGACGCGATTAGGGGTTTTCCTCGAGCACCTACTGAGTCGTATCTCTAACCGCGGCTGACCTTGTACTCGAAAAGAGATTTCGAAAAACAGGATCAAACGATCCGATCCTTCCCGCTCGTAGAAGCTTGTTTCCCATCGATCCACAGACAAAACCTTCTTTATGACTACTAATACAAAGTGTGCAAATATTTGAAATATTAACCCGTATAGATTCATCTGCTTCTTCACATAACGTATCTACAGGGTGTCTCCAAAACATATTTATACAATCCATTAAGATGATTGTCTTCCCGAAAATTCCACTAAACTTCCAAAAATTCAGATCGTGAAATAGCGATCACTGTCACGAAAAATTTTGACATGAAAAGGAAGTTTAATGTCTGCTCTAATGCTCAACCAACAAAAATTTTTCCATTTTTTGGCGTTTATTGCCTACTTTATTGGCTATTACTGAATTACGTTATGAGTTTTGTCCGGCTAATTAGCATTGATCGCAACACTGTGGATGATTAATTCGCGGAACGGAGAGAACACTGTTATTAATCTTACGAAGGAAATTATGTAGAAACGGAAGACTTCCCCCCAGCCTCTCACTCTAGCTCTCTCATTCTTTCTCGCTCTGTACTCGAAAGATCAAAAAGAATTCGCTGTTTGAGTCTACGGGGTGTCCTTAGAGGACACGGCGCGGAAGATAATATGAAGAGAAAAAAGAACCGATGTAACATCAAAGACAAATGTTCAATCAAATAATGGTGTTCAACTGAGGAGAGAATATCTGTGTCTGCAATCTTCAACATGGCGGCGCGCCGCGCGCCGTCGTCGTCCTCTGTGCGAGGTTTAGTGACCCGGCGAAGACGCCGACACAGACGTATCAAAGTTAAGCCAGTTTTAATAATACTAAACTTTGATCTTTGAAGAAAATTTCTCCGACAAACACTGCCGGTCATGCTGGCCTTTATTTTATCTTTTCCATCACTACCTTTGACATTCCGCTGCTGGTCTATATTCGCTGCAAACCGTGTGCCTCCGGTTTTATTCAAATTTTTGTTTTCTTCTTTCTTTCTTTTATCCTTGAATTCGAGCCTGGAATCGACTTTGAACGTAATCATTATACTGCAGGCTCTACGCATGCATAGTGCGACTGATCTTAAAAACCTGGGCGCAGGGAAATGTTCAAAAAGGTTTACCGTTGCTGCGACCCTCGGTTCAACTGTGCTTTTGAATTGGCTATGAGAAATAAAGGACCTGCACGTATGTTGGTGACAACATTTTTATACGTTTGTGAACGTAAAATCTCATCTTTGATATGTTACAACCGTGACGAGGAAATTCTCTGCGAAGATTGTTTGAAATACTAAAAATTTTAGAGAATCAAGTTGAAGTCTTAAATTTCGAGGAAAAAAGAAGAATGTGTGCCAATCTTTTATTGTTTGTAGAAATGAATTGCTTGTTTGTATATTTTAGCTCGCGAAGGATTAGAAAATCGTATGAAATCTATACATATAAATTCAACCTTGTCGCGTAACTAGTGTTAATACAGACAGGGTATAAGCAGCGAAATCAAAATACAATTTGAACCATTCAGTAATTCAAAGTCTTTAGTAAGTTTTCAAATAAACTTTTTCAATTATATTCTGGACATTAGATCAATAAGTGTTTTTCTAATTATGAATAATCGTCATTTCTATTGAATCTATATCGATTGCCACGTTAATTAACGAATTTGCTAAAGTGAAAGTTAAAAGTAAGTAGTAAAACTGCAGTAGATTGTTGTAGTTAACAGTTGATATTTTCAAAATAAAAATAATATTCGTACATGTTCTGCAGTTTTCTTTTTTAAATCACAATCGAAGGTTAATTGAAAAAAAAACCATTCAAGAGGTGGCATTGAGTACAGAAAAGGAACAGTTTGCAACCTGCATAGTTGCACATTATTGTTTTTGGATGGAAACAGGCCTACAGATGCATCAATAAGTACAATAGCTGTTGAGCCCGCTGCAGCGGCTCGTGTGGGACGAGCCTATCGCGGTTAGAGTGTAATGGACAGCTATTTTAAACAGTTCTTTAGAAAAGCAGGCTATAAAGTTCATGGCACGTTAAAGCGACTAGTTTTCAGGCATAAGCGGTGTATAGTTTGCAAGGTAGGACTCACCGACGATCCGATAGACCGAGCAGAAGACGATGGTCGTGAGGACAAACCATGTGTTCCAGTTGTGGGCGTTGTTCACGGTGGCCACGCCGAGGAACATGAATATAATGGTCTCGGATCCGCTCGACAGCATTTTCATCGTATATTTGACGGTGGTGTGCGACTTGTGCGATATATTGGCCTCCACGTAGTTCTTCATGGTAATGCCGCAGAAGGTGATCCTGCGATAAAGAGGCCACGGATAATGGGGGGGGGTGGATACCAGGGGAGAGAGAGGACGCGTGCGAGCTCGGGAAACTCGAGTTATCGATCGTCTCGCGCCGTTTCCTAAACGCCGTCGAAATTAATTCGGACATACGATCCGGGACGGCGGCGTTTACAAAATCGATGTTCACGGTGTTAGGGGACGAAGCCCCCCCCTCTCTCTCTCTCTCCCCCTTCGCTCTCCGATCTCTCTCGGTCTGCGGTTATAACACGACATCCCTGCCGAGAGATTTACGGGGGTGGCCACGTCTTACGTGGGACCCTCGTTAGCTGGGCTGATCAACTCCGTAAAATATAAAGTCGCGCGGAAAACACTTACGATCACCGACATTCTATTTTAACCCTCATCCGCTACTCCAGTCAATTTGACACATTACCCACTGCCTCTGAAAACGCCTCCAAGAAGCATCGGCACGCTAAACTTCCGATTTTGGAAAAATTGTTGGCAAAAATCTGTGATTGTAAGGAAGAACGCCGCATGTCACACTCTTTCACTTTCGAGATGCGTATGAATTGAACATAGACTTTTTTCTGGTAGTGTATAAACACGCGAATTATATACTCTAAAGCACAATTAATGCATAAATTCAATTTTTTTTTGAATTTGTGACATGCGGTTTTTTATTCTTTCAACCACGGAAATAATCGTACAGCGATAAACACAGACTGCAAGCTCTTCCACTTTCACAATCCATTATTCCCTTTATTTAGAGATCTTTTTGAAACGCCTCTAAAACCGAGGAAAAATTTTTCTCTTCAAAGAGTTTACTATACATTTGAAAATTGACGCTTTCCCTTTACAACAACCTCTTGGAACTTGATACACGATCTTTTTCGGCAGTGTAAAGTGACTGAGAAAATGAATAGCAAATTTTGGGGCTGGTTGTTCGTCGAAATTGACAATTTTGATCGTTCGTTCCTCCGCCGTATCGATTTTTCACCGCCCTGTCGATTTAATACCAAGGGACAGATTAAGTGGGAAAATGAGGGACGCACGGGGGTTAATGCGTCAAACGTGAACTAAATGTCGACGGAAATTTCTGCAGAGGTCGAAACCACACCCTGCTGAAATAGAAGCTGCGAGAAATCGTGCGGGTCAACGTACTTATTATCTCTCAGTTTTCTTTATAGTGAATTGATCGATTTTTCTCGAGAAATTTGAATCGGTTCGCTGATGCATTAAGGAGACTGCATTTAATGCGAGCATCTTCTTAACAACTAAGTATAGCGAAATTAATTAATAAATATGTTTCTCGGGTACTACGAAAGTACCTCTTAAGGGACTCGTTAATACGCAGTAAATGCAAGAGCTCTGTAGAAATTAGAGCTCGAAACTTTGAACCCATCCAAACCATACCGTTGAGCGTGAAGTTTCTACTTCGGAATACCCTTAAATAACCGTAATACTAATTGCACCTGCCCGGGAGGTTGAAACAATTGAATGTCAAAATGATTCTGCATATTTCTAACTTTCGTCTGTGTCACGGAAAACGATTAAGTATATCCATCGTCGAAGTCGATTTTGTTCGGAATCTGTCTGCTACATTCTGTGTGTACGAATTTCAGGGAATTAAGCAAATATTTTGGAAGAAACATTTCGGAAATTTCGTCGAGTTTCATCAATTGCGTTATGGGGTTATATGGTGCGAACGCAAGGGGTTGTCGACCGGGTCCCGTCGTTTCTATCCTTGTACGACCCGAGAAACGTGACTTTCATTTCTTCTACTGGAAAGTTCTCGGACGCGTGAGAGACGCGAAATATTGGAAACTCTATGTTGCATTGTCCATTACTACTTCGTTGTTGTCGAAGAAACGATGAATTATGCATAAGGCAGACGCGCGGCGCTCCTCTGATCGAGGAACTTAACGCGCGAACTTCTCCCCGACAACTATTACGGTTCGAAGGTGAGTTGATGAAAATATGAGGCACCCCGGAAGTTCGAATGGTATAAATTTACGGCGGCGGAACTTTAAGGAACCGACCCCGGGCTCTCGCGCGCAACTTCACCGCGAATAAATTTTCAGAAATCGAGGCGGCTTCATAATAAGATATTCGAAGAAATCAGAAACTGGCAACTCGTTCGTGATGGAAGAGAGAGAGAGAGAGAGAGAGAGAGCCGACGTTTGAGCAACTGAAACGTTTGTATTCCGCGGCAATCAAAGTTTAAGGCTCCGAACCTAACGTGCCGTCTCTAAGTCGACGGAAACTACTTCTCGCTGGGGAAATATTCGATCTGAATCCTGAACGTTACTACAAGACGTTAGTGCATGTGACAAATTAAAAATCATACGCTGGCTCTCTCGATCTATTTTGTGTTTTTCCTTTTTATTATTGTGTGTATTGATTCGTCATCATTTTCGTGCTGTTCGTCATGAAGATTTTAAACAATGCCTAATAAATCTGAATGTTGCGCCTTTCTTTTTCAATGAAATAAATGTAGCCGTACAAACAATATAAATTTTCTTTTCTCCTCTACGAAATTTTTAATAATTAAAAAAAAAAGAAATTAAAACAGCAAAAACTGTTATCATACTTACCGAATTCGCCTTGAAATCTTCTACTCTAACAAACAGGCGTAAAAAAATTGAAGGTGACCTCGAAAAATCATGAAAAGAAAGAGTTGATAAAAAATTTGCTATATCACGTGAAAGCTCTCTTGAAATAAAAACACGTTTGATCGGACTGCTAATAACAGAGTAATCTCTACTGGTCATGATTCGCGGTTCACCCTGTATAATCCTTCTAACGCCTGAAAAAAACTCAAGCTGTTAAGTCCAACTTTGAAAAGAGTTATTCGTGTTTTGAAAGGTATACGAATACATTGTACACCCACTGTATACATTGCAATTTCTGAACTGTCAACACAGTTGATAATGTAAGAATTGTTTCAAAAGCACAGTGTGAAGTGAAGTTTAGTATCGTGTCAGAGTGAGCATTTCAGTGCGAAGGGTTAGCTCTACTACTAGCAAGCAGTAGAAACGGCGGTAAAGGTCAAACGTTGTGTTTGCTGTGACGATTGCGACAGTTGGCTGTTGCATTTTTCCAGCCCCACGGTGTAATCAGTCTCGAATGTCCTTGGCGTACACTATTTCTTAACCATCCGGGTAAACAAAGTGGTTGAGAGGGTGGAGGGGTGGTCTGAACGGTAGCGAATTGGTTAAACGACGGCGAAACACGTTCGAAATCCGTCTGTTTAACAATCAAACGGACCGCGTATTCCGTTTGACCATATCGATAAAAATCGACTGGGCCGAGCAAGAACGGTCGATTACAGGGTAAGCATATTTGAACAGTTATTACATCGGGCGTACTTCGCATCGTGATCGATCATCGTCGGGTCCGACTTCGCCGAGAAACGTGTAAATAATAGACTTTAACGAGAACGGCGCAGCGATCGGCGAGGCTTTAAAGGATTTACTGGATAGCTTTCAATTATATTGATAAGGGTGAAGAACCAGGGTCGTGGCACGGCTCTACAAATCGACGGGTAATTATTAATTACGAAAGAAAGAAAGAAATAGAGAGAGAGAGAGAGATGGGAAAAGAAAAGAAGAAAAGGGAGGAGACCCGGAGGAAGAATCTTCGTCGAACTTTTCTTTCACCGGCGATACGGCCACGGGGTTCGATATTAAAGGTGCTCACCAACTTTGTTTATAATTGACTGCAGTAAAGGGTAATTAACTAGTTTTAGAAGCTGATTAAAAACACGCCGATCGTCTGCTCGCTATTGCCGGCGAACATGCACTTTTCGGTAAATATATGCGATAAATCGCGTGAGAATCGCCCAGGCCGTTTCTCAAATTTATTGCGACACATAATTGGGGGTGTCTAGAAATGCATCCCCAAGCTCGTTTATACACCCCTGGCGATGGCGGACACGTGCGCGGCGCGCGTTCATTGGTGCGAATCGGGGAAATATTACAACAGCCCCCCGAAATTGCGTACGTTCGTGTTGCGCTGCAGAAAGCGCGGAATAATTGGAGGACTTGCGACATTGTGCTAATCAACACGGAAAATCATTATGAGCTGCAGGGACATTCGTAATTTCTTACTGAACGGCATTCATACAAATATTATTTTTATCGACGCTGTGATAAAGCAAAAATTCATTGTTTCAATTCTCGTTTCTCTTTAAGCGTATAAAGTAGAATTTAGTTGTATCACAATTTTCATTTCAAGAACAGATTCTTTACTCAGCACGTTCGTGTTTGTCTCATTTCTTGTTAGGCTATCGTACAAGTGTTTTCCGTTGGGAAATACACAAAAATGACTGGATAGACGGACAGATTGTACTCACGCCAGGATGCTTGACATGTGGAAAATCTCAGCGTTCAGGTAGGCCAGATACGCCATAACGAATATGAATATCGGCTCGATCACTCGGACTTGATGAGTGAATCTGGTGACGAAGCCAGTCGCGAAGCCCCATATCACGCCGATTATGGTACCGCCGATGGCCACGACGAAGAACGAAGCCAGGCCCGACAGTAAGTCCGTGTAAAGGATTCTCGAAGGTCCCATCTCGCTGTACGCCTCGAACATGTGGTATAGCACCTGCGGATCATTAAAAAGTGACGTCTTGCGTGGCTAATCGAGCGATTTGACCACGGTTGCACACCGGATTCCAAAGCCATAAGCGAAATTGGACGGTTTGTCAAGGACGTCTTATTAATTATCTTCTGCACGAATATTACCTCGATCGTGCATTCTTTCACACGTTAATGCATGATTAATGGTCCATCCATCAGAAAGTCGATACAAATATATCTCGGAGAATTGAACTCGAATATTCTTTGCACACACGTGCTGTCGACGCAAAATGGCGGCTGTTTATGCATTGCTAGCTGTATTCACTTGTCGCAAACATTAGTCATAATGTATGAATAATTTACCAGATTTCAGTACTCTCCTTTTAATTTTTTACTGATATCGTTTCATTTCTTATGCCCTGATGAGAATGGCAGCTATAAGAAGGAACTGCTAGCTGTATCCACTTATCACAAATATTAATCGTAATGCATTCATAATTTACCAAATTTCAGTACTCTCTTTTTAATTTTAAATGATATCGCGTTTCATTTCTTATGCTCTGATGAAAATGGCATTTATACGAGTCCAGTTCGAGTTTATAGAATTTAATCTACTACACGATCTCGTCTTGAAGTTTATAGTTGCTCAAGGTAGTTTTATTTGCGATTATGTACTTCGGCTTTGATTGAGATCGCTCGTTATCTCCGGATAAGAATCAAGTGTTTCGGAACGACGTTCTTTTTAGAACAGGTGGATACTCACGACGGTAACGGCGTCGTTTAATAGACTCTCTCCGAAAACCACGATGTAGAGGATCTCGTTCACATGGATTTCCTCGAAGACGGCTAACACGGCAACAGGATCCACGGCACTGATCAGCGCGGAGAAGAGAAACATGTCCAGGAGCGGTGTTTCGCAGCCGAAAAGCCCGATTTTCCCCAACACCCATAGCGATGCGCCTAGAAATAAATGTTGTGTGTGTGACGACTAAACAAAAGCCCTCGTTGATAATCTGTAATCATTAGACTGCGGATCTTTATGCATTCATGAAGTTTGTTGGATGAAATATAAGACGGTAATAGATTCGAAACATTTAAGAATATTTTAATGTTGTCTTTAACGTAACAAAGTCATTAAGGGATGAAATAAATTTTTTATTTTATTCCTGTTTCTCCCACAATCAATGCAGAATATTTTTATTTTGCATGAAGATCCGCAGTCTAGTAATCATTTCAAATCACCTGTTCCACTCCGATATGATAGACTGCGGATCTTTATGCAAAATAAAACTTATGAAAAATTCTGATCAGTTTAAATAAAAGTGTGTTTCACTTCTGAAAATTTTCATTACTCGTGAATTCTGTGCCAACATCATTCAACTCTTCTAACGTCTTTACCGTTGTGTACTTTGCCAAACCAATTTTGTCGTAAATACATAAAATATGTGCGTGAAATTGAATCGGGAATCGGGAAGGTTTAAGAGGAGAAATCCAAGTCGATTAATCCGAGGTTAATTAGTCGAAACAGTCTCAGTATCGATAACGAACCTGAGGATATTGTTATTCAAGTAAGTCCATTAGTTATACAGGGTGTCTCAGCTGAAGGAGGCCACCGAAATGTCTCCTTTATCTTTAATGACACAAAAAATATTTATGGCATAATTTAAACGGTATCGAAGGAGGAATATCATAGGAGAACAATTTTTTTCATCCGGTTCTTTTTTCATAGTTTTTCAAGGTGATCGTTATTTTTGTTATCGGGAGAACTTATTTTTTTTTATTCCATCTTATATAGCGGCTGAAAAAATACATGTGAATATGTCATTAACAAGATGGAATAAAAAGAAAGCTTTCCCGATAAAAAATAACGATGACCTTGAAAAGACTATTAAAAAATAACCGGACAAATAAAAATTGCTCTTCTATGATATTCCTCCTTCGATACCATTTAAATTATGCCATAAATATTCTTTTTTTTTGCCATTAAAAATAAAGGAGATATTTAGGTGGCCTCCTTCAGCTGAGACACCCTGTATATCAGCGCATCCAATCTCGGTGGCCGAAAATATACCAGATAAATTCGGATTGGAAAATGGTTTTGAGTGGCTCGAATCAAGCCGGAGATTTTTTATCGTCGATCGAACTCGTTCGAGATGCGTATCGGTAAACAGCTATCAGCGACGGATTCGAGATTAATTAGTACGAGCACAGAGTACCGGCGCGGCGGCGGTTTCGGGTTTAGGTAATTTGTCTAACGTTCTATCAGGATCGGAGGGCGGAATTGAAAGCAAGTATTTTCCAGGCCGGCGACAATACTGCTCGGAACAATGCAAACATAAAGCTTCCGATACTCATCGAGGATAGCCATTATTTGGTAAAATAAAGCTCCGCCGATTGATAGGAAGATATCAACGTGAATGCGTCGATTCTCTTTCAAAGTTCATCGACACATCCCGGTGCGCTTCCGATAATCGAGCAAAATATCCTGGAACAAAGGGAGGGTAGAGGAGAAAAAAAAATATATGTCGGAGATAGAATAATCCTCGAAGAAAATGGTCGCAAGATGGAAATCGGACAAGCGTCGCGGAATGCGACCTCGGCGATTTTTAAATCGCCCGGTGTCCTAGAAAATTCTCCTCGGCGGACGTTCATCGTTAATAATAACAGGTTTCTCCGAAACTCGCGACAGGTCTTTAATTATCGCGGATATATGCCCGTTTCGCGTCGTATGGAGTAAAACGTCATCGTGTTTCGCAACGACGACCACGCGTTTTCATGATTCGCAAAACAGAAATCGCGTGGGCGATTCAATGACCGAACTGTTTTTCTTTTTGGCCGGTGCATTAGAAACTCGACTTGAGTTGCTTCCGCGTTCGGCCGAATATGAAACAGGTGATCGAACTTCAAACTTCGACTGGAGCACTAATATTTCTGTTCCGGTCGAGTTGTGCCGCACAGGGTCGCTTGCGCAATCTCGGAATGCGCGTCAGTCGATCGCATGCAGAACGCGAAATAGTTTTGTGCACCGGGCCCGTGTATTTTTGAACACCTCCCGATCGTAAATTGGCTTGGAAATGGCTTCGTTGATCAGTAAAATTGACAGACTCGAGAGACAGAGAGAGAGAGATAATGTTTTCGGGCAGTAAATTTCCACTCGCTGATTACGTAGGACATTACGCGTTGCAGTAAATACGTGTCGGGAGTACTTTTCGAAATTGCGAGGGCGCTGTTGATAGGTATATACGGAGAAGAGGGCGTTACTGTGTGAGAAACAAATTTCATCTGTGCTTTTATACGTGTCTAAATGCGTGGCGATGCATTGAAAACAAACAGGCTGAAATAATAGCCCCTTGACATACGAGTTAAATGAAAGTTAATGTGGGCAAGTGAATTTTTGTGTACACTCGTCGTGAAAAAGATAGCCCAGGTGTGCTATCTATAATTTCTCAATGACCCATGTAATATTTTTCGTCTGTAACGTATAATATCAATACATTATGAGCTCAGAATATGCGACTTGCTGGAAATAAGTCACAATGTCGTACATGTTTGTACAACAAAGAAAAACTGTTCCATACTCAGGTCGAAATGATAGCACACTCTGTTAATATGTTTAGAAATTGCTCAGTACTTCATGGTCTATCAACGAGTAAAGATTACAATACAATATTATATAAATTTGTAAGTATGGGACGCGGAAAAAATTTAAACAAATCCGAAAAAAGCAAATTCTTCAACTAAAACAGCAACAGTTATTAGTAGCGAAAATATCGAAAGTAATAAAAAGAGGTCTTAAAGTAATACACAATTTCTTAAAAAATGTTGAAGATTATGGCAAAAAGAAAAGTACTGGTCGGCCGTCATCGTTATCCGATCGTGATAAGCGAGCAATTTTGCGTGTAGCTTCCAACTCGCACTTAACAACGAAGCAAATAATGGAAAAATCTAGTGTTAGTGCCAGTGTTTCAAGTGTTCGTCGAGTTCTACTATCCAGCAAAAATATTAAGAGGCTAAAATTGAAAAAGAAACCTCCGTTAACAACGAAAGACAAAGCAGAACGTTTACGCTTTGCAAAAGAAAACGTGCATTGGAAAAAGAAATGGAGCAGGGTGCTATTTTCGGACGAAAAGAAATTTAATCTGGATGGTCCTGATGCGTTTCAATATTATTTTCATGACATAAGAAAAGAGCCGCATATTTTCAGCTCGTAATGTTTTGATATTGTACGTCGCGAACGTAAAAATTTACATGGGTCATTGAGAAATTAAAGATAGCACACCTGGGCTATCTTTTTGACGAGGAGTGTAGCTGTGTCCCTGGTGTGATAACAGAGTTTTTGCTGTTGGTATAGGTCATAGGTATTCAATCGTTTAAACGCGCTGCCAAATAATAAAAATTTCAATCGAATTTGAGGGTTACGTCAACCACTTGTGCCGTATTTTAACGAGTCACACTCTTCTACACTTTTCGCGATAAGGACGTTCTTAATCACTGCAACTGTAAAGAAAATGTGTACGGGGCAAGAAATCAATCAATATTTTCCATCAATGTGTACAATATCATAGGGAACACAAAACGTGTCCGAGACGTCGCGTTCAAGTTTATAGAAATTCCCGCAGCGAATTAAAATATACTCGGTGGGTCCAACTCGTCCAATTAAAAAGGAAGGAATCAGCGAAATCCGTGGAAGAAGGTGGGCAGCAAACTGAAATTCGACTTTCGGATAATCTTGCGCAGGGCGTCCCTGTTGCGCAGGCGTGGAATAGAAATAAAAGGACAGCTGTAAAAAAGAGAGGAGAGCAACCAGCAGGTAAACGGGCCAACGCGCGCGATGTTAATCCAGGAAACGAAACGGATTAAAGCCCGCTGGAGAGAAGGAGAGAGAGAGAGAGAGAGAGAGAGAGAGAGAGTGTGTGAGAGAAAAAGAGGACGGTGAAAAAATGAAAATAAAAGATCGAAGAAAAATCCGGTCGTGTCGGGGAACGACACACCGGTGCCGTTTTATTCGTTTCACCTACCTATCGACAGCGTGTTAAATATAGTCCCGACGACGGCGAAGAGAAGTATCGTCCCCAGGTGGTCGAAGAACAGTCGGTTCGGCATGAAATAACCGGCGTCCAGGATAATGGGCGGCAGCATGTAGAGGAAGAACGTGTCGGGAGTGAGGGGCGACACGTGGACACTACTCGCCTGGAACAGTAAGACACCAACGACGACGCCGACAACGATCAGCAAACAGGACTCCGGAAAGATCTTGCTGAGCTTCGGCGTCATGTGGAAGCCTGCACGTACAATTGTAACTTAACGGTCTCCCTTGGAACCGTTCTCGTTCGGGACGTTCGATTGCTGGCGGTCCCGCCGTAAATCTTTCCGATTTCCACCCCCCTGCGCGCGGAATTCTATCAATCTACTCGCAGCAACTATCAAATAAATGCGATCTCATATTGTATATGAAAAGATTTTTGCCCCCATTATTCTGTGAGCGATTGCAATTTTTGATAGCGATTTTTTTGGAAGGCTATGGAAAATGTTTTAGGGATGCTGATGATTACATCAAGGATTTTGTGAATTTTCAAGGTGTGTATTCGTTTGAACGTTCAACAATTCATTGAACACAACAACATTTAGTAATGCAGGGACTGTTCTGAATTTTAGTTGCTAGAATAAAAATACTGCGAGCACTGATGTCTAATAATAGCGAAATCTGATTGCTTTGTAAATAACGAGGCATTAGTGGAAAGACGATAATTTTCAAGTATGAATATCATTTGGAAGTGTCGATGTAAAAATAATAGAATAATTGTTGGTGCAGAATGTTGGTACAATCTTTGAGAGATAATATAAACAGTGAGCAGAAGCAAAAGTATTCTGGGATATTGTTCAGCCATATCGATCATTAAAAATCAGGTCTGTAAAAATTTCATGAAAAATCCTCGCAAACGGTTAAAGGCTCGGTCTAAATTCCTAACGGGGACATAGAAATTGTTTCGGCCGTGTCCCCAGTACAGCAAATCGATTATCCCGGTGACCTACGGCCACTATCGGTTTTCGCGAAAAAAAAGACGCAGCCCCGGGTGGTCAGGGAAGAAAATGGAGAAACACGGAAACGTATTTTGGCAGCCAGCCGCCAGCAACTGAACGTCACGACTGAAAAGGTCGTGATTGGGAATAAAAGGAGCGTCAGGTAGCTCGAATTTCCGTGCGTTCCATTGTTGTGCGCGTTTCACGAAGCCGCGGCGAATTGTTATTGAAAATTCTGAAATATGTTTGCTATAGTTAGATCGAGATCGATTCTGCTCGGTCAAGGTTGTCGACTAGTCACCCCCTCCACCGTGTCGTTCGGCTGTTCTTGCGAGTCTAGTCACGCTTTGATCGCGTCCCATGGAATGTAAAATAAAAACAAAGAGGAGGAGCCGAAGTTCGAATGCAACAGACAACGACGAGGATCCAAAATCCGTCGGTGGAAGAACAGGTTTCTGCGAGTCTGTTTCTGGAATAATAACAACGGCGGGTGGCGAGAACCGAGAATTCGGCGTAGCGATATCGGAACAATGCGTTCACCGAAACAGAAATCGTTCCCGGCGTGACACGGAATGGAGGAAGTGACCTCGAATGCTCCAGAGAATCCGACCGGGCCGCGTCACCTCATAGGACGCAACAACGTTCGAGCTAACCGCAGCGGATACCAACGAAACCAGCAGCGAAGCGCTCGTCGAGACCGCTCGACTTTGGATCGGGTCAAGTTCCACTAGTTCCCGTACCTATTTTCGCAATGCTGGCGAAGAAGATCCATATGCCGATGACGAACGGAGTCTCGACCCGGTGAAACTCCACGGCGATGATATGGTACTCGGGCTTGGGTCTTTTAGAGCCATTCCCGCCGTTCTCGCCCACCTGAGAGGACAAATGCGACTCAACGGGACCGTCGTCGTCATTTCCAGCCGAGAGGCTACGGAAGGAGACGTCATCCGGCAGAGAGCCGTCGATCGGCCCCATCGGGCCGAAACTCTTTCCTGGATACGGCTCCCTCAGGTCCCTCGGGAAGTCCTGGTCGTCGACGATCGGCCCGTGGACCGCGTAGTCGTCGGCGGGAACGCGTTTCTCTGGAACAGCTTCGTAGAACCTGGCGGAGAATGCGTGGCCATGTTGCGGCCAGCACGCGGCCAGCATCAGCAGGCCGATCACCATCATCGGGAAGGCTGCACGTGGAGCCATGACGACGTAACACGTGGACACCGGAGATGCTGATGGCGGGGACTGCGCCACCGGTTCTGAGTCACTCGTTGTACCATCAGAAGGGACCTCCAGCTACGTGGAAGCTGCAGGGTCCGTGGCTCCCGCTGTTCGCGTCGCCGGGGGTGCTCACCCTCGTCGCCGGCTTCGTTACACCCTCGCTTCCTGCTCCCTGCACAGGGGACTCTCGGTTTTCCCGGATTTATAGAGGGCACACGCTGGTGACGACTCGAGTGCACAGGCGGCGCCTAATTACATAGCGTGATTCCGGACCTAACTCTCGCCTTATCGCACACACGTGGAAGACGATCGGTTCGAGGTTATTGGTAATACTCTCCCGTATCTATCCAATTCTTATCGGAACCTCGGCGTCGCTCTCCGAATAGAAACTTCAGTCGTGTTCTCGCCGATGTTTCCCACCGACAGGCTGTGGAGGTCTCGCTCCAGGGACGCGTGTTTTGGTAGTCGAAGGTCTCTTCCGTGGAGCTGGTCGATTCTCATGAGCGTAGTCGTCCCGACGGTCTATATCTGTCACCCGGCGACCCTTCCCGGTGTCAGCCTTGGACAATTTTACGGTCGAGTCAACGAACCCTCGGCGGACACCTACGCGCGGCCAAATTCACACCCGTCCGGTTATTAGAAACGCCTAATCCAGACCAACACATGACAATGGACAGAGAGAGAGAGAGAGAGAGAGAGAGAGAGAGAGAGAGACCGGTCGGTCCGGTCAAGTGGTGGATTTGTTTTGTTACTTACCGCGTTCCTCTTCGACGGCTGCCTCGAGAGCGCGCCCCGCGTATATCGGCCGGGTTATCGACGGGCGAATCCTATTCGTACGCAGCTGCAATAGAACGCGAGCCGGGAACGAAACACTGGCTGGAGCCTCCTCGGGAATTCATTTACACATCGTTGCCCGCGAACTCGAAGATCCACTCGACGTCACCGCGACGTTGCTCCGCGGCCAGCTTCACGGAAGAGGATAGCGCACCCTGGACGTATGCAGAGAGAACGTAGACTCTCTTCGCGGTCTACCGCCCAATCGCAGAACTCCGACGGGTTCAGGTTTTTTTTCGTGTCTCGTCGAATCCACGATTGTCGGAAAGATTCAGAGGATCGTTCAAGAAGAATGGACTTGCCTATAATCCGATGGCCCGAACCGTCGGATGACACTCGGGGATACTCGCGCGAGAGTGCGATATCTATGATGTATCCTCCGTCCAATCACGGCGCTGGTTCCGCGGGGATGGAGGTTCTATAGCTTGATCCAGGTATTGTGATACAGGTCGGACAGTTGACGGGTTGGCCAGATCGATAATTAGGTTCACTGTGGGATCTGCTGGCAGGCAGACGGGGACGCGCTCGCGTTCTGCATACGTAGCTGGCCGAGAACCACTCTGTCGAGGTAGCGGCGAGGACGAGGCATCGTTGCATCGGAAGTGCGGCGTCGTTCCCAGGTGCGCTTCGATCGACCGTCACACCACCACTGCGCGAAATTAAACCACCGCACACGTCGGCCCCACAACACCGAGACAGAACACCATGGCCACGGCTAAGGGCACGCAACAACGTTGCCAAAAACGTGCGTAACTGCCGACCAGGCTATCCATGACGTCGCTAGTGATAGCCGATGGATGCGCGCGGCTCCTCCGTCTCTGTTCTACTAGCTGGCCCCACCGTTCCTCCGTTTCGATTGTCCCTCTTCCGCTTGTAGCCTCTACCCTCTCTCTTTCTCTCTCTATCTCGCGAACCAACTCCTCGCGTCCCTTCGACGCTTTCCAGCCAGCTGATCGTTGCGGAACCCGCGCAGGCGTCGCGACGCTTCCATATAGAACGACGCGACGCGGGACGTCGTTGGGCGTGCTTGAAACGCGTCGAGGCGCCCCCGGGATCGTTGTTGAGAATTTCGCCGCTGGAGGCAGCCCCGTATCGTCCGCCGAGCCTCGACCATATAGGGAAATTGTAACGGGAATTGGAATTCCTGGACCCCGCTGATCGATGATGACGATGATGGCCGCTTTGGGGGCGAACGGATTTATACACGCGACGATGTGCGCTCTTCGCTCGCCGAAAAATCCGCTCGCTGTCGCGGTGTTTTCTACTCCCGAATCCCGCCGAGGATGATTTATCCCACTCGATAAATTCCCCGTGTCTTGCTCGTTACCCCCACAGCTTTGTTATTTAAACGAGCACTCGGTGCCGCCGCCTTGAATTTATGAATGACGTGTTGCAGTGCCTCGAGAGACATTCGAGTGCTTTACCTACCCCGAGTGAAGTTTCAGAATCGTGGGATGAATTGTACGTGCTCATCCCGCCGTATCCCGCAATCCCGTTTCGCCTCTTTAACGAGATCGTCTCTTTCTGCCTCTCTGCCATTTTGTTGTATTTCTCCACGTGCGATGCCTTATTAAAACAGTTCGGTCACGTCCTTTTAATTAACTGCCTCCGTTTTCGATCTTCAAACGCATTAGACGGTTAATGTTTTATACTTTTACCTGTCGGCCGACCAGCGCAGCAAACTTTGCGGTCCTGTAAATAATTAAGAGCGCGAAGTGGGCAAGTTTCCGTGACTATGGGGGGTAACTCGTGTAACATGCTGAAAATAAGGCGGTTTTTAGGAATGTTTTTCGCTGGAACCTTTCCGCCCGTATTTTCACGAAGCTTTTAGAGTGTGTCGGTGCATATTTTAGTAGAAAAACGTGCTTTTCATAAAAAGAAAACAAACCACCAATCAGGAACTACGGCGCTTCTTGGATTCGTGCGAAACGAGAAAATTCAATAGTTTCGGTTTCTTAACGAACCCACGTGTAAAATTCAATCTATTTGTCTACGTGCACGTTTCGAGATAAGGTGATCGATGAAATAGTTCCCGACTTATTCTGCATAATTTCAAGAAAGCGCGTGTCAGATATTCGCTGCAAATTCCAATGTAGCGAAGGTAAATAGTCATAACTTCTCCTCGTGGCTTCGTTAATGATCATTTTGACATTTTTACGATTCGCCTTTTCGTTTTTGTCAAGTACGTCGTTATGTTAACGAACATGTTGTTCCTTCCACTTCCCTACGAGAGAGAATGAGCATTTCCAGAAAAATTATCTTCCGTTTACATCTTAGTCAGAACCAGATACTTTTCTCACAGCAACTTTCTTGGTTTATGCAACAAAATCGAGTATTTCAGACCGGCTACGTGAGCCGCAGCCCTTAGCTGGTCAGCCTCTGCATCTTCGGTGTCGGCAGCGTACGGAATGTTCGCCTCATTTATTTATGCATTTCTGGTAAGCGAGTCGTGAATTTTTGAGGGCGCTGTATAGAACGTACGTGGGTCAGGTTGCACGACTATACAGGCCGAAGGCGACCTTAAACTAAGCGGCGTCCCGACGCCGGATCTAGGAGACACCGGCGTCCTTGACCTTGTCACTGTTGCGCTAGCGAAATGCTCACCTCGCCGCGACATTCAGCTCCGCAGTCTGCCAGCCTTTTCGATCATGCTCCGTCGACCTACCTCTCTCACCTCTCTCTCACTTACCTTTTCCCGACTGACCCGCTTATCGGTTCATGAACTTTTAATTAAGGGTCCAACGAAACGGCGTCACCCACGATTTTTCCCTTTCATTTTCTTTTTCATACCCGGCCCGTAAACAAACGCGCGATAATTGTTCTGTTTGCGCCCGCGGGACAGGAACGTTGCAATAATTGAATGGTAGATGTCTTTTCACAGGGTTTTCCTTTGTACGAAAAAATAAACACGTTTTCCGCTGTTGTTTTTAACCGTTGTTCCAATCGTTCACAAAGGCGAGGAGGCGCCGCAACCGAGTGGACGCTGTTATCATTATTAAATGGACGATTCTGGCGGAGCGGGTTTGTTTTTCTGTTTTTATCTAGATCCAAAGAAACAGGATATTTTTTTCATGCTGCGAAAGCGTGACAATTATCATGCGAATTCGATGCACGGTCACCTATTGTGACGATCCAAAATTACTCGAAATTTAACGACCGCATGAAAAAGCATTTCGAATAAAAGCTTCACGGTATCACGTCGAGTATATGATGCAATAATTCGTTTTTTTAACTATCCATCATTTTTATCGAGTTACGAAGATTGCTCTTTCAGTTTTTTTTAAATTGGATACCCAATATTTTTCCCGGGTATCGATGTACATAGTTTGAAAAGCTACGGGAAGATAGGATTTACCGTATGATGTTGCGAGTTAATAGTCTCCGAGATTTTTAGTGAAGTAACGTATGTAACTTACCTGTTGTTTTAAGACGTCATGTTCGATAACTCTTCCTGTATATGCAACGTGATACAAGTAATTGTTATAGTTTAAAAATATCCTCGATTTCCGCCCACTCGTATTTTCGTTGATTAGGTTCGCGACCGTAAACTTTCTAACGATCGATTAATCGTGCGAGAAAACTCAATGTACCGCGGAAGGTTTCACCTTGAGGTAACTTTTCGTGTCGATTTTACGTATACCGAAGCTTATTTATTTTTTAATTACGAATGCCGCGTTAGTACGTTCAGCAATCGACGCACAAGGAAAACTGCGTTATTCGGTATCCAAACATTGTTAGTAATAAAGCTGACGGAGTCGAAATGATTGAAAACACATTGTGTAATATATCAATGAAATTGTGGTGGTAAAATATAGGAGGAATGATCGTATTCAGCAACAATAAAAATAAAAGTACGCAAGAACATTATCAACGGAATGATACTTTTTATATAAAGCAACGTGACCCAAGAGCGAACATTCTTTCAAGAAGTGATTATAGCGGCGACACCCGATTTTGTGTTATCATTAGATAGCGGATTTTATGCATTTATAACAAAAATGAGTAGGTGTAATTTAAAACAGTAAAAACATTTGAAGAATTAAACAATGCTGTTATATAATTCTCAACCTATTCAACGTATTAAGAAAGTAAATTTTCTAGTTCGCTCTAGTTTGTTGCAAATCAGGTAGAAAGTTTTTATAGAAGTGTTCTCAATTCATTGCAAGAAACAGGAGGAATGTATTTAACCATTTTCGCCAAAATGCAAAACAGTTAAACAACTTTACAATACGAAAAATGTAATGATAGTTGTAGTGATAGTAATGTAGCGATAGCGTCGTATTATTTTCAAACCATTGAATATACAGTGTCCCCGCGATTGATGTGACTTTCGGGTTTCGGGATGATGTGACTTTTTTATCCCCACTACTTCCCCCTTAGGCGGTCGATCGCGCTATAAAGAAATTAAGTTATCAGAGTATTTAAATTGGGGTTTTATGATACTCGATGTATCATTCTCAGGTATCGAATAGCATTAGTACAATCAGAGTTGGGCAAAAATTTTATTTAAATAAAAATATCGAATAAAATGGGTTTAAAACCTACTTGGAAAAAACCCACTTTATTCAAAGTTTTTATTTAAATAAAATTTTTGCCCAACTCTGAGTACAATACAACAATTTCCCGCTTAGCACCGTTGTTTACCCAGGATCTTCGTTACACTTGGAAAAGTTATCCAAGAAATCTATGTTCGGCACACACGCACACGCGCACGCGCAAACACACACGTCAAAAAACGTAGTACCGTTTCGTTTCCTGAGACACCGTTACATCGTTTCTTGTAGTTGAGGTAGATAATTTTTATTACCACGTTTTTATTTTTCTATCAATAACCGCAGTCTAGTTAAACCTAATTATAGCTGTTGATAATATAATCGAGGACACTCCTAAACGTTCTTTGGATGTCAAAACCGTGCTGTTCGCTTACTGGTTCTATTTACCGAAGACCTAAATCTGTAACTACCGATTGTGCGCAATCCAGCAACGTCCGAGCGAAATGACAAACAGCGAATGGTTCGCGGGCTGTTTACAATCTCTGGCGAAGACGTGCTATTATAGTGTCTCAAAGGCCGACGTTAAATGATGAGTACAGCATTGAGAACGGTTTACTTTCCACTTTTCTGTAACAGAGCCTTAGAAATTAACTATTACAGATGCCTATTCTCCGACCATTCTCTTTGCTATCTGTTTTCAACCACATATTTACCACGTGTCACTATCTGCTTTTTTAAAAATCGTAAATAAGTGTGGTTAAAATTCTTAACCCTCTGTGGTTTATGCTAGTGTACTAAAGTTACTGAAAATTTCCGACTTTCACCCTTAAGCTTCCATCTGTAAACATATGTAGCTGATTGCAATGTTGACCGATTGTGACAAAACTTTCAGTATGCGTATAAGTCACCGAAATCTGCAAAACGCATTTTTTAAATTATCGTTACATGCTCAGATAAAATAGTTGAAAGAACGTCATTTTTAAAATTTATCTAATCATTCTCTAGCAAGCTCTAGTTGGTCTAACATTTTGAACAAAATTCAAGTCCTTCGGACTAATTTCCTCGACTGTATACGAGGTTGAATAAAAATGAATACAAATAAAAGACATAGTGTTCGACAATATTAAGTGCTCCTACATAGCAGTGGACATCCTCCGAGCCCGAGGGTGATCGTGGTCACGCGAAATCTCGTCGATCAAACAATTACTCAGCCGGGGGATGAAATATTGTATTTTGTAATCGTAAATCCGATATTTAGTTAATCAATTACGCTCGGTAAAACTCTTTATCGCGGTAATGTATTCGAGCCGGGCCGGGTTGGCGGCATGGCGGAGAGCCTTACCATTATCGTTCTCACTTTCAGCAATAAATTTCTTTCGCTCCGAGGACCGTAAACTCGATAGAAATGATTAAGTCCCGGGCCCCGTTTATAATGGAGCGGCTTGGGCAAAGTGACAAACCAACGATAAACAAATTGATAAGCAACGCACGTCACAAAATTTAATTGCCGATGAGCACGACCGGCTGCGCAACGGATACAACGGGGGAGAAGGGGAGACAGGTGGATAGAGACGAACTTGCATCGCATCGGTTGATAACAACGGGTTGCGTAACCACGCTCGGATAGACGGCCATTCTCCGTGCCGATTTTACTCTGCACACGATGAAACAGATACTCCCCTGTCACCGCGATTGTTTAACCCTTCTGTTCATAATCTAGCACCCGAGCATCCATTTCAGTTAGACATTTTTCATGAACCTCATCAAATATCTTCGAACTTATTCGGATCCTCATTATTTCGCTCATTTCCGATCGATTTACGTATTTTTTTTAAACATTATACGTGCCCATAATTATAAAAGTGGTCTAACTCGTATATAGACTGCGGATCTCTTTATGAAAATTAAAAATATTCAGCATCGATTGCGGGAAGCAGGAATAAAATACAAATTGATTTCATCCCTTAATTGATTTTGTGTGTGTGTGTGTGTGTGTGTGTGTTACGTGAAAAACAACATTACAATTTATATTTCACCCGACCAATTTTTTCATAAATGCATAATGATCCGCAGTCTAGTCATATACAGTTACTCGAATTAATTTTCGGACGCTCTAAAAAAGACGACAACTTTTTGGGAAGCTAGAGCAATTAATTTATTGCAGGATGTGAAAAGAGATTTTTTTCAAAAATAGCAATTGATCGAAATTGTAGAAAAAAATACGAAAAGTTGCATTTTACAACTTTTTTATGTGGGCCTATATTGAAAATTTAAGAAATACGTTTTGTAGATCTGTGTGAATTAAACATATTCTGAAAATTTCGTCAAAATCGGTCGACGTTGCAATGAGCTACAAACGTTCAAAGATGGTAAAAATGGCAGATTTTCACGATTTTCAGCTTATATCTACGAATTCTTACATTTTTCAATGCCTGTCGTTTTTCCCCGCATCAACCGATTTCGATGAAACTTTCACAGTGCATATAAGTGACACAGACCTACAAATCATAATTTTTAATTTCAATATAGGCCCATATAAAAAAGTTGTAACATGCAACTTCTAGTTTTTTTTCTACAAATTCCAATCAATTGCTATTTTTGAAAAAATTTCTTTTCACATCCTGTAGTAAACTAATTGCTCTACCTTCCCAAGAGAGTTCAAATCGTATAGTACAATATTAAAAAAGTTATCGTCTTTTTTAGAGCGGCCGAATATTAATTCGAGTAACGGGAAAGGATATTAAATACCAAATGAAAAGCACTATCTAACGGTTCATCTTTCACAATATCTTAAACAAAGTACATTAAATTCATTTAGTTTAAAATAATGCGATGTGACAAAACCATATTTTTCTTTTATGAAAAACGAAGGTCCGCCTCAATTTTTTTACTCCAAAATATCCTAATTGGTATTGAGACGCGAATCCGCTGATCTATAATAAAATTAGATTGCGGATCTTTATGCATTTATGAAGAAATTGGTTGGACGAAATATAAAACTGTAAAGGATTTAAAAAATTTCAAGAATGTTGTAACGTTGTTTTTAACGTAACGAAGTCGTTAAGGGATGAAATCAATTGTTATGTTATTCCTGCTTGCAATGGATGCAAAACATTTCTATTTCGCATCAATTACAAACAAGAGAAGCCAAGTAGAAATTCTTTTTTTCTTTTTATGACTTTCATCAGCTGAAACTGATACATTAATATTCTTGAATATTTGTAAACCGTCCACTGCTTTAAATTGTATGTGCTAATTTTTATTATAAATTCATAAAATCCGCAGTCTAAATACAACATTAAACCTTGAAATAACCCTACAATAGTTTTGGCCAGAAAAAGCGGGCTCTCGGACCACTGTACGCCGAGCGGAGTAGAGCCGAGCGCAAAGCGAGCTGGCGCACGCCTAGAAGCTTCAGATAAGAGCTTATTCCGGTTGCTTGCGCAGCGAATCTATTATCAGCGATCAGGCCAGATCGCATCTGGTTCCGACCACGGTTGACATGTTTTATTTACAACGTCGGGATGTAATCGGGAGACCCAATTTCTTCTTGCCCTTTCTTCGACGGATCCCGAAGGTGGGAGCGAGACAGCCGACTACTCTATTGATGACGGCAATTCCGACGCCGTTGAAGGAAACGGAAACCGTTTCGATTTCGAGGCCGTTCCACGAGGCTCGTAAATAATTCTGCCTCCGCCACCGTGGCTGACGGAATGTAACGCGGCGATCGTGGAATGCTACCTGTTTCTTGTGCCGTTGTCGCGTAATTAATATTCAGACGGGAGCTTCAAGTATCGGACTTATGCTTGCCTCCGCGGCATGTCACCGTCCAGCCCCTAATCACGAATTGTTTTGCCTAGTGAAACGTAGTGTGAGAGAATTGTTGCAGTTAACCCAAGGTTTTTAAAACATATGTGCCCGTAATTATGAAAGTGGTCTTAGTGAAAATTGAAAAAGAAATAATGAGTTTATCAATTTATTTCACATCACGTTGTTTTACATGAAATTAATATTGAAACTAAATGAATTCAATGTCGTGTTTACGATATTGTGAAGAAATGAACCGTTAGATAGTGCTTGTTGGTTCAACGTTACGTATATGGGATTCATTTAGTGTTAATATTCCTTTCCTTGAAATGTCTCGATACAAAAAATACATCATTTAGACCACTTTCGTAAATATAGACACATCTGTTCTTTTAAATCTTTTGTTTGCAAATGTTCTGGAGTGGAAGAGAAATGATGAGGTTCTTTCAAAATATATAAAGTTTCCCGAAAATCGTCAAACACGGAGATTAGAGTTTCAACTATCGAGTCATCACTATTTATACATTCAAGGTAGATGCCAATCAGTGCGAGATAGTTGGGCAAAGAAGTAAAGTCATCCCGTCTGCGTTTCCATTGTTGCACGAAATGTCTCGAGCGTTTATACCCGGTTGATTGTCGGAAAGAAATTTCTGAGAAGACTCTAGCTAGGCAACTATCAAATTGTCCACCGGATTCTGTTTCGTTAAACGGAGGTCAATAGAAGTTGAGATTAAGGAACATAACTGAACAGATTTTAGGTAAATATTTGTGCAGTTGAGCTTAGAAGCCGGACAAAAGCGATTGTTTGGCTAAATCGCTTGACGCAGAACTCTGCGCCACGTGTGGCTTAGCGGAGTAAGCTTGATGCACAAATGTGTGACATAGTGTGACCTGGATAGCTATCATTTTGTACAGGATGATTCTAAATCAACGGTCTGAAAGTTCAGTCATATTTTCTCGCATACAGTCCGCAAAAGACCACGAAACAATTTATTTCTTTTTTTTGCTAGATATGGTAGCTTCCATCTCGAAACTAGTATTTTTCAAACAATCAAATTTATTGCCTGAATTTATTGTACGTAAGAGTCAACGTAAATTGACCGTAATTTTAGTCCAGATAAAATCGCGTTGCCTTGAAACATGTTGTCAAGGTCAACATACTGAACAACTTTTTCCGAGCTTGGTAAATATACCAACAATAATTTTTTCTATTACTTAGTACAACGTCAGACGATATTTTCTTTGACGATGTGTACTGCGTGGTCAGGCTTCGCAGGTTATACAAATAAATAAATCGCTTGTGAAACATATTTAATATGCTCACAGTAATTACGTAATGACATACTCCAACGATGACAATTAATCGCGGTAATCGACACGCGGCAGCCATTCAACTCTGGATAATCTAAATATCATATAAGCGAGCGGTATCTATTTGATTTGCGACAATTTGTTTCCCTTTGACGCGGTAAATCTTTATTACAATCAATTAGTTGTCACGGGCATCGTTATAATCAATAACGATGTAATAACCAATCGCTCCCGAAACTATTGTACGCGAAATTCCATTCCGCGCCAGATACCTTCGACCGCGGATATTGTCCAACAATTATTTATCTCGATATTTATCTATCTGATGTCGGCCATGATTCTCCGTGGCAAAGTACGAGCCGACGCGATGCATGATTCATGGTGAATTTGATAAAGGCTATTTTGGCAACAAGAAGTTCGCTGACCCGCGTTTATCAAAATGTTTTTTGCTGGTGCGGCGCGGTGCGCGGCATGGCCGAGCAAAATGTACCGCAAACTTTCCGACAGCTTCGATTCGTCTTGCATAATGATACTCTTTCTTCACTTACATCGATACGCCTGAAAGGATCATCTATTTCGCAACGAGGATACATTCGTGTCACCAAATGTTCGCGATTTAACGAGAACAAAAAATCACGGGATCAATCTCGCGAGATCCGCTTCCGGAGAATTAACAATCATTGACAGACTAGCGTAATTCTCGTTGAAAAATCAACGGTTGGCTTATTACTAGATTGCCGATTTTATGTGTTTATGGTAAAAATGAGTACTTACATAGGTGCCATTTAAAACAGTGAAAAAGTTAGAATGATCGAATAATGCCAGTCTAGTGTTTCCAGCTTGTTAAAATGATTAAAGTAAGAATGAAACGTCTATCTGGCTCCAGTCTCTTGAAAATGATGCAGACAATTTTTATTTTGCATAAAAATTCGCAGCTTACTTATTACGGGAGGAATGCCACTAATTTATTTATATTTTTATTTCAGCTTTCCACGTCTTCTATGTTTCGAGATTTTTTACCATTACAGAGGACAGAGGAACTGGCAATTATACGAGGTGTTTGTCCAAAAAATAACGGGAATCTTCATTGTTCGGAAAAAATTTTAGTTATTCGTAACATGAATGTTATCTCCTTCAAAATAGTCTGCATTAGGTAGTATGTACAGGCTAGAGTTGGGCAATAATCAACTAATATTTAAAAATGAATGTTAGTCATAGCAAAATAGTCATTAGTGAAAACTTTTTGATTAGTTAGTGATAACTACATGGCAAACAGTTAGTCACAGCTCTGAGTAATCGTTAGCTATTGCTTATTAGTTAATTAGTAGTTGATGATCAGTCATCAATCTTTAGTCATCAGTCACTATTGTGCGATTAACATACATAAATATTATTAATTAGTTATCGCTAACTAATCAAACAGTTTTGACTAATGACTATTTTGCTATGACTAATATTCAAAAAGACTATTAGTCATTTTTAAATATTAGTTGATTATTGTCCAACTCTTGTACACGCTTATGCCAGCGCTTCTCCAATCCCCTAAACGCTTCTGGAACACGATGTTTAGGATAACTTTTAGCTCTTTCAGCGATCCGCTTTTAATCTCGTCTATGCTTGAAATACGACATTCCTTTAAATTTTTCTTTATTTTCGGGAACAGAAAAGAAAGTCACACGTTGAATATGGAGCCTGGGGCTTCGTTACAGTGTTGGTTTTGGCCAAAAAGTCACGAACTAGCAATGAAGTGTGAGCAGGTGCATTATCGTGGTGCAAAAGCCATGAATTGTTTCGCAATTCACATTTCAGACATGTTTACTAACACAACACCAAAACTGTCGTGAATCGGAATAATACAACCCGCGAAATTACAAAATTCTCCTTATTTCTTCAACGCACCTCGTATTATCGACAGATTTCTACCGGAACGAGACGAGCACGGAAAACGTATGTTCGAAAATTCAAGCAACTCGAGTAGCACTTGAACGCGAGCAGAAAGTTTTAAATACACAATTGTTTAAGATAGTTCTGCGGCATTGATCAAACCGGACTTTTATTGTGTTCCGTCTACTCGGATTTTTGATAAGCGAAATCGGATGAAAAAGTACGCAATTAAACCGTGGATTATTAAGGCAAAACTTGCGCACGATATTTGCGTTTGGACAACCGGCGAAAGAATTCGAGGAATGACGGTCGTTGATGATGCAAAGAATTCCGATGTCACCGTTTTTGCAGGCGTCACACTTCGTGCTCAATCGCAGGACATTCCTGCGTTTCGCGGACGACAAAGGGGAGAAAAATTTTGCAAACAGTCATTCTTACATCGCGTTGTTGCACGGTTTGTATAAACATTTGCAGCGTGGAGCGACGCGACGCCGTGTTTACCGAGCAATATCTATTGAGAATGAGCGCGTGATACGCGAAGATGCGGTGCAGCAGAGACAGTTGCGCGGTGAATATAAACTAATCAATATTTCGACGAAGCTTCTCTCTCTCGCCGGGAAAGATCTCTCGACATATGGAGGACGAAGATGCAACACATAATAATGGTAATGGTAACAATAATAATAATTGTAGAGCGATTTTATTACGCTGTATTCTACCACACGGCGAATGTAAACTCGACGAGGTGGGCGAGAGATGTATTGCACGGGGCCACACTTTATTAATTGTTCAAATGTTTAACACCGTCCATGAAGCATGTTTAACGTGGGCTTTGTGAAAAAAACCGAGCTACACGCGCTTCAACATTTGTTAATTTATTAGTTTGTCCTTTAGAATAAAGGATAAACTTCCGAAAAGTCCATACGTCTGATTTTTTTTATACTCTGGATTCTTACGTATTTTGACGTGCTGATTACGAATATGATAGTGAAAATTGCAATAACATTTGCGCCAATTTTCTCTACCATATTCGTAATCAGCACGTCAAAATACGTAAGAATTCAGACTATAAAAAAATCGGAGGTATGGGCTTTTCGGAAGTACACCCAGAATAAATTACATCCTCTATTCAGTGTTGGGCAATAAATAAATTTATTTAAATAAATAATTATTTAAATAAAAATTTAAATAACAACTTATTTATTAGTTCAGCAAGTCTAAATGAATTATTTAAAATAATAAAGTTAATTGTTATTTACAAATACAATTTCAATTATTATTTGTATTGACAAATAATAAATTAAATTGTATTTTTTTTATAGGCAGCTAGGCCCTTCGGACGGGTCCGACCACTGGCGGTATACCTGAAAAGGTTGCTATAGCAGACAAAAAATACGCATGTGTTCATTGGGGTCCCATGGAAATCACAGACACAGATTTCTCCGACACGGTTTTCACCGACAACATTTCATTAATTTTTCATTAATTAATTAATTAATTAATGTGGATTGAATGAAAATCAGTGGAAAAACGAAATATGAAACCGAGTGTTCTTGAATTAATGAATTAATAAATAAAAAATTAATGAAATGTTGTCGGTGAAAACCGTGTCGGAGAAATCTGTGTCGATAATTGCCATGGGTTCCTTGTTCATTGAATATACAAAATACAAGAAATAAGAGAAGACCAAAATCTATTTATTTGATTTCCACCTCAATCCAAATAATAAATAATCTTTTATTTGCAAATGAGACATAATAATTTGCAATTAAAATCACACGTTTGTTTATTATTTAATTATTTATTATTTAAAATAAAATTTGCCCAACACTGCCTCTTTCTAACATGATATTATTCAATATAGTAAAGATTATATTAATTTAGAAGTAACGAAGAATATATTCAAGTCACCGAACGGCGGGAATAAATGAATCGGAGATACTGGAAATAACCGAACGAATTTCTGTTACGATCTAATAAAAGATAATGAAAAATTTCCAAACAGAGGTTTGGCACAAATGATAGAGTAATAACCTGTACGCTGAAAGGACAATGAAAAATACATCGTGACACCGTCAAGAAGATACGATGACAACCATGAATGTTACAGTATTCTCCTTTTCTATTTTACGACATTTTTTCCGGGCAAAGCAAGAAGTTAAAAACAATATTTCAGAGCTTCTGTTCACATCGTTATTTTTGTCGTTCGATTACTTTCGAAAGGGTCAATCAATCATATTTTTCTTGGCCAGTCTAGCTGCATTAGTTGCAACGAGGCTTCGTTACAAAAAACCGCGACAAAGGATTCTACTTACATGACTGAATATGATATGTTCAAAGAGTGTATCACACATAAAAGAGCAGCAACCTCTTCAGCAAAGAGTCAACACCGAGTGCATCTCGACACCGTGAGCAAGGAGCGAGAACCGACTCGACATGCTTTTATTTTCCATATTATTTCAGCGTCCCTTTTACGAGCGAATAGTACGGTGTAATGCCGTGTAGGCATCGACGTGCAATTTTCTTAGGACGTTGAAGAACAGTGTCCCGGAGCCCGGAGGATTTTTCAACGGCGCGGCGGCGGCGGCGGTGGTCTGGGATGACGAAGTGGATCGCGTCTGACTCACATCCTCGTTATCATACGGAGACAAATCGTAGCAGGACGATAAAAGTAACGCGGGGAGGGTTTAGGGGAGCTGCTGGTTGATATCGATTTTCCGTTACGCCACGTACACAGCCTTGACTGGTTCCCGGAGTATTTTTCGCGATCTCGCGCGTCGTCTCGTCGGGTTTCGAGTTTCTCTCTCGCGGAAGGTCGTCGATAAATTTTCGCGGGTGACCATAATTCGCAACTTTCCCCCTGGGGGCTCGCCGCCGCTGCCATCGAGTGCTACTCTAGAGTTGACGCGCGATACCACGTTTCAAGGTGGCTGGATTCGACAGCGGCGAAAGAAAACAGACTACCCCCGGGGCCAGAGAGTAGGTGGCTTTGGGTGGTTGGCCTCGTTTCGAAACTGCTGGATTTACAACATTAATATTCCTGATGGACAAGCACCGGTTAATGGCACTTTAATGACCGAGCACTCTATTGAATCAGGCTCGTTGACCATGCGTACCGTGACGCGTCCAAAATCAAGATTTACCCTCGTGACGCTGATCAATGACCGAGAACGATACACGAGACTCTCCCCGTTCGTGTGCTCGGTAACCGTGGATCCTTAGGATTCCTCAGTGTCATGCGAATCCGCCTGTGTCTCGGGTAGCATGCTACAGGAACGGGCAAAGATCCTTCCTCCAGACCCGAAATTTCCGATCGAGCTTCGGAATTTCTTCAGAATGCCGACGGTTCAAAGGTTCCACGGTAAATATTAGGCTATCGGAGACCGATTCATTTACCATAGAAATGATCGGCTTCCATGGAAAATTGTCCAACGTTAGACACCGCCGGTGTTTATGCTAAATAGTTTTATAATCGGGAAATCTCGGGCGAAATGGGATTTTGGTTACCCTGGTTTAAAAATGTCTGTTTTAACTGTTCTTCATTGCATAATATAGAATTGGATTGTATCGTATTATTGTATTAATGCATTAAGATTTGCAACTTAATTGTTACCGGTGTATCGTGACACAGATGCTAGTAAGAATGAAATATATAAAAAGACTTTTTAAAAACCACGCTTATATTAAAATGCACTAAATAGGAGAAAATAAGCTTTCTCCTGGTTCTCCATAAAATACCGAATCCAGTTAAATGATTGATAATATTTTTTCCAAAAATTTTAAGAAATTAGTTGAAAATTTGTTCTGTTATAAAATTAGTGTCTATATAGATAGAAAAATTTAATATAAATTTAAATAAAATCATGACATTAATGACTATAAAAATAAAAGCTTGGAACGCCCACGAAGATTACGTCAATATAGTTTAGCGCTCCACGCTTTTATTTTTATAGTCACTAATGTCATGATTTTATTTAAATTTATATTCAATTTCCCTACCTATTCCAACATCAATTTTATAACAGAAGAAATTTTGAACTGACTGCTTAAAATTTTGTGGAAAAATATTATTAATCATTTAACGGGGGTCGATGTTTTATGGAGAACATGGAAAAAAATTATTTTCTCCTTTTTAGTGCACTTTAATATAAGCGTGGTTTTTGAAAAGTTTTTTTTATATATCCAATTTTCTACTTTTATTGTCACCGGACGCAAGGTGTGTATGCAACATTTCAGCAAGATTGGGCTATGGGAAGAGGATTGAAATTCGCTTACAAGATTTGACGCATACGTAATAAAGGAACATATAGGATTGTACGTAATTATATTTGTTTCTGCATAATCAAGTTCGGAATATTTCGGGTTTCAAATTCTCAGTAAAAATAAATGAAGTTCGATCGTTAGCTTATTCGTATTGCATTGAATTTATACGCTGAGATTATGTTGGAGGAAAATGAAAACGGATATTTATTGCAGAAACGTATAAATTACTGTCGAGATAAAATAAGGTAAGCATGAATCATTTCATCACACATTCCGACCGCCAAGTAAATAATTTATCAATGCAATAGATATGTGTTTCCAGCACTGTGCATCGTCTGCGAGTAAATCAGAAATGATTTGATCATATGCACTGCACCTCAAAAGCATTTTATAAAACAGTTACAGCAATATTATTGTACAAGGTATTTCTGATTTGGTGTAAACAAATGAATTTTCAAAAACGTAGAATAAAATTTTGTTACCCGAGGCTTTGTTTTCAGGAAAATCGAATTTGAAGATTCCTCAAGTAGAGTAGGCTGCTGCGTCTGATCATGATCTGCCCAATCTACTTGCCGTGCTGTAGGAGGGCCTGTCGACTTTCCAAAGCTGATTCTCTTGGAGACGAAGTCTTGCTGAAACAATTTTCGTTCTATATTGCCCGCTTATTGTTATATTTAATAATACCAGCTGATGTGTCTAATTATAACCTGTCGAATCTACTTCTCAAAGCTGATTTTCTTGGAAACGAAGTCTTGCTGAAACAATTTTCGTTCTACAGGGTGTCTCAAAATTCCTTCAACATCCGAAAACAGAAGGTCTCTGAGATCATTTGAAGCGACAATTTCCTTTGCAAAGATGGCATCCGCGGTTTTATTTAGGAGTTATTAACGAAAAACCACGGACCAATCAGAGCGCGACCTAGACGCGATCTTTCGTTAATAACTCCTAAACAAAGCTGCGGAAAACATTTTTTCTAAGGGAAATAAGGGAAAGAAGGAATTTTAGGACACCCTGTATATTGTCGGCTTATTGTTACATTTAATAATACCAGTTGATGCGTCTGATCATAATCTGTCGAATCTACTTCTCGCGATGCAAGAGGACCTATCGATTTTCTAAAGCCGATTTCTTGTTCGAACAGATTTCATTTTACTTTGTAGACGTATTATTATATTTAATAGTTTAACATTTACGACGGTGACCAAGACTTGATGCGTTATTGGGATGTTGAAATGATTCGCCGAATCGTTCGGCCCACCCGGTGAACTGACGAACTTTCGTCGCAAATATCGCTGTAAAAAGTAACCGGGATTCTGGCGAACGTCGGTTCGGGGGTGGGATCGTAGGTGCTGAAGAGTTCGGGGGTGCGTTAACGGTGGCGGGTCTAAGCACAACTCACAATTTCACCGCGAATAATATAAAAGTAAAGTTCAATTTCGCGTGAAACTTATTTCGGGGTGAAGGGGGGAGGGGTGAAATCGTCGGAGTCCGTGGGCGACGGTCGGATATCGGGGGTGCGTTCTATGCGGAACGCGTTGCTCGCGGAAATGTTCGCGTTTAGCCTTATATAATCAGAAAATAAGAGGGGCATCGCGGAGATGAAAGCGGCGGAGGAAGCGGGAAGAATGAGATAGCTAGGGTTCAAAAGAGGGAGAGAGATAGAGAGAAGGAGAGACGGCTGGCTCGCCGACTCGCGAACTTCCCTTATTAAATTGATTGCCGCTCGCTACGGAATAAAATTAGCCGGGGGTATCATGATTAAAGTTGCCGGGGTAAATCAACGAACGGAGGCCCGGGCTAGAGCCTGCGAGTAGAAGAAGAGGGACTCCTCGTGAGGGTCCAAATCAGACGAGGGACCTCTCAGCTACTGCTCGGTGTATCGAAGTCGTGGCGCGATTGTTTCACCGTGCAGAGAGCGATGCAAATATAGGAAGCGTTCGGATGCATCGATGTCGTCTGTAATTTACGTGCAACGCGAAAACTTCTACAGCTCGCCGTTGTTCCCGCCCTTCCGACCCTCTTCTTTTCTCTCGCTTGCTCTCGTCCTGTTTCCCCCTTGTGTGTTTCTTGTTCTCCGCATTTGCTCCCCTTTGCGTTCAGCCTCGGCCGTTGCAGGGTTCCGCGGGGAGAGACCGGGGGAAACGAGAGCCAACAGAGAGTATCCGCAGGGAGAAAGTCAGAGGGATGAAAAGAGAGCGAAAGAAAGAAAAGCCGATATATATGGAAGTAAACGAGCGCGGGGGTGGATGGCGCGAAGGGTCGCAGAAAACGGCGCGATGACGTGTCTATATTAAGATGTTGAAAATGTGATTGCTTAAGCAGAGCCGAGGCTTTAGGCCGTGTATTGGTGACACGGTTCACCGCGAAAACGTTTTAATGGCGTCCTTTTCGATTCCGTGATCGTTTGCCCGGCAGAGATGTCTCCTTTAATGAAATGAGACCCGCGATGAAAAGGGCGCACGCCAACCGTGAATACGCACGCTGCTTGCTGCCCGGCCTCTTAGCCGGCTGTTTGCCCAAGAATATTCGCGGTAATTGCGTCCTGGAAATGATGCGGGAGTTATTTTCGTTTAGTTGATAAGCGCGTTTCCGAAACGACATTTCCAACGGCCGTCGCCGTTGCTGCACCGCTGGGGCCAGGCCCCGGTAATTACTGTTAACGTTCGCCCTTATTGTTCCGCCGGCGATTTACGCTCCCGGCAATACATACAGAACCGCCCGACGGTATTCAACGCCGTGCGACCACCCCTGTGATCACTTATTTTTTTCCCCCGTTCCGTCGCGTCGAGGGCAACGTATTTACGGATTAACGCGACGAGCTTCCACCATCTAGCCGATAGAAGAAAACATGCTAATTCCGCCAAGGATTAATTAGTTTTGTCGGACGCTGTGTGTGTGTGGTTAATCATTCGTCTCCATAGCGACAGGTTTCGCCGAAGTCATGGCCAAAATTGAATAAAATTCTTTTTCGTTATTTCGAAGATTTATTTGTCACTAGACTCTGGATGTTTATGGATTTTCCAATTTTTCTAGTGGTTTTAGGTGGAAAGATAAGCCCCTAAAATTTTAAGTCGGTAACCCTTCATATAAGGATGGTATGAGGACAAATACCCTTAACTGTATCATTTTCTTTCTCGGTTGTTAATTAAGATATTCAGATAAAAAAAAAACGAAAGCTCTCGAACTTACCTTCTTCATATCATATATTTTTTTCACAATTGTGATCAAATTATTAAGGGTAGAAAAAAATCATTTAATTTTTTACGGGTGGGAATTGCAAGCAACCCTTTGAGTGATCACTTCCAAAAAATTCACGAACAATGTTCTGTTATCTATCTAATATATACAAAAGTTTCAAGATAATTGGATTCGTGAAACATAATAATACTAATAATCTTTCCTTTTTAATGGAATACTATATTTTTTTCCGCAGAAAAATAATAGCAGGTACTGAGAGATGTCCAAAAAGGTGCTACATGATATTATTCTGAGTTGATTAAAGGTAAATCGTTAGCTTACGTTCTGCATCAGCGGCTGCTGGCTATCGGCCGTCGGTCGAAATAATTTGATCACAATTCTGAAAAAAATATATGATATGAAGGAGGTAAGATCGAGAATTTTCGTTTTTTTAAATCTGAATGTCTTCCTTAACAACCGAGGAAAAAAATGATACAGTTAAGGGTATTTGCTCTCATATCATCCTTATATGAAGGGTTAGCGATTTAAAATTCTAGGGGTTATCTTTCAACCTGAAACCATTTTTTCTACACAATATCAATAAAAATTGATATCCTCCTAGACCCCAATTGAGAAAGTGACCTTTGCAGATCTAAAACAAATAAAAATTGCAGAAAATTCTAACGGATTTTATATTCTAGCTTCTTTTGAAAATTTTCGTAAGCCATAAATGCATACTGATCCTCAGTCTATTTATATTTCATTTAGGGGTGTCCCCGTATTCATGGTGGCGGCGCTAATAAAAATATTACTTTTGGCGAAACTTGCTACTATGCGGCAACAATTATTTGTCGGAACGTTATTTTCGATTCTACCTTCATAACATCATCCCCATCAACATTATTTTTGCTTTTATCCTCGTGGTAATTATTCTCCAGTGAATCGAATTGGGTCGAACGAATTTGTGTTCAACAAAAATTCTGGATAAACCAGAGGGTACTGGAAGCTTATTAACACTTTTTGTTCAGATCCATTCGTTTTTATTGTGTAAGATACTTTCCATTTTGTACGTATGGAATTGAAGGCTTTTCTGCGTACTGCGGCTGAATGTTTAGCGATTTATTAAATACAAATAATTTTGATAACGTCGAACAACCCGTAGTAATTTTTAATAGCGCCTCAGACTCGCACTTCTATTAATAAGCTATTTGATAATTGTACTGCATCAAAACCACCCCTAGCGTTCAACGGGTCGAGTGTTATTTGTATAGGCTTTGTAATTGCCATTTGTATAGGCTTGCGCTGGACGACGTTTTATGGTACGGACATCTCTCGCTATTGTGTATGGGTCGGCTACGTGACTTTTGTAGTTTACATTCTACCTGAAGAATCAAATTAGAAAATTGGATATTGCTGTTCGAAGAATTGATGAAGATCTTATTTATTCTTATCACGTTAAATCGGTGCTGGCATTTCCATTTAAAAGCTGTTGGTACAAGCTTAACTTTTCAGTCCGCGCGGCAAAGAGTATAATTAAAAACGAAAGTCCGCTGTTGGATCTGAATCGTGGAACCAGCGAGGGTTAAATGAGGCGCAGAAGGGTGCGGAACGCTCGTGGTAAAAAATTAATGTCCCATAAAATTTTGAAAACACCGGGGAAAAACGGTTCGCGTCGCATCCCGGCCGCGCCCTCGTATATTCGATTTAAGTCCGAATCGCAGGGACACGGATTAATATTCTGTTCGTCAAGTCGGTACGGTTGTTCACTGAAACCCGGCTCGTTTCGGGGAATGAAAAAAACACCAATTCGGAAGCGAATAGCGCGACCCTTTTCTGTATATTTTTTTATTTTTGCACGACGAATACAACCTTTTGAAATACTGCGGGTGGCAACTTTTTGCCGGCGGCTGTTCACGTGTATCATGCTTTGTTTACGGGTTTGCGGCTGTTGGTTGTTAGATATTTTAGGGAGAATATTTATAATCGTTGACAGTGTACGTGATACGCCATTTTATTCCAGTCTTTTTTTTTCTGTTGGTCGGTTTGAGATAAAATAACCCCTGCTTAAGACCTCTGTGATTCGCGATTCGCGAGGTCGCCGACAGGTGAGAACGCATCTGTGCCAATTCGCCGAAACGTGGCGACACACAGTGTGTCGAGTATATGGGAATTCGGGAAAAAAGTCATAACTCTTAAACTATGCAATTTTCGAGTAAAGTACCTTAATACTTTTTGAAATAAAATGCAAAGACGAATCGATTGGTATATAAAAAAAATTTTTTTTTTAATTATATATATAATTTTAATTTTTTTTTAATTGCGATAACCTTGTTTCTCATGTTTTTGTACTGCATAAAAAGTAGTTTACAATTTTAACGAAAATTAAAAAAAAAAAGTACAATACTGTATACATTACTTATTTAAATCTTCACAAGGAGGAATTAAAACTTAGGAATCCTTAAGAGAATTCCTTTATTTTACCTAGAAATATGATAAATAAAATGAATAAATTATTTAATTAATCAATTAACATAGATATTAAATATATTATTAAATAATATGTGTACATACTATACTACTTCAGCTTCACTATCATCAGAACAAGTGTCTGGGTTGGAATCTGATAAGTAGGATGTTTCATTTAATAATAAATAGTCTCTTATATCTGCGAAATCCTTTTTTTCTTTTTTCGTATGTTTTTTTTTATAATGGGCAATAATTGGATCCGACTCCAGTAGAAGACGATTTAATAGGTCTTTATTTGAATTTTCTCTTGATGTCTTGCGGGTATTATGTTCCCGAAAGTATTTTATATTTTTATGTTGAGCCTCTAGAGCTTCTTCGGATAATTTTCCAATAGGAACATTTGTATTTTTAATAATTTCGACTGCATGGAAAAATAATTTATGCGTAGTTACCGGCATCACATACCAATTATAATGTTTTAAATATAATTCTCTAGCTTCTTCAATTATTTCTTGGAATTTAATAATATTTATATTTTCTCCGCATGATATAACTCTCAGAATAATACCTAATTTCTTTATTAGTTCACAGTCAAGTCCAGTTATTGTCGAAGTTAATAATGGATTTTTAAAAAACCTGCGAGCCGTATTGCCATCATTAGTCGTTCCGAAACCTACTTTTGGCCTATCAATTATTAAACCCGTTAAGGTTCTAAATTTGTCTTGAATATTTTTTTTTGTTTCTGCAAAAATAATTTTGTGGCTTTCATTTCTTACTTGCCACGTCTTAAATGGCAACCTATACGCTATGTGCAGCATGTTTTCAAAACATCTTATCCATAGATGAAGTGTCGAAAGCCCATAAGAATACATCGTCTCATCTGGTTTTTTAGTAAAAATTGCATGCGTATTCATTTCTTTTGGTGTAGCACCGCAGATGTAACAAACTTGTGCGGATTTTGTTCCTGATAGGACATTGCAAATGCTTCCATCTATCATAGTGAATTTTACATCGTAATACACAGTTATATTCATATTGTTCTTGTTAATATTGCTGGGACATAAAGTTGAAATATCTTGCTGTAAATTAGTATATTCGTTCTGCACTAATTCTTTACATTCCTTTGCAAACAAAAGTTTTAGTGGTCTGCATAGTGATGTTGACGCGCAAGATTCATTCATCCAAATAATATTGTTTGTTTCGTTGTCAGTTATGTGGATTGGTACAATCGCACTCACAAACATATATTCATCATTTGCAGAATCTTCTGAAAATGTTTGCTTATATTGACTGAGCCCCGAGGTGCCATCAAAACCACACTTAATTAATAATGTGATATTAGTAACTTTGACATCTTCCATCAAATCAATAATTGAAGATGCGGTTCTGTGTAATAATTCCTGCATATTTATTTCCGCAGATGTCTCAGTTATTTTATATTTACTCATGTCTGGCAACAGAGATGTTTTACATTTTTTTAACTTGTAATAAGACGGAAACGATTGAGGATATTTGGAGTTCATTGTCTCGCGTAAATTTTGGTACCGCCTTATTGATAGTTTTAAGTTTGAGCATACAGCTAAACTTTCCACCAACGAAAAGCTTGTATGTGTGCTCGAGTTTTCTATTTTATTTAGTAATTTGGTGGCATAAGTCAATTCCTCAACGGATCGAGTTTCTAGTAAATCTTGTACTTTTAGTTTTTTTGATTTGTTTCCGCAGTGTTCAAAAGGCTTTATTGGCCTTCCCATTGTTGATGATCTCTCCCTACTTGGTCCGGCTTCTATTATGTTCAAATGGTCTATAATAAATTTATCTAGAATGATTTTTGAATTAAGCCATGTTCCGTAACGCACATTTATTCTTGAATATATTTTAGAGCAAGCGTTGAATCTTTGTTTAAATCTACAATGCATCAATTTTGACAATTCACTAAGATGTTTTTTAATACTGCCTGGTGCATCAGCCAAATTTAAACTTGTTTGAATAAATGTCGCTAGGGCAACCATTTTATTTGTAGAACGTCTCCATACGTCAAAACATTGCCGATATGTAATAGAGTGACATTGGTCTAAAAAATTAAAAAAAGAAAAGAAGAAATTAATAAATAGGAATAAACACATAGCATAATACACAATTACTAATTCACGGTCTTTCTTTAATTTCACAATAACACTTACCATTTATTGATAGAGAACTCATGTTTTCTTATAACTATACGCTTGGATTATAAATTTTATAAATAATATTTGTACGTATCGCGACCGCGTATCACGATAATGGATTGCCCGCCAAATTAATCTCAATATAATATAATAAAAACTGACTCGAAAGATTGCTGAGAAAAAAATCAGTATCTGTTTCGGCGAGCTGTTTTTTCGCCCTTGTCGTCTTTGGTCCCCACTCCTGTCTGTTAGGATTATTAGGATCTTCGATATATTAGGATCTTCGATAGACTTTATTACACTTTTTAACACTTTATTCGAAGTACAAAATTACATGCTTCCGCGTGTAGAGTAGAATACAGAATAATCGAGAAAAGAAAAGAACGCGAGGCGAACGGAATCATCGTATAAACAAAGAACGATCAGTCCGATAGATCACGCATTGTTACACAGATGATGGCGCGAATACAAAATAAAGGTCGAGTATTAATTTTCCACCGAATTGGAAAATTGATCTAATGAGCCCGAAGTGCGCTGGGCCCATAGCGGGGGTGACGAGGCCGGTGGCGGAAATTCCAGCAGATGGGAACTCGATAGACTATGTTAAAAGCGTGGACGGCGAACGCACGCGTCTCAACGTCAACATAAATTTCTACTATTTTTAACATTTGTGTATATTTATGCACTTAAGGTCGACCGCCATATCAAGTCTGATGTGCTTTAAATTAATATAATACGAAATCTCAAAGGAACCTTTTGGTACTTTCTTTAATACTGAATTGAAAGATTGTAAATATTTAAACAATTTTAAAACTAAATATATAATTTATAAGAATAAAATTGAACACATATGTAAGTACTTATCAAATGGCATGCGTCTAAAAATAATTGCAACAAATTTCTTCGGAAGACTACGCAGAAAGCCGCCGTGCGCGAGCGTCTTAATATGGTTTTTTATTATTTTCTCCGCTTGAGCTAATGTGAGCTGATTTAAACCAATGCGAAATTAAAGTTTAATATGCCACCAATTACTGTAAAAAAATTCACGGGTGTACTTTGATGTACTTTTTTTAAAACTCTAATCAAAGTTGATAAATGTTAAACATAAAAAAATTAGGACAAATTGCGATAATTTAAAAAAAATTTTTTGGGAGATTGAAGGTCTAATAATGCTAAACACACCCTGTAAAAATCAAATTAAAAAACCAAATAGCTTGCGAGGGACGCATCTTTTAAAAAATGCGCGGAATTTGACAGTGAAGTTGCAGCCTCAATTTTAATAACAAATTGATTTATTCAGTTAACATTTAAGGTAGTTTTAGAAACTACGTTTTGTTACGAACATTTTAGGATATATAAATTTGCCGATCTTACACTTTGATTTTCGGACTTTTTTCCATTGGACGACACACTGTGCGACATCGCGGACCTTTTGCATGCTGCCAAGGCATTTGCCAGGCTGTTGCGAAACTACTGTTATTACTAAACTGCGGATCTTTATGCATTTATCACAAAATGTGCACGTCCAAGTTAAAGCAGTGGACATGTTAGAAATATTTAAGGACATCAATGTATTAGTTTCAGCTTAATAGGATAATTGAAAGAAGAATATACAATTTTTATTTCGCTCCTGTGCTCTGCAATCAACGCGGACATCTTTTTCTTTGCACAAAGCGCTGCCTGAACATAAAACATTAAAATAGTTAATTTAATATGTTAAACAAAACCTGTCGATCTGGACAGGCTGCGACTTTTATGTCGCATTACTTTTTTCCGTTTTCGAAAAAATTGAGTAAGAAGTTCGGCTAAAATCCACAAATTTTGTCTCAAATTTAAAAATTGAAGTGCGCTTCCATTCAAATCAATTATTTCAGTTTTTAATCGCTGCGGGGCACGTTTTCCCGTTATCCGATCGAGATCAAGCTTTGCACAGAATTCGTTTGAATTATTTGGAACAACTCTGGGGGGTGCCGTAAAAGAAATTTTTGACAAGAGTAAATAAGAGCCAGCCTGGTATACATACTCGTGCTCAGTTGATGCAATTTGTCAGTTTTCCAAAAAAATTCCCAGAATGTTCCGTCGCCTCTCGAGTCCACAAAAATTGACAAAAGGTCCTTGCTAGTCCCCGATACCGCAAGGGGACACAAATTTGCATAGCGTTAACATATTTCCTGACAGCGAGAGGGAAAACCCTTGGAATTGGCAAGCACGCAACTCGATCCCCGCTCAAAATTCAACAAGTCCTGTGCACTCGCGGAACCGTCTACGGCACAACACTTCTTTTTCAATATTTCTTTAATGTATCACGTATGCCGACCGTGTTTTCTGCGTTTCTCCAGAGCCTCCTTTATTCCGACCCAGTTCTCCGCATAGTACGAGTGAACTATTTAAGCAATTCTGTTTCAGGGGTTTCGCTCTGACGTCTATTCACACGTAATGTTTCAAATTAAGCATTAACTAACCTCGTTATTACTCAGACATTCTATTGTCTATTCTAATTAGTCGCGAACGTTGCGCGGGGTTAAATGGGATTTGTTTCCCTAAACGATACAAACAATTAGCTCTAGGCTCCAAAGTTCAGACACTCTGAGGAGCGCTGTCTGTTTCGTAATCGTTTGATTTATAAATGGCGGAACGGTGTTCATCTACTAGTTGCTACATATTTGTCAAATTGGAAATTGTCTTCTGTACAACTTTTACTTAATTACATTACCGAGGAGTCAAAGTTGGCGGTATCCGATTGTTTCTTGCCGTATGCTTGCTATTTATCAAATTGTAAATTCATTACAATTTCCTCGGCGAATTCTGCCGATGTAAGACGAAGTATCTAAAATGACTTCAACTCGGAAAGATCAATCCGAGCCAGAGCGGCCAGCCTCGAAGTTAAGAAACTAAAATATTATTCCAACGTCGCGGACGAGTAGGGGAACGAAGGAGGGCGTTTTCATTTCCCCAAGTTCGCGAGATTTTCCTGAAGGAAATCATGCTTCTTCCCGTGACCAGCTTAATACATTCGCGGGGAAGCTGACACGCGAACAAGCCACTTTCCGCAACAGAGACAACCGTCTAAAATATTTCCCGGAGTTCGTTTTCCGCGTCTTTGAGTCGTTCCCACCTCGTTATCGTTATCAGGCTCGCTCGGCGCCGAGCGTCGCGGCGGCTGCGTCTTCGTTCTGATCAAAGAAACGGGGCGTAGAATGCGAGAGGTCGTGTTACATCGAGTATTAAGGAAAACAAGTCCCGCGAAAGGGAGTCCTTTGAACCTGGAAATGAGAACGGCCCACTCGGTCGTGATAAACGGCGCCGTTCACGCTTTGATTAACGGGACGCCTCGTGATCAAAGCGTGATCGACAATAATGAAGAGGGGGAAGTTGGAAAAGAAAAACGAGCCAGTGACGACGAGCGTAACCGTTTCGGATGCTGGACGTTGCGTCACTTCCAAGAAAATCCGTTCTTCCAAGATCTCGATGCGTCCGGAGTCCGGACACCCGCCACGTCGCGCGCACGCGCAAGAATTAATTAATTACACGCGACGCGAGCGTTAATTAGTTAAGTAATGTCTTTCGAGTCGCCATGCTTGACTTGCTGTTTCGTTTTCCACGTTGTTACTGTTTCCCGTAATCCCGGAGTTTGATATAATGAACAGAACACATCTTCTTTACACACATCCTTTTTTGCATCGAGCCATTCGCAAGTTGCTGGGAAAGCTCGCAACGCAAATTTTAAAAACTGAATATATCGATATGTTATTTCTCCTCTATTAATTGCAATCGATGCAGACAATTTACGATCTGCTTTGTACGTACTACAGTAGTGGGCAAAGGTTTAAGGACGCTCTAAAAAAGGCGATAACTATTTTAATATTGTACTATACGATCCGAACTTTTTTGGGAAGCTAGAGTAATTAGTTTACTACAGGATGTGAAAAGAAATTTTTGTCAAAAATTGCAATTCATCGGAATTGTTGAAAAAATACTAAAAGTTGCATTTTCAACTTTTTGATGTGGACCTACATCGAAAATTTAAAAACTACGTTTTGTCGATCTGTGTCAATTATATACACTGTGAGTCTCAACGAAATCGGATGATTCGGGAAGAAACGACAGGCATTGAAAGACGTAAGAATCCTTAGATTTATTGCAGTTAGAGTCCGAAAATCGTGAAAATCTGCAATTTTCACCATCTTTAAACGTTTGTAGCTCATTGCAACATCGACCGATTTTGACGAAATTTTCAGAATATGTTCAATTTAAAAAAAAAATGAAACTTTTAGTATTTTTTCAATAATTCCGATCAATTGCAATTTTTGAAAAAATTTCTTTTCACATCTTGTAGTAAACTAATTGCTCTAGCTTCCCAAAAAAGTTAAAATTGTATAGTACAACATTAAAATAGTTATCATCTTTTTTAGAGGGTATTTAAACTTTTGTTCACTACTGTACATATATGTGCGAACTCATTTGAAAGGAGAATGCAAATAAACCAAGTGTGTTCATGGAAAATTTCTCACTGATAAATAGCTGAATGCCTACGCTGTACATAAAATTTAAAACTGACGGGGAAATTTCAAATTAAAATACAAATTATTAAATTTATTGTGTTTTAATATAAAATTTAAAATTGAGCGGAAATTTCAAATTCAAATATAAATATACGTATGTGTATACACCGACAAAACTCCCGTTCTGGCAATGAAAAAACGAATTTCACAGTTCGGAACTGGTTTTCTGATTCACTTCTAAGAATCCACGTAAAACGAATCCGCGTAAGTCGAATGACTTTACTGTATCGTAAAAATCGATCTTCAAACACTTCTAAGAAGCAAAGAGTTCGTAATACTTTCTTCCTCCAGCCGATTTATGTAGTTTCGCGTTCCGAGCTAACTGGGCCGGCCGTCTAATTAATTCCGAGGGGGCAAGGTTCTCGGGAATCATCAATTTCCTGCGCGTTTTATTTCCCATTGGGATTGATCGCGTTGGTCAATGTTTCCCGACCAAACAGTCATCAAAAGATCGGGAGCACGGTGCGGCGGAGCTACGGTCTCGGCCAAAGGAGAAGAGCTGGACGAAAAAGAGAGGAAGCGAAAAAAGGACAATTGCTATCGCGGAGGGAATGCAAGCAATCAGAGGATTTGAAAATGCGTAAACACGGTCGAAGGTGAGAGGGCGCATCAGCTCCGGCGAAGTCATTAGCGAGGGAATCCGAGAAGACGCCGTGAGTTTGGCACTAGGGGAACGCTCGAAGGCTTTGGGAGCCTAATGAATGAATGAATGAACAAATCCACTTCAACTAAATAATACGAGAGCGGGGCGGATCCATCCGTCCGCGTGCGATCTAGACAGGCGGCGACTTTTTTTCGTATAACAAACGATTTTAGAAAAAAACCGGACCAAAATCCAAAAATATTTTCTCAAATTTGAAAATTCATTGAAATTAATTATTTCAATTTTTCATCGTTATAGGGCACGTTTTCCCCGTATCTGATCGAGGTCAAACTTTACACAGATTGTTCTCTCAATAATTTGGAACAACTCTGAGAGGATTTGAAAATGCGTAAACACAAGTCGTTAGCGAGGGAACCCGAGGAGACAGCCGTGAGTTTGGCACTACGGGAACGCTCGAAGGCTTCAGAAGTCTAATGAATAAATACAAATCCATTTCAGCTAAATAATACGAGAGCGAGACGGGTCTATCCGTCCGCGTGCTTGCGCGACGACTCCGGATTAGCCTGGCGTTGCAGCTTAAACAATCGCATTTTCGAGGCCTCAAACAAAGGCCGGCAAAGTCCTTCATTATTTTCCTCTCCCCCGGTAGCGTCGTCCCGGTTCAGTCGACAGCGGCGAGACAGGGGTACACAGACAGTGGATCGCGACTGCTGGCAGGAGGGAAGGGAGCGAACTTCGCCGGAGGAAGAGTTAAGCACGAAAGCGAGTCCTATCCTCGGGATTTTGTAATTGAATTAATACCGGTGACAGCCGTCCCACTTCAGAAGCGAAAAGGGACCGATGGGATGGGGGTTGAAAAAAATGTCAGTCGACTTTCTTCGGACTCGAACAACGAGACGTTCGAGTGGCCAATTCTATCCTCGATGGAGCTCCCGTTTCGCCTTGAAGCGCTTTCTTCTTCGTTCTCGTCGTCCTCGTCGTCGTCTGCATCTAACGCCGCTTAGCTTTTTCCGCTAAAGAAGTGCACGGTAACAGATAAAACCAGATAATGGAAAAACTAGCGGGTGAACGAGGACGGGGGGTAGGGAACGGGTCGGAAAAAACCGGGTGAAACGGCAGAAGAAGATGGAAGGGATAAGAGCAGCTAGCTAGTCGTGGAAGTTTTGCATCGGAGCTGGCCGGGGTTGGCTTTCTCGGAAAAACGCGCCGCTACGAGACAGAAAGAGAGAGAGACAGAGAGTTGGCCACTGAAAGTTTTCCCTTAATCAAAGCAACGACGAATCCGTATCGGAAAGCGTGTACTCCGTACGGAAATGGTAATAATTATTTTTTTCCACCGTTGAACATCTCACTTCGCGCTGCCTAGGATCACAAAGGGGGCCCGTCCCGGTGTGTTCCCTTTCCTTCCGGCTGCGAATGAAAAATCCCGGCCCGGCCCGGCCGAGGCCGGTTTAAGATAATTAAACTGCCATGCCGGCCGCGGCGGTCGGCCTCTTTCAACTATCGTCGTCTAATCTACTTTAAAAACAAGCAGAGTGCGCAACGCGTTTGTAATCCCTCCGTTCCCCGCCGCCTCCAGCCGGCGCGGCGTTTCGTTAATTAAGTTCGTTCTTTCAGCAGCGGCCTCGCGTGACGAAGTGCTCTGATTGTCTTTATTTCTGCGCGTCTCAACGGAGAGATCCACCGATCGGGGCCGCTCGTAAATAGACGCCTGCCCCGCGACGATGAAAACCGCCCACGAGGACACACGATCTTGTTGGGAATATCGACTGCCCTGTCTGGTTTTTTCAAATTTATATTACTGCGCAATTGCATGCGGACCGAGTTATCCGAGTGTACCGTCGTTGCAGGCACGGGAGACACGTTTCGAACAACGATTTTTTAGTTGGAAAGGATTATATGTGTATGTATAACATGGCGAGTAACATTTTTTTTTTAGATGGACAACTGTGAGAGACTTAAAAGTGGTCACTTCTTGGAATGAAATTATTTTCGCACGATTATTTCAAGGTCATTCAAATTTTTTTCTATTATATAATCAAACTGTACATTTTAAAGTATTTTAGCAACATTCTTTAAAACTTTGTACCTTCTCCGAAAATTACACGGAACACGAAAGTTCCCAGTATCTACTACCCACAGATAGTCCGAAATTACTTACTTATATATATATATATATACTTTACTTATACTTTGTGCTCCATCACTTCATTACAGTTCCCAACACATCTAAAGCGTGTAACGGGAAAACCGATCGAAATTAAAATTCCGTGTTTTCATAAAGCATGCGGGGTGCGCCGGAAGCTCCTTGAACTGTTATTATTATAATTACGGGATAGTTCTCCGAGTACATAGCATCGGATAATTACGTCGGATAATTCATCGGACATCGTGTTTTAATGAAGTGCACGATCGCGGATACGTTATTAGGAAGACAATAGGGTCCACGACGGAGTAAATAACATCCCGTTTAATTCCGTTTCCTATAAGTCAGAGCGGAAAGTCTGCGTAAATATCTCGTTGCTAATTACCTCTCGACCGGGCGGCGGGGTCGTGAGAAGCGGCTGACGCGCGTCGCGTCGCGCCGGGGCGAAGATCGCGCGGCGTTCAATTTCTCTGGGCTCTGATTACTGATCTGCGACGACTACGTCTTAACCGGAAGTTTTTCTGGACTGCGGTTCGTCCGGTTAAAAGCGGTTTCACCGCGGGTCGATTTCGAAACCGGCGCGGTCCTATTACCAGCGATATTCTTCCCGCAGCGGCGGCAGATTTTGCTGTATATGCCGAAAGGGCTGCGTCAGGGTTTCCGGCTGCCTCTGGCACGACAATGACGCCACACGACAAAACTCGCGGTTCTCCCGTGTGCGAAACGGAGACGCTCGTCTCGACTGGATGTCGAGTTCCCACGGTGTCCTCGTTCCCCGATTGGTCCCGGTTACAGAAAGTCTGTTACGGTTCGAAGAAACCGTATCCATCCTCCGTTCTGCGACAAAGTCGCCTGGCGTTCTACCCGGGGGGAACCAAGATGGCGACCTCTGTTAAGCTCCTTCCGCTTTCGTGGCAGCTCACGGTGCTCGAGACAATGCCGAAATGTCCAATTCTCAAAGTGTGAAATCGAAAGAAATTTTTATCGTCAGACATTAGTAATATAATGTGGTTTGTAATACTGTCCAGAATTTTTATTAAACGTACGAGTTTATTAATAAATATGCGTGTTAACACTTTCCGTGCCACGTGTACCACCGATGGCCACGTTAAACTTTTCATTCAGGCAGCGTGTACCACCGGTGGAATATACCAGAATAGTGTATACCAGAAGAGAACTAGAATATACCAAAATATACCTGATTATACGAGAATATATTAGATAATTGCATAAGTTCTTACCCGATTTTCATAGATATCGCAAAACTGTACTGCACGGCGGAGTGTAAAAGAAAATTATATAGTCACCGTTCTTTTCTAATTGTAGAAAAGCATGGTGACTATATAATAGATGAATGAAGTTGTATTCTTTAAAATTTAACCATTGAATTTTATTTTCAAATCAAGGAACTTATGCAATCATCTAATACATTAATGTGCTAGAAACATATATTTTATGTAGCATATAGGGTAAACTGTACAATGATTGACACCCTTAGCCAAAATCGTAGTAAAAATCTTTTTATCTTTTTTTGGAATGTTTAAACGAGCTTAACTTGCTATTATTATAAGCTAATAGAGATTTTTCAGCAAAATCAATCAGTTTTACGAGCCATAAATCTTTTATTATAAAATATATTCAGCGATTAAGTAAGAAAGCGATAAAGTATACTTACTCGTAACGAAAAGTTTAGTAAAACACTATTTACACTGCACTGTGGTCATCCGTCGGTCTTACTGGATCTACCAGCGATGCTAACAGTCATATATGGAACTCTGTTATGAAAACTTACAACGTTGCTTTGAAATATAAATAAGAAGTAAGAAATATAAAATCAAAAGTGCCAATAACTACTGCAGTGCCAGCGATAGTACAGTTTACCCTATTTCCACCAAGAGAATGAGAATGAAGCACACAAGTTTATGTAATTGTTGAGCAAAAACGGCTCAGTAACGTGTTAAAACTGAAGCGAATTACTGAACGAATTGAATTCGTGTGATCTTAACCTTGCTGGTGGAACCAAGATGGCGGTCCCTCTATAGAATCGCGCGTATTCCGAGTCCCGGAATACGTTCTCAGTTTCCAGCAGACTGCACCGCTTCCAGAGCACGGGGTTCCGCGAGGAGCTAGACATGAGCTTGTTCTGGAATTATGGAGTTCCCCCTTTTGTCGGCGTATCGGGCGATATTTTCCATCTAGGAACGGCTTTGTCCGGCAACTGGCACAGGTGCGATGGTCTCGCCAGAGGTGTCGTAACTCGCGAGCATTGAACTCGCTCGCGCGTCGTCCTTTTATTTCGGTACGTGGACCCGCTATTGTTTAGCGTTTATATCCCCGCGGATACCTTGATATATTAAAAAGAACGCGGCGACGGGACTTCGCGCGAGAAGTCCGTGAACTTTGACAAAGCTGTATCGATAGAAAACTTGTTCCGCGCGCGCTCCGATACCGCTCTGTCGGGGAACGCGCGGCCGTGCGCGGAAAAGTTTCGCTACGAGGTATTTCCAATATTTTCAGGAAAGTATGTTATGCTTTGTATTATAGGAGCGTGACGACAACGCCGGGGCCACCTCCTCCTCCTCCCTCAACCTCCCACATGATTCGACTATACTTTGACACGTATACGTGCGCCGAGGTGAGACCTGGAAATCCTCTAGTCGGAGGACGTTCGTCACGCTGTAATTGTCATACGTCCAAGAAACAGCGATGAAATATCCGACGTGGGATTGCCAGGTTTGCAAAAAATATTACGAGCAAGCTCATTTCCCGTGCGAAACGAACTTTAACGGCCACTGCGGAACGCCGACCTCTTGCTGCTGGACGTTTTACTGGCGACTGTCTGCCGACGACCTCTCTATAGGTTCTTGTCAGCACCTCTAAATACCATCGGGAATCGCCTGCCGCCTTTTCGTGGGATTAACCAACCAATGAATACTGTCTTTGAGTCCACTGCACGTCTGGGGAGCGTCTTCCGCTTTGATACCCTCCGCCGAGGGCTGCCAAAGACCGTTCTGACGCGTGCGAAACCCATCGGATTGCGGCTGCAAAGTTTGATTTCGCCGTGACGAAATGACGGAGTTCTGCGCGTCTTTTAGTATGCACTGATCAAATAGATACCGCCGCGCATTTACAGAACACGTTTCCCAGTCTCTGCATATTATGCTATATGAATTAACACGTTATATTAATTAACAAGTACCGAACCGTTTGTGCTTGACAATTTACCCTCGTGTAGTCAATCGGGTACCCATTTACTGTATTTTTGTTTCAACAATTTGTCAATGTCCTTCTGAGAAATATTACAAAATTTCACTGAATGTCTATTCTTTACTCGCTAATATATTAATTTATAGGCTTACAATGAGAATTTGTGCAAACATGTTAAATACAAAAAAGTTCTAGATAATCTATACATTTTGGTTAACTACATATGGGTTAAACAAACTTATGTGTTTTGTTCTATACTGCAGTTTTTGTAATATCTCATTCTTTTCGTGGATATATTAGGGTAAGGTTACTCAAGTCGTACCAGTGCTTAAGTCGTACCACTTGAATTTTGAACGAACTACGACGACAACAGCACATACAACGGCAACCAAATATACATCTGAGTCAACCAAGTTGCTTTACGTATTATTGTCTGCCATAAACCAGCCTCATTATAAATCCTGTCATCAAGTAAGTTTATTTCAATTTTCTTATAATTTTCTGCATGTGTTTGGTAGTTAATCTTGCAAGTAAATTATTGATAAAATTATGCTCCTTATTAAATATAAATTCAGTAGAATTTACATAATCGTTTGGTCGAAACGAAATCGTATTAATTTTATTCAATGTTAGGTCACGTTTACTTTTTAAATTGAACTTGTGCCGTATCTTCAGTCGCATCCATATAAGATTCCTAAGTCGTACTACCTCGTCAGTCGAAATGACGTCAACGCAGAATAAAGAAAATGCATAATGCATATTGGCATTAGAAATTAAAAAGAAGAAAAGCGATTGGTTTTGTTTTATGTGTGGAGAAGATCGGGAGGAAAACATGATTCAATGCTTGAAATGCAAATCATGGGTGCACGATGTATGCGCTGGAGTTGACAAAAGAACAAAAAAATTTGTATGTGATGTTTGTACTAATTGAATACCTATTATTGTTGCTTAATTGAATTCTTAGGTACGACTTAGGAAACCGGTTCCTTTAGCCGTACCGATGTAAGTTTTTAAAGATTTAGTTTATTTTACGTGAAAGCATATAGATTTTCTAATTTCGTTATAATAAATAACAACAATATTAATACAAGTTTTGAATAACACATTTAATTTCTATTTATTTGATAATTCCTCACTTTTACACGGTTTTTTTCTTAAGTGGTACGACTTGAGTAACCTTACTCTATATATTCTACACTGTTCAACCTGGCATATGTGTCAGTGTGTACCACCACAAAGTTTAGATCGTTCTCGATCGGGCCTTTCGGAGAGATTGCAAATTGTTCCACCACGGGATCACGTTTACGGGCACCATTACGCCGCCGTAGCACAAACGAGCGTCCGTTCGGCCGATTTCTGGGAGGCGTTCGTTAGTTGAATAAAAAAGAGACAAGCGATAAAATTTCTTTTCCACGGCCATAACGTTCTCGTGACGACGCGTATCGTCGCGCGCGCTCGCCCGCGCGGGTGCGTAGTCGCAAAACCAAGCGGCTGGAAGTTTTACAAAGGCATAAAACGAAGGCGCTTGTTTCCCATACGAAAGGAACTGTGACGTTTATAGCGGAGCCCACGGTACCCGTTCGGAGTTCATAATATCCCGGTGCGCGTTAGGTGCGTTCAATATTCACAAGGAGCTGCGTTAGGATTCGTATGATGGGGTGTGCAAGCCGCGCCGAAGATCTGTCAACAAAACTCATTTCTCGGGCAAAATGAACTCTGACGTTTATGGTGGAACGCACAGAGGAGAGAGAGAGAGAGAGAGAACGTGAGAGGAGGAGAGAGGGAGTTCTGGATCCGGTGTTGTCGCTGCTGGCTTCCACGGGTGTCTCGGGGAATTTTCTACGCTCCCGAGGAACTGCGGTGGGATTTCTGTGACGTCTGCGAGGCCGCGTTAAGGAGACAACAACAAAACTCGTTTCGCAACGCGAAACGAAACCACTGACGCGTTGATGGCGGAACGTGGAACGAGCGGCACCCGATGAGATTCCATGGAATTGCAACGGATACGTGCAATTGCGTTTGTTTATCGTTGTTCCTCGGGCAAAGAGACGACCGAGACCGTCTTCGATCGGGACTGTCGCGTCAGTAACCCCTTCGGCCGACGTTGAACGACCTTTCGAACATATTGGATCCGGAAAAAATACATTCAACCCCGCGGGTCGTCTGTCGGGGTCACAGTGACGCCCGAGCATCTCCTCCTGAAGACCATTTTTGGACGACCCCGCACTGACCCCGTCCACGTCCACACATCGATTTTTCCTTTACATACCGCCGAGATATTGTTTTGACACATTTAATTATCTACCGGTAACCTATTAATAGGCTTTTCAATAATTGCGCTACACCAAACGGAAGCTTGGAAATCTTCTTTTACACAATAATCCCGAAGGAAATTATTTGATTCTGTTATCGAGGGTGAGTTGTTGGTTTATGATTAAAATTGCTGTTGCTATTGAAGGATTCTTTTTAAAAAATTTCAGCCGTGAACCATAGACTTTCAACAATTATGGAATAATCACCGGTAGGTAATGCGTTAATATAGACACTAGACTTTTTTTGTTGCTTGAACAACGGTGAATCCTTGTGAATTTCTGCTTTATACGTGTACCATTTTGTTAAAAGCTGTTTCTTCTGCATCATTCTAGTGTAAAAAGATAGAAAGATCTATATTTTACATATGTGTAAAATTTGAGGAGGATTGACCAATTTATTATTCAGATCTTAGTCCATATAAACTCAAAGACACGGCATGTGTATAGTGTGTGTATAGAAAAGTCGAGAATCCAGTGAAGTAACAAGATACATCTTTATCCGATACATCTTTGGAACCTGTGGCGTCACGTATTACTTTATCTTTGCTTCGAGGAAAATTATTTGACAAGGGAAGAACTCCAAGTGTTCGACTTCGATTTTGATAATTTTTTGTGAGATGATGGTATATGGATCCCTAATTATGTATGCAAAATATTACGTGTAGTTACTCAATAGTTTTAAAGATATAAACAATTAAAGTTTCATCCTTGTTGATATACCATGATTTTTGAGCTGTAGTTTTCGAGGTTCCATTAGCCGTGTAAGCAGGTTGCGTGATTCACAGGTATGCAATTTTAATTGTTTATATCTTTAAAACTATTGAGTAACTACACCTAATATTTTGCATACATAATTAGAGATCCATATACCATCATCTCACAAAAAATTATCAAAATCGAAGTCGGACACTTGGGGTCTTTCTCTTGTGAGTAACTCTGCTGTACCGGATTAATCACGTGACATTGTGACGACAGAGGCGAAAAGCGTCACGTGACTGGCCCGAAGAAGGGGAACGGTAGAATGGGGAGACAGTCGCTCTAGTACAGTGATGGCGAATCTTTTTGAAGAGTGAGTCAATTATTTTATTTCCTTTTTAAATACTAGCCCGTGGGTCATAAGTCAGTGGCTTCAATTAGAGTGGTGGGAGGGTGCCAATTATTTGGAAACATCAAACATTTTGTTAAAAAATAAAGTTGACAGTTGAATCTTTTCGCTTCTCACTTTTGAAATAATCAAAAGAAGGTGTTGGTTTCCTGTTTGATTTATAACTTTAACTTTTGCAGGTCAATATTACAATAAACGCATGGGTCACTTACAGAACCTTCGTGTCATAGGTTCGCCACCACTGCTCTAGTGAGTAAGATTGCCCAGCCTGTCCCAAAGCGGGCGACCGTAAGGAGGTAACGTAATTTCATTAAATTCCGGCATTTATAGAATATATTCAGGCCGAATTTCGTAATTTCTAAGATTTCAATTACGATACACCCCCGGCCCCCGCAGCAGATCAGCCGGAAGTTCGAGGAAGAAGCACGGGGGGCACGGTAACCGCGGCAATTATCATTTTACAGAAGCCCGGGCAGAACACCGATGAGAACGGAGGAAGTCCTGACGTGGCCTCGTGGAATTTGTAGAAAATTTTCTGCGAAATAGACCAGCAACGACACCGTTACGCTGAAAGGCAATTCCGAGTTCCGGGCGAGTAACGTCGCGGCGCGGCGAGGCGGTTTCGTTTCAGGTTCGCTTCTATCGTTTCGTGTCGATGCTTCGCCGCGTTTTTCTTCGTGAAAACGAAACGAAAGTTTCGCGGGTTGGGTAACGACGACTGGATAACTGGGAATAGAGACGGAACGCGCGATGTTCCGTCATGAACGTCATCGTGTTCGTTCCCGTACAACGGTGCGAAATGGTGGTCGTTCTCGTCCTCGACTATACTTGCACATGTTCCGGGTATTATCGCGCTTTGTTCTATCATTGCTGTTCTACTACTAGCTGACAATTAATGCAGCAGAATGCGGATAAAAATACACGAGCGCGCCGACCGGGTCGTATCGACGACGTAAATCCCGGTTACGAAAACGTGAAAAATCGCACGCGTGCTAGTTTAGATCTCGAGATGCTCAAGAAGGTCTTGCCGCGCTGGAGAACGTTGTAAAACACTGGTGAGATATTTTTAATCGATAAGGTTGTGGGGCAAGGCGAGGCAAGATGGGAGCGCTAAGAAAAAATTGATTTAGGGTACTGTATGTGTGCCAACATCTGCTTGAGAAATATATGTATATAGAATAATGTTCGTGACCCTTTTTCATGAATTCGTTGACAGGGGGGGATTGTAATACTGTAAATAAATCAAAATCTATTACAGCTATTTTAGCTGTATACATTCTGCAAAACCACTGTTCCAACATATACATTGGTATTGTAATCATTATCTATATGCAAAATGAAAAATGTTTGCATTGACTGCAGGACACAGGAGCCAAATAAAAATTCTATTCTTCTTTTAATTATCCTATCAAACTGAAATTAATACACTGATGTCCTTATATCTTCTTAATTCGTCCACTGCTTTAAATTGTACGTGTCCATTTTCGTCATAAATGCACAATTAACGGACCAGAATGATTTTCTCTTAGTGGCTCAATAGATTATTATTACCGATCAGTAGACTGCTGATCTTTATGCATTTATGGCATCTGAAAATGTTCGAAAAATGCTGGAGTATGAAATTTGACTGAATTTAACACGATTTTTATTTATTCCGGATTACTTTCCGAAAGTTCGTCTACTGATCAGATACAAGATATGACAGCATCGAGAATGGTTATTTGTCCATTGATGCTCAAAAGTCGGAACCAGAGAAACACGTAAAAAGCAACGTTACAAGCTAATTGTAATAGTTTGTCGCGTAGATTTCATCTGTTTCGTCTCCGCTTTAAACAATCCTCGCTCACCTCGCGGCCGAATGATTACGCAATAACTATCCGGCTGTTAGACCGCGGGCGCCATTATCGGAAATTCAAATTTACCCGGCGACTTTGCGGCTCGGCCAAAATTGTCTCGCGCGAATTTTATTCGCCTTGTTAGGAGCGAACAAGTGAATCCTTTTTGCAGTATTAAACCTGGAACGACTGGCGGACGTGAGACGATATAAAACAAAGATTCCCGGGCCATCTAGAGAAATAACGTCCGAACAGATTCAATGTTCTGTAGCCTGAGGGCGTGAGGCGGACAATAAAGGAAGCCTGTCAGATCGATGTCGTACTTTTTCAAATCATACGTCTTGGGCGACTATGGCCGGAGGAGAGGGCGGGGAAAAAGGATTCAAATAAAACACAGCAGGAGAAGCCTAGGGGTTGGACGGTGCCGGCGGCGACGATGTCGTGAAACAGGAAGTCGAAGATAGGGGAAAAGGGTGTACGCTGCGTGAAAGTTTCGCGTGACACACCGCAACGGGTGCTATCGTTTCGTTCGCGGCGCAAACAGGGTTCTGGCGACGGTCGTTGCTGGCTGGTTGGAGGGTCGAAGAGTTCGGAGGGTTGTACCGTCGCGTCGGCCAGGGGTTGCTCGGAATCTATCGGTAGGCCAGATTTCGCTCGCGTATGCACGCGAGCCGGTAACCGTGAGCCCGGCTGTGTACACTCATGGACAAAATGATTGCACACCCGTGCTATCTTTAATTTCTCGTAGACATTGCATTTCTGAATGAAACGATATCGTAATTGCTACAATACAAAGAGAACGAACCTGTTAGCGGATAAAGTTCGCCCTCGTTCGCCGTCCGAGCAAGCAGAAGAAAAACAGAAATCCTGAAAGCGAAATTATTAGTAGAGTTCGAGCCTCCTGGTAATATCGTGAACCAGTTCGTGAGTTGTCAAGGAATCAACAGTCAGTTTCATGCTTTACGCCACTACTTATTTTATGGTTACAGTGATTAGAAATTCTTCGCCGTTCATTATTTCTTAGAAAAAGGAAGTGTACAATTACCGCGTGCCTGGATATTCTCCGGAGGCTATATGTATATCGACTGTAACAAAAGAATATATAAAAAAAACTACTTAAAAACCACGCTTATATTAAAATGCACGAAAAAGGAGAAAATAATTTTTCTTAGACATTAGTGACTATAAATAAAAGAGTGGAGCGCTAAACTATATTGACGAAATCTTCGTTGGCGCTTCACGCTTTTATTTATAGTCACTGATGTCTAAAAAAATTATTTTCTCCTTTTTAGTGCATTTTAATATAAGCGTGGTTTTTAAAAAGCACGCTAAAATTTCAAAAAAAAATTTTTCTCCTGAACGCACAGTTTTTTTGTATTGCATTGTCATCTAATTCTGAGCTATGTTTAAAGTTTCAAATCTCTGGCTCATCGGGAAGTGGTTTAAAATTCGATTACAAGATTTGACGGATACAACAACAACAACGACAACTCGGCAAGCCAATATAAGCGTGGTAATAAAGCGAAATATATAGCTGTAAAATTCAAGAGTGAATACTGTCTGTACTTGCGGCAACCTAATATGTCGTTGTCGAGAAATTGAAGATAGCACGTGCTATCATTTTGTCCAGGAGTGTAGGCTCGCGATGAACGCCGGGACGAGGCACGACGAGTATTCGTGCGCGCTGATAAACACATGTAATGGAAGAAACCGGGCGGGTTCGCAACGGAGAGGGCCGATCTGCAGGAGATAAGGGTCGCGACCCCTCTCGTGGAACGCGTAACGCGACTCTGCGAAAATAATTTCGCTGCTCGATCGACGAGGGTACTTTGGAAATCGTCGGGTACGTCGCCCCGGACTAAAGTTACCTGTTACGTAAGTCGACGGGGGCAAATAAAGGTGTCAATTGAATCTATCTCTCTCTTCCGCTCTTTCTCTCTGGATCCCCGCGCCCTCGTCGAATGGATATTGAACGCGGCGGCACAATGGGGAGGGCGGAGAATATGAAGGTTCACGCACGTGGATTTGCACGGTGTTTGAGATAGAGGTAGTTACTCGAAAGGGGTTGAACGTAAGAGATACGAGGGAGGAGCCTTTGAATATTTTAATAGAAATTTCGCGATAAAACTGGAGACCGGTTTTTCGATACGACGACGCAGTGTCGCTCGGTTTTTCGGCCTCGGGAATGGCGGGCGTGTGCATTGATTGATTAAAAACTATCGACGATCGCAAATATATTGGCTCGATTGATATAATCTTGAGTTTAATTGCGTGTAGACTTTTACTCCGTATCCTCCTCCACTTCCTTTCATCTCCGTTATGGGACTCGTTTTCCTTTCGCGTCTCTTCGATATGTGTATATGAAGAGCGAGCTTCTATGAGGGACGAGTTCGAGGACGATAATGAATAGAGAAGATCGGCAACCGGTTTTATCATCGTCCGAACGAAGTCGTATAAATTCGCTCGCTTGGGAATACTTTGGGAAACTCCTTTATCTGCTGGGGCCTCACAGTTGCATAAAACCATTGAACAGAGAAAAAGATTCCAATAGATTCCTATATCTTGCAATGAATGCAACGGATTTTGATTTTGCATGAAGTTTCGAAGGTTAGTTACAACTAGACAATGAATAGAGAAGATCGGCGACCGGTTTCATAATCGCCCGAACAAAGTCGTATAAATTCGTGGATTCGGGGGCTCGATCGTTCGAGAGAAAGATTGGCGAACGCTCGCTTACACAGCGATCCGCACGGCTTTTACGACGGTGTAGCTTCTCCCGCGGCTACAGGGCCACAGGTTTCACATTCACCAGAGGATTTATCGGCGAAGTCCGAAGATCCGGTGGAATTTTCCGGCACGGCGGACTTCTTGCAAACGAGCAATATGAATACACCACTGCAGATTAAGGGTGGATGGCCCGGGGTGTCTCTGTTCGAGCGCCGCGGAAAATATCGGTTGTCGGCCGAGTAATTCGAAAGCCATTACCGCCTTATTTAATGACTTCGGAGCCCATTGTCGCCGGCCCGCGGGGGTGGTACCTACATCGTCGGCCGCGTAAATGACGACCGCCATATATATTCGCCAGAACCGGCAGAAAAATCCGGGTAGATCCGAATCAAGAGACCGAGGAGACCGCATTAAGGAGTCTCCTCGCCCTATCCATCACTCCCGCGGGACGTTATTGAAAAATGTGCAATTTGCCAGAAGTAAGTATGACGAAGCGACGTCACCAGTGAATCACACATGCTTCCTTCCATGCAACTGTAATTTCACCATCAAACCCCGGGATTATCATAGAAAAGAATACTCTCGTTCCGTCGATCGAGCGACGCCATCTTGCCAAGCGAAGATAGAGTTCATGCACCCGCTCCTTCGTGATGAAACTACGCTCGAAGTTGAATGACTTTCTTGTTCCCGGCGAGACGCATTGAACTTTCATTTGAATGAGAATCGCATGGAAATATTTATAATAGTTTTCGAAGAAAAGAACGCTGCTCCCCGTGCTCGCGCGTCTCTTTGCAGGCCAAGAAAATGGCGTCGTGCGCGTTCATATTGTCACGCGTTGGCGTTGAAGATTCTGCATTCAATGGCACCCGGAGATCAAAAGATAGGTTGCCAGGGCCTGGGGAGAGTTCTATTTAAAGATAAAGTAATTTGAGCTAATGGATTATTTTCGTTGTTACTTTTATTCGAAGAATAGCAATATGGAAGAGGGTAACTTCGAACAAGGAAACTTGTACACAGCAAATCGGCGATCGTTAATTATTTTGAAACGTTTCTTGGAAGGTGACAATAATTGCTTTCGAACATACCACTCAACAAAATCATACGACACATCATTTATATAAACATTCATGAAACATTTAACCGAGAAGAGTAGATTGTATTGGATACGCGTGGCATTAATAATTTTCAATTAACAGAGGTATATTTATTGTTTTTCCTCTGTTTGCGTACGCGTCAAATCGTTCTGCTGTGTGCCATTGCCGAAAATTCTCATATCAAGTCGTTGCATGAAACAATTATAATTCCCGATGCTCACCGAGAGCCACCGTCCAATGTATTCCGCGTCATAAACGTAAAAATCGTAAACAACGCTCCGTTTCACGCATCGGGGCGATCACCGGGCTGCGTCGCAAAAAGCTCGCGTAAAAAGTCCTTTGTTCGGATGGGCCATCGCAACCCTTTGGTTCAATTCCGATTCACGGTCGAGTGTTTCGTGATCCTTGCAGCGCGAACACGTCACGGAGCGGTGCGGAGCGGAGCAGAGCACAGCAAAGCAGAGCGGAGCGGAACAGATGCCAACGCAAAAGGATACTCGACATTCCCTGTCCGCCGCGGAATAATTCAACGTCAAATTACCTACGAGCTATCAATAAACTTCATTACCCGCCTTCAAAGCGCGGAACAGCGACGGAGCGTACCAACAGGTGTTTCGCGACAAAATTTTATCAAAAATCACGGAAACAGCCTTAACCGGTTCTGAACCGGTACCGTTTTCTTCGGTACCGAAACTTTCTCGGTTGTCGGAGCGAGCCCTCGTACGCCAACCGAAATCAATTCAAGGTGATAGTGGAGGGGTCCTATTAGGGGAGGTGCATTAATTCGTGTCGTTCTTTGACCTAGAACATCTATTCATTTCATAATATGTGTAAGAAGGAGGGAAAGGAGAAGCTACCAATTGGATGCTGTTTACAGAAATGAAACGATACAATGTCTGAAAACCTCAGAGATACGTATTGAAAGAAAATTCTGAGTCATCTATTCCCAGCGGCCTGAATTAATGCAACTTCCCAATATGAAGGTACGGGGTTTGCGAGGGAGTAAGAGGAAGACATCACGGCCGCGTATCCGCATTATAAAATCCCTCCGCAGAGCGTGTAGTGGTTTCGACTAGCATCCGCTTGATCCTGCTGTCGAGGGTGTCCCTCTTTCCGTGGGATAGCGGGTCGCGTATCGTGGTCGTGAAGGAATTGCCTTTGCCGGTATCGGTGTAGCTCGCGAGAACAATAGAGACCCTGTGCACAAAGGGCAAGGATGCATCCGCGTCGGGAAGAAGGAAGCGTGCGGCGCGCGAGTTCAGCGTTCCGAGTACATACATATAGGGGGGATGCGTTCTACCCGTGAATACACCGATAGAGAGATAGAGAGAAAGAGAGAGAGACAGAGAAGAGGACCCCCCGTTCAACCCCTTGGCACCCCTCGCCATCAGTTGGGGGCAGCTCGTCGCCCTGGCAGTGGGGGACGGTTGGCCTATCGGCTCAGGGTTGCTTGGAATCTATCGGTGGGCCAGATTTCACTGACACAGTCTCCGGCTTAGCGGGCACACGCGACGAGAGACCGATCCTCCCCGTGAGTCTTCTCCCCCTCTCTCTCCCTCTCTCGCTCTCTCTGCGGTGCGCGGTGGTCGCCGAGAGGCAACAGAGAAAGAGAGAGAGAGAGAGTAGGAGCTAGACGAAGAAGAGAACGGGAACAGAACCGAGCCGAACGGGTACCGAACAGAACAGAACAGAACAGAACAGTCGGAGCGTGTGTCCCGGTGCGCGTGCGCCTGGTCAGTGGATGCGTTAGCGCACTCGCGCCCTTCCTCGACGTCCTTTTGCGAGGAAATTGATTCTGCGCGAGACGGAAGCCTGCTGCGAGAGCACCGCCAGACGAGAGCCGGGGCCCGCAGACCGCGCACACACCGCACCGGCGACGGAACACCTGACTTCTCGTTGTCCTCCGTGTCCGTTCTTGGCACACTGGCGCACGCTAAACCGGCCACCCGTCGGCGCCTCGTTATTATGTAAGGGGACGGTCGCGCGACGGTCTTACGTGTGTGGACACGCACCCGCCCGACGCGACACGTTGACACGCAGTTTTGCGGTGACACAAAGTGTGGACGGTGGCCTCGCGAAACCGCGAAACATGCGAAAGGACGCGTCGCGCCGGCCGCGTACACAGGACCACCGACGACGCGTCGATCACCGACCACGACACTGAGAGAGATAGAGCAACGTGTGCCGTGCCGCTGTCCGACCGGAGCTTCGATGGAACTGACAATCCTGCTACTGGCTTGCATCGTGGGTGAGTGTGAAGATTTCCGGGGAACGCGTTCCGCCGATACGATCCTCGAGAGCGTCGTCACCACGCGGCGATCTCGGTCTTTTCGCCGTCCGTCGGATCCAGGCTCGCGACTCCTGCGTCCGTTCAGTGCTCTTTGGCCCTCGACACGCTTCCCCTCGGGGGCCTGTCGGGTCCCCATCAATGAAACCAACGTCTCGCACCCTGTGTCTGTGATCCCAAACGTTTGCAACCTCTGAACCTCTATATCTGGACCGTTATTACATACAACGTGGTCGAAACGTGCTCCTCCGGCGCAGGATCCCCAGCAGTGCACACTGGACACGCTTGTCTTCCGAGGCTTGCTTCCTTTCTTCGTGATTCTCCTTGATGAGAAAGGGTGTCGGACGAACGGGAGATGAGATCGCGCGGGGGTTGAATTTTAAGTACGAGTCGCGCCAGGCTTGTGCACGAGGGGGTTGCTTAACCGGGAGACCGTGCAGTTCCCTCTTTGAGGGGATTGAAACACGGTTTAATTTAACTGTGCGTGAATCGCGCCGAGCTTCTTCTCTTCGGTCCCCGCAGCCGCCTCCCACCCTGGTACACAAGGTCGTTTCCAGTCGGGGGACGTTTTTGCTCGCGACGTTCTGCATATTTCAGTGGCTGGCATTAAGGGAGGGAACCACGGTGCACGCGGTCGCGGTGGAAAAGGAAACTGAGAAAAACGGGAAGGGCGAGAGAGATCGGTGAACGGATAACACGTCTCTCCCTCTCTCTCTCTCTCTCGGTCCCCCTTGCCAGTTGTTTGTCGTCGACGAGGTTGGCATACGGTGAAATCTCCATTGGAGGATTGGCTGAAATCGGCCGGACGTTCAATTAAAACTGAACAGGTGAAATGAAGCTACGCGAAACGGAGGATGCTCCGAGTCCCCGTCGATTATCGGTCCGCTGGCCTCTCGCGCGCCTGGTTCCGTGAAATTTTGTAATTTCGCTTCTCGCATCACGTGGCGCGATGCGTATCGACCGCGACTCTTTTGATTACCGGCTGGAAACGATAAAAAGAAAAACAAGGGGACACGGGTCGAAGGAGGAGGAGAGAACGAAAAGTGAACGTACGCACGCAGAGAGGGTGAACACACGCGGATTCCGAGGGTTCTCTCCCGGATGGGGACCAAATTGCGAGTGCTCCATCCCCTGGCCTTTCGCTCTTGCTCTTGTACACCGAGCTCTTTTCCGAAAACAATTTGCGGTCCCGGCTATCAGCTTGCGCCGTAATCGGTGCTTGATAATGCGGCGAACGTCGCGTCGCGTCGTCGCCTTTGACGGCCGGTGCCTGCTATGCTGGCTCGCACGCGCGAGTTTAATCGCGCAGGCCCTTGTTCCTCGGCCGAGTGAATAACTTTCAATTTGATTTTGTCGGACGTCACGTGTTTTATCTACGATCGCGCGTATTATAGCTCGCGGCTAGTAATAATTGCCGAGCGGCGTGGCGGCGGCGGGTCGAAAGTACTCGACCGAGGTTCTATGTACGTGCACTACGGAAAACATAAATATCAATGCTGCGCTCGATGTTTGCAATAATGTGGATGAAGAGCACGGTCGGCCGGACAATCGTGTAGGCAAATATCTGCGGCGAGTATACGAGCAATTACGTTGATATATCGATAGAAGCCATTATGTGAAACGCGGGAAGCTGCCAAAGTGTTTACGGTATTCGATAAACAATACATATTCGCGCTTTCTTCTACAGCTAATTAGAAGTAAGCCGTTCGAAGAGTAATTAATGAACTCGTTATGAATTCCGCGTCGAAGACGAATCGATCCACGGGGCGAGAGCCTAGGCGTAAAATCGAATCCGTCCGTGCTTCGTGTTAGTTTCGAAATCATAAAGTACGTCGGTACTTATTGAGCCATTCAATATTTATAGTATTGGCGCACAGTCTTCCCGGAGCTCTGATTACAAGGAGCTTTACGGAAGCAGCTTTGTTTGCACGGAGCGTCGCGGAAGCTCGGGGTCCCGTGACGCTGTAACGAGATTAAATAGGGGCCACGGTTATACCGAAGTCCTCTCTGCTCCTCTCCGCTCTCCACTATGTCCTCTCTCCTGTTTCTCTGTCTCTCTTTCTCTCTCTCTCTCTTGGTTTCGTTCTGGTTTTTTCCGGTCGGCTCACACCACGGTATCGGGCGCGAACGAGAGAGAAACCGCGGGCGCGAGAGTCAGATGTCGAGGTCGTTCCGAGCGATACGCGATCGTCACCGATGCGCGCGGTTAAAATATTTGTCCTCGCAACTATTTATTTGCCGACGCGAATTGAACAGCTCAATTGGCGAATACGTTTGCGAACGAATATCCCGTCGGCAAACAACGGTCCGCCTGGCGAACGAGAAAAAAATTACGTCGCGCGTGCACCCGAACAAGAGAAAATGAACGGCGAAAAAAAGTCGAAAATGGGGATGAGAGATGGGAGACCAAACAGAGAAAAAGAGAGAAGACAGAGAGTGTGTGTGAGAGAGAGAGAGAGAGAAAGAGTAGGGAGGAAGAGAGGGTGAGAGAAGCGAGAGAAATTTGAAGGCGCAATCAAGAGGGATTCTTATCCATTGGCGCATTGAACTCGCGGAAGTGGCTAGACAGAGAGGAGGCGACGACGCTGAAGGGTTCGCGGCTGCTAAAACGAACAAGCGTTTTCATAATAGAAATTTAATGAACTTGACGAATAATTGTGTCAATGGATAATTGCGTTAATGCCGCTCGAACGGGCACGGTTCCGAGGCTGCCGCTCCACTTCGCCCGATACAACAAATCACGCGGCTGGTTCGACGCCACCACCGCACCGGCACCGCCGTTGCCTACCTCCACCTCCGTCGTCGCCTTCCGTCGGCTTATTTCATCGGCGCTTTATTGAATTTTTTGCTTCCGCTCTTTCCTGGCTCGGCGTCCAGGAGGAAACTCGACGCGGAAAAACCGTATCTCTTCGGGTAATCGAACGCGTCGCCCGGTTTTACGACTCCATGGCTCGGCGAAGCAGAGCGGAGCGGAGCAGAGCGGAGCAGAGCAAAGCGAAGCGGAGTCGCGAACGGAGGGAGAGAGAGAGATAGGACTCGGGGTCTAGGCGGATTGTCCTATTCTCCCGCGAGCATCCTTTTCATCTGGCGACACGCGTGCGAGCACCGAAGCGACGGTACACCCCCGCACACACGCCGATGCTGCCGATGCTGCCCCTGACGTGAAATACGACTGGTCTAGCATCGAACTGTCGATTCCATTGTAGCGATTCTCCCATCGACACCGGGACGCTTCTTTCGCTCCGTGTTCCAACCCCCCGGCACAAGAGATTGTTTTTCTGCTGTCTTTTTGCACATCCGCTACTCCGTGCTCTTTTCTTTTTTCTGATCCTATCACGACCTCACGTGCAAACACTCACCTATACACACACACTAGCGCATCTTGTGTCGCGCACATAGTCGTACACGTACACAACCAGTCGTCGGACTTTACAACGGGGAATGAAGAATGCGACAGCCAGGCCCCGAGTGTATCGCTGCATCGTCACCCCACCCTTTTTTCCTCCCCAATTGCACATCGTGCACGAGTTTCTTCCTCGCGGCTCCTTTTCTGTTACCCTTTCAGCTTTTTTCCACTTCTCCCCCGTGGTCGTTCTTTTCTCTACTACTATTTCTTCTGACGTTTCTTCCTCGTCTGCTATTTTTCGGGAGGAAGGTTCCACCCCTCTCACTCTCTGTCTCTCTCTCTCTCTTTGTCGCTCGTTTTTTCCCCGTTTCCTCCTTTAACGAGTCCGTACGATTGTCATTTTTCTATGCAGCGCCGCGTTGCCCGGGATTCCGCAAGTGTCCGTCCGGTGAATAGGCCGGCACTTTAAATGCGGATCGTCTCTTTATACGGGATATGGAGTAATTCTCTCGAGCAAGCGACCCGATTTATTCACGGGCGACCAACGGTGCAACCCTTGTGCCCCTCCCACTGTCAAGAAAGCTTACGCAACGCCCCACACCTTTGCAATTCCCCACACCTTCGCAATTCCCCGAGACAGTCGGTCGGGCGAGAAAATTTTGTCTGCCAGCCGCGAGCTGCCACGCGAAAAGAATTCTATTCACTTGGGACGATAAAAGCTGCGGGCCCCATTGCGGACGACCAGGGGTGGCGAGAGGGTGCGGCGGCGGCGGCGGCTGGGGGGCGTCGCCCGACCGGGCACGTTTAATTACTTCCGAATCCACCGTCCTGTTGTTTCACTCTAACAAAACACCGCCGCGAGATTTATCGTAACGACATCGCCGTGGACAGTTGTCGTCGTCGTCGTCGTAGTCGTTGGCGCGGCGCGGCGGCCGTTCTCGTCGTGTGCACTGATGGCTGCTGAAAAGATTGAACCTGCAAGGAACGCCGGTCGGCCATTCGTTCACCGATCGCTCTTTCTCTTTCCGCCGCTGCATTCGGGATTGACGAGCATGCAGATCCAAGTAATTGGGAGACTGATTAATGATCTTAATCCCGGGGGGGAAATTGTCGCACGCTTTTTACGATCTCGTCCGGCGAAAATAGAATTCGGATCGGAAAACAACTCTCTAGAAAAAGACCATCGTGGAATCTCGCGCTTCTTTTCGTTGTGGTAATGATGCTACGCACACGAATATATGTCGTAGCGTGGAATGTGGTTGAAGAAAGCGAGGTGTGTTTGTATTTAATGATGTTAATCCCCTTGCACGGCTTTTATCGGCAGTAAATTTATCATTTTCTTCGTGAATTCAGCGTGCCCGTTTACACACGAAGCCTGCTCGTTGATTCGACCTCGAAAAGTATCCCATAATTGCACTTGTTTTCGGAACATGTATTAATTGGATGCTTCAAACACTGCAACCCCGATGATAACCGAGGTCGGTTAGAAATACGTTACCAAACATTTCGTGGTAAGCTGCGATAAAATAATTGGTGTGTTCGCGTCTGTTCAACAAAATAAACGCTCCGATGTATCAAATCATAAATAAATCTCCGCCGGTCAGGGGTTGAAACCGATACCCCATGGCGAGAGAGGGAGAGAGAGAGAAAGAGAGAGAGTGGGAGAAGGAGAGCAGCCCTCAATCACCGAGCACAGCGATCCGCGTAAAGATGAAACGAGCCGACGTACTTCTGGGGGGGTGTCTAAATTGCCTCGTGGCACCCCTTGGAGCCTCGACGTTTTCGACTCTCATTAGTGCACACGCACGTTTCGCTGCTATAACTCGGTCTCGACTCGATTCCCGATCTCGCTAATTTGTCCCGCAGTTTGTCTTACGGACAATCGAGCCCCGCCGAAGTCCCGCGGGAACCGTTTCGCGGAGCAACCCCGGGTAAAAGGGAGTTCCCGGCTGGTAGTTTGGGGTATTGAAGAGGAAGGAACGAAGAGAGGGGAATGGAAGCTTTCCAGTCCCGGATCGACGAAACCTTTCCAACTATCGGGGGCCGGGGCTGTTTCCGCTAAATAGCTTCGGTCCTCGCTTTAATCGTCGTCGTCGCCTCGTAATGAATTCGCCAGGCTTTTCTTAAACGGGCGGCTGCAAGCCACCCCCGACTTCTCCACGACCGGCCCCCCGCTTTTCAACCCTTACGCCCACTGCTGCCAATTGCATCGACGATTAAATTACGACGGCCAGGCAAAGGTGAACTAGGCGAAGTCGCAAATGAAATTCCGGCGAACGGAATCCGCCAGAAATCTTAACGATCCCCGCTATCTCGCCCGGACAGCGTGCCGACTACTTCGACCGAGGTTCAAGGAAGTCCGTGTAATTTAAATCTCGACCTCCACCCCTCTTCCCACCTCCCCTCCTCGTTCTTCCACCCCGTCGCCGTTGAACCACCCTCGCGATCCTGTATGACGCTAACGGAGGGAATGCGGACGCTTAAAATGCCTCTGTGTCCGATTAAATCTTAACAACCTAATTTCCCGAGCGTCGGGTTCACCGACTAGATGTTCCACGGGCTTCGATCTTCGGCTCCATCCCCCAACCAGGATTTTTCGATCGCCTCCCAACTCCTCCAACCACCTCTCGTCGAACCACTTCGCCGCCAGCCTTCCTCTAAAGTAGCCGGGGGATCGGCAGAGGTGAAAATTAGACGTACGAGGCGCCCAGGGTCTCCCGGGGTATCTGGGAATAGTATTTCAAACTGACCGACCACCAGGAACATTCGTTCCACCCGGAGATCCGCTAGAAAGATTGCTACGCTCGAGTGTCTTTGGCGAATTCATGGCCAGACGTTTTTTCACAGGGAATATGGTGGAGCGTGTAAGGCGTACCGATCCACTGTTCGCCATTGATAAGATGGTAATGCGGTTTGAATTCTCGCTAGCTGATAAAAGTGGTGGGATGTTCTGTAGAGGATTTTATTGAGGTGCTTGTTTGCTCTTCCTTCGAAAATACCGTAGTAATTTCTAGGAAATTGCGGATTACTTGCTGGCAGGTTTAGAAGTTGACTTTGCGGCTACGTACCGGGAAGGTGGTGTTCGCTCTGGATTAGGGTGCTTCGAGATTTTTGAATTTGATAAGAAAATTCGTGAAATCCGCTCTTGCTTCGGTTGGTTTACACTTCTCTCGAACATGAGTTTTCTGATTGGTAAAATCTGTGTTATTATCGGTCTTGATGGACTAGATTTTCTATATTTACAGCGATAATCAGTAGCTGCGATAGAAGACAGTGGAAAGACTAAAAACAAACTTTTATTTGGCATCTTGTCCTTGTAATTGATGTAGACTGTAGACAATTCTTCATTCGCATGAAAAGCCACTCACTATCCGTCATGACTAGACTGCAGATCTTTGTGCAAGATAAAAATTGTCCGTTTCAATTACACGAGACAGGAGTCCAATGGAAATCTCTTCCATTCTTTAAGGCTGACAAAATGGAAAACAAAAAGTCGGCGAATGGAAAATTAGCAAAAATTCAATCCATACAATATTTATTTTTCACAAAGATCCGCAGTCTATTAATAAGTCTAGTAGTCTAAAGATAATATAGTGACATTTTGAAATGTTCTAATTTTCCTAATTCTTGAAATGTCTTGTTCACCATGACGTGTTCAGAATAGGGTTTGCAATACCGGACCAAAAATACAATACCGGTATTCGGTATTTTTTTAAACGTTGTACCGGAATACCGGTATAAGGAATTTTCAAAAAGGTACAAAAACAGTTGTTTCTTTGCCATATTTATTAGTTTTATACAAAAAATAATAAACTATAAAATTATAAACAATTTTGTTATGTGTAAATATAAAATAAAGGAACAAATGTTGTAATCAAATATTATTAATAAGAGCAGTAAAATAATGGTTTTTAACATTAGAAACAAAAAATGTAATATAAAAAGTAAACCATTATAGTATTATAACACAATAAAGGAACAAAGGATATAGTATATTATTATTAAGAAGATACTAATTAGAGAAGAGTAAATATCAAATAAAAATCTTGTTGTGTAGTCTAATATATAATACTTATTAATAGAAAAAAATACATTAACTAATTAACTGCATATTTTTGAAATGTAATTTTTTAAATAGTACACACATACATCGTCAGCGGCGATCCCTTACAAATGTGAGATTAGGTTTCAGTAAATGGCAAGACAGCAAATAATTGATGTTGATACTACTGTAAATACGTATGTCAAATAAGAGTAGACGCTCGAAAATCATATTCATTATTTATAGCTAATACCGAAAATACCGGAAATTTTACCTTAGCAAATACCGGTTTCACGAAATTGCAAAAATAGCACAAAATACCGGTATTCGGTATACCGGTATTGCAATCCCTAGTTCAGAACGGCCTGTATAATCGTATGATAATTGAAATTTATTTTAAAATCGGCCACAAATCTGCGTGATCGTCTAAAAATTTGGTACGTTCAATTTTCCGCTGCAGTGATTTCGGTGTCCGGTGTTCCGAGCGTTAATGAAAAATTGACAGTCGGAGTTTCGGTGCCGAACAAACAGTTCTCTGAAGCATAAGCGGTTAGGTTAGTTAGATCCGCGGCAGAGATGTTCCTTGATCCGGCGTTTGTAAGAGCGAGTAAATTCGTATATCCCGCATGCTGATTTGCGAAACGTCCCAGGCGTACAGTTATAAAGGAGAGCCAAAGCTTTCGGGTAGAATCCTGTGGTGCTCCCGGTTCATCCACCGCAACGTATCAGCTCAGAGACTATAGGGCCCGGACCATCTTCTTCACTGTTACAGTTCGGTATACGGCGGAACAAGTAACTGTAATTACCATTTGGCTGCGCCCAGCCCCCGTAAGTAGTCGGCGGGCAATGCCGGGCCGGGCCGGGTCGGCGCGGCATAAGTATTTGGCATAGAATAATGTAGACAGTTGTAAAAGCTAATGGTCGTTGTCCCGACGAGAACGAGCCTGAGCCGCTGTTACGACGGCGAACAAGTAATAAATTGCAGTTTCTAGTAAATAAAACGGGCAATGCCTTTTCTTCCCACCGATAAAGAAGAATACGGTCGCGGCCTACTTGGGAGCGTTTCGGTTTCCTGTAAGGCAATCTGCGTCTGGTTCAGTGACAGGGAAAGATGGCCTCGAATTTTTGCGATCGGCCTCTATCTCCCCTTCCTCCATCCCCGACTCCACCTCCCCCACACCCGCCATTCGACTAATGAGAACGGGAAAAGCGTGTTTCTTTGATAAGCCGCGCTCCAAATTCTATATCTAGCCGGACGATTCAAGGAATGGCACTTGTTCTTTTGTGAACGACTGGCCACTTATTTCTGCGGCAAGCACGATCAACTTTCCTAGCCTCCGTATCGACAGAATACTAATTTAAGCTGGTTCTTCTTTCCACAAATTCAATGCTGTCGCTCGGAGCTGCGTTCTTCTCGGATTAACTGATAAAACGGGAAACTCGCACAAATTTTTGTGGAACAAATGGTACTCGATCACAGGCAAATCGAGCGTCTGGCGTTATAATTGCTCGCATTTTCAATGTAGAAAATCTATTTGTAACGAAAATGTTAACCCTTTTATGTCGGTAAACAAAATTTTCATTCGATATTCAACAATGTTCCACTTTATAGTTACAACACGTATTCTTATGCCTGGAACGGTAAATTAATCTGTGGTCATCCAAACGTAAGAAATCTACGATAATTTTGCGGTGTTATCAACGATACTATTAAAGAAGCTCAAAAAGAAATTTTGGACAGTAAATGTGAACATGAAAATATGAAATCACGATTGTTGAAAACAAATGCAACCGAGAGTTCGTTTAAATTACGACTCGATAGTAGTATTCATGTTTGATCAACTAAAACAGTTTTCCGAGTGGCACTCGAGAAGGCAAGCATCGACAAGATTTTAAAATACTTCGTACGATGGGGAGCGAGCATTTTTTAACGGTTTCCGTGGCTTTCAAGGGTTACATTTTTGCGAAAATGAGAACTTGCGGCGGGACTATGTTCATCGCGCGCTATTGTGTTTCGAAATGGAGTGGCAGGGCGCGTTGAATAGATCGACAAGTGTAATTTGAGGTGTGCCACGGCGAAGTACAGGCTGGTGGGGGGGGGGGGGAGGTCTCTACTTCTGGTTCTAATTGGATACGAACTATTCGAAATGATCCGAAGCAGTCGCTGATACTCTCGAAGGTCATAGTAAGATCCTATTGAACTGTCATTAACAAGTGTATTCTCGGGTCTAACAATACGGGCAAGTTGTATACCAACAGACAACACTACACAGACAGACATACAACCGTACAGACACCAACACAAACGATTCTATCGGGTACACGACGCATCACAGGCCACACACGTATATTCGGGACACGCTCCGCACACAGAAACACATGGAAACGTATACATTCGCGAGATATTGCAAGAGGTGGAGGCGTGCGGCCGCGCACACACGGTGTTATTTGTAGACATACCAATTTCGCCGCGTCTCTGCCGAGTTAAATATCGTTAGAGCGCATTTTACCTAACTAGCCTTCACGATATTAAGTCCCGTCTCGTTCTAGGTCAACCAGATTCAGTTTACCCGGCGCGTGCGATACCACGGCCGCGCGCGTTCCGCTTGAAAATATCAGGGGGGTTGCACTAATTCCTGTCGGTTTCTCACTTGGAATATTCATTATTCTTATAATACGTTATAACGTCGATCAACATACTTGCTTCCGACTGCTTTTTGTCATCTTTCTACTGAAAAAGCTGGATAACACGCGCACACACACACACACACAAGCTAAAAGTCTGTATTATATGGATCAAAACTTTTTTTTCCGAGATTTTTTTGGTGAAAGTTCGACAAAATCGCCGAATCTAAGGGCTATTTTCACCCTTCCAACACGGATGCTGGCCGTGTGAAATATTTTTCCGAGAAATACCTCTCGCAGAAATTTCATGAAATTCGGTGTGTCCAGATTCGACACACTTCGACTGTTAACCAGATTGGATTGCGTTTCGAGGTTTTGGCCACGTTTCTGCCGATTCGCGACCGCCGCCGAGCAGATGCATCCAAAACGTTTGATTAATTTTTCGAAATCTTCTCGAACTGCCCGCAGTTATTCCCGACACGGCGCGAACTCGGTAGAGGCCGACTTTCGTCGTCGCTTTTAAATTTGCCGAACGACCACCGTTTGAAATACGCGCGGAAAATTACAGCATCGGGAGCCAAAAAACCGCACACAAATTCCGTGGCGTGACAGCCCCGTTATTCCCTCTTCGGGACTCGTAAAGAATGCGGTGTCGCGCACGCATTTTTAGCTTTTCCGGCACGACGGCATATTTAGTAGCCGATTCTTTTATTCTTTTTTTTTGTCGGCCGAGACGACTGCTGCCGGACGAAAACGAACGCGATGTGGCGGTTTCTCAATTATCGCCGGTGCTACCCCGTAATTCTCGCCGGTTTTGTAAGACAGCATTCCGCGACGCTGAAATCCCGAAATTTCTCTCATCTGGAATTACCGTTTTAGCTCATTTTCACGCGGCGCTCTTCTTGGACGGAAACGACAGAGTTAGAATTATAAAGAGCGGATTTTATACATTTATGACAGAAATGAGTGCAGTGTTTTCTCGGTAAATGTCACAAATGTCTGGCAATTAATTGGATAGACACATGAGAGACGTATAAGACGGGTCAGGTATATTGGTGTGAACTAATCCAATAACAAAACTTCTTTATTTTTCATTATTTCTTTTTATGGGACTTTGACCACCATATTCGTGGCATTTTTCTAATGAAAATGATACCAGATATGATATAATTCCGATGATATTTACTTGTGTGATGAATAGACTGCGGATCAAATTTAAAACACAGTGAAAATAGTCAAAAAATTAATAAATGCTCTTGTAGCATTTCCGACGTATTAAAATAATCAAGAAAAGAAATAAATCTATATGTGTAGCTCCTGTAACTTGCAATGAATGTAGACAATTTCTATTTTGCATAAAAATCCGCGGTCTAGTTAGAAATGAATTCTTTACGATTGTGCACGGTGCAGTAGAAATTTTGTTAATCGATCATTTCACAAGCTCAATTATTTTGAACGGTTTTTGTTGAAGCGTTTTAGGACATCGTCAATCGATTTTAATTGAAAGATTTCAAATATCTACGTTCATATATATAATACTCAGGCGAGAGTCTGCAAACTACATACAAAAGGTTCGAGCACCGAACGAATAACTTTGATTCGATGGAATTTTCGAAGTTGCTGAGTTGGCAGTCAAAGTGTTAAACGATGTAGGCAATGGTAATCAGATGGAGTGATGTCAGGCGAATAAGCTATCAGTCACAGTTCCCCCATCATAGACATCGCAAACCATTTGAGTGGCTTCAGTCACGGTTTTTGCAAGATTGAAAGCACACAGCGCTGAGTATGCAGTTTACCGGTTGCACCGTACTTATTATTGATTTATATGGTAGTGTTTTATTTAACTATTATCCGGACGCGTTCGAAATCGGAAAAGACCGGCTAAATATTTCCCATTGAATAGCTGGTTATTATACGAAATCAAGCGGCATGAATTCATTTTTTCTGCTAATACTAACTCCGCGGATTTTTCAATGAAATTGTAAATTCAATACCGACAAGTTTTATTAAGAACATACGGAAAACAATAACCAGCGTACAAATCAAAAATATATCATTGTAATGTGTCAAAGCTCGCGTTTATTAAATTATCGCCGAAATTTACGGTGTCAGATATACCTCACTAAAAGTATCCTTTCATTCCTAGAAACGTGCATCTTTAATCTGGTAAATCTAAGAATACGTCTGAGAAGTGGAGAGCCCGTATTGTCTTTAACGTCCACATTTTCCGAAATAAATGCAGTTCTCTGAATATATAATCGCAGCTCTTCCGATTCGGTGATTAATATTAATGGGGCATACTCTTTTTATAAAATGAAAACACCGAGGCGAGAAATCCAGTCGCAGTATTACACTGCGCGCGCGCGTTGGCAAAAATATTTTTGCGTGGAGCAATCGCAAAAATGTCTTCCGGAACGGTTTTGCTCCCGATGGAAGCGAGGGTGAGTCGCAATTGACAGTCGAACCGTTTGTTTGCCAGACAGAACTCCTATCAATTTAGCTGTCCAAGTCGTCAGCAGGAACGTTGACGATTTCTTCTTTTCTCCCTCGTCCAATTCTTTCTCCTCGAGTTTCGCTTGAATGCCGGAGCAGATTCGAAAACAACTACCACTTACCGGGACTCGTTCAAGTGTTCCGGGAGTTGAGAATTGGAAACTTTAATGAACAGAATCCCTGAGTTATATAGATATCTGCGAAAGTGTTATTGAAACTACAATAAAAGGCAACTAGGCGACATTGTTTGACAATTACCAGCGTTGAGCGGCGGACGGTCCGCGTCGCGACGCTGCAAAAATCCCAGTTAATTATAGCCGGGTACCATCGAACTTTCTAATGGGCATTCAACGCTCGATACACAATTCGGATCTCATTCATAATTGATTTATTATCGAAAGCTATTGCCTGAACAAATTTATGCAATATCGAAGAAACTTGAACGTTTCCCGCAAACAGCCCATCGCGCGCTTCCCCTCGGAGTATTGATCACCTCCCCGGGCATTGATACTGCTCTCGAGAGTGGTCTTTTTTTCGAAAAGTCTTCGGCATTGTGAACCATCCTGTGTTAAATTTATTTCGCCGTTGATAGGCGTGCTCGGTGTGCTTGCGATCACGAGTGTACATACACCGTCGGAAAAGGATTCCGTTTTAATACGCCGGGCGTTTCTCTTCCAGAGGAACTCCCAAACTTACCATTTCCCCGCGAAGACATAAAACTAACCCCTTAAGTTTTCATAGGTATGAATGATAGCGCTGAAAGAAATTGCGCAGGTGTTTGTGCGAGCTCAAGTGCGACCGGAGTGGTGCTAAAAAGCACCCGAAGTTTTGGGCACACGGAACCCAACGGTTCCGAGCGTGTACTAGTTCAACAGAACGGCTTGAACCGAGGAGTTGGTCAGTCTGTTCAAGAATTGTTGGTCTTTGCCGGAGACAACTGAATTGGCCCGCCTTTGTTTATGTATATCTCTGTTATTCCAAGCCTTCTCAAACGCTACATTCTGGTTTTTCATTCGGAAACATCGTTTTCGGCATTTTCTTGAAATACAGGGTGTCTCAGCTGAAGGGGGCCGCCTAAATATCTCCTTTATTTTTAATGGTAGAAAAAAATATTTATGGCATAATTTAAATGGTATCGAATGGGGAATATCATAGAAGAACAATTTTTATTTGTTCGGTTATTTTTTCAGTTTTCTCAAGATCATCGTTATTTTTCATCGGGAAAACTTATTTTTTTCATTCCATCTTGTTAATGACTTAAGCATATTCGAATGTTTTTTCAGCCGCTATATAAGATGGAAAAAAATAAGTTCTCCCGATAAAAAAATAACGATGACCTTGAAAAAACTATGAAAAAATAAAACCGGACAGAAGAAATTGTTCTTCTATGATATTCCTCCTTCGATACCATTTAAATTATGCCATTAAAAATAAAGGAGGTATTTAGGTGGCCTCCTTCAGCTGAGACACCCTGTATAGACGTCGCAGTAAGATTCAATATAAAATCATAAAAATTGCTTAAATGCAAACAAAGCAAATTATACATGGTGATTCTGGGAACTGGGATAACTTGCTGCTCTTTTTTAAGTAAAAATAGACGAAAATGATAGAGGAATTGCAATTGCACCTGACAGCTGCATCGGTGCATCCCCGTGAAGAATAAGGTCACAGAAAGTTAGGCCGTATTGTGACGTATGTGTATTTCGTCTATTATTTTTTTTCTATCTTTACTTGAAACAGAGCAGCAATTGTGCCAAAGTTTAGAAAACAATGAAACAACAGCGAACAGATGATCGTGTTATTTGAGTATGCTCGTGTTATGTAGCAATATTAAACATACGCAACACGAAAGAAACTTTTTGGACAAGCTACTATATGCATATTCGTTGAACGAGACCGCTTACTAATAAAATTAATTTCACGCACGATTTCATCGAAATTACAATTTTCTATTGTAGTTCGATCCGGATTGCGAGGTAAACAGTTGAAAAGCTTGAAAGCGGCAACGGATTATATCGCGTGCGAGCACGCACGGACAAAATAGAGTTCCGCGATACCGTAGATTTTCATCCCCGCCGGGGACAAGCATGAATACTTGTGCAAATAAAACAATTACCATAAAAGGTATATTTTGCCGTAAAGTTTGCGCTGCACGGTAGTCCCGCGTATGAGAGCACGTGTAATTACTTCGGTAAACAGAGGCACACAACTTTGCAAAGTTGGAGTTTGAATATCCTTTAAACTAATAGTTTTTTGCGCAAGTAACCTAATAGCATCTCTGCTGATAATTAGTGCGCCACGAACAACGAGCCGCCATTAAAAGAAATGCCGCTCGCAACTTTGTAACTTTGTTTTATCTGCCGCACTGTTTTCTCTGCGGCAGCGTTCATACGGGAATTATGTTCTAGTGTTATACGAAACTCGGCCTGAAATGTTTGAAATCTATATCATTATTAATACGATTCGCATTAACGAAAATTCTTTTCGCTTTACAGGATATTCCTGATAGAACGCTTTTTAACCGTTTTAGTGCGACGGCGCTTTTGAAATTCCTACATTCGCTGAATTAAACACATCAGCGAAATAAATTCGAGAAATCTGTTTGCTTTGGCTCTCAGTGAGCATACAACTCCATTCTTTCCTTTTGCTCGACTTTTATTCGACTGAATAGGTCATTTTTGCATGTTCAAGTCGTGTTAAAAAAGCCAAACCCCTTTTCTGTTTTCAGATGCTGCGTTTTTTATTTTAATATTGTTGTGTTGTAATTTGACTGGATTTTTTCATAAAGTTATTTAATAAATTTTTAATTACGGAAATTTCATTACGATGTTCACTTTGGAGACTGGATTTAAAACACGGACTTATATGCCGTGGGCAGATTTTCAACAATTATGGCCATTTCAAAACATTCTGGCAAAACTAGAAGTATTTATTATACTCGTCTTGAAAAGATATTAACAAAAACGATTGAACTTTCTAGATATAAATAAAGGAAACGAGTTGAATTCGTCAAAAAGTTTCGAAGATAAAATCTATCCAGCAATAAAAAAAATTTGATGAAAATAACGGAATGATTTATTTAAGGAAATAATATATTGAGAAATTGAGATGTACAATATTATGTATTCTTTCGATCTCCTTGCATTTTGCAGATCCTAACCAAATTTGGGGCACCGAGTTAGTGCAAAAATTCATTTATCAATCAGAATGAATATTTCCGTCCTCATGGGATAGAATTTTTGGGATTCGATTATTATTACCAAATTTTCCTTAGAAGCAGTAATATTAATCCTTTCATGTTTTATGCCGAGCGAGTCTCGACATTGATTACGCCGCGAGCACAAATATTTTAACGACTTTAATTATATTCATCAATAATGCCACAACTACGTAATTATGTAAGAGCAATTTTAGTATTTCGCATGTATTTGTATATATTAAGTAAGTTGTAAAAATAGAGGAGACGGAATAATTTGGTCGCAAAGGGTTAACGCTTTGCACTCGGAGCTATTTTAACTTGAAAATTAAACGTTTGTTCGATACAGAATATTCCCATTCTCTATGATTTTTTAAATTAAATGAATATGAAATTGGTATAATACCTCATACAATACCGAAATGTTTGGTAATTGATTAGATACCGACATATATTTAATAGTGTAAACAATATTTTGAATAATGGTACAGCGATTTTTAGTGGTGCCTGTGTGAGAGTCGCCATTCGAGTTCTAAGGGTTAATTTCGGTTGCGATAGTGGCGATTTTCGCTGCCACGCGATGAGACTCACGCTATTTTTCAGTTCGAATACGAACTCGATAGCGAAAGTGCTCGACACACCCCCGCATCCTTTCGCGCGATCTTTCAATTATGTCTGGCGGAAGAAGGGGGCTGAAAAGTCGGAGGCGTCGAGTAGGCTGGCCGCTAAATAGAAACACCTGTCTGTTGCAGGAATTTGCTCCGGTTTGCGAGAAGTGCGGATCCAGATACCGACGGCCGTGAAGAAAGGTGACTCGGCGATACTGAACTGCTGGTATGACACCGAGGGGGATCCTTTATACGCCGTCAAGTGGTACAAAGGGGGTCGAGAGTTTTATCGCTACGCCCCGAACGAGACCCCGGTCGTCAAGACTTTCCCCATCGGGAACTTGACGGTGAAGGTGAGCATCGAGTTTCCATCCTTCTCGTCCATCTCCCCGCCGCGGCAAACCCACCCTCGAAAACCCATCCCCGTACTTGTTCACCCTATCTTTTCTACTCGTGGCTCAGTGGTCGAGCTTCCGCGGGAACCTTTTTTCGTGAACAGGCGTCCCAGCGGCGCGGCGCCGTGCCGCGCCGCCACAGTGGAACAGGACGCCCATTTTCTTGGACAACACGACGATATTTCATTTAGAAAAATACGGATATTCTTGAAATTCCGCAAAAAGAAATACGGTAAAATGTACTACAATCAGATTGAAATACATACGTCAAAATCAATATTTTGCCGCGAATAAATTCGTACTATTCAACCAGACAAAATTCTCATATTTTTATAATCTCAAGATTTGGAAAAACATTCTTTATAAAAGGTAGAGTAAGTGCACCTATTACTGCGGTATTTTTCCGAATTCGATTAAAATACGTGAAAATCAATATTTTGCCCTCGAATAAATTTGTACAATTCAACGAGAATGTATTCTCGCTGGCGAGGCAAACAAAATTATCAATCGTTCTCATATTTTTAGAATCTCAGGATTAGAAAAAACATTCTTCATGAAAGGTAAAAAGAAGACTTCTATCTCGATCACCAAAGGACTGTTGTTCGCATGATTGTACATTCTTTATATTTAAAATGCATAGGGGAATATTAAGCATGATACCGCAGTAATTGGTACTGTTGCCCTATTAGAAGATTGTTCGCTATCGTGTGACGCAACCCTTAACACAATATCTACCGGCGATTATTCCAAAATTTTTGGAAGTTATAGCCCATGACTGACGCTTTTTTAAACAGATTTGACAGCACTAAGATATTTCATTAAAAAAACTTCTTCTTTGTGTTCGAAATTTGATAAATCTGCTTCTCCGCTATCGTCTGATGCACCCCTCGAAGTAATGTAGCTTCGTCTGAAACCATTTCGCCATAAAGTCGGAAACAACGGAGGCAATTGGCATGGCCAGTTGTTTTTCTTACTCGTTCCACTGTGCGTCGGCCCGACGCCGACGTTTTCACGAAAAAACGCCGCCGGCTGCGGCAAGACCAACGTCCGGGGATTTATCGTGGGTTGGGAAGTTGGATGGAACAATAACCGAACGTTTCTTCTGAAATATGGCGCCCAGATACCGACCCCTGTTCCCTAAGGAACTTCGCGAGACTCGGGCCGGCACGGCGGCCGTCTTAATGAGCGGAAATCAGAGCGCGGGACCGCCGGTGTCGATTAAGCGGAGAATTATTCGAGCCGTTTTTACGAGGGGTTGAATGCGTTTAGGGGAACTTAAGCCGCCCTTGAGACGCCGATGAATCGATTACCGTGACGCTTCTGTCATTATCGTTCGCGATACCGTAAACATTGTTCTCAACCCCTTGCCGTATGATTTTCATTACGGCAACCGTGATTAGAGCTTCTTCATCCTCGATAACTTCGCACAAAGAAGACATTTCTCTTCTGATTTTCTTTTTTTATTAGGACATCTCTTATTATAACATAATATACATTACAAAAAAGAAAAGAAGACCCTTAGACACGTAGGTTAAAAGTATTTAAAAAGTCTATCATATACATGGTGTCCGAAAAATGTTCCATTTCCTTTAAAGGGGTGACTCCTGAGGACAGTTCAAGTAACTCTGTCCTTTGTAAAAATGGACGGATTCCGGCTTGGCCAATGGCAACGTTACGCTCAGCGGGATCTGTCACCGAACCAGAACTCGTCCGGCGTGGCCGCGCTATAATTGGTCCATGTTTTTCGATTAGGAAAAGATTTTCGCAACAGAAAAGGTCATTTCAAACGACTTTGAGAATCGCTTATTTCAAGGAAGTACATTTTTGGCACACCCTGTATACGCATGCCATAATATTAGGCTCAGTTATTAACACATTGTTTGCGGGCGGTTTTGTCATCAATCCATCCCGCAAAGCCGGCAATTTTTTCAGATTCGTGTTTACAGTCGCGAAACGGTTAATAATATAATTATGACTTAGACTGACGCCTAACTTTTACTGCACAACGCTACTTTCACTCTCTACCAACAGTATGCAAAAGACGCGTTTAACCGTCTCCCGCAAACAATGTGTTAAGCAAACTATGTAAATTTGGTTCTGGATAAATAAAGGTCTAGAAAATATGGAGCTCAATACCAGGAGACAGTATGGACAGGAGGCAGCGGATGCAGGTTGCAATAACACTGTGGAACAGTTGCAACGGAAGGACACCTCCTTTCTAGAAATAGAGATTAAGTGGAACAAGACCTTTAATCGGATTATCTTTAGGATCCTGTTGGGTCGTATAACGCCGGCTAGATTTTATTTCGGTTGCTTATGACATTTAATAGCAATGCTTTTAATCTGCTCCAGATGTCAATCGAATGTCGGTCACGTGCGACGGTTTGGCGCGCGAAATACAGAAAAAATAAGTTTCTTGGATGATGTTGTGGTTAATTGAAGTGATTCAACGTGTTCTGGCCATGCAATTTGCTCGACAGGTAGATATGTTCTAAGTGAATTAAATGATGAATGAGTCAATATCTTCCCTGATATTGACGTACAATATATAGTAAACTGAACAGCGAGAACCACTCGAGTTTAATATACTCCGTGACAACTAAACGACGGGACCGAAGTGTCCAATGAATATTCTTGACGGTTTGCTAATTTGATGTTGTTCCCTGGTCGTTAGCCCTGTGATTATTGTAGTAGTATTATTATAGTAATTGCATGGGATTCCTGGGACTAATTTGATTGGTCGCCTCTAATGAATTTCATATTGATCCTCTTGTGCTTTGAATTATTAAGAAGGCTATTATATCTCTATGTCGGCTCTCCTTGTGACCATGTCACTGCTCTTTTCGAATATTCAAGAACTTTCTTTCAAGTAGCAGCACTTGCTCTTCTCCGGCTCGTCATTTTCCACTTTCTAAATTTAGTTTCCAATTTATAGGGCAAGCTTAGCTTTCACTTATTCGCGATACTTTTATAAAACTTCAACTTTATAACTTTGCAAGAAATTTACTGGTCACAAATGCTAAGAAATTCGATCAGACCCACACCAAAAATTGTGACACTATTAATAGTTAGCTATACGCATTAAGTATAAATAAAAAGGCCGATAGAGAGTTCTAATATAATATAAAATACGGAATAAACTACTGAAAGTATTGTAATAGGTATTACATCAGTTTTCTATCGATCAAATTAAGAACATCATATAAAATGGAAATATTTCAGGCCGGAAGAAAAATTCGGTTTTCGAATTAGAATAGTTCCGAGTGCAAAGGGTTAAATGTTTAACTGCATGTTTGGGTTTTTGAATTTTCTATTCCTAAAGTGGACTCCTGAAATAAACAATCAAGAATTAATCTCAAGAATAAAGCAGATCGCCGGATCAACACGAAAATTCGGTCGATAAATAAAACATCGTGCATCGGCGTCGACGAAATCCGTATCTCATAGAATCCGTCAATTTCGGGCAATCCGTTCCGCCACAAAAAAAAATCCCCCAGGAAACCAGAATTTCCAGGTAACCACGCCCCCGCCCCCCTGCGGATATCCCGGGACACGCCGCAATATTCCACAAAAGCTTTCCATAATCCTTCGTTTACCATGCAAGTGTCTCGTTATTTTCGCTCCCTCTGCTGCGCGGAACCACCCCCTGTCCTGGCACCCCCGCGATCCAAAAAAGGGGCCGTTACAAAATTACGAATAAAAACAGGGGGGACGAACAACAACGTGGAAAAGTAACACCGGGCGCAAAATTGCTTTCCCTGGCTTAGCATTAAATCCTCGACGGAACGATGTTGCTTACCGAGTCGCGCGCTATTGGTCGGCAGCGCGTGCACGCGACAGGATTCACGGGACAAAAAATGAATTTTTTAAAATTGTATTTGTTAAAGGTGTGCAACCTTACAAACACTTTCCCGGAATTTTATGGCCGAATTCGTATTGTTGCTATTGACGTAACTCCATTTTACGTGTGCCTACAGGGTGTCTCAAAATTCCTACAACATCCGGAAATAGGAGGTTCCTGAGACCATTAGAAGCAACATTTTCCTTTGGAAAAATGCCGTCCGCGGCTTCGTCAAGGAGTTATTAACGAAAAACACGGATCAATCAGACCGCGATCTAGACGCGTGTCAACTGGCCGACTGTGCCAACACGCGTGTAGGTCGTGCTCTGATTGGTCCGTGTTTTTCGTTAATAACTCCTTAACAAAGCCGCTGACGCTATTTTTGCAAAGGAATATGTTGTATCAAATGATCTCAGGGACCTCCCATTTCAGGATATTGAAGGAATTTTGAGACACCCTGTATACTCTGGTATATTCTAGTATATATATTTTGGTATATTTTTAAAAAATTATTATTATTATTATTATTATTATATATGGACCGAGGTCCTTTTATACAAATGTTTACAATTGTTTACAGTAGAACTGATAAAAACAAAAAGAAACATAACAAAAAAAGAAATTCTTAACCTAAAATTTACATAAAAAGGGACAAGCGTGAAACTAAACAAATGCAGGTACGATATTAACAAATAATCTTGCGTAATTTTCTTTTGAATTCCTGTAACGCGTGCCATTAAAAAAATCAATATTATTATACAGTATGTTTGAGCTTGCAATAATGCGATTTAAAGGATTTATTACTCCGTATGTGGATTTGGATTTCATTGTTTGAAATCCTGCTCTCGTTCTCAAAACACGTTCAAGTACGTAGAAATTGATTTGCCTCAGGAGTGCGGAACAATCTATATTATTATGTATAAAATTAAAAATAAAGCTCTGGTCGGATACTATTCTTCGTTCAGATAATGTTTCCAGGTTGACTATGTTTAATATTGTAGAGTAATCATGATCAAAGATTGACATTGGATTGTTTGTCTTATATGCACAAAACTTTATGCTGCACTCTCTCGAGCAAGATTTCATACTTGACGCTTTTAGGAGACCATATACATAGTTGAAGCATATTCTAACAGGGGACGAACAAGGGTAATATATAGCAACCTAAGTGTATGGATTGAATGAAAATCAGTGGAAAAACGAAGTATGAACCCGAGCATTCTTGAAGCGGAGTTGACAATGTGATAAAAATGGTTGGAAAAGTCTAAGGTAGAGGAGAAGTGAATTCCAAAGTCCTTAACTTCTGTTATTGAGGAGAGGATACAGTCATTAAGACGGTAAGGATATAGAAGAGGTACAGAACGACGGGAGGACCGCATAATATGGCATTTTTTAATATTGAGATCCATACCGTTCCTGTGACACCAGTCGCAGAAACGATCCAGGTCTGCCTGTAATCTGGAAGCATCATCCCGGAATGAGATGATTTTGGTGTTTTCTGGTACATTCTTGTATATTCTGGTACATTCTGGTATATTCTGATGTATTGTGGCATATTCTGATATATTCTTGTATACTCTGGTATATTCTAGTATATTTTGGTATATTCTGGTATTTCCTGGTACATTCTTGTATATTCTGGTACATTCTTGTATATTTTGATGTATCGTGGCATATTCTGATATATTCCTGTATGTTCTGGTATACATATATTCCATATAAATTACACTGTCACATCCTGGAAGACTTAACACTAGGTTTACGGAGCACTACAAGTGACCAATTCACATTAGCTTATAAAAATAACGAGAACGTGTCCTTCTCTCCAAAGGAATAAATTTTTCGGCAAATTTCTCGTGGATGCATCTTTGCAATCCCCGTTCAGTTCCGCGAGCTCAGTTTTGCGGGCTCCGTGCCGAGAGGGTCGCGAGCGAATAAATCGCGCAATGCGTCGCGGAATTCTGCGGAACTGGCCGACGGGACGCCGTTACGAAGCGTAATGTTGCTCGTAAACTGCGTTGGAGGGGGGCGGGGGGCGGCGCAGCGTATTCCGTGAGCGGGAAGCTCTCTGCCAGGGGGGCTAGCTGACTAGCCGACGCCGACGCTGGAGCCGACGCCGACGCCGACGCTGTTGGCCAGAGTGACTGGCCGCCACCGACGCCGCGCTGTCATTTCAAATCGATATCGCGAAGAGGCGAACGCTGGTCCAGTTTGCCGTCTTCGCAACCGTGGATTATTCAACGGCCGTTCCGCTGCCCGACGGAACAATGCGAATCGGCCGCGGGCCTTTGTCTTCCGGTCGATTGATCGATGCTCGCTAACCACGCAGCACACCACCCTCCGTACACACACATACACGTCCATACGCGTGTAGTTCCCCCCTCTCACACCCACGGCACCCCGACGCCGACGCCGATTCCTTTTTTTCGGACAGCCCGTGCGGCGACAACGTCATAAATCCACCACGCCAAAACCGTATCGAAGGGACTGCGAAAAAGACGCTTGGCTACCCGGCGAAATAATCTGGATAACCCGGATCATCCTGGGAAATATTGTCTGGGGGATGTGTGGTGTTAAGCGTCTGATCGTCTACACGCTCGATATAATTAAATGGATATTGTTATCGGATTTCACTAGAATCGGTATGTTTTTCCGAAAAAGTCCGAGATTAGAGCTAGCAATCCCGCAAAACTGGATCCCGCGTCATTTTTGGTCCTGCATTTCTTAAATAGTTGATGCGAGATCCCGCATAATTTCCCGGACTACGGGTGTAACTTTCGCGAATGACGACGCGCAAGCTGCACTGTTTCGATACTAACTATTCGACTTACAAGTGTAGGAGGCTGAACGATCTTTTTCCGCTGCGGGATATGTTTGTAATGACCTAGGTGCAACCTAGGAGAAACAACACTTAATAGTCTTCGCTTTTTACGATCATGTTTTCAAAGTTCTACAAATCTAAATCTTGTTTTATAATTTGGACATTTTTTAAAATTTTTATTTCATTAAAGCTATATTTACAAGACAGCTCGTCTATACACCACAAATATCTTTGTTGTTTTTAAAGCCTAAGTATGAAGTCTACAAATAAGGGGCTTCGAAAATTAGTGAGTGATTAACGAGTAGACTGCGAATTTTTAATGGTTAATGCAATATAATAATGTCCTGTGTCTGTTATATGGACTAGGAGCTACTTAGAAAGTTTATACGTGCATGGGTAATTATAGTCACTGAATTCCTAATGAAAGGGACTGTCAATGTAGATGTTTAAAAAAGGGTGCTTCCATTTTTTAAAAAATGAAGGTGACCTTGATATCTCTAAAAAAAATCAACTTTGTCTTTCAGACATTTGACGTATCTTTAAAAACAACAAACATATTTGTAGTGGCAACGTTAGGTGACTCACCCTGTATATAGTTCGTTCTAAACAATTTTTACATACATTTTAATATTTTGGTGAAGAAAAAAATTCGTGATTCGTCTAACCGTGATTCAGATGTTTGCAAGATTGTAGGACACTAATTTCATTCACAGTTGCTTAGGAAGTTGCTTAGAAATCCTCTCCGTGGCACACATACGCGAACTTTACCGTCGAAAAACGAGCGGAAGTCATGAATTCCAGTCAGCAGAGCCCAGTCAGCGTTGAAACTCCTTCGACGAGCGGTTTTTGAGTAGCTTTTATATTTTCCAAACAATGCTCGTAAGCACTGTTTCCTGTAAATGAATGCGGTCCGTCTATTCATCCGGTGAAAAGCTGACCGCACGGTGCTCAGGACCTCTTAACCTTTGCTTAAATTCAGTAACAGTCGTTCAGACTGATCTTTTCTAAGGTGGGATACCTGCATTTCGGTCTCAGCCATAACCGGAAGCACGCCATTCTGCTCCGCGTGCCCGCGGAGAAGTTCCCAGAATCAAACTTCTCGCAATTCCCTTTCTGGCTGTTAAAAAATTACTGTTTTGAAGGGCGAACAAGTTGGGTCTCCGTTGGACAATCTCGATCTTAATCCTTTCTAACTCGGATGAAAATGCGGCGATCTTTAGACCGTGGAGAAAACGAATTGTTTCTCTTCTTTCTTCTGCAAGCATTCAAATGATAAGAACGTTTTCATTAGAAATTTACAACAGAACCTCGATTATCCGAACCGATAACATCTGAAGCGTCTACTGCCCCAACGATGTTCAAATAGTTCATTCTAAAGCGATCCATACGCATCACAAATTAATACAGCTTGAAACTGGCAATTTAATTAAGTTACAGATCTATTATACGAATAATCAAGGTTCTACTGTGTCTACGATACACCGGCGAGAATCACTGCACAGAAAATTCACTCAGCTGGTCAGAAGCCAAGGTACCATCGTAGGCTAAAATGGCCATAGACCCTTTCCTGGCCAACGCGAAATTACAGTTTGATATGCCACCAATTAATGTAAAAACATTCACTGGATGACTTTCCGGTACTTTTTTTCAAACTCGAATCGAAGCTGTGATGAACGTTGAACATAAAAGATTCGGACAAATTGCGATTATTTCAAAAAACTGTTTTGCAGTTGGTAGGTCTTATTATACTAAACGCAACCTGTATAAATCGAATTTAAAAAAACAGCTAGGCGAGGAACTCATATTTAAAAAAATTCACGGAGTTTCAGCCTCGATTTGAATAACAAATTGATTTATTCAGTTAAAATTGTAGACAGTTTTAGAAACTACGTTTTCTTATGAACATATGTTAGGATAGACGAATTTGCAGATCTTACACTTGATTTTCTCACGTTTTTTCCATTGGACGACACACTGTGGGTCGTCGCGTCGGTCCTCGAGGAAAGGTTGAAAGGGCGGTCTCGCTTCGGTCGCGATTATCGAGAGCAGCTGTCCGGTGATACTAACCCTGTTTATGCCAGTTTCGTTTGCTGGGAAGCCAGTGACAAATCGATCGGCGCTCTGTTGCAGAAAACCGAGAGCAACGCAACCCAGGTGAGCCTGACGAATCTGGAGCTGGACGCAGCGGGGGCGTACAGCTGCGAGGTGTCCGCGGACGCACCTTCCTTCCACACGGCCATAGTTGACGCCACCATGAACGTAGTCGGTAAGAGAATCCAGCAAACCAAGCAGCCAACCAAACAAGCAACCGTGTTTATTAAGTTGCACCGGAACTTTACGCCGCGTCGCGTCGGTGCAAGCGATACGAAAACGTGTCGCGTTTGAGTCTGCGGCCCGGGCAGAGACTTCTCTCCTCTCTTGCTCTCTCTCTCTCTCTCCCTTACACTCCCTCTAACTTGAGCCTCGCAGTTTCGAACTGCGAATTAATACCAGCCACGGCCTGGGTGGACTTAAGGGCTTACGTGAATCGCTGTGGACCGAGCCGAAGATAATACTGCGGGTACACGCGGCGGAATGAACGGGAATTAGGTGTTTTAGGCGAAGTCGAATTAGGTTAACCGTGTTTTTCTTCTTCATCCCGTGATTCTCGTGATCTGATCTTCTTTTGTCCGATGCTATTGGTACTGGATCCAGAGACCAGTCGGTGTAGCATCGGCGTGCGCCCATTGCTAATTGCACTTAAGTGGCTCCTACGGGTATTTGTTTATTAGGAGGTTGCATTAATTCGTGCCGCTGGGATTAGACGGCTCGCGATAATTCCACTCGTCGCTCGCATCGTACTACTCAGCAGCAACACTTCAGGCAACTCAGCCTTAGTCGGCCTTCGAGGGTTCATCATTCAGCTCACTGAAGGTTCTCTGTAACTTCGGGAGACGAGTTGCCATATCCACTTCTCTGCAGTTTTATCACTGCGCAAGAATAATTCCGTGGATCTGTGGATGATAACGTATGAGTCGTTTCATGTAAAAGTAGTACAAGTCGAAACAGTTGATCATTGGAGAATGATGATAACTTAATGACGATTAAATTAACCTTCTCCCTGGGTATTGCCATTTTACGTTAACCTAAGAAATGAAAGAAAAAATTTGTCTGCATAAGAGTATTTCGTGAAATTTTATTGATTTTTAAAAGATTTGTATACAGTACATTAAACATTTCAAGCATGCCATTAGACTGCGGATCTTTATGCATTTATGGCTTAAGGAAATGTTAAAAAAGTGCCAGAATATACTAGTTAACTTCCCGATTTTATAGGGAAGTTATTGTAATGACCCCGAAAATCGAAAATCGATTTTTTAGCAGATCTTCACGTTTCATGGTCATTGCAGTCATTCTAGACTATTTTAAGCAAAATGTTCGTATGTGTGTGTGTGTGTGTGTGTGTGTGTGCGTATGTCTGTTTCTATGGTATCAAATTTTTCGTTAACGTTTTCTGAAAAAGTAACAACGCGATCAGAATGATGAATGATGCAATCGATGTGCCCCGTCGTAACTTAGAGCTGATTAGATTTTGGTCCATATTGGTCAAGTAGTTTTTTAGATTTTTAGTTTTTTTCGAACGGAGTTGATTCTACAATGCAATTTATACGAGAGAATGGAAAGTTTCCACCGAAGAAACAAACGTAATTACACAAAAAAATTTTTTTTTCATTTTTCTTAAATTAAAAAAAATTTTTTTAATTTAAAAAAAAATTTTTTTTTTGTACCTTACGCTAATGTTTCCGCTTACAATAATCGAAAATTATCCCAATGCAAGAGTGAGTTAATCATCTCTACTCCCGAGAATACATTTTCAAAGAATATCGATGAAAGTACAAAAAAAATTTATATTACAATCTTTAAAAAAACAATCAGTTCAAAACGAATTATTAACTGAGATTAAATTGAAAATTAATATAAACAATATGATAATTATTAATAACATTAATGTTGAATACGGATTGGTTAATGGAGCACACATGCGGAATATTAAAATTTATTACTTTTCAAGAAAATACTAAAATTCCGTCTATATTGTGGTTAGATTTTCAATTGGCCAGAGTAGGAGTGAAAGTAAGAACTCGTTATCGTGATTATATGAAAAATGCAAATATTCATCAAAATTTGCCACCAATAATAAAAATATCGAATCAAGTAAATATGTCGAGTGAGGAAAAATATCAAATCACACGTAGTCAATTTCCAGTGGTTCCTGCTGAAGCGATTACGATTCATAAAAGTCAGGGACAAACATACGAGAAAAGTATGTTTGAATTTTAAAACATCAGAAAAACGAACTTTACACATGTTGTATGTAGCACTGAGCAGAGTTTCAAAATTGAGCGGTTTATATATTTTGGGACAATTTAAATTAACAGTATCGAAGAAAACCAAGGTCAATACTGCTAACCCGGATAATGAGGAGTCGTATCGTTTGCGAAAAACTATAATAATTAAGACAATTTATTTTGCAACATCAGTACGCTATAACAAGGAACCAAGCGAGCAACGAGTCTACGATGTTCGTTTAAGGCGACGCCATATAGCAAACATCTTGATAAGTAGAAAACTATTGAATTTCCCTGAAAACGTATAATCTTCTTAAAACGTACTAAAAATAATGATAATAATATACTGCAACTAACGAATCGGGAAGTTCTTTGTGTGGCTCGTGGAGAGTCACACACCAAATCAAAAAAACATTAATAGCTATAGGTACTACTAGCCATGCGTACCACTAACCCTTTCGCAAGAGCAGTCCTATCCGCGAGCTCGCGAAGCGAGCGAGCAAAAACAACCCTACTCGCGAGCGAGCGAAGCGAGCGAGCAACAATAACCCTCTAGTTTTATTTCTTTTCGATGTATGTACAAATAAGAGTGTTCCCATTTCTTTATTGTAATACCATTCCATTCCATTGCAGTTTCTTAAAATTTGTTTATAAAACTTGAAATTTGCTGAAACACCCGCAGTCTACATATCGCAGATAGGATTCCTAGAAAATTTTTCGAAACTTTCCGTTCGTCGACTTTTCATTTCCGTTTTACACAGGGAGAAGGTTGAACGGATGATATTAAGAAAATAATAGATAGTCCAACTGAAATAATGGCACCTCGATACCTTTACTAGATTCGTTGGCCGAAGTATAATCGAGTGCGAGATAGGCTCGAGGCGATTAGGGGATGACGGTGTCGGCCGATGCAGGTGCGTCGGGCTCGTCATCCGTTCGTCCGTTGCTCATTAATTTATCGGGGAATGACAAATTGCGGGGCCAAATGGCGCGAAAAGCTGAAACGCGGCGCGCCGTGCCGGATAACAAAGCCCCGAGGTGGATTAAAGATAGTTTCCCAACGCTGTTGGTCCCGCGACGCTGCCGTCGCGCCGCGCCGGCCCGTTTACGCTGTTGGTATAGTAAATACACGGCCGCCTGTGAACCCCGTAAATTCGGGACCATCTCGTTTCATTGTTGCGCGTTGAATGGGAGGCAAAGAAAGCGACGAACGGCCCAGGCGAACAAATAGTGAGAATTACCATTCCGCCGCCCGGAGCCCACCTATTATATAATTGCTATTTTAGCCGACTGTAGGATACCGGTTTAATGATCGTTTTATGACGCCATTACAGTCTTCGGATACGCCTTTGTCTCGGTTAAGCTGCGTGACAAAGGGAACGGGATTACGCAATAAATTTTCCGCCCCGCGGAATATTCGCGGATCGCGGCTACGCCGCACCGTGCACGACGACTCCTAAATAAAGATCGCGACGGAGAACGTGATTATCAGGTTAATAGGCGCCGTCCTCGCGAAACGACCGTCGTCGCGGCGCGTCGCACAGTGGTTTAGAATCGCCAAAACATGGCCAAATATCGAAGACATACTATAATTTCGTCGAAAATCGGTATCCCGTGGATTTTCGGGTCGCCGATTATGAATCTAAATAAATTAAAAATTATAATATTATTTCGTATTTGGATATACACTTATCGCACATAAGCGGTCAAGAAAATTCCTATATTTAAACAAAATTTAGATAAATGAAAATTTTTATTTTTGCGTTTTAGAAAAGTTATTATAATTATTAATTTTGACACTTTCTTGACACTTTAAAATATCATTCGTAATCATTCTGTTTTTATTACCACGCTTATATTAGCTTGCCGAGTTGTCGATGTTGTATGCGTCAAATCTTGTAATCGAATTTTAAATCACTTCCCAATGAGCTACAGACTTGAAACTTTAAACACAGCTCACAGAACTGGATGACAATGCAATATTAAAAAACAAATTTTTAAAAAACTGTGCGTCCAGGAGAAAGAAAAAATTTTAATATTAACCGTCACACCTCGTCGCTCGATGCTCGGTAGTAAGTCATCGCGTTCAGCGATCCCCACTCCGCGCGCCAGCGCTCCCTACTCCACTACGCGTTCCCACTCCGACTCATCCCCACTCCACTGACCCACTTCGCACCGAAGGAGCTCAGTGTTCCGTTCATTCAGTTCCATTTCGTACAATTTCGGACTTCATAAAGAGACGTCGTCTCTCGGAGTCATCCCCTCATTCTAACTCGCGTATTTCCATATCTTGCGTTTCTATATCTTACTATTTCATACCAGTATTACTATATCTTGCGTTCCATTTAAAAAAGACTAAAAAGTAGAAAATAAAAAAATATATAAAAGAAAACTTTTTAGAAACCGCGCTAATATTGAAATGCACTAAAAAGGAGAAAATAATTTTTTTAGACATTAATGACTATAAATAAAAGCATGGAGCGCCCACAAAGATTATGTCAATGTAGTTTAGCGCTTACGCTTTTATTTGTAGTCACTAATGTCTAAAAAAATTATTTTCTCCTTTTTAGTGCGTTTTAATATAAGCGTGTTTTTTAAAAAGTATTTATATTTATTTATATATTTCTTATGAAATGTTCTTCCGAGTGAATCGAAAATTAATTGCCCCCGGAGAACGGTTCAGCTACTACAGTTTCACGGAAACTGCATTATTAATACGGTGAAAACACGGTGAAAGCGAAAAATATGTTACTACGACTTTTACAAATTTTTCAAGTCGCCGCGTAATTTCGCGGGCAAGATAAATGTACTATAAACGCTGGTTTATGGCAAGTGCGAGGGTTTAAATCAATAAAATATGAAGCCGCGTAATACACGAGAGTGATAAAGCTCGTGTTATTAAAATCAAGATTGATATTACCCGGCTCGTTAAATAAAAAATGCAGAGAAAATGTAGCAGTGATCATAAAATATGATACACGCGACGAGACCCACCATTTTAAGAGAAACAAGATATCTGGTAATTTGATAGACTCGTTGCGAATGCATCCGCTAAATTTATCAAAACACTCTCGCAAACGTTTGTACGCAAAACATTAAGTACGGGCTATAATTAGATTAAATACAGATTAGCAATTACAATCGATACCGGGCTTATCGTATAATTCCCTGTTTTATTGTGATAACGGATTTCAAGTGTTCTTACAGATTATCCGAATTACGTTATTGCTTCATTCTCTTCATGTGTAATTATTGCGCACAGAAGTTGTGACAAATGTTCGTACGATGGGATCAAGTTTTATTGAAATTTTAATAACATTCTTGTGTCGCGTTGCTGCAACTGGTTGAACCAGAGTCCCAGACCAACACAATTTATGAAAAAATTATACTTGTATATGAATTTCAAATAAGTATCTGAATTTCAGAACTCCGGAGAGTCTGGGTTCTTTACAGTTACAGCGATTAAAACGTCTTTATCCCGAAAAATGTAGAAGAGAAGAAAATTTATATTTCTTGTATGGTAATGCTTAAATATTGATTACAAACGAGTCAAATTTGATTTCATTAAAAACGGAACGCGTAGCATTCATATTTGTTAGACATTGTTCAAATCTTTGGCAAGGGGTTAAGTCCACTTAAAAAAAAAAAAGGAAGAATATACTAATGTAAAAATGATGTATTTAGCTTTTGTGTTAAAAACTGAAAAAAATTCCAAGACACTTAATGAGTTCTCTAATCTCATTTATGAGTCTTACTTAAACTGGCGAAATGGTTGATCAATTGTACAATAACACTAAAAATTCGAAGGAACAAATGAAAAAAGGAAAATTTTAATACCAAAGAAAAGCTTGATCTGAAAAAATGGCGGACGAATGAGGGTTAAAAAGAGTGTGACTTACTGCACTCCTCTTCCAGAGACATCGATTCGCAACAAACACATTCGTTTCGTTTAAAGACAGAGTAAAATCTGTTGACGCAGGATTTGATCGATTCAGCAAGGAAAACAGATTCTTCTCGCGCATAAATTTGCTCGAATTCGAAAGGAGGTTATCCAAGGGGATAGAACAACAGGAATTTCCTGTTCAGCGAATTCCGGCGACCTCCGCTCGAGATTTTATCGTTTCGACGAGATTCGAAAATAAATTCGCCGGGTCCTGGGCGCGAGGAAAGGCGCGAATGGGAACAAATGCGTGGATAAAAATCTCCTTTACAAGCGGCGCGATATTTAAATCGAAACTACGGCCGCGGAAACGTAATGCGCAACGCGGCGCGGCGTGGCTTGCCTGCTGCGTTTTCTCAGCAGAACGTTTCCAATTTCTCGGTTCGCGCGCGGTGTCTCGTGTTATGGGAATACGCTTATGTTCGCGCGAATCAGACCGTCGCGTATCAAACCTGCAGGAGGAATGGGAGGAGGGACCAGGGAAACTTTCCTCGTGCGAATCTCAATTCGAAAACTCCGATGGAAAAATCTCCGGAGCGGGTAACTCGCCGCGCCGCGGGAAAGAATTCTATCGGCGATGCTTAATTTTTCGCGTTCGAGTCTATCAGAGATTTTGGGCTAATGAGAACTTTAAATATTTCTATGGCATAAAACACGGTCCTTGTAATCTTAGGTTGAAACGGTTCTGATAATAACTGTTTGAACGGTTATAATTAGGAATCGGATCAAGTAACTCGCAAACTGGTTCGAACTTTGATTGATTGAATTCGAACTCTCTATAAGTACTTCGAAAAACAGAAATAGTACTCCTAACTATACTCGAACCTATGCCAGACAGTTTCGAACCTTTTACAACTATTTTGGTAAACGGAAATAATACTTGCAAGTATTTCGAATCTTGGTCGAACAGATTCGAAACTTTTCTGAATATCGTACCTGAAACTCTCTGATTTTTCTAATCATTATCTTTTTTTTACCTTTAAAATCAATTATGTTGTCCCTGGATAAAAAAAGAAATAGCATAAAACCAAGTATAGTAAATGAAATATTACTCTTAAATAGTTACGAATTTAATAAAGAAAGTGCTAGAAATCTGCTATGCAGTTTTGATTTCCAAGATTCGAGTACTACTTGTGAAAGATTCGATTCCTTTCAACATCGAAGTACTTGTAAGAATCTTTTCGAAACTTGTAAGTACTCATTCCGAGGTTCGATATCAGTTTGCATAAAATTAATACTTTTCAAATATAATCATTGAAACATTATTGCTTTTAAGTAGTAATCGGAACCCATGAAATGAAACTTCAAGGATGTTGTAATATTGTTTTTAATGTAACAAAAGTCGTTAAGGGATGAAATCAATTTTTATGTCATTCCTGCTTCCCACAAACAATGGAAAATAGTTTTATTTTGCATAAAGATCCGCAGTCTCGTTATGAAGAACAGAAATTATGTTATAACTAGACTCCGGATCTTTATGCAAAATAAGCAGTTACTGCCTCAATCACAAGATACAGGAGCGAAATATAAATTTATGTTTCTCACTAATAATTTGGATGTAGTAACAATAACGTATTAATACCAATGAAGTGTTATAATGTTTTCACTGTGTTGAAATTGCACCTACTCATTTTCGTCATAAATGCATCAAATCCGGAGTCAAGTTATAACTGTTACGAGAATATCGGTTACGGTTACGATTTTTGAGAATCGATATTATATCGGTTCCGGTTTCGTTTGTGATTCGGTACTGTCATTCTGTAAAGCGAAAACGGCATAAATTGCTGCAACCCTTAATACTTAAAACACGTCGGCGTTAACAATCCTATACACCGGTGCACACCGGCATGATACGGCTATGAAATTCTCGCGACCTTTTTACGGTCAGTCGGAGTCGAAAAATTACGCGGCGAAATGTCCCGGAGACAGAAGTATGGAGTTTCTCCGGCCGCGATCGTCGCCAGGCCGGAGAGCGGTATTTTGATAAAACGGCCGCGTGTTTCGTGCACCTAGAAGTTTTTTAACGAACACAATACCTCCGCAAAACAAAAAAAAAAGACGCGTACACTCGGAACAGGATAGAGGTGGGCCTCCGGTTCGCGAGATCTTGCGCATTCTGTTCCGCTTTTAACAAATCCGAAAATTCCGAGGGAGAGAACAGTCGTATAATCTTGTCCGTGCACGCGGCAAGTGGATGGGGGATGAAACGCGAGAGAGAGAGAGAGAGAGGGAGATGGAGAAAGGGAGGATTTCCTCGTTTTATCAACGTAGGATGTTTCTTGTTTTTACGGGAGAGGGAAAGGTTCTTTCCTGTATTTTTCGCCGTGTTTGTTCTCCGATGAATGCTTGCGGTAGTCGCTCGGATGTTTTACATAGAAGTTGAAACTAGGAGGTCGGAGAAAGGGAAAGGAGAAAGGAGGAGAAAACGGAAAGTAGGGGCGGGTGAGGGTCGGAGGGGGGAAAACGAGGAACGAAAACAGGCAGCTTGAAGAGGCTCTTACGGATCATAAAAGCGATGGGATACGACGGCGCGGCGTGGCGGACGCGCTAGAATCCTCCTACCGAAAGCTACGGTGTATCTCGCTCTCGTTATCCGCTCCAGAGGGAAAACGAAGTTCGCGGGGCAGAGAAGCTTGTCTGTCGGTCCCGATTCAGCTTTTCGTTCTGGTTCTGGCTCTGGTCGTTTGACTATGCTGGTCGTGCGCGCGTGAATTTCCCTTCCGATGCACGAGTTACACGGGCGGCCCGTTACGCCCAGAAAGAACGAGACCGGGGGGAAAAACTCGAAAGGAGGGAGGGAGGGAGGGAGGGAGGAAGAGAGAGGGTGGAAAATATCAAACGCACGGTTCGAATACGCGGATCGGCAAAATATTTGGCGCAACGGGCGCTAGACGCGACTCGCGGGCTGAAAGAATCCGGGACAATAGTGTCCCTCTTATGAATACATTACTCCGATATCGAAACGCGAGCGCGAATTGCCAGGCATAAAAGAAGAATTTTTCATCAAGCGCGCAGAGAGAAAGAGAGTGAATCGTACAAAGATAGAGAGGGATAAAGAGACGCGTGTAGAGAGGAAAAGAGAGAGAGAGAGAGTACATATATCGGTATGTCGGCGTACCCGAGAATCTTGAAAAGTTTTCCCTCCCTTTTCGTGTGATACGTGCACACCGGGCAGGGGCAGCGAACGTCAAAGCGGTGTTCCGAGCATGCCTCGCATACTTACGGCCCCCCATACCTATATACCCGGCCGTCTCTTGTTCCGCAGAATTACCCTCTCAAGGGCCGTCGATACACGGGTTAAGGAGGAAATACCGGATTGGCGATATGTTACGTTTGAACTGCACATCCGGACAGAGCAAACCCGCGGCCAATCTCACCTGGTACATCAACGACCGACAAGTACGGGTTTGGTATACATAGAACAGAGTCTGCGAATTCCGCCGGCTCCCGCAAGACGCAACCCACCCCTCCGTTTCAACAACTCTCGGAATGATGGAGCTTGTACTTTGCTCGCTGTTGGTTATTAGGCTATTTAGGTATACCGCCGGCTAATCCGTTGCGCAAGTCGGCTCACGCTTAAACGGGACCAGCGAGCTGCGCATCCTCGAACGACAAGCACGACGCCTCGAAAAATTAACGCTGTCACCGCTCACTCGACAACCGTAAAGATTAGATGAAACTGCACTTGCACTTGGATTTATTTCATCGGTCGCCCCTAAACGGCGACTTTTATCGAAGGGTAATTCAATATTAGTCTCTCTTGAATTTTAAGAAATTTTCTTCACATGTCCAATTTCAATGTGATTTTATAAAATTGCCTCTGGAAAAGTTCATCCACGATTTTCTATTTATGGATTTATGATCAGACTGCAGATTTGGGAAACATAGAACTATTGCTGTATTGTTCACAACTCTATGAAATGATTCGGTGAATGATTATACATACATCTCCTGTGACTTGCAATTAATACAGGCAAGTTTTATTCTGTCTGTATTAAATACAACTATTACCAGCGGTTAATACGTGCAATTAATGCAGACAAGTTTTATCCTGTCTGTATTAACTACAACTACTACCACTGGTTAATACTTGCAATTAATGCAGACAAGTTTTATCCTGTCTGTATTAACTACAACTACTACCAGTGGTTAATACTTGCAATTAATACAGACAAGTTTTATTCTGTCTGTATTAATTACAACTACTACCAGTGGTTAATACTTGCAATTAATGCAGATAAGTTTTATCCTGTCTGTATTGACTACAACTACTACCAGTGGTTAATACTTGCAATTAATAAAGACAAGTTTTATTCTGTCTGTATTAATTACAACTACTACCAGTAGTTAATATTTGTAATTAGTGCAGACAAGTCTTATTTTGTCTGTACTAACTACAAGATTCTCGTTCCTAAACGCACTTCACACACAAGTTAGACATGCATGCACTCCAGACGTATTGAGCACACACACTAGACAAGCATCGAACATACACACTAGACATAAACATTGATTATATGGTAGGTGCAAGTTTGCTCATGGAGCATCTCGGTTTGTTCTACTACCGATGGCATACTTTTCATTAGCAGTGCGATGAAACGGCAAGAAAACATGGCAGATCAACTTTCGAGAGGGAATTGTGAAGCCAAGAATTTCCTCGTAGAGGCCACATTGAAATGAATATGGAGAAGATTGTTTAAACTTTGTACGGTCGTTTGAATTTGTAAAATTTCAAGAGGAAAAGTATAACTTCAGTTCTCCAGTTCCGTTTTATACCGAAAAAGAGACTTTGAGGAAACCGACTTCGGGGACGTGAACGTAGAGAATTCACCCTTTGAAATCACAGGCAGAATATTTCAGGATTTCTTTACACGAGGTTAGAGTGTTCCTTTAGTGTTTCTTTAATTTTATGGAGTAGTGTACGTTTCTTTTAGGAAATGGTCGATCACTCGAATGGTATATTTAACACGTTCGTTATCGTTTGTATTTTACGTGCGGAAATCCAATTTTCTCTCAGTTAATGCCACGCTTTACGACGTCTGTGTATTTGATAAAAATATGGAAATCCGGGCATTGATAAAAATTAACTCCATCTTTATTCTTATCAGAAGCCTTTTTGTTAGGAAACGAGAATTTTCCCTTATGCGGATTTTTGTAAAATAATCTATGCAGATGGGAATTTGCATAAAGAAATGCAGGTTGCTTATTACTTAAAACCGTAGCGTGAAATGTAAATTTCGGAAAGTTAATGATATTTTTTTGTTGCACTGTTTAATATTTCATGCAGAAGATATACTGCATCACATGAAATGTGGCTGCGTTTCTGCGGTAGTTAGGATGAATCTCATTTTTGGCAATCAGCGCATCATTTGGATGTGGAAAATTTATACGGAAACGTGTCAGTCTCGGGTGAAGTAGTTCAATCATTTTTTTCGAGGGTTGTTATTTCGACAAGAATTATTTACCTTCATTTAGATACAGCATAGACAACAGTCATTAAAAAATCTGTTCACATACTCGCACAGTGATTTATGTTCCATTATATTACATTCTACAATATTATCTTTATACAGCGGATTATATGCATTTATCACATAAAATGAGTAGGTGTAATTTAAAACCATAGAAATATTAGAAGAATTGAAAAATACTGTTCTATTATCTGCAACCTGCTAAACATCTTAAGAAGGAAAATAAATTTCTATTTGCCTCCAGTTTGTCACAATTCAGGAAGAAAATATATTCAAGTATATTTCGTTATATTCTGGTACGCTCATGTATATTCTAGTATATTCAGGAATATAGATAGCGAACGTGTTAATTGCGACGTTCGAGTAAGCCATTACAGAGAGACAAATGATCTGAAAGGAATATCCTACAAAAGAACTGAATCGAAGTAACAGAGAGAGAGAGAGAAAGAGAGAGGCAGAAGTAATTTTTCGTTAAATTGTTTCGAAGATTGTAGTTGGCAGCGGTAATGGAAGGTAGTATTTTTGCGGAACAATGGGAAATCTCTTATTACCTTTTAACAGTCATTTATGGGTGAAAAGTATCGAAGTGCCAAAAGAGAGTCGAGATGAATGTGCGGGCAAATTCATGGACCGCGCGTATGACTGTATGACAGTTGGCGAGCATGTCTGGCCAGTTCTCGGTGTTTCTACTTGTTGTGGAACTCCGGCCGGTGGTTCTACCTATTTCGCATTAATTCTGCCAGTCTGATACTGTCGCTTATTCATTCCCGCCGCGGAAAAATATTAACTGGATGGGAAGCTTGCGGTTGTTGACCAAGAATTGCAGTAGACAGCAAGCAGAGCACAACGGCGGTACTGACGTTATATAAAAAGTTTGAACCCGGTCGTGCACTCCATATTTGCCAACTCATCTTTATGCATTGTATTAAGAATTTCATTCCGAACGAAAGTTTCCAGGGACGAGGATGAGAATTTGTCTCTCTGCTTAATGGAAAACCGCTCGAATTTATGCAACAACCGGATGAAAAAAATCCGCGCTTGTCTCCGGCTTCTCGAATTAAACTTCGCTTTATTACTTTAATCAACGGAATTACCTTTTAATCATCCTTTCGACCGACGAAACGGTGGCCGTCTTATTTTTTCGAGGGACGGGACGATCTTCCCGACGGGGGTGAAATGCGTTTCACAGACAGGTGTGTCTTGGCCGAGATGCGGATTATAAAGCGGCCATAATGCTGCGCCGCGGAAAGTAGCTTGCTCTTAAAACACCATTGTTATTGGAAAAAGAAGAAAACCTTTGGCTCTTCGGCTAGAGGCGACAGCGAGTCGAATAACAAGCGTTGTACAAGCTCTCGTTATATACTCGATGCGAGGATTTTCCACGGGCAACGGTGACGAAAGGATTTTTCCCGTCTTACGCATTAACCTTTTGCGGTCCAAATATTGTTCCAACCGGTACCACGGAAATGCCGACATTAGCTGGGAAGTTTGTTATCCTTTGTAAGTAAAACACTTCTCTCGGTGTATAGAGAACACATATATTTGCATCGCCGCCGCCGCGTTTCCTGCACCTTTGTCTCTTTATATTTTCAAGTTCCGCCGCGTCGTCGCACGGGTTTAATTCACCTCTCCGCGGACTGAATTTCCCCGGCGTGCGGCGCGGCCCGACCCGGCCCGTTCGTTCAGTTATTTAGAAAATTAGAGCGGACCGTGTGCCCCGTACGCGTCCCGTCCGGCTGTCACGCCGCGGATAAATTTTATATAGACAAATGGTCCATTTTCATGAGATTTTACGTCTTTTTCGCGTGTATATATTGCGCGTTCACCGGGCCGACGCGACACCCGGGGCCAAGGCAATTGCAATTTCAAGCCTGTCTGGAAAAAACTTTCGCCCGTTAGAATTGTATTTCGAACGTAACTCTGTTTGCCCGCCAATTTTTTCTATCCCCATTCGGCCAAAGAGTTATAGCCCTCCCGGTTCGTACGATCACCCGGTATAAATCCGTTTCGAAATTGCGGAACTGTGAACAAAAAAGGAAAAAAGAGAAAACCGGTGACACGTCCTATAAAAACAGAGCCAGCGCGGCACGCGATAAAATTCTAATCGAATCAACAATTAGCCGCGGATATTCCTTACCGTTCGGCGCCCGCGCGCTGTGAAAAAGGGCGCGTACCGGAAACACACTCTTCAATTAATCGCAAATCAAATTCCACTTTGTTTTACTTATTCAAATATTGCTCGCGTCCCGCGTTTTCCTTTCCCGCGCCGCACCGGGTCGGGAGGATACGAAGCAGTTAATGAAACGCCGCACAGTGCACCGCATGGCTATTGTAGCTGGAATAAAGTCAAGTCAGAAAATAGATATGACTTTAACAATGTGCAAAACTAGAAAGTCTCGAGGAATCCCATCTTGAAGTTTTTCATTGCATTCAGTTCAAACTATGTAGAAGGAATTCTACCGGTGTCACAATGTTTTAAAGTTACGATTTTTTTCCACATACATATGGGTATATTGGAGTGCTATATTTGTGATACTTTATCTTCAAAAAGTCAATGTAAATCAAATACTTTTTTCAAACATTTTAAACTTAAAGATTCTTGATAATAATAATACTTGAAAATGAACTTGAAGATTCAGACCTTCGCTTTACAGCGACACCGCATAATAAGTTGACATTATGTAGCATCTGTTGTGCAGGATTTTTTCCATCTAGATTGGGTATTCGGAATGCAATCGGACGAAACGGAAAATAATGATGATAACGAGAAGCCAGGAGGCAAGGCTTTATTACATCGGTATGAAATACCATTCTCCTTTTCGATCGATTACGAAGAACGCGTTCTGAGCGATCCATTCCGAAATTACCAGCCCCATCTCCGTTCGCGAGTCCTGTTTCATAGTTACTCGAATATCACCGGCCGAAATTCCCTCGGCGAATTAATCGACCGCGATCTCCATCGAAACACCAACCGAAAAATCCTCTGCAGAAGCCGTAATCTCACTTTGAACCGATTAATAGCAGGAGGCCGCAAAGGGTTGAAGCAACAATCCTTAAACGTCGAACAAGCGAGATTAGCTGCGGGGGTGAATTCCGGAGCTTGGGCGACCGGAAGGTCCGATTAATCGTGGAAATTTGTCCTTTAAAACGTCGCCAGTGGCGGCGGCGGCTTAATTCGCCGAATTAATTAGCGGAATTAAGTCGCCGTCGGCGCATGGCGTCCCGGTGGAAGTGTCAGCGGTAGCCGGGGAATTTTAACAGGCGTTCCACGCGATCAACGGGATTCCAGCTGTTTAACCCTCTTGCTGTCAGCCCTAAATATTCTTCGTCCACGAGAACGCTCAAAATTTGTCAGGGGGCTACCGGGGGATCTCCGGGACTTTTATTAGATGTCCCGTTAAAAGTTCGTATATGTATATTAGGTTGTAGGGATAGTTCTGTCGTATTTTAAAGAAGACATTTCAATCAATTTATAAACATATATTACAAATGTATACAATTCGTAACAACTTGTTGCCATCTTTCAGATAACCTGTCAATTACCTGTTTCCCAATCACTCACTAGCAACATGTGTTTCTCATTTTACAAGCAAAATTACCTGGTTATTTCAAATACGACAGAATCGATAATTGCATCGTTCTGTTCCACTCACACTTGTACGTATGTACATTTGTTTTCTTCGTCGATTTCAGGCTACTTACAAGTTTCTCTGTGCCTTCTTCTTGTGGACGAATGGTAGACGAGTTATGCGAACACTGCCGTTCTCGCTATTGAGAGTCAACCGCAAGCCCCAACAAAAATTAAATATTCATAATATTCATAACATGAAGAATAAATGTCAAGGAATACTGGGAAATTTTGATAACCAACGACAAATTAATAAGCAAAGTAACAAGCTTCTAAAAACTCATTTTCATCGGTTTGTTAGTTCTAGTCTTATGATTTAATGGGAAAAAGCGGGTGACCCTTTTTTCATATATTTGTAAATCAACAATTTTTAAGATATACTCGTAGGTCACTGAAGACTACAATATATTCAAATTTAAAGAAAATCTGGAACATTATTAGAGAAAGTGTCCGATTTCGCGTGGAATGATCGTGGTTCGGCCCCCGCGGTAGTGTTCGCATGAGCACTGAAGGCCGATAGATCGGCCTCGCTGACAGCAAAAGGGTTAACACGATCCTCTCGCAATGATGTTCCGCTGTTCCACTGTTTCCGTTGTCGCGATCCGACCACGTGCAGCCGGAGAAGTCCTACGTCCGCACGTACAGCCCCCTGGACACCAACGAGTCCGAATGGCATGTCTCCCAGATCGGCCTTCAGTTTCTGGTTACGCACGACCATTTCAACGCCGGAGGCAAGCTGAAGGTTCGGTGCAGCGCCTCGATATACGACATCTACTGGCAGAGCACCGAGGTCAGCACAGAGGAGGACAGGCCCAGGGTGATACACTACGAGCCCGCGGCGACCATCGTCGGCATCAACTATCTGCAACCGCCCCCGAACTTCCAGACGGGACAGAAGAAGCCCGACGGACACGTCGGAGTGAAAGGTAACGAGAGCTTTTGTTTATTATATGCTGCCAGGGATCCTTACACGACCGCTAAGCGGTATTTGCACGCCCGAGGCGGTTCTCGACACTTCCGCGACTCGATGCGACACACAACTCAACTGTACTCGAGACGTCTTTACGAGTTTCAGACTGTTTTGTGGACGATACATAGATTCTTCTAGCCTAGTCAACCTTTTCAGTAGTTTTACAAGTTTCTGGTAGGCCAAACAATTTTTCCGATCGATTTTATTCTTCTTCAACAACGGTTTTCTAGGCACCACAACATTTCAAATTGTTTTTACCAGTTTTTACAGGCTGTACAATTTCTTGTTTTGCAGAGGATCCATAGATTCTTCTAGCCTAGTCAACCTTTTCAGTAGTTTTACAAGTTTCTTGTAGGCCAGACGATTTTCCCGATCGATTTTATTCTTCTTCAACAACGGTTTTCTAGGCACCACAACTTTTCAAATTGTTTTTACCAGTTTTTACAGGCTGTACAATTTCTTGTTTTGCAGAGGATCCATAGATTCTTCTAGCCTAGTCAACCTTTTCAGTAGTTTTACAAGTTTCTTGTAGGCCAAACAATTTTTCCGATCGATTTTATTCTTCTTCAACAACGGTTTTCTAGGCACCACAACTTCTTAAATTGTTTTTACCAGTTTTTACAGACTCTAGAATTTCTTCCTTGATTCTACAGCTTTTCTGTAGCATACAGTAAGTGTAAATAGTATTCGTAAGCCCTTTAAAATAGAATAACCTTTTTTATAATTGTACCAAACGACCTGATTTTTTTATAATCAATTAGAAGCATTGGTTTATGAAATGATATGCAAAAAAGATTTTCCAGAAATGATAATGTACAAGGTTACATGCAAAATATAAATAAAAGGCATTTTTTAAAACATTTTTATTTGGGCCTTTAATGAGAATTTAAAACATGTTTTGTAGATCTATGTTAGTTGTACATATACTGAAAATTTCATCGAAATCGGTTGAAGCAGGAAAAAAACGACACGCATCGAAAGATGTACGATTCTTTGGATTTTCACTAAAAACTACGATTTTCACCATTTTTAACCGCTTGTAGCTTGTGTGTATATTAATCGATTTCGATGAAATTTTCAGTATGTGTGTAACTACACGTATAGTACTATAGATCTACAAAACATATATTTTAAATTTTCTTTAAGGGCCCAAATAAAAAAGTTTCAAAAAATGCCTTTTTTATTTTTTGTTAATTATAACTATTTGGAAAATCTTTTTTGCACACACAAACACACACACACACATACATATATCATTTCATAAACCAATGCTTCTAATTGATTATAAAAAATCAGGTCGTTTGGTACAATTATAAAAAAGTTATTCTAATTTAAATTTTTCTACACATTATATAGAAATTGATTTTCTCTCTAATATGTTCAATTAGTGTCCAATTAATTTGTCCAATGTATTTAATGTATTAAATTACACCTATTCATTGTTGTCATAAATGCATCAAATCCGGAGTCTAGACATAACAATTTTTTTCGTAGGTCCTTCAATCTTTGCATAACTTTTTCTGAAAGGCCACAATTTTTTGTCACGAAACGAACAGGCACTACATTAAATAGATCAGGTTCCAGAATGTTCGCACACCGGCTCAGTTTTCCCCGTAACCGCATGCAAACGTCAGATGAATTTGCCTATAATTTCCCTTTTACCTATAAATCATTAATTATTGGTCAATCGCCAATATTGAACAGTCAAAGCGCAAGTGTAAATCCGGTCTAAACGCAGCCGACAAGTTTGACCGTGCAATCGACTAAGGTCCGTTTTAATACTTCGAAATTGAATAATTTACATTGCCGTGAACGTGTCGGTTAATTGATTTAATAAACCGCCGTATCCATAGCGGAGGATAGTAAAGCGACTGCGTCCAGTTTATATAGGACCGTATAAAACTATAATCCCGTCGGATCGGAGAGAGTCTTACACTCTCTCTCTCTCTCTCTTTCTCTTTCTTTCTCTTTCTCTTTCGCGGGAGCTCGAGCGAACGCGTTAACACTGTGAAGAAATCTATTTCGTTAAGGATTCACCGCACCTGGAGCACCGCTCGGACTGCATTAGCATCCAAACAGGAAATTTTAGACTTGAGAAAATTATACCATACTCCGTCGGGTAACCAATTATAAACTTTCTTATGGAACTATCCGACATGGAAGTACTCGCGGACCCGGCGACCGGTTCGCAGATCTTTCCTATTCCCGGACACGGTTCATATAAATTTCACGAATGCCTGCCTACCGGGGTTTCCCGGTTATGTCCTATAAACTTGCTGTGTCCGACCAGCAACCCGGCCAACGCGACGTTTCATTTCACTAATTGAGATCCCGCGGTGGAAAATATTGGCGACGATCATACCACCGTTTTCCTACGGACCATCGCGGCGCTGTTGGTTTAATTAATTTATTAATTCTTGTCACCATTGTGCCCGATGCAAATGGCGCGAGCCAAGTCGGAGAACAATGGCGAACACTGCCGCGGAATCTTGCGTGCACCGGTTTCTACGGAACCGACATTCAACTCCGAAGAAACAGCTACTCTCGTTGGAAATCATAATGCATCGCGCGAATAACGTTTCACGCATTGTTGCGCCACAGCATCCCCTTTTTTTTGTTTAATAAGCCTCCAGATGATGGTCGGGAGGGTAGTGTGGGACTCACCTTGCCGAAATAAAACTAGGGCGAAGGCAGACCCGCTAAAACCCCACCGCTCAGGGGCCTTCAAGGACCCTTCTCCTCCTTCTCTCCAGCCAGAGACTGTAGCATTTCGTTGTCCCGCTTTTCGCATCCTACACGAAATGCATCCTCCGGCTCTTCTTCCACACCTGTTCTTGGCAGTTGCGCCCCAGCATCCCCTAATATTTATCAAACGAGATGTTCAAATAATTGTTCTGTTTTGAAACGTGTCGACGTCACTTCCGGAACATAATATGTAGTTCGATCGATCAACCTTACTGTTTTACGTTATACACGGTGGTCCATCTAAATGTAGCCACCTACTTATATGTACATAGATATCTCCTTAATTTTTGATGACATAACAAAAATGTTTTGAATACAATGTAAATGGTATCGCAAGGTGCATGCTTTGCAAATGTTATCCTTTTCTCAAAGTCTGATGTCCTTCCACACAGATATGCATTGTCTAAAACGATCGATGACAGATTGTAATGATTAGACTGCGGGTCTTTATGCAAAATAAAAAATGTTTGCATTGATTGCAGGACACAGGAGCCAAATAAAAATTGTATTCTTCTTTTAATTATCCTATTAAGCTGAAACTAATACTTTGGTGTCCTTAATTGTTTGTAACATGCCCGCTGCTTTAAATTACATGTACCCATTTTTTTCATAAATGGATAAAATCCGCAGTCTAGTAATGATCTTTCGGTGGAAGTCAGAGTTCACTTCAAGTTCATATTATTAATATATACGCGGGATATTCTATATGCAGGGAATAAATTTACAAGAAAACAAAATATCGATGCCCTTGAAAATTCCGGAAAAAAATTATCTTGAGAAGAAAAATAAATTTACAAAGCATTCTCCTTTATTCAGCAAATAAAGGAGATATTTAGCTGGCTACATTTAGGTGGACCACCCCGTATGATATTATATTTGAACATGTCTCCTTCTCGATGATTGTAGTCAATTAATAACAGAAGCTTCAGAAGCTTATATTTATTTATTTTATATGTTCAGCATCATCATTCCTTCTTCTCAAAGTCCGCAGTCTATTCGTGAAATTAATGCCACTGAATATAAACTTGTTAGTACAGAAATTAAGAAGATTATAGTGTAAAATAAGCGGATTTCGATGGAATATAAATTTATCAGAGTCGATGATAGGAAATGGAATTTCGATGGAAATGTATGTCTCCTTCCAATAATTTCAATAAGTTGAAAATAATGTGACAGTATTCCTGAATTTTTCACAGTTTCGTTTCTCGATTGATTTTTGCACACAACTGCATCAAATTTGCTGTCCAATTAAGCAACTCACAATTGTTACGAACAAACTGCGGATTTTATGCGTTTATAACAAGAACGAGTGAAACGAAAAATGACCACAAATATTAGATGATTTAAAAAACACAATTATATTGGCCAATTTTTAATATTTTTTAAACATCTACCGAAAGGAACAAGTTTGTTGACTAATTCCGGATGCATCAGATATCAAATATCATAAATCCATTTATCAGTGATATTAACGTGAATCTAGTGTTGAAGGATGTAGTTCTCCTTTTTCACACGATTTCAGAGGAAAGTTCGAAGCTCATATAATTTTTGTAGATTTTCTACGGCGACAATTGGTAGTTTGACGGTGAACAGGCTACGGTGGGGAAAGGTTTGGGAGTTCTGTAAAGCTATTCAGCTTCTTCACTGTGCGAATCTGTGGGTAGGATCGCGAATCTGGCGTTGGCATGGTCGGCTGGTTGGTCGGTGGAGAATTCCGCTTGTTTGTCCATCTCGCGGTTCAGATAATCTGGCCGGCCGAATTATCCTGGTTAACGTCAAATAGCTCGGTACGCCATCAAATAATTCGTTTCACGCCAGATAATCCGAGGCTGCGGCAAGGATAATTCCCGACGCATTCCAGGATTATTTGTTGCGGCTTCGGATTATTTCGCGTCAAGTGAGCCGCGCTTTAGCGCCCGCGGAACCGGGGCTTCCCGGCCGAAAACAACGGGGCCGACTACATACAACGGCAACGACGTTGACGACAACGACAGAGAGAGCGACAGCGGCGAACAGCGACACACAGGAACGGTGACGTCACCGGGCCGACAATGCTCGGAACTTGGAAACGCGGCAACGACGCCGACGCCGACAACAGGAAATAAAACTAAATAAATCCGACATATGAATAAAAATAGATAGAAAGAAAGAACGAGGAAAGAGGGAAGAGAAAAAGAGAGAGAGAGAGCGAGAACGGTGGTATATCAGTTTCATCGGCGCACACGGGTTATATAATAACACGCCGGTCACAATTCAATCGAAGTCGTATCATCGGCGCAAAAAAGCCACGATTGAATTCGCCGATCGCAGCTTGCAAAAACTTCGTTTCGTTATTTGAGTTAGCTGTTTGCTTCGTTATAGACTGCCTCCTAGTTTCCATTTCGATGGCGAGCCCTCTTTTAGCTCGTCCGACCCTCCTTCAACCCCGTACGGTTCCCTCCCTCCCTCCCTCTCTCTCACACAGTCTCTCTGTCTGCGTTTCGTCGCCCCGGTTCTTTTCCCTCGTCACCGTAAAAGTAAGTTATCTGATAGATGAAATATTTGTTCGTCGGATCGGGAACAATCATTTTGCGAAACGTGCGGCAGCCTTTTGCCGACGGGGACTGTCCGATCTGCAAATTGATCCTTTACAGAGACCGTGTACTCGTCGGGACAGATTCGATCGAAAGGACTGCGGGATTTGAATTCACAATAAAAAGAACTTAGTAATTGAACGACAGCCTGCGTCACGCTGGCTACGATGATCGTCTAAAAATACGGGGTCACCTTTCAATACCCATGACCTCGTGAAAGAGCGATCACGTGAATTATTTACAGTACAATAGAATCTCGGCAGATCCGTTTCACCTTTCTCTTTGTGTACTGCTATTCTAATGTTATCTGTGTACAAGGGGGTAATTTGACTCCACACATTTCTCGAGCAAAAGAAAGAAAAAATTTGTCTGCATAAGCATTTGCGGGATTTTATTGATTTTTAAAAGATAAGTATAAACAACGCTCGAAAAATTTTGAACATATCACAGATATCATTCCTAGAAATTTTTTCGAAATTTTCCATTCCTCCAGTATTTATTTTCGTTTTTGTCAGTCTGGGGTGTATTTGCACCCCATTTGTCTGCATAAGCATTTGTGGGATTTTAATGATTTTTAAAAGATAAGTATATACAACACACACACATACTTGAAAAAGTATAAACATATCACAGACAGGATTTCTAGAAAATTTTTCGAAATTTCGTCCACTTTCTATTTTCGTTTTTGTTAGTCTGGGGTGCATTTTCATCTTATACCCTAGGGATAGGCATTTTTGTCTGAATTCAGACAAGACTGTCCCCACCATAGCGCCCTCTGTCCCCCACCATTCGCCAACGAAGGCGCACGCTGCATGAAAGAGAGGTTGGTGGGGGAAGCAGGCGTCCCTTATCGTGCCCATCCCTGCCATACACAGGGAGAAGGTTAAAAATCCCTTTCAAAAGAGCAGTTTCGCCATCAGTATCCAGATGCAATCGATGAGATACATTTTGTCCACGTGAAACGAACGATGTGTATGCAAAATAAAAAAAATTTCTTCCCCGCTTTAACGATCTCAGTAAGCTGAAGTTGATACATTGATCCTCTTAAATTATTTTATTCTGTCTTATGATTTAGGTTGCATCCATTCATTTTTGTCATAAATCCACCAAATCCGCAGTCTGCTTATAACCACACACTTTCTATACATATAAATGAAATCTGTTGACTGCTGCCTACATTGATTTTATGTATTTTGTGAGATTTTATGCATTTATGGAAAAAATTAGTACGCGCAGTTTAAAAGAGTAGTATCAGTCGGAGCTATTTTAACTTGACAAATTAAACATTTCTTCCGACCTATAGGAATAATCCATGGAATATGATTTCTTTCATTTTATGGATATGAAATTCATATAATACCTCATACAAAACTTAAATGTGTAGTAATTGGTTAGATACAAATATATTTAATAATGTAAACAATATTGTGAATAACGGTACGGCAATTTTTATTGGTGACTCTGATTCACCCCTCGACTGCTAAGGGTTAAAAGGAGAAAGAACTTTCAATTTGGTTTCTGTTCCTTGCAATTAACAAAGATCCGCATAGTCCAGTTATAATATAATGATACAATCTTAGAAACCCGACGGCAACGTCGTGAATTCAAATTCTGCAATATAAATGAACGCAACCTAATGATATTTTACTTGGGCAAACAGCAGACGTTCTCTCTGTCCGTCTCCGTGCGAATTTTTAACAGGCGAATTTCGCCCGTTCATTTTTCGCCAGAGGCGTCTCGATCGATTTCTCAAGCAACCAAAAATACCTATATACGCTGCGTTTCGATCGGTTTCTTCGGGGACTGTGAGCGTTTCTGTTCACTGTTGCCGATGTTAATTATATTATTGTTCCGGAAAGATCGCTGAACAAGAAGAACAACAGACCGACAGCCCCGCAGAGACAATATTTACCGTACGCCCCTATCGTTGTTTCAGCTTCGAACTCCTCTCAAATTTACTTAATTCAAGTTAACCAGAGATAAACGCGCATTGTAAAATCGGGACAGAGAGGGCGGTGGCGGTGGTGGCGGGATGCGGCGGGGTGATTAACGGGGTTATAATTAGGCCTCATTTACAGGAGAGCGGGTCGGCCATGTCACGGACACGGTTCACTCATCCGCGGTTCGTTCAAACGTTATTCGAGGCCCCGGTGCGTGACTGGAGCAAGTCGCGTTAATTCATTTGAAGAGCATTGAATAATATTTGATCGGTCTCTGACTGTGCAAAGCGAGAGAGAGAGAGAGAGAGAGAGAAAGAGAGCGACTCTGTCAGCGTAAATCAAGTCGTGGAAGTTGGGGAGGGGCGGGGGGCAAGGGGAGGGTTAATTATCGGGTCGTGCGTGACAAAGTCACGGTAATCCCATTGAAAGCCCGAAAATTATTTCTCGCTGTCGTTATTTATCGCTCTTGTCGTCGAACCGTTCGATAATAAAAGAATAGAGAGAACGAGAGAGCGCGAAGGAGGAGCAAAAACATACCGGCGACAAGAGCGGAACAGTTTTACGTTCACCTGCGCGTACCGGTCAAACAGAAGGAGCAAAATGGGAAGAAGAGCAGAATGACGAGAGACAGACCAGTCATCCATCAGCGCTCGGAAGGCGCAATCGAAAATCTATGACCTACATCCGGCGGCGTCGGCGGCCGCTATTAAAGCGTAAGCGTTCCCTCAATTTGATTTTTTTTTTTTTGTTCGGGTTATTATGTTCGGATAGCGCGGTTTTATTACTCCCGATTCGCGCAGCCTCCCCCGACACCGGCGACTACAGGGATATATTAGCGGGGAAAATGGCGGGAATTAATTCTGAAACTTCCGGGCCGACCGTCGACCCCCTGTGCACCGCAAGGAGCTCCTAGAACGCGACACGGAGAGCCCGCGTTTCCGACTGCTGGCACATTGTCCTCTGGAGAACCGACACAAAGCGTCGCCTGGCAGTTTTATCTGCCCGTCCGCCGCGAATTATTCACGTTGAAATTTCGAAGAATCCGAAACGAGCGCCGTTACTCATCCGGCCGCCGTTTACCGGGACCGTTGGCCAAGGAGAAAGCTAATTAATGCGGCTCCAAGACGACCAACCAACTCGTAGAACCTACAAAATCGCAAATACGAAACGTCTCGATATCCGAAAGGAACACGGTTATTTTACGGGACAACACTGAAATTTCTTGTTCTTCATTGTTCCCCTGTGAATCTTTTATTAACATCTTGATGACATTTTTCTGATTCAAATCACTCCATACATGATACACTTCGGAGTATCTTTGTTTATTTTATTCGCGATTCTGTAGAACCTCGATTATACGACACCGAAGATATCAAAATTGTACTAGATTCATTATTAGACTGCGGACATTGTGTGAAATTTTACATTCTACCATTTTTCGAACATTTTCTGAAGCCAAAAATGGTAAAGAAAGCCATAAAGATTTCATCTGGCACTAGGCGACTGTCCTGCTATCGAAACAATCATTTTCCTCTGATCAGTTCAGATAATCGAGGCTGCACTATATCACGAGTAACTAGTAGGGATGGGATCAAGTACCTCGCAAACAGGTTCGAACTTTGATTGATTGAATTCGAACTCTCTATAAGTACTTCGAAAAACAGAAATAGTACTCCTAAGTATACTCGAACCTGTGCCAGACAGTTTCAAACCTTTTACACGTACTTTGGTAAACGGAAATAATATTTGCAAGTATATTCGCATCTTGGTCAAACAGATTCGAAACTTTTACGAATATCGTACCGGAAATTCTCTGATTTTTCTAGTCATTATCTTATTTACCTTTAAAATCAATTATGTTGTCCCTGGATAAAAAAAGAAATAGCATAAAACCAAGTATAGTAAATGAAATATTATTCTTAAATAGTTACGAATTTAATCAAGAAAGTGCTTAAAACCTACTACGCAGTTCTGATTTCCAAAATTCGAGTACTACTTGTGAAAGATCCGATTCCTTTCAACATCGAAGTACTTGTAAGTATCTTTTCGAAACTTGTAAGTACTCATTCCGAGGTTCGACATCAGTTTGTATAAAATTAATACTTTTCAAATATAATCATTGAAACATTATTGCTTTTAAGTAGTAATCGGAACCCATGAAATGAAACTTTGTTATTGAAATTGACTCGGATTCGTGAGTACATATTGAACTTGATCCCGTCCCTAGTTCTAATAATCGGTTCTGACTGAAACAGTTATAAAGAGACTGCGGATCTTCATGCATTTATGAAGACATTGGTTGAATGAAATACAGAATGGGAAAAAATTTGAAACATTCAAGGATGTTGTAATTGTGAATACATATTGAACTTGATTCCATCTCTAGTAACCAGCATACGTAATCCAAGTTGCGTCGTGTTTGGTATCGTTTCAATCGGAAAAGTGTCACGAGTATTTCGGTATAGGATTTAAAAAAAGTGAATACACGATGTAAGTAACATTTCGAAGTTGTCACGCTATAGCGAAGTAGTATTGTATTCCTAAATAAGTAGAATCAGTAGGTTATGGTCAGACAGAAACTTATTCTACAGCAACGTACTTGGCGAATGTTTAGATTGAATTTTCTAGGAAAACGAAACCACCGATGTCTTCCCAATATTAGGGGACCAATCAATGCAGCAGTAAGACGCGCACGGTAACCATAGATTTGTAGATACAGAGGCTCGACGCGCGTACGGATTAGGGCACGCATTCCGGATGCAATTCCGATAGATGTTAGGCCCTCATTGATCGAATTAGATCCTGTTTGATAAGTATTGATGGATTGCGCCGGCCTGGCCCGACTAGATAGATCATGCTAGATGCTAGATAAATGCTGACAGATTAGGATGAAATCTGTTACGCACCGTGATAGAAGCCGGCGGACAATGACAGATTCCACCGAATGTTGAATCGCGCCGTGTGTGTCCGCTACGATCTAGATTAGATAGATTTGTCTGAATGCAGAACAACTTTGATAGATTTTTGTGCGGTGACCAGGACGATTTGTCTCGGGGGAACCGTGGAAAGAAAATCGGATTGGCAGATGTTTTTAAAGTTCAAAGATGCCAGCGACCTTTTTAGAGACATCGTGATATGTTTTAGACACTGATAGATTCGGCAAAACAGCTCGGAGACTGCGATAGATTTTTATCGACACGCTCTCGCCAGTTCCGTGTTTTTCGAGCGTAAATAGAACGTGATGTATTAAGAATGATTTCTTCGATCTCCTGTGTACAAACGGACACGCGGAGATCGTGATAGATTACCATGGAATACGTTTGAATATTAGAAAAAAAAAAATCGTTGTGTAAAAACGGCGATCAATAGCGCCGGTAAAAATAAATTTCAACGGATAACGGTGAATAAAGACGAACAGGATTCTGTTAAACTTTCACGGTTTTCGTTGCTGACAACACATAAACAAGAGGTCCCTTACGGTGGAAGGGTTCATTTACGTCACCGGCAGGGCTGCAACTGTCAGGCCTTTTTACTGCGGCCACTCGCGAAGGTCCAGGAAGTAGTAAACCGGCTAAAAGCTGCGCCCTTCTGGGACCATGAGCTCTATAAACCGGAATGATCAAATATTTCGACGAACGAACTATGTATAGCGACAGCGGGAGAAAGTGCCCTGATCTCGGGGCCGTGCGGTTCTAGAACGTGAGCTCTCGTTGCGGATGTTTCTGAATTATTCTGTCTAAGGACGAGGACTTCCGGTCGCGTGTAGAGGCGTCCTCGAGGATGCAACGCGCGCCGCTCTACGCCCCTGGTCCCACAATGAAACCATTTTCAAGACCGTGCGAGACGCGAAAAATATAAACCGTGACGCTGGTTCGACTCGCAAATACTCTGCCACACACACTTCGCCCGAGATCGTAAATATTCAACGCGTACCAACATGATTTCTGCGGTACATTATGAACGATCCCCGGTTGATCTATCAGACGCGCCGACCACTGACAGAATTCAGTTGCACGGGACATGTCTCCCGTGTCATTCTTTCAACACACTTTTCTCACTGTCTATATATGTATGTATTATTTCAGCTGTTCCCCTTGTTGTCGCGTATTTTGAAAATTCGCTTTCTACCTCTTATTTCTATTCTATTAAGCTGTCCCAAAAGTTCGTTTCGTTCTCGATTAACATGCTCAGCGCAAATTCAGAGTAATTTTTAAGAAAACCAATAGCACGCGGTTAAGGAAGGGGAAGCTTAAAGAATAATAAAGCATTAACGAACAGAAGATTGTATTATATTGTTTGTGTACGCTGATGTTATCTAACAATATGGTAAAAGACACTTTTAGGACGACCTAATAATTCATTTCTCCTGGCCATGTAATCATTTTTTCTTTTTGTCAATTTATATTGGAGAATCTGTGTACAGGGTGAACCACGAATTAGTAGAGATTACTCTTTTATTAGTAGTCCGATCGAAAATGTTTTTGTCAGGTATAGGGTTTTCACGAGATTGCAGCAAATTTTTTGTAAAAGAAATTTAAAAAGCAATTTTTTTAATGTTATGATACTTATCGAATTTGTCTTGAAATGCTTGAATTGATAGGCGTAAGAATATGATAGGTGTATTTGCAAAACATTGAAGGTGACCTTGCAAAATCATGAAAACACAGAGTTGAAGAAATTGAGAAACCGTTCTATAGCTGATAACAACATTTTCCATCGGGCTGCTAATAACAGACTACTGATCACGATTCGTGCATCACTCTATATATATCCAATTGCCAGTTCCTCTGTCCGCTGTAACAGTAAGAAAATCCTGAAGCACAGGAGACACAGAAAGCTGCAATTTGGTATACAGGTAGCTGTTAGCACCAATGGAGTACACCAATATGTTTTGACCCCGGAAATCCTACAGGATTAACTGTTAAAAATAAATTAGTAGCATACCTTCAGAAATAAGCCAGCCGTTGATTTTTCAACGGGGACAAATAGTTAATGTCTTGATCTTGTTGCTAGAGAACTAGCAACAATGAACAAGCTTATGGACCCTAGTCTTGCTGATCAAGAATTAAATACACCTTTAACCCTCCTCACTTTTTATAATATTTACAAAGGTGTATTTAAATAAAATGTACACGACAAAAATGTTGCAGCTAACAACCGAAATAGAGATAACCGAAAAATGATTGACGTAATTCAGAAAAAAAAACAAAAATACAAAGTTATTGATAAAACAGTGGTGAACATCAATGACGAATGACGAATTAGGTCATTTTCCTTGATGCAACACGTTAATTCGCTTTGAATATGAGTGACAGATTAATGAACTGTTAAATAAATAGGCAGAAATAATGGAAAAAGATTGATGTGCACACATTTTCCCGTCGGAATATTTTTTTCAAATTAATATTGTTGGATTTTTTCACGTACTACTGAATATTCTAGGTATTTTGGAAACGTGTATTGAATTTTTCATATCAACTTCTGCACAGTTGACTCGTGACGGACCAACGGTGCCATATTTATTCATTTGTTTATTAATGTGATTACACGTGTATATAGTAAGGTGTGCATACAGTTTTATGCATAATTCTCCGTTGAAGCCTGGCACTACAATGGAAACTCTACTACAGGTCAAAATGACCCTACATTCGTCTGGTACGTCCGTCCCAGACCATCCACCGTCCGAGGGTTAATGGGCTCGTGAAACCAATATAATTACGTTTAATTACTTCGCAACACATGTCTCTAGCTAGATACAAATTATAATATGTATATTCGCTTCCTTCCAGCATTATTCGATGTACGAAAAATATTGTAGTACTTGCAATAAGGAAATTTAATAGAAATCTTGACAATATCCAAAAACAAATATTAACTCTTGTACGATTAGTAACTACCAAGCAAGGCGCAATTAAAATTAAGTGGCGCAGTTTTCTGCGGAGGACAAGCTGTCCTGGAAGAATACAAGCTTTTCTGTTTTTCAATGAAAATGTTACGAAACAGGATACAAATGTTTTATCAATTTAAAGTTTCGTCGAAGTGGTAATTGTATTTTTTAAAAACGGAGTAATGTACTTCACTAAAACCGTTTGATAGTGCAATAGAATGGCCTACTTCGAGGCAGAATTAATCAATCTACAAAGCACTTGTCTTTTAATGGTTCTCAAGATAGTCTCGTTCGACTTAACTGTCGAAAGATTAATCCTTTTAGGTCTAGTAAAGGGGTTAACTTCTATTCAATTTTCCACGTAACTGCATTTACATTCTGCCTTTACAAAAGCAATATGAAAAATAATTTTTAAAGAGTGTCCGCTTGATTTCCAGTCCGTAAGGCTCGCTACATACATCCGTTTTTCTAACGTACGACGACCGTGCGGTACCGGAATTGCGGTCTGAAATACTATGGATTCAATTAGGCGCTGTGCAGATTTGTTTCAACCGTAGTTGCGGCGCCGCATGTTATAAAAACCGCATATGCGATCGTCACTAATAGACCGTGGATCTTTATGCAAAATAAAAAATGTTTGCATTGATTGCGTATAGTACAACATTAAAAAAGTTATCGTCTTTCTTTAGAGATTCCGAATATTAATTCGAGTAACTGTATGTGTTTAGCGTGCCTAATCCGTATTTCGATGCGAAGTTGAGTGATGATTGTTGACGCGTTGCTTGTTTCAGTTCTCGGCTCGTCGACGACGGAACCGAGCGGGTCGTTGGTGCGGCTGGTGCTCGGGCTGTTTCTTCTGATCGTCATTCGTTAACCACGCTGCATTCAAGTACCGCGCGCTTTGGAGCTGTTTATATAAATCGACGTGCTTGTAAAGGGAGTCGAGAGGGTGGCCGCTTTGTGCGACGTCTCCGCGGCCACGGGATCCACGGAGGAGAGAAAGAGATCGTCCGGTTGACGTCGATGTAAAACGTGAACGTCGACGGTTGACGCGTGTATCGCGGCGGGTCAGTGTTACCCGGCCGCTTCGGAAGCTGGAAAGCGGAGAAACAATAAGCGGGACAGTGTCCGCGCGGAGGATGAAGGGGTTGGAGCCGACCGGAAGAAAGAGTGTCCCAGGTGGAGGAACAAAAGGTGGCCAAAGAAGAAAGAAAGGTGGAAGAACGAACGCGGGGATCGGTCGCGGATGAATCGCGGCCCGGTCCATTCTCGGCCTTAAATCGCCCGATCAACGAACAACTGGCAAGGTATTCGAGGGAGGAACGGCTCGATGAATCGAGGGGGGTTCACAGAGAACAACATCCCGAAGAGTATTTTATTAAACTACACAAACCGTACACGCACACACCATACACACCGTACACCATACATCGGATCCACACATACGGGACATACACGCGAGAACAGAGACGAACACATACAGTACGTACTTGCTTCCTCTCGGCGAGATCATTGTTTTTTCGCAATGTGTAGGTACCGTGTAGTACGTTCACGCCGCATCGTGTCGCAGGATAAAAAAAAAGATTAAATAAAGAAGAAGAAGAAGAAGAAGAAGAAGAAGAGTGGAAGTGAACGAGCGAAAGAGAGTGAGAGCGCGAGTGTGATAGAGCGAAAGGGGGGAGAGAAACGTAAGAAAAGATGAAAAGAAATAGTTTTTTTTCGTACTTTTATAACACTCGGAAAAAAACGACTAAACGTAGCGTGGATACGTGTATCTATATACATATATACATAAATCTATACATATACTGTATGTGTATAATATGTCGCTCTTTATCTATCTTTCCATCTCTCGTTGTCCGATTAATTCGCGCAGCCCGGAATTAAATGTCGAACGAAGCGTGCCGCGGCTGAGAGTATTATACAAACGCGTTCGCACGCTGTCGAACAGAGAAAGAGAGAGGGGGAGAGAGAGTCAGAGAGAAAGATAGGGGACGTACCTGAATCGGAATCGGATAGATAATTTTCGTCACGCGTTTCACGTTTTGCCGCGCTCCGCTCCGCTTCGCAGTTTGTATATTCTTGAGGCGAGCGATCGCCGCAGACGAAAAAACCGTCGAAATAACCTAAGCGACTATGTTTCCACTCGCGTAAGACTCGCGGGGAAACCGGAAACCGGATGAAAGAGAGAGGGAACGATTGCGGAGAGACCGGAAACCGTGGAGGAGAATGCTTGATGGACGCGATATCGTTCGTTTAACGGAATTTCGTTCCGCGGCGCGATCCTGTCGCGGCTTATTACCCGGCCGCGGTTTATTAAATTAATACATTCGCCGTTCTCGGTTTAATGCGCTTCCCCCGAAACCGATACATTTGTCAGCCGCGTTTAACATGACTCTCCTCTCACCGTGCCCGAAACCTAACAAATAATAAAAGCCGATTTACCATCGCGCGTTCCGATCGTATTATCCTGGCCGGCAGCGGCACGATTTCCTATCCCTTGTTTCTAGAGGATGGACATGCTTCGTTGTCGCGTTCGAGGTACATCTGTTTTCGGGAATTTTTTTCGTACCTAATATACGACGGATTTCTCGGACAATTTTCGTAACACCCCTTTCGTAACTCCTGTACATCTCCACTCTCATTATGACACACTCCTGTACATTCAATTTTACGTCTCATAATGTCAATTTATGTGAATTTTACATGTTACGTCGCGTCAATTTTATGTTCCCAAATATAATTGATTTTTCAGGTTTTGTTAACTGAATTACCGCACTCGACGTGTTCAGCTATAATAACTAGCAAGCAATAGACACATGTTGAAATATTAGTTTAATACAGATTGCTCGCTTTTCCCCGTCACATAAAAGTGTCTTAATGATCCCTTCGTAATGGGTAACTTTAGATTAAAGCACGGAGGTACATAGTGATTCGAGTGCATACTCTCCCGAGATCCGGTCAAATAAATCATTCTGCACCCCTCTTAAGTGTCTCGCACGTCTGTGACTACGGTACAGCGACAGAGATGAACGATGTGTGGAGAAAAAGTTCGTGGAAATGAGTGATAAAAGTTGTTAATAAGCGAGGAAGAACTAAAATTGTCGTTGCGAAGTTCGTTTGTGTTGAGAACATTTTCGGAGAAAACGGTTTCATTGTGTACGAAAAAAAGTTCCCGGTGCATTTCGAACGCGTCAAGAGAAGCTCTGTAAATTATGGTTCTTTCTGGGATTGTTCGAGGAGCGCGCCGGAAACGGAACGGAATCGCGAATGAACGACGGGATCGTGTGTTATGTATTATATATGTATATGTATATTCTGTATTCGACAGGCAATGTGTGCTAGCATTAGTTACGAATTATCGTTAAGGATCGCAACGACTGAACATAATACTCTACATGATTTTCTAATTGTATTTTTGAAACTGTCATCGTTTCTATGTACGTAGCGGGACGCGGCGAGCGTTCGTAGCGAGCGACGCGTTTCATTCGCGAATTAGCCAAAAGGACAAAAAAAAAATGGAAACGGGGACGGAACGACGCGTGAGAGTGGTGTAACTGAATATTTTGCGAACGGATGGGTATGGTGCGTCTTCGGGTGTAACAAATAAACAAAACAGCTAAAACAAACAAAAAAAAAAAACGAAAAAAAGCGAATACAGAAAACAGTAATATGTGTAAAAGTGTCAAGAGGTATCTCTCGCATGTCCGCAGCCATAGTTTCTCGATTCTTTGTGTGAGACGGAACGATAGTCGAAGTTTTGCCAATTTTTTGGGTATCGATGCTCATTATGTTCCTCAGCTTGTCACGATACGAAAGGATATTTATGATAATAATAACGATATGACCACAAACAGGCAATCATTCATTGAACCCTGCGCCGTTCGAACATCCACTTTCTTCCGCTTCTGATTCTCGGCCGGTTTTTATCGGAGTGTTTCGAAAAATAGAGGGAAACTATTGTCGAGTAACACGTGGCAGCCTGAAAAAGACTCGAACATTTATTCGTGCTTTTCCGCGGAAAAAAAATCGAAATTGGTTTCCCTTCAAACAATTCGCGATACCTAAATGGCGTACCATTTAAATAAATTTTCCGATACGTTCTTTTTTTCGCGGTGCGACGCCGGTGCAGCGGTGAAATTTTTTCGCGAATTCCTCCGCGAGTTCCCCGCCCGGACTCGCACAATATTTTCGGAACGGAGTCACCGAAGGATTAATCGAAAGCTATTTATCGGATTTACCGAAAACTTTCAAGGGCTCCCGGTTTTGTTGCACAAAATACATTCGAAAGTACGTGCTCGCGATATTCATTGGTCTTCTTTAAAAACGCCAACCGTATTCAGCCGAATTATTCTCTTACACAGCCCGCCAACCGAATCAAAGAGAATCGAATTGAAAACGGAATTTTTCATACGCGAAAGGAGAGATTTCCACGGGACAAAATTAGGCCGACTAAATCTCCGACACGTTCTCCTGCGAGCCCCTAATCGCATCAGCGTTAAAGTTTCGTTGAACGGGCACGACGGCCTCTCATAATCACCGACGCCTTGAGATTCGCGCGGCGAGCAATCAGCCGGGAAGAAAGGGCGCAATCAGTTGCGAAAAATCCGAAGAGAAAAGGTACAAATATTTTCAGAACAAGTAGCCCTAATTTCGTTTTACAGATGGCCGCCGTCCCCAGCACCGACGCGGCGCGGCGCACACATCCAGACACCTACTCTAATCAAATGTCACACTCATCAGAGACCACTTCCTGCTGGAACTTTTATGAAATCGTCGTAAAGAGGTGACTTCAATCTTCATGTTCACGGTGATTTGAATTACAATGAATTTTCGAGAGAATAAATATTGACAAGGAAACTGAATTTGCTGTTTATCGTACAGATTGCTTTTTTATCAGAGTTTCTAATGAAAATTCCAAATTGCCAGATTTCTGTTAGTTGCGTGCATGCCGAAAATTTCATCGCAATCGGTCAATTCTTTATTTTACAATTTCATTCGTGAACTTCAGTTTCCGAAAATGTTCTCGCTACACATGTGATCTACTACAATAAACTAACTCTTCCAGCGGCAGAAAAAATTGAAGTTGTTTAGCCCACTTTCTAAAAAGGTAATCCTGATTTGAGGCGCAATCAAACTTTGAACAATTACACGAGTCAGTCTGCCTTGTTCCATTCCACGTCGGAGTGGATTGATTTGAAAAAATATCGTAATGAAATTGGTTTGTTTTGGCGCATTTATCGAGGCTGTTGCTGCTTTTTTAGCTGTAGTATCGGCATGGCATGTTCCGTTTGCGAATATATCGTTGCGGAATACGTTTTATTTAATAGTAGAGAAGAACTGCGAACGCAACGAATTATTAACGACAAAAATTCGACAGCGGATTTTACACATCTATAATAAGAACGGCTAATTTCCGAATATTGTCACATTCCTTTCAATTTATTTAAATTATCGGCTATGTCACGGTCAGTACAGCTAATACACGGTATCCTTTGTCCCGCAAAAATGTATATGTGAAAAATTTGTATATTTAATTTTATATTTCATATTTCGGCGAAACTGTTAGCCGATTCGGTACGCACAGTGATGGATCCCGGTTAGACCTTGAGACGCACGTGGAACCGAGAGTTATCGACTCTGAGAACATTGAATCTTTGATGTTTCATTAGCCGGTAGCGAGTCTTTTGTGAAAATAGTTAGTTAAGAGAAGGAGAGAGTTTCGGCAATAAATATTATTTTATTATGCGCTCGCCGATTGAATCGTGTTACCGGAATTATTACTCTATTTGTTTCCGCATCGCTGGTAATAACACTGATGAAATAATTCAATTACTCGTTCCGCGTGCGATAGGATCGCGTACACACGCGGCGAGGAACGGAGCCGGAACGCGGCTTGTGTATATGTTTGCGTCGAGCCGAGCCGCGGCGCGAGCACTCTCTCTCGGCCTCTCCTCCTCGACTTTCACCCCCTATTAATCCTCGAAGATACGCCATTCACATCGGACTAATCCGTTTATTCTTTCAAATCCGAAATCCAATATTCCGTTTGAAAGGGCACGCTTCGCCCGGCCGCGTTACCCGCGTTTACTTGCTCTTGTAAATAAGCGGCGCCGATCCGAGCGGAGCCGAGCGGGTTTCGGAGGTTGTGTTGTTGTTGCGCGTCTCTCTCTCTCTCTCTCTTTCTCTCTCTCTTTCTCGTCGAGATCTCTTTCCCTAGTGCTTTTCAAACCCGTGGATATTTCAGCCGACGATATATCGCTTGGTTTATGTTTTTTTAAAATCGTTGACCGGTCTTGATTGGATCTTTATTATTGAGAGTGTAATTAGAAAGGTACTTTCAGTTTGCCGATTCGCTTCGGAACCGCTCGATGCTCCACGCTGCACCCTCTTTCGTATTATTTAAACGTATCGCTCATTCATGGCGCGCGGGATGAGCAAACTTTTTTACGTTGTTAATAAATTTTCAACCGCGGATACGCGCATAATGAACCCATTCTTGTTCGAATTCGCGGACCGCTCCGTCACAGTGTAATTGCGGAAAGTTCGATAAAATTTATGTTTCTGTTATTTGGTTGTTGAACACGCATCAATTTTGTCGTAAATGAAACCTCTTGCTCAAAGTGATCAGAAATCAACGTTTTCTACTTGAATTGCAACAAATTGAAGCGAGACACAAGTTTATTTTGTTTTTGTATATTTTTTGGAATAGTTTGAAAATAATATAATAAGTAGTGCTTCTAAGTTCTTTTAATTTTATTGCTGTTTTAAATAAATTTCTCTTACTCATTTTTGTATTACTCTTACAATGTTTTAACTACGGACGACGACGAGTTCATTGCAGAACACAGGAGCCGAATGAAAATTGTATTCTTCTTTTAATTAATTAATTTCTTCTACATATTGAGCTGAAACTAATACAATGATGTCGTTAAATATTTTTAACATGTCCACTGGTTTAAAATCCGCAGTCTAGTTATCGGTGTTCACTACCATCGGCATCTATTATTTATCTAACTAATGCGATCGTCTGTTTCAATCAGGTATATTAACTTACGAAAAGATCTAATTTTAATCGATGATATTAACATTTTCGGATTAATTCCACCTATTTTATTGAAACGACTCAGTATTCACCGAATTCTGCATAATGCACGGCTGACAGGGCTGAAGGTTAGAATGTGGCAAAAACTTCTCTGTAAATAGTTAACAAGCTTTAATTGGATCTTCATTATTAAACTAATAATTGAGATGGTTCTCGGTATTCCGATCCGGAATTTTTACCGTGCTCGTGCGGGATTCAGTTCCCGCGTCGTCTGCGCGGTATTAATTCGGTTTTATTCATTAATGGAGCCTATACGAGCAAGATACTCAATAATACTCATCCGAATAATAGATCCCGATGATTAAAAAATGTTTTTGAACTTCCCCTGGCGCGATCTAAAGGGTTATCCAAAATAGACGTTTTTCCCTAAAAAATGCTGCAAAGTGAAACGTCTCTAAAAACTTTCAAAAATTTTTCTCGTAAATGAAACTTTCATGGATTTGAAGATCGAAGCCTTCTCTTCACAACGAATCCTTAAAAATTGATGTCCGATTTTTGTTCACTGTTTTATGGAACAAAAACGAGGAACGAGTTCGGTCGTGAAAAGCCCTCATGGTGTAACTTGCACCACTGTAAAGTTGGCGGCACGCTTCTCGTTCAAAGCTCGATAAAACGACTAAAAGAAATCGTACACCAACTTTTAAGGTATCGTTGCAAAGAGGAAGCTACAATCTTAAAATATATGGTGGTTTCAGTCAGGAAAGAAAATTTTTTAAGTTTCCGCAGACGGTTAAATGTATAGCATTTATCGAGGAAAAACGGGTCTTTCGGCCGCTACATCGTGAAAAGAAATCTTGGAATAAAAATGAACAATGGATTATGGAACTAGAGACATCCAGCTTTAAAATCAACCCAAATTAATCTTTTTACGAAATTATTTGAATGATTGAATTTGAATCGAACACCATTTAGTCGAATTTTAAGAAAGTTACAACAGAGCAGACTCCCTTAGAACGTGACAAAAAAATTGTTTCAAAAGACTATTTATGTGTATCTGCTGTGTATCTATTATTTATGTGTATCTTCCCATTTTGAAGGGTGCACGAAGAGTGTTTTGACTGATTGTGTAGGACTCCGAGAGCCGATAACAGGAGGTAGATAAAATACAGGGAAAAAACAAAGCGGTGAATCATTGGGCCGGGCTAAACGAGGATAATTTCCGAAACTTCAACGATCTATCAGGAAACTTCATCCATACATTGTGAACCAGAAATAATTGAATATAAAGCAATCGCTGATGATTAAGTGATCCCGGAATTCAATTAAACTTCGCTTTGCCGTGCGAAAGTCTACAAATCTCGACCTCGGGGAATAGTTAAATAATTAGGATGAAGTTTTAAACCGGGAGTCGCGCGCGGCAAAAGGAGAGAACGGGTTTTTGAAAAATGAACGGAACACGAGGGCTATAATCTGTATAAGAATCAACGCAAAAAAAAGTCAGATAGATCCACGGGGGAATGGTCGAGTAATTTATATCAATTTTTCGACGATTTTCGGAGAGTTACTTTTGTATTCGTGTAGCTATCGGGCACTCATCGTGACTGCTCGGAACTTTTCCATACCCTTCGATGGCTCCGGCAGAAATACGTAGCCCGATGTACCACCCCTCTGTTCGTCCGACGGTATTCATGAGTCACCAACCCCTGTTCACAGTGATTTATTGCCCCCACGGATCCTGGTCCTTGTTCTTCAAAACTTTCCAAATGGCTACACCGAAAACTTCCCCAGCTGGGTGACCACATATTTCTGCCGGACTAAAAGCACACTCTTTATTCTGACTTACATCCTCGACCGTCCACGCCGATACATACATTCGGATTAATCATGGGAATTGTACCAGCCAATAAACACGCGATATCGTTTCGCTAAAAATACCCTTACAACTTCATTTTTTTTTTAACGCGCTTTATATTTTTTTACCACGTTTATTTTAGCTTGCCGAGTTGTCGATGTTGTCGTTGTCGTTGTATGCGTCAAATCTTGTAAGCGAATTTTAATCCTCTTCCCATAGTGCAATCTTGCTGAAATGTTACATACACACCTTGCGTCCGGTGACAATAAAAGTAGAAAATAGAATATATAAAAAAAACTTTTCAAAAACCACGCTTACATTAAAGTGCACTAAAAAGGAGAAAATAATTTTTTTCCTGGTTCTCCATAAAATATCGACCCCAGTTAAATGATTAATAATATTTTTCCACAAAACTTTAAGCAGTCAGTTCAAAATTTCTTCCGTTATAAAATTGATGGTGGAATAGGTAGGAAAATTTAATATAAATTTAAATAAAATCATGACATTAATGACTATAAAAATAAAAGCTTGGAACGCCCACGAAGATTACGTCAATATAGTTTAGCGCTTCACGCTTTTATTTTTATCGTCACTAATGTCATGATTTTATTTAAATTTATATTAAATTTTTCTATCTATATCGACGCTATTTTTATAACAGAAGAAATTTTGAACTAATTGCTTCAAATTTTGGGGAAATATATTATTAATCATTTAACTGGATTCGGTATTTTATGGAGAACCAGGAAAACAATTATTTTCTCCTTTTTAGTGCATTTTAATCTAAGCGTGGTTTTCAAAAAGTTTTTTATACATTTCATTTTCTACTTTTATTGTAATCGAAAGCAAGTGTGTATACAAAATTTCAGCAAGATTGGACTGTGGGAAGAAGTTTAAAATTAAAAGAAGTTTAAAATTAATTTAAGTATGGCAAATACAGTTACAAATGATATCGTGTTTAGTGTGATTTTAATTAGAAAAATGACAGAAATAGAAGTGGTCCTACTTTTTTGATTTTATTCTATAAATTTTCAGATGCCCAAATGTGTAAAATTTCCAGCTCAGACGGTGAGAACGCAGTTATAAAAATTCAGGTCTCCCCTTACAGGGGTGTAAAAATATATTTACAGGGCACATCTCAGTCAATTGTCATCGATTTATCGATCCGCGTATATTATTTCCACTTCACGTTACCCGAGCTATGTAATTCAGCACGCGCTGGAAACAATACGACCGATAAATCGATTAAAGTATTTTACTCTTCTATGATTTCGGTTACGATGAATTTTATACGGTATTCGGAACGGATGATCGCCGGACAGAATCATGTTTCGTCAAAAAAAAAAGGGAAAAAACAACAAAACTGATAATGCCATTCGATTCTGTTCGGGGCAAAGGCAGAACTAAAAATAAACGGGCGACGATTTTTTATCCACGGACAATTGCACATTTCAATTACGGTCAGATTAAAACCTGTTATTGGATACCATTGTTTTGCGAAATGTGCTGACGAATAATTCACACCTCTCTTTTTTCAAACGGGATTCAATGTTGAAACATTTTTTCTCCCCGGGATTTGCCGCGTAAGAATTAACGCGAATTAGCCAAATCTAGAATTGTATTTTATTTGATTACAATGGCAACGAATGAAGGATTTTTAGCAGTTTTCATTTGTGCGTTGCTTTACAAGCTGTATCATATTTTTAACATCGCGGACAAGATTGAATATTTAACTATTATTAACCCTTATACGATCCTCAGGGTACAAATTCACCCATTTACTATTTTCACATACTGTAAAATCATTGATCCCTTTATGTCTATGCTGTGAGATGTATTTATTTAAAATGTGACGTTACAAATGGAACATAATTTGTTGATTTCACGTGTAGAGCAAACACGGGTGAATTATTAAGCTAGACTCTTTTATGCAACTATTCTTGAGGAGCGTACGAGGGTTAAAAAGTCATACATGATACGAAATTGTAGAACTTTCAGATGAGGTACAATATTTTCATAGAAAACAGACAAGATATACTTTATATCATGTTTAAAATATTGAATTTTAAGAAATGGCTGTTTAATTACATATCCAAGTGTGATTTACCAAACCGACAGGCATTTATTAGATTCTTAGAAAGTATTATAGTTGATATCCGGCAATTTTCCTCTAATGTATACCAGTGCTTGAATAGATAATCATCTATCTTGAGGGACAGGAGTTTGAATTAAAAGTTCGCAATTGTTCCTTGCGAGATAATGCGCCAATTACCGAACGATTATAAAGGCTTTTCATTTCGGCGGGTGATATTAATTTCCTTGTTAAGGCGACAAGCAGTCGTTAAAATGCTTAATGCGTCCAATTTGTCGGCGCGCCCCTGTGAAATCGTCACACACCCCTTTCAGATTTCAGCATTTATGGTGTGCGCCGTTGAAACTTTTTCAGTTAGCGAGTCATTACCGGAAGATATTTTCGAATCTCGCGGAGTAACCTTTCTTCCCCGTGGTTAATGTAGAACTCGTAAAGAAAAAAAGGATGAAAACGTGTGTATTTCTCTCACGTAATTAACCGTGCTACCGCCGCGCCGCGGAAAAAAAGAGGCGGCGAAAACAAGAAAGCTGTAAGTGGCTTTTTTACTTTCAACGTTGGCTCTACCGTAGCCGGGCCGAGTCATCTACTTCGATAAGTCACGTGGAAACGAGAGAGTGAGAAAAAAGAAGCCAAAAATACGGTTTTTTGTAGCCTTTATGCAGTCATGCATTAATTAGTCTCCAGGCGTATCTCACGAACGTAGTGTTAATTGAATGGGTATCTACTATACGGGTGAATGTTACATTTCATGAAATTTACAGGAGGCCGTAAAGCAATTCGTTGCTCAATGAAAGAAGCAACTAGTGTAAATGAAATTTTGATTTTTCGAAGAAGAACAGATGTTACACTAGTCGATTTGTTCCTTGCTATATTTAGTTACGAATTATCTTTAAGCCTTCTCGAATATATCATGAAATTTATAGTATTATAGATATACTTTTTTTTATAGTAGAACTACGCCATCTAAGAAACAGCATTTTTCAAACAAAGACAAAAGAAGCGAATAAAAAAATATATAAAAAGAACTTTTTAAAAACCACGCTTAAATTAAAATGCACTAGAAAGGAGAAAATCATTTGTTTAGACATTAGAGACTATAAATAAAAGCGTGGAGCGCTGAACTATATTGACGTAATCTTCGTGGGCGCCCCACGCTTTAATTTATAGTCACTAATGTCTAAAAAAATTATTTTCACCTTTTCAGTGCATTGTAATGTAAGCGTGGTTTCTAAAAAGTTTTTTTTATATATTTTTTTATTTTCTACTTTGTAGTCTTTTTTAAATGGAACGCAGGATATAGTAATACTGGTATAAAATAGTAAGATATATAGAAACGCAAGATATGGAAATACGCGAGATAGAATGAGGGGATGACTCTGAGAGACGACGTCGCTTGATGGAGTCCGAAATTGTTCGAAATGGAACTGAATGAACGGAAAACCACAACCACACTGAGCTCCTTCGGTGCGACATGGGTTAGTGGAGTGGGGATGAGTCGAAGTGGGAACACGTAGTGGAGTAGGGAGCGCTGGCGCGCGGAGTGGGGGTCGCTGAACGCGATGACATACTACCGAGCGTCGCACGGCGAGGTGTGACGGTTAATATAAACATTTTTTTCTTCCTAGACACACAGTTTTCTTTAAAAATTTATTTTTTAATATTGCATTGTCATCCAGTTTGGAGCTATGTTTAACGTTTCAAGTCTCTAGCTCACCGAGAAGTGACAACTCGGCAAACTAATATAAGTGTGGTAAAAAAACCGCGTTTTGATCCGTTTAAACAGTCACGCATTAATTAGTCCCCGGGCGTAACTTACGAGCGTAATGTTAATTACGCGGGGGCCGAACTTTTCCCGTCGACCCGCGAAAATATTTGTTGCATTCTGTTCCCGTGAGAACGCGACCGTCGGACGAGTTATTTGTTTCGGGAATTAATATATGTTTCCAACTTGTTTCCGCGGACCATTTAGTACATTAATTATTGCATCACTATTTGCTAATCGTTTCATACATCACGGTTCCGGGTAACGCGCGTGTTTTGTCCTGCCGCGTGACCGATTCCCCAAAAATCACTCGTGAGATATTTATTCGAATGCGCCAGGCGGTATCGATCAGCATTAAAGTTTTTTAATTGGCGACGATTACGACTTTTTTTTAAAAAAAAAAGTTCCACGTCAAGTTATCCAACATTTTTACCAATGTCTGCAATTGTGCATCTGTTATATCATGTACAAATACTTTAGAGAAACATCGACGATGGTATATGGAAACCGAGGCTCCGAGCTTCAAAATGAGCCCACGTTTATTGCAGCATCACTCTCATGCTCCTCAAAAATAATTGCTCACGAGATACATACTCCCGTCGCTTTCAACTCGTTTAATTCCACTAATTGTATTTTATCCACCATCTCGTATTATAAACGAATACATCAAATTACAGCATGATCACAGAGAAATAAAAAATTTCACTTCATCTCTAAATGGAACAAGTTTCAAACAATTTCATAATAATTTTCGATATATTAATACAACGACCGCCGACTCAGCTTACCCACACGATGGCCGGTATAATTAAACCAATTCATCCAATGAAACATACACTAGGAAATTACGATTCATGGCGTAATTACTTTTTCAATTCTCTGACATTTCGCCGACCATAAGGCGCCGCACTCTATCATCGCAGAAATGAATTTTTAATTCCGTCAACCAACCATACGTGTGACGTAGGAGACAATGTGTTCAAGGAATTAAAAGTAAAAATAACATTCTACTTGACTCTTCGTGCTGAAAATTCTGCATGAAAATCCGCAGTTACGAGTGAGAGACAAGCTTGGAGTATCAAACGAAAATGGGGAAAAAAGCGCAAGAGGATCACAAAAGGATTTCATAATTGCTGACGAGGGGAGTGCGAGGATGGAAAATAAGTAGGAACGTTGTTCATCAGTTGAAAAAATTCAATTACAAATCAATTCTCGCTCTGGTGTCGTTTTCGACCGGCGTGAAACGTTTAGGCAGTGACATCGAGACTACCAAAAGAGGGAGATAGAGAGAAAGGGAGAAAAAGTGGCGCGCGTCGGATAAAATCGTTCGGGGAATCGTTTCGGTTCAGCCTCGCGTAATATTTCGCGGTACGGCCGTATTCTAATCGACGCTGCGCCGCGTAAAGCGGTGTTTTTCGTTGTTCGCCGCCGGTTCGGATTTTACAATCAAATTAAGCGTTAATGGAACATATCATCAAGCGTGCACGCGTTGCCCGGGATTGGTGAGCAGATAATACGGGCCCGCGCGCCCGTTGCCCAGAATGCAATCGATGATACTTCCCTGTATACGTGTAAGTATACGCCGGGCGCTGTGACGTTGCTGTGTGTGGGTGGCACCGACACATGCGGAACGGTACACGCTGCTACATAACTCGCGGGCATAGTCCTTGCGACAAGGGGTCGTGATGTATTTTCATACGCGGAACACTGGATTCATTTCATTAATTTAATTAAAGTCAATTCTGTGGTTGCAAGGAAAAACGCCGCATACCACGATTTCAAAAAATTTCAGTTTATGCATTAGTGAGCTCCATAGTATAGGATTTATGTATTTTCTAGAAAAAAAGTCATGAAAACAAAATCGAAAGGCTGAAAAAAATAACGCGATTTAACCGATGTCCTATGTCGAAGCATTAGTGATCAAAACTTCAAATGGCAATATCTCGAAAATGAAAATACGTGACACATGCGGCATTCTTCCTGACAATCACAGAATTTTCGGCGAAACTCTGACCAATTTAGCACGTTCGCGGAACGAACGTCCCGATCACGTCAAAGAACAAGTTGGCGGACTATTGGATGGGCAAGGAAGTAATTTCGGTATTTTAAGGTGAAATACAACCGAATTTGTTTATTCAAACGACGAACTGTAATCAACAAAATATTTTCATATTTGTTCTTTTTGGCAAAAGATCATCGAACAAAAGGGAAAACATCTTATTCGTTAAAGTTCATTGCTTGAATAAAAAAATTTGGCGCTATTTCACCTTGAAATACCGAAATTACTTTCTTGCCAATCTAATACATCTTGTTTGAGATGCAGGTTCAGCAAGCTTCGTTCAACCGGAAGCCATTTTGAGTCGTCAGATCAGGGGAATTCACTCCAATCGAGCGGGAAATGTTACCCTCTCTCTGCCGGATTAGTCACGTGACATTGTGACACGTGGGGCAGTGGTGTCGTAGTAGTAGGAGGTGGGGAGACAAATCTTAATCTGACGATTCTGGGTTTCAAGTGAGTGTTTTTTTTATCTAACTATACGATTCGTTTTGATTGTGCAGACTGATTAACAATGATGTATCTTGAAATAAGAAGTTTTCAGACTACATTCCACCAAACATGATTTTAAAAAGGATTTTCCAGGATCAGTATATGTAGCGTATTTGTACACTTCGTCCCCATTATGCATAACGATTAACAATTCTATAAGACCGATATAAATGCCCCGGATTGTCGTGCATGATTAATTGGACGAGCCATTCTTGTTCGATTTTAATTCTGCTCACCAATCGCAGACTCCGAAACAAATGGTTGCCAATCTCCATAATACCGGTGCAACAATAGAGAAGTGATTTGTAGACGGCGACGCATGCATAACACTCTCCTTTGAGGTCAAAATATCTGAAGACAGAGGTATGGAAATGCAACGGGGTCGTACAGCGATGGCTTATTCACCATATAAAGTAAAAGTTATAACTCTGGTGTGCCGGAAATTATTTTCTTTAGAATTAGAATAGTGCGTACAATTTTGTTAACATCAATATTCCTTGACCTTTGTGTGATGAAACAGACTACGGATTTTATGCATTTATGGCAGGTGTAATTCAAAAGAATAAAAAAATTAAAAGGGTTTCAACAGTGTCGAAATACTATTTTCACCATATGAAAAATTATTAATGAGAAAAATAAATTCTTATTAAGCTCCTCTAGATTGCAATTGATGTATACAAAAAAATATATAAAAAAAATTTGTTAAAAACGACGCTTATATTAAAGTTCACTAAAAAGGGGAAAATAATTTTTGTAGACATTAGTGACTACAAATAAACGCGTCGAGCGCTAAACTGTATTGACGTAATCTTCGTGGGCGCTCCACGCTTTTATTTATAGTCACTAATGCCTAAAAAAACTGTTTTCTCCTTTTTAGTGCATTTCAATATAAGCGTGGTTTCTAAATTTTTTTATTTTCTACTTTTTAGTCTTTTTTAAATGGAACGCAAGATATAGTAATACTGGTATGAAATAGTAAGATATATAATATAAAAACGCAAGATATGGAAATACGCGAAATGGAATGAAGACGACGTCTCTTCATGGAGTACGAAATTGTCCGAAATTGAACTGAATGAATGGAACACCACAACGATACTGAGCTCCTTCAGTACGAAATGGTTCAGTGGAGTGGGGATGAGTCGGAGTGGGTACGCGTAGTGGAGTAGGGAGCGCTAGCGCGCGGAGTGGGGATCGCTGAACGCGATGACGTACTACCGAGCATCGCGCGGCGAGGTGTGACGGTTAATATTAAAAAATTTTTTCTTCTGATCGCACATTTTAAAATTTGTTTTTTAATATTGCATTGTCATCTAGTTCTGAGCTATGTTTAAAGTTTCAAGTCTCTAGCTCATCGGGAAGTGGTTTAAAATTCGATTACAAGATTGGACGCATACAATGACAACAACAACTCGGCAAGCTAATATAAGCGTGGTAAAAATTAGTGTGTAGTAAATAATTTATACGAATAATGTACGAGGTAAGAAGAAAGCGAGAGGTTTCAAAATTTTCATAAACATTCATCGAACTTTCACATTCGCATTTGTGCTTCCGAAATCGAAATAACTTTTTCTTCGAGCAAACACTTGCCCAGTTCTTTGTACATTTGTTCGCCAGTACGAAGGTTGACTGTTCGCAAATATTGACAGTTCTTTCCGCGATATTATTGTGGCAAGTCCGCAGTAAACATTGATTAACCGGCGACGTTAATCAATCAAGTGCACGCATGCACGCCGCGCCGTGCTCAGACCCAGCCATTAATTTCTTCATACAATTACGCGCTATTCTACCTAAACTCGCGGCGAACGTCCGCAACTTATCGTGCAGTATAACCACCTCGTTACAATCGTGCCATGGACTCACACTTCCGCTCATGTGTACCAGGACACCTGCCTCGCACGAAGAAAATGTGATATTTCATGAAAATTACATACTTTGCAGCACGTTTGTTGCCCCCTCCCCCATTCTCACTGTCCCCAACACCATTGTAACTAGACTGCGAATATTTATGTATTTACAGCGTCGTCTCCTAACCAGCGAAACGTAGCACAATACAAATTTCAACAAAAGAAAACATTTTACGCGTTACCGTGAACAATAACGTCTCTACCGCGAGAAATAAAATTTGAATTTCCATATTTTCATATAATTCAGTGACCGATGCCGGTGGCAAGGTTCAACCGGTATAGAGATGATTTATTCAACGTTTACAACAATTATGCACTCAAATTTCACCGATAAATTGAAATAGATTACTATTATAATGAAAACAGTGGTTAGTGCAGCGGTGCTTCAGCAGTGATTGCAAAATAATCGAAATCAGATATTACTGGGTATAGAGATAAATGGTTTCTCGATCTCAGTGTGTAGTAACTTCTATTATCGTTAGTGATTTGATTACATGGAAGCTGGCAAACCTCGGATATCGTCGATTAACGAAATCGTGTGTATAGTCTATTATGCTTGTACAGCGACCTAGACAAATGTGAAACAGATGATTCACAGTTCTTCCAGTAAAGAAAGTACGAGAACACCAGAATACAGTTTCAAGAAATAAATTTTTACTCAACCCCACACCTCTCGTAATTGATACAAAAATTGTCACGTTGCATAACAATCATTCCAGCCGCAACGCGCGCACAGGGAGCGCAAACCGTCGCCCGTTACAAAGTAAGTGTACTTTTTATTACGCAATATTTACATTTCGTTCGCCGCATACAAATAATGCAGATCAATAGATCCTACTAGCGGCGTCGTTGTCTGAATGGCGGCTACGTGCCGCTCCTCCAGACACAACAATTCACGGCGTAAGGTTCGCACCGACGAGTTCAAAAGAGCACTGGAAAACTGTTGCGGAACACACAGGAAATGAGAGAGAGAGAGAGAGAGAGAGAGAGGGGAAACATTTCGAAGGGAAAATTTCAGGTGTCGCGAGTCGCCCGGAACAAGCGCCGGTGTATCGCGACATAATTAGACGCCTGGCCATCGAAAAACCGCGACAGTTTAAAAGTACACAAGCGTGCTAATGGTAACGAGCGGTAATGTAATCCTTTTTAAGCGGCTTTCGCTGTTAGGGAAGCGAGAAGAAAATCAGCAGCTGCGGCGTCGGTAATTTCCATAGAGCTGTCGCGACACAGCATCGTTGCGGAGCGGTCGATTCTTCGCGAAAATTCGACGAAAATCAATGTTCCTCCAAATCGTCTAAACATGCTGTTAAACAGTTTACAGAATTGTGTAGGAAACGCAATGCACGGAGGGGTTGAAGCATTGCAAGCTGCTTTGTATTCAGAAAGTTGTTTAGACAGCGGATTTTATGGATTTATGATAACAATGAATAGGTGCAATTTAAGACAGTAAAATTATTGGAAGAATTCAAACGTACTGCTATATTATTTTCACGCAACCTATTAGACATGTTAAAAAAGAAAATGAACTTTCATTTCACTCTGCTTTGTTGCAATTTAGATAGGACATTTCCATTTTGCATAAAGATCCGCTGTCTATTCCTAACGGTGTAAAAAACTATCAAAACATGATTACATATGACGAATATGATGATGAGTATGAACTATCAAAGTATAGTGTTAATGTTTTATTTTGGTTTCTAATATATTTTCATTTATTTTAGGAGAACCTTATAAGAGCGTCATAGAAAATACGTGTCCGTTCCCAACTTGGTTTTCGCGAGAGCTGAGAGCGCCGAGCGCCGAGCGTCGCGGCGCGCTGGCGCCTTTTATTGCGGGGGTGGAGGTCCTCGCATTTTGATCGACGCTGTATGGACGCCGGAGCGCGGACGTCGGTTGCCTGGAGACGGGAAACACGGAGGAGCACAGCGAAGAATAGAAATTGGGCTACAGTCATGGTTCCATTTGGTCGGTACGCGGATTGCGTCGTCGTATTCCTGTTCGTGGCTCGATGATCGACGCCGCCGCGAGCGTCGTCTTCAGCTCCGTTGTAATCTCGAGCCGTCTCGGCGTGGTCGTCGCCAGTGCGATGCGGGATCGAACGTATCCACCGGATGTTCATCACCCGCGGAGTGCGTCATAACCTCTCATCGTGCCCGTAAGCTTCGAGCGTCGACGATGAGCTCCGAAACGTAGAGATAAACCTGGGCTTCCCGATACGCCCTCTTTCTCTCTCTCTCTCTCCTCACTGTCTCTCTCTTTGACGCATCCGGTCTCTCTCCCTCGTTCTTTCGCTGCTCTCTCTGTCTCTCGTCGCCAGAGAAGTGAGTTGTAACGAGTTTATAAATCCTCTATCCCGTAGACACGAGCCGACACGGTCTAATTAGCGAATTTCACGCGCGGGTTGCCGCGGCTCCGCCAGTGACACGGAAGTCCCCGATTTCTTTCGCCGTGGCGAGTATCGAAGCGACTCTCTGTATCGGACGTGATTCGTTTCCCCGATTTTTCGTTTTTCCTTTTCGGCCCTGTCTTCGTTTTCTTTCCTTTTTCTCTCTCTGTCTCTCTCTCTCTCGAGTGCAAGGCGTCACGTGGGTCCTGTGCGCTCCATATGCGGCAAATGCGCGACCACCGATGGCACACGCGTCGATTCCTCCTCCTACCCCCGCTGTTACCCTCTAGAGGGGTTGTTTTTAGCCCGTGTACCTCCAGCGTCGGACCACATCCAATTCCTGAAGTTGCGAGCGTACAATTTAATTGTGCGCGTAACAAAAGATCCGTACACACGCCAGAACCTCGATTATCTGATCTGAACAGGCGAAACGTGAATGCTCGAATGTTGTTACAGTTGCTCGGTTACAATGCTGTATTCGATCTTGATTGATTTGTTGCTCGAACAGTGTCGCATATGAATCGCCTCGGATCAAACTATTAGGTTGTCGCAAAAGTTCGTTTTGTTGACGATTAACCCCTGTGTCGATATAATCAGATACCTGGCTACCCACTTTCAATTTCTCTCTTAAAACTAGTTTCACATTTTTATTGACAAATAGCAGAATTATTGTAGACTTTGATGTTGTTGGATGACCAGAGAATTTACATTTGCGGCATAAGAAAAGTATGCATTGAAACTATAAATTGCAACGTCAATGAATATTGCAGTGAATTTAGACAAAAGAATTTGTTTATTTTATTAATGATTAAAGGGAGGAAAACATTCTGATACTTGCGAAATTTTTATTTTGCACGAAGACACCCGTTGACTAGTCCTGTAGTTTCTACTTGAAAATTCAACCTGCGGAACTTTATACAAACTAAAAATTGTCTGCATCGATTGCAAGAAATGGAAATTAAATTGAATGTTATTTCTTCCGTGATGATTTTAGTAGAGGAGAAATTTATATATTGACATGTTCAGTTTTGAAAATTTTTCAACAATATCAAATTTCATATACTCAATTTTACTATAAATGCGTGAAGATCAGCAGTCTACTTACAATGATCTAATACTAACATCTGCAGCCTTGTTTTTCCATGCTACATCTACCGATAAAATGTACTTTCCGCAGCGTGTTGTTTCCATTATACAACTGGTTTTTCAGCATCGGACCATGGTTGCGCAACAACCAACCCCGCTGCTCTTGACAATTCTCCTCCACAGTTGCCCAGCCGTTTCCTTCCGTAATTATGATTGCGGTGTTTATTATTTATGTTATCATTAACGCGCGACCGTCCCAGCCGCGCCCTCCGACCGGGATCGTTTTTCATAATTTTTCATTTAGCTTTAATGCGACGCATGAATTTTTCAGACAGCATCTTCTGCGACTTGCATGGATGTTTTCTTGGATTTTTCGGGAAGGTTTACAATTTCGAGGTGGGGGGTGAAAAGTATTCGCTCGGACAAATTAAATTTCTATCGGGCGCGGGTGGTGGATTTTGGTAACCGCGTGAGCGAAATGAAATTTTGTATTTGTTTGCGTAAGATATTAAAACTCCGCATTTTTGTTTTGTTTGAGCCGCGAGCAAATCTGTTTTTAATCGTGCTTTTCAGTAGGCAAATATGGAAATTCATTCAGCACCGAACATGCATATTGACATCGGGTTACTAGCTCCGGTTGGTTTAATTTTTTGGCTGTTTGGTTTCGTTTTAATTTCATCATTTTGTAAGTTCATTTCATAATCGTGCGCGTTTCAAGAAGTGATTTGAAAACAATAACATTAACGTTTCTTAATTCTCTTAAACTTTCTACCGTGTTAAATATGACCTGCACATTTTTGTCATAAACGCATAAAATCCATGATCTGCTAATGACATTCACCATTAAACTGAAAGCTATGTAATTTGAACCGTGTACATATGTAGAATAATATTGCATATATTATCGCTTGAAATAATCGATCCACGGTAACAAAAACTGCGTGCAGGTTGAAACTGTACATTTTGCAACAGGAAATTACCGACCAACAAATGGTTAGTTTATAAAACTGCTGATTCTGGTCGAATTGATCCAGCAAGCTGCCTAATAGAACTCTTTGAAATACCAAGAATAAAGTGCAATTGCACTTGGCGGGTGCATCGGTGCATCCAGACAAAAAATGAAGTCGTAGAAAGTTAGGACGTATCATAACATATGATTTCTTTATCTATGATTTTTTCTATTCTCACTTAAAAAAGAACAGTTCCTTCCAATCCGTGTTCAACTCAGAAATTTTTTTATTATATTTACTGTAAAAAAAAGAGCAGTAAGTTGTCCCAGTTTCCAGAATCACCGTGTATAATGCAATCGCCGGCAGTTGTCCGGAATGGTTTAAAGTCACCGTCAAAAACCGACTTGCGGGCCGGTCCACAATTCACCCGGCAATTAACCGACGCGGCGTAAGGGCTAATATGGCCGGGAATGTCTTTGTTTATTTATGAAGTAGAGAACGAGGAAATTAACCGGTTGAGTGGGTGCGCGGCTCGATCGCGATGCTCGCATTCCACGTCGAAAAGTGCCACCGCAGCGGTCTGCGGAGTTGAATTGTTTGGTGCGCTCTCGGATCCGTGCCGCAGCGCGTCATTAGCATTATTATTGGAAGAAGTTTAAACTAACCCCGAAAACTTTTGTGCCCCGCAATCTTCGCAGCAGCTAAACGTCACCTACTCATCGGGGAACTATAACTGCCTGCTACCACCGCAAGGAACATCGTAATCGCTTCATTTATACCATTTCATTTCAAACGAATTTTCCATACGGATTTCTGAATTATTGCGCGACATTTTCAAACTGCGCCCGGGCTGCACGGTTCGAACGTTCCGGCCGTGTATTATCGGTATACATTCACGAGCGCGTTTATTTGCAGAAAACCTCCCATCAATATTTGATTGATCGCGAAAAAAAAAACGAATTATATAATTACTCCCGATGCGAAACTCGAAATAATTCTATGTTTCGTGTGAATCATGTTTATTCCATCGCGAGGTCACAAAAAAATAGTAGATCTACACGATGTAAGAAACAGCACGGACCCGAGGGTTTTTCTTATAACAAGACTTACTGTATTTCAAACCGAATCGTTTTAGTTTCAGTGATAAGAACTTGATTGTACAGTAAAGTCGCGTTTATTGTTCGCGATCGGTACGCGATCACTGTCCAGTGCCTACCCACTCCACTGCCATGCTGTCCATGTCGGCTTTCTTTTGAAGTAGACGCAGTTATAAAAATATAATGTCGGTATCCGATCACTGTCCGTGCAGAACACAGCCTGTTGGACAAACGCGACTATACTGTAGTTTGTAATTTCCTAAGAAAAGAGAACATGTATATCTATTGTATGCCTGTATGTTCTCCAATAGCTGTACATTAACATAGCCAAAATAGAATCTTATTTCGGTTTCAAGGAAATTAATAACATACATATATTTATTAGATTCTGTCCAGAATCTTCATCACACGAGTCAGACACGATATTGTAGGGTAGGGCAAGGGGTTAATGAGGTCACCGATCAAACTTTCTTGCGAGAGTATAAGTTTTTCGATGATTTAATCGCTGCGCTGAAATGGCCGAGTGCATTCGGGTTTTCTACGGGTGGTTCTACTGCAAATCCCTCAGTTATCTTGTTAACACCGCGGATTGATTACTTTTCTAGCTGGCGTTGTGCTCGAACACGGGTTGCATTTTTCTATCGGGAACCGGTGACGAGATCACCGATTCGTCGTTTCTGCTTTGTTCTATATTTCAGTGATTTTTCATTTTTATTTATCGGTTTTTTTTGTACCGTGGTTGTTTGACGCTACCGACTCCCCCCGCGGAAAAAGTAGCTCGGTGAAACTAGATGCGCATAAACGACCACAAAACAATTTGGCACCGGTCCAGCGGCATCGGCGAATTGTCATAGTTCGCTTCGTTCAGATTTGAAAATTTTGCCTACGGGATACTTGTGCCTCTGCTCGAGCCACCGTCTCGTCTCGTCGTCAGATCCTATCATCTCGTCGAGAGGACCGAATAAGAGATTCGAATTCTATTTTCTTATCTGAATTAATTTTTTAACCACTGTCGTGTATAAATGCTAATACGATCGGTCCCGTGTTTAAAACCAGGACCGTCATTGATTAGATCTCGCAGAAATACGAGCAGAACCAAGAAGAAGATCGAATGAAATTTTTTTTCTGCTAACTAGTTAATTCGTTCTCTCGATTGTTCTATTTGCGAAATATGCTTCTTGGACGTACCCATTTTTAATTATACTCGGAATTCCTTGCGAACATATTCCTTCTTCGGACAAAGCGTTTTGTAGGGACCAATTTAGACTCACTTTGTTCGCTACCGCGCTGGAAAGTGACTACAGTTAATTCATTTAATTGTTCTTGTTTAATTCCACCGCCAAATTCATATTTCACAAATTACTAAAATAATTATTATACCGAGATATATATTTCCAGTGTTACAGGATTAACAGGGAGTCGAGCACTCCGGAGAGAGCCTGTTTAAATGAAAATAAAAGGAACAATGGGGCCCACTTTCTCGTAAGGGTCTATTATTGTAAGCTCGGTGCACTTGTTGAGCGAGATTCGAAATTAATTTATTGATACAACCACTCCCCGAAGTTCAGTCCTTGTGTTCGCTTCAATTTTGCTGCAATTTTTCGCTTAAAGTCTGAAATGCTATTTTCGTGCGGAATTTTGCGAATATGTATAAATATATTTAATCTTCTGTGCTCTCGTATTAAATTCGCTCTTCTACGTTTTCGATACAGTAAAATTCGTCATTTTTATCAACGTACCTCATCTTATCTGGAGTTCATATAATTTTCAATGATTTCGATTGAAATAATTACTTGAGAACTGAATTACGTTATCGAACGTAGTCGGTTCACGAGGACAATATCTGCAATCGGAAAATAGATTCAGAAATCCTCAACTGCAAATGAATGCGCTCTCTTTCCAGCGCTTAATATAAATATCGGCGATCTATGCGACCGTCTATCAGAGTTGGGCAAAAATTTAATCAACGATTGACGAATAAATTTCTACTTCAATCGTTAAGCGCAATTAACAATTAATCTCCTAGTTCAGTCGTTAATCGCGGTTAACGATTAAATACTTCTAAAGCGTTAATTACGATTAACGATTAAATACTTATTAATCGTTAATTGGGAAAAACGGTTAAATTTCTACTTTAGTCATTAATTGCGATTAACGATTACATTCCTTTCAATTGTAATCGTCAATCGGATAATCGATTAATGATTAACTGTTGAAACGTCGAAATGAAATACGGAATCAAAACTGTACAAATACTGAAAAAAATGTAAACTGAGTTTTTGTCGAGATATATTTCTGTCAATTCTCCATCTCCGCTCTCTGTCTCTCTCTCTCCCTCTTTATTACAATTTATGGATAGACCGTATGGCGATTAACTTCATCAATCGATTGAATCAGTCTCCGATTTTTCGATGATTCTTCTTTTAATCAACGATTCACGATTAACTTCATCAATCGATTGAATCAATCGCCGATTTTTCAATTATTACTTTGTTAATCGTACATATTATTCAGTCAATCTTGATTAAAATTTTAATCGATTAATGCCCAACTTCGCCGTCTATAACATTTCCGCGAGTCTGGATATTCGTAGAACGCGAGGATTAACCGGTAAACTAGAAATACGAGGAAATCAAGGTAGGATCTCCGGGCGCAATTATTTTTGAGACAGTAAAAAACGGTGGATTTGGGAAAATCGTCGAGAACGAAGCAGAGCGGGTACGGGCGAAACCGAATTTATTCGTTCAATAACCGCGTGTTCGGTTCGGATAAAAATCGGGTCGGCTCGATTCTCGGGAATCGGTTACGTAATAAATCGGGTTGTCTTCGCGGTTAATTAGAGCGGCCCAAAGGATGGATGTTGTCCAAAGTGTGCGATCTCGCTTGCGTCTTGGTCCCCGAGCGTCTTTAAATGTAGAAATCTCGTAACTCTATTATGCGGAAACTTCGAGGCGCGGCATTGCTTGCACGGCTGGTAACGCTAACTCTTGCAAACTATCCAAGCAGAAACACGTAATGAGACTACATGTCAATGGATGGCACCACCGATGTATAAACCCGAGGCCGCCGCATAGTGGCCGGATCGAAGAATTTCGTGACATTTTGTTATAACTAGACTGCGGATCTTTATTCATTTATAGCAAAATTCAGTAGACGAAATTCAAAATTGCTGGTAAATTTTTAAATTTGAAGATGTCAATATGTGATTTCTCCTCTATTCAAGTCATTACGGGGAGAAATAACATTCAATTTAGTTTCTATTTATTGTAATCCGTGCAGACAATTTTTAGTTTCTATAAAGATCCGCAGTCCAGTTATAACTTTTATTCAATTAAATTAAAAATTAAATTAAATGTTATTAAATAGGGTAATCAGGACACCTCGAAGAAAACGAGCAATTTTTGGCTGAAAAATACTGCATTCCAATTGTCTATCTTTGTGGCTCATATTAATTACAGTCAAACCTATTTTTGTGCGATCTTTTTTTATGCGATTTGTTTCGTGCGATTTTTTATTGCGGTATATGAATATCACATCGAAGACGTTGTCGTTATCAAAAAAGCGTTTCTACAAAAGTTGTTTAGTATGACAGGCTACATTATGTAGTATTAATTGTTTTCTTGTGGGCGGAGTGGTGGAGGACATTCCAAGGTCACCTTGATTTTTTTTAGTGGAAACACCTACTTTCTGTATCATGAATCGATAGACTATCGAATTCTGAGTAAAAATGTATTGACAAAACAATACAAAATTAGAAATCGATATGAGAAAGTCGACTTGTTCGCTGAATGTCACTAAATTCTTCGTTATAGTCCCGAGGCGTACCGTTCTCGAGCGAACGGTGCACTCGCGAAACGTTATCGGTCGCTGCACTTCGAGTTGCACGCAGCAACTAGAGCCGGGGTTGTCCAGCCGAATCCGACACGAAAGCATCCTCCCCGTCCTCTTCCCGGCTTGTTACCGTGAAACATTTATCGCGATTCATTATTGATTCAGTCCCGCCAAGACAGCAACGGACGCGCGGCGCGTTCACCGTGTTTTATCAGCTCGTTCCTGCGAAAGTTCTCTTCCCGGACTGTTTGTCAGAATTAACATTGTTTTGTCCCGAACAATGGCCACCGGGACTTATTTCCTTTTGCCACCGAGGCTTCGGTTTGTTAGAGATAAAATAATAACCCGTTCAAATGTGTGCCACCTTTCCCGACTCCCGCGATATGGAATTTCGGGTCAGGGGATTTAATATAATGCTCCCGGTATCGGTCATCCCATTTACGGCTCGCTTAAAAAATATCGGCGTGCCACTTGTTCCCGAACCCTCTCTGCCTTTCTCCTTCGAGGAAGATCGCTCTGAGCAACGTGTACCTATCCACACGCTCTCCGGACGCGACACTGCGAACACCAGATTTTATCGAATTTTAATCGCGTTTTTATGTCGGCTCTGACACAATAAATGGTACACGGAAATGATTTTATACGCCGATACGCGAGCCAATGCTGGCTGGGATTACGAGGGACAATGATACCGAACCGGACAGTATTTAACGAGCCCTTAATACGTGCAGTCTGGTTTCCACAAAAGACCGTCATGAAAAATATTCTCCGGGGATTGATGATTTGCAGAACTGTTCGCTAAGGTGGCTATTCGCGCGAGTTCTTTCGAATTATTCTAGCTGGGGAAAACTGTATTCGAAAACTCGGAGAAATTGCATTTCGATAAAGTCTGGTGATTAACTGAAAAGTTAAACGGTGGTACCGCTTCAAGATTTCATGTAAGAGTATTCTTATCGTTCGCGAATAATAAATGGACACGCAGGGCGTACTGGTTTTTTAGAATCGGTGAGAAATGTCTCCAATGTCTCAAATGTACTCGAGGGACGATCGAGGGTCGAGCCTCGAATGGTAGGCGCTTTTTAAGTTTTCATGGCAGCCATTGATCCATTCAAATCCACACGTATCAATCTTCTTTCATACGTTTTTGAACCTACTTTTTTTTAAAGATTGATGTTACACCTCTCGTTCTACTCGAGATAAATAGCTAAACTGGAATTTTCACGATTTTTGCAACGACGAAATTTTCAGCATGAAAATAAGCAGCGAAATTAAAATACAATTAGGACCATTCGATAATTGAAGATCTTTACGCAAAATGACGCAAGAGGAGAATAAATTTCAAATAAATCTTTTCTTTTGAGGAGGGCATACTGTGACATAAACATTTTCTGCGTGGGTGGAGGCATAGAGGACATTTCAAGGTCACCTTGATTTTTTTAACGGAAACACCTACTTTCTGTATCATGAATCGATAGACTATCGAATTCTGAGTAAAAATGTATTGACCTCCATATGTCCTAAATGTAATAGTTAACGAGATATTATCGAAACAATTTTCGTTCTTCTTTGGATAATATCGCGTTAACTGTTAGGTTTAGGACATATGAAGGTCAATACTTTTATACTCGGAATTTGATACTCTATCGATCTATGGTATAACAGATAGGACATACCATTTTAAAAAAATGAAGGTGACCTTCATATCTCTAAAAAACATTACATAAAAACAAAAATTTTTTTTCTTTCGTATTTGCCATATCTTTAAAAACAACAAAGATATTTGGGGTGGCAACGTTCGGTGACTCATGCAGTAGTAGGCTGCATTGTAATATGAATAATCAAAAATTTTTGTCTTTTTCCTACATTCAGATTCAGGCGCGAAAATGCGAAAAATTCAAGTTTTTATCCCAGGAGATCTTTATGCATTTATGGCATATAAAAATTTTCGAAAAATGCTGGAACGGAAAGTTCGATAGAATTTCGTAATATTTTTATTTATTCCAGATCTACATAGGCTGCTACCATTGAAAATAACATTTTATTTCATTCCACTATCTTCAAATTTACCTACAAAAATTGAGAATTGCATAAACATCCGCATTGACAGGTAAAAATTTCTACTTGAACCACTTCCATAATTATGGGCGTATATATCATATTATATTTGCCACGATGAAGGAGCGTCGGGATGTATAGCGAGACGCGTGATAGGAAATTATGCAACGTAGCGGCGCGACGCGCCGGTAATAAGGTGTCCGTGAAATTGAGACGTTTCTTCGAACTCGACCTTAGCCGGCATAAGCAGCAGAGCCACGGGCATTGCGCGAAGCCTTACGTCGTGCAACTTGTTGATTCCGCGCGGGCATCGATTTTGCTAATTTTTCCAGTTGTCGCTTCGTCCGCGAAGCGCGACCAACGACCCGACACCCGTTTTTCACGTTCCCACTGAAAATTATGCCGTTGTCTGCGACGCGGGATCGTGGACAACAACGAAAAAAAAGAAGAAATACTGTTTAATCCAGTTTTCCCCCGCTAAATACACGTTTCCAGTTTAACCGCATCGTCTACGCAACGCGGCACCAGGCCAGATGATCTCTGAAAATTGCGTCAAACATGGAGGTCACCTGCCGGCGCAACATACAGTCCGTCGAGAAAGGTCCGAGGGACGGAAATTGCACGGTTCGTTAAGGGATTTTAATAAAAGAAGTTCGTGGGAATACGTGTAAATTGGGTTCCTTTAAACCCGGCTGGAGGAGCGGGAGGTGGTTTAGTTTACCATTTTAAAATCTGGAACGGCGAGATTCTAACGGAGAAACCTTCTAAATAAATTTCATGAAAGTGCTGCTGTCTAGATATTGCCGGCCCGATGTAATCCTTAATTAGCGCGGTCCGACGTAATCCAATCTTTTTCATTCGGCTAATAAGATTTTGGTTCCTGAACAAATTCCGGCGCACAAAGCATGCCATGGATCCCGTGCAATTATTGTATAATCCGGCTAGCGGAATAGGAAAGATATCAGTCTAATCAAATTTTGACAATCTAGCGCTTCCTAGGAGAAATATACCGAAATAATACGCGAATCTTCGAACGCGATGGTATCCTCGATATCTCGTAAAATGCAATTGTTCCTTATTATTTCATTTTCAGTCTGTTCTCCGGCGAAATGTTTTTGGAGGTAATTCATTTTCGTTCATTTGCACAAGAAGGATTGTTTATTTTGGTGTACGTGATGCCGTGTCTGAAGCATTTTCTGTAAGTATATTAAATTTTAAACAAAATGTATTCATTCATATTTTTCATCATCTCCATAACCAAGAATTGAAACACGAAGCTTGGCCAGTAAGTCTTTTCACATATTTTAATGTGTACAGGGTGTATAAAAAGTAATGGTGAATCCGTCCTAGGGGTGAATCTACACCTCTGGGTCGATGGACAATTGTAAGAGAAACTTGCCGCGAAATTGTTTGTAACAAAGAAAATTGTTGTTAAAGTTTGTTTTTACATCAATACCTTCTACTCATCGGGAAGAGAAAATAAAGCTTCAACACCGTAAACAATCTAAAAAGTCAAATGACACGAAACAATCTAAAGTTCGAGTGTCTTGCAGCTATATTCGCAGTCTGCGCCGCCGGGAGCCGGCTCCGGTAAACCGATTACAAGATTCTATGGAGACGGGCTTGCTGTCCAAAATTCCGAAGCGAAATTCTGCTCCCGATAGTGCAGCCGTCGCGTCAAAAAGTTTTTGGTAACTTATGGCAGCGTCAAGCGTGATTTAGTAAGCTGCATTGTGCCGGGTCAAGACTAATCGCGTCGTATACGTTACGACGTTAGGTCGCGATTGCGTGCCGCTTTTCGGTGAAAATTTTCAAGCAACTCATTTTTTCCAGGACCGAATCTAGAACAAAAAAAAAAAACAAAAAAGGAAGAAAGCTCGATATCGTGATTCTTTATCACCTTCGCGAATATTTTTCTCAAAAATCACTGAATTTGAACCTCTTTCTTCTTCTTTCTTCTGAGCTGGATACTCAGCAGGCTGCGTCTGTAAATTTCATGAATGAAAAGGTATGCAAAGAGTAAGCAGTGACGCAAATGATGCTTCTCACACGCCATATTGCTTGAAATTATTGCATAGGACTGGAAACTCTCAGAGCGCTCATCAAGACTCTTCTTAAAACTACTTAGAACGCTCTTTCAGATGGCATTAAAATCGGAAAGTAATTCGAATTCAGTCAGAAGTCATAATCGTAAGAAAAAGGGGAAGGAACTTATTTACACTTCTAATATTTTCATGAAGCTGCGACAGCTGCATGATATACTACAGCTACACGAATAATGCAAAGTACGCCTTGTAAACGTAAAAATCAGGGCTTCGCAGTCCGTAGACAAAATTCATAACTCTCCAACTCCGACTCCAATTCCTCTTTTTTTTACCTCCGACTCCGACCTTCCAAATTGAAAAAATATGTACTTAAAATAATTAAGAGTTGTAATAAAACTGAATAAATAGTTGAAATATTCTATTAAAGTCTAAGAATACGGAACATATAACTCTGATACAACACAACACGACTGTTACTTTCTCACTTTCAGGAAATAGTTAGAAAATACTACTACCATAACTTTAACTGTTTCTCCTCTACATAGTGCCGAGGTACATACATATACAATATGTCTATACTGTAGATCGAATATTAGAAATTTATTTATATATATATATATATAAATCTATTAATGATTTATAAACAAACGAGCCAGAGTTGAAGTCGGAGCCGATATATTTTTTTCCGACTCTGACTCCGACACCAGGAGTCGATATACATATAGCTTCTTCTTACTCCCAAATTCCGATATAGATAGGGCTTTTCAGGGCGATCGCGGCCAAGATTGATCTTTTTTCTATCGCTTTGGACTCCTGGAAAAGTCCGTCTTTGCATTATCGAGAAATAAGAAGACACATCTCACACCCTTTCAATCCTAGAAACGAATCTACTAACCCCTTAAACGAGCACTAGCACGTGGATCGATGTTACGTGCGCGCGATCGCCGCGCCAAGCGTTAAAATATTTTCGAGCGTGGAAATCGTCGGAGTGAATCACCGTGAACAGGTTGAACAGAGCATGAACACGTTGATGGCCGCTGTCGCATTGACGGCCCGTGACTACAATGGCGGACACGCATAATGCGAGCAGACTCGCCGTGCTCCTCGCGCACAATGAGTGCAAAAATACGGGTTGCGTTTCGGGCTTAATACGCTCCATAAATGCCACCGGTATTTGCATAAACGCGGAGCATCGTTGTCGGATTAAAATTCCGTGCTACGGGCGGACGCAGCAGGTCGGAGGATCTATCGATCCTTCCCAGATCGTGGCGGCGCGGATCGAAAGCACGCCCGCTCGCTCGCTCGCTTGCTCGGCCGAGCAACAACTGGCTCCTTTCAAGGCAGACGTTTTAAAAATTGAACACGAACCGACCAGACACGTTTATTGATTCATCTGCTCGTCCGCTCGCTGCTGTTCAACCGCGATACGTCCGCTATCGGCAGCCGGATTACGCGAGACGCAGCTTCCGCTCGAGATTACGGATGCACACGCAGCCCCGAGAGCTCGCAAACGCTTTGCATCGGTTTGGCTTGATCGGTCATCTGCATTGTTTCTCGGTCACCAAGCTGCCTGGTGCTGGATTGCTGGTTTACCGTCAGTCGTGTAAACATTCGTACGCTCTTTATACATAAGTGGCAGCTTTTCAAACGCGCATACGTAGTCGGCTAAATCGAAGAATTAGCTATTCACAACTATTTTAGCATTGCTTCAACTATTAAAACGTTGATCGCTCAGCGTGAATCGGACGAGTATCTTGCGGGGCCCAAATCCGATAGTCGGAATGCAAAAACGTAAACAGTACCATTCACAGTAATTAAAAAGTGAACAAATTCCGGGAACTTTTTGGACAGCGTGTTAAACGCCGCTGCATGCCGTCAATTCGTCCTTGGGTGGTCGACTACAGGTGCGAGAAAATTTGGGTCCCATGGAAATCACCGACACAGATTTCTCCGACACGGTTTTCGCCGACAACATTTCTCCGACAATAGTTTTGGCCGACAACGCCTTTAACCGACAACGAATTTGATCCACAACAACTTAAGACAACCACAGTATGTATTATCATACAGTATTATATCATACAATATTATTATACTGTGTCTTAAGTCGTTGTGGATCAAATTCGTTGTCGGTGAAAATCGTTGTCGATCAAAATCGTTGTAGGTTAAAGGCGTTGTCGGCCAAAGCTATTGTCGGACAAAGAGTCGGAGAAATGTTGTCGGCGAAAACCGTGTCGGAGAAATCTGTGTCGGTGATTTCCATGGGACCCAGAAAATTTAAGGGATGCTTCTCTCCGTAACAATATAAGATGAAAGTAAAGAATAGAAAAATTGCGATTTCAACTACACTTTTTTTAGTGATTATCACGAAATCTACCATCACCGGTCAAAATGACCGGTTCCAGATTTTTTATGGTTGGCCAGGTTTTGTGTTAACAATAAAAAGTCCACCTAAAATGCGGCAACCCGGCCAACGGAGGCGTACGTTGCGCACATCATACAGGCGTGCGACAATATCGTAAGAAATGATAGAAACATGCTTGCCTTGGTTCTCGTTTGGGGCGAAAAGTGTGGTGAAAATGTTTTAAGGATTCACTTAATTTGTTTTTAGAAAAACATTTTTTATATTGAAACATTTTCTTGTCGAAGCATCGGAAATCCCTGAAAGACCTGCCAATTAAAGACACATTGATGTCAACACTTCAGCTAGAAGCCCCTTTATAGCTTTTTAACGACTGCGTTAGCTCCAAACCAGTCTGAACAATTTCCTTTACGTCGGAGTTCCGAAGAAATGATTAACTAACATGACTCGACGCGATTGAACAATCTGTTCGAGAATCGTTCATTAATTTAGCTTTGATTTACGAAAGCAATGATCGTCGGCGAATAAAATATAAAAACTCCCGCGGCAGCGTAAAAACAAGCGCCTCATTAAAAAGTTTAATTGAAACAATAATTGTAGAAGCTGGTATCGCTAAAATTGCATTGTATATTTCATATCGGTGCAATTCAAAAATATCTCGTATCACAAGAATTTTCAATAAGCTTGAATATTTATTTCGGTTACGTGTGTTTTCCCGGGTAAGACAGCATTTCGCGTGCGCACGTTTCTTCTGAAAATCACAGCTACATCTTGACCGCGGAAACTCGGTATTTCGATTACGCGAGTTCCGGCAAAAACTCGTTGAATAATTCTGTCCCCGATCTACCGGCGATTACTAACTGAATAATAAAAACAGTCGATCCTCTTTTCCATTCGTTTCCCGGGCATATTCGCTTTCACATAATAGGATTGGTCGCGGGTCCCACGTGGTGGTGCAACGTGATCTTTTTCTCACCTGGCGAGCCGGGGAAGGTTCATGCACCTGCTGTGCACGATTCGCAACGGTATAAAAGATTCACCGCGGTAACGATCCTTCGAGCACGTCCATTAATTAACTGCGTAAACAAAATGTACGCACGGTGAGCCGCGCCGTTGCACACCGGGTTGTTAACCGGGCCGCGCGCGCGGCCTGCAATTTCTTCGTTATCAAAACGATCAGCGAGTCATTGATACGTTAAAACATTTCTACATGAAAAATACACGGTTCCCCGGCGAATAATATCGGACTGATACGTAAATAGAGAGGCAGATATATTGAATCGGGCTTCGTTATTTCGTTCGTTCCGCGCGTCATTTTTGCTATGAGCCCGGAAGGATTCGCCGATCCGCGGCGCGCAGCGTCGAAACGCGTCGCAGAAACGGATTAAAAGGACGTCCGCCTGTGGATATTCAAAACCAAATGAATTCTTTGCCATCGCGGAGGAGAGCGATGCACACACACACACACGCGCGCGCGCGCGCGTCCGCAGAGCCAGAAACAAACAAACAAAAATAAAGTAGAACCGAACGAAAGGAAAAACGAAAAAACGCCCGGCGAGATAAATCACGCTTCGTTCGCGCGCACTCGCGAATTGTATCGCCGCGATTAAACTTCCGAAGCAGGTGAAATATACCGACATATTTTTACGTTTAAATTGAAGGCGATAAATAACGCGACATCATCGAACGAAAAATATCACGTTTGATCGTCCCCCGTATACATGTACATATATTCTATACATATATACAATTTCTTTCTTTCTATTTTTTTCCTCTCTCATTGCCTGCGATACGCGTGAGCGCGTGCGCGCGACGCGCACGATTCCCGCGATGATTTCCATTCGAAAGAATCGGATATTTTGTAATCGAAAAATATGCATATGTATGCGTGCGTACGCGGACACAGTAACGAGAGACAGGAAGGTAGAAAGAGGGAAAGAGAGAGAGAGAGAGAGTGAGAGAGGGCGGGGCGTCGTCGAGCCGACATTGAATCGGAGTAGAAAAGAATTGGTTGAATGGAAGAGAATAATGGTCTTTTGAAGCATAACACGGAAAGCCGATTAAAAAAAAAACCGCGCGGGAACACAATGGCAGACCGGTCGAACCGATCGACAAATTTCTGAGGTGTACGCGATAAGGCACAATGGCGGCCACGACGTCTCCATCTTGAAAATTAATTCGACCCCCTGCCGGGAAAGGAGAGTCAACAACGGGACGATGGTCGTACCGGGCGTCATTAATTCCCTTGGACCTCGCGAAAATGCAAGATGCATGAATCGCCCTCGAGAAGTATCTTTTTCATTGAGGAAACGCTGAGCTTGTTTCTTCCGTCGCCTCTCGACAATGAAGTAGCGCGAGATTACGTGGATCCAGCATTATTCTTGCGCCGCCTCTCTTTCTCTCTCTGTCGCTCTCGTTCCTTTTCTTCAGAAACTCACCGATATTCCGCGAACCGGCTCGACCGTTGCCGCTGTGGATCTCGAATGCTTCTTCGGGCAACGGTTACATAATTAAAATGGACAATGCGACGAGCAGAGGGAAATTTTTAACGAGTTATTTTCGCGAGATAATGTGAACTTCCCGACCGGAATCGCGGCTGTCTCCCTTCGACGCGTGACGCTTCATTTTCTCGTTCTCGACTCGCGTTGCCGTGTGTGCAAGACCAGGTATCGTGCGTGTGAATCGCGCGAAAGCCGATTCGGCGATACCGAAACGTGTTACTTTATTAATTAACAGGGTTACAGAATTATTGTGAATTAAAACGCTGTATCGTTGTATCGGCGGCCGAACGTGTAAACCGGTAGAGTGGCTGGGCATGGTGTGGTGTGGTGAAGCAACGATCGTAAAAATACCCCGGGCGCGATTTTTCGCGATAATATACATAGATTTCCCGGGCCGCCGAAATAATGGAATAAAGTTTATATCAATTTGCGCGCGTGAACGTTTCCGCTTTCAGATATAATCTGCATTCGCCGCTTGCAAAACCAAACCCGCGGCCCGCGGCTATGCGCCGCCCTTATTACAGGCCACCCACGCACGCTAATACCGTTGAAAGTATTTCACACGAAGACAGTTATTTACGCGGTTTATTTTCGTTGTAAAATTAAAGGAGAATTATTCGCCTGTTAGCCGGGCGCTCGCCCGCCGAATATACACGGCGTCCCCGACGAAATATTCGATGTAATTCGCGTTTGATAGTTGTTCGACTAATATAGACAACGGAACGTTGAATGAAACTTCTCCGATGGGAAAATTAACATTCCCCACTGTACGCTTGACAATTGTTTGTTCGCTCGATGGACCGAAAAATTCGCCGGTTGGAACTGTCGCCAACCCGGTAAAATTTCCTTTCCGGCCATAAAAAATTCCGGATTGTCTAATTTTTCGCGTGCACCACGTAAAATAAATTCCTTCGCGAGCGAAAATGCCGTCGTTGAAATGACGTTTCCGTAAGTGTGCACGATGCAAATTATCTTTTTTATTATACGCGGCGCTGTTGCACGCGCTCTTTCCGAGAGCTTTGCCCGTGGTCGCGCGTGCGAATTTTATTGTCTTTATTTATTCGCAGCTGCAACGAGAAATTCCGTTTTATAGAAATACCTGCATCGACGATTGAATAACTCAGTCGGCTCAAAATGAATTCAATAGATTTGAAATCCGTATTAATTTGCCAGTGATTTAATCTTTTCAATGGCATCAATATTGTACAGTTAGTACCTACAGTTACAAATACATATACATATATAATTTCATTCAATCTACTTCTCTGATATGTTCTCAGGATTTTAAAAATTCCGTTTTTTTGCTAAGAAACAGCGAGCACTTCTCTGTGGAACACGAAGAAATTCGGGTACGTAGGAATCCATTGGACAATTAACGGGTAACCAACAGTCAAGCTTTCGTTTTCATTAGTCACCAAAAGTTTCACATACTCGACTAACGTCGCATACCTGTCTGACAGGTATTAATAATAGGTATACCTACAGTTACAAAACTATATAATTTCATTCAATCTACTTCTCTGATGTTATTATTATAACTAGACTGCGGATTTTATGCATTTATGACAAAAATGGGTACATGCAATTTAAAGCCGTGGACATGTTAAAAATATTTAAGGGCATCAATGTATTTAGTTTCAGCTTAATAGGATAATTAAAAGAAGAATACAATTTCTATTTGGCTCTCGAGTCCTGCAGTCAATGCAAACATTTTTTATTTTGCATAAAGATCCGCAGTCTAATTATAACAATTCCTATTTTGCTAAGGATTCAATTGTGATAAATTCCGAAGAAACAGCGAGCACTATATTTGTGAAACAGGAAGAAATTCGGGTACGTAGGAATTCCTTGTGCAATTAACGAGTAATTAACAGTCAAGCTTTCCTTTTCATTAAAAGTTTCATCTACTCGACTAACGTCGCATACTTGTCTGACACCTGACTCACAAATTAGTTCGGCTCTCTGTCACAGATGAAGCAGCCTCTACCTCTATCATTTAAGAACCGTTTCATGCGTTATTTCTGGTTACATGTGTCTGCCGACTACCCGTGAGCCGTACAGAAATTCTATATTGAAATTCGAAAATATCTCACAATTATTTCTGGAACGAATACTGGACTTCCCATGCTCGCACCTTTTTTGTTCCAGTATACTCGCGTGCAGTCGAAAATTAAGTTTCTTTTTAGAATTTTACCAGGCAACGTTATTTATGACGCTCAAAGGATCTGTTTATACGTTTAATGCAAATTTAGGAAGGCAAGAACAATTCACTGTTAACTCGGCAGCTCTCCGGTTCCAAAAGTGTCGCAAACTCGCTCGAACAACAATTTAACAAGAGTAACATGTTCACAGTTTTTTTCGGGTTGATTATTTCAAGAATTATCGCGGTCAGCTGTTACAAAAACAACCTCGGAAACAATACACACTTTTGTCAAAACGAGACCGACAATATTTCTCCGGCCCATTACAAAATAATTAACGTCACGCAGCCGTGTAAAGCTGCAGCATCTAACGCGGCATTTTTTATTGAAACTGTACACGTACATTGCAACCTCACCTGAAAAAAAAACTCGCCGGAGCACAGTAATCATCTACAGTTTTAGATCTCAAACTCTGAACTAGCATTACGCAACGTTTCATCGATCAAGCACTTGATAAACGTGAGATTCGATAAGGTTAGGATGTTGGGGATCTAATCTTTTCAAAGAGGAGTTTACAAACTAATGCATCCTGACTCTTACATTGTTAAGATAATGTTTCTAAAAAATTGTTGGGACATCGTTGTAAAGAGGAGACTTCTTTTGATGTGGTTATATCGGAGGGAAAGTGGAAAACAAATTTGTTTAAACTCCATGGAGTCGTTCAAACTCGCGACATATCACGTACAAAGAAGATTTTTTAGACGAAGTTATTGTATTGTACTGATCGTGTAATTTTTTCGTGTATATAAAAGGGATTTAATAATGTTATAGTAGTATATAAAATAGGTAGAAAACATTAATTCGTAAGCCACACCCATTTTCAAAAAAATGTAATCAACTAACCCTCTAGTTTGTCAGAGAAGAACTCGAAACGACTTCTTTAGGAATAACAATATCCTTAGCTTTTTAACCAGCACCCGCGGAATGTGTAACAACCACAGTCTCGATACATAAATGAATATTAATGTTCTAAAAATTCTACAAATTACAATGACGATGCATTAGTGCACGTGTATTTAACTGCACGTACAAAACGACGATCGCTAGAATTTACACGAACTGTTCCGAAGCAACAACGAATTAATCCAAGTATTACTCCTATACAGCAATTATTTCATGTCCGAATTATGTCTACAGAACAACGGATTAATTCACGAATATATTTCAACGCAACAACGAGTTAATCCACGAATTATTCTTAAGGAACATATTAATTAAGAAGCTGCTCCAAAGCAGGAGCGAATTAGCCTCCGGATTATTGCCAAGCAACAACGGATTAATTAGCAGGCCACATTTTGAGCGACCATTAGTAAGTACGTATCAGGCAAGTTCCCGGCTACTATCCGAAAATTATGATATTTGCGTAGCAGGAGATGCAGCGTGGAGGCCGCGAGGCGCGGAGCGTGCATCGTCGTTGCACAGTCGTTGCATTGTCGAGTATTTGCTCTGTACGGTTTCCTAGTGCAGCAAGGAACGCCAACTGAAACGGATTCCATGCTGGGAGCTCTGTTGCGAGAGCTCTCACGTGTTGCTAAACGTCTTTGGCCGCGTTGGCGGGAGTGGGACGGGACGAAGCGAGGCGAGGCGAGGCGAGGCGATCCGTTGAGGAAATAGTTGCCGGGGTAGCGTGCGGTTATCGCGATCCAGTCGGCAAGAATCATTCGCGCTCAGAGGAGGAGTCATCGAGCGAGAGAGGCCACGTGCGTGTGCATCATGTTAGCCCCGAGAAAAGGAGGGAGAGGCTTGCGACTGTCGGAGTATCGTTAACCGGTAGATACACACGAGAGGCCCGTTCTCCAGCAAGTGTGCTACAGTCACGAGTTAGTATCGCGAGCGAGCTCGGCCCGCACGCAACCGAGCACAAGCGAACTCTTTTCTTGTCGTGTGTCGCCCATCATCCGATTCCTATTCGTCCAACGAGTCGTGTCACTAAAGGTAAACAAATGCACGTAGTAGTCGCTCGAGTGCAAGAGTGCAACAGAGGTCAAGTCACATTTCGCGGATACAGTCATGCGTCGCTCAACCACCATTCGACTAATCTCTTCACTGTTCAGCTCGACTTACAAACTGGTTTTCCAAAGAATTTTTCAATGTTTGTTAATCACTGAATATATCACTCTATCTATTCACCGTTTCATTCATTCTTCAGCTTCTTCGTATCGACGTCTTCATTGCACGTGTCAATCGAAGACGAAATAACATGTGAATTTCCTTGTTCTCTTTATTAACTCATCGGCTCATATTCTCGTTCGACGCCTCGTTTTCGTGAGAAACGAGTTTGCAAATCCGGTCGAGCTCGCCGCGTGTTCTAGTATTCGCAGGAAGTAGATCCGGTAGGTCATGATCAGACGCGTCAGCCGATTCCGATCTAATAGCGCGCGTTCTCGCTGAATTTTCAAACTCGACAAAAACATTATTCTTGCTTCTCGACACTTGTTCCCGAGCGACGTACGACTTCTCAATGAAATGTCCGATTTCAAGTAATATTATAATCTACAGGTTTGGTTATATATCACTTAACGGTACAACTTGAAATATCAGTCGATGCGATCGACACGTATTCCTTTTATAAGAGCGAGAAAATAAACTGACGGCAACATCACGCGATAGCCAAAATACATATATTAGCAAATGATCGCATTGTTAGTCAATGATAGAAGCTCACAAATAGAGATGACAGTCTCATAAATGAAGAAGCTGAACGAGCGACATTATTATTAGACAGCGGATCTTTATGTAAAATAAAAATTGATTTCATCCCTTAATGACTTTGTTGCAGTAAAAGCAACATCACAATATTCTGAAATTTTTCTACTCTTTTCAATTTCTTCATAAATGCATAAAGATCCGCAGTCTATTATAATGGTGCTTGCTTTTTAAGCAAGAAATTTTCAATCGGACATTTCGTGTGCAACAACCTAAAGAACGTGCGCCGGCGATTCGTGTATCTACTGGTTGATATCATTGGATCGCTTATAATTGCGGTACATTTGACGCGATAGAAAAGCGTCAGAACGTTTCATGGAATCGGCGGCGTCGCGACGCTACTGACATCGGCCGTGCTGCTATTTCCGTGGCATCGAGCGCGTGTGACTCTCGCCAGTGACTCAGAAGCGTTGTTTTGCAACGGCCGCGTGTGTTTTCGCGGCGAAGAAGACCACCGAGAGACGCGTCCACTGGCGCATTCGAGCCCCGTTAGTCGGCAGGAATCTCGCGCCCAGGTACGTTCACCTAAGCCCTCAAGTTTCCGCGAACTTGTTACGGAGCGTTGCTCGTCTAGCATCGCGCTCGCCGAATTTCCAAGAGCACTACCCAACCAACTTGCCGCCGAGTTGCAAGCAACAATGTTAATCGCGGCGGTATCACACGGCGACGCGGTTTCGGGACGTTTATGTCAGAGCTGCGACAAACGATCGCCGCCATTGTTTTATAATGGCAGTGTGTTGATGCGGTCAGTATGTCAGGAGTATCACCGTAAACAGGTTTATTCGACTTAAAACGATGTTGTGCTCTTCGCCGAATATGCTACTGGGCGTTCCAGATGAGAAAGAATTGAAGGGGTGGATGGATAAAGATGTCGAGTAACAAATTGTCTGTTTTCTGTAAAAGAGTTTTTAGCGAGGTATGTTGTCCTTATTGTTAGTGTATATATTTATTGTTATGGTTAATCTCTAATACAAAAAAAAGATAATAATTATCTTCATTCTTCTTTGTTAGAAACTCTTTTACAGAGAAAACAAACTTGTCATCTTTTTATCCTTTGTCCGCGACTTACGCGGATTGTTAGAAGCGAATCTGAGAACCAATGCCATACCAATGAAGACCAAACACTGTGGAATTCGTTTTTCCATTGCCAGAACGGGAGCTTTATGGTTACATACAGCGTGTTTCACAATTTATGGTACAAATTAGGCCAGGTTGGAAATAAGACGAAAATATCAAATCAGCGTAGGCATATTCAGCTATAGCAATAGACTGTGCATCTTTATGTAAAATAAAAATTGTCTGCAGCGATTGCATAAGATAAAAAAGCAAATTAAATTTCTTCTGTTAACGATTTGAATACAGGAGAAATCATATTGTATATTGGCATCTTCAATTTGCAAAATATTTCAACAATTTTGAATTTCATACCTGCTCAATTTTACTATAAAACGTTTTCCATGAACATAGTTGGTATTGTTTGAATTATCCTTTCAAATGTGTACATATATTGGGTTGGAAGGAAAATTCGTAGCGTTTGTAAATTACAATTGAAAGTTAAAATTCTGATATTTATTCATAGATTTGTGTTATTATTAATTTTATCTTCGATTCTTAATTTGAAAACGCTACGAACTTTCTTTCCAACCCAATAGTATCTTTAGTACAAAGCAGATTGTATCAATAACCTTTCAGCGGTGGCTCTCGAGACAGTATTCGACTTACGCGGAAACCGCTGAAACGAGTTAACCGCGTAAGTCAACGACTTGCTGTAACCCAGAGTTGTGCAGAATTACAATTGAATTACTCCAGGAATTATAATTACAAAGTATAATTGAATTATATTGTAATTCAGTATATTGTAATTTATAATTCAGATCTTCATTCGATTAAATTACAATGTAATTCGTAATTGCAATTGGAGTACAATTACAAAATACATTCTAATTAAATTACAGTGGAATTCGTAATTGCAATTGGAGTACAATTATTATATAAAATACTTATTGTTAGTAATTAAATTATATTAATAAGAATTACGATGTAATTAAATTAAAATTAAAAATTATTATAAAGAATAATAAAGTAATAGGTAAGAAGAAGTTGAAAAATCCATGTGAACGTTTCAAACAGGAGGAATTTATTATTTATAAATTTATAATATCTGAACAGAAATAACTTCTGCGTTACACATTTTTTAAATTTCAAACATAAACATGAAATAGCGTTACGTATTATGAACGAGGACGAGGAATAAAAACTACGCCGCACAAACAGCGCAAACAAGTATATCAAAGAAAAACATAAAAATATATCGCACTTCTTCAAAGTTCTGGGCAATAATTCGGAGAGCTGTACTTCAATTATATTGTATTTCAATTACACATCTGATTAAAATACTTAGTAATTGAATTAATTGAAAGGTATGAATTATGTAATTCAGTCACGACGTAGTTGAATTACTATATAATTGAAATACAATGGAATTCAATTCCGTAATTGAATTACAAAGTAATTGAATTAGCACAACTCTGCTGTAACCTTCATGGGAAATTCGACAAATTTGTTTCTCTTTGGAGGAAAATGAAAATGTTCTTTCTTCATTCATTTGAATAGACAATTCTTCTCCAGATTCGATTTACCTTGAATGACCGAAATCGGTATTATCATCACAGCCCCGCTGTAAACACGCCGAAGAAAGATGTTTTCATCGAAGTCGACGCTCCTATAGCTTCTACCGCAGCTCCAACGTAAACGTAACCTTCAGCTCCAACATAACGCGCGCCAGAACGCTGCTCTCTCCTCCCATAGAGAAGGGAACCCGTTAGACCATTATCTCGAGCCTGGCTGTCCGCTGGCTGTTTTCACTTATTCCGGGTCGTACTCTCCTTCGTATACCCGCCGCGATCACTGTGACAACGAGCCAATGCGTATCGACGCTCTCCGAGATCTATTCTCGTGGTCAAATGGTAAACCCTGATGTTTTGGAAAGCTCGTTGATCGGAAGCGACGTCTTCAGCATCACTGTTGATTACGTTCGGAGAACTTACGGCTTCGCAGAAACTTCGGAAATTCCGATTTTTTTTCCATTCAGACACCCTCGAAGTAAAAAATTCAAGAACGAACAAAGATCTTGATGGTTCTACATAGTCTGCGAAATAATTCGATAGCCTCTTGAAATTGATAGTCGTTACTAGCCGGCGGATCTTTATGCATTTTTAACGTCCTGCACCTTTGTAAACTGCAAGAAAGTGAGTACATATTTTCATCTTTACTCCGGTGAACTTCGTAAACGATAAAAGAAGTTTCTTCATCATTCCATCCTTATGAAATGATCTATGAAAATGGGAATTTGCATGAGGATTCGCAGTCGAGTTACCACAAAAGAAATAGACAGTTTCATCGTTTTTCCACGAACAGAATCGTTGAATATATTGGCTCTCGTTTAAAAGCGGAGCATAAAGATGCCGTTAAAGTTTCGTTACAGTATTTCACAGACGCGGTTACGTCGGGTAGTTTCAGTTAACAAACAACCATGAACTGTAGCAACGTTATCTACGTTATGTCCTGTCAATTCTTCAATTTGTCTTCGACACGCGCCAGAGACAAAAATGTAGTCGCGGAGTGTTAACGTCGGGGCTTGTTAGCGACCAACGTGTGAGTGGCAAATTGCCAACACCTGCCCATCCTATTCAACACTTTGGAAAATTTTCATTAAAGTAACCTCTCATGATCGGCGGTAACGAAACTTTCGGAGCATTCTTAACTCGAACAACTAGTTCAAGGCTCGATAACTTTTACAAGTAACAACCGTTCGCCGTCTGTGTATATCGTTATTTTCCAACAATGAAACCGCTCGAAAAGAAATTGGTGCTTTAAATCAAGCTCGGACACTTTCGCGGCGAACCCGGCACATTTTAAAAGATTTAAGTGCTCAGAAACAGCGCGACAACCACGGGAAAAACGTGTTCATGCATCGCTGACTTTTCCTCTCGACTGTTAATGCTGTCCGCGGCAAAACACCGAGTTTAACGTTATTTTCAGCCGAAGGATTTCGCTTTGCGTCAAAGTCGCCGCTGACAGTAATATTAAACTTGCTAGCTGCACGCTGCTGCCCCAAATAAATGTAACGCGGGTGTTTCACGTTCTTCGAACAATTCTGCGAATTACATTTCCCGTGAAATTTCCAGTGTGGTTATTCAAATGATTTTCTTTTTATTGAACGTTAAGTTGTATAAATATCTTTATTTCGCTGAAACTAATACACCGATGTCCTTAAACCTTTTTAATATGACCACTGCTTTAAATTGTGCGTAGCCGTATTTATCATAAATGCATAAAATCCGCAGTCTAGTCATTAGCGCCGGGACCTACACAGTTTATTAAGGTGGGTTCGGAGCCACCTTAACACCACAGTCGGATTTCGAACCCGCGATCACGGTGTTCGTAGATATTTGTAGTGGCAAGAACAGTGTCGCTTTAGAATTGATGGAGGCATCGATCATTTCATTCTATAGAGCCTAATTTGAATTTACATCGAAAAATATTTTTCTGAAAGATTAAAGATGTCAGTATGTACTATTTCGATGGAAATTCTATAATTTTCTTAAGATCGTTATTGCGAGAATACTGGATTTTTAGTTATGTCACTATTCTATGCCAGGGTGCGATATGATAATGTTCACCAGAAAACACCACTAAAGCAAATTGCAAATGATTTTCCAACCATCGTTTCGCGCGTTAATATTTCATATAATGAAACGTCTGTCTCTGACAAAATTGTCGGATTCAGAGTTGTAATAGCAAGGAACAGTTAAATAGTTTACGGAAGTTGGTATGGCTAGGAATAGTGTGCGAGTTATCTCTTAGGTGAACGAACGACAGTCGATCGATCGAACGAATCGAGCAGCATCGATACGTTTAATGGTAGTTCTTTTAATAGAACCAGTCTGGTCTTGGTCGGTAATTTCTGCTGACAGGGAGCACTTTTAAGCCTCTCGTTGACGGCTAGCTGTTTTTCGGGATGCCAGTTGTTATCGTCGGACTGATCTCGCCGATTTTCACCGGTGATAAACCTCTTTACGAAGAATATTGACAGGCTCGCTCTATTCTCCACGTTCCATCCTCGGATAGTGTTGGCCGCGATCTCCATCAACGTTGTTTATATTAGAAGTGGTTGCACGTGCTTTTCGCACGTGCGGTTCCACGACTCGTCCGATCGATTAGGAATACTTACGAGTACCGCTTGTTCTTGCTTCGTTCTGGGAAAAAGCGAAAGTCCGTTACGGGATTGTTACGACCAGACAGAATCGTCTTTTTAATTTTATTTATTATGCGCAGACGTTTCGTCTCTGGACATTTCCAACCGTGTCAATCTTCGTTCATTTTTTTTTCTTTCTAAAAATGTTCGGTGGTGTTTTCCAGTGATCGATCACCTTCCTAGGAACAACATGCATAATTAACAACCACGTTTAAACGGAAATACTACGACGATACTTTGAGCGCAGTCTAGATTGACTCGGTTTATAAATGAAATTCAATTTATTGCAGATATCCGAACGCGCGCGTACGGCTGTAGGTGAAAAGGTTATCCCGGCACAGTTAATTTTAATTCCAACAAAGCATAATCTTTATCGTGTTACAGACGTACACATCACTTTGTAACAAGGCTTTTTATTTAATGCGATTACAGTTGGATAACAGCAATAACCTCTTTCTCGAATGGCCATTTATTTCTCTCGAATCGAACGAGATAAGAGGTTCACGCACGACTGTATCGTCGTTTTATCGATGTTCGTAACTAGCGAGACGTTTCGTTTCTACTTCCACCGGCGGCTCGTTTCTTTTTATATTTTCGCGTCTCCCGAACCAACAAATGGAAAGACAGTTTAACGATAATTCATTCGGCAGACATGCGTGATTAGCAGATAATGCTCGTACGTTCGCGTTTCCAGTTTACTGTTGTCTCGAAACGGCGAGACAGCTTAAACGAGTAGGATTGTTACGTTTCACCTTTAAAAAAAACGAAACGAGCCTGTGATGAAAAGTGTTTGCAGTCATCCGAGCCCTCGATAATTCTTTTAGCGTAATTAGCAAAGTAATAGCGTTTTACCGTGGCGGACACGGGGAAAAAAGTGGACACACAGAACGCGCGCCATCTGCGTTTGTTTTGGCATCGCGTCGTCGACCTTGGCCGCGTGCAGGTTATTATTGCGACGAGATTATGGTTCCGAATGCGGTTGAGCGGCACTGTTTCTTTCGCGGCATTTGCCGGGATACAGTTGGCCAAGTGCAAGACCGTTGACACTCCGTTCTGAGTCACCGAGGCGAGGAAGCGGAGGTTTTATTGTGTCTGGATTTTTCGTGCGATTTCTGCATGCGGGGCAGTGAACCGAGAAGGTTCTACGCGTGAAATGTTAATTCTCTAGATCGCCGTCCAAGGTCCGGGTCGCTATGCCGGTCGGAATCCATGGTAAATGAGATGAGAGAATTATTCCGAATTCGCGTTATCCTCTTTACGTTAAGCCCGTCCCGGAAGTAATGTCGTTCCCCGAGAAGAAACTTGGCGAACCGCGCGCTTGATGAATCGCCGTTGAATCTTGATCGCCCGTTTTTCCGTCGAACATATTTTCTTCCCTCCCCGCCGCAAAAATTCCTCCACCGAACTCATTGTGCTTGTTTGCTTTTTCTCTCGCACACCGGGCGAACGTCAAACGAAATGTCACCAGCCAATGTTTGACTAAAAACGGAACGGCAAACGTTCGTTTTTGAACGGGTTCTCTCAAACAGTCTCCGCACAGGGATTTGTTATCTGTCATATTAGCCGACGGTACCGTTCGAGCCCGTTATCAATGCACTCCTATCTAATCTCGAGCTTACTTATTGCACATTAATTGCGACGGGGGAACTAATTGCAATCACGAGTGTAGATGACTGTAAAAAGAGAAACTCAAGCAGGGAAATTACTTTCAAACGGCGGAAGGGAAGAAGTCCGCAAACAATGCAGTTCGCTCCAACGAAATTTCCAATAAGGTGGAGTGGAGTAAGTGCGCACTAGTTTCTGCAAAGTTGGACTTTAAACTAATGTATTGTCAGTCTGGTATGTAAAAACTTAACGCTCTTGGTATCAAACTCTTGCCACAGTTATTACTGATGAATTAGTATTATGTAGGATTCTAATTTTGCTTGAAAATTATCATTTTGATAGGATATTGTACAAAGTGTCAACTAGGACGCACTTGCCCCGAAAATGGGGCAAGTGCGTTTCTGAGAGTTAAAAATGCTTTCGAACCTTGTTTCAAGTGCTACGGGGCAAGAAAAGAATGATTAACAAGGCTGCTATAAAATGCTTCTTATTGCATTAAATTATATTGTTTAGTTTTATAGTTACTCCAGTACAGTACGTACTTACCCCACCGTGACAGTACGCACTTGCCCCGTGTAGTAATGTTTACGGGGCAAGTGCATCTTAGTGTTTTTCTCAATAAATTAAAAAAAAAATACAATAAAAACGGTTCATTTAATGTAAACCTACATCAATATTTGTTGTAATTACCTAAAATGACAACACATAGAATATATTAATGACTTGTAAACTATTGCACGTTCATGGTAACCTCAAAGTTATACGTGTACCTCGCACGTGACTGTTTGGCATTGATTGATTTAAGCGAGGAAAACACCTTTATTCGTGGGCTTTATGTCTCTTCGAATCGTCTTAAGAAAAGCCGAAAATGTTGTACAGTAAATATTTGCGATAAGAAAACGGAACTGTACGATCTAAGAAAAACGACATCCCCACCACTGCGGTCAGTTCTGTACGTTGCATTTTCATTTTTTTTTGTTATAAATGCATGAAATCCGCAGTCTAATTAGCTAAATATTGTGGAAGACTTCCGATTAAAAAGAACAGCGTACAATGTTTTTGTGATTGTTTTCCCGGTAAGCGTGCAATCCGTCGAAAATTTCATTGGTCCCGCCGTTGTCGAGTTTCTTATAGATTACGGGCTTCACGCAATTAATGGCGTCGCTCGGTATTTATTGATTAATGGCGTGGAAGAGCATCGATCAAAAAATTTCGAAGGCCTGCCAATCGCATCCGATAACGGTGCCGTCATCACCGATCTGTTGCTTAATCACTTCTGTGCTTCTCGCCGGCGGGGTTGTAATCTGGATCATGTCAGACCAGCGACGTACACTTCGTGTTTACGTTCCTCCGGAGATACCGTGACAGTGCAGAAGCTACTTACTTACATCGTCCCGTAAACCGCCCGGTTTTGTCGATATTACCCGCGATGGGACCAAGTTCAATGTGTACTTGCGATCACTAATCAAATCTAATAGCTGACGTTTCCACCCATCAAGATGGAGTAGCGCTTACGTAATTAGCGGGCGCTTAGCATACAAGCTGGAATTTCAAATCCCAATTGTAATCACAGTGTGCATTCGTTGATACTCGATCATAGTTTCCTTATTCTCCCAAAATTACACTTCACAGTTACTCCATTTTCGTCGACCTTCGTACGCCCTTCTCATTTATTTTTTCTGTTTTATAAATTCGCACGTAAGTACCTTTTATGTGAGAAATGGTTCTTCAAATCCTGTGATTATAATCCTGACAATACAATCTCACTGAATTGTACAAATTTATTCAGGACGAAATATGTATTTATACATATTTTAATCTGACTGGGGAAAAATACCGCAGTAAAACGTACACCCGCAGTAATAGGTACTTTTACTCCTATTTCATGAAGAATGCTTTCTCAAATCCTGAATTGTACAATGTTGGTTTTTTTGGTGCAAGGCAATTTTGTACTATAGAAAAAGGCAGATATGTTTTAAACGATATTTACATAGATGCTCTCTCTAGGCTTTGACGGACTGTGGTTCAGTGTCGCCAGGTCGCCAGCAATCGAGGGGAATCAAATATGTACCCCCTCTCTGATGACCAGTCCACTCTACGGCACGGGCACCGTGGTCTACAGTTTTAGTGGGGGACGTTGGAGTATGCGCACGGTGCTGGAATGGGATAGTGGAAAGGGAAAAAGAGGAGAGGAAATGAAGCCACTTTCTACCTCAACTGGCGACAGTGCTGTGGTCTGCTAGATCAGTGTCGCCAGATTGAGGACCAAACGGCTCTCACACATTCTCTTCCTTTTCCCCTTCTACTATCCCATTCCAGCACCATGCGCACACTCCAACGTCTCCTACTAAGACCGTAGACCATGGTGCCGTAGACTGAACTGGTCATCATAAAGGGGGTACTTAATTCCCCTCGATTTTCTCAGTCTGGCGACATTGCACGGTGCCCGTGCCGTAGACTGGTGTGGTTATCAGAGAGGGGGTACATCATCTCACCGTGATTCTCCTCATCTGGCTACACTGCGCCAGATAATGCCGAAACGGGCACCAGAGGGGATACATCATCTCACCGTAATTCCCCTCATCTGGCGACACTGGTCCGGAGCTCGCCGATATATTTTATACCAGAAACGTGAGTCATGTCGGCATGCGGACCCAAAAGGGCCGCAGCTCTATCTCTTATTTTTTAAACATAAACATATCACGAAGTTTAATGCAACAGGACCGGCAGATATGGTCCGTGGAATGTGTAAACAATAGTTCTCGGAACAGTATTAATCTCTGTATCATGATGGCATATATCAACAAAATTTGATAATAAATTTTGTATTTTAAGCCATTGGGAAGAGATACTGAGATTATAAAAATATGAAAGTGATCGAGACAATTTTGTTTGCCTCGCCAACGAGAATACAATCTCGAGGGTACAAACTTATTCAGGACAAGGTATTTTTACGTATTTTTTAATCTGATTGGGAAGAAGAATTATGATTGGTAGCATTGCAAAGATATTTTCGTCGAAGGAATGAAACGGGCGAAAGTTTTCCCGGTAAAGTATGTTGTCTGCAGGGATTACAAGGGTCCAGCGAAGTTCTGAGGGAAGGTGTAATGCCCACGGAGGGGATCAGATAATCAATTTAGCTGACAAATGGCCGGGAGAAGAATTCCTCGCGGTCAAAAGAGTCAAGAGTTCTATTCTCGAGATCCTGATTTTAGGAGGGCCGACAGTCTCGCGCGATTCTTGATGGCGAAATAAATCACACCCCCGCATCTGGAGGTTACGAGTGCTCTCGGTACTCCATCGAGCGACTACAGATTGCTCAATTAAATGACACGTCCAGACAGAGAGGGACTAGACTGTGAAGCCAAGAAGAGCCTGGACACACACTCGACGCTGCTCGCGAGTTTATAGAAGTGCCAGTCACTCTAACACGCCTACATATCCCGGTCGCGTTGCAATCAATTTTCTAGGTACGTTCGGCTATCCGAGAAAGAAAATAGTTCCACCGCGAAACCACTCTCGCGCGAACTTACACAAAGTTGCGCTTCTGCAAGGTTAGACTCGGCCATCCATTGACAGGGTACCGGACAATGGTGTCTATAAATTATTCGACGCTTTGTAGATCGCGAAAGTAGTACACAACAATTACTGGACTCCGGATGTTTATGCAAAATAAAAAGTTCGTGCACCAATTGCAAGACGCAGGAGCTAAATATACATTTATATTTCTCAGTAATAATTTTATAACGTGGGGAAAATAATATATTAATACTCTTAAAGTCACAATAATTACTAGACTCCGGACGTTTATGCAAAATAAAAAGTTCGTGCATCAATGGCAAAACGCAGGAGCTAAATATAAATTTATATTCTGCTGTAATCATTTTATATAATGTGGGGCAAATAATATATATTAATACATTTAAAGTCTTTCACCGTTTTAAATTGCACTTGCTCATTTTTGTTCTGAATGCATCAAACCCCCGGAGTCTAATAATTACTTTGTTCCCTCATAGAACAACAAGGAGATCTTTAAAAATTGTACTCTATGAATTTTTACATATTTCTACACGTTAAGTTTCATTTTTGCTCAGCTAGAACGCAAGAGATTTAATCTCTTTGAGAAGAGTGCTGGCAACGGTGAGCGAAGTATCAGTTACAAAGGAAGTTAATCCTTCCAGGAGGTAGTAATACGAGGTAGGAGATTATTCTACCTGCAGAAGTAAGTTGGAAATGTAGAGTAAACTTTTTCCGCACTACGCGACGTTCCCGAGATAATCGGCTTTAAAGATCGCCGGACACGCGTGCGTGCGAAATAGGATTCAGCGATCGCGTTTGATCTTCCCTTACCGTTTCTACGGCGATCAAGGACGCGCGCGTTCCACCTTCGATGTCGATTATCTCGGAGTCGAAGCGTCTTACGAAACGAACGTATTCCTCGTATCTGACTAATCTTTTCACGGGAACAATATCCCGTGCAAGTTCATTCAGCGAGTCGAGGGAACAGATACGAACGCGTGAAGTCGTGGTTCTTCGATTTCCCACTTTCCATTCCACGTTCCATGCGAACTATAATCATTGCTAACAAATAGAGTTTATTCTATTACCGAAATGTGTTCAATCCACAAGGTAGCTCCATGAACGAGTCTCTGGTCGATCGTGCAACGTATCCATCAGTCTGGTAGAGTGGCAAGGTGCACGGTCGAGCAGGAACGTAGTTTACGACGTGTTCGGATCCATCGCTAGGTATTGCCGGCGAAATAGAGAGAAAGCAGGGTCACGGGTTCCTTTTCTCGATGCGTCGACAACTTCTGCCGGCCAATTGAGCTGACATAAAAGCACAGAGGAATTGCTGCCACGGGTCTACGGAGTCGTCCACTTGCTCGTGCACAAAGGAAGATGGCGGAACATACGGCCGGCTCGGCCTGCACTCTTTCTTCGCCCGTCTCGTTCCCTCGCTCAGCCTCTTCGCTGTCCCGTACGTACAGGGTGCCCCAGGGAGAGTGGGTTCTACATTAGAACATAAGTCGAAAATATGGAGAAACTATTTTTCATTCCACGCTTCCACTTCCTACAGATGCTGGTGCACACTTTATGGAAAATAAAAAATGTTTTTGCATCGATTGCTAGACACAGGAGCCAAATGGAAATTTCTTTCTTCTTTTAATTGTCTTGTTAAGCTGAAATTCATACACTGATGTCCTTAAATCTTCGTAATTCGTCCACTGCTTTAAATTGCACGTGCCCGTTCTCGTCATAAATGCATCAAATCCGCAGTCTGATAATGGACAATGCCTATGCATTTTGATTGTGTTTTGACGATTTTCAGGTACCGCGGGTCGTCGTCGCGTGCTATTCCCCGGTTTTTCTCGAGGAATCAATTTCTCGTCCGAGCCACCGCGTGACAAAGACGACTCCGACGTCGTCGTCGTGTCCCGTTTACGATCGATTGCGTGCAATCGAACGGCCACGGTAAACGGTATTACCTCGCGCGCGACCGATACTTCAATTCGACGGAAAAGTTTGACGACGCCGTTTCATTCCGCGCTACATTTTTCTATTCCGTCCCGAGCGGCCGCGCGCCAGGCAACGTGCGTCGCGTCGTCGTCGCGTGCAATTTTACCGCGGGACGATACAGCACGTAATTGGTAAACGATCGGTTCTTCTCAAATTCCCCCTCGATCCCGGACGACGATCGTTCGTCTCCGAACGAAAGTTATTGGAGCCGTAAAACGTATATCGATACCCTTTTTTCGTAACATTTGCCAGACTCTCCTTCGCTGTCTTCCGAGCCGGTCGTCCTCTTGTCGGGCGATCAACCGGAATCCCGATTTCTTTCCACCTGTGGTTCTTACGGTCTAAGGAATTTCAGTGAGAACATCCCTTGAGTACTATGGAAATTTTACAAGTTACTCCGCTTTCAACAGGTAAAAATAATCTTGTTCAAATTGTACTCGTAGCAAAGACATTCTTCATTACCTGTAAAATGAATTGAACAGCATGGAGTTCAATTAAAGTGAGTCAATTATTTCCCGTGCAGGTACGAGTCTAGTAGTATAGTGTAACAGGAAATTGTTAGAACGAACATTTCTATGTTATAAATTGATCATTCGAGGCGGTTTAGCCGTTCAGAACGTTTCACGGAGCTTCCAAACTGTAAAATATGATGCATTTGTTCGAAACACTTTTTTCTATAATCTTTCTTAGTTACCGAACCTTTGTTTCATTGTTTTACGTCGCTTCTTCAACTGCTGTGGTTATTAAGCGACCGAACCTGTAAAAGAAATTGTACAGTAAATTATTTCTCGAGCAAGTACTATTGACTATTGTATCGACATTAGACTACACTTGCTTGTCGTGTAAAATGATTTTATTTGTCTAGTGTAACAGGAAATTATTAGAATGAACATTTCTAAATTGTAAATTGATTATTCGAGGCGCTTTAGTCGTTCAGAAGGTTTCACGAAGGTCCCAAACTGTAAAATATGATGCATTTGTTCGGAACACTTTTTTCTATATCCTAGAACGGTTTTCACAGACGAGAAATCGGAAAACATGAGTTTTTACCGTGGATAATCAAAAACTAGCAGAAAAAGTGATACAGTTATGTAGGTCGTCCGCAAAGAGGAAGTTTAAAAAACATCGCTGTTTGTTATTTACGAATGTCTCCGTTTGTTGAATCGAGAATTCAATAGATATATAAAAATAACTGAGAACTACGTTTGCAGGTGAACTCTAGGCTGAAATTGATTAACGGAAGGGTTACGTTCGTGGAAAGCATCGCGGACGATATCTCTTATCTTGTATTTACACTAGATATCATTTCTGCAATATTCTTGAACAAATTGTTCCGAAGCAGCTTTTCTTTTTCCTTCGTAGAATTTTTGTAACGAATTATCTCTTCATTTTTTGCGGTACGCAGTTAATGGGGTTTATAATTAACGAAGGATTATTTGCTGCGGTATCGTCGGAATTGAATTTACGGCACAAGGGGAACGACAGCGGTTTTATTTGCTCTTGTGTAACAAACGTCATCACCGGGTGTATCGTTCCACCTACTTCCCCGCGCTCCTATCTATTAGCGTAAAATTTGTAGATTGACACGGCTGTCAACTGTCATATTGGTTATAATATTGCGGTTCCATGTCAAATGCAGACATTACGCTCCAGTCTCGAATACGTGTATCCCCTGCTTTATTTTCCCAAATAATACAACAGCCGATGCCGGACCGGCATGACCCCAAAGCCCGAAAACGTCACCGAAACCTTAAAAATGAACTTTCTGTGGTTGGCCAATAACGCGTGGTTGTGTTTAAGATATTAACAAACCATTCGAAACGATCTTGAACTAAATAGGAATCAATACAAAGGTAGAGTTTACTGTCCCGAGAATTAATTTTTCCCGCAAAAGAAAGGGTTAGTAACAAAGCCAAGAATGGATCAGAATAACAACACAGAAGAAATACCTGAAGCATCCAATGAAGATTTTGAGTCTGATGATGACGAACTTTTTGACTGATTTCAATACTAAAGACTAACTATAATAAATAAACGCAATTTAATGATAGGTGTATTCAATTTTTAATCACCAATGCCTATAACCTCTAATGCGAATATTACCATATTTGAATTAACCTTCCTGTTCTTTCAAATTTTTCAATCATCCTTACCACGCTTATATTAGCTTGCCGAGTTGTCGATGTTGTCGTTATCGTTGTATGCGTCAAATCGAATTTTAAATCACTTCCTGATGAGCTAGAGACTTTAAACTTTAAACATAGCTGAGAATCCAGACAATGCAATATTAAAAAACAAATTTTTAAAAAAACTATGCGTCTAAGAGAAAAAAGAATTTTGATATCAACCGTCTCACCTTGCCACGCGACGCTCGGTACATAGTATGTCATCGCGTTCCGCGATCCCCACTCCGCGCACCAGCGCTCCCTACTCCACTACGCGACTCATCCCCACTCCACTGACCCACTTCGCACCAAAGGAGCTGAGTGTGGTGTTCCGTTCATTCAGTTCCATTTCGGAAAATTTCGAAGTTCATCAAGAGACGTCATCTCTCGAAGTCATCCCCTCATTCTATCTCGCGTATTTCCATATATTGTGTTTCTATATATATTATTATTTCATACCAGTATTACTATATCTTGCGTTTCATTTAAAAAAGACTAAAAAGTAGAAGATAAAAAAATATATGAAAAAAATTGTTTAAAAACCACGCTTATATTAAAATGCACTAAAAAGGAGAAAATAATTTTTTTAGGCATTAGTGACTACAAATAAAAGCGTGGAGCGCCCACGAAGATTATGTCAATATAGTTTAGCAATCCACGCTTTTATTTATAATCACTAATGCCTAAAAAAATTATTTTCTCCTTTTTAGTGCATTTTAATATAAACGCGGTTTTTAAAAAGTTTTTTTTTTTACTTATTATTGTGTTACCAATTTTTGTAAAAATCTAATTTCAGAATCGTAATTTATGCATTTATGAAGAAATGGGCTGAGTGAAATATAAAACAGTAAAGGATTAGAAAATTTAAGAATATTGTGATGCTGTTTTTAGTGCAACAAAGTCATTAATCATCCCTTGGATGAGAGCAATTTCTATTTTACTCCTGCTGCTCACAATCAATGTAGAACGGTCTTATTTTGCATGAAGACCCGCAGTCTAGTAATCAGCGATCTTGATAACATTATATCACTTTTCATTTCAATTTTAACCGTTCACGTCGCGTCGGTTCATTTATTGACGAAACGGAAATCCGATTGCAAATGCAATCTGTGATTTCCAACAATAGCACTAATATGTAGAAGTAGAAATATTATTCGAAGATCGGCGTGTCTCGATTCCTTAATGATGCATTCAAAATGCATTCAGAGCCGTCTTCCGAATCTTCAGGACTTTTAGCGTCGGTGTGGAAAATCAATTGTCAGATCTAATTCCCGTTCTAGAAATATCAGATGATTGCATAAGTAGTCCGATTTGAAAATAAAATTCAATGATTATATGTATAGTCACCGTTCTTTTCAACAATTAGAAAAGAATGGTAACTATATAGTTTTTCTTTTCTTACACTCTGCCGTGCAGTACAATTTGCGACATCTATGAAAATCAGTCATTGAACGGAACAATCAATGGGCGGTTGTCCAATGTTTTTTTTTCATTTTCCACGAAGCAGTATGAATTGTTGATTTTCGATCTACCAAAAATTGTACATATTTAAACTGTTGTAACTTCGTGAAAAAACAATCGCACTACGATAAAACTGGATTCATTTCAAGGCTTGGGACCTCTATTTTTGCAACCCGTAGTCTATTTTATTTAAAAAATATTTGTTTGATACAGGTTGCGAACGCAAATTGAAACGTGTCTGGAAACATTTCAAATATTTTTATCGTTGCCGAGTCCACCGTAGATGTGAAGATTGACGTCTTCCCTTTCAAACGAAACCCTGAAACTGAATCTATATTTTGGTATTGTGGAATAATAATGGGGAACAATGTGTTACACCTTATATTATCGTAAAGTTCGCAGTATTTTCTGTAAGTCACTTAAAGCTGAACAAAATAACCAGAAAAAGAATCGCATATCAAATTTTTGGGCTCGTTGTATACAGGGGAAGCTTCGATTTTCGAATCCATGTTTAGCCAGAAAAAAATATTTCCGCATGTTCAGAGATGTTTCAATTTTTAGCATTTTCAAGAGAAGAACATATCTCCCGTTTTTCCCAATCGTTGTATGTATCATGTAAAAATATTTCCGAACAAAAGTAACGAATTATTACGAAAATATAGGTGAACAAATTAAGGGCTTTTTAATAATGTGATATTGGTAAACCCAGAACGTTGGTTCCAGTAACATATCATGATTCTCTTAACGAGGTTCCGGTGGATAAAGTAGTGGAAGAGAGGAGGATTCTTACATTTTCCACTAATTATTCTGCTCAACCATCGTCCACATTTATGCGAGCAGCGATCGCGTGTGGCCGCGATGAGGAATTGTCCGTCTGCCAAGGCACGCATCACGCTATTTTATTATTTATACAAAATTGTGCCTTCGTGTGAGTCGTTTTTATTATCACGCGGGCATTACCGTTGTACTTATAGTATTTACGAGCAACTCAGAAAAAAAAGGAAACCAACAAAGAAACGGTGATTAAATAATTAACGAATTTTTCGCTGGCAGACACAGAATGTACATATATACATATACCATTGTCCGTGTATAATTGGCTCGCGAAAGTGTTCTATTTGGACGACCTCTGACGCGAATGACTCACAAGCAGCAGAACTGTCGCGAATAATCTTATTGAATGTACTCTTGACTAAGGGTCATTCCACGCTAAATGGATCACTTTTTGGATGTGTGTCAGGGATCTTTGCGAAACTAAAATACGACGTTAGCACCGCGTAAAAATTAGAACATTCACCAAAGTCATTGTTATATTTGCCTGACATTTTTGTAAATGTAACAGAAATACGTTCGCGTTCCTTTTTCTTTTGCATTCTTTGCGAAAACTTGAAATTTGTAGAAAAATTGTACTATGTCATAGGGAAAGATGAACTTCCGAGGAATATTTGAATTTACTTTCGGCCGGCAGAAATGAAGTTCATTAGCAGTTTCGTAGATAAAAATGAATTCGCGCGGCCCGCGATAATAGGCAACGCTACGCCATTCCGAAATTTCGCATGAGCTACAACATACTTCGATTTCATTAAAATTCCCGGCCAGGCATCCAGGAAATTCCTTTGGCAAGTCTCGACCCGCGATCCCCTATTTTCCACTAAATCTACTCAATAGTGTTCATCACTGTCTTCCGCCGTGTTGATCAAGCCAAAGCGCGGGAACGCACGCTGAATTTGAACGATACCCTCGGCTGATTAAAATTTAGTGCGATTTCTAGAGCCGAAACACCGTCAAGGAGGCTACACGAATTACCAACTTCACGGAATCGATATTTTCAGTCAGAATTTTTTTCGAAACGGTAAATACAACTCGCGGAACGGTGGCGGGTCGCGCAGATATAAACCGTTGAAAACTTCGAGCGCGCTTTTTTTCCGAAAACATTTATTTGAAATTGCCCGACACCATAGAAAAAAGTTATTCGATCAATTGAAACCTCCCGATGCGTGTGACTAAAGAATGGCTAACTGTCGTCGATGAATATAAAACGCCTTTTATATAAAAAAAGTAAAGTACACCATTTTTAAACTACATTAAAATTGCTGACCGAAATCGTAGATCTTCGGGTTCAACCAATTTGTCAATTCTCTACTTTTTTTTTTAAACGGTTTAGGAGAATGTGGTCGAAGCAAAATCTTCTGAAATCGATCTCTTATTTTTGGAAGGTGTGGCACTAACCCCTTGCCGTATTTTAACGAGTCGGACTCGTCATGAAGATTTTAACAAAGTCTAACAAATACGAAGGTTAAGGTGAAATGCCCTATGTGTGGACAAGCCAAAAGTGATGCCTAAATCTGGACAATTGAATTTTTATAGTAAAACCCCAATAATTAAGAGATTAAATAATTATTTTATACATTCTGAGGCCTTAGCTACAAGTAGATGTAAATATTATTTGTTTAAGACATCAATTGTAATTTAAAAATAAATTCAAAGTTTATCTGAAAACAGTATACAAAATAGTCTATTTTCATGCGAATCATGTGCATTTATAGTTTGAACTTTTATTAGAAAAAAAGATAATTTAAGCCCTTAGGCAAAAAATAATTATCACGCATAATAATATTGATATTTTAGAATAAATTGGGAATCAGGCGTAACTTGAATAATAATTATTAATTCAAATATTAGATGTCCAAGTTTAGAACTGTTTTGAATTATAAATACTCCATACTGGGACGCGATGGCAATGTCCAACTCGAAGCTTATACTCGATGTGCATATGCCTTAAACCGGTCACGTGTTCGTGACCACAATCAACTCGTTGTTTTTACACTTAAATGGCAAATTGGTCTGTGAAAAGGGGAAAAAAGACAATTACACAAAAAAATAAAGATATTAAGTTAAAAATCTAGGACATTTTTGGGGATAAAGAAGTTTTAATCACTGCAATTGTACAGAAATTAGTACGGCAAGGGGTTAAAAGTGTTAAAGAGGGCAAACATGTAAGGGATCGAAACGGGCCGGAGGGGAGGAGGGTTGAAAGTTGCGGGGTTCGCGACAGTCTGAGGGACCAAACCGATTTAAATACGCGGCAAAAAGTTTCCGCTTGTTCCGCAAGTGCGACGCTACACCCGACAAGCAATTCCGGCTTGGCGGAGACCGTGGCGCGTGTCACTATGTCGAGGGTCCCCGAAAAACCACGGAAATCCGTGAAAGATTCCCGGGAGGTCGTAAAAAGCGTGGCTTGCATAAACGGCCGGGCGGGAAGGAGAGATGTAGGTCGCGGCGCGGGACGCGTCAAAGGTTTCGCAACGATATTAACGCTTAACGTTACAATAGAGCCGCGGACGCGTGCTCAATTATTCATGAAGCTTTCGACGGGATCTGGATTTCGTTGGTTGTTTACCCGGAGTGGCTCTTTAGAACCGGAACAGAGCCTCCGTGTGCCCTTCATGCCGCGCCAAGCTCGATTTCTTCGACGCGCGATCACCGCTAACTCCTTCGCCCGTAAATATGTGCCAGACAGCGACCAAGGCAATCTGGAAATATGAACGCGGTACTGCAAAATATACAGGATGCCCCAGTATCGATGGTCCAATAGTGGAGGGGCTAATTCTACGTGGAAAAATTGGTCGAAAATACGGATTAAATTTCTCTCGTTTGAGGCTTCGTTTTCGAGGAAATCTACATGTTGAAATAAAACTGCTCTGGAAACACCTGAAAATCCAAGAATTGTCGCGGTTAGGGTTAGTTATTATCCGAAGCTTACTCGACTACGCAGGAACCAGTGATTTTAATAGTCTTTAAATATTGCATTTTTATGTGCGATCTCATGAAAGCAACACCTTCGGTTTGCTGGGAATTGATATAAGAATGCTGCAAAAGTGACCTTGAATATCAAAGTGAAAAGGTCAACAATTTTTTTGATTGCGTCTTGTCGTACTCGTCAGAAGGACAAAAAGTTTCTGTTAGGGTCCCATGGAAATCATCGACACTTTCTCCGACACGGTTTTCACCGACATTTCATTAATTTTTTATTTATTAATTAATTCAAGAACACTCGGTTTCATATTTCGTTTTTCCACTGATTTTCATTCAATCCACATTAATTAATCAATTAATTAATAAAAAATTAATGAAATGTTGTCGGTGAAAACCGTGTCGGAGAAATCTGTGTCGGTGATTTCGATGGGACCCGTCTGTTAAGGGTACCAATGCCGATTTGAATGAAGAAGATTCCATGATAGAAAATTTCTACGGATTGTGGAACAGAGCAATGGCTGCCAGGAAATCGTTGGAAACGCGTCCGCCGTGGTCGGATTAATTAAAGGATGATTAGATCACAGAGGAAGATAGTTCAAAGACAGAACAGTCAACTGCTCGGAGCAAGGACCAGCGCATGATTTCGCGTTTAGCCATAATTCGCCGGCAATCGGCGAGGTCAGAGCGCGGCGGTGGCTCAATCGCAGTGCACCTACGCGTGAAACGTAGGCGGCCATTATTAAAGTACCAGGAAAATGCAGCGCGAAGGCCTCTCGACAATACAAAGAGAGAACAAAGCAGAAAAACCCCCTTTAACAGATTGACTGACAGACGTCTGTGCGCGCCTATGAATATTTTCGCGTTCAGGGGCTCGAACGATTCGCTTTTTCTTTTTCTCTCTCCCTCTCTCTCTCTGTCCACATGAAAACCATCAAAAGCATCGGGCCAACGGATTCCATGAACGTTATCTAATTGTATCGATCCCGACGAACGGTTCGTATTAAAAAGTCATTAGTCCCGGCCGCCTCGCGAAAAGTGGAATCACATTCGCCGTTGTTTTTTAGCGGTCCTAATTCAACGTTAAGGTTCTTACCGGAAACGTTTAAAAGCCGGAGTTAATTTTCTTCCGCCGGCAATTTATTCTGTTTTAAAATTCAACGAGGCTCTCTTTCCGAGCCGGCTCAAATTTCCTCGAACTGGATCCACCCGTCGTTCCCGAAGATCAAGTTCAAATTTAGGAGCCGTATTTCGCTATTTCGATTCTCGGTCGCCGCTGTAATCCAGCGGCGAACCTCTGAAATTTCTGAAATTGAAAATTTCGAGGAGAGCCGAGAATGTACGCGGATGTCTCTAAAGTTTCTTTCGCAATCTGCACGATTAACATTAACTCTTCCGCAGTACAGCACTTAACACATGCGAATCACGTCAAGGCTTAATCCCGAACGAGATGCGTTGAAAGTACAAAGACTCGGTTTTATTCCACGTTTCACTCGAAGGGTTCGCTTTAAAATAATCGAGTCAAAATTTAAAATAACCGAACATTCTGGAACAGTATCATCTAAAAGTCGATTGTTTATTTACATAGACACATCGAGAGTTCGGTATTTGAAAAATATATTCGCGAAAATAATAGAATTATACAGTGGGTGTACAAGGTATCCGACCCAAATGCTTGAGTGTGTTTTGAGACGTAAGAAGGATTCGTTTGTTAGCTAATTGTTACTGGTCGCAATTGCGAAGTAAAGGTGACGATTTTTAAAGTTTTTATCTGTGGGCTGTAATGAAAATTTCAAATGTGTACTTTGTAAATCCAAGTATGTTATTATACATGTAGAAAGTTTCATTGAAATCGGTTGACGCGTCAAATAACTATCTTACAATATTTTTCCTATACTTTCAATCAATTATATATTTCATAAGAACCTTGATCGATTTCGATGAAACTTTGCACATGTACATATATGACTTATATAGATTTACAAAATACCTATATATGTTTTGAAATTTTCATTACAGGCACAGATAAAAAATTGAAAAATCCTGTGATCACGCCTGTGCGGCTCCGGGCAAGTAAAAGGTCCCTCTTTGACTTGGCAGGTTAATAACTTGACAGAGAGCACGCCCGCGAACGCACTCGGTGCAATTGCACATTGCACATCTCGTGCCGAATGAAATCATCCTGTGGGCGCGTTCACCGATATCGGGCCAGTAACGTAACGAATCACTTAAAATAATTAGCGTCGTCGAATCCGATTAACTTCTTCTGGTCCCATGGAACCACCGCGCTCGCTATCGAGTTTGTTTCGCGCAGCAGATGATAACGCGCTCTCTTATCTGCCCGAGATAAACCGGTCGGTGATTATTTAATATATCCGTAATCTGCAGCTCGAGAACGATATTTGTTATACAACATGCAGTCGTCGGTCGGCTGGGAACTAGTTACGATTTACGATAACGATATGACAGCGATAGGACTAATTTTAGAATGTTCAAACTAAATAGTCGAAAGCTCTTTTCGTTGGATGGAAATTGTGTTTGTTATTCTGGTAACAAGAATAAAACAAGCTGAATATATTTAATTTAACACATTATCTAATATAGCGCTCGGATTTATTTATTCGCGACGGCCGAGTTTCGAAGGCTACGCCCCCTTGACCCGACCGCGCGTCTCGCTCCCCGTAGCGGTCCTCCCGAGTTCTCCTAGGCGCCACGAATAGCGAGTATGGAACGAGTCTCATGGAAATCATAGACACACATTTCTCCTACACGGTTTTTACCGACATTTCATTAATTTTTTATTAATTAATTAATGTGGATTGAATGAAAATCAGTGGAAAAACGATATATGAAACCGAGTGTTCTTGAATGAATTAATTAATAAATAAAAAATTAATGAAATGTTGTCGGTGAAAACCGTGTCGGAGAAATCTGTGTCGATGATTTCCATGGGACCCGTATGGAACGCACCCTAATTGTCGAGGGGCGTAGCCTTCGACACTCGGCCGTCGCGAGTAAGTAACTCCGAGCGCTGATCTAATATATGGGTTTTTTCTTCTGAATCCATTTTTACTGTACATATTAGCTGTTTCTAGTATTGCACGATCGTAAAGATAGATTCTTCGAAACTCCATAGAATCTGCTAAACAAATGTCTATGTGTCAATATTTATTACAAACGAAATATCAGTGCTTGTGCTTACGAATTGTTGCTGTACGATAAAAGAAGATTAGGATGTTTCAAACGTTTTGTAACCTTGCAAATAATTTACAAATTATATTTTCACCTGAACTCCGATTGCTCGATTAAATCTAAATAATTAACTAGCTCTCTAAACGGAGACATCATCCGATCGACTGTATCGATTCCCAAATCTGAATCATTGATGTCATGCCTTAAAATATCATATCAAGTTAATTTAGACGACATCTTCGTCAAATAAACATGTAATAATAATCTCCCTGAAGTCAAATATAAAAATACTGCTTTTCAATATTCATCACTTGTTTCATTCGTTTTGGCATGTTCTTCACATTTAACTAAACGCGACGTGTACTCATTATAAAATTAAAAGAGAAATCACCAGAGTTTCTGAATACTACACTCACGCATTTCAAATAGCAACGTTTCAACTTTCCTTGCACAATGTACGAGACCACGGTCGCCACGCGTTCGCTCTAAAGGTTCAAAACAGTTTCCATATTCCAAAAACGGTATTGAACAAATTTTTAACTGACACTGAATACAAACGTATACCAAATGAATAACAAACACAGTTTTGTATTTTTTTTTTTGTAAAAAATTCATCGGACTACTGAAACCATTGTATTTATCGCGAGTAACAAACCCGATAATTCTCGATTGACATCGAAGAGAAATATTCCTTTTTCCCCAATCTCATCGCTAGTAATGTTTTATATCTTCTCTACATTCGCTAGCAGATTTAAATCTCAATCCGAATCGAAATTGTCACGATGAAACATTCATTGCACATTGCGAACCACTGTGTCTGGCAAAGGAACACAAATATTTCTCCAATTTAAACGCTATTAATGTTTCATATGTCCTACTCAGTCACTACAAGATTGAAATTATTGAATCCGAATTTCCTTAGTGAAAAGTTCATCGAACGACTTTCCCAAACCGTTCTAGTGGCGTGGGAAGCACGATAATCCTCAAGTAAGATCAAGAACATTAACTGTTTATTTGATTGTCAAGAAGGTTTTACGTTTAAACATTTATTTTTATCCTTGATTCAATTTTCCACGATGTTCATCGAACGACTGTGGCAAACTAGTCTATGTGCGGACAGCAAACGCGATAATCCTCAACAAAGATCAGAAGAGAGTAAACGGAGAAAAAGAAGAGAAATGCGCTTTCTTCTTCAATTTGATCGGTAATAAATCGAGCAGAAGAAAAGGGGATGGCAAACATTCCGGACTGACAGTGAGCATCGCGAAATCCTGGATTCCCAGGGCTTGTTCCACGGAGAATACTCAGTCCCGTCACTAGTTCCGGGCCGGCGACAAAAAGGCTGTGTTTCTAGACCGCGACGGACTCGTCGTCGTCTGTGGATCATACGTGACGAGGATGTTATTATGAAGCATTCGTTGCATGCAAATGCCGGCGTGTCGCTCGTCCCGGCCCGCTCCGGCTCGACCTGTGTTTTCCTTTTTCCGCGGACCGAGTAAAAATGAGCCCCGGGTTCCCCCGAACGTTTTGTCAAAAACCTGCGGCCGGCAAAATCCCGGTGATTCCCTGGAATTTCCTGCAGCATCGAGCGAAATAATTGAACGCTTCGGATAATCTGCAAAACTTTATAATTTCCAAGCTGATTATCTCCTTCGACCCCATCAATCACGCGTCACCCGGCCCCGATGCACGCAGTGCGTCGATACGCAACAGAAATTGAATTTTCAACGATTTTTCCATGCATATTTTAATATATCGTTGGAATATTAATGCTCTCTTTATAAATATTCGATGAAGATGTTGTTGGCTATCAAATTTACTGTGGGTTGATAGATAGTTCTGTCAGCTTTCTGGACGTGAATTCGGTTTTATAATTATCGCTCGTGTTATCTTTCACTCTCGTTTATTCATCTCTACCTCTCTCTGGATTCTCACTAGATATTAAAATATTAAGTGAAGTGTAGAAAACACCTTCATAAGTGGTATACGAAACAGTAAACAGATCAGAAGAATGTTGATTTATCATTTTCAGTGCATTCAAAACATTTGTTATTATTATTTTAAATTTCAACGAGATAGGAGTATAAATTATCCCGAATCCCATTATTTCAACATAATTATTCCAAAAATAAGAGACGGGAATTACGAACTTTGAAGAGTATGTTATAAAAACCAGAGCGACGGTTACGAAAGAAAGAGAATTATCATTTTCACAAAAAGATCCACGTTCTAATTAAGTGCAACGCGAGCTCGGCATGATCGAGGCTCAATCGATGTTTGTTTCAATTATACCAAGTGTCTCGGGAACCTCCGACGCGTGCCAAGTGCACGAGCACCGACAAGAAAGTTGGTTCGCTGAATTTTACGCTGTAGACAACGCGGCAGCATGCAGCCTCGCGAAATATTCGATGTTCCCACGCACGATTTCGGAAGCTCGGCATAAATTTCGTCCTCATCGTGCCCGCCATTTTGCCGACGAATTGCAGTGATTCTAATGCTAATCGGACAGCACGTTTTTCCCGTGTTTCCGTGTAACCGGCCCATTCCCCGTAAATTATTCCGGCGTAAGACCGCCTCTTAGTGTACGCACGTATTTCATAAATTAAATGAAATTTCCACGTGTCTGCGGTGTGCGTAGGTATGTGACGCTGCATATATATATATATATATATATATATACAATATATATGTATTTATGCGTACTTCTTCGTTGCGGCAAGTAAAATATGCTTCGCGCATTTGGGCTGCCGCATCGAGAGTTAAAAACAGCGGCCCAGCAGTTTGTTTCACTTTCATAAAATGGAAATGTGGAAAGTGCTTTTTTTCTCCCACTCATCTCCTCTCTCTCTCTCTTTATTTCTCTCTTTCGCTCGCCGAGCTTTCATCGATAAGCGTCAAGGCTGGGAAACAAGTTCTAACGAAGGTAGGTATTAAAGCCATTCGTTTCCAGTTTGAAGCATTACTTTCGCAGATAATATCCAATACCGCCGCCATTATTAACGGAAGGACGCACTCGGATATTGTAGACTGATTGGTTTAACCATTATACACTAATGGAGAGTGCATAATAGATCTCGTTCTGTTAAGTTTGATTTCGCTTATTTCCTGCGTGGATAGTTTCGAATTTTGCTCATATCTATTTCGCACGTAGGTCTAGATAAAAGAAAGGGAATGTGGTATTTTCTACCATTTTCACATTATCTTTCGGAACCGCCATTAATTTGGAAGAGTCAAAAATTTAGTACAACATAGCAGCAGCTCCGTTAATTAATGCATTAATCAGAAACTGATATTTTAAAAACAACCGGTCAACGGCCGTTATTGCGGTCATTGCATATTCTCGGTCCCCTGTTCAACGTGTTCAATATTTATTTATTCACCCAAGTGTCATGTTGAAATGAAACAAATGCATTCTCAGTATTTCTGTCAGTGATACTACATATGTACGACTGGGAAGTACATCACGATTCTACTGGCGATCGTGATTTCGATTTTGAAAGGCAATCGATCTACAGACTGCCTCAATAAAATGGCGCTTTCAGGTATCTATGCGTTCATTTAAATGCAGGAATACCGAGTCTTTCCACTCCATCTATTTCAATCTTTAACCTGTAGCGCGTCACAGCATTCGCAAACATTTGTTCTGTCGGGAAGGTGCCATTTTAATTGAAAGGGACCACTCGGTAAATGCAAAATCGATAATAGCTAATATCATAATTACTTCAATCGCATTTCTGCATTACGTATAATAAGGGTGCTCTTGAATTCGTGATTGTAACATTATGGGCCTCTGGAATCATTTATTCCACCAAATGATACCTGAAGATATTCCAATATAATATATCTATCTAGCCTATCTATTGTTATTTTATCCACTCGATTATCCATTCTCCATATGTATGTATACCTGCACATATTTCTACCTTGAAGTAGAGGTACCGTTTTTATTAAGACTGAAGTCAATATCAAAATTACAAGAGTTTCCAAGCGTGCTTGAACAATACCGATTCTATCAAAAGATGCTACTATCAATCGAAGTAAAAATTAATGAAAGTTGGGAGCGATCAGACAGGCAATCTATACGTATTACGGATTAGCCTGACAGAAAGGTACCATTTTATAGAAGAGATTCCACCGTATGGTTTGAAAGCGATTCGGAGCAAAGATCAGGATCACGAGGATTGAAAGAACCTTTTGTTAAAATTACGAATAGGAATAAATGTTCGACGATCGTACCGTCGATCTGACCTAGCTGACAAAACGTGCCATTTATCCACAGTGGTAAATATGAAAATAAGAAATTGTCGAAAAATGTCAAGACCAAAACTGAATTGGGAACGATGGATGCGATCATTTCGTTTTCTCAAGAGAACACGAAAGCTAATATTTTACCAATTAGAATAAGTTTTATGACATTTTGCTGTATGATCTTTTGCGATTTTTCAGGCAATTTAAAGATCCCACGTATACGACTTTTCACGACTTCATTTGAAATTAAATTTGCACCGCGTCAAAAATATTGAAACAATGGTAATCCGATGGTACATCCTGTCCTTAAAGAGCAGACAAAATATTTCTTTCGTGCACTGTGCATTTTTACCCTTGTGATAATATAAAATCAAAGTCATAGAAATGCGTACTTTGATTTTGCATATTTGACACGATGACAAAACAATGCTTGAAAAGTTATGAATCACACTACAAAGCACGAAATCACGTCCGAAATGTCAGCTGTCAAGATATACCACGAGTTTGCGATTTAAAACAAGGTAAATTGTTGTAAAAGTAAATTGTCTGCATCGATTGGAAGGAATAGAAAATAAATTGAACGTTATTTCTTCCCTTAATGATGTGAAATTTCATCTTCTCAATTTTCCTATAAACGCATAAAAATCCGCAGTCTGGTAATAACAAATGGAAGCAACGTCATTTCCACACGAAAAACGAGATTACTTTCCGAACGACCTAACCGAAAGAAAGTTTGGGGTAATCTTCCAGGTAGCCTCGAAGGATCAGCTGTCGAAAGGGGCTGTTCTCTAAAACGGAAATGTACCGTGCGATTTGAAAGTGGTTCGGAGCGGAGATTGGGATGACGGTAGTAGTGTGAACGTGTAACCATGGTCCCACGAGTTCGGTGAAGAATCGAGAGGCTTTCCTAGTCCCTTCATCCGGCCTACAATAAAGCGGCGTTCGTGGGTGGGGGCCGATGCGTTTAACCTGAAGAGCAAGCAGGCAAGCAGGTGCGTTCGTTCAACCCACGACTGGTCTGCAGTTTACCTGCGGGACTAGTCTGGCAGCGCACCTTCGCGCGTCGTCGTGTCGTCGTGGTGTCTCTCAGTGGAACGAACGTAGCGGTAAAAACTCGGTCAAAAATCGATCAAAAATTCAGGGGACGCGTAAACCGCGACCTCGATCCTTGTTGCGGATACACGCGAGCGAGGCCACGCGACAGCTCTCCGGCAGCTCGTATGGAAAATTTCGATCGATTATTAACAGGCCGCGGTGTCTATTGAAATTCACGCGATTAGCGCCGGTGATACGAAGTACATGTAAACTAATTTCGACCTATACAAGCTGCACCGGCCGCGTGTTTAATCATTCTCCGCGGCTCGTCATTATCTTCCGGCGATTTGCGGGAATTAATTAGACCGGCGCGAGGCGACCCTTTGTGTGTCTCTCTCTCTCTTTCTCCCCGTTTGTGTACGCGCGTGTACGTCTGTTTCTGTGCCCGATCGTTGCACGTGTGTGTCGCACTTCGGATATTTTCATGGAAATCGCGCGGACATCGAAGTGCACGATCGTCCGCTCACCGACGCGTCGCCACCGCCGTTGTCCTTGTTGTTCTTCGCTGGATGCGTCGGAGAGTGAAACCGTTGAGTCCTTGTTTTGCAACTGACTCGCTGTTTGTGTTAGGGAATTTGTATTCCGCCACCGATACAACAGGTCTTGTAACGTGTCGCCTCTCTCGTTTCTTTTTTTTTTTGTCGTGGGGTGTACGCGCGCGTGTGTGAGTATTCGTTGATCATCCCTCGAGTAACCGAGCTAGATTGAAGTTTGGATTATTCGTGGAGTGTTCCCGGTTGCTCGGAACGAACCAAACACTTCGGCGCGATTCAAACGATTTTGCGAACTGTTCTGCATCTACTGAAGCGCGCCACTGTGAGTACTGTTCAATTTTTATCTGTTGGACCATCGCCAAAGTGCGTGCTCGATTCTCGGAAACTACGGAATTTTCTTCGAAGAAGGAAACCACGTGGTTTTCACGATCGGGAGATAAATATTTGATGACTGGGCTGGGGATCTTAGGCATTTATAGTGAACACAAGTAGCTCCTGTTCTTAGAAATTGATGCAGACGAGCAGCGACGATTTTAAAATGTTAGTGTTTCATTATTTCAATCGGGCACGAACTTCTGCAATCGTCTGATACAATACTGGAATTCGTTTCAACAAGCGTATTTCCCTATTTGTGAAGAAACTGGAGCGTAACCACGGTTCTGTTGCGAAAGAGTATTTCAAACGAATAGCAACCGCGTTACAAAAGCAAATGTCCCCCCATTGATCAACAGAGAAATAACTCGATTTCTTAGCCGCCGGAAGTCGTTGGTCAAACACGAAGGTGACAAAGGATTTAGCGTTTAACGCGGCCGCTATCTGCATTTGTTTCGTTGCTGAAATGTTGCATTAACCATCATCATTTCTTCAGATTTTTAGCAGTTTCTACCGCGATAGTTGAATTGTCTACAGTTGTACCTTCGCTGAAGAAAAAATTTTGAAATCCGTCAATTTGAACACAATTTTTATTTAGAGCATTCGGATTCAAAGCAGAGTAAGGTATTTTCTTGTTTACAAAAGAAATTGGCGTGGAAACAAAGGTTCTGTCGATTCTCCGCCGCGAAACGTTTCGAAATATTACAAACGAACAACAACCGGCGTTACAAAAGCAAATGCACTCCGATTGGTTAAACAAATTTCGAATCACGCTGAGGCACAATAGGTGATTCTACTAACGCAGAGAAGTTCGCGAAACAACTTCGCCGCGGCTCGCCTTTTGAAAACAGCGCGGCTCCACGGTGAATTTTTCCGAAATGACTTTACATCGAATTTGTTCCGTTTTGCCCGAGCTCGAGGGAGAAATCTTGATTTCAGGGAAAGGTTGTAAAAGGCGTAATGCATGCAGAAATACGCGCACAAAAAAAAGACACGTTCCTTCCGAGAGCTTCGGAAATTTGCTTTCAAAGAGGGGACTTCGCTTTGCGGAATATTTAAACCGCGCTGAAATTTTGCCACGCACGATTTGACGCTTCAAGACCGGTGCAAATTACTATTTTCCTCGACTTCGTTTCGCAAGCGGAAGTTTGTTTATTGGTAATTAGAAATTCAGCTTACGTTCCCGTCGAAAAAACATGTATGGCTAACTAGTAATTAAAAATTTCATTTACGGGCAACAGCAAAAACATCGCACGTTTCAAAGCTCGCATTGGGAACACTGAAAATGACCGAAAATAATAAAAGGGAAAATCAGAAATCGACCACCTCTTCAATAGCCGCTTTCTGGGCGATTAAAGAATATTCCGGAGAAAATTTTCACACACACACACAAACGATCCGAAACCTCCGGAAAGATTAAACTAAATAAACTTCCGAGTATCACGTGCAATTTCCATATTCCAGCCGTCAGGATTTTTCGAGAACGAAAAATTCGAGCCAACTATTCCAAAACAGGGTGGATTCGCCGTCGGGGCGGCCATTCGAGATGGGATTCCCATTGGAATTTTTCCAATTAAACGGAAGTCTGTAGGGACAATAACTGGCTGGAGAACATTAAACTTCTTTTGCGTAAATTATTCATCGCGAATCGAATTTCCGTGCCAATTTCCAGCTGAACGATTAATGGAGAAATAACTCGATTTCTTAGCCGCCGGAAATCCCTGGCGGAGCGGGGAGGTGACAAAGGGTTTTGGCGGACATGTATACGTTTTGCAAAGCTTCGAAGTACAGTAGTGCTCACTTAGATTTGAAAAGTTTTCGATCCGGGACGAAATTCTTGCGTTACGGAGTAGCATTTCTCTTGACAAATTAACTGGAGCACAGCTCAACGAAGTAAGAGGATAAATTTAGTGAGGGGTAGCGAGATAAACCCAGTCCATCGAGTGAAAACGGTAAACTCTTTGAAAGGATGCCGCGAGCGTAAAAAATAAACGTGCAATAGAGGAAATTTTAAATTCGTTTTTCTCTTGTTTTTTTCACATGTAGTGCCAGTAGATTATTGAGATTCTTCCGATTAAAATGAGCCCAAACACGGCTTAAATCGGTCTACGTAATTTTGTTGTTTACATTAAGTCGAGCCTGGGCAAGTAGTTGCTCGAGCGGATGCGGAGCACTGTAGTGGGGGTAGCGGTTCGAGCATCGACAACTCGTGAGCACTTAGTTGCCCAGGCCTGTTTAACTCTAAAAATGCTGGTTCGATTTACGTCGTGTTTGGACTCATTTTAATCAGAAAAATCTCAGTGCTTCATTGATATTATGTTTTGGAAGATAAGATAAAAATAACTATCTATGATTACCTAATCGAAGCATGTCCGTCTCCTTTCTTTCCTTTTCTCGTCTACTGGGATCGGGCTCCGCCGAGCTCGAGGCATTAAGAGGCGGGGGAAGAGTGGGAATGGGTCGTGCAAATTTAAGTGTAACAGATTTTGCAAGTTGAGTGAGCCCCGCTGTGTAGCGAGCACGCTAAAGGCACGAGGGTGTAGGTACCATTGTAAACATGGGCGGTAGTCGTTTTTCACGATATTAAATATTGCGTAAATCCCGGGGCTTGTTTAGCCGCGTACAGACAGCGTTACAAGAGGGCGGGCAACGTTCAAGAAAATCGTCCGGTATCGACATCCGCTTGCTCCACCTTTCAATTACACGGCCCGTTGTTTGCCGGGGCTCCGAGGATGGTAAACAGAATCGTACGTTTCTTTTCAAAGCCGTTGCCTCGCAGCGATTCCACCCCCTCCCTCTGTTTCCCGCCCCGCGAGGCCCCCTCGTCGACCGGCATTAATTAGCGGCTTAATTAAATGAAGTTTGCGATCGTACCTTAGACGGCAGGCTACAAAACGGCCCGGGGATCGTAAGACTCTTGATTTAGAACAAATTTCAGATCGGTTTACACGAAACGTTCTCCTTTTATATTCTCAGCACCGGCGTTTCAATGTCTATCGGGTCAAGAATTTTTTTAGAAAGCGCTCTCTTCAGGAATTAATGAACACAGAGCGAAGATAAATTTTAAAGAGCGAGCCTCCCGTATCTCCATCCAGGAAACTCGGTAAATGATAATTACGAATTCGAAGAGCGATATCGATCCTTTTATCATTCATTCCGCTGTACCTACCAAATTTTCAAAAAAATTTAAAGGAGGAGTTTGTTTTTCTTTTTAATGGAAGATGTCAATTTATCTTCTTCTATGGAGAAAATCAAATTCATTCATTTGGAACTTCTTTCATCGTGACACTCGTGCTTTTTGCAGTTTCGTTTGTTTAAAACTAAGCAGCGTCCGTCAATTACGACGCTCGGCGAAATTCCGTCATTCACGGTTGACATGATGCTGTCCTACCGGTTCATCTGATTTGGAAACTTCCAAGGTTTTTTTTAAAGATGTGAGAATTATTCGCATCCGAACTAATTTGAAATTCCTGGGCATTTTTCATGTCAGACTTCTCGAACGAAAGGACCACATTAAGCGTGATGTTTAAACTATTTCCAGTTCATTCAATCAGCTGCGACTAGATTGTTTCGATAATTTTATGATTTCGCGAGAAGCTTTCAATGAAATGTACCAAAGTGATGGTCGTCCAAATCTATTCTTTAAACGCCGATCATTCGTTAATGAACACTCAAATTTGCGACAGATGACGGAAAGTATTATTAATAATATATGTAAAATCATACCTTTAGATAGTTCCATCGTCTTAAACTATTCCCTTAAAATAGCGTCTAGGTGTCGTACACTTCAAACGTCAAAGATTATTCACTTTTTATCGTATATTAATGTAGTAGCTACCCAGCTATTTTAGATTGATTTTGAAGCAATATAAATCATTTGATTTTTTCACCCAGTGTACTATGAAACTTTTTGCAGACATAATAAACGTACGCGATTAATCTAATGTAGCGTGAAGAGCTACGTGATAAAAGTTTGATACTGATCAATCGCAGGGTGTAGGAGCCAACAAAGAAATGCCATTCTATTTTATGCGAGTGGATTAAACCATTGTGCAATTGTTAGCATTAATCAGCAGCGACTAAGTGTTGCACAGATTTATCCTCTATTCAGCGATAACGAATTGATTCATTCGTCATTCATGCGGCTACTTTGTATTTCAAGGCCTCTAATTGAAGGAATCAAACTTTAAACCCGCTTACACTGAAATGACGAATGCGATTCGTCATCAGCACTCGTCAGAAAATAAATTGGATTGTATGTCTGATACACTGCGGATGTTTATGCGTTTTTCAATGTTCCTTCACAAATTTTAAGAAAGTGGGATGAAATAAAATCGCATATTTTATGGAAACAGCCTTTGTACATACAAAACAAATGAAAATTGTACAAGATTCTTTCGAATTTCATATTCTAGCCTTTTCTTGAACATTTTCATTAGCCATAAATGCACACAGAACCGTAGTCTGATGACGATTAGCTGCAAGTGCGAATAAATGGCACTGGGGGAGTTGATAACAATCTTCCAGAGAAATTGTATTATTGACTGCAGTGCTATCAAACTAGTTCGCCAAGAGAATAATATTTTTCTCGTGTATACTGTTTGATCATGCTAGTTTAATCGATACATCTATGGTGTTGTAAGGAAAAACGCCGCGTGTCACAATTTCAAAAAATTTGAATTCACGCTTTAATTGAGCTGTAGAGCATATTATTCATGAAGATAAACTCGAAAGGCTGAAAAAAATCATTTTAGTGATCAAAACTTGAAATGGCAATATCCCGAAAGTGAAATTCTGTGACTTGCGGCATTCTTCCTAACAACCACAGATATCACCAGCCAGTTAAAAAGCCAGAATAAACAAGAACTCGCGTAGATTCCACGCATGTTTCAAAACCGAACTTCCGGACCGGAAGAAAAATTGTCTGAAGTGCCTCTGGAAAATGCGCCAGTTTCCCGCGCGCGTATTGTTATAATTTTCGTTCGAGGAAAAAAAGACGTTTCACTTTGAAAAATTCTCTGGTTCGCAATACTTGAAGGCACAACAGCGAAATGTTAATATTTCAAACGGCGGCGGTCGTTCCCAAAGCGCTCGCTTGCATTATGTATTTAAAAACACGACGGAAAGTGTCCGTATATTTTATTTCCGCTTTCCCCGTCAGGTTCCCCGTTAAACATTCCAACAATACGCGCGATGAATCACGGGTCCAATCATCTAAAAATCTGAACCTTTGGCCTTAGACCATATACACTACTGTGCAAAAGAAAGAAGCACTCAGTATAATTATAAGATATAATGACAAACAATATCTTTATGTAGAAATTGTATTGTGCAATGATTGATTGATTGCATTTAAATTATTAGATAATCCGCGATAACACATATATTATCAGAACTATTCAATTAAACAGCAGAATCCTTTTTCACAACTTACTGTGTTCTTATTTGATATTTTACGCTTTTCTATTCAATATGGCCGAGTGCTTCTTTCTTTTGCACAGCAGTGTATGTTCTGTCCGTGCCTCACAAGTTGTCTCCTGGCAGGAATTCGAAAGGAATGCGGCAGCTAGCCGTCCGATTGGCCATTTCGCACGGACTTTCGGTTCTAGCCGAATTATTGGCTAAAGTCTGTGACGTCATTTGTCATTCAAACACGCACAAATTGGATTTTGGAATTTCCGTCTAGTCGTAATAGTTTCGAAGATATTCAATAAAATAGATTTTTCAACCCCAATATTCACGGCTATTTTATATCGTAGGAAAATTCCATTAAAATCGTCGTGGTACGATTGGGCAGCCTCCCTCGTAAGATCTATAAACGCTCCGAGAAAGTATCATGTTCAATGCACCACCAGGCTGAAGTCGCGTCGGCCACTGCGCCGTACATAATACACAATAAAATCAGGTTCTTACGCTGGCCGTGTATTACATCCGATGCATTATTCGCGGGCAAAGTGCCTGTAAAATATTCGCGGGACTAAACGGCCGGGATGTTCTATTTTTCTCTTGGATCCGGCGCTCTTCACGGTGATTCATGGCGAGTCGAGGTGCCAAGACGAAAAAAAAGGACGGATGACCTCCGGTTACACGGCGATCAAGGTATTAAAAATTGATCCCATCGCCCGCGAAATTCATCTTTGCGAAAAACAATTCCCCGTGTCTCACAGCGCGGCACCGGCGGCCGACGCGACAACCACCCCCGGAGAAATATGATCCCTAAAAACCAAAAATATACGAATACATATCGCGAGGTATTATTTCGAACGTGTACAGATTCGCCCGGAAAACAGCGAACCTTAATTCCGCATGCAACCTGAATTCACGCTTCCGTTAAATATTTTGCAATTGCGAATCTTCGTGGAAATTCTCGTTTTTAAATCAGGAAGAGGGAACTTCTTTCTGCCGCTGGATTTCTTCAAGTGAAGATTAAATGGAGTTGTTCAAAATATTAAATAGTATTTCAAATATTTTTTTCGCCAAATAATGCCCACCTCTGTAACAGAGTAATCTCTACTGGTCACGATTCGTGGTTCACCCTGTATTTGAAGGAGGCTCATATTATTAAATGAAAAATTAGTATTGTTCTACGGAAAAGTAGTTGTGCGGGGTGTTAATTAGAACGAATTCGAAGCGAGTTATCGTACGAGCTGATAATAAGTACGAATTGAAGCCTATTGCGAGCAACCTCGTCAGAAGTATCTCGCGACTGCGGCCTCCACTTGTTAGCAAGAAGCAAGGCTCTAGTTGCGAGGTTGCCGGAAGTCGCGAGCATCTGACAATGGTGTCACGGCGAAGACATTGTTGTTAACGGGAGCGACGCGTCGCTGTGACGGGGGATCGGTTGAGTCACGATCCTGGTTAATTCCCAGCGCGTATAATGCGGTCGCAATGAGTTCACGGTGATTCCAGTGCTACGCCATTGTCTCGGAACGGGCCGAATCCGCAATCGGGGCTTCTCGTTTTCCGCGCACGTACGCGAACTCGAGTTTTGTGTCGCGCTTAAAACACACTAGGTAAAACAATTATTGGAGAAGATTCCCCGATGATACCGACCCGCCGAGCAAATATCACCGACGAAGGGAACGTGGCAACACCACCGCCACAATACTCCAAAATCGTCAAAATCCGGAGAAATGTGAAAATAAGCTCGATCAAAATCAATGTAATCTAAACCTCGAATTAAACCAATCTTATACTAATAATTATTTAGTGTACAACTATTATATAGTAATTAGTAGAGACTACGGATTTTATGCAGTTATCACAAAAATGTGTAAGTCCAATTTAAAAAAGTGTTGCAGGTTAAGAGAATTTAGACACATCAAAATTATTAAAAAACGAAAGAACTTTTTCTTTGGACCCTGTTTCTTTAAAATTGATACAGAACATTTTTATTTTGCATAAAGATCCGCAGTCTAGTAATTAGACACTGTCCATTATATCTTTTTTTTTCTACAGATTGGTCCATCTAAATGCAGCCACCTAAATATCTCCTCTATTTGTGATAATAATAATTTACCGGAAATTGATTAGATAATGTTAAAGAACGTTCTTTCAGATGTAGTTCGCGCCGCCATTGTACTCTCGAAATGATCCGACACAGTCATGGATTTTCAGCGCTGAATTCTCTACCCAATTTATCTTCCCGGACTGCGCCCCGGATATTTATGCATTCGTTACAAAACTGAGTTACGAATATGTAGTAAAGATTTTAATCAAATTCCATCGGGTTTGATTTTATGTCCGAGGTAATCCGTGAGAGAAGCTTCGTTTGTTTGCCGGAATTTTAAATCAATCTGCAGACGTGCGCGTTTATGCGTGTCTTGCTACGTTGGATTAATACGAATTACGAATCGGTATTTCTTCTGACTGGAATCGAGAAATTCATTCATCAATTCACCAAGAGATATTGTAACTTATTAGCGTGTTGTTTCTAAACACCTATACGCGTAGAACGCTGGTAACAATGTTACGATTTCTTGTGTCGGTTTGGCTCAAAGAGATGCGTTTTAACGGACCGAGAATATTCCATGCGAGAAATTAATTACTAAATTGACTAGCAGAACTTGCGGCAGTATTAGCTCATTGTTTCTAAGCAGCTAAGCGCTCCGAGTTTCTTGGAGTGGCTGTAAGCTGTAACAGTGCTGACAATGAGAGCCGCGGCGCGGCGCACAGCGGGGTATTTGGCCGGAAAAGCCGGAAAAAATTATTTCAGCGTTATTTCTAGGCTCAAGGTCACAACATATAGTGGGTCGTTGAATTCGTCTTGACGTCAGCTATAACATTACGAGATGAAAAATGCATCTTGATGCAAGAATTGACACAATTTTCCTTACAACACTTTAAAATCGCCAATGAACCAACACTGTTACAGAAACTGTTTAAGAACGTGAAGCGCGTCGTAAAATCTCTAGACTTTTGACAAAGAAAACTACGTCACGAATATGCAAATAAAATAAAAAAACACATGTTGAAGCCGTATTCTACAGACTTTTGACTACGTCGGACAACAAAAATATAGAAATCTATTTTTTTCCTGCTTTTCGGCCAAACACCCCACCGCGTGGCGATTGAATAACAGTAAACGGTGGAAGGTGTATAAAAGAGAAAGCGAGAAAAGTGTGTCGTACAAAGTTGAAGTAGTTAGCGCAGTTTATAATGAACGATTCAGCCCGTTAATACAGCTCTTATTAACTGTAACTAATTAGACGTCAGCCACTTTATAGCACTCTAAGGAACTTCCACTCGATTTCGTTTAATTAAACAGTCCACTATCTGGTCGGCACTCCCGGTTAATATTGCACGGTTTTTACAATACGCGCAACTCCCCGAGACACGAGCGATATGCTAACTGTACGCATTTTCATACACTTTGAAGCGCCGGTAGAATCGTAAAAACGTATTAATGTTAAATTGGACACACGTTTCCAGCTGGGGCATTTAATTTTTTAGAAGGCTGCTGCGCCGTTTATTACAGATTCAAAGGCTTCGCCGTGCGTGTGTGTACGTACTAATACCGACCGGTTCCATTCTTCCTGATTCATAATTATAATATTGTAAATAATACCGCGCGGCAGAGCGGTCGACAACAATATGAATTTTCAAAAAGGTGGGAATACGCTTTGAACGTTCATTGTAAATATTTTCTGAAGCTGATAGAAACGACAGCTTGAATATTCAATTGATCGCGCGTTACAAATTCAGCGCACAATTTCGACCAAACTTTGCCACGGTAAGAATTTATTATTAGAAATTTATACCGTATCGATCTCGCCGAGCGGCTTTCATTTCTACGAATCCTAATGGATGTTTCGTAATTTCTCTGGAAGACAGTTTATCTGAAATCATTCGAACCGATACGAGCTACTGTGTGAAGTCAATTAAGATAAGATTCCTATTAACACGACTCGATTATCTTCATCGAGATTGGGCTCGTGATCGTGAATCACTTTTCCACGATCAAATCGCTGTAAAATAACGCACATTCCGATTTTATTTAAATAATCCGACGTCCTAAGATTCTGTCTACAGACCACATTTTCCGAATCACTCTCGTGCCCGACAAACGGTCCATCCGATTCAATCCAATTCCACAGCCCCATCCAAATTCTTCGCATTCCTGATCGACCGGCTGTGCCTCACTTAATTTACACAAGCATTTCACCGCGGCCTCGGAAACCAATGAATCACTATGCCTCGGAATCTTCGATATGAAGATGATAAGTTCCATCGGCCGGTTCGCCGCGGAATGAAAACTACGAAGTACGAAGAAAACAAAAAAAAAAAGGATGGACCGGTTCCAATTAGACCGAGCCGCAGATTACATTTTTATCGCTCCGATTCGCGCTTAATAATTTGCACGGCAACAGAAAATTCCCAGACCCATGGAAAGTAAACTTTTCCCCGGTGACGGCCGGAACCTCGTCTCTCTCCCTCTCTCTCTCTCTTTTCCCCCCACTCTTCTCCATTTGCTCGCTTCTTTTTCGACGGACAACCATTCGGAAAAAGTTGCGGGTCTTCGCCGGTGGTCATCCAATTGGTCTCCCGAATCGCGATAACTGCGAATCGCAATCACCGCGCAGCGCTTGCAATTTACACAGAAACGTTTTTCACGTGCTTCATTGCTGTCAGATTTCATTTCACAGCTCGACACAAAATTTTCAATTACAGCAGACACTTGATCCAAGAAGCTCGAGGGTCCCTGCTGTTTCTTAGATCTTAGAGTTCTACTACCTACCTTTCATGAAGAATGGATTTTCAAATCTTGAGATTATAGAAATATGACTATCTCGCCAACGGGAATACATTCTCATTGAATCGTACAAATCGATTCGGGGCAAAATATTGATTTCGACGTATTTTAAGCTGATTGAGAAAAAATACCGCAGTAAAACGTACAGCCGCGGTAATAGGTACGTTTACCCTATGTTTCATGAAGAATGGTTTTTCAAATACTGAAATTATAAAAATATGAGAACGATTGAGAATTTTGTTCGCCTCGCCAACGGGAATACATTCTCATTGAATTGTATAAATTGATTTTGGCTAAATATTGATTTCGACGTATTTTAAGCTGATTGGGAAAAAATACCGCAGTAAAACGTACAGCCGCGGTAATAGGTACGTTTACCCTATGTTTCATGAAGAATGGTTTTTCAAATCCTGAAATTATAAAAATATGAGAACGATTGAGAATTTTGTTCGCCTCGCCAACGGGAATACATTCTCATTGAATTGTATAAATTGATTTTGGCTAAATATTAAATTTGACGTATTTTAAGCTGATTGGGAAAAAATACCGCAGTAAAACGTACAGCCGCGGTAATAGGTACGTTTACCCTATCTTTCATGAAGAATGGTTTTTCAAATCCTGAAATTATAAAAATATGAGAACGTTTGAGAATTTTGTTCGCCTCGCCAACGGGAATACATTCTCATTGAATTGTATAAATTGATTTTGGCTAAATATTGAATTTGACGTATTTTAAGCTGATTGGGAAAAAATACCGCAGTAAAACGTACAGCCGCGGTAATAGGTACGTTTACCCTATGTTTCATGAAGAATGGTTTTTCAAATTCTGAAATTATAAAAATATGAGAACGATTGAGAATTTTGTTCGCCTCGCCAACGGGAATACATTCTCATTGAATTGTATAAATTGATTTTGGCTAAATATTGATTTCGACGTATTTTAAGCTGATTGGGAAAAAATACCGCAGTAAAACGTACAGCCGCGGTAATAGGTACGTTTACCCTATGTTTCATGAAGAATGGTTTTTCAAATCCTGAAATTATAAAAATATGAGAACGATTGAGAATTTTGTTCGCCTCGCCAACGGGAATACATTCTCATTGAATTGTATAAATTGATTTTGGCTAAATATTGAATTTGACGTATTTTAAGCTGATTGGGAAAAAATACCGCAGTAAAACGTACAGCCGCGGTAATAGGTACGTTTACCCTATGTTTCATGAAGAATGGTTTTTCAAATCCTGAAATTATAAAAATATGAGAACGATTGAGAATTTTGTTCGCCTCGCCAACGGGAATACATTCTCATTGAATTGTATAAATTGATTTTGGCTAAATATTGATTTCGACGTATTTTAAGCTGATTGGGAAAAAATACCGCAGTAAAACGTACAGCCGCGGTAATAGGTACATTTACGCTACATTTAGAAAAGGACAGCGACGTGTAAACGCAGCGCAGTTGATATCGGCGCGGGTTGACCATAACGATTCTAATCGGGCTCGCGCGCTTGGAGACTTGCGACTCCAACGAATGCCAGGAGGCAATTATTAATTTCGGCTAATTGTTAACGTCGCCAAGGACGATCGAGAGCCACTTCGGGACTAGATCGGAACCGGCGATAATCGATTAACGCGAGCAACCGGTTGGGCAATCGCACCTCGAGGCGATACGCTCCCGATCCCGGGCTCGAATTCACCGGCGACCTTGGGAGTCTTACTTTCCTCTGACGTTTAGCCTTGCCATAACCGTGCCAAGAACGCAGGTTACACGACTTTTATTGCGGATGACATCCTTTTGCCACGTCGCCAACGCGGGAGGCTTAATAACGCGGACAATTTTTGTCGAATCGTTTTATGGACTCCTAAATTGAGACGTAAAAGCGATCATGATTTTTTATTGCACGTTTGGAATATCGTATGAGCCTCGTTACAGCTGCACGTACGTGTAAACATTAATTAAATCGTTTAGTATGTGTATGTACGTGTGTGGCCGTTGCTGAATTGGTAGCATTATTTGTTTTCAATTTTTATCGTAATGCGAGCGGTGTACAGCACGATCGAACAACTGTTTAAAAAAAAAGTGTAGGTGCATTTTACTTGGGGATCTTTTTAACATTAAACCTACCACGAGGGACCATTTTAGATTTTTTATTTGACAACTATTGAAATTGTAAAGCTGTTTTCATGCGAATTTATATCGTTTGACTCCAGTATAATATTATAGTAAAAATCGCACAAAATATAAATAAATTTAATCTTGTTATTTTTATGGTCAAAATGAGACCGGTTCCAGATTTTTTATGTTACGATTATTGATACATATAATAAACATATGATAATTTGATAAGAAATGATTGTATAGATATCTTTAGTGGAGCACATATCACAATAGAAGCTGCATAAAGTCTAAATAAAATCATTCTTGTCATTTTTATAAGTGAACATGTGTGTGTGTGTGTGTACCAGTTTCTTTAAAGGCTCGGTAGGTTTAGCGTTAAACAGAAAAATATAGAACAGTGTGAGAGTTCTAAACAAACAATAAAAAAATCTTCAAGCAAATACAGATTGTTCGTAGTAAACTAAAAGAAATAAAGGTAGAAGTAAAGTGACATTTGCTACGCTAATTGCTTCGTCAAGAAACACTTGAGTGTTCAATAAAATAAGGATTCTTGCATACCGTGAGTGTATACGTGTCTAATATTATTACACGAATCTTATATTTGAGGGACGAACATATGGTAAGAGCGAGTTCACAAATGAATGTGCAATTTTAAGCCATGCATCTGAAGAACAATAGAAATTATGTCAATGAGGATCGTAAGACCAGTTGACGATCTATCCAATCGCTTCATCGTAATGCAGAAATTCATACGTCATTGAACGAGATTGAGAATGAAATTACGTCATCAGAATTTGAGTGCAGATAGAAATTCCATTGGTTCTTTAATAGTACAAGTAAGATAAAAATACTAATGAAGTAAGAGATAAAATACTAATAATACTAATAAAGTTTAATAATCGCAGAAAGGCATTGTTTAGATAATAGCTGCACAGATTGGACAAACTTCGTCCACAGGTAAATACGAACAATTTTCGATGTCATCGAATCACACGGAAAAAAGCAGATCACGATAATTAACGTGCAGATCGAAAAATGTTCGAGTTTGTCCAATCTGAACAGTCGCTCCAGCTTATGAATGAAATGGTTAATTTCGTTCGAATGTCAAGGTTCGTCCCAGTAAGATATACAATCATATCAAAACCGTGTTTCCAATGATATCCGTTCGCACATTGATATCGAATATTCCGAGTAATGAAACTGATAGTAGGAACGATCAATTGCGTTGCTAAACTTGTTGACATTGTAAACTGCTGCAGACCTAGGAAATCGCAAACCAGTCCGGCAGGTCTAGAAACATCAAAACCTGATCCGAGTGACGTGGACATGAAACGTTTGTCCTTCCTCTGTGGCACTGACGCAAAATAAAGATTGGTCTTTGTCACGGTCTGCCAAAATCGAATTTGAAAATCTAAGGCTCGATATGCTTAACGTCCATTTTTAACCAATTTCGAAAAAGGAGGAGGTTACTCAATTCGATCTGAATGTGCCTTTTTTATCGCTTTTTTTCTATGTATGTTCGCCGATTATGCCGAGATGGCTGGACCAATCAGGACGAAATTTTTATTCCAAATAACTATTATAATAAGACCGAAAAATCATCCTACAGTGTTCTACAAATTCTGCTCGTTCCACTAAAAAGTGTGAAATAAAAAATTTTTATAAAAAAACCGACTTTGAAACGCACTAAAAAATGCACTAAAAAGTATGAAATAATTTCCATTTAATTTATGTGAATACGCACGAACTTAAATAGAATACAATCTTTTCGAAGTCGGTTTAATTTTTTTTTCGCAAATTGTTCAATGCGGATCAATGATTTCGCGGGGTTGGAAACACAGTGAAATAATAACGGTCTTATAATTCGGCAACGTAATTTGAAATATTCGGCATCATGCAGCTGAAACGTAAAAATACTACTTTTAAAGTCGATCGCGGCCTGTAGATTGATCTCTTATCTCTAGCACTTTTGACTACTAAAAAACCCCATCGTCGCATTATCGAGTAACGAGAAAGCGCTACTAGGTTTACGGAGCTTTAGAAATAACTATTTCACATTATTTTATAGGCATAAAAATAATGTGTCTGTCCAAATTTTTGGCCATTTTTTCAAAAATACGAAGCATTTACAATCTTAACACATTACCGACCAGTGATTATTGCATAATTTAGAAAAATCTATGGTACATGGCTAAACACTTTTTAATGGAACCTTCAATAGCAACAGCAATTTTCATTGTGAACTAACAAGCCAGCCTCAATAACGTCATCTGATAGTTTCATTTAAGATTGCAATGTAAAAGAAAATTTCTATGCTTTCTTTTGGTACAGCACAATTATTGAAAACCCTATTGATAGGCTTCCGGTAGGTAAAGTGTTAATAATCGGAAATTTTCAGAAATATCCCGTAAAGTTAAGGGTGAAAGAATTGAAATAATCGGCGTCTGTTGGAATGATAAATCGTCCGTACCGAGCACGTCGAGGGTTAAATTCGAGCAGGAAAATCCGGGAGAGATCGAAGCAGCACTCCGCCGGGAATTTATTTGCCGTGACGAGTAATTGTCGGAACGGCAACAAAATCTGGGAAGCACTTTGTTGTTAGCCGGGAGAAGAATTGTTGAAATGTAGGGAGAACTAGTCGCGACAACCGAATCACCGTAGCGTGCTCAAAACGCGGCATCAAAGCGGAATATAAAACTTCAGGGGTGCATGAATTCTCGAGACGCGGCGGAAAGTTTTCCTCGAGACGCGAGCTCGCCGTTCGCAATACAGTGTCGATGACTCGGGGACATAAAGGCGCGAACGGCAAGCAATTTCTCAAATTCGCGAGGTGCGACTTTTCGTTTATTCCTTTTTTTTTTTGGTTCGTGAGATCGCCCCCTAGTCGCAGAATAATTTCAGATCCGTTGATCTCCGGGGACGCAGCCAAACAAACGGCCAAGAAATCCGGGATATGAATGACACAATTTGTTCGTTGAATCAAGAGGACCGAGCCCGGGCATCATCGTTTGTCAAACTAACAGGCAACACACGGGGGGAACGGAAGGGAACGAGTCGGTAAAAGTATGACCGAATGCAAAAGCTCTGTCCGTTTTAAATAACGAAAACATCGTGCGGGGCTTAAAGCAAGAAAAGCACGGGTCGCTTTCTCGTGAAATTTTTATTCGTGGATTTTGGTCGCCCTCGATGAATTTAACCCTCCGCGCTCGAATCGCGGCTCTCGGATGCTACTGAAATTGCTATAGCATAATTCGCAACGATGTTCACGCTATTCTAATAAATTGCTAGAAAAGTGCAATACGAAAACGAAAGCACACAGATTCACTGTTTCTTCTTTTCGCGAGGCCCGATAAAAAAAGAGAGCGGATTCAATAGATTTCGATTTAATTCGATTTCACTCGAATTTATTAATTATTATTCAATGTGCGTAACTGTGAATAATATATTTGTGCATGCAGATGAAATTTCACTATCTCGCTACGTTTCCCTTTGCCATTTCAATAGCAATGAATATTAAAGATAAATATAATATCGGATATAATTTAACCGCGAATCATTGCGTTTTTAATGCACATTTTGAAGATTCGTTACATTATTTCTATTATAGTATCTGATAGATATTATTGTTTAATTTCTCTCCGGTTGGTTAGACCAAACTGGGAAGAAATATCGACAATACATATTTGTGTAACTGTTTTTGAAGAATGATTGAATTATATTCCATTTAAATAGAATATTAAATATTAAATATTAAAAAGTATTTAAAATCATTTAGAATGAATAAGTGGTACATTTTATTGTTAGAGAGAACCAAGACTTCAGCTATGGCCAATTCATGAAGAAGACAAAGCGAATCGGTCGGCCACGACAATGTAAAGGAAAATTGATGAATCGATAAGAGTCGATGCAGGAAGCAGTGGAGTACGGCAAAAATGTCTAGGATAATTCACGCGATTATTTCCGGTAGATCGGTCTGTCAGCGAAGGTATTGAATCATCCTGTCCAACGACGATCGTTGAACAATCTGCCCGGAGGATACTCTCCGGCATCGACGCGAGCGCGATGTTCTTATGCTCCGATAAACAAGCAGCGATTTTCATTAAGAACGTCAGCCGCCAGCGAACAAATGTTTGCCAACGTTTCTGATGGACGAGGCGCGGCGCGTCTCGACGCCATGGTTCCGTCATAACCGGTTCCGGCGTCGGCGAACGATCGCCGTCGGAACGCCCAAGTAATCGCCAACCGTCCAATTACAATACTGGCTGGACTATCATTATTAATGAACCGACTAAATACCTTTTCTTTATTTCAAGACTTGTCGCAACAGTATAATTGAACTATTATACAAGATCACGTTGTACTTGAAACGACCTCTGGAACCACCCCCATCAAGGAAGTACAACGTTTTTAGGACACCCTGTATACGTCCCCTGTGTAACTTTACTATTTCAAACAATTGTGAAACGCTACAATTGTTGTTACGTATCATGTAATTGTTGTATGTATATTGTTGGCTCCGCGTACAGTTAAAGTATTTAAGCTTGAAATTTCCATTTCCAACTGTTTGTACAGATTTTGCACGCGAAACCGTACACAGACCTAGCTCACCTTTTTACAAAATCAAATTCACCCTTTCACAGACGAAATTCACCCTTCGTAAATCAAATTCACCTTGTGGTCGACTCGAGAGTGAAATTACACAATGCGATTTTGTCGCGATCTTATTCGAAATTTTCGTTGGTTTTAGAAATGCGTTCTCCTCGATTCTACCATTTCGTACGATTGATTCAGAACATTTTTATTCCGGAGATCTCGAAGCAGTCTTCTTATAGAGACGAGCTGTGGCACATTATCGAGAGAAGCGACGACTATAACTGTGAAACAAGATCAAATAAAAAAGACACGGTCTTTTTCCATTGCATCTTCACCGCGAGTCTCGCACAACATGAAACACGGTGTAAATCCTGTGTCGGTGATCCGACACGTTCAATTCCGGCGGGGGAAAAAATAGAAGAATATGGAGGTCGTGCATCGTTTCGGCGTGAACAGCGACCGGAACTGTCGGATCAAGAATCGGGAATAATGCGCGGACGGTAATAGTCGCGGACCGGTACAGTCGTGCGAGCCAATTTGCAAATAATTCGAAATTTACCGGCGGGGAACCACGCCATTTTGCCTATCGAATATTTGATCGATTGAACGATTTCACTCCCCACCATGCCCGGCGCGACGGCGGCTCCGATAAAATATTCCCTTCGGGAAAAGACGATTAAACGCGAATTTAAACTTTTCACTTTGAATGCTCATCCTGCACGATTCATCTACAATGAAGTCTATAAAGATTCTTTCCACCCTTGTTTCGTCCAACATGCTCGCTCAAGGTGATTAGTGAACTTCAAAGTTGTTTTTTAAGCCTTTGACGTCAAACTCGTCTGATGACGATTTTTTTTATAACAAAGTCTAACAAATATGAACGTTACGCATTTCTTTTTAAATGAAATAAAATTCAACTCGTTTGTAATTAATATTTAATATAATATCTTTATTTCCTGCCTTGTAGTGTATTCTAACCAAAACCATAGTATGCATTTCCATCACCTTTTGCCTTTTTAATACCGCAAGGGTAATAATGCAGTGCCCGAAAGAAAAATTTGGTGTGCTGTTTAACGAGAGGATGTACCATCGGATTACCATTGTTCTCGCTTTATTCAACATTTTTCTATGCGGTGCAACATTTCATTTCGAATAAAGTCGTAAAAAATAATGTAACTCAATTTTTGCTAATAAAAAACAAAAATTAGACGGGCATGGGCTTTTTAAGTTGCCTGAAAAATCGCAACAGATCATAGGATAAATCATAACTGGACAGCGGATGTTTATGCAAATGCATATTTTTATAGAAAGTAGATAAAATTATAGGACCTTTGTCTGTAGAGGATTTTGAAAATATAAGTAATATTTTGCACATTTTGCATATTGCATATTTTTCACATATATTGCATATATGTTTGACATATTTTGCATTTAATTGTACATACATATTGGGTTGGCAAATAAGTTTGTTCGGTTTTTTACATTGGAATAAATTACAAAAACCGAACGAACTTATTTGCCAACCCAATACATGTGTACGTGTGTATTTAATTGTAAAGAGCCGTTATGTGATATGAATCGTATCATATCATATGATTCTCGCACGAAACAGCAGTAATTGGCCGTGGCCTTAAGATGTGTAAATACCGACTCCTACATATTGCAGGAATCAGTTACTGATATTACTGAAGAGCTGGATAGGGTATTTCGATCTTGTGGAGAAATAATTCGAACTAAATGGAAGAAGATCTTTAAAAAATACAGGATTTGATCCTTTGTTAAAACTTAACAAAACTCAACATGCATCCACTACTGAAGGACCAGACTAAATTGATGCAAGATATTGGAAAAAATACACATATGCACCAATTACGTCCTGTGACGTTGAAAGGACATTTTCAGTGTGCAAATTAATCTTCAGCGAGAAAAGACATCAACTTACCGTCGATAATATGGAAAAAATCATAGTTACATATTGTAATGCAAATTACAGCGAACAATAAATGAAATTCTGTATACATTGTATAATTGGTTTCACTATTTTGTATATATTTGCATATGTCGTGCATATATTTTGCATATATTTTTGCACATTTTGCATAAATATCCGCTGTCTAATCATGAAACTTATTCAAAATGGTGAAAAATTGGCTTTTAAAAAAACATGACCTAATAATTGAAAAAGTTACTTTCGAAATTCTCCTATTGCGTCATCTTGCGTAAAGATTTTTAACTATTGAACGGTGTTCAAATTGTATTTTTGATTTCGCTGCTTATATAGGGTGCGATAAAAAAAATGTTTGACCTTGGAAAAAGGGTCGAGATCATGCAATCTTGAAACACCCTGTACATTTCGGACGAATCATCCGTCCGTGGTCGCGGTGTTGTCCCCGTCCGAAGGAAACTATCATCCTGTCGACTGAAGCTATCCGTTTTGTTCAGCACGCTGACTTCGATCGATCCCGGTCGCTGACAATGGACTCGTGCCAGCGATCGTTCCTTTCGATCCGGCGCGGCGCGGCGCGGTGGCTCAAAGTGTATAAACTCATCGAACACCCCATCAAAGACTCGGCGGGATCCGCGATAGTGTACGAAGTTAGTTTTGCTTGCGACGACGATGGCTTGCGCTGGTACTTAAATAGACAGCGTTGTTTTCGCTGTTACAACGCGCTCGACAATCACAACCGTGGAACAGAATCGGATTAAAATCGAAACGATAGGACGGTGTGCGGCGGTTTCGATTCAACGAATCATACGAAACACGCGGAAACCAAAGGGAACGCGACTCAATATTTTTATCATTCGCTTTAATTCAACAAGTAGCTTAAAATTCATATTTTAATATTAGAACCATCAGTTTAATGAAACGACTCGTCTCTCTCTGATTTTTCATTACATCTATCAAAATTATAAAAATGTTTCCATGAGAAAATTATGAAATGAATGTCCGAATGAATTCAATCTTGATATTGTTAGACCACGGATTTTTCTGCAAAATGAAAGTTGGATACTGGCATTTTTTTAATCCCTTTATTCTCTATCTCCGGCTTGAAATCCCAACTAATCATTGTCACTATAAAATTCACGATTAGTTATTTATTATCAAATATTATTATATCGTAAACGCGCCAACTGTTCGATAATGTTAGTATTGAAGGAATGGATCAATTTTCATTTAAATTAGAGAGCAACCAAACATTTCTCTGTATCTAAAACACAGTAAATTGATAAATTTTCGCCGCGGGAACGCGCGGAACGTCAATATCGTGTTCCGGAATAATAAACAGTACGTAAATTGTAACATTGTTAGCCAGAAATTGGTTACCAAAGAATTTTTCAGGAAATTAAATTACAACAAATCAACTTGTCGGAAATTCGTGAGAACACCATTTTTATAGATTGAAGCGAATTACTCGAGTTAATTAATTCCCTTTACTGCGTTTTCGTCGGGATTCAAAATGAAACTAAGAAAATCGAGTCGGGTATTATTAAAATGTACTCGTTTTACTTTTTTCCGCGTAGCAACATACGGGTATAGATGTATCAGATTCACGGCGTATCGGGTTTCCGGCGAAAGAATGGAAAGCTTTTCTAAGAGAGTCTTTTGAGAGGCAAGGATTTCGTAGTAACCAACAAGGCTTGGAACAAAAAGAGAGTTCTCTCTCTCTCTCTCTCTCTCTCTCTCGCTCCCTGCCTCAAAGCTTCTCGGGCAGAACGTTACTCACAGTCCCGTTCGATATAAATCAGATCTGCCGCGACTTGTTTCGAGAAATCATTTATTGCTGAGGAAAGCAATTACCGACAGAAAAATAAAGACAGCGATCGATCGAGCCTTGCGGAGCGCGCCGCGCCAGTTACACATACTTGATGTAAGAACGATCCCAGAAAAACCCGGGCTACCGACCCGACCCGACCCGACTTCTCTCGCAACGTTCTCCTTCGTTTCGGAGTGATTCGTTTCTTTCATTTCCCCTGTTATCAGAAAATACTCAATTCCGCGAGCGTATCGAGAAAATAAAAAAGGGGGGCGGAGCTCGAGGGTGGGGGCGAAAGAGGTGGGGAGTCGAGGATCATGCCGGGATTAATCTATCAAAAAGATTCAACTTTTCCGCTCACGGAGAAAATTCATTTCGCCTGGAATCGATATTCCACAAAAAAAAGAAAGTGAAGAAAGAAAAGAGAAAGAAAACGGGGCAAAATTTATTCCCCGAACCTATGATTTTCTTCGAACGCAACTAGTCTGCATGTGGACCGTTAGATCCCTTTAAACTCGAATTGCAACGACATACCCGGAAAAACGTCACGTTGCTGGGAATTCGATTTACATAATTTCCCGGGTCTCAGATATACCCGACGATAGCCCGAGCCTCGGCCATAAATTACGAATGAATTATTTTGTTTGCGTTGGGCCCGCGATTAGCCCGCAATCAATTGAACACGAATTATTCACCGTGAATTAAATGCGGATTTGCGTTTCGGCTTTCATCGCGATACCACGCGCGCATTCGTCTGCTCCAAGTAAAATCAGGCTCGCCGCCATGCGAAAGAGAGGGTGAACTTTTAATTATATTCTCGGTTTTCGGAACGAATTGATGTTGATAGATACGTCAATCATTTCGCTCCGGCAAAGATGATGGACAATTTACTGGCTACCTTATCTCTTTTTCGCTTGGAAGTATCTTCTCTGTAAGTTTACTCTCTGCTAAAAGTTCTATTATGGGATTACGGAGATCGTCCTTCGATTCCTCAAACGTGATAAATAGACTGCGGATCTTTATGCGAAATAAAAATTGTCTGCATCGATTGCAAGGAATGGAAACTAAATTGAATGTTATTTCTTCCCTTAATGATTTTAATACAGTAGTATCATATATTGACATCTCTGCAATTTTAAAAATTTTCCAACAATTTGGAATTTCATCTACTCAATTTTGCTATAAATGCATAGAGATTCGCAGTCTAGTGATAAAAATGTGATCAAGAGGATAGAATTCAAGGAACTCTCTGAAAAGACTTTCTATCTTCTTGATAATACAAATAATTACGTATTGAATTTTCCGGGAAATCAAGATATCAAAGCCGGAAACACAGCACAGTGTAACTGAACTACAGGTCATCGCGCGAGATAAAATTTTCTTGGTGCAATTTGCAGAGACCCGAGTCAAACAAAAGTTTATTCCCCCCATCAAACGGTTTAATACGATAATGTCTTCGATAAAAGTGGTATTAAGCTTATAACTGTTTTTATTGCACTTCGCAAACATCTGCAGTCCTCTGTAGGGGACAATATAAAAATTCATTTTAAAAAAGTATTTCTTGATGCTGAAATTCCAAAGATTCCAATTATTCACGACTTTATTGTATAAAAACAAGGTACTGCAATCTTCGACTTAAAATACATCAATTCTTTATGACAAAATCAATCGAAACAGGAAATGGTATTACAACTCGAGAAGCTATCCATAGTATTTGTCAAAGTACTAAGATGGAAATTCCAAGTCCATATCAATATTGGAACAGGAAATGGTATTACAACTCGAGAAGCTATCCATAGTATTTGTCAAAGTACTAAGATGGAAATTCCAAGTCCATATCAATATTGGAACAGGAAATGTACATTTTCTCAGCTTGGATAATTGAGTAATCGGTTCTTGAATTATCAATAAATCGTCAGTTAATCCTTAATCCAATGAAAGTCTTCCTGATCAAATGTTTCGTAATATTAATAAAGGAGAGAGAGAGAAACTTGTTGCGTAAAGTGAAATATTTGAAAAATCTGTATCTTCATAAAAAATTATACGGCGATTCATTCGGAACTTTTACTTTTAAGGTTACTCCGACAACTCGGAATTTATCCATACACAACTATTCAGAAACAAAGCAATCTTGGACTACCCATCAATAAAATGCAATCCCGCAAACCCACATCAAATAAAGTATTCTACAATATTTTCCAAGTTGCACGCGCGACATCAAAGTTATCGATGCACTATTCGAGATAGCGTTTTACCAGCTTCCAGATTAATTTCGCGAATCAATTAAATCGGCAACAATTAAACGCCTTCTAGAACGCGCGATCGTTCGATTCGAAGTTGGGCGCGATCTCGGAACAGTTTCGAATTGAAAAAAGCATAAAAGAACGGAGCTGAAAACGGTTATCGCCGCGCGGGGAGATTAAATATCAAAGCTTGTGATCAACGGGCCGCTGCCTCCTAACGAGCATTCCATAATAGGAACATTTGTTTCGGGGCCGAAAACGAGGTCCGAACTTTGTTAATTTTCCTAGCGGCAGTTAGCGATCGTGATAATAAGTGTACCGTCGACGCGGTGCTCGCGTGTACACCTGTGCACAGTAGTGTAACAAGTCTGTTACACTTACATTTCCATAACTCAGCCTTATCTCTTTAATGAATCTGTGAAAATATTAAAAGGCCATCGGACATCGTGCAATACAGAAAATTTCATATTCAGTCATTTTGGTCGTACCTTCTTGTATGTAGTACAGGTGGATTGTTGAGATTCCTCTGATTAAAATGAGTACAAACACGATGTAAATCGGACTAATTTTCCAATCTAAAAACATTGAATTTAGTGTTGTTCTATGACCAACTATTTACTTTATGATAAATAGTGATTAAAATGTTTTCGACAGTGAACCTCGACCGGTCACTACCCTTAGTCACACAGAAATCAGCACTATGACACATCATTGTAGTCATTTCTTTAAGGGACTTCTATTTAAGTTCGCGCAAAAGACTGAACCAGGCTTTTTTAATAGAAACCTCAGCGCAGCTAAGATCTCGCTCTTTCGAATTTCTGTCTATCCCGAATTGCCGGACTTCCGACGAATCATACTTTGTAACGCGCTTCTCGTACTTTGTGGCCGGAGTTATAGTTAAGGAGTTCTATTAATAAACTAGTGTTTATATAACGTTTATTAACCCTCATCCGGAATACAACAGTTTCAAGTACTTATATCCAAAGGCGTCGACCATAGTAGGAAATATCTATTTTGCAATAAAGTAGTTATTTCATTGAATAGAAATTTATTTATATTGGAGCGATGTAAAGTTCCTCGTATCCAGTTATGTGGAAAGTGGTGTGCGAGTAATCGAAGGTTAAGGGTAGATTAATAGTGGAGCGGTGAGCATCGATGATAGCGGTGCGGTGAAAACAAACCAACATTCGTGACAACATTTCGACACATACTAAAGAGAAAGTACATATGTATTCTCTTTGTTTTTCTTTTCTTCGCCGCACAGCTCACCTCGCTGCTCCACTATAAACACATACATAAAAAAAAGAAAAACAAAGAAAACACATATATACTTTTTCATTAGTATGTGTCGAAATGTTGTCACGAATGTTGGTTTCTTTTCACCGCGCCGCTATCATCGATGCTCGCAGCTCCACTATAAATCCACCCTAAGACATAAGTGCACACTTTTAAGCGCCCGTCGCTACCCCCGCCGCTTCCCTGCTTCAGTTGTAGTCACTTCTTCGTGGCTACTCTATAAAAGTATGTATTCCGATTTACGTCGTGTTTGGATTCATTTTAATCGGAAGAACTTCATTTGTCCGCTGGTGCCACTTGTGGGAACGTAGAACAATAATGAATTTGAAATTTTCTTTACGGTACGTTTATCTTTAACTCGGTATCCTTTGAAGTTAGAACGCTCGGTCGATGCTTAGCGAACTGCGTATCCCTCCCAATTTCGCTCGCTATTATCTATTCCGATACGTCGTCGTCGAGCTGTGCTCGAGTAGATGCCTCGAAGAGGAACTCTGCCCTGTGACGCAATAATTCGACTTCCGGATACGAAAGTTTGCGAGTTTAAGTGAGCACCAGTGTATTACGATTACGATTACGCGGATCGTTGCGGCTTAATTCCAAGTGACACGGCCGCGCCGCGTGTTCGGCGTGGTCCGTCTATTCCACCTTTTCCCTGTCGATCCTTTCGTTCTTTCTTCGGCTCGCCTCTTATCTGGCGTACCAATAACCAGGTATGTGTGTCGCTCGATAAGTTGCATTGTTCCTGCCGGCTGGTTGCTGCTGCTCCGGTTTCATCGGTGGAAAAAGCAACTCCGGCGAAATTCGTCGCGCGAACCTTGTTTTTTTCTCTTCTTCTTCTCCTGCTGCACCAGCAGCGGCAACCGCTGCTCGTTTTCCCTTTCCCTCTCTCTCTCTCTCTCTCTCACACACTCTTTCTCTCTTTCTCCGTTTTTATTTCTGTTCGCTCGCTGATTTTTTCCCTTCTTTTTCAAATCGTCGACCACTTCGCCCGCGATCGAAGCTTAACGAGGCTATCACATTCGCTCCTGCCTTTTTTCCTATCCGAACCCGCTGTCTCTTCGACAACCACGATTCTCTGCCGTGCGAAATTTGGAAAAAAAAGAGCCGAGGTGTCCAGCCGGAAAAAGGCGAGTCGGAATTTAATCGAGGCTGCAAATCCGTTCGAGGCGATGCGCTTTCGACGCCCCTGCAAGCTGCAATCACGCGACTCCTGACGCTTTTTGTGTCGTTCGCGCGGGAAGACGGTGCTTCGGGATTTATGGTCGTGAGCGGGGGTGGCGCGATACTTTCGTTCCAGTTCTACGTCGTATTGTAACGATAAACGAAATTATGGCGCGACACGGTCGAACCGTTTCTTCCTGGAAAATTTGAATTTTTTAATCGAGTCGCTGAGCCAGCAGCGGACGAGAGTTCTGCGAGATTCCTTATTCAGATTTTTGGGCCTGCTTTCATGGATTTTTTTGCGAAATTCTGCACACACGGGACAGTCTCTTCGTAATGTTGCGAACAGCGAAGGAAAATATGCTGCGTTCGTCGAGTCTTTTTAGAACCGTTCGTATTTTTATTCTTTAAATAGCATCATGATTGAATCATGGTCGAAATTGAGCAAACAGTAAAATCGGTATTCTAGTTGGTCTACGTAAATATTCAAACAGGAAATTTACTTGTATAAAATAGAATAAGAAATTGAACAAAAATTATGACCGCAAATAAAATTCCACTTGATCCATTTCAAATCGCATTCCAAGCTACTTCATTTTACTCCATGCCACTTCAGATCAAGAGCTTCACTTTAATATTTCGCAGAAAAAAATATGCGTCATTCCGTCGCACGATCTTCGCCAACCGCCATTTCATCGTAAGAAAAATTCCGCGGCTTCCGGTTAGAGAGCTCGAAGACTAAAAGTTTTCCAGCCAGCGTAAGCTGATCTTCAATTTGAAAGGACGCGGAAATTGCGCGACGCTATGCTTGGCAAGAGATATTTTAACTTGCCGGAAAAGGAGCTGCGCATAAAACAATTGCTTCCAGTTTACAAAATTTACTGCGAGAATTGGTTCGGCCCCGTTTCACGGGAGTTGAGGGGGGCGAGTCGGTTTAGAACCTTGACAAAATCAATTTTTCTTAAAACACGCGTCTCTATGGTCTTCGGCCTGTAGCACGATAAGAAGATGAGTAAAAGTGGACGGATTTTAAATTGTTTGTTTTCTTTTTATGAAACGGTGTGTGCTGAAGATTCGCTCAAAATTTCAGGTAAATAGATCAACTAGAACTTGAAACATCGTGACAGCTGTGTCGAAAAAAAAGTATTTCAAGGTTCAACTTTAATTTTCGCAACGCTTCATTTTCGGAATTCAACACAAATTCTATTTAATAATAACTATTACAAATTTCCTTCGTCAGTAACTGTTATGAGCGATCGAAATGAAATTCTCTCATTGATAACTGTTATAAGTGATCGAAATGAATTTCTCTCAACGATAACATTTACCAACAAGAGAAACAATTTTTGTTTATACTTATAATCCTTATTTGTTAAATACTTGTTATTCCATGACTTTTTTTCTTTTTGGTTATAACAGTTAGGGTCCCTGGTGAAAAGTTAGTCAACCAGCCCCGGTCTCCCCTACCGTATCAATAAAAAATAAAAATTCCACAAGGTTTGAAAATTGATGTTAGCCTAGACATAAACGACCCGGTATGCCCGCGGAGGGTTAAGTACGACGTTGAACGGAGGGATAATAGTTCTGGTTAAAATCTCGCGTGCATGGAGGACAAAGAACCGATCCTGCGTCCCAATTACCGGCGCGTTGTTTCATAACCGCAGTCCGAACAATAATTAATCGGCGAACGAAGTTCGAAAGCGGAAATGTCCGCGTGGAAATATAATAAAATGTACGCTTCCGCGCTAGAACTGTCCGATGCTATTCGACTTTGGGTCGAAAAGGCAACACAGCCCCCGAGATATTACGTACCAGTCATTTTGCCGTGGCGTGCAGGCTTATTCGATTAATCGATCGACACTGACGTGACCCGCGACGAGGAAACAAGCGCGCGAACGAACGTGCGAGCGAACGAACGAGAGACAGCCCGGAGAAAGAGAGAGGATGTGTCTCGGGTAATATTAATGACGTCAACCCGAAAAGAGTTTTAAAAAAAAACACATTGTTTTTTCACTTGGTAAATCCAGTTTTAACGAGAGCCCCCGTGTTCGTCAATGGACGATCTGAATAGTAATTGGTCGATTGCGGATTTTATGCATTCGTAACACATACAAACGCAGCGACACGCGCAAGTGAAAACGGTGGGTGAAACTGATGATGCTTCTGTTTCACGTTTGATTTATTACAGCTCTTTCCCCCCCCCCCCCCGGTCGCGCAACATCTGCAGTAATTAGTGATTTCGAAGTTACTTGAAGTATTGCCGAGACCGGCTTCTCGCGGTGATGGTTTTATAAGTGTCAGGCTGCGGGAAAGTTTGCTAATTTTTGGGAATGTAAATTTTGGGAGATTTCCTAACATAATTAACAGCTCGTTAAAATTTCACGAATATTAACGGCGTTCTACGTTTATACATTGAGCGGAAATATTGCTTCGGTTTCGAATAATTGAACGTGTTCGTTTAATCTAGATCGATATCGAAAATGCTGAAAGAGTAAAAGGTAATCGGTTCTTCATCCGTATCGGAGCATCTTAGAAAATACAATACTTATCGACAGCGGCTAGTCGACGTAATTAACCGGGTACCGCGAACGTTGTCGATCAGATTTTAATCCGAAAATAATGAAGTTCCGTGGTTTCTCTGACCTACATCGAACAGTTTCCTTTCAGTTTGTTTATACATTATTAGTCATAATTATATTTCTGTACACCGAATGAGTTGAGTGCTTGTAAAACAGCAATTTCATTATTTCCCATTACTTTCCGTCTGTTCGACCCGACGCTCGTAAATATTCCAATCAGTTCCATAGATTTCTGTATTCCGCGGGCCGATGCGATTGTAATAATAGATAAGTTCGTAATGAGTCAAAGTAATAACAAAATGTTAACGCAATAACGAGTTAAATGCGAACACGAAATTAAACTGAGAAATTAATATCACAGCCGATACATAACGATCCACAATGTGCCAATTAATAATGATATTAACGACTTTGTCGCGATGTAATTTGCTGTGCACCTAATGAAAACGTAACCATCAATATCAATAATTATCCCGTAATGCTAGATAAGCAACTGCACACAGATAATCTGTCGTAATAGCTTAGAAGAAATCGCGACTTTGGTCAGATATTCATCTACAAACGAAAATTCTGCAGTACTGAACAGTAGTTGCTTTTTACGCAGAACAAACATTTTTGGTGTCCGTACGTTCCTCAGAAAACAATGGTAAAAGTTATTCTATTATAGTTCCAATTCATTTTCGAATTTGTACATTAATCTGATTAATTGTGTTTTATTCATGATCTGATATTTTCAATAAACATTTCGTCTACCCATAAGTAGATTGAATAAATATATTAGCAGGTTGTTCGTGGACGTGATTTATACGTGCATGCTAATTAAATTTATTGATAATTAGCGTGGTGAAATAAATTGTTCACATCAATAGAAAAATGAAATTGTTGCGCTCAGCAGAAAGTAATTCGAGCTCTAAACAAATCACAGTGGTCTTTGGCAGAAATCGGCAATTGCGCGCGGGTGGGAGGTTTAAACACGTAGTAATTAGCGTATCAGCGTTGGTTTTTGTTATCGGATGCGCATCGGCAGGTCCGAAATCGCGTGTAGCGGGAAATCGTCGCGCGTCGTTCCGCACTGTTATCGCTATCATTTTAAAAAAAGCATATGATCGTCGGCGTAGCTCGCCAGTTGACGGTAGTCGCGTTCCTTCGCGCGAACCGAAACGACCGGAGATCGACTTCGAACGAACGACGTCGGTGAAAAAGGATCGCGAAAAACGAAAGCCATAAAAATAAGACGAAGAATCTGTCGCGGTGTTTACCGCCTGTGTAGTTTCTGGTCGCTCTAAAGAACTTCCGTTTTAATTTATTCCCGGAAGCAGGCGCATCCGTGACAGCAGCGGCCGACTCCGGAGGAGGAACAGGATCAGAAGGAAAAGTTTCCCGGCTGTTCCCAAGGATTACCTTCCCCATCGTCGGGCATGGGTTGCTGCGGCTGCTCGGACGAGACCTCGTCCAAAGTGGAGCCCACGGTAAGAATTATTTTTTATGATTCCTCCTCTCTCTCTCTCTCTCTCTCTCTCTCTTTCTCCCTCTCTCTCGTCGACCCACACCCGCCGCTGAAATTTCCGCTCAAGTATTTTAATATAAAACTTCGAGCTTTGCTTGTCACGGTAAACTGAACTTGCAGCTACCGGGGGACGCAGTCAACCCCCATTTCGAGACCATCGGGTCTCCGAGTCAACCCCCCTCAGTATGCCACTCAAGTTTCGATTCAACCCCCTCCGACTCCACTCTGTTTAGAAGGGCGATTGTGTCGCTCCTTTCTCGGGGATTTTTGCAAAATCTACATTTCGAGATTTCAGCCCGATTTATTCTTATTTTTCAATTCGTTCGTCGTTTCGAATAATTACCGTCGTTTCTTGCATGCACCTTTTTACACATTTTCATTCGTCTAAATAAATTGTACACAACGCAGTTGCAAAAAAAGCTTATCTTGTTACTTTTACTTTTTCCAAGCTCCATTGATGGAACTTTCTATGAAATTTATTAGAGAATATTTTTTTCATTCGTCTAAATAGAACACAGTGATAGAATTGATGTACATTAAGGTTATTCACAGCCATTCTTTTATTTACTTTTTCACATTTACTATTACTTTCTCGAAGTTTCTCTGATGGATTCTATTTATTAATTTCAATATGGAAGGATTTCTCATGCAATTTTTTAAACAATTCGTCCGAGTGAATCGCGAATCACGGTTCCAGAATTGAAGTGCATTTAGATTATCGTTGACCATAAAGTACTGCAGGAATTGTTAATAACAAAAGAGTTTGCGTTGAAATATATTTAAGTGCACTCAGCGTTACACGAGTTTACTTAACATCACTCCGGTTTCCCCAGGAGTAGAAATTTGTTTCTCGAAATTCTACGATTTGACAGATGGCTGGTTCACCTCTTGGTAACTGAAAAATTCAAGTCGCTCGCCTGGCTGTTTACGGACCTACCTTTTGTCATTCTCAAACGAGTTCGTTTGTCACGTAGATTTATTTATGCACCAGAAATCGTAGAATTTGCGAAACTGAAACGTGCTTTACTACAAGAAGTATCGAAACTCTCGATATCAATTGTAGGAACTAATGCCGTGTTTACTCTAACAAAAACATGTCGACTGTCTGGTGAAGTATCGACACATCGATGACCTTAAAACAAATAGGGTTGCATTAAAGAATAAAATAACATTGCACCTCTGGCGGGTGCATCGGTGCATCCCCATAAAAAATAATGTCATAGGAGGTTGGGACGTACATAGTATGACGTATGATTTTGTTCCTCTATCATTTGGTTCCAATTTTACTTAAATAAGAGTTTCAAATAGTTATCTTCAGAACCGTTTCAGAAACCCTGCTTAAAACTGAATTTCTATCCATTCGTATTTCGTAGGTGTGATAATTTTATTCGTGGCCCTCGCAATTCATTAAAAATATTTTCAATTGCAATCACTTAATCATCACCAGACTGCGGATCTTCACGCATTTATGAAGAAATTGATTCGGCGAAATATAAAACAGTAAAAGATTTAGATAATTCAACAATGTCGTTAATGAAAGTCGTAATTCAAAGTCGTTAAGGAATGAAATCAATTTTTATGTTATTTCTGCTTCTCACAATCAATGCAGAACATTTTTATTTTTCATAAAGATCCGCAGTCTAATCATCACATTGATGGAGGATGGATTTTGATTGAAAGAAAATGAACGTGGGGATTCGATTCAACAAGATTCAGTCAGTTCGTTTATCTTTCATTGCAAATATTATCGTCGCGCACATCTCTGTGAAACAAACCAGCAACAGACACTGCATTAGCTAATACCGAGTATAATTTCTTACTTAGCAAGTAAGATTTATGAAGTCGTGGTGCGCTATCTCCTACGAAGTTGTTGCAGCCACTTTTGCAACTGTCTGTTCCAGATACTGGTGGATTTTTAAACTAGTTGCCGCGATATATTTATGTGCATCTTATCTTTAATCGTGTCTACACACAGGAAGAAACAATACCTGACTGTCCCCCAGGAAATTTATCAGCTGATAAGTTGAGCGCATTCTCGAGCACATTAGACTCTAAAAGCCGTGAACAAAGGCTGACTACAGATGCTCATTCCAGGCGTTTCGAAATATAATCACGGAGGGGGATGATTCTAAACTGGTTTGGGAAGTGGTGCGCCTAAGGGAACGCATTTCCGGCCCAGTGGGTCCGTTATTTCTCTAATTACATTATTTTATGACTATAATTGTCAATTCGAACTAGTCAAAGGCATTACAGTTCAGCTGGAAGCATTTGTTACAGTCGCGTGCTTGCGAAGACACACAACCTATTAGACATTTCCAACGCTTAGTTACAGAATTAGATAAATTGACAACGGGGATTTTATGCATTTATGACAAAAATGAATAGGCGTACTTTAAAACAGTAAAGACACTAGAAGAATTTTAAAATACTGTTATATTATTTTCAATCCATTTCATTCCAGTCCTATTTCGCTCCAGATTGTTGGAATTCAGCTAGAAAATTTTTATTTTGCATAAAGATCCGCTGTCTAATAATAATAATATCTTTGTTCTGCTTAATGGCTCCGAAATAGTGGTCTAAGAAAAAAAGGAGAGAAATGAGTTTATTAGTTACTTCACATCACATTATTTTAAACTAAATCTACTGATAAATAATGACTAGACAGCGGATCTGTATGCAAAATAAGAATGTTTTACCTGATTCGCAACAAACTGGAGTGAAATAGAAATTCTTATTCTCTTTCTTAATATGCTTTTAGGTCGACAATAATATAACAGTATTTTGAAATTCTTCTAATGTTTCTACTGTTTTAAATTACACCTACTCATTTTCGGCATAAAATGCATAAAATCCGCTGTCTAATGATGACACAACAGCGCAATAACAACGGTGTTACTCTGGCATAATCTTCGTTCGTAATTTCCTGTCCAAAATAAAACATTAGGTACACAATTACTATTTTAATACCGACTGATTACGAGAGCCATGAATTCATTTACACAATGGGCAAAATAAGAAATATTCGCTGTTCGCCATTATCAGAAATAATAGCGCTGGGTAGCAAGGCTCCAAGTTCTGCCGACAGCAATAGTCATCGGGACGACTAATTTCAGTCTTGTCTACAACTTTTTTCATTTAAAGCGAAAGAGTCTGTCGCCGACAAATACGAAATGAAATTCTTCGTTTGTGTTGTTCCTCGTTTAGGCGTGTACCGATTGAAACTCGTCACTGTGTTAACAACAAATAAAATTCGAAATGAAAATCCCATTTAAGTGTCTCCTATAATTACGTTTCTCAACTATCTCTCTCTCTCTCTCTCCCTCTAGTAGCGTGATTTTAAAAATATAATTAACTAGAACTGCTATCCTCCATCGGTAAGATCGAGTTCCTAGCACCGAATGTATTTATGGGATTGCACATGTTTGTGAATGGTGTATTTCGGGAGTCTACGATCATGGAACACTATGAAACGCACATAAGCCGTTCCACGGAACGAGAAAGCTACTATAAAAATGGGTTTAAGGATTGGAATCAATAGGAAGCGCTTATGCGAGCGTGTAGTGCGATAGCACACCTTTTATCCCTGCAATTTCTCCGGTTGTAAAGACACAGAGATTGTTCGGTTGATGGTATCAGAACGAAGCGAGCTAAATTGTACTTCGATTATAATAAAAACTGAAATATCTTCCTCGAGTAAAAATGATTTATACTAACAATAAGATCGATGAAGAGCAGAAGAACTTAACACAATTAAAATCTGAGAATAATCCAGATGCTTCGCAACCAAGATCATTCGCAAAGAAAAGAAAGTAATTCGGAACAGAGAGCGGCGCACATCGTCGATTCTTTCGGTCGTGCTCCGAGCTAATGCGATTAATAATTAGCATTAAGCTCGACACATTTTCCTCGGCGCGGCGAGGTCGAGATCTTCGGCGTCCACGCTCTAAAAATGTCTCGATGAACAGTTTAATAAAGCATTCGATTTAATTGGCAGTTAACGCGATTTGGATCATGGGATATTCGCCGAGCCCGTGCCTGGTCGTATCGATTGTCGGGCCGGTTTCGATTAAAATTTAATATCGTCTCGTTGTCGGCGCTTACTTTCGTTTCGGATGTAGACGAGGAGACGCTATAATTACGAGCGTCGAGCAACGTATGGTATTCACTCCGTTCATTTAAGGAGGCAGCCAGCAGTTGTCTCCGAACCCGACTAAAACGTCCAATTAATACCGAAGTTCATTACCGCGCAACGAGCGTCGCAGACTCCGCTAACCCGTCGTTTATCCACTGAATCAGCTCCAACCCCCAAACCTCTTCCTCCATAAGCCGATCTTCTGGTCACGTGACTACACACGCCGGAATATTGGTCGCTCAAGGCCATTTGCCTGATTGTGAATCATGCTATAGCCAGCTCCTATCCCCCCTCCCACTCTTCTATGCTAACATCTTGTCTCCTATCCGAACGACCCGCCAAGAGTCGATGTTCCCCGGTGATTAAGAGAGAATCGAAGAATTTCCATCCTGGAATTTCATTTCGATCCCGATCCGACTGAAATTATAAAGACTAATACCCTACCATCGATCCGTTCTCACTAGCAGGTGATTTAAATGATGGATCTTCGATGCTACTACAACGCTCAAAAGATATATGTAGGTCCAGGTTTTCTGCAGGAATTCCCGAGTTCCTGTCCCTGCTGATGGGCAAGTTTACGGAGTCTGTCTATTTCAATTTCGCGCGGACATAACTGCTGAAAAGTTTTGAATAATGTTAAGTTACAAGGTGGTGACAGCTCAAAGCCATCGGCATTACTTTGTTCTTGGAAGACGCATAGCTGTGGTTTTGCAGTTTGTAACGAGGATTGTTGTGCAACGCGATATTCACGGAAAAAAGAACGTACTTTTTAGAATTTTAGATCTGCAATGGCTACTACCACCGAAAATCAAATTCTTATTTTATATTCTACTTTCTTAAAATTCCTCTAGAAAAATCGCGATTTGCATTTAAACATCCACAGTCTAATAGTTACCATTAACAAATGCTATACCCAAGTAATTTATCTAACGTCACATTCAAAGAAAGACGACAAAGAGTATGATCGGATATAATATAATTTTTCTCTCAATACGTATATCTTATCCAACGCAGCTCTTTCTTCCTGTTCTTATCATTAATGAGTGTTTGATAGTTATTAATGAGTCATTCATTTTCCGATTGTTCCGCCAAGACGATGAAGAGTATGATCGAATATAATATAATTTCTTCTCTCAATACATATAGGTTGTCAATCGCAACTCTTTCTTTCTGTTCTTATCATTAATGAATGTTTGATAGTTATTAATGAGTTGTTAATCTTTCGATTATTGCGCCATATAAAAAAGTGGCAATATAGTCTTACGTTGTGTTAGTGGTTGGAACAGTTACATTTCACATCCTTCCTAGATTACGATGCGGTATGATCGAAGAAATATGTTATCGCTTACAAGCGGATATTTCGTGTTTTTCATAGAACGTGCCTTTCCTCTGACTGCAAGATTGTCCCGTATAGAACAGTATTTTCTAATGGTAAAAGATCAACATTCCCCCACACTGGTACACTACGATAAAGTACTTCAGAATCTGGATGGTATCACTGTGCTCTCATTTTTACACTTCCATTACAACAGACAGATTACGAATTTGCATGTGCAAAATGAAAATAGTCAACACCAACTACAAGAATAATAAAATGCATTTCTTCCATTAAGAATTTGACTACGCAGAAAATGAAATGATTCTAATGTGTCTCGACAACTTGGTATTTCGCCTATTTTTGTAACAAACGCACAAAATTCGCAGTCTACTCGTGACTGTCTATGAAAACCACGCGACACCGGCAGCAGATGTATGCGGAATGAATTTTGCCTTTAAAAGCAAACGTAGCGACGCGACGCGACGCCACGACGAAATCTAGAGCAACAATCGGAAGGAGTGTTTAATCGCGTGTATCGAATATTTTTCAGGGAATTCAATGTTTGAACGTTCCCTATGGGACCTTCCCGTTAATAATATAATTCATTGTTCTCCGATAACCGGCCACGGCCAATTTGTGGGGCACGCGGCCGCAAGGACGCGCTGAATTTAAACTATTATATTACCATCCTATTAAGAAAACAGTGGGTGAAACCGGAGCCTCTCGCAGCCGTTTACCATGGCAATTAGTGTCCTTCGGTTGTCGAAACGCGTTCCAACCCTTAAATGGGTCGAAAGCATCGTGCTGTACTTTTCTACGATACTTTTGAAAACCGCGATTAGAAATTCGATTTTTCTTTGCACCTTGGTGCGTGCAGCGAACGCACGAAAGATTCGCGCTGATAATGATGTGATCAATAGTACGGAATGGCGTGCTTTTAATAAGCCCGAGAGGAATTTAATTATGCCCGGACGCTAATGCAAGGTCACCGTCAAAGAATCTAATTAATTTAGGGTGGCGGCTGCACACGGTCTGAGTTCTAACAGGGTTACAAGTTTCCCTGTGTCGGTGAAACGTCGCAGGATTCGCTAAAAGCATTAGCTCCGCCCGATTTCACAGGTTTGAAAATTTACTGGAACGCCGACCGCAAACGATAGATTTCGCCTTTTCTTTTGTTCTTCTTCGTTTTCGCTCTCTTTTCTTTTCGGAGACTAACGTGACAACGATACGCACGTTGGAAAATCGAGACACAGGTCGTTGGGTCAGCGATCGACAAATTTTTCCGGGGCCAGAATTAAATTTCTCATGCATGGGCGCACGTGTCCAGAACCGGTGCTCGACGAAAATGATAAGATTACACGTGAAATGCAACTGTTTCTACCGTTCGCGATCAAACGGCATTCGGCTTTTACAGAATTTTCGCCGTCGATGAAACTGCGAACCCACGAGAGCCGAACCGTTATTGTAAAGATTCGGACACGTTTGTTTACTGTAGCAAGATCTTCTGCTAAAAATTCCACTCTCTGTTTCCGGATACTTTAAACCCCGAATTTAAACGAAATTCATATGAACCAAAGACACCATTCATTATTCGACAAAACATGACAATAGACAGCTGCACTGTGCCTTGGATAACCAGAAATTTTTCCTTTTTCTCATGTAATCCTGTAAATTTTAACGAGAAAATGCGGAAAATGCAAGTTTCAATCCTAGGAGATCGGTGGTGCAAAAGTTATGAGTGTTTAAACTTAAGCGATTTTCAGTAGACAAAAATTTCTGGTTTCCGCGCTGTATTTAGTAAGGCCCCGTATAATCTGAATTATTCGTGATTTTTAAACGGCTCTGAATTATTTGAGATAAGCATGAAGATCCAAACGACACATAAATAGTGGGATAAATGAAATAGAAAAATCGAAGAACCGTGTATCAGAAATCTGGGAAACAACTCTGAAGATGGTGAGAGATAAATTGAAGGAGAAAGTTCAGACAGGAACATTGATAATGCTTCGTGCGACTAGTACGACTTGTATATAAAAACGATTACATTAAGTTTTCAAGTACCAGAATGTTTACGGACGGCAGTGTGTTTGTTTAAAATGTGAGAGCGTACCGAGATGAAAGTGTAAAATTACGGATCTCTTGCGGAACACTATTTTTGAGGAAGCGTATGAAGGTTAATTTCGCAGAAAATGCTCGGAACAGCTTGCTCCGAGAGAAATCCACTGAATACTTATATAAATGGGAATGCATTATACAGAATGATTGACTGAGTAAGGAGCCACGATAAAGTTTCAAATTCCCAGGCAATAAATTTTCCCTCCCGCTGCGCGAGAAGTATTTCTTATAACTCACTTAAGCCCTTCGTAAAGAAAACAATTCTCTGTTTAGCGCCCGGTTCCGAAACTTTGTCTTCGCGGAATTGGAACGAGCATAAACATTTCTGGCCTGCTTACTAATAACTTCTTACCAGGCTGCGGATTTTACGAATTTCCAATAAATTCGTCGGTGGAAAAACGCTGTAAAGCTACCGGAACGTCTCCCAGCCAAGGAACACGTAATTTTTATTCGTCACGTTAGAAAACCCTAACGGGAAGAACCACAACCGGAGGATTGCTACTAACCCCGCTAATCCTCTGAAAATTAGCATTCTCGTCTAAGTCGGCGAGGAATCCGCGTTTACCTCTGAATTTCGTCGGGAGTGAATACCGCTCACGTTTTAACGCTTCGTTACTCGGGTGAGAAATGTGTACATACAAGGAACGCGTAAAATGAACAAATTAAAACCTTCTAAATATTCGAACTGCAAATAATAGGAGGTCTATCTTTAATTGCTTATTTCCTTGCAGCTTGCGAAATATCTAGCGGTGCTTACCGCAGCCCGGAGCCTGAGCAACGAAGAGTTAATATTACGTTAAAGAACTGCGACTGGAATAAGCGAAAAATTACCAGCGCGATCAAGGGGTTGACGCCCGGCGAACGAGGGGTGGCTTTAATTCGGTCGCTCGCCAGCAGATATCACTGACGACTTTCGCGGAGGGAGAGAGCGAGAGAGAGATAGATAGATATATATGTATATATAGAGCGAGAGAGTGAGAGAGGAGTGAAAGATAGAAAAAAAAAATAAGCGAAGGCTGACGCGACGTTAATAAATGGAGGTGCGCGGTATTTTTCGAGAAATACGTTCTTTCCAGCAACGATTTTCCATATTTATCCGTTTCAGACGCCAGAAAACCAGGGCACGCCGACCAGACACTCGGAGCAGGTTTTCGTCACAGATCGATCCTGTACAGACATCGTGGCTTTGATCGTTCTGATCGCTCTCGCAGTCGGTTACGTACGTCTAGCACTGCCTCTTCTTCTACTTCTTCGATTTTCCTTTTTCTTCCTCGGGCCAGCTCTCTTCGGGGCTGGTTTTTACCCCGCTCCCGTCCCGATTCACTCTGTTCCCCCTCGCTATGTATTTCACCATCGCGGATACGCTCCGCGAGACGCAGCACGAATATACATATTTCCCGTTTCTGCTTCCGGCGCAGGGCTATCTGGTGAGCAACGCGGTGAAGAAAGGGGACATCTACCGCGTTATAAATGGCTACGATGACTGCGCAAACGTTTGCGGACGCAACACACCCGCCGAAACTAATCCCGAATTTAGTTGCAAGGGTAAAGACATGACGAGCGAACGGTAAGCATCATTTCTCCTCTGGCTGCACGCATGCACACCTCCCTCTTCTTTTCTCTGACAAACCCCCGTCGTCAAGGAACGGCCCGTAAACCCGTGAACCCCGGGGTTTCGGGGCCGAGTTTCGAGCCGGCAGCCCCGGAAATTCGCTGGAAAATGTTAAAGGCTGAGTAATTAGCTCGCTCGGATTCGTTGATGGAACTTTAATTCGTCCTGGGCTCATGAATTTCCACCGACGCGATTGACGACCTGCCTCGCCGCACCTCGCCTCGCCGCGCCTCGCCTCGCCGCGCGCGCGTAAGCTCCTCTGCTGACCCCGTTGCGGACCCTTCGTTTTTGCTGATCAGTAGCCCGGCTAATTTTTAGACGGGTTCTTTAACCTTCCGTGCCACGCATTCGCGTTTCGCAGAGCTAATAATTCCCCACGAACAGCATAAAGCTCCTCTGTGATGCGAACCCTTTTTGCGGTCAACGGGGGCGGACATGTTTCACGATTTCCTCGCGGCCGTGAACTGATGAATACGTGTAAGTACTTGCCATTCTCTTTTTAAGCGATTTACTTCCTCGAAATACGGGTCGATCCTTCCGTTAAATTCTGCTCGTAATAGCTGGTAATTTCAGTTTGATGTGAACATACAGTGTTCTGGGTGCAAAAGGAACGTAAACCTTCAGCCATCTGAGAGTTAACACGTTCCAGGACATTAACACACTTGGTTTGTATTAGGTTGGTTACTTCTGTTGCATTTGAAAGAAAACATTTGAATCAATTTATACAAAATATACTATATGTATGTTTAATATTAATAATAATGATAATTGCTGTTTCCCAATCACTCACTAGAGACTGCGGATCTTTATGCATTTATGGCTTATAAAAATTTTCAAAACAATGCTGGACTATTAAAAATTCCACAGAATTTAGTACGATTTTGATTTATTTTGGATCTGCAAATGCTATTACCAATGAAAATAGAATTCTATTTGGTACTTTCTTAAAATTTGTCCATAAAAATTGGAAAATGTATAAACATCCCTAGTCAACATATTCACAAGCGAAATTACCTGTTTATTTCAAATACGATAGAACTTTCCCTCGAAGCTAATACATTCAGTTTTCCTGTCGTCATTTTTCCATTGTACCCGGATTGCAAAATACAATTAAAGCAATCATTGTATTTCGTGGAAGCATTTATTCGCGGACATTTCGAAAATCAAGTCTAATGAGGATGGGTTTCGACACAATTTTTGCATATCGAATGTAATTTGTGTGTGATATTTTGAAATCTGCGACTGTTTGTTGATTCGTATACAATTGTTTCCATTCGTTTCGGTGGTTTTATTTTTTTCGATGGAACGTTTATTAACGCGGTTACTATAAACGAAGCATTTCGCGCCAGGATAAATTGCAATAATTTTAATCTCCTTATCGGAGAGCCGTGAAATTCCCGTTTCGCTCTAGCGAGTTATTCCGCGTTTCTTTCGGTGTTGTTTTAATTGATTTCATTGCGGATGGCGTTTCATTAATTATTCCACTCGTCGGTGGAAGTGAAATCGAATCATTGTGTCTAGAGCGGCCATGTTGACGCAAACCGGTGTTCGGGCTATCTAATTCTTGTTTCTTTCGGTTAGATCAATACCACTTCTCTCTGCGCAGACAATTTCGTGTTTTCTTCTCTGCTTGCAATCGAACAACTATTTACAGACACACCACGAATAATTAAAGCAAGCTATCGCTAAAGGGTTGATTTTTACCAAGAATTACAATCGTTCTTGGTTATAATTTTCTGTGTTGTTGTTTTGTACATGTACTTTATATTTACTACAACACACAATGCATATACATACACAGTCTTTTTAAACAAGTTTCTGGTCGAGTTATAAGGGAGTCTACTGTAGCCAAATCGAAAAATTGTCGAGAATAAAAATTGTCTGCATTGATTGCAAAAGACAGAGGCTAATCAAAAACGTTTTTCAATTTCGATTTTGTTGATTATCGATGTACCGCGACTGGAAACTACATAGACATGTAATAAATGCATTGTAACTTCATTCTTCTAAGAAATCATGAACGACAGAAATGTTCTAATCAGCGCAACCGAATAAATGAATAAAATCCGCAGTCTAATCATCGGGTATTTGTATCCGGTGCGATAAAAAGATCAACGTTGATCAGAAACTAGATTCGAAAATACATGAAATAAAATTGGATAAAGAACACTCCCCTCGCGTTAATTAAAAGGAAGAATTGCATTAAATGTTACACCGCACGCATTCCGGAGTTCTCGAGTGACAAATTGTTCAAAGAAGAGTTTCACAATTTTCCGCGCTCGTCCTATAAAAGATAACAGAATCAATGGAAGAATAATAATCACGCTTCGCTCGTCGAAAGAAAATAAAACCGCGTGGAGCCGAGGTACATAAACACAATAAAATTCGAACGAACTGGTTGCGCGGCCGAATATTCGCCGAGCAAACCCGCTAAATTGTAAATCGTTCACGGTCTGAATGTTAGAGTTCAATTTACCACATTTTCCTTCCGCGCTAACACAAAAGAGTTTCTCGTCGGATATCAATGGGAGCGGTTCTATTTATTTAGATGAAAATATTTCCGCGAATTCACGTAAACAGAATAACGACGGCATTTTCGCCGACTTCGCCGGTGCTTCGCCTGAATTTTAAGTTTCCTACGTTTTCTCCTCGCGCCGCGCCGCGCCGCCGCCGCCGCTTCGTACCGCCACGCTCGACTTCGTTCCGCGCGCCGCCCGCCGAGCCGCGCCGTTCGAAACGTGTCGGTAAAAAGTTCAGCGTCGAACTTTCCCCGTGTATCCAGTTACCCCGGCAAAAATATTCGCTGAATAAATTTGTTAGTGCGCGCTAATCCTTTGCGGTCGAACCTCGGCATAAAATTTTCGCGGCGCGCAGCCCCCCGCGGCCCTTTAGAAATTATTCGGTCGTTCGGAAAGACATTTCGTTTTTCATTGCTTCCCCTTTGTCACATTACCTACTTAACCTTATCTTAAATCGCAAAATCGTGATATATCTTCATAATTTCCTGCCTTGTAGTGCTTCCGAATCTTTTAAGCATTTCTTTGTCATCGCTTTTGATTTTTCATTACCGCGAGGGTAAAAATGCAGTGCACGAAAGAAAACGTTGTGTGCTTGTCTACGGAAAGGATGCACCAACGGATTATCATTTTTTTTCGCTCTTTTCAAAATTGTTCTATACGATGCAAATTTCATTTCAAATAAAGTCGTAAAAAGTACATTAACTGCATGTTTTGTTAATAAAAACACAGAAATAAAAGATCATAGAACAAAATGTTATGAAACTTATTCTAATTCTAAATATAGTATACGAAATTGACTGTCCGAACGACGTAATAGATTGCAGCGGCCTGTCTTCGGCTAAATGAAAAAATCCGCGGATCCGCAACGATCATCTCGCAATTTCATCGTTAATTTTCCGCGGGGCCGAGCGTTATCAGCGCGGAAACAATTTTCCATGGTTGTACTAACCGGATCTTGTAGGAAATTTTCGGCTGTTCTTCCACCGTGCTTCATTCCCCCACTTCTACCTCTACTCCCTTCTCTCTCTCTCTCTTTGAAAACGTGTCTGTAGATTCTCTCTCCGGCCTTTGAAACCCGGATGAAATTATTCGCCAAACAAAGTTGCTGCCGCGCTAATCCTTTCAGGCGGACGCGCAGAATTCGCTCTGGAAAATATACTTACGGCAGCAACTTAGGCGGCACCGCTTTCTAACGGACTTCAGTTTTACACAGTTTTTGCGATACACCCGCGTCCGAGGAACACGTAAAGCTGCACCGTGGTAGCCGCGGTAAAGCGAAACTTTATTTAACCAACAGCGTTTGATAAATAGAAATATAACAATAACAACGTTTCGGGAGATATCCAGTTATTTATCTAGGGGTCGTTCCGTGGAAACTTACCCTGTACAAATGCGCTGGACAAACAACGCCCGGCAAATAACGAAAGCTTTTCCACCGAGAACGGCCTAGATTGCTTGCTGATCGATTATCCTTCGATCGATTCGCGGGAGAAATTAACACTTCACCTGACGAGGATATCTTCAACCCTTTCCGGGCCGAAGTGTTACCTTTTCTTTTATCTCAGAGTCTGATACAATACCGTACGAGTCAATTATAGTCCTGTAACAATTTAGCGGGTTGTGATATGCAAGTACGATCGGTTTAATATCTTTTTCCATTTGTTTAAAATGTAGAAAATTACAATCGGCCGTTTTAATCGCAGTTGCGCATATTTGTGTCACAATTAAATCGTACAGAATATATTTATATTTGCTTCCGAATATATTTTTGTTGCAACTCAATAAAACATTGGGAGATATTGATCCGTAGACTGCGTATTTTATGCATTTGTGGCCTGTATACGTGAGAAACAAGAGGGTAATATTATTAGAAGAATTTAACACGTTGATCGCCCAGCGTAATTCGGCTAAGTTTCCCGCGGGGCCCAAATCCGACCGTCCGGTACACAGAACGTAAACAGAGCGAAAACCGGGAAATTCATGTTGTATATATCCTATATATAATATCCTGTTTTTAATTAACTCGAACAAGAAGAACGTCACCCATATTTGGGTGACGGGGCCCCCACGGAAGCATACCCGTCACCCAGACATGGGTGACGCGACGATCAACGTGTTAAAGATATTTTTATATTATAGTCAAGCCTGTTTTTGTGCAGTCTTTCTCTATGCGATTTGTTTTGTGCGATTTTTTTATGCGGTATATGAATATCAGATCAGATCAGCAGGATATCTCGGAAGACGTTGTCGTTATCAAAAAAGTATTCCTACAAAAGTTGTTTGGTATGACGGGTTACATTGCGTAGTATTAATTGTTTTCTTGTGGGTGGAGTGGTGGTGGACATTTCAAGGTCACCTCGATTTTTTTTAATGTCCTATTTTACCACGTTTTTATTAGCTCGCTTTCTTGTCTGTCTGTCTGTTTGTCTGTCTGTTTGTTCGGTACAAATTTTGCAATTGATTTTATTATACCATAGATCGATAGAGTATCAAATTCTTAGTATAATAGTATAATAGCGTCATATGTGCTAAACCTAAATAGTTAACGAGATATTATCGAAAAAATGTTCTTTCTTCTTTGGATAATATCTCGTTAACTATTAGGTTTAGGACATATGGAGGTCAACACTTTTACACTCAGAATTTGATACTCTATCGATCTATGGTATAAAAAATAGGACATTTCATTAAAAAAAATCAAGGTGACCTTGAAATTTCCTCCACCATTCCACCCACCAGAAAACAATTAATACTACGTAATGTAGCCCGTCACACCAAACAACTTTTGTAGGAACACTTTTTGATAACGACAACGCGCGCGTCTTCCGAGATATCCTGCTGATCCTGCTGAATTATGTACGTTTTGAAAATTTCTCCATGTTTAAAATGAGAAATTAAAATTTTTTAAAATGTTTCCATGTGTAATTTAATTATTTATTTTGTTTGGAAAGTACTTTCTCGCTATTTCGTAAAGCTTTGACATATTTTCTAAGTTATATGTTTTTTATGCGATCCCTCTCCACCGCATAAAAAAAAATTTCTTTGATATGTTGTGAAAAATTATTTGTTATTAGCTATTTATCGAGTTTGTGAATATTTATTTTGTGCAGTTTGTTTTTTGCGGTCTCTATCTACCTCACAAAAACAGGTTTGATTGTATTTTTTTTAACCTTGTTGGAAAATCGTTATTCTTATTTGTAAACCATTGAAAGAAAAATTGCGTGAAATGTGGATGTATAATTCGCGGTGTGGGGTAACCAGCAATATTGAACACGCTAATTTATATACCAATCAATTATATCAGTCGATCAATCAATTATCGAACATTAAATATCAGACACGTCAATTTAATTATTATAAATATTACAATCGAATATCAGAAACTTTTTCGTTGATAGACGTGTAAATTGGATCAATTAAAAATGAAAGGAAATGTTTAAAATGTACAGATATGAAGATGAAATGCTGCTGACTCACAATGCGGATATTGTGCATGTATTGTCGATTCGGTAGTTCGGAACTCAGTGTGGTAAATATTTGAATACATTTGAATGAGGTTTCCATTTTATATCGATACTGACAGCAGCCTCAATGGAAGATGAAATTCTCCTTCCAGTTAAAAAATTATATCGGCACAGAACTCTCTGCAATATACTCATCGCGATGTATTTTATTCAAAGCGGAGTTTCAAAGACGAGCATCCATCAATTCGCCGAGTAATAAACTAAAAATAAAAACGCCTTACTCTAAATTTGATGAAAACTGTAGGCAGAACTAGCAATATACAGCATAGAATTTCCAGCCAAACAGCGTCACACGTGGAATAAAATTGCACCAGGAACAAAAGTGGAAATTAGTCGCATTATGGCGGTGCACAGTGGTCCGGATCGAGAAATTCAGTGACATTTTATTATAACTTTTGAACAATTACAGATATTCCAATGAAATGTTCACTAAAAATATTTGAAAAATAGCCATTATTAAGTGTAGATAATTAAATATTTTTTTAAGTTGTTAACCAACATTTTTTAATTGATTTTCATTTACATTTTTTATTAAGAACGAAATTGTTTAAATATAATTTTACAAACTATTCTTTATTTTCCAAATATGTATTTTATATTTATATTTCGGACATGTAACGTTTTATGGATGAATTGGAATATAATGAAACATAAAATATATAGATTCGAGATGAACGAAGAGATATTGAGACGAAATTTAGAATCAAGAATATATTAATGTTAATTTTTACAAATAGGTTAAAGAAAAAATCATAATAATTTTATTTTAATGTATGTTTTTATTTTATGCATTTATGACAAAAATGAGTAGGTGTAATTTAAAACAGTAAAAACATTAGAAGAACTCTAAAAAAAAAAACTATTATATTATTTCCAACATATTAAACATATTAATAGATAGAAAATAAACACCTGTTTCACTTCAGTTTTTTCCAAAACATTTTACATAAAGATCCGCTGTCTATTGATTAGATATCGACACGAGCAAATTCATTTTAGGCGAAATGTGAATTTCTCGATTCGGACCACTGTGCGGTGGGTGGATAACAATTCTTCTGGATTCACCATTCGGAAGTAGGCTTGTAAAAATGAATGATCCGCGACCCAGTTCCGTTGGTACGGTGCGTGGTTTTGTTGGTTGGTTCGCGTCGTCGTGAACTAACGCGGCCCCATAAACACCGTGTCCTCATAAAATCTGTTAACCTGTTAATATCGCAGTTCCAACGTGGGAACAATAGCCCCCGATATTTTACACGGCGATAATGAATGAAACAAGTGCGCGGGCCAATGAAAGCTTGTCCGCCGATTAATATTTCGTTAAAGCAGTTCGCGGCAGCGACGCGCGGATGTTCGCCAAATTACGAAATCGCGAGGGAGGACGATGCTACGCGACGCCGCGCGACGGTCGGAGAAGTTGAGTGCAGAGGGCACCGGCACTCGATTAAAACTAAAAACCTCCACGGAAAACTTACGCCGGGTCGCGCGAGAAATAATGCGCGTAATTGCCGTTAATGTTCCATATAAATTCTCCGAACCGGACGGCGAACACTTTTCCGGCGGATTTTCCAATTCCGACCGACACTTTCCGCGGCCGCGGGTTCATTAACACCCGCCCGCTCATTAATAATTCATTTCCCCCAGGTATCTGCTGATGACCGTGGACTCGAATGGGGTGAAGTCACGCAGATGCGTGGCCAACTGCACCGATCAGTTAGTATTGCATAATGCACAAGTTTTCGCTAAACGACCGGCTGCGAGGCCCATGGCTACCACCAGCCGCAGTGGTCGCGTACGCAGCCGCCCCTCGTTCTCGAGTCGTTTGCTTGAAAAATTGTAACCCGCCGCCGACAATCGATTTTAAATCGGCCGGCCGAACGGGTTTTCATCGGTCAGAATCGAACCGTTTTTTGACACGCTCGCAGAGAGACCGGCAGATTGTTTTTTGCCCGGTGAATTGTTGTCGCCTCGCGATCAATTAACGCGACTGTGCGCCGCGCCGCCCGGGCTTGAAATTTTTAACTTCGGGAAGCTCCGGTTACGCGGACCTTCGGTTCACCTATCAGTTTAATATCATCGTAAAGCTTTTATCTATACATAGTAGATCATTCAGAAAATTCTGTTCTTGAAATTAGTGAAATTATTAACAGCTATACATTCATACATAAATGATTAAGAGAAATACATTCATATTTAACTTCTGTGTCTTACAATTCACTTTTAATTCATAGTCCATGTTCTTTTAACCCTTATGTAGCCAACCAAAGTGTATAGTTTATTTAAAACCTTTTGTATTTAACATATTTCCACAAATTCTCGCTTTAAGACTATAAATTATTGTAATATAGTAGCGAGCAAAGAATAGACATTCGGAGAGAGAAAATTTGTAATTTTTTTTAAAGGAGTATTAACAAGTTGTTGAAAGGTATGCAGTAAATGGGTACCCAGTTGGCTACACAAGGGTTTTTCGCATCAGCATCCAGAATGTCCCCGAAATGATTTATTCCGCTTGCAACAGGGTATTATTCCTGAATCGATGCGTGCCGAAGCAAGTGACCGACTCGACGAGCTCCGTGATCAAGAAACTCGGTTTGGAAAATTTCTACAAGGTCGGTAGCAACATTTTCAGTAAAAGTCGAATACAAGTACGTATCGTGACCGTGTTTCAACCTAGATGTTTTGTGCTTAACCATCTCGGTGTGATCATTGGTTGCTAAATAATGGTAGCAGTGATCGAGGGGTAGCAACCCTTAGTCAGTTAGTAGGGTGTGGTCAAATTTATTCGAGAGACTCGTAAGGAATTTCGTATTTCGTTTGATTGATTGGAACAGCTCTGAGAGAAGTCTGTTAGTCGAAATAAATTGCTGTTTCATCCTAATAAAGAATAATTGGAATGTTCGAGCAATTTGTCGCGAATTAATGCGATAAGTGCAATATTTCACTCGATTTCAATTGGCCACTATCCTACGATTCACGTAGTATTATAATTAATTCCTCCCTTCATCGAAGGGTTGAAGAGGTAAGCCAGAATCTTGAAGAATATTGCAAAACTGAGTAAATTGTTATCGACTTTCGTTTATTCAAGCAGTCGATCGTACGTTTAGTAAAAACAGAACCGTCACATTAAGTCGATTTACAGCGGAAGGGACCGCAGCAAAAGGGAATTAACGTTAAACCATTTAACCCCCAACTGTTAGGGTGGAGTTAATTAAACCTCGATCAGGCGAGTGGGTGGGCCACATGCTACTCATCCGACTAAACGTGTGACTATATTACTATATCCGCATTGTTGCCTAGCTCAACATTTCAGAGATTTAAACAACGTAGTAACTTTTGTTTGTCGTCGAACCCCATACTTATTGCGTTCTGTTCAAAGTTCACCGGTTGAATGCGAATTGCACGAAGCTTCAGATAAATTATGCGCTTGAACGATCGAAAACATCACGGCGAGATAGCCTGTTAATCTCTCAGTAGACTGTTAATCTCACCTTAATCGAAAAAATTCGCTCGCCCTCAACCCCTCTCTGTCGCGTGTTTATGAGAAACTGTGGAAATATTTCAGGAAGCTTCGAGGGATCTGACTGTCGCCTGGCGGGAATTGGTCTACCTGCTGCTTATAGCGTTAGGTATGCGTTTCGAGCACGGCCCCGTAATCTCCGATCGACATTCTTATCATTTTTTCACTCGAATGACTTTCAGCTATCTCGCTCGGTATCTTAATTGCGTTCCGGTATATGGTGCAGTGGGTCATTTACATTGTCTTAATCGGCGCCATTCTCGCCTGTATCGGTGGCTCGGCGTACCTCTGGTAAGCGCATCCCTTTGTAACGAGATTTATCTAGACACGATAGACCGCGTGACCGACAATATAGCCGCACTACGTTTCCCCATCTTTCGGTTACTCTATCATCCGCCATTATGTTTCTTTAGGTTCGCATGGAGCATCGAGAAGAAGGCGGTCGAAGCGCACGAAGTACTCGAGGAGGATTCTAGCCAAACGGCTTACTTCGTCTACGCAATAGCTTTGTCTACCGTCACTGTAAGAATCATTCTTGCTCTCAGATACACACTATGATTACACTCTCGAATCACAAAAATATTAGAAAACAATTTGAAATTGAAGCAACGTAAATATGACAAGGCAATTCCGGTGCAATGAGGTGAATTAATTCAGCACGACTTAATTGGCCCACCCCCTGTATAAGTAAAACAGTGTACGGGTGATTATGAAAGTAGTTCAGAGTTTTGCGAAACAGTTTATTTAGTTGGATTTTTCACTCGGACCACTTCCATAATTACCACGACTTAGAGGAGCTGCCTGCGAGCTGTGGTTGCAGCAAAGTTAATGCCCCGTTCACAGACGTTTCACCGGAAACTAGCAGCGCTTAAGCTCCGCTAGATTCAAGAAACTACCGAAATCTCGGCAGCGGCGAAAGTTCCGCGTACACAGTGTCACGATTTGCAGGTCGTCACGCTTCTGATCGTTCTGGTAATGCGAAAAAGAATCGCCCTCGTGATGCAGCTGTTTCGCGAGGCAGGGAAAGCGGTCTATGCGATGCCGGCTCTGCTTCTTCAACCGATATACGTAAGTTATATTCGTATTATATTCGTAAGTTATATTCGTGTACGTAAGTAATATGGGACGACAGCGCGATAACGTGTCTCGTGAAAGTGTGCTGGTCACTCGACTGCGTTTACAACATTTAGCATATGAAATCATCTGTAGTATTCGAATCAATATCCAGGGGGGTCGTAAAATCGTGTTGGCGAAAGTAGAAAATGATCTGGGCCATCCTGTATGGTGAATATGAATTGATTTGCAGCGTGAAACTTTTATATTAAGACGAACTATGTACAGATATAAAAAAAGTAATACAGTAAATCCTCGACTTACGCGGATTCTTAGAAGCGAATCAGGAAACTGTGTTTTGCTTGTGTACAGCGGAGGCATTCAACTATTTATGAGTGATCAATAGACTGCGGATTTTTATGCATTTATGCAGAAATTGGCCAGGCGGAATATAAACCAGTGAAAAATTAGAAAAATCTAAAAATAGTGTTATGTTCTTTTCAGTTGTAAAAACTTATTAGGGGATGAAATGAATTTGTATTTAACTCCTGCTTGCCCACAATCGACGCTGAACATTTATATTTTGCATAAAGATCCGCAGTCTAGTGATCAATTTTCCATGAACATGGATTATTTGAATTTTCCTTTCAAATCAGTACATGCATGTAGTATGTACAAAGCAGAACGTATTAATAACCTTTCAGCGGTGGGGCTCAGGCGCTATTCGACTAACGCGGAAATCGCTGGAACGAGTTAACCGCGTAAGTCGAGGACTTATTGTATCGAGAAAATATTTTCGCTTTTCACAGCCAAAGAATTCATTATCCGTACTACTAGAACAAAGAAGTTCATGAACTATGAATGGAGATACTATGGATATAGAGAAACCGACGTAAATGTGAATCGTACCCAGATTTCTCAATTCCGAGCATTTGGAACTCGCAAAAGTCTAGACAAATAAAATAGCAAGAACAAAAGTATCGTCGCAATCAACGGGAACACGATGCAGTATACGGGAACACGGATACCATGACACATTAAAGTGAAAAAATTATCGGGCACCGTTAAGAATAAATGAGAAACGATTGAAACGCGATAACGAACACGAACGGGCAAAACCCTTCGGGCGTTTCATATGCAGAAAGTTGCAAACGTAAATACTTTCGCGAGCCGCGTACCGTCTATCGAAGTCTGTCGGAAACGAGGAAAATCATATTTTTAGACCTATCTGCTGATCGGTTTGACGGTGTGCGCGTGGGTGTACTGCATGCTGTGGATCGAGAGCGCGGGCAACATCTACAAGAACCGGAAAGATCATATCCACTTCAGGAAGGACGGCTTGTTGATCGTAAGTTTTGTATACATAGGATAAGTCGTCGCTCGGTCGCGAGTGAAAAACATTAAAGTGCGCATAAACCGTCGCGGTGTTTTGCAGGCAAGCAGGTGGTACAATTTGTTCTTCTTTTTCGTGACCTGCGAGTTCCTCCTCGGCTGTCAGCACGTTGTCGTCGCCTGCGCCGTTGCACGGTGGTTCTTCACCAGGTGACACTTTGATCAATATCATAGTTTGCCGGTGGATTGCTTTCTACCAGCGGGAATTTCCATGGACAGCGACACGGGATACCTAACGCTGTTAGATCACTACGGTACACGACGGTCATATGTTCCTAGCTGGACATAAATTAGCTTCTGAAATGGCTTACGGAGATTTTTTCACTTCGGTAGCTACGTGAAAAGCGCTTTAAAATCGCGATGAAAATTCTTATAACGATTGGGTTGGCAAGAAAGTAATTTCGGTATTTTAAGGTGAAATAAAACCGAATTTCTTTATTCATGCGACGAACTTTAATCGATAAAATAATTTCTTATCCATCCTTTTTGGCAGAAGACCATCGAACACAAGGGAATATATCGTATTCATTGAAGTTCATTGGTTGAATAAAAGAATTCGGCTCTATTTCACCTTAAAATACCGAAATTACTTTCTTGCCAACTCAATACACTGCGGATCTTTATGCATTTAGAAGGAAATTGAGTAGATGAAATTCAAAATTGTTGAAAGAGGGAAGAAATAAACTTCAATTATTTCCTGCAACCGATGCAGACAATTTTTATTTTGCATAAAGATCTACAGTCCAGTTATAACGTTGATTTTGGTTCATGAAAGCTTTACCAACCATCTTTATTTAGAATCGTCCAAATAGAAGCCAAATATGAATTTCCTGTTTTTCTAGACTGACACCTCAAACAGTTGAAAATTTATCTAATTATTCGAATCTTTCTGCCATTTTATTTCTCTTCTATTCGGTTTTTCTATTAAAAGCATCATCACATCCGCAATCTGGTTATGAAGAAATTAAATTTTTGGGGGATAGGATTCTTCATAATTAGACTGCAGATGTGATGTATTTATAGGAAAAATTAGTAGGAGGAATAATGGATCCTATTAACCCCCGTACGTTCCGAACATTGCGTTCTACACACTCGTTTTAGACCCGAACGATCTCATTTTAAGCTAATTTAACTTTACCTGAGGTTCGCAATGTCGAAGAAGGCATTTAGTGAATGAATCATTTCTCTCTCCATCAGATTGACTTTTGATCAATTTTCCATTTTAATTGAGCTAGACTATTTTTATTTCGCAAGATCCGCGCAGTCTGTTCATAACTGTTTCGATCAGAACGTTTAAGTGTTCGAAACTTCGCGTCATTGTTGAAACATCGTTGACAGAAAACGTCATCTTCAGAACCAGGAACAACCTTGGAAGTAGATGACACAAAAGAAAAATCACGGTTTCTGTTCATTGGCCAAGTGTAAATTCGTTCTTGATACTTTCTCTTGATCCCAATCGTCATCGACTATAAGTCCTTAATTGTCACCAAAAAAAATATAGATGGAGACAGTTGAATTGGGTTGATCGGGTAAACTAAAGCGTCGAATCGTGCTCTCGTTTGATTGTCGAAAGACGAATGAAATCGACTAAACGTGTGCTATTTGCTGACTAGTTCAACTGTCGCCTCTCCAAGGAGGATTTCTGTTCTACGTGCTACTCGTGTTCAATCTGTGATTAATTAGAACACGAGTCGCGAGTGGAAGATATTAATGAAATTCTGTTGCCAAACAAACAAGAATATTCTAGAATATTTGAGTTTTCATACTATGGTCGGGGGCTATCCTCCTTCCTTCCCCATATAAGAGTAAAGGGTCTGAAAAAATTATTCTTATTCTCCACTTTTTGCCTTGTTGACGCTGGGACATATCTTATTTTGTTTAATTTTAATATTATATATGTATATACATATATATTTTAGGATATTGAACAGATTTTAATTCCTGTTTACGTCCCATCGAATGAACTTTTATGCATGCTTGATTAAACCAAGTCACTCAGTTTGATGGACGAAGTGGGTAGTGTTGTCCAGCTAGGAAGCTTGCGTTGTCCACTATGGGACATGTCGATCAGTTCCACGTTCTTGAACCATTCGTAGATCCCGCACTTAAATTGATCTTACTCACCGTTCCCCGGATTCGTTCGTTTAAACGCGCAACGCTACTAATACGATTCCGGTTGGCGGAAGAAAGTCCATGAATGACAATCGGAGGAACCAATTCCCGTGTAATCGGTTCCCAGATAATCGAATTCTTAATTGTCCCCGTTTATGTGTGCGTGCCGGGGAAATTTCCGATTAACGACCACCAAATTGCAGAAAGCAATCCAGCCGGCCGTAAGAGGGATGGAGTGTGTGTGTGCATGGAACAATAAACTTCATTAAGGAAATATTTTCTGGACGCAGGGACAAGAAGCGGCTCTCCTGCACTGTATCGCGGGGCTTCGGTTATCTCGTGCGATATCACTTAGGTACGGTCGCGTTCGGTGCATTGGTTATTGGTATAGTTCGGCTCATAAGAGCGATAATTTCCTTCGTCCAAAATCGCCTGAAGCGGTACGATAACGACCTAGTGAGGGGAATATTGTGCTGCTGTCAATGTTGCCTCTGGTGTTTCGAATGCGCTCTGAAGTTCCTCACCAGAAACGCTTACATCGAAACAGGTATTAACCGCTTAAGTGCGGGGGCGTATCTCGCGCGAATCAATTCGAGCATCTTCGGCGAAGTGAATTCACCGGAAAAATTAGGATACGCGAAACGCATCGTTGTCATTTTTGCGAACAGGAGGTTCGAGAATTGTCTACGTTTTCTAGACGAAACTTGAGCAAGAGAAGGTCCACAAAAATTATAAACGCCGTTGCGCGCATTTACTGGTTCTGCACTCCAAATTCACCGTTTTGCAAGTCAAACTCGACCGTATGCAAATCAATTTCATCCCTTTGCAAAGCAATTTCACCCATTAAGAATATTTAAAATTAATTATTTATGTAGATTTATTTAGACACACGTGAACGGTGTCATTACTGCGAGGGAAACATAAGACAATAAATACAATAAATAAAAATTGGTTAATCAGAAAATGACTACAATGAATACACATATCTACACACAGTTGTCATACAGTACAAAGTTAATGAATTAGTAATTACTTTTGAATAAGTACCTCATGTACATCTTTGCAATAAATACAATTTTTAATTTCTCAACAATTAGTCCACGTTTGAATTTTGTTAATAAAAACTTACATAAAAATGCTTTATTTGCGAAAGGGTGAATTTGGAGTGCAAAACCTGTAGAAAAATCATTTTCTGAGCCATTTAACAGTGCGGTACAAGGTATCGCAGTGTTTTTTTCGGCGAAGTGACTGAAAACGAAGGTATCCCGAATGAGATTTCCGAGATACGCGGCCCGATAATAAAACGCATAGGATAAAGATGCGATAACGGTGTACGGTTGCAGCGATATACGGATGCAACTTCTGCACGGGAGGAAGGAAGGCGTTCCACGCGTTGTCGAGCAACATTTTAAGAGTGGCCGCCATTAACAGCGTCGGCGACTTTGTCCTCTTTCTGGGGAAGGTTCTGGTCGTTACATTAACGATCGTCTCGGGCATTTATCTGATGCAGGTACGTTAGCTTCTTGAATATATTCGTGGAGCGGTTCTGCCCGAGTTCTCCTAATTGTCTTGCTCTTTAGAAAAAGGAGGGCCTGCACCATCCGTGGGTGCCGATAGTGGTGGCCGGTCTGTTCGCGTTCTTGGTAGCGCATTGCTTCATCTCCATTTACGAGGTAAAAATCACTCGATCCGTATAGAAAAAGGATTGAATGATGGCAAGCGTTTAATATCGATTCTGTCGATTGCAGATGGTGATCGACACCATATTCATTTGCTTCTGCGAGGACTGCGAGAAGAACGACGGCATCGGTAGGCCGTACTTCATGAGCCGCGGATTAATGGTGATTGAAGCTGACGGTTCGATTCATTTTTGATCGGCGAGCTGGTTTTAATAAGTTCGCTTTTGTTCCAGGAATTCGTCGAAAACAGCAAGAAGGCGCTGAATTACTTGGATCACGAGCCATCCAGCCCTCATCCGTAATCGCGACGGCTAGTCAATGGAAACCGGACCCAGCGATGCGAGGAAGCTTTTGCGAGAGCTTGTTCCTTCAGAGAACCAGAGAACCAGCGCGCTAACTGTCACAGAGTCCGGCGAACTATCAGTATACAGTAATGCACAATTAAGCGTCCAGGGAGGATACTTAAGCGGGGAGGTGACAGATATCAACTGTTAATGGAAAGTCCATTTTTTTTTCTTTTAATTGGATAAGATAGCGGCGGACGCTTAAGAGGTGCACTACTGCAGTTGCCTCTTCAGGCACAACGTCTCTTCCTGTCGCTCTTCCCGAGCGAGTTTTATTAAACAGATAGCACACGGTTCCTCCGTCTTGGTTTCCATTTGCACGGTGCCACGTGCGAGGAAGTCTGCCACGAGCCGCGGACAATTTTGATCGGCGTCTGACCTCCTTTCGTATCCGGGGTTTCAGGCAGGAAGACGGAAAGGGAACACAAGATAAACGGGCCAGAGAAAAAGCTTCTGGCGAGCTGAGAAAAGACTGATATCAAATTGAAAAACGTATTGTAGCACAGAGGCTGATCCAGCGCGAGATGCGTCGATCCATTTCCGAAAGATAGAATCTGTTAGTTGGATTAGCGTCGTTATTTCGATTCGTGTGTCGAGAGGAACCGTTTTCGCATGGGCCGAATAAGAGCATGCAACTTAAATATCGGATTTAAGGGGCTAGACGCGTTTTTCCAGGACAGCAAGAGCGTGGGATGCGCGTTCTCATTTCTCGATAATATGTACAAAGATGGAGTAGTTTTTCAGTAGTCAAAAGCGCTAGATAAAAGTAAAAATATGATTGATCTTTTATCTAGCGCTTTTCACTACTGGCAACCCCCATCGCATGCATTATCGAGAAATGAGAAGGTGCATCCCGCACTCTCGCAATCCTAGAAACGAGTCTAACTCCTTAAAGAAGGAATCCGCCGACCCAGATCCGGACAGCTCAATTACTCAGTCAAACTAGAGGCAGTCCGGCGCTCTAAACGACTCATTCTTTTTCTTCCTTCAGACGGCTTACGCGCTGCCTCCGGACAGGTAGACAGATCAAATTGTCTGGGACTTAAGCTGCCCTCTCTACACGCGTTCAGACGATAACGCGCACATTGTTCTTCCACGGCGAAGGATGAACAAGCATTGTTTCCGTCGTTGTCTTTCACACTGGGCTGGTCAAGCAGCGACCGCAGCTTTCGAGCTACAAATCGCATGTATACCCGAACAAAGCGTTCACATTCCCATAAACAATGTTCCGCGATCACCGAGAAGCTGATGTATTTTTTTATAGTCGATCGTCTCTCCACGACGTGTCCAAGCTAGATTTAGGAACGACGTTTCTATACATTTACTCACGTTTGATATCACCACCGTCGCGAAGCGGTGTCGTGCATGTAGTTTGTGTAAGCACAGTGCTCCCTCGTCGGATGTTCAAATTTTCTCTCCGGTTTTAGCAATGTAGCGAGATAAGCGTGAGACAAGCAGCAAACAAGTCGCTGTCGAGGAGCCTAAACGGTTGCTAAACGAGTTTACTCAACCCTCGTCCGTCCCTCGCGCCGATTTGACACATTTTTCACTAATTATGAACAAATACGTGGTGCGCATACACCTGTTACTTGCAATTCAAGCAGAACATTTTTCTAGTTTAGTAATAACGTCCAAGAGATTACGATATCTTGCAGAAGAATATAGAGAAATGATTAAGTCTTCAATTTTTCACGAAAGAACTTATACAACGTTCGTTATTTATCTAACCATCGTACTCGCTGTTTACCCGTGTGCCAATTTAATGAAAAGCTACGAATTTGTTCGAATCGTTACTTTAGAAAAAAATTAGGAACAGATGGGAGTTATACATTTCACGAGTATTGTAAGTATTACACTACCTTCCAAAGTAGCATTACAATAAATGTGCTTCGAATAATCGATCTTTCCGCGAAGTCAGTGTATAAAAATCTAGAATTAGAATCGATGACGAGCTTACCTCGCTGTCTAAATGCTCAAAGTGTAAAGTCATAAGACATGTAACGGGGGAGCCCTGTGCAACGCTCGGATGGTAGAGAACAGAACCGGTTCGAACGAGCGATATTTTGTAAGAGATTCGGAACGGATGCTCGACGATAGCCATAGTGAACAGTTTGAAATGCTGCCAGGAATGGCACGCGGCACAGATCAAAGACGATAGTGCGAGCAAACCGCGCGCGAGAGATACGCGGCGCGATAATGCGCGACTATCCGGGTAATTGCAGGTACATCGATCGCCATGTTGTATATATATTTTTTCATGCGAGCCCGCCCACCAATGATGTATTTCTTTCACGTATGTCACGTTTTTTGATAATAATCGATTCGTCCACAACGTGTACGACCACGACATCCATATCGAAACGCGGAAGCGCTTGCGGTTTTAGTTACACGTTGATCAAATACTTGAACGCGCGATACTATTATAATTTTAATAAAAACACTCTGAAACTAGTTGCTCCGTTTATGGATGATTTTCCTGTGTGGGTTCAATTATTTCTTCATTTACTTCTAACGCAATTTACATTGGAACTACCTACAACAGACAAATGATTTCCTAAACCATGTTGAAATGATGTTCGGCTATTTTAATTAATGGTTAATCAAGGGAAAGTGAATAGGACGCTCCGAAGTTTCCACGACGTAACTATACACGCGGCTCGAAAAGAAACATGGCTGCCTCCGCGGACGTACAAATCCTCGAAAAGAAATGATTACATTATGAGAACTGTGTTTCCGGCAATAACTTTATGGAGAATCGTGATTCCGGAGCGAGGATGATCGCTGAGTTAAAGTTGAAGATTTAATTACCTTGCTCGCAGCGTCGCGTATCTACCATCCTTTTCATTCTACAATAATTAACAGGTAGGACAAAATGGCCCCGAGCGATCCAGGAGAACCGGGAACAGAAAAGGACAAGAGGAGCAAAATCAGAGACAGAGAGGGCGACGTCACAGTGCTCGATGTTTCGTTATTTTTCATTTATTCGATTCGGGCACACAGTTATTGCATGAATGATTATGCGCGCCCGTCGACAGAGGATCGCTCCTCCTTTAGGGCGACGCAAGTGGATCGTTTCGTTACACTCAGCTGGCAGTTAACTTGGGTCGACATTTACGAAATCTAAAGCGGACACTTTGCCGTACATATGTGTATGCTCATCGTTTTATTCTTTTTCGCTTCTCTCATTCTTTCTTTTTTACGTTTCCGTGACCGAGAGTCACGGACGCTCAACGGATCCGTGTATGCGGTATATGTTTGACATTCGTGTATGCGGTGTCTCTGTGTGTGTAGACTCGTGTTGTACAGCTTGATCGCGTTGGTTCCGGTGGAAAAAAGATTCACTTACAAAAATTACCTCGGGACATTGTACTATGTGTGGCGTCGTCGTCGCCTCGACGACTACAACGGGACTAGCGAACATGAGTTAGCATAACACGGCGCTTCACCTCGCGAAGCAGCTTCTCTTGGGGGAGAATAGGCGCGCGACACTCCTCCGTTTCGAACAAACGGGCTCGACCGATCCCCGAGCCCGCGCGCGGAAGGAGGTCCCTCGCACAAAACACGAAAAATATCTCTTATTTACCATATAGATAGTCTCCGCCGGGGCTAACAGGTCGCCCGGGTCGCAGGAAAGATTGCCGGGTACAGCTTGCGCGACGCTTCGCTAGATTACGTGCAGGTTGTAGGCTGCACGTAGGCTGCAGGCTCCTACGCTGCAGGTGTGTATGCGTGTACAACAGTTTGCGCAACTCGGAGCTCCGATCCGCAAGGTACCTAATAGTATAAGACAGGGAGTTCCAACATGTATGTAGCTCGCGAGCTATACGTGGCTCCTTCCCCGCTTAGGTACTTCCCCCATTCTTAGACTTCATCGTTGCCGTAGAACAGGGGCGAGCATTTTTGTCTGAATTGAGACAAGACGGTCCCTACTATAGCGCCCAGTGTCCCCTTCCAGTAAGCGCCTTTACGATGGGACAACGAAGACACGAAACACTAGCGAACACGACGAAGGTGCGCTCTACACGGAAGAAACTTTGGTGGGGGAAGCAAGCGTTTAAGGGGGTAGATTCCTTTCTAGGATTTTGCAAGGGTACGGGATGCGCGTTCTCATTTCTCGATAATACATAGATCAGGGGGTTTTCAGTAGTCAAAAACGCTAGATCAAAGATTAATCTAAGCCGCGATCGCCCTCAAAAGTCCTATTTTTACGTTTACGAGGCGTAATTTGCATTATCCACCCCTGTGCCGCTCCACTAACTCTACGGCTGTACGTAATACAGTAAATCCTCTATAATCGCAAAAGCCTCGGGGAGGTTCGTTTGCAAAGTTCGTAGTCGGACACTATTTTTTTGAGCTCCAAAGACGGAGAAGAACAGCGCGTGTAAAGAGAGACCGTGCGCAGCCAAAGCGACTGCGACTCTCCGCTTCTCTTTCTTTCCCATACGCTGTCCTTCGTTGCGCCAGAAACATTCATCGTCAATTAAACCACTAAATACAGTTGAAATTATATCGTGTTTGGTCTTATTTTTATCAGAAAAATGCCACAAATATATTGGTGAAAGTTTCATAAAAAAATAATAATAACAAAATTTTTATACAACTGGTATTACATTGTGAGGACGCGCGGGCCGTTGAACCGTGCCGGCGACTGCGACTCTCCGTCTCGCATTAGTAGTGGTTCACACCGATATACCCGAGCCGAGATCAGATTACTACAGTGGAGGGGATATTTTTTTGCGTTTATAGAGGATTTACTGTAGCTAAATGCGCAGCTGTATGCTTCCGAATAATGCAAGTTACGTCTCACACACGTAAAAATAGGACTTTTGAGGGCGATCGCAGCCTAGATTGGTCTTTTATCTAGCGCTTTTGATCACTGAAAAATCCCGCACCCTTGCAATCCTGGAAAAACGAGTCTATCCCCTTAAGGGGCTCCAATCGTACCCCACCCCTGTGCCGCCCCACTAACTCTACGGCTGTACGTAGTAGTGGGAAGAGGTTTGACTAATGGTGGGGACCTTGCGGTTCTCGGAGGGGAACAAGTTAGAACTCCCTGGTATAAGAAATATCCGCCGCGCGGAATTATAACATTCTCGACGAGCTTTCATGCAATCCATGAAATTCTCTTTCTCTCTCTCTCTCTCTCTCTCTCTCTCTTAATGCCCGGCGACGAAGCGCATCGCTGGCTCCCGGGGCTTTTCAGTTAAACATTGCGAGATTCAAGGGTCATGGGTCTGCTCACCTCAGAGTCTCCATCGAGCGGAACCGTCTTAATGCCCGTTCGCACCCGCTCGAACGATTCTCCGGGGACTCGAGAGCGCGATTGATCCTCTGCTTGTTCAGCTTCAAGGATCAAGATCGCGTCGCCTTATTCAAGCCTCGCCGAGTCATGGTCACGTGCGATGCAACCAAGGTTATTGTACAGTTTGTTCAGTCTTTATCGCGAAAACCAACCCGTCAGGCAAGGATCAAAGAATCGGGGATCGTCGGCAGTGACGACTGAAAAAGATCGTCCCTTCCGCAGGGATGTGTAACAAATGAATTAATGTATCACGCTGCACACGTTGCTCGGCACACACTGGATGCGATTTCCCCGAGGAAGGATCAGAGCTTGAAGATCGAAATATTGTGCTTTTCAAAAAGTGTAAATCATTGTTTCAGCGCAGACTTTTTGAGGATCGGCGATAGTTTTATCGATTTCAGTCTAACAGAGATTTTCGACATCTTGATGCTCGTTTAATTGTACCCTCGATGAAAAGTGAAATAAGAACTACACTCTTTGGTCTCTTTTTATCGATCGGGTCTGTATTGGTGCTCCACTAGGACCCTATCTCATCGTATTACAAGCTATCGTCGAACTACTAAGTTATTTATTCCCTGTACCCTGATATGGATTTACTTCTCTTTCGGATTACGTCGCTAACAGTCTACGAGATGGTACACAGTCTTCTTCGAACGAATGAATGAGGAATGGAGACAGTATAAAATTCCATGAAAGATGGGGAAAGGTAACATTCACTCGTCAAACAAAATGATGAAAGAAAAAGAAATGATCCTCGATTATCTGAACCGAAAGAACAGACTTCAACCGATCCCAACAGAGGCAGTAGTACACAAGTGGTCAATATAGCTTCGGACGCATCAAATTCTAAGTGACGTTAGCATCGATGTCGAAAATCTCTAGATACCATTTTCATATCGTCCAAGAAATTCTTTCGATCTTCAGTGGGTAGATCACTCGCACGTATAAAAGAAGAGGGTGTGAAACGCGAAGCGAGTATTATACCGAATGACCTGCATTCGATCATCGAAGCAGTCGAGTCCCAGGATCCAAGAAACTCCACGGCCCGTAAGGATTTATGATAGACGCGCCGGGAAAGCGTTGCTCAGTTTTCCCATGGATCGTCGTACCAAACGTCGCGCTTATCCAGTCGTCATCTCTCCGACGAAACTCTTGGTGATGAGTAGACTGCGGATCTTTATGTAAAATAAAAAATGTTTGCATTGATTGCAAGACGCAAGAGCCAAATAGGAAGTTCTGTCTTCTTTTAGTTGTCTTATTAAGAGGATAGACTCGTTTCTAGGATTTTGCTAGGGTGCGGGATGCGCCTTCTCATATCTCAATAATGCAAAGATGGACTTTTTCAGTAGTCAAAAGCGCAGGACGAAAGATCCAGACCGCAATCGCCCTGTAAAGTCCTATTTTTTACGTTTACGAGGCGTAATTTATGAAAATAGCTACATGCGCAGCTTTATGATTTATTAATGCACGTTACACCTCTTTAAAGGTAAAAGTAGAGCTTTTCAGGGCGGTCGCAGCCTAGATTGATAATTTATTTAACGCTTTTGATTACTGAAAAACTCCATCACATACAATCCTGGAAACGAGTTTACCCACTTAAGCTGAAATTAATATTGATGTCCTTAAATCTTCTTAATTCGTCCACTGCTGTGAATTGTACCTGTCCATTTTCGTCATAAATACATAAAATCCGCAGTCTAGTGACGCGGATGATGCGACGCCAATGGTGTCGCGCGCTCAGCCGGCAAGCGCGGACAACTGCCATTTGTATGGCAACGTGGTCTTGAACGGTGCGACGAGCTTGCATCGGAAACGAATACAAAATTTCGTAGCTCTTGCTGGCTTCTTCGAATCCAGGGCGTCGCTATTCCCATTCATCCTTTCCAAATTTCCATGCGAGCTTATTTCATTGCCATATTCAACGCTGTTTGGTCCTAGAATGTATCTTCTCAGTCGACAGTGATAGCAGTGTGCACGGGAAACATCTTCGAGATATACCGAGCGGAGGTATAAGCTTCGAGGACTTCCGAAAGGAGAGCTCGTGGGGTTTCCGGGATCTAGAGATCGTCTACGTCAGCTACGTTTCAAAATTTCAATTCACCAACTGTCCTTGTTTACGCCAGATCCGAATACAAAACACCGTGGAACTAGTTTCGCTAAATCGTAATAATACTTCGCTGCCAGGGTTCATCGAATTCGAACTGGCACGATAACCGAGGCTCCAGGGCTCCGTGATCCTCCCCTGAGAGACCAAGGTTCCTTTTCCTCATCGCTTCTCTTCTTCGCATGTAGCACCAGTGACGACGTTTCTATCGAGTTCATATATGCGTGCGCCGAATCGATATTCACATTATACAAATTCGATGTCGTTTCGCTTTGGAACCGCTCGTGGTCCGCCTTACAAGTCCACCAGCGTTCCGCGAGGGTATGTAGGAAAATACTACGGCGATCTTAAATGAAAACAGGGTGGGAAGGGGGACAGATAGATAAATAAAAGGGGCGAGGGTGAGGACAGCTAAAGGAAGACCGTCCACGATATCGCGGCTTCTCGGTGTCCGCGTACGTCAGAATGATTTGGTTGCGTTACTACCTCGATTTCGTTTCGCGCGACACGTTCTTTTTAAATAATGAATAATAATATTAATCGTAGTCAATAATAATAATTATCATATATAATAATATTAATAAACTCTGCAATATTCAATATAGGTTTGTTCACACGGACTAGATACACTTCCCGGCGAGCGACCGATCGATCGATACGCTCTCTTCTTCCCTCTTGACTCGACCCTTGTGCTCATCGACACGCATCGTTCAAGGCGCGCGCTGGAGAGGGATAAAGAGGGTTAGCAGGACGAGGAGGGGGGATCAGGAGGAGGTGGGAATGAGCCATGAATCGGTTGAATACATTGAACATTGACGCATGCCATGCGTAATCACCGGGGTCGTGGCTAACGATTACCACAATCTCGCGTTCGGATGATCCGTTCGCTCTCTCTAACTCTACGAATCGCCTTCGCCGTCTGCGCACTCGTTGCGTCGTTGCGGCCGACCGTTTACGCAACCGCCAGTCTCTCCGCGTTATTAGAAAATAGATTGCACTTGGTGATAACCACGTGGCATCTCTCTCCCTCTCTCTCTTTCTTTCTCTCCTTCGCTCGCTCGCTCGCTCGCTCTCTCTCTCTCTCTTTCCCTGCATGCCCCGCTTCGTGCCAGTAATCGTTAATCCATCGCAGCAAAGGAACATTGCATCTGGCCGCGCGGCGCGTTCATCGACGAATCATTCAATCGTATAGTACGCCGCACGGTGTTTCGATTATTCGACAGAAACCGTAACTTCGGAGCGTAAGATTGGCGGAATCTTGCATCATATATACTATTAAAAACCAAATGTTCGAACCTCTGTCGAATACGGTTAAATTTGTTGCTGGAAGAGTCAAATTCAATCTAAGAATCGTCATATCGATGAAATCTTGCGCCATCAAATATTACTAACCAAACGAGGCTTGGAACTTTTACTGAATATATCAATTTGTTATTTTGGAAGAGTCGAATTCGATCCAATTGCACTTTCTCAAATGATCCGCGTTTAACGCAAGAGTGGTGTAACGTCGATATAACGATGAAGCCTGCGACTGAAATCGTGAACGATTGTCAAACTTAATGCAACGAATGATCTCTCCTTGCTCGTCGGAGAAAAATTTTGTACGACCGAGGTAGTTAGATTCCTGTCCTAACCACCCACGTCCGCGAAACACCGTGCGTCGGTCCACTCGCGGCGATGACCGTTTCATCAACAGAGGCTGCAGCACTTGGAGGCATCACCTAGGTGAATGTGACAAACAGCGGGCAGAGCGGTGCAGCCCTTTACGCCGACGCTCTCCTGCACCAGATGCGAGAGGCCCAGGTTCTGATTGATGTCACCGTCGCTTCCGCGATGTTGATGTTTCGCGTCACACCATTGCCGATGTTCCCGCCACTTGTCATCCGCCGTGGTGCAGAACAGCATAGACTTTGGCGACGGAGGGCTGACACGATCACGGGCGATGCTACCACAGGATCGAGCTTTGTACAATCGTCCTTTCCCGAACAAACCTGGCAGCGGAACGCAGAGCTTCTTGTGCACGGCGAAGTAGCGGCTGAGCAGCCGGATCTTTCTGTTCTTGCAGTCGTTTCTGTTCATGGAACCGTTTCTGTTCTCTTTGTCGTTGGACGGTATCTGATTGACGGGGCCGCCGTTCACGTCCCACCTGTCGTCGCAGCAGATCTCGATTCGCTGGCAGCAATCCCTCTGCGGCTCCTGCTTGTTGCACCGACCGTTTGGGCTGCAGCTGTTCTGACCGTTCGACGGCGACGACAGAGAGGACTTGCCGGTGCTCAGGGACCAGCTCTGCAGCAACCTCTGCCCGAAACCCTTGGCCTTCTGCATGGTAGCCGCCGCGTGGGATATCGTCTGTGTAATGTTATGCGACCCGGTGCTACTCTGCGACACCGAGGACGACGACGATGATATACTCTGCACCCCCAACACGCCGGAGTTCCTCGACACGTGGCACTGATTGTGGCACGCTGAAGGCGCCTCGGCCTCTTGTACCTCTGTGATCCGATTCAACGACTGACTCTCCCTTAACCGCGTCTCCCCGGCTCTTCTTCTACCGGTTCGATGCCTCCTGCCGAATATCACTTGATTCTCTGCGGAACGATGCCTACCACCGGTCGTCGTGGTAGTCGTGGTGGTCGTGTTAGTCGTGTTTCCACTGTCATTTTGATTCGTTTCGTTCGAAGAAGGTTCCGCCGCGTGCTCCCCGTTCCCCACGCCTCCTCCACCTCCGCCTCCTCCGCCTCCTCCGCCGCTCCCTCCAGGATCTTGAGAATCGCTCGAGTCGTCGTGACTGTCGCGTCTAGAGGGTAAGGATTTCGCGGACGCGCCCAATTTGTGCGCCCTCTTCTTTCTACTCTCGCTATCGTCGTCGCTGGCGTCCGAGCTGGAGCAAGAAGTGGTGCGCGTCTTGTGGAACTTGCTGCGTTTCTGATCGTAACCTGTACTCCTAACGACGCGACACTTCGAGCTACCGCTCTCCGGAGTCGGCACCGCGACCCTGTCTCCGTCCTCCAGGATCTCGTTCAATGTCAATTGAGGCAGCGCTATCGGCGTGCTGCTGGGCGACGGCATCGTCTTGTACTTGGGTGTCGTCGTAAGCGAATTATCGCCTAGAGTCACGGGATGGAGCGGTATGGACACCGTGGAGGACTCTGTTAAGATCGTGGTGGTGATAGGGTTGGCCGTGTTAGAGTCGGACGGCTTCGGTGGCAACGCGGAGTCCAGAGAAGAGCAAGCCGATCGGTGCTGCGACCCCATCCTCCACTTGTTGGGTGGTACGGGACCGACCGGTTTCATGCACTCTGTCACTGACAACGGCCTGCCCTCCATCGTGGTCTGCTTTCTTGTCTGCCAACCAGGCGAGTCCCCGAGTCGGTTCTTCAGGTTCTCCTGGTAGGTGCAGTCGAGCTTCGTCGGCGCAGGTACTTTGTCGAACATGTTGCTCGGCTGGGGTCTGCCCGGCGTGTTCAGGTGCACCGGCAGCGACACGTCGTTGTTGCCATTCCCGCTGATCGGACTAGACAGCCTCTCCTCCGCGTCAGTGATAACGGGAACGACGTTGGCATCCTTCGGCGCGACCCACTGCGTCTTCAGACTCGACTTCTCCTGTAGCTGCGACAGCCGGTCCTGCAGGATGTGCGAGAGCTTGCCCTCGGAGCGCGAGCCGCGCCGATTGAACGAGTTCAGCGCGGAGTTGCTGCCCTCGTCTCGACCCGAACACGAAGACACGTCGTCCTCGTCCTCGTCCTCCTCCTCCTGCACAATACTGCATTTCCGCGTGCGGACGTTCTGGAACTAGAACAGACATCTTTTTTTCCCACGGGAGGAACGCTTTCTTGGCAGAGCTCTCAGCGTCTGCCATTGTTACGTATGGGCGACCGGCAGAGCGCGCTGTCATGCGATACATACCTGCGGAACCTCACCCGGCGTCCGGGGTACGCTCAGCAACGACTGGTTCACCGTACTCAACGAGTTCTGCTCCGTACGTAGGTTCGGCGTCGCGTCGTCTTGTCGGCTGAAAATTACAAAAAGCTTGTTAGGTATAGGACGAATTACCGACAACAATTGTTTCAGACTTTTCTACGAACTAACGACGATAAGCTTACTTGGCCGACACATCCAAGATCTCCGGCCGAGATTTCTGCACCTGCTCCTGACGATGAGCTCGCAGCTTCCGCTCAGCCAGCAGGAAATACGTCGCCGTGATGTGGTTGTACTCGTTCTTGTCCAGAGCGCTGCAAACGGAAAATTGCGTTAGACTTGTTTATTCACTACTTTGCAAAAAGAGACACAGCATAGGCGTAGTCACGGCGAAGTAATTTTTAAGGATTCAGAATTCGATACCAATTAAGAAATACGCGTCGAAGCCACAATATAGCTCACGGTTCTTTTGTCGCGCGTCTATATTACAACAATAAGAAGCACTTGATCAGATTCCATCAAGTGTTCGCATACTTATGTACGGTGGTACATATACATAGTACACGCTCCCTTCCATAAATCACCGGATACTTAACTTCAACAAAATGTTAATTAAAGAATACAAGCTTCCAGCTTGATCAGATGTATACGATAATATTTAAATGCAAAATTACATATATGCATATGCTGTTTGAATAAAAGTTGGAAAAAGGGGATGTAGACATTGTGGGTTTATGGACAGCTCCAAATTGGAAAAATTACAAAATATACGAATAATAATTATAATAGGATATTTTTAGTCAGATTTGATTCGCATCTTCTCTACATTAGAAAAGATTAGTAAGTACCATTTAAATTCCATAATATACACTACTGTGCGAAAGAAAAAAGCACCCAATACAATTATAAGGTATAATGACAAACAATGTACAATGATTGATTTAATGCATTTAAAGTATTAGATAATCCGCAATAACACATATTCTCAGAACTATTCAATTAAACAACGGAATCCCTCTTTAAAACTTACTTACTTAGTGTAGGTCGTTTGATAACGAAAAATCGTCTGCATCGAAATTTGAATAAGTATCCGGCGACTTATATGAACGGGAGTGTATGATCGATTGACACTGTGAATGGGATAAGTGGCGGGACTCTAAACGCGATCATTTCGAGAGGAGGCTCTAACACATTTCACAATGGAGAAATGGGTCGATCGCCGTTATTCGAATGAGTTCTACTCACTCCAATATTTCTTCTTTGGTGGCGATGTTACCGTTAACCATCTTTGTGATTATATGATTATGGTGATCGTCGGAGACCTGCTGCCGGGAGACAAGTGGCAACGCTTCCACGGGATCAGAGTCGGAGCCCATTGCCAGCCATGGATCCGCAGCGATTTCTTCGAGCGTGGCTCTGCCTTCAGGTTCTCTGACGAGCATTTTCGCGATCAGTCGTTTACAGCTCTCGGAAACGTGCGGCGAAATCGAGTACTTGCAGTCCATGATCATCGTGAGGGTCTCGCTGTCGTTCGCCTCTTGGAATGGAGCTTGGCCGCACACCAGCATGTACAAAATCACCCCCAAGGACCAAACGTCTGAAAATGCGAGCGAGAAAAATGGTGTAAAATGAACATTGTGTGTTGCGATCACTGCTAATTAGCTGGACAAAACTCATTAACGTAATTCCGTCAAAAATTGTAGATATGCTAGTCATATGAAGTAATGTCTAGACAGTAAGAATATTAACATTTCTCTGTCGGTAAAACTCCCAAACTCTTTTTTTGTCGACAGAACTGTGTAAGCATTTTGAATTTATATTTTTTCCTACATTTTGTAAGGAGATAATATCAATTCATATTTTTCAAATACGTTTTGTACTTCTCTATATTCTAAAGTTAATTTTTAGTATGGAAACTAACGGCAAAAGTACGTTTCGTTGTCTTAATTAATTCAACAATTTTAAAAAAATTTTTGTTGGTAGCATTAGAGCAAACTTTAAACTTTCCTTTCATGTAAAAGTTTTCAAATGCGGAAATCTGCGAAAATGAACAATATTTATATTTTTTAGTGACTGTGATCGTTATTTCACGATCTGAACTTTTCGAAGTTTGCAGGAATTTTCGGTAAGACAATCATCTTAATGGATTGTATAAATACGTTTTGGAGAAATCCTGTATACATAGATACGTTATGTGAAGAAGCAGAAATATCTACATATACAGCTATAATATTTCCAATATCTGCACACTTTGTATGTATTATTATCATAAATCATAAAGAAGGTTTTGTCCAGCTACCACATCGAATCGCAGCACTGTGCAGCGGGTGTAGGAGCGAACTTTAGCTCGCTGAAGGCATAGTTGAAATTGTTCCTCGAACTGGGAAGAGATTAAATTGTTTAGCCAGCGTACGTACCAACAGCAGGAGCATCGTAGCTATCTCCGAGCAGAATTTCCGGCGCGGAATAGGCCAGCGAGCCGCAAGAAGTTTCGAGCTTCTGGCCAGGGCAGAATCTATTACTAAATCCAAAGTCGGTGAGCTTCACGGTGCCCAGTTTCTCGAAGAACACGACGTTCTCGGGTTTCAGGTCCCTATGCACCACGTGTAATCGATGGCAATACGATATGGCTCTGACTATTTGCCGGAAATAGGTCCTGGCCACCTGCGGTCGATTAAAAGCGTATCAGTGTACCTTCGACAAAGGGACTGCCTTACTCGAGGCTTCCTCTCCTCCGAGGAAAAAGAATCGACCGAACTATGCGCTGGATTGTTCACCGAGCACGTTTTATCACCGTTTTAGATTTCCTCGCAGCACTTTTCTACGGAGATCCAGGAACGCTTTGTGCGCTTCGAAATTTTTTCTACATTATTACGTTACGTTCAATTACTTTTCGAAAGAAGAATTCTGAATGTAGGTTATAGGAATCCGATTTTCTTCCGAGTTTCTTCTTTCCTATCTCTTACTTCCTCTTCGATTTTTACATCCCTTATCTTACAGACAAAAGAGAAAACCGTATGTTGCAGTACAGAGTGCTCTTAGGTCAACGTTTGTTGTATTTGTTAGAATAATCAGGTTCGTTGATCTGAATTTTGGTTTATCAATGGAAGTCTTTCTGCGAATTTAATGGTTGGATCTTTTCACCTTGCCTTAAGTTCGTGTAAAAATTCTAGCGCTTTCAGGATCTCGTTTAGGAGTCAGGATTCGACCATTAAATTTGCATTAACGTTTGTATGTGTGTCGCGTGCAACGAGTTTTATCAACGTCATTATCTTTCCCATTAAGAAAAACGCTTTCCGTATCAAAGACCCCAAGTAGTCGCAACAACAGACGCTCTTTGTTGTTTGCCCGACTATTTTTGCAGCACGGTTTCATTCATTCTAAACGCGCGAAAGGGCCATTAAAACATTCCGTTTCATCTGAACGATCGTTTTTCTCTCGCATTACTAGTTTAATCGGCGATAGACGCGATAAGACCGCGTAGACAGGAAAAACACTCCATTAAAACAGCCGGCGGGAGGGCGTCGAATATTTTTATCGTTTCCGTCAAACGTGCCAGACGTGTTATTATCAATTTATCGCGAAGGCTTCATTCGCGAAGTCGTTACGATCGGGACATTACCTCCTCGCTGAGGCCGCTGTCGTGCCGCATGATGTAATCGTAGAGATCACCGCCATCGCCGAGCTCCAGGATCAGGTAGAGCTTCGTCTGGGTGTCTATCACCTCGTAAAGCCGGACCACGTTCGGATGTTGCACCAGCTTCATGCATCTCACCTGGCGGGGGCAAACAAAGAAAGATGGTACAGTGTGCAATGCGGCTGGCATAAACTGGTCAACGACCCTTTCTCCTTTTTTCCCCCCTCTGTGCACAATCCTCCCCTACCTCTCGCGCCATTATCTCGTTGACCTTAACGAGATCTACAAGGTTCGAGGCGGAATCGTTCCGTAGATCTTTCCTACGCGATATGGCCGTCGAACGGATCTTACGCAATCGGTCGTTAGGCTTGAACGTGGTACGATGGAAATTAGGCTCGTAGGAAGCCGAGCGATCCAACCACTGTAATGCCTCGATACATGCTCGGTGCCCGAAGTGTCGGTGCCCAAACTTTTATCTGAATTTGAAAAATTTGTTCAACGTACTTTATTTATAATCTATTGGGTTGTGTAATAAATTCCCGCGTTTTACACACGCATTCGCAAGTCTTTTTTCTTGCTCTACAAACCAATGTATCTGCTTCAATTTTTCGAATTAATTAATTTTTATTAATTTTCAGGATTTTCCAATGGAAGTTCCAGGAGGCAGAGAAATTCATTCTCGACATCTGCTCGACATCTCACCCAAGCTGTGTGGCACCCAAGAAGATAGCGATGGTAAGTGATAGATGTCGAGCAGATGTCGAAACTGAATTCCTCCGCCTCCTGGAACCTCCATTGAAAAAGCCTGAAAACCGAACAAAACTAATTGATTCGAAAAATTGAAGCAGATAGGTTGTACAGCGTTGTCCTTTATAAAGTCCATTACACAATTGTCAATTGTTTCAATAATTCATCATAGATTTCAAGACACGAATTGTGGCCGAATTCGCCACTGTGGCATCGTGTGCGCATGGTAATCTTTGATTTTTGAAATTTTTCACAAACATGTATCGAGACTACGTATGGCATCGGCGAGCGAGTTCAGGTGTTGGTTGAAATTGACAGTTTTAGCACACGGCCGGTTGTCACTGTACACCAACCCGTGACACGCCGGTGTCTCTTCGCTTCGAAACGGAAACAATTTATAGGAGGAGAGAAGAACGCGTACGTGTTCGACGGACGTGATTAGAGCCTGGCAAACAGCTCATTTTCGTTCGGTCGATGATTTGCTTTTCTTCGTGGCTGACAATCTGAATAAACATCGGCCGGAGAGCGTGCAAACAAACCGGGACGTAGCATTCAACGGGAGAGTGGAGAGATACTTCGTTGGAAAAAGTTTCCAATGAAATGTGGAACGGTTTTGCAGCTTCCGCGGCAGCGGGGCAGGCGTAGGCAGTTGTAAAAGAATTTTGTAATTAATGGGGGCGCGGGCAAGTTGGCCATTTCAGTCGCGGCAACAAAAACGATCGTTGGCAAGCGATTTTATTTTCTCTGCGGACAATACCACCTACGAGCAGGGATTCCATACGTTACAACCCGATAGAACCATTGTTCCGACCAATATGTTCTGCAATCGGATAAATCCCTTCCAATTAATCCTCAATCGCCGCGGCGAAATATGTGTTCGCTCTATGACTAACGAAGCGAATGATACCTTTCCGTCAAAGAGAAATCTCGCCGGTTCCTACCGGAATGCATGATATTAACAAGGCTGCCGGGTATTGCAATCAATCTCGACTACTTTCCACTCTGCTTAAAAAAGAATGTTTACCGTACAAGAAACTTCGTAAACTGTTTCCGTTTGGTTCAAAAGAAAATGATTTGAAAGTCCTAATAGTTGTTTGAACGCGTTGAAACGCTGGGAAAATCTTTTCTGAAACGCGTCCACACATTTTCCATTGTCCTCACGTTTCTGAATAATGACTCGACCGTAGAACCGTGCATTCCGCACGATTTCGAGCGACTTTAAAAATAGGTGCGCATTGATCGTCTGTGGATATAGCGTCCACCACCCGAAAATTACGTGGAAACGTGCAATCAAGAATAATTCACTATTTAATCCATGCAGCGCAAAGATCAGAGGATCGTATACATTTATATGGCATTCCTGATTTTTTCAAGAAAAATCATCTCTGAAAATATTTGAAATAAAACCGTCTTCCAAATAGAAAAATGGTTAATGGTTCACATTTGCATAAAGTATGAATTTAGAAGAAGGCAGAAGCGCGCCGTTAATGTGTGCATAATGTTGGCAGCTAAATAAGATCAGAGAAAATGTGAACACGACAATGTCTCCATCTAAACTCCCACTTCCATAAATTACTCTGTAAAAACGTGACCGTACATAAACATCCGGAGATTAGCTACACACAGTAAATCAGATGATTTCTCAACCACGAATACCCACACATACACAAGTGAAGCGAAACGATAGGAATCTAGAACGATTTAACGCATAACGAGTGCAATTATAATGTAATTTACATTGCGACTCGGCATCGGAATCTCGAGGTAAATAAACAACAAAACACGAAAGTGTATCCATCCTCCTCGCGTAACGGATTCAACAGAAGAAACATGCTATTTTTCCTAGTAAACGTTACTTTTTAAAGAGAAATTATTCGGTAAATCTATTTCGTTGAATATACAGAATAAATAATCCTACAGAAAAAAGGTAAGTCGAAATAGGATAATGCATGAAACCGCAGTAGGAATACCGTTAAATCCTTAATTATTCAAAGACAATGAACCTGTGCGACGCACAGTGGAACAAACCGATGAATTCATAATCTTTTTAACTTACTTCTGGTCAACGCGTTTTTTAACTTCTCGTGATAAAAATAAGAATGAAATATTCTTGAAACTCTGAAAGTTTATTTCTCTATTTTTCCCATATTCTGCAATATTTCGGGTTTAATTTTTAAAAAATCATCGCTCTGTCTCATTTCTATCAAAAGTTCTTTGACTTCGACACAGAATTCATCGGTTTGTCCGACTGCGCGACGCTATCCGAAAATGTCGAAGCAGGCGTGGAGTAATCAGGAACGGCAAGGAGTCACGGAGGCCGTAAAGGGTTAAGAAACCCGGCGCAGACCAACGTCCTTTGGCAGTCGATAAAGCAGTCTGAGAGTCGCAGACTGTTACATCGCTCGCGTTAAAATAAAAACCACCCCGCCGAGGCCGAGCAGCACTCGGGTAAACACAGAAGGGAGGAGAGAACGGAGCACGTCACGGTGCGGCGGGTAGGAGGTGTAAGGGAAGGTATTAGCATGCGTTTCGATTTCCTCGACGGCCTCCTTTATGCGGGGCGTTCTCATTCACGCGACAGCCGGAGGGGAATCAGCTAGGAACAAAAGGAGGGAAAGAGGGAAGAAGGAAAGAGAAGGATACACGGCGGCGGTGGCTCGTATCGACGAGCGAGAAACCGACAACCACACCACACATCCCCTTGCTGAAAGAACGTCTAGGCTTTTCTGTTCGCTCCCTCACCTCCTGAAAGAGGTGCGCTCTCGAGATCTCGTCGAGCTTGCTCTTGTCGATGACCTTCACTGCGACCTTCTCGCCGGTGAAAACGTGCCTAGCTAGCTTCACGACGGCGAAATGACCGCGGCCGAGTGTCTCCTCCAGGTCGTACAGGCCGGCGATCTTGCCATCGTAGTTGCTGTATCCCACCCTCCGATGCATCTCGCGTCCCTGTAACAGAAACCATGAAAAGTTAACGTCAAGATTTAAAACAAAAACAACCAGATCTGCTTTGGCAAACCGTGGAACAGTGTTCGAAGCAATGGGCGACCTCCTTTTCAACCGAGACCCCTTCTACCGTGGTCTGGAATGCACCAGGAAGTGCAGCGACTGGTTCTAGGCTCGCGGAAGTCGTAGAGAACTGTTGCATAGGTGGTTGATGGATGCATTTGCTTGGGGACCGGATTCTTGGCGAGAAAAGTGAAAATCAGGGAAAATATGCGCAGGGTTCTTGTTGTTACAGTATAATCACGTTTTCATCGAAAGCATTTATATACTTTTATCCGGTCGTTCATGCATTCGTCAGTTTAGTTAAACACGCTTTCAACAATGAAAAATAGATAAGATTACGGTAGTCCGTGATCTTTGAACAAAGATAAGAATTCTAACTAAGCGTGGAACAAAGAGTGTGAACAATGACTAATGGATCGAGTATTATTCAAATTGTATTGTGTGCATTGGAAACCGTCCTTGTTTTCCACTAGCTGCGGTTTCGTTTACTGTATCATGAGAAGTCTTTAATGGTAAAGGTCGACATTTTGAATTACCCTTCGATGTAGAACGATCGAGGAAAACATGCGGGCACGGTTCAGTGAATGTTTCGTCGCTGTATCGTCGATAAGTTAGTTACTAAAGGGGGCGCGGTCTCAGGTAGAAAAAAAAAGAATTGTTATCGATGGTCCTGAAGTTTCAAGAAGAACGGTGAAGCGAAGCGTCCACGAAGTTATAAAGTTTACGCTTTATAAGGAGACACGGTAACTTTAGAAGTTCCACTTGCGAATAACTTAACGGATAGAGGCTTTGCGGGGGATATACATACAACTTGCTGTTAGAAATTTACAGGAGACAAAAGTGTACGTTCTACTTCCTCAGAATATGAAAAAAGTTCAATTTTGATTAAAATTTTTATTCCGTATTTCCCGGTACAAAATTCAACTTTGTTGAAATTCTGTGATACGCGTGTCCACGTATTTCTAAACGTTTCTAGATCGTCCGATGAAATGCTCTTGAACTAGATAAGTGGTTTTATCAGTTTCGGACACCCCGTAGAACGCATGAATTTCAGAAGGGTAACAATTCACGTCGGTGATTGCAATAACAACGTGCACGTGCAGCGCGAACATCGGATCAGCAAGGAATAACGAGCCGATTGTCTGTCGGACAACAAGGTGTCCCGGTAATCTTCTCTCGAAGAGAGAATCGATTTGAAAAGAATAACCTGACAATGCACAATACAATTAACCGGTACAAAGAAATGCTTTAGAAGGCGAGAGCGGGCAACGAGAATTTCAAGACACCCGGTGTATAAAATAAATTTCTGCGCCCACTCGACTGGTGGAATCAGGCTCAAGGTAGTCGTGTGTACTCTCACTTTTCCGTTGCACCGGCTGTTCCTTTGACGAGCGACGCTGTCTTCGCGTATAAGGGTAAACCAGTCCGGCTTCCGGTGCCGGCCTCCCTTCCGGAAGACCGAAAGCCGGCCGCGAGATCGATCGATCCTTTTCGAGAGCGTTTTTCCAGTGCAACGATTCGAGCTATCCGGGGAAACGGGTCGCGATTATTTTTAGCAGCGGGCGTGTGTAATAATTAAAGGATCCATCGATCGACCGTACACCGGAGGCCGATCGGCTCCGATGGATTCGGATAAGTCGATGGCGCCCGGTCACGTGCCGATCGTAATTTACGAAATTCGCTTCTCATTGACGCCCGGAAAAATGATTTTCGAGCCGATGCCACGGCGAGTTTCATTTCACTGACGAGACGGGACAAGACGCGCAAAATTCTCTCCAGGTGTTGGCCACCGGAGCCTAAGTAATTAGAAAGATTGGAATTCCCGTGCCATGCTCCACTAACCCAAAGTGTACACTTTCGAGATTGTACGCTCCGATCTGACGAGAACATCGAGGTTCAAGCTCTCTGTCGGAAAAACCGGGATTTTCTCGAGAGTTCTCCTAGAAACGCCGAGGATTTCGCTCGCCGCATTTTGCCATTAAGCAACTGCTATTTTGTCATATGTGGTTGTGAAAATTATTTTACATATGCTCTCATTCTACCTCTTCGTTGCTAATTAATACACAGCGGATTTTATGCATTTATAACTAAAATGAGTGGGTGTAATATAAAATAAAATACTGCGGATTTTACGCATTTATAACGAAAATGAGTGGGTGTAATTTAAAATAAATTACTGCGGATTTTATGCATTTATGAGATGCGTTATAAAAATGAGTAGGAGTAATTTAAACGAATAAACTGACTTGAGAAAAATTGAGAGCTCTCGGTGGAACAGTTTGGTATTAATAATGGTTAATTTATAGATGCGAAGCAGGAGTAGTAGGCCGATTGCAACGATCAATAGTAGTCACATTTAGTATTAATAGAATACTGAACTAGAATGCTCTATTTATACAGAATAATAGCAAATACTTCTACGATTACGAGTTCACCGAGTCATCTTTCTTTAACACGGTTCGCTACTAACGTCACTCGCGTTGACGACAGCGAAGGAACTCGTAATATTTCTCTATGAATATTGTTGTTTTAAATCGTAATGCATGGCATTCATTTGCTGAGAAATTGGCGGATTGAATCGACAGAATTATTAAAGCTTAGTAATGACGTCGTGTTAGAGTGGAAACATTGGTATGATATGACGTCAAAGCTGTAGAGAACTGTGATAATAGTCTTACTCGGTGTTGTAAATGCTCGTGTACCCTTGAAACAATTGCTGTTTTGATTTATGACGCTATCGATGCGAATAAGAGTCGGCTGATGCGTTTGATTAGTTTGATCGTGACCTTCTAATTCTACTTCTTGTAAATACTATGCAATCAAATTATATTTGAATAAAATTTCAGTAAGTTGAAGATAATACACAGGCATTCTTCAAAGAAAATCCGCAGTCGAACAATTACATCTATAAATCTTTTCGTAATGAGAATGAGAAGCATGTTGCCGACATAATAATGACAGAAAATAGAGTCTGCATCTGTTTCACATGAAAGTGGGACGAAAAATGAATGCCATTTGTTGAAAGGAAGCGTCGCGATCCATTTCTAACCGGAAGTCGCACGAGCAGCGTCCGATCGCGGGATGAACGCCGCGAGTTGCACTTGATGAAGGCAGCGTACTTGTAACCGGGTCGTAAAAATAACTGACCTGTAAAATTTCGGTTCTAGCCCGTGCCTCGCAGGAAGTGTCACGGACGTGTTCGTTCGACGGCCGTACACGCGTCAGTTCCGGTTTCTTTTCTTGCGTCGAGAGGCACATTTACGTCAGGACGACGTATGCGAGTCGAATGAACGTCAGAGGAGGACGTCGCGCTTACAATGTTGAGGATTCTCGAAAAACTGGCCGAAATTCAACTTTCGAGGTACGTATATAGCATTTTTCAATGTGGATCTTTATGTATGTTGGAATTTATTTCATAAACAAAGAACAAAATCAGTCTATTATTTCTTTAACACTAATTGTAAGCCTACCGAGCACTAAAAGCGATTAAAATGTTTTAGCTTATAACAATGAAAAGGCGCTATGTATCTAAATTTTGTGCAATTTTTATTAGAATATGTGCTTGGGTAAAGAAATGTATAGAATAGATTGGCATGTAAGCAACGTCATAATTTCAATAATTATAAGATGAAAAATATAAAACCGGTCATTTGACCGGTAGTGGTAATAGGTTTAGTTTTATAGGAAGGATCGATTGAATTGGCTCTTGACCTGTATATACATTGTATCTACAGTCAATATATATTATATATTGTCCCCAGCATGGGACAATTGTTTATAGGACAGTTGCTCTTCTGTTTGTGGCTTGAGCATTCCTCATTCGCGACTTTTTTTCGAACTGTAAAGACGTGCCTCTTAACGTGCCTCTGGCACAAAATGTATCGGATATACATATGTACAATATTCCCGCGATTGATATGACTTTCGGGTATGCGGATGATGTGACTTTTTTATCCCCACTACTATGGGGTTCCGCCTTGGGCGGTCGATCGCGCTACAAAGAAATTAAGGTACATATTAGGGTGTTTAAATTGAGGTTTTATGATACTTGATGTATCATTTTCAGGTATGGAATAGCATTAGTACAATACAACAATTTCCCGCTTAGCACCGTTGTTTTTTACCCATGATCGTCGTTTACACTTGGAAAAGTTATCCAAGAAATCTATGTTCGGCACACACACACGCGTAAAAAACGTAGTACCATTTCGTTTCCTGAGACTCGATACCCCCGAGGTTCTCGCGACAACCGCGGGAACACTGTATATGTATATATTGTTTTATAAAAATTACAAGAACTGAATTTATTTCGATTTTTCACAATTTTTATAATAATACGTGCTCGAGTAAAGAAATGTATTGAATAATTTCTAATCGTCTTTATAAAATCAATAATTAGAAAACAAACAATGTCAAAGCGCTCATTTGACCGGTCGTAGTACGGTTAGTGTTAATAAACTTACAGTTTTCCACACAAAGAGTAAAATAAAAATTGTCCAAGTCAATTGTAAGAAATTGAAGTGAATCATTTTGAACACTTGGCAGACGGTATATCCTATTGATTTTTTTTTTATAAATGCATAAAATCCGCAGTCTACAGAGAAGACATTCGAATTCAGCAGTCCCAAGACCGTAAGAATTCCAGTTTTAGTGGAAACCGTCTGAAATTCTGTACTTTGGCCAGCTTCTCGAGCGAAGCATCGCTCATGAGACCATGTGCCGACGCTTGTTTCGGCTGCACATGTGTCTAGCCGTCGGTGCTCACGTAAAAATACATTTCTTTGAAGTGCACGGAAGTGTGAAAGGAAGCGGACAAAGCCGTGAATAAGAAGTTCGCAACCCCCACCCGCATCGCCGAAAATAAAACGGGACAGAACGTCGCGATTGTTCGTGGTCGATTATAAAAATAACTGGCCGGCTCACGGAAACGGAGCACTTCCATGATTTATCGAGTGGTTGCCCCCGCGAACGGAGGAGTGAATTGTATTCCAAGAGAACTGTTCAAATACCTGTTCGAATACCTCGGCGTTTCACCGCGTTGCGATGTCTGCGTCATAAGTAGATAGCGGATAAAAAAAAGTTTTAATATACCACATTTATTCAAGTGCATCAATTATCTAATATTATAGTAAGGAGTGTAGAGAGTAGCTGCCGTTGAGAAAACTAACACAACTATTGCATGTGTCCCACGTTTTTCGTTTTAAATCTTACAAGTATTTTCATAGCTATTAAAAATTCACAATCACAAATTTTCAGGACTATCTGTATGGGGTTAGGAATCTGTATGGGGCTAGGAAAAATTATTTTATACTTTTTAGTCCGTCTTGGAAACGTGGTATATTAAAAATTTGTTTTTATTTAAATAATTATTTTCTGCTCTTTAGTCTTGTGTGTGTGAAATTTTTCAATCGATTTTAAACATTGAGTTAATATTGCATTGTCATCCAGCTATGTTTAAAGTTTCAAGTCTCTAGCTCACCGGGAAGTTAGTTTAAAATCAATTACTTTGTACCGAACAGAGAAACAGACAGACAAGAAAGCGAGTTAATAATACGTGGTAAAATTGATTAAACGAAATTAAAATTGCAAATTACGCCTCGTAAACGTAAAAAGTAAGACTTTTGAGGGCGATTGCGACCTAGGTCGATCTTCTATCTGGCGCTTTAGACTACTAACAAAAACCCATCTTTGTATTATTGAGAAATGAGAAGGCGCATCCCGTACCCTTTCAATCCTGGAAAAACGAGTCTATCTCCTCGAAAAAAAATGTTTTCTGTATTTCATTTTGATCGAACACTTGAATAATGCTTGTACATTCACAATTTTGATGAAATACTTTCGGAGAAAAGTATGCTGAGAGAGGTAGAAATATCGAACAGATTATCGTGTATTGTAGCGCGAACAATTTGAGTAAAAGTCGTGGTAGTTGTCAAGTCGAACGGGGCCGTTACTGTCCCACTGCGATTTTTCTGCATCGAGAGAATTCACTTGCGCAAGATAACGCTCAACGTCTCTATAAAAAGAACGATAATTAAGATATCTGTTACGGGGACGATGTCTCTCTCTCTCTCTCTCTCTCTCTCTACATATATGCACCGGGCGTAAAAATATACCTGGGGGAAAGGTTTAACGCCTCTGAAATCCGCGCGCGCGGCGATAACGCTGGTCATATCACGGCGCTAAACACGTAATCAATTATAAAGGTCTGGGTTCAGGCGGGCGTAAAAGCTTTTTCCGCATACCTTGCATTTTAATCGGGAGCAGCCGGTTGTCTGGCTGTATCTGGCGGCCCGGTCGAAATACACATCGTGACAGAGCAACTCGACCAAAAATAATGGTCGACTAACTTTGTAACCTAGACTAGCCTCGGGAGTAGACCGGCTTCATGTCCGCCTTTTCTTAGAACCAACGTACTTACTCGCTTTTGTTCGTCTGTGCCCGATCAGACAATATGGAGGAGCTTACCCCGGCTATTATAGCTTTCAGGGGACATAAGTAATAATAGGCAGGCCATCGGAGAACGCTAATCTGGTCGAAAAGAAAATTTGATCGCCATTATAATCTTCGGCGAGCATAAACTCTACCACCCATACGATATTGATGTCCTTAAATCTTTTTAACCCTTGTATAGTCAACCGGGTACCCATTTACTGTATTTCTTTTTAACAATTTGATAATGTCCCTCTAAAAAATATTACAAAATTTCTCTGAATTTCTCCATTCTTTACTCGCTAATATATTAGTTTACAGTCTTATAATGAGAATTTCTGCAAACATGTTAAATACAGAAAGGTTTTAAATAATAATCTATACATTTTTGTTGACTACACAAGTGTTAATATATGTTCACCGTTTTGAATTGTACGTAGGGTAAGGTTGCTCAAGTTGTACCAGTGCTTAAGTTTTTAACTTGATTTTTGAACGAACTATGGCGACAACAGCACATACAACGGCAACCAAATATATAATACATCTAATTCAACCAAGTTACTTACGTATTATGGTGTGGCATAAACCAGCCTCATTATAAATCCTATCATTAAGCGAGTTAATTTCAATTTTCTTATAATTTTATGCATTTGTTTGGTAGTTAATCTTGCAAGTAAATTATTGATAAAATTGTGTTCCTTATTAAATATAAATTCAGTAGAATTTACATAATCGTTTGGTCGAAACGAAATTGTATTCATTTTATTCAATGTTAGGTCATGTTTACTCTTTAAATTTAACTTGTGCCGTGTCTTAAGTCGTACCCATACGAGATTCCTAAGTAGTACTACCTTGTCAGTCGAAATAACGTCAACGCAGAATAAAGAAAACATAAAAAATACGACAAATGAAAGAAACGCAGTAATTAATAAAAAGGAATTGGCATTAAAAATTAAAAAGAAGAAAACCGATTGGTTTTGTATTATTTGTGGAGAAAATCGAGAGGAAAACATGATTCAATGCTTGAAATGCAAATCATGGGTGCACAATGTATGCGCTGGAGGTGACAAAAGAACAAAACAATTTGTATGTGATGTTTGTACTAACTGAATACCTATGTGTCATGTAAACAGATTAATGAAAAATACGTTTTAATTATTATTGTTGCTTGATTGAACTCTTAGGTACGACTTAGGAAACCGGTTCTTTTAGTCGTACCGATGTTAGTTTTTATAGATTTAGTTTATTTTACGTGAAAGCATACAGATTTTCTAATTTCGTTATAATAAATAACAACAATATTAACACAAGTTTTGAATAACACATTTAATTTCTATTTATTTGATAAATCCTAAGTTTTATACGGTTTTTTTCTTAAGGGGTACGACTTGAGCGACCTTACCCTACCGATTTTTGCGATAAACGCATAAAATCTGCAGTCCAGATATTATTTTTCATGTTCAACACACAGAAAAATAATTCGGTCAACAAGCAGTTCGCAATTTTGATCGACTATTTTCCGGCAGCACCGAAGAACGTGGATTTTAACAAATTGTTCAAGCACGCGCCTTTGTACAAAGACGATTTAATTATCGTCCTTCCCCATTGTCGAATTCACGAGCGTTTGTTACAATCGACAAAGGTTTCGCATTATTTGTATTCAACAATAATTTCACGTGAATTACTGTGGCAGATAATAATAAGAGCGATGGGGAAACAGATAGCGTCGGCGGTATTTGTTACAAGTGGAAAGGGTCGGCAGCGGTCAGACACATTAGCCAGTCGGCTACAAAGACACGTTTGCTCGGCGGATTCGCAAAGTGGATTTTCTCGAGAACGGAGCTTCGAACAAATTGTATTCCCGGCTTGTTTTCGCGTGCGCGCAAACACAAACACACACAGTCTAATTGACTTGATTATGGTCGCTTCTGTTACCGAGTAGACGGTTCTTCTGGATTCGTTTCGGTGGATATCACCGGGGACCGTTCGATTTACTAGGATCTCGATGAACCGGTCGAATTAATCGGCGCCCGAGGAATTATTGTATTGTGCGTTTAATAATAATTATAAATTCCCCAGGGGTGGGGGATATCCTGGTTTTGCGTCATAATTCGGTGGACGGGTAAACAAGCTTTTTAAATCGCGTATCGACGAACCGAACAGTCGGACCCGAGGAAAATAAATTCACTTGTTACACGTGCGGTTATATAAGTGCGCGAAGGATTACGGAACCGCATCGGCGCGTTACGAAAGGCGCCGCGATGCCGACAAGCCTTCTCGAGATTCCCTGAAATACGATTGGCCGCCGATAGAACCAGCCATTGAACCAATTAAACTTTCGAGAAATTATAAACCGAGGAAGCCAGCGCCAACTCTAGTTTACGGAAGTCTGGAACGGACAGCGAAATTGCAACGATTACACAACGGCTTCCCGATAGCCTCTGATATGTACTCATTTACCAGTTGATTCCCCGAGCGACTCCTCGAACAAATGTTCCCATATTGAACAATTCGAGACATCGCCAACTTGAAAACACCACCGTTACAATTCATTTGCTTTTTATCGAGTGTTCAACGAAGTGTATTGCTTCTCACGAGCGGCGATACTGTTCATTCATAAAAGCCTAAGTATACGTATTGAATACGATAGTACAGGGTGTTACCTGTAACGCGCGACGCACGATGTCATCCAATTGCAACATTATTTGGCGAAACAAATATTTCAGATACTATGTAATATTTTAGATTTTATTTTGCTTAAAGAAAATAGTATTTCAAATAAGATATACAATTTCGAAAATAAAATATTTCTATTTTAACAATCTGACCCTCAAAATAAAATATTTCTATTTCAACAATTTGATCCACAAAATAAAATATTTCTATTTTAACAACCAGAAACACGAAATAAAATATTCGACTTTTTGCATTGTAAATGTCTTGAATTCGAACCATTATTTTCAGCAACAATATTTAAAATTGAAATTGAAAATAAAAAAAAAAACAAATATTTTCAATATTCTTCAAATAAAATACTATTTTCAAAAAAATTACTGCCTCAAATAAATGATTTTATTTTCAAAGTTGTACACATAGTTTAAAAACTAAATAGGATTATTTACTATTTACTATTTAAAACACTATTTTCCTCAGGTCTGATTTGCAGCTATCTGACAAAAACAAGATTAGAACAAGAGTTGCAGCGTATGGAGTGCACATAGTTTGCATCAGTAAAAAAATTTCGAAAACAGTTTGTTTCATCATCTTGGGCATATTTAGAGGGCATCGAGACGAATTCAAAACACATGCTACGTGATTTACAGTAGGTGACATGTGAAATATTTAGCTTCTCGTCGTATCCGACTTTAAGACAGTGTAAACATTATTTGATAGCGAAGAGGTTACTAAAGACAGATTCTAAATTAAGATTACAGTTGTTGGTAAAATATGGCCGATCGAAGGGAACAATTTCACGAAGTGAATTTTCCGATCAAAGTTCGGTATTTGTAATTTGCTTTCAAATGCTAATTTCGGTCGGGATTTCGGCGACTCTCGCACGGCTCGGTGGACTCGCCGCCGAATCGGCTCTCCCTCTCTGTCCGAATACGCGTTTGCAGGCGTATCGACGCGAAAAACCTACAATACGTCGATCCGTCGAAATATCTCGCCGCGACTGATTGGACTTGACGTTTTGCCGATAACAATTTGCGTCCCCTGCCGTCAGCATCCACCTGCACGCGACGCGTACTCGTCGCGAGCCCGTTGACCTGGTTCAGTTCCCGATGCGCTGCCGGAATAATGAGTCTCGGGTGCTTATCAGCCGACGAGAGATAAAACTTTTTATCATGGCGCCCGTGGAACACCATGGCGGAACACGAGAAGCTGCTACACGCCCTGTCGAGTAGAAACTATTTCGTTGTACAACGCCGAAGATACGCGAGAGTTTGAAAGGACTCGTGGGCGCTGTTCGAGAACGGCAGAAATCATTGTACGGCATTGTGAACCAGAGCCAAACGGAAATTCTTTCAGCTAAGAGCCAAGGAGTTATGCTTCCGGCACCAGATTAGGTGAAATGCACAACAACTCGTTCCGAGATCGTTCCTCTTCGCGGACGTGCGGGCGACCAAAATGCACGCGTGCCACATATTTTTGTTTTACGAGGCGTGAGCACAGAAAATATAGAAATTTACCGCATACAGGATGCCCCAAAAATGTTGTACAGTAGACTCCCGTATAACGAGAGCTCCTACAACGTGCTAAACATATTGGGACGAGTTTTTCATATAACGCGATTCTCGTACAACGCGCAATACGTATGTTATAACAAAATGCGGAAATTCCCCGTTTACTTTGGTCGGGCTTTTTACTATACTAATCATAGCAATATTTTCCATATCATTTTTTTGCCGATCCTGTTGTCATTAATGTTAATATGCAGTTTTTTAAATAAAATGTAAAAAGTCCGAGTAAACAGAGTGAAGACGGCAATAGTTCCTACAATTCTCGTGAAGTATTGACATTTCGATGATCTTGGGTTAGTACAGTATTTTATCGACATATAAGTCCGCAACACGGGTCTGGCCAGGGACACTTATACGCCAGGCATATTTAGTATTCTTTTACTTTTGCCGAACGTAGAGGACAGCCGAGCTCGAAAGGCCTCGATTACCGAGAAGTGTAAACATAACTAATCCGATGACAAACTTCTTTATTTTTCATTATTTTTTTATGGCACTTTCACCATCAACCGAGGCCTCCCGAGCTTCATGGCCCCTTAAGGGGGTACATCCCGCAGTAGTGGGGATACTTCTGGGACACTTACCGACCAGACATTTGGAACATTTATGGATAAAATACTGTACTTTCATACGTAGGATAATAAAAGGGATCGATTGGTTTAACCAAAAAAAAAAAATTGGGTTGCATTAAAGAATAAAGTGCAATTGCATCTGGTGAATACATCGGTGTGTCCATATAAAAAATAAGCTCATAGGAAGTTACGACGTATTATGGCATATGATTTTGTTCCTCTATCATTTTTCTCTATTTTTACTGGAAAAAAAAGAACGGTAACTTGTCCCAGTTCCCAGAATCAGCCTGTAGAGACAGCGGACCGCAACTATCAGACTTTACAGCATTAAAAATAACGTTGGTATCATCAATGTTATTTCATTCTCCGTGTTTAATGAGGCTCATCAGGTAGACTTCTAAGGAGCTAAATTCTTGGCCGTTCGGTAAAGAGCTGTTCGAGCCAATTGCGCCCAGCTTTGCTCGAATGATTCATGCCGCTCGACCCGTAACCCGTCGAATTAAAAACGGCATGAATCATTATGTGCGCGTACGGTCGCATTCCTCCGCGAGCCGACGATACGAGCAGAAATTTTATCGTATCGATGGGCGTGTGTATGGTGAAACAAGCGTTCCGGGAAAGAACGTTTTTCTTTTATTTCCATTCGTTATCACTGGACAGAGGAGTTGATGCATTTATAACAAAAATTCATGGGTGTAATTTAAAACAGTACAGACATTAATGAAATTTAAAAATACTGTTATACAGGGTGTGGCCGGACGAGTGGTACAACCGAGCAGGGGCTGATACTAAATGTAAAAATAAGTCGAAAAAAAGGAATAACATTTTTTTGTTTGACGCTTCGTTTTCGAGAAGATCGAGTTTGAAAATGCTGCGTATACACGTGCTACATATTGCATAGGAATCGTCTGACGCGTCTGACCATGATCAACCAATTCTACTTTGTGCATATACCGGGTGTCCCAGACCACCCGTACCACCCATTTATAATCAAGAATGTTTCTTTTATAAATCAGATGCGCTCTATCAAATGGTGATATCTTTAAATTCCGATATTTTTTTACATTTTTCAAACGGAACATGGTATTTTTTATTACGGATTCGGATTCTATACGAGAAAACAAGAAACTTTTGCCTAAAACATTTTTTCAAGAAATGTCATTTTGTGTCCTTTAAGTTAACTTCAAAATGAGTCTTGGCGAAATAATGTTTTCACTATCTGCTCTTGGCATAACCCAGAAAGATGTCAGAAAGATGGCAAAAGATCATCGAACAAAGTGGAAAATATTCTATTGATTAAAGTTCATACTTGAATAAAAAAAATTGGTCTATATTACACACTTATTGAACTATTAAACACTTTGAATTTTTGAAAATAACCTATTTTTTAGATTATAAATGGGCGGTACGAGTGGTCTGGGACACCCGATATATGCAGTACTAAAGCACGCGAACCTGGCGGAACTTTAAACTCGATTTTGTCAAAAACGAAGCGTTAAACGAAAAAATGTTATTTCTTTTTTTCGACTTACGTTTACATGTAATATCATCACCTGCTCGGTTGTACCACCTGTCCGGCCAAACCCTGTATTATAAGAGATTTGAGGCTTTCACAGCCCGGCATCATACAGTTATTGCTGTTGAGGCTTGCGGGTGTAAGCCGTGTCCTGGGTGGAAGAAATTTCTCAACGTTTCGCAAGCGCATTGCAGCTAGCTTCATCAGGGGATCCGGAGACACACTGATAGAAAACCCACACACTCCAACAGATATTTACATGCATCTTCCCACCACCACCCAGCTCAGAAGAATTCAGTAATCAGTTTCCTCATAAATAGAGCCATCAGCATCAGCATCAGCGAAAAACAACACTTATCTCAAGTACTCGACCACCTAAGGACCACACTTTGCCAAAACGGTTTCTCCAGACAAAAACTCAACCGCAAAACAGACTCATGAAACCAAGACACGAACAGACCACACCCAACGACAATGAAAATCATGAAACCACCTTCCTACCGTACATACAGGCTACAATCGATCGTATTAGCAGAATTCTCAAAAAACATCACTCTCAAAAAACATCACTCCAATTTATTGCAATTCAGGTAGAAGATTTTTATTTTCCATAAAGATCCGCAGTCTAGTTGTCACAACTGAATTCTGCAGAATTGAAGTTATGAATCAGATTTTAGAAAGAAATAGAAAACTGAGGCGGGGTGCGCATTACCTCTGGCATTAGTATTTTTTTTATCGGTGAGTCGTTTCGCGGCGGTTAGGCTGACGGATAGGCCTGCGGTTTGCTATCGCACGCGCGAATCGGATGAAGTCGCGATGTTACAACGTGCTGACACGCACTGAAAACAGATAATCATGAACCCAGGCAAATTGGATTTCGGTACGTGGAGGCGGAGATGCCTAATCCGGCCGTGCCAGCGGAATCACACATAGGATTATCCGAAGTAATTCAATTAGGATTCGTAGACAATTTCGCCGCAAGGACACACAGTACTTCCCCCCACCCGGCCGCAAAATTCGCCAAATAAGATCGTGACGAGCTGCCGAATCAACGGACACGTGCCGATCAAAAGCGCCAGTCAGCGAATCCCACCGAATCATGGCAATAATCCTGTCGCTGAATACGAACACGATCTTCTGCGTACGTGCAACCAGCAACTGATTTATGGCCTCGAATCACCTGCGTACCAGATGCATCACTGTTGTGCAACCAATGACGCGACTTAACCTTCCGTCAGGCGCAATACCTGGACCGCCGAGTTCGGACGTAATGTGCTTGACGGGCCCACATTCAAAAAACATGATAAACGCCTAATTAAGTTCATTTATACAACTCCAGACACTTGTTTCATTAATTTCAGAAATCGACTGCAATTAGACGAGACGGTTCTGTTGTCTACGACGGCATCGATAATCGAAATTACAGGCTGAAGATCACGGTTCATTCTTGCACAGAGACGATAAGCTGCTAATTATCTCGCCAATTAGCCAATTGACCAATTAGACGATGCAGATTCGTGTCTCGAGTCCAGGTTTCTCTCAGAACTATCAATTTCCATTGCAAATTCATTCAGATGGTAACGCTGCATTCAATCAAAGTCACCGAACGCATTTTTAAAATCCGTCTTTTAGGTCTGTATGTCAATTATATGCATGCGTTGTGAAAACTTTAACGAAATAGAAGACGGAAGTCACGGTGTTTAGATGACGACTGTGGAAAATGTATACATGATTTAGCACAATGGCACTTCTACGTCTGCAATAACTAGACCGCGCATCTTTATGCATTTACATATAGCAAAATTGAGTCGATAACATTCATAATTGTTCGAAAATTAAAAATATTGAAGATGTAAATATACATAATTTCTCCTCTATTAAAATCATGAAGAGAAGACATAACATTCAATTTGGTTTCTGTTCGACGCGTAAAGGTCGGTTCATCTTAGCCAGTCCGGGCCAGTCGGACGGAACCTTATTACCCTGGTTTTGTCCGACGGGCTGGACTGGCTAAGATAAACCGACCTTAACGGCCACGAGTTCGAGACCGCGGAAAAAGGTTGCTTGCCCAGCCCGTATATTCGACGTTGAAACTCCGTGCATGGCGTTCCGTCGTCACGTATTTCGCATTTTCAATGCTCAGCTGTAAGGATTTGACGTCGAACCGAGGTGAATGTACATAGGTAAACGTCGCGCCGACCGCGTGTGTACGAAGCACGCATCGGCCGTCGCGTGGGGCATCCTTCAAAATTGCGTGGTACCGTTCCCGGCTTTCTTTCCCACAACAGCACCGTCCATTGCGCCCTGGCAAGGTACACCTTGCCGTTAACCGTCGTCGGTAACATTAAAACGGTAATTTCGAATTCCCCACTCCGTTCTCGTTCCGAACAAACAGCCCACCGACCTATAAATAGGTGCGCAAATTCGCAGGAGATTGATTTTAGAATCCGTTATCACGTGCAATAACGCGGTCTTACACCGCGAACTATTAATTTATTCCTTCCGTTTAGCGGTCCGATCCCTCCGCGTCCGAAACTGTAAGGCATCAAAAGCCCCGCGGAGTGAAGTGTAACACTGTTGTTGATTGATTGTTTAATTAAAATTGTTACGGAGGTCGCAGGAACCCGGTCTCCATCAAGTACTTCGCTGTGTCTCAATACAACCTCGATTCCTTCCGCAGTAGAAACGACTGTTCTAGCAAATAAGACGCCGATACACCTCAGTTAGGGTTCAGTGGAACAGTTTCTATTATATCGCAATCGATGCAGACAAATTTTATTTCGCATAAAGATCCGCAGTCTAGTGATAACAGTACAATCAGAAGTGGGTCATTTTGACCTCTGTGCTAATTCTAGTGTTGCGCTTTCTACAGCCACCGTCTGTCTGTCTCGCTTCTGTTGCCGTTATCTATGGTTATTGATCAGAAAACAACGTTTTCTTTCACCGCGCGGAAAATTCGCGCATCTGTTGGTTCGGCGAGCCCGATTTCTTTTTCAAACTTCTATCCCCTGTTAAACGAGCCGAGGATGTTTCAGCCGGGTGGCCCAGTTTGAAGCGAGAGCGGATCGGATTCTGCGACGACACGGTAAATTGATTTCCAGATCTCACGATTAGTCAGAAATAGACCAGAGTGCAATCTGTAGTCGGGGAGGGCGGGCGCAAAAAATGTCATTAGCCTGTAATTTCGCCGGGGTAGGATGGGTTTCCCCGATGGAGATCACTGGCATTACCAGGGAAAGGTCGTCTGCATATCTCGCCGCAGAGAGAGAGAGAGAGAGAAGATACAGTCTGTTCCACAAGAGCGTGTCGGCAATATCTTCGAAATCTGTCACCCAATGAAGGGGAGATAAGGATAATGTAAACAAACGCAGATGTCTTTAATACGCCTTGGCTGAATATTTGACAGTTTTGTTTCTAACAGAGTGAAAACAACAGAGCTTTTCAAGATGAGTGCTGCGTACGCGAAACCATCAATTTGGTACGAAACGGAAAGCGGAAAACGCTATCTCCGTACTGCCTTGGCTAACCCAATCCCCTGATGCAAACTAAGAACTCCAAAATAATAACTCTTGTACACCATATTCGGAAGATACGGAAAATAGTTAAAAGTATGCCGAGAAGGTGCCAAGCTATAATTGCTAATGGAGGATATTTTGAACCCCTTACTAACAATAAGTAAGAGCGTATTAACCCTTCCGACCCGATGGAGGTACGCCTTCTGTCGCCTCGCACGAACGACGACACACTGCACTTTTCGTGAATTGAGATTTCATACCTTTATATTTATAAATAAAATAAAGATTTATAAATAAAAATAAAAAGATAATTGAGTACGATATTAAATAATACCGTTAATAATAATAATAATAATATCGTTTTTATTCAGAATATGTATCGTAGCATCATAAAAAGACGAAAATTCATCATGTTGCATCAGAACGTACATCGTACGTCCTTCGGGTCGGAGGGTCAATGTTTGATGTACAGACTCAACTCATATAAAGTTTTTTACAAATATATTAATATTTACAAAAATATCGTCGCGACACGCTCTTGTGGGACAGACTGTACTTGTCCCGGACCGGAGCGGAGGCGTGCTTCCATGAATTTTCATCCGTAAAATGCCAACGACTCGTCGTCGCGATAAACAAGCGAAACGAACGATGCGCCGCTGCAGGCTCCTCCGGGGCGAATGAATTAATTACCGGGTCGCATTGACGCAAACTGCGTCTCGCGAGAGCAACGCCGGTTTTTCCGCCGGTTTATCGCCGATTGCGTATCGCGTCCGCGATAACGACGTCGTTCTGCCCCCGTCGATACAAACTCCAATCGCGTAGAGAAAATAAAAAAAACATGTTCGCCGAGCGACCACGATAAACGAATATTGTGCCGCCGCGGTTTATGTAAACGCGATATTACGCGCGGATTATCGCCGGCGATCCTTTCGGCGGATCTCGTCGATTTTTACGATCGCTCGCCCGTTTTATCGTTGTCCTGCGAGGATCAAGCCGCTGTTAAATACTGCTTGCTCGTGTAATACTAGAAACGGCTATACCGCCGATGTGAAGCGAATGTCTGATTCGGAAATACGGTTGCAAATGGACCTGTGGTAACGTTCGAGTTAATGTAGATATTTCACGTGATTCATAGGGCTAGGACACTGTCGGAATGATCGATCTGTTATTTATGAAGAGTTCTTGGCAGAGATAAATGATTTCATTGGACCGGCCAACTGTGGAACACTGTAGCGGCTCAGACATGTCCAACGTTCCGTCTGGATCGATCGCCTTGCCGAGATGAAAATGAATCAAAAATCAGTCGTCCCATATAGTACCGGGTATAGAGCCAAGAATAATATTTCCCCAACCCATCAGAGATACGGTAAAAGCGCCAAATTCACCGATTGCTAGACTGCAACGAGAGATATTCCGCCGATAGGAAATTGGAGCACAGCTATGCATCCTTCCAGCGGTAATGGAGCGAAAAAGTATTATGCTAGCGATGCGAACAGATCATCAATGTACTATGCATATATAGATCCGAATATACGAACATTTGTCAGAGGGTTATTCACGCATATCTCGAACAGCAACACGCCTAGTTGCCGCGATTCGCTTCTTCGCAGAGTCGCGAGTTCTTTCTATTCCGTAAATAGCTTAAAAATAAGGTGAGCAACCTCGTGAAACGTAGCCGCGTGGGATCAACTTTCAAAACAACTTAGAACTTTAATCAGAACTTTCTCCGGCGTCGTATAAACTTATGGCCTTGTATGGGATTACCGGCTAACGCGTTTCTGCGAAATTGAAAAATAATGTTAGGAAATGCGAGCGGACCCGCGGCAGCTACTGCTGTGTTTGATAATCAAATTATCGGGGTTTCGCTTGGGATTTTGCTTGACCAAACAGAGAAGGCTCGCGAACAAATGTTTTCTTACAAACGGGAATTTTCCTAGCTGAACAATGTTTTACGTGTCCTGGAGACCGGTATCCGAAGGTTGTTGATATCGCAGAATTTTCTGTTGCGACGTTTAACGCTTTGCCGTACCTTTTCTTGTACAGTTTCAGTGACTAGAAATGTCTTCTTTATGCACAAAAATGTCGTAGAAGGGAGAAGAAAATGTATTATACTTTTTTGTATAGCTACATTTATTCTAATGCTTAAATATTCATTGCAAACGAATCAAATTTTATTTCATCTAAAATGAAACGCGTAACATTCATATTTGTTAGACTTTGTTAAAAACCTTCATCATAAATAACTATTTATTTAAATAATTATTTATTTAAATGAATTTATTTATTGCCCAACACTGTGAGTACGGCAAGTGGTTAATTAGTACTCAAAACATTACTCTATTTTCAAAGTTTGATTTTTGCTCAAAGTTGTGCGCTCTAACCGTGATATCTAGAGACACAATTGCGTGCGAAGAACCTCTATTATTCCTTTCAAAGTAGGCTCTTCAACTACACTGTCCAACAAATTTCAACTTTTTTTGTGATTTCAATATATTGTTGGGTCCTTCTTATAGAGTTTTTTGCGCTGATTCCGAATCTGGTTTTAATTTTTTTCCTATACGTCCAGTTTTTGAAAATCATGGCTTTGAAAAAAAAACATATTTTTCAACTTTAAACAAATATTGTGATGTTATTATAAAAGATATTAAATTGTTGTTTACAGCAAACGATTCTGTAGACTTTCCCGAATACAGTGATATCCAATATTAATACATTATGATTGTTTAAACATGTTTAAACAATGATTAAAGACGGAGATGCACCACTTTTGCACCAATTTTTGCGGATATTTTCGAATTTATCTCAAAAAATAAGGGTCCAGCGAAAAATTGAACTATACCACGCGAAAGAGCAGACTTTTATCTTGAGAAACCCCCCTGTGAAGTTTGCATGGTCGACGTTTTTACCGAACCAGAATGCAAAATATCTTCGCCCGACATGCGTTGACGCCAGTGGTGCTCTTCCACTAGCGCGGTCGTTCGTCGGGATACGGCGCGGCGCGCTGCGGTGAAACGGCGCGTGGCTATAAGCGCGCAATTATGTCAGCTTACTTAAATGTAATATTTTATTAAATGTGTTATACTATTGTTATTTATTATTTATTAGTATATTTATTCTGTATAAATTATTTTATGTATTTTTTAATGTTAGTCTCTCGTTTATAGTATATTTAATACAAAAAATACCTTTTGTAACAAAAAAATAATTTATTCACACACTACACTATTACACTATTTACAATGCTAATATATATGTGTACACTATTCAGATATAATACACTACTAAAATACATATATTATATACACAACAACTAAAATACTATAAATAACTATAAATGTTTTTTATGAAGTTTTATACGTAGCAATGCAGATTTGAAATGCTTGACACGACTGATTTCAACAAACACAAAGCCGAAACTGAACTCTGGCATCAGTTTTCTTAAGAACCAACACGATATTTTCAAATAAATGACGGTCTACGGACAACGGAATACATACAATGTAAGGAAAGTCTGCAATGCGGTGACTGAAAAATTTTATTTTCAGTAATTGTCGTCTTATCTATGTATTGTAATTATAGTGCCAATGAACACTCGAGATTCTTCCGAGTAAAATAAGTCCAAACACAATATAAACGGGACTATTTTTATTGACTTAAATACATAATTAAAATAGTTTGCTCCATATTAAATCGATATAGTGTATTATATCTGAATAGTGTACACATATATATTAGCATTGTAAATAGTGTAACAGTATAGTGTGTGAATAAATTATTTTTTTGTTACAAAAGGTATTTTTTGTATTAAATATACTATAAACAAGAGACTAACATTAAAAAATACATAAAATAATTTATACAGAATAAATATACTAATAAATAATAAATAACAATAATATAACATTTAATAAAATATTACATTTAAATAAGCTGACATAATTGCGCGCTTATAGCCACGCGTCGTTTGACCGCAGCGCGCCGCGCCGTATCCCGACGAACGACCGCGCTAGTGGAAGAGCATCACTGGCGTCAACGCATGTCGGGCGAAGATATTTTGCTTTCTGGTTCGGTAAAAAAGTCGACCATGCAAACTTCACAGGGGGGTTTCTCAAGATAAAAGTCTGCTCTTTCGCGTGGTATAGTTCAATTTTTCGCTGGACCCTTATTTTTTGAGATAAATTCGAAAATATTCGCAAAAATTGGTGCAAAAGTGGTGCATCTCCGTCTTTAATCATTGTTTAAACATGTTTAAACAATCATAATGTATTAATATTGGATATCACTGTATTCGGGAAAGTCTACAGAATCTTTTGCTGTAAACAATAATTCAATATCTTTTATAATAACATCGCAATATTTGTTTAAAGTTGAAAAATATGTCTTTTTTTAAAACTCCATTTTCTCAAAAACTGGACGTATAGGAAAAAAATTAAAACCAGATTCGGAATCAGCGCAAAAAACTCTATAAGAAGGACCCAACAGTATATTGAAATCAAATTTGGTGTTGGACAGTGCTATTGGTCACCCAGTACACCCGCCCCGTTTGTTTCGGACGCGTTCCGTCCCTTTTGCGTCGAAGCTGAAAAAGCAGGGACGATTGCGCAACGATTGTGTCGCGAGAACGTTGTTTCTCAATCGCCAAAGAGGAGAAGAGGGAACGGGGCCCTTACGCACGGGGTTCCGTCAAGTACCCGATTTCCCAGACGATAACCTACGGTAATGCGTAATGTAAACGCACCGGGCACGGGTGCGTAACAGGTAGCGACCGCATACCGTTACCAGGAGATTCCTCAAGGCTACGAGAACACGGGAAACGATTCGGGTACGAATGCTGCTACTCCTTTCGATCCTCCTTGGCTAATTAGCGGCGATTAGAAGCGTTTCTTGCATTCTGCGACAATCGAAGTGCGAAACGCGGCGACGAAACGGGAAAAGACAAGGACGTTCGAAGTGATTTCTACTCGTAAATATCCGTGAGACGATGGTGTACCACGCCATTTTTAGTCGTCTCGCACTCTTTTTTTCACCGCCTCGACCCGTTCCTTCCGTCGTCACTTTGACCCCTTTCCCTGGCGACGGTAAACGAACATGACGTAACGAGGCATTAACATTTCAGTGGTTCGTTAACCCACCAATCGAAATATCGACTACCCCTTCTCTGCTTTTGTTCAGTGTTCCAAAACGCTGAAACTCTGGACATACGACCATCGTCCGAATGTTGATCGTGTGAGGCGGTGATATTGTTAGGTAATAGTTCAATATTACAACTTAAATCTGTATACTTTAGAGAATAATTTTGTGATTGAAAATTGTTCCTTGATGACTAAATAATGAAATTCTAATCGTAGGAATAGGTGTACTTTCGTGATCATGGATGAGCAGTGTTTTTTCGTGTTCTTCTAGTGTTTTTAATGCTTGGCTAAATCAAGTTTAATCAAGTGGCTACCCGTGGTTCTTGAGGACCCAGACAAGAAGCGTTCGATCGAGCTGGGAAACCGTCCATTCTAGTGATTATTCATTAACCGATTGCCCTGCGATTTCTCCTACGTCTGCAGAGCGATTCGAAATTTCTTTGTCGTTATTAATCTCCTAGAAGAGAAAGGAAATCTCTATCTATTTTATGCCTAAAGTTTCTCCGGTGAATAGATCGATAGCGAAAACATCTTGTACGACGATCATCTCCTGCGAATAATCTATTCACGCAGATATATACATTATACATATGTCTATGTCTGTTTCAAATGGAGCATCGATTTCAACCGCTCAATTATCCCCGTCTGACATGAGGAATTTTCCTGACAATGCTTATCGTCATCGTCAAAACGATAAGAGCATTTGTCGACTCATTAATATTTTCCTTCGATATACATAATTGTTTTGACTTCAGGTAGAGCGACTCACACTCGCGGATTCCGACACGTGCGAACGCTAAATACACAGTGTTCTCATAATACTATGTATTGGGTTGGCAATTTTTTTGTTCGATGATCTTTTGCCATCTTTTTGGTAGCTTCATAATACTGCGCTCATAAAACTTCTGGTTCTTATCGATCAAAAACATCATCATGATTAGTGAAAGTTTATTGCTTGAATAAAAAAAATTGGGTTGTTTATTTCACTTTAAAATACCGAAATGACTTTCTTGCCAACTCAATAAGACTGCGGATTTTACGCATTTATGACAAAAATTTACAGCCGCAATTTTAAACGGTAGAAACATTAAAAGAAATTTACACCTCGTTTCGATACCCTTTCGATATTTTCAAGGCTAACTATTACCCACCGAAGAACCGGTTCCGCGTCTCGTTAAATATTAATGTGACTAATTACCCGCGCGGAAGACCATGTTCGAAAATATTTTGTAACCCGCGGAAAACCAGTCATCGAACGACCTTCGCCGTGAAACATTCGCAGAGATGTTCTACGCGTTAACGCGTTCATCGCTCGGATACGGCGATACCATTTCATCATGGCCTGCACTCGACTTCGTGTTCCATTTGCATCCGTTTCTGCGCAGACTGTTAAAACGCTACTTCGAAGGCAACACACTTGGATACAGTTTATTTATGCGGGGACGGGCTCTTGCTAGGAACGGAACCACCGTTTTTGCGGCCGCGTTAAATAAAACCGTCCAGCATTTCAATGATAATGAATTAGACTTGGAAATAAAGGGGCGTAATTGTGCCATTCAGATAGACATACGAGGTTCGAATAGACCGAATTTTACGAATATATATATATATATATCGATATTTTTTGTTATTCGAGTAGCTAAATGATTTGTTCACAATTGTAGGAGCTACGCGAGCCCGAACAAAAATTATACAATAAAATTTCCGGTCCACGATTAGAAACGCTGCTGCCATTACAAAAGAAAAATTGATTAAAAACCTCCGGCTATGAACTATAAACTTTCGAAAGCTATGAAATAATAGCTCGTAGCTAATGTGTCGATAAAAGAGCCTCGACAATGAAGTTCTCCGCAAAGAAGTAGTCCATTGAGCGAGGTGCGCGTGTTCAATGAAAAACGACGAGAAAAATTAGCTGGTGAAGTACTGCGAGTTGCATACCTCTCAATGAGGACAAATATCGAATGTTCTAAATTTCCATTCGGGTCGCGGGATGTTTCAGCTTTTCTTGCAATAATGGTAAAAGTGTTGTATGTATGTATATATTCGTTGCATCGGGCAACGAGGCTTGGAAACTGGCACAATATTGCCGTGCAGGAGGAACGCGTGTATCGCAAAACGCGGGCCCAACCTCTTTTGCCGGTTCAAATACGAGAGAGGTGTCTTCAAAAAATAATCATTCCGATTCGCGCAATTTTTGTTTTGTTGTGGTGATAAACATGTCTGAAAAGTGTATGTGCATTGGTTATCGTATTCGTATTCGAATGGACCCCCTTAAAGTTTCACAGCGGTGAACAAAACGTTTGTGCTGAGGTTACGTGGTACATACGAGGTGGCCAGGCAATTCAAGAGATACGACAAAAAATTGTTTAGTTTTCGAAATCGAAGGAAACATGGATTCGATGAATTATAAAATGTGCCTGTTGTTTCAGCGATACCAGACAGACAGAGTCTGTAGATTGGGTCATCAACAGTTACGCGTGGAACTACATACCAATGGCCAGAGGCGCATCTTACTCAAAACATTCCCGAGCTATATGTAGTTAGTAAATAAATTAGCGTGTACTCGATGTAGAAGAAAAAATTGGCTCTAGAAAACTGTTTGTTCCCTGACCACTACGTAGTATCGTTATAAATAGACGGCGGATTTGATGCATTTATGACAAAAAATGGGAAGATGTAATTTAAAACATCGACAACAATTAGTAGAATTTCAAGATGCCGTTATATTATTTTCAACCTGTTAAACATAATTGAGAAAGAAAATAAATTTCCATGTCACTCCGGCTTCTTACAATTACGATGGAAAATGTTTATTTTGCATAAAAGATCCGCTGTCTAGTTATAAATATTGTGCCTTACCCAGCGAACTTTAAGAGGCAGTGGTCCGTTCACACTTGAGCACGGCCACACAGTATGACCACCTGAAAAAGAAGGAGGCGAAGAGAAGAGAAGAGAAGAGAAGAGAAGAGGCTCGCGGAATCAAGAAAATCCAACGGTCGATTTACGTGCAGGAATACCGCAAGCGAAGAGAGAAAAGAGATCGGTGAAAAGTGAAGAGGAAAGAGAGAAAGATAGGGGACAAGCGAGAGAGAGGGAGGTAGGAAGAGAAAGAACGAGAGAGAGAGAGAGAGAGAGAGAGAGAGGTTGCTGGAGTGGGAGTGGGTACACAAAGAAGACAGGAAGAGAAACGTCAGGAGCCATTTTTACAGGAGAGTCCACTAAAACGGTTCCGTTGTAAAGTTTCGTATCGTATCGTATATACGAGGGTCGTCTGAAAAGTTTTGAGCCTCAACATGAAGATGACGTTACTCGTGTACTATAATGTAATATGCTTTGAAAGATGCCTGTGAAAATTTCAGTCATTTTGGAACGCTCAGTTGTTGTTTGTGTCAGGCGATGTCAGTGTTTATTGTAAAGAAACTGCTGTTCCATCAATACACCGCACCTGCTCACAGTTCGGCGGTCGCCATGGCCAAAAATTCACGAATTGCACTTCGAATTGGTTGACCAACCCACCGTATTCACCAGATCTGTCCCCCCAGCGACTTTTTTCTGTTTCCTAAGCTTAAAGTTTCGCTTGGAGGACAGAGATTTTCATCGAACGAGGAAGTCATCCCATACATACGTAAACGCCTGTTTTGCGGAGCAAAACGCCAAGTACTATTTGGAAGGGTCAAAGAGGTTAAGAACATCGCTAGGAAAAGGGTATAGACTGAAGGGGGTAGACTCTCGTTTCCGATGCGCCTTCTCATTTAGGGAAAAAGTCCTATTTTTACGTTTACAAGGCGTAATTTGCATTATTCGAAAGCATGTAGCTGTCGCAGCTTTATGAAAATAGCTATTTACACGCGCAGCTGTATGCTTCCGAATAATGCAAATTACGCATTGTAAACGAAAAAATAGGAGTTTTCAGGTCGATCGCGGCCTAGATCGATCTTCTATCTAGCGTTTTTGACTACTGAAAAACCCCGTCGCATTTATTATATTACTACCCCGTTAAAAAAAAGACTGTGTTGAAAAATATAACTTCAATTTCGCCGAAAAGAAATACTTGTTTCCATGTTATGCTGAAAACTTTTCAGACGATCCTCGTAGGTATGTATGTATGGTTTTACGTACCGGTTACCCCGCTAGACAGTCGAATCCAGCGAGCAGCTGACTTTCCCTCCTGCACGATCGACTGTCATTTGTGACACAGGTTCATATACGCGTGCCCGAACGCCGCTTGACGATTCGCTGCACCTGGGGGACACCGTTGGGCAATTTCCTCGTCTCGTGCGCTGTTTCTCTTTGATAATGTCAATAAGAACGGATGGCTGCTGCGAATACACTCCTGAACGGCGACCACGAACCACGTCGAGCCGTCTCGTTGATTGCCACTCTCGCGCACGCACTCACGGCTACGAGATGTATGTTTACACGGCACCGCACTGTCTTTTTCTCGCACTCCCGTCGACACGGTGTGGCTACTCGTCGTTGTGCACCCTCCGTCGGTTGGATATTGCCTCTTCCTGAGTGTTCGCCTCTCTTTTCGGCACCCCGCCCACCTGCAACCCCTCTGACCCTTTCGATCTGATCGTAAGAGGAAAAGGAAGATTTCCCTGCTCCTTCCTCGACAGACTGCCCCGACACACTTCTAGCTTCTTCTCACTCCTCGCTCCTGCCGTGCTCCGTTCCTCGATCCCCTCCACTCTTTCTCTCTTTCTTACCAGTTTTAGAACGCTATCCTCGTTCGTCGCTCTCGCGCTCTATCTCTCTCTCTCTTTCTCTAACTCACAGTCGTCTGTCTCTGTTCGACTCGTCCCGTGGCTCGTCTCGCAATCTCTCGTGTTCTCTCTCTCTCTCTCTATCTTCTTGCCTGTCCTCTTCCACCGAGTTCCACGGAACCGAGTGACCGTTCCAATTCTCGCGCACACCACACACGCTAAAGACCGATCGCTTACGACCGGTACCCACCAAATCGAGTTTTCCTGCAACCGATTAAATAAAAACCGACGGACACCGCGAGCGTCGACGACAGACGCGCTCGCGACACCGTGACACGGAAAAGCTAGGGAAACGGACTCGGATCCGATCACGAGCTACCAGCTACCTAAGCCACAACTGCACCGACACTGTGCCGCCATCTGCAAAAGCGTGCCCCGAACTATCAGCGACCAACCACGGCGCCAAATTTGAATCACTGCACAGTCAAAAAATGTTTCGATTTTCACTGTGCGATTCTTATAGAGCTTTTTGCGCTGATTACGAATCTGCCACTTAATTTTTCCCCTAGACACAAAGTTTTTGAGAAATTTGATTTTGAATAAAGATGTACTTTTTAACTTTAAACAAATATTGTGATGTTATCACTACAGATTTTGAATTGTTCTTTACAGCAAAAGATTCTGTAGATTTTCCTGAATACAGAGATATCCCAAATTTCTCAAAAACTGTGCGTTTAGGGGTTTTCATAGTCGAAGACGACAGCGGACTACCAAAATCACAGATCTAAAATCTCTATATACAGACATTGCAACCTAATTGCACCTAATTGCAACTGATTGCAACCAACTGCAACCAATTGCAACTTATGAATTTCCTCCCTGCTATAATGTTTCCTTGAGAAACCTTTCCACCGTTCTCCATTCTCCTACAAACTCTCACAATTTTAGGGTATTCGCCAGCTACATGTAAACAATTTACTATAACTTCCAATATCACCAACCAATCATCAACTCACAAGTGCTCACAAGTGACTCACAAGTCCTCCACCAGTCCTCCACAAGCATCCACAAGTCTTGTCCTCTCATTTCTTCCCTGTTGTATTGTCTATGGTCATCTATGATCTATGACATTTATGTGGTTTATGTCTAACACATGCTGAAACATGCATTTAAGTAGAACAATTTTTACGAGATTGGGAAAACAATTTCAAGTAAATCTAGTTCAGTTTGTAAATAGAAATCGTTCTTCTAAATCGTGCGATGCTGTCAACATTCAGAAAAGATTTAAAACACGTCTAAGTAAACCTAACCTATATGTAGGTCCAAAGAAACCGACAAAATTTTATGAATTACCTGAATCAATTGGACCTTATGGATTTTTCTTGCTGGCAAGTTAAAAATTACACGTTTCAAATAATTCCATAGAAATTTCATACTAATTGTTGTACAATTGTTTTTTTCTTTTAATCACTGTATATGAACAAATGTAAATAATGCAGAGTATTCCAATTGGGACATTTCTGCTTGGTACATGGCAAGTGCAAAGACGGAAATGGAAGTTAAATCTATTACAAAATTTAAATGACCGCATCTATCATGAGCCCCTTGAATTACCAGCAGAGTAAGATAATCAATGTAAACGTGTAACTAGACTCTGGATCTTTATGCATTTATAGGAAAATTGAGTAGATGAATTTAAAAATTATTGGAAAATTTTGAAAATTTAAGATGTCAATACATGATTTCTCCTCTATTAAAATCATTAAGGAAAGAAATAACATTCAATTTTGTTTCTATTTCTTGTATAAAGATCCATAGTCTACACATAAGAATTAGAGCAATTACGCACTGTCGACCAGGTCGTCATTGACTGCTAGGTATGAGAAAGTATATGAGCTCGTGTGTACTCGATCGTTGCAAGTAATAATAATTTTTGGTCTCTCTACGGCTGATTGACAGTGCGTGACAACTTGAAATGTTGCAAAGTTACAAATTACTGTATTCAGTTTAGAGCAACTGGGAGAAATGGAATATTACCCTTTTAAAGTTAAAGGAACATTTTTATACGATCAAGAATTTCCTATTGGCCTTAGAAGTTTAATAGTAGACGGCGATTCTAGTACTCAAGGTTCTTTGGTAGGAAACAACGATGCGCAAAGAGGATATTACATTATTACACCTTTCAAATTATCAGATCGAGAGTAAGTTATCATAAAAAAATGGTGGTTTTTAATGACATAATTAGACTGCAGATCTTTAGGGAAAATAAAAAATGTTCGCATTGATTGCAGAACACAGGAGCCAAAGATAAATATTGTATTCTTCTTTTAATTATCCTATTAAGCTGAGATACATTGATGTCCTTAAATATTTTCAACATGTCCACTGCTTGAAATTGTAGGTGCCCATTTTTGGCATAAACGCATAAAATCTGCAGTCTAGTCATAATATGTTCTAATGCTTTTATATTCTTTAAATTTATAAAATGCATTATAGTTTGACGATCCTGGTAAATCGTGGGTGGGTCCCCAGAACGCTTAAAAATTCTGCTGCGAGGCAGTATACTCAGGTAAACGGCGAGGTAGAAATTATAGGTGTTTTAAGATTGAACGAGTCACGACCACAATTCGTACCAAAAAATTCTCCGCAGAACGATCTATGGTACTATAGGTGAGAGAAGAATAATATTACAACATAGAGAAAAGATCTGTTTAAATGTGTTGTGTCTTAATATAATACTGATATCGATACTATTTTCCAGAGATGTGAATGCAATGGCTGAGATAGCAGGAACAGCTCCTGTATACCTCGACATGAAAAGCGATAAAAATTTTTCAAAGTATCCGATAGGTAGTCAAACAAACGTGAAATTAAGAAACGAACATTTAAGTTACATTATCACATGGTATTCTCTTTCCGCGGTCACTGCATATATGTGGTATAAGCAAATTATTAAAAAGATACCGATATAACATAACATTTGAATGATATAAGATTAGGAAATACTATTATATATAAACAGGATAAGTCAGAATTTGTAGAAGTTTTTATTTCAGAATATAACAAAGTGAATGTTGCATATACTAATCAGAGAATAGTATTTCCTTCATCAAAAAACATCGCTTTTTTATTGTTATTATTACTGTTATTATTATTACTATTATTATTATTACTATCGTTATTACTATATTATTATAACAACAACAATGATAACCACTACCAACAAAAACTGTCAACAATGGTCCTGATATACAATTACAATTACAGAAGTCAGCATAGAAAATACAAATATGAAAATATACCATACAAATATGAAAATACACCGTGTATACATGCTACATCGACTTTTCTTTCGTTTCTTTTTTTACATCGTGTACCTATACATAATATGTATATTACCCTAACACGATTGAATAGAGAGCGACTACGCGGCCACCATCCAAAGTTCACGGATCCCGGGACCCGCAAAGCAATTGCACAAATGATAATTGCGTGAAAGGAGGACGCCTTTGCTCGGATTTACTATACATATACTTTGTATTCGAAAGTTGTAACAACCTTTTTACGCTCTATTATCCTGCATGTTACCTTCGATAAAATCATTACAATTTTCGAGAAAATCTTTTTTATAGACGTAAATAATCGTATTGAATCGATGGGAACATGGTGTCGTTTAAATTTAATAGTGTATGCCACTCATGTATCTATAGTTTCGAAACTGTTCTAGGTCGGCATAACTTTCAACAACAATAATATTCGTTCTGCAAAATTGTAAATTGTATTATATAAGCTGATGCGCGGAACAGCTTCATTCAAATGACACATCTTGTTTCACTAAGAAAATAGACTTAATTTAATCAATTATCTATAATGTTCTCGCTAACGCGATTTGGAAACGATATTAATTTCTCGCCAACCCAATAATCTGGCTCAAGTGTTTTACCTACTACTGAAACGAGAAATGTGAAGATAAGGCATACGACTTCACGATATTTCAAAAGTTCTTCGTGCTTGCCTTTGGAAACTGTTATCGCTAATCATCGAAAGATGTCCCATATAGATATTTCGGAGACATATTTTTCAGATGATCGGATAGAGTAATGCAACCTGTCGAAATCCGACAGGTTTGTTGTGTACGCGATAACTCCTCTCTTTCTTTTTCCGACAAGCACCAGAACAATCGAAAAAAGTAACAGTTCGCGATGCTAATTTCGCCTACGGAATGACATAATACACGTCTGCCTTTATTGTCCCGGTCGCTACAACGTTATTAAATCAAACGGGTAGATGTAACAAGCGTTAATGCTACTTCGTGCATAGGATACACCCTATATACTCGGTTACATAGATACTTAACGATCTGAAGGGTCCTTTTTAAAAGTATAAAACACGAATTACAGGTCGCTCGACAACGTTCAGAACGCTAGGTAGAAAATCTGGATCGACCGAATAAAATGACGATCGGTGAACCAATTGCGTCTGATTTATTCAATTAATATATTTCTGTACGACGATGGTTTCTTTTAAATAGAAAATATAATACAATGTGTGTGTATGTGTGTACAATCAAGTACGCATCTACCATAAAATACACCAAATTTACGGACTATTAATAACATTAATTATTTCATTGGCGTATCTAGGAGTTCAATTTACAATTTCAAAAATTCAATATCTCAAGAAACAATAATTTTAACGACCTGTATTTGTGAATGCATTTTTGTTTACTGATATATATATATTTTTATATATATATATTTTTGTTACCGATATATCCGAATCTTTTTAAACAATTATTCCCACGAAAATCTTCCTCCACTCCCTCTCATTCGTTCCAATAATATTTTTTACAAGACTACCTACAAACAATTGACCTGCGTCGATCCGAGACCGTCGATAAACGATTCACCGTTTGTTAGGCACGAGCCTCTCGCGAAAGGCATTTCATCTTATTTTACTTTCCCGAGCGTGTTTCCCTTCAGATTAGGAATGTGCGGGCTCGGCTCCTTCGGATAAGGATAGCAAAAGTTTTCCAATCTAATCTGAAACAGTCGAGCTACGCAGGTATATCAGAGTACAACCAGTACGCTTCCCCCTCCACCATCAGATTCTCCTTTTGCGGCTTTCTGCACGAGAGAATCACCGTACAGAGAGTCGCTAGAGGAGAATCAGACCACACTTAGTGGTAGAGGGGCAAGCATTTTGAGAGAAATACAAGCCCGTCTGGCAAAGTCGGACACCAGACCTGAACATTAGTCGGGTACCCGACACATTAGCAGCCCGCACATTGCTACTTTAGATCTCTCATTTCGTTTACTAGATTTTATTTGAATCGTATCGAGCAGGTGTCCGACTTGCAAAGAACACGTTCGGTAAAGATAGAGATACACGGTCACTATGCACTATACCAGTTACGAGTTTGAATTCGTTTCCCCTCTCCGGTCCCTATTCAAACGAGCAATCGGTCCAGCCGTTTACTCGTTCAGAACACAGGTCCGGACGAGGGCTTCGCAGACCGCGTATGGGTCGCAGTTGCTGCTGGGTCTCCTATCCTCCAAGTATCCTTTTTTGTCTTCGGCGACGCCGCGCGGAATACGAATGCTGACGTTGCGATTCGCCACGCCGGCGCTGAAATCATGTATACTGCTTGTCTCGCATTTCCCGGTGAGACGGCGTTCGTTGTCCTTCCCTCCGCGCGGGTCATACGCCTGGATATGCCTGAGATGTTGCTTGCTCAGTTTGTCGATCGCTTTTTCAATCTCCGCGATCCCGTTGTCCGCGCGCATCGTCTTCGTCGAGAAGTTGGTGTGCGCGCCAGCTCCGTTCCATGAGCCTTCCATCGGTTTCGGGTCAAGGGTCACGACCACGCCGTACTCCTCGGCCACCTGGTGCAAGATAAACCTGGCGACCCAGAGATCGTCACCAGCGGCTATGCCGCTGCAAGGGCCGACCTGGAATTCCCATTGGGACGGCATCACCTCAGCGTTAGTCCCAGCGATCTTGACGCCCGCGTAAAGGCAAGCCCGATAATGGGCCTCGACGATCTCGCGGCCGATCACCTTATCGGCTCCCACGCCACAGTAGTAAGGTCCCTGGGGACCCGGGAACCCGTGCTTCGGCCAACCGAGCGGCCTACCATCGACGTCCAGGAAAGTATGCTCCTGCTCGATACCGAACCACGGATCCTCGTTCTTGACCGCCTCCATCGCCTCATTGCACTTGAACCGCTTGTTCGAGGCTGTCGGGGTCTTATCGCTGTGGTAGGTGTCACACAGCACCAGCTTGTTATTCCCACGACGGAATGGGTCGTTGTAGATCGCGACCGGACACAAGTAAATGTCGCTGTTCGCCCCGTCTGCCTGGTACGTTGAGCTTCCATCGTACGTCCAAATTGGCAATTCTGAAAACAATGGAGGAACTCGTGAGAGATCGTCGAGCGAGTTACTTATAATAACGTGTGTCCCGCTGATTCACCGAATTCACCGGCTTTAACATTAAACCTGCCGAGCCCTAAAAATGGCTACATTGTATGGCTACAGACTGTGTGCTTAAATATAGAATCGTGTATAATCATTTCCAATGGAACGATTTTTATAAATTCAGTAATTGTAAAATACAAAATGTGGGAACGGTCATTTGACCGGTAATGGTAGGTTTAGTGTTAAGGGGGTAGACTCGTTTTTCCAGGATTCCAAGGGTGCGGGATGCGCGTTCTCGATAATGGGGGATTTTCAATAATCGAAAGCGCTAGATAAAAGATCAATCCAGGCCGCGATCACCCTGAAAAGTCCTATTTTTACATTTACGAGGCGTAATTTACATATTCAGCAGCATGTTGCTGTCGCAGCTTTATAAAAATAGCTACATGCGCAACTGTATGCTTCTGAATAGTGCAAATTACACTGCCAAATAATGCAAATTACACCTTGTAAACGTAAAAATAGGACTTTTGAGGGCAATCGCGGCCCAGATCGACCTTTTATCTAACGTTTTTGACTACTAAAAAACCCCATCTTGCAATCCTGGAAAAAACCGAGTCTTCCCGGTGGGATATCCTAGGCGTATTTGGATGCAGAGTTTTGCAATCCATTCGTCCTAACTTTCTGCTTTGACGGCAAGTTTGCGTTCAAACGCGCTTAGAAGATCCCGCCTTTAGTGTGATGAACGTTTCCCCGTTCGCGGGGATTGATGGTTCTGTAGTTCTACAGGGTGTTCCAAAAATGGGACGGAAAACCTTGAACCCGTCCGCGATAGCAACCTGCAAATCTCGTCCGGATTGTAGGTACTCTTAATCGACGACATGTCCAGAGACATTTTCATGCAATCGACGTATCGTAAATGTTAATGGCTGCTCGGTTGCACGCAGAATTTCATGAATACAGACCAAACCTCCTGACAATGACGAACGCACGCAAGCAAGCCGAGCGCGATAAATTACGTGAACGTGTTAGCACGGTCAATTTTAAGCCATGTATTCACCGATTTTTACCGCAACCACTTCTTGATTGCTGTCGGAAATAATAAACTTGCGTCGATTTACAAAGACAATTTGCATCGAAGTAACCTTCGTCACGTGACCAGGCCACGGCGGAAGCGTGGCGAATAGCGTCGTAGAAGGGGAAGGTAGAGTGGGGACACAAGTTTTAATCTGATGGCTCTGAGTGTATTGTCGAAACGCAATAAATAATTGAAACAAAAAGTTGACAGGAAAAGTGCAGCATCCTCTAGAAATTTCGTTGCTTTGGTAGATTCGTAGCTTTAGATCGAATTCGTATTCATGATGCTACTTACATACATATACTTGGTAATCGCTCGAATTGTATTCGTGAGTCAAGGTTCGCTCGCGGAAAGGATAAAAACGTAGACATAAGAAGGGAAAATGCAAGAAATCGGAAAGCAGGCTCCACTATTTCATTCTTCGATCACGTTGTAATACGACACGTGACTAAATACATAATACGTTCTCAGCGGCGCGCGGCGCCGTTAGTCGAGATAGTTGCTCGTTGTTTTCGCAACTATACAGGGCGATCCACGCGATCGTTTCAGGCCACTGAACCTACCACGAAGGGTCAAATGAACTATTCTAGATTTTTTATTTAACAATTATTGAAATTGTAAAGGTGTTTTCATGGGAATTTATTGAATATATTTTTTGACTCCAGTATATATTATAGCAAAAATCACACAAAATATTAATAAAAATCTTGTTTTTTTTTGTATAATACCATACACATTAATTACTTTTGATGGTCGGTAGGTTTAGTGTTACAGGATTTACGAAAAATTGCCAAAGGAGAAAGATAAATGGCTCGAAGAGCACTACATCCGTAGGCCCTCAGATTTTCTTTAAGTGCAACAGTGCATGTGCAATTTGGGTTGGACGAACGGCATAGAAACCCCAGACTTATCCGTCTGAAACCCAGACACTTTTAACTACTTTTTAAGTTAGTCATGCTACCGTAAAGAAAAGTGTTCCGGACGGGAAAAAATATATTTATTGCGAATCATCTTCCAATTAATTGTCGTACAAACATCCCGATATCTCTTATGGTTCAAGAGTTCTAGTAAATTGTCAGGAAGTCTTGATCCGTTATTGAGCTGAGAATCGTACATGTAGTACCTACTTGGTGCGTTTATCGAGGAGACCTGTGGACCAACTTTTAGAGACGATACTACAGTGGTAGAGCTGCTGTGAGATGAATTGAGTCAAATAGATCGCATGCACAGCAAGGGGGATAAGAGAGCGGGCCGAGTCATGGTCTCTTAGCTTCTGTTCCGAGGAAATTAGTGGAGTAGAAGCTCTCGCAAGCACGGTTATTTACGGTACAGGAGCACGATACAAGACTAGTATTGAATAAGCACCTTATTAACTGGGTTAAGTTCCTGCACCGGGTAACCGGAGCAGTCCTCTTTAGGGTCAACTCATTACGGTTGAATTATATCGTACAGTAATCGAAATATTGTCGTGTTCGGTGCCGTTTTTTCGTCGCGAACATTTCATCAATTCACGAGTGGCGGTTGCATGCCATTTTAGTATGTAATAATTAGACTGCGGATTTTATGCATTTATGACGAAAATGGATAGGTACAATTTTAAAGCAATGGACGAATTAAGAAGATCTAGGGACATCAGTGCATTAATGTCAGCTTAATGAAACAATTAAAAGAAGAAAGCAATTTCTATTTGCATAAAGATGCGTAATCTAGTAATAATTATTGAATGAATGCAAAAAAATATTTATATTATAAAGTATGATCCGTTAAGGGGACCTCGAACGCGTACTTCAAAAATGCAATGATTCGATTAAATGATATTTAATATTCATCTCTATCGAAAATGGTACATAAAAACGTAGCGGGATAGTAAAATTTCATCGAAATTGCACTAAATGATATGACATTAAAAATATATATAAGCATTCCATATTAGCATTCCAGAAAAATAATATGTAACTATGACAAAATTAACACGATTATCGTGTTGCCAGCAAGATATAAGTTCTCTCTCTTCCATTTTTATTTTTGAAAGCCCTACTGCTTGACAAGAAAAACACACTGATCTATATATGTATAATTCTTTTAACATCATACATAATCGTCTTAACCGTAGAAAGACAGGAATAATAATCGGACTCTGTCAATCTAACACGGAAAGCAAAAAGTAGATGTATGCGACAAGACAAAATAAATATTAAGAGAATGATGAGGAAAAGTGCCGTTACTTACGTAAGTATTTATTGCGAGTATAATTATGTATGTACAGGAAAAACGTCGAGAAAAAAAGAGGAGATAAAAACAAATACCGGCAAGTATGAGAATATGTGTGGATTGTGGAATTGGTGAGCGAGAGGATTAGATATGTACGTATACAGTGTGTCTCACTTAAGTATGACCCCCAGAATATGTACCTTTTCCGCAGCGCAAATTCAGATTAGTCGTGAAATTTTCAATGACTTTTCATATTATTCACATTACGCATAAAAAATTGTTTACTTTGTGAAAATTATTAAAGATATTCTGGGGGTCATACTAACAATAAGTGTGACACTTGAGCGAGACACCCTGTATGAAACGTTACGCAATCGAATCTTGGTACATATCTCTATAAGACTACAATTTTCTATATCCCCTTTCGTCTCGCTATAAATTCCTCTGTACGTCCAAATACGAATTGTTGTATGTTATTTTACCTCGGTAATTCAAATTCAAAGTGGCTCGATCTTTAGAAGAGTAATATTTCAATCCTTCTTTCTTAGAAACCTCGTCGGGAAACAATACCGCAGTAACACGTACACCCGCAGTAATAGGTACATTTACCCTATTAATTTTTACTATAAACGCAAAAAGTTCGTGGCCTATTTGTAAAATTACAATTTTTCTGTAACAATTATACGTTACAATTGTTATTTCTCTTGTGTCCCCACTCTACCTTTCCCTCCTACTCTACGCTATACCCCACGCTTCCGCCGTGGCCCGGTCACGTGACGCGTTTCGTCTGTGTCTCCCCTAAATTCGTGCTCCCTCCCCTCACCTGGCGACACTTAGTTACTAGGAGTGGCCAAGTTGTCGGGGGGTTTCACTTGATTAACTTGTATCTAACCAAATAATGATATTTTCTATTTTACCAACCTGATGGGCGTGTCGGTATAAATTCTACGGTCCTGGTCTTGTTCCTTAATCCTTCACCGGTGCCATCGATCCAAATGTACGTTGCTTGAATTTGATCGACCGGTTGAGGCAGGTCTAAATACTTGTTCAACAAGCTTTTGTCTAACGCCGCGTTCGGCGACTCCTTCAGCATGGTACGTGACATCGTGACGCTGTAAGCAATTAATAAAACCTTCATAAGTACAGGGTACCCGAGATAAATCCGGAAATTTTTCAGGCATAAACAATGGCAATTGTTAACTAGGTAACTTGCTATACAATAAGCCACTTATCCATGAACAAGTGGGAAAAATGTCAGTCATCAACCGAAAATACAACCGAACGAGCAACAATTTCGAACATTGTAAGGAGACGCAAATTTACTACTTATATAGGACTCTTTCTAGATGTAACATGCCGATTTTAATGTGATTTTTTGGATTAATGAGATTTTTAATGAGAATTTGGTAGAAAATTTTAGAATAATTACTATTTTTTGTCTTTAATAGTAGTAGTATTTATTAATTTCGGCCTCGCAGCCAAGAAATTGGACTTGGTTTACAGTTTTTTTCTTTATGTCACGCATCCCTCCATCCATCCACTATCCATCCATCCATATCCCATGGATACCCTATGCCGTATTGTCTACAGTTAGGAGCATAACTGATCACACACACTTTAAATCAGAATACCTTTTTTATGAATGGACCAAACGACTTCAATTTCTCTGTAGGGCTCTCTAGAAGAATTAGTTTAGTAAATGACGTCTAAAAAATACGTTGAAAAATGCATTTGGTCGGAATTACGAAAAACAATAGTAAAAATTGATTTTTACAACTTTTTTAGCTGGACCAATAACGAAAAATAAGATGTGTTTGATCAACTCGTATGAATTATGTACGCTCTGAAAATTTCATTGAAATTGGTTGATTAGTGTACGCGTTATAAACGATCAAAAGTGGTAACAAGGTCGAAAATCTTGAAATATTGCCATTTTCACCACTTTTGATCGTTTACAACTCGTAAACCAATTAACCGATTTCAAGAAAATTTTCAGAACGTATATAATTTATACGAGTTGACCAAACACACCTTTTAAATTTTCGTTATTGGCCCAGCTAAAAAAGTTGTAAGAATCAATTTTTCATAATTCCGACCAAATGCATTTTTTAAACATATTTTTTAGACGTCATTTACTAAACTAATTTTTCTAGCCTTACAGAGTCATTGAAGTCGTTTGGTCCATTCATAAAAAAGGTATTCTGATTTAAAGTGTGTGTGATCAGTTATGCTCCTAACTGTATAATTGATGTTAATCTATCCTAATGCCGTTCATCTAATATTGCCTCTCCCTTTCTTCTTTTGGTTACTTCTTTCCTTTTTCTTTCGATACTCCTAAAAGCCAGTCTACTATTTCTTCCACGGTTTAGTACATGACCAATATACATCTATTTTCCGTGCATAAATTGCATATACATCCGCATGTCTATTGATAACTTATCGATAATGGGATGACAGCGCATCTACTGTCTACTGTCTACTGTATACCGCGTGGTTTGAGACGGTATTTGATGCAGTGGCCGTGCGCGCGAGCATTAAAAGATTCCCCCGATTTATTCTCGGTGTGGCATGGCAGAAAGAGGTGCGCCCACGTATCACATCACGCAGTTCGCATGTAGCATCACGCGGCACGCACGCGGTTCGCGCGTGCACTCCAACTCCCAACCGTGCATGCCGTTCTGCCAGTCGCCCACGGGCACCGCACGCTCGAACAATGTTCTCTTCAACTTCAACTCTTACTTATAAGGCCTTTAGCCGATATCCCATAACTCTAACGCGCGCGTGCAAATACTTACAGAGCTCATCCTCGAATATTTTTAGACATTTTCTCTATCCGTACAACACCAATTTACTCGTTACTTTCCTCTCATCCGATTTATTTGACCAGAGATGAAACTCGCAGTTGTTTACCGCGGGACAGCTACGCTCGGATCGTTTTCATTCATGCTTCGTTGTGATCACGTGGACGATCGAAGCGGAAAATTTGCGAGAAAAGACGCATCATGATTGTGTTGTTATATTTTACTGATTCCACGCGACAGCGTGTCATTCATGTCATTATTTGAACTTCAATTGGGTTAAATAATTTTTCATTGCACATTTCATTTGCTCAAATAATTCGTACACTCCAAAATTTTTTATTCTTTTGAAACTCATTTAATTTTTTGTTGTGGTACACGTTTTATAACAGTTTGTATTGCCCTCTTGACTAAATCACCCCAAACATTTTCAATAGTACAACCCGTAGCGAAAAATTGAACGAAATAAGTTGAGATTTTTTGACGGGTTGGAAGAATTATAAACAACGGGCTAACAAAATTTAAGTCTAAACACTTGCAGAGTACGAGCATTGTATTTGCTCACATATCCACAGGTTCTCGTTCGTCGCTGCTACGGTCGATTATATCAATGGAAATGAATTTCATATCTACTTTAAATTTTAGAAGACTGAGGTCAACTAGAATATGCAAGGAAAAAGATATACGTTTACAAGAAAAATTATTTATCAATTAACTATGTCTTATAATTTTTTAGTAGATCGTACTTGTTTGTATTTTTTTATGGTTTTTTCATTCCTGAAATAATATAGAAAAGACAGGATGCATAAAATTAGTGCAATTTGTTTCTTTCAAAATTACGAAATACATAAACATAGATAGCTGTTCGAGTGTGACGGAGTGAGACACGTTACCGTTCACACAGGTAGGCAGCAAAGGACGCGCGCTGTTGCTATACCTACTGCCTCGTCTCGTTGGACAAGGTATGTAGGTATGTAGGTATATTTATGCATACTATTTTCCGCCATTGTATTTCGAACGAGGAATTTCCCGTGGTGATTCACTGTGATGTAATCATAACGCACGTAAATCCACTCCACAAATGAACGACTATAAATCGACTAACCTAAAACACCTGGCGACGGTCACCATTTTTGGAGCACGGCTGACGCCGACATGTTTCAGGATCAATGGCCCGCCGAGCTTTATCAAAATACTCGAAGAACCCATTTCGAATAATATCGATCACTTGGCTAATAATATCGCGATCGCCAACTATTTTCTGCACGACGCTCAACGTCCGTCCGTTGGATTCACTCTTCAACGAGAATGCCGAATTTTCGAAGGAACAATTCGCAGTGAAATGGGACAATTAACAGAATTATTCTAGTAGAAATAGATTTAGACTGAGTAAATCACTTGAATGGATTTAGAATTCGGTAAACGATTTATCGCGACACCGAACGTTATTTTGTATCTTCGAATAAGAGCGTTGGCAAGGATCACACGGAGGATCAGAGAACTACTGGTCCACCATAATATTGAGCGGCGGGGATGCTATTTATACAGGTATGTATCCCTTCCATCGAATTCCATCGGGAGCACGGCCACCATAATATTTCGTGCAAATTTTCGGCCGGTTTGCTTTCCCCTAGCCAAAACTGCCGTTCGTGACTGGTCTTCACTCTTCACGGAACACATATCTCTTATACAAGGTGAATCGCATGAAACAGACTATCCCACACTGTCACAGAAATAGGGACACCCTGTAGAATGTGACACTACTATTGAAAGAGTAGAATGATTAACGCTGAACCTACCACGAGGGGTCAAATGACCTATTTTAGATTTTTTTATTTGACAATTATTGAAATTGTAAAGGATTTTTCATGGGAATTTATTGAATATATTTTTTGACTCCGGTATATATTATAGTAAAAATCGCACAAAATATAAATAAATTTAATCTTGTTATTTTTATAATACTATACACATCAGTCACTTTTGATGGTCGGTAGGTTTAGTGTTAAAGGTAAATTTAACACCCCTGGGTAAAAATATTTCTACTGAGACATACAAATATTTGAAAAGAGACTATTTTGTCTCAACGTTGTTATATGTATACAGCATACATATGTTTCATTTGGAATAGTAATTTATTTCTGTACTAAATTAAATGCCAGTTGAGGTGCTTAATTTGATTTTACAAATATACATAAAATAAATAAGTATTTAAAATATATATTTTACACAATATGAATCTGAAATACTTCATTGAAATCAATATTTTCTTTATCGTGCGCGAAATGGCACACTTGAATATTGTTTCTATGATACATATTTTAACGGCCAAAACAACTGTGAATATGTATATCTGATTGTTAGAATTCTTGTTTACACATCGTAGCTGGAACAGATATTTTTATTCCAAATTAAAATTGTTCGGTTGGCTTGTTTTCGTCGGCTCACCCTATAGATTTTTCCATCAGCTCGACTTTCACAACCTCTCCTGATACCGATACCGTCAAAGGATCCGTGACATTCACGACCCATTGTGCTGGTTTGGTACACCTGAAGCTGCCGTTCTGAATGAAGCAATACATTGATGGTACATACGTGTCCACGCATATTCTCCCATAACTAATTAAGGCGTTCTTGCCTCTCGTGGAAACTGGGGTGTGAGTCCGAAGACTCACATAAATGAGAATGATTTACATTTTACGTAAATGCGAATAGATACGATTGTAAATTAACTCTACGAAACGAGAGATCTAACAAGGGAAGGACCCCAAGTGTCCGACTTCGATTTTGATAATTTTTTGTGAGACGATGATATATGGATCTTTAATGATGTCTGCAAAATATTAGGTGTAGTTACTCAATAGTTTTAAAGATATATACCATGATTTGCAGCTCAAGTTTTCGAAGTTCCATTAGCCGTGTAAACAGGTTGCGTGAAAGTTCAATTGTTTATATCTTTAAAACTATTGAGTAACTACACCTAATATTTTGCAGACATCATTAGGGATCCATATACCATCGTCTCACAAAAGATTATCCAAATCGAAGTCGGACACTTGGAGTCCTTCCCTTGTAAGTCACTTGATAATGTCCGGAGTCTATTGATGATAGTAGTCAGCCACTGATCAATTATACGTACACGAATTGACCATTCGTTTTTCGAAAAAGAACATAGGTTCTTAGCTCAATTTCGAAACCTACAAATCGTCGATCGAGCATAATCAGTTGATGTTATTTACCAATTGCCTAGTTACGTTTTGTTTACGTGGACGGTGGGGTCTAAACAAAATGTCTCGTCGGCTCCTTTCAGATATCTATACTTATCGTCGCTTATACACGTATCGGCCTTGACTCCGATTACTAGCTGCGTGCCAGTGAAACGCGTGGATGCTTCTTTCCCATATTCTTTCAGTTTGTTTATCCCGTGAAATGATGCTCTTTATCTTTCCTGGACATATGTCAGCGGCTTGTCGAAATGTTTCATTGAAATAATACTTGCTTACTCGTGTTTTCATCAGTCGATAACAATTATCTGTTTTTATTTGTCTCGGACAAACACGCTTTCAAAGATAAAGGCACAGTGATAAGTAGCATGATGGTTTGTTGATGATAAATACCATCTTTTATTAGAGATATCGCTAATCTAACGGGATCATAAGTGACTCTATGTACAATTAGTCAACATTCTGTACTACCAATTAGACCGTGTATATCTATGCAAATTTACACACATATCATCAGGAATCGATAATCTCAGATAAGATAGAAAGTAATTTCATGTATCCATAGCTACAGTAGATTAAGAATGGTATAACAACATGTGGAATATTTTTATGTTATCAAATATATTTTTCTCCACGACTTTTTTTCAAGCCGTAAACATACACATAAATATGCCACACATTCATCACATAAATATAAATATTATTTACATCAACTGTATTATATAAAAGCTAAATACTTTCGTTCATGCTTTAGTAACGTTTATAAGCTGCATCTGGCTGAAGCCATATCTCAATCAGATACAACTTAATAAAATATGACAATTTAACGTTGGAACGAAATCCATAAAGAAATTATTACACACAATTTATTTACGAATCTCTGCGAAATTAATAATTATTTATTTCGGTTTCGAATGACGCAAACAGTCGATGACTCAACGTAGCAATTTAAGAAGCTGAGAATAGCGGAATTTTGTAGTCGGAAGAAGTGGCGACAGATCGAATTCGTGTTTCGTTGCATGCAACACGTGAGCTTATACATTATTAGTACACCAGATATTATGCTAAAGTGTTCCACTGACCTAATCTTGTCGATAGAAATGGTTCTTACTGTGCACGACCTTCGTTTCAAAGCTTAACCTGTTTCGAATCTATCTCCTCTACGATATCAACCCCTGTCACCCGTACATGGCTGATTTCAGATATAATGTTCGGACCAACATGCTGGGGAAAATTGCCAGCAGAATAATAAATCTAAGGTACTCGAATAAGCCGTTCGTTTAATACATAAAAGTCCTTTGTTTGTACAGAAAAATAGAGAATATTTTCCATTCAAAGTATTTTCAATCGTTAGCAAGAATCATTTCCCACTATTCATGTGTTAAGTGTGATTTCACGATAAAAGAAAATCGGTTCGTGTCAAGTGTCAAGTTATTCAAACATCAAGCCAGTATGTGATGTCTTAGAACTGAAGTACTATGTCTAGTCTAGTAAGAACTGAATAAATGGTAATCTAATGATGGACTAATATTTGGCGATCATGGTGTACTTTAAAATTTGAATTTTTCATCCGAATCTACAATGAAATGTATGTTGTGAATATAAATAAGGTATGTATATACATGTGACATGTGATACACACTGTATATTCAAACTTCTATCATTATGCAATACATAAATAGGAAACCAAGCGCAGCAATGCCAGGATTTTGTAACGTGTTATGACAACGTACACCAGTGTCTTCCTACCATGCAACCTTGGTTCTAAAATTTACAGCTGTAGACTGTAGAATATCTCACGGTGCACTTGAAGATGACCATTTAGCGAGTTTCCACGAACTTGACGATCTCGGATGAATTTTCAATTACTTTTCATTGATAAATATGGATTCCCGTATATCACCATCAACAACTGTCACGGAAGATGCATATTATTGCATATACAGTTACTCGAATTAATATTCGGACGCTCTATAAAAGACGATAATTTTTTTAATATTGTACTATACGATCTGTACTTTTTGGGAAGCTAGAGCTATTTGTTTACTACAAGATGTGAAAAATATTATTTTTAAAAATATCAATTGATCAGAATTGTAGAAAAAATACTAAAAGTTGCATTTTGCAACTTTTTTATGTGGGCTTATATTGAAAATTTTAAAAATACGTTTTGTAGATCTGTGTCAATTAAACATATTCTGAAAGTTTCGTCAAAATCGTTAAACGTTGCAATGAGCTGCAAATTTAAAGATGGTAAAAATTGCAGATTTTCACGATTTTCGGCCTATATATAAAAATTCTTACATCTACTAATGCCTGTCGTTTTTTCCCGCATCAACCGATTTCGATGAAATTTTCAAAGTGCATATGCATATGCAATTATACAATTATACAATTGGCACAGACCTACAAAATGTACTTTTTAAATTTTCAATATGAGCCCACATAAAAAAGTTGTAAAATGCAACTTTTAGTATTTTTTCAACAATTCCGATCAATTACAATTTTTGAGAAAATTTCTTCTCACACTCTGTAGTAAATTAATTGCTCTAGCTTCCCAAATAAGTTCAAATCGTATAGTACAACATTAAAAAAGTTATCGTCTTTTTTAGAGCGTCCGAATATTAATTCGAGTAACTGTACATAATCTCTGTAAATTAATTGTTTGATCGCGTTGTAAGGGAGTCTACTGTATTCAGTGAAAGTAAAAATAACATATCAAAACGAGGAATAATTACTGGAAGCATAGTCGATTTTTTCAAATGCAAATATTGAATTTGGGAAGAAGATAAAGTCGAAACACACAATTGCATGAAATCCATAGTTTCGCAAACGTGAATAACAACGATCGGAACTTGACTAGAATCATTATTGGAATAACAGTTCGTTTCACAAGTTTGCTTTTGGTCACGGGAGTAATTTTCCGTTAGGTTTCGGAAAAGTACGTTTCACTGAATGATCTCACGCTGAGTGAAGTGCCCCTCGTATCAAATTGAAGGGAAGCCATGAAAGCAATTAATGGCACTAATTATTAGCCGGACGAACTGCCGGTTGTCGACATAAGAAGAATGTTTTTTTCTCTTTATACGTTATTTCTTTATTAAAATGAAAATAATGCAATGTTATTCTTACTCACATTTCAAATTTATAACATTTTAAATTTCACAACTATGAATTATCGTCAGGCAATTTCTCATGACTAAAAACGAGTTATAAAAATCGGTTGGGTAATTGAATTCATTTCGATATCAATATTTGCTCGTTGAATAAATTGCTTTCTAAATTTATACTCTATATACTGTCGATCGCTTATCTAATCGTTCGATCATACACGGATCTTTGGCACGTGTTCCATTAGTGCAGCAAAGTTTTAGAAGTTGATCATGAAGAGATTAATTGCGCTGTTCCTATAATAACTGAAAACATAATTTAAAAACGCTACGAACATTCGTTCCACCCCAATATCAATTGCAATGGAGAACATTTTCAGCATTAGGTGCATTAAAAATTATTTATAGAGAACATCTCGGTAACTATTAATTTATCATCGTATAGTTTTCTTATCCGGAGTTCAATTCTTTCTTCAACCTCAAGATTAAAATTTACTCTTCACGATAAAGAAACTCAAGTTGACCTTTATGTCTCGATTGAAATAGAAAAAGATTAGTTATTATAGTGTGTGCTACTTTCGAAACCAAACAACTTTCATTACACCTAACTGTATCACCCTGTATGAACGCGCGCCGTGTAAACAATGAACCAGGTGTAGTTATTTCAAATAATGATCGTTATAAAAACGATAATAGAGAAGCACTTTGTAAATAGCAGTAGTGGGTGTCAAGGAATGCTAAATGCAATTGCCAGGTGATTCGAATACAAACGGCGCGGCGCTTTGTGTTCGGAAACGACGCGTTGTCGGTATAAAGAAACACAATAGCCAAAATAGTTCCGAGTCCAAAGTGCACTAGACTATTAGAGTAAACCGCACTTCCGGGTACAAGCGGTATTAATTTCAAAAAGACACAATCGTGTGTTTGTACATTCATAGTACACATGTGTATCAAGAATAACAATTATCGACAGGGTGAGTCACCTACGACAAGCCACCTGGATAACTTCTACATTCTTTTCAGATAGGAAGAAAACATTTCAGGTCATGATTTGGAATGAAAATCAAAAATAACTATTTGATTTAGTCTATTTTCGATACTATCATTTCAAGATAAAAGATAATGTACTTTATATAGTACATTATTTCGATATTTCTTTATTTCAACACAGAAAAAGTCGAAAATGTAAGATAAAATTTTTTCATATAGGAGTTTCTTTTTTTGAGAAAATCGGCTTTGAAAATCCGCCAAGTAGAACCGGTGGTTCATGAACAGACGCGTCAGACGATTCCTCATCAATTTTCTCGCAGTCTCGTACGAAAAAAATTTTATCTTACATTTTCAACTTACTTTTTAACGTAGAACCACCCAATTTTTACGGCTGTACCATCAGTTACCGATCATCCTGTATAAGTGTTTGAAACTCTTGAGAATTTTGGTGATGCTATAGTTACGCGCCACAAGTTATAGTCGAGGCTGCACGTGTGCTGACGACCGGGACACACAGGGAAGGAGAAGAACGCGGAATCATTGGATGCCGTATTATCGGAAGGCAACTGTACCAAGTATGTATATGTATAACGACGAGTTTCACTCTCACGTGAACATGTGGCGTGGATGAGTACACAAGCTCGTCACCTCACGTGTTCCTTGGCATTGTTTTCCACGCGTACAAATTTATTCACGCCGAGGCGTCGTCGGAATGGCAAACAGTGTTTGTCCATTGATAACAATTTCGTAGCCTCGGAAGTAGCGAGGCTTTAAGGACAAGTTGATTTTCCGCGTTCCAGAATCGTCTGTGATTCCTATGTCTTCGCCAGCCTCCGTGACTCATGACGCATGAGTCGTCAAACTTTCCGTTCCCAATGTATATTTCCACGTTAAACGGGGCAGCACGTTCGATCGGTTCATCGGCGAATTAACGGACACGCGACAACGACGTACACAAACATCTACAACGGCGGAATGCTCTGTACTCTATGTGATTAGCGCAAATTGAACGTTAAGTGTCGTCGAGCCAGCGTGTTACGTTTTGGAGATCAGATACTGATGCCAACGACACAGCGTGGTATTTTTCTTCGCGACAGTCTACCACTACGCGATGTTTCTATTTTCGAGGACGTTTAAACGGGAGTGTTCTACATTTTCCCGCAAAACGATCGATCGCGTCGTTTCAATCCGAACGTATCGGGTCGTTTCTCACAAATAGAAACAGACGTTCGTACGGATTAGCGTTTCTCTTAACTTTACCCTTTCGACCTAAACTATTTTCGCGCGAAGTCAATTATCGTGTAAAATGAGATTGGGGCCATTGATGGAAAATATAAGGTGGCCCAAAACTGTCGGAAAACCTTGAATGGGGTGGCTTCAAATAACTCTACTCCTTTGCGAAAATCTTCTCCGAAAGGGCTTCGGAAAACACGGGCCAATCGGAGCACAGGACCCGCCGAGTGCGGCGTTGGCATTGGTCCGCGTTTCTGATTAATAATTCCTTAACAAACCTACCGAGATTTTCGCGAAGGAAAAAGTTACTTCAAATAATTTCAGGAACCATTTACGTGTCCTTTTCCTTTTTACCCATTTGTATCATTAACGTACAGTGGCCCACGAAAGTATTCGAACGACTTTTACATTAGAATAACTTCGAAAAATCATCGAAACGACTTGAATTATTTTCAGCAACCAGAAGCACTGATTTACTAGATGACGCGTGTAAGACAGATTTTTGAAAAAGAGAAATATGTACAGAATCATGTTCTATATTTTCTATAGATCGTTCTAGAGTAAACTATTTACGTAAACGGATAACGAAGGATTGAAAAAAACGCACTTCAAAATCGTGCTTCGTCGATTTTACAATGGGGTCTGCTCCAAACAAAACAAGCATTTGTCATTTCAAAATGAACAATTTATCTTCAAGAACACCCCCTAGTATATTTCAAAACAGTCAAAGTTAATTTTACGTGCTGGGCCTGTTGTCTTCAAACACTTCTATTCCAAATCTTCGTGACACACGTATGGGGCATCAGATTCTGTTAACTTGGACAATGCGTCACTTCACAATAACTCGATTTATCTTCGGACCACGTACTATGTTTACGAAAGATTTCCACAAAAATCCACGGGCATAAATATCCTCTCGCAGCACCAAAACAAATTCAAGGAAACCCACGTATCTGTTACAACATCAACACTGTGTCCGCCCGTTTCTCTTTCTACAAATCGGGTTTGGCAACTGCGGGTTATAGACGAATCAGAAGATATTAATACAGAGCGACTATCACGGTATCACGGGCTAACCCGAGTTTAGCCTACTTATGGAGCGACAGTAAACGCGTACCAGAAATCCCAGCGCGCTGATAGATCGTGCGCGCGCCATGGGAGTTAATATGATCATTCGATCGTTGAACAGTGAAACTCGTTGATCGTCGATCGTATGCAGAGGTCAGAATCAGGTTTGTTGCCGTCTAAACAGGATCGCGTGTTCAAAACCATCGAGAGCCTCGCGACACACATTCATCGGTAGTTTCGGAACGAGCGCGCGTCATCCGGACGATGATTACACGTGTTGCCGCGACGGTGCCCTATCAGCGCTCTTACTTCCACTCTCGTTAATACGAAAGAACACCGGATCGATTCGTGTGTATACACGGACATATTCTATCGCCATGGAGACTCGCGAAAACATATCCACGCGATTCCCGAGACCCGATGACCCATCGGCGATTTGCAAGGGAGTTCAGTATGTCGGCCAGAAAAAAAGGAGTCGCTTGCTCGGCCGCTCCATCGCACAGTGAGTGGTCTGGAAAGTGACTTTTTGTGGCCAAAGACACTCCCGCATCTCGATCCTTTTTTTCCTTCTCAACAATATCTATTAGATTGGTGCCCACAATAATAGCGGTTTTATCCTTAAATTTTGGAACTATGTGTACCGGGTGATTACACGAGAAACTAACACCTAAATAGCTCCATTGGCGCCACTAAACATTGCCGTATCATTATTCAAAATATTGTTTACATTATTAAATATATCGGCATATCTAATCAATTACTAAACATGTAAGTATTGTATGAGATATTATACCAATTTCATATATCCATAAAATTTTTTAAATCACAAGGAATGGAAATATTCTAGGTCGGAATCGATTCATTTTCTAAAACGGAACCACCACTCTTTTTAAACACTTACAATGATACTCGCTTTCGATAGGAACTCGGTGACCCGGTGAGATAATCGAAAAAGTCGATTTCAGAAGCATTTAAGTAATTATTAGACTCCGGATGTTTATGCGAAATGTAAATAGTTTGTGCATCGATTGTAAGAGGCAGGAGCTAAATATAAATTTATATTCTTCATTAATCATTTTAGTGTGGTGAAAAGAATATTAATATTTACTTTTAATATTTTCACTGTTTTAAATTGCACTCGCTCATTTTTGTTATAAACGCATAAAATCCGGGGTCTAGTAATTATGTTGATGTTTAAATGTAACGCAATTTATTTTTCTATTAATGGAACTGTTCTAAAAGATAAAAAGAATTGAAAAGTCGAAAATAAGAGCCGCTCCACTGTACACGTGCGTTCAAATTCAAAGAGAAGACCAGTAGCGTATAGTGTTTGTATAGCACAGAATCGGATTGAATCGCAGTTAATGATCCGGAATAGAATGGAGCTTGCTAACGAAGGATAAACAGTTAACGAAGCGTAGAAACCGGTTAACGTAGAGACTGTCGAGTGTTTACGGAAGTGCACTGCATTATCAATGTCATGGACTGCATTACGATGGACAAATAGGTATCACAGGTATCAGATATATACTCCGTGTAATTAAATATCTGGCAAAACATCGACCAGATTCTTTTTATTTTAATGTTTATTAACAGATTACGGGGATTCTGATCCAATCACGTTATCATTGCGATTTACACCTGTCTACGTGAACTTGTATAGGGAAGGGTCCCCCCCCCTCAGATTTCAATGAGGTTTAGATATGTCGTCAAGGTCATCATCCTGAACAACATTTCTCTTTAATGTTTTTGTTGGTCGGCTTTACTTTACGCACATTTGCCGATGTGCTACCTCCTCTCCGATCCCAATCACCTTGAAATATGTTGTCAAGGTCACCATTCTGCACGCTTTTCTAAACAAGTTCACCGAACTCGTAACTTATAACTAAGGATTGTATGCATTTACGACAATAATTCCCAAATGAAATGCAACACTGTGAAAGCATTTAAAAGAATCTAGAAATTTTACTCCATTACTTCCGGTTATTGAAATGATTGAAGAAAGAAATATCTATGTATCTTCTGGGTCTTGCAATTAATGCAGACAACTTTCATTTTACATAAAAATCCGTAATCTATATTTGTTATAAGTTTATTGGATACGTATAATAATTTAGTTAAACTCTACAAGTACGTACCTGAATTCTAACACTTATGTACATATCATTGGAAATTTTTTCAATTGAAAATAGCAAATTCTTATTTATCGAATCGTAGAATAAATGTTTAGATTTACTTCGACTTGTCTACGTCTCCATCAAAATGTTAATGGCTACTTTGCGTTAATTCTCTAAACACAGTTTTATGGAAGCACTAAATCCTCGTCGCGAATAGTATATGGTCACGAGCTGCGCGCGAAAGTCTACAAGAAGTTAGAAATGAAAGTTACATAAACACTTAACCGCTCTATCTCCGTATTATTATCTTTATACACGCATGTAGTGAAACATTGATTATGTTCCGAGATCTTTTTTCAGTAGACAGATAAGTCATTGAAATATTGTATGTTCGTGCATACACATTTCGAAATATGAAGAAAGTGTCAATGGTATCAAAAGTAAATCTGTGAAAACATGTTTTTGAAAAGCATTTTCGTGAGCTCCAAGATACGATATCACTTTTGCTCCAACCATTTTCTGATATCTTTTGTGTTTTGGGATTTATAAGTACTTATACCTAAAAGGAGAGAAGGGTTGATTTCTCCCTTAAAGTAAACAACGGGCACGAACGAAATACAGCTAAATTATTAAGGGAATCTAATAAACACTTGTGCAAAGTTTCGTCAAAATCGGCGTGTATCGGTAGCCGGGGTTCCCTTGTTAGCTGAATCACTTTGTATACCACGGAGCTTCTCATTCGGAAAACAAACTGCGCTAATTACGACGCACGAGCTTTCGCGCTGTACGATTGCTGTGTTCTGAGAAATTGCATGAAAATATCACGTCTACTCGAACGATAGGCCTTAAAACCATCAATCCGCTATCTCATATTTCTCGAATAAACGCGAATCTTGGAACTAATCGCAGAATAATCGCAATTGCACGTGCCCACGGTTCGATTTTACTCCAGCGCGATCCTAAAAGCATCCGCCAATGATGATTGAGATTGAAACAGAAATCGGCGGCGCGGCGGCCGCCCGTTTCAGCAAATGAAAATTTCATACAACTGTGCGCGACCGCTATTTTCACGATGTAGGTCAGTGTCGGAGTTTGCTTGATCCTTCTTTCGCCATTTATATAAAAATCGATTAAAATGTAACACGCTACAAATGATCTCCAAACGCACGTTCCGATAGCACGATAGAACATTTACTATTCGATTGTGTACAATCAAAACTGCGTTAAAAAGTTTTTCAACAATTACAGAGAATGTAGTAACAGTGAAAACGATAAAGCAAGTTCGTTGTACATAGTATAACACGCCATAAGTGAAACGATACCCAAGCGTAATTATACCTATTAGAGTAGTGAACCGACAAACTTTGTGGACATTGTGATAAACGAATGATCTTTCTTTCCTGAAGAAATGAAACACAGGAAAGCCTTGATCTAAGAGAACGGAAATCGTAGGATCTATGAAAAACGAATATCCCCAGAGATTAGCCTTGGATCATGTTATTTTAGCTAAAAAAATTTCCGATCGAATCGCTAGCAACAGAATAATCTAACAATTAAGCTGATCACGCTTCGTGACTCACCCTGTATATTTACTATTTTCGGAGAGGTTTCCGTTTTCTCAGATCAAAGTGTAATAAAGCACAATTGTGTATTCGTTTCTTCGCTCCAGCGCAGGAAAAAGAAAACAAAAACTTTCTCTACTTTTGACAAGCTTTTAACCCCTTGCCTTACAATATAGTGTCCGACTCGTGACGAAGATTCTATTTTGGTTTTGTTAATATACAGCTATTAGAGAACGTATAGACATACAATAGATATCAATATTCTCTTTTTTTAGGAAATTATGATCTACAAAAAAGTTCTAATCACTGAAACTGTAAAATAAATCGCAGGGCAAGGGGTTAAGATCAAGTTTTCCATAATATCGACGATTGCTCTATAAATATTTTGTAAATTTATTTTCTATTGTCGAAAAGCGGTATAAATAAATAAATTTGAAGATAGGGGTGCATCGTATCATTGAGAAATGCGACGTCACGATCCGATCAGATATTTTAATTGTCGTGCTAGAAACGTAACGGAAGATGAAAAGAATCCTCCAATTAACATCCATGCGATCCCGTTCGCTCGAACAAAGACGAAATAGTTGTTTCGCATTGAACCGTACAATGTTCAAGTGATTCAGCTTTATCTACAGCTCGATGAAATGAAATATTCATGTCACTGATACAATGAGCGACCTGATGCCAAGAGCCGCCGAGCCTCCTCTTCCACAGAACAAAGTGCAAGATTTGTTTTCTTGATCCTTTATTCGTATCAGCTGCCTTCTGCCGCGTATTGAAAGTCCAGATATATTCGTAGCCAACCACTTTTCCGTCTGATTCACTCGAAACAGAACTCCAAGTGACGCTCGAACAATCTACCCTTCCATCCGCGAAATTACTAAGCTGTCCTCTCGTCTTCGTCTTTGTTCGGTGCAAGTTGGGCAAATGCAAAGTGCACACAAGACCGGTCGAGATAAATCCGGAATTTTTTTTCTCATTCAGTCCCACAAATACGATGTAGATAAAGCAAATAATATAATATAATATAATATAATGGGTGTCTGAAAAATGTTGTACTTCCTTGAAACAGGTGATTCCCAGGGGTATTTGAATTAACTTCTTCCTTTGCGAAATTCTCCTACGTGGCTTTGTTCAGCAGGTATTAATGAAAATCACGATCGTGTTTTTCGTCATAATAACTACTGAACAAAGCTACTGAAAATTATAGAATCACATTCTGAATCAAATCCGAAAATTTGAATTTCTCTAAGAAAATAAATAAATGTTTATTTGCAGTTAATGTAGACAATTTTATTTCGCAACCGACGTCTAGTTATGACCTAACCGTTTCCGGTAGATAAAGTGTTAATTGACTTTATTACTGGCTCCGCATTATGTAAAATGTAAAGCAATATACGCAATTACGATGAAAATGAATAGGTGCAATTTGAAACAGTGAGAATATTAGAAGACTTCAACAGAATTGATATATTAATTCGCCACTACATTAAAATTATTGGTAAGAAATATAAATTAATATTTATCTCCTGTGTCTTGCAATTTATGCACAAACTTTTCATTTCGAATCCGCATTGTTTGTACAATAAAATATCCGTTTACTACGCGATGGCAAAAACGGTACGTCGCGTGTTTCCCCGTTAACTTATCAACAGACTTTGGAATGTCTTGCTTTAAGCATGATTCGATAACTCAAAAAGTTCACTAAACCTCCGTAAAAGTGTTAGATTGTTTTCGAGCACTGTAATAAACATTATTCATTATTCGTTCCGCGTAGAACAAACTGTAATTAACAATATCTAATCTCACCTATTCGTCGGCCATTAGTTTTATCTTAATTGTCAGAAGACGTTAAGGTTGCGCTACACCAAAAAAGTAGACACACTAGTGTTCAATCCAGTGGATAAAAGTCAAAAATTCGAAGTGTAGGATCTAAAAAGTCTTGAATTACGAAATATAGTATTTAAAACTGCAGTTGTAAAAGTACAAAAATCTCTAATCTTGAAGTTTATTATTAATAAGCTAGATTATTTACAGAACCTTTAAAACGTGTCAACAGTTTTATGAGAATAACAATATATTTTTATAATTTTTCATATAAAATATTTGTATTATTTACGCGCAAATTTGCTGGAAATAAAAATATTAACCAAAATTCTCATTAAAACATTTGACAACTGACAAAAAATTGTTCAAATAAACATTACTCGCTTTAAGAGTTATTCATTTTGTCCGGAAATCCCCTATTATACATAGTATCGCTCAGTATGCGCCGCAGATACAGATTCATGGTATTTTTTAAAAAATCAAGCCAGCTCTTTTGTAAGAAAGAGCTGATTTTTTAGGGTAATATAATAACCACCTTGGGACACCACACAGTTTAGATATCACATGAACACTTTTTTCTCACGAACAATATTTTCAGAGGTGCCGGCGGGATATTCGAACTCGGGACCACGGTATTCGTATTCTTATCCACTTGAGCCACTGCGCGCCCTTAAATCTATCGGCCTAATACTCACACTTTTAGTTGAATACTGAGCAATTCGAGGCGAATTGTAAAAGATAAAAGGGTTCCATAAATTAGAGATAATAACAAAAACTCATTCAGTACAGTGTCATCAGGATAGTACAACACGTCCCAATAAATCAATTTTCTAACAAGCAAGGACAGGAATGTTTATGAAGCACTTTAATTCTATCTCTACTCGCGAAGTGCAAAGCGATTCGTTCCGCCGATTAAATTTATAACCGGTGCGATAGCGATTGTTTTCTATCCATTATACAATCCGATTCTACGGAAACGGAATATCTTTAATTTTATAACCGTTCATAATGGTGATCCTAATGAGAACAATTGATAAGAAATGCCGGAAGGTCCTAAGATAAACTGCATATCAACGTTAGAAGCGAATTAGACAAACTTAAAACAGAAGCAGTGCGCATAGAGTCCACATTCTCGAAAAAAAATATCAGTGTCTCGCGAGATCAATGGCTTGCATTTAATGAAGTGCTACATTGCTAATTAATTATCACCGAAGTTGTGCAGACAGACAGAATCACGCCAATAACCTTAGATACAGTACAGCGGGTCACTTATATCGAGGCGAGTACGCGCAACGTATTCGCCCGCGAAATTCAAACAAGAATCGCGGCGATCAGCTAGCAAGCATCGAACAAAGGATAAGAAAGTAATTTAGAAACCATCGAGTACGTAAACACGCGTGCGAATGACAGTAGAATGATCGACGATCGATTTGTGTAATAGGTATGAAAAAATCTCCACTCACGGATGCTATCGATGATCCAGCGGAGCTGCGTTGTGGAGCGCTAGACGATGCGAGAATCTATGATTTCTGGACGTGAATTCACGCCACCCGTTCTGTCGCGTTCTCGAGTTAAAAGGCACTGGTCATAAAGGCAACGGAGCAGCTGATGATAGCGCGGCCCGTGTTACTACCGTCGTAGCGCGACCGCGATATTTATGTGGAGGAGCGTTTCAGCGCACGCGTCACATCGCTCGAATCGTCGCGTCGCGCCGAGCCGAGTGGAGCCGAGCGGTGCCGAGACGCGACAGCTATCCCCACTCCCATACACGCGCTCTTTTCACAGAAGGGTTACCCGTTTTTCCAGGATTGCAAGGGTGCGGAATGCGCGTTCTCATTTCTCGATAATATGTACAAAGATGAGGTTTTTCAGTAGCCAAAAACGCTAGATAAAAGATCGATCTAGCCCGCGATCGTCCTCAAAAGTCCTATTTTTTCGTTTGCGGAAAATTTTATTTTAATTTTGATTTCATATATTCATTTATTATTATTGATATTAACACTAGGTTTACGGGACCCGTCAAAATGACGGGTTCTAATACTTTTAATTTGTGATTATTAAGATTGTAAAGATGCTTCCCCGAGGAATTATTTACCAAATCCATTTCTTTGGGTATATATTATTGGAGAAAGGGCCAAAAATTTAGATAGACACATACTTGTTATGTTTATAAAATAATGTGAAATAGTTCTAGAGTTCTCTGTAAACCTAGTGTTAATAAAGCGAAAAATACTTTAACACTTTGCCTACCGGAAGCGTATTAATAGGATTTTCAATAATTGTGCTGTACCAAAAGAGAACATATATAGAAATTTTCTTTTACATTGCAATTTTAAATGCGAAACAATTAGATGACGTTATTGAGGATGACTTGTTAGTTCACAACAAAAATTGCTGTTGCTATTGAAGGTTCCATTAAAAAGTGTTTAGCCATATATATGTACCATAGATTTTTCAAAATTATGCAATAATCACCGGTCGGTAATGTGTTCACAACAACTACTGGTATATCACTAGCATTGCTATTTTTTATGCAAAGAAATAAATATAGATGTCATGATACATTAAACACATTATCACTAGCTGAATGAAAATAATCTACAACAAAAATTATATGCAAATTATACAGGGTGTCTCAGCTGAAGGAGGCCACCTAAATATCTCCTTTATTTTTAATGGCACAAAAAAAATATTCATTGCATTATTTAAATGGTATCGAAGGAGGAATATCGTAGAATAACAATTTTTATTTGTCAGGTTATTTTTTCATAGTTTTTTCAAGGCCATCGTTATTTTTTATCGGGAAAACTTTTTTTTATTCCATCTTGTTAATGACTTAAGCATATTCAAATGTATTTTTTCAGCCACTATAAGATGGAATAAAACAAAAATAAGTTTTCCCGATAAAAAAATAACGATGACCTTGAAAAAACTATGAAAAAACAACCGGACAAAAGAAATTGTTCTTCTATGATATTCCTCCTTCGATAGCATTTAAATTATGCCATAAATATCTTCTGTGCCATTAAAAATAAAGGAGATATTTAGGTGGTCTCCTTCAGCTGAGACACCCTGTATACATATACATATATGTATCAATGAAAACGTATGTCGATGAAATAATTGTCGGTGAGTGAAGGGTAACCCGCACAGAAGCGATTATCCGGTGTGATACTGTGATGTGTGATCGTTCATCGTTGGGTCCATTCGATCGTTAGACGGCGGAAAATTCTTGTGTCCTCTGCACGCATCGCGCGTCGCTGTGTGGCCAGCTACTCGACCGGACACGAAAACGCCACACCACAGGAATTATTTGCGGTTCGAATGACGTAACGTGAACTTATCGAAGGCCGTAACAGAGAAAGAGAGAACCCCCGCTGCGAAATCATATGGAAATTTCAAGGCACGACCGCGATCGCGGTTGGATGGTTGAATGGAAACGCTGTTTGTTTCGAATTCCTTGAACAGCCGGGTTATGACACGCGGACGCAATGCCATAGGTCACCGGGTACTATAACTGGACATAATTTGAGACGAACTATTTTATACTACATTCTAGCTGTTTATTATGAATAGACTCGAACAAATATATAAAACTTGCCTGTCTTCTTTACGATAAGTTCACATTTTCCCCATCCAATTTCAGCAGGTAGATTCTACACCCGTTTCACGTATCCGATCCTTACGTAACAACAATGTTACATGCGTTCATTGTAATCACGTAATCGGTCCAATTATTTAGAACGTACATGCAATAACTACGCTTCAAATTCAATCTTCCTAATTGTTGCGCCTTTGGACACAATCATTCGGATGTTTGTTTGCTCCTCGACCGAAAGCAACAAACACAAATACCGATTGCGATAACATGCAGTTATGGCAGTCAAACCGATATACCCCGCTAAATGATTAATTTACTAACGATGTCTAGCATACACAAAACTAATATAAGGATGTTTGTATAGTTCATCAGTGGTAAGATTAGTTCTTGAATGAATCATCATCGATATTTGAATGTGGTTGAATACAGATTCGAGAATATTTATTTTTGCTGACGTAAAATGCAATTACGTTATCTGATCTTTTGAATTTCAAGTTTACCGTCACTTTTCGATAACCAGCAGCTGATTCTCGTAAATTTTGATATCCTATGAATGCCATTTTAATTAAGAAACCTTCCAGAATTTTCAAATTTAAACATTTTTTATGCCTCAATCGTATGAACTGTGTACATTATGCACGTATGCGTGAATCCACATATACATTTGTGTGCTCCTAGAAACTCCGAAATGCAACAGTAGGTATATTTTTATAAGATTATGAACATTTAAATACATTTAAACAATATTTGAAGCGAAGCGGGGCTGACCATTTTTTTCTCTAATATTTTGTAATATACAGGGTGTTTCATTTTATTTTTCTACCATCGAAGACTGTCTTTTCGAGATCTCTCATTCGCTGGCTCTACTGTAGTTTCGTAAGAGACGAAGTATTGCCACTGTTCCCCACCGTCAACAATAGCTACGCGTCCCCACTGTTCCCACAGCACTTATTGTGATGCTTCATTGCAGTGTTCATTGTTTGAACATCTTCAACGTTTGTTAGAATCAAAAAACCGAAGTTTCGTCGCCCAAGCGTGAAGCATGCTTTAACTTGACCAGTAAACCTACCGACCATCAAAAGTAACTGATGTGTATAGCATTATAAAAATAACAAGATTAAATTTATTAATATTTTGTGCAATTTTTATTATATATAGTATATACAAGTGTCCAAAAATATATTTTTTTCCATAAATTCACGTGAAAACACCTTTACAATTTCCATAATTGCCAAATAAAAAATCTAAAATGGGTCATTTAAACTCTCGTGGTAGGTTTAGTGTTAAATAACCGTTTATACATATTGGGTGTCTCACTTAAGTGTGACCCCCAGAATATCTTCTTTAATTTCGACAAAGTCAAAAATTTTCTATGTATAATTTGAATGGTATCAAGTGATCAGTATCTCGCAGAGCTTGTTTTTTTGTAAATGTTATTTTGTCTCATAGTTTTCAAGGTCATCAATATTTATTTTGAATATATTGACTACATATATATTTTCGTGTTGCATCGCAAGCATGAACTTGGCACCAAAATGATCGACTTTTGCTCGCAAAGTACAATTACGAACATTGATAAAAATTTGCTCGAGGCGGGTTCGTTCATAAGTTACGACGGTAAATGCGACTGAACCTATCATTTCTTAACGCACTGTAGTTTTGTCGCGGTATGTATGCTACACGAGTCTCGCGCGTCGTTGTGAAATCATTTAATTCGATATATTATCCCAGTGGGAACTTCCCCCCACATCTAATTTCTCGACGCAACACAGTAGAGTAGATAAACGGCCGCTGCGATTAAAAAGCGGAATGTCCGATTGTTTTTCTATTTGTATATTTTTGTTGCTCAAAAGCCTTATGTGGCCTTGCCTGAACGTGACGAAACGATCTACGTACAGTTGGAGGGAATAAAATTACTTATACCCGTGTTATCCACTTACATTATTGTGAAGGTTTTGCGGTTTTTTTCGTTTTAAACGAGATACCGCGAGAAACTATTATAAAGCGTCCAATTGCGCTTTTATTAAATTCGTGCGTCATAAGCCTATCGCGTTTCTAAATTTCCTGTTATTTTTGCCGCACCATCAGTGAAGCTAATTCCACCGAAAATATATCCGTTGTTTTTAGTAATACGAAAAAATGTTTCCGGAAGAAAATGTATGGTTCAGTAGGGCAATTATTGTGACGGAGAAGTTTTTTTTCTCTAGATCATATTTTCCGATATTTCAACTCTGAAGACGCGTTACAAAACTTGAGATATATTATGTATATAATTCAGAAGCTTAAATAAAATTCAATTTTTCCTCAGTTTCAATCTCTGCCGAGTTCTTTTTACCTAGAGCGTGACCGGAAGTATAAACTACGAATCTAATTCAAACCGCGAGATCATTCGAAACTCGCGTGTCTGGGAATTAGCCTAATCCAGAGATATCGTAATCAATTTGTAAAATAATGATCGCATGAAATGATTACATGGTTCGTTAAGATGACGAGTTGCAATCGTGCTGAGTACACCGATGCGCACGCGATGGATAAATTCGTAAATGTAACAAATGAGAAGAAATATATCCGCTCCGTAGAGACGTTTAATGTTGTTCGTTTTCTCCGCGTTGCGTTTCTATCAAGAACCATCCGATGAGGTTGCTTTATGGAAAGAAAATGATCTTGAAAGAATGTGGTACAGGCTTGTCACCTTTAAGCTGACCTACTGAACCCTGATAATCATTTATATTTAACATACGTGCAACGTTGTGGATGTGCAACGTCCTCTGCTACATTATGCCAATCATAATCCGACCCCTCGCGTATGCGAATATACGCCTTGCACCAATGATTACATAATGATTTAGAACAAGTTTCGTCGTGGGGTTCCCAACTGAGAGGGAAGTGATTGAATGACGGATTTCCTTCGGTTCTAGGACGCTATATATAAATAATGAGTGGTTCCAGGGTGCGCAGAGCCTCTGCATTAACAACTACTACCAAAGTTTCGTCGTGGGGTTCACAGCTGAGAGGGAATTGATTGAATGACGGATTTCCTTCGGTTCTAGGACGGTATATATTTATATGTATATATGTATGTATTAATAATGAGTGGTCCACACAGGGTGCACAGAGCTTCTGCATTAATCCTCTCGCTTCCAGCCCCAAATTGGTGGGATATGCAAAAACTGCAAGGGCAGATTTGATTACATATGTTAAAGGAATCAAATCTGCCCTGGCAGTTATCGCGGGCACCCAGCTCCAAAGACCTTGACCTTGAAATATGCTATCAAGGTCAATGTTCTGAACGATGTTTCCCTATATACATGTCCGTGCACTTATCAGACTGCTTTAGAATGCTTGTATGTATTGGTAGACCCTCCTCCATCTACCCCTTTATTTCTTAATACATATGGATTTCGTTATAATTATTATGTAGACACCCTCGTCTACATAATAATTAAAGCCTAATACAAACACAAACGAATACACACCTATCGCTAAACTAAACTAAAGACAGGTATCTATGGAAAAGTTATTCAGAACATTGACCTTGATAACAATTTCAAGTCATGGTCATCGAAGTTGAATCCCCTAAACAGAAGTTCTAGCAAAGCCATAATAGTCAAAATGGAGGGCTTTAGTAATGCTATTTCATTAATAATTATAATTACCGACTTTTTTTATGAAATTAATATTTATTTTTAAAGAGATCGAAAAAACATATTTCGAGAACGTTATATCCAATTATTCTCTAGCTCTTTCTACTATATCAAATTGTTCTCTAGCATCTTCTCCTATTATAATTCTTACAGGAAAAAATTCAACATATTTTTATTCTCAACACTATTAACTGAATAAAAAATGATTGTAAAGTAAATTGTAAGTTGTAAAACAAATGCCGTTGATTCACTTAGTTAGTCGTAATAAGTAATAAAAAAAAACATTACGTACATGAAAGACTATTCAAAGTATATAAAATCTTCGTATTGACATTTTCTTGAGCATTAATCAACGCAATAACTTAACGGTTTCTATCAAAGACACCAATACTAATCAATATTTTTTTCTATATTTACAATTATTGGTAAAGAAACTCAAAGCGTACAGTGCCTTATTAATAAACGGTCAGAAAAATATAAATAATTTGAGATACATATTAAATTAAAAATTGTAGATTACTTATTGGTGCACACTACACATATATAAGATAGAAAAACTACAATGCAATTTGTTTCTTGCATATATTTCATTGCTCACCGCTTGTTATTTGAATACAGCATTTTTTTGCTAGATTAATGCACTTATCGCGGCTATCGTCATCGAGAAGACGGCAATATTAACTTAACAATTACAAAGTGTCGAACTCCTAACAAATCAACATATATATATTAATGACATTCAAACATATTTATTCTCTAACCCGGATAAATGCGTCGTGTCATATTTCTCTTTCTTATTTTTTTTTAAGGAACAAATTGTTTCACCAGTACGTATACACACTGATTAAATAATATTCATCACAAGCTAGATTGTAAGAAATATTTCATACAATTATAACACATACTTAAGTATACATAATAAGTAGAATGTGTTGCACAAGTGTTCGCAGTCTCTAGAAACAATGGATAATTGTTGAATACAGATAATAGACTAGAAAAATGGAGATTGTTTCAGTCAGTTATAATAATAAGGTTCTGTATTGCATTTTGTTCATAATGGAAATCTTATTTAAATTTAGGGAAGGCTTAAAACAGGGCAGGAGATATTTAAGAAAAAAAATGGATTTAGTTTTGTGCATGTTTGAATACAAGTTCACAACAGCAAAGTATAAGTGAAAATTACATATCTCCCCCATTGTGTCTACAAAAAGTAAAGTTTCATGAACAACATGATGATAAAACAATAAATGTGAATATCTGCCAGTAGTTGAGCAACATGTTCATAATTGTACATATTTATACATTTACACGTTTTATTAATTAAATGTTTCAACTGAATTAAACAAAATATATGTTAAAAATGCATTGAATAATTTCAGTTCAATTTCTTTTCTGCTTCTATGTAGGAATTATACAAATTTGTGTTTTTTCTAGAGACAGTTAAATTGACATGTCAAGTTAATAAAATTAATCTAATACTTAAGGAATGTAAGGGCAGCAGATAAAAATAGAGAACTTGATTAAAGCATGCATAATCTTGTCTATTTTATCTTGATTCACTTTTTAGAAATTGATTTGCTGCTTTTTTTTTGTCATGAAGGAAACATTAATAATCTCCAATAAATCATGTCTGCTTGGATCACTGGAAGACACAAATATATAACTCGATGCTAAAATATTAGAATGTTTGTGTGTGCGTGTTGTTCACACAAAAAAGAATTCTGTCACTGTATGAGTAAATGTGCTTTATGCTTAAGAGAGGTATCCAAAAATTGCCCCTTTAGTTAAACATATATTATTGGCAAAATTGAGGCAACTGTTTTTCAAAAGATTGAATGCTTTATTTGAGATTAATCTTGTTTATGCTGTTCGCTGGATAATATGAATACCACTGTCTGTATGCACGGGAGATGACAATTCGCCAACTTTTAGGGCAAATGCTGCTTGTTCGAATGGCTTTTGCATAGCCCCTCGACTAAATGGTCCCAAATCCCCACCTCGCTTAGCAGAACTACAGTCGCTATACTTTGAAGCAAGTTCTCCGAATGTTGCTTTTCCAGATACTATCTGTTCTCTGTAAGCTAAGTTTGTAAAACCAGTTATATTAATTTATCAAATGCAAATAATAAACTTAACTGAAATCTGAAGTATAGGTTACAATGAAAAATTCAACAGACAACAAGTCTTTTTTTTGTCACAGCAACTCACATTTAATAAGCTCTAAAGCTTCTTCTTTTGATCGTGTGATATTTTCTTCTCGCCAGGAAGAGGGTCTTCTAGACCCTGAATGTTTTACCAACAAATGAGAACATTGAACCTCTTCCGGGCCATCTCCTTTGCTACTTCCAGTTGGATCTGCAGGTTTATCTGGTCTATCCCATTGACTTTCCTTTGTATAAATATTTAAATAATAATGCTGCCCTGTGAATGAATTATTTTATATTACAAAAGAAATACAAATGTACAGGACCAAATCTATGTGACATATCTTGTAATAAAACATATTAGGATATGAGAATTTATAACATCTCGATGTAGCTTAGAATATTTCAATTACAAAACTATGATTTCTTTGCGATTCTATTCTTAATTTAATAAGAATAATGTTAGTTACGCGAAAAAATGCCGGCTGTATACCTCATACTACCGTTTCTATAGCAAAATAACATAAATCTCTGAATAAATTAATTATAGATTAAATTAATAAATCGCGAAAGATACATTTCTACGTGGTTTGTCAAATACTATTAATAAACTGACGTACCGGTAGATCTGCTCAAACGTTTTTCCCAACCCGCTGGTAGTTCCTCGTCCGCCATTGTTATCCAATATTTTTCTACTCCTGACTCATGTCAAACATAGCGAACACGTTTTCACTGCATCTAGATTTAGATATATCTAGTTATCTCTACTAAATTCGGGTGCGTTTAGGTATCGATAATAACGACGAAAGAAAATTACTACTCCGTTTTAGAGAAAGAGAGAGAGTGAGATAGGGCTAAAACAGTTCAAAAGTCCAGAAACCAATCCAATGTCGCGAAAACAAACAAATTTTTGAATCTCTAACTATAAATCGACTAGCTGCTCGTAAATCGATAAAATCACACGGTAAAATTTGTAGGATACATATTCTGTACGTTTAAGTCTTCTTACATGTTCTTACCCTAAAAGCTTCCTTAGAAATTAATAAACTGAAGAACAATGAAGAACAAGTTGAACAGGTTTGAGTTCGCGACCCTCCACTATTATATGTATAGTCCTTAGTGAACTTTTATAGGTATCGTACGACACCATGAACTTAGGAACGATAGCGCTATAATTCTTGCAGTATTACCACAGTGTTACCAACAGAAATAAAAGCAAAATTTAAAATTCTAAGTACTCACTGACCAGTACTCACTGGTACTCACGTACTCACTGGTACTCACATTAGACCTGATTGGACCTGATTAAACCATATATAATTATAGACCCGGCTTCGAACACTTCGAACAGTTCGAATCGATCAACATATCGTGTTCCAAGATTACTTCATCTATATTATATACACCAAACAACGGATGCGGGCAAATTGCTATAGTCTCTTGAAAAGTCGCAGCAAGGCAGCAAGTCACAGTCGCAGGCAGTCGCAGGCAGTCGCAGGTCGCAGACGTCGCAGTACCACAGTACCACGAAGCTAAAGTGTACCTAAATAGTGCATAGTGGGGAAACGGAAACCGTCGCTGGCCTGTATCTCATTCTGTATAAATATTTATGAAAACTGTAACTGTAATATATATTTGATTTTATTACTTGTTAATTTTGACTTTGCTCTTGTTATTTTAAATATGGCTAACTCATTTTGTCAATTGTAATTTGAAATCTGTATTTATTTCCTATAGTAACGATTGAAATAAGTATCAAAGATTTGATACAAATCAATAGTACTCATTTAATAATAAACTTATTGTTTGATAAAAACTAATACTGTAGAAGAGTCATCAAGAATTTACAAATGTAATCCGAAAGTTAAATTCTTTTACAAAGGAGTGCTGTAGATGTAATCCCTTCTCAAACGCCCTACAATAAATGTACCTGTAACTATATAACTACTGACGATCAGTCAATTTTGAGCAAATTGTAAGTAAAGTTTGGGAAAACTATGCATCAAGACATATTTAGGTACTAGAGCGATCCATTTAACAGCTACAATAGTGTAGCAGTATGCATAGCAGAAGTTTAATGCTTCCAATATTTCCAAATTGTGTCTAGGAATGCTAGATCAAAAGGATACGCGCAAAACATTCATCCCCAACTAGATCTTACAATAATTCTTGTTAGATATTTATATAGCATGGAATGTGTGTGTGTGTGTGTGTATTGAATACTGTATAAATATTTAGTCAAATTATTATTATAATATTATACTACTTGGAAGAACATGTAACAATAATACTTCTTATTATTTATGCATTATAACTTATATTTTATACATTTAACAACGTTACTAAACAATTGTACATAAATTAATAAATAAATATACAATATTAAATTGTGTACGTCATAATAAATTATAAGTTTATACATACATATATAAATAATGTATGCATAGATTACACACAAGTGTGCATATTATAAACATGCACAACAGTACTAACACATTGGCATTGCATTATGTATTACACAATAAGTCACATTTTCTATAATTAATTTCAACAAAAAAGAAACAATTGTATATAATAATAATAATCAATCATGCATCTATCAATCATAATAATCAGATAAAATGAACATTTTATGCCTTTTTGCTTGTACATATATAAATATACTTTTTAATTGGTAGAAAAATTATAAATATTTTCTTATTGGTTCTTATCTCTGTGGGAGCAGTTAAATATTTAGTATGTGTATATATATATATAAATATAAGATGTATACTTGTACAATAACTTTCGATGTTTCTTAATTACATAAAGTATGAATTTGTAATATATAATATACGTATTACATTTATCATGTTTGTTTTGGTAAATTTGTTTATACAGCTTTTTTTATCTATTAATTCCAGCATAAATTGTTCTATATAAAGTTAATATATAATATATATATATTTTTTTAATTATTACGATACAATTTGTACGTTTGTTTGCACATATTAATAAAGTTTTGCAAAAATTGTAAATTTTTCTATGCCGATTTCCATATGCATATTGCTAAATTTCCAGCGCAATACATGTATAATAAGTGCTTTAGCTGATAAGTTATTTCAAATCCATAGCCCTCGCCCACAACCGTGTGCCACGAGGCCCCGAATTTTTTATCCATTGTTTCTTTAATCATACGGGAAACACTTTCGTAATTATACGCATATTTTTCCGCTGCAGTAACGCATAACTCCATTGCTTCTTGTTTCATTTCATCGGGCATATCACATTTCTGCAAGTATAACAATTAATTCAAACACGACACTTAGCAAACTTAATTCCTTTAAGGTAGTAACCTTTTAATATTAATTCAAGAATATATTCACACAACACTAAATCACACAACAATAATACCACAGCCGATATATAAAATGTTCTAAAACTATTTTTTTCACGGAATGACTTCTATTGATCAAACCTTGATGACAACAACCGGATTTGTTTCTTTTCAAAATTGTTTGCAATATCATTTGTTTACGCTAGGTTTTACTTACTCTGCACAGAGGATAGGTATGCAGAATTTTTACAACGTCATCTTTCTTCACTTCAGTCATTTTTGGAAATTAACGTTTCATAAATATTAAAGCAGATACTGTTCCTATTTGGGAGAGAAAGTAGAATTTGCCATCTTCCAGGCGCACGTTTACCCCTCAACGGCTCAACCCCTAAGACAGAGGTTCTCAAATTGTGGCCTACTCTCAGGGGTTTCATTGGGTTTCATTCATCGAATTGTGTTTTATACAATTATTGTCGAAAACATATTTTACAATTGTACCACTAGAAAATATTCAGCATACTTATTTATCAATATTATGTAGACTGTGCGGATCTTTATGTATTTATGAATAAATTGGTTGGGCGAAATATAAAACAGTAAAAGATTATATTAAAGTTGAAAAATTCTCAATTTGAATTCTCTCCTTGTCATTTAAATTTCAAACCACGTGGGTACTTATATGTTTGAGAAACTGTTGTGCATTAGTGATTCAATATAGCGATTGGAAGTGAGGTTACATTTTCTATCACGAACGATAAATAAATAGATATTGAAGTCAAATAATTTGAAAATTCGTAAGAATTTTAACTAATGCATGTGTATCAGTGTAATTAGTGCACAATTTTGCTTTTCAAACAAATAAATCAAATGAATGATTCCTTAAATGAGAATTATCGAAATAATAGAAAATATTACAATGAATTACTATTTATTTAAACATTTTTGACAAATTTTTGGTTATTTAATGAATGTTTAAAAACTAGACCATCTTAAATTTACATTTTTTCCAAATAGAAAGACTACTAAAAATATTATATACTATATAAATACTATTTTCAGATAAAAATGACATCCCGGTTCAGCGGAGCTTTACAATTAACAAACTTGGATGATTTTATTACTCCGTCGCAGGTAATTATTTTCATTTTCTCAGATAAACGTATTATTACATTTCATTTTTTTCCTGTTATAAGGAATGTATCAAGCCTATTGAAATACAAGCCTCGAAGAGGAAAACTGGAGCTAAAATAAAAATAGAGGAAGATGGTATACCTTCGGTGTTAAATGAAGTATATTACTTAATTTTACATTATATGTGTGTAAAAGTATTATTACATAATCTGAAATTATTTTATTTATTCTGTGCTTATTAGATTGGGCAACCTGAAAGATTACAGAAAGTTGAGATTACTCTCGCTGATTGTTTAGCATGTAGCGGCTGTATTACGTCTGCAGAAAGTGTGCTAGTAACGCAACAAAGCCAAGAAGAATTGTTGCGAGTGTTTAAAGAAAAGGTGTCTCAGTGTCAGGTAATAATTATTAGAGAAATCAAATCATATCTTATTATTAGACTGCAGATCTTTATGCAAAATAAAAATGTTCTGTATTAATTGTGGGAAGCAGAAGTAAAATTAAAAAATTGACTTTACCCCTAATCACTTTGTTACATTAAAAACAATGTTACAAAGTTTTTAAATTTTTCGAATCTTTTACTGTTTTATATTTCACCCAACCAATTTTTTCTTAAATGCATAAAGATCCGCAGTCTACTTATTATGTAAAAATCAGAAGCAATATTTATTACATGTATTTTGCAGAGCGGAGATGGCACGTGTTCAATATACATAGTAGTCAGCCTATCTGTACAAGCTGTTTTATCCATAGCAGAACGTTATAATCTTAAACCAGAAGAAGCAGTACACAAACTTGCTGGTTACTTTTATGAGTTAGGGGCAGATTCAGTGTTAGACATGACTGCTGCCGATGATTTTGCTCTTCTAGAGTCAGCCAAAGAATTTATAGAACGTTATAAGGCGGCTAAAGAAGGTGCAAAAGATCAGCTACCGATGTTATCGTCTTCTTGTCCAGGTAATTCATTTAGTATTAACAAAAAAGCATACAGCATTAATGTTTTAATTATGGTATTCGTAAATATAGGTTGGGTATGTTATGCTGAAAAGACTCATGGCAACTTCATACTTCCATACATCGGTGTAACAAAATCTCCTCAGCAGATTATGGGATCATTAGTTAAATATCACTTAGCTGAAACTATGGGTCTCCCACCAGAACAAGTATATCATGTAACTCTAATGCCTTGTTACGATAAAAAATTAGAGGCATCTAGAGAAGATTTCTACAACCACGAAAGAAAATCTAGAGATGTAGATTGTGTAATAACTCCAAGTATGTATTTAGAATTCTATATATATATTTGTAACATATTATGTTATTCTCATTTAAATCCATTTTCACAGTTGAACTAGAACAAATGCTTAATGATTGCAACTTGACATTAAATGAAATCAAAGAAGGAGAAATTAAAAAGCCATTTGGATCGGAAATTAATAATATGAAAAATGATCTATATGGTCATAACGGCTCTGGATCTGGTGGATATGCAGATTTTATTTTTCGTTATGCTGCAAAACATTTATTCGAAGAAGATGATGTACATATTGAATTTAAAAGCCTCAGAAACCCTGACTTCCAAGAAGCGGTATTTCAAAAGAATGGAAATACACTATTAACATTTGCTATTGTCAATGGATTTAGAAACATACAAAATTTGGTACAAAAGTTGAAACGGCACAAGTGCCCATATGATTATGTTGAAGTTATGGCTTGTCCATGTGGTAAGTTTCCAATGTTCAAATAATGTTTAAGTGTTTCGAGTTAAACAGAACGCGCTGCATATTATTAAAAGAAGGTAAGATACTTTATTAATCATTTCAACGTAATTAACAGGATGCCTTAATGGAGGAGCACAGATTAGACCCTTAAATAATATTCAACCACGTGAATTGGCATTAAAATTAGAATCTGTATACCACGAACTTCCCCAAAGTGATTCTGATCAAAATCAGATTGTTAAAAAATTATATAAAACTTGGTTAGAAGGAGAGTATACAGACAAAGCTTTAGCATATTTTCATACACAATACCACGAAATTAAAAAAATGAATACACCACTCGCAATAAAGTGGTAATTACAGTAAATACACTTTGCATTGCTGTTATTTTGTTATTACAAATATAAAGATGAAGTACTTACAACTTTTCTAATACTGTAATATGTGTAATAATATATAAAAGAATATAAAAAATATGTATAATTATCAAATTTGTAAATATTTTATGGAATAAAAATTTGTTTATTTATTCAGAAATAATTATATATGTAAAGATGTGAATTAAAGTTGAAATGTAATTGTGCTATGTTACAGAAAGAATAGGATTATTCACTTCTCTGATTTAGTGATTATCTAACAATAAGTACAACACATATATATTATAAGATGCAAATCAAAAGTAAGAATAAATTAGGGTTTTGGAGGAGGGATTTGGAGATTATAACAATTAATAACTTAAAAGCTAAAGCTACAATTTTTTGTTTGTTTTTTCTGAGCGGCAAATATTACTACAAAGGTATACAAAGCAATACTTAAAAAATGATTTGTGCTTGTGTTGTATAACAATATAATTAATTTCATCATTTCGATAAAGTATTAGTTGAACCAATTTAAATAACAAAGAATTTATTTTTGTTCGTTACTTCAACTATCAAATAATAAACAAATCTCTATTTAAGTTATTACTTAGTTATGCATAAAGATTTATTCAACAATGTTCGACACAGTACTTCATTCCGAGCAAAGACCGATTGAAATTAGGTTGATTTTTGATTTATATACACGCTACCGCGCGGTTGTCGATATACGTACGGTTGCCATGACGGTGAATTACAAACATTTTCTCTGAATGCCAAATAGCTCGATCTACAAACCAGTTTATCTCAGAGAGTAGTTTAACGAGTAAACGAAAAAGTAGATATGGCGATGAATAATAATATAGACAATGTTTTAACCGTTCTGGGTTGGGAAGATGGATTCCGAATTCCCGTTTCAAATGCGGAGAACAAACAATTAGAGGAAGAAGTATGCAACTCAGTTTCATTACATTACTTTCGTTCACTTGGCGTGAATCAGTTTTTTGTTTTTCTTCTTTTTCTTTTTGCCACACATTATTGGGAATGTATATAATAAAAGTTTGAAATTTATCATGGAAGTAAAATTTCACATGAGTCGATGAAACTATTGTTTTCTTGTTAATTTAATAAACTCTGCAACAAATATGTAAATCAATTTTCAATAAATAAATTTTTTCTTAATTATCTTTCGATTACAATTTTAGTTAAATAATTCAATAATAATGATATATTGTTATATTCAATAATAAATACATTACAATTATATATATTATAAGTTAAATATTATACTCCGTTCATCTCAGACACGTATTGTCTTTTTTTTTAAGAAACGATTATTTATAATTAGTGGACTAATGGGAATTAATATATGCAATTTGTTTATGGAACAAAGATCGAAAGCAAAATGAAACTAAAAGAGGCTTTAAGTGGAAAACTTGAGGCTAATACGGAAAAGCTTACAATGTTGAAGAACCGTCTAAATACTTTAAAAGCGGAGCAGGATATGAATCAAAAGCTTTTAAACACGCATTCGACACAACTGGAAACCGAAAACCATCATTATCGACTGAGCTGCAGTACAGAATCGAGTTTGCGGCAAGAGGCCCGAGATTTTGAAAAGGAATGGAAGAATGTGAACGAAACGATAGCGAATATTACAAGGGAATTGGAAAAAATGACAAAAAAGATCGAGGCATCGAAAAACACAGTCAAGTACGACGAGAGAAGCCTAAGAGAATGGGAGGACGCATTGAATCAAAATGAGGATAATAATCAGCTTATAGAACAGTATTTGAAAGAAGATGCAAAAGAGTACAAGGTGAATATGATATTAGATAATAAAGGATAATGCAGAATAATATGTATTCAACATCTATTTTGTGCTTCAATAATGAATAGATAATTTTTATAAATATTGATTGACCCCTTCAGCAACCTCAATTCTAGAAAACCTTGTTAAATGCTAAAAAAAATATAATTTTGTCTATTTAATTTATTTAAATGGAACCTGATATTTTTTGCTGTATAGTCTGATAGTGTCTTCTAAGATCATGCTAGGTCACAAGGACCAAAAGCTTCAACTATACATACTATGTATATATGCTTAGGGAAATGCTCATCCGTGTAACCTAGTACATATATGACTTTGGATGACCTTGTGCCGTGGTTCACGAACTTGTCACACAAAACACTATTAGGCTATAAAGCATAATATAAATGGTTCCATTTAAGTAAATTAAATTACCCTGTATATTATTGGAACTCGCAAAGATGTTTAAATTTCTTAGAGAGTGCAATTAAACTGTTATCACTGAAAAATGTTAATTGTTTCATTTTTCGCGGCGCAGGACATGGAATTGAAAAGGCAGAAACTATGTAAAGAATTGCAATCTTATCGCGAGGCGATTATTAATATAACTAATCAAGGACGGGAGACCGAAATTGTTCTCGATCGAACGACCAAATTATACAATCAAGCATTGGCGGATTACCGACAAATGTTCAATCAATGGAAAGAGAGTGTAATCATGTTGCAACAAAGAAACGACGATATTCAATGTGTTCTTAAAGTATAACTGGATTGTTCATACTCAATATTCTTTGCTAATATAATCGATGTCCTAACATCCTATTTCACTTTCCTATTGAATAGGAAACTGAAACACTACGTGAGATTACGCAAGAAAAGAAGAACGCGCTTGAGGAATCAGAGAAATTTCTGAAGGAACAAAAAGAAAATAATAGACAGGTTGAAGAATCGATTAAAAAATTGGAGAAAAATCTTTGCAATATGAAAGAAGATCAAAAGAAAGCGAAGGAAAAGCTCGAAGCTTATGAGAATCAAGTAAGAAAAGTATTACATAGATGTGAAGAATATTTTGTTTTCCGAATGAAATTTTTAATGCGTTTTCCTTTAAAATTTTAGCTTACTATACAAAAGAATATTATAAAAGAATCCAATAACCGTGTGGAACAAGTGCGGACTGATATAAAACGTAAAGAAATCGAGATTCAAAATAGACATATGAAAATAGAGAAGATAAGCAAACAATTGACTGAATTAACTACGAAATTGCAAGATATTGGCGATCAAGAATTAAATATTAAGGAAAAAGCGAAAGAACTGGAAAATATGTTCCAGGTATTTATTAATTATCGTATTAATAATAATATATATAATTACAATATACAATCTAATTACTTGTATATACATATAATAATAAAGTAGTTTCACATAGGAACAAGAAAAGAAGAAAGTTGCAATGCTTAAAGAAGTAAACCGATTGCAAAACGCGAATTTGCGCGTTAGAAATCAGATAAAGAAATTAGAAGACGAGAAAAAGATTATAAGAATGCAATATCGGAATGAGTCTAAGAAAGAAGAATATTTGGACAAATTGTACATCAAAGATGAAAAAATTTTTGAAGATCAGAAACAGACATTGTATCAAGTTGATTTCGAATTACAAAAGTCCGAAATGAAATTGGATAGACTAAGAGGTCATGAACGGGATAAGTCTGAAATAGAAAGAAAACAAATAAAAATTGAAGAACTACAGAGTATCTTGAACGAGAAGATGAAATTATCAAAGCTGCTGCAAAATCAAATCTCAAGCTTAGAAGTATGTCAACTTTGGGTAGCTTCTTCGTTAATATAGAAAAACTAATTTTTGTTTTCACTCTGCAGTATGATATGAGAATAATGTCCAATAGTCTAACAAGTGACAACACTGAATTAGATTATCGAAGAAACAAAAGACAAGATCAAGTTCTTTTAATGGACGCAGGAGAGAAACGACTGAAAGCCGCTCAAATTAGTTACGAAGAGAAACAAGTAGAAGAAAGTGTTCTACGACTTAAAGTCTCACAGGTGGAGAAGATGATGTCTAATATTGGAAATAGCGTTTACGACTTGGAAAGATATCGACTCGAATTAGAAGCTGTAAGTTCTCATTCCAATACAATATACTAGTAATTAAATAAACAACAAGCTATCTACTAATATGGTGATTGTAATTATTTAGGCAGTGAAAGAACGTAAAGCAGAAATAGCTATACAAAAAGAATCATTTATCATTGAAAAGAGAGTTGCTAGTGCTGAATGTTCAGAACTAAAAAATGCTATAGCTGAACGAAAAATACGAATAAAACAACTACAGGCAAGGTATGACAATGGTATAGCTATGTTAGGCACTAATTCCGATGGTACACCACTGAATACTACCCAATTGAAGATTCAAAATGCACAAGAAAGGTATCTTTTGCAAGAGCAGGGCGATAAGTTAGATGAATCTATAACAAAAACTGAACTTGAAATACAAGCCATGGAAAATACATTACGGGTAATAAATGTTTGCAACGATAAATATAAGCTAACAACTTTGTCTACGGACGAAAAAAATAAACCAGAACAAGAAGAACATAGAAAATTGGATGAGGAATTGCAAAATGTCGAACAAAAGTTAAAACAAAAAAATCGTGAACTGCAGTTATCAACTGATAATTTACAGGTATCCTATAGTATAAGTGACATATTATATTACTTTAAGATGTTTCAAAACATATGTATATTAATTTTTATAATGAAATGATTTCTCAACAGAAAATACAAAATGAATATGTTCAAGTCTTAAAACAGATTGATGAAATTCAAGAACAGAAAGAAAATAAAAATCAATACATGATTGAATTAAGGCAACAAATTCGTGATCAGGAAGAAAAGATATTTAGAGCTGAAAAAAGTTTAAAGCATGTACAAAAAGCTATTCAACAAAAAAGTGTGATCACAGGAGATAAGACAGTACTTATACAAGAGGTAATTTTATGTAAATTATAAATCACAATTATCAATAAGATTATATTTTTTATATTTTATATAGTTGTATTTTATATAGAAAGAAGTAGAACTACACGAATTGCAAGAACAAAATTCTATCATTTTGCAAGATATTGCAGAATTTACAATCCATCATATGGAAGCAGAACCTTATATCAAAAAGCTTCTAGCTGCTAAAAATATAGAGTTACCATCTATTCCATTAACTACACAATCACCAATGTCCAGTCATTCCTCCAGTCATTCTACAAACTCGGTAGAATACGTATCAAATAGCACAAATCGTAAAAGTGTTATTTCATCATCTAGAGAAAGTATTGGAAAAGTTGTCAACATTATTCCTGAATTTCAAAGTATGCTTATAAACAAGTAGTTTGTTATTATTCAATTGAATTTCATTAGCTGATTTATTGATACGAATATTATTTCAGCAATTCCATCAAACACTTCATCCAAAAGGATTATAAAGCATGAACAACAATCTGTAAAAACAGTATACATACGTTCTTCAAAAAAATCCTTGTAATATAAGCTTTATATGTGTATTTATACGTTTTTATTATTTTTACCTTTGCATAAAATATAAAATGGTTAAAAGAAATTGAATGAAAAAATCATTTAAGCTTTAATGGAATTATATTTTATAAATGTCTCTTGAAATAGTACAAAATTCGTAGCTTTTTACAATTTTTTAAAATAGTAAATATAGCCTACTGTATTTGAAATACGTGCACATCATAGTGCACTTTTAAAAATAAAACATTCCATCTGTTGAAAAAAGCTTTTAAAATAATAATAATCGTGGTTGATGGATTCTCACGATAGTGAGAATTTCATTTGAAATATTTTATTGATTTTAATTGATTCTTTCTCTTATCCGTAACAATCAAATATTAGTTCTGAAAATATTACCCAGTCAGCCAAACCTGCTTCGAACAAATTTTGATCACGGTTTACAAACCGATTACAATCGTACTTTGCGAGCAAAAGTATTTAAGTGCAAAGTTTGCAGGCAAAATTCCATGCGAAATCGAGACCAAATCTTGGCATCGTTGTAGAGGGCAGGTCGGTCGGACTAAGAGCGGACCTAACTATCCGAAACTAACGGAAACTATCGGAAACAACGTAAATCGGGAGACTGTAAACTGAGATATGACTGTATCTTGGATCTTAGTTCTATTGACTTTACATTTTTAATTTATTATCACTACATTTTCACCTAACTATCGCAAAAATTCGAGTAATAGATATGCACAAGTTTGCAATTTCTTTTTCATAAAAGTCATTAAAAACATGTGAAAATATAAAGAAGTTATTTCTCTAATTTTATTTTTCTCTCTTTCTTACACTTCTTAATAATCGGCATATATTTTTACAAAAAGACGTCAGCGTGACTTGGGTGGTCCACGGATATCATGCCAAAACGCCAATATTGATTCACGTTTTTGCCAGAGATTTGCACTACCCCACGCTTGCCAAAACCTATTATCAAATATGAAAGAATATTCGCACATAAAAAAAAAGTAAATGTTTTACAATTTTTTTCCACTTACATGCCAAATAACACTCCACCCAGGTGAGCTGCATGATCAACGAATTGCCAACGACAAACGGCGCCCATTATATCAAATCCCATTAGACATTTGATTGCCTATTTAAATGTATTTACAATTATAAAGATAATAATCGTCTATACATTTTTTGAATTTTCTACAATTCAATTAAAATGATTAGCGTACCGTACTGGCTGCGAATTTATACATTGGAAGAAAAATAATAGTAAGATATATATCTGGAAACTGGGTACATGTATATCCAAGAATACCCATTATTGCTCCTGACTGTATCATAAATAATCATTATTATAGCAAAATGTTAGACGATAACGGCACTGTTTGTACTCACAGCTCCCAAGGAAGGACCACGTAAGCCGAGTGCAGCTTTATACACATTACTTGTAAAGCTAGACACCACTGCACTAATCAAATAAAGTGCCACAAACTGTTCTTTACCCAAAGCTGATACAGCCAAGGAACTAAAGCTGTGCAATACATATAGATTACCAGCTAAATGTATAAATGAACTATGGGAAAATGAAGACAGCAGCATTGGCCAACATATGATACCTTAATCAAAATAATAAAAATTTCATAAATTCCTTCAGCTATGTTTGCGCTAACTTTCGCAATATTTCTATGTTACTTACGAGATTCAGGATTAGTACAAAAGTATTTCAACATGACTGTCTGTAATTTAGGAATTCGCCATGCTAGGAATACTAAAATATTTAAAAAACATATAGGAGCAAATATTTTTTCTCCGTCCGACAAATTCTTCCACCAAATTTCCATGTCGCGTCTCCATCCTATTTTCTGGATATAAGTAATACTTCAATAATACATAATATGTACGATCTCATTTATGTATATATGTTTTATTATACGAACGTGTATTCCTAACTGTTCGTAACGGTTGATTAATCTATACGTTCTTCCCCTGTAACTTTCATAGCCCCAAATAGTAGCAGCGATAAGAGTTGTTCCACTAAACTGACATGATGAAAACGGTGATACTTATGACACAAGAAAAAAATAAGGTATGCTTGAATTATTTTAATATCAAAATAACTACTATCTTTTTATTTAGTATGAAAGTTTGCTATTGTTTTTTATCGCTTACCATAATCGTGAAGGTAAAGGGCTTCCACAGTTTGGATAGAGGGACATGACCCTCTTTGATAGTTTCATTTCGTAAGGTAATCCTTCTTCCCTCGTTGCCTCGAAACTTTTTGAATTGCCTAATTTGATTATACACTGGTGATGTATACAACTTGGGTTTCAGTTTCACTGATGTAAAAATACTAGAAGTATATGGTAGAATTGTAATTGTTTAATTTGTCACATTGTTATATATAATCTGATTATAGAATAAATCAAAATATGCCTTACCATTTACATACATTGTCACCTAAATATAAAAATGGTCTGACAGCCATATCACTAATAATTTAAAAACCACGAGAAAAGACAATCAATCCACGTTCCTTTCATAAAGTTTATCTTATGTTACAGAGAACCGATTTAGACAAAACTGAAAAATTTTACCACACTAAACAAAGGTTAAGCACTACCAAATGATGAATTCTTTTAGCCAGAAAATAATAATGATGTAAAAGATTTTTAACTAATATCCATAAATAGTAAATATTAATTTATTTTTGCCAATTGTTATAAATTAGTTGCATATTCTTATACTTGTGCATATATAACATTCATATGTGAACTATTATTGTTCCATTGCGGCCATTGAAAATGCGGTATTATTTAGCAATGTATAAACAGACAGAGAGGATATCTCTGGCAATCTCTGGTAAGTATGTACTCTGGTATCATAAATCAACTAAGCATTCATGAAAACAATTCATGAAATGAATTATTCTATATAATATGAATAATGAAATTAATATAATATATAATATATATACTTCAGTCCAAATAAGAATGCACTTATTCTGCGCATGTTGTTGCGCGTCAGCCATAAAATTCATGGCGTCAGCCAATGATCGCGTGGTCGGCGGAGTACGAGTAGGGGAATTAGCCAATAAACGAGTTCCGTTAGAGTGGTTAGAGTCATATGCGCAGTAGAGTCTTATTCGGCTTATTTGAACTCAAGCATAGCAAAGTGTATATATTCATTATTTGTAAGACGATTATTCGGCCAATAGCGACAATTAGTGCGATGGTAGAGGATCACTATTGGCCGAAGAAAACTTAGGCCTTAGACTATACATACATATATGCTTATATACCCGGCTTTGAACAAATGCCGTGTTCCAAGATTACTTCATCTACCAGATAACGGATGTGGGCAAAAAGTACTATATATATACATACATATATATATATACAGTTTGATGGTACACTGGATTCTGGAGCTATATTCACGACGAGTCTACTTACGGACGCATGCGTATTAGAAATTAGTTGTCGACGAAACGTTTGGAGTTTCGCCGTTTCGCCTTTGTAAGAATGCTTTGTGCCGTAAACGTAGTGACAGTGTCGCGTTACGGCAGTTACGGTTTACGGTGTTGAGCAATTGTAAATATGTCACCATGATGGGAATATTGTATGAGAAACGGCCACTAAAACGGCCTAGACTTGGGCCGCCTGATGTATATCCTCAAGAACCCAAGCAGAAAGAAGACGAGCTCACTTCTATAAATGTGAAACATGGATTCTCTACGTTGCTTCAATTGTCTGATGAATTTGGTACTGCAAGAAATTGTAATGTCACTGCCGCCAAAGTGGGAGCATACTTCAATGGGATTCTTGCTAAGAAAGAAGAGCTTTCCACAATGCCAGACACAGGTAGAAAAAGGCAACAGATCAATCCAAAGGATAATTTTTGGCCGGTAACGGCGAGAACAAAGAATGGCATTGAAGCATGGTTTAAGGATCTCTCTGGTTGCAAACCGTTAATTGCTCTTGCGAAAAGAGCTCCAAACTTTAATAAGAAAGAAGAGATATTTATGATGTTATGCGAATATCAAGTACCGATGCTAAGGGCAGCCTGGTTTATTAAACTTAGTTCTGCTTATACAGTAGCTGTTTCTGAAGCTAAAATAAAGAAAAGACAATTGCCTGATCCAACTACAGGTAAACAAACATATTATTTAATTAATCAAGCTTTCCTTTTGCAGGTCTGCTCTACTTGGCCGACTTTCTTGACAATGTTTATGTCAACGCTACTTCCCCGATTTACTTTGCATGCCTCACAACAAGTTCCCTGGTAAGAATACGGTTGTAAGCTATCCGATTAAGTTGTTCCACATGCATTTTCAATGTGTGGACTTGATAGTCTAATACCAAAGTCCCAATGAGTACTCACCAATGGTTAGACTATAAATGACTCAATTGGATGACTTCCCGCCGCATTTCTTTTGAATTCCTGCCAGGAGACTTCTTGCAAGGCACAGAGAGTGTATATATTGGGTTGGAACTTGCTATCGGTCAAATAGAATGGACTACTGCTATTAGAGTATTAGATCAACGCAAAGCATCTTTGTTAGCTTCGATTACTTCCTTTGTTTCTTTCCATAGAATGGACAGGGACTCTGATTAAGTTTTTAAAGGATCAACTATCCAAGCTACAAGAGTATTATTACATAAATATTCATGGAACAAATAGTACTAGTAACAATGGTATTACAAACAATTCTTGTAATGGTAACGGTTCTGGAAATAGCAACAGTAACAATAGTAATAACAATGTTAACAATAGTACGAGTAATAACAATGGAGTTCCTAATAATCCACCGACTACACCAAATTCTAATAATCAAACAACACCTGGTAATGCCATGAATGAGGAACATAAGTTAGCACTGAAACAATGGCATTATTGCGTGCAATTAGCAAAGTATATGTTCGAAGAAGGTTTATTAGATAGGCAGGAATTGCTACAGTGGATTTTAGAATTATTAGACAAAATTAAATCGTCTCCTTCGGAGGATGGTATTTTAAAGCTGTTGTTACCATTGGCACTGCAATATTTGGAAGAATTTGTGCAGTCTGAATTACTAGCCAGACGTTTAGCATATTTGTGTTGTCGTAAATTGGCACATATGTGTAGCAATGTGGAGACCAACGGCAATCCTCAAAGTCCGTCCATAAACAAAACTGACGTTAATAGTGGAAAAGACACTGCCACTGTTAATCAAACACCAAATCCGTTAAGTGCTGCTTTTAACGACTACTTAATATGTCCACATCACAGAGATGTAATATACAGTTTGTCAACAATTATACAGGTAATACTAACACAATAAAAGAAATTATTATTATGAAAAACATGTATTCTAATTACATAATTGCATTATAATTGTTTATTCATTAGGTAATCACATTAGAGTGCCCAACAGCATTGGTATGGAATAGTGTCGGAGAAGGAAAAGCTCCTTCCGTATTAAATGGTTCCCCTTTGGACTATTTGTCTTGCCCTCCCACTGCTTTGCCATGTCCACCAGCGAGTGCAGCCAATCCAACTTTAAAGCAGTTAAAGATCGCCCAAGAAAACATTCGAGCCAGATCGCAGGCTGCGGAAGGTAAATGGTCATGCGATAAATGGCAGCAAAGCAGTGCTGGAATAACGACTACTAAAGTGTTGGCTGCTTTGGATGCTCTGGATAGGCATAGTTTCGATAGGATGGATTCTACGAACTCGTTAGATACGCTTTATGCTAAAATATTCATGTCTCCACCAAAGGACAACGCCAATGAACGCGACTCGAAAACAGAATATAATCCGCAACAAGATTCTGCTGTAGTTGAAATTTTGTGCGAATGGGCTGTTAGCGCTGAACGATGGGGAGAACATAGAGCAATGGCCGTGGCAAAATTGCTCGAGAAACGACAGAGTGAAGTAACCGGTGAAACGAATGATAACGATGATAAAGACAGTGTTTGTAGTAACGGAAATCCACCTGTGCTTCCAATTTTTCAACCATTGCTTATGAAGTTTTTGGACATGGACGCCCCGGTATTAGATAATACGTCAGTTCAATCAAAAGTACAGTTCACGAATTTGGTTCACTTATTTTCAGAATTAATTAGGCACGATGTATTTTCACACGATGCATATATGTGCACTCTCATTTCTAGAGGAGATCTTATACAAGGTATATTCATATACAATATATATACATATAACTAGACTGCGGATCTGTATGTAAAATAAAAAATGTTTACGTTGATTGCAAGACAGAGGAGCGAAATAAAAATTTCTTTCTTCTTTTAATTATCTGATTAAGTTGAAATCAATACACTGATGTCTTTAAATCTTTTTAATATGTCCACTGCTTTAAATTGTGCTTACCCATTTCTGTCATAAATGCATCAAATCCGCAGTCAATATATGTATAACAAACGTTTTGATACTTGGTTGGTTGGAAATATTCATTTTATAGAATTGTTGACTCGATAAACGCTTTTAATTAGGTCCCGCAGCAAGCAAGCCTGGAACACCCAGTAATCGAGAACCAATCGACGAAGATAGTTTGTTTCCGGGGATAGATTTGAAGCCGGCAAAGTTAGAAGTACCAGATCATGGGAGAACAATGGATTACGATGATAGTAAGATTGATGATGATTTGGATAAAATATTGCAACACATTAAAGAGGACCAACAGAATAGTATGGATGCTCCTGATAGTCCTAAAGAAGATGCATTAGCTGGGCATAGTACACAGGAAGGACTAGATTCGAAGATACCATCCAGTCATAGTAGACATTTGTTGTATACAACGCATTTTCCATTACCACAGGTAGTAATTTCATGTTTTTTCTCTTTAGAAATCGTATATAACTTCGATGATAACCATAAGGATGTGTTTGAAGGATGAAACATGCAGCCAACACGATTGCAATCAACGACATGTGCTACTTTATGGAGTGGGACGAGTTAGAGATGACGCTAGGCACGTTGTCAAAAAGATGACAAAAGAGGTGTGCAAACTATTTGGAAAAAAGTTTAGCATCGACGTCGCGGAAGGCGGAAAAGTGAAGAAACATTCCCGCAGCGAGTTCAATTTCGAGGCGATCACGTTGAAGTTTCAGAATTTGAGCTATTTTGATCAGCACGTGGTGACCTGGCAGTGTGCGACTCAAGTGATTGAAATGTTAAATTCGTTTGCACTAGCTGGATCATCTTATTTACCGGTGCAAGAACATGTAGCCTTTCTCTTCGATCTAATGGAGCTAGCACTAAATATATATGGTTTGATCGATGTTTGTATTCAAATTCTAAAAGAACTCCCCGAAGTTGAGACACAATTAACTGCAAAAAATAGTCAACTTGTTCGAAGTTATACCACGAGTTTGAGTCTCTATGTTGTAGGTGTGTTAAGGAGATACCACTGTTGTTTATTATGTACGTACAGCTTTTAAAAGTGACATTACATCATCGAATTCGACTTGTTCAAGCAATGTTATAATTGTATAATTTCATTTCAGTGTCTCCGGAACAAACAACAGCTGTATTCGATTTACTGTGTAAAATTGTAAAGCATGTATCGAATCCTAGTGATTGTAGCTCCGCCGAAAGATGCGTGTTGGCACATCTCTACGATTTATATTCATCTTGTTCATTACTAAAGACTAAACCACACGGGGTGGAAGCTTTCAGTAATGCCTATCCGAAGATTCGAACTGCTCTTTATAGCACGTTGCAACCAACTACATCGAGTCACGTGTACAATTCTCAATTCATGGTAGACGTTTTTACTAGCCCAAAACGTGGTGGAAAGATCGAACCTCAATGGGCTAGACAATTGAACGAGACACCAGCGAATCGTTACAGTTTCGTTTGCAACGCAATCGTTGCAGTTTGCAGCGAAACGGACAATGACAAATTGAACGATATCGCGATAACTTGCGCTGAATTGACTGCTTGCTGCAATGCGCTAAACGCCGAGTGGCTTGGAGTCCTGATGGCGCTCTGTTGCTCATCAAACAGTTCTGCCTTCTATATTGACGTTCTAAATCAAGTTGATGTGCAAGACTTGAGCATACATAATTCCCTCGCTGTATTTACATCGATTTTAATTGGTAAATATTTTCTTTATACATTAGGGTAGCTCTTACTTTCGACTTTTGAATTTCTTTTGTGGCACTCCCCATAGTTGTTCCAAATAATTAAAAAAAGATAATTAAAAATAGATCTGTGTCAATTATATGCGTTGTGAAAGTTTCATCGAAAACGGCAAACATTGAAAGATGTGAAAATCCTTAGATTAGTTGTAGTTAGAGACCGAAAATCGTGAAAAACTGCAATTTTTACCATCTTTAAACGTTTGTAGCTCATTGCAACGTCGATCGATTTTGATGAAATTTTCAGAATATGTTTAATTCATACAGCTCTACGAAACGTGTTTTATTTTCTAAATACAACTTTTAGTATTTTCTCTGCAATTCCGACAACTTGAAATTTTTTTCAAAAATTATTTTCACACATTGTGTAGCAAACCAGTTATTCTAACTTCTCAAAAAAGTTCAAATCGTATGGTCCAATATTAAAAAAGTTGTCGTATTTTTAAGAGTGCCCGAATATTAGTTCGAGAGAGTCATTGTACTTTCTATTTTAACATTAAACTTTATTTTTTACAGCAAGACACTGTTTTTCGCTAGAGGATTTTGTCGTTCATATAGCACTGCCGTCTTTAGTTAAAGCTTGTAACGAGGGTCGTGGGGATGCGGACATGGAAGCTGAAGCTGGAGCACGTCTAACATGTCACTTGCTTTTGCGACTTTTTAAAACAGTCGAGTGCCCACAGCCAGCTCTCTACTCAGTGAGCACAAGTCCTCATCCATTGCCGAATGGAAACTCTAGAGGTTACAGTATCAAATTAAGTTGTGACAGACACTTGTTAGCAGCTGCTCATAACAACATTAGGGTCGGACCAGTCTTAGCAGTGCTCAAAGCTATACTCGTAGTTGCCGACGCAACTGCCGGCAAACAACCACCAAAGAAACCAGACGTACCGATGAATCATTCGAGCAAAGCCGGTGGACCAGCTAGCGTAGGAGTTGGTGTTGGTGTTAGTACAGGTGGACCAAACGAATTATCTATTAGTCATATCCTCGGCACCAGCGACATTCTAGGCGGTGGTGATGATTTAGGACTCGATTTAGCTATGTCATCGTCTAGCAGTAGCGCTGGCATAACCACAGAAAATGTTAAAGGATTGTCAGATTTCGCGCAACATGTGCTAAGACAAATTTGTAGCCAGGAATGGGTTTTGGAAAGATGTTTACAGAATCCCGAGGAACTTTGTCATCCGGACATGTTATTAGACAATATGTTAACTCCTCGTCAAGCTCAAAGTCTACTTCACATGATTTGCTACCCAGACACTTCTACGGATGCATTTATCGACCAGAAAACCCACATCACCAATATTTTAGAGAATTTGGAACAATGGAGTCTGAGAATGTCCTGGCTTGATTTACAGCTTATGTACAAACAGTTTCCTCCAGGATCGAATGATCTTTCTCAGTGGTTGGATACAGTTGCTAAAGCTGCAATCGATGTATTTCAATTAAACACTGTGTCGAATAAACCTGACAAACGATCTGGATCTATATGGTTAGTCGCTCCGTTGGTTTCGAAACTGCCGAGTGCTGTACAAGGCAGAGTTCTTAAAGTAGCCGGCCAAGTATTAGAATCCGGTAATTGGTCAAAAACAGCAGCCGGTCGTGAAAGAGGTAGATCAAAGTCGCCGTCTCTTTTCAATCACCAGCCGTTTCTTTCGTTGGTTCTCACTTGTTTGAAAGGTCAAGACGATCAAAGAGAAGGTTTGTTGATGTCATTGCACTCGCAACTCTCACAATTTCTGAATATCAGTAAAGAAGAGAAGAACTTCGCTACCGAAGATCCAAAAACGAGAGAGGTGTTGCAGGATGCGCTTCAGCTAAGGTTCAGTCTCGTTGGTGGCGTTTTCGATAGCATTCAAAGGAACACCACCGTTACCACAGATTGGGCCATTCTGTTAGTCCAATTAGTTAGCTACGGTGTTATAGACTTAAGTAACAATTCGGAATTATTTACAACTGTCATAGACATGTTGGCAACTCTGATACATTCTACACTTGTTTCCGATTCGCAATCCGAGAAAGACGAGAATAAAAAACATTATCAAAATCTAATGAAAAAGTTGAAAAAAGAGCTAGGCGATAGAAATTCTCAAAGCATTCGGTATGTCAGACAGTTGCTACCTCTGCCAAAACTGACAATGGAAGTTATTAACTGTGAACCTGTTGGTTCTTTAACGGACACGAAAGGCAACAAGATAGCTGGCTTCGACAGCATCGATAAAAAACAGGTATGCTCAAATAAATTTAAAACAATTAAGCTTTTATTTCAATTCACTATCTTCTACTAGGGTCTCCAAGTGTGCGATTCACAAAGAGTGTCAGCATGGGAAGTACTGGAAGGTCACAAAAATCCAGCACCAATATCTTGGGCTTGGTTTAGAGCAGTGAAATTAGAACGTAAACCTTTAACATACCAGAATGCTCACAAACTTTTACGATACCATACTCACAGCCAAATCAGACTGCCTAGCCACTACTTGGACCCACCACCATTGCCTCCGGAAGATCTAGAACCAGATAAGAAGGAATCTGAACCCGGCAAAGCCGATACTCCCGTGAGCATTGATTCTCCTGGAAGAGTAGCAAGCGGCGTTGGTGGTAGCGGTATCGGTAGCGCAGCCACCAACGGTAAAGGAAAAGCTATGAAGACCAGAAGACACAGAAAGAATAAAGGACCAGCAACACCGACTGCCCCAGTATCGCAACAAATTCAGGTTTATTTACATTTTAATGTTTTAATCATGCTTATAAGTACTAATATACTTGGACAATCAATTTAGCGAAACTACACAGACAAATTAGCAGCGGATCTTTATGCAAAATAAAAATTTTCCACCTGAACTGGAACAAACTGGAGTGAAATAGAAATATTTTTTAATTTTAATTTTGGTTTATTTAAGGTCGCATCAACACCTCGAAATAGAAATAGAATAGAAATTTATTTTCTCTCTTAATATGATTAATAGGTTGAAAATAATATAACAGTATTCTTCAATTCTTCTAATATTTTTGCTGCTTTAAATTACACCTACCCATTTTTGTTATAAATCCATAAAATTCGCTGCCTAATAATAAAGATAACCGGTCTTGAGTCTCTGGTTTCAACTTTTTATTTTCTCTAATAACTTTTCATACATTACACAGCAAGCACCAAACCAATTACAACAAATGGCCTTTGGAAATCAACAAGTACCTGTCACCCAACAACCTGGAATGTTTACCGGTCAACCACCACAGCATCAGCAGCAGTGGTACGCGAATCAGCAAACTCATGCACCAGCCCAACCATATGGATACGGACAACAGTTACCGCCAACCCCAGTAGGACAGAGATACGACAGACCAGGCATGAACAATCAGTCGAAACAAGCGCTTTCTCATATGCTGCGTTTACGATTGCCGTCCAACCAATTGATGAGTTCCCAACAGCAACCGAATGCTACACCCGTTGGTGGACCTGGAGCTTTCCAGGGGATGCAAAGACAGCAATTCATTAGGCAACAACTAAGAGCTCAACATGGAGCTCCTAATATGAATCCACAACAAGGAATGTTTGCTTCGCAACAGCCGCAACAACAGCAACCACAGCAACAAGGGATTTACTCTGGAATGCAACAAGGTAATTAATTAACATTAGATAACAGAAATGTGCGAGAACCTGAAAATGTTGGGTACCTGATGGTCACGATCGCGACCTAGATCGATCTTTTATCTAGCACTTTTGACTACTGAACAAACCCTATCTTTGCATTATCGAGAAATGAGAAGCCGCATCCTGCACCCTTGCAATCCTGAGAAAACTAATCTACCCCTTAACTAATTAGCGGTTTGTAGGGGTGTGCGAGATCCCGTTGGGACGGGTATTTAGACGGGAAGAATCCCGCGAGAAATACCCGTCCCGACGGGATCTCGCACATCCCTAGCGGTTTGATATTCGTAGTATATTCACTTATTCTATGTATTATATTTTGTCCTACAGGAATGAATCAAAACTATGCAGGATACGGTGGCCAACAAATGATTCCGCAACAACAACCACAGCAACAACAACAACAAGCACCTCAACAGGCGCAACAGCAGCAGCAACTACTGCAACAGCAACAACAAGGTTTGATGAATCAACAACAGAATATGATGTTCACTAATCAACAACAAATGATGGGACCGCAACGTGCGCAAGAATATATGCCGCAACAACGTATGCAACCAGGAGCTGCTAGGCCGCCTTATCTTCAGGTACGTTGAACAACATAAAAATAAACGTAGTCTGTAGTGGAAGTAATAACTGTGAGTAAATATCGAAAATATTCTTATTTGAAATAGGCTCCAAATGTTACAATGAACACAATGGGTCCAATGGGAGGTGGTGTCCAAAATCAACCAGCTCCACCATATAGACAAACTAGTGGAAAACCTGGCGCGGTTGGAGTAACTGGGGTAGGCACTGCGAATGTTGGATTGCAGCAAAATCAACAATTCCAACAAGTAAGATATTGTACTTATATGTATCTTCAAAGATAAAAGTAATGGTTTTATATTTAGACAGCGGATCTTTATGCAAAAATCAAAATTGTCTACCTGAATTACAATAACAAGCTGGAGTGAAATAGATATTTATTAGGTGTGTGCGAGATCTCGTCGGGACGGAAATTTTTCTCGAGAATTTTCGGATATTTTTGGGATTCCGTATTTATATTCTTTCTTAACACTAGGTTTACAGAGGTTTAGAAATAACTATTTCACATTATTTTATAAACATAATAAGAATGTGTCTGTCCAAATTTTTAGCCATTTTCCAATGGCTTTTCCAGGATTGCAAGGGTGCGGGATGCGCGTTCTCATTTCTCGATAATACAAAAACGGGGTTTTTCAGTAGTCAAAAATGCTGGACGACAACAAGGATTGATTGATTGTTCCACCGATGCCGTTTTGGGTTTTTTCTATGTAGTTGTAATGGGGACGCGCACACCTAACGGCAACAGGACAACGGCGCTAGGTATTTATTCATATGTTTATTCAGTAACACGAGAAGTTACCTGGAAAATGGCAAAAAGTAATAGAACAGAATGGAAAATATGTTATTGAATAAATCTATGAGTAAATATCTGGTTTTTAGCTTTCAATTTTAATTTACAAGCGCTACGATCTTTCGTTCCAACCCAATACGAAAAGTTAGAAATAGTTATGGTGGTTTGAATTATAGCAGCAGGCAATCAATCAACAACGTATGAGACAACAGATGCTTGCAATGCAACAACAACAACAGCAAGCACAGCAACAACAACAAGCGCAGCAACAACAACAACAAGGCAATGCCGGAGGGCAACAGCCGACACCTCAATTAGTGACGCATTTGCAACGACACTTAAGCCAACCACCACAACATTATCAGCATCAACCGCCGCCTTATTAGTAGTTTAATATGTACATAAATTAATTGATACATTGTATAAGAACAATTTCTATGAAGTGTGTACATCTGGATTGCAAGAGTTTAAGTAACTTAATTTGTGGTATGAATGTGTAAAGCGTGCCATGCCAAAGGCAATAAAAATGGAAACAATTTCAGACATTGAATTTGATTTCCTATGCATTTCACTTTCCCAAGAAATTATATTGTAACCAGCATGAAATATAATCCATGTCGATTTGTTGAAATAATTGTATAGTTCCTGTACCTGAAAACAAAATAAACTAACAACAAAAGACACTTTTACATACAAAATCAAACGAGAACAGCTTAAATTTTCTATTTGAACGTTTCAATCTGGAACACTGAAAATTATAGTTTAATTATATTTTTACAATAATACAGCGACTAGCATAAATGATCGGACACTTTTTACAATAGAATGACGTTCTTAAGATTGTATCAAACGACTCGAGTTTTTGTTTAGTTTAGACATACTATTATACTTATTTCATTCTTTTACAAAATAAGAAAATGAAAATTTAACATTATCTCCTTTAATTTTATATGTAAAAAGTACTTTAAAAAATATGTAAAACAATTTGAAGTTTTGAATTTGAATTCGAGATAACAATCGATATATCGATGTTTTCATCATTCATATTTTAAGATCGATATGTATACAAAGCATAATACAAAGCCATCGATGCTTATCTAATATTGAATTTTCATATTGTTCGTTAGTCTAGGATAAAAAATATTTTTATCTTTTATTAGTTTTATCGGATTTTAGCAATATTTGTCGAGTAAAACGATTACAACTGTATGAATACCCACCCCGAAATTTCGCTACCGAGAATTATATCGATACTATCGATTCGATAGTAAATAGTGTCTATACCTCATTTATGCTCGTACGTCGATACCAACGACGAGACTTACTTCTTTATCGGCCGTCGGTAAGGAAATTATCGACACAGACGGGATATTAGACTACAGCGACATGCTGTACCCGTCTGCACGTGTTTTCCCCGCCTGCAAGTATGCTACCCTGCACTCACGAATCCAGCAAGTGTCACCACCTCACGGAATAATTCACCTGCTGCTAGTAATCGAGATTCAGCAATGTGTTTGAGCGACGATGAGTCTTGAACACGCACCGCAAACACAGGATCATCGGCAAAGATTACTTATATATTGTTGGCGCTCCCCCTCCCTTCCCAGGTATTATACATAAATGAAAAACAATCGAACCAACGAAAGAAGATACACTTCTGTGGTTGTCAGAAAAAACGCCGCATGTCATACATAGTATAAGATATAAGATTTACGTATTTACCAGAAATAGAGTAATAAAAATAAATTCGAAAGGCTCAAAAAAATGACTAGTGATCAAAACTTGAAACGGCAATATCTCGAAAGTGAAATTACGTGACATGCGGCGTTCTTCCTGACAACCACAAAAATATATTCGACTTGAAGTCGAGCAATTTTGCTTTGTGTAATACGTTACCGCAAGATAAATTCTGTATGATATTCGAGCGGGTATGTAGTATGTACACTACTGTGCAAAAGAAATAAGCACCCAGTATAATTATAAGACATATAATGACAAACAATATCTTTATGTAGAAATTATATTGTACAATGATTGATTTATTGCATTTAAAGTATTGGAGTATTAGAGGAATCCTTTTTCAAAACTTACTGTGTTCTTATTTGATTTTTTACGCTTTTCTATTAAATATGGCGGGGTGCTTCTTTCTTTAGCACAGCAGTGTATATTTGTAGTTTTAATCGAGCGTTATTCGTTTCTATTGCAGATGGGAATAGTGGAAGGAAAAGGTGGTGGTGGTGGTGGTTGTGGTGGCGACTGTGGCGGCGGTGATGGTGGCGACAAAGGAGGGGAACAGGTAGGCACAGGAGCGTATTATACGTCGGCATCGCGTGGCTGTGTTCGAACGGTGTCTCGGAAAGAGCGATCGCGTGAACAGCGAGGCGCAGCGGCGAGGAAGGAGGAGGACTGGAGGAATTTTCACGTTGGTTCAGTGAGCTGACGCACTTCGAACGACGCTCGTCGGTAACGGTGCGATCCGATCCGAGCCGAGCCGCAACGTCCAAAAATGGCGTTTCTCGCGTAGCTCGCCGCAACAACATCGTCGAACCGTGTGTCCTCTCGGTATCGTGCTAGCGGCCGTGAGACGAGACCAGTGGACTTCGTCCGACAGAGAATCGTCGCTGCGAACTGTGAATTACGAACTACGACCTGCGAACACCGTGCAGGGTCACTTCGTTCCCAAGAGGCTCGCCCAGCGGACAAACACCGACGTAAATATCGCATCGCATGCCAGGCATCGTTGCATCCTCGAACATGCGCGAGTGAATGTACACTCTTGTCGCGAGCAAAAGCATTTTCAACCACTACGTGGTTCCGTGTGTACTTCGAACAATTGGTTTCCTAATCGCGCCCTTTCGACGAGGACTCCGATTGGCCGGTTCGTCGACGGATGACCAATCGACGCGACGCGAGGTCTCGCCAGAAGTCGACTCGCTACCTATTATTCCTCGAAAGATCAACGTTCTCGTACAAAGAGCTCTTCTCCGCAGCTAATTGATATCCAATTAGCTGCGTGCCGTTTGCCGTGTGCCGCGTACTTACCGCGTGCCATAGAATCGACCAAGTGCGAGAGCATCGCTGCCACCTCGTAGAAGCACTGTTTAAGAGTCGACCGGTCGATCGCGGAAAAAAATTTGAATAGAAGTGAAAGTGGCGGCGATAGAGCCGAATTTTCTGCGTGCGTACTCGCGCAGGCCGACACGTCTTCTCGTTTTCCCACGAAAACCCCCGAAAGAGTTTCGCTTTTCATCAGGGTTCCTATAATTAGGCGAGTTCCCGCGGTTCTCGAACCAAGCGATTGCGTCGTGCTCGTTCGATTTGCGTCGCAATCGCTTCGATCGCGATTCTGGAGAACACGTCTTTGTCTACGATTGCCGATGTCGGAAAATCCTTTCTGATTGAAAACTTTTTCTTTCGCACTTATCTTTGCAGTATCCAAGTCAGATCTCGATCGTAGGAAATCGTTCGTCGCGAACTGTCTTTCCTCTCGATTCCTCTCGCTGGACAATTTTTACGCGCTTACGCAAGCTTCGCCGCTCGGACAAGGTTTTCAGGCGACAGTGATGTCATGTCATGGCATGGCATAGTATAGCATAGCATAGCCATGCGTAGCGTGGACAAGTAACGCCTTCGACACGTGTGTGGCTGATGTCGCGGTAATGCATCGTTCGCGTCGAAGATGATCGAGTCGCGTCACGATCCCTTTTTTATCCGCTTCGCGATACTCGGAACCCACTTCTACGCTTACACTCGCTTATACCGGATTGTTTAGACCAGGGGTTGGCAAACTACGGCCCGTGGGCCAAATTTGGTCTACCCGGTCTACCGCCTGTTTTTAATCCGGCCCGCGAGGTTAATCAACACGAAAAACTAAATCACATTACGTAGAATAAAATAAAAAACATGTAGAAGTATCACTTCCTAATAAACAAATTTTGAACCTGTTTTTTTTTGTTGCTCTGTGAACAAAATTACCCATGTAAATATCTTCGAGTTTGCTACTCGGCTCGCCGAGCCTAACAATTTTACGATCTAGCCCTTTCCAATAAAAGTTTGCCAACCCTTGGTTTAGACAATAGACCGGATCGGAAAAGCATTTCTTTCCAAAATAGTTGTGGTTCGACGCCCTAACGACAGGATGATAATCCCAAAGTTGTGAGATGATGTCTTCAGGTTGCACATTGTGCCGAAAATTTGAAAATTTAGGGAAAATATCGACATTTTGAAGAATATTAATATTAACTAATACTATAATCATAGTATGGCCAGTTTACGTATCTCACCATCAGAGACGAAAGCGAAAATGTTTAAATTCACCAATTGGGCTCGTTGTCTCCGAGGTAACTTCTTCGGTGTGGGGCTTTTTCGATTTTGAAAAAAATGTTTTTTCGATCTGATGTATTAGACAATGTAGACTCGAATCGAATCGAATCGTATCATCTGAATTTGTACAATTTAGAACTCGTACAGACACGGCGGTAACCGCGCATATTTGACCGCGCGGATCTTATTTATATTATCGTCTTCGTATTCGTTCACATGTGCCCGCGCAATCCAACAATCCAAAACAAAAAATATTTACGACATTCGTATCCTCAACAAATTTCATTATTCCCGCAAAACAAAATGACCACCGGGTTCATACGCCTAATCTGCGAGATTCGATAGCACACATTGGGAATAAAGTCCATACGTTTTTCTACGAGATCATATACTTGCAACCTGTTAAAGTTTCAATGTTTTCCATCGTAATCTTGTAAGAACGTCTCGGCGACTATCGAAGTCGGTAGTACGGGAAAACAGCATTACAATATTTTGTCTCGTATCCAGAATACTTCATGACTATGATAAAAGCCGGCTAATTCGTAGGTGCGTTGTCTCGAGAATAGCGTGGACGAGTGAGATGCCTCGACGCGGTGGTGCGGTGTATCGTTTCTACGCTTTCTTGTTTCCTTTCTCTTGGCTGTAACTGTAAAATATTCAATGAATTCGAATGTAAAGGAGGCGGACGCGCATCTCGCATCGCGCATCACGGCGATTTTTAAGAACGCGAAACCTAAAACGCAGCCGAGCGAACGCGGCTGTAACAACAGGTGTCCGCTGCAGACACTTTCACCGCGTGAAATTTTTAGCCGACTAATCTTCCCGCGTGACGAGAGTATCGCGATTAGCCGGACGAATCGGCTTCGCGCGGAGAAAATCGTGCGCAGTTTCGAAGCTTCCGGGATGATCGATCGAGATCGGTATACATATGTAACTGCAGCGACTGTGGATCGCTTCTCCTCCCACCTTTTTGTCGCGTCTCGTCGGGATTATTTGACCCCGTGGCTCGTGCCCAATTGTCTTGGCAATTACTGATTATTCGTTTCACGCGTCATGCTCCAACGATGGTCGATTCTCATTTCTCGCATCTTATTACGCGTTGAATCCTTATTTTCGCGGTTTTCATTTCCGAATTACATACGGAAAATTAGGATCTTTATGCAATGCGAGTACACACGGCGTAGAATTTGTTTTGTCGCATTGAAGCACCCTCCTTCATAGCTGTGCGAACGAATACCGGAACTTATCGTGAAATTCTGTAATGAATGATAAGGGAAACAGAGAACCCGAAGACGCGACGAAAAATGGAACCGACGGAGCAATTACGACCGGAGCAGCTGGTGGGCTTGGTGGCGCGGTCCGCGGAGGGCACTGCGGCGAAAGGGATGCCGATCAAAGGGCACGAGGACCTCTGGGTGGAGATTCAGGCGAACACGTTCAGGAACTGGGTGAACGAGCACCTGAAGCACGCGGCCGACGCCGCCGACGGACCGGTGATCGATCTCGCGGAAGATTTCCGGGACGGCACGCGGCTCTGCGCTCTCGTTGAGGTATTAACCAAACGCCGGCTGCCCAGATGGAACCCTAGGCCCGCGAATCAGCATCATCACCTGGAGAACGTGTCGACGGCGCTACAGGCCATCGAAGCTGACGGCGTGAAGCTCGTGAATATCGGTGAGTGGACGATCTCGTTGATCTTGTTTCTCCCACGTTTTCTTCCCGCTTTCAGGCCGTTTTCTAGCTGGCCAACTACGATTCATCGCATCTCCTACAGCAAACGGTTTATTCCTCCTAGGCAGGTGTACATAATTACTCAGGCTATTCTTCGAATGACTTCACCAACCATCGGTCGTTACGTCGTCGCCGTTGTTTCGCAATTTTGTCCGTAACGCCTTCATAGATAATCAAGTGCCACAGATAACCCACATGCAAACCGTTTTGTTTAGTTTAGTTTAGCGGGGCGCGAATGATAGAAAGAATAGCTAGCCGGCAGTGTCCGCGCGAACAACGAGAAGAAGGCGAGATGCATACGTTGTTACAGTAGTCAAACGAACGAGTTTATCATAGTTCTTTCTGTAGGATCGGTGGAAAAAAGAGAGCCCCTTAGTGAATGGAGCGTGGGTTGAGATGCCTGGACGACGTTCCATTTGAATTAGTCGACTCGTTACAAACGATGTTACGCAAAAGATAGTTTTTGGTGGTGCTTGTTCCTCGATCGTCGAAAAGCAACCGAATCGAGGCATGGATCGACCTCGTGGTCTGACTCATGCCGCCGGTTACTACTTGGAACGCGATACCGTATCAGAGTAAATAGTTGGTTGTGAATCGACGGGGCATATCGACGAGCTGCATCGTGTTGCATCGCGTTGCAATCTCGGTGCATCGCATCGCGCGAACGAGCGTTCGCTCGTAACGAGCAAACTGTAATAACGTCTGTCTGGAACGCAACGCACCGGTTACGCGTCAACATCGAAAATATATGTATAGCTGTTACGTCACGGATCGCAAATCGGACTTCGAGGTCGTTGCCTTTCTTGCGCTCTATCGGCGCCTACGAGACTGCCCGAGTCCCATTATGCGATTACGCTCGTGCAACGCGCTGTCGACTAAATAAATTCTCGGCGAACGAGCGAGCGGCAACGCGATGCATCCTCGATAAACCGCGTTTCGAGCGCATCCAGCCGCGCCGCGCCGATGCGAACCGCGATGCGAATCGTATACTACGAACCGCGACGAAAAATCCTACGGGATTATCGACAATCCCTTCGGAAAAACGACAGTTCCATTGATTCTTTTCTTTTTCTTTGACGCTTCGTCCTTGTTTGCAGGCAACGTGGACATCGTCAATGGAAATTTGAAACTTATCCTCGGCTTGATATGGTCGCTGATCGTTAGGTACCAAATAGGCAAGTCCAAGTTCCCTCCAAGGAAACTCATGCTCGCATGGCTCAAGGTCAGTACACGTAATTGCACCGTCGACCTTGCCGCATCGCGTTCGTGCTCGCACGGGCACAAGCAGGTCCGCACGTTTGCGACCACCTTCGCGATCCCGATCTGGAAATACACACATGTATACGTGTACATGTAACGAAATCTCCGCGGGAAGCCTCGCGATTCGCCGATTCCCCGATTCATCGATTCCTTTTTCAGGCCGTTCTACCAGAGTGTAGAGTGAACAATTTTACGACGGATTGGAACTCCGGCGTGTACCTGAGCGCGTTGCTCGATTATTGCCAGCCGGGTCTCCTCCCTCACTGGCGTCAGCTGGACCATGTCGACAGGTACATACGAAAGATGCGATAATACAGGGTCTTTGAATAAGAGCGATAGAACTTTGAATTGAAATAAAACGAAAAATACGAGTGAATACGACGAACCCAATTTTCGATGACGAATTATGTTTGCTTTAAGATCATTCACAGTTTGTGGTTTATTGGGATAAACAAGAGACTTAACATGGCCCCACAAGAAAAAGTCTAATGGCGTCAAGTCGCAAGATCTTGGAGGCCAATTGAATTTCGATTTGAATAAAGCAATAAATTTTAATAATTTCAACGCGTTGAACAACTGAGTATCTATCCACGATGACTTGCCGAGCATTACTGAGTACAAATAACATGTGACACTAGCAATTGAATAACGAACATGGCGACTGTGACAATTGAAAGATCTATCGCTCTTACTGGAAAACCCTTTATGTACCTACATACATAAGCACCCTCTTCGAAACAGGATACGGTACACATGTACAGGAGACTTTTTCTGATCGCAGCGTGTACAATTGCCGAAAAGCTATGGAGATCGCGAAACGCGATTTCGATATACCGATGGTACTCGAACCAGAGTACCTTGCGTCTCCATATTTGGACGAACTATCGGGAATGACCTACTTATCGTACTTCATGAAGGAAGGCTCGCCCGGTTTTCATGCCACGTTACGGTGGGTCAATTCTCAATCGCCTCGTCACACCGTGCAGAATTTCACGGTGAGCCTGTACGCACTACGCGCGATCGCGATCGCTTCGATCGTTATCCTTGATGTAGCGCTCTGATAATAAAACGAGACCAAATCGATCTTATTGCAGACTGATTGGAACGATGGCCGAGTCCTCTGCGGCGTTGTGAGAAATTTGGGCGGACCGGCTCCGGCTTACGAGAAAATCGACCCTGACCCTGCCGCGTGGGAGCACAACATTCAAATGGGTAACGTAGCATCTGAAATGAAAATATCGAGGACCATCTTCGACCGCGTCGAGACTGAATGAAATCTTAACGCATTACCGACCCGTGATTATTGCATAATTTTGAAAAATATATGGTACATGTCTAAACACTTTTTAATGGAACGTTCAGCAGCAACAGCAATGTTCACTGTGAACTAACAAGTCACCCTCAATAACGTCATCTAATAGTTTCATTTAAGATTGCAATGTGAAAGAAAATTTCTATGCTTTCTTCTGGTACAGCACAATTATTGAAAATCCTAATACCGATAGGTAAAGTGTTAAATGGAAAATGCAATGTTTCGAGTTTTCATTGAACGACGTGACGCAAGATTAAACCTTGTGTAGTCAACCAGGTACCCGTTTACTATCTTCATTCCAGCAATTTGTTAATGTTTCTCTAAAAAATACTACAAAATTTTTCTGAATGTCCATTCTTTACTCGCTAATATATTAATGTATAGTCTTATAATGAGAATTTGTGCAAACGTGTTAAATACAGAAAGGTTTTAAACAATCTATACATTTTGGTTGACTACATAAGAGTTACAGACATGTGCTCGACCTCGACGCCAATACACCTCGTGCTTCGATCACAAATGACATAACGCTGGCTTCGTATTTTCCCGAAGGTATCGACGGAGGCAAGAAACTAGGCGTGGAGCCGATTCTCAAGGCGAGAGACATGGCAGACCAGAACGTGGAACATTTAGGTGTGATGGCGTACGCGGCATACTTTCAATGGGTGAAGCCTCGCCCTCAGGCCAGCAAACAAATACTCGTCCACGTGGATAGCACTTCCGCTAGAGTGCAACAACCGGTTAGTCGGATGATTGTTCTCCCTTCAAAGATTTGCCCACGAGAGCGTTTCGGGCGCGAACCGTGCCCTTTTTCGCGAAACGTTTCACCATCTAGCGAGCGTGGAGCCTTCTTCGCTTCGCTTCGTGGCGAAACCCAGTGAAATTCACCGACCTGTTCGCTCTCTCGCGCTCTCTCGCGTTCCGATTCGTCGGCTGGAATTTTTAATGTTCTTGACACCGCGAAAGAGAGCAGACAGTTGCTTGCAAATATAATTAGCGATACAATTTGCTCACGATTGTTCCGATTTGCAGGCGCATTTCAAGCTGGATTTGCTTACCAAAGAAGCGAACACGAGGGATGTGCGCGGCGAAGTAATCGGTCCAAGTGGACGAATCGAGTGCAGGCTCGCGTGGAACGGGATCCACGGGAAGGGAACGTTCGTCCCAACGGAAATTGGAATGCACAAGGTTCGACAGGACGTCGTCCGCTGTCCGCTGTCCGCTGTCCGCTGTCCGCTGTCCGCTATTCGCGTTCTCTATCGTTGCGTCTCGTGTTTCAGCTGATGGTGTACAACGACGGCGAGCTGGTCGACGGATGCCCCTATTACTTTCGAGTTTTACCTTCCCTGACTAAAATCAAAGCATCCGGCATGGACCCCTGCGCCATAGGATCCATCGTCGAAGTTCTAGTCAACAGTTATGGTAAAGAAAGACGAACGCGAATTGTTAGGTCCGCTACACACATCCGTTTTTCTAACGTGCGGCGACCGTGCGGCAGAATAACGGACGGTATCATCATCGACTGATATGCGATAATGTACTGACGATCGTATATGCGGTTTTTACGACGTGCGGCGCCGCAACTACGGTTCAAACAAATCTGCAGCGCCTAATTGAATACATAGTACAATTTCAGATCACAATTCCAGTACCGCACGGTCGCCGCACGTTAGAAAAACGAATCTGTGTAGCGGGCCGCTGTACAGCGCGACAATCGCCCCTGTACGTCGAAGCGTATGCTGTAACGATCCGATTTTTCAGGAACTAGTCATGACGGCATCGACGTGACCGCGTGGTCGCCGACCGGCAGATCCCTGCCGTGTCCAGTGAAAGAGAACGACGGTGTGCACACCGCGACCTTTCAACCGGACGAGACAGGAGAGTGGAGCATCGCGATAACTCACAAAGGAAATCATATTCAAGGCGGACCCTTCACCTGCTTCGTGTTCGATCCGAACGGCATAAAGGTGCGTCGCGTCGATTGCCTCTTTGTCTTTCCGCGGTTCTAGAATATTTCAATTAGATGAATAGTTAGACGGCTATAGATAGATTATAGAGACCGCAACTTTTGGACGTGTACTACAATACAGGTGTACACGTGGTACGTGAACCGTGTAGTACGAATTTCAAAATCCGCGAATTTCGATCGAAAAACAATAACGCATCAGTTGTCGGACTCGAACGTGCCGAACGGAATCGTATTCGCAGATCCGTGTACACGGATCCTTAAATTCGTACTACACGGTTCACGTACCACGTATATTTATATACACGTGAAATAGAGATCTCTAAATTAGATTCTGATCGTACGGTATTTTGTCAGCTAATCGACACGGAGGGCGCCATTCCCGGGCAACCATTCTCGTTCATCGTGGACGCGACGGGAACCGGCGGGCTCGGCGACGTGATTGTGGACCTAGTTCACGACAAGCAGTCCGTGCCGTTCAGGATGGAGGATTACGGCCACATGAGGTACCAAGTGTCCTTCGTCCCGTCTGATTCCGGGAAATACAGAGTGTACGTGTACTTCAACGGCTCGGATGTCCGAGGCTCTCCGTTCTCTATCCGAGTGGGAACGCAGAGAGGATCGAGGAGGTCGAAGGAGTCAACATCCAGCCTGGAAAGATCGAAACTGTCCTCTCTGGAAAGACGGATGAACGGTTTGAACGTATCAATCGGAGCCGACCGGACAAGTCCTGTTCAGAGGCCGTACTACAAGTCCCCCAGCCCTACTCAACACGTCGTCCGCGATTACTCTCCTCTTCAGCAGACCAGTTCGACCTACAAGACCACAACCACAAGCAACTACTCGATGGAGAATTCGAGCTCGACGTACCATCAAGCGTCCACGTCGTTCGATCGCACTCGGTCACCGAGTCAGAATCTGAGTCAGAGTCAGAACCAGAATCAGAGTCAAAGTCAGAGTCCGAGTCAGAGTTACAGTCTCGGCTCGGCCTCGAGGAACCTTCACAGTCCTTCTACTATCAAGGAGACGAAGGAGATTTACTCGAGCAGTGTCTATAGCCAGTCCAGATCCCCCACTGTGCAGAGCCCTACCCCTCTGAAGGAATCGAAGGACGCGATGTACTCGCCGAACAGTACGGTGAACAGATCTCGTTCTCCGAATCCGAGTCCGACGGTCCTAACCCACGGATCGAGGTATTCTCCGTTGATCAAGGAATCCCGAGACATCTACAATTCCGGGTCTTTGAAGAGGACCAGCAGGTCGCCGAATCGTAGTCCCATGGCGTTCCGCAGCGCGACGCAGAGTCCGGTCAACAGAAGTTTCAGTCCGAGGAGCAACGACAGAGACAACGGATTCGGCAGGAGGAGCTCCACAGAGAACAACGGAGCGATCGACACGAGCAGCAACGTTAGAGTATCGTCAATGGTCGGCGGAACTTCTCGACGCGATTCGTGGGACGCCATCGAGAAGACGAAATCGTTGTTGTCCTACGGCAGCTTGGAGTCCCTCGCGAACCTTGCCAACAGCACGCCCGAAACCACCGCGGCGAACAACCATAGCTACTTGAACAACAACTACAAAAATACTCAGAGTCGAAATACCTCCTCGTCGCACGCACACACCGCCAGCTTCTCGAACATCGCGTCGACACAGAAGTACAGCAACGAGAATCAGAACTCGCGGACACAGACCCAGACTCACGGTATTTTGAAGAACAAGAACAACAATCATTACAAAAGCATAGATACTACCGACGGCGTGCATGACCGCTACAATACGATAAACAACGGAGTATCCGGATACGGGAGCGCGCAGAGCAAAATCTCCGCCCTTGTCACCGGAAGCGCCCTCGACATGCTTCCAATCCACAGACCGACCACTTTTACCATCGACCCGAGCATCGACCCGAACAACGTTATGGTCAGCGTTTCCGGTATGTTTGTTCGTTTCGTTCTTCGGCGAATCGAAATCTTTAACCTGTTGCGCCACGATTACATCGCCGCGACGTTTAGAATTTCTTAGAGGAAAAACGAAAGCAGGCCAAGCACGTAGTGCTTTTGAGGATCATGAATCGATTTTATCTCGGTAAGGTCGGTTGTCAAATCGAGTTGTAAAAATCGAATTTTCTTGTTGATTGACAATGTTGTCGCTCCATAGGTAGGTACTTAATTTTATACGTGCACATGTCGAAGGATCGCGTGACAGTTAGTTATCGACGTGGGCGAGATCGAGCGCACCTTTGCGAATATCGAGTACTCCCAACTACAGTTTAATCCGACAACGTCCTACAACGAATTCCAGGTCCAAGCGGAAAGATAATTCCCATACAAAAGTCGACTCTCCGTGGCTTGACGTACGCTGTGACGGCCGAGGATGTTGGCGAGCACACGATTCAGGTATTAGTCAACGGCCAGCACGTTCAGGGATCTCCGTTCAGGTTGGTATCGACTAGACCCGAAGCTACGCTCGACGATCCAGATCGAGCACAGTTTTGCATGATTGCAGATCGCAAGCGTACAACGCGCGAGCTATCCAAATTGGAAACATCCCGAACGGCGCCGTGAATCAGCCCGTGGAATTTGAGAGTAAGTATTTAACAGAAGCTATCCGGCGAACGAGCCAGCCGATCAGATTCTAACGTAGCGTCGACGTTGCGTTACAGTCGACGGTTCCAGGGCTGGATCCGGAAACTTGGAGATCCTCGTAAACGGTGGCCACGTGACGAGTTTCGTCAGAGCGTTGGGCAGCCAACGATTCCTGGCGTCGTTCGTGCCCCACGAGGCTGTTGTACACCTGGTCGAGATGACGTTCAACGGCGAAGTCGTCCCCGGTAAGTCTTTATTTTTCCTGATATACAGGGTGGGCCGGAAATCGTAGTACAACTGGCTGGAGGATGATTCTACATGTAAAAATAAATCGGAAAAAAAGGGAACAACATTTTTTCGTTTGGCAGCTCGTTTTCGAGAAAATCGAGTTTAAAAGTCGGACGATTCCTATGCATGGCATGTGTATTCGCTGCATTTTAAAACTCGATTTTCTCGAAAATGAAGCTTCGGATAAAAAAATGTTATACTGCCGGACTGTACTACGATTTCCGGCCCACCCCATATTTACGATCGATGAGCGTCGTTCGCATTTGGTTCTCGAAGGAGAACTCGAGAGACTTGCGTCGTGCAAAATCGTACGCTAATATCGCCGAACGCTAATATCGCCGCTCGCTATATGCGCGTTCGACGACTTCCCATTCAAGTCGAAACAGTGTATCATTATCGGCTAAATTTTCCGGTGAAAGTTATCCGCTTGTTTCCGTCGATTAAGATGGTTGCGCACGATACCGCGCCGCTTTGAACAATTTATCGTGCCCATTGGTACGTCAAATTTCCGTGCACTCTTCTCCTTGTGCTTCTTGATGTTCTTCTTCTTCCAACAACGATATTTTCTAATGTTTAAAAAAATAAAATGTTTAGACAAACTGATCGCACGAGGTTCCAGAGATCTCGTACGTATGTATTTCGTACGGTCGGTCTTTGTGTGAGATTCGTTGAAAAACTGCACTCGTTCCTCGGTGCATACACCTAGAATATCACGGCGTAGCCAAGGCACAATGCGTCTTCGAGTCAACAGGTCATTGGTCGGGTCGTTGACTTGCGATTTCACGCATCCACGTGATGTTCCACTGACACATATACGACGTCATCGTTTTCTTCGCGTTCCTGAATTTTTTCCTTTCGTTTACCTAACGAACCACGCGGGGACACGCCGCTATACTAATTCTTCCATCGCGTATTTTTCCGGTGCAACATATCGAATAGATTGCTCGAAGAATTGCTACCTTTCACCCGAAGGACGTGTTGTGTTGCTCTTTCCCTTCTTTTCGCGTCAACGATGGAATTTCCCAGCGCAGATGGGATTGACCGTGCGCAGAGATTATCGATATTTATCTATTCGACGCAACAGACCTGTCAGATACAAATCGATTGGAAAATGTATTTGGCAGCGCTTGCGGATACAAAGAGGATTAATTCGTACAGGGTGTCACAATATTATATGTCGAGAACACCATAACGCGATTCTATGCCGCCGATTTAGTCGAAAATGACGTAAGGAACCAGCCGCAAAATTTACCTTAAACATAAAAACAAGGTAAAAAACACCAAATATTTTTTTAAGATTAAAAATCTTAGATCTTGGAAAAAATCTTAAATCTTTAAAAAAAATGTTTGGTTTTTTTCATCTTGTTATTCACGTTCAAGGTCAATTTTGAGGGGAGTTCCTTATGACATTTTCGACTAAATCGGGGGTGTAGAATCGCGCTATGGTGTCCGCGACATATAATTTTGTGACACCCTTTTGAACGATCGATAGGGAAATAACCTTCGTCAACAGTCGATTTTCAAAGATCCGCGGTCAGTTATACCATAATTTATAATATAATAGGTAGCTATACAATCGGAAGAGCGTTCGACCGAGAACATTTTCACGGAAGTAAAGCCATAATCGAATCCATGTTACGCCAGGCGTTGACGTGCGAAGAATATTACGATATTCGGGTGTCTCTTGCAAAGAAGCTTATTCTGCAATCGTAACCACGCGCTGCACGTGGCCTGCAGCACGCAGCAGAGACGTTGGTCGGGACCTCATTCCGCTTCTAAATCACCGCGAGTATTAGCATCAGAATGCTTCGGATTCCGTTACGATCTCTCTTCCAACTAGATAGTCGTTGCGTTACGTCGTGTCCCTTCCCATCCCGTCGCGTCGTGTTGTATAGATACGTACGTACGTATTTCCTGTTTTAATTCGACCTATACCGACAATGATGGTCAAGGTCGACCCATAGAAATTCTTCGGCGATCGAGCTGTTTACTCGTCGAATCTCATGATGATTCTCGTCTCAGCGAGATTTTCTTCGACAATCGTTATTGGAACGCGGAAAAATCGATTCTTCAAAGGTTAACTCTATTCGTTGACTGTATAGGTACTCTCTAGACCACGACGATGATGTCGTCTCTACGCTTAATAGAACGCGATGTCTTTTTTTTCTGGGAGTTCGTTGATTGTCGTATTCCAGCGATTCTAGCGGCATTTAACCGGCCGGTGTTCCTTAAACGCGCGCGTACATTACCAACCGAAAAGGAGTATCGTAGAGACCGTGGGTGTGGTCGCTACGTTAAAGCCGTTATATGCTCGCAGACGTATTTGGTTACGAGCGAGGATAGAGCGGTGGTCTATCTACCTACGTGGATGTAAACGTAATCGGTCACACGACGACGTCGACGCAAATTTTCACCGCGGTATTTCTATAGTTTCGCGTGTCGTCGAGACATTTCTCGCTTACATGGATCGTCGCTAAAGAATGCGACGGCCCAAACTGATGTTTCCGATTGTTTTACTCGCGCGATACACCCTGTAGAAATAAGACACTACTTGGCGCGACACGCGGAATGCGTACCTGCGTACTATGTACGAGTTTAATCGTGGCAAACGCGTTGGATCGCCAATTTCTCTATTTCACTCGCCTCGGCTTCCACTTGCTGCAACTAAGTATGTTCCGCTCTTTGTAATTCCTCTTCGAATCCTTAAACTCCCTGAAACCCTGTATTCGAACCAAAAGTACAGGCTGCTTATTCTATCTATTCGATCTATCTTGACACAGTTGTATGACGCAGTAAAATGCGGAGCAAGTGGAAAATATTTTCTCGTAGCTTCTTCGTCCGTTACGCTCGAAAGGGAATCTACTAGGCTGATAAATTTGGATAAAAAAGAGTTTGCGCGCGATCGGAACGAGCGAATTAATTCGCCGTGACGCTCGACAAGAACACGCGTCGACTATGAAAGTGCACCGATTACACCGGTAATTACGCGGACGTTTAGTAATATACGGCATCTCTCCCTGCTCCGAGAGAAAAATAGAATTACTTATCACATTGTTACGCAACGCGGTTGCTTTCGGTGACTTGAACGCTTCGAAGCTGCAACAGCGATGACGTTGCTCCGTCGCGTCTCGCGTCTCCCGTCTCCCTTCGAGCCGTGACAATGGATCTCGGCGCATCTACGTCGACCGAATTCAATTTCTTTGTTCGGGACGAATTACCTCGTCGACCGTGTTCGTCGGATCTTATTCGAATCTTTCTAATGCGTCTTTGGTTGCGACACGTAATTATGTGTGTCCATATTTCAAAAATCAATTCCACGCTAATCGTGTGTATCGCGTTCGGCTAGGATTTACGAGCAGTGCAGGATAAAAATAGTAATAACGATGACGCACGATAATCGAGCATTGATATTCGTAACGCATTTAGATAAGTCTGACAACAAACTTGACCTTGAAGCTCCTCGTTCGTCGAATAAGCCGCCACCGTTTAAATTAAAGCCATCGACTATTATTTCGTGGTATTGTTATGGCGATCGGCGTAACGGCAAACGTGTTAACAGTGCCAATAAAGGGGACAGTCGTCTGCAGCTGCATCGCGATTATTCGAAAGAGTCGTGCGCACACATTCGATTCAATTGATTCCGATTTGCACAGCGTGTACGACCCGCTCGTAACGATGTATCAGGTACTTTTATTCTTCAGTGCTCTGGGAAGCTCCAAACTTTTTATTAAAGAACATACAATATTTTATATTCTGTTATAATACGCTTCGTTATAAACTATCATAGCAATACCGCAAGAAGAGCGTCGGTCACACGTCTGCACCTTCATTGCCAGAAAGTGAAGTTTAGTATAACAGAACAGCAAATACCAATGCTTTTGAGACTAGCTGCGCTGATCATGGTACTGCAGACGAAACAGTTCCCAAATAAATAAAGAGAAGTGTCTTTAAACTCTACTGAAAAGGGAGAAGACAACATACAAGGTCTCGGAAAGGAACTTTCCGACTGCTGTTTCTTGCGACAGAGGCAGACAATTTTTATTTTGTATACAAATCCACAGTCTAGTAATTATAATCATGCTTATTGTTACTGAATGTTATTGTCATTGATTTCTATTGATCGAAGAACGAGGCGCAACACAGCCAAGGCCTGGTTTAAAAAAAAGGCAAAAGTTGACCGGACGCTTGCGCGTTCGATAATGTAAATCTTTTCGAAAATTTTGGAACAAATCGCCTTCCATGGTGACCCGTTATGTCGGGGAATGCAGCGACTCGAGAAGCCGAGCTGAGCCGAAACGGCCCGAGCGGACTCCAAACCGCACAGTCTCTTCGATGTAACTCTGCTCGTCATGAATGTGGCGCAAAGCAATTCGATTCGATCCGGAAGGAAAATGTCGACTCGACGATTTCCGCGAGCCGAGATCGGTAAAAGTAAAAATGTCTCGCCGTTGCGACGCGACTGTTGTAACAACCGGTGACGCGCCGCTCGTGATCATCTCGGTTGCGTTCGCAGCACAAAATCTGCTAAGGGGCGCAGCGCAGCAGGTTGCAAAACGCTAGGCATCGTTAAAATTTCGTAATTCCACGATTACGGAACGAATCGTCTGCCGTTGCTTCTCCCCGATCGTCGTAGGAGCGCGACTCCCGCTGTCACAAACTTCCTAATTGCTATTAATTACTCTTGATTCGCACTCGCCAGCGCTATAATACGAAATCCATCGCTAGAAATAAACTGTGCATACTTATGCGAATTCACACACTTTTATAGCTTCAGGAATCGCTGAGAAAGAAAGGGTTTTATCTTCTAATAACGCTATATTAAGCGCCTCTAGCGTTTTATCTTTATATCGACTATAAACGCTAATTACCGCTCTCACGTATCGAGAGGCTGTAAGAATAAATGTAGACTCGCGTGATGGTTTTCCTAAGGAAACGTAAACTAGTCACTTTTAGCCTTTAGGGCAAAGCTGATCCTATGCGATGCTACACAGCGTCCGACGCGTAACCAAAGTTTCCGTCGCGATCGATTCGTCTCGCGTTTCGAGCACGATTGTTAAATGGGATCGTGATGCATGGAAAATTGCACTTTTTCGCTCGACAGAAATGATCGGTCGATCTCCGCGGAATGGGGATCTTCTGTGACGTAACGTAACGTAACGTATGTAGGACCGCGACCGGCCACCTCGAAAAGTAAATCCGCGTTGAATGCAAACAGCGAGGTTTCTATTTGCGGGGCCGGCCGACCTTAAGATATCGAAATACGCAGATCAGGTATCCTGTAAACGTATAGGTGTAGAGTGTAGACTGTAGCTGGTCGAACGAACAAGAAACGAATGGGAGAGCATAGATGTACCGGCTCGTTTCCGGGCCCCGCTCTAACGTCGATCCTAACGCGAACTCTCTTAACCCGATTCTTCTCCGACACGGTAAATTCCAACAATGTTCCTCGGTTTTCGGGCAACCGTTAATTTCCATAAGCCTAGAAGAAGTTTCTTGACGTATCATGATTTTTCATTAATTTCCCTTCCCTATCTTCTCGAATCCAACCAATTGTAAGTTTAGTAACAGTTAGGGGAATTGGACAGAGAATGACTAGAAAAGTATACGGAAATTGATTTCATTAGACTGCGGATTGAATGCATTTATGACAAAAATGAGAGAGTGTAATTTCAAACAGTAAATAAGAGATTACAAGAATGTATAAGAGTATCAATACATTTCCTATAGATTAATAATAACTGAACAGAGAAATAACTTTCTACTTACAATTAGTTCCTATGTCTTGCAATTCATGCATACAATTTTTATTTTGCATAAAGATCCGCAGTCTAATAATCATAATCATAAAATGAAGGACAATGTTAGGAATAATTTTCAATTCTACAGAATTTTTCGGTTCTGCTTAAAAAGACGATAACCTTTTTAATATTCGATCATACGATTTGAACTTTTTTGAGAAGTTAGAACAATTAGTTTGCTACGCAACGTGACAAAAATTTTGGAAAAAAATGGCAAGTTTTCGGAATTGCAGAGAAAATACTAAAAGTTGTATTTTGCAACTTTTTTATGTGGGCTTATTATTTTAATTAACACAGATCTAGAAAACTTATTTTTTAAATTTTCTATATACGTCCACATTAAAAAGTTGTGAAATGCAACTTTTAGTATTTTCTGTACAATTCTGACCAATTTCAATTTTCGAAAGAATTTCTTTTGACAACAATGTTGTAAATTAATTGCTCTATCTTCTCAAGAAAGTTCAAATCGTATGGTCCAATATTTAAAAAGTTATCGCTTTTTGGAGAGCGTCCGAATATTAATTGGAGTCGCTGTAGATGTTTGTTCAACGTTACTGTTAAAAATTGGACATTTCATACGCAACAGCTTAATATAAACAAGTATAATGAGATATGCCAGGTTTGTCCGCACTGTGCGACGCGAGGCCCGAATCGCCCGTTTCGAACGTACACCGAGAAGCGTACGGCCCTGATGTTGGGCCCGAGCGGCAATCCAGTGGCAAGCACACTCGTCCCGTCGCTCGACCGTTCGACTCGTTCGAGTCTCTGTCGTGAATCGCGATCTGCTGACGTTTCCTCGTCGAGAAGTCGAACCTGACATATCTTGCGGGTTTTTGTTTTTCGGATCGTGCTCAGGATTCCTCCTGCGTGTTCCACAGGATTCTAACGGCCTCGTGTCCTTCGTTCCGACAATCGTGTCCTCATAATGGATCCGCGACAGAATAATTCGCGATCAACGCTTATCGAACAGCGTCTAATAATCGATGTCGAATCGGTTCGCGTGCCACTGTGAAAACTCGACACTGGTTTCTCGTACTTATGACCGTGATCGAGGCGTGACTTGTGAATAAACTACTTTGTGGTTGTTGTTGTTGTTGTTGAATACGTGTTTAGTTTCCGTGTTTCCACGATCGACGCGTTACTCGTCCGTAATTTCCATTTACTTCGTCCACACTTTTTTTTTGGTTTAGGGTTTTCAGCATTCTTTCAGGTTCCTCGATCTAGAAACCAAGGGCGATCGAGGTAATTCAATTTTGTTCTCGTTATCGATTTTTCCATCCGCTTATTTTCGTAGAGGTATTTCGGTAAATTTTCCCGCGGCTTGTCCAGAAGGTATATTCCTTCGTGGTTGCGCGCGTGCCAATTACATGAAGGTTAGGTGACGTCTGATTGGGAGTCACGCTGCACTTCCGGGAAATAAGAATTTGATTCGAACACCGATTTCGTAGGATTATTTTCTAAAGTCGAAGAACGTCGACGTTTCGTTTTTAACCCTTTGCACTCGGAGATATTTGAAAATTAAACATTTCTTTCGATCTAGAATATTTCCATTCTCTATGACTTTCCCATTTTATGGATATGAAGTTGGTATAATATTTACCTCATACAATACCTATTTATATAAATGATTAGTAATTGATTAGACACCAATATATCTAATAAGCTAAACAATATTTTGAATAATGGTAAACGATTATTCAGAATTCACTGTGACCCTTATTCTTATATGTTGTACATAGTATTTACTACAATCATACTTTACTGTACAAATATTAAATGAATACAGCACGACTCGTTTTCCGTAATTTTATTCTAGTATCATAAAAAACTATGTGTTTGCAGGATCGCCGTGGCGAGTGGGCATCATGCCAGCCCCAAAGATGTCAGTAATCGGGGAGTCTATAAGACTGGTTCCTGCTGGTAGTCCAGCGTTGTTCGAATTGTCTGCCCTTGGTTTCAATGGTAACGAGATCGACGTTCAAATTATTGGTAAGCTTGCTGCGCCATGTACAAAATCTCTGCTTAACCCGGCAGTGTCCACATGGGACATCTTATATATCTTTTAAAAACATTAAGAAAGTGCCAAAAATGTTTTGATGCAGCAGAAAACATAGATGACTGGTCTGATAACTAGTTTGTGTATGGTGTATATGTATCTTATACTGTTATTTTAACAAAAATATCATAAATAAATGCTAGACTAAATATAAAACATTAAGTACAAATATTACTTTTCTCTGGAGGTCCACGAGCACCCCACGTGGACACTTTTGTTTCAGAAGTTTGCGTGGGCACTGCCAGGTTAAAGTAAAACCAATCTTTATGAGACAGCTTATCTTAAAGTATAACAATTTCTCCAGCTCCTTCTAAAAGGCATTTGCCAGCGAGGATAGAAGAAGAGCCTGGACGTCCCGGTGAGTTTCGCGTTGAATTCACACCGACCGAAGTGGGCAGTCATCTGGTGGAAGTGAGCATCGCGGGACAAAAGCTACCGGCAGGACCTCTCGTCGCCAAGGTGTACAATAGCAGTTTAATCCAAGTTACAGATGTACCCAGCGCTGTGGTGGGACATGCCTGCCAATTTAGAGGTATGAAATTTTGATTATCCTGGCAAAGCTAGATCCTAAAATGCTTGAACATGTTTCCATTCTTGAATTTTAGTTGACGCTAGCGCAGCTGGCGAGGGACAACTCGAAATCTCTATAAACGAAGGAGAAGTCCCGAATCACGTTCAAGTGGTAGGAGGAGGACGTTGTCTCGTCTCCTTCACTCCTGAGATTGCCAAGTCACATTACATAGACATCAAATTTAACGGAGAAGCAGTGAAGGGATGCCCATTTATTTGCAATGTTTCCGATACGAGCAGGGTAACGTTAAGTTTAAATCATCTGGAGTTGATTCCAGTCGATCAACCTGCCAGCTTCCATATGGGAGTCGACGGCAGTGGCAGCGCGGAACTAGCTGTTTCCGTAAGAGGTTGGTGGCAATTAGAAATCCCTATTTCACCTTTATATAAATACACGTGTATTTTAGTGCACGTTCAAAACCGTAATCTCTAGTGGCGATAGATCTAGATTGTCGTTGGTATGGAACAGGATATCGAGAAAGTTGATTTTTCAGGACCAAACAACGAATTACCCGTTAAAGTAACAGGTGACATAAAAAGTGGTTTCACGGCGGAATTCATTCCCAGAGACGTTGGTGTCCATTCGATCAGCGTCGAGTACAATGGTCATCCGGTAAATGGCACACCGTTCTTAGCCAAAGCGTTTAATGCCGATAAAGTATTAATCGGTCCCGTAGCCAGGGGCAGCGTCGGTCAGCCAACGCACTTTACCGGTACGTAAAGAAGAATTTCTTCGAAGAATAGAACGTCGAATGTGTCGAAATCGCGGGAGTCACTGAAATCCATCCTTTGTTTGTTCGACAGTCGATGCGAGTCAAGCGGGCGAAGGAAACTTGGAAATTACGATATCGGCTCGTAATCAAAATATTCCCACGCAAGTGACGCCACAGGGAAATGCTCGATTTTCGGTCAGCTTTGTTCCATTCGAGGCATGCGAACACGTAATTAATATAGCCTTCAATAAACGAACTGTGCCAGGCTGCCCGATCGTAACTCGGGTAGGTGGCGATAGTCATGTAACAGTGAGTGGGCAGGCATTAAGCAGTGCTGGATTAGGACGACAAAGCTATCTTACTGTTAGTAACGTTGCCGGTAGCTTAGAAGATTTAGAAGTGAACGTTGAAGGTAAATCCGTTTTCGTTTCTCATTATTATAGACATGGTCTATGTATAATCTATAATATGTATACGTCGCATGTGTATCAAATCAAAGTTTGATCTGCGTTATTATCGCACAAATATCGCTACTTCCACATCGACATCGTACACTTTGTGACTGTCATTTCTTCAAATCTAATATCCCCAGCCAACGTTACAAGATAATTAAGAGTTTCTGCACAAACGGTTCTGCCGACGACCGAAGAGAGAGCACTTTCTATGTTCCATTTGACACGTTTGTGTGTGAGATATTTTTTTTTTACCTTTTGTCCTACCTCGATTATGGTGGAAATTTGCACGAAACTGTGCCTCTGTGTGTGTGTTGAATGTCTTCTTAATCTCCAGCTTGAGAGCAATTCTCTCTTTGTTGCAGGTCGGCCAGCTTTCAGACTACGACATTACTAGACTTCTCAAACAAAACTAATCTCATTCTTACCTTAATAGTGGAGTACTTTTAAACAAATTGGTGGTGGGTTTTCTAACTTGTTCTTCTATCCGTATTCGAATAGTTTCTTATGCTTCTCCCGTGATTTCTAATCGGTGGTTACCATGTCAGAGTATTATAAAATATGGGCTTTGGTTTCGCTTTGGCGGATAAATACTGAAACGGTGTCTAACGCTTCGTAATTTTTCTTCTATCGATCTAATCTATTGGCTGAACCAAGCAATCGTGCGTATTTGTATATTTCTCATGACAGCCATCCTTCTGGTGCTATATCGTAGAATTACCGATAGTTTCGCGTTAATCATTAAGTATTATGGTATAATGGTACAAATATTATCGAGTTCGATATTCGTGTACAATGTAGCGCTTTTATCCAATGTGCCAACTATTCCCTATTACCCATTACCCATTACTACTTACAACGTTAGTTTAACAACGCGTGTAACTATAAACAGATCAGCAATGCATAAATCGATCTCTAGTTTAGTGGTTCCATTCTATTCTAGTTTAGTGAAATCGAGTCGATTCCGGAAACGGTTAGCTTGTTTCTTTCGCGTAATAACTTGACTGTGTTTTTTTTATTCAATAACACGCAACAGACATACGAGTAGAGTTAACCAAGTATTAATCGCAAATTGTCTTAATAGGAGCAAACTAATGTTTTTTATCGAATTACTGGCATTTTGTCATAACAACTCATACATTGCTTTCGTAATCGAGCATCTTAACAGCTAAGATTGAATAAGAAAAGAAGTTGTTGGGCTCGCGTAAATCCCGATCGTCAACTTTTGGTTAACGCCCCCAGTAGTCGGCTTATCTGAATTGTATCAAACAACTAACCGGCGGACTTGTTAGGACCCAATGGACAGGCCGTACCAGCTCAAGTCACTGACAACAAAGACACGACGTGCAGCGTGGCGTTTACGCCAAGAGTAGTCGGTGAACATAGAATTTCGGTAAGCCATCGGAATGTTCCTGTGGTCGGCAGCCCGTTCAGCTGTAAAGTTTATGACGTAACCGCTATCAAAGTGAAGGATGCTAAACACGGTGTCATTGGAATGCCTGTAACTTTCTTAGGTATGGACTCGCCTTTATGACGCATCGAATAACGCATACCGAACAATGTGTCTATATCACGCAGTTTGTGCTTGCTTCTCGCTGCAGTTGAAACTAGTCAAGCAGGACCAGGAAATTTAGAGGTGACGGTGAACGGTGGTCGCGTGCCTACGTCCGCTCAAGCTCAAGGTCCGCACACGTACGCGATATCATTCACGCCTAGAGAGTCCATTGTGCACACCGTCGATTTGCGATTCAACGGGGAAGATGTACCTGGTAGTCCTTTTAGTTGTCAGGTACGGTCACGCGCAACTGATCAGCTTTCTGCTTTCTCTTGATTTCGACGCGATCTCATCCGAGCTAAATATTTTCCTCGACGACGATGCTACAGGTCAGCGACACGGCTAAAGTAATAGTGACCGAAGGACTGGAGAAAGTATCTGTGAATCGGCTAACAACCTTCACAATAGAAGCGGACGTCTCCTTCGGAACACCCGCTGTAGAAGTTCTTTCACCTACTAGAGAGAGTTTACCGATTCACGTGAAGCAGAGCGGCCATGGATGTTACACCGCAGGCTTTACTCCAAAAGATGTTGGTACGTTCCGATAAACGTCTTCCCGCGAAACAACACTGCAAAACGTGCACTACAGAACCCCTTTACTTCTAGGTGATCATAGCGTCGAGGTAAAGTTGAGCGGATCGCATGTGGAAGGAAGTCCATTTTTAGTGAAAGCTTACAATGCGGACAAGGTAAAGGTGACGGATATAAATAGCGGTGTTGTCGGGAAACCAGTTTTCTTCAGCAGTGAGTAACACGATTTTACTCGGTTTTACTCGATTGATTTGACTCGAATCGATTGATCCGTTATCTTTGAATTCCAGTTAACGCCAGCCAAGCAGGTGCTGGCAATCTTGAGATCATTGTTGCCGTGAACGGTAAAAATGTTCCGAATTACGTTCAAAGCGAAGGAAACGCCAAGTTCAGGGTCAATTTCAAGCCACAGGAAGCTGCCGTTCACAGTCTTAGCGTTCGTTTTAACGGGGAACCAGTTCCAGGTGAGCAATGAGCTACAACACCTTCGAATGTAACTCTTTTGACTGTGTAAACCCTACTTTTTCATACAGGTTCACCGTTCAGCTGTAAAGTAGTCGGAGCTGGTCAGGCAATAATCGCGGGTCACAATTTAAAAATGGGAGCCGTGAAGCAGTTGATGTCTTTCACGGTGGACCCGCAAGCTCCGTCGATGAATTGTGATGTGATCGTAATGCCGCCATCCGGTATATCTATTCCCATCACGATAGAACCTGTCGATGGAAAATACAACATCAGCTTTGTACCCACGGAAGTAGGCAGGCATAACATCAGCGTGTTAGTGGATTCCGAGCATGTGAAGGGATCTCCTTTCGCCTGTAACATTTACGATGTTACCAAGGTAAAGCTTTTCCGATGTTACGATATTACCAAGGTAAAGCCGGTCATTCTGAAAGTCTTCGAATGAAACAGGTTCACGTGTCTGGTCTTACGGAAGCACTACTAGGTCAAGCAACTACGTTTACGGTCGATGCTGCTGAAGCTGGCGAAGGAACTTTGGAATTGGTAGTGAGTACGGAGAACAACACCGTTAAAGCTGAGGTAGTCGCCTGCGCTCGTGGATTGTACGATGTCACCTTCGTTCCGCAAACTACTAGTACACATTACGTGAACATTAGCTTCAACGATGACAATGTACCAGGTCGGTGACTCGATGTTGCGTACGATTAAATATCTGCGACAAAGTTATAACTCTTTCATTGTCGCGTATCAGGGAGTCCATTCAAGTGTCCAGTAGTCAGTACAATGATGGATGGGCCATCCATAATTCGAGTTGGCAATACAGCGTATATGGACTTGGAAATGTCGGGATTAGAGGGTCCTGTGTCTGCCGAAGTTACCGGTAAATATCTCCTCTTCTATTACTATTTGGTCGGAAATAGATATACATACGCTGAAACCCCTTTAATATCGCATATTAAAATGTTGCGAGTTATTAGGTCCCGACGGTATAATCATTCCATGCACATTGACGAAATTATCGTCCCATCTGTACCGAGTCGAAGTCCGAACGCGACAGGTTGGAACGTATAGCGTGATTTTCAGCGATGGTCATAAGATAATTAGTTCTCAAACGCTTCAAGCTTTCGATCCTGGAAAAGTAACGATCAAAGAAGTGTCGGACGTAGTGTGTCATCGTCCTGGAACTATTATAGGTATGATCCTTGTAACGTATTTGTAGATTTTTACACGTGTAGATGGCGTATGTACAAAGTAAACATAAAATGTAATTGCAGTGGTTGCGTCGAAAGAAGCTGGACCTGGAAAACTATGCGTGAATGTGCGTGCTGCCGGCGCCGACGTTGACAGCATAGTCAGAGAAGGAGAAAATGGCTTTTACGAAATAGTGTTTCATCCAACGCGAGCCGCTCCGCACAGAGTTCACATAAAATACAATGAAGTTCACATTGCAGGTTCGATAATTACCTTGCTCTACTTGCATGCTTAATTGCTCGTCACGTCTCTTTGTTCACTTTCACCGATTTGCTGCGGTTGTTCTGTTGCTAGGAAGTCCGTTTGACGTAACCGTGCGAAGTCCTACCGGAGGACGAGAAGTAACCGCAACAGGATTGGGACTGTACCAATCGTGTGTTGGCAAAGTGACTTCATTCACGATCGAAACGTTAGGTCGTCAGGGAAAAGAATTCGACGTTGTAATCAGCGGACCACAGGGTAATGCTGTTCCAGTTCGGTGTTACCAGCATCGCGATGGAAATCTACTCGCCGAATTCACCACAAACACCGTCGGTGTGTAATTTCTGTCGAATCCGATTGAAAATTTTGACGCGATTAACACTCCGATCGGCTTGGAAAACAAGGATTTCTTCTGCTTTTAGGAACATACAAAATCGATGTTTTGCAAGGTGCTAAACCGGTTCTGGGTTCACCATTTTTCTGTCAAGCTTTCGACGTTACCAAGGTGAAACTGCAAGAACTGGGTCCGATGACAGTGTCCGTGCACGATCATATCGCATTTAAGAGTAAGCACAATAAACTAATTAATACGGGGAAAAAAAGATTTTGTTCTTACTATCGTGTTATCACCCACCGTTGCAGTAACGAAGACAGACGCTGGAATGGCAGACTTGGATGTGACCGCAACGAGTCCTCTGGGCCAAGAGCTTCCGTTACAGGTTACACCGTTAAACGATGGCGCTGAGATGGTGGAATTTTCTCCCAGCGCACCTGGCACCTACATGATCAACATTACATATGGTAAGGTCATCCTGTGGTAGGTACATTAAGGGGGTAAACTCTCGTTCGAGGGGTTGCAAGGGTGCGGGATGCGCCTTCCCATTTCTCGGTAATGTAAACGATGGGGTTTTTTAGTAGTCAAAAACTCAAGATAAAAGACCAAGTCTTATTTTTATTATTACGTTTCGTAAACTCTAATCTAGTATATTAAAAATGTTAAGTTTAAAGAGAGGATAAGAATATGTAGATAATTAAACTAGATTTAAAAATAGGACTTTTGAGGGCGATTGCAGCCCAGATTGATCTTTTATCTAGCGCCTTTAACTACTGAAAAACCCCATCTTAGCATTATCGAGAAATGGGAAGGCGCATCCCGCACCCTTGCAATCCTAGAAACGCCTACCCCCTTAAGTCGAAGGGTAGGGGACTACCGCTCGCGTTTTGAGAATAATTGCTAACAACTATACACGCAGGAGGATGTCCTATACCTGGTAGTCCATTGGCATGCACGGTCGATGCCGCTGGACAAGCGCGCGCGAAAGGCGAAGGTTTATTGAGTGGCCACGTGGACAAAGCAGCACATTTTATCGTAACCGGCACGAGAAGTCCTCCGGCAGTTCAAGTATGTGTTTCGAGAACTTTTCGTAGTAGATCGATCGAAACGATCAAATTCTTTTTTTATGGGTATACGGGTAAACCAATTAGCGCGTGTGTCGTGTAGGTGGACGGTCCGGATAGTGTTTCGAAAGCAGTCGTCGAAGCAGGTGCTAATCCAGGCACCTGGAACGTGTCTTACGTTCCGTCCGAAGTTGGAGTATTCGATATTCGAGTTGTCTCTGCTGGACAACAACTTCCAGGATCTCCTTGGCATCCGAAAATCATAGACACGCGAAATCTTCGCGTTATCGGTAAGCAATGAGATTCAAGAAGCATCATAGAACTCGACGAGGCTAATTGTATGTATTTTTGGCTTTTAAGGTGGTTGGCCAGCCGTGTGCGACGAGATTGGACGTTTGAAATTACATCCATCGAACAAAATTAGTTTCGATACCGCTGAAGCTGGCCCAGGTGAACTTAGCGGAAAGATAGGAGATCAAACATTATCGTTTGAAATGACCTCGAACAATAGACTGAAGCTGATTCTACCGCAGATAAACGGCGGAGAGCATCGTTTAGAAATATTATTTAACGGTGTACCATTCCCAGGAGCACCGAAATTGGCTATAGTTCAAGATTTAGAGGTGCGCGATGCAAAGAGTTCGCGCAAACTTGTTACCGATAGCTACATTGCGGATCTTTATGCATTTATAAATTCAAAATTGTTTGGAAAATTTAAAAAATTCAAGATGTCAATAAATGATTTTTCCTCTTTTAAATAATTGGGGGGGGGGGGGGGGGAAATAACATTCAATTTAGTTTCTACTTCTTACAATCGATGCAGACAATTTTTATTTTGCATAAAGATTCGCAGTTTACCGGTAGCGCAAGGATTTTACTTTTATTTTACTTTGGTTTCCAGCCACCTGTGCAAGACACAAGTCGTGTATTGCTAAGGGGGAGAGGGTTGACGTCGGCAAAGTGCGGTGAAGAAGTTAGTTTCACGATAGACGGGTCTCAAGCCGGTAGCGGAACGCCGAAAGTTCAACTTTTCTCGCCGACCAACGAACTGAACGTGATGCTGCAACATTTAGGTGAATACCTTTGTCATTGTTTCAACGATCGTAACTCATCCTGGTTACGTAATATTTTCTCCTCAGAATGATGATGTATCTGATTTCACGCTCGCAGGGGACTTTGTTTATCGTGCAAGTTATATACCTCTAACTCCCGACCCTCTGTTAATGACCGTATCATGGAACGGAAGACAATTGAAAGGATGTCCCCTGCAGATCAACGTAACAAGCGCGGCTGACGCGTCACGTGTTATCTGCTCTGGCGATGGACTGAAACACGGTATCGTCGGCCAGGAGATACGAAGTTTCATCGATACTCGACGCGCAGGACCAGGTAGGTAGCTTGTGCTTAGGACTGAGAATTCCTTACCGGTCAATATATTTGAAGAGAATATTTTTCGATGTCCAGGTGAGTTGACGGCACACTGTGTCGGTCCACATAAAGTGGCTTACTGTGAATTGTACGATCACGGAGACGCCACTTTTACCTTGAACGTTAAACCTCAAGAGGCTGGACGTCACGCGTTGACGATCAAGTATGCGGGAGAACATGTCCCGGGTTCGCCGTTCACATTACGCGTTTCCGGTGCTCCGGATGCTTCAAAGGTAACGTAGACGCCATTAGCGTTCAGAAACGTAAGGAATGTAGAAATACACTACTGCTCAAAAGTATTCGGACACTTCCTCTTTCTCTACAAAACGTAGGTTAAGTTAGTAGGAAAAATATTTTGAACAATTTTGTTACTTGTAATTATTATTATTATGTATATTGTGGTATTATAGCACCAGTAGAATTTATTTTTATGTACAAATTATATAATGAAAATGCAATAATACAAATTTCCATCCACAAATACGAAACTAGTGAAACGGTCTCGGTGCTTGAAAGGATTTCAAGTTTCACATTGTTTCATTGCTAAGGTGCAGATCGAGTTCAGAGAATTTTTCGATACAATTACTAATAGAATAAAAGACTAATAGAAAGATTACCGCGATTAGTGCAAGCGGTAATATTTGATCGCGGTGGGTCCGATGAGTCCCATATGTAATTCTAGTCTAATATTGGTAAGTACCCAGATAGTTCTTAACTTAAAACGTTAGATATTCCATAAGAAAGTAATTAAGATCGATTTTAGTCACTATTTTAGATGCTTAAGTAACTCTTATGCGTTGCTGTTACACATATCGCAAGTGTCCGGATATTTTTGAGCGGTAGTGTATGTATTCAAGTTAAATGAGTCGAATGAAACACGAAGAAATCGTCTTCACGAAACAGGTACGTGTGTACGGACCAGGAATCGAACACGGAGTGCTGGCGACATTCCAGTCGCGGTTCATTTGCGACACTCGCGGCGCCGGTGCTGGCCAGCTCACGGTCAGAGTTCGTGGACCGAAAGGGGCGTTCAGAGTGGAAATGCAGAGGGAGACGCAGAAGGATCGTATAATTCTTTGTCGGTACGATCCGACGGAACCAGGCGACTATAGGGTCGAAGTTCGTTGGGCAGGCGTCTTGGTTCCGGGTTCCCCGTTCCCGGTTAAGATCGTTGATACACAAGATGAACTATTGATGTTGACGCAGGTAAACACGCGCACCAGTTTCGACCAAGATCCAAACTCTACTAAGGATTGTTAATTTCAGGGTGGAGACAATTATTCGACGGGACATCACACGATCTCGTCATGGCGTGGATCGCAAGCTATGCTGTAAGAAAATTGCGTATAAAGTTGTTATTATTTTTTACGGACTAATAATATATTTTGATAATATATAATTATATTGTAACTTATCTAAATGTTTGCAATAAAATCGATATTTTGACAAGTCTCGTTACACCGATAACGATGCTTCGGTGATTTTCTAAATAAAAACTCATTTATTTTACATACACACGATATAACAAGGAATCGTAGAACACTGTATATACAGCCAACCGCAGCTTCGGAACGGTACGAAAATATAATATAATATGTTACATCGTATACAGCATAACATTCTATCAACGTTTTTTCTTTTTCTCCAGCTTGCTGAGTTCTCTGAACACGTGTTTCTTCATTTCCTTTTGTCTGTTCAGTTTTCGCGCTTCCTCCGCGGAAATTTGAGCCTGATATGCCTCGATTCTCTTCTTCATGGCTACCTTCAGCTGTTGCTGTTTGTGAGCGTAATTGGTTTTGATCATTTGCATCAGCCTTGCCACCCTCTCTTCCTTGGGTTCCCGCACTACCGCCACCCTACCGTCCTTGAACGTTGGCTTGCGCTTTCCAGGGATCTTTGGCTTATCCTTGTACGGAAGCTCCTTCTGCAGACTTCGAGGAATAGATAACGGTCTAAAGACCGCTGGTTCCCTCTCGATGCTCGTGTACATCGAATCCGTGTTGGCTGGCTTGCGAATATTTCTTTCCCGCTTCAGCTGTCCCGTCGTTTTCATTCCTTGCCAGCGGTTCTTCTCGTCTGGCGGAAGCAATAGCGATGTGACAGGATTATAGAATTTCGGGACATCGACCTTGTACCAGGTGCGGCAAAAAACGATGTCGCTCAGAAGTATTTTGTCCTCGAACGTTGCCCGGAAACTACCCTCCGGTTTCGACACGGCTTTCTTTATCTGACCACGTATACCTGACACCGTCTTTATCTTGGCACCCTCGAACTTTGCCACCTCTAGGGCGCTGTTGAACATGTCCTTGATGAACGCGGTCTTCTTGTAGATCTTCAACGGAACGCCGGTAAGTTTAAGCTTCTTCATGATCTGCGTACTTTTGTCCATCTCAACGATAGAACCGGTCGCCGCTATCCTGAATCCCGGCGCTCTAGTAGCGACGTCTTGTACAGCCAAAACTCCGGTGCTCTGTGGCGTTATAGGACCCCAAAAGTGCGCCATGCAGGCAACGTGTTCCGGTGTGTACTTTAACATTCTGCTTCTCAAGTTATCCTCCAGCTTGGAGAAGATCGGAAGCGTCTGAAATCGTCTCCACCCCACGGAAATGATTAACGGATCTCTGCTCTTCAGGATCTTCGAGTACCATCGGTGCTTTTTGATCCTTGTCTGCACGTATCCTATGTTCTCTTCACCGTGTAAGAGACCACCGATGATCAGCGGATACGTGGGATCCAGATGAGCGATTAGCTCGTAAGGCACGTTCTCTAACTCGACGCGGACGTACATGCCAGGGCGATACCCTTCCAATTGAACCCGAACGTCGTCCTCCACTCCCTCGAACTCCGACTTGTTCAGATTCGCCTGCCTCTCTACCTCCGACTTCAGATCGTCGTAATAAGTTTTCGACTCGCCGTTATCGTATTCCATGTCAAACTGTTCCTTCAACTTCTTCTTCTTCTCCATAAGCTTCTTCTTCTCATCGATTTCATCGTTTGTTGGCTCCTTCGGCGCATCCGTTTCGTATTTCTCTCCAGTTTCCAAATCCTCGAAATCCCCGTAGACATCCTGGTCGTCCAAATCGTCCAATTTCAACAGCTCCTCGGCGTCTTCCGATTCCTTCCATTTTCCCGTCACGAAACGATTTACCACGAGCAACTTATTTTCTTCTTCCAACCAATCTCGCGGCTCTCCCGGAAAGAACACGCATTCCTCTTGATTCTGCAGCTCTCGTTCTTGGATCTTACGCTTCTGCTGTTCCTGCACCACACGAAAGATACCGCCAATCTCGTTCTCTTGATCCTCCTCCTCCTCTTTCCCTTTTTCTTTCTCGTCCTCTATTTCTTCAGTGGGATTCCTCTTGTCGAATACTCCGTACACCAGCTTCATCAAGTTCTTGTTGCCGCGTTGACGATTCTCGAATGCGGTCTTAGCTTTCTCGGTCAAATTTGTTTTCCACTTTAATTCGTCCACGATTTCCTCGCTCGCATCGTTCCCATCCTCGTCCTCCTCCGATGATTCTTGCGAAAAATTCATTTCGTCTTCTCCTTCCTCGTCGTCATCGTCGTCGTCGTCCTTCTTAAGTCCGGCGCGCGAATCCTCATCGCTCAGGTCGTCGAAGCTCTCGCTGTCGCTATTCGGTTGTTTGTTACGTTTGTTAGAGTTAGCGTTTAGAGAATCCAATGCTTCCGCGATCTTATTCTTGATCTTTATGTCGGACTCTTTGCTCATCGAATGATAAACTTCCGGGTTGCTCGATGCATCTGCAAGCCGAAAAGCGTCCATGGATTTTTGTTTCCTTGCGTCTAAATCATCATCGTTGTCATCCAAGTCTAAATCGTTCGATGAACTCTTTATCTTCTTGACGATTCTAGATCCGCCACTCGTCTTCTTTCTCTTTACACAGTTTCCATTCGGTTTCCCCTCGTCCTCGCTTTCTTCTTTCGGTTCTTCATTGTCGGTACCGTCGTCTTTATTTTCGTTATCGAGTTCGTTCTCGCTTTCCTCTCCCGACTCGTCGTCGTCGTCCTTGTCCTCGCAATCCTGCGAATCAGGGAACAAAACTTTTCTTCTAATTCGATCGCCATCGATTACGGTTTCGCCGACGTAATTGCCAAAAGATTCCTCGAAGTCCTCTGCCTTGATCGGAGCAGCGTCGCTAAACAGTTGTAGCTCGCTGTGCTGTAACTTCTGATCGAGAGTCTCTCGAGTGTCCATCAATGCTCCGACTAGACCTGTATCCTCCTCCTTGTGAGAATGACTGCCACCTAACTCTACGTAAACGGCATCCTTGTCGTAGACTATTCCACCCACGCCCGAAAATGGTGCGTAAATTAAACGTTCCTTTTCTACCAACGCGCGTTTCTTTAGCTCTTCCGGCAAGGGACAGGGGTCCGAAAGAAAACTGACATCCTTGATTTTTAGATCGCCGCACCCTGGAATGTGTATGGAAGTTTCCTTGTTCAGAGGAACTCCCCTCACATACCTACAAAAAACGATACAAAATAGTTGCTAAATCGTAACATACAGTGCACTGTATATTTTTAATGTATACCAGAATCTTTACATACCCATACAAACTTATCGTTCTATCGGTTTTTGGATTTTGTCTAATCGATTCCGGGGGAGTCAAATCTTCCACTCTATCCGTCAGAATGTAGGGATGCGTACTGCGCCAAGTCAGAGGCCTAAATTTCATGACAGATATGAACCTAGCCAAGTTTTTCACCTCTGTTCGTAAATATTCTCCGTGGAGTAATCCAGAAAGGTAAAACAATTTTGCTCCGGCATACACTTCGGTCCAAAATCGTTGTTTCAACATTTTCTTGTTTTTTTTCAATTGTTTAGCATTCTTTATCAGGTCCAGATGGGTCAAAACTCCCATGATCCTTGGCATTCCATGAACCTGACATATATTCAAAAACTCGAAAATTTCCATTTCAAAACCGAAAGAGCCATCTATTAACAACAACACCAAATCGGCCACTTTCGCTATGTCTATCATACAGTTGATATCATTGTTGCATTCAATAAAAGTGATCCTTCTTTTCTTGCTTGAAACAACAGTAACCGGACCTACTATATTTGCCAATGGTTGTCTCACGAAACTCTTAATCAAACATTGAATTACTAAAGATTTTCCTACCTTTGGAGGACCGACTACAGCAACCAGAACCGGAGGTGGTTCCAAAGGTGTTCTGTCCACCAAAGGTATGTGTTGTTTCTTAGTTTCTATATCTTGCTTACGTCTGAAACGCCTTTCTGCTTTAATAGCGGAATTAAACGTAAACGCCTTTGGATTTTTCTGTTTATCCGTTAGCTCTTGAACATGTTCGTTCTTCGCCTTCTTTTTCACAGCTTTGCGACCGGCGTTCCGTTCTCTGTGAGTCCTGTGACTTACTGTACCTTCCATTTCGTTTGCCATTTTCAGTTTCTTTTTGCAATCGTTTGATCGATCAAATACTTATATTACACTAGAAAGATGCGTATACTCCAACCACCTCTCGACTTCACTCGCATGTTCCGACAGATATCTAGGTTATGTGATGTTTGAAATCATGGACCTATTTGAAATGCGGCTCCATTCGTAACAAAATCTCCTCTTACCGGAAGTATTTGGTACTGAACATGCAAAAACCGTGCGAAATAATCGCAGAATGTTTCACAGTTTCTATAGTTTCAAATTTTATCATACTCGATACAACGCTGAAGGTGTAAAGTGTAAACACGCGGTAACTGAACACGTTGAACACGTGATACCGACGTAATGTCAAAAAGTAGGGATACAAGTTGTATGTTGTGTCCCTACTTCTTTGATAATAATTGATATTGAATATTCGAAACAGTATAAGGTTTGAAATCAATTCACTTTAGAGAACTTTGAAAATGAAAACGCGCGAATATGCACATGTGAAATTCACATTGTGAATTCTTCTGCTTAGGCTTAGGCCACAAGATGCCACAACCCCGACAGCACAGTCTGCCCGAGCCCACCGTCGGACCCAGCTAGCCGAGCCCCAGCCCGACACGTTACGGGCTAACGCAATGCTTGGCTCAGCGTTGAGACCAAATCAGGACGATTTAGCCTGGCCCCTGTGCACAAAAGGGCGCGATTTTCACCTGCCGGGGGCTCGAGCCCAGAGCCTGACGGCCGGGCTGGGATTCAGCCTGTTTTTGAGAGGGCAGCACGGTATCACACTAATGTGGCCAATCAGTGCTTCGATTGGGCCCAACTTTTCTCGCGCATGCGCGACACAGGGCGGGTCGCATCAATGTGGCAGTACTTTGCAAATGCGTAGCAGTCTCCCTTGTTACCGACAAAAGTATAATAAGTTAATAAATAAGACCTTTGAGGGCGATTGCTGCCTAGATTGACCTTTATTTGGCGTTTTTGACTACTGAAAAAACCCGTGTTTGTATTATCACGCAATGAGAACGCGAATCCCGCACCCTTGCAATCTTGCAAATCGGCTGAATCCTAGCCCGGCCGGCAGGCCCTGGGCTCGAGCCCTCGGCAGGCGGAAAACGCGCCCTTTTGTGCACAGGGGCCAGGCTGAAACCGAGCCGGTGTGCCGTCGGGGAAGATAAGACGAGGTACAGGAGTAGACCAATCAGTGATGAGTAGACTGCGAATCTTTATGCAAAATAAAAATTGTCTGCATCGATTGCAAGGAATAAAAACTAAATTGAATATTAATAGAGGAGAAATCATATGTTGAAATCTTCAATTCTTAAAATTTTTCAACAATTTTGAATTTGATCTTCTCAATTTTATATATATATCGTGTGCTTTCCAAAAGCAGTAACGCATATCTACCCAGCCAACCAAAAATCTAAATTTGGTCGACCTCCTGTGCGCGCATATGCCGAGCTAGTGTCGACCGTAGGACCAGAGTTTGGACATGGGCATGAGGTCGGCATCAGGTCGGCACGAATCGGCCGAATGTGCCTTTGTGGCAGCACTGTCGCACTGATGTACCGCATGCCGAATATCGTTTTACAGGTGAAACAAACAATTCCAATGCCGCTTTTGCAAAATTCACATGTTTTTCTATAAGCGAGGGTGAAACTAATATCCTAATCGCGATATGGAGCAACAAAAAATGAGTATACACATTCGGAGCTAATATCCCGTACATTACTACCGGGCCGGTATATAAGAGAAATTGGCGAAACTCGGTCGCTTTAAAAGTTGAATATTCTTCTATTGGCCTCGGGCGTCTAGAAAAATCAGATGGACAGTACTTATCGAGTACTGCCATTCGCGCGGAGATGATAAAATCATTTTTATTTATCATCTTTAAAATATAAGTGTATTCAATTAGTTGAAATTGAACTGTAAAGAAAATTGTACGGCAATGCAAATTTTAGATTATGTCTCTTGCAATCGATGCAGACAATTTTTATTTCGCATAAAGATCCGCAGTCTAGGAAAAATAACAAATGTGAGAAATAAATAAAATTTGTATTTTTTTTTTCGCCAATTTCTCTTATATACCGGCCCGGTAGTAATGTACGGGATATTAGCTCCGAATGTGTATACTCATTTTTTGTTGCTCCATATCGCGATTAGGATATTAGTTTCACCCTCGCTTATAGAAAAACATGTGAATTTTGCAAAAGCGGCATTGGAATTGTTTGTTTCACCTGTAAAACGATATTCGGCATGCGGTACATCAGTGCGACAGTGCTGCCACAAAGGCACATTCGGCCGATTCGTGCCGACCTGATGCCGACCTCATGCCCATGTCCAAACCCTGGTCCTACGGTCGTCCAAAATTAAGCCAATCGGGACTTGAGCACCTCCGAGCGTAGATTGGACAATGATTTGCCGATCTGTGCCCTAGGCACGGCTTGCCCAAGGCACGCCTGGTTAGCTGGGTATATATATTGTAGAGAAAGAACACAATTATTATATATTTATATATTATATATTATGTGTTGATTATGTGTACATATTCAATTTTCTTTCCCTCTATAACTTTAGCTTTGTTGCACTGCGACTTCTCAACAGACTATAGTACTTTGTCCACATCCGTTATCTGGTAGATGAAGTAATCTTGGAATAAGGTGGCAACGTTATGTAGTTTACTAGCTGACCGTTCTATTTCGATAGAGTCCGCTATCGTACCAGAGCATTTTCCACAGAGTCGGTAATTCAGAACAATAGACAGAAAAATGCATTTCTTGCATGAATGCTGTGAATGTCTGTATATAGTCTGTATGGGTATGTGTCCGTGTAAAGCTCGTTTCCCACACAGACGCAGCAGTTCACAGTCGCAAGTTTGAAGTGGTTTGGAGTTTGTGTCGTCAGCGTCAACACATAGTATTTGTACTTCGTGGTACGTGTATCGTGTATCTCGTTCGTAGTTCTTAGTTCGTAGTGGGTTGGGTTTCCTCTCTTTTTGCTCCAATAAGAGAAAAGAGACGGAGAATGAGTTACCAGCGAGATTTTACCGTGGATACTGGATACAGATGTCAGCTCGAAGTCGCCAATACCGTGAATCAGTGTGTATAAATACAAGTAGGAGTCACATATGCGTCAGCAACAGGTTGTTGAGTCGCGAGTACACGTTCCAGCCGTTCGTGTTTCCAATGTAAGTTCAAGCAAACAAAACCAAACGTTTCGCGAACGAGAACGACAATTTATTTGTTACGAATCGAACATGGTTTCCGTCGTATTTAGGTCGTCTCGTCGATAGTCTTGGTCACGTCACGACAGGTACTCAGTGCTACTCGAAGGCAGCTGTTCACCGTTGGCGCGTTAGTTGGCGACCTGCTTATTCTCAGCGCGTAAATTTGTCCGTTTGTAGAAACGATCGCAATGACATCGAAGAATCGACATCTAAATGCTGTACATATCTTTGTGCGCGCGTGCTTTCGTGTTTTCGTGCATTCGTAGATACGTCGTGCATTTTGCGTACGTACGCGTATACGCGCTTCGAAAACTATTTAGTTCGAAATTCATTTTGAAAACGAAACGATCGACGAGACTTTCTTATTGACGCGTTTACGTATGTTTCTTGAGAAATCTTTCGCTGGTCTCTTCTTGCAGGACAATCAACTTTGTTTATCGAGAGGTTAGGGTACACGGTGTTATCTACCTACATATACATAGATAGGCCCGCTACACTCATCCGTTGTTTTAACTTGCGGCGACCGTGCAAATAAAAATACATATTGGGTTGGCAAGAAAGTAATTTCAGTATTTTAAGGTGAAATAAAACCGAATTTCTTTACTCAAGCGATGAACTTTAATCAATAAAATATTTTCTTATTTATTCTTTTTGGCAAAAGATTGCTTGAATAAAAAACTTGGGCTTTATTTCACCTTACAATGCCGAAATTACTTTATTGCCAACCCAATACATACTATGGATTCAATCAGGCACTGCACATTTGTTTGAACCGTAGTTACGGCTCCGCACGTCCATGTTGTATACAATATTTACCGCAATTTCCTTCACATTTCCGCAAGTTAGAAAAACGGATGTGTGCAGCAGCTAATATTCGTTGCATCGGTCTTTTTGTCACGATTCGCGATTGTAGCGTACCGATTGTTTCTCGAATCAGATTCGATTTCTTTTTCACTTGGAACGCGCATTGCCGATATTAGCTCGAGGCTTGAGGCGACACGAATGTTAATTCGAGTTCTGACCTACTTTAGAAAGCGGATTATGAAAATCCGACGAACGTCGATGTCTCTTGGTCAATTGTAGGATCGATCGAGCGAACACGTTTATTTCGGATGAGACTGAATTTTTTCAATTTCAGGCACCTACGAATGGCTGGTCGATACCATAGAGAAGTCAAGGTAGACAATATCCGGATGATCGAAGAAAAAGTAGACCCCATGGAAAGGGCACATGGAACTACCTACATGGAAGGGGACGATCGCCTTCTGGATTATTGGGAGGAGTATCAGGAAATGATAGAAGAAACGAAATTATTGGACGATTATTTGGAGGAGGAATGTCCGCGCAGCTACGACGGTAATGTTCGATTTTACCGCGATATCGAGAGATCGTTTCGACGAACGCACAGTGTTGCAAAACTCATAACGTAATTCCGTAAAATATAGATACTAGTCGTATGAAGTAATATCTAGACTGTAAGAATATTAACATTTCTCTGTCTGTAAAACTTCCAAAGTCTTTTTGTCGACAGAACTGTGTAAGCATTTTGAATTAATATTTTCCTACATTTTATAATGTAAAACCGTAATGGCTCTTATATCTAGTTAATATCAATCGATATTTGTAAACTAGCTAACGGCGAAATTACGTTTTATTGTCTTATAAAGGTCATGTATGCAATATTCAACAAGCTCAAAGTAGACAATAAACGCCAATAAACGGAAATTTTTGTTGGTAGCATTAGAGCAGACTTGGAACTTTCTCGTCATGTAAATTTTAAAATTCGGAAATGTGCGGAAATTAACAATATTTATATCTTTAGTGAATGAATTTTTGGAAGTTTGGAGAAATTTTCGGAAAGACAATCATCGTCATGGATTGCATAAGAGAAATCGTGTATAGATACGTTATGTGAAGAAGCATTTCTGCTAGATTTTTCAATCTATATGGGTTAATATTCCCAGTATCTGCACACTTTGTATTAGTAGTCATAAAGAAGGTTTTGTTCAGCTACCACCTCGAATCGCATCACTGTGGAACCGTTCAAAAACAAATACATATCGGTGTTTTCAGATGGAGAGGAAGAAGCGGAGTGGTTGCATACAGCTGGATTGGGACAGTTGACCGAAGCATGGAAAGTCGGGAAAGAAGTGCCACCGGAAGAGTTGGGTGCCGTGCTGCGACCATTGTCACGGGCTCAGGCAGAGGCGGTGAAACGGCGAGTGAAGTCCTTGAATCGCACGGTGAAGCAGCGTTTCAATCAACGGCAACGCGTACGCAAGCCCGACATCAGAGACGTGTTTAAAGACGTAGAGGTATGAGGGATAGCGGAGAAGTATGGCGAATCTGAGTGAACGGGATCCGAGCAACCGTGCTAATTGGTTTTTCGTTGACACGTTAGGCGTCGAGCACGGGAACCAGGTCCCGCAGCGCTACGCCCGACTCCCTGGATTCCGTGGCAGACGCGACACCGGAGAACGCCTCGCCTCCGTCACCTTCCGCGGGTGTCGCCACCGTTATCGAGACGCCTCGTCCGAGGTAGGTACAATCAGGTCCGATGTCCGCGTTAGTTCGGATAAGCGCATAGACGAATAAACGCGACACCAACCCCTGTTCAGTCTCTCCATCGCCACCGAGTAATCTCGCCGCGTTTCTTTCCGATCGAGAAGCGTCACCGTGCCGAACTTCGTGTCGGTGTTTCAACACCGGCCGCCTCACGAAGCCAAGGAGACGGTACGAAGAACTCCGAGTGCACCGTCGACCACGGTGCCGGGAGCGCCAGCGGCTACGATTTCGCTGCCCGTTCAAGAAATATTCAGACGCGCCGGGAACTGGCTGCGAGGAGACGTCGCGACCGATTCAGGTATTCCGAAATATCGTAATCGTAATCGTTAGACTGCGAATGTTTATGCAAAATAAAAATTGTCTGCATCGATTGGAAGAAATAGAAACTAAATTGAACGTTATTTCTTTCCTCAATGATTTTAATAGAGGAGAAATCATAATTTTCAATTTCATCTTCTCAATTTTGCTATAAATGCATAAAGACCCGCAGTCTAGTAATTGTTATCGTTACCGTTACCGTATCGGTGATTGTACCCGTTACAACCGGCGACATCGTTCGTTTGCAGAGGGTATTCAATTGACGGGCTATCACAGGCTGGGTACGATACACGTGTCGAGGCCAACTGCGCAGAGACGGAGCGGCAGCGATCCCGATGAAATAGCGAGCGCGATTGATCGAGCTCCGAAAGAGTCCCCGGCGAAGATCGGCATTTCTCCAGACGATTCGACGTTGAGGTAAATACGCTCACCGACAAACGTTGCTAGAATTTTCAAACGTATTCGGTGTATCGTCGTTGCGGTACGTTTCAGGAGAAATAGTGGCGGCCACGCTACGGTCACCCGAAGCCACAGCAGTCTCTACGGGTTAAATAGACCGGCGGACGAGGGTCTGATAACGCGTCCCCTGAGTCGCACGTCCTCCCACGGTCACTTGAGTTTCGAGGAAATGTGCAGGGCAAACGAGGTAAAGTCGCAAGTTTGGATCGGAAACGCGGAAACGTTCACGGCCGATGACATACAGAGACGGCTAGGGATCGAGACGTTGTCGCAACGAGATCTCACCAGACTGCAGCCGTTGTTGTGGCTCGAATTGACCGCCGTCTTCGACAAGTATAATCTGCCGTTGCAGAAACGCAAACCGAACAAGCGTCGAACGAAAGGTGCGCATCGACGATCGGAAATCATCGAACGAAAGAACGAACGATTAACCGGTTACTATGTTCCTAGCTGGAAATTTGTTCGGCGTGTCGTTGTCCACTCTGCTGCTTCGAGACAGCCAATTGACGTCCGAGGAGAGCAATATTCCGTTGGTGTTTCAAAAAGTTCTTACCGAGTTAATGAATCGTGGAGTAAGGGAAGAGGGAATTCTTCGCGTCGGAGGACACAAACAAAAAGTACGAGATTTTAAGCAATTGTTGAAACTATAGATACTTCACGCGCGAATCCGACTCGTTCGACTAGACTAAACTGTGATCGTCGTTGTGTTCAGGTAGAGTCGATATGTATGCAATTGGAAACGGATTTCTATTGTAAATCGAATGAGATGGACAAATTGTTCGAGCGCACGTCGTGCCACGATCTGGCGGCGGTTTTGAAAAAGCTGCTGCGCGATTTGCCGCAGCCTCTGCTCACCGTCGAGTTAATCGACGCGTTCTACCAAAGTCACGGTAAGTTACCGCGAGCCGTCCGTATCGTGCGTTCGCCTTATCGATATCGGAGGAAATCGTTCGAGAAAACGCGCGCGATTCACTCGCCGTCTATCGTTTCAAATACGTACATGTGCATTCTTTTCTGCGTCCAGGAGTGAGCGACCGGCGGGAGTTGTCGCACGCTTTGAACCTGCTGGTGCTGCTCTTACCGATAGAACACCGTTGTACCTTGAAAGCGCTAGCGAGTTTCTTGAAGCTGGTCGTCGAGAATCAAACGTTGAACAAAATGTCGATCCACAACGTGGCGATGATCGTTGCACCGTCGCTGTTTCCGCCGCGGTACGTTCATCCTCGCGATCGTACCGATTTAACGGCCCAGGTTAACATGGCCGCCATATGTTGCCGAGTGACGGAAGCTTTTCTCAGCAACGCGGAAAAACTGTGGTACGTACCGAACGATCTTACGAATCAGTTGCACAGGCAGTCCGTGGAAGAACGGTATCGCAAGTACAAGAAAAAGTATTCCTAATGCTCTTTGGCGATCTCGAGGATCGATCGCGATTTTCGAAACGCATAGATCTTTAAGGTGCTTCGGGTGAGACGCCACGCGAGGCGGACACCGTGATTACCTCCACGCGCGATCTCGATCTCGATCTCGTTCTAGAGCTGGCCGATCGAATCGTAGAAACTCGCGCCAACATTCGCATTTTAATTTCAACGACGAAGAGAAATCGACTCCGGTATCGTCGTATCGTTTCGTTTCGTTTCGGCGTACGAGCGTACAAGTATTCTAATTTATTGGTATTCCTTCTCGCGAGAAATCTACGGGAGTATCGCATTACGCGTTTAACGCTCCTTTTCTCTCCGTTTTTAACAATTTCTGTACACGTTGCCGCGATCATGCTCGTATAGATCGCGAAAAGCACGAGGGAATCGAACGCGGAAGCTCGCAAGATTCTTGCGACGGTTTCTTTCAAGCCACGTTATCCTCGTGTTCTCTGATGCGCCATATTATTTTAAGAAATTGTACATATCGTATTTCATAAAATTGTTACATTTGCCTCATTAAAGTGCCAAAGAAAATACAAACGAACGTAAACCTTTTCTCGTTGTTCCAGTCTGTTGCGCGTGTTTGTGTTTGCGTATGTGTACGTGTGCGCGTGTGTGTACGTGTGCGTGTGTACGCGTACGTTCGTCACAGAGAATCGAAGATTTCTCTATTAGAACGATCGAACTCGCGACTCGACCAAAGCCATTCGCAAACGACGGAGGACGGACGCGAAGAAACTCGAGAGTTGGAAGGAAACCGATTGTTCAAGGGTAAATGGAGGTGTAAGTTTAGGGGCTACCTTACCGTGACTAGATATTTCGTCTCGCGATACATACTGAATTTGAATAAGCGAGATGAGACGGAATGGGAAAGGACGCGACGGGACGAGACAGTCAGCGCACAGACTCGATCACCCTTTCGAGATCGGCGTCTCCGATGATGGGGGCGAAAAGCTCGCCGGCTAAATCCCGGGGACAACAAGCCGTCAGAACAGGCAAGATCAGCATGATCCTGGCCAACCTGGAGGAGCGCGGCTCGGTTTGTTCGTCCAGATGTCGAACGAGAGCTTCCACCGCCGTGTCCGTCGCTCGGGTCGCCAGACGATTGCCGGTTGCGGTTTCGGCGATCTCTACATTTCGCGAAGAAAAAGAACAAGAGCTTGAGAACCGGAACATCCGCGAGAAAACACCGGCAAGGTAGGGAAAAGTGAGTGAGAAAAGGAAGGGAGAGAGGGAAGAAGGCAGACTGGTAAGTAAGTTGAAATTTGTGCAATTTTACCGGGCCGACAGAGAACCAAAGTTTCCAATATCGAGATTTCGATCGAATCGAGCCGCAACTTGGTGACCGAGGATCGAGCGGTGGCCAGAGGGTCGTACGCGGAGACGGCTCGGTTTCGAAAGGCCGAAAGGTCGATCGGCCAAGTCGCAGCTCGGAGAGCGAACGCCGCTGCCCATCCTCTCCGTAGAATCCTGTTCTGTTCAGTGGGCTCGAGTGTCGAAAACTCTCGATGTCTGCGGGCGGCTCGCACTGTCGCTAGAAATATTTCCGCGGCGATCTCGTATCGCATGGTCGCGGTCGGCCCTGTAACCAACAGAGCGACCGGCGGGTCAGCGAGTGGTAGCGTGGCCGTCGACGCGATCGGATTCGGATTCGAATTCGATCTCGATCTCGGTCTCGAGATAAACCCAATTACCCGTTGCGAAAATCCTCGTTGCTCGAACAGGATGCGAGATCGAGGAGTAGGGAAAGACGCTGCTGTTGCCGAGGACCGTCGGAAGATGAGACCTCGAGAAACACGACGCCGCAAGACGGTCGATCGTCGGTGATCTCCACGAGACGTTCGCGTTGGCTTCGACGATCGATGCCTTGTTACGGGCGCGTGGTCCTCGTTCTTCTTGAACGGCTACGAAAAACGAAAATTTTCCCTTGTTCCGTGATTTCGATCGACGCGTTTTGCGATCAAGAGGGCAGGGGACAAGACGCGACACGTTAGCGAAGTACGGGAGAAAGGAGGGTGGTGAATCGACGGGGTATTGTTTGCATCTCGTTACGGCTTGATGGGGCTGGTTAGACTCGGCTGGCCGGTGATCAGAGAAGCGCGCGCGATCTTTTCGATTGGGAAGCTTCGAGGGGTGTCGATTGCGATTTCGACGTATGGTTTCGATCGAGAATCTTGCTGGGAGCAGAATGGAAAATGTCGGAAAACCACGGACTCGAGAAAATCGACGCGATTTCTTACCTGCTGCGTTCATGCCGACGGCGAAACACTTGTGCAGGCGGCAGTGCGGACACCAATTGCGTCTCGCTTTGTCGACGGTGCAGGTTCCGGTGCCTGCTGTAACGTGAACCGAAGATTCAAGAAGCGTCGCAACTCGAGTCGGATCGAATAGAATCGCGAGACGAATAGTAGCAGGGATCCGAACCTATGCAGGTGAAGAGCGCGCCGCGACGCACCGATCTCTTGAAGAAGCACGAGCACCCGTCGCAACAATAAACGCCGTAATGCTTGCCGTAGGAGCGGTCTCCGCAGATTTTGCAGATCACCGGAGTGGGCAGCGTTCTTCCTGTTTCGACGTGAAGAATCGTTCGGAAAACGTTCCAGTCTCGTCGACGAGATAGGCCTTGCGGCCGCTCGAGCGTAAACGCGTATTCGAGTATCTTACGGGACAACCACTTACCCATATTTTCGGTCGAGCCTTGGAACTCGAATCGCGGACCTAAGCGGACACCGAAAAATGCGATCGCGCGCGAACGAAGATGGCCGAGACCGAGGGTCGACCGGTGGACCGGTGGACCGGTCGAAGCGGTGACGGAGCGGAGAGGCGAGGAGAGTCGGCCGATTCGAAGGCGAACCGGTGTCAGAGGCCGCGACGTTGTGCTGTCGCGTTCACGACCGAACCACGGAAACTGCGACCGATGCGAGGGTGGTTTGGTTTATCGACGGAAAGACGGTGGTTGCTGCGTTTCTGCCGTAGAGGGGAGCGAGGACGGAGATGACAGGCAGCCGGACGAACGGACGGACGGGCAGACTGGCCGACAGTCGGCGGACGGACAGGTAGGGGAGTGAATTTGACGCGTGCGAGTGTCACTCTGATCGTTAGATCGCGAAAAGATAATATTTGTTGAGTACCGGCGAGGCCGAGGCCGAGGACGATCGCTCGTCGAATCGTCGACTTGACGACACGACCGCTCTTACTCTCCCGCTCCCTCCCACCCTCTCTCTCTCTGTCTTCCTTGACCACTCTACGACTCGAGTGCGATCGAAGCGTACGTTGCGATTCGTGACGAGCGGTGAGAACGAAAGCTTTGCTCTTTATTGCGCGTCCGAAAATTAATTATACAGGAACTGTACAGAGAACCGGTCGGTCGATTCGAACGATTCTCGTCGCACCGACGATGGAAGCGCGTACGCACGGCCCGAAAGACGGCATGGCGAGACGAACGGACGAAACGTCGCGCGCGTCCGGTCCCTCTACAACCGTTCGCGTTCGACGAATTTATTCCACGGAATCGAGAGAAACGCCGACGGGACCAAGCACGCGTGAACCGCTTCCGGTATCGATTCGAAATTCGAGCGGTCTCGCCAGTCGCGAAGATCCTCGGTCCCGGATTCCGGGTTTCGGGACGTTCCGAGCGAATCGCGGGATGATAGGTGGCAGCGCGGCCAAGCGCCCGTACCACCCAATTATTTACAACTAATTCAAACCAGTGGCTTTCGCGCGCATACTATGAGTAACGGTAAATGAATGAATCGCGAGATTACGAAGGAACAAGCATAGGACAAATGAAACGCGCGCCGACTCGCAAGCGGGCGCTCGCGAAATCTCGTTGTAATTCCGTTAACGGCGTGACGCGCTTATTTTGCGACTTCCTCGCGGAAACAGGGCTCGAGTTACGAGGACGCGAGCAACTTGGCAGCGGCGGTCACGTGATGCTGATGATGATAGGACGCTTCTTGACTCCCATAGTACGTTTGTTGTTGATGCTCGCCGGTCGAGACGCCGAGTTGATGAGGATGTTGGTAATACGAGGAGTAAGGCTGACCCACGATGCCGTCGCAACTTCGCGGTTCCGTCTTGACGGTTGCGACGCTACCGGTCGCCAACAGGGATGTGTGTCCCAAGTACACCGGTCTGTCGGTCGAACTTGAAGCTCCGCCGCTCGATTTCGTTGCGTCGATTTGATGCTGTTGTTGTTGCTGCTGCTGCTGCTGCGATTGTTGCTGCTGTTGGTGTTGTTGTTGCTGCTGTTGTTGTTGTTGTTGTTGCTGCTGCTGCTGCTGCTGCTGGCTAGCCTTCAGTTCTGCGGACCACGCGAATAGGCCAGTGGTGGCTGTTTCGTATAAAAGTCGAGAGCAGATATTCTTACCCGTGGAAGGAGACGAGGCCGCCGAAACCGTAGCGGTCTCGTGTTCTCCGGTGGATGGTCTGACGTTTGGCTCCGGCGTCTTTTTCGGCTTTCGTTTTCGCGTCTGTATACCGTCCTTTCGCATGGCCAGCGGCCTGTTCACTCCGTGCAGCTTAAAATAGAGACCGCAAGCGTTGCAGACCGGCTCACCCTCGTTGTTGCGCCTCCAAAGGGTGGTGGTTCTTGTCCCGCAGTTCGTACAGCAGAGTCCGAGTCGTCTGGTCGCGGTCTGAAACGTCGACTGTCGTTCGACCGATCGATCGGGCGAAGAACGAAGAACGTTGCCGTCGAACGTGACACGGACTTACCAATCTCTTCGAGGGCTTGATCAGCGGTCTGTTCATCCCGTTCATCTTGTGGTACAGTCCGCACGCGTTGCACAAATAATGTCCGGTCCCGTCTCTTCTCCAAAGTGGCGTCGATATGGCGCCGCAGTTGACGCACTCGCGACCCTCGCCGAATTGAAAGTCCATCGCGGTGTCTGAAACAGAACGAACGATGCGTTCGACGCTCCGACTAGCTACGCTTGTTCGATTTCACGTCGATCGTTCGCGAGAACACGCAACCACCGCCATCGCCGCCGGTCTTGATCCGGCCAAAGGAAAGCTCGAAAGCCGAATTCGAATAGGATCAGGATCGCGATTGTGATCGCGATCGCGGCCAAGAGCGAGTAGCGAGCTCGATACACGGCGAATCGACCAACCGACCACTCGACCGCGAGAGAGTTCGTCTCAAAGAAAGCCGCTATCGCTTATCCGTCGCAGATGGCCCACCGCGCGGCGATGCGTCGACCAGGAAAGGAGCTTTTTTTACCGTACAACCATCGCGGCAGCTTTTCCACCGTGCGTGGTACGTAGTCTGGTTAATGTCTGACGCGAGCCGCTCGATCCGCACGATCTCTCTTCTTTATCTCTTTCTCCCGCGCTTTCGAGCGCAAACTCTGCGAAACGATCTCCTCGATAGGTGTGCCCGAACACGGGAAGAGCTAGCGCCAGATAAATAGGTACGAGAAGGTAAATAGGTAGATTGAATCGGATAGGTAGATAGGTATTAGAGATCCCTATTTCACGTGTATTATAAATACACGTGCCGAACGGATCTGTATTCACGGATCCTTAAATTCGTACTACACGGTTTTAGCATACGTTCAAAACCGCTATCTCTAGAGTAGGTATTCGACTTGGCGGATAGGCGGTAAGCTGGTAGCATTTCGCGGTTCGATCGACTCGATCTCGACGGAACACCGAAAATAGAGTATTCGATGGATACGAACCGTAAGGCGATGCCCGTTGAAATCCTGCCCCGTCGTACGCGCGCCACGACGACATCATGGCGACGTTTTGAGCGTAAAAGGGCGCGGCCGCGGCGAGGCTCGAGTGTGGATGCCCGGTGTGCGGATGACCCGCGTGCGGGTGCGCGTGCCCCGAATGAGGGCCCATGGCAGCTGCGATCGACGCTGCGGCCGACGCGGATCCGCTCGCGTGTCCGGCGAGCGCGTGATGAGCCGCGTACGTCTCCACTCCATGCTGCCAGGAGGCCGCCGTCTTCTCCCTTTCGAAGAAACACGATCGAACGATGCAACGAGAAAGCTTCGCTTTCCTCGATGTCTCCACGCGACTCGCTCCCGAGCTTCGACAACTTACCAGGCGGGTGAACCGGAACCGGGGAACGAGTGATACTGAACCGCGGCGGCCGCAGCCGCCGTCGCTGCCGATGGGATGGTCGGCCGCGACGAGGGCACGTACACCGGCGCTTGGAGTTGCTGGCCGTGTTGCTGCTGTTGTTGCTGAGACTGCTGTTGGTAGTCGGAACTGGCACCACCGTATCCACCGCTTCCGCCCCCGTGGAACATCCTCCCCGAGAACTAAAACCGCCGCATCTGTTTCGAACAAATGGCAAACGTTTTGGTTACGCGTAAACGTCGACCGAGCTGTTTTCGAAAATCGGAATCGGAATCCGCGGGACACGGCTAAAGAAACGCGGGAGAAAACGAGACGCGACGACCGGGTTCGCCATCGGTTCGAAGAAGGGCGGTTGTCCCCGCGGCTGCCGCGTCTCGGAGCCGCTTCTCGGAATACGTTCCAGTCATGGAGAAAGAGAAAGAGAAAGAGAGAGACTCGTCTCATCGAGGAAAAGGGCGCTGGTAAACGACGAAGAAGGGAAACGAGGGAATGGACGGAAGGGGCCACGGTGAACGAACAAAGATGGAAAAGAGCGAGACAGAGCGCGCAGACGCGTCTCCACCTTCGAGGCGCGACTTGGCTTCGAGCGTAGAATCAGAGATACGGGATAGCGGCCATCGCGGCCACGAATAAGATCCGTGTAGGCGGGACCAAAGCTATGCCGCTGTCGCGGAGAACCGCGTGTCCCGGTCCCGACGCGACGCGACGGATCGATTCCAGGCGAACAAATCCGTAACGCAAACCGACTCGAGTGTCACCGCGAGACCGTGCGTCTCGTTTCTTCCTATTTGCGCGGACGTTTCCTTGTCGCTACGGAATCGAACGTTTTCGCGATTTTCGAAATTTCGCGGTTTGAACAAAAAAAAAATTCCATATCGATGCAGAGCACATTTTCGCGACGTGCGCTCAACACGGCGCGCGGAGTAAAAGGTTCGAGCGACGGCCGAGAGGAGTTCTTTGATAGGAACCGGTTGGAAGAGTAATCGTGTTTTGGTGCTGGAACTGCGGCGCCGAAACTAAACGAGCATCTGGCGCCAGCTAGACCTCTGCGTTTCGATCCCGCGCTCTGTCGCCCCTTCCTCCTCTTCTTTGAATCGCGAGAAGTCGAGGACTTTCCTCTATTCTCTTTCTCTCGCCCTCTCTCGGCGACGGCGGAAGAAGAGAAGCACTCAAAAGATCGCGATCGCTAACAAATGATTGTGCAGAAAACAAAAAGGAAAGATTTCTCGACGAGTTTGAATCGTCATTCGGTAGCACAAGGTTGGTCAAACTTTTATTTGACGATCGATGAGCCGACGCAACGCGCGACATTCTGAACGCGACTCTCTCCGTTCGTCGATGAGCCGCGGTAGACGGGGGAGAGGAGCGACATCCCGACAGGGGAATCGCTAATGGAAATAACGTTCCAGCGGTCTTTGGTCACCCTTTTTTACGTTGATTCGACTAATCTCTCTCTCATACAGGTTCGGCTGGATCCGAGCGCGGCGACGCGAGAGACAGGAACAAGACGCGCGAGACTTGAGACGCGCGACGAGAGACGGGGGAGGCGAGACTGTAGACGGTGGACGGTGGACGGTAGACGAGAGACGAGAGACGCGACGAGAGGCGAAACAAGAGTACCGATTCTCTACGAGCCTAATTAATTGCTTCGGACGTCTACCGGTTCTGTTCGAAACTGGCCCGGACGAGTTTCTTTCGGTCTTTTATGAGGACGCTTCCCGTCCTCGTGGTTCGTAGGAGTTTTCGTCTCGAGGAGAACGACGTTTCCCTTGGACAGAGAAGGACGGACAGGTTCGGTGACGACGGACGCGCGCGGGCGCGGCGCGACGATGTTTCGATGGGAAGCATTTCGATCGACGACGGTTAAAACGCGCCGCGCGCCGGTGGTGTCGGTGCTGGACGATTGCTCGATTCCGAGGCGCCACGGCGCCGACCGCGTAGAAGGGTTTCCTTGTAGGCTCGCTCGGACGACGCGCGCACACTGACAAGCCTCCGGCCACCGACACGGACACGAACACACGAAACACGGACACGGACGCGGTCCCTTCGTGTTTCTTCTTCTTTCGGCCGGCGACTCTATTCCTCCGTGAGCTGTAGGTTCGCGAGCTTGCTCTCGAACGTTCGTCGGTCGTTCGCGACTTCGCATGACTTTCGACTTGCGACCATTACAACGGATGTAAAGCGCAACGCGATCGGATCGAAAACGGGAATGACGATTCGCGATTCGAACGCGATCGATCGTCGGAACCGTAAAAGTGCTCGCGATCGTTCGTTGCCGGTTATCGCGAGCCGACTCACCCTATTCACCCGGCTAAGTGGAAATCGCGTGACGCGGCTCTATAAGTTGGCCTCGGTTACGCGTCGGACGAGTTCCGGCTTGGTCGACGACGAGTCTCGCGACAGTCGACAGTTGACAGCGACGCGACGGGACGAGCGCGATTTCTTTTCGCGACAGTCTCGCGGAACCGATAAATCTTTTCACCTTTTTTTTTCACCGGCTCGACCTGTTTTATTCGTCACCATCGATTTCGGATTTTCGATAAGTATCTTTGCCGCATCTCCGACCTCTTCCCACCTTCCACTAGCTCGTGGCCTGAAAGGAGAGAGCGAGGGAGAAAGGGGGGTGCGCCTCGGAAAGAGACAGAGGTAGGGTCTCGGACCGTAGACAGGAAGAAGCTCCGGATCGGTTTCGGTGCGAAGGTATCTTTCCGCCTGTAACCCGATACCGAAGATGCAAACGGGAGATAAGATTCCTCGGAAATTGCGGGCCGGTCCAGTTTCGGCACGCGCCTCTCACGCCCCTTTCACCGTTCCACCGAAGCACTTCATTCACGGTTACTCGCTCGAGTTTGTCGACTCTTTCGGCTCGATTCGTTGGACTCGTCGAAGCGACGGTCGAGAGGTTAGTAAGAGTACTTTCGCGTTGTACCGCGCAACTAATCCGCTTGAACGTTGGCATAAATCCTCGCGAATGAAATTTATTCGCGTTTATGCCACGGCAAGCTCGACGCCTCGGTCTTGGCGTATACGAGGGAACGGCGAAACAGTGAAACGACGCCGGAGAAGGAGCGCGAGTGTGTTCGAACAAGACGCTAGTCAGAAACCGAACAAACGAAGAAACACGGAGCAATGTAGCAACGGAGCAACAGAGCAACGGAACTCGGTGTTTCGTGAGCACGAGGGCGAACACGCGAAGAAAGAAAAGAGAAAGGAGTACGGATGGTCGTACCTGTGCGGCAAGGATTTCTGCCAGTCCGATCCTTCGCTGCCACGTGGAAATACGTGCGAAAGTTTTCGGCGAATCTCCGTTTGCAAGATTTCCGACGCGTCGTGTCGCGTACGCGTCGAACCGCGAAAGAGCCGCGGAAACGCAGCTAACAATAAGCAAGTGTCGAGCGATTTGCGCCACCGCGCCTCTACACACCTCCACGCGTTCTAGCTTTATCGCAATGTCTTTACATTTTACTGTTCACGTTACCACCGCCGAATCCGGTAATAAATTTCAAACGCGCCGGTGAAAATGTCGCAAAGGGGGATGCTCCGAGTGTACAGATAACCGCATCCGGAACGCGATCGTACGCGGTGTAATCTGTTAACCGAAGGTTACGCGACGAATCCGCGTCGACGCGCGACGACCCATTAACCAATGTTACTTCTTCCAAAAGCAGACGCAACTATCGGTTCTCGTTGCGATCTACGAAGAACGCTTCTGCTTTTCGAACACAAATTTTAAGCGAAGGTAGATACACATTCGGTTCCGTTTTGAAATAGTTTTTGGCGCATCGAACGAGAGTAGAGGTGCAATCCGAAAGTAACCGGTGTTCGGCCACGATCAACACTTGCTGCGAACGATCGCGTCGAATTTTTTGTCTATTTTTCGCGTTCTGTTGGCATCGCGCGACCCTTGGCGACGGAAGAGAGAAGAAATCCCGGCGGATGTCGAGATCTTGAGATGGAGGGATCAGATATCGTAGGTCGTAGGCGGTAGGCGGGAAGGAGAAGACGGCGGGCGCGTTAATTTCCGTGCGTTGCCGCTTCCACGCGACATCTTATCGCCCAATTATTATTCACCGGTACATGGTTTCTCGGGTTCGGTAGGTAGGTACTCTACCGGGCAACGTTTCAACTCGGAACCAGTCCGCGAGGTGTTCGCGGGAGTCGACCGAGAAGGTGCTTAACGTTCGCGTCCGCCTTTGCGTTCACACTAGCTCGTTCGAGTTTCCGCGCGGCCAGACTAAACGAGATCTCAATCGCGCATACGGAATAACGCGGCGAGCTCGTAAGTATCGCAACCGACGACCGTCCGTGCATCCATATGTATGCGCGTTGATTCGCGTTCGCGTTCGTGCACGCGTGCAACATACGCCTCGTTCCGTCTTGGCTCGCCGCGCCGGTCTTTCTCTGTTCTTCGTGTCGAGAAGCGAACGACACACGGCGAGGCGAGGCGAGCGTCGCGTCCGGATTAGGTCGAATCCAACTTCGTTCTCTCCTCTCGAACCGTGCGCCCGCGTTCCCACGCCGACTCGTTGCAACTCGCAAGTTCGTTGCTGTTCGTTTGATACGCGTGATTCTCGAAGCGCGACGGTGCGAGATCTTTCCTGAAGGTGGGATCTCCCAAGCGCGCCTGGACGCAGCGTTTTGCAATCCTGGGTCCCTTATACTCCATCCGTCACGAACGCTGTAACTTCTGCGTCTGAACACGCAGCAGGAAGTTACGGCAAATGGATTATGGATCGCTAAACGCCGCGTCCAGGCGTCCGCTTGGAGCTTAGTAGATCTTCGCGGCCGATTCCAACACGGTCGTCTCCTTTCTCGCGTTGCTCGATTCGTCCAGAAAATCGACAAAATGGGACCGATGAAAAACGAGTGCGATTCGTGACACCCGGTTTGCCTACTTACGCCTACTTCGAGCAACCGGTACGGCAGCTCGTAACCGAGAACGGCGACTAGCACGCTGAAACGAAGACCAAGAAAAAAATATAAGCGTGGAAAAAAGCAGAACAACCGACGCGACGGGCTACGCTCGACTCTCGAGGACTCGCGCCTTTCCGCGATCGATCGATTCCACCGACGACGGGACGCGACTGTAGACATTGGAATCGGTCGGGTCGAATTTGATCGCGCGTCGCTTCGAACTTCCAGGCGAACCGACGAACCAGCCGAGCGACCAAGCGGCGAAGAACACGGAAGGCAAAGTTAAACTCTGGTTAACGCGCGGGTATGCGGGTACCGTTGATAACAGACAAGAGCGACCATTTGTCGCGTCTTAAATATTTATGAATCATAGAGTGGCGAGCCTCGTAGATTCGCCAATTTTTCCCGCCGTGTTTGCCGACCGGGAAGCCAACCGCGTATAACTTCTCTCGTTCCCGTATACTCCCGCTATTCACTAGACTCTAAAGGAGATTTATGTATCCAGCCGCGAGCGTCGAGAGAAAAGCTCCCGCTTCGCGGTTACGCGTATATGTATGTACAACTAACCGTGTCTCGTTCGCGCGGAGGTGTACGTACCGATTCATCGGGCCAAAAGAAACCCAATAATCGTTCAAAACCGCTATAACGGCTACTGCTTCCGGTGTAGTCGTATCGCTGTGCGAACCTCGCGGAACTCGTGAAACCAACGCGACATCGGGAAAAATCCTCGAACGCGTTAACTCGTTTCAGTACAAGAATATAGTGGAGCGGCAAGGTGAGGTGACTTTTGTTTTTATGGGCAACCGCTATACTATGTACAGTCGCATTTAATTACATCGGTTTGATTTTGCCACGATGTTCATTCACCGCTGCACTATGTCTGTACCCTAACTCGGGCGAACCTTGCGGGCTCTCCCGAGCTGTGCCGGGCTTTCGGTTCAACTTCCGTTTTTCCGGTTTTAACGTCGAACACGACTTTCCAATAAGGTTGTCGTCCGCTGTCGGCGCGTTGTCTGGCCTCGCGCGTACCGTCGTAGGCCCAGTCATCTATTCCAGGTATATTACTAGGCAGTACGCTTTCGACGCATCCCCCATTTACGTTATCTTTCCGAGGATATCTTTCGCCTTTTCTCGGTTTCTCGGTGGATTCTTCCCGGCCTGCGAGCAACGCAACCGCAACGCAACCGTCCCTCTCTGTTCCCGGGGATGCGCGACCGTATTACGGACGGACAGGATCGCGATCTGTACTCGGAGTGCTCGTTAAGGCGATCGTGAACGGTGGATCGTAGACCGTAGGACGCAAGGTCGAAACGCAATACGATCCGTAAAAGGCTTGTCCGCCATTTTACGCAGACCCTCCATTGCGGTTTCTCGGTTCAACCCCGAATCTATTACGGTCGAGCGATGCGGCGCGGCGCGGCGTGGCGCGACGGCTCGGCCAGCCAGCCAGCCGGCCGGCCAGCCGACTCTAACTGTCCATTATAGCGAGCCATCTCGTCATTAGTTCCCCCATCAAGCCAGACCTCTTCGATAGCAGGCAGGGGGTCGTCGGTTTATGGGCTCTCGACGCCCCATTCCCCCGGGTCTCGGTTCGTTCGACGGCTGAACGGCTCGATCCCGATGCGACGCGTCGCGACCGCTAATCGACCAAACCGACCATCCGACTCGGGTTTGTCGTGAAACTCGAACGACTGCCGAAACGAGACGCGTTTTCGAAAGTCCCGTCTCGGTTCGCGGAAACGAAGAAACTTCTACCCGAGGATTCTTTCCCTTTTCCCTTGTTCTTTTTTTTGCCAGTACGCCAACCACTGTCGGTCGCCCGTAGCCCCTAGCCCGTAGCCTGTTGTCGGGACCGAGAATCCGCGTAATTATAATATAAACCTCGCCGCGCCTTGTCGTCTCCCGTGTCCCTCCGCGATTCCTTTTCCTGTCCACTTCCTCCGGGAACAAGGTATCCGTTGGCCGCTGCCAGCCGTTCCCAACCATGCTCGAACGTTGTCCCGATTCGAAAAAGAATTCCGCGATCTCTTTGCCGAACTAATTCGCGAAGAAAATTGTTGGCGTTCCAATGTGAAAGAGATAGAGAGAGAAAGAGAGAGAGAGAAAGAAAGAGAGCAGGTCGGTGGTAGTTCGGTCGAGTCGTATCGCATCGCGTCGCCTCTCGTTGGGTCGCGTTCCGTCGGTTGAGAAGCACGGTCGGTGTATCGGCAGGCCGTTGTCTCTATACTCCTCTCAGGCGCTCGATCACCACCAACACGCTCGACCGATCCGATTCGATTCGCGTACGCGACTTCACGGACACGCGACGCACACAGTTGCCCGCGACCAGCCGCTCGTCCAGCCGTTCAGCCGTTCAGCCGTCCAGCCGGCCAGCCGGCCGGTCGACCTGCTAGCCGGTCGAACGGCCGCATAATATGCTCTTACCGCGGCGTTAAAGTTCCCTTAAAAGAGGCTGACAATTTTCCCGGGCCGTGAACGCGCGCCACTTTTTTCTTTCTTCATTGCGAGCGAGCGAGCGCGCGTGCGCGCGACTTCACCGTCGAAGCGAAACGAACGATTCCGGCCGATTCCACCGAACGCGACGAACCAACTTTGCGCCGAGATCGTGCCAACTTCTTCGGGCGACGAGTTCGATTTTCCGGTCGGGTTCCATAAAAGACGCGTGGTGGGGGAAATCGATCGCTCGGCAATTAACCGAGTTTGTTATTCGGGCGGCACCGCGCCGCGCTCTTTGGACCGGTTCTGCATCGTTCGCACGATGCATCCGGGTCTATCCGGGTGTATCCGTGTGTATTCGGGAATCGCACGGAGATAGACGGAGACTGACCAGATCGGTAGAGGGGCTAGAACTCGTCGAAACCATTCCCGAAACGATGATGGTGTAGGATCGCGAGGATCCGAGGGAAAAAGGTCGATTCCGGGCCGTAGCTGTGAGACCGGTAGCAACGCGGAGACACGCATGGGACGCGCGCGCGATCCAATTATCCGGTCGGTCTCCGAGGAGATCGCGGTCGCGGTTATCATAAATCAAGATTAACGGTCGGGAAGATTTTCGCCGTCCAACCGGTTGCGAGTTTCGATTTTTAAAGCCCGAATATCCGCGTTCGGTCTGTCTCGACTCTCGAACGCGCGCACGACTACATTCGTATACATATACAAATATGAGTACGAGTTTCGCATGGCAGTGGACACGGAAAAACCAAACTAACGGAGCAAAAGAAAATGATCGATTAACGCCGATGCGTTAACGGGTTAAACGTATTCGCGATTACGCGATAATTCACCATTTCTTTTTTCTCGCGGATCAAACTGGTTTCTTCGTCCAGGTGGAAAAAGGGAGAAACTTCCTGTTCTTCGGGATCGGACGCGAGCTCGAACTCGGACGCGAACGCGAACGGTTTCACGCGGATCGAAGATTTTTGATCAGTCGATCGTCGATCGGGCAGGTCTTGGGCGCGCTCGCGCGCATCGTCCACCGATCTCGGATATAAACCGGTCACCGACCGGACTCGAACGAGTTACGATAAATCGTGAGTAACGGCCGACTGGAAGGATTCGCTGCCGGGTTCGCGTTAATTTTCTGTTTGTTTTCCAATTAACTTTGAGAACGCGCCGTTCTGCCAGCGCGCTGCTCGCGTTCGTTTCTTAGCTCAGTCGCGCGTGACCGTATCGCCGCGAGTTTCTCAGGATTATAATTCCGACTCGTTTCGAGGATCGGCTCTCGGTTCGATAAATTTGATAATTAAGATACTACCAGGATTAAGGGCATAATATAGGATAGGGAGTGTCGCCGCGACGCGTACGCGTATCGGTTCTGACACGATGCTCGTTGCTCTTGTTTATTCATAAACGCACAGACGGAAAACGCATAAACGTTCGAGTTTCAATTTGGGTACGCGTACGCCGCACAAAATCGCAAAGATTCGTATATGTAGAGTCTGCCGCACGTTTTCCGCGGGACGAGACGTTGAAAGGGTGGCGAGCGCAATATCCAGAACTCTTTTCCAGACCGAGACCGAAATCGAGCCCGGAGATCTGGATCGAAACCGGTCAGGCTCCGGATCTTCGTGCGTATACCGATCGCGCGGTATAGCTCGACTCGCGGGAATAAATCGTCGGCATAGCGCGCGAGCAAGAAGATCTTCGCGGACGACGCGACGATACCTTTCCCTTTATCGTCCAATTAACGATAAAGATGCGTTGCATCTATTCGAACTCGAACTCGGGCTCGAACTCGAACTCGAACTCGAATCCAACCGGATCGGGCCGGACCGGAATTGCCTGTAGCAGACCGAGACATTACGATTATTGTACCGGCTAGATACGACCGCGATTTTATCGGTCTTCTACGATATTCTCGAATCGAGGCAGTTCGCGCGAAAACATCCACTCCACCGTTTCTCAACTTCGGATCGAGCAGTCGCTACAACGACAACGGCTACGACTTCGGCAAAACACCAACGCGCCAACGACACGACTCTTTCGAATCGTTTCCACGCACTTGCCCAAGCGAAAAGGAAAACCTAATCCTGCCTGGAGTTCGTCGCGTGTCAATTTTTATGAAATCCCGACTGGATCGGTCGGCCGTACGCTCGTTCGGCGTCTACACTCGGCCGACCAAGGCCGATTTTACCGTTAATCGGGTTACGCAATCACGATGTATCGAAGCTAGGCACGCGACGTAATGCGACACGACTCGCGGCCTGTCGTGCCGCGCGGCGAAAATCTCTTTGGCCGGGTCGCGACCGTCGATTCGGCGCTTTCGGTCGTTTCGATCGGCTACGAATCGTGCCAGAAGACGCGGACGGCGCGGCGCGGGTGCGATATAAACGTCCACTCTACGGGCAAATGCGCATCGCGTTCGTTCGCGTGTTCGCGATATCTCTGGTATGCAAACCGATACGTGTTTTATCGTATCGTAATTTCCACCGACTGATTTAAACTATCGCTGAACTCAAGAGCGACAGAGAAGAGCGACGAGGGAAACGTGGACGAGACGATGGATGACTCTCCCCATCTGCACTCCTCTTCCGGTTGTCGCGTTGAATCCGCAAAAATTCCTGTGCTCGCGGCTGTTTTGTTCTTTTGTTGTTACGACTTTTCTAAAATAGAACGCAACGGAATGGATTTAAACTGTCGCCGAACTCGAGAGCGAAAGATATGAAAGACGTGGGAAACGGGGGGGTGTCTGATTCTCCCCGTCTGCACTCCTTTTCCCGTAATCGCGTTTCGTTCTCGCGGAAATCCGCAAAATTTCCTGTGATCGTGTCCGTCTCGCGTTTTGGTTGTTGTGACTTTTCCAGGGTAGAACACAAGAGAATGGAACGACACGAAACGGAACGGAAGAAAGCGAAACGAAACGAGACGAAACGGAACGGCGATCGATCGTTCTGCAAGAGACGATTCGCGATGGGACTTAATGGTGCTTGTAATCGGCGAGCAGGGGAAATGCCTTGGGCGCTCTTGCTCTTTCTCCCTTCGCGGTCCTGCTCTCGCTCGCGTCTCCCGCGGCCGGACAGCCCGAGAAGAAGAGCGCAATTAGCGGCTGGCTATAATTTAAGCCGGCTCGATTAATGCATCTGCCTTGGCGACGAGGTCGGCCCGCTCGGTGCTCTCAGATAGGCGAGGTGCGCTCAGCTCGGCTCCGTTTTGCGTCGTCGTCGTAGCCGTGCCGCGCCGCGCGCATTTGGTCAGACCCCTCGCCGGTAATTAACGCCGCGATACGTCGTCGGTAGGTTCGTTAAACCAGACTCTGCTCGGCTCCCGGATTTTTAATCTGTTACCCGTCGTTTCGTTCTTGGACGAGACAGCCCGACGCGACTCTCGTACCGCTCGCAACTATTTGCCTCCACCCCGATTATTCGTGAGAGATAACCAACGAAACGTTCGCCGATCGAGTCGAGTGGCAAGCGGTAGCGCGCGCACACTCCTCGCGGTTTCTTCGTCTCCGTTTCTTCTTGTTTCACCTCCTGTCTCGGTTCGTCGAGCTGAGGGCTTCGTTTTCGGCAGCCGCGTACCCTCTCGCATGGTTCAAGATTCGAACGCAGTTACATCGTAGATCCAAGAGGAAATTCTCGAGGCATTGGCGCGAGAATGGTCGCGACTACTACCTAGCAACTTTTCGAATCGAGTCGAGTCGAATCGTGTTGCGACGGCGCGGCGCGGCGCGGCGAGAACGAGCTAAGGATCGCGCGCGGATCTCGGGAGTCGTTATACAGCACACCCGAGCACTCGAATGGCTGTGTGTGCACACCGTGTACATCGTGTGTGCGTGTGTCCGTATGCGAGTGGGTGCGCGCGAGCACGCCAGCATTCGCGCAAAGAAGGTGTTTGCATTGGCCTAGTGGCGAGGCGTTCGCAGCTTAAATTAATTACCTCGTCCTCCGATGTAACGGGTCTTTGGCCGACGCGCGCAAACTCGCCGCCTCGATCGCTCTATACGATTTTATTGGATTTTCGTGCGGGTTCGAGTTCGTGTTCGGGTTCGGGCTCGGGTTCGGGTTCGCTCAACCGATCAGGATTATCTCGCTCGATCGTTTCTCTCCCGACACACCCTGCTTATCGTTGCTATCCGTGACCGAGTCCCGTGAAACGCGTCCGCGTTTTAGGCGTAGCTTTATTTTCTCGGCCGCGTAGGAATCGCGAACGTTATAAGTACGCGATTACTTCGTCAAATCGAAGCTAAAGCGACGAAGTGGGTCCGGTGCGGAGCGGTCCGTCGCCTAGACAGTTTCGCGTATCTTCATCCGAACCGGTCCGATCCGCCGTGGTGGGACAAGAGAGGTCAAGACTTGAACATCCCCGAAAGACCCGAGTCCACCTCCAAGTTTAGAGAATCGTCGTCGTGGCCCGTCCACGGATCGAGCCGAAAACTCGCGTGATAAATTACGCGGCTCCTCCTATTTGTGATCTCGAACGAGCCGAGAGATCGTTTCAGATCTTATCGATTCGACGGCAGACAGCGTGGCAACGTCATTATTACGAGAACCCGTGGCGATCGTTATCGATTCGTAAAAGCATTAACGATCGTTTTACGATGCTCGATAAACACGACATTCGATAAATGCGTATCGTACCGAAAGCGAACGCCAATAAAAATATCTGTCCGATACGCGAAATCGCTATTACGGTAAATTAAACGCGACCTGCGCTTACCGGCTACACACGCTCCGTTCACGAACGTCGCGTCGCGTCGCGTCGTGTTCCGTTGCGACGCGACGCACAAAGCGACGGAACCTTTACCGCAAGATCGCGCGTATGCTGCAACTCAATCACATTGAATAAAACGCGTTTCGCACGACAACGCATCGCGACCGGACGTTCACTGCTCTTCTTGTTTGCTCTATGGATTTTGGCGGATCGTTCAAAGTTCGAAATGAATCGCAGGTATTTACTGAAACGCATCCCAACAGCCTGGCGAGAAGAAAAAAGTCGAAGCACCGTGGCAACGGAGAGGGATACACTTTCCCCGAGAACAAGACGAGGCGCCGGGCGACAACCAATTAGGCCTAAAAACCGGACGGGCGTTCTCGTAGGATGACGCCGCCGGCCGCAGCTCTACAGTCACAGCCGCCGTCTCTATCGCCGGTACCGTTTCCCTCGGCGTCTGGTCTTGTTGCGTCGACTAGAGCAGTGCACAGCGGAGCAGAGCAGAGCAGAGCTGAACAGAACATAACAGAACCGGCCGGATCTTCGATGAAAAACCTCTCGAGATTCGGCCCCTTTGCGGCAACGTGCCGTGCTGGTTTTCTCGAGTGGCACGATACAATTTCAAGAGCGACGCGTATGGAAGCGGCCCGGGAACCGTCCTCGAGCGACCGAGATGTTACTCGACGCGACGCGTGGTCCGGAACTTTCCTTCTCCGATTTTCTAATTCTCTGTCTGTTTCGATCACCAAAAACGGCTTTTCTGCGAGCCAACACCGCGTCAACGTCCAGAACCGGAACTTATTCGTATCGAGTGGCTCGCGGCGATACGTTATCGCGGTTACTTCGTATCCGTTTAGGAGTCCCCGCGAGCGTTCGCAGCCAGTCCCGTTCAAAACTGTTCTACTATTTTTTTCTTCTACGAACAACTCGCGAGTAGTTCTAGGCTGCGATTTTGCCATTCACGATTCGCAATTTCAAACTTTACCCCGATACTGTCACAGTCGGTGATTCTGATTAGTGTGCTTTCAAAGGGTTCGTTTGTCTACGTGGAAACCAGGAGAAAACCCAAGTAAGCATGAGATTATAGTAGAGCTGTGATTTATGTTTGTATGTGCACTGCTCCACCGTATACAGTCGCATTTAGCACTAGAACTACCCAGCACTGAACGGAATTAGCCCACATCACCTTATGATAATGGCAAAATTGCATTTATTTAGCTTTCATACCAGTTTTGTTTAAATATGGACTTCAATCGAGAAACTAACTAAAAATTTTCTCAGTGAAACATATTTATAATTTCAATATTTCTGAAAGAACAAATCAGGAGCGAGTCAGTTTGACTCATCCGGTAGTTCTAGTGTTAATTTTACATTGGTTTGATTTTTCCACCGCTCTACTATATCCATACCCTAAGAAATCGCATCGAGGGTAGCACGAACGAAAGAGCCGAATAACCGACGATTCCTCGGGGCATCGTTACGCGTTCACTTATCCGTCCGTCGAAAACGTTGACCCGCCGAAGAATACAGCCGTTACGAGTGTAGAATCGCGATGCCGCGCCGGCATGATTCGAGAACGGTAATCGTTCTCCGTGTTCGACGAGCAACGATCATCGTTTTTCGCGTTCCCGTGAATCCAAACGAGAGAAACTTTCTTCCCGATTTCTCTTCGAGGAACTTCAAAAACGTTAACGAAACACAACTCTTGAACGTAGATAGCGGACGAGTCTTTGCCGACGTTGGCATCGGCGACGAGAAGCAACCTCACGGTTCCATGCGTTTCGCACGCACGACCTACCTCCAAAGGTCGTTAACGTTATCTCGCGTTAATTCGTAACGATAACCGAGTACAAAGTACCGAGTACCGAGTACCGAACGTTCCGATAACGACCCGTATTCTTTCGACGAATGGCTCGCAATCGCCCCTGTCTGCGCATCATCAGCCACCCGCCGTCGTTCGCTGGTTAAGGCCCGCTAAACACATCCGTTTTCCTAACGTGCGGCGACCGTGCGGTAAATATTGTATTGCGGCGCCGCAACTACGGTAAAAACAAATGTGCAGCGCCTAATTGGATCAATAGTATTTCAGACCGCAAATCCGGTACCTCACGGTTGCCGTACGTTAGAAAAACGGACGTGTGTAGTGGGCCTTATGGCGGTAGACACATTTCCAGGATTGCAAGGGTGCGGGATTCGCCTCCTCATTTCTGGATAATACAAAGATGGGGTTTTTCAGTAGTCAAAAGCGCTAGATAAAAGATCAAACCAGGCCGCGATCGCCCTCAAAGGCCTATTTTTTCGTTCACTAGGTGTAAGTTGCATTATTCGGCAGCGTGTAGCTATGAAAATAGCTACATGCGTATGCTTTCGAATAATGCAAATTACGCTGCCGAATAATGAAAATTACGCCTCGTAAACGAAAAAATAGGACTTTTGAGGGAGATAGCGCCCTAGATCGGTCTTTTATCTAGCGTTTTTGACTACTGAAAAACCCCGTGTTTGATGAGAATGCGAAGACGAAGGTGAATGAGAAAGCGAATCCCGCACCCTTGCAATCCTGGAAAAAGAAGTCTACCCCCTTATGCTCCGTTCTTGACAAACACGGTGCGGCGCGACGAAAGCTTCCATTGTGAGTTCTTCATCGTTCAAATATTACCCGGTTCGCGACCATGAAATACGCTCTCTGTGTACTTACGCGCGATCAATCGTCGACTCCGAGCATCCAAATGTTCGCGAGCTGCCTGTACTCGGTGTTCCTCTGGTCGATCCAGAAGAGAGATAGATCGTTCTACGTTGAATTCGACGGGCTCCTCCTCCACTTTTTGGATTTCACTGATCGTTCACTCGCGACAATAAATTTCGTTCGCTTCCGGTGGCGACCTTATACGCGAAATCTTGTCGATCAAGGTTGTTATCATCCGGACGGTTGACCCGCGCCGTCGCCAACACCGGACATCCCCCGATGCTCACTGATTTTTGGCCTGGATGTTCGCGGGGTTCACTGATTTCCGTCACTTCACCGCATCACCCGACGTATCCTTCTACTCGACGTAGTGTCGTTGCTATTGTTGTCGTTGTCAGTTTGTCGTTGGTCGTTGCCGTCGATGGCGGAGATGATGCCGCGACGCTTCGAGGGTCGGATACGGCCGAAACGCGGCCGATTTCGCAGGTGTCTCAAAGAAAATCGCGCACATTCGCCGATTATTTGAATGGAGAATGCGACGCACGAGAAGCGCGCACTATGGGAAAAGGAAAGGCGGAGAAACGGAGAGGAAGAGAAAGCGCGAGGGTGCGGGGCGAACCGAGCGAGGCTACTTCTCGAACGCGGTGCAACCGGTGACTGCGGCTTCGAAACTGCCCTGGACAGTCACCTCTGCCGCTGGTCTGGGTCCGACCGGCGCCGGTGGGGCGAGAGGGGTCGAGAGGGGGAGAGAGGAGTCAGGAGGTAGCGAGAGGAGGCAGACGATGGAGTCGCTCGTGAACGCGGAGGCGGAGGCAATCACGGAAGGCGGTGGCGCTGCCGAAGGCGGAGGAGGAGGCGGATGGCAACGGCAACGGCTCGCGAACTACCGTAGACAGAACGCCGCGACTGCATCGAGCTGGATGCGGCCACGGTCCGATCGGAGCCTCGTGGGCGCGAGAAAGACAACCGAAAAGGTTCCCGAGAAGGTAGGGATGGGGACCGCGGTTCGATTGGGCGGTCCGAGGCGGTGCACAGCGCGGGGCGACCGGCTTGACGGGCGGAGCTTCGACACCCACGGCCGCAAAGGGCGCCGCGTTCCGCGTTCCGCGTCCAGCGTTCAGCGTTCAGCGTTTGGCATCTCGTGTTTGGTGCCCCAATGTTTCGCCGATTCCTCGCAATTTCCGTACAATGTTTCTCTTTTGCTCCACCGTGCACCAACCATTCCGATTCACTCATCCTACCGTGCCGTCGCTCGTACTCAAATTCCTAGATGTCGCGATTCTTCTATATCTTGCAGGTTCAAAGTTCGCGACATCTCGGACGAACGTCCCATCGATATGTTGCAAAGTTAGATGATACCCTTATCGTTTCCAGTTCGATTCGAACCGCGTAGAACGCGACAAAGCCCGGAGCACGCGTGCGTTTTGCGTCATTCACCGAGCCCCCATCGGAAAAACAGGCATAGCGTGACAGGTAAGAACCCCTGCGAGTCGATAGCTATCGTAACACCGGAAGTTCGTATCCATGGGGACTCCTAGCCCCCGGACCTTCTGCCGTTTCTTCCCCATCCCCTTTTCTTTCCCCTGCGTTCACAAGATCCCTGTTCTCTTTCCCTCTTTCCATTTTTCGTGCATCCTTCTCCAATACGTTTCTCTGGTCTGCTATTACCTTGCAGACAACATCCGCGTTTCCCCACTAAATACTGGGTTTTTCCATTTCGAAAATTGCAGCATATCGGTCGATCCGTATCGGTCTCTGGATCTTAATGCTTCCTTCGGAAACTCGCTTCGTTTCCTCATCGCAAACAGAGCACGAGACGACACGGCTTACCTTCCTTCTGAGCGCACCTACCTCACGACCTCGCGATCTCACGACCTCACCACCGCACGATCGCTTCCCGAAACAGCGAAATCTTTTGGACGCTGCGATATTTCTTCGATCGCCCGCGTCGATCGATCCGACGGGATTCAACGAGATGCGATTCGATTTGACTCGAGTCGCTTTCTCTCGTTTGAGTCGTATCCAACGCGAAATTAGTTCGCTTACGTCGAACTTGTGGAAACCGTTGGTACCCACATCGAGCGCCGCCGGCCTCCATGTAGACACCTTTACCATCGATTCGATCCTGGGGAAGCTAAAGTTCGCGCGCGTCCGAACGAAGCGGAAGGTGCTCGCGATGGTCTTGCGGATTCGTGGAAGTGCATCTGCTTGGAAATCATTGAAATCGTAGAAGTCTTGGAAGACAACGAGCGAACGCACAGATTCGAGTGAATGCACGATGGCGAGAACCGAGAAGAGTTCGAGGTTTTGAGGGTTTGAGGAAAGAGAGGGTGCGGACACCGCGGAAAGAAAAGAGATCGTTGCGCTTCGACAGAGATGTTCGGATCGTTCGATCCTTGCTCGGTGAACGCGAACGATTTAACAGTGAAACCGCGAAGAGAGCATCTTCGAGGAGTGCGTGAGCGTAACGACTACCAAAGAGCTTCAAGGATCGCCTAATGTCGGTTGGCCGACATCTTTCGAGTTCGGAGGGCCAGTCCATCGCCGCTGTCCTCCGCGCGGCTCGGCTCGGCTCGACTCGCCGCGGGACCAACGTTATCTCGGCGAACGAGCGAGCAACTGCTTCCAAGAAAAAACGAAGTTAGCCTGTGTTGGTCGGTGCATAACACGCATTAGAGTCGGTCCGGTTTTGTTTAGCTGCAACTTTTGTTCCACGATTTTTGTCTCGTCCGATCTCGCGCGGTCGCTTCGTCGGAACACGGGTCGCAGCGGACACGGAATTGCACGGGCCGTGGCTGGGTCCGTGGCTGGGTCCGTGGCCGGGGCCGAGGCCGGAGCCAGCTGAAAAACGTTTCGAGTTCGCCAACGCGTTGAAACGTTCCGAAACCTGCTGGAATCTCGCGTCGCGGAGCGTACGTCCGCGAACCGTACTCTTCGAATTCGGAGAATCCGAGCGAACGAGGTAGCAGAAGCGGATCGACTGGTCGAAAGATCCGTGTAACGAAGGGCCGATTATCTCTTTTCGATGGACCGTTAAAATATGGCTGGTGTGGCTCGCCGTTAAGTAACGGTGGAGAGATAGGAGTGGCGCCGCGACGATCGGAAAATCGAAGGTGTAGCTTCGTCGGGACGAATGCTCGACGCCCGATCGAAATTATTTTTTCCAGCCACCCTCCTGTTCGGCTTCGGCGTCGCACGTCTACGCGCGTTTGCAAGTTTTCAGAGTCCGTTCGGACACTGCGGAAACCGCGCGCAGCTTATTTACGTTAGGTTATTACGTTATTTACGTTATTTACCTGAACAGGGTCTTACGCGTGATTCGCGGCAAATCGCGGGGCACCGACGCGACGTCGACACGGGCTCTCTGTTTCGAACGATTCGCGTTACTCGAATCGACGAAGCCTCCTCAACCTCCGAGGCAGGCAGCGCCTTTCACTCGCGCAACCGCGGTCGCGCGACAATAAATCAACCGACACGCATTAAGCATTAACGCATTTACATATCGACGTTCAACGGCGTGCCGTACCGCGCACTAAATCACGCGCAATTTGAAAATAAAGCATCGTACGAATTATACATATATCGCTCGACGGAGGCGGCTCGCGCGCACTATCCGTACCACAGGTTTGCCTCCCCAACGGTAATGGTGGTTCGCGTTTTCCGCAGCGGCGCGGCGCGGCGCGGCGCGCGGCTGTCTTCTTGCCGTTCGGTTCGCGCCTCGGTCGAACACGCGGCGAAAGAATCTCGATCAGGCCCCCTACGCGACGAATTCGTGCCCGACTCGAACGAAACTCGCCACAGAGTTTCTTCCCCGGGCTAATCTAATCGGTGGCTCTCCCCGTCTCGGAATATCTCTCTCTCTCTCCCCCTCTTTTTCTTACTCGCGAGCGAACGCGTTCTCGCTCTCTGCCTCCCCCGTATATTCGCATTCATCGAATCTCGATCTCTGTCCGTTTGACGGAGCGTTTCCTCTTCGTCGCTCGTTCGCCCTCTTCCTGGAAATCGGGACACCAGTTGGCGGTCGGCGGTTGTCGGTCGCCGGTCGCCGCGCCGGTCTCCGGTCCCCGGTCCCCGGTCTCCGATGCGCGGTTTTTTTTGTTTCCACCCGTGTAGGTAAGTAGGTACACGTGTACGCACGTACACGCAGGCGTTCGTGGGTGCTCAGGATCGGCCGTAGACTCCGTAATAGCCTTGTGGGCGAACGAGTCGCGTCATCGAAAAAGAAGAAAATTCGAGGCGATCGCAACGGCGCGGCGCGGCGCGTCTCTGGTTTTTCGTAGAGCGGTTTGTGCGATCCGCCAACATCCTGGCTCGGCGAAACGCGAGATCGACGTCTCTTTGCAGGAGACGATCGGTGTAACCTAGATCGTTTCGCCGTGCGCGAATCGAGTCGAGCCGAGCCATCGATCTGCCGACGCGGCGACCGGCAACGAGACGAAGAAACAATAAGAAACCGGGGAACGCGAAAAGAATGGCCGGGCAGGATTGTCGAGCGGGCCGAGAAAATACGGCATCGAAGAAGCAAGGCGAGGCGAGGCGAGACGAGACCAGGCGAGGCGAGGCGAGTTGCGACCGGTCAACCGGAGAGAAACCGAGAGAAACGAAGAGACGCGGTCGCGAAGTCGAAAGGAAAGGAAGGCGAAACAAGGCGAGGAGTGGCGCGGCCCGTAGACGGCTTAACTTACGTTCGTGGTTCACCCGTGAAATATCGCGAGCGCTGCGACGAGACTAAGCGATGTTCCGCGCGGGATCGCGCGATCTAATTTGTTGCGCTTCGAGCTTATTTATGGCGGCGCGGACGCTCGTGCCTCTTTGCGCGTTTCCTGCATCCCGCCGATGCGATGGTGGCACACGGATACACGCGATTCGAACTCGCAGCCTCTACAACGGATTCGATGGAATTGCCAATGACGAATGTTACACTCTATTTATCCCTTTCTCTCTCTTCCCCCCCCTCTCTCTCTCTCTCTCTCTCTCTAATTTCAATGGATCACTGGCGATCTGATCATGATCCGCACTGCTTGGTTTCCCCGTAGTCTCGCGACGATTCGGCGTTTCGATCGACACGAAACACCGGACAGGATCACGAGACGATCGGCGAGGGACGAGGAGGATAGGGATAGCAACACGGAAAGAGTTATTGGTCAAATGTCCGAGAAACGAGTGAAACGGAAAGAATTCTTTCGTGTATACGAACTCGAAGTAACGGTGCCCCGCGAGCGATAAGGTTCACCGGTTGGCGCCACGGCGAAGGGGGAACGTCGGACATCCCTTAAATTCCAATGGTTTTGAACGCCCCGCCGTCTTCGGGGCCCTCGTCCGGCTCCGACGGCCACCACTACGGTCGCGAGAACGCGTTCCAATCGATTCCACACTTCGATCGTTTTCACCGTACATCGTATACGTCATTTATTTGTTACGACGACTTAGTACGAGAATATAGTGGAGCAGCGAAATGAGCGTAGCTTAGTGTGGATTTATAGTGGAGCCGCGAGCATCGATGATAGCGGCGCGGTGAAAAGAAACCAGCATTCGTGACAACATTTCGACACATACTAATGAAAAAATACATATGTATTTTCTTTTTTTTTCACCGCCACAGCTCACCTCGCTGCTCCACTATAAATCCACCCTTAGAGGAGAGCGCAGTGATGTTTGTTTCTATGTGCAACGTGCACCGTTATTCTCTGTGTCAATTATCACCGCTCCGCTATAATAACAGTCGTATTTAATTACGTTGGTTTGATTATGCCGCGATGTTAATTTATTTTCATCGGTTGTGACGGCTTAATACTAGAACATAGTGGAGCGGTGAGATGAGCGTAGCTTAGAGGAGAGCGGTGCGGTGATGTTTGTTTCTATTTGCACCGTTATTATTCTCTGCGCTGACCCTTGTGTCACCGCTCCACTATATACAGTCGCATTTATAATTACATTGATTTGATTATGCCGCGATGTTCACCTCATTGCTATCCTCGATCTCCGCCGCTCCACTATGTCTGTACTCTTACCGTGACGTCAGGTCAGCGTTCACGTTTTTACGCGTAGAACGCTCGATTTCGCACGATCCTGTGTCTCCTGACGACGAGTCGCGATGCCTGTAACTCGTCGAGGAAGCTGACGTCGACGTTAGAGTTCGTCGAAAAAAAGTAATCGATCGGTAAAAAGATGGTTAGCGTCGTCGCGAACACGGTGGGACACGAAAACCGAGAGAAACGAAAAAATCAAACGGTCGTGGCCACGAATCGATGACTGCGTCGACGACGGTGACGACGACAAAGACGACAAAGACGGTGACAAAGACGGCGACGACGATCGGGCCGGCGAAGCTTTCAGAATTTGCTCGCGCGAGAATGGATCTCGAGGGCGGCGCCACGTTTGCGCCTTACAAAAAGTCCTGGAGGGGAATAAAGAGAAGGGAAAAAAAGGAGCTCGCCGAGAGCGGCTAACATGGAATAGCCCTTAGCCGGCACGATAGCCACTCTTTAGGCTGATGGACTCACGACCCTCTCGATTTCTCTCTCTCACTCTCTCTCTCTCTCTCTCTCTCTCTCTCTCTCTCTCTCTCTCTCTCTCTCTCCCTTTTTCTCTTTTCTCTCTCGTTTCCCCTCCAGCTCGTTTTCACTCGCGCGTATTCTCTCGGTTGCTTTCACGGTTTGTTTTCTTTCTTTGTCTGGTTCTCCTCGCGTTCCCCTTCCGGCCGTTCGGTCGCTCGAATCCGTTCTTTTTGCTCTTGTCAGCGATCCGCGTTTCATCGAGACCGTTCCCGTCTTCTTCTTCTTCTCGTACCCTTCTTTCCTGCCTCGGCGCAAATCCGCCTTTCCAAGGTTTTTTGGCATTCGTCCTCCACCATGCTGGAATTCGATTCAAAAAGAGGCCGGCCAGACTCGGGGTTGGCGACTCAGCACTTAGGGTAATACGCGATCCGCGAGCCTTAACCCTTGTGTAGTCAACCGAGTAACCGCGTACCCATTTACTGTAATTCTTTCAACAATTTGTTGATGTTCCTATAAAAAATATTACAAAATTTCTCTGAATGTCCATTCCTTACTCGCTAACATAGTAATCTATAGTCTTATAATGAGAATTTGTGCAAACATGTTTAATACAGGAAGGTTTTAAATAATCTATACTCTATAGATTTTGGTTGACTATATGAGGGTTAAGGGGATGTTCTCCTCTCCAACGATCCAAAAAACAATTTTATTTAATTCACTTCAAGTGTAAGTGTTCTCAGCAAGGAGCAAAATTGAACCTGTGGAATTACTTAATATTGGTAAGGAGTTTCACACTCACACACCGGGAGATCCACGTGTACGTACACGAGGATTGCAACGGTCAGGGATGCGCTTTTTCATTTCTCGATAATGTATGCAATAGGGGTTTTCAGTAATCCCAAGCGCTAGATAAAAGAACAATTTAAAACGCTGTTTCCCTTAGAAGTCCTACTTTTATTATTCGGCAGCATGTAGCTGTCGCGGCTTTATGAAAATGTATCACTCGACAGTTACATGCTCCCGAATAATGCAAATTACATCTCATAAACGTAAAAGTATAGTTTATTGAGACAATGCGCGGTTCTTATTGCAATACGTGCTCCAATAAAGATATTTATTAAATCATTTCTTACGAAAGCATTTTCATAATTTCATTAATTGTAAAATAAAAAATCTAGATCCGGTCGTTCGACCGGGCGTGGTAGGTTTAGCGATAACCCCTTGCTGTATTTTAACGAATCACACTCGCGATGAAGATTTCAAGCAAAATTGAACACATATGAATGTTACAACGTTCTTTTTAAATGAAATAAAATTTGATTCGCTTGTAATAAATATTTAAGAATTAAAATAAATGTGTAGCTACGACATTTTTGGGGATAAAGACGCTAAAATCATTGTGACTGTAAAGATGATGTTACGGTAAGGGGTTGATCCGCAAACATTCCACGCTACCAATCTATGATTCGGCAGACTCGTTCGTTTTTATTGAGTTTCAAAGAGTCGCGTACAAAACGAATCCGATCGTTGAAAAGCGGACGCACACCGCAGACCGAGTGCATACAGAGTGTATCGGCAATAGTCTACGATAGGTAAAGTTGCAAACGCGACTAACAACCGATTCGTTGAACGCTTCGATCGATTAAGAACGTCTCGTACAGTTAATAACGGACGCGTACGCCTACTCTAGAAGGATTTGAAATAAATAGCTCCGCGGGTAGATCGATCGACGGGACTCGAGGGGGAAAAATCATGTATTCCTTCCCGCGATTCTCGAATCTACGATTCTTTGCCAATGCGACGCTACTACACGAATACGTATGTACACAATAGACTATTCTTTGGGGTTTTGGGATCCGTTGTTGCGTTTACGCGTACAGGTACGCGTAGTCGCACCTGCGCGCGTGCACGCCTCGCTCGCGTATTTACAATATATTATACTCGCGAAACGAAACGGCGAAGAAGAACGGCTGCGTGATTTGGTGATTTGCCGTTGTAAATCAACGGTGAAAGCAATGACAATCTATCGGAAGGAGGCGATGGAAACTATATGTGGTGAAAGAGGAGGAGAAGGAGGAGAAGTAGGAGAAAAAAGGAGGAGTAGTAGGAGGAGGACAACGGAACGGGGAACGAAACGACGTGGCGAGCGTCGAGCGAGCAACTTCAAAAACACGCGTGCTTCCTTTCTCCTTCTCCAGAGGGCGATCGGTTTCGGCGACACTGCAACTTGACGATCGGTAAGATAGGACGCCGCTGATACGTACTGTTTCGCTCGTACCGACGTAGCTAACGACGCTAGATGACTCGCCGAGACATTTCCGCCGAATGGAAATCGCGCGAATTCGAACCAGACGAATCGTGGACGATTCGAACTTGGCTTTGCTCGAAATTACGAATAAATATAAGCGACAAAAGGACGCGCGAACGGTGGGGAAAGGAATGACGCCGTTCGAGTCGTTCGAGTCGCCGAATTCTTGTTCGACGTGAGGAATGACTCGCGTCGATCTACATCTAAAGTCGAATCGTACCGATCGAAAAACGAAACGCGGCGATCGATTTCGGTATCCAAATCCTCTTCTCCTAGATAGTTCTCTCTGCGTGGACAGCCGTCGTAGACGTTATAACGGAGATCGGGTCGACGCTGGGCTGACTAGCGATTGGCTCTAGCGGTGGCACGCTGAAAAACGAATCGAGAATGAAATTATTGGTTGTTGACAAATCTGTGGTTGTAAGGAAGAACGCCGCGAGATCACTTTCGAGATATTGTCGTTTAAAGTTTTGATGTGTATGATTTGAACATAGGACATCGGTTAAAGTGCATTGTTTTTTTCAGCCTTCCGAATTTGTTTTCATGACTATTTTCTGATAAATACGTAAACGCTATACTCTAAAGTTGGGGTCGATGGAAGTTTAAAAAGGGGCTATAGTGTTCCAGGAGTCTAGACAAAAGTCTACTACTACAGTCCACCTCACCGTGTCGATGAGACAGAACACGATCGTGTGCGTGGCTTAAGCCAAACGAAATTTGAAGGGACATTCGTCGCTAGGCCAAGTGTGATCGTCTCCCTGTCCGAATTATAAATTTGAAGTTGCAAAATATGAAAGAATCGTTGACAACTCCTAAACAATGCCGCGGACGCCATTTTTGCAAAGGTAAATCTCGCTTGAAATGATCTCAGGAACCTCCCATTTCCGGATGTTGAAGAAATTTTGAGACACCCTGTATACGTATAACACCACACAATCAAATTTTGCAAAAACTTTAACAGCTTACATTATTTGTTTGCGACATGTGGCTTCTTCTAAACTTTTTCTCTTCTTGATGAGTAGAAGGTATTGATGTAAAAACAAACTTTAACAACAATTTTCTTTGTTATTAACAATTTTGCGGCAAGCTTCTCTTACAAATGTGCACGGATCCAGAGGTGTAGATTCACCCCTAGACCATTACTTTTTATTACTTTTATACTTTATGTACAAAAATAATAAAATATAAATCTAATAAACCACTTTATTCTCATTTTTTGTTCATATATTCTTAGTCAAATTGATATCTTCAAGCTTTTTATGTGCAATTATTAGTATTATGATTATGTTGTAAGAAAACTATTCTTTCAAAAGTGCCTAGATGAAGAAAAGTTCGATGTAGGAAAAAGGCTGGGAACCCCTGCTTCAAAGCTTAATTAATGCGCAAACTCAAACTTTTTGAAATGTTGACATGCGGCGTTTTTCTTGCCACCACAGAAATAGTCGTCGAATCTAGGATCCAAGAGCGAACCGGTTGGCTTCGGATCGCGTCGATTCGAAATTCAATTTTGAAATTCGAAGAAACCGCGTGAAACGGCACTTACGTAAGGGTGGTTTGACGGTTCAGAACGGCGGCGGTGGGTAATGCGAGGGGCGAGTGCGCGTGTCCCAAATGCATCGTTGTCGGTGTACCTACAGGCGGATGGTTCTCCTCTGACCGTTCGCTTCCTCCCTCGGTCCCGTTTTCGTTTCCGATCTCGATCTCGATCTCGGTACCGGCGACAACCCTGCCCCCACACCCGCCCTCTTCCCCATTACCGCTGCCACCGATCCCGTACACGTTCAGCTGCAGCGAGTCCACTGGAACGTTAAAAAGACAACGGTCGATCGATCGGGACTCGTTCGATTTCGTCCACGTTCATCCTCTATCGCGACACATTCTCTCTAGCATCGGGAATCGTCGATCGTAAATTGCAGATTGCAAATTATAATTTGCAATCCGAGCCCCTCTCAAGTCACCAGTCTCGATACGCGTCGCGAATACGACTACCGAAACTCTTATTGCTAGACTGCGGACCTTTATGCAATTACCGCTTTTGAAAATTTTCAAAAAAATTTAGTACGATTTGTAATTTATTTCAGATCTAAATCTTCAGATCTATTTTAGTCCACTTTCTTAAAATTCGTCTACAAAACTTGAAAATTCCATGAACATCCGCAGTCTACTTATTTGCTATTCGACATCCGCCGGGAACGAATCTTCAACTTTTATTCCTGCTCGATCTTCGCGCTGAACTTTGCTCTCGATTCGCCGATTCTATTTCGAATCGTTCAAGGACGACGCTGTTTCGAGATTCCGAACAACGATACGACGATACGACGATACTACGTTACGACGACGTGTCGGGGGAAGCGAGAGAAACCTGTAGGTACCCGCGATCGATCGATCGATCAAAGAAGGTCGCGCCGCGAAGGGAGAAGAGGCTAAAGCTAAACGAGAAAAGCTGAATGTGAAACTTGCTCACCGAAGACTCACCGAGTAAGTTAGACTTAATCTCGGTCTTGTGCATGCCGCTGGGCCCGGCCAAATTCCCGCTAATAGCAGTATGATTTTTCGGTTTCCTTTTTCTCGTTTGAATACCTTCCTTCTTCATGCTGAGCGGCCTGTTTACCTGTTTCAAAGAGAACGTTCGAAAATCTTAGAGTTTCGATACGGGTCAAATTTAATTGGATTCCTCAAAGCGCGATAAAAAGCATCGATTCGATGCGCGTAATCGGTGTTCGCGATCACGACTGCCAAGATGTCGCCGATAACATCGCTGTGTACGCGCTCGGGGAATTAACGAAACAAGAACGGCGCCGATCGCGAGTCGACGCGGAGATGCGCAACACAATCAAATGAAAATGCAGAAAAAAATTTGAAAATTCGTACATCGGATAATTTTCGTTCAAGACGACGCACAGTGGTCCGGGTGCTCGCTCTTTGAGATCAAAACTATTGTAGAATTTTTGTTCAATTATTCAACTATTGTTGAATTTAATTGTAACTCCAATTTCATAGTTGTCAGGAAGAACGCTGCATGTCACATACTTTCACTCTTAAAATATTGCCGTTTAAAGTTTTGATCACTTTGGTATAGGAAATCGGTTAAATTGCATTATTTTTTTCAGCCTTTCGAATTTATTTTCATGACTCTTTTCTGGTAAATACGTAAATCCTATACTATGAAGTTCAATTAATGCATAAATTGAAATTTTTTGAAATTGTCACATGCGGCGTTTTTCCTGACAACCATAGATCGGATAGATAACTCGGAAAGTTATCTGAAAGATCTAACATTTTGCATTTCGAGGTTTCGAAGGGTTCTGATTGGAGAGGAAAGAAATTTTCTTGTAACTTGAAAATCAAAAAATTGCTCCTGGACTACTGTGCGTCGCCGATAACATCGCCGTGTGCGCGCAGGCTCGGGGAATTAACGAAACAAGAACGACGATCGCAAACCGACGCGATGCTCAAAATGATCAAACGATAATGGAAAAAAAATGGAAAAATTCGAAAATTGGTGCATTGCATAATTCTCATCTAACAAAGGAAGGACCCCAAGTGTCCGACTTCGATTTTGATAATTTTTTGTGAGATGATATGGAAATATGGATCCCTAATTATGTATGCAAAATATTAGGTGTAGTTACTCAATAGCTTTAAAGATATAAACAATTAAAGTTTCATTACACGGCTAATGGAACGACTAATTGTAAGATGTTGTAAGAATGATGTAAGTGTGCATGTCATATGACTGAGTGTGAGTTTAATGTTTAGGTGTTATATACGTTTTTATCGATTTACGTGTCATATATGTTTTTTATTGATTTGCATGTTGCGTTAATGTTTTGTTAACAAATGTATGTTTTACGTTGTGATTTTGTTAAAATAAAATAGACAGTCCCTTGCGAGCGATTGACGAAGCATCATGTCGTGTCGAAATATATTTACGAATTCCGTGTCGAGCCTCCTTATACATATAATGGAACTTCGAAAACTATAAAACTTTAATTGTTTATATCTTTCAAACTATTGAGTAACTACACCTAATATTTTGCATACATAATTAGGGATCCATATACCATAATCTCACAAAAAATTATCAAAATCGAAGTCGGACTCTCGGGGTGCTCCCTTGTAAGACGACGGGGCAACGTAACCAGGGTGTATTTGTTCGCATAGCGCTGCTTTCTCGGACAGAGGGAGAAAAAGAGAGATAGGCAAGGGATGCCGGAAATTCTTGTCAAACCTAGCGGCACTAAGATGTCGCGTGCGCGATCCCTAACGAACGTCGCGAGTCTCGAGTCTCGATCCCGGTTACGAGCAGCACAAACACCGGATATTCGTTGTTTGCTTGCCTCACCTCTCCGCGTGGAGAAAGAGAGAGAAAGAGAGTTACACGGTTTTCCGGCGCGGCGCGAAAAGGCAAGGTAAGGCGAGGCGAAACCAAACGAACTCGCGCGCTAGACGATTCGAAACGGCAACGGAAGGGAGAAAACGGACGGAAGTAAAGAGTACCGCGGGCAACGCGTCGAACCGGTCGGTCGCGCGCGCCTTCTCGGAATCCACTACCTATGCATCACCTATGTCTGGTAGTTGTAAGTTGTAAGTTAGTTGAAAGTTGTAAGGCGCAGCTACGGTGTAAGGTTGACGCTTTTTTCTTTTTCGGGCATACCGCTCGCCAGCGATCGTACAAACGGATGCTTCTCGGTTGCGGGTCTGAACTAGAGATCGCGGTTTTGAACGTGAACCGTGTAGTACAAATTTAAGGATTCGTCAATATTAGTATGATAGTATAATAGAATTCTTTAGACTGTTCATGTTAGAAGTGAGACAATAATAAAGTCGCGGTAAATTGTTCGACGTTGTATCACCGTATATTAAAATACACGAATATTTGTGAAATTAAAATACACGGGCACCCTTGCATTTTTGGTATTGCAATGGATTCAAATTCGGATTCGTTTACTGTACGTAAAATAGGGACCTCTATGAGATTTGGAAAGGAAAGAGATACTGAATAAATTATATTTTAATATACGCGGCGATATATATAACGTCGAACAATTTACCGTGACTTAATTATTGTCTCACTTCTGATATCAACAGTCGAAAGGAATTCGATCGAGAAACAATAACGCAATTACTTGTCGGCCTCGAACGTGCCGAACGGTTCCGTATTCATGGATCCTTAACACTAGAACCACCGAGCACTAAATGCAATGGGTATACATTGCTTTATAATAATGACAAAATTGCATTTATTCAGATTTTGTACCAGGTTTGTTGAAATATGTACTCCAATAGAGAAGTTCACTAAAAAAATGTCTCAGAAAAACATATTTATAACTTTAATATCTCTAACAAGACACTTGGACTCGTCCGGTAGCTCTAGTGTTAAATTCTTACTACACGGTTCATGTTCCGTGCATTTATATACACGTGAAATAGAAATCTCTAGTCTGAACGGAATCTATGGGAGACTTACGTTGTGCAGCTTATAGTAGAGTCCGCACGCGTTGCACACCGGCTCGCCGTTGTTGTTTCGTCTCCAGAGGGTCGTGTTGCAGGTCCTGCAGTTCGCGCACTGCATACCCGTTTTGCGCACGTTCGTCTGAAACGGTTTGTGAACTTTGTCAAGTCTGGCTGTGGGTGTAGGTTGCGAATTTTGAACGAGTTTCCTCGAAAGATTCTACCGCGATCTTGGAAGCGCGAGCTATCCTTTCGCGAGCCGCAAAAATGGCACTGTTCGAGGCAAACAGACTACGGTAAACAATTGGGGCGCGATCCTCGCGACACGTGTTTGCTCGGCCGTAGATAAGGTTGTCCGTCGTTCCAATTTTCGCTGACGCGAACGTGCTCGTGCTCGCGCGCGGCCAACGCGACGCCGCAGATCAAACGACATCGGCTCGACGCAGGAAAAAAAAAAATTGAAAAACTGATCGAATTACCGGGGCGACCGTCTGTTTCGGTTTGCCGCATCTCATGGCAGCCCTATTGACTCCGTTCGGTTTGCAGAAACAGTTGGTACAGCAATAGTGTCCGGTCTCGTCCCTCCTCCAGACGTTGGTCAGACTCGTGCAACTGGGACACTCCTTTTGTTCGGTGATCATCATATTTCCGTCGAAGCTCTCCTCGGCCGTGGATATCGGCAGACCGGACCACGGGGAAGGTGCTCCGGCGGTACCAGGCGACAAGCTGTACCCTCCACCGGAGCACAGCTGCATATTGGTCGCGTCGCCGATCGGGATGGTAGCCACTCCTGCCGGATAAGCCTGGTTACCGTCGAAGTTGGGTGGCGAAGGTGTACCCGCCGCGCTCCAATATTCCGCGCCGGCTGTTGGCCTCGCGTACGAGAACGCGGCGCTTCCGCCTCCGTATAGCGTCATCTGAGCACTCGGTGAATTCGGCTGTTCGTAGTGAAGCGACACGCCGCGCGACGCTGCCACCGACGACGCCAGCGTCGGGTCGCCTTTCATGTAACTGCTGCCGGGAGACTCCACCTGCGAACCCAGGGTCGTGCGGTAGATTTTCTCGGTATGATGCAAGTGTTCGAAATGCCCCCCATTAAATGTTTTTCTTTAGATAACCTCTGATTGTGATCTTAAAAAATGCGGATATATCTCGGTATAACATAGACCAATATAGAAAAGCGTTGCGTAAAGATTTGTAATTATTACTTATGACCGTCTATGTGTGTCTGTGTACCATTAATACGGCACCACCAACCGATTCGATGACCGATTCTCTCTTTCCCTTTTCCCATCGCGATACTTACACCACCGATGCGCGGACCCAGCTGACCGGCCGGCGGATACGTCAGAATCAGCTGCTCTCCTGATTTGCCGTAAGCGTAGGTCGGAGCTGGTTGAAACGTTTCGTTGCCGTGAATGTATTGCGTGGCGTACTGTACAGGTTGCGATGGGGGTATCGCGACCGTCTCCAACGTGGTGTACGTGCTGGACACCTGTTTGTCGTTCGCCACCGAGACCGCGAATCTATCCACCACTGAGTCCACGTATCCCGTCACCACGTGATGATGCTGTTGCTGTTGTTGTTGCTGTTGCTGCTGTTGCTGCTGCGCCGCAGCTTGCTGTGACCCGCTCGACGCCGAACCAGGGATACCGTCACCGATTGGTGGAGAGTACGCAGGAGCAGCGGGCGAACCTAACTGGACGGTCGGAGTACCGGATCCGGAACCAGAGCCGGAGCCAGCGGCGGAGCCTGGTCCCGCAGATGTTCCGGTGGCGCTTTCTGTGCCCGTTCCGCTTCCGTTTGTCGCATTAGTTCCTCCGTCGTATTCGTCTGCGCTCGCAACCATTACCGGCGATCCGTGATGATACGTCCTGCTACCGGTCGATCCGTTTCCTCCGCTTGATTGACCAGTCTCTCGCGGGCTATACCTCTGTTGAGTCGCGGCTGCATGACCACGTCTCTCTTGCATCTGAATTGCGATGCCGTGATTCTCCCTTCGCAATTGCTGACCGTCCGTCGCGTACACGTACATGTTCTCCATCTCGTTCCGATCCGGTCCGTCGGAGGCCTCGTACCTTCGCGTTCAAAATATCGTTGAATTTCTACGAGAATCTCGAAAACGATCCGAACTAGGGATGGGATCTAATTCAATATATGTATACTCACGAATCCGAGTCAATTTCGATAACCAAGTTTCATTTCATGAGTTTCGATTACCACTTGAAAGCAATAATGCTTGAGTGATTACATCTGTGGTTGTCAGGAAGAACGCCACATGTCACATACTTTCACTTTCGAGATGTTGCCGTTTACATATGACATATGAAATTAAGTTAAATTGCATTATTTTCTGAGCCTTTATTTTCATTAATTTATTAATTTATTTTCATGACTTTTTTCATGCGGCGTTTTTCCTGGTAACCACAGATATTTGAAAAGCATTCATTTTATACAAACTGATATCGAACCTGGGAATGAGTACTTACAAGTTTCGAAAAGATAGTTGTAAGTACTTCGATGTCGAAAGGAATCGAATTTTTCACAAGTAATACATACCCGAATCTTGGAAATCAGAACTGCTGTAGTGGGTTTTAAGCACTTTATTTATTAAATTCGTAAGTATTTAAGAATATTATTTCATTTACAATACTTGGTTTTAGCCTATTTCTTTTTTACCACGTTTTTATTAGCTTGCTATCTTGTCTGTCTGTCTGGGTCATACAATGCAATATTTTAAAAAAATTTTTATTTATCCATGATATTTCCTACTTTTGAAAATACTCTTTCTAAAGGTACAGAAGTAGAAAATGTGGTACTTCTTTAATTATGCATTGAAGGACACAGTCTAATTGATTTCAAAAGTAAATAAAATAATGATTAGTAAAATCAGAGAATTTCTGGTACGATATTGATGAAACTTTCGAATCTGTTCCACCAAGATTCGAATATATTTACAAGTACAATATTACTTGCATTTACCAAATTACTTGTAAAAGGTACGAAACTATCTGGCATAGGTTCAAGTATATGTTCTTGAAGTACTATTTCCATTTTTCGAAGTAATATACAGGGTGACAAGAAATAACGGAGTTAATCATTTCTTACTATAATTCTGTCAAATTGACGAATTTTGAAAAACCAAATAATAACAACCATAACATGGACCTTTAGTATTCATTTATTTAAGAAGTTTCGAAATGGCCACCCTTTGCGCCGATACAGAGGCTCAAAGGTGTCTTGAAATTTTCGGCTATGGGCCGCAGCTCTTCTGGCGTCATTCGGTCCCACTCCTGGTACAGAGATTTTTTCAATGATTCCAAATTTTTATGGGGCCAGGGCCTGTGCTCAGCCCCATAAAAGTTTCGAGTCGCTGAAAAAATCTCTGCGCCGGGTGTGGGACCGAATGACGCCAGAAGAGCTGCGGCCCACAGCCGAAAATTTCAAAACACGTTTGAGCCTCTGAATCGGCTCAAAGGGTAGCCACTTCGAAACATCTTAAATATATGAATACTAAAGGTCTATGTTATGGTTGTTATCATTTGGCTTTTCAAAATTCGTCGATTTGACAGAATTATAATAAGAAATGTTTAACTCCGTTATTTCTTGTCAGCCTGTAGAAAATTCGAATTCAATCAATCAAAGTTTGAGCCAGTTTGCAAGGTGTTTGATCGCATCCCTAATCCGAACATGCTTGTCGAACACTTACCTCGTCGATTCCTTGACGGATAGCGCACCGTGCTCGACCGTCTCTGAAACCTCCACCTTCAATTCCTGTCCATTGCTGGTTAGATAGACGACACGTTGCTGTTCGCCGACCCGATGGTGTTGCTGCTGCTGCACCTCCGCGTCCGCCCGCGATATTTGTACAAAGTGTTCCGCAGGTTGCTGGTTCCCCGGATCCTGTTGCTCCCCATCTTGATAGGTGCGCGACTGAGCTTGCCGATGCTGTTGCTCGAGCGGTTGTTGCTGAAGCTGGTGGCGATGATGCGCCTGAAGTTGAAGAATGTCGGACATTGCGTTCGCGTCCGGAGAATCGGGTCCTGGCTCTGGCTCCGTTTCCGGCACGTTCTCAGTAATGTGACCAGCCGTCGTGATCGTGCGCACGTGCCTTCTAGCTGTGATCACCGTTCGGGGACTCTCCATCGCTTGTTGTTGTTGTTCTTCGATCGAAGTTCCGGTTGAATTTCCACTTCCGGTCATCCGAGACGAACCCTCGTCGACACGACTTTCCTCCCACTCGTGTTTGATCTCGCGCTTCACCAGGTTTTCCTTCATGTCACCTCGACGATGCCTGAAACAAGTTTGCTCTGCGAATCGCTGCTTACGCTCGAACCAACCCGAACCGAACGCTACATCAGGCCGTTTGCTCGCGCTCTCCATCACCGAACATCGACGATTATATGTCTAATGCGACCATACGTCCCGTTTTTAGAAAAACAGCAACCCACGGTAACAATTTCAAGAGAAGATGCGAAAAATTTAAAGATCATCCGACGATGGCGCCTAATAGCGCAGCGATCACGGCACGCCAATAATTCTCACACATTGAAAGTCGGCCAGAAGCCTTTTAATTCGCTCGCTGCTAATTCACTAATACGACCACATAAACTATTTATTTTCACGTGTTCGTTCCTGTTTTCTCATTGATAAATAGAAATTATGAAGAAAACATTTCTTGAATACACGTACTGTTACTGAGAAATTAGTTGATGTCCCGTTTCGAGGAAAGAAAGAAATGGTCACATTAATGATGCCATACTGCGCGGCGCGGCGGGTCAAACTAGGATAGACATATCTCGTCGAACGCAACCGATCCGTCTCGAGAACAGAAACGAGAATGAAAACGCGCAGGCGGAGACGGCGACGGAAAGTGAGCGAACAGCTCGACACGGAGAACGAACGAAATAGCGCACGCACGGGTAACACGTGGAAGGAGAATCATCCCTGGCAAGAGTGACAGAGGAGTAGCGGGGGGTAGGGGTAAGAAGGAAAGGACCAACGAAGTTGCGAGAAGCGGAGCGACGGGCGACGGCGCACCTCGTCCGTCTCGGAAGAAAAAGAACGAAAGAATGTTTGCTCGAACTCGCGTCACACTTCCCAACGACAATGTCGAGTCAATGTCGACTTCCGGGCCGAGCACGCGACGGTCGTTCGCTTCGCGTGTTTCGAGAAGCGACAGCCGAAGCGTGCGCGCGTCCGACTGCAACCAGCGATTTCTCCTTCGAAATTGAACGGCAAAGTAAATACGAGATGCGAGAACACAGGAACGCGCCGAACGATACGCGTTACACGATAACGTAGGTGCAACGAAACCGGAGATCGATCGAACCTCTAGAGTCGCGAGAAAAGTTGCACAGAGTCTCTCGTACACCAAACTGCAAACGAATCCGTGGAGAACGACGAGAGCTCGGATTCGGTGGCCCTCTCCTACCTGCGATTGGCCGACGAAGCGATCTCGATCTCGCGACGCACTCGCGAATAACTCTTCCCGATTGGACGTTTCGCGGAGCGAACTCGCTCGAACGGCCGTCTACGCCGACACGGTACTCCTCCGAGTAGCGTCTCTTCTTTTCCCTCCAGCGACGGAAAACTGGCAAAAGAGAGGAGTAAGACGAGTCGAGAGGATCCCTGGCGATCGAGTGAAAAAAAAAAGTCGACACGGAGGGGTCCGTTTGTTTGTTCGTCGATAACGAACGGCCGCTCGCTAGCTACGAGAGAGATAACGTCGCGCGTGGAGCTCGTGAGGTGCGCGAGGGGAGCAACAGAGGTGTCCATGTTCTCTTCGCCCTTCCCCCGTCCCAACCGTGAACCACGTTAGCCATCGTTGTCAACGCCATTTTGCGACGGCCACAGTGTCGCGTCGGTAGGGTGCTTACGGTGATTCATTCGCACCGCGGCTCGCAGTTATCGCTCCATCGAAAAATTACGTCGACCCTCGGACCCTCGACCCTGTTGTCAAAGAGTCGAGGCGTCGAAGTTTCGAGGGATCGGAGCGAAAGGGTGGAACGAACCTACTCTCCACGTTCAATCAAACGATCAGCCAACCCCCGTGAAACGAGACCGCCCCCATCTGTTACATTACGAATTACCGTTCTTTCGGGAGACACGTTTCTCTCGCATTTTTCTACAGATTCTTACTCGCAGGTAACGACCGTACCCCTTACGTCACGGAGGTAGGGGAAGAGCTTGCTCTGATTCATCTTCGCAAACGAAGCGTCATCGCGGTGTAACCGGACGCATTCGTAGCTCACTCGGAGATCCGACCTCGAGGAATGGAAAACCGGAAGTAAAATTCGCTTCGGAACGATTCCAGCGATGGACGTGACGACAGTCGCGTGTCGCGTCGGGGATGTTGTTTCGAACAGATTCCCGCCGCGACAGTAGATCTGTACAACGAGATCGAACTAAAAGGAAGCCACAACACGGCAAGATCGTATTCAATTCGATTCGATTCGATTCGATTCAGCGATACGGTTATCTAGGATGAAATCGAAAAATTAATTGTTTATCGAAGAACGAAGGAAATACGGATTGCTTTGCGCCGCATCGTCGATAACGAACGATAACGACATGATAGAGTCATGCTAACCACTCGTAGCCGTTCGGACGATACGTGAACGGGATGAGGCGAGGCAAGAGTACTGCTTGGAAACCGGATCGAAAAACGAATAAGTCGGCAATATGTTCCTACGGGAAGGTTTTCTTTGTGGTTCGAAAAATCGGGAGATCGTTGGTAGTCCTACGAGCCTATGACCTAGAGATCCCTATTTCACGTGTATACATATGTATAAATACACGTGGTACTTTAACCCTGCAGTAGGAATTTGAGGATCCGTGAACACGAATCCGTTTGGCACGTTCGAGCCTGACAACTGGTGCGTTATTGTTCTTCGATCGAATTCTTTTCCACTGTTGATGCTAGAAGTGAGACAATAATAAAGTCACGGTAAATTGTTCGACGTTATATCACCGTATATTAAAATATAATTTATTCAGTATCTCTTTCCTTTTGCGCTACCCGCTTCCAGAATCAAATCTCATAGAGTTCCCTATTTCACGTGCAATAAATGAATCCGAATTTTAATCAAATATTCGTGTATTTTAATATACGGTGATATAACGTCAAATACTTTACCGCGACTTTATTATCGTCTCACTTCTAATTTCTAACAACAACAGTCGAAAAGAATTCGATAAACGTGCTGAACGGATCCGTATTCACAGGGGGTACACTCGTCTTTCCAGGATTGCAAGGGTGCGGGATGCGTCTTCTCATTTTTCGATAATGCATACGATGGGCTTTTTCAGTCGTCAAAAGCGCTAGATAAAAGATCAATCTAGGCCGCAATCGCTCTCAAAAGTCCTATTTTTACGTTTACGAGGCGTAATTTGCATTATTCAGCAGCATGCAGCTGCCGCAGTTTTATGAAAATAGATACAGTGTAATATTTAATAATGGATCATACAATTTGTGAACTTCTTCGAGAAGTTGGAACAATTGGTTTGCTTGCACAACGTGAGAAGAATTAGATTCTAGGCCGTAGTCGCCTCCAGAAGTCCTATTGTTACGTTTACGAGGTGTAATTTGTTTAATATACACGCTGCCGAATAATGCAAATTACGTGTCGTAAATGTTAAAATAGGACTTTTGAGTAGGGATGGGATCAAGTAGCTCGCAAACAGGTTCGAACCTTGATTGATTAAATTCGAACTCTCTATAAGTACTTCGAAGAACAGAAATAGTACTCCTAAGTGTTCTCGAACCTATGCCAGACAATTTCGAACCTTTTACAAGTACTTTGGTAAACGGAAATAACAATTGCAAGTATATTCGAATCTTGGTCGAACAGATTCGAAACTTTAATGAGAATATCGTACCGGAAATTCTCTGATTTTTCTAATCATTATTTTTTTTTACCGTAAAAATCAATTACGTTGTCCCTGAATAAAAAAAGAAATAGGATAAAACCAAGTATTGTAAATGAAATATTATTCTTAAATAGTTACGAATTTAATAAAGAAAGTGCTTAAAACCTACTGCGCAGTTCTGATTTCCAAAATTCGAGTACTACTTGTGAAAAATCCGATTCCTTTCAACATCGAAGTACTTGTAAGTATCTTTTCGAAACTTGTAAGTACTCATTCCGAGGTTCGATGTCAGTTTGTATAAAATGAATACTTTTCAAATATAATCGTTGAAACATTATTGCTTTTAAGTAGTCACCGAAACCCATGAAATGAAACTTGGTTATTGAAATTGACTCGGCTTCGTGAGTACATATTGAACTTGATTCCATCCCTACTTTTGAGGGCGATCACGGTTTAGATCAGGCCTGGCCAATCCAAATGGTTTCACGGGCCACTTTGGTAACGTTACAGCGGGCCGCACTTTAGGCAAACATGCTTTCTAAAAAATGTAATACAAATGCAAAATGAATGAAACTTTATTGTTATACTATGAGTCAATATAATTAACTCTCGAGTCTTAGTGAATGAGATATTTGTTTATCCTTTCTTTCACTTAATTTTGGTAAATCTGTATTTATGTTCGACGTAGCACATCTTTTGTTAGCTGGTTCTCTAAATTGGCATCAGTTAATGAACCGCGTGATGAACTCTGTAAATTTCATCTTCGAAAAAAATGTTTCACGAACATATGTGAATCCAAAAGCAGTTACAACTTACAACTCGTGCAAAATATCTTAAGTTGTGTGGAATATCTCTCGGATGTAATATAAGTATTGTAAGAATTAAATTTTGATGTGGACGCAAAAATTTGTTTCATTTCATTGTTGCATTGTAACTCAATTATATCAAAGATATATAAAATATAGAACTGGATTCATAGTCGCACTTACGCATTATAACAATGATACTTCGTTTATTTAATATTTTTTGTATACATACAACAAGAAACAAAAGTTTCAATAGAAATATAAAATCGCCTGGCGGGCCACATGCGGCCCGCGGGCCGCGCGTTGGCCAGGCCTGGTCTAGATTGATCATTTACCTAACGCTTTTGACTACTGAAAACCCCCGTCTTTGCATTATCGAGAAATGAGAACGCGCATTCTCTACCATTGCAATCCTAGAAACGGATGTACCCTCTTAAATTCGTACTACACGGTTCACGTATCACGCGTACACGTTCAAAACCGCGATCTCTACTATAAACGTACGATCGAGGGTATCAAGCGAGCGTTTCTTCGCGATCGCAACGCGATACATCGGGATTTCGGTAGATGCCGAGTCCCTGCTTAGGATGAGAACAGAGCACGATGATAGCTCGCGATAAGACGAAAAGGCCAACGTTTTGAGTGAATATCGCCGCGGTGTAATCGGTGAACCGTAAACGTCACGTCCGCGCACGACCACCTCACCGGTTAGGAGGTCGGCCGTGTTGGCTGTGAGAGGTATACCGTTGTCAAAATAAACGGCACTATCGCGATTTATCTCGTTTCCCATGATAATAAGAGATAAAACTGCATCCTTACATTAGCTAGTATATCAGCTAAAATGATAATTTCAGTCGTCGGGTCCGCCAGGAACGCGTAGGGCCGTTCCTCTGGTTTCGCGGTCGAGTTTCGCCGACGAGGGGAACGCGGTTGCCGGGATTGGATCGGATCGAATCGGTTCGATTAAGTTCGTTTCTTGATCGATCGAGACGCGGGTGAACGCGGTAATCCGCGTGCGGCGCGTTTCAACTTCCGGCGGTTTCCGCGGCAAGTCTGGAACAGGTAGAACACCGACCTGTCCACCGCTTCGTACACCCTTCCTAGGACCTTTCTCGGACCTTATTCTCGAACTACCGCGGCTTAGCAAATCTCCAGCACGAAGAGAACACAATTTCCAGAGACGAAGTTAAAAGAGACGTTGGAATTCGCAGAGGAAGACAGAGATGACTCGTCGACGAAATCGTGCCTCTGGCAAGTAAACCATCGCGTTTCGACATTTCGATGTTTCAACGGTACAACGACGTTTCCCGGGATATCATGGTTTCTCGACAGTTCTGCCGGAGGAATCCCCGAAACACATCTTCAGAGGAACCGCCTCGATTCGTGTCGCGCGAAGGGTTGCGTCACGGCTAAATGGAATCGCGGACGCGACGAGGTCATTTCTTTATCAGTCGAGTAGGAAATCCTTATCGGCGACAGTGAAAATCCCTGGCGATGACAGGGTGGTGTGCGTGTAGGTAAGCGCGTAGGTGCGCCTGTACGGGAATGTGTGCGCGAGAGTGTACGTGATCGTGTTCGTAGGCCTTCGAGCGCTATCGTTGTTCCATCAACCTCGCAACCGTCAATCGTCAACCATCACGGAGAAAACGAACATTTTTTCGGCTTAGCAGCAGGTAGGCGTGCGCGGGATCACGCCCGCTCGCCGTATCTATCGTCGCGAGTTTGATCGAGAGTCCGCGAGAGCCGTGGGGATGACGACGCGTCTATGTAGGTACGCTGCGCTCGCAACCGCGCGTTACGCAATCTTCTTCTCCGAAACTCGTTTCGTGTAATTACTCGCGATCGAATTCTGGTCGATCGTCAACTCTCTACCCTCGACCGAAAATCAAATTGTTTATCGTACGATATATCCGATCTCGACCACGCGATCGCATTTTGCGAGCGTGAAATCTCGTCGACAACACCGCGAGAACAAATAGAATCGGCCGATCATGATTTCTGCTGAAACAAGACGACTCGCCGTAGCAGAACCAACGAAATTGACTTAACGGATTTACCCATTGCTAACAACTTGTCCCACAACTCGAACCGTTTTACATCGAATGAAAAGACCATAGAAAGATTTACAACGGGACGCGATCTCGGTTCTTGCTCGGTCGGGTCTGACTCTGGCGGGAGGGAAAACGATCTAAGCCAGACCAGGGCGAGCCGCAAGACCCGAATAATTAGCCTGCGCCGCGACAAACAGTATTATCGTCGGTGCCCGATATTATTCCATTATCTTACGGCGACTATGTGCTTAACGATTAATAAAATATCTGCGCTGCTGGAGTATCTCTCCTCGATATCGAATAGTTTCGTGCCAGACATCGTCGAGACCATCGATCTACTTCCACCCGGTGAACCAGAACGGAACTGTGAACGTGAGCGTGAACGTGAGCGTGAACGTGAACGTGAACGTGAACAAAACCATCGGAGTTACAGTGTTCCCAAATCTTTTTGAAGAACACTTCAAAAAGTCAAAGCGAATAGCAAAGAGCGATTCGAAGAACGAAGACGCGGCGAACAAACGAACGAAAGCCCGCTACGAAACGAACACGTCAAATCGCTCGCGCGACCGGAAAACGCGTGCGTAAGGATAGGCGAACGAAATAACCGCTCGCGGACAAACCACGACGAGTCCACAAGTGTTGTCGACCGAATCGAACGTAAAACACAAGTGTTTCGTTTCGACGGTACGCGTGCTACCGGGCGGACGGGCCCTGTTACGTCTTACTGCTTTCCAAATACTGCGCTATTCGTTCTGCCCGTCTCGCCTCGTCTCGCCACGCCTCGCGCCACGCATCGTTTCGTCGTCTCGTCGTCTCCTATTCTCGAGCGTTGCGATTCTCCTTTTTTCATTCGGTTATCAATTGGTTTTTCGTGTTCGTTACGTTCCACGATTTTCCACTATTCCGCGACGTCTATTTCCTGTTTGCGACAAAAATCCTGCACGCATTCTTTTCAATTTCATTCCGATCGTTGCGTTATCAGTTTTTTTACTTTCTCCTCCTCCTACCCTCTACCTCTCCCCTCTCTCACTCTTTCTCTTTCCCTCTATCTGTATCTATATCTGCATCTGTATCTGTATCTGAATCTATATCTCCTTCGCTCGCGCGTTGAATTTTTGTGATGGAATAACTGCGCTGATAGCGTTTCGCGGTTCGCGGTCCTCCGCGATATCGGTACGCGAATGAATTGTAAGAGGAGAACGACGGGTTGATGGGTCGACGGGAGAGAAAAAATAGATCGGGGTCTGAAATTGAAGAGAAGCCGGTAATAACGAAAAATCGAGACTTACCGTAACTGAAGACCGAAAAGAGGACTCTTCGGTGGGAACGAGCTACCCCTTCGATATCGGACGGCAAGCGCGATCTGTACCGCGTCGACGGTCAACGGTCGACTCGCGAGAGCTGCGCGGGTTACGTTACGGTTCGAGAGAGTATTCGAAGATGGTACAAGGCGCGATCCGGCTTGACACAGGTGCGCAGCCAAGGTGTGTCGACGATTCGGAACGGTTGCCGCTTGCTGGCTGCTGGCTGCTGGCTGCCGCTCGACGTCTGACGCTTGCCTCCTGCCGCCTAGTAGCGTCGCACCGAAGCTTCGATTCCGCCACGGTCGCAGTCGCGGCCGCGGTCGAGTCGAGAGACCCCGTCAAATATTGACCGACTACGATTAGACGAACGACAAGCGACGAACGAGATCGCATCGCGCGTCGATCCCGTCGATCTCGTTCTTCTTTCTGTTCGCCGGTCGCCATCTTGGTACCGACCGCGCTATCTCGATCAATCCGACTATTCCTCCACGCCCCCATCGATGGGGTGGCTACCCTCCTCCATATAGTCCCCTTTCAACTTTCAGCCAATCCTCGCGGCTTTCCTCCCTTCGCTTTGCTTTGCTCCCCTTTCCCCTCCCTTCTCTTCGCTCCCCTTCGCAACCATCCCGTTATCTCTGTTCTCGCTCGCATTTCCCTCCCCGCCGAAACGAAGGAGAGCCTCGGGATTTATTGCTCGGTCTTGGGAAGGTATTTTCCTGAGAACGGAGAACCGTCACCGACTCGGGATCGGTTTACTTTTCACCGTGGCGAACGAGATATACACCCAGCAACTAAGTAGGTGTACTCGTATACGGAGCGTGCGCATCGCGTTATCGTTGAAAACAGCGGGAGAAGAGCCAAGCTCGGCTCGAGAGCACAGGGTGTCGTCATACTTACAGAGCACACACGGGATTCCACCGATAAGACGGTCAGGTGAGACACGGTCGTAACATCGGTAACAACGGGTAACAACGGTTGAACGAGAACCGTAACGAGATCCTGTGCTCGCATAGTTTTGCTTGCACGTTCGTCCGTTTTTTCCGTGTTCTCGCCAGCCGACTTTTTCCTCTTTGCGAAAGAATCGACGTGACAGGCGAGAGGAGCGTCCGCCGAAGCGTATCGCGTCGAAGGGGAGGTGCTCGATATCCGAACCCTAACCGACTACGCCAATGTCCGCGTTCCTCGCTCTAGTCCCAACCTTTAACCGAGATTAACCGAGATATCGCGTTATCGCCGAATATACACACAGGGTTGAAGTTTTCCTGGCCGTACACCGACTTCTCCTCGCCAGCTGGCCAGGTTCGTTGTATTCGTTTGCGTTCTCGCGGTCGCGATGGATCCCCCCCACCCACCTAAGCTTCTTTGCGTCTTCCGTCGACACCGAATGTGTTGTCCCGTGAAAGCAACGGTCACCACTCTAATCATTTTCATTAAATATCCCTTTTTATTTAAAAATAACCGACTCGACGATACAGCTCACTTGACAAATGCGCAAAAAGTTTTCGCTTCGCGTCGCCTCGTACAACTCCGTTGTTTCCCGCCGATTTTCGTAGAACGACAACGATTTTCGGAAGATCCTCGTTGATCTAAACGCGGTACAATAGCCTCGATAACGTTCTGAACGCGCATGCCCGTTCCTCGCTGTATTCGAAGACCGTGACGCTCACCGTGGTCCCACAGAGACAGTAAATGTAATTATTTATCAAGCATGCCAGCTTACCGAACTAATTACGCTTAAAGTTTACGTTGAATATGTAATTTGTTATCGTATATTTACAAAGGACACCGAGCGCGTATCATTTCCACCGCGTTCGTCGATCGATGGGGCGCGAACGTAGGCGGCAGCAAGATCCAACGTATCGAAACAAGTTCCATCTAGCTACCATCTCAACGAGCACGCGTTCGAGATTATTCCACGCGAAGGATACAGTCTACGCACACATGCACCCACATGCACCCGCGCACACACGATCAATCTCACACATCGCGTACGCATACCGCATACGCACACTCTAAAATAAACACACACGCACACGACCGTCGCGCGACAGTATTATTTACAACGAGTCTTTTCAATTTTTACAAGCTCGCTAGCCGTCAACGTCGGAAGCGTGGATCTTCGATTTCCTCGATCACACAAATGGTTCCAACACACAACTCGGTCCGCGAACGTTCCTCTTCGAAACGATCAGACGAGGTCCAACGCGACTCGATCCGTTCTCGATCGTCTATACCGATTCCTCAAGATCGTTCTACAGGAGTCATTCCTGTACAAATCGATCGCCGATTCTCGCAGTGTATCTCGCTCCCGGCTAAAACACGATTTATCCTCGAAATCGATTGCACTTGCCTACGTTTATGATTCCATCGTGGAAATAAACCGAACAGTGTCCATTCGGATAAGGACGACATATTCCTACGCGGATAAAACGAGAGATAGGCAAGCAACGGTATCGCTATTTACATAATCGAACGAAAAACGATCGGAGACGTTACTGGCGGAGTACGTCTTTCTTTGGTTGCAGTTTTTGTTTGTCTTCGATACCTTCGCAAACGGGACGAAGCAGAACGGGAACGAGAACGAAATCGAGATCGAAAACGAGATTGAAAATGAAATAAGTCAGGTTCCTGTTTCGGAGTTCGCGCAGCTGAGTCCTCGCGAAAAAGAACAACCCTTAGGAGGATATGGAAACTACCGTTGGTCTGTCCAGGTGACCGTTGTCGATGATCATTTTCGCGGCTGCTGCGGAAGGCGAGGAATTTTCGAGAGTAACGATATGAGGGGTAGCGAGTTGGTGATGATCCGGCGATCGGTTCGCGCAAGGTGACGGACACTCCACTTTCGGCGAATGCGTCTCGAGAAGTTGCGGATGCTGATGCTGTTGTTGGTGTTGCTGGTGCTGCTGATGTTGCTGCTGCTGTTGCATTATGTCGTAGTACATTCCGGGACTTGCTGGTTGGTACGTAACGATCCGACCGGATGGCTGGGGATTAGGGTAAAGCGTGCTGCCGTAACAAATTTGCACACCGTACGTATCTGTCAAGGATAAACGTGAAATCATTAAGTCATTAAGTGAAATCGCTAAGGCAGTAGACTCCGTTTCTCCAGTATTGCAAGGGCGCCTTCCCATTTCTCGATAATGCAAAGATGGGGGTTTTTCAGTAGTGGAAAGCGCTAGACAACATATCAATCTAGGCTGCGATCGTCCCCAAAAATCCTACTTTTACGTTTACCAGGCGTAACTTGCATTATTCGGCAGCGTGTAGCTGTCGCAGCTTTATGAAGAAATTTGTATATTGAACAAATTACGCCTCGTAAACGTAAAAGTAGAACTTCTGAAGGCGATTACGGCCTAGAATCTAATCTTTTTCACATTGTGCAGCAAACCAATTGTTCTAACCTCTCGAAAAAGTTCACGAATTGTATGATCCATTATTAAATATTACACTGTATCTATTTTCATAAAGCTGCGACAGCTACACGCTGCCGAATAATGCAAATTACGCCTCGTAAACGTAAAAGTAGGATTTTTAAGGGCGATCGCTGTCTAGATTGATCCTTTATCTAGCGCTTTTCACTACTGAAGAAGCCCATTTTTAGCATTATTGAGAAATGAGAAGGCGTAGCCCGCACCCTTGCAATGCTGAAAACGAGAGTCTACAGTACAGTAATGATTTAATGCGTTAAACAATATATATTTCATAACAAGTTTAAGACTGTAGAATATATTCCCACCAAAAGAATGAGTATTATAGAAGATGCAGTACACAACAAAGCAAATGGCCTGAATGAAAAATCGAGCAAAATCGACTTGGCACGGAACGCGTTAATCGGTATTGGCTCTGCCTAACGTAACAACCTGACTACTTACCGGGTTCCATTTTTAAACTATTGTTGTTGTTATTGTTGTTGTTGGTACTATTGTTGTTATTATTGCTACTGTTGTTGTTTGCGCAGGGAGGGGCGGAACCTGAAAGGGGTGTATCCGTGGACTTCATGCCACCCTTCGGCTTTCTCTTTCGCGTCTGAATGGTATCCTTCTTCATGTTAGGAGGTCTAGTTATGCCATGCAACTTGTAATATAGACCGCAAGCGTTACAAACCGGTTCACCCATGGTATTGCGTCGCCAAAGTGACGTTACCGTTGATTGACAGTTGCTGCAGACAGTGCCGACGCGTCTTGAAGCGGACTGTGAAAACACGAAATTCTCTTAAAACGTGTCTTCCGAGCTTTCTGCGTCGCGTCGTTGAGATTAACAGCGTGACGGAAACAAAAACAAAAGCAGAGATAGAGAGAAAGATACAAAGAGAAAGACACACACACGCACAAGCATAGAGAGAGAGAGAGAGAGAGAGAGAGAGAGAGAGAGAGAGAGAGAGAGAAGAAGAAGAAGAAGGTCAAATTGGGAGCAAGAACATCGAACAACGTAAGAACGGTCAGGAGAAAAACTTATTCGCTAAGCAAAGATTCAACTTGAAAGATTTCGTTGCACGAAATAGCGTATACACAGTATATTCCAGCATGAAATCACGGTAGCCTGTAAAAGACCGTTTTCGTCGGTGAATCGCGCAAACGCGTTCGTTTCTAGCAAAATTACAATTGTTTCCAGGCTATGCATGATTTCAAAGAGGAAATCCTGATCGTACCATGGGTATAGTGGCACCTTGGAGCTACGACAAACGTTCTAGAAGAAGTTGCCGTCACGAACACTAGTCGACGATGAGAAACGCGCGTCGTTGGTCTTCTCTGAGCTTTCGGGAAGTGTGTAGCGGAGAACGACGAAAGATGGATAAAAGAAGGAGCCACGGTGAGATCGAATTACAGGTGGACAAGTATCGACAACGAATTGACGAATTATGGCACGCCAGGACTCGAGGACTGTTTCGGAAGAACCAGAAGAGGAGAAATAATAGGAGAGACAGAGAGGTAATGCAAGAGACAAAGAGAAAGAACACGAGGAAGAAAAGGGAAGAAGAGAGGAAGACGAGAGAAAGAGAGAAAGTGAGCGCGCGCGCAAGCAAGAGATACAGAGAGAGAGAAAGAGAATGATAATGAGCAGAGTTGGGGGGAAACACCTACCAAACGGCGGCTCGATTTCTCCTCGAAGGCGCGACGGGCGCCACTATACCCACAGTAGCCTTTGTAGAAATCCGCCTGGTCCGCCACTGAAACAGAGACAGGATGCCAAACGTTAGGGGTGTTCTCTTTGCTTTGGCACTCGTATGTACGTGCGCGCGGTTGGCGTTCATTGGTTTGCCTTTCGATCGAATGCGCGCGCGCGATTCGGCTCTCGGTCAATCCAAACGGTGATTTCTCGATCATGGTTTTCGCGTTCGACGAGAGCCGACGCTAGCCGACGCGAGTGCAAGGCAGGCGCACAGAGCTAAATGGCTAATTGGTAAAATTGGCCAAGTTACAATTTGGGCGACGGGCAACGGGGAAAAGGCGTAAGGCGAATTTCCACACAGGCTCCTGTATCGTGTAACCGTATGTATCTCGAAACCGTTCGGTTCGATGTTTCTCCTTGGAAAAAAGCCCGAAAAATCCCGCAAAGCCTAAAAGCCGTTCCGGGAAAGAGAAGGACTGTGGAAAGGCAGCGTAGATTCGCCGCAAAACGAAGGACCCGCGGTCGATCGCTCGCGCGACCATTCCGCTTCCTTCCTTTCTTACCAATCGACGCGGCTGCTTGACCAAGGGCCGATTCATGCCGTTCATCTTGTTGTAGAGACCGCATGCGTTGCAGAGGTAATGGCCGGTACCGTCCCGTCGCCACAGTGGAGTAGAAACTGCGCCGCAATTCACGCACTCGCGGCCATCCGTAAAGTATTCCGTCCCGATGTTGTGCACTGTGCACGGTTTCGTATACTTTCAAACATGCCTGCCTTTGCAGTCTTTCGGTAGGGACAAATTCAACACGGTTACAGTAGGGCGAGGGGGCTGCGATGATGGACAGGAACCGGGATCGATCGCAAACCATTAGAACAGGAGATGTACTAGGTATACTACTAGGTCAGGCATGTCAAACACGCGGGCCGCACGCGGTCTATATGGTTTTTTAACCTTCGACAACATTGGAGTTCTTAAAATTATAAATAGACAGCGGAATAGACAGCATTTATGACAAAAATCGGCAGGCGTAATTGCAAATAGTACAAATATTAGAAGAATTTAACAATACCGTTATATTATTTTGAACCTACCAAACGTATTAAGAGAGAGAAGATAAACTTCTAATGTTTATTTTTCATAAAGACCCGCTGTATGATTTTAAATATATGTATACGTGTGTCGGATAGATCGATCTGTTTAAAGTCTGATTTTCGAGAGTTGAGACCCGATGTGCACAGTGGCTTATGGCCAATAGGTCTCAACTCTCGAAAATCAGACTGCAGATATATGAAAAATTTAATTTAATTCAAAAAATGTGTGTCTTCTTTATTTATAATACTTGACGAGACCGTTGGTGGCACACGAGTTCGACATGCCTGTGCTGAGTACGTAGTAGATACGGTAGGTACAGGAGCAACGGGGAGAGATGGACACGACATCATGGTAAAATAATGTCTCCTGGGAAATCGAAACGAACGTCTTCGTCGCTTAACGTTTCGTTTGTGCAATGTTCACAGGGAGTAGCGTCGTCGAGGCTACGACGCTCCGAGGCGAAGACCGACAAACCTCGGGCAGAATTGTTATCGCGTCGCGGAGGTATTCCCCGCAGGCTATAACATAGAGTATCGATAGTTTCGTTTTCGGTAGTTTTCCGACGTCGTCGTTCTCGAACTACTCCGGCTTCCAGAAACGTTTGTGCAAACTCTCGACGAGTTTTTTCCGTACGGTCGGAGCAGGAAGGACGCAGGAAACGCGGCAAACAGCGACAAACGCGACAGAGGATGTAGAGGGACACGACGTTATCAGAATTTCCGGAGTTCAACGATAATAATAGCCAGCTCGTGATCCTCGCGTACGCAAAACCGGACTGGCAATGGAAATGGAAATGTAAATGGAAACGGGAACGTTACCGTTTTCTCGACATACGAGGGTCGAGGGTCGTCTGAAAAGTTTTGAGCCTCAACATGAAGATGACATTACCCGTCAAAACCATTCTGGAACTACAACGTAATATGCTTTGAAAGATGCCAGTGAAAATTTCAGGCATTTCGGACGATCAATCGTTGTTTGGCAGTCGTTTGCGTCAGGCGATGTCAGTGTTTTCGTAAAGAAAGTGCTGTTCCATCAAGACAACGCACCTGCTCACACTTCGGCGGTCGCCATGGCCAAAATTCAAGAATTGCACTTCGAATTGGTTGACCACCCACCGTATTTACCGGATCTGGCCCCCAGAAACTTTTCCCTGTTTCCTAAGCTTAATGTTTCGCTTGGAGAACAGAGATTTTCATCGAACGAGGAGGTCATCGCATACGTGAACGCCTATTTTACGGAGCAAGACGCCAACTACTATTTGAAAGGGTTGAAAAGGTTAGAACATCGCTGGGAAAAGTGGATTGTGACTTGAGGCAGTGAACTCGTTTTTCCAGGATTGCAAGGGTCCGGGATGTGCGTTTCATTTCTCAATAATGCAAACATGGGGTTTTTTCAGTAGTGAAAGACTCTAGATAAAAGATCAATCTAGTTCGCAATCGCTCCGGAAAGTCCTATTTTAATTTGCGTTATTCATGAGCATACAGCTGCGACAGCTACACCCGTAGTATACCCGTTATTTACGAGCTGAACTAAACTCGATTCGATTGCTCGAGCCGAGTCAAGCGTTTGATTTTTCCGAGCTACTTGAAATCGTCGGACTGTTCGAAAAAATGCGAGGTACTTGAAAAAATCAAACGGCTCGAATATTCGAGCCCTAGTAAAACTTCGTTCTACTCGAAACTGAATTCTCAGCTCGAACAGATCTTTAGCTTTAGAGTTACCGCGCGTAACACACGTAGTTGACCGTGCAGAACACAGGCTGTTTGACAAGAATCGCGACTTTACTGTATTCGAGTAATTGGAAAAATTTCGAGCTAAAAATTCATTTTCAAGTAGATCGAAGTTTTACGAGGGGATCGGATATTATTATTATTATTATTATTATTATTATTTATTATGCACGGACCGAGGTCCATTTACAATAGAATAAAGACTTCACATAAATTACTAAGAAAGGACATGCATAAAAGAAAAAAAAGCTATTGGTATAAAGGTACTGATATTATGAGTTAATTCTGCGTAATTTTTTAATTCGAGCCGTTTGACTTTTTCAAGTAGTTTGAAGTAGTTCGCATTTTTTTTCATACAGTTCGTCGATTTCAAGTAGCTCGAAAAATTCAAACGCTCGACTCGGCTCGAAATTCGAGTACTCGCACACCCCTACAAATAACGCCTCGTAAACGTAAAAATAGGACTTTTTAGGGAGATCGCGGTCTGGATTGATCTTTTATCTCGATTTTGACAACTGAAAAGCCCCATCTTTGCATTATTGAGAAATGAGAACGCGCATCCCGCACCCTTGCAATCCTGGAAATGAGTCTACCCCCTTGAAAGGAGACTATGTTGAAAAATAAAACTTGATTTGACCGAGATAACACTTGTTTCCATGTTGGGCTCAAAACTTTTCAGACGACCCTCGTACGCAGCGCGGCGTACGCGATGTACCTTCCGCGATTTCCTCGAGTTGCCTCGGTGAACTCGATGATTGGGGTCGACGCCGATGAGAAATACGCGTGCTTTCGTCTCGCGTTACTCGGTCGCAGGCAAGCGGACACGACGCGAGTCGAAACAGAACGAGAAAGAGAGGAAAAGAAGAAAGAGGAGAAGAAAGAAAAGACGAAGAGAGGTCGGCGTACGGCGGTCGCGCATCCGGCAGAAACAAGGCTGGGAGGCAATCGGATATCGCGTATAAGCAAGCAACGGACTCGCTGACGGCGACGCGACGCGACGGTTTAGCGAACGGCGTCCATTGGACGGATTCGAAACCGAAGAAACGAGTACCGTCGCTCGTCGTTTCGAGAAGCAACGATGGGATTCTTCGCAACCGAATATTCAGCCGACGACGTCCGACGAATATGACGAAGCAACGAGGAATGAGAATAGGAGAGTCGAATTACCTTGTCGGAGGCAAGAGGAACGGAGAGAGCGAGTCGTACACAGACGAGGGTCGAACTTGGAAGTGGCGTCGCGATGCTAAAAGATGCGAGGAGGGACTCGATGTATACAAGACCGAGTTACGAGGAATGTTGGCACGCACGCAGACGCAGGGAAACGGTGGGACATCGAAGATGGAGATGGAGTCGGAGCCAAAGCAGAGGGAAAGAGAGCGATAGTAAGCGAAGAGGACGAGGAAAGATAGGGCAGGATGCGGACCTACGATAAGAGAACTCTCGGTACGAAGCGGGGACAAGAAAAGGTCAGGGGATAAAAGAGAATCCTGCAAACGTGGGACGACGATGCGCGGCTGGCCGGGTACCAAGCGCCGAAAATCAACTTCGAATATCAAATTCGAAAAAAAGAAACTATGGTACTTACTAGAGATCGTGGTTTCGAACGTGTACGAAAGTAGACGTGAACCGTGTATGTAGTACGAATTTAAATCCGTCCGACACGTTCGATCGAAAAACGATAACGCATCAGTTATCGGACTCGAACGTATCCGCAGATCCGTGTACACGGGTCTGTATTCTCACGGATCCTTAAATCCTTAGTAGGCGTGAAACAGTCATCTCTAGTACTTACTCGATTTATCGAGAAACAAAATGACGCACGCTAATTCGATGTACGCATAGACATATAGAGATAGACTGCGCGGCCTGTACGAAGCGCTGAAGCTCACAATGGCGGCAAAAAACAAAAATAAAACATCAATAAATACATCAATTGGAAAGAGAGCGCTATGGACCCCGGCTAATGCTCTCTCTCTCACTCTTTGTACCGCGCGCCGCCATTGTGGGCTTCAACTCGCCCATAAGACGGCGCAGTCTATCTCTATATGTCTATGGATGTACGCCAGATATTTTGATTCCGAAGTTACGGTGAAAATGGAAAAACGTCGCGACGGTGCTAGCGCGCGCGTAAAGCACAGCTTGCCTGTAACTAATTGTAAATCAGAGACGCGCACGACAGCCACTCGAAACGACGACGATGCGCTAAGAGAGCCGCGTACCCGGCACACTCTGTTTGCCTCTCGTCTCTTGGCCCTCGACCGGCAAAGAAAGCAGTGGGATACGGAAACCGCAGACGCCCGATGCATTCACAAAAGATTCACCGCCGACGAGTGTTTCGGACAGACGGAGATGTCTGTCAATGCGATGGCACTACTCTTAGTTTGGGGGTTGCGGGCCGTCGAGTCTCTGGGACGTCGGGTTCTCGTCGCTCGTCTCAACGGCAGTCACGAAAACTGTTCGTCGTTCGCTTTCCATCTTTGGAGCATAAGCACGACGATCTATCCAGTTCCATTGACGAGATACGCGACGATTATCTGAATTTTCGCGCTTCCGAAACAGTCAGATACGCCGGAGATAGCCTATTATCGTTTCTCGTATATCGCGCGTAGACAAAACTAGATTAGAACCGCGCATTGTCTAGGTCAGGGTTTGCGAATATCGATGTCTTTTCTCGTTCGACGATGCCGTACGATCGGGGAACGGTACACACGCGTCGATTGCTCGCGAACTCTCGCAGATTTCTGAATATATCTGTGTCGCCAGATCGAGGAAATCGTGGGAATACAGTTTGCCCCGTCTCTGATAACTAGATTATAACTAATCGTGTTCACTCAGTATGTTGGAGTATGCTCGTGCTGCTAGAATGGGATAGTGGAAGGGGAAAAGGAGGAGAGGACAAATCGACCAGCTTTGATCGATTCTGGCGACACTGTTGAATATCGGTGCAGCCATCATCGGTTACAGCTTCTGTCCATCTCTCTTTCTCGGTCCTGGCATACCGGCCGATTCGACGAGTTTCACGAGCAACCCGGCAAGAGGAAATCGATCGAATGAATCCTTTACTCGTTATTTATGACTAGTGAAACACGACCCGACGGTCTTCGTGCGCGATCGCGTTTCTTCGAATCGTTTAGGATTTATCGCGTTACGAAGGACCGAGGGTTCGCGTCCGTAAGGCGAGACGAATCGTTCCCCGAGCGCGCGCGGTTGGACGCGACGCCCGCACCGCACCGTTTCGTTACGTCACGTTTCGAAAGGATCGAAAGAGACGCAAGAGACAAGATGGGACGAGACAGGAGAGAGAGAGAGAGAGAGAAAGAGAGAAAACAGACACAGGAGGGTGTGACGCCACGGGGGCCTGGCCTGTAGATCGGTCGGTGTCGGTATCGGGAGTAAAAATATTATAATAAAAAGAATCGTATCGATACTTACTGCCGCCGAGACTCGCCGATGCGGTAAGCTGGTGCTGTGTCGGTGTCGAGGGCGAATTTACGGATTGTCGCCTGGAGGGTGTCGCATACTGCGTTGTCAGTGAATCGTTCGAAGAAGCGTAGTTCCATGTTGAAGCATCCACAGAGGTCACGACGCCCCCGCTGCTTTGCTGCGTCGGGTAAGATGGACTATATCCTCGGAGACTCGGTCTACCGCAAAATGGTTGCGAAAACCCCGGTAGGCTCTGATGAGTAGTTACACCGCCGGAAGACTTTCCAGTGCCAGTATAATCCTCCGAGAGTCCGGATATGCCCGCGGACAGCGCTATCGTTTCAAACGTCCTCGATATTGTGTCTATCCCATCGTTCCCTGTCATGCATCGCGCGACCACACTCCGGGACAAAAAGATAGCACATCTTACAATTTTTCGAATCTCACGACGTTCTACGAATGGGAATCACAAGCACGGAATCGATGCTTCTCGGTTATACGTACATGCACATAAGCTGCTAACCTACTGTACGATGGTTAATCTAACGTGTAAGAACGTTTTGTGATCTACATTTGTTCTACAAGACAATGAATTGGAGGAACCTGATTGTAAGTCGTAAAATAGTATACAGATAGCTACCGTATCGAAACTTGTAGATAAACAGTGCTTGGTGACAAAACTGTCAAAAGCAACAACAAACAGAAGTCGTAAAGCGATAATATCAACGTCAGTGATAATAGTTGGAGAAATCTTGTCGGTGTGGTATAGAAAAGTAGCAGACACTTTGAAATCGTTGAATGATTTCAGACAACGCGTTCGAGAAAGGTGTTTACTAATTCGCGTGGAAAAGTGTTAAAGAAAGTATTCAATAAATCTGCACCTAACAGAATCACTGTTCTCATTAAATGTTTCCACATACGAGTACGTATTGTATAGGTACGTGTATGCTATAATTTTGTGCCGCTGGATTTTAGCAAAACTATTATGCATACTATTTTTGCGAAATAGAACTGAGCAGGTTCACGAAGCCCAATTCGATTTGACTTGAAAATGTTAATGAAACGTGTCCCGAAATAGTACAGTATACTATTGCGTAAGTATATGTAGAATGAAATTTCGGTTAGAACGTAGAAATCAATTGAAATTGTGTAGATTCGAATGTGTGCTATCTTTTTGGCCCGGGAGTGTATTCGTGCCGAATAATTGATTTGCTTTTTACCTTGCGCGTTCCAAAGCTGTGAAGGCGAGCTCGTTAATTCCGTTGAGCTGCTCGGCATATACGGAAGCGCGTAAGGGCTATTAGTCCCTGCACCGCCGCCAGCCATCATCGTTCCAACGCCGGTCATGGTACGATACAACGGACTGAAACAATACGTACATACGTGTTATTTGGCGTGTTCATAGATATCGACGCACATTGGGGTATTTGGCCCGAAAAGTCGGGAAAAATCGATTTCAAAATTTTCCATAAGCCGTACAATTTTTACTGTCCGACGTAGGTACAGGTCTGAAGAATAAGGCATCAGTATTGTTCTTTTTATTTGTGCACAGTCTTTTTTAAACAGTTTCTGAAACAGCGTTTTAAGAAAATTGTGTAAATTCTTGCCTCGTAGAAGCTTTTCACGTAGGTATGCAGAGTATTTCCGCACAGATTCCCTTTCGTTATCATCTAAATTAGTATAGTTATTAATATCTGAACATAATCGATCATTCTCTAAGTTTTCTTACGATTATAAAACTTCATTGATGATTTTGTTATACTATCGAATAATATCCGGTGCTCTTTCTAGTATCATTACATTCGATAAAGGAATTAGTCCCAGATTTGTGTGCACATAATTTCAACATTATTTACACGCACAAATAATGTATCCCAACTTTTCGCTGGAAGCACTCCATTATCACGATTATTCAAGGGTTTCAAAAAAGAGTTGAATAGTATTTATAAACACCCACAAACCTCTACAGTGATTCCCACTAATATTCGGACACTCTTAAAAACACCATAACTTTTTTAATATTGGAATATACGACTTGAAATTTTTGGAGAAGTTCAATATAGGCCCGTATAAAAAAGTTGTAAAATGCAACTTTTAGTATTTTCTCTACAATTCCGATCAAATGCAATTTTTGAAAAATTTCTTTTTACATCCTGTAGTAAACTAGTTGCTTAAGCTTCCCAAAAAAGTTCAATATTAAAAAGGTCATGGTGTTTTTAAGAGTGTCCGAATATTAGTGGGAGTCACTGTATAAAATTTCGAAAAAAAAATTTTTTCCGACAAGAAAATAAAAATCATTCTGATGTTTCAAATGTTAAAATGCATTTTGATTCATAGTTGACGAATTCGACGACCTTCTGTATTGCGACCGTAAGCCCATAAACAGCGCTAAAATAGTTTTTCCGACTTTTCTGGTCAATTATAATCGCGCTGTGCGACGGCCCGATACGAATAAACGCGTGATTAGAGTCGCGAGACACGTTGGCTCTCATCTCGTTGCGACGTTTCTCCGGGAGAAACACGCCTCCGAGTCATGTCCAAGGGACTTTGAACGAACGTGCTGGTTTGTAGAAAAACAGACTCGGCGACGAGTTCCTCGGCTAATGTTCCGCCGCGGGAGGCCGGAAACAGGAACCGTTCTCCGCGATTCATCGGTCCGTGAATGCGGGCGCGTGCCAAAACAGGACGTTTTTCGATGTACCCTTCCGACTGGTGACTATGAGAACACAACTACTCCATTACCATTAGCATTACCGCCTCGATTGCCACTACCGTTACCATTAGCAGCGACGGTCCCTATACCTGAGATCGATGGCGCGAGCCGTTCCAAGTTCGAATCCTCGAACAAGATTTCAAAGAATAGAACACGTTGGCTAGCTGGATGTCGTTCTCGGGAGACACGGATTGCGCGCGCATACAATACGCTGGTCATTTCCATTCGCCGACGCAACGTAAACGCGGCATGATCGTTGCGCAAGACGTCAAAGGCGCGCATCGCGAATACGGGGATACACGGATACGCGAATATGTGATTTCGAAAGTAACCTCCTTCGTTCCATGCCGACCTATCGACGTTCAGTCCCGGCCGTTAACGAATAGATCGCAATCCTCGTCACCGACACGAGTATCGACCATGCTCTTTTATCGCGACGATCGCGGAATAAAATCTCGAGCAGGCCGCGAACCAAAACGATGGACGCGCGCGCGTCCTTGACGCTTCCCGCGACTCTGCGAACACGTACGAATCGATCGGTACGTGCTCTCCAAACGCTTTCAGAAATTTCCCGGAACGACTTCGGAACGATGCAGCTCGAGAAACGACGTTCGCCTTAACCGAAACATCGATAACAAACGCGCAAAGTCGACCTTCACGGTTCGTGGTCCGCGGTTCGCGCTCGTCGTTCGCCGATCGATGGGGAAATATTCGAGAAGCGCGAGTCCGTTCGGTACCGAAACGACTGTTCCGTAACTGCGATAAATCACGATCGATCGAAACACTAATGACTGCGCGTGCTCTCGCGTCCTCATTCCCCGTCCCTTTTACGTCCCCCGTACCCCGTATCCAATTCTCCGCGTACGCACTACGATCCACGACCCGTAGCTCGAACGATCTATACCAGGTGCAACCACCTCCCTCGTAGGCCATTAACTTTACCGCGGAAGAAACGGTACCCGGAAACGGTAGCACGCGCTGAACGTCCTGCTACGACCACCTCATTATTGCAAGCGTTGTCGAGCGGTCTGACGCCGGCATCGTTTCGACGAATAATTTTCGTAAACCTCTCCAAATGCATAAATTATAAACGGTGACGCGATTCGTCGTCCAACGTAACCGAGAGAGTGTATCGTCGATCGGTATGTATAAACAGATCCATTGTATGTGTTCGAGCAACCGAACGACCAAAGGGTTTCGTCTTGCTTCCAAGAACTTTTTCGAGATATTCTCGATCGTCCTAGCTAACGTTCGCTCGTAATCTCGATCACAAGAACTCTACTACCTTATTTCTTTCTTCGTACGATGTACTCCATTATTACTAGACTGCGGATCTATATGCAAAACGAAAATATTCTGCATGGATTGCGGGAAGCTTTTTACGTTGACAACGCATAACAGTATTCTTAGATTTTGTACATTTTTCACTGTTTTATATTTCACCCGGTTAATTTCTTTGTAAATGCATAGAAATCTGCAGTCTACTTGTTACTTTCGACTCGACGTGACGCGGGTTAAAATATTCAGGCTACCGTCGTCGATACGAGAAGAAATAAAAAGAGGAAAGAAAAAGAAATTTTGGGATGCGAACGGTAGACGTAATAGCGTTAGCGACGACGGACAGCAGCGAAAGAAGAAGAAAGAAGAAAAAGATGAGGGGTCGCTACGTTTGGCGAAGTATGCAGATTTCGCGAAATACAATCCGAAACGTCGGTGTTGCCGAGGTTATAGGCCCCTGCTACCGGACCGCCGTACGCCATCCGAATCTCCCGAGCCGATAAGCCGCTTCTCACGATAGGTGCGGAACAACTCGAGATCCGTGAACCGTTGCAATCGAATCCGCGTCGACTGTAGATCGCGCAGAACTATCGAAACCTGAGCGGCTATTGGTTCTCGTCTATGCGAGGGCGCGAAAAGTTCAAATTAATTCTTCAAAGTTCAGAGGAATTCTTATAATAAACTGTTGCGCGTTAGTTTATCTTCGGCCATACCTCCGCGACAAAAAAAATCACCGCACTATAATCTTGTACTTAGAGACCGACAACTCATTTATTTGCCATCCTCGTTTCCCGCGAACGCTACTGTTTTTATCGAAATGTCGCGTTTTTTTCCGGGGACAGATCGAGTCGCCAGAAAGTAGCAACATCGAAACAATGGGAAGATAATAAATGGAGAACATCGTAGTTGGTCGAAATATCAGCGGCCATGGGACGGCACGTTTTCACAGTCGCGTTATTAGATGCGCTAATCGAGACTATCTCGGATAAAAACAGTCCCGGAGCAACGGAACGTATTCCACGCCGACCACGTTGCTCGGAAAAGGGATCAACAGAGAACACTCACTACATGCTGTCGCCTGTGACAATCCGAACAGAACCATGAATTCGTCGTCCAGTTCGGTTATCCGTGCGTCGCGTCGCGTTCCGTCGCGTCGGGTCACGCCGCGTTGATCTTCCGTTTCCTTCGGGCGCGTCGCACTTGTATCTTGACGCGTTATTTTCCACGGTTACGCGAACGCGAACGAGTCGAAGCGCTAGGAAATTCGAAAATGGAAAACTCTCAGGTAGCGAGAACCGAAAGGAATTGCCAAAGGGTGGAGACGATCTCGAGGCGCGCGCGAGTCCGGCGCAACTGTCACCGAACAGACGCGAACTGAGTGGAATATAATCTGGCAGTGTGCACGAAACGTCCGAGCGAACGCGATCGTAGGACCTCGAACGTGCTCAGGATTTCCCCTACCGCGGATCTCTCCCTTCCTTCGTTTCTTTTCTTTGCTGGTTCGTGTCCCCTCTCGTCCACCGCATCTTTTCCACCTCCCACCTTTCCGATTGTCATCCATCCGCGCGTACGAATATCTCGATGGAAGTGCAATACATTTTTCTCGCGTATACGCTCGTCAGTAATCGTTCGTTCCTCTCTTCCGATTCTTCCAATCAGAAATGCAAAACGGAAATAACGATTCGACTAATTCTTCTGTCTTGTTCCACTGTGTTCGTACTCTCCGTACGGGACGAAAGGGGTCCTCGCGCGCAGCCGCCAATGGTCAGGTCGTGACGTCACACACTTTAACCAATAATTCAGCGAGAACCGAAAGTGCAAGTGGAATGACCCAATCGGACGGCTTCCTGCCGCATTCCTTTCGAATTCCTGCCAGGAGACTTCTCGTGAGGCATGGAGACTACGGCTACCTGTGTTCGTCTCTCGTTCACCTAACATCGCGGCACCGCTATTGTTGCTGCTATTCTCGCGCGTGTCGTCCGTTTGGCCATTAAGGGGCTAAACTCGTTTTCAGGATTGCAAGGGTGCAATTTGCATTATTATGTAGCTATCTTCATAAAGCTGTGACAGCTACATGCTGCCGAATAATGCAAATTACCCCTCGTAAACGTAAAAATAGGAATCTTGGGGGCGATCGTGGCCTAGATTGATCTTTTATCTGGCGCTTTTGACTACTGAAAACCCCCATCTTTGCATTACCGAGAAATAAGAAGGCGCCTCCCGCACACTTGCAATCCTGGAAACAAGAGTCTACCCCCTTAACCCTTTGTACTCGAAGCAATTTGAATTCCAAGATCAAGACATTTGTTTCAACCCAGATCATTTTTGTTCTATGTAATCTTTTTGACATTGTGCACGTCAAATTGAACCCGTTTTCTTATATAACAGCTGGGCTCTTTACGATTTCTAGAATACAGACAAATTTAATAATGTTAAAACTGTTTTGAATAATGGTACAGCAATTTTTAGTGGCGCCACAGACTCGCCAGTCGAGTGCAAAGGGTTAATTGTCCTCTGTAATCGTTTAGGTGTTCAGTGGCCTGTCGACAGGTCGTGGTCGCCGGCCAAGTTACGCTCAGTTTTCTCTTTCCTCTTCGAAAACGGCAACAATTTTAAATAATTGTCGATGCCAATGGGGTGGGGTAAACCGACAGTCGTTGCAGGCTCTCGGTTTGGCAGGTTAGCTGCTCGCACCGTGACGTCACGCGATACCAAGAGCTTTCTTGGAACGCGATGGGTATATACGACCATTCCGGACTGTAAACCCTGGGATGATTCATGACAAAGTTCTCGTTAAAGAGCAGCGATTACGGTTTACCCTCCTCAATTTTCTTTCTCCTTCTCTTTCTCTGTCGCTATCGACCATTTTCGTTCTAGACAAACATAAATGTGAAAGGATCGATGAACACGCAATATCGTCGGGAAAAAGTCGAAATCGAAAAAGTACGATCGATGCAGCCGTATGAACTAAAAAGAGGACGTAACGTGGATAAAAAGTAGAAGGTCGGAGGATATTCGGCAAAGAGGAAAACCGAAACGATTACGAAAATAACCGGGAAGGCACGATTATCGCGCGAAGAGGTTACGCGACGGTCGTTGATCGACGACGATGTTTTGCGTCACAGAATCGTTCCCACCTAATCGCCCCGTTCTTCGAGATAAATAACGCTGCGAAAAAATAAGACACGAAAACTGTATCGTCCTCTGCACCCGAACGTAGGATATCGAAATTCGGAGGTCGTGGCCCGTGCGTTTAAGTCCACGTCGACGTCCGCGTCCGATCGCCTTATTACGTCCACGAGACTCGCGCATACGTATATGTATCGTTTCGTTTTCTCACAGTTGGTAGGATAACGCGAACAAAAAATCATCTCTATCGGTCAATACACTCTTATCGCGTTCTTGTCGCTCGGTCGCGTACCAACGAATCGTTCCAAACCGCGAATCGATTGACCAATTTTTTTTGTAAGCCGTGGTTCGTGATCGATCGATCAGTTGCCGAAAAGCAGTGGACGGTTCGAAAAAGAAAGAGCAAGGTTAAGAGACAGGGCACGGAGGAGGAGGGGAAGACGAACCTACAAGCCGCAAGTTCGATAGCGAAAATCCAAATGGGGCGAGACTCGTGTCCAGGATGAATCGGTAAACAGAAAAGGTGTTCGTTTTCACGAAACTGTTAGCATAGGGCCGAAGAGGCGTCGCACTGTTTTCCATCGTCGGTTTGGTTTTATTTTCGGTTTTGTATCGCCTACGCACACAAGCTTTGGAAGCGGGGAGGCGCGGAGCATCCCCCGAGCGCTAACGTGTAAATATCTTCGCGTATCGTAAACCGTAAACCGTTTAACCGTTAGGATTGTATCGTGACGATGCGTGAGAACGCAATCCGGATTCTCGCAATTCGTGTTTTCGCGCACGACGAACGACGGAACTTTTGGAACAGGATACCATCGATAATGCGTTAACCAACTAACCTGGATAGCGGTCCGCTCGGCGAATGCGGCGTCGGTGGTCCTTGATCGTGTTCTTGATGGTGATGAGACGCGGCGGTTTGATGGGCGTAAATCGTCTCCATGTAAAGTTGATCGGAGACTCGATCGGCTTCCTGAACCAAACCGTGATTAGCTTGAACGGAAGACGGTGGCTGCATGACTGTCAAATGAGGGTAAGACTGTCTGGCTTGCTCGTTCGGACTGTATCCACCATCCGCGTGTCCTTGATGATGCGGCGACGAGAGTCCTTGATCGTCGTGCGGACTCCGACTGGAACTTGGCGAGCTACCGGTACGCAAAGTGGGCGATCCGCTACCTCCTCCTCCTCCTTCTCCTCCGCCTCCTCCGCCACCTCTGCCGACGCCGATACCGATGCCAACATCACCGCCGTTACTACCACTGCCTCCGTTTCCACTGCCGCCACTGCCTCCTCCTCCTCCTCCACCTCCACCTCCTGTTGTTGTTCCACTACCACTTCCTCCTCCTCCTCCTCCTCGTATCTGATGTTGAAGGTATCCATCGTCGGTTAAAACTTCTTCCAAGTGATGATGATGATGGTGTTGCGTTTGTGGTTGATGATGATGGTGTTGATGTTGTTGTTGCGTCTGTTGGTGATGATGGTGATGATGATTATGATGATCCGACGCTCCAATTTCGTTGCTCGCATTAGCACCGCTCGACGTATTCAAAGGGAACATCACTCCCAAAGTAAAATCACCCCGGTCGCCTCGCATGGCTGCTGCGATTCCGCCAACCCTTTCCACGTCCTCCTGATCTATATCGTGACGGTGTTGTTGTTGTTGTTGTGTCTTCGTTTGAGGGGGTTGTGATTGCGATTGCGATTGCGATTGCGTGTGCGACGGTGACTGCGGCTCTTGCTCGTCCGAGCGACGATGACTCGACGAAGAAAGTCCAGTATGTTGGGACGTGTCCGTCTGCGAATGATGATGGTGCTGATGGTGGTGGCGGTGATGGTGGTGGTGGTGATGGTGGGGGTGGTGGTGGTCGGTCGCGGTTGGCGAGAGCGTTTCGGTACCGTAACGATTCATCGTCGAGCGAGGCGCGTGACTGTCGTGCCGATTTCCCTGCCGCAGCGCAGAGCCTTCGCCGCTTTGCCGGTTATCCCCTCCCTCTCGAACCTTTACTTCTCTCGCCCCTGGCTCGGCGAATTGCAGCCTCGGCTGCTGCTCTTCGTGGTAGTAGCGGCGGTGGCGGTGGCGGTGGTGGTGGTGGTGGAAGAGGGACTCTTGGCGATGATGGTAGTAGTGGTGGTGGCGTCGCTGCTGTTGCTGCCGAAGCTGCTCCTGTTGATCGTGGTCGTGGTCACGATCGTGGTGAGGCCCAAAAATATGTTGCTCTATTCGTAACTGTTCAACCCTCGACGAATCGCAGCCCTTGTCGCAATTTGAGGCCTGCACCAGATAACCCCTTCGCGACCGATCCCATAATTCGTTAAAATTCAAACGTTGCCCGTGTATAGTCTATTGTTCGCGACAAATACATTCTTGTCGGATTTGTTCGGTGTATTGGGTTTATTGGGGCGCGAATCTATTCGACTACTCGATGTTACGGGAGGTCAAGAGCAAACGCTCCGAGTCTCGGCTGGATCGTAAAACGATATCGTACGATTGTATGCTCATTATTCTCACCTTTCTGGAGGATCAGGCGGATCGAACAGTTCGTAGTTGGTCAAAAGTAGATCGTAAGGAATGCTCGTATCGCTGTCGCGATCGACGGAAGCGGTGGAAACTACAGAAGAGGCAATAGCTACCGCTTCTGCGTCGCTCGCCTCTACGATCGCGCCATTTTCAATGTCCTGCTGTCCCGCCTCCAGCACGCCCCCATTGTCCCCGCCTTCTTCGGTTCCATGCTTTTCGTACGCTAGCTGCCGTCGCGGTGGTTGCTGTTCGAACTCGAAGAGCCGTTCTCGTCGAGCGACAACAACCTTGGGCTCGGAATCCGTCGCGTTCCGTGACAATATCGCCGAGTCCGCTCCTTCGTCCTTGTTCCCTTCGACCGCTCCGATCCTCTCGATCGTCTCCGATGGACCGATCGCATCGGTGTCCGCCCCGCTTGCGTTCGTCGACTCCTTCGCTCCGTACACGTATTCCCATGAAATTGCTAAACAGCGAATCGTTGGTTCTGTTCATTTACGTATGATCGAGCAAACGATAACGAAGGCGAGGCGCCTCGCATGTTCGGAACGTACCCGAGGGTGGCATTCTTTTCCCACAGGAATCTGGACAAGGTAAACGGTTTAACCTCCCCTCTGTGTACTGCTATTCCAATGTTAACCGAGGGGTAATTCAACCCCACACAGTTTTGCAGCAAAATGAAAGAAAAAATTTGTCTGCATAAGTATTTGTGAAATTTTATTGATTTTTCAGAGATAAGTATACGATACTATAAAAACTGGAAACATATCACTAGACTCCGGATGTTTATGCAATTTGTGTAAACGAATTTTAAGAAAAGAAAACTCGAATATCAAATAGAATCTTATTTTCTGTGGTAGTAGCCCTTTTAGATCTGAAATAAATAAAAATCCTAGCAGTTTTTGAAAAGTATCAAAAGCGAAAATTGCATACAGATCCGCAGTCCACATATCACAGATAGCCTTTCTAGGTAATTTTTAGAAATTTTCCAGTCGACAACTTATCATTCCCGTTTTCGTCAACCTGTGGCGCATTTGCACCCCATGCCCCATCCACAGAGAGAAAATTAATCGCTGTGCGATCGACTACTTTTAATATGCATAGGAAAACGCGCGCAGCCAAGTACTGTAGGTAGGTATGTCACGAAAATATTTATTATTCGTTGCAACGGGCATCAAGCAGTTATTATTATTTGCCTCGATATTTTCGTGGACATCTAGCATGGACGATCGAAGAAGCACTGTTGCCAGCCGGTACGTTACGAAAATAACTGGTCGCCGTTATCTGTTGCTCGTTGCCAGTCGCGCGAGTTCGCGGATTTTGCTTGTGGCGATTGCGTGTTCGTTCGTTGGTGTCTCGTCTCGTCTCGTTTCGTCTCGTCTCGTCTCTTCCCGCCTCGTCCCGTCTCGTCTCGTCCCGTCCCATTCCTTTCCGTTTCGTCGGGACGGGCTTCGTGTTTGCCGCCTGGATCTCAATTCGGTCGAACATGTCGTGTTACGCTCGAATGGCGATCCCCAAGACAAAGATCAAGGATGGAAGAAAGATGGAAAGAGAAAGGAAGAATCGTTTCGCGAACCATGCTCCTGTTGGATGATAAAAAATATTATTTTTAATCGTCGAGGGTCAACCGATGACAGCAACACCGACCATAGGTCACCCGGCTAACCTATAGCACACAGATTTCGATTACGCCCATTCTCCACGATTCGTTTTTTGTTTTTTCTTCGACTTATTTGCCGGCCGTTCTCGACTCCGATCGGTCGAGTCTACGCGATCGGTTCGCCACGGATTCCCAGCGATCGACCATCGCGAAAGTGTCGTATCGCTAACGGGGTATATAGTGGTGAACGGCGCGGCAAAATCAAACCGATGTAATTAAATGCGACTGTATACATACAGCGAAACGGTGACGAGAGAATAACGGTGCACATAGAAACAAAAATCACCGCACAGCTCTCTTCCACCTCGCTCACCTCGCCGCTCCGCTATAATCTCGTACTGAGATGGCGAGCATAGGTAAAACTATTAAAAATCAAATGTATAACAGAACAGAAGGTCGTGCATAGAGATTCGATTTAGTTCGAGCCGATTCGGTGCGATTCGAAACAGCTCCCGTAGCTGCGTAAAACTTCGCGCTGTCGCGTCGGTAGCGGTCGCAAACTCGCATCGAGAAGACTCTGAAACGAGTCAACGATATCTTCCCCCAAAGACCGTGTATTGTATCGACCGTTTAACATTCAGCCGACCTTATTGACGTTACCTAATCGAATTGGAGACGTCAGGCCCGTCGGATTATCTGACGGTTCGTTCCAGGGCGAGATCTATGAAAAAAAAAACATATTTTTCGGGAAAGGTCCGAGTAAGAATCCTGTCGGAGCGAGAAACCTGTTGCTCGAATAATGTCGTGGAAACGACTACCGATCATCGAAGAGAATACTCGATCGTTTCGCGCTGTTCGAACATTTCGTTTCGTTGATGAGACGCGAAGAGCGCTCAGCACGGAGACGCAGAGCCGCGACCCCAATTAATCATTCGGAGCAAGAATATACGTTGTATGTAGCTCGGTTAGCAGCGGCAGGCAGCGATCGCTCGAACAATCTCCTGTTTTGTGTCGCGTCGCGAAACTGGAATTGTTCGAAGCCGCTTTAATAGTTTGCGCGGATATATTGCTAACGGTTTTACCCCATCGCTCCCTCTGCGAACGAACGAATTTGCTCGGCTCGGCCGACAATTCATAATCTGAACGCGCGGTCGCGTCTTCCACGGTATCGACGACCGAACGACAGAGGGTTTATATCGTAGGAACAGTAGCGGCAGATTCCGACTCGCTGACCGAGCGGAAGACGTTTAGTACATCGGGGGCAAAGGTGACTCTCTTATCTCCTTGGTCCCATAAAAACACTCTCTGTTATCCGCAACGCGAGCGACCAGACGACGCGTATCGATGCGGTTTACGACGAGATTTTCAAAGATTGAATAGCTTCTTTATCTCGACCTCTTTGATCCCCTCTCTCCCTCTGCCTCTCCCTGTCCCTCATGCTTCTCGTCCTTCTAGACTGCAAGTTCCACTCCGTTCTGTCTCGTGTTGTCCTTGCTTTGCTTTGCCTTGTCGTAGTTTCTGTGATTGCCCTTTTCTCTGTTTTCACTTGCTTTGGATTACTCTTTCGATTCTACGATGCGGTGTTTCGAATCTGTCCTTAGGTATTTTACGGACCGAGGCGACGAGACGCGACGGTGATCTCTAGACTGCGGATGTTTATGCAATTTTCAATTTTTATAGGTAAATTTTAAGAAAGTGGCATGACATAGAATACTATTTTTAATAGGAACAGCCTTTGTAAATACAAAACAAATAAAAATCGTACTAAGTTCTATCGAATTTTATGTTCTAGCATTTTTTGAAAGTTTTCATAAGCGATAAGTACATGAAGATCCGCAGTCTAGTGATCGCGAATCATGGCTAGTTAGGGTTGCCAGAAATGTTTTATCCAAATATAGAAGAAGTAGTGAAAACTGCAATTATGTGTATATGAGATAGGCTCAAAATATAGGAGTTCAAGTAAAAGAGGTATACAGCACATTTTAAACTTTTTTATTCAAACAAAGATTTTTGAAAATTCCTATAGGTACGTAAAGATCAAGTTCAAATATAGAAGACTCATATCAAATATACAGTAGCGGACAAAAGTTTAAGACCGCTCTAAAGAAGACGATAGCTTTTTTAATATTGTACTATACGATTTTTACTTTTTTGGGAAAGCTAGAGCAATTAGTTTACTAAAGGATGTGAAAAGAAATTTATTCAAAAATTGCAATTGATCGGAATTGTTGAAAAAATACTGAAAGTTGAATTTTTAACTTTTTTATTTGGGCCTATATTGAAAATTTAAAAAATACGTTTTGTAGATCTGTGTCAATTAAACATATTTTGACGAAATTTTCAGAATATGTTTAATTGACACAGATCTACAAAACGTATTTTTTTAAATTTTCAATATAGGCCCACATAAAAAAGTTAAAAATTCAACTTTCAGTATTTTTTCAACAATTCCGATCAATTGCAATTTTTGAAAAAATTTCTTTTCACATCCTTTAGTAAACTAATTGCTCTAGCTTTCCCAAAAAAGTTCAAATCGTATAGTACAATATTGAAAAAGTTATCGTCTTCTTTAGAGCAGTCTTAAACTTTTGTCCGCTACTGTATATAGAAGATCTGGCAACCCTACGGCTAGTTCCCATCGACCGACGACCGACGACCGTTTAAATTTGCGCGCACCATTATTTAACCCTTAGCACTCGAATAGTCACTTATTCACAATATTGTTTACATTATTAACCCTTGGCAGTCGAGGAGTGACTCAGAGCCACCACTAAAAATCACTGTACCATTATATACAATATTGTTTATTAGGTTGGAGGGAAAGTTCTGTCGTATTTCAAATAAGCAGGTAGTTTTGCTTGTAAATCAAAATTAAACACATGTTGCTAATGATAAGTCATTGGGCAACGACTATTGACAGGTTATCTGAAAGATGGCAACAAGTTGTTACAAATAATGGAAATCATTATTAAATATGTTGGTATCTAATCAATATTATTAGTGTTATAACATTTTGATATCAAACACTGGTATCAAATTTGATAACAAATGATAAAAATTATATACAATGAAATTATTCTAGGTCGAAAGAAATGTTTAATTTTCGGATTATAAAATAAGCCCGACCCGAGGATTGCGCTTGCACTCGTACAAAACGATCGGTAATAGTACGGTCGAAGTTCGGGTTTTTCTTACGACCACCGAGATACTGCTCGAGATCGCCGCTCGGACCCCTAAATCATTCTTCGTCGTCGACTTAATGGGCTTGTAAAAAGAGCTCGTCTCCCGTTGCTTCGGTCCTCGGCATCGAACCGCAGCGACGCTCGTTTCACGTCCAACGACCTACGGATTAACTTGTCTTACGGGGTGTGTTCGATGAAATGATCTTCCATCGTTGGTTTCTCTACTCGTCGATCGAATCAAACATTACCAATCACTTCGCGAATACGAGCATCCGAATCAAAGTCGATCTATCAGTTCATGAATATTTTACCACTATTTTGAAATTTAAGGGTATAACAATTAGGGATGGGATCAAGTACCTCGCAAACAGGTACGAACTTTGATTGATTGAATTCGAACTCTCTAGTATAAGTACTTCAAAAAACAGAGATAGTACTCCTAAGTATACTCGAACCTATGCTAGACAGTTTCGAACCTTTTACAAGTACTTTGGTAAACGGAAATAATACTTGCAAGTATATTCGAGAATCTTCGTCAAACAGATTCATATTGAACTTGATCCCATCCATAATAACAATATAGTTCGTTGGATTCGTTTTGACATCAGCTACAATATTATAAAGTAAGAAATATATAGTGATCTTTAACACTAAACCTACCACTATTTAATATTTCTCTAATTTTTTAATTATTGAAAAATTATTAAGTTGCCTACATGGAAATTGTTTCGATCGATTTCTTTATCCCAGCACATATTGTAGTAAAAGTGGCAAAAAAATCTAAATAAATTGAGTCATGTCATTTTTATAAGCTAAAACATTTCCATCGCTTTTAGTGCTCGGTAGGTTTAGTATTAAAAATTAAAGGTGACCTTGATTTTTTACAGAATAAACATATTTAAAAAAATTTGTTGTATTGAAATTTGTAGACCGCTAAATGTCGATTAACTTTTGTTTCAAACATATTTTTGTCTCAATACCGGAACTGCCTAAAAAACCATGTTCCGATTTCAAATAAACAATAATCTATAATAGTATTCATAAAATGTTGATTTTTAAATTCTTGTTCTAACTCTAGATGCATTAAATACCGATATGAGACAGTTTTTACCAAATGAATTGCTAGATCGGCCGCCCAGGTCGGAATCGATATCGAAGGTATAAGATGATCGAGAACATGCGCGAAACGAGAGGGTTGTGAGGCGACCGGTAAAGGCGGGGTAACCCCCATTTGTCGCTATCACTCTCTTGGATGCGATCTTTGTGGGGACAAGTGTGGAAGGTTAAAACATTTAACTAGAGAATGCAGAGTAATGCGAGAAAAGATCCGTATCGAGGATGTAGTGAGCGGGAGGAAAGATAGAAATGTCGAAGAGTGGTTGGAGCAGTTGAGGAGTAAGAGAGAAAAGAGAGCATAAATGTACCAAAGAATATACCAAACTAAAAACAAATGTTAGGGAATAGGAAAGAATGCAATAATTAGGTTAGTAATAATTAGGATACAAGCAGAGTAGGTAAGGGTAGGAATGAGTGAGACAAAGAAAAAGAAAGAGTGAGAGGAGGTATGGACCGAATGTGCGAAATAAGATAGATCTGTAAAGTTAGGTTAATGTAAACCAAGTCACATTTCTTAGCTGTAAGGCTGAAATAAAGCAAATACATACATACATACACTACCACTCTCTTATCCTGTATTTTGGACATTGCTCGTTCGCGAACCACCGAACCCCCTGCTCTCGACAATCGCTTAATCCTTGTGTAGCCAATCGCATACCCGGATACCCATTTACTGCATTTCTTTCAAAAACTTATTAATGTTCCGCTAAAAATATTAAAAAATTTCTCTGGATGTCCATTCTTTGCTCACTAATATATTGATCTACAGTCTTAAAATGAGAATTTGTGCAAATGTGTTAAATATAGACGGTTTTAAGCTTCTCCCTGTGTACTGCAAATAATGAAAGAAAAAATTTGTCTGCACAAGTATTCGTGAAATTAGATTGATTTTCAAAGTATTGTATACTTATCTTTTCTCACAGATATATCATTCCTAGAAAATTTTCGAAAATTTTCCATTCGTCAACTTTTTATTTCCGTGTTTGTCAGCTTGGGGTGCATTTGCACCCCAGAGAGAAGGTTAAATAATCTACACATTTTGGTTGGCCACATAAGGTTTCGCGGGAACCTTGAGCGGGACAGGAGCGTTTCACTTCGGATACTTGCGACGACACAAACAAGAAAAGAAGGAGAGAAGGAAAATATTAAAGCGGTCTGCACGCACAGAGGGAGAAGGACAGAGGGGAAGGAGGATTTATGAGAAGAGTGGAGGGACAGAAAGAAAACAGAACCCTCGGTGAATCATTAGCGACAAAGCCCGAGGTGGAAACAATGTCCTACGGTTAGGTGTTTCGTTTGAAGGCCGGAAGGTTAGGAGAAGGACACACTATGAGGACTCACAAGTCGAGAATTTTTTTTGAGAATGCTTAAAAAATGTTGCCAGAATGTATCGAGTATGCATCGAGAATGCTTTGAAACTGTACCCGAAGTTTCTCTGGTTCGAGCTGAGCGTCTGCTTTTCGAGGGGACTTGGTCGTTTTAGAGCAATCGCGGGTACCACAACTCGCACGAACCAGTCAAATCTATTCCTCTGGTATTCTGGCAACCACGAGAATGTGTATCGGGTTTCTGTCTTTTTTTTTTTTGTTACCAACGACGGTCGAGTATCGTTCATCCTCGGCCCCGTATTCGTTTGGCCCCATTAACTCCTCCACCGCACCGGAGCTCAGGGTTTCGAAAAAAAAGAAAATGGCCCATGAATCTCGAGCACTGTCAATTATCGGGGAGACCCTTTCCCAAAACCACTCCGCGCCCAGTCACCTGTTGCCTTTTGTTTTTGGCGCAAGAAAATTCACGCAAGGAAGGTGGTCGCATTCGAATAAACTAAACTCCACCGAGCAGGAGTTTAGTTTTCTTTTCATAGAAAAATGAGCGGCGCGCAAATCTTCGTCGACATTAACATTATTGAGCCGAGCGGCCGACTGTGTTTGCTTGCGTGCGGCATGCGGTGTGCGATGGACGGAACAGTAAACAGGTTCGTTTTCTAAGACCCTCGAGAAGAATGCCTGGCATTATGAGCTGCGAAACAACGAAACGCAGACTGCGTGGCGTAACGGGAGAAGAAAACTAATCGTGCTACGTGACACATTTTTTTCTCTGTTTTTCGTTCGGCTCGTCCCTCGTTTATCCTCTCACCCTCAGACAGCACACGCTCGTCGCTCGTCGCCCGTCGCTCGTCCCAGAACCTCTACTTCTCGAATTCCAAATACGGTTAAGCGCCACCCCAGTGCGACGCGTCTGCGAGAATCGCCGTTCGAAACCATTAGTTTTTATGAGAGTCCGTTGCTTGTGATCTTCACGATCGTAAAAAAAAAATAGAAAGTCGTCGGGAAACTGAATGTCGCACAGTTTTGCTTTGATAGTCATAGGGGTAGGTGCCAATCGCATATCTATCGCGATCTTTCAGCCCGTTAAGGATGTTCTGGAGACTAAAGTACAAGAAATTCGAAATCCATCAATGTATTGGCAATGAAAGCCATTCATGAGTATATTTTTGTTTTTGAGTGCATTTTTTGTGGAGTTTCTAGTTGCGTTTTTTCAAGGTTTAAATAGGGTTTGAAGTGGAATTTTATGAATTCTCCATAAGAAGACGTGTTAAAATGTGCAAACTTTAAGTTGCTATAATCCTTAAACGGTGCAGCGAATCGAACCCAAACTTTGGTAATTGCATTAATTTAGTAAGAATTATATCTTGTCGAATTTTCAAAAATTTTGTAGCGTTTTTATATACCTCCAGAACATCCTTAAGGGGGTAGACTTGTTTCGAGGAGTACAAGGGTGCTTTTCAGTAGACAAAAGCGCTAGATAAACGTTCAATCTAGACCGACGTCGCTCTCAAAAGTCCTATTTTACCACGTTTTTTACGTTTACGAGGCGTAATTTGCATTACTCGGCGGCATGTAGCTGTCACAGCTTGATGGAAATAGCTACTTGCGCAACTTTATGCTTCGAAATAATGCAAATTTCGCCTCGTAAACGCAATAAATATTACGATTTCGAATTTCGAAGAATTAATATTTCACTTTTTAAAATACTGAAATAACGTACGGAAAAGAAAATGGAATATTTTTTGTTGTATCATTATTTGTGGCAAATTTACGTTATATGCAGATATTTAACAAGAAAGAACTCGTTGAATCGAGATGGAAAAGTTATGATGACAGTGAGCAAATTCGCTCTAGATTAAAAAATCACTTGAATGAAGTTAAAATCACGACAGATGAATCACGTTTAGTGATTTTGTACGCCATTAGTAGTTGTAACCCAATAATCGAAACCGGGAACAGGAGTTGAAAATTCGCGCAACAAAATTATTATGTCAATCTAGATAAATGCCTCGATAATGATGAGAACATTACCCAAGTTATCCTATTTCTAAGATCCACAAATATTTACTACACTGTAATTATGGGAGCAACAACTGTGAACTGATTTCCTCATCGTGTACTAACTATGTCTATTTATAAGGATTCGACTTTGTATACATAACATATGTATAAATTCTAGTGGTCGCTGATGACCTAGATGTTGATGCGGCCTGTATAAATAAATAAATTGAAAAATCAAACTTCTTATGTCTACGTATATCATAGAAATGGTGGCAACGCGTATCTACCTATTAGTGCATACACGTGTACTACGGATCGTTGGGTTGAATTGACTAAACGAATAGTCTGCGGTGATCCAGCCGTAACTTGGCTGGCTCGTTGGTCTAAGAGCAGGTTTGCTAGCTGGAAAGAAGCGAGAGCGAGAGAGAGAAAGAGAGACAGTGTGTATGTGCGTGTGTATGAGACAGAGAGAGAGAGAGAGAGAGAGAGAGAAGGCGCAAAGCAGAGGAAAGTGGGGAACGGCAATAAATCAGTCGTCGAGGGGTCGGAGGTCGTCAGCGGTGCCCCACTATATTCACATCGAGGGCGTAATGGGGTATTAAGCTTGGAGGACTTTCGAGTTAATTTTCTGGTCTCTCGAGTCGCAGCTGCGAACGAGAGTCGATTATTAGTTTCGACCGATACACTGATTTTTCTCCCCTTTTTCCACGGAGCTTCTAAGTCGTATTTTTCGTCGTCACGCCGCGACTACGACAAAAAAAATCATGCGATTTATCATGCCAGCCCGCCAGTCAGCCGGTCGGTCGATCAACCACATTGCGAAATCGTATTATCGGAAAGATCGAGTCTCAACCGCGATATCTCCTGGTAAACGTCTGATACGCCGGACGGTTCGGCAATTCGTCGAGCATCGCAATATTTACCGAGAACAAGTTTCTTATTAAGGATTTTCTTTGGACGATCGACGACCACGACAAACTCGTCGCTCACGGACACGGACACAAACAACCCGCTAAACCAAACAAATAAGCGGTTTTCACGCGACTCGGATCGGATCGGCTCTTTACGATCCGGAAAGTCAAGAAATAAGAGCAACCAGGAAAATCCGTTCCGCAGCCCTCTGGTCACCCGTCACCCCTTTGTTTTGCTACAACCGAGAGTTTGTTTTTACAACGTGGTTGAGGGATTAACACTGAACCCGCTGATCCTCGAAACTAACTGGTACATGTTCCCTTATAAAAATAACCAGATTCATTTTATTCGAACTTTGTTGTCCAATCATTTCTTATGAAATCGTTTTAATTATTTGAATAATTGTAAAATCAAGAATCGAGACCCGGTGAGTTTGGCCGGTGGTGGTAGGTTTAGGGAAGGCGGGATGCGCTTTCTCATTTCTCGATAATGCAAAGATGGGGGTTTTTCAGTAGTGTGAAGCGCTAGATAAAACATCAATCTAGGCCACAATCGATCTCAAAAGTCTTTACGTTGCGTAATTTGCATTATACGGCAGCATGTAGCTGTCGCATCTTTATAAAAATAGCTACATGCGCAGCTTTATGCTTTCGAATAATGCAAATTACGTCTCGTAAACGTAAAGATAGGGCGATTGAGCGTAGATTGATCTTTTATCTAGCGCTTTTGACTACTGAAACAACCAATCTTTGCATTATCGAGAAATTGAGAAGGCGCATCTCGCATCTTAGCAATCCTGGAAACAAGAGTCTACCCTCTTAGTGCGTTCGGCCACCGATTTGTGTACCGAAACTGTACGAATTCAACGAATAAATCCGTATTATATCGTAAAGCTGAGAAGAAAATCCGAGCTTGCGACGATCTTCTGCACGAGCTCGGAAGCACACGCCTTGCGTCAGGGAAAAGGAAGAGAAAAAAGGAAAGAACAAGCACAGAGGGGTGAGATTAGGGGGAATAGAGAGAAAATGGAAATTGTTTGCGGTGCAGGCAAGCGAGCGGGCAGGCAAAAGCAAGCGAACGAGCAAGCAAGCAAGCAAGCAAGCGGTCGAGACGGGCGGGCAGGGCAAGCAGGCCGGTAGGGCAAGCAGGCAGGCAGGCAGGCAAGCAAGCAAGCAAGCGAACAGGCAAGCTATGGCAAGCGGGTGGGCAGGTTTACGGTACTCGCTGGCCTGCCGGCGAACAGCAGTTCTGACGTCACATCCTGCGCGGGCGGACATCCGGTTTCGTTGCCGGACTCCTGTCCCGAAGCGATAACAAAATCTACGTTTGTTAAGAGAGGAGAAAGAAACCACGCGAAAAAGAGAGAATCGCTGCAGTTATTCTTCCCTGTTTCGAAAATTGCTCGAACCATTCGTCGATCGGATTTGTTCATGCTGGTTTCCTTTCGCGAAAACCGAAAACGCGAAACGAATCTAGGCAAGGCAAAGGGAGACAACGTGGAACGCGAAACCCCCAAATCGGCCGTTGGGAATTCCATCGGGATTAACCTTCTGACCGGACTACGGTGCGCCTTTCCTTTTCCCACCCGCGCCCCTGAGCCGCCGTACACCGTACGTGTACCCTCGTAGAACGAAATCGTCGTTACCGCTTGGTTTTCCTCCTCGGCAAGGCTGTGCAACAAACAAGGCCAACTGGAAATACGCGTGTCGCACACCTAACCCAGGCTCAGCAACAACAGTCCCATGGGACGGTCATTTACAAATATTTGCCTCGTTATTAGTTTATGGGGATGTTTGGTTGCCCTGCATCGACCGTTTACGATCCGTGGTGCCTAGTTATCCCGAGGACCGCAAAAAAAAATTCCCGCTACGAGCTGTACCCCTGTAGTGAACTCGTTTGCTTCCACGGATTACGCAACGCGTTTTGCGCGGTCATGATGCTATAGCAAGCCGGCCGATCCGATCCGATCCGATCGACGATTTATCGATCGACCATGCAATTCTATGGTTGTCAGGAAGAACGCTGAGATTCGGTTTCGAGATATTGCCGTTTCAAGTTTTCATCACTAATGCTTTGACACAGGACACCGGTTAGATTGCTTTATTTTTTGGAGCCGTCCGTTTTCATGAATTTTTCTGGTAAATACGTAAATCCTATACTAAGATGAGTGTGGCATGAGATATGGAGAGATGGGTGACATAGGAGAACTGTAAACCAAATCCAATTTCTTGGCCGCGAGACCGAAATAAATAAATACTATTACTACTACTACTTAAATCCTATACTATGAAGCTCAATTAATGCGTAAACTCGAATTTTTTAAAATTGTGACATGCGGCATTTTTTCTTGCAACCACAGAATTTACATCCGTGGAAACCATTTATACGCAGACGTTGGAGCGCGTGACAAAGACACGGGAGCAACTCTTTGAATGAAAATCAACCAGCTAGGATCGACGATCGTGATTACGATGGATCTCGACGGATCGTTCGAACCGCAAGTCACAGATGGCATTAGCTCGCGGAACTTTGACGATGCCGCGCAAGAACAACAGCAGGGACGATTGCGATTTATTTACGGCATCCGACCTTCGATCTTTGACTCGCTACTCGAAGTACGTCCGTCGCAAATTGGAACTGTCGAGAGGAAAACTGGTTGGAGGGATGGGACCGCGGGAGGATGTCCGCCCAGCGGATATTTTGACAGACGCGGCCGCACCAAGCAGTCGCGTCCATCGCGTCTGGTACTCGCAGATAAGAGCCGGCGTGCGCGCGTGCTCGTCGGGGGCGTTTTAGGGGCGGTTTTCGATCCTATGGGACTATGGGACTTGACTCGACTCGACTTGGCTTGGCTCGCGGGTCCGTCGCAGCATCGCGTCGCTAGCTAGCTAACTAGCGAACGACTTCCCTCGGGAAAACGTTGCGCTCATCAACCACGCCGAGGGGTACGCCGTTATTACTGACAAACAATGCGTGTACGAGGCTCGTGTCGCTCGCTGGTTGACTCGTCGACGAAAGGAGCTGTCTCTTCGACCGATAACGACCCGCATAAGTATACACGCATATACGCTCGTACCTACACGCGGACCGTTCGAAACGCCACCGACGTTGTCGCGTTCCGACTTTGGCCTCAACTTAGTTTCCGTTCTCGGACGCGTATGGGAAAATAACTGGCTTTTTTTCTTATCACCGACCCCGGTTCCAACAATTCCGTGTGTCGACTACGAACATTGTTACACAGCTTACCGGCGCGGAGCGGCGTACGGTCGCTTATTGCCGCGCGCGGATTGTTCAGCTGCCTTGGCGAGGCGACAGAAAAAAAGAACGACGTTTGTAAAGGACACGTTGCGAGCACCTCCGTAAACGTAGCGCAGGTGGCGGTACCACGTTCCAAACCGTATCATCGAACAAGAAAACTTTACACGTTCTCCGACCGGGTTCACCCCCGAGTCAACTTGTATGTATTGCGAGGACGCGGAATACGAGGCACGGAGCACAAACTGCTAAACACGAAACACGGGATATATCGCGGCGCTCACAAGGAATCGTCGGTGCATCGTTGCGTTGTGTACCGAGGCTCGAACTTCGCGGTCCACCGGAACAACGAGCCGCGGGCATCTGCTCGATATGTACTCGGATATTCGATAGAGTATACCGTGGCTAGCGCAAAATGCCACGACAGACCAAGGAGTATTAACATCGTTATGGTTTATCTGCGCGTCCTTGGCTAATCTCTGTCCGCGAAAGATTACCGTATCGCAGGAGTTACGTTACGTTACGCCTCTGCCGCCTTAATACTATACCAGTACGTGGGCGTTTCTATCGCTCCCATCGCTCCCATCGCTCCATCGCTCCCTACGCTTCCGTTGATCGGCGTTTCTCGGAAGATATACAATACATAGAAGTATTAGATATCCCCGTACACAGTTCCTCCCGGTATTCTTCTGGTCATCTCTTTCGTTCTCTCTTCTTGTGCGCCCCAGTGCATCGAGCTTTCTTTTCTTACGGTACATCTTTATTTATTTATCCGGCGAACATGATCATCGAATTAACGGCTTACGAATGTACCACCGTTCATCGTTACTTGGAAACGAAACGTTCGAATCGAACGTTCGACACATCGCATGCAGAAGGTATAATCCCATAAATTTTGCGAATCAAACTTGAAATTAACTAGAATCAAATATACGTTGCTGTTGCAGTTGAAGTTGCGAGGTAGAAAAGGACAAAGTAGGAGCACAGAGGGATTACCGTGAGCGAGGAGAGCCAAGGAGGTCCGAGGAGGTCTCTGGAGGTCCGAGGAGGGTTGAGGAGAGCCGAGTAGGAACGAGCAAGGCGAAGCGGAACGATGCGTTACGTTCGGTCATGCTGCGTAGCGTTATCGCGGGTCCGGTCGCCAGCCGATACCTTATCTAGAGTAGTTGCACAGTTCTACTAACAGTGGTTCCCAACTCGAGCACAGTGTGATCTCCTTTTAGATCGGCGAATCGTTCGTACGGTCGCGCGTTGCGTCACGTCGTCGTCGGTACAGAAATCGAGACTGGAAACGAACGAAACGAACAAGTACGAGAACAAGGCTGGCAAAAAACAAACGAGATGGAAAACACTTGTCAAAATCCGAAGCAGGATTGAAAACTTTCGCGATACGCAGCAATCCCGAAGGACAACGAACAACGGAAAGATTCGTCGATCGAATGCGCGCGACGCGACGTTAACAACAAACGAATACGAATCTAGACGCGAGAAGAGCAGTATCGTTGACGGTAACGATGGCGGCCACCGAGCCTCGGGAACCACGAAACGCGTCCAACTAGAATTCTGCTCTATACTAAACCGGAGGAAGACTGCTGGTAGGAAGGAGTTAAAAAGTTTCTTCGCCGAGCGCCGGTGTATCGCAAGATAACTCGTATCGCGGTGGCTGGTACACCGGCCGATAGAACGCCACCCACCATTTCGCGTTGCACGCGTCTAAGATAGAACTCGTCGTTGTCGCCGTCATCGTCACCGTTACCGTTACCGTCACTGTCACCGTCACAGTCGTCGTCGTCGCCATCACCACCGCGTATGTCGGATATCGTATCAACTCGGTTAGTATGCATCATATCATTTAGCATTTCGTGAAATCAGTCGCCGCGAGAATCGCCTCGAATTCGGTCACCCTCGGTGCTGTTCCATCCACGTCTTTCTACCTACTCTAATGATACCAGACTCATGCTCCTTTTCGTCTATTCTCGCCATTTTCATCAATGCTCACGCGACTATACCCACCTACTATAGTTCTCTTTCGTTTCCGTTTCCGTTTCCGTTACCGTTACCGTTCCCGTTACCAATACCATTTCCGCAACCGTATTCTTGTGCGTTTATGAAAACGGCCCATGTAAAACCGCAGACAAATCGACGAACGCTATGCCGAGAAACCAATTATTGCACGAGCGAACTTCGGTCCGACGCGCGACGTTTAGAAAATCACGCGCAACCATCGAGAGTAAGTAATAGTTTCCAGTCCCTTTGCACGTGGGTTACAAAGCCTATGCACCACGGTACTCGTGCACCTCGAGAAACGCGAAAACAATGGGTACTATACGCGCGAATATAATCGGCACAACGGTACGCGACAGCCGCGACCGACAAACGAAAACAATCATCGAAAGACGTTCCACGTCGAGACGAACTCTTTATTTGATGCGTTCCTTTTTAAAAACAACGCGTGTAGAGGTACATACTGGGACTGTTACTTTCCTTCGAAGATTTTTCAGAAACTTCGAAAGTGACGAGAATCGAATTTCCGAAACTTCGAAATTCGAACCTCCGTAGTAAAAAAAAAAGAGGACTAAAAGAAACGGAGTTTCGAAGCTTCGCACTCCGAAATTTCGCTGGTAAGTTATATTTTATACAAGTACGGACACTCCTACATTTCGAAAAAAATACACCACCAGAAGTGAAACAATGATTAAGTTCCGAAGTTCCCTTCGTTCCGTCGAATCTTCGAAGAGTCGACGCTTCGAAAAAGTAACAGCCCTGGTACATACTCGCTGTTCACGATTCTCGACGACCACCGTTAGCACGTAGGGTTGGTCGAGCAAATTTAACCGCAAAGGCGGAGCGACCGCAACCGAGGAGAAAGGGATTCTTTTCGTCGCGACGAGCCACTCGCGTTTCTGTGCCGTATATTCGCGTAGCAGCCATTTTTAGTCATCCATGATGCGGCGCATCCTCCTCCTTTTCCTCCTTCTCTCGCCATGATTCTCTTCTCTCTTCTATCTAGGAGTCTACCTGCAGGAATCGGACATAGGGCATCAAGCATCAACAGTGTCGACGGTTCGCTCACTCGCGAAGTTTGAAAACATCCAATAAGACATTTCGTAAGCAATGCCAACGTTGTTCCATTGTTGCGTACATTGACCCTCGACGGTGGAAGATCATCGATGCTAGAAAAATTCTGATAACGAATGGACTTGGACCTTACAGTACAGTCGGTCGATCGTAGACGCGCGCTTTCGATGGCTCTCTTTCGATCGAGAATGTCTTACGGAAATCATTGTGGCGCGCTCAGTTACTTTGCTGTCTAGTTTCGTGCAATGCTATAAACTACGAACTACAAACTGTAAACTGTAAAATATAAAGAATCGATGTACCACGAACGAGTAAGTATACGAAAACATGTTCGACGAATCGATCGCCGAGCGAACGAAAAGGAAGAGGAGTCGACGAAGATGTTGACGAAAGCAAATACGACAAGGGGAGGAAAAGGAATGTAGGTATACGGATCAACGAACAGTCACGGATCGAAATTATGACGCAAACAACCGGCCGTTCGTACGCGACCCCGTGATTCATAACGCGTACCTTACCGAGTACAATTCATCGAGTTTATTTATACCAGAGCCTTTCTTCCTCTCGATAGCTTTCCCGACGCGCGACCAGAGCTTCGGACACTCCAATACTCCAATTCGAAGAGAAAACCAACAATCCAATTCGAGGCTCAAAATTACGTAAACGATATCATATGTACCTACATACCATAATATGGCATAAAATAGTACAGTGTAAGGTAACGTAACATATAATAAAATATGTATATTGTGATACAATGAGAAAGAACGCTTACGCGAGACGCTCCCAGCTTCCGGCAGCATATTTTTTGAGGAGTTAGAACTATTAGTTTACTACATGACGTGGAAAAGAAATCTTTGAAAAAATTGCAATTGGTTGGAATCACAGGGAAAATGCTAAAAGTTGTTGTTTACAATTTTTTATGTGAGCCTATATATTGAACATTTTAAAAATACATTTTATAATAAAAAATTTTCATCAAAATGCGGGCATAAAAAGATGAAGAAGAATCCGTAAAAATCGTGAATCTTTCAACATCGTGAAAAACTGCGACTTTCTCCGTGTTTAAACGTTTGTCGCTCATTGAAACGTTGACCGATGTTGATGAAAATTTCAGGATATGTATAATGGTTACATAAACAACATATAAACAACAACTTTTAGTATTTTCTCTGTAATTCCAACCAATTCTAATTGTTTTAAAGATTTCTTATTATCGTCGTGTAGTAAACTGATTGTTCTAACTCCTCAAAGAAAATCCCAGTCGTATGATCAAATATTAAAAAAGCTATCGTCTTCTTACAAGTGTCCGAATATTAATAAGAGTCACTGTAGCGTGGTTGTCCGATTCCATCGTTAGCTGTTCGATTGCAGTTGTTCGATAGTTGAACTATTTACGCGTGGAGGTCGCAATCCCCCGATCCCGTAAAACCGTCGAGCAAAACTACTTACCGCATTCGCGTGGACGACGTTTGGTTATCTGCCGATGAATCTGACCATTCTTCCTTCTCTTCATCATCGCGCGCTCAATTCCTTTCCGCGTTCGTCTTTGAATCTATCGATTGATGCCAGACCGGACCTATCCTCCCGATGATCGCGATGGTTTCGTTCACCGTCACGACGATCGCACGTTACTCCGAAAAAAATAAACGTATTCAGTCTCGATTTCGATTCGAAACGCCTTGCTTTTCACTTACAATATTTATACAATAACAAGAAAATACAAGCAATAAAAGTCTATATTGATCATTTATTAGTTATGCACATAACGAAGAACCAGCGGCAAAGTGAAACTGCTGCAGTTCGCTCGACATAAAAAAAGTGAGAGAAAGAGAGACGGAGAGATAGAGAGAGCGTGAGTACGAGAATATGAGAGGGAGCGCGCGCAAAAGAGAGAGAGAGAACAATCGCTTCTCTTTGAATCGTCAAACAACCGAGTGCAATATAGATTATTCTGCCCTTAATTTTATCGAGAAAAAGCTGTACAAACCCGCTTTAGAATCAATAAGAAAACCAAACTAAATGTAGATACATTTACTGAAAGCGTTCAACTGGTCGGGGATACGGCTACAGCGCAGCGTATTGGTTAGATGGAGGATCTCAGTGGCCATGTATGCAACGTGCAACGTGCAATGTGGAATGTGGTGGGAGTATCGCGAATAGTACCGAGGAAAACTATGCGTACCGTCGACGTAGATCGTTGCAGCCCAAGGTACTTACCTCCGTTCGCACGTATGCGCCAATTCCATCGGTTTCTGTTTATCGTCAAACGCGCATGCGTCCCTTTTATCGTTTACCAGCAAAACGCGTTTCTGTTATCAGTTAAACAGAATATATATTATTATGTATACCCATGTACATATACATATAGGTTCGTGTACACGTGTATCCATATATACATATATACATATGTATACAATACATGTACGATACATTCTGTTCGACTAGTCCCCTCCCGAATGTTTTCTTGTTCCACTGTGCGGCGTTACTAATCTTGCCCGCTTCGTTACATCCCCTTTCGAAATCCAACTTTTTTTCCTGTTCTTTTCCATTTTGTGATTAATCCGTCGACGCCACCACTGTCGATTCGCCTCTTTCCGACTACCGTGCATTAAAAGCGATTCAAATGTTTCAGCTTACGAAAATCACGAGGCTCTATATTTATTTAGATTTTGTGGAATTCTTATTACAATATGTGCTTGGATAAAGAAACTTATCGAAACGATTTCCATGCTAGTAATTTCATAATTTCAATAATTGTTGAACTGCTAAAATTAGATGGATGAAATATAAAACAGTTATTTTATAACGTAATAAAAAGTCGTTAAGGGGGATGATATTAATTCTTATCTTATTCCTGCTTCCCGCAATCAATGCAGAATATTTTTATTTCGCATAAAGATCCGCAGTCTAATAATTGTAAAATGAAAAATATAAAATCGGTCATTTGATTGGCAGCGGATTGAACAAACGCACTGGCTGCACGATATTCACTGCATCTCTTGCAAAAATACAATAGTTGAAATACGCACGTATCCTTTTCCGTTTTCTTTCTGCAACGTATTTATCGCAAGAAATAAATAATTGCAACGCAACGTAGCGCAAGTCGGTAAATAGGTAGGGCTGTTTTATTTACCCTTCCTGGATCGCGAGCCCTATTCGTACTCGAGAGAGCGATACGACAGAAAAGAAAAGGTGCGGAGTTCGAATTGAAAAATGAAGGCGCGTCATCGCATCGGTGCGCCGCTTGACCTTTTCAAAATTTGTTCTCGCAATGACTCACCGGCAGGCACTTCGTTTTCTTCCGTACGATGAGCCAGCGTTAAACGAAAACAAATTACCTGCGCCTGCGACCAAGAAAGTCCGGTCAACACGATCTACAAAGCACCGGTGACAAGGTTCAAATGCGGCTGACAAAGGGTATACAATTGGCATTCGGAATCTGGCAAAACAGGCCGCATCTTAGCATGAATCATCGCGCAGATCCATGCTACCGTTACTACCAGCTAATATTCCGCTACCAACTATGATAATACGCGACAACAATAGCGTAAAACAACGACCAATCAACAAATTTTCTGGTTCACTGGTATCAGGTAATTGGATCGATTTAGCCGAACAAATCGATATCGATCAATCTAGATCGGTCAAGGGTACATACCGAGTTACTGTAAACAAATCCGTATCCACGGCTAAGTTTATTCGTTCGTTTGTCTTTCATAAGCTCGGCCGATCGATCGATCCGATTCACGTGTCCATTACTATTCATTCATCCAATTTACCGCGTGTTTCGCGTATGCCGTATCGCGTTTCGCATTTCGGCTCGCCGCTACGTGTCACAAATAAAGTCAACGCTTGCTCGTTCGAATACCGGTTCAAGTGGCAAAATAATTAAGCTACTGTTATTTACAACTCTGTCAAAAAGATTTCCCATTGATGATAATTGAACTGCTACCGCGCAATGGTACCTTCAACTTCAACGAACAACAAAAACAACTTATTGAATTGTATTGCTAGCAAAACGAACCAGCAAATTGTCGTTATCGCTTTCGGTTAATTACCCACGCGAAACTATGCCGGTATCCCCTCCAAGGTGAAGACAACTCGACACGAAACTAAGTATACATATACGTACGACAAAAATGGAGGATTGGACAACCGGCCAAAGGTCAATTTCGACTTTGCTGCCGACGAGCAAGCAACCTTATTCTTAGACCAACTCTACGAGTCGCATGTCGTCACGTACCGATAACTGCCGTAAAAATGTCTACTCTAGTATCACGGTATGACCTACATCGATCTTCCATGGACTATGCCTATCGTGCATCTTTTTCGCTTTCTCTTAGAATTTTGATTTTAGTCGAATTTCATCTGTTAATAATTTCGAAAACCAGACGATACCCCGTTCCGTGAAACGCATTCGAAAGAACAATGAGAAACAGAGGATAAAAAAGTGCTTCGTTCAAACACGTTTCTTAAAGTCAACTTTATTCTATTTTCCCTTGAACGTATTCGATTCTGGCCAGATTAATTATCGCATCTACATATATGTATAACTGCTCGTGTTTCCCGTTCACAATTTCGGTACAGTTCTGGGAAAACAATGATCAAAATTAATTTGTACCCTGTGCAGTGTACAGTTCTACGTTATGACCTACAAAAATGCTCGCGTAGAACGCGTACAGTTTTCTTTTTTTTCAGAGGGAGGAAAATGGAGGAATAACGTACTCTGAAAAATTGCATGTTCGCATCCGACTCGGGCGCCTTCTATCTATCCTATATCCTATATCCTGTGTACTGTATACTGTGTAGCGTATCGTAAGAACATTAATCGATTTTTCATTTGTTACATTCTTCGCAGAAAACGTGGGTAGCACTGGTATTAAGTATTAGGTACAATGTAATTCGTTTTGCAATCTTCTACGAAATAGTTCTCTCCGTTCAACGTACTCTCTGATTTAAATCCACGAGCACGTGCACGCAAGAAAAGATTTACATGTATCTGGTTGCCATTGTATTCCGGATAGTTGTAAAATAAATGCATTTTATGAACGCGGTTAAAATGTACAATTCCATGCTATGATTTCACACCTTTAGTACGAACAAGACAATGGACGGGCGCATGCCACAGAATCAAGGAACGTACATATAGCACTTTCATCAAAGAATTCTTTAATCAAAGATAAACCAACAAAACAAACGTATAAACACGGTGGTGAATCGATGAGGTAATCAACAAAGAGAAAGGAAGTGATTGGGTATTATTGGCGCAAATTGCAACGTTCTCGTTGGAAGAGTGCACAGTAATCGAAATACTCTGATCGCTTCCCGTTTCCAACTCCAACCGATCGGCTAGATCGGGTACGCAATTGGTATCCAACTAGAAGACTATCCTTAACCGATTATTAGGCCACAGCCCAATCTAAAGTGTTGTTTGCTATGATTCATCATGCCGCTTAACGCGAACGAAAATGGCAGTGGTTGTAATTTCTTTTCCAAGACAGCACCGACCGTCCAATTCGTGTCGACGCTTCCTACAAAAAGAAATCCCCAATTATTTTAAGCTTCCTTTTCGCAAATTTCGCTGCATCCGATCGAAAACGAACACTATACCTCTAAACACTAAATCGGCCTTGGGTAAATCCACTTGATAAGCAATAGTTCCTGTAGCTTCCTGTATCCGGCTATTAATTTCTAACTCTGCACCAACTTGCAACTGTTGACTGGCTCTCTGATGAAAGCAGAGATGGCAACCAGATAATCCTGATGGAAAAACGGGCATATTAAGATCGAGACATGTTTCCAATGTTAGAATTTCAAGTTGGAATCGAATTAAAAAAACGCACCGAGACTACCGCTGATGGTGGAATCTCCATTCGTATATCTTCCGGCGAGCGAAACAACAGCTACTTGACCACCTGGTACAGCGGGTCCCCGTTGATAAGCCAGTTCCCCGCCGAGTGCAACAGACGGTGTTACACTATGAAGGTAGTGCATCACAAAAACACCTGAAAACAATTTATCCCTCTACGTACGCTGTAATATTACATTCGTGATTCCACTATTCTATATCTCGCGCGCTTACCAGAAGCGTCGACTATATCTGGATTAGCTACTGTCAAAGAGGCTGTATAGGCAGCACCACGATAATCCGTTGTCATCTGCACAGCGGTAAATTTATTTTTCTGTACTTGGGTCGCTAGCTTTCCTCTTAATCTCTGTCCGAACTGATGAATCACATTGGCATTAAGATTTCCGCTTGGATCGATGTCACCTAGCAATACCGGATAACCTTCCGTAGGTACTGGTTGTTTCGTACCAACGTACGTTGCTCCGAATCTGTATCCAGACGGACTGGAGGAACTCAAGTTTATCGTATGAGAAATTTGGAAGTGATTACTGAGTCCCTTACTGACCATCAACTTTGCTCCTTCGAAATTTACAGGGAACACATCTGTCATAACATTGATGTACATTAGTAAAACTCGTTACATTAGTAGAACTTATTACATTAGTGGTACTCGTCGCGTTTAATAGCATTAGTAGAATGGATGAAATCGATGGAGATACCTTTGCATTTCTTATGGAGGTCTTCGATTGTGCCTGGATTTTCCATACGTTCCGCGACATCGGTGGACGCGAATAGTCCCGTGGATGAATCTTGCTTTCCCACATTGGGCAGTACACTTGTACCTGGAGGTGGTGGCGGCGGCGGTGGTGGCGGTGGAGCTGCAGCGGCTAGTACGTTTCCCATTTTTGCTCGATTGTATGGTTAACAATGATTTCGCGAATTCTGATTTTTCCGATACGAATGCCGGTGCACTGGAAATATTTCAGCAAACGTGCACCTGTACGTTGTAAACGTACCTCCAATACTTGTTTCTATGAAATTCGTCAGCGAAAAATCCTCGCGGTTAAACGAGTCGGCGTGCTTCTCCGGGAGTCGCCATTTGTAAGAAATAACCACTGGTACTGTAGTCACAAGATACGCAAGGGTACACGTAAGTACTTACGTGTAGCTACTTTTACCTACTTACATGCACAAACTATGTTACATATAGATACATGTGTGTAGAATTGCCTGTGTGTTTCTTGGGTGAATACGCAACGTAATATCCTTACGCATATTGATTCATGTTTATTGAATAACAAGTAGAAAACAAAACATTTTAATGAATCAATCGTTAAACATTCAAAGATACGTATTATTTAAATACGGTCATAATTCAGAGACCGTGAGATTATCTCATAAGATGCATAAGATAATAATAGAGAGTACACTTGATTGGCTTCCATGATCCCGGTCTGGCTTATCGACTTTTACGTCTTTACTAGTCTTTACGATCACTGATATAATCAGATATAATATATCAGTATATCAGTTCTTTCATTCTATACTCTATTTATACATTCTTTCAATTGTGTACTGTGTACTTCGATGCTCCATATACATTGCCGTACATTTATTTACACAGCATGTAAACTGTAAATAAATTCTGTACCTGAAGACTTATACATCTCGTAATCTAAAATCGCGTTCTTTCAATAAAAAAAAACCCTTACATTGACTCCTTAATTTTCGAATGTTCTTTTACAGTATTCTCTAGCTTATACAAGAAATACAGTGACTAAATAGTTCATTAGGCTTAAACATATAGGCGAGATCTTTTAATAACATATACAAACGAATAAAGAGATACAATAACGTTATGAATTGTTCTACAGAAACGAATGGCTTAAACAAATTTTGTGGCAATAGCTAGTAATTTGGTATAATCGGCTCCCTTGCTGTGCGTCTTTTCTTTCATAATTGTCCGTAAAATATGTGGAATCGGTACATGAATTCTGGTTCCCACAGGTGTTCCACTATCGTCTATCAGAACTAAGTTGTTACTGTCAAATTTTGGAACTTTTGGATTCTGAGTCTGTTTTAAGCCAACCAATATACCTTTCTTCTTCTCTCCTTTTATCGCAACCAGCACTTTGTCTCCTATATCGTTTAAAGGAAACCATGAGAGAGAACCAATCACACACATTGAATCTACTGTCGATAGACTCACCTATATATCCGACTCCTTTTTTATTGTAAACATGTATGCATCGCGGTGGTTTTCCTTCCATCATAGCTTGCTTTCCTATTTCACTATTATCCACAACCCTTAATCGCGTTAATTTGATTATTTGGCTAGACGTTGTCGATGTGGAAATACTTCTAGAAAACAATTTAAATAATGCACCGCCTGTAGACATTTCTGCAAAGTTATCTGAAAAATTCAATATACATGTTATTTTGCATGAAACAGATTATGTAAATTGCGTACAATAGCTTACATTACACACGGCTCTTTACTTAATTAAAAGTACTTTATGGTTTTTCTTGATATTATTTAATCTCAAATGGTGTAAGAAGCTCAACACATATAAACTCGATAATTAACACCATTTCAGCAAAGGTTTAATATTGTACGATTTACATAGTATTTAACATTTAAACCTAATGATTTTTCACTTCGTTTTCATGGAAGCCGTATAATTTACTTGAGTATTTAACGGAAATTACCTTACAATCGTGATAAGTTTGTTTGTCAATATTAATTTTATTTTCAGTAGCCAATTGAATACATGTATTTACGTGGAAACTACCAGAGGTTAAAGAGAAGGCGAATGGTTGAACAGTTGAACATAACCTAAATATACACGAAATAGTGTCAGCCAAACGCATGCTTTTCATATGGGAACATGGAGGGAATACTGTGCTGCACAAGAATGATAAGACAGTTACATATAATTCATAAACTCCGCGCAAATTCATTGCTCGTACGAAAATGTAGTACAGAGAAAAGTTCAAACGAAGGTGTAAAAGATACGGAAGAACAAAATGTTGATATTACAAGATTACAGCCAAGTGGATTCGCTCAAGCTTATAAGAAATTCGCGACCCTCGAAAGTACCGATGATGTTTCAAAACAATCACAGCCTCGTCCGTTCGCTACGATGCTTCGACATTCCAAATTTATAGACGTAATGTTCCATATTCTATATTATTGTAATCGATCTGCTTTCAACATTTTTCTTATAGAATCCGTTTGCATTTTAGCTTGGAGATCCCGAAGGAAAGGTTGTAGTTGGAAAAGTTTTTAACGTTGTTGGGAATGATTTGTATATTGACTTTGGATGGAAATTTCATTGCGTGTGTCCAAAACCTAAGAAGAACTCGAGGTAAGTCATAAAAATATTACTGTCATAACGAAACCTTATTTGTCCTGTTGTTTTCCAGTAAATACGTTAAAGGATCAAAAGTCAATCTCAGAATAAAAGATTTGGAACTGTCTACAAGATTCTTAGGATCGACTACCGATTTAACGATTTTAGAAGCAGACTGTGTTCTTTTAAATTTAATATCCTCTCCATTGCAGGATCACGAAATTTAAAACAACAATTACATTGTACAGTATAATAAATAATCATCATAGCATATACATATATAGTGGTTTTTCTTTGTTTCTTACAGTAATATGTATACCACCACCACCGGTACATATATGTATTTCCTACCAGTACTGTTTTCCTTCGCAGTGCTTCGATTGAGCCCAACTTTTCTCGCGCATGCGCGGCGTTTTCAGCCTCAGTAACGCGATCCGAGCTTCTCGATAAAATGGGATTCCTTTTGAGCAGCCTGCAGAACTTTAAAAAATTTATATGATTTGATTCTAAAAAATGAATGTATACCAGGTGTATTTGTGTATATTTTGTAACTCGTAGGACACGTCCTGGAGTCTTTTTGTGCGGTAAGATTATTTCGGTACATTCCCGCCAATATAACTGCCTCAGGGCTCTGGCCGCTCTGCTACCCAATAGTATTTAGATATTTCACTGTTTTCTCGCGCCTGCGCGAGAAAATTTGGGTACTCTGTTGTTTACCATAACGTTGCATGGTGCAAGTGTATCGCGTACCGCAAGACATTCAAATAATTTTGAAAATCTTTGAAAACGCAAATACTATACTTTTCAGTTTGATACAAAATGGTAAGTGAGATTTGCACTTCGTAATATAACCAAAATTTTATCGAGCATAACCTTGATATAATCTTTTTCTTCGTTTGTATATTTAGCAAAGCGTTTGTTGTGTATGCTTCAAATCGATTCCAGTTGATGAACGGATTGAAAATTCATGGATTTTTGTACACTCTAAAAATTATGAAAAAGAAAAAATCAGATTAAGCGACAGCATCGAATTAATCACAGGCCTGAAGGTATAAATATTATATATGTTCCTTTGGAATAATTTATTTTTAAATTATTTAGCATATATAACTACAATACACAATTATCGGTTCACAGATCATAGAAAAGAACCGGCAGTTGGTTAATTTGTGTCTTAGATGCCTTCAAAATGTACAGTCGTCTATAAATCTGCGCACTCAATTACTGATTTCGCTCTGTTCTTCAAACAACACCTCTGTCTTGAATGCAAACGTCAAAAGTACCAACATAGTTCAGAATAAGAAGTCTCTTTGTTCATTAGAGAATGCGAATACGATTGATAATACACTGATAAAAGATGAAACTGTGCTGGAATACATAGTCAATGATACTGATGAAACCAATATACCTTTATACAACATAATCGATGATAGTATTACCGAAAGTGAGCAGGAGGATAATACCTGAAACAGTATGGAAAACTCTTCTATACTATATAGAATGATAGATTTCAAAAATCAAGATAATATAGAGCCAGAGATAGATGTATGTTCTGGCGAGGATGAGGAAGTATTGGAACTAGACCTTGAAATCGATACATCAGAATCAGATATTAGAGGTGTGCGATTATCAACCATGTAGAAAAAAATTAAAAATCTGCCATGATGGTTATTCACCTGCTCTTTCTTTTTATGATTGAAATTGAACTTGAAATGAATTTTGTAAATTAATAAATTAAATTTTGTAAATTAATAAATGTTGAATACAACATAGTGATTGCACTTTATTTTTACCACGTTTTTATTAACTCGCTTTCTTGTCTGTCTCTTTGTTTGTTTGTCTGATTTCCCCTCACCCCTTTACATCTTACAAGTATTTTCATAGCTATTAAAAATTCACAATCACAAATTTTCAGGACTATCTGTATGGGGTTAGGAATCTGTACGAGGCTATTTAGGAAAAATTATTTTATACTTTTTAGTCCGTTTTAAAAATATTCGTCTCCTCCATGTGAACAACATACACAGCCTGTGCAGCACAGGCCCATTAGCTCAGTTGGTTAGAGCGTCGTGCTAATAACGCGAAGGTCGCGGGTTCGATCCCCTCATGGGCCAAATTTTTTTTGCAAGTTTTAAAGGAAAGTAACATAAACATTCGTAGCATCGTATTACATACTAACAATAAGTACGCGATGATACCGCGTAACGAATTTACACGAAAATTATTAATTTACACTAGCGATGTAATCATCTGTGGAGCTGTATAAAAAATTGTGTTCATGTTTATGGAATTATCTTATCTACTGCTGCGCAACAAAATGCTCGTTTAACCTTTCGATAACAATTAACGGTTGCTCAGTTTATGCCTATCCATTTCTTCGTGGCAGAAGTAATAAATAAACAAATTGGCAATTTCTGGACTTAGTTCTTCATAACATTAGAACAGTCAATTTTAAAAAATGAATGTTTTTTCTGTACGGTAAGTAAACTTGAACAAACCGGTGCTGCTATAGATAAATTATTAACTTTATAAGACGTTATATTATAGCAAGGTGATAAAAAATGTTCGAAACATGCAGATCTCAAGAATTTCAACAACCAGGTTCGAGAAAGTAAGATTAAAAATTTTAAGTAACATCTTGGAAAATAAGTTTATTTTCTTATTATATTGTTTGTCGATTATAGATCCTGATTGCGAATAGAGGAGAAATAGCATGTCGTATTGCAAAAACTGCCAAGAGGCTAGGAATTCAAACTGTTGCTGTGTATAGCGAGGCTGATCGTAATGCCATGCACGTGGAGCAAGCAGACGAAGCGTACTGTATTGGTCCAGCACCTTCCAGTCAAAGCTACTTGCATCAGGACAAACTTGTATCTATAGCAAAAAAATCAAAGTGTCAAGCAATACATCCTGGTTATGGATTCCTTTCGGAAAATGCAGAATTTGCAGAACTTTGCGAAGAAGAGAACATTACATTTATTGGGCCACCGACAAATGCAATTAGAGATATGGGAATAAAGAATACCTCGAAAGCTATAATGGTGGCAGCTGGAGTTCCTGTTATAGCTGGTACAAAGATCTTATCTCAGGATATACAATGTGTTTCATTTATATTGGTTGTTTTTGTGCTTTGGTTGGTTGCTTGCACCAGCAAACCTAATGTACAAAGAACAGTTCGTTCGACTTCATGCTAAAAGAAATGTCAAATAGGAATTTTTCTTCCATGATCAGTAGACAGCGGATTTCATGCATTCATGACAAAAATGAGTAGGTGTAATTTAAAACATTAAAAACATTAGACGAATTTAAAAATACTTTTATATCATTTTCAACCTATTGAACATATTAACAGAGAAAATAAATGTCACAAATGTCTAATGATCAGGAATGGTCTAACAAAAGCGAGCATAGTAAACGAAACACAGCATATAACAATACGTTTACATCGATATATTCTAAAAACTTTGTGAACGACCATCGCAGGGTATCACGGAGATGAACAGTCTAACGAAAGTTTGCTACTGCAAGCAAAAAGAATAGGTTTTCCATTAATGATTAAAGCTGTACGTGGTGGAGGAGGAAAGGGAATGAGAATCGCTTTCGACGAGTCACAGTTTGTGGAAGCTTTAGAGGCCTGCAGAACCGAAGCTGAGAAAGCATTTGGTGATGGAGCTGTTTTGCTCGAACATTACATCCCCGAATCAAGACACATCGAAGTACAAGTCTTTGCGGACAAGCATGGAAATGTTGTGCACATGTTTGAAAGAGACTGCTCCGTTCAGAGGAGACATCAGAAGATCATCGAAGAAGCTCCTGCGGTATGAATCAATTGAAAACAAATTACACGATAGATGCATAACGTGTACATGATATATTGTAGCCTGGCATCTCAGCAGACGTAAGATTCAACCTTGGTATGACAGCAGTTCAGGCTGCCAAAGCAGTAGGGTACGTCGGCGCGGGCACAGTGGAATTTATAATGGACCGTAACACGAATAATTTTCATTTTATGGAAATGAATACTCGGCTTCAAGTGGAGCACCCTATCACTGAAGCGATTACTGGGTTGGATTTAGTGGAATGGCAATTACGAGTTGCGGCAGGAGAAAAACTTCCACTGAAACAGGAAGAAATAAGACTCTCTGGACACGCATTCGAAGCAAGAATTTACGCCGAGGTAGCTAATTTTTTATCCAGAAAATTCTATATTCGACTCTTTGTTTCGCTTTAGAGATCTTTGTAGGTGGTCGATTAGTTCTTTGGTTTTTTCTTGTACTCTTGTATCGTTTAGTTGCTTCTTCTGTTCCTTTCGTTTTTCCTGTTAAATTAAACCATAGAATCCAAGGGATGGTTTCCTACCAGGAGCTGGGCAGCTGTTATACTTGAGAACACCGAAGATTCTGCCAAAGATGATTAGGATTGATACAGGAGTTCGCGAGAAAGATGAAGTCTCTGTACATTACGATCCTATGATCGCGAAATTAATTGTCTGGGGAAACGACAGAGGAGAAGCTTTGGCCGTACTCAGATCGAAATTAAGCGAATACAACGTAAGTATCGATACAGTAACGTAATGTATGTAATCTATGCAACCGTATACGCATCATCATAAAATTCTCCCATATAATTTTCAGATAGCTGGACTGGACACCAATATAGAATTCATCAAGGATTTATGTTCTCATCCTAGTTTTCGACAAGGCGAAGTACACACAGGATTCATAAAGGAACATCACCAAAAACTGTTTCCCAAGTTACGTGTTTCACACTCGGTCGCGATACAAGCGGTTCTCACTTCGATATTCTACGAAGACCTTCTGTCGTTGCAATCTTCGCTTGCTACTACCGACCCTTACAGCCCTTTTGCTACAGAAATTGGATCTAGATTAAATCATACTCTAACGAAAGCTTTTCGATTCAATGTTTGCAACAGCGATATCGATATCGAAGTAAAATATATCGAGCCCGAAGTTTATTCTGTCAGAATAGATAAAATCGGTCCGTGGAGAAGGGTAACAGGAACATTAAAAAAGAAAGACAGCTCAACGTTAGAATTGTGTACTGAAATCGATGGGCAAATCACCAGAGCGTCGGTGTTCATCATTCATAACAAGATACATTTATTTACCAAAGTTAGTATACTTTCTTTGTTAATATAACACTTTAAAATGTCCAGTTTCGTTAATCTCTGGGTATTTGTAGGATCAAGAATGGCAATTCGTTGAACCCTCTATGAAATTTCGTTCCAATGTTACAAGCAACGATTTCGAGGTAGATCCATGCAAAGCGCTAAGTCCTATGCCTGGTCTAGTAGAAAAACTATTTGTTGCAAAAGGGAGCTCTGTAAAAGCCGGCGATGCCTTGCTCGTTATTACTGCCATGAAGATGGAGGTGGGTTTTTTTCATCTTTTGCAAACATTATTAAGGGAGTAGACTCGTTTCTATAGGATTGCAAGGGTGCGGGATGCGCCTTCTGATTTCTTGATGATGCAAAGATGGGGGTTATCAATAGTCAAAAGCGCTAGATAAAAGATAATTTAGATAATTTGCAGCTTTATGCTTACAAATAATACAAATTACGCTGCCGAATAATACAAATTGCGCCTCGTAAACGTCAAAATAAGACTTTTGAGGGCGATTGCGGCTTAATAAAACCCCATCGCATGTATTATCGAAAAATGAGAAGAGTCTACCTTCTTAAATCATTCTTCAATCGTTAATTGAAAATTTATTTGATTTGTTCACAGCATATTATTAGAGCGACCATGAACGGAACAGTTGAAGATGTTTTGTGTTCGATAGGCGATAACGTGGCAAAGAATAAGATTCTTGTTAAATTAACTAAATCATCTGCAACTTGAAATACAAAAATTAAACATGTTAAAATTGTTTATTCTTCGTTATCATCCGCTTCTCCCAGTTGGAACTAAAATATATAACTTCTATCCTGACATGCGAGTCATTGTATTCGAATAAAATCGAAATTATAAGCGATGCGTATCCACCAATAGAAATTTAAATAGACTCGGTCGTCCATTGGCTTTTTCGAACATTTCGAACATATCCGAAGCACCCGAGGTAGCGCTAGCACAGCGCGCGAACCGTATAAATTCGTTTTAGCGTAGCGCTCGACGAAGGCACATTTTACGGAGTTACTATTTTTGTTATTTTTTTTGTTTAGAAAACGGATATTAAAACTGTTTGGGAAAGTAGTTACAGGATATATCGATAAAAGATGAGCAGTTTTCGTTCTCCTATGCGATGTATTTCTCCAAATGCAAGGTAAGCCGGCTAACTCAAAAGATTTGGTTTCAAGAAAGGTTAGAGTGTCGACTTGTCGAATTTGAAACAATTACTAAATAATAATACGCTTTTAGAGTTTTAACCGCTAAACCTCAAGTAGAGCAGACACTCGATGTCAGACAGGCTCAAAATAAAGCTAGAAACAGCATCACGTGGTTTTTCGTCAACAGCTCTTTGCTTGGAATCATCGTATTTGATATGTAAGAGACTGAAACGGTTAAAGTATTTGGAATAAACCAACGATCAACATGATCGGTAGACTGCGGATCTATTTATATGCAAAATAAAAACGTTCTGCATTGATTGTGCCCAGCAGGAATGAAATAAAACTTGATTTCATCCCTTGACAACTTTGATGCATTATAAAAACATCACAATACTCTTAAATTTTCCTAATCTTTTGCTGTTTTATGATTCACCCAACAAATTTTTCATAAACGCATAGAGATCTGCAGTCTAATGATCAGCATTAAAGATCAACGCTTATACTATTTTCTAAATTGTTTTGCAGATTGTACGGAGGCGCCGCATACAAACCATTTTGTTGGGTCGAATGGTGTCTAGCCTCTATATTCGCATTGAATGCTCTTTATCACATTGTACGATACACTTGGGCAACTTTCACTTTAAAGCCAGTTATCCTAAGTCCTAGACAAAGACGATTGTTAGGAGTATCAGAGGACGATCCTATTTTCAAAAATGAAATTCCCTCGCCTCAAAAGTCATCGGAGCCAATATTCCCTTTGAATTTGTCTTGCATTAGTCTCAACAGACGTTTGACATCTCTGGGTTCTCCAGGATTGAACGAATCCAGTACGAAACATATTTGTTTTTTTGGTATTCTAATTTTTGAATGTATAAATACATATATTGTATTTAGTAACACTTTCTTTTTTCCTTTCCTCAAGAGAACTTTACATCAACTAGTCCATTTTGCAAGTATGGCAGTCCAACATCTCAGAAATCCACGTCAAGCCCCAATGGCTCGTTCAATAAATCTCTTAATACTTCGACGAATGGGAATTTAACTGGTGAGGATTTAATTCAAAGCGAGAAAGAACTACAAAATTATTTGGAAGAAACTCGACAAAGGAAGCACATACTGTCCACCGATATTGATCAACCCTCCAACTTGCTTAGCTCGTTCTGGTCGCATCCTGCGATTAGAAGTCCAGGGGAGGTTTCGCCGTTATTGAGAAGATGCGCGTATCAGTTAGCGCCCATTATTGGTAATGTTGTAGAGTAACATATTTGTAAGATAGTCAAGCTTGAACCATGTTATCGATACGCATATGTATTCCAACTTTGTAGATAAGTCAAAGTCTGCTAGCCCCGGCGCAGAAGAAGGACATTCACCCAGAGGTATGCTCGGAGTATCAGATGTTTGGAGAAAATATAGAATCGATCCTAACAAAGTGAACGAGTGGACGGCTAATCTACGCATGGTAAGTCAAACTAATGATTAGACTCCGGATTTTATGCATTTATAACAAAAATGAGCAAGTACAATTTAAAACAGTCAAAATATTAAAATATATTATTTTATTAATAAATAAATTTATTATAGTATTAATATATTATTATCATCACATTATAAAATTATTAAAGAAGAATATGCACAAACTTTTTATTTTGCATAAACATCCGGAGTCTACTAATTTTATTTGAAGTAAATGCTTTGAGTGTTGCGTGCTGAGCACGAGTTAATCACGAAACCGTTCTGTACTCTGTATTTTAGTGGATCAGTAAGACGGTTGTCGAACGTGTAGCTATGGAAATTGATAATGTTTGCTCCGCTCTAGTTCGTCACGGATTGAGCGATTCCCAACCAGGACACGTGGGATTGGATAGACTGCGAAAACTTGCTCAAGCACCGTTTTTAGTTACCGCAATTCCCACATTACCGACTTTGGTACCGTTTTTGGAGCTTTCCAATAATCAGGAATATTTAATCAATAGGATCAAAATACTCGCGAAAGGAGGCTCTATGAGCGAATTCAAATGGAACGGCGGTGGTTGTCACGGTGGCAAAGAATGGGATTCTAGCCTACCGACAGATTCGGCGGTAATTTACCAAGTCTCGTGTGCCGTCAATTGTGTAGAATGTAGGAAATGTACTTAGAATGACCTGTTTAATGCGCACATCTGAAACTTGTGCAGATAATCATGCATTTGGTGTCTACATACATGGACACACAATTGGAAGCGCCATTAGATCAACCCGACGCACGACCCTTTACCTCCAGGTACATGGCTAGATCTGGAATGTCGTTACCACGTAGCAAAGGACCCATTATAGTGTGCCAATCCATAAACCCACCTTATTACAGTTTAACGCACAGCGGTGATTCGTTGCCCAACGACTACGAAGAAATACAGCGGGTGAATATGTTTATTAAATTTCGGATCGGGGCAGTTTGCATTCACGATCGACATTTAAAAACTAAATCGTCTTTTTTCATTCGTTTCCAGGGTAGAAACAACTTATTTCATATATTACTATTGTTCCTATATATCGTTAAAACAAGAGATAACGGCATGTTGGGTCGTGTAAATTTAGGTACTTCAGGTATAAATGTCTTGTGGGTGATCGACGGATAAACGTCTGCGCAGTCATGGAGATTAAGGACATAAACAATGAAACGTATGCTAAAAAACCTAATAAAAATATGAATCGAACAAATCGCATTTCATCGAGACCGTTCCATCTTTTCATCTGACAGTGAATAACTAACTTACACTATCGTCGAATTCGTACAGAGAAGCGTGATATGAAATACTTCGATACCACTACAAATGCTTTATTCACAGTATTTACGTTTATGTACAAATAAATCACAAAATACGATCCATGTTTAATGAACGTAAACTTTCAATTATTCGACATGTTGCAGTAAAAGGGTACTACCGACAGTTGCAACGGTTTCTCTACCATCCTCGATCGTGGTTTTTTGCCAATTCGTCAATATACTTACTTGGTATTGCATAGTTATATGCATGTCCATAAATAAGATAAGAATAACAATAACAATAGTAACTAAAACTTTGTAAGGTTTTTGAAGAATGGAACGAATCGATCGAATAAATGCGTACGAAAGATATCGTATACTAGGTATAATGGATAGCGAATACGTTTGCATCTATCGATCGAAATTTTTCAACACGTTATTACAGGGAGTACATTCGTTTTTCCGGCGTTACTACCGACGCAATAAATTTTGTATACAATTTTATATCGCGTTTTTATTGTAATCTAACGACCGAAAGTCATATTTCGTAAAAAATTATGTTACACTCGTCGTGTAATTTATGATACAATCTTTGGATAATGGTTCTCTTAAAAATCAATCGGTATGTACATCAAAGTTTAGCGTCATAATAAAATAAAATGAACTATTCAACTGAAAAGAACAACGTATTGCTTCGCTAGCGAATGTCCAACCCTTCCGAGAGATGTTTGTGCGCGCAACGCTTCCATCGAAAGTTAACTAAGTCTAGAGGAAAAAAAAACATAAAGTAAAAAGAAGATGCATTCTCAGAAGAGAATTTCTACAATGAATTGCTGTTATAGCAATAAGCATACGTATACATATACACGTATGTGGATGTGTGTGTACTCGTATTTCTGTAACTGTTTTACGTTACTTACGTATTCAAACACGTAACACGTATTCCTATGCAACGTGAATTGTTTTTGGTTCAGAAATAATGAGAATATGTTTAAAAATAGCATATTTGATGTGAATAATAAATCTTGTATTCGTCGAAAACAAGAGAAAGCACAGTTCCTATCCTCTCTCATTGTTTCCTACATTTTCGAGACTGTGTCATCTCATATCCCCACATATTGTACGACTTTCGTAATTTGTTTCGATATAAACAGAGATATACAACGTATAGTACAAAATTAAAAAGATTATCTCAGATGGTTCGCAATTTCGATACTTGTTTCACCCTCTCTGTTCCATCTTTTTTGTAATTTATTGATATATATATATATATATATATATATATATCTGTCCCTCCCTGGGACTCGCGAATGATCAACGATCAAAGAGAGAAAGAGAGAAGAAATCGACTGGTGTGGCCGATCCATCTACCACTAGGCTTCAGCCTTGTTCGATGTATGTAGATGTAGATGGATAGGCGACAATTGTTTGAAAAAACGCCGATAAACTTTTGCAGCTTAAGTGGTCGTAAACAATTTGGTTCCTTCCGGTAATATAACTTCTTCGCTGATATCGGCGACTGTGACGGTTAAAGGAAAGATCAGAGGCATTATTATTTCTTGATGCTGCGAGACGTGTTGAGCAGCAACGGCATCTGGTTGTCTCGTGATCGTAATAGTTTTAATGTTCTGCGCTTTCAATAGTTGCGTCTGTCCAAGAGTGGTTTGCTGATGCAATATTCTTTGCTGATTCTGGGAAGATTGTACTTGCGTCAACGTTTGGCCACGATTCTGATTTTGAACAAAATTTTGTTTGCATCTCTTGCTATGGGCGTAGCGACTTCCGTTGTTATTGAAACGGCGGTCGCAAGTCGGGCAAGCGTACGGCCTTTGACCCGTGTGAATGAAAACGTGCTCCTTCAGGGATTTCAGGCGACGGAAGTTTTTCGGACAGTACTTGCAGTGATACTTAGCCTCGCCGGTGTGCGATGTCAAGTGATTGGCGAGCGTGTCGGCTCTGGCGAAAGCGCGCGAACAGTACTGACAAATGTACGGCCGTTCTTGGGTGTGCGTTCTCATGTGCATCTTTAGATAGGCGTTTGTAGTGAACGGTCGAGAACAGACCTCGCAAACGTACGGTTTAATGCCGTTGTGAGCCCTGAGATGCGCGATCAACGTCGTCGATTGGGTGAAACTTTTCGAGCAAATCTCGCAAAGAAATCTTTTCGAGCTATCAGTTTCTTTGTTCTTCTTAAATGTTCGATCGTGTTTCGACAAATGATTGGTCAGTTGTTCTTCTTTGATGAAACGTTTCGTACAGCGCGTACACTTGTACGGTTTGATCATGTTGTGCTTGGCCACGTGTATCTTCAAATGTTCTCTTCTGTAGAACTTTTTCGGGCATATGTCGCAAAGGTACTTCTTCCCTTCGTGGACCTGAATGTGACGCAGTAGCCCTTTTCTAGAGGTGTACTGTTTGTTGCATTCGGTACACTCCAATCCCACTATATCGGTCCTTCTTTTCCTACCGATCTTCTCTCCTGGCTTCTTCTCTTCTGGCCGCGGCTCGATATCCCTCAGGTCCTCCTCGGTGAGAATACCTTCTGTTACGTGTTTCGATCTATGCTCTCGCAATATCTCATTATTTTCGAAACTGTCCCCGCAGATGTTGCATTTTCTCACCTGGTCAGGGTTCTTTTCCGAGCATTTGTCGTAGTGAGCTTTCAACTTGTCTTTACGATAGAATTTCACGTTGCAAATATCGCATTCGAAGTTCGGTTCCTCGTGTAAAAGTTGATGGCGCAGCAACGATTTCTTCGTGCTGTATCGTTTCTTGCACTTTACGCATTCGTGATTGTCCATCGGCCAATCCAACCCGCTTTCGAAATCTGAATCGTAGTCATCGTCCTTGTTGACCTCACTCGATTCAACCGCGTCGTTGTTCGCGCAGCTCCTCTGTCGTTCTCTCTTGTCGCCAAAGGTACCCTGCCTTTGTCTTTGCCTTTCTTTCTCCCTTTCCCTTTCTCGTTCCTTCTCTTTTTCTCTCTCCCTATCTCTCTCCAACTTGACAGTTTTCTCCTCCTTCACGTGTTGCTCCATGTGTTTCGCTAGCGACTGTTTCGAGCTACACTTTTTGTTACAGGTCGTGCATTCCAGCTCCTTTTTCGAGCAATTGTGTTTCTTCGGTGACAAAATCTCACGCTTGTTCCTTCCGTAATTTCCGTCTGTGGATTTACGCTCGGCTATCTTCTCCTCCCGTTCATCCTCGTCCTCGTAATCTTCCAGTCCGTCTTCCGTCTTAATTTTATCAATTATTTTCTGAGCTGCTCTTGCAGCCACTCGTTTGATTCGTTTGTTTGGATCGTACTCCTGACCTCGTACAAAAGTTTTGTGATTCGTAGCTATAAGATGATTTCGTAAAGTCAGTTCATTACCGAACGTTTTATTGCATTCTGTACATTTGTAATTTTTAACACGCTCGTGTTGCTCCATATGCCTTTGCAACAAATCCATTCTCGTGTATCGCTGACGGCATACCTTACAACTGAACTCGATCTCCGAATGCATCTCCGTGTTTCTAAACAAATAACATCATTGTCCGATCATTGTCAACATTTACGATTACTGAACGTGCAGTATGACAAATTTTACATGCTACCTACCTTGCGCTTCTCTTCAACACGTTCTCCGACAATTGTGTCTGGACTTCTCCTTCTCGTTCCCCCTCCTTTTCTTTTCGCCTTCTTCCTTCGTGAGGTCTTTGTACCTGTTCTTCTTCTTTCCGTTTCTCCCCAACAACCCGGCAGCCATCTTCATCCCTATCAAGCGGAAACTCCGTACCCGTTTCCAGATCTTGTTCGGACAATACACCTTCAACGACATGCTTTGCCCGATGGTTTCTCAGCTTCTCCAACGAGTCGAACTCTTCTTCGCACACACTACATCTGAGAGCAGCATGCGAAATCGAGTGTTTTCGCAAACCTCGTCTAGTAGAGAATTTTTCTAGACACTTGTCGCACGCGAAAGACGATTCCACGCGTGCTTCGCGTTTCTTTCGTTCCCCATTTTCGTTTCGATTACAGATCCTTTCTTTACCCTCGCTGCTCGTCTCTTTCTCTTTCCGTTTCGCTTTCTCCTCATGTCCGGTTCCCTCAGACTCCTCCTTTTCTTCGTCAACGGCTTCTTCCTCCTCTTCCTGTTGCTCTTCCTCTGTCTGCTCTACCATTAGTTCCTCTTTCTCCGATTTTGTTACAGCCACGCCTTCTCTTTTCCTGACTCTTTTTCGGTACTCCGAATTCATGTTATCTTTATCCGTAAAATCCTCGAAATCCAAACTGTGTTCGTCTTCGTGAAATGAAATTTCTAACGGTAACGACTCCTCTTTTGCCTCTTCTTTCTCTTTCTCGTGCTTCTTCAAATGTTTACTGAACGATATTATGTATATATATTGTTTACCGCAGTAGGGGCATTTGTTCGATCTTTTACCAGATGGAGGTAATTTCGTGAGATTATTGCATCTTTCGACATCTTTCTCTGGCTTTTCCACGGATTTTCGCAACGACAATACCTCTCGGACTTCCTCGTGAGAATGCATATGCTCCCGCAAAACGTTTTTCGATAAAAACTCTTTGTCGCAAAGGTAACACATGAAAAAGATTTTTTCCCATTTATCGGAGTCCTCGGCTTTCTTCAATCGCGAACTTAGATTTAAGTTTTCAAAATAATTCTCCTCGTCGGAATCTCGCATAGGGTTGGTGCTACTTTGAACTAGCTTACGTTTGCTTCTTCTCGTCTCGCTTTGACACTGAGAATCTTCTTCCAGCTTTGCATTTGTTCTCGAACCCTCTTCATCGGGCTGCTCGATTTCGCTCGGATCTCCGTCTTCTCCGTCTTCTCTATGAGTCACGTCAGCTGCTTTCACCAACATATTTACATACTGTACGCAATCGTCGCGCGAAAACGATTCTTCCGATATCAACTGCTGCTCTTCTCGTTCTTCCTCTTGTTCCCCTGTTCCTTCCTTTCGTTGACTATCGTTTTCCAGTATGCAGTCTTGTTGCAATATATAATCGTGCTCTACCGTCGATATATTCTCGTGTTTCAGGATTATTTCGTTCTTGGTTACAATGTCCATAGCCTTACCGTTATCTTCCTCTCTGTTGGAACACTCATCCAACGTCTGTTCCGACACGATCCCTTCTTCCATCACCGTACTATCGTGCTGTTCTAAACGCGAAAAGACTTTTAATAGAACGTAAACGTAAAGCTTTTTTAATTCTATAAAGGAAAACCTTTTATCTACCGGTTATCGTCTGTTCCTGTTCAGCCAACTTCCCCACTTGCAACAAAGCCAACTGATCCTTCAAAAGGGATGATTTTTCATCTCCGGACATTGTCTCCAATGTTTCTACCGTGTTTTGATAATGACTCTCTATGTGCATCCGTTCTATGTCCTCGTTTCTTTCTCCTACCTCCAGGTGTACTTCGACTTCGTTAAAAAATAATTCCTCCTTCATGTTCATCGTGACAAACTTCTCCCTTAGAACCGTGTCAGCTTGTTCCACCTGTAGCTTGAATTCGTACGCGGATTCAAGTTTATCCGCGCATATGCAACATACCCGCGTTGGCAATCCATCGCCGGGTAACATCTAAAACAATCGAACAACACCGTTAATCAAGCTTCTATTTACATATGTAGTTAATCGTTCGATAATATCGTTGAATTTCTTTACTGTGTTTGCAAAAGTTTGCATAACAGAAAAAAATCTCGCGCGATCAAATACCAAACGTACAAGTGTAGATCTGTCTAGTAATGTAACGTAGAACATGCTATTAATCAAAGGCACTTTCATCTTTCTAGTTAGACGAATGTACATTCGATCTTGCTCCGTTTTCTATAAAATGTAACCTCTAAATGGCAGGTCTAACCTTAACGTTTGTAAAACTCATCGCTTTCGCCGATAGAGAAGAAACCTCGTTCTCTAGAAACAAGTCCCGCATCACTAGATTACCCAGAAGACAAACACGACATATTTCCACCGTCGACACGATGCTTTCCTCCTCATTTTGCGCCGAATCGGACGTATTTATTCCTACGGCGTCCATATTTTGTTTGGTGGACTAGGTAACCCGTGTCTGTATCTGCACTCGCTTCCCACAGTCCGCAGCTCGTAGTCTGCAGACCACAGTTTCAAACTTTTCGTTCCCTCCAGACTGATATACAGTATGTACCTAATGTTTGTATATACCAACTACCAACTATCAACCACAGACCTAAAGGACTGTGCATGATCCTGCGGGGGTGAGCGTGAGCCCTACAGTCACTCTCCTCGGCCAGCCTTGTAATAATTCATACTGCAACAATCTCTCAAACGTAATGTCACACACTGTTCTTACTAATTAATCATCTATTGTCGAACTCGTTTTCTATAACGTTCTTAAATATCTTCATCGATAATATTACTGCCAGCGTGTAAACTCAACACTTTTCTTTCGTTTTATACGATTTTATCTCGTTTGAACTTGTATGTATTTATAGATACGTGTGTGTACTATAGGTACGAGTAAGTTGGAGTAAGTACACGCTACGTTGTCAGTCTATGATCGTCATATGTGGCTCACAATCTCAAATACATTTCACTTCACGCTACTCTACGACTCTACGGTTCCTTTCCATCGTTACCTGAAAGTTCAAGTCACGTCTCGAATCATTATTATTGCGCAACATAAGTATCGGCAGAGTCCGCTGTCCAAAATCGAGCAGATTCCGAGCATCCTCTGCTTCGAGTAGTATTCTGACAGCATAATGCTCGCCATCTGCTGGTATCGTACTATTGCAGGTTGTGCTCGATACGTACTCGAAGTCGGCCTGACTGACTGGGTAAATATATTATCAAAAAAGGAATTCTATTACTGTTGTATTACTCAGAGTAAATTGTATAGGGATTCTGTCGTAAAACTTGTATGAACCCGTTACGTATTTATGTATTGAATTATTTGTAATCCTGTGTAACTCTAATCATCTGTTGATGAAACTCAAAGCAGGGTCACCAGACAAAATTTTAAATTATGTCGGTGTGTGCTTCGTTCGATATACAAACCTGGAATATGGTTTTTCATTTCAAAGTGAATAATCAATTTTCGAAGCGAGCGACAATTTTGAATTATCTTGTGACGTGACTTGTGGGCATCAGATACTCCGTTATCTTGGAACACTCCGTCCTATATACATATTCTATACCAGAGAGTATATGAGAGTGCTCACGCCCGGGTTTTGGCCGTGCCGCTTTTGTCTCCACATCATGTTTAGCCTGGAACAGCTCCTACATCATCTTTAGCATGGAACAGAACCTACATCATCTTTAGCAAGAAACAGAACCCACTTTACTGTTAGCACATCTGACGACATCTGTGACAATCTGTGTCGCTCGAATATTTCTCTTACGCCCTCTAGGATATATTCTGACTGGAGTGAGAAACAGGAGGCCACCAGAGGCCACCGACGGCATTTCGTCGGTGCAGAAAACACTGTATCGTGTTAGCAACGCGCCCGCGCGCTACACTCACCAACGTACCTTTACTATATCCGTGTGCGCTGCTTGTGCGCTTATGCCAGCCACAATCTATTTTTAGCACTTGCCATGTTGCCATGTTCTATTGCTTTACGGCGGAAGCGAAACTGAAATTCGGCTGTCGAGCCGTCGAGCGTATGAATCGCAATCTGGAGCTAGCATTCGAGTCCCCGTGCAGCGGGGATTTTTTTTTAATTTTTATTTTTCATTACTTTTTTAATTACATTTTTTAACCTTCCAAAAAATTAAAAATGTAAAAACTATGTTCAAAATATGTATTCATTTTAAATAGAAACGTTTTGTTACTGTCATAATTGCATTAATAAAAATTGGTATATGATCGAGAACAGGTTGATGGTATTTATTTGGACTGATTGGAGAATACGAAAATGCAGGAAGTATTTTTTATATAGTTTATGAAACAATTTGTAGATTTATTAGTTGTAAAACAAATAATAAAATAAATTGTATAATATATATAAATTGATTTTATACTAGCATACACAAGTTTATTTATTAAAAAATACAGTCATAACTATAATTATAATAGAATTTCATAAAATGTATATTGAGGTTATTGCAAACTCATCTTTTTTCGCAATGATGCTCTAATTTCATTGCTTCTCTCGAATGTCCATTTCCTTCCGAGACAGTGGCGTTTCTAGCAGGTGTAAATAAAAAATGTTGATATAAAATGTATCATAATTAAACTACAATTATTCTAATAACGTGGAATGTAGTACATATTAAGTTTTAGTTACCCGGATTTTCTTCTTCGACGTTAAGCACTCTTTACTGCTTCTCGTAATTTACGTATATGCAACATTAGGGTGGACCTTATTTTTCGACCATGAAATTTTTTTGGTCCCGTAAACCAGAATTGTGACAAATGTTGAGAAAATGGTCTGGAAAAATTTTGGGGCCGTTTGAATAATGGGAAAATGAGTTTTTAATGGAAAATGGGAATTTTTTAAATCTTGACATAAATAGACGTTATGATATATCGTTGAATTTGTCTTTTTTCTCTTTAAGAATCCATATATAGCATAAACAGTTGTTGATAGAAAAAACATCCGTGACCTTGAAAACTTTAAATAATGACTTTGAAAAAATTTTTTTCCTTTGATACTATATCCACCTCCTTATATACTACAACTTTTGTTTGAAGAGTTTTTTCATATATACATAACTGGCAGAGATATTACATATAAATAAATTCATTAATACGCTCCAATCTACAAAAGAACAAGAAAGCGAGCTAATAAAAACGTGGTAAGAATAGTTCTAATATCGGAAAAAGAAGTTATTATGAATAATAAGTAGTCTGACTGAAACATGGACTGAAGGTGGTCAATGATACCGCTGAACGGGGCGTTAAACTAATGGAGGATCATAATAAAATTTTATCTAGAAACAAAGAGGAGAAATAATATATGTATACTATACAAACTGTGATGGAAAGCAGTATCCTGACGCCACAAAGCAGAATTTGTCAAAGGATTTGTAAATATTTTTTAATATAGCGAGAAACACCTGATCAATCCCTACATGATTAATTGCATTTTTAAGAGGCATTGAAGACAGCTTATTAACTGAGAGTTATTAAATTTTTCATTTTCCTCAGAGTCAGTAAGTTCTTTATTTTTCTCGGAGTCATTAAGTTTTCCATTTTTCTTGGAGTTATTAAATTTTTCATTTTCTTCAGTGTCGTCAAGTTTTTTCATAGAGTCATTGAAGTTTCCATTTTTCTTGGAGTCATTCAATTTTTCATTTTCTTCAGAGTCATTAAGTTCTTTATTTTTCTCGGAGTCATTAAGTTTTTCATTTTTCTTGGAGTCATTGAAAAGTCCCTCTTTGTCGTTTACGCGCTGTCGTTAAAAAAGTTCTGGTATGTTGCTAGTCTAAAAATATGATCAATGCTATTTTTCAGTTTCTCTAAAAAATCTGCATTTGTCTAATTTTTGCGTGTTTTTCAGTTTGTGTAATTAACATTTTGAACCAAAAAATCGGGAAAAAATCTCAAATATCAATTTCAATTAAATGCAGTTATATGATTAAATTAATGCAAGTAAATAGGAAAAATTGACCGAAAATTGAATGGCGCAACGGCTGTTTTAATCATTCGAAGGACTACCTCGTCCGGCTAGAACCTTCATTCCAAATTGTAATATTCCAATATTTCAGTATCATTTTAAATATTTCAAGTACTATTTAAAACTATTAATGAGTTTTAACAACAAAATATTTTAAATGAAAAACTAAATTTTGACAAATAAAATACGATTATAGCAAGCTTGCTATAAATGTCGAAAACTCGAGTCTGGCCAGAGACATTATTTTCAGGAAACACTATTCTATGATGACGAACGGAAAAAAGGGAAGTGAAGCTCGAGGGCTTCGGTTGCCGCGGAGTGGAGTGAAACATTGTAACATGATACGGGTCGGGTCGGGTATATCGATGTAAAATAACACAATATTTTTTAAGAATTATTATTTTATATTAAAACGTTTGTAGCTTATTGCAACGTTGACCGATTTTGACGAAATTTTCAGAATATGTTTAATTGACACATATCTATAAAACGTATTTTTTAAATTTTCAATGTAGGCCCATATAAAGATGTTGTAAAATGCAACTTTTAGTAAGTAAGTAAATACGTATTTATTTATTTATTTCAGCCTCGTGGCCCAGAAATTGGACTTGGATTATAATTCTCGAAGCCATTCATCCCTCTATTTATCCATTCATCCGTTCCTCCATCCATCCATCCATATCGCATGCCACATCAAATACCTTATTGTCTATGTTGATCTATCCCAATCCCAATGTCTCCCCGCTAATCCCGCCTCTCTCTTGATTATCTCTTGTGATTAATTCTTTCCTTTTTTCTCTATACTCCTAACCCATTCTACAATTTCTCCCACTCTTTTCTCCTGTACTATCTTTTCTATACTTATGTTAATTTTTTCTACCCCTTCACAGTCTTCTGCCAGGTGTTTTAGTTTCCCCAAGTGTCTCTCATTTTTTCTACAATTCCGATCAGTTGCTATTTTTGAAAAAATTATTTTCACATCCTGTACTAAACTAATTGTTCTAGCTTCCCAAAAAGTTCAAATCGTATAGTACAATATTAAAGAAGTTATCATTTTTAGAGCGTCCGAAAATTTTTGCGAGTCACAGTATGTACATATATCGCACAGAACACAATTCTTCTTTCTAAACAATTGCATTTTGTAATGTATAATAACATGTAATAATAATGTAAAATGTAATAACGTTAAAAATTACTTAATATACACCCGCGGTAAAATCAGTAAGTATAACTTTCGTCCTCACAGCAGAAACGTCGAAAAAATTTTGACAATGATGTCCCACAATAAAAAAAATCTGAAAAAACTTGACGACACTGCCTGCTGTAGTACTTTATCAAGGAACCAAACAGTAGAATAGCATGTTTTCATATTTTCTAGAAATCTGCATTTTTCCGATTTTTGGGGGTTTTTCATTGTTTACGACTACAGTTTGCAACCAAAAAATCTGAAAAAATTCTATAAAATGCGTCTTAGGATCCAAAATATGTAACATTTTTTTTAGAATTTTAGAACGTATTTGAGACCGGAAAATTGCGCTCGACTGTGCAACAGGCCTAACGGTTCTGGAGAACCGATTACACTGTCCAACACCAAATTTGTTTTCAATATACTGTTGGGTCCTTCTTATAGAGTTTTTTGCGCTGATTCCGAATCTGTCCTTAATTTTTCTCCTATACGCACAGTTTTTGAAAAACATGGCTTTGAAAAAAAACATATTTTTCAACTTTAAACAAATATTGTGGTTATTATAAAAGATATTGAATTGTTCTTTACAGCAAAAGATTCTGTAGACTTTCCCGAATACAGTGATATCCATATTAATACATTATGATTGTTTAAACATGTTTAAACAATGATTAAAGACGGAGAGACACTACTTTTGCACCAATTTTTGAGGATATTTTTCAATTTATCTCAAAAAATTAGGGTCCAGCGGAAAATCGAACTATACCACGCGATAGAGCAGACTTTTATCTTGAGAAACCACCCTTTCAAGTTTGTAACGTCGACGTTTTTTTCGAACCAGAAAACAAAATAACTAATATAGAATATTAGAATGTAATGGAGAAGCGTTTGAGCATCTTCTTCAATAAAGACATTTTTTGAAAATATCTCGAGATCTAATAATTTTTTGCCATGTGTACCCCAATCATTTTTTACGTAGAATGAACAGAAGAATCGATCTGTGTAAAAAACAATATGCATTTCTATATAAAGAAATGATGCAATTGTTAATTGCACATGCACTGCTGCATCCAAAAAAAGTTAAAGACCTACAGATGTAGTTTTCTTCGAACCATTTATCTTTCTCCTTTTGCATTTTTTTGTAAATGCAATAATAACCGAGTTATGACTTGTAACAATTGCGTGAATCACCCTGTATACTTAAAATTTAAAAAATACGTTTTATAGATTTGTGTCAATTAAACATATTCTGAAAATTTCAGGGTAACCCTAAAGTTATTCTTCTAAATTTTCGTAGAAAAAATTGGTTTTCAATTTGGTTTAATTAATAATAACCGTGCCTAAAAATATGAAAAAAATTGGAGACAGTATTGATGACAGTAAGTATTTCATCATTAAATTAATTTCCAAGATGGTGGCTTTTAAACTTCGATATAAAATCTGTGTTTCTTCGAAATCTTCCGGCTTTTCTATTTTTTAAAACTAGAGTTTGCAACAAAGGCTCGGGAAAAATTAAAATACTTCTATGAATATAATTTATATTATTAGAGATTTGTATATTAGTTACATATTTGATATAAAACAATATAAACTGTATGTCCTAATCCTGGCCAATGATGATGTACGATCTGATCCAGTCTAAAGATGATGTAGGATCTGTTCTAGGCTAAAGATGATGTAGGATCTGATCCAGGCTAAAGATGATGTAGGATCTGATCCAGGCTAAAGATGATGTAGGATCTGTTCTAGGCTAAAGATGATGTAGGATCTTGTCCATGCTAAAGATGATGTAGGATCTTGTCCATGCTAAAGATGATGTAGGAGCTGATCCAGGCTAAGTACTAGACTAGGGGGCAGCACTATATGGGCACGGCCAAAACCCGGGCGTGAGCACTCTCATATACTCTCTGTCTATACCTATCCGGGTCTAGAAGTGTACATATATATTATGGCTGAAATATTGACCACAGACTTCGTCTGTGATGAGAATAGAGATGAGCATCTCCTCAGTGGTCTTCTGCACCGACGAGATGCCGTCGGTGGCCTTCTGTTTCTTACTCCGGCCACAATATATCGTAGAGGGCGTAAGAAAACGGCAAAAGTTCACTGATATATAGTATATATATCAGTGCAAAAGTTTTAGGAATTACGAATCTTTAATAGTATCTTGTCAGTGGCAGTAGTACAGCGCATCATCACTATTACTGTGCACTGTGCATCGGATCGTTTTCTTCCTACTCGTTCGAACTGTCGTGCTGAACTACTCTTAGTCAAATATATAAATTTTGACAAACAGTTTCGAGCAACATTGAAAAATACAATTTTGCACAATTTGTATTACATGTTGAACATTTACGTATCCATCTAAAGGCACGACACGTTTAATCATTTATGAAGAATCAAGAATTTCTATCACATAGTATCGGTAAGTTGTCTATAAATAGAAAACTTTTCGGGAATATGAATGACGAGATTATATTGCGTTACATTATCAACGTATTCGTAATATCCATAACTTAAGTTCGAATACTGAAATGTATGTAGTTTTCTGGTGAATGTTTCGAATGGTGTTTTATTTACCTTGTGATTCAACTACTTCGATCGAATGTGAGAATTATCTTTATGTGTTGCGCGATTGTTTCGCGATTTCAACGAAATTAGTTCAGCTGTATACGTACACAATAGATGAATTAGTATACACATATATATACGTATACGAAGAGAGTAATAAAAACACGTAATTTCGCATTGTGTACGATGTACATGTATAGTATCGGTTTACACGACGCGTTAAATCTCAAGCTGCCGCGTTACGGGGGTTTGCTCGAAAAAATGTTGGAGTCAATGAGAGTGAAAGGGACGAAAAGAAAAAGCATGCCTGAAATAGAAACCAACAGGGAAGGACTTTGTACGGATAACTTTCAGTTGGGAGGGATTATAAGTATTTTTAGCTGACAGAGTAGGCATGCGATAAGATGTTACAGTCTCTAAAATCATCTCGTGCCGATGCCCTTTCAGTATAAGTTTGGTTTATATGTATATTTTCTCGAGATATAACTTATTATTTTTTATTTTGTTAGCGTTATGGAGAACGAACAACAATATTATGAATTACGAAGCGGAAGGAGATCTCGTTCTGAAGTTCCCTTGGTTCCAAGCCTTGCCTTAGCGGAATCAGAGATCCTGGATCGTCATTACAATTTGAGAAGTCGAAGCAGAGACAGATCCAGTACGCCTGGAGAAAGTATAAATGGCAAAAGGTCTGCATTCAGAACTTTGTAAGCACAAGATATATCGAACATGATTTTAATTTTAAAACTACAACTATTTTTGCTAATTAGATCCAGTACTGGTAGCAAGATGCATGATCAAAGCATGGAAACGATAACTGAAAGAAAGGAAGAAATCATGAACTTGGACGCATTCAATAATCATAGTAAAAGGCCAGAATGGCCGAATGGTCAGAACGAAAAGAAGGACAGCTCGTACGATGAACAATATGAGAAGAAAAGCAAAGATATTACTGCGCACACGATGGTAACTAGCGATTATTCTTCGGAGGAGGGTGAAAAAGAAGATTTATCTGATAGATACGAAACAATCTCCCTGAATTCTTTGGTAAGTACAGTATATAAATCAAATTGTTCTAAGATGTATTTCAGAGTTATCGATACCTTTCTTGCTCAACACAGAATGTCAGTGAGCACAGAAAGTCCAAAATCGATTACACAAAGACATATGTAGTGGAACAACACTTTTGCAACAAACAAACGATCTATACCGATTCTAGAGGATCAACGAATGCTCGTTCAAGGTATGAAGAAAAAAGATATTGAAAAATTATGCGGACTATTGCTTTTGTAGAAAAGTACAACTTGCTCCTTTTTGTTTGTCCTAGACAATTACTGGTTTCCGATTCGCCGTTACGACGCGTCGACCCTCACAAGTTGAATTTCACAGCCCCTATTGACTCAAATACAAAGTTTGAGAAAGCAGTAACAATGTCGAGCAGATCGAATGAACAATGGACAATAACGAAACGTTTCATACGATTTGCATCGATCGTTACTTTGTGGTTCAACAGGTTCTTTGAGTTTTTAAAGCTCAAGACAGTCAGAAGAAGACACTATCACGATTCTTACGAATACTCGAGACACGGTATTGTTGAATCAGTAATTCCAGTAAATTATATAATACAGAAAATCGATTGATATAATTGTGAATTTCTTTCGATTGCAGAATCTAAATGGTACAAAGCGTGGCAATACGTTGACCGTTGTCTGCAGTATGTTTATGTCTTTATGGTTAAAGCATTTTTCTTCGATTCGTGGCTACTGAGCAGAGTTTCGAATATTCGAAAATGGATGCAGCAAAGAAGTCCTAAGGTCCTTTGGGTCACTCTACTACCGTTGCTTATTCTAATGGGTAATTGCTGACAAATGTCAAATCATTTTAACTTAACAGATTTACCGCGAAAGAGATTCGTTACGACCGTATCAAGATTTTCTTAAATGTTCACCGGCAACGTAAAATGAAATAAACTGTAGGAATTAACGTGGCGTCCTCGAGCAGATCGATAAAATATCAGCTATTCTGGCGTTTCTTTTCTTTTTGTTTCAGTCGTTTACATCGTGAAAAAACAGAACGTTATCAGTCTGGATTTGCTGCACGATATTCCCTATGATATCACCGAGACGTGCAGTCGCATCTATTACGACTTTGTTAATATAACATCTTTCGAAAGCGATTTTCTCGTCGGATATTTAATGAAACTGAGAAATTTCCCAGCATATATTCTACCCAGTGTGAACGTGTCTTTGCCCGAGATGCCGAATATTGGTTGGAATTTAGACTGGTGATTGTGATCGCGATATAGACTCTTTCTCCGTGAGATTTCTCACGGTAAACTTTCGGTTAAGCACTACGCTAGGACAGTCCTTTTATCATCCTGTTTCAAACTTGTATTTCGTCGTAATCTCGGATGTTTTAGTTTCCGCAATGCTTACTAACATTTTGCTTTCTTTGATACATAGGTATTTGTATGTATACGTTGGAAGTGTCACAGTGGCAGAATTTTTGATTCTTGTCGCCTGTTTTATTAATCGATCGTTTCATTTACTATATATAACGAATTCGCGTGTCTGCATTTACTAACGTAGAATTATGAATACTATTGTAGCGTGCGTGGTGACGTACTGTCGCGTTACGTATGTTGCGAGAATGATAAAGAGCATTCGCAACAGCTATTTGAGCAGCTATTCTCACATCATTTCGAAAAACATTTTTACTTATACCGAATACAAATATGAATACGAGTGACTGTTCCATCGACTGTAAGAACAAAGTCGCGAACGATGTTAAAAAGTGTGTTCGTATGTTGTTGAACGCATTCGTTTGCTAAAATCGTTTCTATTCTATTCATATGTTACTTTTTACAATATCTCCGCGTCACGCGTGTAACACGACATTTGATTTGATTCGAGTATTTAAACAAATCTGGGTTAGGCAAATAGATAAGTTAAAAGACGGGAGAAGGATAGAGGGAGTAGGATTGCTTGACTGGCGATGTAAAATTGGAGTATTCGCGCTTCACGGGGAATGTGGACACGATCGATATCTTGATGTCATCGGAGTGGTGAGTCCCCTTCGTCTATCCTTCTCGCGATACCTACATCGAATATGGAAATCAACAAAGTTTTAACAAAAGTTGCATTTGATTTTTTCAGGTAGTTGGTGTTTACTGTACATTTCAACGTCGTTACTTTCCATCGACGCTATCATTGGACAACTTCGAGGCGAGCACCGGACAATGACGGAACTCTTTCTGGCCGATAAAGAATCATCTTTTAAAGCAGAACGTTGTGGAGATGTAGAAGACTTCAAGACAATCGCCGAAAAGTTGCACAATAGAATCAGTCGATTAGAGGATCAAACTATGAAACAAGCGGTAAGAATGTCGGTTGTTTACAATAAATATTCGTTCATTTAAGCATCCAATCGAATTGAAATTCCGTTTTGTTATTATTACGCGTGCCGTCGATGCAAAATCGTTTTTTAAATATGAACGAAACGATCGAGAAATTGAGGGAGAACGATTTCGTTTGGTCGAGGCTCGATGTAAGTACCAGGAACGTACGCAAGTATGGTTCGGAGAGATTCTATTTGATTCAAAGCGATATAATGACATAAGATAGATTACGCTTATCGTTGGAGAAAAGTATGGAATATCGTGTGATCTACATAGTCGATACGTATGACGAGGAAATTAGAGTAATGAAAGTATAGTTCAACGCTTTGAAGAAATTGTATTCAGAATTAAAGTTATGTTGTAATACTCGTTTCGATCAGATCAGTGAGAATGATTTGGAGAAACTCGTCGAAATAATCTTGGCCGAGTATTTTGGAGTATCAGTGTCGAAAAAAGATTTGTTGAAAGCAGTTCAAAGTGCGATACTTGCGGCCGAAGGTCATGGATCGGGCGTGGGTTCGAATAGGAATGTGGATACCAGTACCTGTACTGATACGGATACGAATACTGGTGAGTTAGTTTTTCTTTGGTTTGTTTGCTTTTTAAAATATTATCGATTACACGGTAACGCCATAAAGAGGAATTAACATATTTACAGGGAGGGTGGAATCTTCATTTGTCGCGAACGATGAACGAGTTCGCAAAATAGTTAGAGATGCCTTGCGGATATACGATGCGGATAAAACGGGGCGCCCAGATTACGCATTGGAATCGGCAGGTATAGGATAAGTTTCTAATGTTATTAGACAGCGGATTTTATGCATTTATGACAAAAATGTAGGTAGTAGGTGTAATTTCAAACAGTAAAAACACATATTAGAAGAATCATTAGAATCTATTAAACATATTAAGACAGAAAAGAAATTTGTTGCAATTTGAGTGGAAATTTTTATTTTGTATAAAGATCCGCTGTCTAGTTATTATTATTGTTATTGCTATCTTGAGTATTACCGTCATTGTGTTTCGTAGGAGGTCAAATTATTAGCACGCGTTGTACAGAAAGATACGATATAAACACGAGAGCTTTCAAATTGCTGGTGTTTACGTTTTATTATGAAAATAACAATCCTCGAACGGTGATACAAGGAAATCCAATTCAGCCTGGTGCTTGCTGGGCTTTTCAAGGATTTCCAGGATATTTATTAATTAAATTACGTAGTTTCATTTACGTTACTGGATTTACGGTCGAGCACGCGCCTAAATTAATATTACCGAATGGAGAGATGGAAAGTGCTCCGAAAAAGTTCAACGTTTGGGTAAGTGATTACGCTTAATCTTAATCGATAACGACGCGCATTCGTTACATTCGTTGTTCGTACAGGGGTTTGTCGATGAAAACGATCCCCTCCCGGTGATGTTTGGAGACTACGAATTTGCTGCCACCGATGACAATTTACAATATTTTCCCGTTCAAGTAAGGTCGCTTCAATATCGTAAGATTCCCCGGTTTCGAAAGTTGTTTAAACGTTTACTATTTTTATTCGTAGAACACAACCATCAACACTCCGTACAAGTTTGTGGAATTAAGAGTGAATAGCAATCACGGACATCTCGAATACACGTGTTTGTATAGATTTCGCGTTCATGGGAGACCAGTATGAATTGGTGTAGATCGATTGTGCAAGAGTACAGTACATTATAATTGAGATTCATGATGCGGTGGTAACAGCGGCAGCAGCAGCAGCAATAACAATAACAACAGTAGCAACGAGCATGACTATTTTATACGCGAAACTCGCGTCTCGATCGAGAAGAAACTCTTATGTCTGGATACGTGCCTTCAATTATCATCGTAGATGAAACGACTGACGTTGTCGTAGTCGTAGTCGTAAGAGACCAATATTGAAACGCGCTCTGTATGGTGCGAAAACGAACAAGATGAACACGAGTTACCAATTTCGTCACCAGTAGATTATAGAACGCCTAGTGTCGAGTGTCGAGTGTCGAGAGCACCGAGTCAGAATTGGAATCGGAATCGATCGCTTCAACAACTAACTCCACTTTTTTCTGGTCATTTGCGTGCTTATTCGTGATCTTTTTCTCTAATTTTGATAATAAAGCACAAGAAATATGATAAGCGGTCTTAGGTATATTAGGTATATTAGAATAGAAACAAAGCGAATCGCGCGCTACAAATTTCTACGGAAAGTAAGCGCTGTGTTCCAAATATTATCCAAAGCTGAGTATCTCTAAAGTTGTAAAGTTAATGCGACAGTACAAATTATAAGAAGGGAAATGAAAAATCTGATCGTTATTTAACAATTGCGCTTGGAGTGTTTTTTTTTTCTACGATCATCGAATATGTGATACATAATGTCTCTTTTTTTTTCTTTTTTATATGTTTTGTTATCCTAGAATTGTAACACATTTTGTTCGTAATAGATGTGATTCATGCCCCGTATAAACATACGAGAATACACATGTGTATGTACACATTATTGGTATGTGCGAAGAATTAAAGAACACTATTTTGCAATGATGCATCTTGGAATTTTACACCTGCCCACCAAAGACGTATCGTTTTAATAGCGTGGTCGTATTTCTCCTTTTCCCCATTTTATGCATTTATAACAAAAAAGAGTAGGTGTAATTTAGAATTTTAATCAAATTAGAAGAATGTAAACATACTGTTACTAGCTGCTAGCGGCCCTCCGGGTGGGTTGTAGCCAACCACTGGCCGTATACCTGAAAAGGTTGTTATAGCAGACAAAAAACGCGCACGGATCAGCTCCAAACCGGCAGATTATTAACAATCGACAGATGGAAAACGTGCGACAGACCTACCGAATCAGATCGATGCGAACATCATACCGGGTGTTTATTTGAAAACTTTCCAGCCGAATATCTCGAAAAGTACGAAAGATACCCTTTCCCCCTCGAAATCCTTGGACACATGTTTTACACTTTTTTAATATCTTTCATACTTTTTAAGATATTCGGCTGGAAAGTTCTCAAATGAACACCCTGTATACTTGTAAGTACATACACACATACTTTTCTATTTTATATATGATATTATTTTCAACCTATTAAACATATTAAGAGAATCTTTATGCAAAATAAAAATTTTCTACCCGAATTGAAACAATCTGGGGTGAAATACAAAATGTACTTTTTCTCTTAATATGTTTATTAATTAGAAGAATATAAATATACTGTTATATTATTTTCAAAAAAGTAAATTTCTATTTCACTCCAGATTGTTGCAATTCGAAACTTTTTATTTTGCATAAAGATTCTCTTAATATGTTTAATAGGTTGAAAATAATATAACAGTACAAACATATTAAGAGAAAAAGTACATTTCTATTTCACCCCAGATTGTTTCAATTCGGGTAGAAAATTTTTATTTTGCATAAAGATCCGCTGTCTAATTATGCATAAAAATCGGAAATTTATAGCTCGCTGATTTTGTACCTTTATTGAAATAGCGTTCGTGTCGCGTGGTCGTTCTCGTCGTTCTCGTATCACGAAACTCTCTGAAAACCATAATTTTCGCCTTTTCCTCTGAAAAACGTGGATACGTTTGATCGCACGATTTTCATCGATACGCGTTACCTCGATTGCTCCCCAGACTTGATTAATTGATTGATTGATCGATCGATCGATATGTATACATATATATAGATGAGTGTATAGATCTTACGACTTTGTACTTAATGATATACTGGTTTGTATATATTCCATTGTGCGAAATACATACCACGGTGAAATCTAGTGCGGTGAAAATATCGAGAGATATTTACGTGCAAGAGTGACGTAGCGCACGCAAATATATACAATATACATACTTACGCGCAGTCGAGACTTGGTTATTTTGTACGTTTACGAGGTAAGCAATTCTACAATAATATCTAATGAACACGCAAACCTTATTTATGTATCCACTGGATTTCTGTTTTCCCGTTGCTGTGTTCACCAAAGACGATACTTCTTGCTATAATTGACCGTTCATTTCCCATGGACATTTTTTTAAGCTTTCTCATGATGAGATCGAATAACGAGAGTATAGCGCCATCTATGATCAATTTTTCCACCGTGTACCATGTTCGAAGTTGCAAAAATGAAAAGCGATCACACGATAAGGGGGTAGACTCGTTTCTAAGGATTGCGGGATGCATCTCCTCATTTCTCGATAATGCAAAGATAGTGTTTTTCAATAGTTAAAGAGTTAAATAAAAGACTAATCTCAGTAATGCAAATTGTGCTTCGTTAACGTAAAAATAGGATTTTTGAGGGCGATTGTGGACTAGATTGAACTTCTACCTCTCTAGCACTTTTCAATACTGAAAAATCCCGTCTTTGCGTTATCGAGAAATGAAAAGGCGCATCCCGCACCCTTGCAATCCTGGAAACAAGAGTCTACTTTCCTAATGAGATGAACTGTTCGAAGAAAGTTGTAGAAGCGAAATCATTTAGACGGTGATTCTTGAATCGTCTGTTTATTCACGCGCAACAAGAATAGACTTGGAGTAGCTGTGTCAGTAATTGTTTGCGTACACACACATACACACACTCGCACACAGGGAGTACACATCGCTTAAACGTATACGAACGAAGCGAGTGTATACATTTTTATACGCGCATCGACGCGACCTTATGCATTATGCTTATGAGGTGTATGCGTTGCTGGGTGTGCACGCATATGTACATTTATGCGCGCGCGTCTTACTATACATGTGACAACCACGCGTTTGCTAATTGTAACATATACTTTTATTTATATTATTTATATTTATATATATATATATTTTTGTATGTATATATAAAGTATCTAATATATATACATACACACATATATGTGTGTATATATATCAGATATTACATGCGGTATAATGTAATATACATTATATATAAAATTTTACACGAATCGAATTGAATAGAATAGAATACGCATTCTTAGCCGTGTTGTTCTTGTTTCGTTTCTACCTGCGCGTGTTAAACAGAAGCAACGATTGTGCCGAACCGTTCTTGCATCGTAAACCATAGGACAGCCGATATGAAGACATGTGGATAGCGAGACGATTATGAGTCGACTGCGGATGTTTATGCATTTTCCAATTTTTCTAGACAAATTTTAAGAAAGTGGAATAAAATGAAATCCTATTTTTAATGGTAACAGCATTTGCGGATCGAGAACAAATAAAAATTGTACGAAGTCTATAGAGTTTTATATTCTAGCTTTTTTTGAAAATTTTCATAAGCCGTAAATGCATAAAGATCCGCAGTCTAATTATGGGATTGTACCTATATCGAGACAATACATAAAAAACGAAAACTGACTTTTCGTTTGCGCACCTGTGTGTGTGCGCGCGCGCGATTAATTGTGAACGAGTTTCAATGGGCTTACGCGAACAGATTGAAAATGTTGTTGCGGCGCAAGAGAAACGAAATAAATTCATGTCTCGGCAAAGATTTCGGAACGATAGCGAAGTCGGAATAGCTTCAATACTGATCTTGGAATGGTTCGTTGTTCCCTCGAATGGGAATGCGTCGCAGCATTAAATAATATTCGATAATGTCGAAGGAATTTCATTAGCGTGTAATCGCTAATAAGTCCTATGCGAGAGTAAAAATCAGAGATCATCTATTGGAGCGTAATTATACACGGAAACGTGGGCATCCCGGTTGGTTTCTTATAGTTTCCTATTTGATAAGCATTGTGGAAGAACGTTGACGTACACATAAGTTTTCTGACCGCTTTACGATCGTCTTCCTCCGAATTCGAGAACGCGAACAAATAAATAAATACTATGTGTCTACTACATATGGATAACTCCCGCCCGCCACTCAACAGCGTCGTAAAGCTTTTCATTCGCGTTTCATTCTTTCGAAAACTTTCGACGGTGGCCTGGGAGTATTCGCAGCACTGCCATACCAATCATAACAACAATAAGTATGCTATAAACTAACGAGACAATAGCAATAATAAGTTAATAATAGTTGTAATAATAATAATAATAGTAATAGTAATAATGGCGATAATGACGACGACGAAGACGGTGATGATGATGATAACGACAACAGTAATGATAATGATAATGGTAATGGTAATAGTAATAGTGGCGATAGCAATGATGGTAGTAGAAATGTTAGCGATATCGACGAATAAAACAACAGTGGTAACGATCCTTGTTGTAATTAAATTCCTGGCAATGATGACGAAAATATTGTTAGAAAGACGGAGAGTGAAGTGGTACACAGTAGCAATAGCTGCAATAAGATCGGTAGCATCGGCAGTAGTAGGAATCGCGACATTTTTTTTTGTTGTTGATCCTGTTGTTAATACCCGACATCATCGTCGACGAGAGTGGTCGATGTATACAAAAATAAAAAGCGTTTGCCACTGGAACAACTTTACAACTGAATTATTGCGCGGGTATTACTTCTGTGCTCGGGGCTTTCCTTGTTTTGTGTTTCGTTCGTTGTTCGTGTAGGTATTATTTCTATGGTACGACCGAGCGAGATTTTCCAACGAAATTTCGACAAATGGGTAAAAACTCTATCTATTCGTCTATCTATCTATCCACTTATTGAAGGCATACACTGTATAAGTAACCGCGTACTCGATAGTTGATTTCTGCTAAAAAATAATATTATAATATATAAGAAAATAAAAAATAATAATCGTCGCTAGAACGACAATGCTCAACATAAATAATTAATAATTATCAACTGGATAAAAATATGGCGCGATACGTGAGCGCAAATATTCTGTCGACTAGATTCGTATGGATTAATCGCTCGCGCGCGCACACATGCACAATTCGCTCATACCGCTTCGTTTGTCTACGTCGGTGTACTTTTCGTATCATTTCGTAAAATTTCGTATCTTTTCGTAAGAACGAACACGACGAAATCGGTGGCGACGACGCATTAAATTTCTCGAGATTCCCGAAGTTTCTAGTCATTCAGTTTTTCACTTTGACCATATAAATGAACTTGTTTTCAAGTTTGCCAGTAAGCTCGCCTGTAAAATTTCGCGGCCATTCGAATACCATATTAAGCATTGTTCTACAATTTTATGGATGCGTCGACGGCTCCGGCTTTGTCGCGTTCGACTTCGACTTGTTCGCAAAATAAAAGAGGAGGTATGGCTGTTGTGTCGCATGCTACTTATTCTCGACATGATCAGCAGTGTTTTCCATCTCTCGAAAATCACGAACGATTCAATGTAAACGAATATCAGGATTTGTAGCGTACTGCAGTGTATCGTGGTGCATCGGAGAATCGCAATCTGTTGATTGGTTGTGGTCTGTTGTCGGTTCGGGCGGTCCTCCTTGTGTTTTTGGTCGATCCGACGAGAATCGTTCATCGCGAATCTCGGAAACGAGAACGAATTGCTCGCGGTGAGTCGCCTGTTTTGGTGATCCTTTCCTCTTTATTTCTTGCGTCCTAGGTAATCTGCCATCTCCTCGAATTTTTCCTTCTCGTCCTCGAGCAGCAACGCTTGAATACAGCTTGTAAAGTATTGTGTACCGAAGCAACTTTGCCTAGAAAAATAAAGAAGGCGCGCGATACGCCACGCAGCGAATTAAAAACATGCATTTCTATTCTCAGCTGTGTCGACGTTCGATCGAGTCGATCTTACCGATAAATCAATTAGGATCCGTTCGTTTTGTTACTCTTCTGTATGGATGTAATATACATATGTAAATATAATATATAGACTGCGGATCTTTATGCAAAATAAAAATTGTCTGCATCGATTGCAAGAAATAGAAACTAAATTGAACGTCATTTCTCTCCTTAATGATTTTAATAGAGAAGAAATCGTATATTGATATCTTTAATTTAAAAAATTTTCCAACAACTTATTTCATCTGCTTAATTTCGCTATAAATGCATACAGATCCACAGTCTAATAATATATGTACCTCGTAGCTGTTCGATTGCTGTTAGAAACTTTTTTAGGAAGTATTTTCCTGAGCAAAAGAAACAAACGAATCCGAGTAGGTAATTCAAAAGAACCGGGTTCGACTACTACCGAGTACTGTTATCATCGAAAAAGGACGGCACACCGAAAAATATGTACATATGTACATGTATTATTAGTTAGTATTCAGGTATCGTGTAAAAATGCAAAAATTGTCTTGGTCTCCGATAAAATCCTGTAAAAATATTCGATCGCTGCAAAAACATGTTACAACGCTTTGATGTCCTGCATCCGTTGGCCCTCTGAAAAATGGTAGCTCAAAACTCAGCTTCGTGTTTCATCGTAGAGTCGCGATATCAAAATATTATCCGAAAAAATAAGTGACGTAGGATTACCAACGAGAGCGGGAAACACACACATTCCAAAAAGTTCTACCGTGTTATACGCGAGATTACGAGATCGTGGAATTGAAACTGTAGCGACTCTTACAATGATTCTTTTGCAACATTATTTTCATTACCTATTTTTCCGAACTGAACGAACAATTACCTAAACGCATGCACAGCACGAGCGAATTTCACTTGTCATCGATGATCGTCGAGTGGCTGTTGTTTGTACGTTCTTGTAAGGATGTGAAGACTCGTTTATGCGAGTCGAGAATACGTAGAACCCGACTATATGTGTTAGTAAGTTAATTGGACATGCGAATGCGAAGAAATTCAGAAATTCACAGGTGAAGAGTTGGAGGAATGGAGAAATACAGAAGTACAGAAACGCAGAAATGTATGAGCGATTAGAGTTTATCGACGACGAGCAACCAAAAGATTAAGTATACAGATCGGAAAAGAAAAGAACCAGGATAGCGGAAAGCTCAAGGTACGCAAAGGCAGCTAAACTTTGGAGAAACAAACAAAGTGTTAGTTCAAAGGAAGAGATCAATTAAAAAAAAGAAAAGATGGCAGACTAGTAAACGAATAAATGGGGAACAACGAAAATGAGAAACGCGCAGAAAGAAATCATAAACATAAAATAAAAAGCTACCTAAACCCCAGGTTCCGCTCCATGAAGTTGCTTGATCCACGTTTGGATTTTCTCCACTTCATCCTGCAGCAATAGCACGTCTAAGCATCCTTTGAAGTAATCTGACGTGAAGCAGTTTTTCCTGAAAAAATGTTAAAATACGATCGATAAGATCACACTGATAAGATAAAGTATACCATGGACCCGATAGATCTGCTCGTTGGAACTAAAAGAAGAAAACGACGAAATCATTGAAAATTTATTGGAGCGGGTGATTTCAGTTTTCGTTAGATTTGCAATTGACACGTACCGAACGAACACGCGTTTCAGAGTACATACTGGGCGTTTGCCTTTGCACTCGGAGCTAACTCGAAAATTAAACATTTCTTCCGACCTAGAATCATCTCATTCTGTATGATCTTTTTTTCATTTTATGGATATGAAATTGATATAATACCTCCTAAAATACTTCAGCGTTTGGTAATTAATTAGATACCAACTTATTTAACACGTTGCGTGCCGAGCCGTTTTTGCTCATTCAGGCCATTTGCTTTGTTCTGTACTGCATTTTTTATAATACCTCATTCTTTTGGTAGGAATATATTCTACAGTCTTAAACTTGTTATAAAATATATTTTTTAGCTCATTAAATTAATATGTATTAATAGATTAATATTAATAAACACTATTTTGGATAATGGTACAGCAATTATTAGGGGTGCCTCCTGAGTCACCACCCGAGTGCTACGGGTTAATTAATACTTCGTCATTTCGGCAACGCCAGAAACGTTCGAGAAAAACCGAAACAACTAAAAAATAGTTGCTGTCGACGCTGTTCGATCGTACGTTCAGTGTCGGGACATTTTGCCACTTCGAATGGATCGAGGTCGCTCGATTTTGAGTGTTTTATCCTCGTTATAACTCCCGAAAATGTACAGGAATATATTCGTGTAATAGATACGTGCATACATACATACATAATGTATATGTATATGTACAGGGAAAAAGTACATATGTATGTATAGGAAAGAACGGCAACGGGCGATTACCTGCATAGCTGATGTAACTGCGGTTCACGAAACAAGTTGTAGCAATCCTCGCAAATACGGTCCAACCGGGCGAAGATGCTTTTGTCGTATATACCCTTGCATTGAATGTCGATGAAGGATCGTTTACCCAAAGGATGCCCGTTCAAGATTCCAGCGTCCGTTAAACCGATGCACGACGTAACGAGGAGTAACGTCATGGACCAAGCCAGAACAGAGACGAGTCTCGGGCAAGGTACCGGTAGCGGTATCGTGAACGACGAAGACGGCGGCGGCGAGGATAACGCCGACGACGACGACGACGACGATGTCAAGATCGACGACTCTTTCGATAGCAGAGCTAAGCTCGAACAGGATGTTTGCTGCACATCCCAGACAAACGGTGACAATTTCGACGTTGACCACGTCGATGATGTCGGCAAAGCGATAGATGACGTCGGGCCGGTAGTGGATGCGATTGATCTTGGCGTTGGTGTTAAGGCCGACGTCGACGTCGACGTCGACGTCGACGCTGGTGACAGTAGCACGCTCGTCGCAGATGGCCGAGACGGTGAGACACGCGGCAAGGATTGCAACGAAGGAGACGACGATGGCGATCGAAGCCTCTGTTGTCGATGCATAGTCTACAAAAACACAAAGAAAATCCCTGTACCAAAAACATTATAATGCATGTACATATACATATTACGCAATCGTCGATAGATAACGAACAATTCGAGCGAACCAAGACGCTCGACGGAATTTCGAGGAAGATCGCGGAGAATCGGATGGACGTTTTCAACGTGTTAAAACTGGAAGACGAATCCTGAATTCTGCATGATTTGTACTCGGATATTTTTCTCCTCTCTTTGATAAATGAGAGGAGAAGCCACTCCTCCGATTACAGTTCACGCGGTTATATCTACGAGAAAGAATGCCAGAAATGACAATAACAACAACAATGACGGCGACGACGACGACGAGGAGGAGGAAGACGAGGTAACGATCACGTTTAAAAATTCAGAAAAGAAAGTCAAAGTACGCCGATGACGTTTCGACGGCGACGTTGTTACCGTCGATACCGTTCGAACTGAGAACGCAAGAGGATCTTGCGTATCCGAAGCAATGCGAAAGGTAAAAGTAAAGATGTAAAGCACTCCTAACCAGTTCCGCGGCAGTCGCTGTGAATGGACCACACGCAAGTAGGCCCCACCTGTAAACGTCCTGAACCGACAGCTTCATTAAGCGGAGCTGAATCGCGGAGCGGTGCGGCACGGCAGGACGCGGGTACAGTAGAGCGCAGCACGCCACAGGCCACAGAATAACGCAGTATAGCATAACATAACACGACGTGGCACGACACTGCACAACACAGCACAACACCGAGACAGCATTGCACAGTACGGTACAGCGTGGTACAGCACGACACGACACGGCACCACACGACATAGGCTTACGATAGCGCTACACAGCTCCGCGCAGTACAGCACAATACAACACAACACAGCGCAGCGCTATATTCCACAGTATTGCACTGCGCTTGCATTGTATCGTACTACAAATGACAGCATAACACCGCTAGACACCAAGGGGTCTTCTTATGCGTGTCGATGCGGGGCAATGCGAGATTCTCGAACACACCACGACTTTCCATTCTTCGTTTTTTCTTCGTCTGATCGGCGGCACCTGCACACGCCGAGGAGAGCGTTTCGCCCAGTTCTCTTTTTTCGGAACATAATCACCGCTCCCGGGTGGGATCTTATTTTTAGCCACGACCGATTCTCGGAACTCTCGTACCGCTCCACTCTATATCGGACCCTCACCTGGTAATTGCCCGCAGGCCGATAATTTTCCTCTAAAGTCGTTCGTCGGTGTTGATCGTTAAAGATTGCCTACGGATTTCCAGACACGATCACGCTCATCGTTAATCAACATCTTTCGTGTCTCGCCTCTCGTCTCTTATCTATTGTCTTCACCATGTGCAACAATTAAAATTCGAAACCGTACACAAGGTTCTTCATGCTCTTGTAGGAACTGGTGAGAAAAAAAATAGAAACCGGACGAACTGTTTGGAGTTCGTAACAGAAATATTCGGGGAGAGAAAATGAAGCGTGAAGGGTAAACAGTAGAAGACTAAGGGTAAAGAGCGGAATAGTAGCGAGTGGCGAACGGCGAGTCGAGAGTCGAGAGTCGAGAATAAAGAGCGAACCCCGAGTGTTCTTAAACGAAGAAAAAGTCAATGGAGACCGGTTGCTCAACAGGTGAGGTCTTTCCTCGACCAAGCTACGCACAGGTGTGCAATCTGCAAATCCTCTTCAGCAAAAAACCATACGCTCTTCGGCACCGTTTCACGGTTGTGTCTCCCGATGCATCGAACGCGCCGCCAAACCTTTATACGCGCGTGCACGTGTGTGTCCACATTCTACATACATATACGAGAAACACATAGAAGTCGCTACCTACTATTTCTCCTTAACGCGATCATCGGGTTCTCAAATAGCGCACGATCGAAACAAATTCCCTCAAGGATTAATTTTGTTTCATTTCATCTCCGCGTTATTTTTAACGAGACCAGCTATAATTCAGTGACGTTCTCGCAACTCCACTTCGGTTATTCGAGATGAATGTTGGACGAAAAAAAGTGATCGAATGTGAACTTGGTGGAAACGAAGCAGAAATAATAAGTAAGCGTAGAAAGAAAAGGGGAATGAAACGAAGAAGAAGTTGGAGGAGCATGGAGAGGAGGAGATGATGGAGGAGGGGCGAGGAGGAGGAAGAAGAGACAGAAAACAAGTGTAGGGAGGAGTCGAGTCACGTTGAACCGAATCGAGGCCGGTCGCCGCGCCGCGCCGCACCGCACCGCACCGCATCGCGCCGGGGGATAAGGAGGAAGGAGCCACGAGGGCGAAACGATCTATATCGTTAGATACATCGTTGGCTCTCCTCACCAGGTGGTCCTCTTCCCGTGCCGGATGACTCAATCGTGAGGAGGAGTTGCTCGACGGGCTTGGAAGAGGCATCGCTACATCGCTAGGACCGCGTGCACTTTGCGTCTCTGCTCTCTACGTTTCCCCACGCTTATCCGTGTTCGACTACACGCGCGCGAGTACACACGCGACTCTCCGCAAACTTTTCAACCTCCTCGATTCTTCCGCGATAGAAGGCTATGATTACGATATTCTAGCAACTCTGCGAACGCTGCGTGTGCACATTCGCACACCGATTGCGTAAAGCGACTGTTCGATCTTGTTAAATACGATTTTCTTTACATCGACGTCGAGAGATGCCGAAGAGAAAACGAGAGGAAGAGCGGTCGCTTCGAAATACCGATGAAAATGAGAGCGGAGTGACGAGAGAAACAAAAATGGATGGTGAATTGAAAAAAAATGAAGAAGCGTTACAACGCAAGAGTCGAACACGGTGAAAGCGCGAAAGTTGTCTTCGACGAATATATTATATATATATAATAGCAACGATGCTAATGTAATCGATAAAATATAAAAATCAGTCAGAAAATAGTACTTTAAAGAGAAATCGTAGTTGTTGATCGTCGGCACTGTGCATCGAACAAAATCTGGTGAGAAAGAATGTTATTGAAAAGCGAACGGTTAAACGATGAAAGGGTATGCCATAGTCGAACAAGGTTCGAGAACTTTCTGGTAGGCTCACTGGTACGTAGCTAGAGGTACTTTGAAAGTGCCGCGAAAGTGCTGGTTATCTGGTCATGATCGAAGATCAAAGTGGTGGGATAAGAACAGGTGGGAAAGAGACGATAGAAAATGAGAGAGCGAGGGTTGTCGACGAGACGGGACGGAGCGGGGCGGGGCGGGGCGGGAAGGGACGGGACAGAGAGCGAGAACAAGGGCGAGAACGAGAGCGAGAGCGAGACGAGTGCGAGTACGAGAGAGAAAGAGAAGGAGGGAGCGGGGCGAGGAGCATGACGCGGAGAAGCCGAACAACTCGAGGAGAAGGAGAGATAGGCGGGTTGAACGGACGGCGGAGGATCGAGGCGTCCGGCGTCCTCGATCGCGGGATCTTGGAGCAAAACTAACGATCTCCCGCTCGCTTGTAAGATCAACACGATGATAATTTAATACACGAGATCACCACCCAGGTGTGCTCTGACGTGTACAGATGCTGTGTGTAACCTCGACGAGAAGGGAACGGCTGAGTCGACAGAAGCGGGAGTCTGTATGCGATTCCAAACGCGAACTCGAGCTCTTCTCCTTCTCCTTCTCATTTTCATTCTCATTCTCATTCTCATCCTCCTCCACCACCTCCTCCTCCTTCTCTTTCAACGCCACCACCACCATCACTACCATCACCACCACAATCTCCTCCACCTTCTTTTCTCTGTATACCCCCCCCCCCCGCCGTTCGTCCGTCTGTCCATCCATCCATCTATCCTCCCACCCGCTATCTTCCTTCTCTTTTGCACCAAGAAAAAAGCGGCACTTTCAGATGTTTTCAATCCTTTTCGTATCATAGAAGCGAACGATCTTAACGCGTTCAAATTTCTTGTTCGTTCTTATTGGGCAGAATTGATGCTGTGAAACTACATACCCACCAAAATTCGACCGTGACGTTTTCGATCGAGATAAGACTACGATCCGATACCGTACACCGTACACCGATCCGTATTAGCGAATCCAAACGCGAAACGAGAACCAGCACGAACACGAACACTGAACACAAGGATAAGAACGAGGATAAGGATGAGAGGGTACTTGTACTCGCATTATACATACACGTACTTGTACGTTTCTGGCGTCATTCGCGTTCGTGGAAACAAGCCGATTCGACGAATAAACCAGCGACATGAAAAAAAAAACTGAAATGCGTTCAACGCGATTCCTCGGTACTCGAACCATACATAAATAGAAGATCCAATGACGTCAATCGTTCGCGTTAATTACATAAGAACAGTTCTATTAACCTACGCCGCAGGCGAACGTCAATTTAACATTAATCGATTCCAACAAACGCGTTAGGGCTTCTCGTGCGGTCGGCCGAAGTCACTAAAATTTTACTTATTTCTTCGCCGGTACGCGGGATGTTTAGCCGTGAATTTTGGAGACGTGATTTTTCAACGATCGAGATGACTCGAATCGGCGAGAGGGGCGAGTCGTGCAAAACCACCGATACGATTCGATCGAATGCAGGAAAGGTGTACCGGTTAACGTAACGTAATTGGCATTGCGGTTACGAACATGGAACGACCAACGCGGTTGGTCGACAGTAAGTTTAGCGACGATCGACCCTGAGCTGTTTACAACAATAGAATTTCACGAACCAAGAAGTAAATCGAAAGATACACCTCGTCGTGGGAACCGCGCGGTAACAGTGCTGATGACGATGACAAATCGACACGACACGACACGATTGTATTTTCCTCCGTGCTGCTGTTACGATGTCTGCACTACACCGGTGTTGCTTTTATTATAACCATTGCCCGTTATTTCTGCACGTCATACGTTCCCCGGAATTCGTGGAATAGAGGAGTTTCACGATTCAAAGCGGACAATTAAGAAGAAAAAAAACAATCGAGTTAACCGATCTCTGCAAGGTTTGTGAAACGAACAAGATTTCTCCCGACGAGTTTGTATACAAGGCAAGCCGAACGAGCCGCAAGACACGTCGACATGAAACTTCGTATGCAATGCACGTAGTCGACGCACGGGTATTTGCAAAGGAATGTTCAACAGGTGTGTCGTTTCGATTGAGCTTTATACGCGCGAACACGCCTTTCCTTTCGTCCTCCTTTCTTCGTTCGTTCGTTTGTCCGTTCGTTCTCTCTCACTTTTTTTCTCTCTCTCTCTTGCTCTCCCTCTTTTGAATAGCATCTTTTTCCGCGCAACGCTCATTCTCTTTTTTCCGGTCGATTACGGTGCAAATACGTACGCTACAGCGCAACAAGTATCGGTTTACCGACGAATCATTAGAATATTAAAAGAAGAAAGCTCGATATATTTGGAACTCGAACCTCGTGCATTCGGTTGGCTTTATCCTTTTCCCCCTTTCCCTTTTTCCTATCGGTTTTTGCGACGGAGCTCGAGCAACGGCACGCGCGATCGAGAGGCTAGAAGGAACGATACCGTATATTCGGATATTCGGATCGAGCGGAAAGATGGCAGAGTCGACGGATCGAAATCGCCGACAACAACGTATAAGAATACGCGCGAGCGTCGACACAGAGACTGCTGTTTCTGCAGACCTTGCCGTGGTGGTGGCATGTCTCTCTTCTCTTCTCGGTATGCCTGGAATGGTTCTCCAACTTGGAGGTTAAGAGGAAGCTGCGAGGGGAGAATCACACGATTTATTTACGCGATCCGGCTGGTCAGGCTGCCAGACTCGAGAGAAGTGCAACACCGTACACGCTATCTCGCATATGTAGGACAAAGCCTGCTCTGTGATGCCCACTTCTAACGCGGTTCTGGGCATCGTTTCGATCTTACTCTCTAGCGATAATCTCGAATGCAGCATCGTGCACGCGATGCTTGCGCTATCAGTTTCATCCTTGACGTTGCACGGTAATCAGAATGATCGAAACGGCCATTGTAACGGCTACTTTTTAATCACTGTGTGCCATGTCGGAAATCTCAAAGGACCATGTCGAACAACGACGTCGTAAATGCAAATAAAGATATATATCGAGGTAATAACAAGAGCAACAAGAACAGGAACAGGAACAGCAGACACAAACGCAGAACCAGAAATAAGAGTAGCAGAAGTAGTTACTACTGCCAACATCGTCGCGATTGGACATTAGCGACGAGCACTGTTGGTGGGGCAAAAGCAGCGTTCCGGCAGACAGCTTGGCGTCCTATGGTTCGCATTACGACAAGCTGCTGCCGCTGCAGTTGCCTTTCTCCATCTTTCGATTCTCCCGTTTCGCTTCACAGCGTTCTGCACTGCACCTATACTTTACTTTATTTTCCATCGGCTCGGGAATCTACCGATCTATCTTTCTTTCCCCTTTCTCTACATCTTCAAATTTAAACGATACTTTCGACAGCTACTTTCGGTGTAAACAAACGAACGAACGAATAAATTACTGCACGAAGCAAAGATGACGACACTCTGTGAAGTGTCATCGGTCATCCGTGAAACAGATGTCTTTACCCTTTGTTCGACCAAGGTGGAGCACCTTGCGCTATCTTGAAAAAGAGGACCCAGCGATCTATGTAAGACGATTACAAAGATAACGATTATCGATTACGATAACAAATAATTTTGATCACGGTTGTGATCTGACTTGGGCAGTTAAATACCGCCAAAGATAGATTTACATTCGATTTTCGAAAATGGAAACTCGTTGAGGATATTTGGCGAGGCGTGCGTTCGTTTATCGAGAAAATCTTTGCGAAAGATAGAGAGAGAGAGAGAGAGAGAGGGAGATAGAAAGAGAGAACGTAAAAGCTTCCGAATGGAGCGCGGGTGGTGGGGGCCGAAACTCGGCAACTAATTGCGAGATAAGGAAAACGGGTGTGCAGCAGGTAAGCGTGCACGTACCAAAGTACGCACGCGCGCGCACGCTCGCTGAGCGAGTTTCTCAAGAGGCGTGTCGCTGCGAGCTACAGGTGGCAGCTGCTAGTTCCTCCTACTCATTCGCCGCATCTTCTTCCGTTGCCGTTTCTTGTCTTTACGAATCGCTTCTTCGCTTTCTTTCATTTTCTCTATCCCTATTCTATTCTCGTTTTATCCCCATTCTACCTTCATTCCATCCCCATTCTAACTCCATTCTAGCCCCAGACTATAGGCAACAACATACCCATAGTATTCTTTTGGTTCAGCGGTCCGCGTTCGCGATACTTTTGAATAATATCTAATAAATATTACGATTTCATCGTGTGTCGATCATTTCTGCATTGTCAGTTTGATTTTCGCTTGTGCTCCGTTGGATAGAAAATAATGTGTATGCGATCGACTATGAAAAACAGAAAGATTCAATATTCGATACGTCGATCTTCGAAAGAGCAGCTCGTAAAGATTTCCTCTTTCCATTTTGATTCTCGTGCACCTCTTTGTAGGATGATGTTTCGGGCATGAGTCAACTCGTGTTTGGACCTCGGTCGTCGCGGCCCTGAGTAAAAGATTCTCTGAATGAACTCTAAAGATAGAGATCTCCTGTATCCTTTTATTCTCTTTCTTCCTTTCTCTTTCTGGTTTATTTCTTGTACAACTGTCCCTTTCTTTATCTCTCTCTTCTCAGTTCTTCCGTCTCTCGGTTGCTCTCGTCAACCTTCTGGACGGCGCGGCGGACGGCCGATGGTCAAATTCAAGCGTAACTACGTTCGATCTCGCCTCGAGTTGTCACCAATATCCTTGTCACGATGGCATACACGTTTACCGATGTAACCGATTTAACCGATGCAACCGCTGCATCTGCGCGCACGAGACAGGCTCTCAGAGACGCGAAATTAGACATGACATTCGTCGAGAATTTTCAGTAAAGGAAGAAACGCGAATCAGAAGGAATCGCAGCGGCAATGCTCGGAACAATGCAACAAGAATCTCGAGAAAATTTGAGCCGTTCGATCATTCGGTCGTTCGCTCGCTTCGAGTCAAAGTTGCTCGACATTTTGGCAGGTCTCGTAAATCGTAAAAAGTGAGTAATCGAACGAACAAGTCGATATTCGAACTGCCGAGAGTCGAGAACTATCGATCGATCGATATTACAAATACTGAAACGATGGAATAACAATAAACTTACATTTAATGCTCCTCTTGTCTCGTCTCTTCACGGTTTTCTGTACACCGCCTCTTTCGAACCGTCCTCAACGGCTTCGATTTCTTTCTTTTCTTTCTTCTCTCACCTTCTGTCTACGCTCGAAATAAGTACGCGGCACGTTTCACATGTCTTCCCTCGGTCCACGATCGCTCGAACGTTCTTTTCGCGGAAACTTCCTCGGCAGCAGCAGTTTTACGCTCGTTTCTCTGAATTTCTTCCTCCTTTTCTCCTTTCCTTTCTATCGGTGCTCTCCCTTGGTTCCTGGCTGCTGGCACCCTACCGCGCGGTCGCCCTCCCCGCCCTCCTTCCCTCCCGCCCTTCCTCCCTCCCTGCCTTCCTTCCTTCCTTCTCTTCTACCCCTTTCTCTCTCTCTCTCGATCCCTCTCGTTCGTTCGTTCGTTCGTTCTTTCTCCCCTCGTCAGTGCTTCCTCCGTGTCGCTTCTTTGGTTTTGCCGCCGTGGTTTTCCCTCCAACTTGCTAATAGATATCGAGCCGACGAAAGATTTGTTTGCAACTCGACGGAGTCTTACCTCTTACGTCTTACACGTCTTACGTCGATCGACTCCCTTTACACCGAACCTCGGCAAAAACGTTCGACGGTCGATGATGTCACGAACAAGTATTCACAATTTCTCGCGGAACACGGTATATGCCGTTGATATCGTTTCGTAGACGTCTCAAGCGGCGAACATTTTTCGATAGCCTCGCGTTCTCATCGAGTACACGCACGGTTTCGCATCTGTCCCCTGTTTCGCAGGAGTAGCTCAAACGTCGCGGAAGGAAACACGCGAGACAAGTACCACCGCGGAACTGTGGTATCGCGATCTCGAGAAAGCCGCGCGCGCGCGGCAGAATGCCCGCCCGCCTCCTCGACCACCCACCCCCTTACAGTTCCAACACCGTCGGGAGATCGTCGAGACCGTTGCGTCGCGTCGTCTCGCGTCGCGTCCCGTCCCGTCCCGGCCCGTCCCATCGCGTCCCTATCCCTGTCCCTGTGCCCTCGGGATCCAACTATACCAAACAAGATATATCGAAGGGCAACGGTTCTCCGCGTACAAGTAGCCTGTGCGCGACAATTCAACAACCGATCCAATCGGCCTTTAAATCGACGCCAAACATTTCTTTCTTTACAGTCTTCTCTCTTCTCTCTCTCTCTCTTCTCTCTACGCTCTCCGCAAATTTTTTCGCATCGGCACAGCTCTTAATCTGCTGTTAGTTCGTCTACGAATTTCTCGTCTTCATCGTTTGTTTCATTCGGCTCTTCCAAAAGCTGTTCGTTCTCCACAACATTCCCCGCATCGGTTCAGCTGCTAATCTGCTGTTACAACGTCTACGAATTTCTCGTCTTCATCGTTTGTTTCATTCGGCTCTTTCAAAAGCTGTGCGTACCCCATCGGTTTGCGCGTATGCGACAAGCACGAGTATGCACCAGCCAGTGCCGGTGCATCTACACCGAGACAAACATCTTATCTTCCATCAAACTTTCATAATCTCTTCTTACATAGCTCGGCCGCTCTCTCTTTCGCAGGCTCTATTCATCCTTCCCCACTTTTTCCAAGAACGCGTTTCTACTCGCGCTCGCCAGTATAGTTGCAAATAGATGCGGCACTCGCGAGCGTTCGGATTCGCGTTAACTATATCGCATAGTCCGTATTCGCTCGTAATATGGCCGAGTCGGTGGCCAATCAGAATCCCGCGTTCTTGTAAACTCCCCCAGCGTTTTCCGCCACCTCCGCCATTGCCACCTCCACGTTCGCTGCACTTTCGTTCCTTCGACATCCGTCTCGGACATTTAACACCGCCACCTCCTTATTCTAACCCGATTTACTATCGTTCGAGTATTCCTCCACCTATCTTTGTCCTTTTTCGTAACCGTACTCGTACTCCTACTCCGACTCCTACTCCAACTTCTATATTCCTATCCTTATTTTTATGTCGTTCCTCTTGAGCGATTTATACCGATAGTATAATCGCTGTGTTTAAGAAATACATACCTCGCGACCAATTACCCTCAAATTATTGATTTTCCAACTTTTCCCAAATACTGGCGAGCTCAACGCCAAAACCAGTTCACGGAACACCAAGCTGTTCTAATTGTAACAAGTGTCCCGCGGCAGTACGCGTAAACTCGCATCACAATTGCATCAACCAGCGGCGCAGCTGCGTCGATTGCGACATTGAACCTCTCACTCGAACTTGGTTCAAAACTATCTTTCCTTTCCATTCGTTTTCTTTTGTTTCCTTTCTTTCTTTTTCTTGGTAAAATACTTTTAAACTACAGAGCGATTGGATTACAACTCATTTTGTACGTTGAGCAGATTCGGTGAACAAACAAAAAGAAAATCTAGGAAAATCCACAATGACGCACCAATGTTTTTCCAGCGAATGGCGTTCTTTTTGTTTTTCGTTTTTCTTTTTATCTACCAATGATTCGCTACACTAAGAAGAATAGAAACATTCAAGTATTTCGCGGTACAAGTCGAATAGGTGAACACTAAGCTTACCGAGCTCTAAAACTGGCTGACATGTGTTGCCTCGTAAAAATGACATCATAGAATTTATATAGATTCTCTATGATTTCTATCGTAATATGTGCTTGGCTATAAAAATGTGTATAATAATTTCCAGTGGAAGATTAGTGTTAAAACTCCGCCAATGGAACTGTTTCAAACACGAGAAATCGATCGAATTAATCGTTCAATGACCGCTCGATCTTCATGCTTCGATGCTTTTGTATTTTCCATTCTATAGCGAAGGCGAAGAAACCAACCGACAAACATTTCGAAAGACATTCGTTATTGGAAAAATGAAAAAAAGCTATCGGTAATGTCGATCCATCGGATTGGATCGGGTGGGATCGGATTGAATGGGATCGGAATGAATCGGTTCAGGTTGCATTAGATCGAGTGAAGCGTATTATACATACATATATAATATTATAGAATATCGATCGAGTGGTTAAGCGAGTTAGATAGGGCTTGGTACGTTTCTGGCGTTTTTCCACGGAAAGTAGAAGTCGGTCGGTTTGTTGGTTGGGTTGGGCTGGGTTAGATTCCCGCGTGCATTCACTCTCGAAACTCACGTAGCGAATCGCAAAGTTGACACGACTTCTCGTAACGCGACGACGGTCGTTGTCCCCCATGGTGGATCGTATGCGCCGACGGCAGCTTCATCTCCTTCGACGAACACCGTGTCGGAACCAAGTCAATACCACCGATTTCGATGGTGTTCCGAATCTCAAGATAACGTCATCTTCGTAAAGTTCATCGAGATACAGTAGTAGCATATGGTTAATAGTAAGAACGTCACTTTTCTGTCGCGATACGATTTACGATACACTTGGCACACCGACAGCTTTGTTTCTATAATATTGTACTACAGTATGCGCAACTCGATCCCGTTGCCAGCTTCGTTTAGTTTCGTCTAGCCCCCGTCTGCTCGCGCATAGAAATTACTCTTCCGTCGAAACTCTATTCTTTTCGTCGCTTATCCTATCTCTTCTAACTTCTATCGTTTTGCACACAACCATTGTATATTTCTCTACCGAATTTTGCCAGCATTTCGATTGCATAACAGCAAACTTTGATACGATCCCGGGCTGTCAACAGCGAACAGAGCTGATAGGTTTAATGTCTGTATCCGTGCCAGTCACTGCATACGCTCCAACTAATTTTCTCACGCGCTCAAGCTGAACATCGGTTGGTCGGATATCCTCCTACCAGCAGAATCGTCGAATTTCTCGAATACATGTAGTATTGCCCTCCGCTGTCTTCTCTCTTCCCTTCCCTTTCCTTCTCTTAGTTTTCTCTCGCGTGAGCTTCTTTAACAACGTTCGTCCTCTTTGTCGACTTGTTTTAGAATTTCTTTTCAAGATTGCCCTCTACGGTCAGCATCGATGTCTCACTCTGTACAGATCTTACAGTGGTATATCGTATGGATATTTCACGAGCGAATACAGTTTTGCACACGCGTCCAACGGTTTCACTCTTCTTTGACTGTTCTCGATTTGATCGGATGGCCAAACACTAGTACCCGTCCTTGGTATCGAACATGGTCTACCACATTGTCCGTCGTTTTCGTAGAACGAGTCAAAGAACACGGTCCAATTCAAGGACGTAAGGCAGGAAGGAAGAGAAAGGGAGAAAGATAGACAGAGGTAGGAAAGAAATGAAGATAAAAGAAAGATACGAAACCACAAGTCGGTTATGATAAGAATGAAGTACTCGAGCAAGAGTAAAGTAGCGGATTGTAGCGGAAACACACGACAACACTCGTTTCAATTTGTTTGGACAGACGTAGCAAAGCATCGACAACAGAGTAGACAATCGCGACGAATACTGACTCGAACTGGTCAGTGTAGGGCTGTAAAGCACGCACACGGTTCGCCATCCTTTTCTGTTACGGTCGAGCCCCTCCGTAGGTACGACTGCCACTTAACGCGAATGGACGGTTAAAAGACCCTCCTGTACGAGTCAAGCGGCCACTCGAAACGACTACGATCAGCCTAGGTTCCTCTTGCGCGCAACCGTTCATTGCTACACCCTCCCCCCTACCCGATACCTACATCTCTCCCACCCTCCCTCATCACCCTTTCCGATGTACCGATGTACCGATGTACCGATGTACCGATATACCGATGCAACGATATGCACCTCCGCACGCGCGTGTTTTCTCGTGCATTAAATCATATGCCCGTTGAGTAACAACCGAAAGCACGTCTTACCTTCTATTTATGTATCTATTCGTTTTGACCAATGATCCGATTCGACAGGGACAAGTCACGACTTTCAAAAGAACGAAGGATGAATTTTTAATTCACGATTTCTGACCGACCACCGACTGAAGAGTACGAAGAGGAGGAGAAGGAGGAGGCGAATAAGGAAGAGGAAGCGAGGCACCACACGAAGGAGGTTTAATAAGAGAAAAGAGAAAATGTCCTTTTCCGACGAACGTATCACAGTAGTATGCTATAAATAACTCGGCAACTTCTCTGAAAGCGGAAAGTAGTTCGCCTTCGAGTTCCGTAGTAAATTCCCAGAATAGCTTTCTGGATCGGCGTTCGGTCGGTCGGTCGGTCGGACAGTCGGTTGGTCAGTGAATCGATGGATCATTGGATCGGTAAGCGCGTGGATTGTTTTCTTCACCCGTGATTATCTTGCGAGAAGCTTTAGCAACGACGCATTCAATTCAAATTTTTCAATCTTCGACGGTGCCGTCCTCGTTCGTGCTTTCGCAAGAAGCGGTAGCAACAGCAACAGAAACACTTCTCGCGGATGGAAGAGACGCGGCCGACTGCCTAGTATCGTGTCCCAATGCTTTTATCTCGTATCCGTCCTATCTATCTTTTCGTTTCCCGATAGTTTCCCTTTTCTCTTAATCGCGTAATCTTTTCGGCTCCCTCCATTGAGCATGTGTACGCGTATTCAACCGACACTCGATAGAATTACGCGCCGCCCTCGTGATTATCATTGTTAACGGCGCGACCTTCGTCATTGGGTCAAGATCGAAAATACGATCCATGTTCTTCTGCTTTGCGGAAAACGGAAGACACGAGCGGTCGATCGTACCCTTCCAATGATATTTTTGCACGACCGTGCAATTCGAAGCAACGTTTGGAGAAATCGAATCGTTATACCTTTTACTCGACCGATGTTTGTATCGTACACTACATACACGCGAGTACGCGTATGCAAACTTGTTGATTCGCTTCTGCTCGACGACCGTAGTCGGCAACTTGTTTATGCGTCGACGCGGTTACTTTCAATTTACTTAGAACGCGGTCATAAACATTCGTACGGTCGAATTCACTCTAGCCGGAGAAGAACTTGGAACGCGGTGGAACCGAGAAGGAAACTCTCAACAAACGACGGAACATTTGATTGATTTGAAGAATGAATATTTGTAAGATGCGAGCGAGACGTTTCGATGCTCGTGATCGATTTGAGAATTTGAGCGTGCCACGTGCACGTAGACACGCTGCGCTGGTAGACCGACAAGCTCTCTCCCTCTTTCCTTGTCCCCCTCTTGCGTGAGAGTGGTTCGCACGGGTGGCTGTGGATGCAAATGCGAAAGAGCAAGTCCCAAGAGGAACATTTCAAATGGATACTAATCCAGAGCAGAACGAGAAGCTTCGCTGTGGGAGAGAGGTTTTGGCAAAAGCGGAACGTCGAAATCGGAATGAATCTACGCGTTTCCCCGCCCCAGTTGATTCGGTATCCCCGCGCTTGATTCTCTAGTCACGCACGCGACACGCGACACGCGACACTCGACCCTCGGACGCACGACACTCGACACTCGACACACTCGACACTCGACACTGAACACCGAGGACGAATCCGGACCTCAAAGACAATGATGGGCGACGGCGATTCTACGGTGAAAATCTTTTCGAAACGAACAAACTTTCAGGCTAATCGAGATCAGAGAATCTACGAGAGATCCTAGAAGGCTATCGGGTATTTCGTAAAGCATACCTTGATATTATTCTCTTCCTTGAATGGCAGCAACGATACCACGAACAGAATCCTTCTGATCCAGGCGTCGCGGCGTTCCGCGTCTAATATACACGTCTCGGCGGGTGTTCCGTGCGCGCGTCCTTCTCTTTCAGGGAGAACCCCTTTCTGCACTACCCCTTCGAGTTGCCCAGAGAATCGCCGTGTTATCGCTGCCCCCCGGTTTCTCTCTGTCTCTCTTCCCTGCTTCGAGTCGCCTTTACCTTTCTCGCACGGTGCCATCAGCTTCCCACCTAATTGCGAACGCACAGAAATAGAGCTGGCAATCTTCTTCTTTGCGGATAACTACTGACTGACGTACCGTTCACCGTCAACTTTTTCTCCCCTTTCCCTGTCACTTATTCCTTCCTTTCTCCCTCTTTCTTTTCTTTCCTTACTCTTCTTCTTCCCGTCTCCTTTTTCTTCATCCTCATCTTTTATTCCTGTTTACCCTTTCGTTTCCACCTTGATTTTGATTCCGCTTCGATTCGCTCCTCTTTCCAATTTTCCAATTTTCGATCCTTTCATTCGTTTCGCCGCAATATAGGCGATCGTGCGAGGTATAATATCGCATTGAGAACCGAAGACCGAGGGGAGCAATAGAAATGTGGGCGTCAAATGAAAAAGAAAGTATGGTTGATGAACGATAATTTTAAGATACACGTGTAATACAGAAAATTTCCCTTGAATACACGTGTCGTCGGATTTTCTTCAAATTAGAGGAGCGGTTGTGAGGTCGAATAACGCCGCTGTATGCACATAAATGATCTACGTCACACCGTCGTCGTGTGCAAGCGATGAGAGGATCGACGAAAAAGAAAAAAGATCTGAAGAAAAGAGTTCAGAGTACTTTTTATCGTGCTTCTTCGTTTTGCGTTTTCGATACTCGTTCGTATAATCTCTTGAAATTTCCGACACAGTTCGGTACAGTGTTAAATATTCTGAATCTGGTGCCCACCGTGGTCGTTCGTTTGATTATATTCATTCTTTTTCAGGTACTTTCAGGATATCTAACGGATCGGTACTTGCGCTCGCGATGAATGCGCCAGGCAGCGTCTTCATATCGTATCCGGGTACGATGACGGACGCAACAGTTCCCTCGCAGGGCTATTCGGGTATTTCGATTGCAAACCATTGGGTACTTGCTCACGGTTCCATATTGTCGGACAAAGCGCAACGGTCTCGTAAACTTCTCGACTTTGTCAACGCATCGAATCCTGGAGAGGTAATATTGCTCGAACCGCACGTGCACGGAAAACTTTTCGACGACGTAACATTTCTGATACACCATAATCCTGGCTCGTCGATAGAGTCAGGAAAACCGCTAGCTATTTGGAAATGTCCGCTTTTAAGCGATACCATGGAGAGCTTGTTGAGAAATTGGAATTTTCAAAACAACCAAAGATTCGATCGCATTTTCTTACCGGTCTTGTTACTAATCGCATGCGACACAGTGAACACAACCGAAAGGGCGGCTAATCAACAATTGGAATCCGAGTTAACGGGACGCGGACAAAACGGAGAGATTAGACTGGAATCACTGGGAAATGGAGGAAAAGTCCGAGATATTTTAATCGAGCTAGCTAAGCAATCTGCAACAGGAAGACCAGCGAAAGGATCCACAGTTGAAATCTTCTCGACGCCTTTCGGTAATCCATTTTTTTCCGATACAATGGCTCGTGGAATCGTCGGTAATTTATTAGGAACCAAAGAGTGCCTGATGGTGATAGACGCGGCTGTTTTCCCAGGATGCCAAGGTGCTCCTGTATACTTGGCCGATAATCGGTAAGCACATCCGAGTCTTCTGTCTCTTATTTACCCTTCCCTTTTACATTATACAGTACTATTATAGAGTAATATTCTACTGCGTGAAAATAAGTCGGAAATATGAAATTCATTTTTTTCATCCGACGCCTTGTATTCGAGGAAATCGAGTTTGAAAATTCGGCGAACACGCGGGCTATTGAATGAGAATCGTCTGACGTGTCTGATCACAACCCACTGATTCTACTTCTTACAAATACTAGACTCGCAAACTTGACGAATCATCAAAATCGATCTTCTCGACTTATTTTTTCGTGTAGAATCACCCCCTCCACAGCTGTACAATATAACATAATATACATAATATAATAGTACCACCTATGCCACACACGTATAATGCGATACAGCTGTAGGTTAATCTTTTTGTTCGTTTTTCTGACGATTATTCAACCGTATTCCAATCAAGTGCTCGTAAAACTGTCTGCGGTATGGTGATCGCATCGTCGTGTTGGTTGCACGGAGAACGGATAGACTACACGTTCGCGATAAATTTGCTACCGTCGCTGAACCAAGTCCTTCAAACTCGGGTCAGACGAAACGAATCTCTCTGTTTGACCTCTCTTATTCTTCCTTTCACTCAACGAAGGGACCGTAACGACAAAATCGGTACGTAAACGCTCTTCCGCGTTACTTTACTTTTTTCACTCGTCGATCATGAACGATCGGGTGACACGTAACGATATGGTTACGATTACAATTACGGTTACGGTTACGGTTACGATTACGGTTACGGTTCGGGTTATGGTTACGGTTACAGTTACGGTTACGGTACGACACGCACGGAACGGTCGCCAATATTTTGTTTCTTAAAATAATCGATTGTTTTCCTTCTGTCCGTTAGGTATCCTCGAACGAAGCGTCGCGATTGTGCGGTGCGGACCGAATTGGGGTACTGGCATTTTAGTGGACGCTCAAACGGGAACATTTATCACGTGCGCGCATGTTGTCGCAGCAGTATGCATTTATTCCACTTTCCACTTGTTTTTCTTAGCATATTTTCGCGTGTAATATACAGATATCGCCTGTTTTCAGAAAAACAAGTGTTTGAATTGGTTTCTCTACCCCTAGGACGGGGAAGTTGTGTAGCAACAAGTTTCTTTCTTGTTTTTTCCTGCGTTTTCAGGCACCGGAAAGGAAGATTGAACTGGTATCGTATATCGCATCGCGAGCCGATAAATCCGAATGGACAGCTCGAGCGAAGTTGATCTACAAAACACCGGGCAATAAACCCTATGATATCGCTGTGTTGAAGATAGATCTCAAGTGCACGGAGACTTCGATGAAAGCGATCAAACTAGCGGACAGACCGGCCGTGAATGGTGAGAGAGAAAGAGAGAACGCAAGAAGATTAGAGAAAGAAAAGAAGAGGGACACGCGGCAACAATCTCATTCTCGTCGCTGTTCATCCGCGTTGGTTCCTCTCGTTTCTTTCACTTATTTTTAATGATGGAGCAGGTTAAGACGATCGACCCGAACAAGACATTTTCGTGACACAATGGAAAAAAACGAGTCACTCGGCCTATCGTGATAATCATTCGAATTAACGGTTATCCGTTCGGTTCTATAGAAAGACAGGACCTCCTGATCCTCTTTTGTAACGCACCTACACTGCTGGAGGTTATTCCGGTTGGTTAACGGTAACGACAATAAGAATTAAGAGCATAGGGAGATCAACGCGCGCGAGGCGACTCCGAGGCGCCAAGCGTTGCAAGGGACAGCACTGACCTTCTTTCGTCGACAGTAGGAAAAATAACTATGTCTAAATTGGGCCAATTGATCGTCGGGGGTGGAATCGACGTTTCGTCAGCGTTGAATACCGCGAACGGATGACACGACCTCCATCATCCCCTACAGCCATCCTTCCTCTCTCTCTCTCTCTCTCCCTCTCCCCCTCTCATCTTTCAGACCCTTCCCAGCTCGCGCTTCTTCGCTCGTCTTTCGGACTATTTTCAATAGAGTCCCTAATCAGCTCCTATTGTACACGACTATAAATTAGAAAGGTGAATGCTATCCGAATCAACGGGATTCTATTGCACGCTTCGAACAAGCAAACAGATGCTTGTCGGGAATAGAACGTCGAAAACCATAGATTCGATCTCCTTTCTACGGTCTAAAATACCCAAACGAATTTCACTTTTCCACGCTTCTCCTCTCTTTCTTCGCTTACCCCTACTATTATAGTATCATGCTCATATGTGCTATTACGTATACACGCACGTACTTTACGTCTGCACATGTATCGCGTTTATTTTCGTACACTTTACTATAATATTTACCTACAGTCTATAGAAATCAGAAGAAATTCTTTGTCACAGGGGAGCCAATATTTTCAATAGGATTTCCATTTTGTTTGGCGGGTAGGGCCACTATCAGCAACGGAATTATATCGAAATTATCGGAGTGCATGCTGCAAACGAATTGCTGTGCCCAAAGCGGAGTCAGTGGAGGACCTATTGTTCGACCATCCAGTCTCGAAATGCTGGGAATGATTGTTTGTAATACCGTTTCCACGAATGATGCGACTACATATCCTCGACTATGCATGGCCATACCAACCAGTGTTTTCAAAGAACCTTTGGACAATTACTTACGAACCGCTGGTACAATCTTATCGTCGCTATCGATCCTATCGTTATACGTTAAACCGTCTCTAGTTGATCATTCGCATCATACAAACTCAAAGTGACACAAACTGAATTTCTTGGCCAATAATTATTTCTTTTTCAGATCCAAAAATGTTGGAGAATCTAACGCAACACGACCAAATTATCGAAGGTACATGGAACCTTCGATCTCCGCTTCTTCGCTCGAATATATGATACATCATTGTAAAACAAATTTCTGTACGTTCAAAAACAAAACTGTACCTCTATTGAATGGTCCGATCATATTTCCCAGAACTGTTACTACATCCGCATTCTTGTTTCTTTTTTACACGCAAAGGGGTAGATGTATCACCAGCTATTCTCTACAAATGCAATACACTTTATTTTTTATTCTATCATGTACAAAAGAAAAACAAAACAAAATGGGAAACAAACATCTTAATTCGTTATCCGAACAACGATTTCAAGAATCCTGTCCTGTCCATTGTCGTATCATTCTCTTTTCTACTTCTGATTTCAGCATCTGTGTCTCTTTGTTTTATTGTAGGTGGTATAAACGTGCTATTTTCGCCTTGTTGCTGCTTCCGCCGCAGCTTTTTGCTTCTGTCAACATTCTGAGAGAAGAAGTTAGCTTCTCGTTTGGCCTGTGCAATCTCAGTTCGTAATCTTTGTTTTCGTACTGCTCGTTCATAAGCCAAACGTTCACTCAAGTGAATCCATTTGAACCTAATAAACAAAATGTGCTGGAATGCTTTGTGTCGCCAAACCAAATGTATTTCATGTATTTCATTACCTTGGCAGATATTTTATATTCCAAATGACGTCATAAAATTTACTCTTTTTTCTAGTGGAGATTTGCTTATTATTCAACACCGACGCAACGTACTTGGCAACACTTTTTCTTTTAAATTCGACCCAACCTTCGGTGAAAGATTTTGCACAAACTTTCTTACGCTTCTTTGCTTTACTCTTTTGTTCTAACTCTGTAATGAAAAAGTTACATTCTTTGTATTCCAGGTACACAATTTATGCTCTGTAACAACTAAAAATATCTATTAAGAGACAATAATAAATCAATATAGAACAAATGTAGGATTTTTTACGAACTCAAATGCGTTTTAGAGTATCACGTTTGATACAAATGACTAACCGTTCTCTGCTAATTGTAAGTATACCCTTCCAATTTCACCATACACCGAAAGCAATTCTCGAAGTTTTGTGATATTCATGTACTTTGGTATGCTAGATAAATATACGATCCCTCTTTTCGGAATTTTTGGCTTTGTTGCATTTTCACTTTCTGTAACTACTACGTCTTCAAGGTTTTCCATTTGTGCTCAACTTGTATCAGCTATTTTTCTTATTCTTTTCAAAACATTTTCCGTCCGTTTTGCCTTCGAAATAGTACTCGTGTCGGAAATCATAAATCCTAACCATGCTTTCGCTCTGCTATACATATACTTTGTAAGATATATAAATTGTAGCAGGTATGTTCGATTTCGGTTTGATTTTTCAGAAAATCGATTTTCTCGCCGAAAATATCGATCTTTCGAATCGATTCTCCAGACCTCGATCTTCTGGGAAAATCGAACATCCCTAGTAAATACCCAGACAACTGCCAGACAACTGCAGACAACCAAAAATCCAAATTTGGACGACCTCCTGCCGGCACATATGCCGTGCTACGTGCCTGTGCCGGCCGTAGAACCAGGTATTTGGACAATGGGCAGAACGAAGGCACAATACCGGCCGCTGGACCCTGAATCTGCCTTTCTTTCAGAGGGCAGCACGGTCTCACTGATGTGGCGAATGCCGAATGGCAGCACCGTCGCACTGATGTGGCTGGCGCATAGACATATAAATAATAATATACACTATTATTATTATATTATTTATTATTATATTATTATTATGTCTATGGGCTGGCGAATGTCGTTTTACAGGGCAGCACCGCCGGTGAGGCGTGTAGGCAGGTGAGATGGGTGAGGGTCAGTGAGGGTAGCTCGCACTAATGTGGGAGATATCGGCGAAGTAAACATTTATTGTACCAAATATACAGCACTCGTCCTTTTTACTGACAATTCGAAATACCGATTTTTGAACAGCATTCACCACATTAGTACGACCGTGCTGCCCTCTTAAACAAAGGCAGATTCAGGGTCCAGCGGCCGGCATTGTGCATTCGTTCTGCCCATGTCCAAATACCTGGTCCTACGGCCGGCACAGGTGCGGCATATGCGCCGGCAGGAGGTCGTCCAAAATTGAGCCAATCCGGCCTTGAGCAGCTCCGAGCGTAGCTTGGACAATATTCTGCCCGTTTCTGCCCTAGGCAGGCTTGGCTCAAGGCGCGCCTGTTTGTCTGGGTACATATGTAGGAACATTGCGCACGATGTATCGCGCATCGCGCGGTATCTGATCATATCTGATCTTTGTACGTATTTAGTGTCAGAGAGGATATCCTCTCTGGTACCATCTATATATGTACTTAATTATTGCGCGCTTACATTCGTTATTCTGTTCTTCACACATATTGCTTCCAATTGATGCACGATAATCAACACAATGTTATAAATAGACTGCGGATTTTATGCATTTATGACAAAAATGGGTAAGCAGTGGACATATTAAAAAGATTTAAAAACATCAACGTAGATAATTGAAAGAAGAAATTTTTATTTCACTCTTGTGTCTTTCCCAAGTAGCCACGTACGTCCCTAAAACGTACGCAGAATGGACGTAGGACGTTTGGACGTGAACCGTACGTTTTAGGGACGTACGTGGCTACTTGGGGTCAATGCAAACATATTTTATTTTGCATAAAGATCCGCAGTCCAGTTCTAAATATTATATTAGTATGATCGAGACGCGATCAATTCTGTAGATTCATATACACAGCTACACAGTTTGTAAACACACATATATATATGCACGTATATATGTAATATGTATTGTATGTATATGTGGAAAATGTAAGAGTCGGTTAATGAGTCGACTATACTGTATGTGTGCATGTATGCATGTATGCATGTATATGAACATGTATGTAGGTACCTATATGTGTACTGCATACAATCGCCCTGACGCGTCGCGTCATATATGTATAATTAATTAACTCCGTTATCGTAAGTGTTTAATCGGGTATAACATGCATATTAATATGTATATTCGATGATTATACTTTCACGGTGATCGATCGAAACGAGACATTCGATTCGCAGTGTAAATTCAAAATAGAGCACAATAAAATTTTTATATCAAAATTATTTATCAATTGCAAGTTATAATAGGAGCTAATAAGCTAATTCTCTATAACAATTATTGCCGTGCCGGTTACAATTTACAACTGGGCACGACACAATCCAAATAGAGTAGGATGCTATTAATAAACTATTGAGGAAAATATTGAAATGATCGTGTTTATTTAATTCATTGACAATAATATTATTAATATACGAATGTTACATTACACTTATTATTAATTTACAATAATTCTCTATAACGCTTATCGCCGTGCCGGTTACAATTTACAACTGGGCACGACACAACACAATACACAGACACAACATCCTAAATACGTTCAGTGGTTTAGCGCGTGTAGCGCCTATCGCCTATCGCTTTGCTGGTTCTTCTTGCTGTTGCGCAACGAGTTCGCGCAGCGTCTCAGTGTGTGCACAAAGGAGCAAGTGCATTCGTTACATGATGCATCCTTAAAGAAAATTTACCTCTTTCGCGATATATGTCGTTTTCATGAAGATTCCGCGGAACAAGTTTTATAAGAATACAGTTCCGTACGAGTAGCTTTCTAACAACGGAAACAACGACGGGTGAGCGAAAACTTTCGGGAAACATTACTTGGCTGAGTCAAACAAAATGGCGACTTTTCTCTTCTTGGCGGTACTGTTTACTTGACCGTGATCGTTATGTTTCTCACAAAGTGTGCTACGCGAGAAGTGTTGTGTACTTAATCATCTTACTATCGACCAATCGACCGACATTAATGTAACCATGCATCTTTAACAACTCGCATAGTGTTTACGATCGTTAACGTCTTCACGATCCTATACCTACACAATAGGTAATACTGCGATAAACGTGAACTACACAATTGGATGCAACACGTTTTTGCGTTTCGTTGTTCTATCACGCTTCTAGTTTTTCTGAAAACTACTTGGAACAAAACTTGATGCGTACAGTTCTATTTAGTTGCTTTTTATTGTACTATAACCATATTTTTCACATAACTATATGTTTTGTTAATTACCTAGAGTATTTACCATTTTCCTATACTCGTATGGCGTTATCATGTCCATGAGAAATGATTTTCTATCTCTCGGGGAATTTATAGCATTTTCTCCTTGCAGGCATAATTGTTTTTGGGATTTAGGTATGGATACTTACTCTTCTTTCTACCTTCTCGTTTGAAAACTTGTACTATTATATTTGTTTAGCTTAAGAAAAATGTCCAGTTCGTACGTTATTGAGCCACAGGAAAGTGGATCGGACAAAAAAGATGACACTTTGATCATAGTTGTCAATGACGATGGTACAATATCTGTTGATCAAGAAACATTGCAAAGTTTAATTGGTAAGTTTCATTTCCTGTTTCATTTATATTTTCAACGATCTCTAACATTACACAGTTGCATGTATTTACAGCGAATCAATCCAATGCTAATGTTAGCGTGGTTAGACTTGGACAAGCTGAAACAGACACAGAAAACGGCGATATAACTCTAACTGTAGATCCTCCAACTTTTACTACCACTAACGTAAATTCTGGTGGTGTTACTACCGACGCGACTAGTTTGGTCGATCCTTTCATGGAGATGGATTCTGAACAACTAGAAAGATTAGAGACAGCTCTACAGAGCGAAGAAGCGAAACAAATTCTTGGAGAGAATGTCACAGCGATGCTTGGTAAGCATTACTCTTGTGTGTCTATGTAATTGGTCATATTAGTATGTACCTCATATAATAAACTTGTATTTTATAGATATGCTAACAGTAGAAGAGCAACAAAACTCTATACGGTATAGCGTTGAACTAGATCATTGCTATACAAGTAGATTATCGCCTTCCGATCCGAAACCACGAGATCCTTTACCTACTACCGAATCGCCAACGCCTGGCGATAATTTACAATATGAGCATCAAGTTTCTCCTAGTCAGGGAACATCAAATGCAATGTCATCCATTGTCGACAGAGAAGGGGCAGTAACAGCGACAGCGACGGCAACAACGAAGGGAAAGGGTATCGTGAAAACTGTGAGTATCCTGTAAAGCATAAGATATGAGTGTAAGCGTTGTTTCTCACCGGTAACATGATATTTGATTCCTCTTTCAGAGTAAACCTGTAGGTCGTCCACGGAAGAATATTCAACCGACTTCTGTTACGACGTGCAACAATGCAAGACCGTCTCCGAGTATAACAAGTACACCTAAGTCTATTGGACATTCGTCGACTAGAAATTTAACAGGGGCATTGCATCAAGGAATAGGAAGACGTAATTATGCGATCTGTTTAACAGCGATATTATTTCAAATCGAAAACGCATTGTACATCCGATTTCAATCGATGACCGATCATTTTGTTTGCTTTATCAGAGCAGGGGAGGTCGAACGACGAGGAGGAGGAAGAACCCACGTCGTCGTCCATTGAATCGTCCGACTCGGAACCTCCATCGGACAACGATTCTGATTTTGGACCTCGTGGTCCCAGAAGAGGCGGCATCAGAGCTAGGGGAGGTAGAAAAGGTCTTACTACCAGAGGTGGTAGTATGGCGGCTACTCGTAGGAGAGGGTCGAATAAACAAATGGATATAGAGCAAGTCCGTAGGTTGGACATGGAAATGGCTGCAGCGGTAAATGCTATGAAGAGCCCGGAGAAAGACGAAAGATCTGGTAAGATAACAGCACAATAATAATACAATATTAATACAATTTAAGAATTCCTTCCATACATTGAGACTCTTTTTTTCTGTTTGTTAGGATTTCCTCTTGTTAGAGGTAAAAGACAGTTTAAAACTACAATTGGTAGGAAAAAGGAAGAATCGCCACGCGTCGAATCATCTACAGTTACTGCGAACGAGAACACCTCGTTACCATTCGAAAAGCCATTACAAACTACGAATCAAGTGAAAGCCAATTTGATCAGTGCCAATATGATTAAAGGCGATATGATTCTTACAAAACCAGGTCAAGGAAAGAACAATCAAAAAGTGACTTTTGTGCAGAAACAAGTACTCGTCAAGTCGAACGACCTGAAGAGTATGGACCCGAAGAAACAATTAGTATTTCCCAAGGGAAAATTTGTGGGCCAAACAGGAACCAAAATTTTTGCAACTAAAGATGGAAAATTGGTTCAAGTGCCCATAACCGCTAAAGCTATAACTTCGAGCGTACCGGTCAGTCAGATCAAGGGTACAGTGCCACAGGTTTCTTCTACACAGCAACTTATCTTGAGTCAGAGTCAAACGTCGCATACACAGCAGCAACCACAACAACAGCAGTCGCCGCAACAACAACCACAACAACAGCAGTCGCCGCAACAACAACCACAACCACCACCACAACAGGCAGTAAAAGTGTCTACGCCTGTTAATATCTCGAAAGCAAAGTCATGCGACGTGAAAAAGGAGAAAAGGAAGTCCGATAGTTTCGAGATGATCGGAAAAACTGAGATTGAATCTGGAAAAGCTGTAGAGTCTAAAATTTTGGACGGTTAGTTGATAAGACCGTGTAATATACTAGCTGCTTCAAGTCTATATACTTCAGTATTTTCGATTAAAGATTTCGTTCCAGGTTCGAAAAAACATCCAAAGAAAGAAAGTCGGAAGTCACCGGCATATATGGTGGACAGTCTAGGCCCTGCGCTTTTCTCGACGCCCGATATTATTCGTCGAGTCGGTACGAACGGCGATGCAAAAATTCAGGAGAACGTAGTAACGTCATTAATTTCTGTAACACCAGTCACAAACACTACCACCACAGGAATTGCTAATTCGTTTACATCAGCAACTCCGGCATCAGTTCCGGCAACTGCGTCGTCGTCGTCTTCGTCGTCGTCATCATCGTCGTCGTCGTCATCCTCATCCCCCACATCCAATCGTACAGGTTTGCTTTATCTTTTCGCATCCAGATACTATATACATATTCTTACGACGATTCTACAGATTGTTTAATCGTTCACTCAATATCGTGTCAAAAGGTCTCGTCGTTTCTACGCCAGTCGAGCGAATAACGCATTCAGAATCTCATCCGCCCTTGGAAAAACGGGAAAATCGTGATTCTCTGATAGAAAGCAACGAGAACGAATCGAAATCGGAGTTGAAGACTAATGGGTCAGAAGAGTTGCAGACTCCTTTAGATTCAGGTAGATTTCGAAACAGAATTCTTGAAAACAAGCCATTCTCTATGCGCATCGATTTGTCAACATTTTACAGGTAGCATAGCAGGTGGGGAACATTTACTGGCTACATTAGAAATGGAAGCCAGTCAACACGAAGAGGACTTACTTGCAGAAGCATTGATGTTGCAAGAAGAACTTGGAGTCGATTTGGGCGAACATGTACTTGAATATTTCAATTTTTCGAAACATTGTATTCATTTTGACTGTTTTCTAGTTGAAAAGTTTTAATTTCGATCTCTTTCTCTTTTCTTCTTGATAACAATACTGTAGGGTGGTGCGCTCGTCGAACAAGGAGGAGGAGGCGTAACGTCCGAATCGTTACCATCGAATAGTACGCTTGCACCGTCGTTGCTCGCATCCGATCAAGAAACAGTGAAACCTTCAGATACTCTAACGACAGCGGCGGTGACAAGCACAGCAGGTACTGCAGCCATGGTAACTACAACAATGGCTAGCGCGACTCGAGAATCGGTAAAGAAATCAACAAAAGACGAGAAGGAGCCAATTCAAATAATTCGCGGAGGCCGAGTAATTACGTTACCTCCTATCGAGGCGCCAGCCACTAGAAGCAAACGGTTGCAAGCTAAAGTCGAACCTGCTCAAAAGCTGTTAGAATCAGTAAAATCGGCAGAAAAGTTTAGGTAAGTGTCCGACCGAGCTAACCAATTACATGGGCAACTATCGTACGCGTGCAATGTTTAGTATAGATGAATCGATTAAAAATGTTCCGTCCGACGTGTATACACGCATGTATATACACATATATATATATATACTACACATACATATATATATCTATATATACATATACGTTTGCAATATTTACAGTTTGCAAACGGTACCGCAAAGATCATTGCAAATTCTGAAAAACGAAACACCCACGAACATTATAGATCAAGATGAAGAGATTGTAAACGAAGATCTAATGGAAGAAGACGACGAAGAGGTAGTTGATGAGGAAGAAATGGATCAGATTGCCGGTGATGAAGAGGAAGAGGAGGATGAGTTACAAAAACAAATTGGAACAGTTGAGGAAGACGAAGAAGAGGCGGAGGAAGAACAGGAGGACGAAGAGGAGGAGGAGGAAGAGGATAATTCGGATTCGGAAGACGATCCTGACAGGCTCTGGTGTATATGCAAACGACCACATAACAATCGTTTCATGATTTGTTGCGACGTGTGTGAAGATTGGTTCCATGGAAAGTGCGTGCACGTTAGTAAAGCTATGGGTAAGGTTGAAAAGTAAACAATACGGTTTGCAACTTTCAGCACACGTTTAGCAAAATTATTTATATTTATTTCCTGCTAGGTCAACAAATGGAAGAGAAAGGAATAGAATGGGTTTGTCCAAATTGTTCGAAGAAAAAGGAGGAAGAATTGAAAACGAAAACGAACACGAATACGCCAGGTTTAATTGGAAAGCAACGCGTTCTGTCGGGTGCTACGACAGACAACACTATCGCTCTAAAGAATCTTTCAGCCGTTAATCAGGCATCGGTTGTTGGAGAAATCGCAACCCCAATCCCTTCTAGTTCCGATTATAGTGACGTCCAATATTCCGGCAACGGTAATGGTACTGGCAATGACAACAGCAGTAGCAGCAGCAGCATGCAATGCGTTGTTTGTAAAAAAGAAGCAAGGAATTCTAGCATTTATTGCTCCGACACTTGTATACTCGCACACGCACAAGAAACTCTCACCAAAGACAAGCCAGCATCGACAGGATCAACAGCAAGCCCAAAGGGAACAAGGCCGCTACCGTTGGACGTTTCTGCCAAGGCGAAATCTGAAAGTAGGGTGATCGTTTTCGAAAGAAAAACCGGAAAAGTGTTGAGCGGTGAGTAAACAACGTTCAGAATAATGAGCAACACGTTCGTAAAATAATGGGCATTCGGGCTCATCGTTTTACACAATCCTTTCTATTGTATACTAATCATTGTTTCCATCGTTTCTCACATTCAATACAAATTGTGAATATTTCAGGTGTCGACGCACCAACAAGATCAAACTTGCGTACATGGTTAAAAGAGAATCCTACATTCGAAGTTGTAGGGTCGAATAATGTCGGTCCGTTGCAAATAGGAAAACCAATTGCAACGATTCATACGCAACAAATGCCTGGTAAAACAGTACGTATTCAAATTATTCTATCATATAGTATACTGTATTATAATTTACTATAAAATTCTTTGATCTTTTGTCATTGATGATACGCTAAAGTAACTTGTTGACAAAATAACATAATCAAAAAATTTCGTTTAAGGGGAAATCTACGCTGTTAACTTCTGGAAAGGGAGCAAATCTTCCGAAGATGACGTATACCAAAATACCAGGTTCGAAGCAAATGATAATAACGACGGGAAATAAAAAATTTACGGTAATTTCTGCAGGGCAACAGCAACAACAAATTCAAACGACGAACACAAAACCGATACAATTGAAGCAAACGGTACTCGCCCAATCGAACAAAAGCCCTTTCGTGTTGAAAACGACAACCATCAAATCCAGCACCCCGGTGCAGGTGAAACAGCAAAGCGTAACGACGCCCAAACAGACACCACCTGTGAAAAGACAAGAGGTAAAGCAACTGGCCGTCCAATCGAAATTACAGGTAAAACCGAGTCCACCGAGAAAGCCTGAACCCGAACCAATTAGGCTGAACATAAGAAGAACATTGACAGAGTTATTGTCGAGTCGTATAAAAGAGACGGAGGATTTGAAGCTAAGCGACGACGAGATTGGCGATCTAGCTTTCAACATCGAGTTGGAGATGTACAAATATTTCAAAGATACCGGAGCAAAGTACAAAGCCAAATACAGAAGTCTCGTGTTTAATATAAAAGATACGAAAAACTTAACGTTGTTTCGAAAAATAGCCGACAGATCGTTAACTCCTGATGCGGTGGTAAGACTAAGTCCTGATGAAATGGCCAGTCAGGAGTTGGCCGAATGGCGAGAGAAGGAGACGAAGCACCAATTGGAGATGATTAAAAAGAACGAGTTGGATTTGATGGCACAAGCAAAGTCTATCGTCGTGAAAACACACAAAGGCGAACAAATAATTGAGAACGACGGCGGCATCGATCATGTCGATCCGAAAACTCCGGTCCAAGATATTGTTACGGCATTGAATAGCGCGGACAGTATAACATCAACGGTGGACGACTCGGAGAAAGAGATCGAAAGAATGAACGACGAGGAGCGGTCAAGGGTGAAGGAAGATGCTAAAAAGTCGAAGACTTTCGACGAGAAAAGACGGAAAGAGAAGGAGAAAGAGAGGAGTCGGGAGAAGGACAAGGTGAAAGATAAGGAAGAGAGACGGGGGCGAGAGAGAGACAGCAGTCGTTCGAAAGGAGTCGGCAAACGCGACAGAAGTACGAGCAGAGGCAGACACAAACACGGTAAAGACGACAGAGAACGTAGCAAGACCAGGGAGAAAAGCAAAGAAAGAAAGTCACGAGAGAAGGAGAGCAAACGTGAGAAAGAGAGGGATCGCGACAAGGAGAAAGATCGTGATCGATCGAGGACTAGAGATCGCGACAAGACAAAAGTTCGGGAGAAAGGAAGCAAGGAGAGAAGCAAGCTAAAGGATAAAGATAAGGAGAGGGAAAGGGGAGAACGACATAGAAGTAGCGTCGGTGGTGGTGGCGGTAGCGGCCTTGGCAGCTGCGATAATAATCTAAAGACTCGCAGCGGTACCAGTGGATTCGTATACTGCGAATCGAAGGAGCTCGATAAACGAGAGGACGAGAAGAAGAGAGACACGGAGAAGAAAGAGGATTCGATCGGATTGGCCGGTGGATCTTCGTCCGAAAAATCGATTGAAGATCGTCTGTGGCGTCATATAGAGGATGAGGCCACCACTAACACGATCGACGGGAATGACTCCGACGTATCGGACAGAGAACCAACCTCAACCGTCACGATAAAGACCCCGGACATCAACGACGATCTGGACAGGGACAGAGAACAAGAATCCCTTTCGAGCACCGCCGATAGGGACGCGTCGAAAGGGGGTTGGCAAACGGTATGGAGAGGTTTCGTCAATATGGTGGATGTTGCTAAATTTTTTATTACCGCGCAAGAGGTTAGTGGTCACGCGAAAGATTTGATGGACGACTTGCCGGATACGGTGGACGTTGTTGGTAGAATCAGTCATGAAACCGTTTGGGATTATATCTCGAAAATGAAAAAGACCGGTTCGAAAGAAATCCTTGTGATCCGTCTTACCGCCGCCAACGACGAAGAAAAGATTCCCTACATAACGTTGTACAGTTATCTGAACAGCAGAAGTCGACTTGGAGTAGTTGGCAATGTCTCGAAGAACATCAAGGATTTCTACATAATGCCGTTTTCGAGTCAAAGCACGATACCCCAGGTTTTGTTGCCCTTGAACGGCCCCGGTTTCGAAGAGCATAGACCACACCTTTTGCTAGGAATTATCGTTCGTAACAAGAGGAAGCGGTTCGTCGGCGTCACCTCGTCAACCGTACCGATCAAGATGCCGAAAAAAGATTCGGACCGAAGCTATACTCCGCCGTTGATTGGCATTTCGAAAGACAAAGTATGCAGTTCGAACGTGAGCACGGCGATTGCGGGTACGGTCGCGATTACGGCAACAGCAACCTCGCCGATTGCCGCCTCGTCCTCTTCTCCCATTGCAGTAACGGTAGGTAGCATCTATCAGAAGAGCACGATCGCCACCGCAAAGGAGAAGCAACCACAGCAGCAGCAACATACCGTCACCCAAACCACTCTCGACACTCTAAACAAAGCGCATATAGGGATGCCGAGAAGCACGATACTCGACACTGCGGCTATATGCAAAATCGTTCCAGAACTCTCATCCAAGATAGACCTTACTTCCTCGCCTGGTAAAGCGCCGATCGACGACGACGGCGACGAGCCTTACAGCCCCGGTCAGATGGACGAAGAGCAATCCGATCGTGATTTGCGAACCGCTTCGACCACTTGCGCAACCGCCTCTGCTTTGCCATCGATAACGATTGGAATCGATGGGTCGTCGATCGATAACGGTATTATTTCTTCCAGTAAAAATTCAAACGAACTTCAACGAAAAATGGAGGAGCTAAATCGACAAATCGAAGAACAGAAGCAACAAATTCAAAGCATTAGCTCGTCGTTTCTCGGTGAATCAACGTCTACTTTGCCGGTGAGAATTTTAACAAGATTTATTTTTTACGAAATCGATTGTTATTGTTTTTCCTATTGCCCTGTTGTAAATAAAATTGATTTCGATTTACCTATGGTATCCAGTTCCTATCCTCGAGCTGCTTTAGATTCTTGCTTCGAAACTTGTTACGAAACAACAGTTTCCTTTTTCTCTTCTCTGTCTAACAAATATAACAAATCGTATTTCTTTAATGTATCACGTTATCGCGTTGCTTACTGTACGCGAAAACATTTTCGTTTTCGTCAAATAAGCGTGAAACATTCTTACCGAAACGTGAACTCGTGCAAAACCAGACAAGAAGTAAAAATCTGTTGGTAGCTCCATTCCTTTCCTGTCTCGAGGATTCTCTTTTTCTTTGGGTGTACCGATTCGCTCGGTCGAGTCGAATCAGGTAGGACTATACATGTCATCACAGCAGTTCTGTCTTTACGGTAAGGTAAAAGAATTGCGTATCCCAAACCATTCGGGCAGTCGTTGTGTTTCATTGATTACGGAAAATGGCCGATACTTGCGCTCTCGCTGTTCTTCAATTCTCACAAACGCGTCTATTTACAAATATTTTACTCTTTCCCTATACTCCCCTTCCCCCTCTCACTATTTAAGTGTATATACACATATGTAGATACATGTATACATACGTGCACATATGTTTTTAGAAGCAAATAATAATACTATTGTATGGCGCGTACGCGCACAAGCATATTATTCATTTTTGTATGTGTGTGCCAAGGTACGTTTCTATATACATGCGTATATATAAACACATACATTTATGCATTATAGCGCGAAAAGAAAAAGATTACTTAAAGGGAAAAACGCTTCAGTCATAAGCGTATGGGTTGCAATCATATTACTGCCGTTTATAGTTAGACTCGTTTCATTCAACTCGGGAATTGCGAATCATGATCAGATAATAATAATGTTTATTATTTTTGTTCGTTTCAGGGCTTAGGGCTAGATCCACCGATTAGCGACGAATGCGATGAAGCTTACAGCCCTCCGGATACAAGATCGTTCACACCACCGCCGCCTGGTATATCAAAATTCGCACAACCGATTCTCGACAAAGTATCAAATATAACGATACCACCAAATTTGCAAGAAATTCTAGCAAACGTAAAGCGGCAAGAAAACTCCAAAGTAGATCCGTATCTACCATCGAAACCGAGCGCCACATTTTTAACTGCCGTCAACTCGTCCATATATCAAAACTCAGAAAAGTATTCCTCGGCATCGCCCGCAAAAATCACGGTCGGTGGATCGAATAAATCCAGTTCGGACAAGCCTCCGCTCGAAACGATTATTCATAAAGATTCCGTTTCGAAAGAGAAAGAAAGCAAGAGTACCCTAAGTTCCTTGAGCGACTTGGATTTAATTAAGAAAGCGGAGGAGGAATTAGCCGCTGTCGCAGCCGCTGCAAGTGCAACCGCGACCGCAAATTCAATGGTTTCAGGAAATCAGACAACCGAACATACCACGCAACCAGTTTTATCCACAACTCCAACTCTTCCAACTATAATAGGACCTCCTGCACCGACGATGATGCCAATCTCCTCGGTTAGTTTAACCGCGAGCGGAGACCCTACTCGCGAACCAACCGCGTACAAGAGCTCTTACCCGGAACCTTTCAAACGCAATTTGGCTCCTGAACAGCCGAAACCTCCTGGCCTCGAAGATGAGGATTTCCCACCATTTCCATCCACGCCACCGAACGTAGACACTAACGCTGCAAGAATGACACCATCATCCCGCTCTAAATTCGTTCCAAAAAGTGGTATCGTGCTGAGCGTGAAAAGAAAATTGAGCGAAGAGAGTGTCGTTTCTTCTTGCCCTTCGAGTAAAGCATCCAGAATGAAGTCACGCTGGGGTCAAGGCCCCTCCGATTCGGTCGATTAGTTACACTAGTGGACGTGCGAGAACTTTCCTTCAGCATAAAAAAGAACTCGAAAACTTGTACAATATCATCAACAGCAGCAGCGCCATACACGAAGATGGATTGCAAAATCAACCATCGACTTTATTGCATAGACGTTTTTCATCGATCACCGGAATCGGAGTTCGATCGACATCGGTATCGTTCCAAAATACTTCCTACTAATAAGCAATGAGAAGCAAACTTTGTATTTTTTGCGTATGCTGTTATACCGATATACAAAAATCGGGTTGGTGCATCGTAAGAGGAAAGCTCTATCGACGACTCGAGAAACGTCACTTGTAAATACCAAAGCGGCGCAAACGAACGCTTTTAATATCATACGTCGAGCCTACCGCGCTACGTGTACATAGCCTCCTCATAAAGTCTGTAATATATTGTTCAAAAATCGAAAGGCTAACAAAGAAGAAGATTATGTAAGACGGTGGCGCATGCACCTCACGCGTTCATGTCGTCAGTGTATATATATAAATTAGATGTAAGGATCCACACAAGAGCAACCAGTTTCAACCGAACGCTCATTTTTTCATTTGTTGGTCAACCATATGAAAATCGATTTTCAGCGACGAGAACTTCCACAATGCGCTGCAATTACTGTTTAGCGACACGTGAGCAAACGCCCGAACGATTCCCCGAGTTGCCTGCAATCAACCACACTATTTGTCCACGTACGAAAAAAATTGTTTTCAACGTTTATGCAAAGGACGCGTAGAATCTTCGAGTCCTCGACGCGCAAGTCGCTGCCACTGCAAGTATGACGACAATACGAACAATGTTTATTCCTTCAGCTTAAACGGAATTTCTGATCGACGAAAGACCAAACAATAAATTTCGATTCTTGTTTCGTATTCGCTTCTGATATTTGTATACGTACGTCCTGATCATTTACACTGCGCTTCGTGGTTAACGCACGATTTTGTATGTATCTGTAAATACATATATATATGTATGTATATACATGTACATATATATATATATATCCAATATATAGGTATATATACATAAGACGTACACCACTACTAATGTCGCATCGTTCACGTCGATTTTACGCTATCCTCTCCTCCGATGAGCCCCGATTTCCTCCTGCTTGATTTTCCTTCCGAATCAAACCGTTCGAGCTTTATCAACGATAAGGCAACCACTGTTCGCCTGCTTCCTTGTACACGCATACGTAAGATATAGTGAGCCTCGAGATACATGATCCGAAATGTTGCGACGAATAATTATCGACCATCGTCAATCGACAGTCTACCTTTGTATCACGGAGTCCTGCTATGAAAACTGCAACTCGAACGTAATACATTCATACGAGCACGTGGAAGTTTAATAAGGGACGTATATTTCTGAGGAAGGCGTTTGAAGGAATAGAACCATCCCCTTATCGATTCATACTTCATTATATGTATTTTCAAAAAACCAAGTCTTTATTCAATTACCGCCGAAACACTCTATTTGTATACATATATATATGTATGTATGTGTAGGCGTACACGGTGTTAAAACTCATTTTATACGAATGAAAATTTATTAAATTTCATTTTTGTACAAGTTTCCGAATAATGAGCGAGATGCGTACATTATATACATATAATTAGCAATTCACTGTAGACGCGTAATCGTATCATTATCAGCGTTATCCGTGTTGTTTTCATTAATTATTATTAGTACGATACATTATTTTCTTTATCGTTACTGTTAGCGCCTACCGCGTTAACAATGCCTTTATATCGTCGCACGACTGTATCGACCGTTGCCTTTATAACCGAGAACGTCACTTCTACAGTTACATTATCAATATTAACACATATTTTCAATTGTTAGAACCCGTAATATAGTACACTCGATTCGTTGTGTCGATCTCTACATTGCGTTCGACAACCTCAAATGTTAATTTCAATGTACACGCATATGTAGGTCACTTTAATACGAATTATATGTTTCAGTATGATATTTTGAAATACAGATCTTATGTAGGAAGACTAACATTCCAAAGGCTGTAAAAAATTTCATTAACAAAGTATATATGGAGTATTCTGTAACAATACCTACATTAATAGTTATACGTATATGCTTCTCCGTTAATTGCCAACAGAATAGATATTTCAAAGAATCCAAATTTCAGAAACCGATCTCTCCTTTCCTTGTCTTTGACTCCTCCTTATATATTAGAGTTTACGTTACATAAGCTAGTGTGATTTCTTCTTTTTTTATCGTACGTGATTCGTATCCTTTTACGGAATTACATACGCGTATTTATACGTAGCGAAGATAGTAACCGATAGATAAACACAGAAATCCAGAACACGTTGCCATACCTTCTCCATCCTTTGCTACAGTGTGCTACGGTATCTTACATACCATTTCTAAATGAAGACAATCATTCAGTTTCCAGTGATTGTGCAAACTTCAAACTGTACTGATCTGAATACCTAATACCTATCAATTAACCTATATAAATAGACTTATTGTGTACGCATATAGTATACACAAAGTGTTGCACGTATTTATTTATGTTCGCGTATAAAAATATCCGTATAAGATACAATCCAGACAAATATGGTATGTATTTCTAATGAAGAATAACACAACAATAACACGCGCGCGTTGCACCGAACAACTAAAATATTATTTCAGAACAATAGGGATGACACACCATATGACACACTCTGCTCTGCAACAAGTAACATTGAAGTAACATCCAATGTGATCCAATGATACTGAATGATACCAAATGATACACAAATTCTTGGGTTTCCGACTCCGACCAATGATTGCCAATGATACACAAATTCTATTTCATGTAGAATTGTAGACCATAGAATATATCAGACACGAAACCAGAGAGGTATCTCTGATGAAACTCTTGTCGAAATGGTTAGATGCACTGTGAAATGGTATACTATTTGCGCGCATAGCGCATGCTCCGTATACGGGTATAACTATATAGTATCACTGCCAACCACTTCCGCATCCGGGATGAAGAACCGTTCACTTTTTAGTACACGCGCAGTGAGAAAAGAGCCATTTTGATCGGAACAGCAACGTGGCAGCCGGCATACGCGGCTTTCCAACTACCATGAATATTCGTAAGTATCAATCGGTTACGTTTTCTTCCGATATTTTTAATTCCGAACGTGTACAGAAGCAAATATTTATGCATTTCCTTGCCTAGTTGTGCTACCATGTATTTTCTTTTCGTTCTTGATTCAGTTTTCTTAACGCCTGTTTCGGTCGATTCATTCCATGGTTGAAACGATACGCCTTACAATTCACGCCTCTTTTGACTTCGACGCGTCAAAAATTCTGTATTTAATGAAAACTCTGGATGTAAGTTTGAAAATTAATATTTGTTCGGCATGCTCAACATATTTAGAAAGTACCGATTCATACACGTTTCTATCTTCTGTTGTACCTTGCAACAATTCGTAAATAGGCAACGTTTCGATGTTTCTTCAGGTTATTGAACTGTATTCAATATAATCATTAAATATAGTTTATAATCAGAATTCTGTGTTGTTGCAGGTTTACTGCTGTTAATAGCGGTTACCCATATAACAGCATGTTTGTCAGCCAACGGAGCATTGCCATCGACAACTGCGTATTTAACAACGGCTGATAAAAGTCGTTTGAAAAAAATCCTGGAATCAGGCTTAATTTCTGACGATGTAGCTACTCTGTATTATAGTAGCGTTGGTTTCCAATTTCTTGGGGAAACTTTGCCGAATCAACAAGTAAGAGAAGGTTTATCAATTTCTGAAGTAATTATTAGATTTAACTCTTAGCACTCCAAGAAGCACCACTAAAAATTGCTGTACCATTATTCAAAATATTAATATGTATAATGGAAACATTCTAGGTCGGAAGAAATGTTTAGTTTTTGACTTAAAATAGCTCCGAGTGCAAAGGGTTAACAGTTTGTTTGATCGCTGAAAAATAGCTAAACCTGATGAAAAATTAAAATAATTGATGAGTCGTGATGCTTTGATTAGTCTTTCTGATTGAAAAGCATATCCATAAGTGATTTAATAGATTTCGTATCGTCGTCTTAACACTTTGCTTGTCTATTTTTAGAAGTTCTCCGAACATTTAATAAAATCGTTGAAGGCCAAGGACAATGTTACGATAGAAGAGGCCTATTATGGTTTATACGTTGCGAAAGTTGGTGGATTCTATGACCAACTTCCTGCACCTCTACTAGCAAAGGTATAGATATAGACCTATCAATATCAATGAATATGTCAATTGATCATCTTGTATACATTATAATGATGTTTCTAAACTTTCGTTCTACTGTACTTTTCTAATGAAGAAAATGATATTCACTGAATTCAAATTTTCATATAGAAAATACTGGAATAAGATCTAGATCATACTTGTTAAGAAAAAGTTCTTCAGTTTAAACAGATGTTCTCGAGCGCAATAGAGAAGGATGGTTCTACCATGATGGAATTATATTCTGCTGTATCCGGATTGAATGCGATGTCTGAGAAATTATCGCGTGACGACGTGGACAAGGTTGCAAAAGCGGTACAAAGTATGTTGCGCAAGGATGACAATTTGTTGAAGTACGATCAATTTCCTTAATATTTTAACATCGTAGCACCGTATAACCTTCGTTATCGCAAAGTTGCATACTTTCATTGCAATTGGACAAATGACACGTTCAAGATCTAATGCTCGTTTATTGGACGTTTCACGAAAACAGCTTAGGTTGTGCTTTCCACATCGCGCCGCATCTCGGAGCAAATGGTGCATTCGCTTTCGATCATATCGAAGATGCTATCGTTCAAGCCGACGAGGTAGATGGAAAATATTTGCAGTTCGAAGGTGGCGTTTATGGTACCGGTGAGTAACAGATTAAACGCGTTACAAATCACAGTAATGTCCGACTGTAAGTCTTGCTGAACGCTTGACTGTATGTCGCTACGGTCAACGACCATGGCCCCGCTGCAAGAATCGGTAGTCGTCCGATTACCGAAGTGAAACAGCGTGGGGCGCGGATCAGCTAGATGTGTGACCGCTCGGTAACAAGCCGGGGGTGGCCCAGGGTGCTTTTTCGCGTGTTGTTGGCATAATAGGTGGTTCGGAACTCACCTTTATAAACAGTAGGTCCAAAAGAAAAAGTTTGGGAATTGGCCCGAACAACAACGCTTTCGTAGCTGATATGGAGTCAATCCGAGGTACAGCATTCCTCTCTTGAGGAGGATCGCCAATACTGAATGTATGTCGCTACGCTGCCGATTCCACTGGGGGCATACCTGACGTGACCATTTATTTTTTTCCTCAAAACGGGACATTACTAATTTTTAGGTAATAGTATGTGTATTCAAGGAAACGCATATTTCTACGTAGTTTCTATTTATTAATGAAAAAACAGGAATGAACACGTGAAAATAAATAATCTATGTGGTCTTATATTTTTCTGAAGAACGCTGTCCTTTGCGTCAAAAACTTTCATCGTTCATTACACAAGTAAATATAATTGGAATTATATCATATTTAGCATCATTTTCATTAGATAAATGTCACGAATATGTTGGTCAAAGTCCCATCAAAATATAATGAAAAATAAAGAAGTTTTGTTATTGGATTAGTTATGTTTACACTTCTCGGCGATCGAGGCCTCCCAAGCTTCGCTGTCCTTTTCTAGCCGATCGGCGCGGTCCTTGAAGCCACAAAAAAACAGTGTCCCGTTCTTATCTAGGTCACAACACAGAACCGAGAAGTGACTTACAGTCGGACGTTAATAGACTGCGGATCTTTATGCAAAATAAAAATTCTCTTGGTCAATTACAAGACATGTAGAAATGTATTTTTAATACTTTTACTAAATTGAAAATAACATATGGACGTTCTTAAATTGTCTTAGTATTTTCACGGTTTTAAATTACATCCACCCATTTTTGTCATAAATGCATAAAATCTGCAGTCTAGGCATTAGTGCATAGAATTACGGTAAGAAGAAACATCGCGTATTTCTTGTGTGCCCTTCAGGTTTCCTGGTGAACGGTATTTTCAAACTTTCCAATACGCTGAAGAAAAAGCCACCGTTAAAGTCTCAGCAAATTGTTAAACTGGCCAATTACCTTTTGTCCCGTCGGTCCGTACAGACACCGAAGGGTTCGATGGCTCTACTGTCGGCGCTGACAATTTTGGCAGGAAACGATTTCGACAAACCAATCTGTGTAACGTTAGCCAGCGAAGGCGTCAGTATCTCTGCTCAACAACCTATGGTCACGGTGAAAGTTTGCGACATTCTAGGTAACCCAGTTAACGGAATGTCCAAAGTGATTGCAAATACAGTGACACGAGTCGGAGACGATGCCGCAGTTCTGAGTAATCAGAATTTACAACCTTCGCCAACGGACAAGTGAGCATTAACTAGCATTTATTCATCTTTCCCCATAACTTTACCGCCTTGGTTTGTTTTATGTTTGTCAAGGTCGGCTATACTTTGGGGTAGAATAATTGTCGCGATTCTATTGTCTTTCTCGAATCACAGTCTCGAGAAAAACTCAGACAACCGACGGACAACGTTTATCTTATAGTTTCGAATACATTCGAATACATTGGTATTTACTATATGTTTACAATTCTCAGAACATTATTCACGATGAATCTCATGGAAGCTAAACCGGAACGAGGGTTTTACAAAATATCCGTCACAGCGGGACCAGTGACAAATACCGTTACCGTGAAAGTTCTTTGCGAAGTGGTGGTCGATCATTTGGAGATTGGCACCGGTGACGCCGATCAGACGACTCAGCCAAAGCTTACACGGTAATGTAACGGTAAATCTAGTCGACGGTCGTGTTTTTCGGTGAGAACGTCAAACTCCACCCGATACGCGCAATACGCACTGCATTGTAGACATATAGTGTTATCTTCATGACAATTGCAGAGTAGTTTATCCGGAAAAGCTAAAACCAAGAATAGAAGCTGACTCCCAGCAAAAGTTGGTTATGCGATTTTTGCTGAAAGATGGTATTAATAAGAAACCTATGCGTGCGCATCAAGCGTTTGTACGGCTCTCCTCGGCGATCGAATCAAAGGATGGTGGCAAAGTGGGTCGTGAAATCATCTTTGTCGCCGAACCAGATACATCACACCTGTACAAATTTGATATGGTACTACACTTTTGCTTACTCACACTTCTACTTGCTCCTTCCATTCAGTATTTTCTATACATTTATGATTCCACTAGTTGAAAATGATCGATCGATTTAAACTGTTTTAGCCCGTCGGATCTGCAGGCGCGAACTTCGATCATCAAAGCGGGGATTATAACGTAGAATTGATAGTCGGAGACGCCATACTAACAAATCCATTTCAGTGGACCGTGGCAACAGTTAACTTGAAGTTTCCTGACCCGACTTCATCCGTGCCGTCGAGTTCGAGCTCGAGCTCTAGCTCAACCTCGGCCTCGTCCTCGACTTCGACCTCGAGCGTGGACAAAACTGTGCCGTACAAGCGTAAATCGAACATCTACGCGACCAAACCAGAAATACAGGTAATATAACGTTTCTCTGATTTTTGAAATTTTGTTACATGGTCGACGATGTCGCGCTACGAAAGGCGAGACGAAAGTCTTGCATCGTTTAATAAATAGGAACTTCTCGAAAGAAACACGCGGTACCAATGCTCGTTAGTGATAGCAATCCCCTCGAGATTCTATCACCTCTATAACATTGGAAAATAATATCGTCGAAACTACATTTATCCGATTTTTGAAGATACTTCTGAAATCGAATGTTATCGTTCGACGAACAGCAAAGAATCGCTAAACCGCAACCTTTCTGTAGAATCCGGTTTTTCAGGCACACACGACCTGTAAAATAATCGGTATGGATCTTTATTCGTGTTAATAGAGCGTCGGTATCTCGGTTGTTTCAGCACATGTTCCGCGAACCCGAAAAAAGACCACCCGCTTTTGTGTCCAATCTATTCACCGGCTTGTGTTTGGCACCGGTCCTCTTGCTTTTCATCCTGTGGGCCAAACTCGGAGTGAACATATCAAATTTCCCGCTTTCTTTGAGCGCGGTAACATTCCATCTTGGCTTGGGAAGTGAGTATACATCGTTTTATCTTAACACGTACGTAAGAGTCGTTGCACACTGTCTACCCGGTCGTTGGCGACTACTGGGTTGTAGAAAACATTGTATACGAGTCCTCGGCAACAGGCTGTAGCCTCTGCGTCAATCAAGAAATGTATTTAATCAAGCGAGCCTTCACACAACAAGTAACTTTTTGGTAAATCAGACGTTAAACCTATGTGTACCTTACACTACGTATATGGATTGTATTGTATTGTACATAGAATGTGAATGAGCTTTCGACGTAGAAACAGTATATTTGGCTTGTTTTCCGTGACTTATTCTCGAAAGGCAATTTTGGATTTGTCATGTAACGATCTTGCCAATCAGGAAATCGAAAAATCCGAATGAGAGGAAATTGTAAATATATGTTCAACCGAAGGAGTTTCAGAAAAAGAAAGATAAGGCTTAGGTAAACGCGAATCAAATAAAACATTATTGTATTCATCATATTCAACATTGGACTTGATCGTCGACTAACAATAAGTCGCCAAATCGACTGGGAGAACAATTCGTAACGGCTCTAAACATACACGCTTCGTAACTATCATGCCCGTTACATTCGGCAAATGATAACTTTTCCGTTTCATTTGCCTTTCTCTCGGGCATAGAGAAAACTGTGGAATTTTCGCAAATGCGATAATTTATATCGTATTTGTAGCCCAATGTTCACGACAGTTTGATACAATGAAATCTGTCCGATTCGAAATATCGTTAACTTATTCTTCTCCATTTCTTTTCAGGTATCTTTTTACTTTTCGGAGTATTTTGGTTGCAACTGAACATGTTTGTCACTCTTCGATACCTACTTGGTCTTGGTGTCGTAACATTCCTCGCCGGCAATAAAATGCTGTCGCGTATAGCGCATAAACACAAATTACGTTAAAAAGACAGTTGCAGCATCGAATAAATTTACGCTAGATCGATAAAACGATTCACTCGTTGAAACAGAAAACCAGAAGCGAACTGAAGCTGAAACGAACACACACAAGACTGATGTTGCTTGATTGAATAACTTTTAGAGAAAGTGTTCGGTTTTTTGTTCGATCGAATTTTCACTGTTTCGATTTTAAGATCTCGTCGAGATTCGTTGCATACGAACGAATATATGATGATATGATATATGTACGTTCGTCACACGAATACGTTCAGAAGACATGATTGCTTTCATTTTCTCCGTCGACTATCGCGAGAGAAAAGCATTCTTTATGCGCATACAATTATCGGCAATGATGTTGGTACAGCGAACAAACATTTGAAGCTACAATCTATTTTGTCGTGGAACTCCGATAGAGTAACAAAAGCAGGAAACGCATATTTACCAACGATGCGCGATACGCGATCTGGTAAACTATTGGTTTGCTTCAAAGTAATAAAAATACACATCAAGTATTCCTCTTGAAAACACTTTGTAATATTTTGCTCTTCTTCCTTCTTCCATCATCCTTCCCCTATGATGTGCCACTATTTCCGTAATCCGTGTATCTGTTTACGATGTACGGTATGATTTAACAAAATGACGAATGTCTACGGAACGCTTAGTTCTCCGATTCGAGTCGTTTTCGTCCATTGTATTTGACGATGAGTAGACGGCGTCGAATAGGATGTCTCTGCTAAAAAGAGCTTTATATTCTTTCGTAACTCCATAGCTTTCATCGCCAACAGATTTCGTTCCTTGTTCAATTCAGCAGCGATTAACTGAGCGTGCCCGAAGCGTTGCCAAAAGCGAACCAGAGTTTCAAAGTCTTCCACGGCCTGGAAGATAATGTTGCGAACGAATGATTTCAGAACAAAGGAAATAAAGCAAGAAAAAAATATCGGTGTACTAAAATAGTCTAGTAAAATTTTCAACCAAGCCGAGCAGTAATACGTCGTCCTGTGGTATCACTTTTTCCGGGGACGTGCCATGCACAACGATCGGTGGAAGTATCTTTTCTTCCTGAGTTTCATACTTTCGACAAATTTGTATGTACGTGAGAATACGTTCGGCTTTCCTTGTCAAGCCTTTCAACCGTTTCACGCTACCATTGTATTCTTTAGACATAGTCATCGCTCTTTGTTTATCCTGTTTGCGACCTGGTAAACCGACACGTTACAAATGACCGATATATTTGTAATTATTATTATTTGTAAATATACATTATTATGATATATAAACCAAACATGAATCAATCAATAAATAAATGACCGGTCCGACAATTTATTGTACATATACAATTAACAAGTCGAATAGGAAATTTACCAAATATGAAGCAAATGTTTGCCTGTCGGTAGACGTTGCGAAAGAAACGAGACTCTTGCAGGGTGTCTTGCAACTCGCTCGCAACATTCTTCTTGTAGAAATGAATCTTTCCACGATATTTGGCAATGTCTTCGAGTAGACACGCGATTCTTAAACCTTGTTCGATTATCGCTTGTCGATCAGACTTGTCCTTCCTTTGAATAATCTCGTACGATCTGCGTCGCTCATCTGTACCTGTTTGATCGCCAAAGTATTGCTCATATGTGATGTGTAAATATATAAGTATAAACAAGGTATATGATATAGAGACAGACTTGTATAATAATCCGAGAATATGCTCCGAAGGTTATCCCAAAGATCTTCTAGCTGTTTTTGAAGTTGTGCCGTAATCAATCTTCTCTCGTTTTTCCCATCCTCCACGAAAGCGTCCACTTTACCTTTGGAACAATGTTATGTGTTGTATATATACGCTGTATACCTGTGCATATTGTATAATACAATGTGTATTGATACAGGGTACAATATTATATTATGTATATGTACTCCCCTACGTCCTACGCATATATACAGTGAACCACAGTAATATTCGGACACTTTTAAAAGAACGATAACTTTATAATATTGGACCATACGACTTGGGTTTTTTTGAAAAGTTAGAACAATCAGTTTATTACATGATGTGACAAAAAAATTTGGAAAAAATTGCAATTGGTTGGAATTACAAGGGAAATAATAAAAGTTGTTATTTACAACTTTCTTATGTGGGCCAATATTGAAAATTTAAAAAATACATTCTGAAAATTTCATCAAAATCGGTAGATGCGAAAAAGAGGTACGGATATTGAAAGATGCAAAAATCCTTCGATTTATTTCGGTAGTAGGTTGAAAATTGTGAAAAAAACTGCAATTTTCAACATCTTTAAACGTTTGTAGCTTATTGCAACGTTGACCGATTATGATGAAATTTTCAGATTATGTATAATTGACACAGTATAAATGATCTACAAAATGTATTTTTTAAATTTTCGATATAGGCCGCCATAAAAAAGTTGTAAACAACCACTTCTAGTGTTTTCTTTGTAAATACGACCAATTGCAATTTTTTCATAATATATTTTTCACGTCTTGTAATAAACCAGTTGCTCTAACTTCCCAAAAAAATCCAAGTCGTATGATCTGATATTAAAAAAGCTATCGTCCTTTTAAAAGTGTCCGAATATTGTCGTGGTCCACTGTATGTAGGAAGTATTTACATATAGTACATATATAATGTAATGCATGCATGCGTAAGTATTGTATCTTACTGATCGCAGTGCTTTTTGCAGCGTTCAGTTTATTCTCGATTTGATGATTTGCAAGGACATCGATTTTCCGTAAATCAGCTTCCTCCTTGTTATGGTTTGATCGCGCCTCGTCAAATTCATGCGTTCTATCGACAAACAGTGTTTCAACGCGTCGACGGAAAAACGCGTCGGCGGCCTTTAAACGTGCTTCGTGCGTATCAAACGATCGATCGATCACATCCGCATGAACACCGTTGGCTTTACGTCGTTGATCTTCTGCCTCTTGCAACGCATCCAACAATAAGCTGATACTGTACGGTATGGAATTTATGTTTATACACGTATATATATATGTATATTACAGTAAAGTCGCGATCTAGCTCCCTGAGGATCAGTGGCGCTTTACCCTATGGGCAACTCGGGCAAATGCCCGGGGCCCCGAATACAAACCGAGATCCAAGATCCAAATTCTACGTTATTCCCTGGGGGCCCCGAAATTCTACTTTGCCCAAGGCCCCAACTAGTTATAACGCGCTACTGCTGAGGATCTCCACGATCACTGTACCTTCGCCTACCCCTTCCACTGGGGGGCATCCCTGCGCGGGGCCAAGCACCTTTTCTACGTTCGGTATCCTTTGTACTTTCGGAGTGGTCAAAAAATAGTTTCTCTACACGATCTCTGTCGCTGCTCGAAACAGGCGGTGGGAGCTAGATGGCGACTTTACTGTATATGGAGATCGCATAGCATCAGGGCCCAATCTAGGAGACGCAGGCAGTGCAATTGCCCAGAGCAGCAAGATTGCTAGAGACTATAAATATATTTTATTTTATATTATGGGTGTCTGGAAGAAGGGCCTATGTCAGGTTTTTTAAATTTTGTAGGAGTGCAATTAGGAACTTAAAAAAGTCTTTCTATGACATTTTCAGCTAGTTTTTACGTTTGAAACCTGACATAGGCCCTTCTTCCAGACACCCATTCATATACAAGGATGTGGCCGGACGGGTGGTACAACCGAGCAGGGGGTGATTCTACATGTAAAGATAAGTCGAAAAAAAGGAATAACATTTTTTCGTTTGACGCTTCGTTTTCGAGAAAATCGAGTTTAAAGTTCCGCCAGGTTCGCGTGCTTTAGTATATGCAGAAAGTAGAATTGGTTGATCATGGTCAGACGCGTCAGACGATTCGTATGCAATAGCACGTGTATTCGCTGCATTTTCAAACTTGATCTTCTCGAAAACGAAGCGTCAAACAAACAAATGTTATTCCCTTTCTTCGACTTAGTTAGTTTTACATTTAGTATCACCGCCTGCTCGGTTGTACCACCCGTCCGGCCACACCCTGTATATATTTTATTTTGATACTGTGTTTTCTGGGTACTAAATTTTTTGCAAAACAAAAGGCTTTTATTATTTAAAAAACATGCACAACATCTCATGATTAAATGTAAAGGGTTGCAGAAATCATTTTTGCCCAGAGCGGCGGAAGAGATCGGTCACTGCATAGCGTCGCGTCGTACATCGTACCTATAGTCCTGAGAATCGAAAGCATGCTCCAAACACGACCAAACTATCTCAATCTTCCTTCCGATGTCTGGCATTTCCATTCGCGTAAGCGTTTCTCGCCAAAACGATCGATGCCGTTCCGCGTTCGCAGCAGCAATTTTCATTTCCCGCGCCAATGCTTGTTGTTTCAAATCTCGTGCACTTGCAGGCTTAACCCGTCGCTCTTTCCGTTTTCTTTTGGGAGGCATTCCGTGTTTCGAAATTACCGATTCGGAAGAGAAATAATATTATGCTGTTTTAGTTGGTTACCCGTGTAGATGTATCTGGCACACGTACGCGGATAGACGCGCGTTACAACATTATACATATTCATTTCTCGACGATTCAAATTTGTTTCGATCTTTATCGGTTTCAGTTTCACATGTTTCCAGTTTGTCGCCTCTTCACGTCCGGCCTTTGCGGTTAATGTCCTTGCGGATCCGGTCTTTTCCTGTTCATTTATTATTAGTACCGTTTCGTAAACATTCACGTGTATAACGCGCACGGACGAAGGGCATCCGTTTCTATACATTCTTTTCAGTCTAGACAAATATAAAAAATAGTAGTAGTTTGCCGGTTCTACGCTGATTAACGCCGCTACTTATGCGCGTGTAACCTAAGGTTGCGCGCCTTGAAACTCGTGACGCTTCAAGGTTGTTCATTCCAAGAAACATTCGGTGAAAGTTCATGGATGTGAACAAGCGCTAAACTGTTGCTCTCCTCTTCTTCCACTTCTGTTTCCGTTATCCGGTAAAGTATACGTACAATGCATATCGTCGGCCTCGTATAAAAACTGCCTAAGCGTCCATTTTTTATGAAAATTAGGTTTTCAGCTTCGTAATTTTTTTGTTAACTGCTTTAATTAGTGTCTAGATATAAACATAGTTTGAACAAATCTTCGTGTAAAGCAAAATAGTTTCGATTTGAATCGTTTTTCTCGCCTCCTGTAAAATCTACTTTCTTGCACTTGGGCAATTTTCATATAAGGCCGCCGATATGTACAATACCGTTCTTGATATCTTCTTCAACCGCCTTTCATCGACAAACCGTAGATGACCGATGGGAAACACAAGGACAAGTATATTTACAAGAACTAGTTTACCGAATGAAAAATTCGAAGGTGGAGCAACAATAACTGCCATGCGATGCTATGCGATGGGACGGAACGAGTCTCGAAGATCGACCTCGAGAGGCTGCGCAGAAGAAGATCCGCGAATTCCGGTTTTCGTCTCAGTAGCAGATGTATCATGGAAGGGATGTACTCTGGACTTTCCGTATACATATAAAAGTCTTTCGCTTTGAAGCGTTCGAACGGTGTGCGCGTTCGTTAGAGACATCGCTACTGTCAACGTAAGTCTGTTCTTCTCTTGGTTTCACGTTAGTACTCTATGTTTTTTCGGCTGTGTTATGGTATAACAATATATTATGGTGTAATAATAATAATACTTTGTCAGTTGGCTCCAGAAAGATGAAATCGGCATATTTCCTGGTACTCGTTATCGCGGTCTTGTCGGTGGTCTACAGCCACGCGGCACCTTTGACTTCGCCCGAGGATGACCTCGTGGTTCCACAATTCCGGAACGTCGACCTCGAAGGGCAACTTGTTCGGAACAAGAGGTCTCCATTGGGAAAACTGGCTCTACTCGGAGGAGCTGCCCTTGTAGGAAAGAAGGCGCTTTTACTGGGCGGTGCAGCGGTTGGAGCTAAAGCTTTGATCGGAGCCGGTGTCGTCGGCGCGGGCTTGTACAAGGCGAAATAGTTAGTATACATATTTATGCATATAAATACTATATATATAGTTACTATACAGGGTGATTCTGGGAACTGAGACTCGGGAAAAGGATCGATTAGTTCAACAGAAACATTGGGTTGCATTAAAGATTAAAGTGCAATTGCACCTAGCGGGTGCATCGGTGCATCCACATAAAAAATAAGGTCATGGGAAGTTAGAACATATTATGACATATAATTTCTTCCTCTATTGTTTTTTTTCTATTTTCACTTGAAAAAGAGCAGTAACTTGTCCCAGTTCCCTGGGACAGTCTGGCTGTACAATATTTGTACAATTTACTTCTATCGAAAGTCTTATCAATCATTTTCCGATTATCCAGTTTACTTTAGATAGAATATTTTCAACTCTTCTTTTTCAGCTACGGTGGTGGTTACGGCGGTGGTTACGGAGGTGGTTACGGAGGTGGTTACGGAGGAGATTACGGAGGTGGTTACGGAGGTGGTTACGGAGGTGGTTACTCGGCCGGATTTGTAAGCCACCACTACGGGTAGGTGGTTCATACGTGTTTATACGTGAAAATCAAATACAATTCGAATAGAATGAAACTAGGTTTGATTCAACTTCTTCACAGATGGCGTCGATGATCAACAGAATCGAATACCGGACGGAGAAATGGTGATAGAAGATTTATTTTATTGAACCCGCAGATAACTTTATTTAATAAAATCGACAATTTTTAAAAATATTTGAAGGACTCGCTTTGAATTTTCACTAGACTGCGAATCTTCATGCATTTATGAAGAAATTGATTGGGTGAAATATAAAACAGTAAGAGATTAAACAAATTGAAGAATGTTGTAATGTTGCTTTTAATGTAACAAAGTCGTTAAGGGATGGAATCAATTTTTATGTTATTTCTGCTTCCCACAATCAATGCAAAACATTTTTATTTTGCATCAAGATCCGCAGTCTAAAGTCATCCTTTTTTTCGAGTAAGAACTCGATGTTAAGTGTCCAATAGAAATCGGCCAGGCCAGTCTTCCGTCGTTTAAATAGGATTTGTAAACTACGAATTTCACCGATGACGCATGACAAGCGAGGTGATCAGTTTCAACAAGGGACCCGGGGTTCGGTAAAAATTCCGTTCGAATAAGTCCGACACCGCGACAGGTATTGGGCAATTCGATCGTTGAAAGGTAAGGCACACAGTCAAAAATATTGCGAGACAGATTTCTGCCGGTGAATACGGAATGACCCGAAACAGATTATAACTTGTTGGCAATATGAAAGCTCCCCCGTTCGCCGTTTCTTAAACTATCGGATCTTATTTTTCTACGATCGATTTACCTATGAACAATAATGTACATAATCGTACGCAATACGTATGAGCATAGTCGACTCGTGATCGCTCCGTGGGTGAAGGTACACTCCCGTCCATAAGTCACCGGACACTTATTCAAATTTGGATGCAGACGATTTTCTTTTGTAGATGATTTTTAAGAGAAAGTGCAATAAAATAAAATCTTATTTCCAGTGGTAGCAACCTTTGCAGATCTGAAATCAATAAAAATTGTATTAAATTCTGTCGAATTCTATATTCTAACCTTTTTTGAAAATTTTCAAAAGCCACAAATTCATAAAGATTCGCAGTCTATATATTATGAAATAAAAATGGTACTTGCTAATTTTTTCGAATGTAGGGAACATGTAAACCAAATCCGACTAAAATATATCCCATATTTCCTAATTTTAATTATTATTCTTGTATTTTCGAATTTTTCAAATTTAAGTGCGGTAATTATTTTTTTTCCAATTTCAAATTAGTATATGTATATATTTAATTTTGCATTGAATTATGATCGTACAATAGCTACATCTATAATCAAAACAAAAAGAATAAAATGAAGCTGGAAGCTTGTATTCTTTAATTACCATTTTATTGAAGATAAGTAAGTGTCCGGTGGTTTATGGACGGGAGTGTATGTGTATTGACATCGAAGGTTCGGTAGTCTTTGCAGTTCGATGTTTACTTAACATACATTCGTGTATGTTCAATATACGACATATGCGCACCTATACTATCTACGTACCTGTGAAGTGCACACATCCGTTCGTTTCCAGACATGGCCAGACGGTTGCATAGCACATCGAACGTCATTCATTTGGAACGTGGATCATCGATCTCGTTTTCGTTTTCGTTGTTTCACTGGGATTTCATTCATATTCACGACATGACACGCGGCACGGACGACACGACGCGACGCGAAGCGAGGCCAACCGCTGCGATTCGATTTCATCATTAGCCATTGATTACGTTGTCACCGTTTTAATAATAAGCCGGACTCGTGTGTAATTTTCAAGATTTTTCAATTTCCTATAATCCCAAATTCATACCGATATTGTTCATCCATATTGACTTGATTTCCATCGTGCTTACGAGACAACGGATTTTATGCATTTATGACAAAAATGAGCAGGTAATTTAAAACAGTAACAACATTAGAAGAATTTGAAACTACTTTTGTATTATTTTCAACCTATTAAACATATTAGAAAATAAAATTAATTTCAATTTAGGTGGAAAATTTTTATTTCGCATAAAGGTCCGCTGTCTAGTACAGTGAACCACAGTAATATAATCGGACACTTTTCAAAGGACCATAACTTTTTTAATATCACATCATACGACTTGGATATTTCTTGAGAAGTTAGAGCGATTAGTTTACTACAAGACGTGAAAAACATTTTTGAGAAAATTCCGATTGGTCGGAATTATATTGAGCAAATACTGCAAGTAGTTGTTTATAATTTTTTTATGGGGGCCATAATTGACACAGATTTACAAAACGGATTGTTTAAATTTTCAACACAGGCACACCTAAAAACCAATTGCAATGTTTTCAAAATTTCTTTGTCATGTTACGTAGTAAATTAATTGTTCTAACTTCTCGATAAATCCAAGTCATATGATCTGATTTAAAAAAATGATCGTCCTTTGAAAAGTGTCCTAATATTACTGTGGTTCACTAACCCCCGAAGAATGAGCCTTCGACATCTCTGTAACAAAACCGAGTAGAAAAATTCCCGGAACCTTATGGATAATAAAAATATGATTTTCAATGATATTTCGTACCCTATCCATCATATGCTTCCGTGTCCTACGCTTTCGAACGATTTCGAAGGTAACGTAGCGTACGCGGGACGTTGCACGCGCTTCGAAACATTTCGAATAGTGAACTACTTTCTTCGATGACTGTAACAGCGGATCAATGGCAATTGTGTCCGAATCGTGTAAATTTGTCACGAGCGGTTCATCGCTAAAGACAGCCGTTCGACCAGGAATACGAAGGAAGGAACCCGAATACGATCGGTCGGGGAAGGTGGTGGTAGGGTAGTGCTGCAATTCAAAGGTAGGCGACTTTGTATAAAATCAAACGGATCCGTTGAAAAGTCGTCACACCAAGAACCAACATTCACCGTACCTCAAACTCGCTCGACAACAGACATAAGGGCAAGGTAATTATTACGGAGCAACCGGATCGTCCAACATAGAACGAATAACACGATCATCCGACAAGTTAGCGGAATCGGCGACATACGCTCCATATCGTGCATGCACGCGCAGTTACATCGTATTTATACGTTTTCATGATTTTACGTTTTTACGCGAACGTGATAATTCGACAGCGGAGCTTCACGCAAAATAAAAATGTCCTGCTCGAATTTCAAGGAACTGGCGTGAAATAGAAATTTCTTTATATATATCTTATATATTACTATATATATTATTCTTGTCATTCTTCTAATGCTTTTTACTGTTTCAAATTACTCCTACTTATTTTTTGTCAAAATGCATGCAATGCATTATTATTATAAATGCATAAAATGCATTATTATTATAAATGCATAAAATGCATTATTATTATAAATGCATAAAATGCATTATTATTATAAATGCATAAAATGCATTATTAAGCACTCGAGTGGAGACTCAGAGTCAACACTAAAAATTGCTGTACCATTATTCACAATATTGTTAACATGACCAAATATGTTGGTATCTAATCAATTACTACACATTTAAGTATTGCATGAGGTATTATATCAATTTCATATCCATAAAATGAAACAGATCATGATACAATACTATTCTAGATAGGAAGAAATGTTTCATTTTCGAGTTAAAATAGCTCCGAGTGCAATGAGTTAATATAAATGCATTATTAATACATTAAAATGCATTATATTATAAATACACAAAATCCGCTGTCCAGTAATAATACTGCGAACGTTTGTCTCGAAAGATGCGTTCAACCACCGTTGCGATCATCGCCATTGCATGTTGTTGCCTGGTATCGTTCGCTGTTTCCGCGGATGCTTCGTCGGCCGAACAACACGACTCATCTTTGTCACCCTTGAACAACCCCGATGCGCAACAATACGAAGACGGAAGCACGGGAGTGCTCCTGAATAGACAGAAAAGGACGCTCTTACTGAAGAAGAAACTTCTCGGTGCAGGACTCTTGGGTTTCGGTTTGGGAATCGCGAAAGGGTGAGTCTGTGTTTTCGTAAATTCGTGGACGCTTTCGTCTCTGTTACCAGTACAAAACCAGGAACATAAAAGAGTGCGCCGCTTTTCAGGTACAAAGCTGGTTATTATACCGCACCGACTGTTCGTCACGTGTACTTGTCACCACCACCTTCGGCCGTAAAATACGTCGAATACGTTGAGAAGCCGATTTTCGTCGAAAGGATAGTCGAAAGACCGGCACCAGCTGTATTCAAGGATCCTTCTCCTTCGTACGGGTAACGTTTCTTTGCAGTACAGTTTATTTTTCTCGACGCGAAATTCCATATTATACATGTATGTATATCGTTTTAACGATACAAAACAATTCTTTCGATCGTAGCGCCTGGTAGAGCCTGACAGCGACCGAACCAGAGACAGAGAGATCTACCCTCAGACCTCAGACCTAATCCAGAACTACCAGCACTACCATCAGACGGCCAACAATGAAGCGAGCATCCGCCGAAAGCATCCACTTGGAATGTGCGAAAACTGTAAATAATGCAAACGCGAACCAAATAACAAATAAAAACAAATAGAAACATTATCACCAGAGTTTTTCTATGCGTTGCCAGTGAGTATATCTTCGAAATGTTTTCCTGTTTGCGGCAATTGAGCGACAATGAAGATGCTAAAAAAAGTCGGGCTACGAAAACATTGAATTTTAGATACATATTGTATATATCTATTCCTATATGTCTTTTCGATGATAGTACCCTCGACAAATACATATACATACACATACACATAAGGTTACTTGTACGTCACATTTTATTATCGATTACACGATGTCTTCTTTACGATCACGATTCGTTTGATACGCATGTCAGACTATTCGCCGCTCGCGCGTTGGCTATACTTTCGGAACTCTCTCGCGCGCGCTATAATTTCGACAGATACAAAAAGATAAACTCTGAAAATTGTTTTCAACCTGCTAGCAGGCGACTAGACTCTCTTCTCACCGATCGAGATATTGTCCATTTCACCATCTTTAATCCTATGTACACTTACCTACACATGTAACACACATATATTATTGCGATTGCGTATTCGCGTAAAACATTCCCACGTACATTTCTGAAATCCATTTATCATTCGTATAGAGACGTTACAGATATACGAAAAAATCGTATAGTTGGTATAATAATACTGACACGACAAACAAACGGACAATCTACGTTTCTACGCTTTAAAATTTCGAGTTATTGTCCACGATTCGGAAGCGATAGCGAAGAGTTGCTAACGTCTGGAACGAACGAAGTTTTGCAATATACCAAAAGAAAAGTGCCACAAGAGTTTTTTCATGCAATTACCATGCAGTTAGAGTGCCGCCGTCCGCGTAGTGGCTATCTGAATTTAGGGTTGGGCACGAACAACGAGAGAAAAACAAATATTGAAACGACCCGTGTGCACGGGTAATGACGTTGAATTCATTGGAACCTTTCCTAAAACGTGTACGCGATCTCACGCGTAATAACTAGACAGCGGATCTTTATGCATTTATGGGAAAAATCAGTATTATGAAAATGTAAAGATATTCCGTTACATTATTGAACAAAGATTCAGAAAGGAAATAAATCTCTAGTTCACTATAATTTGTTGTAGTTCACATAAAACATTTTTATTTTGCACAAAGATTCGCTATCTAGTAATAACGATTTGCGAGCTTTCAGTGTCGCGCCATAAATTCAACAGACATTTTAAACCATTTTTCCTCTTTACACCGCGAAGCTACTCGCTATCTCCAGAGATTGTATGCTATGTTGATAGCAAACATTTTGGACATTCGTTTAACGTTGGAAACAAATAGGAATTCCGTATGTGTCGATTTGTACGTAATAGAGATTGTCAGTCGCGATAACGAGGGTATGTATGAATATGTGCTTCCCGAGTGCGCGTTCGAGTTCAGGTCTGTGTAAGTGGTCTTTTTGTTATGTAGTAGTAGTAGTTGGCACGAGTCCTTCCGCATATCTACGCTAGATTCGTATTGTTACATGTTTCATTACTAGACTGTGGATTTTCATGCAAAATAACAAATGTTTGCATTGATTGCAGGACACAGGAACCAAATAAAAATTGTATTCTTCCTTTAATTACCTTATTAAGCTGAAACTAATACATTGATGCCCTTAAATATTTTTAACATGTCCACGGCTTTAAATCGTATGTGCCCATATTTTTGTCATGTATGCATAAAATCCGCAGTCTAGTTATTACGATTCATTGTTGCCGATCAACGACAACACAATTCAGTGCAAAACGGACTCGCGCAAATAGAAACGGTACATTATTTTCACATCGATCGAACATCATTTTTTCTTTGTAGTGCTTTCTTAATGAATAGTTACAGACACGAGATAGGAGTGTTCGTACATAAACATGTACATGTACGCAGTCGTATACATGTACACGTGCACGTACATACATATACGTGTTCTGGTTCCATGACACATGACACATGACACGATTGTCCGATCTGTGGCAACTTTCAAGGAACCACGACGATATTTGTTGCTTGACCAATCGAAGAACGCGAGCGCAATGTATTCAACGAAGCGTCAGAGATTCCACGGAGAGTGAAACCGACGCTGATTGCCTGTAATGTTGAAGAAGAGGAGTCGGTGTCGAGGGCACTTCCTCGATACGTTCCAAATCGTTTGCCGCACCCGCGCTGTTTTGCTTGTAAAGCCGGGGTGCAGCTTTTAAATTTTGTTGCTGCAATTGCTGTTGTTGCAGTTGCAGTTGCAGTTGCTGATTAGACTGTTCAGCAATGGCAATGCAAATGGTATCGTCGGGTCGATCCAAGCTAAATTGTCTTTTGAGAAAACGGCTGCCCGCGGTTCTTCCTAAAATTAAAAGGAGGGGTGAAAGCGCGACAGGAAAGAGAAAGAGTGAGAAAAGGTGAAAGAGAATTACCACTGTGTTCGTTTGGAGAAAGACACCTGTAATGATTGTACGGCGTGCTCAAATCATTTTCGTCGATGTAGCCGGCTATTCTGCGATGTCTGACGGGTCCGGGTCTATAGGAACTCGCGGCTGAGCTAGGAAGTGATGTAAGGGAGCTGGTCGACGCCCCCAAGAAAGCCGTTTCACCGGAATATACGGTAGATGCTCCGAGAGACGTTCGACCCTCTCCAGAGACATTTTTCGTTACCCCAACCACATCCGTCCGATCGTTTTCTCTGTCGCTGATCGTTTGTCGCGGCGACAAAATGTTCGTAAAATCAGTCGGTTGCGGAGAAGATTTTGCACCGTTAATTTGTTCGTTGTTTATGGACACGGTGATTCCAGATACTATGTTATCCTCGTCGCACGGTTGCGTCGCGGTAATCTTGGCAACGTCGATGTTGCCATCTGCGACTCGATTATCTTCCGCTTTTCTATCTTTCGCATCTTCAGCCAAAGAGAAGTTTCTGCACGAGAACTTATCGATCGATGGCGCAACCTCTGATGTAGTCGTCGTCATCGTCACCGATGCCGATGCCGTCGTAGCCGCTATCGTTATCAACGTTGTCGCCACCGCCGTCGTCGTCGTTACGATTTCCATCTCCTGTTTTTCCTCAGTTACATGTTCCGGGATTGTGTTCTCGTTCAATCTTGAATGAGTGAGAGAATTGGAACGCGTGAAAATTTCTAAATTTCAATCGAAGCGTAACACGAGTCAAAAAAGATAGGTCCTTCTTTGATAGTTGTGACGCACATGTACGTGTATGTATTATGTATAAAGACTCAAAGGGTTTATTTCGACGTTGGAAATATCGCTTTTGCAAGTATTTTCGTGCTATGGACAACTTACCCATGGTTTTCCCTGAAGGTGGCGGCAGTATGGCAACAGATAAAAGCATTAAAAATCTGAAAAGCAAACACCTTGAATGAAGATCTACTATAAAAACAAAATATATACGCGCAGATGCGGCAACTGTTGCTGCCGTTATATTTCTGTTTTCTGTGCCCGATTCTTGGTTACGAAGGACCAAAAGATTGGATACGCGTGAAATTGAACCAAGAGTGAACGGGTAGATGGTGTTGGAACTTTTTGTTCGGCGACAAATGTCGGATATCACCTACTTACATTTATCAACGACAAATGCAGCGAATGCGAACAAAAATTCAGTCTTTCGATTTTTGTTTGCTATTTTACAGTGTTCAGAATATTTGACGGGTAGAGATGAATGAGTAAGTCGGACGAGTCGTGCAACGGCTTACCCAAGCGAAGGCGGAGTCGGGAGTTCCTTGTCGAAACCTTGTTTTCCTAGCAGCCAGTAAGTAGGCATTTTTCCTTTGCCTTTGACCTCCGTCGGTCCACGATATTCGATGTCGTATCCACCGACCTGAGACAGTCTGTCTTTCGTTTCTTGACTCAAGTGTATGCGCCACGGTGCTCCAGTCGATTCCATTCTCGACGCAGTGTTCACCGTATCGCCGAAAAGACAGTACCTCGGCATCGTCAGGCCAACAACGCCAGCGCAACACGGACCTACGTGCATACGATAGTTCACGTTTAATTTCCATTCGAACGAAGCGTATCGGAAAACAAAAACAAGACCGCGTCGCGCTATACTAACCGGTATGAAGGCCGATACGAAGTTTCAGTTGAGTTTTCGGCAAGTGTCTCAACTTGAACTTTCCGCTTTGATGCAGCAAATCGAGGGCCATCGTAGCTATTTGAGAGGCATGATCGGGTATCCTTACGGGACAACCACCCACGACCATGTACGCGTCTCCTATGGTTTCTACCTACAACGAATGGTATAGTGTATATTGTATAGTGTATAGCATAGCGATTATTATCGGTCATCACCTTGTACACGGTGTACGCGTTGATCGTTGCGTCGAAACAGGTGTACAGGTCATTCAAGAGGTCGACTACTTGGAATGGAGTCGAATGCGCGGAAATGCTTGTGAAACCAACAATATCCGAAAAGTAGATGGTCACCTCGCGAAATTCCTCGGGATCGACTGGCATACCCAATTTCAGTTTCTCCGCGACCGAACTGAAAGGATTAAAGTCAATTAAAGTACGAGTATGCGTACAAGTACTGGTATGTTTTTCGATTTCCCCCTTTATCTACAGTTTTCAAGGCGTAATATAGTTATATACCTTGGTAACATTCGATTCAACAATTGCTCCGTCTTTTTCTTTTCCATGTCCAATTGTTCCGTGCGTTCTCGTATCAGCTCCTCCAGATTATTCGAATATTTCTCCAACATTTGAAACATCGTGTCTACGAAATTGACCTTTCTGAGAATGAAAGAAAACAAGCGCATAATATCGAGTGTACGTAGCCGGATCAAAACGACTTGTCCTCAACAAACAGATCAAATGTTATACTGTATGACAGAATAATAGATTAATTTGTCGCGTGTTACCGTCCATGGTTGAGGGTCTTGAAACGATCGTGAACATCGTTAAAATCGGGTCTCATGTCTGCGGTTTCTGCCCAACATTGGCGCATGATGTTTATCGCTTCAGGCGGCGCAGCACCTTTGCTCACAGACGGTCTGATCAATGGCGGTGGCTTTTTCAATTTCTCCATGATGTCTGTAACGGGATACGACATGCATTCTACATATACTAAAATACACTGTAAATTCCTCGAGTGCTGGCAGTGGCAGCAGGTTAGTAATACTAACGACTAACAACAGCGCATCATCGCGTCGTTCGATCCGAAATGCGTAAGTCGAAACAACAATTTTGATTTGGCCTACCTTCCGGTGACAACGCGAGCATGCAATACGGTTCTCCGCGAACCACCACTTCTTGCATAATAATTCCGAAACTGTATACATCTCCTGGTTGCGTTCCTTTTTTCCGTAGATTCGGATGTCTCAGCAATTCCGGTGCCGTCCACAACAGATCTACATTGCGAGAGCGTAGGAAAATGTGAAACGTAAAATGCCGGCAACTTCGGCAACATCTCTGACGACTGGATGGATGATTTTCACTATACCTCGAGCCGTTTTTGCCGAGCACTCGATATTCTGGGCCTCGTAAAACGCGGGTAGCCCGTAATCGGTCACCTTTAGTACCCAGCGTGCGTCTATCACGCAGTTGCGCGAAGTAAGATAACCATGTACTCGTACCGGTGTACCGTGGAGGTATCTCATACCCTTTACAGGAAAAATAATTTTATGTTTTGTTTGTACTTGTAGGAAGAAACTTCCTGCACCCCATCTATGTACATATACTACCGCTCAAAGTATCCGGACACTTACGAAGTGTGTAATAGTAACGCATAAAAGTTACTTAAGCATCTACAATAAAATCGATCTTTATTACTTTCTTATGGAATATCGAACGTTTTACGTTAAAAACTACCTATGTGTAACAATAGAATAACAATAAGATTAAATACGAGATTCGTCAACGTATCCACCGCGATTAGATATTACGGCTTGCACTATTCGCGCAGCAATCTTTCTATTAGTATTTTGTATCGGAAAATTCTCTGAATTCGCTCTGCACCTTAGAAATGAAACAAAAGTGAAACATGAAACATCCTTTCAAACACCGAGACCGTTCCACTAGATTTCGTATTTGTGGATAGAAATTATATTATTGCATTTTCATTATATAATTTGTATATTATAATAAATTCTTTGGTGCTATGATAAAATATACATAATAATAATAATAATTACAAGTGACAAAATTGTTCTAATTATTTTCCCTACTAACATAAACTACGTCTTGTAGAGAAAAAGAAAGTGTCCGGATACTTTTGAGCTGTAGTGAATGTACATATACATATACATACATACATACAATGTGTTCGACTACAAGTGGAAGAAAATTTAAGGGGCGGTTCTCTGTGACAATATGAAATGAAAATGAGGAATGAATAAAGATCCGCCTGAAATGCTACAACCCGACCGGCAGTGCTGTACGTAACCTATCACTTGATACACGGCTGTGGTGGGCGTTTACAGCTATGACGTACGTAATGTGTACACTGTACACCTCTGCTGGTCGAATTGCCGCGTTTCAGGGATATTTTTAATTGTTAATAGCTAGAAAACGAAACTGAAATCGCAATTTGTTCATTCTTCATTTTCGTCTTATATTATCATGGAGAACACACTGTATATGTATATGTACTGGGATCTGAGATTGCATTGATTTGCTAAGGCTACGGTTCATCGTTACAAGCAACACGTTACTCACCCGTACAAGGTCGGTGAGCAAAGACAATCTAAACGACCAGTCAAGTTTGATTTCATCTTGTACCAACACGTCCTCCAACGACCCTCTTGAACAGTACTCGTAAACGAGGCAGGGTCTTGTTGGCTCGTTTAAACATCCGATCAGAGGATTCAAATTTTCGTGACGTAACCCGTGCATCTGTGCATGGTCGAGTCACAAGGTGGGTATACGGTATTAAGCTTAAACGATTCTATAATATAATATATTCAACGGTCCAACGGTTTTCTTCTTAAAGTAGCAAAATATCGTGACGTGAGAACGTTCTTACCACAACCAGAACGTCCATCGCCTTGCTCTTTAACTCGAACGTGCCATCTTCTGCAGGTAACTCTTTCAACTGCACCAAGTCGCCCTAACGACAATAACAGAAATAACGAAAGCTTCTTTTCAGAATATACCAAAGTATACCGGTGTTTACAAGAAAGTACCAGAATATACCAGAAGATACAAGAAATCGCTTCTTTATCGCATGAACATCGAATACAAGAAACGCTCGCAAACGCCAAGTATATGATACTCACGTTGTACTGAGCACGTGGAACTTTGAAGAAACCATGTCGCGCCAGGTTCCCCGTGCTTGTCCGTAGATACGGTCGTAAGGACGTCACGCTGCCGAGTTGAAGAAGATCCGGTTTCTCTACGTCGGGACCACCAAATTCTTGCAATTGTTGCAACCAACAGGATAACATTGTCTCGATACCCTCGTCGACCTGCCGTACAGTATGCCGCGCGGCCGTTAATTCGAACTCGATACGAGTACGCGATCTCTATGCATTTATCCTTTCGGAAACTCGATAGTTTCATAGTCTACTATTCTACTCACCCTTCTAAAATCTACACGAGGCACTTGCGGAAACACAAAATCCGACGTAGTCAGAATGATCTTGTACTGACCTTTTGATATTCTCTTCTTAAGAAGTTTTCTTCTACGTTCGTGGCAAAGGATCGAGCGATTAAACAAACAAGTTGGATATTATAACAACGAACACCCTCCGTCTCGCGAGGATACACCGTGTGTCAAGGACGAACAGATACATAAATGGTTTATCTGTTACCTGATCAATATGCCGGTTAATATCGCGAATGTGGTCAATAACAGCGATCCCAGAACTACAGTTATGATACGCGCGATGCGAAACGCTGTTTCGTCGGAGGAGTTCTCTGAAAAAGAGAGAAACGGTCTCGATGTGGACGACTATTTTCGCCAGTCGACGAAAATCTGACAACATTCAAGATACATTTATTCGATGAGATTCGAAACGCGAAACATGAAATACGAAACTAGAGTAAAGTAGGTAATCTTTCTTTGCTGGTCACCTGTACAATCGATACCGAATTCCACGTCGACCTCCGCGTTGCATTTTAAAATATCAATGTTCGCGCCGAGGAAGACCGGAGCGTTCGCAGACAATTTCCGAACGAGATGCTTGTTTCGTTGTTCTATGCTGATCATTATCGGTTTCCAGGCATCGACGTCCAGACGCCAGTCCAATAATACGTACGCGTACATTTTGTTGTTGAACGAGTTAATGGTAGAGTTGTCGTGCATTAATACAGTAAAAGTTTCATTCAAACGATCGAATAATGATGGTCGGGCGTACGTTTCGGTACCGTCGTACACCTTCTCCGCATCGTATCTGCGATAGATAAACGGAAATCGTTTCAGTTATTTTCAGTTTAGTTTCAGTTATTAGTAGACTGCGGATGTTTATGCAATTTCCAATTTTTATAGACAAATCTTAAGAGAATGGAATATGTAGAATAAAATCCTATTTTTATTGGGAACAACCTTTGTAGATCTACACCAAATAAAAATCGTACTAAATAAAAATTTTCATAAGCCATAAATGCATAAACATCCGCAATCTAGTTATTAGAATACTTTCTGTCCGTTACGAGCTCGTCACGTCGTATGTATACCTATGATCGAGAGGCGTTATTATCAGAAGTTTTTCCAAAAAGTCCGAACTCAGGTTTCGCGGTGGAAAATATCGATATCTCCTTTTCCGTTCTTTTTCTTCTGCTTCTGTTTCTATCTCTGTTCCCAATCCTTCCGTTTCTTCTAGCGTTTCCTCTTCTTCTTCTCTTTCTTCGTCGCTCGTTTGTTTCGCATAAGCATCGTGCAACCCAGGAGAAAGATAATCGCGGGATTCGTTGAACGAAGAAATGTTGGAAGACGTGAAATTTTCGGGCGAAATAGATACCGTGGTAACGAAGCGGGAAACCGAAGAATACGTTTTCGTTTTTGTCTCTGGTAAAAAAGAATCATCATCCTGTGTGTGAACGATCACGGTGGTCGAGGTTCCCACGATCCTCGATGATTTGCGAGCGCCGTCCAACTCGGCAAGAACCCGTGACGTTATGTCATTATCATCCGACGTCGGTAGACACAACAGGGTAACTGCAAACAATCGAGTCGAAATGTGTCAAACAAATACGCGCAACTCTTGGCCATTGCGCCATTGACTAGTTGCGTGAATCCTCGAGTATACACGTAGGTACATAGACACACATACATAACATATTGCAATATAGCAATATTGCTAAACAAGCTAAACGGACAACAAACTAAGTGAGCTAGGTCAACTCACCTCTCCTAGAAATGTTGTGCGTTGGACGAAGGAGCTTTCGGATCTCTTCGAGGGAAGCATGATACGGCAATATCACGTGATATCGTAATATAGCTCCGATACCTCGAAGAGCATTTAGTAGTGCTCTATCGAGACTCGACCACGGTTCACGATCTGCAATACGGAAAGTTTATTGACTGTGGAGTACAGCGTTTTGCAATTACGTTTGCGATTGCCCTAGTAGCATTTATAGGTGGCCAACGGTTGGGATATAATTGATGGTTTTGGATTCGTATTATAATGACGTTGGCCAAAAGGCGACATTTCTAACCAATATTGCAACCAGGACCCAACAAAATGCCAACCATAAATGCTACTAGGGTGCTGTTGCGTTGAAATTTCTATTCGCAATCGGTATTACCAGTTCCTATCATAGACACGGCTTTCCATTTCAAGTTCATCAGAATCTCTGTTAGAGCCTTTGCTATCGCCGGTAAAGACGGCGATAGTCTGACGATCGATGAAAATTCTCTGGTGTCCGTATCGTCTTTCTGAAATCATCAATATCGCCGATAGGATCACAACGTCGACGATTCCTACAAATTCAAATGAAGTTTCTCACCAAAGGACACGTCCATGTGAATAGGGATACGTTCCAAAGCCGCGCGAGTCTAGCTGTAACTTCGCACATGGGTGTATCGACAGCAGCTACGACGACTTTCGTTTTCCTCTCGCCAAGTATGCGCAACAAGGTGTGAAGACCTCGTGTCTTTCTTTCACATGATACTGATGATCAGAAGAAAACGGACAATAATCTTGCTCTCGATCGATACGATCAATAGTAAATGATACCAGTATATAGTAACAAATGGTAAACGCGATACTTACGAGCCGTTGGAATTACAGCGATTCGTACATCGAAGTTAGATCGATCGAAGAATTCTTGTATATCTGTCACATTCGTTTCGCTGCTGCAATCCTCCCGCAGAAAAACTGTTACTTCCGTTTGAGGTTGATCATAGACGTCTTCGGTTACGTTCGACGTGTACGAAACGCATGGAGCTTGATCATCGGTGTTCGATAAAATGAAATGACTGGAAAGGATCACGATCGGGATCCACGACCAGAACCGGTGGAAAGAGTTCCCGGCCATGGGCCTCCGACGACCCTTTTGGCTCGGTGGTGCTCGGTGCTCGGTGTTTAACACGTTCGGTAGTCCGTCTTCTCACCTGGTAGCTGATTTATTGGCCCGTATCTATTCGATTCTGGGTTCCCTTCCTTCCAACGTATACACTATGCAACCAATCAGAAGCAATACACGCTTCCAATACCACTTGTAATCGGTTTTCGATCAGACATCGACACCGGATCGCGATTCTTCTAATCTCGTAATCTTGTAATTTCGTAATCCTGCAATCCCGTCCGTTTAACGCGTCAAGCCGATTAATCAAATTTTCTTGTTGCTTGTTGTTGTAGGGGAGATTTTATTTATGGCAAATACCTGTGACACGCGCGGAAGTATGGGACGATAAACGATCAAGAGCGGTAGTAATTAGAGCGTGTACAATCTTTTCGTACAAAAAAAGGTGCCGTACAACTTAATCACGCTAGACTAAAGCGCCGTAAACATTTTCCACCACATTTAGTATTTACCGATGCTAAAAATATCGAAATATTTTCGAAGAATCTTCCGCGATTGATATTTTAATAAACCAATTACCCATTACGTCCGTTTATTAATTAAGTCCACCGGACATATCGTTTATCGCATTTTTCTTGTTCTGTAATTCTAGCGTTTTGCCTCGACTGTTTTTACAATTACCTATTGCATTTTATAGAATCCTACTGCGCTTCTACGACCACGATCTTTTGTTCCACGATAGAATGCTTAAATCAACATTGCGAACTGTATCGAAATCATTTTCCGTTTCGACGAGGAAACCTATTTGTGCCGGAGAAGTAGGAAAGAATAGTCACGTTGTGTCAACGTAATGCGATACACAAGTATAATCTTCGTTGGCGTATTTTTTTTGAGTGCTTTATTGTTCCGTCATTTTCTTTCCTACGTCCAAGTGGATTTGAAAATTCCTTGTTCTCATTGTTAAACGCGAATAAATCCATAAGAATCTCGCCAACTATTTTCAGCGATCCGTTCGCTTTAAGTCCTAATACACTGCGTGTTTGTACTACAGTATTAGGATACGGTTTTTGTATTTGACAAACAATTTGAAAATGCATGTCCGATTAATTTTGTATGAATGTACGATAGAACGTGGATACAACGCATAGTTTGGTCGGTCCTTTTCATCTCTCGACATTACAAACGATACCGGGAAGGTACAGGAGTCTGTGACAACGGATTCGGTACAAGTCCGTTCGTTCTTACCGTTTTTCTCCTCTCGAGGAACGACTGCGATACAGTTGTTCCCTCCTTTTTTGCTTGCCTATACACCAGAAAGGGTTGCGTGTTTTCGGCGAGATTTTAAAAACACGCATATCGTGAATCACTGAAGACAAATATTTGGGTTGGTTTTCCTTGTCTACTTGGTTGGAACTTGTATTATTTTTCGACGCGAATCAAACAAAGCACGCACGCAATCAAATAGGAGCCGCAAAACACGAAAATCAACTGAAAAATTACAAACGTTCCTGGACGGCCCGAACGCCTCGGCGTCCGATATCGAACTAACTTGCCTACCTCCCTTCTACACATGCTCGGGAGCTGACGTTATCACGAGGGAGGTTTGTCCCGGGAGCAAGACGAGCAGAGCAACCAGCATGCAGTCCCGCACCGTGCTCGCCACTGCTCGCTGCTCAGTATCATTTTCGCTTCGACTCGTGAATCATCTGTTTCTGTTCCGTCCTATCATGTCGTGTTCCTTTCTCCTTCAACGTCATTGTTGAATTAATCAACATTATTATTCCAGACTCTATGTACATATACATGTATTTATACATATGAAACAGAGTTGCAGGCTGCCTCTAAATAGGGGCACACCTATTTTTAAATCTTTTGGCCTGTTGAATGCCAATAGATTTTTTAAAGTATTTAACAATTTTCTATAGACATGCCCGCGCTTCCATAATGCTTGCAATGTATAAAACAAGAAGAATCGATTATGTACCAAGAATAAAAAATATATATACACGATGCGCACAAACGAACAAAAAAATTATTGATAAATTGATAACGTATTTAGTACCCGATAAAATAGAAAGTATTCTTAGGACATAAGAAATGTTCAAGCGAGTCCTCTGGACTGATATTATGTAAAATAATTTTTTTTATTGAAACGTTAAAAGAGTGAATGATCGAATAATCTCTCTTGGTGAGGACACGTCGCGTCGGATATCGGTTCTGGACTGTTCTGGACGGAGTTGTGCTTTGGGCTTGGGCTGCAAGCATTGTACGCGCCGCGTCACCTTCGAACCAGAGCCTTCTGCTCTGGTTCGCTGGTTCGCTCTTGTTTCTCTCTTTGAAAGAATCAGAGCCTTCTGCCTGATTGTGCCCAATTGTGCCTGATGGCCTGATTCGCCTTTGGTCTCCCGTGGTCTCCCGTGGATCGAAGACTTCTTCTCCGATTCACATCTTTTGCTCCATGTAAGAAAGTTATTGTAAGTCGTTGTAAGAAAGGGAGCCAGAAGGAATATTGCATTTTCGTTGCATATTCAAGCTGGTTCTACATATATGTACATAGACTGGTTCGAGACTGTTCGAGACCCCTTGCTGACAATATCTCGTCGACTCGTCGGTGCCCATATGTTGATTGGTCTACTCCTATACCTCGTCTGTGCTAACAGAAATTTATCCGCAACACTTTTGAATATTGTTTGAACTTGAAAATTACTTGAAATAAAATCTCCAGTTTATCTATATGGCCAGATTAGGCCAGATTGAAATGCATGTCTGACCGATACAGCAGGAGCTGTACTTGGAATTAGTGAGAGACTGCGATCTAAAGAAGAATTGTTTTTTTTTGTAATGTCTTGCGTATTGTATGGTTTGTGCAATGATATTCGTGGTTGATATGTCTTATGATTTAGGTTAGCTGTCTAATCGAGATACTCAATACCCAGTGAACTTTATCAGAAGCATTAAAAAATGACGTCTTGTTTGGAAAATTTTCGACCATCGTCATGCGTATGGTTCGAATTAGACGTTAAACGCAATATACTTGTGTCTATGCTGGCCGGATCATTGGTAAACACCAAAGTTTACATAGCATTGGATCTAACAATAACGCTACATTACTTTCCTTTGTTTTATTTAATTGCACATACAATTGTCATCGATTTGTAACAATTTTCTTGTAATATCACTTTTATTTAGGATCTATTGCTTGCTTTCCTTTCTACTCGCAACAGTAAATAGTTAGAATTAAGTCGTAGGTCTTTATGTACACACTTGCGTTTGCAACAGGTGTTGGAACAGTATATCTCTTCTATTGAAAGTACTTTTGTCTTTTATACTTTACAAACTTTTCTTCTTTTACAATTTCAGTTCTTCGTCGGATGGTGGTTCATCATCGATGCACACGCCAAGTATCCAAGCGAAATGAAAAACACATATCATCTGCTTGGAGTGTTTGGAACACTTTCGTTTGTCATGTAAACAGATAATACTATTGCTCGTACGTTTTAAGCCTTCATTATAATCATTTGTTTCATAATTTAGGGTCAATTCTGTGACAAACGCACAGATAAGAGGGGATGGATACAATGGAGATAATAGGGTTGCAAGAGGATTTCTTTTCATTGGGTTTGTAATGGGATTTGCTACGGTAATTTCAGCCAGTTGGATTTTATTTGCAGATTTCATTGCCGCAGGTTCGATATATTAGTTCGAAATTAATGTTAACAACTGTAACTATTGAATACTATTAATCACATTATTTCAGACGTTAAACATCACTGGCCCGGCGTAGGCTTGTTCTTGCAAAACATATTCATCTTTGTTGGTTCTCTTACATATAAATTTGGAATAATCGAAGAACCATGAAGATATTCATCATCAGAGCATTGCAAATGTTCTTACTTTTTGCACACAATTCCCTGGTTTTAATAGACTTCCCTGGAAGATACTTAAAACTATGGAGGAAATAATTATAAGCGCTGCATTGCATATGAACAAATTTCGTTCATAAAGTCCTTTGTTTCAATTTATACAAGGTGTCCCAGTATTGGCGACAAACTAAGCAAAAAATGTACAATTAAATTCAATAACGCTCTTTTCACAATCGTTTTTCCTTGAAAACAAAGCTTTCTATGGACAAATTTCCTGAGAATTGACCTGTTCTCAATTGTAAAGCGAATACTGAAGTACCGTGTATATCACTTACCTAAAAGTAGTTATTGAAATGCTTATATTATCTATAAAGAATAATTTAACGTCTAACTAACCATATTGTATAATAAAACACAAACGTCGTAGTGTCCACACGGGAATAGATCACAGAATAACGAAATTCATGGATCGTGTGATCATTTCTTATTGATATAAAAACGCATCAATAGTCGAACAAAAATTTTACGAACGCGTATATATCTTTGAATGGAACACTGCAAAAGTATATAATCAATTTTATATTTATTGGTACGTCCGTGTGACTGAAAACAGTTGTATTCCAATTTTTTAAATAAATTTCGATATCTTTTACTTGCCTCGGTGTTTTTCTCTTTTTTTTATTTCACAAAGTCGCTCGGAAATGAAGAGCTCAGGGAAACAAACGGTCAGCTCGATTTAGTAGACACATGTCTGTCCACTTAGTTAGATTTTCTAATCGTTCGGAGCAACAAACAGAGCGACTGTAAACATTCGGGACAACAAACGGTCACCTATAGGGTATTTCATCTCGTTCGGGACAATAAATAGTCGCAAACATCTCATAATATGATTGTTTGTTGCACCGACGTATTCAAAAAATTCTTTTTCGAGATGAAAAGATCTTGTCGGCGATTTCGGAACATTTTGAAATGCCACTTGTGCGGTGGTGGGGGTAAAATATAACGGGTCATCGGTTTTGATTTGCCAACGCGGACCAATATGAACGTTTTCTTCCATTTTATTTTACCAATCGCGTTGTGCCACACAAACATATGGCCTGTGTTAGGTTTGACGAAACGTTTGCATCGTGGGAGCGCATCGTGTTTTTTCTTACGTTGGAAAAAGATTGAAACGAGCGTGTATTCATGCTCGATGGTTTTAGACAAGTCGTAGCTCTTTTATCCGGTCGCTTTGTTTCGAACAGACAGAAAAAGTGAGTGCCGCTGAAAGGTATTTGACACCGTTATTCGCAATTTCGTTCTCTCGGATTGCCCCGGCTACTATAACCAAGTTTGACAAGCCCTATGTGAATAGCCACGCAATCGAAATATCATTCACCGTGTGTTTACGCACTGTTCATGCCGGTGAAAAACGTTTCACGGTCGTTTATTCTTTCTACCATTTACAAATCGTCAATTACACTTGTATCTTTTATTCATCGCGCCGTCAGATTTACAAGTTCCATCGAGTGCTCGCCGCAAAATGCTTTTCTTTCTATGATGTATTTTTTCTATATTTATACGTAAAATCTCAATGATATTTTCCACAGTTGTTCCAATTTACAAGAGGTTCTCGAAGTTTCGACTAACCGTTCGCAAAAAGTACGATAAAGAATATATAGTACCTGTTTGTGTGGATAGTTTCCTTTTAAAATAATAGTTCTATATTATTATCGATTTCGTAATGTCAATATTTATATTATATTATATTATACCATGTTATATATCTTTATGATAATCGATTGTTGTTGTTAAATGTAGGAAAGAAGTACAGTTCTATATGTGTACAAAAAAGTTGGAAATTCTTGCTATATGTTTGTCCTTAATTTTAGATGAATCTAAACGAAGTAAGGATGTCCGTCGCATGGCTATTATTGATTACTGTTGCAATTTTTATTGATACCACCAATGGGGTTGCTGTCATGAGTATTGATATCGGTAGCGAATCAATGAAAGTTGCCATCGTATCTGTAAGCAATCTGTTTAATATCAGACCGATAAATTTTTGTAGTTTCTAATTTGATTGCTAATACACTGCATGATATTGATTACAGCCTGGTGTTCCTATGGAAATAGCTCTCAATAAGGAATCAAAGAGGAAAACACCTGTTACGATCGCTTTTCGAAATGGGGAAAGAACTTTCGGGGAAGACGCTCAAGTAGTAGCAATTAGGTCACCTCAAAGTAGTTTTTCATACATATTAGACCTTATAGGAAAGTCGATTGATAATCCGATGGTCGAGCTTTACATGAAAAGATTTCCTTACTACGATATAATTTCCAACGAGGAGCAAAACACAATCGCGTTTAAACTGAATGAGAACACCACATACACGCCGGAGGAGTTGCTTGCACAAATTTTACACAAGGGCAAAGAATTGGCAGAGAATTCTGCCGGTCAGAAGATCAGCGAAGCAGTGATAACCGTTCCAGGATTTTTCAATCAGGTCGAAAGAAGGGCGCTTATGCAAGCTGCGGAACTCGCAGAGATCAAAGTGTTGCAGCTAATTAACGATTATACTGCTGTCGCATTGAACTACGGGATATTCCGAAGCAAGGAGATAACCAACAATGCTCACTACATGATATTCTACGATATGGGAGCGAGTAGTACGACCGCGACGCTCGTCAGTTATCAAAATGTGAAGACGAAGGAGAAGGGATTTGCTGAGACTAATTCTCACGTTAGTGTCTTGGGTGTCGGTTACGATCGTACTTTGGGAGGACTAGAAGTACAACTTAGATTACGAGATTACCTAGCCAAAGAATTTGATGCTTTGAATAAAACATCGAATTCGGTGTTTAGTAATCCAAGAGCTATGGTGAAACTTTTTAAAGAGGCTGGTCGCGTCAAGAACGTGCTCAGCGCGAATACAGACCACTATGCCCAGATCGAAGGTCTTGTAGACGAGATTGACTTCAAAGTGCAAGTAACCAGGGAAAAATTGGAGCTAATTTGCTCCGATTTGTTCGAGCGAGTCGCGGAACCTGTTAAGATGGCCTTGAAAACGTCAGGTATTTCGAAGCTGTGATTCAGTTTCTGCTTGCTGATGGTTATACGTTCATTCTGAATTCACGCATGTGTGTTTTGTGTTCTTTTTTTCAGAATTGACGATGAACGACGTATCACAAGTAGTGTTAGTTGGAGCAGGTACTAGAATGCCAAAGATACAGGAACAATTGAGTCAGTATTTAACCGTAGAATTATCGAAGAACATCAACACCGACGAGGCAGCTGTAATGGGAGCAGTATACAAAGCTGCGGATCTTAGTAAAGGCTTTAAAGTAAAGAAGTTTGTTACCAAAGATGCAGTACTGTTCCCTATACAAGTAGTTTTTGATAGAACCGTCGATAACAAAGTCAAGCAAGTAAGCAATGTTCCAGCAACTTTCCCGAATTCACAAAAAATCTGTTCGGATTGTTATGAACGCATTTCTTACAGATTAAAAAGTCATTGTTCGGCAAAATGAATCCTTACCCACAAAAGAAAATAATTACGTTCAACAAATTTACGGACAACTTCCAGTTTCATATTAATTATGCTGAACTGGAGTATTTACCTCCTCACGAAGTAGCGTGAGTACTTTCGTTCTTCGCTAGTAAGTACATCGAATTTACATGTATCCTTAATACACTGTTATCATTCCAGTGTTATCGGCAACCTACATCCATCTACTATAACGTTATCTGGCGTTACCGAAGCTTTAGACAAACACGCGAAGGAAGGAGCAGAAAGCAAAGGGATCAAAGCTCACTTTGCTATGGACGATAGTGGGATTCTTAATTTGGTGAATGTAGAACTAGTATCCGAAAAAGCAGGTCCAGCTCCCAATGAAGAAGAGGGTACTTTCTCAATACTTGTCTCAACTATTAGTAAACTTTTTGCAGGTTTGTGCTGAATGCTTTGCAAAAAATGATGCTCTAATTTCATTACCATGATACTATTAAAAAATTCGTTATATTAAGTGATTACCGTTTCATTATGTTTCGTACAACGATTCATATTTTCTGTTTTGAGAATGAGTCGTGAAGAGAAACTAAAACGTATAAAATCTAGAACCATTTCTTGCAAGCATTTCTATATACAATAATACTACTTCACTGTTCTCTTGCCGTTGAATTGCATGTTGAACAAGTATGAAACGAGTAATGTGAACGTAACTCGTACGTTTCAGGTACAGAGGAGACGGATAAGGATAAAGACAAAGATAAAGATAAGGATAAAGAGAAAGAAACGAAGCCAGAGGAACCATTGAAGGAAGACATAAAACCCGTTCACGAGGAGCCGGAACTCCCGGAAGCACAGAAAGAGGCGGAGGATAAAATGAAGAAGAAGAACGAGTCCACGGTCACGGAGGAGAAAACGGCGAATAAAACTGAGAAGACAGAGAAAGAGAAAAAGTCAACCATTATAACAATCAAAGAGCCCATCAAGGCCGTGGAAAACAAATTGGGACCGCAGATCCTTTCTGGGGATAAATTGGCCGAATCACGTGAAAAGTAAATTAATATAAGCAATTTAAGACATGAATTTTCTGCGCGCTAGTTATTATATCGTGAAATTTACGCATTTTCAGATTACGTCGTTTAGACGAATACGACTTCGAGAAAACGAGACGCGAGACGGCTTTGAATAACTTGGAAACGTTCATAATCGATGCACAGCAGAAATTAGAGTCCGAAGAGTATACGGTCGCCTCTACTCCTCAGGAAATAGAAAACATATTGAAAGCGTGTTCAGAAATATCTGACTGGTTGTACGATGACGGATTTACCGCGTCCGCGGAAGTGTTTGAAGAGAAACTAACCGAACTTCAGAAGCTGACCAAGGATATGTACGAGCGTGTCTACGAGCACAGAGAACGGCCAGAAGTATTGAAACGCATGACTTCTATGCTGAGCGCTAGCGTGGCGTTCCTAAACAAAACGCGTAACTTGAGCGAAACCAGCGATATCTTTACTGACGTCGAGATCGAAACGTTAGATAAAGTGATAAATGAGACTCAGGTAAACTACTCGCGTTAAGGCACTACGGTGGTTATCACTAAATCTATTTTATTTATTTTGAAATTGATTCAATAGATTTCTTTTTTTTATTCAAGCATATTATATTGTCATGAGACAATAGACTAGCTAATTTTACTGCTCAGTAAATTTAGTGTTAATCGTAACATGTCCACTTTTATCTGGAATGTTATTTTGTAGGATTATTTTGACAACGTTGTCAAATTTTATGACGAGACGGCCCCGCACGAACCCTTGAAGTACAAAGTCCGCGACATCGCGAACAAAATGGCAGTGCTCGACAGGGAAGTGAAGTATCTGCTCAACAAAGCGAAGATATGGAGACCGAAAGAGTCAGCGACGAATCAGACGGAAAGCGTGAACACCAACACCACAGAGACGAAAGAGGAACCGACAATAGAGACGGAGACGTCGGAGGACACGATTCCGGAAGAAAAAGAGGCTGCGTCGAGTCACGAAAGTGCCCAGGAAGGGGTACACCAAGAACTATAAGAGAAGAAATTTATTTAAAAAATGTGTGACTTTTTATTATTAACCGATTCTGCTTCGGTTAATAAGTTAGGCAATTTATTATGTTGTAGGGCAGGTTTACGAGATGCATTTAAAGGACTCTAAATCAAATTTCATGAAATTGTATTATCGACGCTGGATGAATTATTACGTCGCGAATGTGAACGTCGAGGCGTTACTCTATTTAATTAAACACGTTTGTACAAGGTTCTAAGAAGCCGGTTCATTCATTCATTCGTACGGAAAAAAGTATTGGAATCGATATCTCGCGGAGTCACAGATAAAAAAATGATAAAAAACGAAAACCGACCACATTGTTTATAATGGATTTTGTTGTTTTAAGGGCCAGTCAATTACAGGCCAATCCGTATTATCCATTTTGGATAATTATGTCGCGATTAAACTGTAATGTAGTTCACATCAAGAAAAAATTTCTTATTTAAGTCATTATTTACAAATGACGAAAAGTATTCTACTCGGTCAGGTTTCATTTATTGCGGAAACGATATTTAATTGTGATACTTCTTGATACTATATTCTTAGACATACTGTACGCTATAGCTTAAAATGATTTTTTACCAACATCTAGGATCGAGTATAATAATTACGTGCATACATACGAGGCGATGTCATTGTCAATAACAATATAACGTTTTATTCTATATTGTTTTTTACATTCCTGTTCGATTTAATCCTCGCTGCAAGACGCCTAACTTTTATGAATCGTACGTACGCTTCATTGTACCGAAAATGCAATTCACTTCAGAGTATGATGATTGTATTTCGAATTTTGTAACTGTTTAAATGTATACTATTTACTGTACGATACTAAGCGAGGTAAAATTAATTTTTGCATAGTGTTTTTTTCAAGAATTCGACAGTTTCGATTCGAACCATTCCAATGGATACACATTGTAATTGAAAGTCCTCGATTATGTTATTTATTAAACTTTGGGTGAATAAAGCAGTGTGTAAAATATTGATGAAGTAAATACTAACATAAATCAGTGCAATGTTTTTGGATTATGCAATTGCAAGGAACTCGTAACACACACACACCTTATCTTACGCAAGTCTTCCTACAATTAGACACAATTTTCAATCTGATCAAAGAAATTCATTTCTAAACGCTTGTTTATCTTACAAGATTATTTAAGGCAGTATTATTATTAATTATGTACAAATCGTATATATATATTATTAAGGAGATAGATATGTATATATTTGTACACGTTACTGAGATATTCTAATTTCAGCAAATATTTGTATTCGAATTATTAGTGGATATCGGTATTGATCAAGTTAAAAAAAGAGTTTGAAGTTGAACAAAACTTTGATATCACCTTCAATTTAATAAACAATCATTGTACTATATATTTCGTATTTGCAACTATAATAAATTTATAAAACACATTTCTTCTAAGTTCTCAATATTTTCTTGGCCACGTAAAGGTTCCGGTATTTTTTAAAAATGGTCTTTTGAAACATACAATTCAAATGTGTCGAAGTATTTCAGTGTTTCTCTACCAGATGGCTCCAGTTGGAGTCGAGCAAGAGAAGCACATCGTACCTTTGGTAAACAAACAATTCGATTGCAACAATTGAATTTTTTTTACAAAGATTTCCAATTCCAATAGGCACATAATTGCTAGTGTGTGTTGGGTTTTACTTGAATCGCGTAAGTGACTCTATGTACAAGGCAAATAACTGCTTCATTCACAAAATAGAATCATGGTATTGCGCCAAATTGTTCAAATATTGTTGAAAAGAGCTGCACCGGCGATGGTAAATGTTTTTTTATTCAAACATATACGCGAATGCGACTTTTTAAAGTAACAATAAAAAAAATTAACAATACATACTATCATTGCGCAGTATGCTGCTAGTTTTCTATTCGAGAATCAATCGGAGAGTAAAAGGCCGACGGTAAATGATAAATTAAATCTCGAACCTCCGGATATTAAAAAATTAACTGTCGAGTATATGATAGAGCATTCGATTGTAGGCTCTATAAACAATGCAACTGAAACATTAAATATTGCTTATATGGCAATAATGAGAATAAGTAACGAATATAAGTTAGTATTTTATTTGTACAGTCAAAGTGTAACATTCACAACATTGATCAAAGTTATTTTTCAGGAGTTCGTTGAACACATTGATTACTTTATTGAATGAAACTCTCGAGTATCATGTTGACGACAAACACTGGGATTTGATAGTTGAAATGAGATCGGAAGTACAAAGTAAAAAGGAGAAATTAAATGTAATAGCAAACAGACTGACAAGGGAAGATCCCCAAGACTTTTAACACATTCAATCCCCAAAATTTTAATTAAAACATTTTTCTATCTCATAGTAAATTTATAACTGTCTGAATTTCCTAGTTGGGCATCTTCTCTTGTAAGTTTCTAGTTACACATTTTACTTTTAGCATTAATATTGTATCGTAATTCGTCTTCAGAAATTAACAGGGTACATTCAATATGTACAAAGGCTGGTAGTAGCAGCTTCGGATCTAAGTTATCTTTCTGATATGGACAATCTGTCTTGCTCTCTTTCTATGCAAGCCGGGAACATTAAAGAAAGTATACAAAAGGAAATTACAAACATTGCAGTACTCGAACGAGAGTACAGTGATATACAAGAGAAGTGTATCAGGCATTGTAAGTAAAATACCATTATCGTTTCATACAAAATCACTGAGATATTATTTTCATTTTTCTAGCAAATAAGGAGGATAGCGACAAGCCTGCCAATTAGTATGACACAAGTCTTCCCATTTGCTCAATGTTTAGAACATAGAATTTACATGCTATTACTTTAATAAAATTACTTAAAATAAAAGATATCAGAATTGAGAGGGTCATATAGTCGAGGAAGAGAAATAACATCGAATTATGTACAAATCGTTTAAAAGGCTTCAGTTGTTCAGGCATCAAGGTGTATCGATACAATATGTCTACCAGGTATCATCGCCAGACCAAGAGTTCTCGCTTCCGTATGATCCTCAGATAGGAATTCAGAACAAGATCCTAATATCACATTGGCGTCGCGATCAGTACATAAGAACACTCCTATTAAGACTCGACCATCTGTCATTTTTATCCGTAAATTCCTATTGAGCCATCCATGTAGTTTCTGCCTCGCCAGAGAATACTTTGTACTAATAGCCTAGCACAATTGTATAAACAACGTTATATGCCAATTTTGTTTTTAACATTAATGCTATTGATAAATATATGATTGTTTGAGAATTAATTCTTTTGTTTATATTCTTTAACATTAAACCTACCGAGCCTCAAAGATAATTGGTACATGTTCCCTTATAAAAATTACAAGATTGATTTTATTTAGACTTTAAAGATATCTGTACAATCATTTCTTACGAAATTATTTTTATTATATCAATAATCATAAAATAAAAAATCTGTAACTGGTCATTTTGACCGGTGATGGTAGGTTTAGTGTTAAATACAATATATTAAATATCTTGTAGTTCAAAAATTAAGAGAATATGCTCATGATATACTACTTTCACGACAGTTATTTAATAATAAGAAATATAAAATTATATAAAATTACCTCTCCATTTTCATGGACGCAATCGTCATTAGTTACATTGGAAATATTGTGTCCTTCTTTCATGATTATCGACGACTGGATAGAAATAATTTATATAAATAGTCTATCCATCGATATACGTTGCGAGAAAAATTATCAAACGATTTCAATCGTTTCTTGTATTGCTTACTCAAATAAGATTTTTCAGAAGGCAGCTTCTCTCGAAGAAATTACTCGAGATAGTCGAACCAATGATTTCAGACGATTACACAAACGAGTCACCAAAAGCGTTTTTTTGCAACAAAATTCTATTAGAAAATCTTGTAGGACAATAATAGTTCACTTTGTTTACAGTTGATTTAGACTATGTATACTTATAGACTTATAGATCCGGCTTCAAGTAACATGCCTTGTTCAAAAATTACTTCATCTACCAGATGACGGATATGGGTGGATATGAATGGATATGAATGGATATGAATTATCTTACGACGTCAGTTGTGGGCACTAGATACTCCGTTATTTTGGAACACTGCGTCCTGTGCACATTCTATACCTATGACGGGTCTATATGTATACATAGTTTAAGGAGCTGGAGCAGTAGTGAGCAGTAGCAGTAGTCCGCCACGCCGCCACGTGCTTCAACAAAGTAGCATTCAGTAGCATTCCCCTGTTTGTTGTGTTGTTGCAGTGTGATATGTCAAAGGCAAAACATTTCGTTCGTAAGAAATTAAATGAATGAATTTATTTGATAATGCCGGTAGATTTAGGATTCGTGGAGAAATGTGACGGGTGGAGATTGGAAAGTCGATTTTTTCCAAGTAAAGTTGGCGGTAAACCAGCGTGGCTGAATTTGAAAGACATTCCTGGAGAGAAGAATCTTCGATGCGAATATTGTCAGGAGCCTTGTATATTTTTATGCCAAATTTACGCTCCATACGAGGACAATGAAACCGCGTTTCATAGGACTATATACGTTTTTGTATGTAAAAAATCGGAGTGCTGTAAACCAAACGAAAGCGGGAACTTGAAAGTTTTCAGATCTCAATTGCCAAGAATAAATGAATTTTATTCACCTGAACCACCTGTGGAGGAACCTGATTGGAGGATCGATGTCAGTACGTATTTATTTCAATAATTTTGTACGGAGATTGAATAATTTCGGATCAGTCTGTATATATTAAATGTAATGCTGTTAGATACAACCAAATGGGTAAAAACATGCCAGTTGTGCGGTATATACGCGCCTAATCATTGTTCGAAATGTAAACAAGTTAATTATTGTTGTCGTGCTCATCAAATTTTGGATTGGAAATCTGGTCACAAGGAATCTTGCTGTACAAATCGGAGTGCGACAACCAACAGCAAACTTTTGTTCCCTGAATATGAAATAATAATAGAAGCAGAAGATGAAAAAGAAGACAACAATGAAATTCATTTAGAGAAGGAAAAGGAAGAAATAACAAAATATGAAAACATGTTAGAAAAAGGAGAAGCTGGTACTTTTCAAAATGAAGATGTACAAAGTGAATTATTAACTATGGCTAATCAAACAGAAGATGAAACATTTGCTGAGTTTCGTACGACTATTGATAAGTATCCAGATCAAATTCTGAGGTAAACTATCTTTAAAAATAGAGAAAACCAATCAACAACTGTCTATAAAAAAGTGTGATTACAATGTTACAAATTACAGATATGACAGAGGAGGAGAGGTTTTGTACATTTCTGGAGAAAATAAAATTGATGAAATACCAAAATGTTTGGAATGTCATCAACAGAGGCAATTTGAATTTCAGGTAACACAATGATGTAAAACTTTATTCAATTTCTTTGACACGGTGTACATGAATTCATAGTAATCATGTTTAGATTCGTAGCGTGGACCTAAACATGATTAAATGAATACTTGTAGTATATTAGTAATTAAAGCGACGTTTCCAAAGTCATTTTCCAACACAGTCAAATTGATGAAAGTAAAATCCACGTACAATGTTGTAAGAAAACTATAACTAACAGGCAATAATTCTTTTCAGATTATGCCTCAATTATTAAATTTTCTTAACTTAGAGGATACACTTAAATGTATTGATTGGGGCATTTTAGCAATATTTACATGTACAAATTCATGCACCCCCACAAGTGGATACAGTACAGAATATGCATGGAAACAAGATATCGTAGAAACTAATTTGGATTAAAATAGATAACTAGGAACTGATTTTTTTAAACAAAGAAATAAATATATATCTATTAATATACATTTTTTTGATTGTTCCAATAAAAATATATAAACACTTCAACTATTATAGTTTAATTTCTGTTTAAAACTTAACATATACAGTCTCAATAAAGTTTTGCTAAATCACTAATGCGCAATAACCGACTTAAAATACACAAACGAAACATCAATATGGAAAATAATCCGTCGTTTCTTAAAACAGAATATTAATTAATAAAACTTTCAAATTACTGAATCGAATTTATAAAATAAAGTGACTCAAATTTATAAAATAAAGTTAGTCGAATTTATAAAATAAAGTGAGTCGAATTTATAAAATGAAATTTCGTTGAATATATGTATGTTTTAAGTCTTTGAAATTTTAAGAAATGATAAGAATTGTGGTAGCAAAACGTTTGTATCAAAATAGAAATCTTCTTAAAAGACTAATGATAATTGGTAGCACTGTACTTATATGGTACATAAATTTCTCTCATAGTTATATAAAATTACTATCCAAAATATGCTTAACGCGTATAGTCACAGATTCTGAATAATTTTTTAAATATATCAGTAGTTTTTTGATCTATAAAATACGCATAGCTTGATTAATCTTAGTTGAACTAAAATAATTATTTTTTTTCTTAGAGGTAGATTACGTAAAACTCGTCTTTCAAGTACTCCCTACAAATTAATTCACTTTTAACTTCAGTATTGCTGCACATTCCTTGCAATACTGCCTAAAGTATTTTAAAGTAATACTGGACACAGCTTTAGTTGCATTATGAGATAGCACAAGCGGATCCTGCACGCACAACGGTGAATCAATCCGAAAAAATTCAGGTTTTGAATTTGTTTTCAAATGCTTGATATAAGCATCCATTGCTCTAGGTAATTTGTTTAAATCTGTAAAGTCTGTTTTAGCTATTAAACTGCCCATAAGTGGACATACAATGTAACTTTGATAGTCAAAGTTTCCATAAAACTCGAAAAATCCCTGTAACAGTACTGTTACAGAATCTTCATGATTGTTTTTACATTTAACCGATGCGAATCCAATTTGCCAATCTGAAATCAGATTTTATCAGAAAATTTGCGTGACCAATAGGTAATTCTTACAGATATTTTAAAAACTGTGGGAGACGAAAACTAACAATCAAACGCATATAAATTTATAAGAATCGTTCATTACTAGAGGTGTGCGAGGATCCGAAAATATTAGGTCCCTGATGGTCGGAACAGATCGGAGAGGCAATTAAAATTCTCAACCCGACATTTTTGGGGTCTCGCACACCTCTATTTATTACCTATCGAAACGCGAAAAAAAATATAAACATTTGTTGGACAGCGTAATAAATTACAATGCATAGTAAAAACGAAAACAGTTTGTTTTGTATGCAACTTACCACCTATAAATTCAGAGCTACCGTTTCCATTTAATAATTCGGCAACGCTTGGTAAATGTTCTTTTTCTTGTAGATAATATATAACAAGCCAATAAAGAACGTAATTACTAAAACCATGACCACCGCGTAAATTGATAAAAGACAACCATTTTTTAATAAATAACGTCAACTTTTTGCAGGGTAAACACGCGTTGTTAAATGACCTGAAAGTTATAATTTGCAAACACAGAGTTGAAGAAATGATCATATTTGCCCATTGATACGATTCGTAAAATCAGAGTAAAACCAGATACAGTACCGTAAAAGGTTTGACTTTTCTACAGAAAGACCATTCAGAAATGAAACATCACAGTCTAAATTTCTTGGTTTATATATTAATTTGATTATAGGCACTCGACATTTTAATAACATTTCTTTTATTTCCCAAGCATCTTCATCTGTGCTTATAGCTTCTTGAATGCGTAAAAGTTCTTTGTTTTCTTCATTGTTATTTATAGAATATTTGTTTCCTATAAAAATTTGTAATATTGCAATAAGTGTTGTTTGAAAGTTCGTAAATTTATGGCTATTTTAAAGGATATATTTACCAGTATCAATATATATATCTATATCACAGTTTGTAAATCCAAGCCCAATGTACCGAGAGCCAAATAAAAATGCTTTAGCCTGTGAATAGCATAGCTTTGCTTTCATTTCTAAAGATTTTCTCACTTCCTCTTGAACATGATCCTCTGTTACACGTTTTGTTTCTTTCAATAATAATTGCATCATTCCATCAACTTGTTTTAACATGTTTATAATACGTTTAGGAACTTCCTCGACCATAAAATCGTTACTTTTTAATAAATATTTATGTACTATGTCATTGCAGTGGCCCTCATACGAATCGAATTTACTGAACCATAAGGTGGCACATGGAATACAAAAGTCAAACATATAATTCTTTTTTTGTAGAATGTTGTTGTGACTCTGATAGATATGTTCTAGGAATTCCATCTTGTATGTAAATTTTATGCTGCATTTAACACAAGTAAATCTTTGTATATTATAATATAAATCATTGAAATTTTTCAGTATTGAATCTACTGTGAAATTGACAAAGTCATCATTTTTTTCATGATTCTGTTTATGTACTAAGCGTTTAATATGAAGCATAATAGTAGCAACATCTTTTATGGGAATTTTACAAACTTGGCATGTTGCTGCTATTTCTGCTGCTTTCTTGCTGTTTTCTTCCGTGCTTTGTTGCGTGCTTTCTTTTTCATCTTTTGGCATATTTATTTTTATATATTGCTCTATAAAAGTATTGTTTTCAATTTCAACATTTGCTCTGTGCAATAACAAACGCGTATGTTCATATAACAAATATAAGTTCTTCGGAACTGTTGTTTTACAGACCATACAGTAGATGTGTTTATCACATAAAATAAAAAATTTAAAATACAGTTTGATCTCATCAATTTTCTTCTTTGATAAGGTATACATTTCTTTCTCAAGCTGAAAATACTTCATATAATATGGTTTGTTTAAACGATCTGTGAGCAGTTTTTCTTTAGGCTTTATTATATGACGTTTACTTTTAGTTCCAGAATAAGAAATAAGTGGTGATTCCTTAATTTTCTCCATAATCTGCTTGTATACAGCATTCGACATAGTTAAGTCTGTATCAGATGCATCTGAAATTTGAATTTTTTTATTGCTATTAATTATAGATAATTCGTAAAAGCAATTTAATAGCGACCATACTGCACTATCATTATTGTTTTCAACTTTTCCATCAGAAAATAATTGTTCAATATTCAGCTGATGCGTTTTCGAATCACAGTGAAGAATTACTGATTGAGTACCAGACAATTTTTCCCTGCAAATTGTACATGAATAATGAACTTTATCAAAGCTTATAATGCATTTTTCCTCGAAATGTGCAGACGTATTTTTTACTTTTGGTGACAGTATAGTGAACACAAACGAATTGTTCTCTTCAGATGCGTTCTGGCCTTTGTTTGTGGCATGGGTTTCAATGTTTCCTGCTTCAGTATGTTTAAAAAAGTTTCTAAAATTGTGTAAATGTGTCTTTTTTTTTATATGACAAAGAAATGAAGTATTTCCATCTATTATTGATTTACAACAAACACATTTGTACAAAATTTCCGCAGTATTAATAGATTGATCATCTCTATGGGTATTAATATGCGCAAACAAATCATTTATGTTCATTCTCTCATTGCATAATTCACAGTCATACATATTGCTCTGAACTTCTATGTGATCGTGTTTACTTTTATGTTCCAATTCTTCGATTAGTTTTTTCAATTGAGCCATATGAGATTTTCCTGTGACATGTTGTGAGTAATTAAACATCGAATCGATCTGTCTTTCACATACCTTACAATAAACCACATCGTTTTTCGAAACAGTGTCATGATTCGATGTTGTTTGTTTATCCTTTTCCGAGCAAGTTGTGTTTTCCGACAATTTCAAATTATTCTCATGTTGTTTTCCTTCTATATGCGCCGATATGTGATCTATAGATGGCAACTCACATTTGCAAACTTCACATTTAATTTTACCATCATTGAGTATTCTAATATTACTATCTAAAACAGTCTGATATTTCTTATGAACTTTTTTACTTGCATTCTCTGGTGGCTCAATGATTATAGCTACATCTTCAACTTCTGTTCCAGATGAATTCGACTGCATAGTATTATTATTTGAACAACAAGAATAAGGACGAAATAAACTTGCAACCCAACTCCTAATATCGCACATTCAGTTAACAGAACTTAGGAACCGTATCAACTAATTTTTTTTAGTTTTCAGTACTTTAATGTGTATATTGTTTTTATTACGTTTTAATTTCGACACTCTGCTTCTCCGATAACGTGTTATTATCAACATTAATTTTCGAATAATATCTGATTCTGGAATAAATTGATAATATTTTTTTAACAAAATTTGTTCTTTCTTTGTAACGCATGCAATGTTCAAACATCTTATCTTTCAAGTGGAATCAAATTGACGATAAAATTAAATGAAAAACTTACGGGCTGACGAGCTAAATTGTGTTCATTACATGGTGGAGAAGTAAATACATAAAGAGGCATTGAGAATCATTGCATTTATATCATTCCAATCACAACGTTCGGGGAATTACATACTGATTCATTTTGATAACGTTTTATAAGAGACCACATTGTTGCTTATATATGTAGATGGGTGGTGGCATTGTGGCATTAGTATCATTAGGCAGGCTTGGCTATTCTGCTCGTATATATATAGAAGATTGCAGTTAGGGCAAAGTATGCTGCAAAAGGCTGTAAACTTTATTTAGGAGATTACAGTTTATATTTAATATTATATATAATTATATTTATATAATATTATACATCTCCTCTTGCGGTATGCGTTACTACTAATTGGACAATGCGCGGGAAGTTTTAAATATTTGGTATGTATATGTATATATCATGTGTTCAAGCATATTCATCTTATAAAATAATCATTGAATACATCGGTTTGGGGAGTATTGGGGAGTATGATCGATCGAGCCGTGTAAAACGCATCGAAATCAGTGATCTGTAACCAGTAGACTGCGGATCTTTATGCATTTATAGTAAAATTGAGTATATAGATTATAGATAGATGAAATTCACAATTGTTGAAATATTTTGAAAACTGTCTGATATTATGTGGATATTATTGGATATTATGATAAATTACAATCTTCTCTGATATTATTGGATATTATCAGATATTATCCAGATATTATCCTACTTCTGTTGGCATCACTGTATCAATTGCTTTTCGTACCAGTTTAGACAACCATTCAAGGCCATCAAGGCAGTGCAATTCAAGGTTACTTTTGGTTACTTTTTCAATTCATCAAATTTCTTTTTGCGGTAAAATTCTACTGATTGGATTACATTATTTTGTTTCAATCATGAAAATCATTTTTTACCATTTTTTACGCATCAATAGTTTTCAGTACATGCAATTTCATGAGATATTTTTGAAGCGAAAGGACTGGATGGGACTGGGAAAGGACTTGAATTTTTTTATTGTGAATTTACTGGAATTTATCAGAATTTATCAGAATTTATTGGAATTTATCTATTCATTATGTTGGTATAAAAGAGTCAGGATTGGTCAGGATATTGAGACAGAGAGGATTGAGAGCTGTTGAGAGCAGTTGAGAGTGGTTGAGAGTCAGTGAAATCATTGGTGAAATCCATAGACATATAGAGATAGACTGCGCGGCCTGAACGAAGCGCTGAAGTCCACAATGGCGGCATGCGAGAGAGAGAGAGCATTAGCCGGGGTCCATAGCGCTCTCTTTCTAATTGATGTGTCGACACATCATATAGAAAGAGAGCGCTATGGACCCCGGCTAATGCTCTCTCTCTCACTCTTTGTACCGCGCGCCGCCATTGTGGGCTTCAACTCGCCCATAAGACGGCGCAGTCTATCTCTATATGTCTATGGTGAAATCATGAAATTTATCGTGAACCAATCAATCGTGAACCAACCAGTGAACCAACGTTTTTCTAGTGGATTTTATTGAAAGAAACCAAAAGAAACTATCGCGAAGATTTCACAGCCTGGTTCTCGTTTCGCGCATAGCAGATGATAGCAGATTACTTCAAGCAACTAATACGATTGCGAGTTCGATACGTATGATATACAGTTTAACGTCGATTCAGTTTTTGTTATCACACTTTAAATTAAATGTTGTCTCTCCCGGTTGCTGTGTATCGAATCAAGTCTTCGGTATAGAATAGCGCATCAATTATAAGTAAGTATATGTGATGATTAATACAAATTCACGAAAAACATTTCTAGGTTAGATGGAACGGATCTTGTTTAATAAAGGGCATAGTTGGTTATAAATATTCAGAAGTTCGTGGCAAATTTATCAGGACTGTTGGAAGAATTTTGACGGAAAATATCTATCCTGCGACAGGTGCTACTAATTTATTACACGCTTCGAATATCACATTTTTCTGACTTTTCAATGTATCCATGACGCTCACTCGGATAAATCGTAAAATCAACTGTACACTAATCAGAGCTACGTAAGCAAAAATCGAAAAAAGACAGCGATCCTTTGATGATCGAACGAGACTTATCAAGAGACATTGTGTAACGATTATATAAAAATTTTCATGGTTACGAAGTATGCAGAATTAAAGGTATCCAAACTTTTATTACACAAAAACATTGCTTGTATCGTTGATATTTTCAAATCGAACTAGAATAATGGAGAAGTTCATAGGAGTTCACCAGCTAAAAGGGATACTAAAACATTTTCCAAGGAATATTAAGTTTTCTTTTGCATATGGATCAGGTGCGTTTCAGCAGTTGAACAATCAGACCAATAACATGTTGGATCTTATTTTTGTCGTTCGTAACATAAATCAATGGCACGCTGAAAATTTAGAACTTAATCCGAAACACTATGCTCAACCTTTAAAGTTGTTCGGACACAGGGCAATCGCCAATGTGCAAGAAAATTGGGGAGCCAAACTGTATTATAATACATTAGTTAAGATGGCAGGAGGATACACTATCAAATATGGAGTAATCTCTGAAGTTTCGCTGATAGAAGATTTATTAGATTGGAACGACTTGTATTTAGCAGGAAGATTACACAAACCAGTCAAAGTATTGGTGGAACCGAACGGACAGTCTCAACTACCTACAGCTTTAGTACAAAACTTACATTCGGCCGTGCACGCTGCTCTTTTATTGTTACCGCAGCATTTCACAGAAATTGATTTTTACAAGACTATAGCCAGCTTATCTTACATTGGCGATTTTCGAATGACCTTTGGCGAGAACAAAGACAAAATTAACAATATCGTATTGCCGCAGCTAGCGCAGTTTAGAGAATTGTACAACTCAATTTTACAGCATTTTGAAAATTATGTGGATATTCCAAAGTTAGATCAAATGGCTGTTACCTGTCACCAAGATACAAGTCCAGCTACAAAGATACACCATTTGAATCAGTTGCCTAGAACGCCGCAAATTAAACTTGTTAGAGCATGGTCGCAGGGTCCACGATCAAAGGATACGGAAGACTGTTTGCGCACGATCGCGTACGATCCCGAATGCAGCGAAATATTAGAGGAATGTTTAAAGCAAATAGTCTGGAGGTCCAGCGTCACTCAAAGTCTGAAGGGGATCATTACCGCTGGATTTGTGAAATCCGTTAGATACAGCGGAACAAAGATAATGAAGATGTTACAGTCGAGTCCTCCGGCTAATTTGCTTCCCAAAGCAGAGACGGGTCAGAGTAAATTCGATAAGATAGAGACACTGAAGAACCAGGCACTGCCGAAGGCAACAGACAAGCGCATAGAGTAGTAATTACATCCCTTTTAGTTATACTTTAATTCTGTCATATGTACTACTGTTCACACAGCTATGTTTTTCAATAAACTAGTCCAGTTAAATTGCGACTACTTTTTTTTTTAGGTATTGTTTAATGTCCCGGCGATTTTAAAATACTGTTACCGAAATGGTCTGCGGTGTACTTGAGTTTGTTGCTTTTTCTGGCTAGTATAAATGTTAGCGGGCGAGAATCATCTCTACTGTCTGTCTGCATCCATTGATCTTATAAAGTATTATATAATGCGCACGCCGCAAATGTTACCTCTGTTGAAAAATGAAATTTCTGGTACTTTCAGTGTTTGATTAAATCTCGAGAACAATGGATTCTGATTCCGAGAGTCAAGACAGCGACGAGGGCCGGCGATTTCGTTTCGAAGCTACCCGGAAAGATAACGTGCGACCAGAGCCGAAGCTTGGGAAACGCACGAGATCGAAGCCAGAGTACAAATCCGACCACGACGACGCCGAATACAAAGAGAGGAGAGAGAAGTCGAAGCACGAGAGCAGCAGAAGAGAACGAAGATCCTCGAAGGAGCAAGAGACCGACGACAAGGATTTCAGACACGCCTCGAAGTATTCGAAGCATAACGTTCACGAGGTGAAAAGCTCGAGACGCGAGAGCAGCAAAGAAGGGAAGGACTACAAAAGCGCGAGGGATGCCAGCACGGACTCCAGAACGTTTGCTTTGTCTTCCAAGCAGAAGATCAGGGACGCGAAGCAGCACAGGAATCGGGACCGGAGCGAGCACCGGAAACACAGGTCTCAAGATCGGTCGCACAGCAGAAACGAGGACGACAGGTCGCAGAACGACAAGTACAGGAACAAGTCGCACGAGAAGTACAGGCACCGGTCCCGCGACAGAAGCTACCAGTCGCATAGGCAGAGGTCGTCGGACCACGGCAGATCCCGGGGTGAATTCGAGAAACACAACTCGCATAAGAGAGCGTTAACAAAACCGGAAACCGAGCAGCAACGGCTACAGGAGGTCTCCTCGCCCAAGAACGCGGAGCAGAACCGTACCGACAACGAGCTGCCACCGGCGAGAGATTTGTCGGTTGAGAGCCACGAGTACAAAGAGCTGGATCTGTCAGAGTTCGATGTCCTATCGGAGACGGACGAGAACTTGTCCGAGGACTCGGACGCGAAGGACAGTTGCACGTTGTCGCGGTACCATAAGACCAAAACGAAAAAGAGAAACTCGAACGACGGACATGAGAACTCAAGGAAGAGACAGGCGACAGAGAACGAACACTCGGACAGCTCTCCTAAGGTAAATGCGAGGAAGGACGACCCGTCCTATGGTTCCGGCAATAATAATCCTGGTGCCATTTCAGATTCCGCGTTTGGTGCCGCGTCGCCTATATTAACGGGATCAATCATGGAAGATCACGACAAACGCTCCAAACCCGATGCAACAGAAAAGACGACCGAACCGAACAGTAAAGAAGACAAGTTGACCTCCGGAGAGACAACTTCGTTGCGCCTTGGCCACCGCGATTCTCTAGAGTCCGCGAAAGCATCGTCTTCCGATGAGGACACAGCTTACGGTCCAACTTTACCACCGCAATTGATCACCGATGACCATGCGAACGACGACGCGGAATCAGTCAAAAATCCGAGCTTCATTGGACCTTGCTTGCCGGAGAGTTATGTGCGAGACGAGACCGAGAGTCTCGAAGCTGACGCGATGGATCATGATGATAAGAATGATTCTGATACCGAGATGATATTCGGTCCAGCGTTGCCGCCGCATTTGCTAGAACAGAAGCAGAGCAATGGAACAGAAACGAAGGTTATAGGTCCTATTCTACCGAGCGCAATTCAACCCTCCCACGACGAACAGATAGAACAATCAGACTCCGAGAATGAAGATGCGATCGGCCCTTTACCGATCGATCATCCAGCGTTGAGAAGTAGTTACGTTTATAGACAATTGGAGCACAGGGCACAACGAATTAAGAATGAACAAATGAACGAGGTAAGCGTTATGATTCGCACGACAGAGTAAAAAAAGAGTGTAACGTTCGCATTGTTGATCGTTTTAGGATAATAGTACTGCGAGTCAACGAGAAGAATGGATGACGGAATTACCACCGGCGCAAATCGGCAATTTGCAACTGGGTCCACGGAAGTTCCGTGTTAGGGCTGGTCCAGACATGTCTGATAGATCATGCTGGACGGACACTCCGGCTAAGAAAGCTGAGAAACAGAAACAAAAAGTCAGTGGAACATCGTCTGTTTATTCCTTTAGCTTACCGAGGAAAATCGTTAGCCCGGAAATTCAGAAAGTTATGAAACCTTTCCCTGTTTAACATTAGCTTTTCAGAGTGTATCTAAATTTTTATAATAAACGAATTAATGAATTTCCGGGTAGGGCGTCTTCCTTTGTCAGACTTATTTTGTATGTCAGTGGTAACATAACTGCTTTATTGTTTTTAGGAAGAGAAAGAGTTTTGCGATTATCAAAAGTCCTCCACGAAATTACCCGAGAGAAGTCCCGAAAGCGAAGCCGGAAAAAGCAAGAAACGCGAGAAATCGCTTTTGGAGTTGCATCAGAGCAAGCTTCAAAAGAAAAAGAAGGTATTGGATTTTTTTACAAAGATAGGAAATTTCCTTGACATGCGAATGGTGAATTGTGAACTGTTGCTTTCAGAAAGAAGAGAAGGAAGCAAAATTGACTGGCCAACAGACTGTCAGAAGACCATTCGACAGGAACGTAGACTTGGAGGTGAATAGATTCGATCAGGCTCAAAAGAGTGCCATCATAAACAAAGCACGATGTCTCGACGATAGGTTCTCTCGTGGGAAAATTTAAGAAATTTCTAGGAAGTTTAGAAGTCTTTACAAAATTTATTAAGTTCCGCGAAGCATACACTCGTAATCTGGCTCACTGTAAGCGATATTGCTAATGAGTGCCTTCAACTATAAATAGTACCAATCGACTTTAATTTACGATTGTTTCGGATTTAATTTTTCTTCTCTTTCTCGCTTTTTAAACGGTTTACATTGTTCAATTTGTTCGCTGCTCAATCATTTTAGCGATTGTTAATTGTTAAGAATACGACTCTGAAAAAAGCTTACATTCTCGCATCGCGTATACATTTCGATGTATATTCAATCAACGACTCGGAATATGTATAAACGAATGAATTATACATAACATCGTTTTTATTGATTTTACTGACATTTATTGCAACTTGGATCTGTCTTCTGTATATACAGTATACAATAGAACTGTATCCCATGTAAATGACTGTTCTTCATTACATCAGATGTATATATACGTGTAACATTTATCTATTGTATTATAAAAACATTGTAATTCACGGAAACTATACATGTTAAGCGAAAATACGGAACCATAAACAACGTACATACTGTGTACAAACATTGAAGACGACATTCGCTTCTCTTTTTTGTTCTTGTGTCACAGACTCGATTTTTTATCTGTGATAGTTGGAAAAAACTATGTCAATGTACTGTGTTTATCGTCTAATGTAACAGTTACGGTTGCACCATGTGTACTTTAAATATACTTTTTAAGAAAATCATTATGTACATTTCATTTGTTTAACGAACCAAATAAACGATTTTTTACTGAAATTACAAAATCCGATTCTGTTCTTAAAAAAAAATTAAACCTTTGTCCCAGATACATATTAAAATTTTTAACATATAAACTGTTCACTTATATCAGTTTGCGAATAATCAAAATTATATTTTGTATTCTATATGTATTACATATTTTATTGTTGAAAAAACTGGTTCGCGAGTTCGAAGTTAACAGCAAGTAGGGCAACGAAAAGGTAAGTGATAAAGGGTTCAACAAGAATATCGTACTCGATGAAAACGACAAGCGACCTATACAAGCTACAACGAAGCGTTTTTCAGTATTTTCAATGTCTTACGCTTGAGATTCTTTATTTTCGTCGACGTGAAAATCGATGGGTCGGAGGCTGACATTTAATTGAATTTAAATTTAGCGCTTGCAGAGCGTGAGTGATTACGTCCGGCAAGGCTCTGTGAGTTTTGTGAGATAGCTACATAGTTTTCCTCGATCTTCTCCAATCTTCCCGAGGAAAACGTTCACATATATCTATGACATCCGCGTGACTTCACTGATCGTGTTGCGAAAAAAGTTTCTCGGAGATCGTATGTACTAGCCGAATAAATTATTCTCTTGATTTTATCGCACTAGTGCTCGGGATCAGTTTAGTTGTTGTCGTTATGAATGAAACCCAGTGGTGAATCTGACATTTCCTCGTGAACTTTACTCGGTGGATTTAATCAACGTCGCAGTCGATCTTGCGTCGTCGTGCGGTTTCTATGTACATATGTATGTATCATTCGCGAGAATTGGTAATATAAACGCCTCTTTGGTCCGCGCGAGTCGCTGCTCTGCAACATCGAGAAATAAAATATCAAGGAAGAGGACGAAGACAAGGAAGAATAATAGATGCAAATGACACGCAACGTATGAATGGTGTGTGCGTCGCGTTGCGCGCTGCTGATACATCGATAAATTACGTCTGTTTGGAACCGTGCATGTGTACGCGTTTGCACACGACAGTACGCAGCGTTCTCGGCTGAATGAGAGACAAGAAAAGTGTAACAGCAGTACGTATTAAAAATCTATCTGCACGTTCGCGTCGATCGTTATCCACGGGCAAAAAGAATCTCGTCGTCAGAGTTAAACGAAATTCGTTTCTCTCTCTCTCTTTTTGTGTGTATCGTTATGCGTACCTGTGTGTGTCCGTGTGCGCGCGTGCACACAGGGACACACACACACGTACGCCCGCTCGTACACGCACGTCACTTTTATTCAAGCTGTTTATACACATTGAGAAACCCATTATTATTGTCTATTCGGTGTTGTGTTCGATGCGTCAAACTTCATATACGTATTGACATGGCAACTTCTCGAAATAGTCGGGGGAACAGGTACGATTCTTGTGAACTCCCCCTTCGTTGTTTACAATTGTTTATCTGGCAATTAAATGACGCAGCCGTTCTGCTAACGGTTTACGGCCAAACGTTAAATATGAAGTTTTAACTATGTCACTTCTCACGCTCTGCGTTTGAGCAGGATTCGAGCATTCGCTCGGACCGAATTGAAAATTTTCTGTACAGGTTACGAATAAGTTCTTTGTCACGCATCGGGTATAACCAGACGTATCTTCGTCTTGGAGATAATGAAATTGTACAATAACTTTCTAACGGTTTGAATATGGACACTCGGTGCGATTTTGTCACGGTAATGTTTCTGGATCGTTGTCGACGATAAGTACGCAACAAGGAAGTGTGCGAGTTTTTAAAAGAATTCGACGATTTTTTTTCACTGTTTAAGGGAGGTTGTTTTACGCGGTGTTCATTTTTAAGGAACTTTTTCATATATTTAGCGCGTACGAGATGGTGTAGAATGAAAATTTTCTTTTCCAGGTCATCGGTGGTATCCTGTCCCGTGTAATGGAGATATTCTTGTCTATCATCTGAATGTTATGTATAATAAGTTTTCGCCCGAAGAAGTTTTCGGTGGAATATTAAAATTGACAGGACGGTGGATACTTGCAAATTTTAAAACATGAGACAGTGTTGCTTGAATCATCAACTTCAGCTATGGCTTATGTTTCTTATCTTTTGCGTGATGTGCAACAGAGCAGACATTCTAGTATTCTCTGCAGCCGCCAGGCATCAGATCGAAGAAGAATTCAGTGACATGCCAGCTAGATTTGGTGGTTTGATACCATCTGAGGGAATTAAGGTATTTATTGTTTGGTTTCAATGCATTGGTCGATCGGTTTAGTCAAATACTTTCAGACTCAAATACTGCCAAGTTTATTTTGTTGGTTTTGCCTCTAACGTCTGAGTAAAATTGCCTGTATCAGAGTCACATCATATATATTTGAGTCCATAAATCTAAAAATGAAAATATTGATATGTTCGCATGTACACTTATCATTTTAAAGCGCTATTTGAAGTTCACACATTTTTATCGAGTTTCATTGCACCAGTCAGTTATAACTACCACAGCGTCCTTGGAAAGTTCAGTGGCAGTCCATCGTGTTAAAAAACAATTTGACCTCTGCTTCGAATTTCACCTAATCATCGATTACATCGTACACTGTAATTGAATAAGAGTTACACGAAATTCTGAATTATATCAACTGTTATTAGGGCATGGTGGTATATACAGACCCACCTACAGCGTGTCATGATATACAGGGTCCTCCGAACACTACCAATTACAACGGTAATTGGATAGCTTTAATTGCTCGCTATAATTGTAGTTTTGAAATAAAAGTTCGAATGGCACAAAAAGCTGGATACGATGCTGCAATTATCCATAATACGAACAGCAATGAGTTAGGTAAATATGTTTGTTTGCAATACATACTGTACAATGAATTCAATGTTTGTTCAGCCATAAATACATAATGTGTTTTGTTGTAGAACCAATGTCAGCAAAAGATCCAGTAGGGATTGTGATACCATCTGTGTTTGTGAGCGAGATCACAGGATTAATTATCAAAGAAAATTATTTATACGACGAGTTGTATTTTGTACTAATTAACGATGACACACCATTTAATATTACACATTTACTTCTGCCTTTTGCTATTGTTGTTGGAATATGTTTTCTAGTCATGGTTATTTTTATGGTAAGACCATGCGACAGCTACTAATGTTATTCAGAGATGTAATTCGTTATGTTTTTAGAAAACGTGTCCGAGTATAAAGTGCTTATCTTTCAATTATAGATTGTTAGATGCATCAAGGATAGAAGACAGCAAAGGAGGCACAGGCTGCCGAATTCGAGCTTGAAGAAAATTCCTACGCACAAATATACCAAAGGTGACCCATATGAAACATGTGCTATCTGTTTAGATGATTACATAGAAGGAGAAAAATTAAGAGTATTACCCTGTGCTCATGGTTGGTATAATTGAAATAAAACCTTTTTCATCGAAAGAACAAATGTAACGACGATACAAAACAAACGCTTTCAGCTTATCACGCGAAATGTATCGACCCGTGGCTAACGAAGAATCGCAGGGTTTGTCCAGTTTGTAAACGAAAAGTTTTTGCCGCGAATGAACAAGTTGTTACTGACGAAAGTGATTCGGATGCTGACGATTCGACACCTTTAATTCGTGACGGTCACCAAGGTAGTAGACGCTTAAAGTAGCTAAGAGCTACTGCTTTTCTTGCTGATAATTACATTGTCCAATCAATTTCAAATCAACATTTCTACAGGCACCCAGGGTGGAACGTTTACGCGAAGTTACAGACGCTATTTGAGGGATAATTATTTCGCGCCTGCCCCGAGCTCGCCGACGCAGCAGCAGGATATGATTCATTCTAGTAGCAGCTCCGATTCTGATCACTTCTCCGAGGCATCCGAAGACGGGGCTAGCGCGAGTGCCGGGGAACCGTCGAGCAGAATCGTTTTCGTGAGTTCCGATGCTCACAGCATCAATGGTGAGTAACCTCCGTTTCTATCCGCAACCCTTTCACTGCGTCGCCATCGGCGATGATCTAGCGATTCATCCCGTGTAGATCAGCGTTCCTCAACCTTTCTGTCGCGCGATCTAATACATTTGATGATATACATATATTACTCAAAATATATGTATGTACATATACGTATACGATCATAGTAATTATACATATCCAGTTAATCATTAACATTTTTTAAACCATCGAAGACTGTCTTTTCGAGATCTCTCACTCACTGGTTCGGATAATCGAAAGTTCGGATAATTGACGCTCTACTGTACTCACTTTTGCTAGATCTGTGAAACCAGTTGGACGATTGCGATCGGAAGCAGAGAAAGGGTTGCTAGCGGGTCGAAGAAAGCGAGGGCACGGTATACAAGCTTTATGATTTAATGTTAGGCGAGCTGTCGGAGCTGGAGTGTTCTGGGAGCAGCACCTAACCGTACACGGTGACATTGTACACGGACACAGAGGAGTTTTCCAATGGCCGGTCGTCCAGGAAACACCCATGCAAATCGAGATTGACTGCCGTGCCAAGAAAGAAACGTTGAAACCGAGCGCCACGGATTCGTTAAAGGAGAGAAATCACGTTTCCGCGTAAGACATCGCTGCTAGGTTCATCTTCTATTCACCCTCCGTGAGATTTCCAGTTGTCTTGAGCAAAGATCTTATACGTGCGACCACTGGAACGTATTAGAGTTTCTTTTTCTGTTTTATTTAGACCTGGCATCGAATGCCAGAGTCACACGATCGTGGAAACGGAAGAGCATTTTTTCGAACAGTTTCGAGAGTCTCGGTGTGTTACCATTGTTTACAGAAGTATTACGGTTCATCGAGTGAGGGCGATAAACGGTTTTGTGAAAAACAGGACACCATTACGGAAGATTTATTGTAAATCTATCTTCCTTCGTAGCACGTTCGTAAGCTCTTCAAGCATTTCTTTTCACGTACTGTGTTTTATACGAGAGTAAATGGAATTCTTTTAATCGAGAACGATCTGCCATTATTTTATTCATATCAAGATCATTGTTACCCCCAATCAGCTTATCTTGATTAAAGGTCGCTTTGAACGCATGGAAATTGTTACTTTGATAGTTAAGACTGCTGATTACTTTTCTAGGCTGTCTCAATCGAGTGGGCCGACGTTTTTGTGTGGAAAGGACAGTGATCAAATAAACTGCGACTTTTCCCCCAAGGAATATCTTTGAAACGTTTCTCCACTCGGTATCCGGTATTTACAGCCATTTATGGCCTACGTATTTTATGTTTACACAGAATTATTTGGTTCGCATACGTTTTTATCTTCTCCCTTGACCAAAGGGTACGTTTATGTCGGAGCTGCGGCAGAAACTGTAAAAGCGTCGCGCTTGCTTGCTCCTCCTATGCAAATACTTCTATCATAAAACAATGGAGTACGTCCACGCGTCATTCTGATCGTTTATCGCATCTTCAACATAAGCGTATTCTAATACAGTAACTCATGCAATCGACCAAGTACCTTTTAAAACAGAGAATAACTTTCTTCAAATTCACCCAAACGACTCGAACTATTTTGAGAAGCTAGAATGATCAATTTACTAGATGATAAGTAAACAAAACTTTTGATCTAGTCTTGTAATGAAGATTTGTAATATACGCTTTGTAGATTCATGTTAGTTACGATGAAAAGTCATGGAAACAACAATTTTGTAATAGTTTGCAGCTCGTTGCAAAATTGACCGATTTCGATGAAATTTTCAGCATGTATACAGCTAACATGAATCTACAAAATGTATTGTTTACATTTTTATGAGGCTCAGTTAAAGAAGTTGTGAATATCAACCCTCATAATTTTGTTTATGGTCCAGTAAATTAATCCTTCCGGGTTTTGAAAAGCTCCCAAGTCGTTTGGAGGAATTTTGAAAAGAGGTGTTCGATAAGAAGACTGCTTGGTGATTGAAGTGAGTCGCTGTACGTACAGTTCTGTTCCGTTTAAGCGTACTCAGTTAGACGTTAGCGAACGATCGAGCGCCAGCTCGGCTATTCCATGAACGCTGAACATAAAACGCGTGCCCTCGCGCGGCGCAGTCTGCGATGGATTTGTAAATATTATTTCCTGGTATATATACATATATATATATAACTTTTGGGAGGGTAAAACGTGGGAGCCTCCTTAGCGCAGAATCTGCAAGACTCTTTTAACAGTAACCAAGGGAAGCTTTAATCAGAAATATTTCTAACGTTAGCCGTTGCGACGTTGACGAAGTTGAATCCGTAGAGTTAAGTACTCGCGAGGCAAAGATGCCGACAAACGGTTTTGCCTGGAGGCATGGTGAAGTTTACGCTGCGATTATGAAATTTTACATTAATAAAAACGAAAAATCAGAAAAAAAAGAATAAATATTCAAGAACGTTTTCATACTTCGTATACCGAGTTGTCAGTCTCTGCAAGGACTCTGTACATTCGTATTGTATAGGTGAAATTAGTGTTTACTGTCATTTTTTAATCGTATAAGGAGGGGAGGAACAAACTGTCCGGAAGAAGCAGTTGGCAAAGATAAATATCTGCAGATTAGGGGTACGATGACGTCCCGACATGTTGCTTGGTCATTGTTAATATAGATCCCTCGGGAATAAAGAAGCGAAAGGCAGGTTGTATAAACTGTGTAAATAGTATGAGAGATGACGGTTGTGTGTGTATATATATATGTATGTATATTGTACAATATCGGAGATTTAATTTTTACTCGGTCACTACGACACGCCTGGCTCGGAAGAGGAGCAGGCCCGCTAATGTCTCATCGTTTAACGTTAGGTGTACTGTCCAAATAAAAATAAAAGATATTTATATTTTGTATTTTACATTATGCTGCTGATATCCTTGAGCGATACGGCGACGTTGCGCGTGTCTCAGCGAAAACCGAACGAGAACATTCGCGTTCATTATGTTATTCGAATTGATTTCGCACATCGGAGAAAATAAACGCAAAGATACGAGAATTTTTCGCGGACCTGTGTACGCGCTAGATTTACGGAGTTAGATATTATTAGATTTTACGCATTTATGAGAAAATGGAGTAGGTGTAATTGGAAACAGTAAAGACATTAGAAGAATTTTGAAATCTTGTTAAATTATTTTCAGCCTATTGGACTCATTAAAAAAGAAACTAACATTCTATTGAGAAAATTTTTATTTCGCATTTAGATCCGCAGTCTACATTTTCTAATTGTTTCTAATTTTTCTCGTGCCACGAACGTTCGTATCTCATACAGTTTCGCGTATTTGTTTCAGTGATTCGGGTACGTAAATCTAGCGTCGAGTCAAATTGTTTTAGTAAAATCGCGATGAGAAGACCGATGTTTTTTCAGCGTTTATCAGCGATCGCGTCGAGTGTTTTTCTCGCGTTTCCACGTTTTATCAAGCGAAACAAAAGAACGCGCGGCATTTTTTTTCGCGACTATCTCGATCGCTGACGGAAAGAATAATAACTATTGCGGCGACCTCGAGCACTTCGTTTTGCAAAGAAGAGAAACCGAGCGTCGGTTTAAGATAAATGCGTTGACCTTCCATAGATCACGTTTTCCCCTGGATCGAGGCAACGAACGTTGTCGATCGACGGAAGACACGTTTGTAATTACGCGTTTTAGTTTTAATACTAGAGATTGCTTCGATGGGACGCTGAATTTTGTACGCCAACCTCTTGCACTACGATTTTCATTTTATCCACAATTGGAATTAGTATTGATTGAATTTTTATATTTTTATCAGTGCTTACAATTAGAGAAATAGAATTTCATTTAAATTTTACAGAAATAATAAAAATACTTCATAAAAACAGAACATATAGAATGAAACAGTTATATTCATATGTCCCTATCGTAATGTAAGAAAGATTAGTTATCTAAAAATAATGTAGGTAAAATACAAAATTTGGCGTGGTCATCAACCGGGAAAAATTCTGTCTCCCATTTTTTGGAGATGCGACACTCAAAGTGTTAACCCTTAGCAGTCGAGTCACTAAAAATTGCTGTACCATTATTCACGATATTGTTTACATGATTAAGTATGTTGATATCTAATCAATTACTACACATTCAAGTATTGTACGAGATATTATATCAATTTCATATCCATAAAATGAAAAAATCGTATACAATGGAATTATTCTAGGTCGGAAGGAATGTATAATTTTCAAGTTAGAATAGCTCCGACTGCAAAGGGTTAATAGGCTTTAGGTAGATTAAGTGTAAGATCAGAAGATGTTGTGGATGTTGCGTTGTTAGGGGGCGATACCGAGTCCTAGAGGATCCACGAGGTGCATCGTCGATTCTCAGAACTGCCGATCCAGCGGGAAACGAGGGATCTATCGATCGTGGGGAGAGCAGGAGAATCCGAAGAAGGTGGAGGCGGAGAAGAGGACAGGGAAGAAAAAGGGGGCAACGTGAGGAAGTTCTGTGGTTGCACAGAAGGGAAGAGGGTATTCTAGCGGAGAGAGAGCGAGAGTGGCCGCGCGTGACGGCACAATGCCGTTTGAATTCGTCTCCTCGTCTCCTCGTCTCCTCGTGGCTCGGAAAAAATCGCTCGAAGACAGGCCGCGATTTCGAGGGAAGATCGTGCCTCGGTTCGACCACGGTTCGGCCTCTCCAGGCTCTCCGAACAGCCTCTCTCGTCCTCTCCACCTTCGCTATCGCAGCAACCCCGATTCTTTCCCACCGCCTCCGTTCGAGGATCTTTTTCGCCCATCCTCTCGATTTCTCCTTTCCTCTCCTCTTCCGCTCAGTGTCCTCTTACTCACCACCGGATCGACATCCCTTTCTCTATCCTCTTTTGATGCTAGAACCGCCGGATCGGTTCGAATCTTTAGGAATTTTTTCAGGAGAACTATTCAACTTTTTGTGCTAGAATTTTGCACACATTTTTATGGGTATTCGAAGTATATAAGTTACCTTTCCTAGGTAAACATAATGAAAATTGCTTGAGTTATAACCTTTTTTGACAAATTCCTCAACGGAATAGACCGCTTTGACTATCTCAAAGTGCCCTTCTTTCAGATAATTTTCAAAGGATAATTAATGTTAATTAATTTTTAGAACAAAATATTAAAAGAATGACAGAGTTGTTAGCGAATATTCGTCATTAGAAAGCGTTGAAAAAACGAATCATTGTTGTCACGCGAACGATTGTCTGCTCGCGAGCGAATTGATAGCAATTTGCGGTGACACAGAGGAAAGACGCGTCCGCCCTTCCCCGACAATAGAATCGAAGATGACTCATTTGTGGTGAGCTATCTCCTGTTCATAGCGTTATCGCGGCGAGCAAAGGAAAAATCAACGTCCATTTAAATGGCACATACGAGATTGTTTGAAGAAAAATCGGGTTGTAACAGAATTAAGTCGCGCGGAGAGAACGAGCGTTCATTATCTAGTTTGCGTACTCGCGCGATAACGTTTTGATAACGGAGAAGAAGTTACGCAGTCGCCGCAATGTATACTGTGTACTGTCTGCAAAGGAGCTTCTTTTTCTCCGTGTTGATACACGTGCGATAATTAACGCGGATCTCGTGTATGATCCCGAGTAGGTTCGCAGAAAACGTTCACAGAGTTCTGGATCACGATCGGCGCGCGTCGTCGATCTCGAATAATGAAGTTCCTCCGAGTGCGAGGCTATTAAAGTGACGAATTGCATACAAAACACTCTCGCGTGACCTAATTTTAAGATATCGCGTGAGCAACGCTCCTTCTTTCACATTTTGTTTGCACGCGTCGCGAGCTTCTTCGCTGAAGAATATTATTATCTTCGCGATATAATTGTTATGACTTTTAAATTTTAGCGGAGATGCTGGAAGATGAGGATCATGCGAGAAAGATGAGGAGGCTGTCGCTGTCTTGGTTATTGAAGCAACTGTAACATGTGAGTATTATTGTGTGAAATTAGGGGATGGATTAATGAATGAATTTAATGACGGATAGATCCTGAGGAGCAGCTTGAAGGATCGTCAGAGGATGTGGAAGACGCACAGCTTTGGAAGTAAGTGGGAAATCATGGTGACCAGGTATGCATAATTATTCCGTACAGATTCATGCATTAGGTTTTCCAAAAAGATGCATCGTTGCTTTCTGTATGACAATAACGTGTGTTTCAAAATAAATGTTTGAATTTAATGAATTGCAGAAAAAGTTGTCAGAGTATATCAAGGTTTCTTCAATGATAATGAATGTTCCTTTCAAACATTGAGCTATGCGAATGTACATTGAATGATGACCTAATGCATTAAGCTTGCTTCAGTGAAGTGAAAGCTGCTTTCTAATAAATGCACTGAGAGATGGCACAGTCTATTTCGATTCAGTGAAAATGAAAGTTGCTCTTAAGATGATCGTCGATGGTCGTAATACCTATTAATTATTTTCGCAGCAACGTCCAATAGAATCCAGTAAGTTCAAGATCACAGGACACAGTACGCATCGGAGACTCATCTATCGGAGAAATTAGTTGATAAGCCGACGGTCAAGGTGACTTCTGAGGCAACTAGATAGGGGGTCCATTTTGACGCAGAGTTTAGAATTTTATTCTAAAACGGGAAGATATTGAAAATGTTTGCAAATTTATTTAGTCTGATTTCTGCTATCGGTTTACTTTATTCAGATACAAATAAACATGGAGTGGCTGTTATTATTATTAAATAGCGGATTATAAACACCGTCACAACGCAACTGTGCCCATGGAGTGCAAAGCATTTAAACATGTAAAACAAATGAAATACATCAACGACTACCATAAAATTGATAAGAATATTCTTTCAAGGATTAAAACAAATGAACAATGTTCACATTAAACACATTACGTTCGAAATCCTGACCACGAGTCTCCGATATTGCATGGCAAGAGGGTTGAACAGTTCGGTCATCGGACTAATTGCTAATAAGCGATCTATCTGGTAACGGGGACTATTTACGCGAGAAAACAGCAGACTTCGGTGACAAAGGGGCTGGCCCCGAGGCGAAGGATAGGAGGCAGATGGGTGAAAAAGATGACGAAGTATTAGCGGCGAGGGAGATTTAGGGGGTTAGCAGCGCGGCTTGACCGAGTAACAATCAAATAGGCTAGTCGTCCGCGTGACTAACCCGTTACCGCTGCTGCAGCTGCTCGCGAATTATCGATTCGCGAAAATTTCCCTCCGCCGCGCCGGTTGGGGACGTGCGCGCGCTGCGAGCGGCAACGAGGTTCTCCCTCGACCCGAGAGATCATCGGAGGGAAAACCAGAGAACACGCAACGAGACGTCCTTGGCGTAGGATACGCCTTCGCGCGTATGCGTATATTCGTGCGCGAGGAACAAGCCCGCTCCGAACACCCTCTAACACAGGGGTACATGCGCCCTGCGTCTTCCCATTTCGCTCGCGAAAACAGAGGGAATTCCGTGCGTCCTACAGCTTCCGCAACCATAATGGCCTAACCGGTGGTCGGACGCGGTAAACTACCCTTCTCGGTGCACGTTCAACTTGAATCGTATACTTTGACTTTGTAGATTTTGAGCTGTGCGATATTCGATGTTGCAGCTGGAAGTTTCAGGATGCTACACAGAATCGAATGGAAATCGTGGCACAACCGGACAGAGGGTGATTCTATATAAGAAAAATAAGAAAAATAGTTGGTATAACATTTTTTCATTCGAAGCCTTCGTTCTCGAGAAAATCGGGTTTGACCAACAGCGAGTACGCGTGCTATTGATAGGAATCGTTTGACGCGTCTGATCATGACCAACCAATTCTACTTTCTGTAGATACTGGAACAAGCGACTCCATGGATCTTTCACATATCATTGTCTAAGCAGACTGAACGTTAGACCTGGTTTCTACCAGGCACTTTATTTTTAAAATCGTGGTCGAAGCAGATTGATAGGATCTGCTTGGATAAAACCGTTGTCCAGTTAGACAGGGCATAGGATCTGCTAGAATAAATGTCCGAACAGACTTGCTAGAATAAAATCATCCAGGCAGACTGGCCAAAGATTGTACTACAGCAAAGTGGATGCCAGTTGTACCATTTCAATTGTCCCCCGTTCTGCTCACATTTTTAACGGCGCGGCGATGGTCTCTCGATCGGGTTGGTTCTTGGAGCGTCTACGAGAGAGGGGTAGTGGATGGCAGAACACGGTCGGCCGATCGCGACAAGCAATTATAACTACTTTTCCACTTGAGATCTGGATGGTATTAGGTCGACGAAGGCGAGGCGAGGCGAGGCGCGAAAGTCGTGCCCGAGGGGTGGCTGGATCTCGTGGGTCTTTCTCAGCCTCTCGACCTCGCGGTCCGATCGAAGTCGACGGCGTGTAACGCGGTGATGTGTTGCGACCAACGAAGTCAGCCTGGACCCAGACAGAGTCATTGGGAGCTGGGGAAATGGTGCAGGCTGCGATTGGTCCCAAATGTTGACCTTTTACTCGCAACGTCTACAGAGTCGTTTGATGAAGGGTGCGAACGACGCCTGAGGGTGCGTTTGTGTTCGACCTCCGATAAATCGAAGCCAAGGTGAAAGCAAGCGGTAGAAATGCTCTCTATTGTTTTGTAGTGGAAGTGTTCAAGGTGCGAATACACTAGCAAATAAATCGCGACATTTTTTCGGAGGCGTTCACATTTAGAGTTGTATTGACGATGGACGTGGAGAAATTAATAAGCGAATGAAACTGTCAACTGTGTCATCACAGTATTAGTATCTAGTGTAAGCACAGTAAAGAAAGATATTTTTGGGGAGAGATCGACTTCTATCACAGCTGCAATATAAACGTAGCCTACGACATTCAGACCTCGTAACGTAAGTCTCAGATGTTTATTTTGTAACAAAACCTCGATGATACGCACTGCTTATACTGTATAATATACCGTGTATCGCAAGGGCTGTTGCGTTCGCTGCACCACTCGATTGGCACGTTTCGTATTCGAGTGTTCTGCAGTCGAAGGGTTGAGGACGACCTTCGCGAAGTCAACCTTATTTCTCTTGGGGCTAATGGTTGCAAGCATTGACCCCCGAATGCAGACATCGCTTAAAGGCCTCAGGATTTTTCAGAGACGGTTAATTTTGGTTATAAGACCGTCTTCCATATTCTGTAACCGCTCTATGCTAATTCTCAAGCTTCGAAAAATCCAAAGACCCCCACCAACTAAACGGTCGCAAGTACCGACCGCCGGTTACAAAGACAGTGGAACCGCCTCGGTACTTTTCAAGGCCGGGCAATTTGGACCATGGGACTCCCACATTTTTGTATCGCCTCGGTGGTGCCACAGCTTGACTTCCAACGATATTCGGGTCGTTCTCGTCGAGCGGTTCGGCCGTTTCGAATTCTCGGGGGCCGGTCGCGGGGATCCATACCCGCGGAGGCCGATTTTTTCCCTCGTCCCTCTGCTCCCCATCCCCCCGTTTCGTCGAAAGAGGTAGTAGCAGCAGTAGCGGCAGGCGCGGCTAGAGTAGCGGAGAGAGTAGCGTCCGGAGACGGGAGGATGGCGGTGACGAAAGAGAGTCTTCCGCGAGAGGATCGAGACGAGCACGGTGGGAATCGTTCGAGGGTGGACTCTCGGAGGGTATATCGGGGTGGGGTTTCGACGGCAGCGCGGAGAAACAGGGTGGGGAAACACGACAGAGTCGACGGTCGTCGCTGAAGGTGGTCGAGGAAGACGACCGGCAGCGTGTGTACTGTTGTCTTTAACGGCGTACGTAGGGAGAGAGAGAGAGAGAGAAAGAGAGAGAGAGTGGGAGCCAGGGAAAGAGAGCTAGAGAATCACCTAGAGAGCCAGAGAAAAAGAGAAAGAGCGAGAGAAGGGGTGCGTCGAGGAACCGAAAAGCAAGTCAGGGGTAGCGACAGAGAGAGAGTGTAGCACAGAGAGAGAGAGAGGGTTGATGAGGAGAAGGGAGAGGTCGAAGGGAAAGACGAAGCAAGGAGTGTCGTAGCGGGTGGCAAGGGCACGAGAGTGAACCGTAGAGGGTAGGGGCGAGCTAAAGGGTAGTATCGAGACGACGAAGGGTAGCTAGGGTAGCTAGAGGGTAGGCCGGCAGAGGTGGCGAAGCTACCCGGACTGGGAAAAAGGAAGATGGCGGTCCTGGCGATACTTCGGCGTGGCCGCGTGGCCAAGTTCCAATGCGCACGAGTCACAGCATCCCTCTTTTCGTCCCTGTTCCACCCATCCCTCTCTTCTGCACCCGCTCGGTGAGATGTTCTGGCTCCTCTGTTCGCTTGCAGCAAAACCTTCTGCGATGGAGCGACTCGCGTTCCCCGCGGGGAGAAAAGAATCCGTGAAAAAGCGGGTCCGCGGTGGTGGGAAAGGAGCGCGACCCTCGTGGAGGCTTTCTCTAGAGAGAAAGAGAGAGAGAGAGAGATACCGATGATTATGACCGTCGCGATTGCATGCACCGGAGAGGGATAGGCGTTCAGGGGAAGATGGATAGATAGGAAGAGAGACAGAGATAGACGTTCGTGAGTTAGGGGAGGTGCGGCAGTAGGCAGGAAAGGGAGCGCAGGGGTACCAGAGCGGTAGGGGTGAGTGGAGCTCGAGGGGGTGGAAAAGTAACGCGACACACCGGGCGCCGGAGCGAGATGAAAAGAACGGGGATAATAGTAGGGGATGGCCGGTGAGCTAGGTGGGGGATACGATCGGAAGGAGAATTTCGGGACGAGCTCGTGTGTGTGCTCGTGTATGTGGCGTGGCAAGGGAGGAAGAGAGAGAGAGAGAGAGAGAGAGAGAGAGAGAGAGAAAGCGCGCGCGCGGGCGAGAGACAGAGAGAGAGATCCCCCGAGTTGGAAAGACAGAAAGGCCGAGGGAACGAAGGAGGCGCACCGAAGTTTCCGTCGTTCTCGCGAAGAGGGACTCTCGGTACGTTCGCTGCCGATCCGCGCGCAGTTGCTGGTGCGCGGTTACGGGGTCGGTGTTACCGTGTCACGCGCACGACCCCAAAAAGAGTGTGTATGTGCGTGCGTGCGTGGCTCTCGGCCGTTCGTACGCCGCGTCGCAGGACGTGATCCTGTTCGCGGCACGGTAAACGCGGAGAGAGATCGAGGGAACGACAGAGACACATACACATACCGTGGCGTGGCGCCTCGCCTCTCTCGAGGCCTAAAAAACCGAGCATCGCCGATCGGGAAAGAGTGGCGCTGAGTTGCACACGCACACATACACTTGCAGAGGGGACGGAAAGGTTGTTCGGGGAGAAAAGAAATTCGGCGGATAACAGGGAAACCGAACCGAGTCCACGAGTGGTCGTCGCCTTTACCGCTCGGCCGCGAAAAGTGGATTCGTCGGGCACCCCCTTTCGAGCGTTCCAAACACCGCGCCCCGTCCTCGTCCTCGTCGTCGTCGTAATCGTTGTCGTCGTTGCTTCTGGCCGCCGTGGTAGTTCGCGGCGGTATTTTCTTCTCTCGGTAGACGCGCGAACATATCTCTCTCTCTCTCTCCCTCTTTCGTTGTCCGCTGCAACGGGGTACGCGTCGCGCCGCGCCGCGTACACGGGATGATTCCGGCGAGAGGATGACAACGATGCTGCTGTGCGCTTAGCGATCGTCTGCGCGTTGCGAGAGAGAGACGCGCGCGCGTGCCGAACATCAACCCGTCGCGCCGTCGTTCGTCGCTGGGTTTCGTGGCCTCCTACACTGGAGGAAGGTTTCTCGAGAGACAGACAGACAGAGGGTGAGGAAGAGAGAGAAGGAAAGAGAAAGAGAGAGGGAGACAGAGTGACAGAGTGGAGTCGACGCAACGAAACGCGAACGGAACGCGGTCCGGAAGGTGCGCCACCGTCCTGAGAGAACGGTGTCACGAGGAGCAACGAGTTCGGGGACAGGACCAGCCCGTTCCTCGAGGCGACACGGCTCCGATCGTGACCGAGCGCGATCGTTAAACTTCGTTACTCTCGTCCTCGAGGAGCGTTCCGCCGTCGTCGACCCGATCGCTGGTTGTTTGTACAGTGTCGTTCGTCGGAGTCAGTCCGAGTGGAATCGTCGAGCCTCCTGGAAGGGAACGGTTGATCCGCAGCGACCGGAAAGTCTCGATCGATCTGCGGGGCAAAGGGTACGCGCGGATTGCTCGGTGCCGCGATACGAGGAGGCTGGCCCTTGGGATAGAATAGCGGTGTCCGTCGACCGTCGAGATTCGGACAAGGAATTCGGTAGAAAGAGAGATTGGAACGGTCTTGCCACCGTCTACCGTTCGTGGAGTCGCCGTCACGGAGTAGAGGAGCCGTGCGCGCGCTCGGCCGCGCGCGCGCGCGCGTGCTCTCCCGCGCGGATCCTGGTGCGCGGTACCATCATCGCCGAGGGTGAAACGCTATAACCTCACTTTCCCTTGGAACGATCCTTCGAATTCCTATTCGGCTGGTCCCCGAGTAATTCCGACAAACACCCTAGGAACCAGACCCGGCCGACCGACTACCTAAAAGAAGCCAAACAACCCCAAACATTATCGAGAAGAAGACTACGCGAAGGTCGAGACCGAAAGAGGAACAGACAGCATCGTAGAGGTTGATAATCCGAGAGAGGGAAAACGCAAAAGTCGGTCTCCCCCTGGAAGATAGCATCGAGCAACGAGGTGATCCAGCGAGAAGTTCCCAAGCTCGGGTGGCGAACCCAGGGGCTTTGGGAAGCTAGGTACACGGTTACCCGTGGCCACTTATCGAGCGGGTGTGTCCATGAAGTCGACGCAATGGCAACGCACGAGCGAAAGGTTGCCGGTGGCCCGTAGACCATCAACGTCAACGTCAACGTCGTCCGCCTGGTCGTCGGCGTCGTCGTCTACGTGGTGGTTGGCACGGTGGGACGCGTTGCCGCGTGGCCGGCAAGCGTGATCATCGACGACGGCCGGAGGGTACGCGGGAATAGGCGTCTAGGATGCAGCATGAACCTCGGTGCCCTGTCGCTGGAGCTGGTGAGCTTCGGAAGGGGGATTACGGTGTCCAGGTGCTTTCGCCGGTCGAGAGGTCTCGGGTCTCCGTTATCCTCGGGACGGGCAGCGGCTTCGTCGCCGTCGCCGTCACCGTCAGCAGCGCTGCCGGCGCAGGGGCAGCGAGTGTCGTGGTGCTCGCGCTGGTCACCGTCCTGCTGGTCGTACGGCTCGAGAGCTGCCGTTGTCGGAGTGTACAAGGATCCGCGACGGTGCCGGAAGAAGCGGCGGCCACCTGGCAGCAGACCGCGCGAGATCGAGATCGAGACCGGGTGGATCGGTTGGGTCGGGATCAAGATCGGGATCAGGACGAGGAGCGGGTGGAGCGGTTTCATCGGGACGGAGTCCGAGACCAGGACAGAAAAGAAGAAGGGGAGCGAATCCCGGAGGTTCCGCAGAACAGGATCAGCGAAACCGGTTGTCCATCAGGAGGTATCGTCGAGGGAGGTGCACGACACGAGGTGCTGGTGGTGCAGGTGGCGCGGCCGCAGGAAGAGGAGAAAGCGGTGGATCATCGTCGGTGGAGGAGGCGGTGGCACGAGGGTCTCGAGTGCGTCGAGTGCGCGGTCACGCCGTTGTTGTTGCCGTTGCTGTCGCTGCCACGCGAGTTGGCCCACGGCCTCGGTTCCTTCGCGGCCTCTGTCGCGTTCGAGATCGCCGCGGCTCGCGGACCGGTGGTCACCAACGCGGACCCGCCGATCCTCCCTTATCGTTCGGACATTCGGGAAGAGGATCGGTCCCATCGTCGTCGGGGAGTACGAGCACGAGAAGGAAGAGGAGGAGAAGGTGGTCGCCTGCTCCAGGGGGACTTCTAAGGGCCCCGCCGACCCGGGCCGCTCGGACAGTTGTCACCTGGCTATCGGCTCCGGGATATCTACGAGCGGGGCTGACATCATTCACGAGCCGTCTCGAGAGGAAGATCGTCTCGACCGTCCGCGAGAGGAGCAATCCGACGGACCTGTCATCGTCGTCGACGGTTCGACTGCGTCGTTCTCGGTGGATCGGTCGTTGCACGGGGAACCAGTGGAACAAGTGGAGCAACAGATCGTTCCCACGATCCGTAGAGACTTCCGGCGGAGGGTTCGCTATCGCGTGGCGTTATCGGGATCGGCGGCCAGGCCATCGAATCGAGGCCCGTTGTTGTCGCCGTCGACGGCGCGTATCCGTCGCGAGGTCATCGCCCAGTCAGACCTCCTCGGCGGCGTCGGCGTCGACGAAATCGTCGCCGAGACGCGAACACCGAGCTCGAGATCGCGATCGAGAACGGGAACGGGACCGAGAGGGATCGAGAGAAAGCAGCAGCAGACGCACGGGGCGGAAATCGGCCTCGACCTTCTCTGGCAGCGATGCGGGACCCCCTGCGACCGGACGACGACCAGCAGCAGCAGGCACGCGATCGCAGCAGCCCACCACGGTCACGCGAGTCCAGCTTCGGCAGACCAGTTCGGGATCGGGATCGTCCTCGTCTCCTCCGGCTGCGACTGCGACTCCGACGTCGCCATCGTCACCGACGGAAGAGCCGCGTGGCGAGAAGAACAGTGGCGATCATCGGTCCTGGATCTACGGCGTGGATCCGCAACGGGGACGATCATCACCGGGACGACGACCAACAGCCACGGGGGACGCTAGCGTTCCCGAGCTCGTGCCCATGCTACTCGATCCACCCGGTTTCACGGGACCACCCACGTCTAGCAGCCACCCGTCTAGCAACCGATCGTCGTCGTTCGCGCGTCGTCGTTCGTCTTGTTCGAGTCCGTGCCCGGGTCGTCGCGACGGCGACCTTTACATCTCGGAGAGATCGGAAACCGGAAACGCCACTGCCTTTAACGTTTCTTTCGATTCTGTTTCTATCAGCGTGGCGAGAAACGTCACGAACAACAACGCCACCGGGTCTGACGAACGGGACCGACGCTCCTCGGGATCTCGCGGAGCCCGTGGCAAAGATCACCACCACCGGTGGCCGGTTCACTGTCAACGAGAGGACGGCGACACCGAGGACAGCGACGTCCGTTTTTCGTCAACGTCGCGACGATCGGGGTCACGGTCCTCTCGCCCCGGCAAGAACACGACGCAGGAGGAAGATCGGGGAGCACGAACGGCCACCGTCGAAGATCAAGAAGAAAAAGAAGAAGTGTCAACAACCGTCTCCGTCGCGGACGTCACGAACGTTCCTTCCGTCGACGCGTCGTTCGCTTACACTGCCTACAACAACGCCAAGAACGAAGCCGGAAGCGGTCGCGACGTCTGCGCTTCTTCTAATTCTCGCCGCGAGATCGAACTTGTTCGCGATCAGGATCGCGGTGAGGAGGACTTTCGTGAGCCGCGGGGCACCGATCGGGAGGTTTGCGACGCGAAACACGGGGAAGGTGAGGGGAGTGAGGTGGTGTGGCTCGGTCGCGAGAACGAACGTTCCCCAGGTGGCTCTCGGGCCCGTTTCCGTCGGGATCGCTCCTGCGGGAGCGACTACACTGCCCGGTTCCAGGAGCCGACTACCAATGAGAGGCGTCTCAAGGACGAGGAGCTCGCGACCACCAGACCAACAACATCTACAACACCAACAACAACAACAACCACCAAGGTATCCGGCTCTCGTGGCAGGAGCTACGGGCTGCTGTTCGTCTTGTACCTGCTTGCCTGGCCGCTGGCGTGTTCGACCAATCCCTCCGGCCAGTTTGCATCGAGATTTGCGCGGAACCCGTCTCTCGGACCAGTCGACGAGGTTCCGAGGCACAACGTCACGCAGATCTCGTCCCTGTTGTTGTCGTCGTCGTCTTCGTCGTCATCGTCATTGCCGTCGTCGTCGTCGAACGTCGTCTATCAGCCGGCTACCGGTCGACAACAACACCTCGAGAGGGAACGATACGTCCAGGACACGGTGTACGGCGAGAACGAGAAGAAGAATAGCGGGAGCGGTGAGACCGTTGGACATCGTCGGCATGGGCGTCGCGAGGCTCAGCAAGGTCGTGGGAACGAGCAACGAGAGGCGGCCGAACAGGACTCGGTCGCATTGTATCAAAGCTATCAGTCGGCGGCAGACACCGAGAACTCCGGGACCGTGCATCCTTACAACGAATACAGCTGGGAGGTGAACCAGATCAATCCTTGGTTATCGGCCTGCGACCTGGCGGGTCCAGCGCCGGCCGATCTTCAGGGTAGCTGCGGTCCACCAGAAGTGCCCAAAAACTGCCCGGTCCCCTGCTCCACGACGATGAACGCGACCAACAACAACAACAACAATGGTCGAGCGTCGAAGGTGAACGGCGTCGACGCCGAGTTCTACCAGGTGATCGAGAAGGTCGGGGTTGCTGCCGGGAGACAGTCCAGGCCCGCCGCCGCCGCTGGTGGTGGACCCGGTGGTAGTAGTGGTGGTGGTGGTGGTGGTGTTGGTGTTGGTGGGAAGGGAGTCCATGGGAGGAACGAGGGAGGAACCGACGGTCAAGGGAGACCCGAGGGCGTCGTACGGATGGCTCCGGAACAGTGCCTTTTTTATCTCGAGGAGTCGCATAAGAAGGACGTCTGTCGGGATGATTTTGGCCGGAGCAGTACGCGAAGTTTTGTAACCCCGAGGGAGAATCGATATTGGTTCGTGAGCGGGTTGCGTCTGCGGCACTGCTGCGAGCACGCGGTGGTCAACGCCCTGGCACCCGGCAAGGGCGGACCGCTCGAAAACGTGCTAAACGGTGGCCAGAAGTGCGTCGATGCCCTGGACAAGCTGTTGCTCGTCGACGCGTTAGCCGCGAGGCTACATTGTGAATTCGAGGAAGTGCTGGCGCGATACGACTGCGCCCAGCCCTATTCGGTCATCTTCAACTGCACCCATTGCAAGGTAAGGCGCAATGCACACTTTTACAAAACTAGCCCGTCGACGAACAAGTCTCGACACCTCTTCCCTCGGCTAATCTCTCGACGACTAACTAACCCTCTAGAGACTAACCCTCGTACACACACAGACACACACACACAATTTTTAAGAAGATTTCAACAGATCCGAAGGGGTCTAAAATCCAGGGATGTATGTTTGAACACGAGACTGCTTTTGTCATTTCTGAGATAAATCACCCATTTTATATAGCATAGTTTTGATTATATGATCGTCGAGGGGTTCATTGAGAAATTCTATAAAGGTGAGGGATGATCTGTAGATGGTTTGCTAGTCGGAGACGCTGGTTCATCAATATTGAACATGCAGAAGAGTTTGAAAATTCCTCGACGAATTCAGGTTTTTTCATTCCTGCAACCCTTGTGCACTGTTCGAGTTAGGTCCTCCACGAGAGAATCAACCTGTTTAATCTAATCAAAAATGTGCACAAAAATTGGCTCGATTTGAATGTTCTAATTTTTTTGGTTGAAATGGTCCTGGAATATAGTGTACAATCAACATTAAAAGTTCATGCTAGAATAATTTTTAGCTAATAAGCACGCAGTGCAAATTAACGTCACCCCTGGCAGCTTACGCTCGACACGGTCGAGCGATTCAGTTTTTCCCCCGTGAACGTCGAGTACCATGCAATTTAATTTATAAGATATTAACGTAACGTTTACCCGAACCATGCACAAGGGTCTGTCTCTATTGCGCCCAGGAACATCCTTGCACAAGACGTGTTCCCGTTATCTAAGATTTCTCGAAGGAGCCATGAGATTTTCACCGAAAGAGATTTTCGTTGCTCTTGAACCGGGGGAAAAGTGCCATTACTGTAAGGCGACCTAAAAGTTTTTGTTAAGCGCGACCGCCGCGCCGCGTAATTACATAGTCTGCGCTGAAGTTTCTTTAACCCTTTGACTGCTGACTAACGGAAACGAGGCAGAAAGAGCCACCGTTCGCAAAGAGAGCTGGTTATCAATTCTAAATGAATCTTCCACTTAATATTATAGTTTCCATCGACGATAGTACATTTGTAAACCGTTTATCATGGAATCATTGGGAATCAGAGATACTGTTGTATAGTGCTGTAATAATTTATCAGTGCCTATTTCCGGACTCTTTGGCGACCTTCTTGCAGGGTTATGTTCTCGGTAATGATCGCCTAAAGGGTATGCGCTCTTATAAAGCTACGAATCGATGGGATTCTTTTATGCGGTGCCTATCGACTTGCAAAGTCTGGGATTAACAGCTGGGAGTCTATCAATTAGGTAGACCAGCACAGTTTTCAATTTTTTCTCTCAATTTCTGTCCGAAGGAAAATTAACTTGTTGAAGCAACTTGTAAAGCAATATTTACTATTTACGTCGCAGTTACTGCCAAATGTGATCAATTAATTCTTCTAATCATAAGTTATTGGGACTTACTCTACTTTAAAAAAAGTTACCATTTTGAAGGGCGTGCGATGACATTTTTGACCAACAGCATATAGAAGCAAAAGTAATTTCCTTACGATTCTTTTTTACGATTCGTTACCATTTCGAAGACGGCTATATTTTTGCCGGCTAGTACATGGAAATAAAAATATAATTTTGCTGGTCCAGAATCGTACATCGAGCCACCGGGACTCGGAGGATCGCGAGACGTCGATCCATAGCAATTTCCTTTTCCTCTTGTCCATCCCGGCGGCTGTTCCGTCGTCGCGCGTCGGCGACGTTATTATTGTCTATAGTTTGAACAGTTCTCGCGACTTGGAGATACGCTTATGCCGAGGAATTAACGTATCCCCGGTCGGTTCGAGTTTTCCGGGACGATTCTCGCGGGAGTCCGTCCGCTTTTCCGGTTTCGCGTGGCTACATCGGGCGCGTCGATTTCTCGACGGTAACCGCGTAAACGAGCCATTGTTTCGGCGGAGAGGATGAGTTCGTGCAAAGAATCCGCGACAAATTGCAGAGAAACGAGGTGGAGAGAGAGAGACAGGCCGACAGATGGGGAGAACGATAGATAGATGAACGCGCGCGCGCGCGGAGAGATACAGGATGATTCAGCCAAGTGTGTCACCTAAATTACTTGTTAACGATTTGGCATGTAGGAATAAATAATTCAAATGACTTACTATCTCGCTGGAAATGCAAAACGGAAGTTAACGAATTACTACGTCGTATGCTACTTTTGAAACCATACAGCTTTCGTTTCAACTATTTTTTTCATATTCAGTAAAAATGGGACATTTCGTATGCAACAATCTAATAGACAGAGAGGTGGAGATAGAGAGAGAGGAAAGGTAGTTGAAATCGGAATCAAAGCTTTTGTTTCGGGAGACGAGGCAAGTCGTCGCGTCGCCTCGCAGCGTTGCCAAGCTGCATCCTCCGCGACTTATGCGACGGATGCAACAGCCACCCTCGGCCCCCGTTGAACGACCTCTTCAGCAATCAACGCTAATCAGCGTTTCGGCTAGCGAATCCTGCAATTAGGAACGGATTCAACGTCCCCCTCCCACCTCCCCCATCTTCTTTACTTCTCTTATTCTCCACTTACGCTACCGTGTTCCTCCGACGAAGAGTCCTGCCAAGAAACTCTTTATCCCGGGACACGCCGAGTGTCTCGACCTTGCTGAAATTCCTCGCACGTACCATCTCCACCCCCGCAATCCTCTCACACCCCTTCGGCAACGCCACCGACACTGAAATTTTCTTTCTTTTCAACGACGCGACCGTCCACGAGACGACATCGCCAGACCGATACACACTGATTCGATCATCTTGGTTTGCGGAATGCGGGGCTCGCTGTGCTGGGTGGTTTTTAGGGTAGCCTTTCAATTCGTAACGAGCTGACTATGGTGAACGAATTGGCCCGGGATAGCTTTAGAGATAATTGCTGAATGTCGGGTAGATTCTGGAGAGATCGTCGACGAATCTGCTTAGTGCTTTCGTGTGGGGACTTTGTGGACGATGTCCTGATTAATGATGTTCGGACATTGTTAGCGAATTTTCTTTAGAGGGGGCTTAATCATTTTTCTTTTAGGATCGATCTTTAGGATTAAATCCGCTACCACCGCGCAGTAGACTGGACTCGCAAGAAGCTGGATAAATTCATTACCAATCGTACATTATTAACACTAAACTTATCATCACCGTTCGAAACCAGCAAATTTTAATCTCTAATCTCCTTACTGGTTTTACCATGAATACATAAAATCCACACTCTCTCGATGTTCATACATTTCACGTCACCACAAAAATTAATTTCCAAATTAATTGTACTCTTAAGCCATGTAGAAGTTGTTGAAAAAAAGCCAACAATCTTGTATAGTTCGAGCAATCGCTGAACCACGCAATGTAGAGTAATTACGACCGCGAGGAACTCTAAAGCAGGGGCACATTAGTGCGAGTAATCTGCTCGGTTATCTGACTTGCAGACGGTATTAATAATGCCAGAACTCGAAGCAGAAAATTAATTAAAGGATTAAACGGCAATTTTCGCGGAGGCTAGAGAGTGAGAGGGGGAAGGGATGGGATAAGGTAAAGCGGGAGTGGTCTGGCCTAACGCGACCAAACTTCCGGCAACAGTACCTTGCGGGCGATACTCTCCATCGGTTATCGAACAGAGAGAAACCCGGTCTCGTTACTCGGCAATTTATCGGCAATCTCGATCGGCCGGCTTGAAACTTGTCGGCTCGACGATCGGACAGAAGAGGGGTGGGAGGCTGAAGGGCAGGAAAAAAATGAATTGATAATTGTTTGACGGACGCGATTGTTCGCACGTAACGAACTTTACGATGGGATTGCTCGTTACCCGCAAGATACTCGAACGATCGCGCGGCGGGCAAGTGCGCGATCGGATCATTTCCAGATCGCCGTATTATCGGCGCTCGCGAACCTCGAGCGTGAAGTGTTTTCGAGCGGATCGCGTGGACAGAAATTCGAGGAAGAAGTGCCCGCTAGACTGATGCCAACTCGAGCGGGATATCGATTTAAACGATTAGCGCACCGCCACCCTCGCGCGCCACATTCGTGGACGGAGCTCCTGCGGAATTTGGATCGCGTTTTATACTGGACCCCGCGATTACCATTCGTTTCTTCTTTTTCGTTTTCTCCTTCGGCTCGATCAATTTATGACGGTAATGTTAATCCTCAGCGTTCGAGCAGGGACTCTGTGGCGCCACTAAAAATTGCTACATCATCGTTCAAAATGTCTTTTACATTAAGTTTGTTCATATTCAACCCGTTGCACACGGAGCTATCTTAACTCCAATACATTTTTCCCGACTAGAATATTTCCATCCCGTATGATCTTTTTCATTTCATACTTAAATTTTTAGCAATTTATTAAATACAACCAAATTTTTAATACAAGAGAGGAAAGAAATGTTAACCCGTTGCCCTACGATTTAATTTACGGTTTCAGTGTGATTAGAACTTTTTGAAAAGGAGAAAATGTATATATTAACGAAACCAAAATAGAACTTTATTTCGGTTTAAAGGAAATTATTAACATACATTTTTATCAGAATCTGTTCAGAATCCTCGTCACGAGTCAAACATGATATTGTAAGGCAAGGGGTTCACAACCATAGAAATTGGAAAAATAAGAGGAAGGGAGGCGAGCGATGCAAGTAAAAAACCTTGTACAAACCACTTGTTTGATTCTTAACGAGAGCTTACTCGCGCAAGATTAAAAGTCGAACTGAACGAATTAATAGTATTCAGCAAGAATAAACAGCGACGAGAAGCTCGCAACCCTAAAACGATGTCCCATTCTGTGGTCCACATCCTCCAGAGAAAAATCGATTTCCTTATCGAAAATCGTTCGGGAACAACGAACAATCGGATCGATATCGGCATCGATTTCTCTCGGCCACACAGGCACAGTGTGCTTGCGATGTCGAGCGGACCAGCACGCACTGGAAGCGGATCCGACACATCCTCTTGGCTTTCGTCGAGCTTCCACTCGCTTCCACTCGCTTCCACTCGCATTCCAAGCGGCAAGAATACGGCCGTTGATTGTTCGGATTACAAGTTTGCCGAGCAATTCATTTACCCCGTTCAAAGTAGGAAGAAGTTGCTGGCTCGTTTAACGAAGCGTCTCTTCTTCCGTCTCTCTGTGCTCCTCTACTCTCTTCTCCTCTCAGACCCTTTGTCCCGCTTTGGCTAAAAAGAGACGGCAAAACCGAGTCGTTAACGAGACTTTTCGTTGGAATTCGATCAGGATATCTCGAGGCTTGATCTCCCGTGAAAAAAGCTTGCGCCTCGCCGTGAACAAATTCACGATTCAGTTTAACCTCGATTATCCGAACTGATAGATGAATTCTTCATTATTCGAATGTGTTTTGCATGTAAACAGTTTAATCGAAAGCGATCCGTAAACAACAGGATTCATTGTACAAATCACTCATGTTCTCAATCTTGGTTCGGACTGCAGAGGTTTTCACTGTATCGAGGATTAAACGAGTAAATACGATCCCAGCTGCGTCGTGTTTGGAATCATTCTAATCAGAAAAATTTGAGGAATATATTGGTGACAGTTTGACAAAGAAATAATTATAATTTCGACCTGCTGACAATGTATTTTGATCACGATGCGCCGTCTTTCTAATCAGTATCACCACAGCAAAACTTCGGACGGTCTCCCTCGTTGATAATCGCCGTTTTAACCGTGCTGCAAGCTCCCGGCTACCGTTCCCGATCGATACCAAGCCCCGTTGCATAATAAATCGAATAAATTCTGTTAAAAGGTAACGCCCGGATGGCAAGCGCGCGCCCGAGTAAACGTTCTTACGCGCGATTCCGATTCCATTCGTCTTTTACGGTCGATGTTCCATTCGACGGACGCTTTTTTCGAAGTTAATGGCTCGATTGAAATTTCACGACTGACGAAAAACGCCGCCGCAGAGGGAGAAAGACACCGGTTGTTGTCGCACCGGTTTATACTTTTCGGTAAAAAATGTTTAATCGACCTTCCTCCAACTCTTCTTCTATTCGGTTTTAAAATGCACTTCTGTTTTTCGAGTGGAAAGGGTCTTTCCTCGCTCGTTCGCGCTCTGAAATATGTAAATAGAAACGGAAGAATACATTTGAAAGTCAATTTCGCTTAAATGGAATACAAGATTACCGTTGATGTATCAACAAAGATCGTTTGGTTCACTGCGATTCCGCTAGGACTTGTTGTTTGTTTTGCTGCGGATCTATTTTCGATGGTGGGGAAAATGGATGCTAGTTCGATTCGGTTCGATTTCACTGAAAGGTGTAGCGTATGATTTATTCGCATTGAATTTTTCGCAGGAGGACATCGTTAAACCCTTAAGCGATTTTGCAAATCGAAATTTTTTGATTAGATCTACAGACTGCAGATTACAGGTTTAATTTACAGTTACAATTATTTTATTATTGTCAATCTTGATACTATAATTCGTTCGTTAGAATGTTGCTTCTAAAAAAATTGTGTCCGTTCACACCCCGACTGACTTTATGACAGAACCGAGTGACTAAAAAAGTTGCGACATCAAACAGATTTAAAAAATCCCACAGTATCCAATTAACATAGAAAAAATTTCCCCTCGGAGATTCGCATTGATCCGAAAGTTCCCGAGCGGAGTTCGCCTAAAACCGTGTTAACAATCATCGCCGTGCAGAACTTTGAAATAGAATCGCGAGAAAATTGTCGATGTTAACTACGGGAGTTTTTCTCGTCGGAGCGTCAGCGATTATTCTAGCAACGCATAATTCAGGAATTATACGGGTGGTTCACCCTGTATTCGCCGAGAGCGACGAAGGAATTCGATCCATTATGCGGTTAACCAAAATTCCCGGGGCCCCCTTCAACCCCTCCCCCGCCTCGTTCTCTAGTTACCCTCTTATCCAACCCCCTCTCGATATTCGCCGCTAATATTTCAGCCGTGGAGAACGACACCGGATAAATCGCCGGAAAAATCGTTCCGCGACGAGACTGCATTTCCCCGGATAACGTCGAGGGAAAACGGCTCCGAAAATCCGACGTCGTCGTCGACGGCGTCGCGAGCTCGCGACAAGAGACCCTCGACGAACGATAAGCTCGAGAATACGGTAATTCGAGATTAACCTGTTAAACAGTCGGGCGAATAAACTCGTCACACGCTCCCCTACTCACCTGTGTTATTCTCAGAACGGTGTGCCTTTCCTACTCGGGCCCGGGAATGGTCTTAATCGTCCCGCGATTTATAATCTTCTATTATATTATACTTGTTACATATTAGGAGATCTTTGCGATCTTTGTTCGTAGAGTTTGGGGATGGATCGTGAGGTATTTACAACATAGACAGCGAATCTTTATGCAAAATCAAAATTTTTTCTGTTCAAATTGCAACAAACTTTAGTGAAATAGAATTTTATTTTCTTTCCTAACATGTGCTTAATAAGCTGGAAATGATACAAACGCGTGGATATGTCTGGTGAGAACGAGAAAGAAACATAATCAGTGAGAGGAATAATGTATTCTATCCACTGCATTGCTTGGACAAAAACAATATTTAAAAATTCTTCTAACGTTTCTTTTAAATTATACTTAATAATTTTTTGTTATAAAACAACGACGTCTTCCCTCAGGAAAGCCATTCAATAATTAAGAGAAGCAAGTGATTCGATGCCCGGAATATTTGATCCATTTAAATGATAATTTGCTCCCGCCGGATCGCAATCACTCCCCATTAATCGAGTCCATAAGGGCATGATTTAGGAATCGGTTGGCAGGTTAACGGTCCCAAGATGGGTGTCTCTCTTGTACTGGAGCACACGGACCCGCGGATGTACCCGATGTACCCTGTCCCCGCAGAGCGTGTCGTGTCGGTTCCGACTGGATAGAGCAATCAGTGCGTCCCCTGTAAACAATTGTCTGTCCCCCCTGTTCCCTGATTAGCTACGGAGATTAATGAACCTGCGCGCTTTGATCCGCTCGCCTTTGATTCCGCATTACCCAACCGTATTAGTGAACCAGCGCCGAGAACTTAAGGCCCAATTAGCGGGATGAACCGTGGAACTACCGGCGGTCGCGTTTTTTCGTTCGGTAATTAATGGGTTTTCTCTCGGAAACCGTTAGACTACATCCAAAAACTGTGTCCAAAAACTGGCTTAGCTCGGAGAGTATCGTGTAATTTTTTCATTTGGAAACATTTGTTTCTTACGAAGTTGTAAATTATTTCCGAGGACGACCTCCCGATTTACCTGAAATCAAAAATTTTATGATAGTTTTCGAGTAAATAGCATACTTGTTTTTAGTCAATAGAAAGAAACGTGAAATACCTTCGTACTCGATCAATATTTTTAAATGAAAAACAATTATGAGACATGCTCCAAACTACACGCTTTCGAATGCAACAACAATTTCTTAATTAGGCCGTACAGTTTTTGAGAAAAAAATTCCCAAAGATCATCAATGTTTCGAGCTCCTGACTGAACATACATTAATGTGTTAGGCAAAGTTTACTTGGTAAATCAGCATCACCTGCTTTACCTTGTAAACGAGGCTCACCTGTCAACTGGAGATGTCAACGCGTCGTTGCGTGATTACTATAGTGACTGTACATGGTCAGTATAGTCCCGGACACACCCGGAAGCCCCGAATAGAGCTGCGTCAGGTAATCACGATTTACGAGCCGTAAAGCCACTATTGCGCCGTTTTCCGTTTTTTTCCAGTGGACTCGGCGATCACGCGAGTCTAAATGGCGAATGTGCGGGAGTGGAAGGAGGATGCGAATAGTGTTTCATGGATCTTTGATAGTCGCCGAGAACGATGGAAAATGGTTATCACTATCGCGCCGTTCAGAACATAGCGACATTAATGTTTTACGTAGTAACAGGGTTAAATGATTTCTCTCTATCAAACATCGCGTAAAATGTTTCCGATTAATGGGGGTGTAGAAATCGCGGGGGTGTGCTGGTCCATTTGGTATGGTTGACGAGCTAACCGCGGATTTACGAGCGATTGCATTTGCCATGAAATCTCGCGACTCATTCCATGATCTTCCGACTCGAAACGGCAAATTCGCACGCGCTCGATCATCGCGGATTCTGCGAACGTACCCGAGTCACCATTTCCTCGTAATTGTTTCCGCTGGATTGCATTTCGCAACTCGATGCTCTTAGCACACCGTCTTTGCGCCGCGTAATCGAGTTCTATTATATTATACAGGGTGAACCACGAATATCGTGACTACTAGAGATTACAGTGTTCCCGCGATTGATGTGACTTTCGGGTATGCGAATGATGTGACTATTTTATCCCCACTACTAGGGGGTTCCCCCTTGGGCGGGCGATCGCGCTACAAAGAAATTAAGGTATTAGGGTGTTTAAATTGATTAAATGATACTCGATGTTTCATTCTCAGGTATGGAACAGCATTAGTACAATACAACAATTTCCCGCTTAGCACCGTTGTTTACCCAGGATCATCGTTTATACTTGGAAAAGTTATCCAAGAAATCTATGTTCGGCACACGCGTTAAAAAACGTAATACATACCATTTCGTTTCCTGAGACTCGATACCCCCGAGGTTCTCACAACAATCGCGGGAAGACTGTACTCTGTTATTAGCAGTCCGATCGAAAATGTTTTTATCAGTACAGCAACTTTTCGCAATTTCTTATGTTATGATACTTACCGAATCTGCCTTGAAATCTCTCTAACAAATAAGCGTAAAAAAATTATACGTGTATTAGCAAAAAATTGAAGGTGACCTTGAAAAATCATGAAAAAGAAAGAGTTGACGAAAAATTTGCTATAATCACGTGGAAGCTCGCTTGAAACCAGGCTTTACCTGATAACATTTTCGATCGGACAGCTAATAACAGTAATCCCTACTGGTCACGATTCAAGGTTCACCCTTATACCAAAATTCCGCGTGATTTGCCAATTTTTCTCGACGTAGGATTATGTATTATTTATTATTAATATTATTTAAATAATTTTTACGGAGTTCTCGCCTTCCGGATTCAAATTTCCTTGTGATCTGACTTTACACGAACGAATTACATCGAATTGATACGTTTATTGGTACATTCGTCTTAGGAGTTTCACACATGATTATTGTATGGTACAACAGTAGGTCGGATAATAAATAGGTTACATTAATTATGTGTAAATAAAATATTACGAAGACGCGGGAGCGCATCAAGGGAGAAAGTACGTCGACTAGGCAGGAACGGTGTTAATTCCGACTCGGTTAATACAATGATATTGTCCGTGAAGCGCACATAACCATTATTAATCAGCGCTAACGGGACTCCCCTGCGCGCGGTGTAGTTATTTATTTATTTATTCATTCATTTATTTACGAGCGAAGCCCAGCCGGATTACGGCAGATTAACGAAATGCGGGGATACCAACGAAATAATTGCAAACTGCCACGTGGTCAAAATTCTTCGCATTTTGGCCATGGAACTGGTACAAAGAGAGCCAATAACAGGATTTCATTCGGATGGTTAATTTTATTTATGCACGGACCTCGGTATTTTTATTCTTGTTATGCTTGCAGGTTTACGTAGTCGAAGTAAATATGTCATACAATCTATATCGAAAAGAGATTTTTAGGAAGGATGAGGATTTATGTAGAAACAAAATATCGAAACGAAAATCCTAAAAACCAATAAGTCAGAAATCATCTGCACGCCGCGCCGGTGCAATCCGACGTACAATCTATTCCGAACAATAAATTCGAGTTCGAAATAGTTCGAACTGTCAGAGTTGGAACTTCGCTTACAACCCTCTAGTGTACATCTACAAAACTTTGAAGCTATCTGAATGAACCTAACTGCCATCGAACTGACTTTGTAATCAAGTCAAAAACATATCAACCTGTGTCCAACGACGACAAACTGTACAAGAAATCTTCACACGCATGTGAACCACACGGTAGTCGAAGTAATCGAGTCTGTCTTTTGTAAATGTCCCAATTTACTTCGATAAAGATCATTATTATTGCTCTTGTTACTCTTACGCAATAAGATTTTGTTGTCTTATGCAAATCCATGGACTATATCTGTGGCTGTTAGGAAGAACGCCGCATGTCACACACTTTCACTTTCGAGATATAGCCGTTTGAAGTTTTGATCAATAAATGCTTCGACATAGGACATCGGTTAAATTGTATATTTTCGAGCCTTTCGAATTTGTTTTCATGACATTTTATTCTGGTAAATACGTCAGTCCTATACTACGACACTCAATGAATCAGTGCTGGGGAAAATAGTATTTTAAATAGTAAATATTATCAAAATAATCCTATTTATTTTAAAGTACGTGTACAACTTTGAAAATAAGATATTTTATTTGATGCAGTAATTTTGGAAAATAAAGTAATTTATTTGAGGCAGCAATTTTTTTTGAAATTGTATTTTATTTGAAGAATATTGAAAATATTTGTATTTTTCCTTTATTTTCAATTTCAATTTTAAATATCATTGCTGAAAATAATGGTTCGAATTCAATAGATTTATCAGTGTAAATCGTTTCTTAACGATAAAATAGACTGTATGTGTTTATATAATTATAACTCTTATAAATTATTTCGTGTTTCAGATTGTTCAAATAGAAATATTTTATCTTGTGGATCAAATTGTTAAAATAGTAATATTTTATTTTGAGGTTCAGATTGTTCAAATAGAAATATTTTATTTTCGAAATTGTATATCTTACCTAAGATACAATTTTCTTTAAACAAAAGAAAATCGAAAATATTAAATAGTATTTGAAATATTTGTTTCGCCAAATAATGCCCACCTCTGCAATGAATGCATAAACTCAAATTTTTTGAAATTGTGACATGCGGCGTTTTTCCTTGCAACCACAAATATTATTAACCCTCATCCGTTCCTTGTGTCAATCTGACACAGTTTTCCCGAAATAAGTTATAATGTTCTGTTATTTGTAGGTAAATTTTCCTGAAACTTCGTGCGACTTTTATTTTTTTAATGCGAAACACTAGCACTCGCAAACTCACCACTAAAAATCGCTGTACCATACTTCAAAATACAATTTACATTATTAAATATGTTGGTATCTAATCAATTGCTAAACATTTAAGTACTGTATGAGGTATTACATAAATTTCATATCCATAAGATTAAAAAAATCACATAGAATGGAATTATTCTAGGTCGAAAGGAATTTCTAACTTTCGAGTTAAAATAGCTCCGGGTGCGAAGGGTTAACTCACCAATTTGACTAAAAAAACATTGAAAAATAACTGTTTTTTATCACTGTGTCAATTTGACACCGAGGGACAGATTCAGCTCGTGAAATGAGGGACGGATGAGGGTTAAAATTTGGCAGGTCGAATTTGCAACGTGCTGTATATGTATATATATATCTGTCTCCGGAACCGCGCGCGCACGAACACAGCTAGTCGGATAGGTGTATACATATACACGCACGCACTAGCTGGAAGAGAGAAGCGATGACCGGCTGGCTGCGACAGGCTGCAACTGCAACTGAAACTGCGCCGGTCATCCCAGCCATCCGGTGCACCTGCACCGGATCTCGGACGAGCCACTACGTATATATACACACCGCCTCCTACGCCCACATAAGTTGATAATCGCGACGCGACGCCGCGCCGCCGGTTCGCACAGCTCCATTTCCACGACGCGATTCACAATCTGCCGCGAAATCCTCGCCCTTCGACGGCTATCCCGATCCATCGATCTTCAAAGATCTGTCGGAAAGATGATACAGTAGTTTCTCTGTAACTGTTCCCTGATGAAGCGACAGTTCTAGTAGAGGAGCTACATTTTTTGTAGTGTGCCGAACGTAGAGGACGATAACGATTAAAAACGAAAGAGACTGTGGTCCGCCTCATTTTTTTAATCGCTTGTTACACGAGTGCTTATATTCGTAATGATACAGGGTGAACCACGAATCGTGACCAGTAGAGATTACTCTTTTATCAGCAGTCCGATCGAAAATGTTCTTATCAGACATAGCATGGTTTCAAGAGAACTTTCATGTGATTGCAGCAAATTTTTGTAAAAAAAAATTAGAAAAGCAATTTTATTTTTTTGTTATGTTATGATACTTACCGAATTCGTCTTGAAATCCTCTAACAGATAGGCGTAAAAGAATTATACGTGTATTAGGATAAAATTGAAGATGACCTTGAAAAATTATGAAGAAAAAGAGTTGACAAAAATTATATAGTGTTTGGTGTCATTTTAATTAGAAAAATGAGGCGTGTCTACGATGGGAAAAGGTTAATAAAAAAAGCAGAAATTAGACAAATTTCGATCGTTTGCTTTGTTTGCATTAGTGTGAGTCTCGAGGTGGTTTTCAAGGGAATCGCCCACTAGTGGGGATAAAATTTGCTGAACAGTTACGGTAGAGACCTTTGCGACAATTACGAAGATAATGCCGTATTAGGTTGTTCGGTATGTAACCTTGTTTGGCAAAAGGGTTGTGGGTGGTTCTACCCACCGAATACCCGGTGAGAACCGTTTGTTCGACGTCTCTCTCCTCTAGGAGTTTCGCTGTCCTGAAACTCTTACGCTCCGTTAAAAACGTTAACGAGGGAAACTCGACGTTTCGCTGTTGAACCCCCGGGTTCGAGCTGCGAACAGGAGAACCAGTTTGCAGTTCGTCAGGTGCGGAGAACACGAGAGTTTACGCGCGGCGGGCGGTTTAACGATTAAACGTCGGGGATAGTTAGGCTTCTAACTGGCAGCGAGCGGCTCGCTTTGCGTGCAACTCGCGAACCTTAGCTTCCGTATTGCTGGGGAGGGAAAGCACCGCTGGGTAACCAAATTATTTGGCGAACTCTTTCTGCGAAATGTATTTTTGCTTGGCTAAATATTTCCATCGTGTTGATCAATTTTGAGGGCTCCGAATTCATTTGTATACCTAACATATGTTAATCTCTAATTACAATCATACAAGTTTGTACAGTGTACAGCTTTTGATCGAGAAGCAAACGTTGGCTTTTAATATTGCGTCTCGTCACAAACTTCTTTGTCCTTAATAGAATGTCAGCTTCGAACCAAGTTAATTTCGAGGATGTTAACACAAGAACTATCTGATCCTTTGGCTTTGACTCGGGATGTAATTCAGAGTAGGGTTGATCGAAGTACATTGACCTAATTCCATAAAACTTGAGGAGATTAAGGAAAGATTGGACTTCCAGACTTCCTTAAGAAATTTAAATTAAACAAAATAATTATACAAATTATCTTTTTCATCTAAGAACGCTTCTGAATATCGCTCCGAAACCTAGCTGCCACTATTATCGAGTAAACGCAACCATAGCCCTTTCCAGCAGCGGATAACACAAACATAAACCCGTTCACTCTATTCAATCGAGTGCCCGACACATATTCAAATTCGATTTCCCGTCACACTTCGTTCACCGGCGGGCGGCGGGGAAAAAATTTCATTTTGCAGTCCCCACTTACTTTTGCATGAGAAACCGTCCCGGTTTCCGGTCGGAATTGTCGATGGAGCTCGACGAAGGGCGGAGAAGAGAGGAGAGGAAGGATCGGGTCGAGCGAGAGAACGTTTCGTTTTCAAGAGGAGTGTCTCGTATTCCGAGTCGGGTCGAGAATTTCGTCGGGACGAGTCGAAAACGAGAAACTCCTATGCGAGAAAGAGTGAAAGAGAAAGAGAGCGAGACGGTGTAGGAAGCTCGAAGGAAAAACGTTTGTCGTTGCCGGTTGAAAGAGAAAGGCGGACGCGCGAGGAGAGCGAATAATTTAGACGAATATCCCCGAGGGTAGACTCGAAGCTGCGAAGAGGCTGGAAAAAAAAGGCAGAGCCGGTGTGTACGGCCCGTTAACATTATGCTCGCCCCGTTATCGAGAAAGTTTTCCTCGACGCAGCGACCGCGTATTTTCCTTTTTTATTCCTTCGATAAACATTGAATCGCGCTCGGTGCTCGCGGGTTGCGGAAGCCGGGTCGTCCGGCGAACTATCAAGTTGAAGACGCGGAAACGGGCTCTTAAACTTGCCGAGAAGCACGGTAAACGGCCGTTCTTGCCTTCGCTCCGCGTTCAAACGAAAAATTCGTTTGTGGAAAGTCGAAGAGAGGCTGGAAGATAAAGAGTGTTATGGCTGTTTAATCGAGGTGCAGGATGGTTGCGAGAACCACAGGAAATGGCCGTTCTTACCGCTGCGTTGAAACGAAAAATTCGTTTGCGCGGACGTCGTACAGCGCCTCGTGAAACCTAGTGTTATTAGGATATTTAATCAAGGTGAGGGTGGATAACTTGTATGGAGCGAACGAGAATGTTAACCCCGCAATAGTATCCTTGGGTCTCTACTAATTTTCGTATTAGCTTTGCGAGACAATCGTGAATATGAATTTTCTTCACTGACGATTGAAGTTGAGCAGAATAGGAGTAGTGATTCATACTCGTTGGGAGCTTAGGAAAGTTGCTTGGAGCGAAGGTTGTAGTAGGTATACCGAAAGTTAGCTTAGTTTAGTTGTGGCAGTCTTGTAGAGAACTTGGGGTGTGGTTTGTTCAGTGATATTTTAAGTCAAACAACGGGTGTCGCGGTACCGACTAGACAGGGTTGACCGCTGAGATTTCTCTATCTAAGGACAATATTCCACGGTGAGAAGGCAGTCCGTCAAGTTCTTCGAGAATGCAGTTATCATGCAAAGTCTCCCAATTCCTGAGGATCTCCCTTGGCGAAAGTACCAACATATTCCCACAGTTTTTGGGAATACAATGGGACAAGGACTACTAAAAAGGGTCCTTGGAGAATGCAAAGATCCGCAATTAAGAGGACACAATTGCAAATATAAAAGAGTCACAACGAATGTATAATAGACGGCCCAAGAATCATCAAAGTACAAACTGCGCAACAATTTCAAGGATCACAGAAACCACATTCCAAGGACTATCTAAACAGCACTTGAAGAATGCAAAAAGATCCGCAATTCGAAGGTCACAATTGCAAGTATCAAAGTCACAGAGAATGTATAATAGAAGGCCCAAGAATCATCAAAGTACAAACTGCGCAACAATTTCAAGGATCACAGAAACCACATACCAAGGACTATCTAAACAGCAGAAGCGCCACCGTGCGAATTGCAACACATCCGATGACACAAATCCCAAGCGCGTCACAAGGCTGCAAAGTGCAACCGAAAAAGGTTTCAGTAGAGAGAAAGCGTTTCGACGCGAGCCTCTAGCAATAAACGCCTAGTGGAAGAAAAAAGCGAATCGAATCAGCGTTTCGGGCAACGATTATTACGAGTGCGCGACGTGTGTACGTAGTTGCGAGCTGTCCGATGCAGCACACGGCCACTCCTCTTCCACGTCCGGCGCGGCGTGCCGTTGCATGTATTGCACCGATGCAACACACAGAGACACAGAATAGGTATACACGTATACATATGTCGTTGCGTCCGCGAGCTGCGCGCAGATATTACCCGATGACACGGCTCCTCGTCAGGAACGCGACGTCGGTGGACACTTCGGATAATTGGCAACAAACTACGAGCAATGAATGCGACCCGTGCTCCCACCGCATTATCGCGATGAACTTCTCCGGCTGTTTCCGACAAGAGAAACCCAGGCTGGGTGTCCTCCGCTTTTGTCGACAGCTTTTCCTTTTTCCTTCGATTACGATTTTCCCTTAGCTCGGATTCAACGGCGACCGTGTCCCCCGCAATTCCGTTAGGACAATCGATAGTCGAAACGAAACCCGGTGGCTTTTTGCTCGACTCAACTCGTCGTCGTTGTCGTCGTCGTCGTCGCTCGTCCACACCGATCGATAGACTCTTCCTGTGAGTGAGATACCTTTCGCGAACGTTTCCCGTCGAATTCCCGGAGACGATTCAGCAACGTCCCGCAATCCCGCGCCGCAGAATCGGTCAATATTCAGACAAACAAACGCCGGTTTTTGCACAGCCGATCGATAGCCTTCCGATGATACCTTCCGCGAAACGGGTCGCACGGGAAACGCCTCACCCCATAAACTGTCAACCTCCTCCCTCCCCTTCCTCCACGCCCCTCTTGCCGACCGACAATTTTTATCTAATTCTGCAGTTTTTTCGCCGGTTTTATAGCACGATCCCGCTCTCCCGATTGGTACACTTTTCTACCTTCGGCAACACACATTTTTATCCGCAGGCACGGGTCGCTTCTATCGGCAGCCGACGATCAAAGGTTTGATCGAAGTATCTTTGTAAACGTACCCAGGTGTTCAGTCTGTCGTGAATGGACTGCGGATGTTTATGGGTTTGTAGCGTCTGCTGATTTTTCAGACCACTACGTTCGGGATCTCGTTTGTGGGAGGTATCGGCGGGCGGAGTGTGCTACGGTTATTTTTCGTATAATTCTGCTCGGTAAAATGGTGACTGCAACGTCGAGGAATTGCGAGAGATATTAAAATGAAAGAAGGGTGCTCGCTTTGTAAACATTTTTGTGAAACGTGCAATTATTTTCCCGAAAAATTGTTGTACATTAAGAAACATTTTTGTGAAACGTGCAATTATTTTCCCTAAAAATTATTGTATTTTAAGGAACATTTTTGTAACACATGCAATTATTTGCCCCAAAAATGGTTGTATTTTAAGAAACATTTTTGCGTTATTCGTACAGGAAATTGATTTCAGGCTGTGGTTTTTGAACAAACACATTTTGTGATCGATTGTACGCGTTGTTCAGTGAAAGAATGAAGTATAATGTTGACTGTAGCACGGAGGAAACGTGAGAAATATTAAAATGAAATAGAGGGTAGCTGCGTTAAACGTTCTAAATGGCGGGTGTGGAAGTTGATAGGTTAATGTCTTCGTGGGGTCCCGAAAGCGATAAGGATAGCCTCGGTAACGTCGTCACGGCGATACGTTCGATACGAGTGCCCATATCCGACGCAATTTCGTTCGATTCCATTACCTGTCCGCGATCCTCCCTAATTCCGATCCCGTTTCAGTAGCTCGGTGTCCGTCGCGAAGACGTTCCACCACCGGAAATACGAATCGAACGGCAGCCATAACGATTTCCTCGTTCCGACGACACGCGACCGCATTATCAAACTTTCGGAGAGGTTCGCGATACTCTGCTTTGTCTGCTCGCTAAACGATAATGGCGAACCTTGGAAGGAGCTAATAATTGAACCAATGATGTATATGATTGGTCATTTCCGAGCCGAATGAAATCAACTTATAGAAATACAAGATTGGCTACTTTCAATAAAATTTAATAGGATTAAATCTTTTTATTGTTTCCACCGCAGCTTAATTTAATTGTTTCATCAAGGAACTGTTGAAATTGTCTCGCGCATCAATTTTACAAAAATCATCGCGTCTTCAGGGCAAATACAGAAACAATTCTCTCTCCTGGCAAACAGTGTTCGGTGTTCGGGAACGAACGGTCGTGTAGGCAGATAATTTCGCCGGGTGCACATCCCAGTTGATACTCCTGTTTCCCGGGGAGGAACGTTTATCGGCGCAGTAAACCTCTAATTCCCGTTTCCATCGATTTGCCCTAAAAAAGAAAAAAAAAACAACCGTGCACTCCCATAAAGATCCGCGGGGCCAGTAATGACCGAGGCGGCCGGTGCTCGATCTCTTTTGCATCGTTTTACGGACCCGTTGATCGTCGAGCGCGCGGTCTCGATTTACGAGCGACGAGCCGAGCGAAATTTACGGGACGTTGCGTCCGAAGAAAGTGAAGAAATCAAAGCAGCTCTCGCGGCTCTGTTTCATTTTATTTCCCTCGGAGTGTGTCGTGTCTTATTGGATACGCTTGGTCTGAAAGTCTCGTTTCCTCTGAACAGTTTCAGAGCAATTCCCGGAGCCTTTTCATACTCTGCGCCTCTCTCGCACAATCATCGTTGCTGTCGTTAAGAATTTCGCGTGGAGCATTCGTTAACATCTTAAGCGCCGAATATCAATCTGAAGAAGTCTCAAGAAGTAATTCAATTAGTGGTCTAATTCTGAATTAGAAATTTGATCCATTTCTTGTGAGAAAAGAATTTCAAGAAATCGTTCTAATTACTATGTACTGTAAATTGTTTGTTCAATCCTTTTCACTTCCTCGTTGCGAATTAACCCTTAACCGGTATATGTACTCGGATCAATCGTGAAGCACACGAAGTTTCAGATTGTTCAATTTGAATACCTAATTAAGCTATTATTTTATTAAATCATGTTTTACCCGTTTTATTTATGGTTTGACAGTCTTGTAGCTTTAACTGTAAGTTGTTCGGCGTCCCCAGGTTGTAACATTGCATCTCCGCGTTTCCTATGGAATTTCCTCGCTTATTACACGGCTCGTTTCCCGTGGAATCCTTCGGCGATTTACATCGCGCCACATTGCCGAACAATCGCGTGACATTCCAGCGATTATGGAATTGACAAATTGCGCCCTAATTACCTCCGGATAGCATAGTGCGGGGGCGGTATATCTGCCGAAAATGCGTGGTCTTTTCCCGGAAATTCCTCCCGAGATCGAAATAACCTGTTATCTATTCTGTTTGAAAAAAGTTCATCATTTTTGTCGTGGACGTATAAAATTCTTCTGGCACTATAATACTCGTATAATAATTCTTGATGTTTCTAAATTCTCTTAGTCTCTTTATTATTTTAAATTGTGTCTACCCATTCTTGTTAGAAGTGTATAAGTCTGGTTACGATGCTTTGGATGTGTGATTTCCACGAAATTTTCGAGCCGTTGCTTCCGGTTGGAAATCGAGACGATCTCGTCTCGAGCCAGGATCCTCGTGGATGGCGAATTAATGAACGGAATTGACGTCACGGAGCCGAACGTCAACGCGTTCCTCGATATTCCGGTAAAAATAAGCGGCGTTATTTCGGCCGACGATTGGTGGGCAGGTCGCGGCCGGAAGAGCGATCCGGGTTGCTAGAGGAACGGACAAAAGACTGCAGAGCTAACCTGGAATCGAGTTCCAGTTCGATTCGAGCCTTGCACTCGTCCTGCGCGAATTTCGGGCTGCATTTGCCAGCCTGCTACCGTCGTTCGTGCCCAAAAAATCACGGCAAACCGAGTTACCATCCCGAACACGATTTACCCCAGAAATTAATCAATTGATAGTCCAAGGGACGAATAATCCCTTTCACTAACGGCCCTTCGATTTTTGGGACATATCTGTGTACGACAATTTCCGAAAATTGTTTGTGTAGAAATCTGTTTAACTTTGGTGTGACTTATTTTCTCTTTCACTTCATTATGTCATAGTGTTCATGTTGCATTTACGTTGATTGTGATCAAATATTCATCTGAGTTCGACTTGTTTCATCACGTTTTTGCAACTGTTCATAATCGAAAGGTTATTCATTTAAAAGGTTAACTCGTAACTAGTGAATTCATTGATAACTTGTATCTAATGAGGTCATTGTTAATTTGTATCCAGCGAATTCATTGTTAATTTGTATCTAAAGTAGGACACCTTCTGTTTTCAAGTTGCATAAATCCACGTATATTCACAATAAAAATTTGAACTGTAAAGAATTAAGATCGGTATTGAATTGTTTTTCGTCTCGACAGAGATATAATTCGCTATACAATTGCAAATGTAATTTATTTGACGACAGGTTTCTAATTCATCAGAAAAGTAATTGAGTCGAAAATATTGGAAATGCAATATCACGAAAATAAAAGAACACCACACAGCAGCGGGAAAATAAAAAAATCACATGGGAAATAAGAGTATGTAGCGAGAGGGTTTGCAGAGGCCATTAATATCAAAATATTGAAAATGCACAATTCCACTAGCGTAGAACTCTAAAAAAAGAAATGCGCACACATGCTTTGATATTGATTTCGTAGAATCGATTTTCTGTCACAGCGTTAAAATTACAACCTAAAAACGAAGGTTACAAATACAACGATACATATGTAGACAAGTTGCATTTTTTTTTTCAGAGGAAATAGTCGATGAAAAAATATTAAACAGACAATATCTGACCACAACGAAAAACGGAAAATATATACCGGGATAAAAACAAGTATTAAAAACTGTTTCACTGTTAATTTTCAACAGTGGAACAGTCCGATTTTCGAGGGAAGTTGTCTCTGAAAATGTGTCGAATATATAGTCTGATCGCTGCTGACCCGTTCTACTTACCGTAATGACTAGACTGCAGATGTGCATCGAAATCCAGAAATTTCGAGAGCAATCTACGGAAAGTAACATCAGAGAGAAAGTCTTGAAATTAAATACAGAGAACAACACGGTGGAAACGCGCGGCGTCAAAGATTTGTTATTTTTTTCCATCGCGGATTAAAAAAATGTAACCACCGCGGTGTACACGTGCTTGAAATACCTCTGGAAATATTCACGATAAAATTTCCACTTATATCTCGATGAACTTTCGACTTATCGTCATTTATATTTATAATAAAATCGATCGTTTATGCTCGCGACGACTTTAGTGAAAAATCGAGCCGCGCTGATTTTTTTTTAATTAGGTTCCGTACGCTGAAATTAATTCGATATTCCGAGTTTGCATTACAATCGTGTTACAAACAAGCTTTCTCCCTTAATTGGACGTCACCTTCGTTCCAATTTAAATCACAAGGGCTAATGATTCCGCTAAGCATCACGCGTGTTCGCCAGCTAGGATCATCGATTTTACGGTGAACCGAGCCTCAGCCGTCGAAAAATGTTACCCTGCGCCTTCAATTTATTTTCGTACAAGGTATCGCTGCCTTCGTCATTACTATGCTGGGGATCCTCATGCATTTATAGCGAAACGCTGTACGCGTGGATTCGATCAAAACACCAATTTTAATCGGGCGGATAGGTTTGTCGCTTCTTTTCGCTGAACACCAGTTTCTTGGCTCTGCAAAGTGTAATTCGTTTCCTCTATCTGCGAATTTGTCCACATTCTTGTATAACCATTGACAATTGTCACCTGTACAAAAATATATAATCTTATACAGAATACATGTGTTATTAAAAATTATTACTAAATTTTTGTTTTACCCTCTATATACATACGGACTCAACCCAAATTTAATTTTCAATTTTCTCTACCAATTTACAAATTACAAGGAAGTTCTTTTGATTATTACAATGCAATAGTTAATTACAATGCAATTAATATCACCGTACGATAAAAATCGAAAGAACTTTAACGTTGCTATTCCATCAATTTCCTTCACTTTTCATTTTCTGGAGTTAATCGATTTGGCAAATGAGCGGCTGGGAATCTGTGTCGGCGAAGCCTGTGTCGGCGATTTCAATGTAACCCATTCTGTTCACGGTTTACGTTGTCGATCGGTGCGTTACGGAGCAGCGTGTATTCGGATAGGATAGCGTTCAGGATCTGGGAATTCGGTACGAGTGGAAAAAGAAGACTGGAGATAGGGGTGGTTGTAGGAGAGACTGGTGAGAGAGAGAGAGCGAGAGAGAGAGAGAGAGAGAGAGAGAGAGAGAGTAGGCAAGAGAGAGGGGAGGAAAAGGGAGAGAGTGGGAAAACTGGGGGTGGACGAAAGGGATGGTCGAGGAGAGGGGACTCGGTCGGAGGGCAAAAGGGGTGGGAGGATGCAAGGTGCAATCAATAGCGAGATTGCCCTCGCTCGGTAGCTACTCAACGCCAATAGAGGAACGTTATAGAGACGAGCGTGTAGAGCTGTCACGATTGCAGATCCGTCAGTTCGGTCCGGACCGGGCCGGGCCGATTTCTGGCTTTAACATCCCCGACCAACCCCCTTTCAAATCCATATCCACGAGTTGTTACAATCCGCTTTGTAACTGGATCGAACGAAACCTCCATGCCCTGCTTTTCTTTGGTGGTTTTTGTTAGAGTTTGAAATGATCTTTTAGTTGAATCCAATAGTATCTAGGGTCTAAGTAATACATTGAACAAAGAAAAAAAAAATACAAATTCATGTAACCTCTGTTACTCGCAATTGAACACAAAAATTTCTCTTATTCATAGAGATGGATTTTTCAAAAAATTATGCTGAATAGTTCGCGTGAATTCGCGTGAATCGCCCGAGCCATTTTGGTAGGTCGGTCTCGCCCCTTAAATTTGACTCCGGCCCGATAAAAAAGGATACGTGTTCCTTGTTAGAACGCTTTTGAAAAGAGAGGTCCGGGGCCGAGCTACAATTTGGGAGACGTAGGGTGGGAGGGCAAAGTGTCGTAAGAATGATCGATTCGTTTAACCCGGCCGATCCCGGTGGAAGGAGAGCGTATTGGTCTATATCCGATAAACCGTAATTTCACTTTCGTGCCACGGCCTCTCTCTCTCTCTCTTTCTAGCTCGCCTGGCGAAGATGGCTCGATAAAGCCGGAAGCGAGCGGTCGAACACAAGAAAATCCGGAGGAACGCGTCGCGCCGGGTTCGAAACGCGGATTACGACTGGCGAGTACGTGGACACGGTCGCACGTGAAATATGCGCGAAGAACTGATCGGGTAATCGAGTGCCAGATATTCTACCGAGATAGAGAAATGTTCAGGACAACGTTATCGCTTTTGAGGGAGCCCGGGCGCTTTCCTATTCGACGCACAAACTTTTACAATGCCCTTCCTCCCTATGCATTTTCGAATTCTGTTTGCTGGCTTTTTGGGTCGCGACGAGTCTCACTCGAAGTAAGTCGAGCTGCAAAGAGAATAGAAATTGAAATGGTTTCAAGTTTTACACGCTGGAAGATGTTTACGATTTTGTGGCTGTTAACATTTGGTTTACAGGCCACTAAACATGACTATTTTACATTGCCTTATGGAACTAACAATAACGTATCTATGCAAATTCTTAGCCGCTTCTTTTACAATATATACCCAAAGAAATTTTGTTGGACCACTATTAACCTATTTGCATTATTATCGTATATTCGCTCTAATTCCTTGTTCAAAACAGTTTGATGTTGTGATTCTCAATAATACGAATACACGCGGCAACATGTACAAATTACTGAAACTTAAACTAGTTGATTGTTTCGTGAAATTATTCCTTGTAATGTAAATTGGTATAATGTAACCATTTTCGAGTAACATACAAAGGAAGACAAAACGAGTGCATCAAGATTCTCATTTGCTAAATCGACAGGAATGAACAATAAATTAAGCGAGCACTTTGAAAATCCTCAAAAGGATTAAATAATCATGATACAGAGGAAGGAAGAGATTACCAGGGGACACAGTGTTCAATTTCGTAATTTCTGGTTCGCCATACATGCTACTGTATTTGAGGAGCGTCCGAGGGTCAACAAGACAAGGGCATCAGGTGTACGAAGCACGCCATCGATGACCGTGAACGTGCCTCGTGTGTTCTTGTAGCATCATCGTAGAGGGTTGCAACGATTCAGAATTTCGATCGAGGAGCTAATTCGAGGGTGTGCAGGTGACAGGGGTAAAAATTCAGCGTGTCGCACGAGGGAATCGAGGGCTGGCTCTCTCGAGGAGGGTTGTGAAAGAGAATCGAACGGTAACGGGGAACTAAAATCGTCTCCTCGGACTGGAAGAGAGAGTATCCAGGCTTAATCGGATTAGACGGTGCCGCCGGGAGAGAAGGAGGGTATTTCTGGCGTGTAGCCCGAAGTGGCCGGAGCCTGCGACGCGGAAAATCTCCGGTATAAAGTAGAATGTTAAAAATAAAGGCGATCGCGTCGAATAGGCGAGAAAGTAGACGTCGCAGCAGCCGAAGAGGAAGGAACCGGGAGAGAGAGAGAGGAGAGGAGAGTGACTCCTCCGGGGGTGTGGGGTTTTCGATCCCCGGACCTGGATATAGGTCAGGACGGTTGTTTTCTTCAGAATTTCGCCGTGCCACCCCCTCCCCTCCGACACCACCCCCGTTCCCGTTTCTGTTGCAATCCAGTCGAATTATAAGAAGCCAACCTGAAACGTTCGACGTCTGTCTATTTTAGCCGCGAATGGCAGCTGCACCCCCAAGCCCCTGGGAGCTAACCTGAGAGGTACGTCCCTGCCCTCAGGACCCGGCTAATCAATTTATGTTTCTCTTGCCTCGCGGTCTCTATCTTTGGACCCGCTATCTCGTATTTTTACTTCGGCGGCTCACGAAATCTTTCGCCTCTCCTTTGTCTGAGACGTTGCTGGAGGCTGTTGGCCGTATCACTGTTGCTATTGTTCTTTAAATGGAATGTTAGGAGAGATCTGGCGAATGTTTGAAAAATGCGTTTTAATTAATCGTGCTGTAACGCGTCAACGAAATCGATATGGATTGGTCGAAGCTCGCGTGTCTCCGACGAATCTCTTTCCCGGGGCATTTAATTGACATGGGCGGGATAGCCGAGACGAATCACGACAAAAGGCGAACTGCTCGGCGATTCTAGAGGGGGGGGGGGGGTGGTGGTTAGAGGTTGCCAGGAGAGGAGGTGAACGTCGAGAGAACGTAATGAGAGAAAGATGGAAAAGAGGGCTGAGTCATGGGAACGGGTGAAAATTCTGGTGGACTAGGCCTGTGTTTCGCTTAAGTTCCACAAAATCTTGACACGGAAAGGAGCTGTGCAGCACGATTCTCGAGCACTCGTAACCTTCAAGTGGAGGGTAGAATAATAGGTACTCGGGTGCCGACCACCAAGTGGCAGCTAAGCCTGATTTTACACGCGAACTCGACCGACGGTTTTTCGATGCGACGAGCCAACCTAACACGGTAAAAAGTTGCAAACACACACCGTCGTGCGCCCTACCCCTTTTTAAGGCAACCCAGCCCTAAAGAGAATCGTCTTTCTCAAGCACCGAACAGCTAAACCGCGAAGAAAATGAGCGAAAATCAACGAATCAGCTAGGATTTGTGGACCTAATATTTTTGCTAATCGCGAAAATGGATGATAAGAACATTGCAGATCAGGAGTGGTTTATTGGGATCGCGGGCTCCCAGCTGTCGAATCGGATAGGATCGCCGATTATCTCGACCCGATACACACGCGAAAGTCGGATTCCGTGACGGAACGCGTGATATATGGAGTTCGCGAGTCGGCGCGAATGAATTCCTCGGCGCATTACAATTTCAAATGAACGGGAGCCGCGGTTAAACGCAAGCACGCCGAGCGAGAACGCCTCGGTGACGAATATCCGCGGCTCTTGCGAAAAAACCGGCCTCGACGGGAACGGAACGGTTCGCATTATCTCGGAGGGAAGCTTAAGCGGCCTGATAAACGACTGGAATCAGGGGAATTTAATCGTCGCCGGATCGGGTCGACGGCGAACCTCTTTCGTCCAATTTCCGTGAGTGACAATGTTGATTTTTCACGTATCGCGCATTTACGTCCAAACTAATTCTACTTGAAAAGCGCCATCTTTAAAGTATGAGAATATTTTGGAAACACTTCTTCACCGATCATGAACATCTTATTCATTTCTTTCGTACTACTATTTTATATTAGGTTGTAAAGAAAGAAATGCAGGATTTTTGTTCCTTTGTCTTAATTGCAACTTTATACCAATAAATGTTTACCTTAATTTAATGAGTTATATGTCAATTTAAAGCTTGCTTTACGCTCTATTTAATTATGCTTTTGATATTTCATTCTATTCAAATTTTTATTAAACTATATTTTATTTCAGGATGTCAAAACGCGATTTTCGCATTATTTTTTTCTACGAGTTCAAACTATTACCTTCGCCCCATACTTCGTTGATATTCCTAGGTTGAACTCGTAGAAAAAAATAATGCGAAAATCGCGTTTTGACATCCTGAAATAATAGCCAAATAATTTAATAAAAATTTGAATAAAATTAAATATCAAAAGCATAATTAAGTAGAGCGTAAAACAAGCTTTAAAATGACATACAACTCATTAAATTAAGGTAAATATTTATTCGTATAAAATTGCAATTAAAACGAAGGAACAAAAATCCTGCATTTCTTTCTTTACAACCAAATATATTTTTGAAATGAAAACTTCTTTAGGCGCACCTCGTACACAATTGCTGGCCAGTGAATACATCTGATCCGTCACGTTCCGTCTTATGCGCACTGTTTTGGTGTATTTCTTTTATTGAGAAAAGATCGGATTTTAATTCCATTACAATCTATAACACACTTCACGCATTTATGGCGAAACTGAGTTGTTGAAACGTAAAATAGAGAAAAGAAATTGAATTGGAGACAGGTTGAAGCCGTAATTGAAGCAAACGACGTTGACGCGCAAGTTTCTGGGACAGTTTGCGGTGCGCAAAGGTCGAGTAACAAAATACTTAATTAGCTTGATAGCGGCGCGTGGCGTGTACGCGTGCGCTCGGTTTCGAAAGGGAAACGACGAGAGGCGGTAGAGCGCGTTAAAGCTCATCTCTCTCTCTCTCTCTCTCTCTCTCTTTTGCTCTCTCGTCAGCATCCAACCCTCGAGAAGAAAAGAGTGTCTGTTCGCACGGGGTAAGGTCGTCGGTTTCCGTGTCGATCGATCGAGACATCGTTAACGAAACGATCGCGGACGGAAACGCGCCTTCCCGTGAAAAGAATTCCCCGCGTTTCCATAGAAACGCTTTCGAATGGGCACCGGCTGCGAACTTTACACCGACATGGGGACGAGCCTTTTCTTCGGGTCCTCGCGTCGTTAAGCACCTGCGTTGTGTCGCGGAACCGTCGTCGAATCTCGTTCCTCTTTCGTCTGGTATCGTCTCTCTCTTTCCTCCGGTCACGGTTCTCTTCCGTCTCGTTCCCGTTTCGTCCCGTTGCGTCCCGTCGCGTCGTTAGAAACGTCTATCCCCAAAGGCAGTGGAGATAGTTCCCGTGGAATCGTGCCAATCGCGAATCAAGGCTCCGGAAACGGAGGAAAAAAAGGATTGCTTTCCATCTCTCTATCTGTGTACCTCTATCTCTGTGTCGACGTCTTCCCCCCCTTCCCTCTCTGTCTCTCTCGCTCTCTCTTTATATCGTTCTGCTCCTTTATCTCTCCACGCATCCGAGTTCGATAGCACCGCTACTGAAACGATTCGCGTACCGTTGTGAACGCACCCGTCTCCTTCGATCTCGAAGAAAACTGTCACGTTCATGATAAGCAGACTGTGTGGATCTTCATGCATTCATGGCATCTGCAAATAAAATACTAGGAAACATCGACAGGAACCATTTTTCATTGTATATTTACAAAGAGGACTTTTGGTTGTGACGAAGACAATCTTGATTAAATCCGCACAAATAATCCAAATGAATGTGCATCAAATCCGCAGTCTGGTAATGATCGATGATTCACTTAGATTAGAAGGCAAGCTTGTTGTCTTGTACTTGACCGGCCTCTTTCCCGAATTGCTCGTACGGTTTCCAATTGTTTTAGCTGATGTAATCCCATTAGGACTCTCGATGAATGATTAGCGAGGAAGCCTCTGAGTCACTGACCAGATTGCTCTCAGAAATAAAAAAAATTACTAAACGGTTCCTACGAGAAAAACGCCTGACACCCACGTATCTCACAACCACAAATACATTCTCCTAAATAGTTTGATGAATTCAGGCCAGAACGATTCCCCAACCTTTCCACTTTTTCTGACTTTCATACCAATCAGTAGACATATGCTTAATACAAATTTTCTACCCGAATTCCGACGAACTAAAATGAATTTGACTATCTTTCAGTACGCAGGGCTGTTGACGTCACTTGTCTGTGACACTGTTACCGTGTTAGATTGCACCTGATCATTTTTGTCATAAATGCATGAAATTCGCTCTGCAGTAATAGGACATTTGCCAAATTGTCTCGCACCTAAAATGTACAGCAACCAGAACTGCGATCAGCATATTATTAATCGCAGGATGAACAGGCAGCAGTAATAAATCACAATCTCGCGGATGCTAGACTAGATACCAGCGTAGCCAGTCCTCGAATCTGTTCTTTCGTGTCGAACCGAAGGAGCCTAACCGTAGGATGCTTGAACGTCTACGATATTGATCCGTATTCCATCCCCATGGAACGGGTCCTCCTCCGCCGTTCCTCTTCGATCCCCTTCTGTCTCTTTTCCACCAGGTTCCCTGGTGTTTCGTGTCCGTTTTCGGCCCCCAGATTTCGCGTCTCTCTCTCTCTCTATCTCTCCCACTCTCTTTTTCTCTTTCTATCATCTGTGTCAGTTCGTACACAGCTTTGAAGAGTCTCCTCGAAACGAACGAGAAGTCATCGTCCCGCGAATTCTTCTCTGTTCTCGGAGCAGAGGACCCCTTGTCCAAAGAAACGATTCTTCCGTCAGAGGATAGATTGGGAAGGGAGAGAGAGGATCGAACGGGATCGATCGTCGCGAATTGAAATCGGAACGCCATTCTCCGCGAACGAGGCGTTAGGATACTCTTCGGACACCGAGGAATTGTGTTCCGTGGGCCATTCGAGTCCTAAAAACGATGGATATTCCAATAGTCGAGCTTTTCACGGGAAGTTAACGGAACATTTACCGTACAATTCAGTATCATTTTTTAAAAATATTGGTTACGGTTTTGCCGTAGGTGCATCGGGAAATTGCACACCGTGGGTCAAAAACGCTGGAAACTCGTGTCAAAATATTCCGATAACGCTGTCCAATACTAAATTTGTTCCACAATTACTGTTGGGTGGTTCTTATAGAGTTTTTTTGCACTGATTCCGAATCTGTCCTTAATTTTTCTCATAGACGCACAGTTTTTGAGAAACATGTCTTTGAAAAAAAAAACATATTTTACAACTTTAAACAAATATTATGATATTATTATAAAAGATATTGTATTGTTCTTTACAGCAAAAGATTCTGTAGACTTTCCCGAATATAGTGATATCCAATATTAATACATTATGATTGTATAAAGATGTTTAAACGGATACGACGCGGCGAACGCCCATTCTAGTGGTGAGCGCCACTGGCGGCAACTCATGTCGGGCGAAGATATTTTGCTTTCTGGTTCGAAAAAAACGTCGACCATGCCAACTTGAAATGGTGGTTTCCCAAGATGAAAGTCTGGTCTATTGTGTGGTATAGTTCGATTTTCCGCTGGACCCTTATTTTTTGAGATAAATTGAAAAATGTTCTCAAAAATATTGGTGCAAAAGTGGTGTCTCTCCGTCTTTAATGATTGTTTAAACATGTTTCATAATGTATTAATATTGGATATCACTTATTCGGGAAAGTCTACAGAATCTTTTGCTGTAAAGAACAATTCAATATATTTTATAATAACATCATAATATTTGTTTAAAGTTGAAAAATATGTTTTTTTTTTCAAAGTCATGTTTCTCAAAAACTGTGCGTCTAGGAGAAAAATGAAGGACATATTCGGAATCAGCGAAAAAAACTCTATAAGATCCACTCAACAGTAATTAGGTAACATAAAAAAAGTTGAAATTTGTTAGATAGTGTAATAGGACAACTTTTTACTGGGAGTTATCTGAACGTTTACCGTATAATATTGAATAATTTTGAAAAATATTGGTTCGTTTTTAACTCAGGTGCATCGGGAAATTGCCCGCCGTTGGCCATTGTGAAAACGCTGGAAACTCGTGTCAAAATATTCCTATAATGGGACAACTTTTTAGTGGGAGTTATCTGAACGTTTACTGTATAATATAGTATGATATTTAAAAATATTGGTTCATTAAAAATGCGGAAAAACTCCTGTCGAAAATTTCCAATAATTATCCGACATCCGACCGAAAGTTATCAACGTTTACGGTATAATACAGTACGATTTTTCCGCATTCGTTCATTTCCAACGTACGGCCACACACTTCTGGAATAACTCACCCCGAAGTTCCGGAACCCGGAGATTGTTATTTACGATTTGGTTGTTTGCTTAATTCATTTAATTTGTGACGGGATTAAGTATACCAGCCATGCATTTAAATTCTAATAAATTTCATTCTGCGGAGTCTGACATTTTTGGAATTACACCTTAATGAATGTATTACAGTTGCGAACTGTATTCCCAACAATTGTACATACGCTGTGTTGTTTTCTTTTTTTCGTTTGAAGTTTACCGCAAACAGGGAATATTGCGGTTTGATGATTGTTGCTCGACGTAGATTGAAAAAACGCGCCAGGATGATGATTAAAATGCGCATTTCATCCCCTAAAAGGCTCTCCATGTTTTACTGTACAATTAACGCATTTCCAGCGTGATACGGTGCTCGTAAAAAATTGTGCCCGCCCCGATTTTTGTGTTTGCTATCGCCAGTTGTGAATGCTGGAAGTGGCCACTGGAGTTGCGGGTGGAATGTTTAATTGGAATATATAATATATTCAATTAGAATATTAAAAATTCCGGTCCTGTTGTGGTTATCGTTCGAGATGTATAATAAAGACAACCTTTTTTCGATTTTCTAAGTTGTATGACAATCTATAATAAACTGAAAACTTTAATTAAACCATGAATATATATCGAATTAAATATCGCGTAATTAAGTAACTAGAAAACCAATCGATCAGTTTTCATCCCCCAACAGCAATATATCCACTTCCACCCCTCCGAAACAGATGATTCCAATAAAACTATGATCTCGATGATCTCCAAGAACGTTACGGAATCCAATTGTTGGGCTCGCATGCTAGCCTAGTCTCCCTTTTGATTAATAAACAGTGAAGGGAACAGATTTCGCTGGTTTTAATGAATAAGGGAGTCGGATAGAGAGCTTTTCGTTTAGGTTAATGCCAGTAGATACTACCTAATGGCGCTACGAATCCGTTTCTAATAAGCAGATCCCAGTTATAACGATGGCCGTCGTGTTTGTTTCGCATGGCGGCTTTATCGAACAATCCGGAGAACTCTTATCCGATGATTTGTCTTGTGCCAGGATCGCGACTGTTTCCTACGAGTCGTCGATAAAAATCGTACGAGCGTAAGGGGGCTGCAATTTCGACAGGGGAAGATAAACGGGCCAGATAATATGGCCGGGTATGCGGAAACGAGGGTGGATATCGAAATAAGGATGAACCGTCCACAGTATCTCGACACCTACTGCTCAACCCGCATGCTCGTCCAGGTGGCAATCCTGTTTAATAAACGAATTTGTCCGTCTTCTCTCCTTCTTTATGTACCCGAGTACTTTTCAAGGAAGTATGTAGGGTAAACGGTACAATGATCGGCACCCTAAGCCAAAATCGTAGTAAAAATCGTTTTATCTTTTTCCGAAATGTTTAAGCGAGCTTAACTTGCTGTTACTATAAGCTAATAGAGATTTTTCAGCAAAATCAAACAGTTTTACGAGCCATAAATCTTTTATTATATAATATATTCAGTGAATAACAATCGTAAGATAAATAGTACAATGATTGGCACAGTGAGAACGTTAAACAGGCTATTTGTTTAACATATACGCAATTATAATTAAGTTACAAAGCGATAAAGTACACGTACTCGTAACGAAAATTTTAATGAAACACTATTTACACTGCACAGCGTTGCTAATATGTGGAACTCTGTTACGAAAACTTACAACGTAGCTTCGAAACATAAATAACAAGCAATATAAAATGATTTTCTATACCAGGGAATTCTTAATATTTGCCGTTTAAATCAGAAGTGCCAATTACTACTGCGGTGCCAGCAATAGTACAGTTTACCATACAACTATTTTAGGACAACGGGTACAATTTTACGATTTGCAGAATCATGAAGTGTCTCTGAAATGATTAACCCAGATCCCCGAAAAATGTATTTTCGGCCAACTCCGACAATAAGAAAAATAGAGCGCCGTTTATCCACGAGTTGGGTGGTCTAAATGGAACGTATTAATTAAATTTTTGTGCGACCACTGGCGTTAATGTAACCCGTGGAATGCGGGGAGAAAGAGAGAGAGAGAGAGAGAGAGAGAGAGAGAGAGAGAGAGAGAAATAAAAGAAACCGTTCGTTGCCGAGGTTCTCGTCGGTGGTGAGAGATTCGCGAGATTCGCGAGTAAACAATATCGCGGCGTCCCATGCGACATGCCGCGGAATACTGCGTCGCGATCGATACAGCGAAATAAAGTAGAAAGAGGAAAAACTTTTAATACGATATACGAGCCGCGTTCTCTTTCGCCCCTTGCCTCCTGGCTGCTGCGTCCTCCTCCTCCTCTTCCTCCTCCTCTCGTTCGGTGTCGTCTGCGGATTCCTATCTTCGACGTCGCTCGTCTATCGTTGTCTCTCCTGTCCTTCGATAAAATCGTTCTCGGGACGAGAAAACCTGCCGTCCCGGACGAATTACGAATTTTGCGAGTCGTACACTCGAGGAACGTTTGTAAATAGCAAAATTAACTATTTTGCTAGTTCATTTGAACATCGTTGAAACTTCTGCTCTCGTTTTATATGTTATTCGAGATCTTAGTTATTTGTAAATCATTTTCAAGAACTTCAATCGTTTTTGTTCAACTATATTTTGTTTACAAATTGTGCTAATCCTTTTGTTCGCTCATTTTTTCATTGGTCCTACGTTTTGTTTCCGTTTGTACTGGTTCCTTGGCAACCTTGTAACCCTCGGGTCCGTGCTGTTTCTTAGATCGTGTAGTTCTACTGTCTTTTTACAATCAATGCAGACATTTTTTATGCTGCACGAAACTCCACAATTTAACACTCAAACAAACCCTCAAATTGATCAATCAACCACATCTCAACCGATCAAGATTATTAAAAATATAGTTGAACATGATGTAGTCCCTATATCTTGCAATCAACGCGGCCAACATTCATCTTGAACAAAAATCCACAAACCAACAGTGAAAAGCCCATCCTCAAAATAAAACTTCAAACTAAAACACTGGGGACAAAATAAAAATCACGAAACAGTTTAATTAGCAGTTTCGAAACTCCTCGATCCGGTACAGAAATGATGAAATATTTCCAGGGGAAGCTCGTTGTCCCCGAGATGGTGGAAAGAGGAGCCAGTCGCTGGGAACAAGAAGTAGCGAAGGGTAGCGACATGATTTTCCCGGGACGCGTCCAAGGCAAGAGCAAGAGAAGAGGGTTGGGGGTGGTTTGAGGAGGGGTTGAAGACGGTCATAGCGGGTCGGAAGGATCGACGATACAAGAGGTGCCTGGGGAGTGCTGGACCATACGGCCTAGGCCGCGTTTTCCCTCTTGTCCTCCTAAAAATTAGAAACTTCTCCCCCTGGCCGTCTGAGCAGAGATCCACCCCCGCAACCTTAGTCGAGACGGGGGTGAAATCTGCCGCGACAGTTGCTCCGATTTTGCTTGGCTAGAGAACGACGACGAAATACGAACCCCTCATTTATTCCGTCTAATCCGCACCAACTTTTCTTATCACTCTTCTGACTCTGCGCCACCCTCTGCTTCTCTTTCTCTATTTTCCAACCCCTGTTCCACGCGCATCTGAATTTCAAGTATTCTCTTCTCGAAGACTCTTCGAACCGTGCACCCCTGCTGGACACGACCCAATATTATCATCAGAACTACCGTACATTAAATCTACATTGTTTTATAATAATTATTATATACATATTACATAAGATTAAAGATTACATATATATATTACATAAGCGGATCGTTACTCAAAATAAAAACGGTGTACAAAGTTCTTTCTTTTAATCACTCGTCACGAAATTCGTTGTGCTACTTTAAATTGGATAAATTCATAGATTCAATTTATTCAGATTTTGTACGATTTTCATTGTTAATATAAGCATCAAACGTATCAAAAGGATAAATTCAAATAAAAATCGAAAGTATATTTTCGTGGAGCCAGCTCATTTATTGAAGTACTAAGCCACAGTTCCTTTTCTCCGGCTCTAGAATATGCTCCTTCGAACCGTCCCAGCGGATTATTTGCAGGCCACGGTAAACTTTTATTTACGCCGCCGTCCTCTGGCCCACCGTTTTCGGCGTGTGTATGGTTTTATTGCGGCGGTAAACGCGGAGAACGCAAAAGGAGCACGAGGAGGCGAATGTAAATACGAAGGCGATGCGTGAAACCGCGGTTCTTTTTATATGCGTTTACGGCGTTCGCGAATTTGTGGGACACGCGGACACGGCTGCTTTAACAAATATTAACGAGGTTGCCGCGCGTTATCCTCGCCGTAAGGAAGCTTTTAATTTACTGGGAGTTTTTCCGCGAAATTTTTCCTCGTTCCGGGATCCCTTATTTTCGAGAATAATCCTCGACAGTTTACATGAAGAAAGAGCCACTGTCTCGCGTTAGACTGTATCGTGTGTAAATTTTCTCTAAAGAATTTTTAACTTGGCAGCAAATTTAAAAATTAATTCTTTGTCGCTCCTGAATTTTTCAGTTTACGAAATAATCTCTGAAATTCTAAATTTCTTATTTTATAAACATGTACAAATTAACTATTGCTATATGCATCGGAACTGATGGAAATTATTTTAGAGAAGAGAACATAATCGAATTGTTTGCAAAGTGTCTACGTATTCGCGTAGAACGGTCTACAAATTAAATCTGCATCCAACACTTTTATTACTGCTTTGTTTTTATTTCACGGCGCCGTTCGTGATACATGTAAAACGGTGTTACATGCAAGATGATATTGCAAAAAGCAAGTGGAGAATGTGGGAAATAAAATCTTCCTGAACAATGCGCCAGTTCAGAATTTATCGGATGGCGCCGTGGAAATTTTCGAGCGAGACTATCCCAGGAACGAAGCATCGTATGAACGAAATTTATTCCACATTTTCGACTTGTGTTTGCACAGAGAATAATCTCTGCCCCGTGTTCTACCGGCGTGTACACCGACGCAACGGGAAATATTTGATCATTTGTTTGGTGAAATACGATCTTTGTTTCCCCACAGAAAAAGATACGTACGCCTCGGTTTTGATAGAGTTTCGGTTACCGGACATTACCAGCCACGAAAGGCAAACCAGAAATTATGAAATAAATAATACTGTGTTTGGAATCGCCTTGTTTCCTCTAATTAATTCTCTTAATTCATTTCACATTGATTCCGATTAAATTGACAAACGAAAATCAATTTAATTCAGCAAGATTACGAACGTGTTGTTAAACCAATGTTTACACGAACAATAAAATTAATCTAATATATGATACATAAAATTAAAAATTTTCTGTTTTTCACCCATTGGTAATTTTATTTTGTGTTACAAATTTATGTTACATTTTAATCTAGCCAAGTGTGTTTTATTCGCAATGTTTTGGTGTAAACAAACATATTAAATTGAAACCCCACAAGGATACAGACATTTTGCTAATGTTCATTACAAGAAACTTCGACGCGTTTCAATAAACAGTCGATTTCATCAGAAGCCGAACAGAATTTCCAGAGCGCAATAAAAATGTTCCCGAGATCAATACGCGAGGCGATTGTAATTTTTAACGTCCCAGATTATGAAGTCCTTCATAAGCCATAACTGTGCGAAGAGGAGTGATAAATAAAGAGGTCGCGAATGAACGAATTGAACGCGTAGAGACGCGACATCTTGTCTGTCGCGCGGAATCTATAGCGTTGCCTGCGTTGCTGGACGAACGAGAAACGAGGGTCCGTGGAATGAAAAAGTTCGTTGTTCTTCCTGTGGTTACTATCGCGGCGGACCTGATCGATGGCAGCTTACGCTTCAACCGAGGGTGTTATTTTCCTCGGGTTAACATCGACGCCGCACCATAGATCTTCCCCGGATTGTCCACTTTTTCCGCGTCCTCTCTTCTTTTTCTCCTCCGCCTTCCTTCCAATATCCCCCCACCGGACTATATCATCGCGCAAATGAATTTCCACCGTGATCCATACGATCCTCGACGAACCACTCTTCGATCCACCTCGTACGCGCGACCATCACTTTTTTCATCCGCGAACCCTCGCGACAGAATTGCATTTTCCAGGAAATTCTCTGTTTTCGAGAATTTTTTTTCAAGGGTCATTAACCAGTGGAAAATTCCGGGATTTTACAGTGATATTGACAAATCCCTTAACTTTAATCTCGATTCTTTCCGGAGCAAAATATATCAAAATGGCAGAGCTATTCGATACTTTTGAAATATCGAATTCTTATTAGCGCGTCGATAAATGGCTGATATCGATGTTACATTGAAACTGCCGAAATGAACTATTTTTTTGTCAAACTAGTAGGTATGTACTATCTGATATGTAGCATGGAATTTTTCTGAAACTGTTGCAAATATTTTTCTTTTTTGGATGAAACAAATTTTGATTTGATAGCTCGCAAGTGACGCAGCACATTTTGCATAAAGATCCTAGTAGTATGAGTCTTTGTATTTTTTCAGATATTTTAGAAACACTAAAAAATAAGGAACGAGACCAAAGAATGACAGAGTACCTGTAGGAAATTGATCTGCTTATAAATTATTAGATTATGTATTTAAATAAACCGCACTTTGTATAAATTAACTCGATAGAATTTACTCGTTAACGAGAAAAGCACAAGAGAGAGAGAGAGAGAGAGAGAGAGAGAGAGAGAGAGAGAGAGAGAGAGAGAGAGAGCAAACCACGTCTTTACGATTTGAATATAACAGGTCAAGTAACAATAATTCGGGCTAGAAAATTGAACGATACTATGAACAAACCACCAACGGTAAACCGACTTCGAAAAAACGCACTAAAAAGTATGAAATAATTTCCATTTAATTTTTGTGAATACACACGAATTTAAATACAATACAATCGTTTCGGAGACGGCGCAAAATTGAAAATTTTCGACACTGGAAATTACGAAAATTCTCTTCCCCCCTACTGATTCCCAAGTTAACATCTGTCATTTGGAAAATTTTCAATTTTGCGCCGCCTCCGAAAAGATTGTATTGTATTTAAGTTCGTGTGTATTCACATAAATTAAATGGAAATTATTTCATACATTTTAGTGCGTTTTTTCGAAGTCGGTTTAATTTTTTTTTATAAAATTTTTTTATTTCACTCTTTTTAGTGGAACGAGCAGAATTTGTAGAACATCGTAGGATGGTTTTTGGGTCTTATTGGTTATTTGCAATACAAACCGCAAAGAAGTTTTCACGGGACCACCCCGGGGACATACTCTACAAGATGCAAAAGGTTTCGTTCCGATTGGTCCATCCATCTCTGCGTAATCGGTAAACATACATAGAAAAAAAGGTACATACAGATCGAATTGAGTAACCTCCTCCTTTTCCAAGTCGGTTAACAAACTGGAATCAACTGAAATTGAATCGATCGTTCCTTGTGTGGAATAATAGATTAATTTTGTTTCTCAAAGTATATTTCAACGTGAATAATTAAAAAGCGACTAGCAGGAGGCGAAAAAATGTATTTCGTTTCGAGAGGGGAAGGTTTTCCTGAAAATCGAATATAAATAGGACTACGTCCTCTTCCGTGGTGTTCCAATTGTATCGTACATTGTTTGCGCAATAAAGACGTATAAGATACGCCCCGTCGGTCGCGTATCGATTTTATTTAGCGACCGGTGGAAAAATGACGCGGGCACCAAGGTATTTTTGCCGGTGACCAGTACTGGAACGGATCGGAACCGAACGGAAATCCGCGAAAGTGCTCGGTTATATTTAGAGCCCGGGACACACGTCTGATTCGGTTTCGTTCCGCAGTGGTTCTTGCCACCCCCGCCTCGTCATTCTTCGTAAATATTCGAATACTTCGCAACGGAAATAACGGGGAGACAATCCAGACTCTCTCGATGTTCTATTTTCTGTGTGAACCTGAATTGTCTCGGTCGTCTTCAGGGAACTATGCTCCACATTTCGGACCTGTGGTACAGGTCCTCCCCAAAATAATAACATAGTCCGTTACACAGGACTTCCAAGCAGGATTATTTTTTCCTACCCGCTCTACCGACAAAATAATCATAACAATGTTCATTACACAGGATAAATCCCTGAACATTTTTCTAGCAGGATTATTTCTTCCTACCCCCTCTGCCGCCAAAATCATCATAACAATGTTCATTACACGGGATAAATCCCTTGACGTTTTTTTAGTAGGATTATTTTTCCCTGCCTATTCCCCAAAATAATCGGAACAATGTTCATTACACAGGATAAATCCCTTAACGTTTTTTTAGTATTATTATTTTTTTCCTGCGCCCCCATCCTACCCGCAAATAATTATAAGAATATTCGTTATACAGGATAAACGCCTTGACGTTTTTCTGATAGGGTTAATTATCTATATTTTTATGGTGTTACATAAAACTTCATTTAATCAAACATTTCCACACTGGAGGGTTGAGCAACGAAACAAACGCTTGTAACAATGATACCAATAATACGCCAGTGTCCAATGTCTTAAGATTAACATCATTACACGACGATGACGAAGCAACGATTAAATTCATTAGAAAATGGTGTTGAAATTGGCAGAGACGGCTCAGCACAAACAAACCCCAAAAGCTCCATGAGAGATCAAAGATACACGAAGCAATCTTGGAGTCCACAGCGTCGATTACCGAAAAAAGGCTGTACAGCAGTGAACAAGGGGTCGCCTTCTGTCCCGCATTAAACTCAAAAAGAAAGTAACCGCAGCGGGCAGCCGAGTTCAGCGATTCCGAGGAGTAGCCACTGGGCACAAAGGAAACAACTCGATTGAAAGTTTCCCGGGGCCAGGGTGCAACTGCGAGTACACGTTGCACGGAATCCGAACGTGAAATTCGATCGGAAACTCGGACGATGTAAGCGGTGTTTAATGGATTGGAAATGGGATATCTTGAACGAGCTGGAAGAGAGAAAGAGAGAGAGAGAGAGAGAGACTGTCGCGCGACGGATCTGCGATCAATGCGCTCGAAGTAGGGGATGAAGACCGAAAAAAATGTATGCTTGGTTGTAGTAGTTGTGTGGTTGAACAAAAAGCCGAAAGTTGCAGTTCAAAATTAGCAGAATTTTTTCTACTGGCACTTTTCATTTCAAATTCGCGAACCGAATGCTTCTAACAATTTTCGATCACGTTGAAATGAATTCGGTAAAAATTCATTAGGCTCCGTAGAATCGTTAGAATCTTCGAAATGGCGTGAAAAGAGTCGTATATCAATTCTTGAGACTTCATTGTAAAGCAGAAACTTCACTTTACAAGCTCACATAGAAACGAATTCGGAAAACAATTTTTTAAGTTCCGCAGAATCTCGTTGGAATTTGCAAAATAGGGGATGAAGAACGTAATTCGGATAAAATACAATAGCACAGCGCGAGAAAAAATCGTAGATCACTTTTTGGGACATCATTGTAGAGAGGACACTTCACTTTATAAGCTGACCTTGAAAGAAATTCGGAAAAAATTATTTAAGCTCCACAGAAACGTAGCAAAATAGAGGATGAAGAGCGAGGAGAAGGTAGAAAAAAGAGAGAAAGCAAGATGTGGAGGAAGCCGGCTTTGAAGACACAACTTTTCCTTTCTCACGAATGTCCTTTTGTTTCGCATTATCCTGAGCCGTTTCTCTGGCGTGCTGCCAGCCTTGGGAACGTTTTCGGCCGATTGCCGGCCATCGGAAACGTCAGATACGAACAGTGGCACACCGGCTGACCCCGTGATCACTATGATCGCCGGACCCGACGTTCCCCAGGGTAGTTTTTACGAGAAACTGCACCGAGAAGCCGAGAGTCCGGCCAGATAAGAGCGGGCCGGTGATCTATTAACCTTTTTACGGCCGATAGAAAATGTAACTACGACTCGTAAGGGCCGGATAAAAACGCCGGAACGACCCGGCCAAAGTCCCATTCCCTTCTATTCTTCGAAACGTCGGAAACTCTGGCCAGTTTGTTGCGCTGGAGAACCGATCTTACTGTCGCTTTTACCGAGAAACCCTGTCCGTGGACTTAGCTCGGTTCTCGGACAATGTTCCGGAGTTTTCTGTGATTTTCTGCTGATACGTGACACTGCTATTGCGCACGTGTCACTTTTGTCTGCTTCGTAGCTTCCGGTTGATTCGCTACATTGGGACTTTATTGCTACCGGTTGTTGTTATTTGATCTTTTTTCGGATGGGGTCGATGCGATGGGATTTTGTGCATTTCGTGATTGATTCTTCGGTACCCACAAGGGAAAGACCCCGAGTGTCCGACTTCGATTTTGATAATCTTTTGTGGGACGATGGTATATGGATCCCTAATGATGTCTGCAAAATATTAGGTGTAGTTACTCAATAGTTTTAAAGATGTAAACGATTGAACTTTCACGCAACCTGCTTAACTACTCGAAAACTACAACAATGTATGAAAGTTTAATTGTTTATATCTTTAAAACTATTGAGTAACTACACCTAATATTTTGCATGCATAATTAGGGATACATATACCATCGTCTCACAAAAAATTATCAAAATCGAAGCCGAACGCTTCGGGTCCTTCCCTTGTCAGGGTAAGGAGGGGTTTAACAAGTTGATTGGTGTGTTCGGATAGTTTGTGGGAATCTTGATAAGAATTGTTTAAGTGTCTGAAACTCTGTGATTTTAAAGAACAGTCGACTCCTATATTTGAAGTTTTCTCTTAGAATCAACGGCTGTCGAGATGAACGACCAAATGGGTTACCAACCCGAAATTCGATGGCGATTTTCACCCCCATGAAGGATGGTTGCAAAAAGAATTCCAGCCACATATTTTTTCGAATTCTATATTAGATGTAGAAAAATGAGGGGGCCATTTGGCGAGCATCCCTTGTCTGCGTCCCCGTGGGGTATTGCTAGGGGAATTGGTACGGTTAGTCGCTGGCTGTGTTCACAGATTTCACTATAGTCGTGTGCACCACTGCAGAAACAATATATGTATAATTGATTGCGGTACTTGCAGTTAGAGAAAACGTAGAAATTTACATTGAATCGTTCGAATTTGTACAATTGCGAGAGATGAATCTTTTTAAAGAAACGAAGTCCAAGGCCGTGAAAATAGAAACGTCGCTCTCTAAAGTGTGGGGAAACTCCCCTTCATAAGCTGATATTGAAGCGAATTTGAAAACCAATGTTTTAAGCTTTGCATGATCGTTTGGATCAGCAGAATTGCAAGAGGGAAAGGAACAACTTCAGTTTCTCAGCGTGTTTTACAACAAAGAGTCTGGAAAAACGAAATTCAAGAGTGCGCAAGTAGAGACTGCACTCTCTTAAATGAAATGAAGTTTCCCTTCATAAGCTCGCATTGCAACGAATTCGAAAAAGAATTGTTGCAGCCCTGAAGGATCGTTCGCCACTGCAAAATTTCAAGCGAGAAACTGATTTCTGGTTTGTAACCTGGCAGGCTGTTTGAGGAAGCGTGCTTCAAGGATAAAACAGTAGTATCTTCATGCTTTAAAATGAGCCTAGGTAGAGCGTACTAAGATCTTGTAGTAAGAAGTTACGGGAGTTCTACAATTTTCCACGTCTCGGACACGTGACATAATACTTTCGATCGGTAATGTATGCGCGCCACGTGTGTCGCAGATGCGTGAGCCCCTATTTAATAGGTGACAAGCGTGATCGGGCACGTATCGCCCAAAGGGGGTGCCAATATTCTGATTGGTGGGACCCGCATCCCTTCCGGAGGCAGTCTCCCCCAGAGGAAGAATTTCTTTGCACAGTCACCACCCCTGAATTCACGAGCTTCCGTTACAGTTAATAGTGAACTACTGTATCAGTTTTCCACGTTGCCTTGACTTTCGTTCTTCGCGTAGAATGGGGCGGAAATCGTAATACAACGATGCAGGGGGTGATTCTGCATAAAAAATGAGAGAACAATTTGGTATTGTATTTTTACATTCGAAGCTTCTTGCCCGACCAACCAATTCTACTTTCTGCGTTCAGGGTGTCCCAAAAATTTGAATTTCAAGCAACTTTTTCCTTTGCGAAAATGTCCTCGGCAGCTTTGTTAACGAGTTATTCACGAAAAACGCGGACCAATTAGGACGCGATTACTGTGAACGGATTCCGGCTCGGCCAATGGCAAACGCCACGCTTAGCTGTAACCGCGTTCTGATTGGTTCATGTTTTTCGTGAATAACCCCTTAACGACGCTGCGGCCAAGATTTTCACAAAGGAAAAAGTTACTTCAATGAACCTCAGGAATGAGCCTTTTCAAGGAAGTACATTTTTGTCAAACGAAAAAATGCTATTCCTTTTCTTCCTGTATATTACAATACAGGAGATAAAGAAAGGTAATTTGTATAAACGTCCGCAATTTGGTGCAATACGCTCTTACAAATCCATGTTATACGACTAGCTGCTCCTAATTTTGACAAAAACGCGTGGCAGTTTATTGCGAGCGACAGACTACTCGAGAACGTGTTGCAGCAGCTAGAGCATCTCGCGAGGAATCTCGTGTCTCCGTTTTGTGGAATAAAAAGGGCACAAACCACCCTCGAGGCTGCAGCCACATAAATTACGGAGACGCCATGTAATCGGTTCGGTCTGCTAGATGTTATGAAGATCTTGCTCGATCTTCACGCTGGAAAAAGATCGAGAAGCCTGTTGGAAAAGATCTGCTCGATTATTACGTGAAATTTGTTGCTGTTTCTACGAAGAAAAACAGAAGAGGGTGTAGAAACATGAAAATATCAACACTGATTTATCGAAGGCAGCTCTTTAACGTGTAAGAGTGGTATTAAATAAAGAAAATGTATACAACAGTAGTGTTCATAATACAGATAAAAATTAAAGAACGCCAGAAATAGTTAACGGAAGTCAGATGTTACATAAAAATAAACGAGCATTAACCGTGGGCGACTTTCGGCCGTCTATTTTTCTATAGACTAGGTATTTTCGTGAATTTATAAAGAAATTGGCTGGGTGAAATATAAAACAGTAAAAGATTAGAAAAATCTAAGAATGTCGTTATGATGCATTCAATGGAAAAAATCTACTAAGGGTTGAAACAAAATTTGATTTAACTTCTGGTGCCCAAAATCGGTACAAAACATTTATATTTTGCATAAAGATCCATCGTATATGCATTGAATAATTATTTAACCTGACATCGAAGATTTCAAATAAAAGAATAGAGCAAAGGCATTCGATTAAAAATGAAAGATGGAATCTGCATGCTCAGAAAATTCTTCAGGCTCGAAGAACGCGCTTTGGTCCTTCGTTTGCCTCAGAGGGCGCAGAGCAAAACCGCGAATCGCGACGCGTGCAGCAGACGTGTCGACAGATTCGCGAATGGAAAGACGGACGCCGCGCCTCGATAGGGCCACTACTCGTTACCGAGACAATTACTCGGAAGACAGCCGCTTTCCCGGCAAGTGTCGCTTCCCCGGGCTGCACAAAGGCTCGAATAACTTGAGACAAAGCGCGGTAAAGTGTGTCTCGAGAACACAATGTTCCCCTCGCTGTTCCATGCAGTCCGCGTCCCGTTACGTTCTAATTAACGAACGGTTATATCCCGCCGCGCCGACGGAATCGCTTAATCGTTCCGGCCCGGGGATTCCGGTTGAACGCGATTCGCGAAACGCGTTCTTCCGCTTCTCCTTTCCGCAAATGTCCCCGCTGACCTACGTCCCTTCAACTGACTGCGTTTCTAATCGAATCTGCCATCGCATTGCATTCTTCTCGAAGGAGTCGATATTCAACTGCTTTCAGTGGTTCAGTCAGTGGTTCGGTCAGCCTTCTGAGCGAACGTGCCTGATTTCACACGAATTTTCCACTTCTATGGCAGCACTGGTTGCTTACTGGTTAGAACATATATCTTTTTTATCGAGTTCATTAACACTAAACCGACCGAGCTGGAAAAATGGTTGGCATGCCTTATAAAAATCACATTATAGAATTTTTATAGATTTTCTGTGGTTTTTATTATAATGTGTGCTTGAATACAAAAATGTGTATAATCGTTTCCAATGTAAGCATCATTATAATTTCAATAATTGTAAAATAAAAAATCCGGTCACATTTGACCGGTGATGGTAGGATTAGTATCAAAGTATTAAGCACTTCCTACTAAATCATCTTTCTCAAAATTGCTCATTTACTGTTCAGCAAACAGAATTTACAACAGTCGTTACTGTGGATATATTGAAATAATTAAGAGAAGGATTAAATATTTATGTATTTTTGTTCCTATTAATTCACACTAGAACTACCGAGTACTAAACACTTTAGATATCGTACGAGTTTTGTTTAAATACATTATTATATATAATTTTTTAAGTTTAAATACATTACTATATTAAATACATCGAATAAAACAATTTCTCAGAAAAACATATTTATAATTATAATATTTCTAAAAGAACAAATCAGGAGCCAGTCATTTTGTCTCCTCCGGTAGTTTTAGTGTTAAGACGATTTTTACTTTGCATAAGCATCCGCAGTCTAATTATAACATTCTATTAAATGCACACCCTTCTATAAAATACTGAAAAGAATATTATTCGATTAAAATGTCAATCACATCAGTGGGATCACTAGACTGCGGATCGTTAAAATTAATCGTATGTCCTAATGACAAAATACGTAAAATCAAATGCGTAAACTCTCTCCGCAATCCCGATCACTCTAGTGGAATATCATCTGAAGTTTTGTTGCTTGAAAAGACAACGATACGATAAACAATATAAATACAAACTAGAGAATGCTCTTTACAGAATAAATACGATATTACAGCCAGCATTGGAGTTTTACAAGCACTTTCCACGGTGAAAAGCGCGATTATCCGCGGGCAGACAAACGGGGCGCGGCGGTGTCGGAAGTCACGCGCACGCGACAGCGGCAGTTAAAGGGCTAGCAACGGGCACAAGGGGGCGGGGCAAAAACGCATCGAGGAAAAATGGTGCGACAAAACACGCGTTAACCCGAGTGAACCGGCCGCGTTTGATTTTATTCGAACCGGTACGGTGGTCGAACCGAGAACGCCAAACAACGAGCTACAAATGTATATGTACAGGGTGTATAAAAAGTAATGGTCATCCCTCCTGGGGGTGAATCTACACCTCTGGATCGGTGGACATTTGTAAAAGAAACTAGCCGTAAAATTGTCTATAACAAAGAAGATTGTTCTTAAAGTTTGTTTTTACATGAATACCTTCTACTCGTCCAGAAGAGAAAAAGTTTGAGAGGAGCCACATGTCGCAAACAAATAGTTATTGAGATATAAGCTGTTAAAGTTCTTGCAAAATTTGATTGTGTAGAATTAGGTGCAGTTACTCGAATTAATATTCGGACGCTCTAAAAGAGACGATAACTTTTTTAATATTGTACTATACAATTTGAACTTTTTTGGGAAGCTAGAGAAATTAGTTTACTATAGGATGTGAAAATTTTTTTTTAAAAATAGGAATTGATCGGAATTGTAGAAAAGATACTAAAAGTTGCATTTTACAACTTTTTTATGCGGATCCATATCGAAAATTTAAAAAGTACGTTTTGTAGGCCTGTGTCAATTATATGCACTGTGAAAGATATACATGGGCCGAAATATAGATTCTTAGATATAGGCTGAAAATCGTGAAAATCTGCAATTTTTACCATTTTTTCAGAATATGTTTCATTCACACAGATCTACAAAACATATATTTTTTAAATTTTCAATATAGCCCCATATAAAAAATTTGTAAAATGCAACTTTTAGTATCTTTTCTACAATTCCGATGAGTTGCAATATTTGAAAAATTTCATTTCACATCCTGTAGTAAACTAATTGTTCTAGCTTCCCAAAATAGTTCAAATCGTACAGTAGAATATTAAAAAAGTCATCGTCTTTTTTACATTTATAAATCACGTCATTGACGACCGAAAACAATGTCGAAAGGAATTTCTTTGACTTTTTCAACCTAAAGTCCTTCCGACACACCCCTATCCAATTAACAGACGCTAAATTTCCCCACCTATTTAAATCCATACTTAACCACTCACGAAAAATACCGAGGTGACAACCGCAGAACTATTTTGATCGAGGTCGGAGTAACTTCTTCCCGTTTACTGTCACGATTTTGGAAAGTGTGTTGTGTAGAAGTGTGGTGTTTTGTGCTTCACCGTTAATAAGACGTATTCGCGCAAATTGTAGTGGCCTGTTGATCCAACGGAGGAACAGAAGATTCTGAAAAATTTCTTATGTATGTATAAAAATGGATGTAAGGTATCTTTCATATTTTGCAACTTCAAATTTGGTACGGGCCTAGCGACGAATTTCCCTTTAAATTTCGTTTGTCTCGAGGCACGCACACGATTATGTTCCGTCTCATCGACACGGTCGGGTGGACTGTAGTAGTAGGCTTTTGTCTATAAGTATAATTCTACACAATCTTTGCAAAAACTTCTAACAGCTTATATCTCAGTAACTATTTGTTTGCGACATGTTGCTTCTTTCAAACTTTTTCTTTTCTGGATGAGTGGAAGGAGTTGATGTAAAAAACAACTTCACCATCAATTTTCTTTGTTGTAAACAATTTTGCAACAAGTTTCCCTTACAAATGCCCACCGATCCAAAGGTGTAGATTCACCCCTAGGACGGATGACCATTACTTTTTATACACCCTGTACATGTACGTATGTATGTATATACAGGCAGCAAACGCATCCGCTTATTAAACTTCCGTATTACGCTGTAAATACGAGCCGCAATGAATTTCACCGGGCGACAAAGAGACTCGAGAATCTCCGATATCCTGACCCGCGGCTGAAAATGAAAAGTTCCGCGCTGCTCGCTCGCTCGTTCACCTGTTAACAGGCCAAGACGAGTTAATTCGTCGCTTCACTTCGTTCCTTCATGATTTTCCATTTTCCCCTGGCTGGCTGTCCCGCCATTATCGCGACAGAATTTTTGCGACAATGCACGGTGCAGGTAATTCGCCTTTCGACATCGTTTTTCCCACAACGAACCTTTGTGGTGTCGCAAATTGTATTCTGCGATGGTTTCGTTCACCCTTTCCCTACTTACTCGATCAATTATTACACCGCGCTGTGGAGATGTAACAGCAGCGGTGTATAAATTGTATTTGTGGCAGAAAAATTGTCATTGAGTATGTTAACATTGAAAACGTGCACTCGTTCGGCTTGCTTGCAGTGTATAAATTAATTGATAGCACTTTCTTCATTCATTTCTCGTTCATTCGGTTATATTCGAATGATTTTGTTGAATTACAAGAGAAATTGCTGTTGCTTTCAAACAATTTATAATAACTTCTCGGGTGTTGATTTTGATGTACACACGCAAACAGTTCCTGTCAAACAGTGAACGTTATTTGCATGAATAAAAATTCCTCTTCGCAGATCAACCCCGGAACATTGCCGAGCTACAACGATCGCGATCCCACATAAAAAAAATCAAGGATCTTCGAGCAGAGATCAGATGCCAATAAAAAATCGATCAGCCGCAACGCGTATTATACGATGATGGTCCGCTGCTATCGACGTTAAACGATCGGACGTGGTTTCCGGTGAAATTTTTATCGGCCGATATCATTTATCTTCGTTAACCGCGTCGCTATTCATTATCTGCCCGCGTTTGCCTGCGTTTTCGACGATGCGGAGCGGAGTGCTGAGCAGAATGCGTCGACGCGACGAAAAGTAGTCGTTAATGTAGCGACGAACGACCGCGCCGGGGAATATTCGCCCGGAAAATCCCCGTCCCGGCTGCTTTCATTTTCTGGAGCGAAACTAATTGGACCAGGGTTCACGGCGGCCAACGATATCGAAAACTTTGATGTTTGAACTGCGGCGGGACCGACCCGTCCCGTTAACGAAATCCGTGTCGCTCTGCGGGTCGCCATCGCGCCGATCCGAGCGCAAATAAATCGATCGTCTTCTTGACTGCGGAATTCGCGATTGGGAACGCTACTTTCGGTTCAAATGAATTTGCACATCCCTCCTCGTGGGGTACCGACAATTTTCGACCTCGCGCAGCAATGTCGTAGAAGCGTTTTACAGATTTTCCTCGGATCTTCAGAACAAGGAGTGAACAGCCTTTGGAAGTTTCACGATGTACCGAATTCAACCGTTTATTTCGTTTTTTGGAAACTTTCTGAAACTTTATGGAGCTCTGAGAAGCAGTTGAAATGTCTCTGGATCTGTGTGAAGCTCTGCGAAGCTGTCTGAAGCTGTCTGGAGCGCTCTGAAAATCTCTGAAGCTTTGTGAAGCTCTGCCAATCTTTGCGGAAGTCTGAGAAGCTGACTGGAGCTCTCTGTAACTGTGTGAAGCTCCGACGAAGCTCTTCGAAGCACTGCGAAGCCCTCTGAATCTCTGCCAGTCGTTGTGAAGCTCTATGAAGCCCTATAAAGCTCTGCGAAGCTGTCTGAAGTTCTCTGGAGCTTTGCGCAGCTTTGCGAAGCTGTCTGAAGCTCTCCAGTCTGGATCCAGAGTCCAGGCGATTGTTATAAACGTTCGGGCGTCCTTCCGGGGCTCAAATTCTCGCGAGGACGCGTACGTTGACGAAATTTCCTCTCGTGCGTGCATGATCGATGAGATGGTTTACGGTTGATGTTTCATGGGAAGCGAACGATTTTGCTTCCCCGTGAATTCGTGGGGAACGGATATTACCCTGAGAAGGGAGTAAACGAGGACAGGAAATAAGGGGTGGGACCCCGGGAGGTGTGCAAAGAATACAAGACTCTCTCGCCCCCTCTCTCTCCCTCCCTGTCTTTCTCGGTGCGCGCAAATAACGTTGCCGCAGTTACTCGAATATTTATCGTCCCCGCTTGTTCGTGCCTCGCGAACGATCCTTGGCTGGTCGAAGGGTTAATAAGACAATAAATAAGAAGATGAAGCACCATGGCACGCATAGGCGAGCTGCACTGAATAAGCGCTGTTATTAACCCTTTCTGCTCGAATGGCGTCTACACGGCGCCGGTTCGAGTCTGTGTGCTCTCAGAATCGTGTTCAGACCCGAGAGAAACGAATGTTTGACACATATTCCTACTTTTTGTTTATTCGAACGTTTCTACATATTATTTCTTTACTTACATCTAATCATCAGTTTGATATTGGGACAATTTTTACTGATGATTAAGAAAAGGTCAGAGGACGAAGGATTCGATCATGTCCAGCAGATAGGGTTAGAAGACCGTGTGAAGGGGGGTGATAAAGAAAACTCTGGTCGATGGGCTACAAACTAAAAGCTCATAAATTCGTCTCAATCTTCCACACTTTCGATCATCATTTCGCCCCACCAGCGATCACTGTACTAAAAGAAAACTCGAAGAACGAAGGACTCGATCGCAACTAGAAAGCAGGATTAGTAGACCGTCGAAGGGGTGAGAGGAATTTAGTGAACGCGCTACAAAAACCAAAAAGAAAATCGTAAAACCGCAACAATCTTCCACGGGTTCGATCACCATTTCGCCCATCAGCGATCACTGTACTAAAAAACCCCGAAGGCCAAAGGGTTCGATCGCGGCTGGAGGGCAGGATTAGGAGATCGTGAGGGGGTGGTAAAGAAGATCGCGAAACGAGGGAGGAAGAAGCGGTTCCGCGACTAGGCCGGCGAAGTAAGGCGTGCAGAGGTGCTCCGGAGGCTGGATTCAGGAGGAGTAGGATTTGGGGTAGCGCCGTTAGGGGGGGTTGGAACGGATATGGGCCAGGTAACCGGGTCACCGTGACCGAGGGCATTGCTTTTGCAACCGCGAACCACCGCCACCACCGGCAGCGCCACCCCTGACTCCCACCACGCTCTCTTCGGCTCTCCACCCCCGCGAGAACCCTCTCTCCCCTTACACCCCTGACTCCCCGCTCGCTCTTCTCATTCCATACAGCCCCTCCATCGCGAATACTCTCCTCCATCGGCACTCCGCCACTCGATACGACGCGCGAACAACAATTCCACCTCCCCGAGCTTCCAATAGGCATCCACTACTTTGTTCCTCGGTGTTCCGTCGACGCGTCACTCTCTTTTCATCCACCACGCTCTCTCTCTCTCTCTCTTTTCTCTCTTTTCTACGCTTTTCTTTTCATTCGCCTCGCGCGAGTACTTTCCGTTGCTCTTTCCACCTCGACGACGAGCTGTACTTCCCTTGATTCCGATCGCTGAATCGGCCACGATGCGAGCACCTCGTACAGCGGATAGGGGTGGTTTGGGGAGGATAACGGTGGTCCAGGAATTCAAAATCGTCGGGAACTGACCGGTCCTTGAATATGACTTAACGAAGCCATTCGAGAGACCGGGTCCTGCACCGTGGCTAGATGCTCCGGTTTTTCAAGCTGAGGGTTTCGAGAGATGGTTCGGTAAATTGTTGTTTCAGGGGCGAGACTAGACAGTTCGACAGTTGTGATTTTTAGACTTTCTACCTCGTTTGGACTTGTTACTCGGGACAATGTTTGGGAACTTTTTCTCCTTTTTGGGAATTAAAAATTAGAAGATAGATATGCTGGCATCTTGTACTATTTAAATGATTCAATTCTCAATTGTTTGTGTATGGCGATATTCTTCCACAGAAAGTTGAAAATACGTATAACAGCATTTACTTATATTTTCAATGTTAAATAAAAAACTCACTGGGTTGTACGATAAATGTGTGGATACGACCTAAAAGTTTCTAAGGAAGCTTTTCATTGGAGTCTTTGCACCCTTACAAGATTTTTTATGCAGTCGAAATTGCATTGATTTTAATTTTTAGAAGTGGATATGGCAATTTGATAAAGTTAAAATTGTTTCGAATTACGCTGTCGTATAGTTGGTATGCTCTATTTGAAACGCTGTATGCCACGGCTCTACCCTCGGGAACGCCGCTCTCGAATGGAACGGTCCACTTGACCGCGTCTACCACCCCCGCCACGAAAAGTAGTCGATCGAGGGGACTAAGTGTCCGTGAAAGGTAATAGAATTCGCCTGGCAAAATATTCATTTCGGAGTGAACGCCTCTATTTATTTGGGAAATACTTGCCGTCTCATTAGGTGCGGTGTTTCATTGGTTTCTGTGGGATGGAAACATTTTCGGAGACCCTCTATACCACTGTCCTGGTTACGTAGCTTATTTTCTCTGATAGCCATCACGTACATTGTTTCTATATGGTCTTGTTGCAGTGTTCTTCATCGAGTCTTCCGTTGCTATCTGTTTTCTTGAATTTATTGTGGGAGTGCTAGTACTGTATTTACAAGCCATAGTATTTATCGCACACACACTTACATGGTTCTTTTATAATCTTCAAATTCCAGTAAGGGCATATTGTAAATGAACTTCTTAAGTCTTCTGTTGCTATCTGTTTTCTTGAATTTACTGTGGGAATTCTAATAAGGTGGAGTGGGGTAAGTCCGCCCTAGTTTTTACAAAGTTGGACTTTAAACTGATGTATTTTCAGTCTGGTATGTAAAAACTTAACGTTCTTGGTATCAAACTCTTGCCACAGTTATTACTGATGAATTAGCATTATGTAGGATCCCCATTTTGATAGAATATTGTACAAAGTGTCAACGAGGAAGCACTTGCCCCGAAAATGGGGCAAGTCCGTCTCTGAGAGTTAAAAATGCTTTCGAACCTTGTTTCAAGTGTTACGGGGCAAGAAAAGAACGATTAACAAGCCTGCTATAAAATGCTTCTTATTGCATTAAATTATATTGTTTAGTTTTATAGTTGTCCATTTTTAAACAAACATGTACTTTTATGTTGAAATATGAAAGGGGATACAGTGATATTAAAACAAAGTTTAAAAATGCTTTCGAACCTTGTTTTAAGTGCTACGGGGTAAAAAAAGAATTATTATCAAGCCTGCTACAAAATGCTTTCTGTTGCATTAAATATATTGGTTAGTTTTATAGTTACTCATACAGTACGGACTTACCCCACCGTGATAGTACGGACTTGCCCCGTGTAGTAATATTTACGGGGCAAGATCATTTTAATGCTTTTCTCAATAAATTTTAATAAAATACAATAAAAACGGTTTATTTAATGTAAACCTACATCAATATTTGTTGTACTTACCTAAAATAACAACACAGAATATATTAATAACTTGTAACCTATTGCACGTTCAGGGTAACCTCAAAGTTGTACGTGTACCTCGCACGTGACTGTTTGGCATTGGTTGATTTAAGCGAGGAAAGCACCTTTATTCTTGGGCGAAATCTATGTAGAATAGTTCATACTAACTTATACTACATTAATAAATACAAGCTAGAGAAATTTCGTTCATATTATAATAAAAATAACCAATTAACGGACTTGCCCCGCAGACGGACTTACCTCGCTCCACCTTACTGTATTTACAATTTTTAGTATTTATCACTTGCATGATTCTTTTATAATCTTCAAATTGTCTAGGAAGGACATATAGTGAATGAACTTATAATAATATGGTGGAAGTTGTTTTGTGGAAAACCTCGGGTTAGAAATGTCCCCAGTTGGCGATGCCTGGGTCCACATTGACCCCCATTTTGATTATGTCATTGCACTTCGCAAGTTCAGTGTGCACTTTACAGTAGATTTTGTCTAGATAAAAATTCCAATTAGAAAAATTGTCGGAGAATTTGCGATGTGGTACAACAACGTAGTTGTTAATGAAACGACAAAGTAAATAGTACATAGAGCGATTGGAATGAAAACGGGGATGGGGTGAAATGTTCAGGCTACGTTCCGATGCGATTCTCTATTTTTACCGAGAATGCAAATAGTTCCCCCGATGATCGCGTTAACAATTTTGGTTGAGCAGTTTCATGGATGGGGTAGTGGATAGCGTATGCGTGAATAGGCGAGGGCTGGCGAAAAAAGAAAAGAAGAAGAGAGCCTGGGGGGAAAGCGGAACCGGAGAACGTGCTCGCTCGCGATCTCTCGAGTAAAGAGCTCGCGAGGGAAGCGAGTATTAATAAGAACCACCTACTCGTTTCCACGCGGTATTGTGAAAACCGCGTTCTTTTCTCCTGCTAATGCGCGCACGTGCGTCTCCCTTTCTCTCTCCCTATCCTCCCCTTTTTTCCCTTTCTCTTTCTTCCCTCCCTTTTTCCCTCCTTCTTGTCTCTGTCTCTCTTCCCCTCTCTTCCTCCCTTACGCCTTTTCCTGTCTCTGTCCCGGTCTCGACAAACGTGTCGAGACACACACACACCGATCGTTCCGAAACGAATAGGCGTAGAAAGAGAGTGGTTCGGACATTAATGGGCGCCGCTGTTCTCTTTCGCAATTAACGATCGTTCCTCGTTGACCTGTATTTTGGTAACACGACTCCATCTCTATTTTCGTTAGAGCAATTTTCGATGAATATCGAATTCCGCACGCGTACAGAATCTCTCCCCGACACGAGTGTGTCGATCGCTTCTGCCCACGTGCTCCAGGACGCTACTCGGTCGATTGATCAACCCTTTGCACACCTCCAGGGCCGGGTTTAGAATTCCACGGGCCCTCGACACCCTTCCGATCCTCTGTGTTAGGGTAGTTTTATGTACGTCTGAGATCGGACGTTTTCGAGAATTGAAATGTAAAGTGATGAATGAGTATTGTGTGTGAATTGTCCTAATGGCTACTTGTACAACAGTAATGTATATGTAATATAATTTCTTTGTCGAAGCAATTTACTTAATGAAACGAGAACTGATTATTTACGATTTCTGCTATTGACTGGAAATTCTGCAAGTTTATCGAGTCTGTCAATCTGTCAATTCTTTTGCATGTCGCCGATTGTAAGAAAATTTATTCATGTCCAATCTGCCAGCACGGAAATGAATTGTTGTTATTAGATGACTCTGTAAATGTGTTAAAAGGTGAAATAATTGAAAGAGTCTCTTATAGATTCATAGATTGCAGATTCAATTCATAGATTGCAGAAAATGAGAGGGAATATGGAATAGTAATGCTCGCGATTATTTTCTGTATGTATTTCATTTAATTCTGATATCTTTCGTGAAATTAGCGATGCGATCAAATTGCACATGATATCGGCAATCAACGGTAGTAATCTGGTATAATGATTTCCAAAATGAAGATTTAGTTACCGATACTTTTAACTACTACTGGCGCATCAATTCCCAATGCGGCTTTTCATTCGTTCAACTCTTTAAAATGTGGTTACCATTTTTCTCTTCACGTTCATCATAGTTGAAATATTGATACAGTTCTCTTTATCCATGATTTACTTCTTTCATTATTCTCTTTATATGTACCTCTTTCGGTGTAATCTTTTTATACTTTCAAGCGATTGTTTGCTTCGTTAGTGAACAACCTTTTATCCAATTAACAATCGTTGAATTTAGACGGGCTTGTACAGCGGATTGAAACATCGTGTAATTTGAACAGTCTGAAATGGTTACAGCATTGTTAATTGTACTAGACCCCTATATAAATTGTAAATGAGATTGCTGCACCTGTACCTGCATCGTTACTAACAGTATTAATTCAGTCTAGTCACGTACCTCGAAAAAAAAAGAAATATCCGCAATATTGTTACCTCTTTTCACTGGGCTTTTGATCGTTCTCTGACGAACATTTTTGCGAGTCACTGTAGCTTCGGGTTCCAAAAACTACAATTTCATGGGGATGCGCCGTTTGAAAAGAATTTTTTCAAAATTTCTCACACCCTTAGCATAAAAAAAACTATAAGAGAACACCAACTTTCAATTGAACGTTTCATATTGTTACTTAAGCTAAATTTTCATGTTTCTAAACTGCCCTTACGAGTTTCCTAAATATTTAGAATTCAATATAATCCTCAAGAGGATGTTCTCACCCCTAGGTCCATTTCTGAACGACAAACATGAATTCTTCGTTAAACTATCTTGACTTTTGGCGTCGCCTAACCGCATTTCTAAATCTTCTAAACTACCCTTACAAGTTTTCTAAATATTTAGAATTAAATATATATAATCCTCAAGAGGGTGTTATTACCCCTAGGTCCATTTCTGAACGAGAAAAAATGATTCTTTGTTGAACTCGCTTGACTTTTGGCGTCACCTAACCGCATTTCTAAATCTTCTAAACTCTAAACTACCCTTACAAGTTTCCTAAATATTTAGAATTCAATGTGTGTGTGTGTAATCCTCGAGAGGGTGTTATTACCCCTAGAACCATTTCTGAACGAGAAAAAATGATTCTTCGGTGACCAGCGTCGTGCAAGCTACATTTTCGCAAGGTTTCAAACTTGCTTGGCTTTTGGCGTCGCCTAACCGCGTTTCTAAGCTGGAACCGATGGACTGTCGTCGTCAGTGAGTCGCATCGCGATACAAAGACGCCGCCTCGGAATCCGAGAAATTAGTCTCGTGTACGTGCCAATTTCCCCGGTGGGAATTTTCAAATGGTGCTCACGGAGCCGGAAACCGCAGCCTCTCTCGGTCCCAGCGCGCTTCTCGTTTACGTCGCCCTCCGGTCATAAACGCGCTTTCGAGGCCACCAGTGCCATACTTGGCGCGCGCGCTAGATTAATTACCTGCGACTGGGGAGGACTGGGAATAAGGAGAGAGAGAAAGAGAGACCGCGACTGAGGGAAAGAGAGAGAGAGAGAGAGAGTGCAAGGGTGGCGGCTCCGAGGGCAGAGTTCGCGTGCAGTTTTGCCTGCAACGTCCGCGGTGAACCGAAACTTTTAGGCCGGCTGCAGGCGAGCGAGTTTTCTCGTTGCATCTCGACGGCACTGCCAATTAAACCGGGAAACGCAGAACGCTGCATGTGCAAATTACCTGACGCATTATGCGAACGTTTAACACTCGGGCGATGCTGTTCGTTTCCACCCTGCTGCGTTCAGGCGTCGTCTAGCACGATCTAACGTCGTCTAACGTCGTCATTTAGGTTCTGCTGATCAATCTTTATTAATAAATCTTCGTTTAGATAGAGCTTCTTTAAAAATGCGTTTTAAAAAACTGATGAACCGCTGGCTAAATGGAGTTAGATATTGAATATCAATTACAGAGCTAGATAAATTGCCTACCTTTGAGAATATGTTTATATGGAAATTGATAAATGACTGTCCACGTGCTGCTAAACATAATTAGACTTATGATCAAAATAAACTAGACAATGTACAAGCACAAAACAGTGAAAAAACAGAATCATGTTAAAACACTGTCTCATTAATTACAAGTACAGCCTATAATGGACGAAATAAATTTCTATTCTACCGGGTGATAATTGTTCCCAATACACAGCATACATAATAATTTTCAACGCACATATATCTCATCTGCACGAGAGAACTTCCTTGTTTTATTAACAATCAAACTGTAGATCTTTATGCAATCATTCCTCCCGAAACATTACATTACGTTACAGAATATAAAACAACGTTCCAACATATTAACTTTGATCGGTCCGCGGTATCGAATTTAAACGTGCTTTGCAATTCATATTTCGTAGATTACACAAAGGGGATTGAACTGAAAAATGCACAGCCCAATAATAATTTTCCCGAATAAATGTACAAAAAGAAACTTTCCACTGAAATCGAACACCATGATTTCGATGGTTATATCCAACGAGAAAAAAAGAAGATGATACTGCTGATTAATTTAATGGCGGCCTCTCTTGATGCAAACGACGCATTACGGGCAATTGCCGCTGACGAGTTCGGTATAATCCATTTAGTTAAGAAACGGCTAGGAGAAAAAATTCTCCTCTGCGGGCAGAGGAGAGAGGGAGACTTGAAGTATCTTAGTCGAATGAAGTGATTCAAAGGCGACGGCGCAATTTATCCAGCTCGTCCACCTTTGGTACTGCTTTCGTCCTACTTGCCTCTTCTCTTCGAATTACAAGCTAATCGGCTCCACGAGTGGCTCCGCCGCTCTGAATTCCGCTAAATGATACAAATGGTGCGTGAGATGCGATAAAAGCGCGGCCAGCACTCGTGCAAAATTAAAGCGACCCTCTAGAAGAACCTGCTCCGCAGAAACTGGATGCAGAATCAACTCTTATGCCAATTCCCGAGCACATCTAACTATACTGAATTTGCCTGAAAAATTTTCTATACAGTCTTGTTGACAAATAAATTCTACTCTCTCTCTCGGATGATTATAAATTAAATTAATTTTTGAGACATAAAAGTGTCTGCTGAAGTTATGAAGTTTAACCCACAACTTTATATTGACGTACATACAGTTTCTAATGAATAATCGGCACTTTAAAGTACCATTCTATTTCGGCACACACAGGATCTGTGAACTTTAAACCCTTTGACAGAATTTAATCCCGACGAACCGACTAGAGAAAAGTTCTTCTACTGTGCAACGAGTCCTAACGAGTTTTAAGCATTATAAAATGCTTTTTTAAAATATTTTTTAAAGTGTAGCAGGAGATCGAATTAATTTTGCTTAGCTCAACACTATTATATGCGTCTCCTCTTTCAAATATTTTTTAAAGTGTAGCAGGAGACCGAATTAATTTTCTTAACCCAACGCTATTAAATGCGTCCCTGCTGTTTTAAATATTTGTAAACAGGGCAGCAGGAGATCGAATCGATTTTCTTAACCCAACACTATTAAATGCGTCTGCTTCTTCAAATATTTGAAAAATTGTAGCGGGAGATCGAATTGTTCTTCTCGAGCAGTTACGAGACGCTTAGTGTCTAGCATTTTTTCTCAGGCCGTTGGCAGTGTGCCTAAAGTGTCCATTGAATTCGACGATCTTGTTTGTACCTCCACCTCGGTCATTATCTTCGTCAATTTAGGGGATGAGCACCCAAGTTTTCAGTAAAATTGCATGTTTAACCCTCAGGACAATATTCATAATTTTCTACAGTGTCCAAATATACGAAACATTTGAAAGACAAATTGAGAGTAGGTAACTTTGTATCCACACAGGCATGACATCAATTTTATGCATTTATGACAAACATGAACACGTGCAATTTGGAACAGTGAAAAGATTAAAAGACTTTAAAAGTATTCATATATTATTTTTACTATATTAAAATTATTAGTAATAAATACGAATTTATATTTAGCTCCTGTGTCTACTAATTGACGCTCAAACTTTTTATTTTTATTTTTTATTGTCAGTGTTGAAAGAAATGAATAAAACTTGTATTTAGTAAACTGTACTTTCAATTTCCATTAGGGATATGACTGGACATTATATGGCAAGGGGTTGTACACTAATAATTAGTTTATTGTCCGAGGAGCATACACAAATTCGTCAGAAAACATCAGAACTTTCGCAACGAACTAACAATTAGGGGAGGATTACACTCCCTCGGATATATTCCACGGTACAATTCGACCGCTGAAAACATTCGCAGCTGTAACTCGGCAACGAGCAAAGTAGTCTAACTTACTATCCCCATTACGATCTTGGCTGATGAGACTTTGGGGGTAGCGTTGTCCTCGAGTCTCGGACCGGCGACAGCTTAGGGTTGTCCCCACCCTACGATGGAAACTGCGCGATGCTGAAGACGCAGAGCCATGACAGGCTGGTATCTGCGTCGTCAAGGAAGTATTACACAGTTTCTCTCAGTATTTGTGCGTGTACGTGTATGCGCCAGTGACAACGCATGATGACGAGGTAGCACAGTGTTGGTAGGGGTAGCAGCAGGAGCCGTATTGCTGGCCAGCAACGTTGCTTTAGGGTGAAGGCCTCGCCCTATTCCCGAAGAAATATCTCGTCGTGTGTGTCAAATGCCACGCTGATAATTATCTCTGATGCCAGCTGCACCGTTTTCCAGATATTTCTTCTCAAAGGACACCTGAACCCTCCATGGACGACGCTCGACTATCTCTTTGATTATTTTCTACGATTACGAGCGCAATTTTTGTTGTAGTTCTTGTCCGTCGGCGTACACAATGTCTAAAAATATTTGTTGTTTAGGATCGACTATCTACTAGATTACATACGCAATCTTTATTGTAATTTTCATCCCTTGGTGTACACAATGTCTAAAAATATTTGTTGTTAGGTTCGACTATTTACTAGATCACCAATTTTTATTGTAATTTCCATCCCTTGGTGTACACAATGTCTAAAAATATTTGTTGTTTAGGCTCGACTATTTACTACACTGCAAACGCAATTTATATTGTAATTTTCATCCCTTCTAAAAATATTTGTTGTCAGGTTCGACTATTTGCTAGATCATCAATTTTTATTGTAATTTCCATCCCTTGGTGTACACAATGTCTAAAAATATTTGTTGTTTAGGCTCGACTATTTACTAGACTGCAAACGCAATTTATATTGTAATTTTCATCCCTTCTAAAAATATTTGTTGTCAGGTTCGACTATTTGCTAGATCATCAATTTTTATTGTAATTTCCATCCCTTAGTGTACACAATGTCCAAAAATATTTGTTGTCAGCTTCGACTATTTACTAGATCACCAATTTTTATTGTTCTCTATATGTAATACGATAAATAGATCAATGGGTCTACTCCTCGCTTAACGAAAGATGTCACAGATTTTGACAGGGGGGTGGAGGGGAATCTGCGAGACCCCACTTTTGGCCCTAGGCTACGGATACCACTCTTGCGCTTAGATTCTGACGGGAACGGTCGACATAGGAGCTCGGCGTCAGCATTGGGCAAGAACATAAGTGGAGCCAGCTCACATAATAAACCAGACGGGAGAAATGAGAAAAGTGGGGCCCCGTCTGGTCCTCCAGTGAGCCAGAAGTTGAGGGAGGAAAGGGCATAATTCCTGGACGTGTGGTTTTTTTAGTGGATATTGGGGAAATCGAAGACCTGTTTCCACCGAGTTTCCCTTCGGGGCGGAGGGGGTACGAGAATGTATTATTTCCACACGTCCTTAAATTAAAAAATAGAAAAAAAGGAGCTCGGCGTCACACTCAATACGCTCGTTTGCTGTCTTCGTCAAACGATTCGGCCAATCGCGGAGGACGTGTAGCGCGAAGTAAGGATATCACGTGGTACCTACAAGTTTTTCTGTGCCATCTTTCGTTGGACGAGGAGTACATAAAGTACCAATCAAAACAAGTTCCGAGAAATTGAGGAACTGTTTAAACAACGATCCAAGCACTTCCATATATGTATCCGGTACACTCGTCAGAATCATCTGTCTCCGCGAGTCAAACGTTGCAGAACTCTTTCATCCTGCAGGGCTGAAAATTCGATGCTCGTTAATGTTTTCGGTTTTTCTAGCACAGCGTCGCGGGAATGACAATAACAAGATTCTCCAGGCGGAGCAGTCGGCCCGTTTCCGCTCGGCGACGAGGCGCGTTTCATCCCGGTGATGGACCGCGTTAATTTCTTTTCACCGGGACTAATGCGTATCGGCTTCGAAATTCTTTTCTTTTCGCTCCACTTTCCTCTCCGCGGGACTCTCTCTCTCTCTCTGCTCGCTCCGTTGTGCATCGGTGCCGCCGTGTTTTTCGCGTTTAGTCGACGCGCGGCCGTGTGCATACAGGGTGGGACCAATAATTTTCACCACCCTGAACATTTCCGCTATTTCCAACAGAGTTTTCTTTACAAGACGACGACGTTTCTTTTGCAACAAGAACTTCTTTTGAACTTTGTGGACCCTTTTTGGGAGGCATGGGGGTGAAAATATTGTGACGTGAATGTTTCTCATTTCAAGGTCATCCTGAATTATTTAACACGTTCCGCGTCACGTGTACCACCGATCGTACACACTGGTACTTACACACTGTGTGTGATTGTACACACTGACATATTGATTTAATGCACTAAAAAAATATATTTTATAACAAGTTTAAGACTGTAGAATATTATAAAAATGGCCTGAATGAAAAATCGAGCAAAAACGGCTCGGCACGGAACGTGTTAAACAAAGTAACCTACCTTTTGGAAATTCTGCACGAAAATCTATTGACCCTCAAATGTAGAAAACTATTTCGATAATATCTCGTTAAGTACTAGATTTTGGGCATATGAAGGTCAATACAGTTTTATGTAGAATTTGATATAGTTTTGTATGTATCACTTTTTCATATTATCTCTATCTCTATCTCTATCTCTATCTCTTCTCTATCTCTTCTCTATCTCTTCTCTATCTCCATCTCTATCTCCATCTCTATATACAGGGTGAGTCACCTAACGTTGCCACCTCAAATATCTTTGTTGTTTTTAAAGCCTAAGCATGAAGTCTACAAATAAGGGACTTTGAAAATTAGTGAGTGATTAACGAGTAGACTGCGAATTTTTAATGGTTAATGCAAAATAATAATGTTATGTGTCTGTTATATGGACTAGGAGCTACTTAGAAAGTTTATACGTGCATGGGTAATTATAGTCACTGAATTCCTAATAAAAGGGACTATAAAGAGCGCTTCAATTACAAAAAATGAAGGTTACCTTGATATCTCTAAAAAAAATCACATAAAAACAAAAATATTTTTGGTATCATGCGAGCCCCACTGAACCATTCAACTTTGCCCTTCAGACATTTGACGTATCTTTAAAAACAACAAAGATATTTGAGGTGGCAACGTTAGGTGAATCACCCTGTATAATAAAATCGTGCCTGTCTGTCTGTTTGTGACGGCATCAACTGAGAACGGCTGGACGCAGAAAGCTGGGGTTTGAGCCATTAGACGCAGCGTTTCTTCGGGAAGGTTTACGAGAAATCCGTATTCGAAAAAGTCCATGTGTTCAAAAGTTGTGACGTCACTAGTGACCAAAGACGACTTTTTAGCCCTCTTTTGAGCACGTTTCTGCTTATAACTTTTGGATTTGTTATTGCACGTGGACAAAGTCGCGGGTACAGTTAGTTGGGAATCATATTGAAAGTTATTGGCCCACCCTGTATACATACATATACGCGAAGAAATAGAAATAGAGAGGTAGAGAGGGAACATCCGCGTCCATGCAACCGCTCGTAATTCGGCCCGTCATTGTTCGCTCCGGATTCGTGACATTAATTTATCCCTCTTTCAGAATATGCGCCTGAATAATCCTTTGTCCGAGTCGGGTCGTCGAGATCAAAGACGACGACGGGGAGGCAGCCTCGAAAATTAGCAATGCTCTTTGCGCGAGCGATTCTTTTGTAACGGCCGCGCAACCTCGCACTCGCGAGTTCTCGCGATGCGTTTAATTCGGCGACGAGTGTTTGCTGCACAAGACTCGGCGGTTTTTAACCGTCGACCCCCACTGTCAAGCGGAAAACCGATCTACGAAAGCCTATCTACGAGAGAGCGTCACCGTGTCGTTTAACCGAGCATGAGGAATCCCGATGATCATTCCTAACGGTCGGCGAAACGCTCGCTTTGCTGGTCCAAGTCATTTTATTCTTGGCAACCCGGGAATCTGTTCGCCATTTATTCGAACGAATTGTTCACCACTCTGTATGTAGATTGCATGTGTAGTTCTCCAGCGGAGAAATTATTCCGAGATTCTTTAGGGCAAGACATAAATTGTCTAAGTCTATTGTAAGGGACGAATGTTAAATGAAAATGTACAATATCTCCTCCTTTAACCCTTTCATAGCTAGACTAAGTCCATTGTATATGATTTCTTCTCATTTTATGCATATGAAATTGATATAATACCTCGTGCAATACTTAAGCGTGTAGTAATTGATTAGATACCAATATATTTAACCCTTTGCACTCGGACTTTAACTTGAAAATTATTCTTATTCCGATCTAGAATAATTCCATTGTATATCATTTTGTCATTTTATGAATATGAAATTGATATAATGCCTTATGCAATACTTAAATGTGTAGTAATTGATTAAATACCGACATATTTGATAATATAAACAATACTGTGAATAATGCTAAGGGTTAATCATTTTAATGGCTGGAGAATATAATACAATAATATTCGTAATTATGCAGTTTCTTTGCTTCTCGACTGTTCGAAATAAATTAGCAAAAAGTACATGAATGTAACTGAACTACATTGTAGCATGTTCTGAACCAAAAATTATTCCTGAACCCTTGAATGCTACCCTTGCAAGCTGAGAAAAGCCCAATCAAATTTTGTGACAAAATTCGCAGCCGCTGGTCCCATCGAAAACCCATTGGCGTCGGTAGCAAGGGGTTGTCGATCCTAGGGTGGCAGGGGGTTAACGACGAGTGCCGAGACTCGAGAATTACAGGAGGAAATCGGGAAATGACGTATCGTTTGAGAACAGCCCGGCTCTCCATTATAGCGATCCAAGAGTAAAAGAATGGAGGGGTTGAGAACGAGGGGGCTGGGGAGGACCAGTAGGAGGAGTATGATGGGGAGGTTGCACGAGGAGGAGGAGGAGGAGTAAGGGCAAAATAGGGGTTGAGGGGAGCTGGAAGAAGGATCGCGGGGACGCGTGCACTGGTTTGTGGAACGGGCCACGCGGGGGTTGAAGGGGTTCGAAGGGGGTTGAAAGGGGATGGGAAACCCGGGGGTTGGACCGAGGAGGCTGTGCGGGGGTGGCGAGAGGGTGCCGCATCTGCCTAGCTCGAACGCGGATACTCGGTGGAGGCTGGAGAGAATTGGGTCAGCCAACTTGGAGTGTACTTCAGGTGTAGCTACCTATCTACCTATCTGCCAACCTACTACCAGCCGCCCACCCTTTCTCGCGTCCTTACCAAAGAATCCGTTCCCTTTCTTTCCTCGTTAGCTGCTCGGCCATCCCTCTCCTTCACTCTCTCTCTCTCTCTCTTTCTCTCCCTCTCCCTCTCCTTTCCTGCCTGAACGGCGTGCAACATCGGCCCGGATCAGGGGACGAAAGGGGCCAGAGGATCCATCGAACCGAAACTTTTTCACGGCTCGATTCGTGCTCTATCTTCGAACTTGTACCCCTAGTCGTGCGGGGGCGGACGAACCGTGCCTCGCGAGACCGAAATGGGGCGGCGGTAATCGATACCCAAGCAACACTAACAGGTAAAATTCAATGTCGCGCCGGTGGATGCGTCCGTTTTTCACCTGGCTGTTGGCGGAGCTAACTCGATAGCAATTGTTCGCGAGAGACCGACGTTATTTTTATGGGGTGGGACCTAAGTGAGGGCAAGCTTATCGAAGTTGCCTGGTCCTCGTCTGGAAATTAAAGATACGGATTTTTATTTTGTGTAGCGAGGATGATGTTGTTACTATTGGACTGTGAACTTCATGCTCCTATAGTGGACATCATTTCTTGACTCTTTGCAAAAATATTATACTTTGTCCTAAACCCTTACGGATTACACATATAGCGTTCCTTCATTAGAATGATCGAAGTTGCCTGGTCCTCGTCTGGAAATTAAAGATACGGATTTTTATTTTGTGTAGCGAGGATGATGTTGTTACTATTGAACTGTGAACTTCATGCTCCTATAGTGGACATCATTTCTTGACCCTTTGCAAAAATATTATACTTTGCCCTAAAACCTTACGCATTATATAGCGTTCCTTCATTAAAGTGATCGAAGTTGCCCGGTCTTCGTCTGGAAATCTATAAGGATTTTTATTTTGTGTAGCGAGGATGATGTTGTTACTATTGAACTGTGATCTTCATGCTCCTATAGTGGACATCATTTCTTGACCCTTTCCAAAAATATTATACTTTGTCCTAAAACCTTACGGATTATATAGCATTCCTTCATTAGAGCTAGCAGATGGTGTAACGCTTGCACTACACAATCCGAAATATATTTCATAAAAAGACGTAGAATTTCAACAAGTACCTTCGCGCCAAGGTCTCCAATAAATTGCCTGTCTACAAAGTCCAGAGATGGCTCAAGACTTCCAAGAAAGAACACAGTGCCATCGCTCCGGAAGTGACTTAAAAATCATAAAACTTGCTTAAAACTCTCAAAAGTCGAGAGTCTGAAACTTTTAACTCTGAAGTAATGACATTATATTATTGAACGTGAAAATGTTCGGCGAAATTTGCACTTTGTACCTCTTAAACTTGAAGCTATTTTGTCTCCATTTCGTCGGGACGACGCTGGCAGCTACGAAAATTCAATGTCGCCCGCGAACACACTCGTAAAATTATGTCTTTGTCTCTCTCTCTCTCCCTCCCTCCCTCTGTGTTTCTACAGAGTTGCTCGAGAAGCTTTGCCAGTAAAACAGAGCTTCCAGTTTTATCTGCCGTCGTCCGAAGACGCGCGCCGTCGTCTACCGCCATCTGTGTCGAACACACCGGGATCCCTGTGTTTTATTGCCGCCCCTGGGCTTTATTAGCGGCGCCGAGTGGAGGCATTACGCAGTGTAGCTTGGTGTGTTCCCAGGGTAGCTTGTAACCTGTTATACAAGCCTAACACCTGAATTTGAAGGACGACAGGAATTTCAGCGACGCTTCTCGTTCCCTGAAAGCAACTTTATTATTTCAGGGGTAACTGGTTTAGAGATGGCGAGTACATTTTTTCTAAATGGAACGTGGGGGAAATTTTTATACATTCATGCAATGTGTACAAAACTGCACAACTTTTTCTCGAAGCGTTTTTCGATATCTTGCACCTGTCGGAAGTTAGGGGGGATCGACTGTACGGGCTCGCCTGATGCGCCTACGCCATTGGCTTCAGCTGCAACGTACTAAAAATTGCTATAACTTTTCAGTGGTGGGAGATTTTTCAAATGTTTAAATTAAATGTCGCACACGTGTGTCTGAACTTTACGACTGTACAAACATGTTTTTTTCATTTTGTTTAAATTCGTTCAAATAAAATGTTTTTGGTCGTGATACTAATGAAAGCGAGTTGATACGATGAAGTCTAACCCTTGTGTAGTCAATCAAAATGTATCGATTATTTAAAACCTTTCCGTATTTAACATGTTTGCACAAATTCTCATTACTAGACTTTAAATTAATATATTAGCGAGTAAAGAATAGACACATCCAGAGAAATTTTGTAATATTTTTTTGGAGGAACATTAATAAATTGATGGAAGAAATACAGTAAATGGGTACCCGGGTACGCGGTTGACTGCACAAAGGTTAAAAGAAGAATCATCTCGACTAAAGCAGTCGGAAAACCGCGCCGCTGACGAGATAAAACGAAGTTCGCTCCGGAATCTCCGAAGCACCCGGTAGATCACGTACAACAGGCTCGTAAACGATAGTTCCTAACTGCCGGGTCTCTAACGACCATGAAATCGTGCTAGTTCGCTCAAGTTTGCCTGGATCGAGGCGCGAGGGATGAAAAGAAAAGGCTCGGTTGTCCGCAAAGATCCGCGTGGCTCAGCGAATCTCTAAGGTGCCGTTCCAGAAGAACTGTCTGGTGTCCTCGAGGAGAGAGCATCAGCCTCGCGGATCCAGCTGGCAACGGTGCAAAGTGTGCTCCATCTCGCATCAAATGAAGAAAGAAAAAAGGAGAAAAGGATCTCGCGGGTCTCGATCGGGCCGAGGAGAACGACGCGACATTACGGAAGGGTGGGGGGTGTGTTCTGGTATTCGATTACGAGGGAACGTTTAACGGAGCAGTTTCGCGTGCCAGCATTCACGGCGGATTCGCGGTGAATGGGCTGCGGGGACGGTGATTCGATTCACGAGACCTCTTCTCGTGGTCTTCTGGTGAAATTTACCCCTGTCGTTTTCTATTTAGCTCGACTATCGCCTGGATAATCGTGGCGCGCCGGACGTCTAACCGCGACGAGATTATCGTCGCGAGGAATTGATCGCGATCGTTCGTCGATCACGCCGGCTGGAAATCCAAAATTTTATTATCCGGAGATTTTTCTTCGATGGTCTATCAACATGTTGTGAACGTAAATCAGTTTACAATCATTCAAGAAAATAGATATGTCTGTAGCAATATTGCCATTTGGAAACGAGAACGGTTCGATGGAATTTGACATAAATCCCTTTTTTGGTGTGAGAACAGATAAAAAAAGAAAATAATAAAAGTTGTAGATTTAGTCGCGAGGAGTTGATCGCGATCGTTCGCCTGTTTGTCGATCAACGCCGACTGGAAATCCAAGAGAAATCCGGAGATTTTTCTTCTATCAACATTTTGTAAATTTAAATGTAAATCAATTCACAATAATTCAGGAAAATAGATATATCTGTAGCAATTCTGCCATTTGGAAACGAGAACGGTTCAATGGAATTTGACAAGAATCCCTTTTTTGGCGTTAGTACAGATAAAAAAAGGAAATAATAAAAGTGGTAGATTTGATCAGATCAATTGAGTTACCAAAATTCCGCACTGTTTTATTCCATTTCGTTTCGTTCGAGGATAATTGAGAGTGATTGTTCACACGGTAGTACTGTATAAAAATATTGAAAAGGTCCCATTCGTTGCTACCACCCAATTTTTTGTTTCAATAAATATCAAAAACACAGATATTGTAACCAGACAGATTCAGTTCACAGGGCTGAAAGTTAAGTATTCCAGCGGCCTAACTTAGGGGATGTTCGCACAGCTGAGCGAAGAACTTTTCAGCAGGCTGAGTTAGGGAATGTTCGCGTAGCTGAAAGTTCAATTTTCCTATAACCGAACTTAGGGGATGTCCACACAGCTGAGAGTTGAAACTTGCTGTGGACTATTTTAGGGTATGCTCGCCCAGTTGAGAGTTGAAAGTTCCTGTGGGTTATCTTAGGGGATGTTCGTGAAGTTGAGACTTCAATTTTCCTGTGGTGTAACTTACAGGATATTCGCGCATCTGAGAATTGAATGTTCATGTACCCTAACGTAAGAGTTGTTCCCACAGCTGAGAATTGAATTTTCCTGTAACTTAAGGGTTGTCCGCGCAGCTCTGCGTGGAACTTCTTGGCGAGCTAAGTTAGAGAATCTTTATACAGTTTACAGTTAAATCATGCTATAACTTAACTTAGGTCCTCACAGCTGAGAGTTGAAAGTTTCTAGGGGACGATTGCACAGCTGAGATTTGAATTTTCCTGTAGCCTAACTTTCGAAATATTCGCACAGCTAATTGTAGGACTTTCTTACAAACTGAGTTAGGGGATGCTCCCACAGCTGGGGGTTGAAGTTTCCTACACGCTGACTTAAGAGATGTTCGCACTGCTGACTATTGAATTTTCCTATGGCCTAACTTGGAGAACATTAGCGTAGCTAAGTAAGATTTGAATTTTTCTGGGAACAAAGTTAAGGGATGTTCCCACTATCGACAGTTAAATCTTCTGATGGCTTAACTTGAGGGACGTTCACACAACTTAGAGTAGAATATTTTCTCATGACTTAAGTTCAGGGACGTCGACACAGTTGGTAATTAAATTTTCGTTCGCCTCAATTTAGGAGATGCCCACCCTGCTGTGAAATTTTTCCATGCTCTAACTTACAGAATATTCTCGCAGCCGAGATTTGAATTTTTCTCCAAGCGAAATTAGGGGACGTAGCCAGTACCGAGAGTTAAATTTTCCTACGGCCTAACTTAAGGGATGCTCGCGCAGCATAGAACCTTCCTGCATCTCTTCAGGAAGCGTCTTCTTTTCGCCTCCCGGTTGTGCGCGGAAAATTGAATAACGCCCGTCTAAAAAGGAGGAGAGAGAGAGAGAGGAGGTGCTGGAGGATAACTCGGCTCGGTGGATAAAACGTCCCTCCTACAACCGGAGCGTAATTATAACGCGGTCCTGGAGGTTGCGCGCGGTTGCGGGCAAGGTAACATTTATAGGATATGTAGGTCAGCTACTGACACGCCTTATTGCCTCCTCCGACCCGATCACCCCAAATAGACCTCCGAAAACGAAGTAAGGACGAAACGGCCGTGATCGCGACTCTCTCCCTCTATCTCTCCCACTCTCCCCCCTCTCTCTCTCTCTTCCTCTTCCTCTTTCGATCGCGGTTTCCTGACGCCACCGCGAGTCAAACGCCGATTACGCGGTGCTAGATTACTCGCCCCTAAGTCTACGATCTCGCGCTAACTTCTGATCGGCAATTTAACTAGCCGTGACCAATGTGCTTACATAGTATTAACACATTAAGAATACCACTAAAATCTTCTTCACTCAATGTGTTAACTACCGACGCTGTACAAAAGTGAATGTTATTTCTTGGCCTGATGATCTGAACTACTTGGCTAATAATGATGATTGAAATCTGATTTTCGGCTGAACGAATGTCTGAGATTTTATAAGACTTATCCTGATTTGCTTAAAGTCATGAATAGACGGCGAATCTTTATGCAAAATAAAAATGTTCCATCTGCATTGTAACACAGTGGAGCGAATTAGAAATTTATTTTCTCTTAAAATATTGCCATTTGGCAATATTTTATATAGGTTGAAAACAATATAACAGCGTTTTTAAATGCATAAAATCCGCGGTCTAGTTATGAATGTTGTAGATTGTAAATGATGAAGAGCCTGTCAAGTCTAAGCAATCGGTTTATTTGTTTCCAGGAGGCGTATAGAAAATGGGTGTGCAGCTCCCTGGTGCCTTACTTTGCTCATGGGGGACCGCAGGACTCGGACACCTCGGGAACGAGCTGGACCGGAAACAGACTCAGGCCCTGCCGGTCCTTCTGCCAATCTGTGGAGCAACGTTGTCCTTACTTGCTTCCCGGTGATCGTGCCCCCGCGTACCCCACGCAATACGCCGGCGAACCCACCTTTCTTTGCAGAGGTAAACCATTAAATCAATCGTAACACTCCTTGCAAACATCCGGTAAGTCCATTCCATAGCAAGCAACTCCATCTTTATAAAATTGCACTTGTCAAGGTTCACACGCTCTCGAATTAAGCAATTTTTAACATTTGGACTTGCCTGGTTTTTGCACAGAGGTCTTCAACCCTTCACCATACATCAGAAACCATAAACCAAGGGGAATAAAATGTTTTACTAGGGTTGTTGCTGTCAATTCGAAATCCAATCGAAACAAATTTTTGTTTATATTTTTTCTAATGAACTTGGATTTCTTTAGATATAAGATTGTTGCTTCAGTGTAAAATAACTGTAAGAGAAAGTTCATTTGGGAGATAATGTAGGGATAATGTAGACTCAACCTATGCACTGGAGGGTTGATGGACGAGGGTAGAAACATTCCTTGGCACCCTCTCGAGTAACCTCCTAAATCGAGAAATCTATAAGTGATTGTTACGATAACAATGAATTTTAAGATGTTGTCATATCATTTCGTGTTCAGTTTGTGTAATTTAAGTATCACAATTGAAAGTATCATAATTGAAGTATCGAGAATCATTAAGGTCTTTAAAAATCCAGTGACCAACCCCTGATGGATAGCATACATATTTTAGTAGAATTTCAATGAAAATTTCATGAAATTTTCTTTATAAATACAGGGTGAGTCACCTAACGTTGCCACCTCAAATATCTTTGTTGTTTTTAAAGATGCGTCAAATGTCCGAAGGACATGGTTGAATGGTAAAATGGCGCTCATACGATACCAGAAAAATGTTTGTTTTTATGTAATTTTTTTCAGAGATATCAAGGTCACCTTCATTTTTTTAAATGGAAGCATCCTTTTTTAAACACCTACAATGATAGTCCCTTTCATTATGAATTCAGTGACTATAATTATTCAAGGTCATTCAAAGTCACGGACAGAAAAAATATGGAAGCAGAATACGTTTATCACCAGTGAGACTTGTAGTAATCAAACTAGCAGATTACACCACGATTTACTTACTACCAGTATGTTTCCAAACGCGATTCCGCTATGGCTTATTCAGTGGTTGAAAGGTGTGACATGATAATGGTTTACTGTGAATGTAGACAAAATGCGATGGAAGCCCGATTGCGAAACACGCCCTCTAAGCGGACTTTTATTAATATCTACAAATCGTTTAGAAGTACTGGAAGTGTAGATGGAAGAAAGCGTAAACGAAAGAATCATGTGACTACTGAAGACAATATTGAAATTAATATTTTAGCAGCTATAGCTGTCAATCCACATGTAAGTACGAGAAGCAGGCCTGAGTCAAAGAAGCGTAATACGAGTTCTGGCCCGACATAAATTTAATCCGTTTCTTATACGATTTTTTCTGTCCGTGACCTTGAATGACTTTGAATAATTATAGTCACTGAATTCCTAATGAAAGGGACCATCGTTGTAGGTGTTTAAAAAAGGGTGCTTCCATTTAAAAAAATGAAGGTGACCTTGGTATCTCTAAAAGAATTACATAAATTTTGTTGGTATCCTATGAGCCCCATTTTACCATTCTACTTTGTCCTTCAGACATTTGGCGTATCTTTAAAAACAACAAAGATACTTGAGGTGGCAACGTTAGGTGACTTACCCTGTATATTCGTGAACGTTTAATATCAAAGGAGAACTGTAATATGTCTTATATCGGGAGAAAACTGTACTCTGAAGCGTGGAGCAGGTCGCCAAAGGGCCACAGACAATATCAGCCCGCGAAACGGGAGACAAGAGAGGAGCTCGTTGGCAAACGCACTCGTTTCAGATCCGAACATCCCGGAGACCGGCGAGCAAGCAGCGCGAGCGTTGCACAACAGTGGCGAGGACGAGTGCTGTTTCCGCGTGTGCTCCGACGAGAAGCCAGGATCGGGAATCTGCACGAACTGCTCGGATCGGGAGCCACGGGAACGCGGCCGAGCCCACGATCCTCCGACGGCGCCCTACTGCGAGATTAATCCTATTCAGCCGGCCTCCACGGGTACGTGTCTTATCCGGGGACCTAGCAGAGTCTAACGCTCCTACGCCAGCGCTCCGCAAGAATGCTAATCAAGAGCCGCCTTCAATGCCGATTCGTTAGCGTATCATCCCCACTCTCCAAGCTTAGGAATTACGATGCATCCCGCTCGACATCGGGAAACACGCGCTTACCGACTGCTAAACGGTATCTATCCTAGCCTAGGGCTTCTCCGAGATATATATACCCTATAGTAGTTCCTTGACTAGGTTGTCTCCTGGGCTATGTAGGTCATTGCTGGGTTGTGACCCCTAGCCTGGATCCTTGATGGATTGTACCGTAGATTGTGTAGGTCTTTGATAAATGGGAGACTAAGAGCCTAGTCTAAATCTAGTCTATGTAGGGTTTTGCTAGAATGAGTCCTAGTCATGTAGATCTTTGCTAGGTTGTGCCCTAGCCCACGTAGTTCTTAGCAAAGTTATACTCTATCCTATGTAGATATTTACTGGATTGTGATTCCTAGCCTAGGTTGTACCCTGGAGCCCAGTCTAAGTGTAGTCTATGTAGAGATTTGCTAGAATATGTCTTAGCCATGCAGATGTTTGCTAGGTTATGCCCTAGACCACGTAGTTCTTTGCAAAGTTACATTCCAGCCTATTTGGGTGCTTGCAAAGTTGTGCCTCAGCCATCTTCACCGAGTTTCCTTCACTCCGTTCTCCCTTTACCTTCTCCCCTTGCTTCCTGTAGCCCGGCAGGATCTCGAGGGTGTCCTGATCCCACCTACCAACCTAAAACCATCTACTCCTACAGATAATGCCAGCCAGCTTCGTTGAATAGAAAGCCGAAGGAGCTAAGCAAGATCCCCAAGTCTCTTGCTGGCGGTAATTTATAAGTGACTCGCCGCTGCTGCCTTAACGAAATCCATCCAAAAGCCTCTCGCAATTGTCTTCTTCTTAAATCAGGCTCTTCAAGTGTCGTGCTAGGCTTGACGTCGTTATTGAACTGCGAATTTTATGCTTCCATAGTTTGCACAATTTGTTGTTCGGAAAATTTTTCATAAACTTTCAGTCAGCGGGTTCTCTATACTCCAGCTCTAGGTTCCGTTAACTCGCGGTGGTCGCATAAATTTTCTACCGTCCTACCAAACGGTCTGGACGGACGTTTCGACGTCGGAATCGATGAAAACGATTAAATCTTCTATCGCTTGCTAGCAACCGGTGCTCCGCTGCCCCCGTGAACGAAGCTATAGAGTCGAAAGCTTAGTCGAGCGGCTACAAGGAATTTTATCTTAGACGTTTCCGCTTCGTCACCCACTGAACAATGAATTTTTCAATTAACCCTGCCTGTGAGAGATATCGACGGCTCTTGGACCGTCGAATTCAGATAGCCTAGATGCTTAGAAAAAGAACTTGCTAACCCCTCAGACTCCTTAAGCCTTGCTTCATAATGTAAAGTACGGTGTGAACCTTTGCTTTATGTTCTGCTTCGAAGTTCAAGATTTCCCTTTCAGACGTTTCCTTTCGAGATTCATTATCTCGAGAACTACACACGACAATTAACACGTTCATTGCCGTTCGATACACATGAACAATGAATTCACTAGATACATATTCATAGATCAATGAAAATGAAAATGCCAATAAAACATTCAACTTGGCTGCTTCCTGCAAGAACCTTCCTTTTTTGTTTTTTTTTTGTTTAAGGGCAGAGAGGGAAAGGTCCCCCCTCCAAATGATAAAAATAAGAGGCGAAGGCATACCCACTAAAACCCTTGTCCCTTGTCCTCCAGTACTCCAGCCGGAGACTATAAACTATCGTTGGCCCGCTATTCGCAATTCTACACGAAAGTCTGTCCTCCGGCTCCGGAGCCACACCTGGTCTTAGCTGTTCCCCTCCCAAGAACCTAACCATCGAAAGCTTGCACGAAAACCTCGCAGCTAGCACCCAGACCAAACAAACTAACCTGTTTGCCCGGTTGTGTGAAACAGATAAGAAGACCGCGAGTGATATGGAGAGCAGCAGCGTAGACGGTGTCGAAGAGGAGTCATCATCACCGACATCCGTGGTGCAGCAATCGCAATCGCAAGCAGTTGGCTCTTTATGCCTGCCGGGTGGTGTGGGTTCGATTCCAAGCGTCTCGTCATCGGATCGTCCGTCAGCATCGATGATACCGCAGGCGTTGTGGGTGTGCTCGATGGCTAGGGTGCTGTTCAGCCTTGCGACGTGGATCCGTGGTGTTGGTTCGCGGCTCTTCAGGATGCTGGCGACGGTTGTGATCGACGTTTGGAGAACAGGCCGGTTGGGAGACCTTGTCGCTTGGCTGCACGGTAGCTCCTCCGCTAACGGCAGAGTAAGTTGCGTCAGCGCGCGTCATGGTGCGAAGTGGCTGCTCGAAAAGTGGGTGATGGTCGAACGCCGGTGCCGGGTCGGTTGGTGGAGGTGGTGGTGGCGAAGGTTGCGGAAGAGGCTGAGGGTGAGGTTGAGGGGTTGTTGCGAGTCCGGAGGGTGTGCTGACCGAGGAGCGGTGGTGAGACCCGCGCGACCCGCCCGACCCTGCGGCGGGTGCTCCTCGCCGCGAGTCCGCCCCTGGACGAGGAACTTTGGCCCTTTCGCGACGCAGTGTCGGTGGCGATGGTGGTGGTGGTGGAGGTGGCGGTGGTGGTGGTTGTACCGATGGTGGAAGTCACGGTGGAAGTGGCGACGAGTAGGGGCCGGTAGCGACCCGGCCGTCGAGTACACTGCCGACGGCGACGGAAAGAAGCAACGTCCTCCGGTAAAACACAGAAGACGATCCAGGAGAACCAAGGGCGGTTTACAAGAGTGGTCGGGTGGGAATGGTTACCGGCTGACTCTGGCGGTTAGGCGACGCTACCCGCTACCCTCTAGGAAGGATCCGCCATAGGGTCGGCCCCTCGGAACGCGGACGGACGCGTGACACTGCAGGTATTTTCTATCGACGAACCGAAGCGCCGCGAGCGTAACCGCTATAGGACGCTTCGGGTACATACAACCTTCCAGGATTACCGCGACCCGGCGCGGCGGGTCAACCGGACCCGAGCGGGTCGCGCGGACACCGGACACGCCAGTCGGACACAGCGCGCGGCCCATGGTCGATTATGGTCCAAGCGGAACGAGCGAGAGGAATTCAACCCGGAGATAGAGGGGAAAGAAAAGCGTTCCTCTCGGCGGAGGAACACGATGGCAACACACTGAGAACACGACTGTCCCCGATGGATGACGACGCGGAGAAACGCGCGGATGGGAGTTGTTCTTTTGTTTCGGTTTTTTTTGGTAATACTGAGAGCGAGAGAGCGAGAGAACGAGAACGAGAGGGAGAGAGTGAGAGAGAAAGAGGTATGATTTTTTGGATTGCGCGTCGACGGCTCGGCCTCTCCAGCGGAAGGCCGAGGAGAACGAGACGAGGCGTGTACACGATGCGAAAGGAGAACCGTAACGTCTGTAGCGAATAATAATGGATAACAATAATACAATAATAATTAATAAATTATAAATATTAACGATGATAACGATGATTACAATGATAATGAGGATGATGATAATGATGATGATGATGATGAAGCGGGCGCAGGGGCGGGTTCAGGATTCTAAGGATCACCAGCTGTTGGGATCTACACGGGAGGTCTCGCGAGGCGGGTGATGACGATTGGTTTTAGCATGCCGGTAAATAATGAATAAATAATAATAGTTAACGAATAATAATAATGATTAATGAAATAAATAATAACGATTAAATAATGGAGTAACGATGATGATAAACGATAAAGTAACGTTAACGTAACGCAAAACAAAAAAAAACGATAGAACGACTACGATACAACTTACTTATTCTATACACAGAGAAGCGCGCGGGACACGTATTATGTATGAGACACAGGCACACAGCAGACAGTGAGTACACACGGTTACACTCTTACACGGACGGAGGGGACATGTAAACATGCACGAACACATACACACACACACATACACACACACGCGCGCGCGTATTAACGCAGAATTATTAATTACTACGAAAGAAATTAGCGGTGCGGATGAGCGAGTGCGATGAGCGAATGCGTCGCGAACACGAGGAGCGAGAAAGAAAGCGCGCGAGAAAGAGAGAGAGAGAGAGAGAGAGAGAGAGAGAGAGAGAGTCGAGGAGAGAATGAGAGAACGAGCGAGTGTGGTAAAAACGATCTACGCAAAAAGCAAGCACCCGTTCGCGTATAAGGCATTAACGATTAAACAGAGGCAACACTAACGCGAGACAACTAAAAGCGAGACAACTCTACACTCCGACACACGCGCGCACACGAACACAGAGAGACACACAACAGAAGATGATAAAAGTTGTAGGTAAATAGTCTTTTGGTCGTGACAACGTGAGAGACGGACGGCTTAGAACGCGCGCGAGAGAGCGAGAGAGAGAGAGAGAGAGAGAGAGAGAGAGAGAGAGAGAGAGAGCAGGATGATAATTTGCAAGGTTGAACGCGAGAATAAAGATTAAAAAAAACACGACATTATCGAGGTATAATATGTGTTCGTATAGACATTACAATAAATAAATAACTATTATATTAACATAGACATGTAACGGTACGAACTAAACGAGAGAATATGTGAAAGAGAGAACGAGAGACTGCGCGAAGCAAGATTGAGGAAGAGAAACCGGAGAGAATGATGAGAACAATGTGTGAAAGTGAACAAACGAGTAGACGAGGATAAATCGTAGCGAGCTGACCGATTTTTTTATAGGGAAATATTCCAGCGAAGCATCGCGGATCTAGCGAAACCGATTCTTTTTTCCGACACTCTTCTCCACACGGTTCGCGTGGGTTCAAGCTCGAGGTTTCTCGCGTCGAAACGGAGAATTGAGAGATTTTGATAGAGAACCGGTCCTGGACACGTTTCTCACGCAATAATTATACCTCGGAAGACGGACAGTGAGACGCGGGCTCCTTGGGACGTAATTACTATGCTGATTTTGGACTAGCTAGGAATTGTACAGGGCGTTTCAGAATTTCTCAAATGACTCCACACTTAAAAATCTGAGATACGAACTTTTAATGGGAGCTTCTTCCTGAAATTATAAAAATACATTCGTGTTGTTATGCGAATGCACAACAACTGTTTCTTTATCCAAGCTTCTGCATGAAAATTATTAAATCGTGCTGTGCGTACATAATTCTCGTTCTAGGATATTGACCTCGTTTATGAATGAAAAGGTTCAATCAATTAGAAACGATATATTGTGTTTTTATCAATCACTGTTATATCTTCAGCGTTCCATGAACGTAGAAGAATGTCTATTTCTGAAACGATGTGCAGAGAGAGAGAGAGAGAGAGAGAGAGCGAGAGTTAAACAGAAAGTTTCTGTTAATGAACAATGTAGGAAGGATGATTAAACGTTCTCTGATCGAAACACCCTGTAAAAGCCACGAAAGCCGATGTAGCAAACCCGTCGTCCTCGCTCCGATCCCGCCAGCCATCTTCCGAGCAGCGCGCACAGTGTCTTGTCAAGGTAGAGAGTTCGAAACAAAGCGGCCACCTGCGTTTATTCGTAATCGACTAATCAAGTTGACGGTTCAGAGCTTAACACACACGGGACTAGAATCTGGCCGAGGCTGCGCACCTGACCCTCGCACGAGTTCTCCTTTTCGCTCGATAGCCGACAGGACCTAATTTCCGCGCAACGATAGACCGGAAGTGGACGCTTTTCTTCTCGTTCTCGAGCGGTCACCGCGAAACAGAGTCGCTCGAATGGAACTAGCGAACCAGTCGCGATTTACATCTGTCTTTCGGGACGACGAAGACTTCTGCTCGAGTCTGACGACGATCTTTTTTACATCGAAGCTGACCTTCGTTCTTTTCGTTTCACGTTGACAACGAATTTTTTTTATTCGAAGATCACCATGATTTTTTAATTTGAAGATGATGATTTTTTTTAATCGAAGCTTACCATGATCACTTCCCATTCATTCATACATGTTCCTTAAACAAATACAATGCACCTCGAAAAATGTTTGAAATTTCCACTTCGAACAGAAAGGCACCCCGTCCTCGCAGTTTCGAACGAAAGATGAAATCGAGTAAATCGCTCAAGGCCATCTGACAAGAGACAAAAGTGAATTCGGCGGTCACGGATAATTTTGCAATCGGATAAATCGTTCTTGCACGGCTCTGGATCGCGAGGATCGAATCGAGGGGGTGCGAGGGTGTGAGAAACGAAGCCACGAAGACACTGAGGCGGAGAACGAGGCGAAAAAGGGAGAGAATATCGCGAGAGCAAGAGAGAGAGAGAGAGAGAGAGAGAGAAAGAGAGAGAGTCGTCGTCGTCGTTGTCGTCGTAATTGCGGGAAATCGTGCACGAGATACAGGGCGTGTCCCGATACAGCCGCACACGTATATAGCGAGTCACAGGTAACACGTGCACGCGCACACGCACCACGTACACACACAGAGAGAAAGAGAGAGAACATTTTGAAGAGAGAATGAGAGAGATTGAGAGAGAACGAGAGAAAGTGAGAGAGAAAGAGAGAGAGCACGCGCGCGCGCGCGGATCAGACCGCCGCGTGTGCGTTTAATTACGTTGTTATACATTGTCCAATGCATAATTGTTACCGATTTACATTTATAAGACGAATGAGAGACACGGGGTGGAAACGGGGGTGGTAAACGGAAGGTGGAAGAGCGCGTGGGTGGTATAGCTAGATGCGAGGACGCACCAGAGTAAATGACTGTGCGAGTGTTGCGTGAGAGAGTGACCATACAGAGAGAACTAGGGATATTGGAAAGATGTGCCACTGGTTCAGGGAACCAGGAATAATTATTATTAATAGACTGCGGGTCTTTATGCATTTATAGCATAATTGAGAAGATGAAATTAAAAATTACTGAAACATTTTAAAAAGTAAAGATGTCAATGTATGATTTCTCCTCTATTAAAATCATTAAAGGAAGAAATAACGTTCAATTTAATTTCTATTTCTTGGAATCGATGCTGACAATTTTTATCTTGCAAAATTTCGTATATCAATTGAACATTAATTTGAACTTAGTAATTTAAGTTTCCTTTACTATTCTGTGCTTACACATAGTCGCCGTAACTCTATAAAATCCACAGTCTAATTGTTATAAATATACCGGGTGGGGCATCGAAATAGAGAGACCTAAATATTTTCAATATCTTTGAAATGGTAAAAATGTTCAAGTTAAAACATAAAGTTAAACATCTGTATTTGATGACGAAAAAGAAATTGTTTTCCAATGTTGTTTTTCATCAGAGACCTTCAATGGTTCTTTTCAAATGGAACTCTATATACACTTTTAAAGGAATGATAAGGATTTGAGATATGGAGCAGGTTCAGGAAGACACGTCAGCGCGATTATGTATGTAAATATATACGTATTTATATATATATGTGTACGCGCACACACCTAAACATACATATAGCCAGCCGCGTATGGACCTGCGTTCGAAGAGAAGAATGTGTTGTGTGAGTGTAAAAAGAGAAAGAGAGAGAGAGAGAGAGAGAGAGAGAGAGAGAGAGAATGAGAGGAAGAATTATATAGATCCACGGGGATCAATTTTCCTGCGATTTTACCGATCGAGTGAAGTTTAATGATGCACGTAGGGGTTGAAAGAGAAAATAGATCGGTGCTTGTGTCTTGGGTACATGAAAGGATCGAGAGAATGGGAGAAACTGAGGAAGAATGAAGTGGAATAAAGAAAAAAGAAGAAAAATGTTTCGTAGAATCTGAGAGGACAAAACGCTACCTTCTCGTTACCCTTTCTGCGATCATGCTCGTTTCTTGCTTCCCTGCGAAAAACTGCTGCTGCGCGAGAACATTGCCAAGAAAATCATAAGAAAGATAATATAGATGATATTAGATATTTGTCGGGTCTCTCGACACGGATTGGCTGCTTCGCAATTTCTACCTTTGAGACGTGTGTAACGTAAAGTTTTGACAAACTACCCTTATTTCTCATGATTAAATGATGAATACTTTCGCTCCCCTGCATTCATAGGGGTGAATGAGTGAAAGGACAGATATTATTTTGAAAAATTGATGCAGAGTGTTTAAATCTCTTCTAATGAGATCCGAACAGGCCACGAGTGTCCCTTTAGCGGTAACGGTCTTCCTAATCGCTCGAAATATTTAATAGCAACCTCTTTACCCTCGTTACAGCAACTTTCACCGTCTTCCCCAGTACACTCTAAAATTCTGTTCGCAATCTTCGCAAGCGCAGCAGCACACGCGAATTCCCTCGCAGATTGTCGCCCGATCGTTCACCTCTCCTTCACCCTCGCTGGTTCGCGATTCTCCACCCACCCCCATTTTTTTTTTCTTCCGGCCGCAATCCATCCGTTCGACTAATCGATAGCTCGACTTTCCTGCTGGGCCCCCGAGGCGCGGAATTCTCAATCGCGAATCAATAACGCGGCCGTCCCGTCGCGAAATTATCCTTCGACTGCCGCGGGACATAGCGCATTCAAAAAGTTAGCACACCGACGCCAGAAATAAAGTCGACGGTCGTTCTGAAATCAAATTTGACCATTCAAGATTCAATGTGCCTCCTTCTTCTCTCGATGCAGGTCCCGGAACCTCCGGGACGCATAAAAATACTCCATTTTGAAAATCTCTTCGAGGCTGCCACACTAACGCGAAAATAAAATCGGGGTTCTTTCAGAAATCAAATTTGACTATTCAGAATTCAAAATACGTTCTTCCTCTCTTGATACAAGCCACGGAACGTTCGTGCAACCCCCGGGACACATAAAAATGTTCCCCATTCAAAATCTCCTCATCCTCTTTTAAAATCGCTGTCACTTCAGTCTAGATTGATTCAACACCATCAAACAAAGCACCCCTCGCAGCTACCCTTATTTCTGGGGATTGGAGGCAGCTATCAAACGCTTTAGACCTCATTATCTGCCAATTATATCCGAAGAAATATCCAACAACTTTCTCACAGAAGTTTATAAAATAACACTTTCACAATTTATCCTAAGCAAACTAATGCATGGAACTCGATAAAATTTATGTGTAAAATAAAGATCGCTTTTCTGCTATTCCAAAGAAAAAAATGCAGAAGTTTGAAAATGTATCTGGCTGATCGTAGGGTGACCTGTCCAGTGAATGTACACTTGGCGATTGCAATATCGATCCTTTTCGAGGAGGAACGATCACTGTCCACGGATCGCGAGCCTAACCGGGTTTCTCCCCCGTGAAATCTCATTTCTCGCGCGGAAAGGTCGCGAGGTCAGGCTCCTCGCCGATATTATTCTCGAGTAGAAAATCAAATAATAAGGTCGGGACGGGTTAAAGCGCGCGATAATATCGCCGAGGGCGGCCGGAGCCAACCTGTTTCTTTGATCTCACGACTTTTTACGTTCGTCGCTGAAAATTAATCTCGCTCCGCGTTCTGTTCGCTGGCGACCCTTCGTTCTCCATCCCCCTCCACCCATCACGGCCTATCTCCCGACGTTTTCCAACCCCCGATCTTCTACACCCCTAGAACGATCCGACAGGAACGTTGGTCCCAGGAAAATCCGTGGCTGCGACTCCGGCACGTCTCTCGTAAAAGAGAATTAAAGAATCTCGACGTGCCCTGCGTCCACTGTTGACCTTTTTCGACCACTTTCTTCGAGATCTCTTCTTCTTCCTCTTCTTCTTTTTTCGTTCACTACTGTCGCATTAATCACGTGGACGTCGGGTGTTCCACACGAGTTGTTTAACCATTATAAATATATACGATCCTCAGGGTAAAAATTCACCCATTTACTATTTTCACATACTGTAAAATCATTGATCCCTTTATGTCTACGTTGCGAGATGTATTTCTTTAAAGTGTGACGTTACAAATGGTACATAATTTGTTGATTTCACGTGTAGAGCAAACATGGGTGAATTATTATCCTAGTCTCTTTTATATTCTATTCTTGAGGAGCGTATGAGGGTTAACGCAGAAGCTAATCAATTGCTGATTTTATGCGCATTCATGACAAAAGTGCTGCAATTTGAAACAGTAAAGAGATTCAATTTTCAAGTTTCTTGCAAATGGGGAATTTTTATTTTACACGAAGATCCACAGTCTAGCGATAAGCTTGTTGGATCAGTGGGGTCATCAGGTCATCGAGGCGGTTCCTGGAAGTCCCTAGGTGTTTTTCTATTTTCCTCGCGGAATATCGTGATCCATGGAGCCCGGAAAGCCCGAAGAATCCGAGGAGTCCACGAATTGTTCGACGTCCCTTGAAATAATAACGCTGACGCGGATAAGTTTCACGGGGGCTTGTGGAAGAGAGAGGGCTCAGGGGTGGTAAAGGAGAGAGAGAGAGAGAGAGAGAGAGGGTTTCGACAGTAGGAAAATGATGGTCGGGGGATGGAAAAAAAGAGACGGACGGCAGCAGGCTGTCGGCCAAAGGGGAAGTTTCGAGGAGACGAGTTTGAAGCGTTGCTTGGGTTTCGGCTGAGGCAGCCACCAAGAGGGTGCAGAGGGGGTGTGTGGAGAGAGGGATGAAGAGAGAGAGAGTACGATCTAGAGAAAGAGAACGAATCCTGAGAGGAGCGAGAGAGGGAGAGAGAACCACAGAGTATATGCGTGTACGCGAACGGGAGAGAGACGGCCAGACGGGTATATATATTATATATTTTATATATAATGTATATATACATGTATATATCGGTATAGGGAGAGTGAGAGAGAGAGAGAGTGTGTGAGTGAGAGAGAGAGTGGAGGGAGCGGGGGAGAACGAAAGAGAGGCGAGAGGACTAGACTGCGTATTGATCTCGCAAGTTTCCCGACGTACAAAGTCCGCATAAAACAGGCCAGCGTCGGCGACGTCGACGTCGACGTCGACCCCGTCGCTGACGGCGTGTGCTCCACACAGTCCTCCGAGGTTTTCGATCAAATTGGGGGTCGTCCTGCGCAGGATCGCGCTCGAAATCGGCTGGGAACGATGCCAAAGCCCTCCCACAGCGTCAGTGGCCCTTTGGGGATCCTCACTGGCCCCTGGGAACTCCCAGAATGCCGACTCTTGAGATTTCTTGTGCGACTGCAGTCCGTTTAAAAACGATTTTGTTCTACGGTCGATGTGGGATTGGTTTGGAAAATTGGGGGCACGCGATAATAGCGGAGCACACGATCTTTACATGCGGAGGATGTTCTACTCGTTTTGTGCATTTTCTTCTGCTCTCTTCCGTTCGTTCTCTTTCCGTTTCTACCGTTTTGGCACAGTGTTCTTGTAGATCTGTTGTTCAGTTAGAACTGGATCGATTCGATCGTCATTCTCTTCTGAAACACGCTGGCGAATTCTGTGGTTGCCAGGAAAAACGCCGCATGTCACAATTTCGAAACATGAGTTTGAGTTTATGCGTTAATTGAACTTTATAGTATAGGCTTTACGTCTTTTAAAAATCATGAAAATAAATTTGCGAGGCTGAAAAAAATAATGCAATTTAACCGATGTCCTAGGTCATATCTAGATGTACGGTAATACGTCGAAAGTGAAACTATGTGACAGGCGGTGTTCTTCCTGACAGCCACAGGATTGGGGAATGGGGGCAAGATAATAACGAAACATATCGTGTTTTTGCTTCGTTCTTCTGGTGCCCACATAAAAATCCTCGATCGATCGCGTCTTCTTGATCTTCATCCCGTTCGGACGTATTTATAAAAAATCGAAGAAGAACAGCACAACGATGATAAAGCATATACAAATCGCAATTTCCGCAGCCAAAGGATGTTATCATTATTTTCTTCCGTCCCTTCCCGCTTCCTACGTTCTTCTCGCGCTCAGGAAGACTTTCTCGATCGATCGCGTCGTCTCGATCCTCATCCCCCCACCCCTTGGAAAATCCGTCGGGGAATCGTTCGAGGTCAACCGGAAGTCCGTCGCGATTCTCGGAATAGCAAATAGGGAATTGTGTAAGGGCGGATACGTGAGTGCGTGGGTGTGATTGTGCCGCATGAGTGATGAGAAATAGCGACAGCGAGAATGTGTGCGTGTATGTGACAGAGAGAGAGCGAGAGAGAGAGAGTATGTATGTGTGTGCCAGAGCGGGAGAGAAAGATTTAAAAGAGCCACTGCCTTAGCGACAGCAGGATCCGTGCTAGAAACAAGGCCTTAGAAAGTAACAAACCAGAAACATAATTAGAGTTAAGTAAGTCTGTTGTTGTTAAACGAAAAAAAAAGCAAAGAAAAAGAGAATAAAACGGTACTTAGAGGAATCGGGAGGTGACAAAATGATGTTGACGTATTGTAAAACTACTTAGCCGTTGTACGATATTTAAGCGCGTAACGTAAAAATCTAACGATATAAAGAAACAAACAAACAAACCAAACAAAACAAAAAAAAAGAAAATAAAATACTTAACCCCTCGTGCCCGCAATTCAAGTAGGCGCGTGTGCAAAAAACCACAGAGGACACGCGCGTAGGAAACAACAAAAACAACAAAAAAACATTAAACGTAGGAATTTATTAAACGTCGTCGCTTGTCGCAAAAACCGAGAACGGAAACGAGATAATTGAGGGGGGGGGGCTAAGGGGAGGGGAGGGGAGGAAAAGAAATCGAGATGAAGAGTATGCGAACGAGATGTAAACCGCGAGAAAACTGTGAAGCAAACGCTCAGCGAGAAAAGACTCTAAGGGAGAGAATAAAATCGTGAATAGAGAACCAGAATGAGAAAGACTGTGAGAGAGAGAGAGAGAGAGAGAGAGAGAGAGAGAGAGGGGGAGAGAGAGAGAGAGAGAGAGGGGGAGAGAGAGAGAGAGAGAGGGGGAGAGAGAGAGAGTAACAAATGCCAGAAAACTGTAAATGACAACAACACGAAAGAACGCGTCCGCCAGAGAGAAAGAGAGATTTGTTCATCTTTGCCCTCGACTTTGTTTTCTGCTCTTGCCTTACGAGACTGTCGCGCGAAACCGAGGAACACGTGTCGGGAAGGGAAAAACGGAAACCGAGGAGAAACGTGAAACGATTAAAACAGAGAAAAACATTAGGCGTCACCGATCCCGTGGTCGTCGAGGACGAGCGACGATAAAGATAAGAGAAAGAAAGAAAGACGCGCGCGAGATCAAACAGCAACGACGCGTTCGATCGAGTAAAATTACGAGAGGTCTTCGATGGCGCGTCAAACCACACACACACACACACACGCATTTACACATACATTTAAAATCTACAGAGTCCGCACACAGAGACACGCAACAGACGTACACGTATACGTAATTTACAAGGAGAAAAACGGAGGAGGCGAGAAAAAAACACACTTTGATCCGATGTTAGAGCGTAGAGCGTACGTACCCGTAAGCTGTCGACATTTATACTATGAACTATGAGTAAACTTGTAGCGATCATTGTGGACATAGTTAATAGTATAGATTAGTTAACCGCACTAATTGTACCGAACAAATGGAGAGTACATTTTAATTATCAAGGGTGAATTCGTCGATGGGGTATATCTCGTTCGGCGTATAGGCGCGTGTGCGGTTTCCCGATCCACATTTCGCCGTGAGAAATCGACGGGGAACCATGTGAAAAGGGAAAAGAGGGACGAGGGGGAGGGGAAACCCGGTCGAAAAACGGAGTTTCTCTCCGGTTCGATTTTCTGCCGCGCGAGTATCGATCGCAAGAGGGAATCGACGAAATGCTGCCGGACGGATCGACGAAATTACAGAGCGTCCGGGTAGAAAAGATCTGGACGATCCCACGATCGAGCGATCCTCCCAGAAATTTGGCGAACGACGCGAGTGGCTATAATAATTGCGAATCAGCAAAATAATTGTCGTGGGAGGACGAAGATCCGTTTGCAGCTACCTATGAGGTTGAAAACCCTTTAAAATCAGCTCTTTTGGCAGAAAAGATTGTAAATCTGGTATCAATTGTTTGAGGTGGAGTTTAAATTTGTACTGTCGTTTGCAGCTTCTTCTTCTTCCTGTTTCATCTTCTCCCTGTTCGTCCATCTGAAATCCCTTCAGAGTCGAAAACGAACCCTTTAATTCTCGAATGGCAGGACCTGGATTTATTTAAAAATTAATATTTCTAAATTCGAATTTGTATCGAGTTAAACATAGCTGTAACAGAACTTGGATTAATTGGTTCCGGTAAAGAAAAATATAAGTCAATTTGCTGCCATGTAATTGTGTGAAAAATAATTGTCCAATGAGTGGATTTGATTGAATTTACTGTGATTTAATTGTCTAAGGTCGAATTTAGTGTACAGAGGTCCTAATTGGACACGTTGATTCAATTTACCCCTTCCACCACCGCTCTGGCAAATTCCAGTTAAAATGCTCGAGTTTTATCAAAAGGAAGTGCGCATAGACTGTGGGATTAGTGGATTTATGAGCTGTATAAATTTTTGTGCATTACAATTACACCGCGATTATTTATGCTAATTCCCTGTTTTATGCAGTATTTGTTTTATTAAATTGCCTCGAATTACATACGATTTAGTATCTTCTGTAATCTCGTGCGACCTGTAAACCCATGAAGTATAATTATAACATTGGATCATGTTTAACGCGATTTTTACGCGATTTTAAACTCCACAAAATATTTAATTCGCAAATTGATTTCTGTCTGATAAAAAGTGAATAAATACCCGCGATCTACGTATAAATTGAACTCTCACGCGCTAGTCGAGTGAAAATTTATGAATTTTGAGATACCGTGAAATATTCAATATTTCTCTCTCTGTTGCGTTTTTATGCACCCGTATGGAATACTGAATCTGGAATAAACAAAGCAAAACAAAAATGTGTAAATTACGATCAAAGGGTCTTTCGCGTAATTAATTCTGACAAACTAGTCCACAACGAGTAATTTAATTCCCAGCAGTTTACGTATACAGCAATCAGAGATACAGACAAGATGTTTCTCTTAATTGGACGTCAACCTTGATCCAATTTAATTCGCATAATAACGATAATGAAACAATTCCCTGAACGGCGCAGTCCTGGACAGGCCTATCCGTAAATTACCAATGTATTAATTGCGTATAAAACCGTTCACATCCCTGTCTAGCATAATGGAGCACCGTAATTACGGGGTTACTTTATCGAATACGAACTGTTCGCATTGTAAAATCGTGCGTTATTTATATTCGCAATTTAATTTAGTTTCTCGATTTAATTCGCGGAAAAATAATGTTCGAAGACTCTAAACCACAAATTATACACGCTGGTCCTTTTAAGTAAGGCCACGTAAATATCTCTTCAGGTTATTGTAATGCAAAAAATATTTGTTACATAATGTGTATCGTGTCAATTGACCAATATACGTTCCAATGCAAAATTGCAAAATCTTTCCATCCTCCAATTATCTATCAGCATTATTCCCATTCAATTCGCAAAAAGAATAATACAGCAACATTCTAAAAAACCTAACTCCCAATTATCCATCAGCATTATCCCAATTTGGTTCGCGAAAACAATAATAAAAAACATTCCAGAGATCCAAAACACCAAAAAATTACCAAAGCATCGCCAAAGCAACAATGCAAAAATTTGTCCATCCCAATTGTCCATCAGTATTATCCCAATTCGATTCGCGAAAACAATGATAAAGCAACGATTCAAAGATCCGAAGTCCCAAAATACCGAAGCCTTGAGGACTGGAACAGTGCACAAGGTTAAACTGTGATTCCCCTCGCGAATTTCCCCGCAATTCATCGGTCTCCGCGTTCTCGAAATTCGGCAAACGTTTGCGGAAGCGGCGTTCCTCTGTTCTAACGATCCGGGACACGTTTTACAAACGGGTTGTACGTGCAGTGCCGTGTTCGGGACGCCACACCGCACCGGTAGGAAAAGAAAGGCGCGTCGAAGATCCAGCGTCGCGTCGCTTCGACGAGGAACGGGGTATAATTGATTGGCCAATTAAATCACGTTCACGTGCACGTGACCGGCGCGGATTCGATATCGAGGCCGTAGTCGCGTCGCCAACCTCCTGCCACCCCCATGCCGCCCCCGTTTTCTCTCTCGGCAACTTGTGTCACACGACGACGACGACGATGTTCGACTCTGCTCGGAGCTACTTTGCCCGGCTGCAGACTCGATCGTTACTCTCGCGCAAAATCGGCTGTTCTGTGCCAGCTGAGATTTCACTTCTATAGTTGCCTCTTCATGATTATTCTCTTCAGATATACAGGGTGGTCCAATACATATTAGCACACTTTATGAAGATACGCAGAAACTTTCTTGATTAAGCTTCTTCAGTACAAAGAGGACCACAATAATGGCAATATGTAGTAGTTTTGTCAAGGTCACCTTCACCTCTTTAAATAGAAACATATATTTTTCTGTATACAATTCGATGCTGCTCGTCATTCTTTATAAAAAGGTATTAACCTACGCGTGTCGAAAAATGATTAATTTAAGTAAATCTTGTTTCACGTTTATTGATGAACACACGAATTCAGCTGCATAGAAAAATATATGGTTCCATTTGAAAGAAAGAAGTTTACCTTAAAATCTCTGAAACTGTTTCGCTTACAAAAAAACTGTTATTGTCGTATCGTAGTCCTCTTTATACTCGAAAACAGTGGGATAATGATGTGCTAATATGGACCGTCCATCCTTTGATATTGTTTTTGAAGTAACAAATTGATTTAACGTTTGTGGGAGACTTTAGACTAATTGATGAAGAGGTTGTTCAAGGTAACCAGTTTCGAGAGGCAAATTTTTTAGTGCACTTTTCATCGATTATTGTTGGTAAAGAGTCTGTGAAGGTTCTTTGAGATAAAGACCCTTAGGGGACGAGTGCAAGTTCGAAACTTTGGCAGAACTTTCGTGGTGGCATGTCTTTCTCGCATTGTTCCTGGAAATTATTAACTAAATGGGTACTTACTACGAACTTTCAGTGGAACATTGGCTTCAAAATGTTGTTCACGTTGGTCCACGTCAGAAGGTCATTTCTGGGTACTGTTCTTATCGTTTATTCTAGCTAAAGAGTCTGTAAACATGCTCTGGATGTAGACTCTTGGGGGAGTGGAAACTAGAAACGAATGATTAGATTGATTTAGTCGTTACTGATGGTCGACTAGTTGTTAATTAATTAGGTTATCGATCCGATCCGGTTGCATCGAACCGGTCCGAGGTTCTCTCGCTGTTTCTAGAAAGCTGCAATAGTCCTCGGTCGTCCATGGTTCGTCTGTGCACGTGATCCGATGCAAGCGTGATCACACGCGTGCCTCCGCGCGGACACGTGCCGCGCTTTCATCCCGCGGATGTTCGATCCACTTTCTCTACCCTTATGGCGGGAGCCTTTTCCTTCCACGATCCGCAATCCCCATCGGCTAATCCGCAACGATTATTCGCGAGCATTCCCCTTCCTCCGCTGTGCAGGAAACGTGTCATTGGAATCGTTCGAACGATATCCGAAAAAAGTTATTCGCACAGAGACAGTCCGTCGCGTTCGTATTAAAATAAGATAGAAAATTCAAAAGTTTTTCAAGAAGTGATTTTTAATATTGTTGTACACACTTAACACTCGCTGGAATGGTGAACTTTTCAATTTTTGTACACGAATTTTAAGAAAGTGGAATAAAATAGAGTCTTATTTTCCGCCTTTTTAATGCTGAAATAAATTCGAATCGTACTAAATTCTGTCATTTTATATCCTAGCATTTTCTGAAAATTTTCAAATGCCATAATTGCATAAAGATCCGCAGTCTACTTATTTTCATTCAACTTCATTACAATCCGCAACCACAGTCGTAAAGAGAATAATTTATTTCCAGACAATATTTCTTCTCCATAAATAATCTACAAACGAATTCATTTGTAAGGAGCAATTTCCAGTAATATCCGATAGTATCGAGTCATTTTCAATAATTTCCAGCGATCTCCAACAAAAGCAAGTTCCACTAATAATCGCCTCGTAACACAGCCGCAAAACTTTCTGACCAAGCATCGCGAACGGGCAATATTATTTTTGCGAAAAGGAACCGGCGCGTCGCGGTTCTTTTCAAACAGGTTCCGTCGAGGGGAAGAAAGGAATCGGATCCGCGGAACGCTGCTCAAACTTTCGAATTGGATGGGATTCACCGGAAAATTAAAGCTCTCCTCTCCTCGAGAAGCTCGCGAGCACAGCAACCGACTTCGGGCGATCGCTTCCTCCTTCCTCCCTCGACCATCTCTGTCGCACTTTTAGTTTCTCCGTCTTTTTTTATCTAGAATCGAGCAGCCAGCTACGAATCCACCGAATCTCGCCCCTCTTCTTCCTCCCTCTTTTCGCGACCCTATTCCCGACGATCCCTTTCGTTGCCTCGTTAACAAACTCGATCAAACTCGTGGCGCTCGAGCACCGCGTAGATACGTGCTCGGACCTACAATTGGATAATAATCGGGCAACGAGTTGTACAAAATGGCGGGCTCGACACTCGCGAAATTACAGGCTGCCTACGGTCTGACAAGTTTCCCTTTTTATTGGCGAAAAGTACTTTTCCCTGCGCAAAATGCTCGATTGAAAACGTGGATGTGATTTGCTGTCTATATAAATCAAATCCTCTGTCTACTGATAAACAATATTGTCTATTAATAATATTGAACCAACAAAGCCTCAAGCTTCGTGTTCGTCTAATTTCAGTCTTGTCCAGTCTCGAAGGATCTTCCTATATCTCTTCAACAATTTACCCTTAATTTCTTAATTTCAGTCAGACAAAAAACCCTCTTTCCTTTCTAAAGCGCGTCAGGGGAAACTGCAAACCAACAAATATCAACAATTCAGTGGTGAAGCCTCAAGCTTGATATTCTGTCGATTTTCGTTGTTACTTTGTTGGTCGTCGAAGGATCTTCTTCTTCTACCAGTTTTTCGCAGTTCGCCGAGAGAAAATTAGCTGGAACTTGGCTCGTAAACGTCCGATACGTCCCGGACGTGTTCGGGACCGATGTCAAAACCGACTGCCAACATTGTCGAGGAATGCCCGTCACGCATTTCGCAGATTCGTCCACAAACCTCGCGAACATTTGGTGATGTTCGCGTCGCGAGGCACGCGAGCGTTTATATAGGACACGCACAGTCGCACTGACACAAGAATACACACACAGAGACACACATATACATACAGATTCAAACACAGAGAGAGCGATAGCGAGAAAGAGAGAGTGAGAGAGAGAGAAAAAGAGAGACACGTGTACACAGAAGAGACGCAAGAGAGAGATAGAGAGAAAGAGAGGAAAATAATAAGTTAAATAAATTTCTAGTTTAAGAGCGCGCGCGCGAACGAGACAGGGCGAGAGAAAGCGTCGTTCCGAGAGAGTGTGTGTGAGAGAGAGTGAACGAGTGAGATAAAGAATGAGAGAGAGATACAAGAGTGATTTATGCACAGTATGCGTGGTCATGTGCGTGTGCGTGTGCGTGTGCGAACGAGCAAATGCGCCAGAAACGAGGAGAACACAATCGAGCGAGAGATAAACGCGAGAAAGAGAGCACGAGAGAGAGAGAGAGAAAGGGAGAGAGAGAGAGAGAATTGTAGCTTGCAAAAGAGAATTATTAGGGTTCCGTCTTTGAGTGTTGGAGAATGTTCATTTGTAATTGTTTAAATCTAACGAGAAATGTACTGTAAAACTATAAGTACTATAGGCACTAAAAATATATCATTTGTTGACATGAAAAAATAAAAAAACCTGAGTGACGTCACGTTTCATTCGATCACGCCCACCACACCATTTGCGTAACCCTCCTACCATTTTTGCAACTTTGAATGATTTTTTTAAAGAAATTCTCGACGATGAATAATACTAAAGTAACATTTTTTAATATTTGATTTACTAAAGTAACTATTTTATCTGCTCATATTTTTAGTGAATTTCAGCACCGTGTGTTCCAAAAAATAGATTTGATGAACAATGACCTTTATATGACCTAATAATACACGAAAAAGAAATGGATCTAGTGTTGACTTACCTTTGGTGAAGTAGTTAAACATTCGCGAATAAACAGATTTTGGTAAACGCAGTATTTACACGCATTATATGCATATCAAAAGAAATAAATCAGTTCTTTTAACAATATCACCTGATCAATCGACATAAAATGAATTTTAAGCTGAACCGCAAGTGTTGCTCTAGAGCTCGACGCTCCAAGGTCACAATTTAACGTTGCGCCAACCTAATATTAGGTATCAATTTCGATTATGACTCCGGGGATGCACGGAGTTTCGCGGAGCATAGTTTGAGGACTGCTCTATGCGATGCTAACGAGAAGACGAAAGGGGAATTCGATTGACGGAAGCACGGGGCAATTGATCGAGGCGTACGATGGTCGAGAGTCGTTGAGGATCCCCTTACCTTTGTCAGAGGTAGGTAAATAATGTATCCTGTCCAGGTAAATATAGCCTGTCGGCCCCGGAAGAATAAGGGGGGGGGGGGGAAGAGAATCCGGCCGCGGCACGTCCATTAGGAATAAATAAATCGTCAGACAGGTTTGCATGAAAAATTTATTCGTGACGCACGCGTTTTTATGTACAGCGATAAGAATATAGAGCGCGCGCGTCATCGCCACGAGATGCCATCCATCCGAAAATAAACGACGCGATTCTTGGCCGAGCCAGGGGTGTCCGACACCCCTAATCGCGCGATCATCGGTACTTACCGGTCGTCCAATTGCGACAGTACTCTCTTGCTCGGAAATGATTCTGTGAAATATGTCTGCGAGCAGACCGAGTGGGACATTTCGAGATCCTGACACCTGTTAACCGGACAGTGATGAGTCAACTCGTCGACTATGCTCGGTGTTATGTCACTCTTGTGGAACTTGATTTTTAGTCGAGCTTGAGAGTGTATAGATTAAGAAATGGGAGACTTGAATGCTGCTGATGGAGCTGGAGAAGAAAGAAAACGAGGAAACACAATGGTGCGAACTGTGCTTTTAACTTTGGTCTTGCTTCCAAGGTCATTTGAAGGTCGTTGATGTCTCCTGTAATTTTTAAGTTAGAAAGAAATAAGCCAGGTCAAAAAGGAAATACCGATGACCTTCGAGTAACCTTGAAACCAACGTCAAACAAAAGACAACGTTTGTATCATCGTATCCGCGATCCCTCAAACAATCAGAAACGATCCGACGTTTGCGGATGGATAAGAAAATTGTTTCTGGTGTGCGTGTTCCTCTTTTCTCGACATGATTCCGAGTGCAAGGCTCGAGCTGCAGGGTTAATTGCGCTTGTACAAGTACCGAGGCAAAAGTTGCCCATTTAACAGGTCAACAGGTCGATCCCGTTGATAAGTATCAAAGAAATCACGACCGAGGTGATTCGTATGAATAACCAAGCGGATGAGGGTGAGTTGAGCGGTGGGACAGCTCGTGTAACCGTTCGAAAAAAAATGGAGTTTCTCTTTAGCCGAACGAAAAACACAGTACATTTAAAAAAAAAGAAAATTGCAATGGTTTTCAGCGAGTTACGCGAGCTGCCCTCCTTAAGGGCTCGCAACGGCTTCGTGCCGGTGAACGTTAATAAATACTTCCTTATAGATAAAAGGGAAACCGGAAACCGCCGGAATAATCGCGTCGACAACGTTTCGCCGGAACTTCGCTGCAGTTGTCGCTATTGTAGCGAATGTTGCTGCTGCTGTTGTTGTTGTTGCTGCTGTTTCTGCGAAGCTTTCCCGAGTGGTTCCATGCTCGGTTGACTTTCCGGAGACGGTGACGGCTGCTTCTTCGACTCTTCTTCGCCCTCCTTCACTGACGAGGGTGGCAACGCGTTCAGCAACCCTTGTGAAGAGCAAAAACACTTGTTACATTACTGTGGGGAAGTGTGAAGTTTTAAGGGAAAAGGGTTACTCACCGACGGTGTCTCCTTTAAGGGACGCTCCTGCAACGATAAAAGGAAGCTACAGTTTACCCGTGCAACCCTTAGTACATGCGTCTACCATTTTTTAGCAGCCATCGTTCATTTTGTCCACATAAAATCGTACTCATTTTTGTTATAAATGCACACATTGTTATAATAGCCTCAACTGCAAAGAATGAATTTAGCTAAATTGACTGTGTACGAAATTTTGATGACATTATTTATTGAAACGCCAATCTACATGGCTAGAAGAAAATTGTAAAATTCTGATCTGTGTGAGAACAAAATTAGACGATGACCACCAAACATACTTTTTATACTGTTCCGAGTCATACTGTATTGCGTGCAAACTTAACCACTACTCTACCACCCCTATAGTCGACGTACCGTTGCCGCGATACTTATTCAGCTGCTGGTAAACCTGCTTCATCCTCTCAATGTTGATCCTAGAGCTCTTGCTATGATTTACCATCGGCAATGAATAGTCCTGGCCGATGATGCACTTTGCAGTTCGTTGCACGCTCAGTGGAGCGTTCCAAGGTTCGTGGATGTATCTCGTAGGAATATTCTTCAACACTGGCAGATAGCGCCTAGCACCAAAGTCCAATTTAATCAATCATTAACTGAAAATATCTTAAAGCCTGCCGTCAAAGAAATACAACCCCTAGAAGGGGTTGTAAGTTACCTGATATAATCGCCATTGGGATCAGCCTTTCTGCCGAACCTTACCGGGCAATAGCAATGAAAGAATTGCTGGAAGAACGAGCTGCATGACAGCCACATCCACATGCCAGCGTTCACGGACCAGTCGGCGTCCAGTAGAAGCTCGTCAAACACCTAAGGAACGTTTAACGTATCGTTTACCGTCTTTTTCTCGACAGAAGGTACCTGAAGTAATAGCTGTCTACCCCAGTCCTATTACTCTATATTAGGTTGTCCCAAAAATTTCTTTCTCGAAAGTCCGTAACATATTGCCAGCTAATGAAAAGTTAATAATCAGATGATCACGTTGTTTGTACATACTTCTGTGATGTAACAATATTAAATGTACGCATTGCGAAAGAAACTGTTGGGACAACCTAATACTTGTACTGTAACTAATAGACATAAATTTATTTTCAGAATGACGAAAACTGAGAGAATCTCAAGAAACAAATGTCTACTTTTTAAATTTGTAACGTCAATTGATACGCAAATGATCAGCTCAAATCATTGTGTCTGAAACATGAGTTCGTGATTTGAATGCAACCGAAGTGGTAACAGCATCGCATAAATAGATGGTAGCATGAACAACGAATCGAAACGCAGTCGATCTCGGTCACCGTCGAAATGCCAGCGCGAGGCGACATTTTACCTTCATTCCTTCTTCCCAGGAGAGCCAAAGGTCGCCTCTCGTGAGGAAGCAGGCCACAGCATGTCTAGCCAGGTGATGGATCCAGCCCTCTTCCCTAAGCTGCGTCATGATCGCGTCGATCCACGGAAATCCCGTTTGACCCTGTCCAGAAAAAGAGGAGACCTTTCGCATTGAATTCAACCGTTCCCTATTGAGCTGTAACACGGAGGATTTTTGAAATCCATTCGATTCACTCACGTTTGCCCATTTTGCCAGAGCCTCGACGTTCTTGTCCCATGGAATCTGCACGCAAATCGGGTTTCCTTGCATGCGATCGAAGTTAGGGTTCTTGGTAGCCGCGCAGTAAAAGAATTCGCGCCATAGTAACTGTCCGTGTAGGGATAATGGTGGCACCGCTTTCTTTATCTGCAATGGAACGTGGAGGCTTTTGTCTCAATGAAAATTTTGTGATCTCTATATTATGAGATTGAACTACTTCGGTATGAAGAATTGATGCTTGAAAATTGCAAATGTACATTTGACAGCATTGTAAAAAATGGATTTTCTAATCATTTCTTCATTCACTGTGCTTTTGTTCAATCATCCTCTTAATGAACCTAACATAAATAAATAATTGAAACTGGCTAATAAAAAATTAGAATTTATATACGACTTTGTTTCTAATAAATAATTAAAAGTTAGTTGCTGATCGATGAATTACAAAGAGAAGTATACGATGTCCAGAAGGTAAAGCATTATAAAACAATATTTCAGAACGATCTTCAAATATCTAGGACAAACAAGTGGAAATGAGACGATCAGGTTTTCAGCCACATTTACGAAGTTGCTACTTTCAGCTGTGTCGATTGCCTTATTAAAGGTAGTACACAAGTAACCGACAACCGAAACTGGGTGGTAGCAGCTTAGAAATTAAAGGAAGCCTTTGAAATCCGCCCGACCGAGGGTTAGCTGATCAGCTGTGCAACGGGAACCGCATGGCTCCGAGTGGTGAAAGCCCTAAATCCTTAAGACGATCACAAAAGTAGAACATCCTAGGTTCGCAAACACAATATACCTTCTTATAGAGATCGGTGAGCTGGTAGTAAAAGAGCCTGGTGCTCAGGCAGCCGAATCTTAAATAGGGCGAGAGGCCTGTTTGACTGGGCAACAACGATTGCGGAGTCATCTTCGGTCTGCCGAAACTAGCCACCCACGCCTTCCGTTCAAGGTGTCGGCCAAGTCTCGCCAAAGCTTCGCTCTCGCCACCTACCCAGACAGGTGGTCGAAGCCCTTCCGTGTCGAACCCTGACAACAATTCGAAATATTCCCTTTCATTCGCCTTGAAAGACTTTGCCTCCAAAGTTTCGACTTCTTCATTTTTTCCTGCCTTAACTATACAGTCTCTAAAAATGATCCTTACCTAGAATGATTCTGTAGCCTCGCCTGAATACAACGGTATATTTTTTTGTAACATTGAAAAACTTTTAGGAATGTTTAAAGAATATTTAAAGAGAAAGAGGCATCTCTAATATCTAACTATGCATGTTTGGACATTCTTGAATCAATTGATAGAGCAAGATAAAGATGCTACTTGAAGTTCAACATTCCAATCCCTCGCGCGATCAGCATAATAAATTAATCAATATGTTCCACATGTACATACAGTGTATGATCAAGTTATTAGAGCTGTGCTACGAAAAAATATATTTATTGTGTACCAATACTCCATAAAACCTCAGAATACACTATAGATGGGTCATCATATGATATACTTTAAAGTCGTCAACAAGCGCAAATGATTCTAATGATTTGATCGTCCACTATAAATATGAATACTGAGTCGCAATTCAATATTTTTAACGGAGCTGAAGAACAAAATCCTGAAGAAGTAAAAGCTTCGTGTCAGAGAATGGTTCTCAAAGATTTACCAAGCTCCTCGAGGGTAGGCACGCCGTAATGATCGTCGTGGTCCTCCTTCAATGGCGTGTAGGCTGACCCGACACAGACGGAAGTGACGGTCTGCACCGGTGGTTCCGGCGGGTCCATACTGGCCACGACATTTTGAAATTGATGATACGTCAACGGCGGCTTGCCCCCGTTCTTCTCGATGATCCTGAAACGAGAATCGGGTGAAGCAGCTGCTGTTGCTACGACACGACGATCGAGAAACTCGGAAAAAAATGTATACTCACTCGTCCAACTTGTAGAGGGTGTGGGAGACCCTTTGGACTACTGAGATGCCCAATTCGTTGCATAGTGCCGAGATATTATGGTCCCGGACGCGACCGAATGGTTCTGGGTCCTCTTCGAAGGTTAGGTTCGTTGTGCCCCATTCCTTGAACAGTTTTGGCAAGGCGTCTGCAGGCTGGCCTCGTATCACGAAGAGTCTGGAGTTCAGTTTCCTTAGGGAACAGTCGAGGTCCTCTAGGCATTGCAGAAGGAACCTGTCGTGGATAGAAATAAGAAATTTTGTTAGGTCTTTCAAACTTTTTAATTCTGCAAAATGAACACACCAGAATTAACTCTCTTGTAACCCTTTAACCCTCCAGCATGAAACCATTAATTTATATGATTTTTGTGCTAAACTACAAATAAATTGAGTTTGTATTCAGGCCCGTAGCTGCTTGTAATACAAAGAGGCGTTGTTGCTTATATTAGGGGCGCAGCCCAGATAGCACGCAACCCTCCTTATAGTCGAGTAGTGGTCTAGCAAGCGATTGCCAATGTACAGGGACAGAGAAGTTACAATACTAGCCTGAAACCTAAAACTGATGGGCCATAGAGTCTCAGAAGGACTCACTCTTAGGGCTTCCATGTGAAAAAGAAGATGGAAAAAGCAACGAGGCTGTTCTAAATATTGAGTTAAGTTATTAGTAGGGTGGGACTCACCTCCACTTATTAATGCCGACGTTGGTACTTCCGGCAAACCAGGGGTCCAAGACGAAGACGCACCGGAAGGTGACCGCTCCTGCTAGCCCCTCTCTCAGCGAGGGGTTGTCGTGCAGCCTGAGACCCCTACGGAACCAGTGGACCGTGTGCTTCTGTCCCTGGATCCCCACGTCCGGATTTATTTCCCTGCTCCGGCTGCCCGTCATCTTCCCCTCCTTCTCCTCGTCCTCCTCCTCCTCCCCCTCCGCCACCCTTGTTTCCGTCACCTTGCTCCTCCTTGCAGCCACGGAACCGTCTTTCGAGTTTGTCAATCGCCCCTGATCCGCTTCCTTCTTTCGCCAAAATCGCGCTCGTCAGTAGAACGAACGTATCCTCCTCATCTTTGCGTAGCGTTCTTTTCGAATCACGAGTCCCCTTCTCTGTTTTCTCGTTGACAGTTCTCTGAGACTTGAAACTGTATCTTTGGGACTGTCTCTTTCTCAAGGAAGAGATGATCCGATGCGATGAATATGTTCTCTTCGCGACCTTGGACGAAACAGCACCCTCAGCCTCGGAGCACCGTCATCCTCGCGAATCGATTCTGCCGACAGCGGTCGGTTTTTAGGTCATCAAGGTCGCTACCGAGCTCGATCGATGTTACTGTTCCGTCGATTGAATCTGTTCGCTGTTTATGGAAAAGAGAAAGATGAGTATGTCTCGCGAGGATCCACTGGTGAAGCGATCATAAGCATCGTTTACTCCCTGGTCGAGGATTTGTTTGGTAACTACCACACAGTTAAGGGCGTAGACTCGTTTTTCCAGGATTGAAGGGTGCGGGATCCACCATCTCATTTCTCGATAATGCAAAGATGGAGTTTGCTTTTATGTTTACAAGGCGTAATTTGCACTATTCGGAAGCATAAAGCTGGGCATGTAGCTATTTTCATAAAGCTGCGACAGCTACATGCTGCCGAATAATGCAAATTACGCCCCGATTGAACTTTTATCTTTTGTCTACTGAAAAACCCCATTATCGAGAAATCAGAAGTCGCATCCCGTACTAGAGTCTACCCCCTTAACTTTTTAGGACAATTCACTTCGAGTGAATCCCACAATGCCTTTCACAGCGTATAAAATTTATCTATCTTACTCTTTTAACAATTCAATGTAATTGCGGTCAGATTCTCAATTATCGAATACTGTTGGTTAACGATTCCACTTCAGGCAGGCGCAACGCGTAAAATTGTTGTTAAGGGATGAATGGAGTTAAACGGAGCGATTTTCGTCTTTATGTAGGAACACTCAAAAATCGAGTATCATTGCTTCGAACAGGAAATCGATCTAGAGTTCGAGAGCGCGAAACTCGGTCGGCGAAACCGGAGAATTGACTGGGACGAAGAGATCGATGCGCGAAAGAGGATCATCGAGATTCTACACCGCTCTGCGGCCCGAGAGAATCCGCATAGAAATTCTACAAATCTGTGGTGTAGCTCGCCCGAGCGACACCAATTCAATTTGCAAGATTGTCCTTTATCTTTCGAATCCTCCGAGCTGCCCCTAGACAAAGAAAGAATCCCGCGATATCGATCGAGACGAATCCTGCGAGGACAACGAGCCGGCTTTGTTTGAAGCTCGAACTTGCGACACGTTTGAAATGATAATTCGAGTTGCTCCGACTAGTCTATTACTTTTATTTTTCGGAAGAATGTACGCGGGAAACGACTTTACTTTGTGCGAAGTTAAAACAATTTGTAGTTCGAGCGAATTTCATCACTGAGAGAAAATAAGCGGTCTGATTTAAATAATAAATACATATTCTCATGTCGATACGTTTTCCTATACTTTGTCACAAAGGATTTTTTTAACATTTACCATATAACGTATATATACTTAATAATAAGTAAAAAGCAAGAAGTTTAAACTTCTTTTTTTTAATGAAAACTTTCGTTAGAAATAATATAGAAATTTCTTCGGAAAATTTAATAAAATAAAAGCTGTTTCAATCGAAATTATGAATCATTTCATTCTTCAATAAATAAACGTGACAGTTTCGGAAATGCATACAGCGTGGAGTATTTAAATCAGGTCACCTGAATATCTCCCTTGCAATTCACGATGGCAAAAATCGAACGACACGAAACTTGCTTGCTTCCGAGGGGCCTATAATTTAGAGTTACTAATTTTTTTATTAGTGGGGGCATAGAGGAGATATAAAAATCAATCCTGTTTTTTTAATGGCATGATATGTGTGGTGTTTATACTCTGATAGGGCGTTTCGAGAGGAGTGCAGTGACCTATATCATGAAGGTCGTTCAAGATCATTCGATGAAGATAAGGCGATGCTCATCGCGCATCGAAGGCGACCCACTGCTGGCGATTCTACTGCGCGTGACCCGGTCTCCGGTGATTCGACGTCTGGCTATGCACCGATCATTCTACTGCGCTCACTAAAATGGATTATTTCTGTTTGGTTCTTATTGTTAGTTTCTCAGCAATTTATCTGTGCAAATCAATTCCTCTCTTCACCGACCATATTCGTGGCTGTAAAACAACAGATAAGAATTAGCATTTTCTTTTAAGTAACACCTTTTAAATACTCTTTCTATTACATCTAGCGAATCAGCTACTTTGAATAAATCGCTAAAAATTAGGTCGTTACATAACAATTTTGATATTACGGGTCGCCACAGACCCAACTAGGAGTTCATTAACCGTAAACACCGCTGATTTTTCCGAGGGAACGTTTTTCGGACCCGGCTGTTCACGGGTCCAGAAATAACCGCGAAACGCCGGGAAATAGAACGCGTCGTCTGCAGCACGGAAAGCAAACAATACGGTTCCGGATACGTTTTTTTATTTTCGTCCAACTTCGTTAGCTGCAGATTAATTCCAGGTCGATCCACGTAACTATATACCGTTCACCCCCTATCCTGCCTGAATATAGCCGGGTGTTATATAATTATATGTATAATTATAATACCGTCGTTTCGAGAGACATCAAGGCCAACGATTTGACTCTTCCGAAGTCGATTGAGCACGTTCGAATCGATTGGAAATCGTTCAATCGTTCCGTTCGAGCGCGATACGAATAAACGGCGATTTAAATTTCGCGCCCATTTTAAATCACGCGCGTCCCAGTTTCTGGTATGGCTTTTAACATCCTTCTTCAACTTTGTTTAGTGTCCACATGCGTTCTCGTTCCGGGGGTATGTTTATAATTATCGATAAAATTTATTAACGTCACTTATCGACAAGATGATTGATAATATCGATAGATTATCGATAATATTTCTTTAGCGAAAAAACGGAACCAAATATATATTGTTGAGCTGTTTACCAATTTAAGCGGGATGCAAGTAATTAGCGATAAGAAAAGTTTAAATACAGTGGTTAATACATACAAATTTATTCGAAATTTCATTGTTTTCTCGTTTTCATATGTTTTCAGTCACGTGTTTTAGATTGTCTCCCACGTGACAGCCCATTTATTTAGTAAGAGCAGCGTTGTCAGGTAAAGATTCTTCTACGACGCACTTCTTCTCGCTTTCGTGTCACGTGACGCGTACTGGCAGAGGGGGGGTACTCTTTCCCCTCAATTCGTGCTCCCAACCCTCATCTGGCGACACTGAGTAATAGCTCCTCGAGCACAGCTAACGGATTATTAGTTTCAAAAAAGAGTTATCTATAGGTAATCGATATTGCCAATAGGTCGAACATTATTCATTATTATCGATAGGAACTCTCCTATTTCGTAGAACGCGAGTTTCGAATTTTACGTCGTTCAGATCTCGCCGGTTGTTTACTTAACCTAGTGTGCACACGTGACGGACCCACGCCTCGAAGATAATTCGCGACGACATCTTTCGCTGGTCAAGTTTCTAATTATCTACAGTCTACAGAATAACACGATCGGACTAACTCCGTGGAAATGGTCAAAAAAAGGTTACTTGACGAAAGTTTCCGCCAACTAAGTACGGGTACGTACATATTAGTTGAAACTTGCTAAATGGTGGTGGGAAAGTGGCTGGCGTTGTTTTTCGCCTCGCGAATCCACGTGGCAATTCATAATTAATCTTGAATGTACTGTATTTACTAGGTTTGTATACATGGTGCTTGCGAAATCGTAGTACAACCGGGCAGGGTAAGTTGAAAAAAAGGAATAACATTTTTTTGTTTGGCAGCTCGTTTTCGAGAACATAGAGTTTGAAAATGTAGCGAATACACGTGCTATTGCATGGTAATCGTCTGACCATGATTAACCAATTCTACTTTGTGCATATTCGCGAACCTGGCGGAACTATAAACTCGAGTTTCTCGAAAACGTGAAAATGTTATTCCTTTTTTTCGACGTATTTTTGCATGTAGAATCACATCCTGCCCAGTTGTATTACGATTTCGCAAACATCCTGTATACCGCGATGTTGACCGTGTCGCTACGAGAGACACTTTTGTTTCGACCTTTCTAACCTTTCTGAGAATTCCCATTAAATGAAATTCTATTTTACTATAGTCAATATTTAGCTATTGGAGAAACGTAGTCGCACAGTAAATATCAATTTTCGTCTTTTTCAGTCATTGTAATCGTAAAGTCGTAGTGCAAGGAGTCAAACAATTTTTCATTCTCTTTCTCTCTCTCTAGACCAGTGTTTCCCAACCTTTTTCGTACCATGCCCCACCTACGCCTTCCTAAAATTCTTATGCCACCTATGTAACATATACATAATTTTTAATATTCAAAAGTTGAATTGTTCACTGAAGAAACTTAAGTGATAGGTTTTAGGAAGAAAATAAATAGGAAATTGTTGAATTTCCCCCCTTAGCAATCAAATTGCCCCCCTGTGCGGTGTGGGCTCCACGATGGGAAAAACTGTTCTAGACCATTCGCCGTTTAGCATAGCCTACAAATAATATTAGTGGTTTTTATGGTTTTAAATGATTAAATTATTATTATATTACATTATTATATTAATGGTTACTATGGTTTTCAACGAATCTGCGTCCGCCAAAGCAACAATAAGAGAAAAACAAATATCTAACAAGTTCACTTTGCAAAAAATTGTGAGCAGTATAGTCAATTTCTTGTTTATCTAAATGCTTCGAAAAGAATAGATCCCGTCTCTATCAATTAAGAAGGACTGAAACTACTAATTATGATATATTATGATAACAAATATCTTTATTTGGTACGGACCTGCAGATACACCACTTGAAGGTCGGCTACAAGACGAAACAAAACAGAATTGTTGTCCTCAGCTCTGATTCCTGGTAAAACGATCTACCCGATTGTTTACCAAAAAACAATTCCTCCGACAGAGAATTTAGAGGGAAAGACAGGTTCGAATCAAGTGAGATTCTTAATAAACCGAAACAGTAACGATCGTCGTAATAAATATAGTAATATCGATAGTAATAAATATCGTACACGGAAATTCTTTTAGACCAAGCTCGAGGCGGATATACGTCATGCAAACTGAATCGCGACTGACAAGTGATTCTACTACGCCGCGTCGTCTACATTTTTCGAATCTGGCCAATGATGTGCCGAGGCCTTTTTAATAGCGAATGACTATGTAGATTCGTTACAGCTCGTGAAAAATGGCGACCGAATGCTCGGCTACATTCTAGAGGAAAACATGTGACATGATACGCATTTTAAGCGATGTGTATATAGCTGTGATGTAAATGGTCGATGTTGGGTCATCTCGAACCCATGTTGATGTTTTCCTTTTGGTATTGTGACCTGTTCTTCATGGATGCCTGGAATTCGCTCGTAAACATAATAGCTATCGAGACGGTCATTACGGTTATTAGTAGACTGCACATCTTTATGCAAAATAATAATTCTGTATTAATCGCAGGACTGAGACAGAAGACTCTTCCCCTCTTTCCTAGTTTTATTAAGTAGTCAAACATGTGTTGATGCAGTAGACTCAAAACACTGTTTAAAAAGGCTGTACGCTTATTACCACAGAAAGTACACATATACAGTCTTTAATTCTTTTAATCTCTTTCTACCGTTTCAAGTCACACTCAATTTTTTGATAAATTCGTAAAGATCCGCAGTCTCTGAGCGTGTTTCAGGCTCTTTTTTCTTGGAAAAAAGGCCACGAAAAATATCGAAGGGACAGAGAACGGATTTGGAATAGTTTAGAATTTTAAATTTCGATAGCTTGAAAAGAAGTATTCTTTTTTGATTACTTGGGAGCTGATCAGATGTGATTTTGTATTGCTTAGCGATGCCACGTCGCAAGCAGAAAAATCGGCAGTGTCAATCGACCCCATGATCGATAAATATTACCGGCAAACGCCATGCGATTCTTGGACCGTCAATCGGCTGCACTGGGTCGCACGATCAACATGTTGGTCACCGGTGTCCGACGGTACCGAACGTCACCGAATTGCGATTTATTGCGCACCGCTTAACGTGTCAGCCACAAAAACGAACAGAAACGACATGCTTGACACGCTGACATAATCGTTTTTCTTCTAATAGATCATATGACGCAACTATTACGACACCGCGTCTCGTCTCGATCGTTGCGCTACGTCGGTAAAACAGATTCTGGAATGTGTCTCGATCTCGATCGATTACTACGATCCGTCGCATTCCAAGGATACTTCGGCGATCGGAAACATAGTTAACTATAATTTTTAATCTTTAACGATTTTTGCTGTCGTCAGACTGACTTCGTATTTTATATTTTATAACTACTGACGTTACAAAGATGCTTTCATGAAACAGCATTAAATGAATTTATTCAAGCACATGTTATCAAAATTTCGAGAAATCTGAATAAAATTCTTCGTTAATATGAAATGCGAATTTGGGTGTGTGTTTTTAAGCTTATCAGAAACTTATTATAGTCGGCGTTCAAAGAGCCATTGCTCTTTATAGTGATTATTCGATGCCCTTATCGTGGCAGTAGCATTATCGTGTTCATTTTATTTCTAAGCCATAAAACAACAAAGAGAACTCTTTACATGAAATATTGACCACCTAGCTTTTATCAGTCGATTGTCGCTGGTCATTCAATTGTTACAATGAGGAGTTGTAAGACCCAGGACCCGTTATCCATGAACTAAGCTGTTCGCTCCAATTCAACGGTAAACTAATCGAATCTTCAATTTGTAAGTGCGATTCTCTAGATACTCTATTCATTTGCTCTAAATTACATATATTTTTACGATTCCCCTGACTGTCCCGTAAGGTCACAAGCGGTCAGGGTTATTTAGGACGAACAAGGACACAGAAAATCGAATGGGCAGTCCGCGACATCACACTACAGTCCCATTCATGAAACATATCAGAGACGCGTGCATTTCGGACCTCGCGATTGTTGGCAACAAGAATAACGAACAAGTTTCGAACAAATTTGACAAGTTTAGAGAGACGGTCTTCCAACTTTGTTTACAATTTTCCTTATCCCTCGGTTCATTGTCAGTTCGAGCTGCGAGAATCCTAGGGGTGGGCCAACCCATTTCAACCCCGTTATTTTAACTCGGAAACTCAACACTATTTCTACCAAAGGTGTCAAAAGACATCTTTTAAAGTTTTCAATAAAAATTTATTAAAAGATGCATACACAGGATGATCTATAATTGATGGTACAACCGAAAAGGGGGATGATTCTGCGTTAAAAAAATTAAACCGACTTCGAAAAAACGCATTAAAAAATCCACCAAAATGTAAGAAATAATTTTCATTGAATTTATGTGAATACACACGAACTTGAATACAATACAATCTTTTCGGAGGCGGCGCAAAATTGAAAATTTTCGACACTGGAAATGACGAAAATCCTTAAATTCTTCTACATGCTTTCACATAAATATTAATGCATCTTCTCTTCCCACCTACTGATTTCCAAGTTCACCATATTCCAATGAAATCATAATCGGCAACATCTGTCATTTGGACAATTTTCAATTTTGCGCCGCCTCCAAAAAGATTGTATTGTATTTAAGTTCGTGTGTATTCACATAAATTATTTCATACGTTTTAGTGGATTTTTTAGTGCGTTTTTTCGAAATTTTTTTATAACATTCTTCTCATTTCACACTTTTTAGTGGAACGAGCAGAATTTGTAGAACACTGTAGGATGATTTTTCGGTCTTATTGGTAATTTGCAATAAAAACCGCAAAGAATGAAAAAATGCAAAATTTGTTTTCGAGAGACCAATCGGTAGATACAGCCTACAAAATGCAAAAGGTTTCGTTCCGATTGGTCCATCCATCTCGGCGTAATCGGTGAACATACATAGAAAAAAATTCGAAAAAAAAGAAAAAAAAAGGCACATACAGATCAAATTGAGTAACCTCCTCCTTTTTCGAAGTCGGTTAAAAATACGTCGAAATAGGTGTGCATAAAACCGCGGTAGGAGTATTATTAAAATATAAATTTACACAGCACTACAGACGATGAACTAGAACAAGCCGAGGATTCGATTAAAAGAAAAGCGGGTCATTGGCGGGTGGTTGGCGGGTAGTTGCCACTCCAATCCCCGGCAATCCACCAAGCAGGGTACCAGCCTATCCGCGCGGGTACGATGTATACATACTCACGTTCAGAGCATTCATCCAACGCGCGATGCAATTCTCGATCTGCAGTAATCTGCACAGAATTCTTCGACACAGCAGCGGCCAGTTGCTTATCGCGGCTCGCGAAAGTAATCACTCGCACAGTGCTATAGATATTCGCACACAGAGAAACACGCACGCAGGGACGAGCGCGGTTGCGCTCGCGCGCATGGATTCATACGCAGCAGGAATTAGGCAAGCGCAGGTGCGGGAACTCGCACACAGAGTCACAAAACAGTAGTGCATTCGTTCGTCGAACCATTCGCGTACATACACAGTGAGTCGCAACGTCACAAAAGACACTCAGGTACACAGGGTAAAGCAGAGTACACAGATCCGCTCACTCACAGGAACAAGCTCGGAATACCGACTCTCGACGGCTGAGTACTGCGAATACTGGATCACGGTGGTCTTGGGTACCCGCGCGACCTGCCGCCACTTCAAACGACTGTCCAATCACTGTCCAAGTCTAATAAGGTCCTCGGAACCTGTTCAAGACGCGGTTACTACTTTTAAGATGATTTTAACACGAGCAAACGGAATTCGCAAAAACGCGGCGCGCTGAAGGAACGTTTGCTCGCATATGCGAACAAGCGACATGAAAGCGAGCTTATGGGGGAGGAGAGGCGCAGCTAGTAAGAGCAAGGGGGAACCCGAGCCACGCCGAGTGCAACGTGACCATACTGCCGCGTACCTTCCAATTGGCCTACTCGATCACGTGGTCTGCTGGTCACGTTGCAACCGCCGTGGTTTTCTCGTCTTACTCGGTTCAGTCTCTCTCTTTCTCCCTTTCTGCCTCCATCTCACTCTGTGATTCCCTTTCTCTAGATACCGTGCATACTTGACACTTTCTTTTTAATTATTGGTCGCAGATTTTTTTTTTTGGTCATAGGATTCGAGTCACCCTCGACGATGGTCTCCTCTCTATAGGGGTGGTGATGGGAGGCTTTCGGAATGCGTAGGAGTTGACATTGACCCGTAATGAGGAACGGTATAATTGGTATTTGTTAGATTTACAGATGTTTTCTGTTTCTGAAAAGAAATAAAAGGTGATTTTTAATTTTTTTTTTGTCGAACGTTTGAAAATGGAACTGAGAAGTTGATCGAAGGATGGGAGTATATCATTGGGAAGGATGGCTAATAATAATGATCCATCAATGATTGAAAGTAGATAGTATTTTAACACGACTTATGGGATGACCTAATATTATTCATTATGTGTGACTCGACGTAATAGCTTCTAGAGCTTTCTTCAAGAGAGACAAGCATTACATACATGTGGTATTGTCGTGTTATCGGTAGACTGCGGATCTGCATTTATTTATGGCACGTGCGGCGTTATGAAACAAGAAAACACGTAAATTAACCAAGATTAATCATGTTTCTACTCCATTCTGAACACGAGATACCTCCCGAACCTAGCGTACTCGAATTTTCACAAAATAGTATATAAAAATGCAAGTTTACCATTTCAATACAAATTCATAGTTTTCGATTTTAGAAGAGTTTGATTGGTTATTGTGCGACAGATATCTTTCAAAAAGCGGGCAGCCATTTAATTTTATAAGTGAAGACAGACCCGAGCATCTAATACGCGTTCGATGAGCCAAGTTAATAGCTGAAAACGTACGTATGCGGTAATCACCGTGGTTGAATCACTTAGGTAGTCGATTAGTCCGACAGAGCTGCAACCTTGCATCTATCACGTGTCTGACACGCTGCAACTTTGTACATGTGACTCAACTCTACACCTTCAGTAAGTGTCTCTGCACCGAACGATCCAATAAAGTATCCTAGCCTAGCTTAGAGGATATTGTTCTCTAATATCCTAATTATGCATAGTTAATCACATTTGGAATTACTTAAAAATAGATTTCACAGTCTAACAAATGCAACAAAATTAACTCCTACACATGCAGAACATACATTACCAAAAACATGTCTGGTTGAAATCCATTGTGAAGCTACATAATTGAGAAATTAGATAATACATGCTATTTTTGGTTACATCTAATTTTATGTCATTCGTGTGTCAAGAAGTTAAATAAATTTTTATTTTATTCAATGTCCCCCCCCCCCCCTAGGAAACCGAGTCTCGAATTAAGGCTCATTAAGATTAAAATCGAAATACTTCCACGAAGAGTTAAACCTCCACAATTCGATCTTTTCAGAAAATACACCATCACTTGAAAATCTTCAAAATTGCAATGAAGGAATTTTTGTTCATTAATAAGGCTTCCGAACCGGAATATTTCGTTCACTTTGCAATTAGAAAATCAGTATTAAGACCTGCATATAGAACCTTCCGTCTTTCATTTATTAGGCTCAAGTTTCTCATAAAGTGAAGTCCGCAACACAAGGCGCACACAGCAACCTAATCTTTCCTAGTTAGACGGTAATTCATAATCGGAGTAAACCTCAAGCATCCCATTCGGCAGAGCCTTTCGCCCCGATATGGGAAATTGTGGGATCTCTATCCAATTTTCAGAGATGGTGGAACGTTAATTCGCGACATCAGACCGCTTTTCCATCGGAGCGATGAAAACGCCGGTGGAAAACGGGTCGCCGCGGCTCGAAACGTTTAATTTCGACGGTTAGAAAGGTAATAAGTGTTACAGGGAAAGTGGCGTACACGCGTCGTCCTATTATTTCGCCATTCCCCCTCGTCGCGGTGCAACGGGTTGCTCGAAAGCATGTTGCAATTACTCTCGCCTCGAGATCCTGCGCCGTTGCAACGGGTCGTTTTATTAAGAGTTCGAAATTAATCTACGCGGCTCCCATATCGATTGCCGCGAGTTCTGTTCTCACGAATTAGAAGTTTCCATTTCATTAAAATTATTCTTACAATTCGACTTCGCGAAATTCGATTTCTGGTTAGCTCTCCGTTTCTCGACGGGGAACTCTGTTTGAAATTATTCTTTTTGAGGAAATTGATCGAGCTACAGAAAATTCAATTGTTTACCAATTTGTCAAATTTCAACCGGTGTCGTTCAAGATTTGTTACGTAAACGGTGTTATGGAGTCTCAGAGACGCCCCAAAAATAATTCTATATCATCAAGGCTTTTGTTTCTTACACAGGGTGTCCCAAAATCTTGTACTTCCTTTGAAAGGGTGATTCTTGAGGTGGTTTGAGGTAACTTTTTCCTTTGCAAAAATGTTCTCCGCGGCTTCGTGAAGGGATTATTAACGAAAAACGCAACAAAGGAAAAAGTTACTTCAAATCACCTGGAATCACCCCTTTCAAGGAAGTACAACATTTTTGGGACACCCATAAATTGGCTTTGGGAGTGCGTAACGCACAGATTTGCAACGGTTGCCGCCGCATTAGAGCGCACAGACACGTTTGCGAGCTAGACACCTTGCCGATTGTGCATGCGTCGAATCGGTTTCGAATTTTTGCCGCATTCTTCGCCGTGATTTCGTCGGCAGGAAACAGATCCGACGGGACCGCGCTACATTATGTAAGACCGTTACACCAGGATATTTACCTATGCGGTACCCTTGACCGAATTCTGGTGGTGCGCGATCGCGCGATTGCAGTTGCAGTCGTCGCACGCGCATTATGTACATATCGTTCTTTCAGCAACGCGGTCCGATTCCTGGTGATGCAACGCGATGAAACTGAGCGAGCGCTGACACGAACGATCATCGAGCAGAACTCTGCGATCGAACGATGCTTCTACCTCAGGATTTATGCTTCTTCATTCACTCTTCAGGAACAAGACAAAATTGTCTGTTTAAAAAAGCAGAAATGCAATTTTACGTTGAAACAGGTTTTCGTTGAAAAAAGAACTAAAACCTTCCGTTCGTTAATCACATAAAATCGTGTGTTGAGATTTTAATGAAACGCAGGGACGAATAGTTACAGTTATTTATTAGTTTCTTTCACATATAAAACATACCAGAGAAAGAGCCACGTCTTTCCCGATACATTCCTTCGTATTGCAAACCGTGTGCAACGTATATAAAAAATGACTTCTTTCCTAAATTTCGTGTTACGCGAATTCGTTATTTCATTGTTCATCAACCCCCTCCGTCCCTTGAACTCGCTCTCTCATGTTCTCGAGCTTAGACCCTAAGTATTGTTACTTACTACCCCCCTCCCCACCCCCCCAGTCGCACCTCGATAATACAATTGTTAATCGACGCTGTCTTATATACTCAATCTATACGTAAATATCTTCTCTATACACATTCGTACAACTTGCAAATTCAATTCAACGATTAGTCACTCGTTTTCTCTCTGATCGCTTCAGCACCTTAAATATATTAATCCTTGCTGTTAATAGAAAACAATATCAGAAGGAAAACTAATCAAGTTCCAAGAACATAAATATTTTGCCGCAGAACAATATTTTCTCAAGGCCAGATTTTTTTTAAAAAGAAAACTAGGACTGTATGTTATCTATTAGCTAAGTTCACGACGAATCATAATATAATAGATCTATAACATCATGACCTTCGAGCAACCTTGAGTACCAAAAAATATATGGCATGTACTTATGAAATTATGATAGAAAAATCAGTGAAGGAAATTTATTTCAACATATACTCCAAATCTTGTCCATTATTTTATATACATTATTATAAAATGAATTTTCTATCGTGTACTATTTCTTAATTACAAGATCACGATATTGTAGGTATAATAGGGTTTGTCTTGATCTTGATAATTGCACGATAACAGTAAAAATATATGTACAGTCCCATTTACAAAAATATCCAAGACTTTAAAGTCTGAACAAATATGTCCTTGAGAAAGTTTCACTGCTTACTATAATGTTTTTGTTCTTCAAACAGGATCACCGTTTCCGCCGATATACATACGTTTCTATTATCAACAATAATTAAAATGTTTAAAGTAATCAATTTGAATGAAACTGCCAGTACATTGAAACGAATTTCCCGAATTTCATAAATTCCTCCGCGAAACATGTTCATACTCCCCGAAATATTACAAATATACGTTTCCTCGCTTCGAACGTACGGTACGCTATTCGATCAACTATTATTATACGTTATCTATAATCATTCTATCTCGTATAAAGTAAAAAAAAGAAACAAAGACTATTGCTATTGGCGGGGCAAGGTTCGAGGAGCTCTATAGATCATCCCTCGATTATCCCCGAGGCTCGACGACGAGCCCGCGTCCCGTCAACCGTCTAGCAATTCGTTCACCGCTATAACATATGATCTATATTTAAATAACAATCGGTAGACTCCACACGCTCGAACAAAATAGTGTTTTATGGCTGCGATGGCGCGTGATCGGTTTCCGTGTTTGCGAACGTAAGCTCGGCGATGAACTGCGATCGAGATTCATACCTCGGAACTACGTGTGATTTTTCGATAATGGCTGGGAAAAACAGGGGGAGAAACTGGTATTTTAAAAGCTTAATAAAACATGAAAGACAGGCCTCTGTTCCACGTGTGTGTAAAACCTTGGATAATCTTACACCATGAATTATATCTTTTCCAAGTGTCACAATTCATTTATTCAAAATCAGATATAAACAGCTTCTGAGTTTCATTCGTCCTCATTGTTTGCAAGATAAAAATATTTTTCTTGTCAAGCAGAACAAATTCAATCTTATTCAGGTTTCTAGTTAACGTTGTCACTTTCAAGAATACCTACTAATAACGTTATTAACATACAATGGTTGATGATTTTGCATTAGAATAATCAATTTTTCAATGAAAGTATAGCTACAGTGAATTCTTATCTCTTTTGTATGAAACATTGATGTTTGATATTAATAATTTGATGACCGATTTCTACTTTCAATTTCGGACATACTTGAATTTGTTGAATCGTAGAAGACGCTAACAGAATGAGCACCTGCAGAGTGTCCGAAAATACTTTTTTTACATAAATTATTTTACAAAAGATGAACCTGCTATTGCCACTAAAAATGATTTCAAGAAAACCTTGGCAGTGAATTACAAATTTTTAACTATGGATCAAAATTTAGGAACTTCGATAAATATTTCGTACCTAAACAACAAATTTAAAACAAGCAGATAACAGAATGACCATCTTATACTAAAACTATTCACGGGAACAGAGACCATGAATTAAAAGGGGAACGGTTGTGCATGTGAAATTGCGATCCTGCTGAGGACGCAGGGTTTTTAATTCCTTAGAGCCATGATCGCCAGATGCCAGGGATTCCAGGATTTCATAGTGATCGTGTCGCGTTTCTGACTTCGAAAGCGTTAAGAAGGGCGCACTTAGAAACAACACGAGGCAAAATTCTTGTGTTGCGCGAATTTTCTTTCACTCCTCGTGAGAAACAGCGAGTCCTGCATCGCCCGAGGATACATACATATAAGCGCCTTCGAACCTCTACCACGTTCTCCTTTCTTTACTTATTTTTTTTGTTTTTTGTCTGTTTCTAGTTTTATCTGTTTCACTTAGTTTTCTTTCACGCACTTAACGCTAACATTATACGAAAACGACTGGAAGCGTCATAAATCCGTCATGCGAGGCGACTCTCTGTAAAAAAATATAGCTGTCTATACGGCGTTCGATCCGGGGATCGAAAACAGTACGCACACGCTTCTAAGTATTAAATGGAAAACAAGCATGTGTCGGCGAACGTCGATTATTATTCCGTGTGCATGCTTATGCGGTCACCGTGAGGTTCGCTCGCTCCCCTAATTTTTTATCGGGCCAGGTCATAACTAACTTTCGCTTCTTTTTTTCCTTTTCAGTAATTAGTAGTTTCTTTCGGTGGTCGCCGGGAAATGTTGTAGCCAAATATGCAGTGTAAATATCCCACATGTAACACTAAAGAACTATGTTCAAATTACAGAGATTATTTTGTCAACATTGTGAAGATGTTAAATGAAAATGATAGTTTTAGACCCCGGAAAATTAGGTCCTTTAGTTTGGTAATCATCTCTGAAAAATGTAGAGACGTTACTTATTTTTGTACATCTCCATAAGCCATATTTACGTGTAGACTCCCGTGTAACGCAATGAAAAACTTATTGTTTAAAATTACTGTGTATCTATCTGTGATCGTCAGGAAGAACGCCGCATTCGCACACTTTCACTTTCGAGATATTGCCGTTTAAAGTTTTCATCACTAATGCTTCGACATAGGAAATCGGATAAATTTCATTATTTTTTGGAGTCTTTCGAATTTGTTTTCATGACTTTTTTCTGGTAAATACGTCAATCCTATACTACGAAACTCAATGAACGCATAAACTCAATTTTTTTGAAATGGTGACATGCGGCGTTTTTCCTTGCAACCACAGCTATATCTTCTGTGGCAGTAAGTGTACAGTCATTTTACACAATGTTTTGTACATGTACTGTGCAATTACTACACCATAGAATGCATATATACAGTCTTTTTAAACAAATTTCTGGTCGCGTTATACGGGAGTCTACCGTATTCAAATCCTTATGTATACCACTCTTTTCCACATTTTTAAACATATATTGAAGAAATTAATGTTAATCCTCTTATTGGATAACAATTTTAACCGGCTGATGAAAGATTGAAATTGACATGGAAAGACTGAAAATGGGTCCAAGACTTCCCATTCAAGGGTTAATGTGTGAACAACTTGTAAAAATGAAGCATCTTTTGTGCAACTATTTCTGAGTAGTATGATACTTTAATATTTGGACATGTACAAGCATTGTAAATGGCAATTTTATAATTCCTCTTCGAATGTCTTCTTATTACTATAGTGTCTGGATCATTGTAAAGGCTAAAACAATTTCCTTCTTTGTTTTCTACAAAAATATTATATCTAATGCCAGCATTGATTGTTACAGCTTTTTTTTGTTCTTAAAAGTACAAGATTGCTCTTAAATTAACTGCAAATAGAGGATAGCCAAGTACAGTGCGGATTTTATGTATTTCTGTCAAAAATGAGTAGCTCCACACAATTCAAAACAGTAAAAATATTCCAAGAATGGAAAAATACTACTGTACCATTTTCAACGCATTAAAATCATTAAAACAGGGAATAAATGTCTACGTAGTTTCTACGTAGCTACACTTACATTTGCCACAATTTTTATTTTACATAAAAATCCGGAGTATTCCCATAATTGTCTAAGAATAATAATTGAAAAGCGAGGTGGTACTCCATATTTGGCCACTTTCCCAGTTTCTATTCACCGAACAAAGTGTCTCCGAAGATCGGTAACACGACATGTGTTTCCCATTGGTTTGGTTAGTGTCGATGGCCACGGTGGAACTTGTCTAGTCCCCAACCCGACGATAGTACGTTAAATTTATTCGATCGTAGCACGATGACGAAGGCCGCTACAAAAATGACCCTACGAGCGTCGAAGTACCGTCATGGGCGGTTTCTCGCTGTCGTTTAGTCTCTCGAGAAAAAGCAAAGAGAATGAGATGAGAAAAACAAAACAAGGGGACTCACGCGGTCTCTTGGCATAATCTCTTGCGAGAGACATGCACCGTAAGCTGACCGCTATGAGGGACGAAATGGTGTAAAATACTGTAACCTTTCGTTAAAGCTATGATTTTAATCTCGAGAAAATTTATTCTATGTATTGCGATGGTCTCCCATTGTTCACTGTCTCGTTCGAAAAACATTTAAACGAAAAAAGAAACAAAGAAGAAAAAGAAGAAGTAGAAGAAGAAAAATGATTCACAGGAGAGACTCTCCCGAAAGAATGATCTAATCGTCTCAAGTAAGGCTTCGGTAAATAATAGCCGCGCGTCCTTTCCTTTTCTTTGTCTTCTTTCTCCACGGTCGCAGTAACACATCCAGGTACGTATTTGATGCCACGCAAATAATTCGATTAAACATACGATTAAAAGTATTGTACAAGAAGGAAATCCAAACCTCGGCATTCTCTCGTCTCTCTCTTTCTTTTCTTTTTACAATTTATAGGAACATCCGTTTGGAGGGTTCGCAGGTCAGATGCAACGACGAATAGTGGACGCTCTCTCTCTCTCTCACTCTCTATCTCTCTCTATCTCTCTCTCCCTATCTCTCTGTCTGTGTGTGTGATTATTTCACTCGTTTTGAGGGCCTCCCCCGTTTCTTCGCCTCCGTACTCACGGTGAGGTTCAGGCTGGTCGATGATTTGGCAGTATGTGGCTCGATCTTGTACAGATCCAGGTGCACCGACTCATCCTCGATCGCTCTTCTGGATCGCCTGGTCCGACCGGCTATTCTCTCCATCTCGTCGAATTTCGCCTGCAGTCTCTGCGCCAGCTCGAAGTCCTCTCTCTCCTGTATGACCAGCCGTTCCATTCGCTCCTGCTCTTTGACGATCTCCTCGTCGGAGAGGACGTTTCTCTCCGTACTCATCTCCACCTCGGTGGTAGTGTTATTATTCTCAGGGACGGTTTCCGGCAGCTCGCTGCACGACTCTGACGAATTATAGTTCGCGTCGTCCGCATTCTCGTACATCGGATCCTGCTCACTGTTCCCGGATGAGCTGACCGCATGCCTCGGATTTCTGGTAGCTTTCCTGCGACCGAAATTGGCCAGGTTGAACCCAGAACTGACCGAAGCGTCGCTTTTCTCCGAGCTTTCCGTGCTGGATTGTTTCGACCGACACACCCGCCGCTGTTTCGACTTTGAGAACGTGCCCCGGACAAACTTGGTTCGACTCCTCTTCTGCACCATCGCCGGGACGTCCTCGTTGGTCTTGTACTCGATGTCCTCCTTCCGGCACAGCCTCTTCCTCGTGCTCCTCTTCACGATCCCGGCCTCCGAATCCAAGCTCAACGAGGACAGCCCGTTCTCCTTCTTGTCCACGTTCGTCCGCCTCCTCTTTATCCGCTCCGCTATGTTCTCCATCGTGACGTGGTCCTCCCCCTGCACCTCGAAGTCCTCGTCGCAAGGCGAGCTAAGCTTTACGGACGCCGACGACGATGTCGAGTGTCGCGCCTCGATATCCTCCGTGTACTTGCTGGCGGCCGCGTTTCTCGTGTCCTTCTTCGACCACAGGTTCTTCTGCCGCTTCGACTTGCACGCCATCCCGTTCCCCACATGCGACTTCCACGCCTTCTGAATCTTCTCCATGTCCAACTGGTCCTCCAACGTCAACTTCTTGCCGATTCTCGCGCCATTCACCATCCGACTCGACGACTTCGCGTAATTCTTGTTCGAATCGAACGACATCTCTGCAACCAGGTCGAGCTGCTTGTGACCAGTGTCCTGCGACTGAGCCTTCGTTGTTTTCTTCGGGACGATTTGAGACTGACTGTTGTAGGACGTCGAAGGCTTCGGCTCGATTATCTCCGCGTCCTCCTTTGGCGCTTCCTTCTCCTTGAAGCTCTGCTTGCTTTTACCTGCGACCAATAAAGTATGTAAGTTGAGCGGTTCGTGTTTTGCTTAACGCGTCGACTGCTGAATCAGCCCCAAAAATCTCACAAAATCGTGGATTTTATGTAATCTAGGTGGTCAAAAGTAATCATGAATACAATTAACGTTATTTTAAATGAGGGTTAATTACCATTCAAATTCTCTAAATATTTTTGCTTTCTTACATATGATCTACTCATTTTTGTCATAAACGCAGAAAATTCACAGTCTAATGGTCACTTACCATATAGTTTAACAATTATTAAGATTTATTTCCTTCGGTATATATTATAAAAAAATGGCTAAAAATTTGGATAGTCACATCGTTGTTATTTTGATAAAGTAATGTACAATAGTCACATTTAGTGTCCCGTGAACCTAGTGTAAAGAGGGGCTGAATAGAGAGTAGAGGTCAAGTAAGAACCAGAGTTAGTAAGATAAGTTTTCACGCTGTTATGGAATTTACATACCTCGAAATGCGCTCCAGGAACAACCAATGATTCGTTTCAAGTGTGCCTGAGCAGGAGGTTTCGGCATCACATTCGATATTCTTTTCAAGACAGGAACGACTCGAATTAATTTTGGGTCTATTGGTCTCCCATCTAGAATAGAATAACAATAGAATTAATGAATAGTCAGAAGGGGGGAGGAGGTCAAAGAGAAGAATAATATTCCAACCTGTGGACATTTTCAATGGCGTCCGTGGCATTGCCCTGATGGGTTTGAAATGATGAATTTCTTGATTGATGCTGTCGTGACTGCCCGCGCTCTCCGCGCTGCCAGTTCTTTCGTCGTCCTCGGCCAAGGTCATGCACACCTCCACCCCTAAACTTTTCTTCTTGCTATTTACAACGTCGTTCGGTACATGTAACTCCTCTTTGCTCCGGGTACCATAGATTTTCAGAGATGCCTTTGCAGTCTCTGCGGGACAATCCGAGGTACAGGGTTCTATCAGTTTTGTTACCGCTTGATGCTTCAGTGTCCTGGCAACGGTATTATATATAGGGATTTGTTTCTGACAACAAAACTTCACCATGCCATCATTGCATTCGGCCGACAGATCCTTATTCTTTGTACTAGAAGCGTGCCTATCTATGTGTATCTTAGATATCATCGCAATATTCTGTCTCCTTAACCCAGAGCTGTCCTGATATTCTAAAGGCATCTCCTTCTCGCACTCGGTACTATGAAATTGCAATCTATACGGATTAACTTCAGTCATAGCGACTGCATTGAACTTCGATGTTTCCAGGGAAGAAGTAGTGGAGGTGCTGGGACAATCGTTATAACATTTAGCAATGTCTTTATGCTTTTCGACGATTTGCTTTTTTGCCAACGTTTTGGCAAGCAATTGATCCTGTGCCAATTGATTCAGCTGTTGCCGTTCCTCCTCCTGAATCTTGCGAATCAAAGCCTCGCTGGCTATCTGTTCAGCTTTCCTTTGACATTGCATCTCCTCTTCGACCATTTGAAGTTGCACCTCATACTCCTTACGGATTTCGCCAGCTTCGCTGAGTATTCTATTAGCAGCAACAAATTCTACAAAGATAGAAATTATCTGTATTCCCACGCACATGTACCCAGTCGGATAAACTACAAACAACACATTTCTGAAACCGACTGGAACAACAGATTCTCCTTACTCTATGGCAACTAAAATGAAACTCTGAATTTTCATAGAAAATCAAAAGGAATTATTCTAGCTACTTAAGACAAACGTGAGGCTACACAGGTTGTCACTGATTCGTGTATGGGCACACACGCACACACGTACATATATGTGCTACGCTACTGACAGAGGTTATGTTACGTTTGTTTATCTTCTTCAATAAGAAACTCACCAGCATCCAGCTCGATATCTTTGTCGTCGCCGTTGTACTTGTCCTGGACCTCTTTCGGAAACTTCGTCCGGATTAGTTCCCAGAGACCGTTGTTAACCAATGTTTCAGTCTTGGTCGCCGTACGTAGCCAGGAACCAACTCGTACTCGACAGAGAGGACAGCTCAAGCTATTGTGTTCGAATGTACCTCTGAGACATCTTAAGCATAAACTGTGCGTGCACGGTAACGTTACTGGCTCGATCAGGATGCCACGGCACACCGGACATATCAGATCACGAAGACTAATGTCCACCGACGGTCGTGACAAAGAAATATCAAACAATTTTGACGTTCGCTTCAAATACGTCGCCATCTTCCCATCATTCCCCGAAGAAGCATAACAGCTACTGCCATAGCGGCACAGACCAGCTATAGGAGTAGACGGAGTAGTAGAGTAGACCAATTGCCATATGGGGTTCCGTGTCACCGTGCGCCGGAGCGAAACTAGTGCCATTATCAGCGGCTATCGGCATAGAGGTGAACTACAAACAAAGACAGAGAGATAGATATGTTTCTCGCAGGAGAGACGCTGACAGAGAATACGAAACAGTTTGTTTTTTCGATGAGCCTACTACAGCTGCATTTAGCGAAGAAGCAATATTTTTTTATATCTTTATCTAATATCTTTGTGTTGAAATATTCTCTGCATTATTGCGGGGTCCCATATAGAGCCCTTTTTTGCAATTTGGCTCTTGGAACTTTATAAATAATTATAGTGTACGTTTTTATAGAAGAAATTTTTTTCTGTACACTTTTTCCAAATGCTCTTTGTGTTGAAATATTATCTGTATTATTGCGGGGTAGCATACAGAGCCCTTTCACAAAGGCAGATTCAGGGTCCAACCGCCAGCATTCTGGCTTCGTTCTGCCCATCTCCAGAAGCTCTGCGCCAACGAACGGCAAAACAAGTTACAGCTGCGCGCACAGACGCACGTCAGAAAAGAAATTTTTGGTTGTCAGGGATATAACGTAGATTTAAAATTTAAAATTACGTTACGTTTTCTATGTATACAACAGTATACAACCAGATAGAACGGTAATGATAACAATAAAAAGTATTCAACTTTCTTATCCATACCTACCCAGATAACACAGTCTGACAGAGCCTACCACCGGACCCAGCCAGCAGAGCCCCTGACCTACAGGTTACGGGCAAACACAACGCTTGGAGCTGCGTCGAGACCCAGACAGGCCGATTCAGCCGGGTTCCTGTGCACAAAATGGCGCAAATATCACCTGCAGGGGACTCCAGCCCAGGGCCTGCCGGCCGGGCCGAAATTCAGCCTGTTTTTGGGAGGGCAGCACGGTCACACTAATATGGCCAATCAGTGCTTCGATTGAGCTGGATTGAGCCCAACTTTTCTCGCGCATGCACGACACAGGGCGGGTCGCATCAATGTGGCAGTACTGTGCAAATGCGTAGCAGTCTCCCTTTTTACCGACAAAAGTATAATAAGTTAATAAATAAGACCTTTGAGGGCGATTTCTGCCTAGATTGATCTTTTATCTGGCGTTTTTGACTACTGAAAAAACCCGTGTTTGTATTATCACGAAATGAGAACGCGAATCCCGCACCCTTGCAATCTTGCAAATCGGCCGAACACCGGCCCGACCGGCAGGCCCTAGGCTCGAGCCCCCTGCAGGTGAAATTCGCGCCATTTTGTGCACAGGGGCCCGGCTAAAATCGAGCCGGTGTGCTGTCTGGGTAATTTCAGTATTAAAAAAATGTGTGTTTATGTATGTATGCCAATGTATGCTATATATTATATATGTACAGAGAGGATATATATGTATAAAGTTTTACAAAATATATAATACGTATAACTGCGTATAACATATCCTCTCTGAAAATACCAATCGTCGTATGTAGTTCTCGAACGACCTCAGGCCCGTATCGCATGAACTATATACGCGTGTCGCATTAGGGCGAGTATATATATAATGTCATTTTCTTTCCTGATCGTTTGAATAAATATATAATAAAAATACTCGATGATTGTGTCATTATTGGTCTTTATGTAAATACATACATAGAGTAAAACGAATTGTTTCTGCGTATGATTTGGTAGTAATCAGTAGTAATCCATGGTAATCCAGTAAGAATAATCAGAATCAGAAATTATCAGTGACGTACAGGCTACCAATCAAAAGTCGGAACTGGTCGGAACTACCTGCCTAGATATTTTTAATCCGAAAGTTCGAGAAATTGGAATCAATACAACTGAATACAACAGTATTGAATATATATATATAAAAAATTCGTTCTCGGGGAATTTTGTATTTCGTGCATGAGATGACTAATACCAGGTCTGATACTGGTCTGATACCATCTAATACGTACTTTCGTGCTGAAGAAGAGTGAATAAGAAGATACAACGTATTATACGTGATTATACGAATTGCGCTTTTATAGAACAGTGGAGAATATTACGAACCTACTAAATAGGATTTCGAATTGTTTTCACTTTGTGCAGTTAGTGGATAATTAAACACCATGGGAAAGAAAGGTATGACCCCGTAATACTTTCGGAAACCGTTAGCACGTACTTCAAATAGATTCTTTGTAACGTATTTTTTCGCATCTATTATTGCCAACACTAGCCATTTTTTGAGCTGATGTCTGTAATACTTCTTTGTGCTACTTGCAATATTTCGTGACGTTTTCTGTTATTTTCGTATGATGATTTCCAAGAATTTTGAATTTTTTCTAAACGTATTTAACGTAGCTCCATATGATCATGTTGATATTTCTAAATATCAATTTATGATTGTTACAGGATAACCATTATTTGTATAATGCTTTATGAAGCATGTATTTATTTATAGAGTTTCGACAATATGGTAGAATAATAATACATGTTGATTGATTCAATATTTCGATTTATGTTTGGTAAATAGAACATGTCTTTCATGTAACGAACATTGAGTGTATGACTGTTTGTATTCCTGTTGATCTGATCTATCTGTGCTGCTATTGTCAAATCAGGGTGACATTCAGGATGATCATTAATAATTTCAAAATGATTTGAAAACAAATTTTTCCCTAAATGTTGTCAAATATTATAACACCATTATTTAAAATTATTTGCGGTATCTAGGGAAGGGAAAGAAGAAAGCACAGTCAGAACAAGTACCTTCGCAACAACAGCAGCAACAGCAAGGTCCATCTGGGGCACAGGAAAAGAAAACAGGTGGACCCCAGCAACAAAGAGGTCCTCCTGAAGCACAGCAGCAACAGCAAGGTCCATCTGGGGCACAGGAAAAGAAAACAGGTGGACCCCAGCAACAAAGAGGTCCTCCTGAAGCACAGCAGCAACAGCAAGGGCCATCTGGTGCATGGCAAAAAAAAACAGGTGAACCCAAGCAGCAACAACAGCAACAAAGAGGTCCACCCGAAGCACAGCAGCAACAGCAAGGGCCACCTGGTGCATGGCAACAGAAACCAGGTGGAGCCCAGCACCAAAAACAACAACAACAAAGAGGTCCACCTGAGGCACAGCAGCAACAAGGGCCACCTGGTGCATGGCAACAAAGAGCACCTGTGCCTCAGCAGCAACAGCAGAGACTGCCTACTCCTCAGCAGCAACAACAAGGACCACCTGGTGCATGGCAACAGGGAGCACCTGTTCCGCAACAACAACAACAAGGACCACCTAGTGCACGGCAACAGAGACCACCTGTGTCCCAGCAGCAACAGCAGAGACCACCTGGTGCATGGCAACAGGGAGCACCTGTGCCGCAACAACAACAACAAGGACCACCTAGTGCATGGCAACAGAGACCGCCTACTCCACAACAGCAACAACAAGGACCACCTGGTGCATGGCAACAGGGAGCACCTATGCCCCAGCAGCAACAGCAGAGACTGCCTACTCCTCAGCAGCAACAACAAGGACCACCTGGTGCATGGCAACAGGGAGCACCTGTGCCGCAACAACAACAACAAGGACCATCTAGTGCATGGCAACAGAGACCACCTGTGCCCCAGCAGGCACAACAGAGACCGCCTACTCCTCAGCAGCAACAACAAGGACCACCTGGTGCATGGCAACAGAGACCACCTGTGCCCCAGCAGGCACAACAGAGACCACCTGTGCCCCAGCAGGCACAACAGAGACCGCCTACTCCTCAGCAGCAACAACAAGGACCACCTGGTGCATGGCAACAGGGAGCACCTGTGCCGCAACAACAACAACAAGGACCACCTGGTGCATGGCAACAGGGAGCACCTGTGCCGCAACAACAACAACAAGGACCACCTGGTGCATGGCAACAGGGAGCACCTGTGCCGCAACAACAACAACAACAAGGACCACCTGATGCATGGCAACAGAGAGCACCTGTGCCTCAGCAGCAACGACAAGGACCATCTGGTAAACCTGGGCCACAGAAACAGAAACCACCCAGTGAACCAGTGCGGCAGCAACAATGGCAAATGGTAATGTATACTTATTAATGCAATATGTACATATTGCAGTATTTGTATTGAATTAATAGACTTCGTATTTCATTGTTTCTACTTTCATAGTCAACTTATTGCGGAGGTACGGGAAAATTAACAGATGAGCTGACTGAAATGTACTTGAAGCAAATACCGATGAGAATGAAAGCTAATGGAGGAACAGAGGGAAGGCCAATTACTGTGGAAACGAATATGTTTAAAATCAACTTCAATAAGTTTCAACCGCACATCTCACATTATGATGTGGTTATCGAACCGGATAAGCCAAAGTTTTTGCTGAGACCAGCGTTTGAAGCTTACAGGAAAATGTGTTTTCCAAACAGACATCCGGCGTTTGATGGCAAAAAGAATGCGTACAGCGCAAAGGATCTTCCATTCGGCGCAGAAAGTGTATGTAAATGATAACTAGTTGCTTACTATGTATATGGAATGCACTTTACAAACAGCAGTAAACTTATGCTACATTCAACTTAAATTTGTTCGCGAACTTTCTGCGTTACTAAGGATATGTGAATAAGCACTGTATCACGCTATCTAGAATTTGAACGTAACATTTTTTTCGTAGCCGCGAGAAGAAGTGAGTGTTTACGATAACGAACGCCAACAACAACGCACCTTCAAGGTGTATTTAAAAAGAGTAGCGACTCTTGATCTAACATGGTTGAAAAATGTTAAGTGTGGGTTCACGGATTTGCTAAATGAACAACGGGGTTTACAAGCTTTGGATATCATTCTGAGACATGGAGCAGCATCCACTTCTATTAATGTAAGTTACTTCAAACATTAAGATGCTTTTAGTATTAACTCCCGTACCCGGTGTAGATGTAAATATAAATGTGAACATTTACATAAAAATCCTATTCTTGAATAGGTGGGCAGATCGCTTTTCCAACCGCCAGAAGGTAGAGTTGTGCCATTGTCGAATGGCTTAGACCTGTGGGTCGGAATTTTCCAGTCCGCCGTGGTCGGATGGAAACCTTACTTGAACGTAGACGGTAAGATATTATCGTAGTTGTATTCATGTATTTATTGTTTTCTAGTCTGAACGACAATTGGATCGTAATGAATGTATGTTTTCAAATTAGTTGCCCACAAAGGATTCCCAACTCCTCAGTCGATTATCGACTTGTTGTTAGATTTGTGCAAATCTCCTAGAGATCAGAATCCTTTGCAGCATATAACACCGAGAGATGTGGAGTACAACAAAGAAAAAATAACGAAGTTTTTGAAAGGATTAAAAGTTCAATACGAGATACCAGGACAACCTAACAGCAAAAGAACGTACAGAGTAAACGAATTAGTTGAGTGTCCGAGAAGGAATCGGTTTGCTCTAGAAAACGGGCAAATGTGCACCGTTGAGCAGTACTTTGCCCAACAGAAAAATTTCAGATTGAAGTATCCAGAATTGCCTTGCCTTTGGGTAGGATCTCGAACTAATCAGCGGAGGATACATCTGCCGATCGAGGTATATACTATATACGCATTTGTAAACCTGCAGAACAGCTGTCTACCCTCCGATTTCGATGATTTTTGGATATGTTATACTTCTCAACATGTTGAACTACTTTTTCCTTTTCATGATTATGGCTATCTCTCTTAGTTTCATACATTTGTGCCACAGACATACGCGAGATCGCCGCTAATGTGCAAAGAAAAAAGTTGTTGAAAACATCAATTTCTACACCGTATCCCACAAAAAATCATTGATATTGGAGGGCAGGTAGGTATTCTGTGCAGATTCACCTACGCATACGGTTTGCTCGAAGATTTTCACACACGACTTAAGCATACGATTTTTACTTTATATTCTATAGTTGTGTACGATCGTGGCTGGTCAAGTCACGCAAAAGAAAATGGATGAGAGTCAAACAACCAAGATGATCAGATATGCAGCGACTAGCACCGATATACGCAAGCAGAAGATTATGAACGGAGTAGGAATACTGTACACTTAGGCATTCATAAGTCAATTTTTACTAACATCGAGTACTTTTTTAGTTTTCAAAGATGAAAATAAATGAGCAGCCGGCGCTTGTACAGGAGTTTAAGCTGTCAGTGAGTCATGATTTTGAAAAAGTACCGGCTCGGGTACTACCAGCTCCTAAATTAAAATATGAATCATTCAAAGAAGTAACTGTGTCGAAAGGACAGTGGAGGGCTGAGAAATTTTTAAAGGCAAGCAGTCTAGCAGACAATGAATGGACTATCTTGAACTTAGACCAACAAACCCGCGAACGCGATCTACATGATGGTTTTCAACCTCAGTTGCGAAACATAGGTTAGTTCATCATTTAAAAATACTGCAAATAATCTAAAACCAACACAATGTAGGACTTTGAATCTAAAAGTCCGAGTTTCAATTTTCCCTTGTAATTCGTTCTTTAGGTAGATCTATCAATATGAATATTGGAAAGGCGCAAACACCATTTGCGTGTTTTGATCTACGAAGGGATCTTCTTGCAATACAGGCGTATTTTAAAGAGAAAAAAAAGCAAAACATAAAGTTGGTTGTAGCAATAATACCGGGTTTTGACAACGCGTACAGTAAGTATTGTAACTGTAACCTTTTGTAAAATGTAAAGTAACGTTCTGAACGATTGTTTAAAAAAATTCTCAGGTGTGGTGAAACAGTACTCCGAATTGAAAACACCGGGTGGTATGGTTACCCAAGTGATAAAAGGATCAACTTTACGCAGATTGACATCTGCAACAGTTTCAAACATTCTGTTAAAGATTAATTCGAAACTTAACGGTGTTAACCATATACTTTCCACAAAGTAATATTAATTATATCCAATGGATTCTTTATAAATTTCTGGTCGATGAATATTAAGTGTGTGTATTAAATATGTTTAGCCCACGATGCTTGCAGTCCCCATGTATGTTAGTTGGTGCAGACGTAACTCATCCATCCCCCGATTCTACAGATACACCATCGATTGCAGCGGTAAAAATTATCCTGGATCACTTCTCTTTATCATCATATTAAATAATCTTTTTCTTCCTTTTATTTAGGTCGCTGCTAGTTATAATCCGTCGGCTTTCCAATATAACATCGAACTGAGACTCCAACCACCAAGGGAAGAAATGATCCAGGATCTTGAGGAGATAATGGTGAAACAGCTGTTGTTCTTTTATAAATCATCAAATCAGAAACCGCAGAAAATCATCTTCTATCGGTAAACATTATACAAGAGACTTAAATTCTCATATGGAACACATTTGATCTAAATACATACATTCCACTTTTGTCTACATAGAGACGGTGTGAGCGAAGGCCAGTTAACCCAAGTAATGCATTATGAGATATCCGCTATAAAAAGAGCTATCGCGAAAATGGGAAGTGGGGAAATAAAAATTCCGATAACCTTCCTCGTTGTTCAAAAGAGACATCACACACGTTTCTTCCCTACGGATCTAAGAAATTCGGACGATAAGAACAAGAACGTGCAAGCTGGCACCATCGTTGACACAGAGATCACGCACCCGACGCAGATAGATTTCTACCTTGTATCGCATGCTAGCATTCAAGTATGTATAATACATCACAGTGTTGTTAAAAAAAAGTTAACCCTTTGCGTTGTCTTCGAGACGTCACTATGTATATATAAATGATCATTTTCAATGAATTGTTAAAAATGTAAGTGTGGTATGTATAAATGGATTCCATCTCACTTTCTCTCGGTTATAAAATCTTTTTGAATTGAAATGTCTAGGTGCGATGAAACTTCTGATGTGTAAAGTTAAAATATCTTCGACTGCAATGAGTTAAAATTTGTTGAACAACATTGTATTTGAACGTATTTGTGTAATGAAAATGTGGAATATTTTTTGAATGCGATATAACTTTGTAGGGTACCGCCAGGCCTACGAAGTACAGATGCATTGCCAATGAAATCGGTTTGACGGAGGATGAAATTGAACAGTTGACATACTACCTTTGTCATCTGTTCGCTCGTTGCACAAGGTCCGTCAGTTATCCTGCACCAACATATTACGCTCATTTAGCTGCATTCAGAGCCAGAGCACTGATACAAGGGTTAGTATATTGCATATTACAGATTGTATTTTTTCTTTATTTCATACTTATGGTGCCAATATTTTTCAGTGTACGATTGGACATTGATAACCTCCAAGACGAGCAGAGAACGAAAATGACATTACAAATGCAGAATTCACCGATGTTCTTCGTTTAAAGATACACATTCATATATCCCTTTATTTTCCTACAGTAAAAGGCTTATCTCACGCTTTAATCATTATGATAAGTCGTATAATATATATAGACGATATGAAATAAAAGTATTCATGTCCACTGGTCTTCACCTTTAACTCAGCGACGGACCTTTAAATTTGGGGCTCTGGACAAACACAGTTTGGGGGCCTACAACAATTTTAATATATTTTATTTCTAAGGTTTGATTTTCTAATTTAAATTGTTTTTTTTTTTATTTTACCGTAAAGGGGGCTCGTTGACTAAACAGGGCCCTGGGCTGCAGATCATGACTTAGATTCGCCGCTGCTTTGACTGATAACGTTTACAGAATAGAACCAATTTATATATTTCGATAATTTTGTAAGAATTTATTTGTCGATAGTAGCGAAGACTCACTGAAACGATTTTGGACTTGGATATTATATTAAAAATACTACTGTTAGTGGAACCCTGTCAGTTGGTACCATATGAATACTTTTTTCTTCCATTTTTTTTATCGATAATATTTACATATATATTGTATAGCATGCAAATAAATTTAAGGTGAGACTTTAGTTTTCAACGACAGTAATGAAATGTGATTATATTTTATGTGACTGTTTAGATTTGTAGTTACTAAAGTTTAGACATTGATTACACGTATTATAATAAATCATTATATAAGCAATGACGGTTCCAGCTATTTTGAAAATTTACAGTCTTCCTGTCTATATTGTCATGTTAATAATTAGAAAGGTCACAAGAGGACATAACATTACTATTCTTTTAAAAAGTACGTAGACGGAGTTCAATCTTCTGTTTTATTTATTTCATTATCCATACGTTGTAAACCGTCCTGTTCTTTCTCTTAAAAATAATAACATTAATTGCATAATTGATCAACCAGTTCATTGCCCGATGATCAACTGTTATCTGAAATACTACAGCATGTGCATCATCGCATCCAACGCTTCATACCGTCTCTTTATTTAATCAAAGTGGGCTCTGTAAGATCACGTTTGTATTCCCGCCATTCCATCGCACAGCCAACAATGCGCAAGCTTTCGAAAACGAGAAGAGGTAAGCCACTTTTGCGCATTCTCGTTATCGGATAAATACATATACGTAATGGGTCATTCAAATTGAATTTGAAAGTTTCACGATAGATATTCGAGTTATAGATTCAGCAAACAAAATCGGTGGAAAATCACCAGCCAATGAGAGCGAAGAGGATACATCTTCCCCTGCTCTCGAATGTATCTCGATCGAACTATTTAGATGGTAAGGAGGATTTAAACGAATATGGCGCATTCTGCTCCAGTGCCGGTACTTCGAAGTCATTAATCGTGCTTCGTCAAGTAATGCTCCGAGAAAAGAACGATCTTTTACCCCGTCCCCGTGAAATGCAGACCTGAAAGGAACCCGTTCGACTGTCAAATCATTCGCAAGGTGTGTTAGGCCTGCTCGCGCGCATTATTCACCGTCGTTTACGTACATTTCAACGATCGATACGACCGTTTGTTTTCCACGCTTTTCGCTCGCTATAGCAATTCCTAGTGGCACGTTGATTTTCAGTGATGGAGTTCGTCCTGGCCAAGGTTCATCGTCTTCGAGTCTGTCACGACTTCTGAACGGAAAGAAGAGATCCTGTGACAAGGAAGGATACATCGTTCCGGTGACGTTATTACAGGGTATATATATATTAGAACTTTATCTTTCCTTGAACATCGTGTCAAGAGTTTCGTTTGTCATGTTTCCTTTTAACCCTTCAGGGACGACGATTGATTGTCAGTTTGCTCATGTACGATCGACTTTATATGATGTTACAGTAATGAACGAATTAATAAATTAAAATTTATCATATCTTTTCTATAGCTATCTTCGAATTCCAAAAAATGAACAATAATGCATGCAAAACATATCTGACTTTCTCTAATCAATTTTGAAATATTGATTGTCGTCCCCGACGGGTTAATTACCACGCTTATGTCAAATTGTCAAATTCTTTCAAATAAGTAAAAGTCCGAATCGCGATCGTAGAATTAACGCTTCGGTGTCGAATCCTTCAGGGGTTAGGATGCTGTAAAACATGAAAAAGTTATGTATACATATATGTAGAGATCTTTTTATGTTTGATTAAATGCTGGTTCGTAACCCTTGAATGTGTGATTCAAAAGGTCTGAATTTATAGTACAATAATTGAAGTAATCAATATCAGCGTTTTTCTTCAAAGAATAGTTTTAAAAACAGTATATGTACAGAATCGCTCAATTTTTTTCTTAAAAAACATTTTTTAAGACTTTTGAACTTCTCCTCCATTTTGAAACTTTGATTTTGAACACCTTCTCGGATTAAAACTTCTTTATTTCCTAGTACGAATAGAAAATTTATGTTTATCATGTATCTATCGTCTACATTGATAAAGTATTTATAACAGAAGAATAACATTTTTTATTTCGAACCATTATACACGAGTAACAGTCACACTTACAATTAGTAGATTCTGGAATCTTCGGACTCAATATTATAGTTTTAGGGGTCAAAAGGCGATTAAAGTCATCTTTGTTAATACTTATCAAGGATCGAAAGATAGTGACCAAGAAAAATATTGTCGTGCAACCTCACGGTTAAGAATTTTCGATTGAATTATGGTTTGCTCGAAAGAACAATTCAATAACTTCGAAAGAATGCATCCGAAGCACGCTCGTGATCATAATAGCTGTCCACCCCACTCCCATTATTTCTGGCTTACAAGATAGGAGTGGAGTGGTCAGATATTATGACTGTGAACGTATTTCAGGTATTTTCTTTCGGGGAGCAGATCGAAAGCTTTGCAAACGACCGGCACATTAATGTTTAGCTGAAATATGAAAGAAAATACCGTCCTGTAACCTCGTCGTTAAGTATACGCGATTACATTATGGTCTGTTCGAAAGAACACTTAAAAATTTCGAAAGAAGGCATCAGAAGCACGCTCGCGGTCATAATAGCTGCCCACCCCACTCCCATTACTTCTGGCTTGCTTCATGGGAGTAGAGTGGACAGCTATTATGACTGTGCACGCATTTAGGTATTTTAACAGAGATCGCGAGCTCTGAAAACGATCGGTACAGCGCGTTCCGAGGTTGTTCCCGGGACTTGTCGCGATTTAACAACTGTACGGCCGTACAGTTCGGTACATGTCCGAGGTTATGCGTATATGTACATTGCCAGGGGTCATTGCTCGACTATGTTCTATTCTCGTTGACGTGGAATAGTGTTATGCGTACCGTTCGAATGCCCATGTTACATGACGTCACAAAATCGGAGACGATACGTTTCACGTTTCGATGATCGATCCCGTCGAGCTTGATTATTAGTTTATCGATCGTTGGGAGAGGGATTCAAAAGCAACTAGTAAAACCACAGAAATGACTCGATATACAGGGTGGTGCATCACCTTGTATATCTTTGTTATTTTTTCAAATATTGAAAAATTGTCTTATGAAAGTTGTACGATACGTAGAGAGCCATATTGTCGAAATGGGAGATTTCTAGGCCATCCCTATTTTCTTCAATGGAATTATATGCTTGTTTATACTTCAGTTAGAAATACACATATTATATTTAATTGTTGCACTTGCTCGTATAAAGTATTTTTCGATAGCTTGAGAAATGTCAGAGATATTCAATTATTATATTAATTACATGTAATTATTTTGTAAAATCCAGACCTTTTCTTGTTTCGTTACTTCAATGGACTCCCATAGCGCAACGCGTTGAATCACACAATTCTCAAGCAGCAATCTCATTCATGGTGCTCAATGGGGTGTCGAGGACGCGAAGGGTGGTTCAGGATCCCTAATGCCAAAGTATTTGAAATCGAAGGTCACACACCTCCGTGGAAAAGAGTTCACCCTCTTCGACGCTGCCACTTGCCAGATTTTCGAGATCCTCGACCATAAACGACTATAAACAGCAACTCGAAACCACCGAACATCAAACCCGAGGTCGAACATAGCGATACATGACAATCGCGATCAATAATGTAAGGCGGATGGCATTCGCTGTGCGTTTTTCTCCATCGTCACGTGTCGCTCGCGTGCGAGCTGTGTTAAAAGGATTACTAGCCTGCAATCCCTTTAAGGGTGCAATATTACAGCTTCGAGCCAGACGGGATCAAAACGACCAGAGGAAGATTAGGGCAGGCTTCTCGGCCCTACCAGTTCCAAAATATTTGGACGACTGTTCTTCTTGTATTCGAACTTCACAGACGAACTTTGGGCGTGTTTTTTAAGAGATACAGTGGACTTTCGTATAACACAATTTCTCTTCCTTTTCCTCTCCGGTTTGCTTTCGATTTTCCTTTTCTTCCTCCGTTCACCGCTCTCTATCTTCACCCACCCCTCTTTCTTACTTTTCTCTCTCTTAGCAACTTCTCTGCCCCCCTCGACCTCCAGTGTTCTTTCGACTTCCTGTTCTCTTAGCATCACCTTTTGACTCCTTGTACCTCTTCCTCCATTTATCCCTCTCCATCGACAGCAACCCTTTTCCTTTTACCCCTTTCCCGATATTCCCCAATTTTCTTTTAATTTTCCCCATTCTCCCATCAGCTTCTGACACCTTGTCCATTATCCGCACTAATCAGTGAAGATCAATGAATGAATTAGATGAAATTAATTCAACGGCGATTTACACTATCCACAAGGAACGGTTGCGTATAAATCGGCCTGCACACATGGAGACGATCAGATAATGCAGAAGTCTGTGATTTGGATAATCGAGGTTCTACTGTGCCTCTTCCTGCTTCGTTCATTGCTCTCTATCATCCTCCCACCCCTTCCTTTATTTCCTCACTCTTTCAGCAATCTCTCTGTCCCCCGCTCTCTCTCTCTTTCTCTGTTTCTCTGTACCCCCGGTTTTCTTTCGATTTTCCTGTTCTCCTAGCATCAGCTTTTGACTCCTCGGCCCTCTTCCTCCTCTGTTCATCCCTCTCCATCATCACCAACCCCTCTCTTTCGACCCTCTCCGTCGGCTAGCAACTTCCCAGCCTCTCTCTCTCTCCCTCTCTCCCACTTCCCTCTGTTTCCGCGCGAATGCTTCACGTGACCAGAACGGTCTATTGATTGTCGGAGGCAGTGCATGCGCCCTCGTCCTCGCGATATCTGCTGCCAAGAGGGTATTATAGGTACGCGGCCACGGTGGAAGCGCTCTGTGTCGTTTTCCGTTCGCTGACGAGACGGAGCAGAGCGGAGCAGAACGAGAGCACAGAGGGGGTATAGTGGGAAAATCGGGGGAAGGGGTGGGCCAGAGGGTGAAACCAGGGGGTGAAACAGAAGGTAGAGAGCCGCTGCTAAGTACCGCGGTGGTTCAGTGTCGCTGAGTATGGTCGCCAGTGCACCAACCGTGGCCCGATCTTCATGATCTCGTTCGTTACGTTGAGGTACACAAATTTTAATCCCCCACACAGAACTAGTCTTGTTCTCTATCTTTTCCTTCTTTCATTCTTCCTTTCTTCGTCTTTGTCCGCGATTGAATCGTCTTCTCGAGCAACTTTCGCCTACAAGTTTCGAGTGGCGTCGCGCCGCAGCCTCGCGAAGACCACCCCTCGTTGTTGTTTACGTATTTCGTCGAGTCTTGGTTTCCAACCAAGTCGTAACACCCCCCAAGATCAGCGACGTTCTCATCGATGTTTCGCGCGCGATTTATGATGCTGTCCGGATCAGCCGATGTTCTCGGTGGCTCGAGGAGAAGTCGAGTGGCGTCCTACGTGTTTGTTGACACTGATGCTGGAGAGCCTTTGTTCGCCCCCTCGTTAGATTGTTGAAGGTTGCGAAATCTACGGGATCCTCGTGATGGTGTGCATTTCTCCCGAGAGTCGAATCACTTCGATGTTCAGTTTGATTTGCGGAGAGCTTGTTCTGTGCCGTGGCTTATATTTGAACAGGTTTTGGACGTTAGCTGCGGAGAGCTTTTATTGATGAGTGTCTTGGAACATTGGAGCTTCTGGTCTTTGTTGTCACCCTCTTTAGATCGTTGGGAGCTGCGTGTTAGTAATGCACGGGAGACGATATTGTCTGGGAATTGATGACGAAGGTCTAAGGACTCGAATGTGCGTCGTGATTTATGGAGAGCTTGTGCTGTGCGTGGCCTATATTTTTGAACAGGTTTTTCACGTTAGTATAGGAGAGTCTATATTACTGTGTCTCAGGAAACTCGCTGATTTTGTGGAATCTTTAATCTGGTTTTTTGGCACATGTTTCTGGGAATTTCTGACCCGTGTTGTCACCCTCTTTAGATCGTCGAGAGCTGCGAAATTTGTGCATTTGATGACATATGGGATATGATGTTGCTGGGAATTGATAATGACGGTCCAACCCGTTACTGACGGTTGTTCAGTGCGTGACCTATATTGCAACAGATTTCGAACGTTCGGTTGGTAGAGCCTACATTCCCGAGAGTATCTGTGAAAATCAATTGTTATCGCGAAATTTTTGAACTGGTTTTTTTTAGAGATATTATTAGAAATACCTGGCGAGAGTCTGTTGACTTGGATATTCAATTTAGTTTATGGAAGCCTTGTAAACTGCGTGGCCTATATTGAAACAGATTTTGAACATCTGCTTAGGAGAGCATAGATTCCTGAGAATATCTATGAAAATCCATTAATTTTCAGTAGTTCGTATTGCCGTAAATATCTGCTAAATATCCACCGATTTGGATATCGATCTTACAATTTTGTTAGTCAATGACAATCTTCTAAAATGCGCGGCCTATTGAAAGAGATTTTTCACATTTGCCTCACGAGTGCCTACATTGCTGATAGGGTCTGCTAAAAATCTGCTGATGGTGCGGAATTTCTGCGAAGGTCTTCGAGACTCTATATTACTGGGGATATCCGCCTGGAAATTTAGAAAATTTCTCTGGGAGTTTTGTAAAGCACGTAGCTTATTGAAGGCATTTTTCGCCTTGGTTTACAGAAGCTAATATTCTTTAGGGTATTTGAGGAAATCCGCTGATGCCGTTGAATTTTTCCACTGGTCCGTGGGCATCTAGATCGCCGAGAACATCTGCTAAACATTCGCCAATTTGAATACCCGCGTTGGTCCCCAGGAGTCTTGTACGGAGCGTGACCTATTGGAAGAAATTCTTTGACCTAATCTGGGGAACCTACATTATTGAGAGCGTCCGAGAAAATCCGCTGTTGTCGCAGAAATTTCACACTGGTCTGAGGGAGAAGTCGATAAGAATATCTGCACAAAATACGTAGTGGATTGAAACATTTTTTCTCCTATCTAAAGAAATCTATATTACCGCTCATATATTACGGCTCATAATAAATTTTTCTGTTTAAAAGTATTCTGAAAATTAGTATTCGGAAACGTTTGCAAGAACGCAGAGATCTCAGAGAGCGCCTGAATTTCACCGTCCTTGGGAATAATCGCGTTGGTCCGAGGGAAGCTCTATTTTCGGGGTTAACCCGTCCCGTTGATTCCATAGCGCACGACCACGGTTAGCTATGTCTGTTCCACTTTGGCTTGGGCCGAAAGTAAACAACGCCGCGAGATTCATGCTTTACCACGATTCTCTCCTCTTCCATCTCTCTCCCTCTCTCTCTCTCTCTCTCTCTCTCTCTCTCTCTCGTTTTCTCTCTTTCTTTCCTTTTGACGAAATCTTCGAGAAGCTCCCGTATTCGCCAGTGAATCGAAATACCCTCTGCTGATCGATAGTGTCCAGGTTTAGCGTCGAGAACGAAAGTTCTGGAGCTAGGAACGTTGCCTCTCGTGTGTCTTCAAACTCAGTCAGCTCGATTGGGTCGATTTCGATCGAAGAAAATAATTTTAACCCTCGTCAAGTCAATGAAACTCGTCTTGATCCACCTGCCCTCGTTCTGAGAACGCTGGGACATTTTTAATCGATCTTTACCATTAATCAACCTTGCGAATCGAGATCTTATTGGTTGTTTAATGAGTTTCTGCGGCCTCTTACGATTGTGGACGTTTTATTGATATTTCTCTGCGAGCAATATTTAGCTTGTGTATTTCTGAAGTGGAACCGAATTGGCGACAGCTCTGTAGAAGTCTTATTAATTTTGTTTATGCGGCTGACATTCATTTTATCTTGTGTTTTGAAGTGAAACTGATTTTCGGGCGACTTTACAGAAGTTCTAGTAATTGTTTGGTGCGAATAATAAATTCACGTTGTGTTTTTGAGGCGAAACTGACTTTAGCAGAACATTTTCACGGCTTCGTCGCGTTGTAAAGCAAAATCCTTCGAAAGGTGTTCCGAGAAGAATGGGGAATGTTGTGAATTCGTCGTAGCAAGCTTCAGAGGGTTGGGAGGGTGCTGAAGAGAACCGTCCGAGATCTTCAAGAACCATTTTTGTTAAGTTCACCGCGTGGGGTCAAGCGTTGCTCCAGGTGCTCGTTTTTATTCGCTAAAGAGGTTGCGGTTTTTAATTGATAGTTTTGTTGTTGCCAAGCGAAACGAGACCGGGGACGTTAGCCGATAAGGCGGACTAAAGAACACTGTTCGTAATCCAGAAAAAATCTGTACCTACAGAAAAACGTATAATAAACTTAAACGCACCCGAAAATTCAGTTTAACATTGCTCCATGTTTAGAATAATTCATAAACACAACCCCCAAGTGCTCTTTATCTTTCGTTTGATGAAAACATTGAACTGTTATAATTTTCTACAACAACTAGGACTCGTTTTAAAAATCGAAGAATTGATTCTCGCAAAAAAAAAAACAAATTTGGTTAGTGACCGAATCTATCGTGGATTTGGAGATTGAAATAGCAGAAAGAAAGAAATTCAAGAGTGAAATTTCGTTCCGGATATAAAGGACCTAGGTTACAGGAGGGAGGGTTAAAAATGTGCACATGCTATAAATGCATAAAGATCTGCAGTCTACATATCAGGCGTTATCAGCGGTTCCAGTGGAGATTCTAATCGAGTTCTTTGTTTGCAGGATAGTGACGCGGTAGAGGCGTAAGAGAGGCACGTGGACCATGTCAGGGCAAGGAGCGGAGTGGTGACCTAAAACTCATCCCCGGCTCTGTGCCTCGATGCTTACGCTACGGCTGGTGTCGACTCATTTCTTAAAGCAGCCATAGGCAGTGCCCTTTGCCTTCGAGAAAGGGCTCTCGATGCGATGTGCCGTGATAGGGACATGAACCCAAAACCAATCGTGTCGAAGGTTCTCTTTTTCACGTCGTATCGGTTCCCGTGCTCGGCTTGAGACTTGAGAAACGAACAAAAAAAAGACAATTATCGGGAGGAGAGTACCGAGAGTGCCGAGTGTGCCACGTCGACGAAGGACTCGGTCTTCGCCGACGGTTCATCTCCAGAAGGAGGATCTCGCGTGCTTCGCCGTGTCCCCTCCTCCAGATTACCCCGTTGATCTCCTCGTTCTACTACCCCACACGTCGTTCCTTGCCCTCCGTTTTCGAGCGATTACATGATTCGCATCCCTTAACTCTAACTATCTCTCTACGCCTCCTTTTTTCGTTCCTTTCGGTGCCCGAGGTTCAGTGGCCTCCGACCTCTAGGTCCAGCTAGCACATCGAAATCTCACGATACCAACCGTGAGCTTGTTCGGGCGGAAAGTGTTAATTGGTGACGCATGAAGGGCAGAGACGGCCAACGCCGTCCAGCAGAACACACAGCAGAACGCTACCAAAGCATAGAGACGGTCAGACGACGGCCACGACCAACACGAGCCAAGACACGTGCGAAACGAGTGTAGCGCTAGCTAGATTCCAGGCTGAACTCCATCTACTTCAACCTGTGGAGGGTGGCGAGGGAGTGCATTGTGAGTGGCTCCCTCTCTGTCTAATATATGTATCATAGTGAGGTGAGAAGAGGGTAAGAGGAGTCTATCGTTAGGTTCGCCTATCCCCACCTCTGACGCTCCCGTAGTCCCAATGTTTACGCTTGATGTCACACGCTACATGTCTGACCCCTTTAGCAAATATTTTGGCTAGAGCCGGCAACGCGTGTGAAACGAGGTGTGTCCCTTCCACTCGGATCCAACCGGTCGAGCATTCGTGCCTATGTCACCGCATTTCTGCCAGGGACCTTCTTCTCATATCACCACGATACATATCCCCTCTAGATATACGCAAAAATATTCGGCACCGGAATGCAATTTCTATCGCGTGCAGACGCTATTCTTTAACTTCTTCGTTTTTAATGATTTTTCTATGATACATCCAGCAACGTGTTCGTGAATCTTTTCCGATTAAAATGATACCAAACACGACGCGATTTGGGTCTCATTTGCTCGTGGAATCCACGATGTAGTGGAACCTCCGTTATCCGAACTCTATTATGTGTTGTATATTCAGATAATGTATAATTCAGAGAATTTAGATATCAGTTCGGATAACAAAAGTCTACTAAATGTATCAAATAATAAAAGTAAATGCGACCCAAACTGCATCGCGTTTGGGCTGATTTACGTGAAGTAATAATAAAAATCGAAAAGAGTATCGTGATTGAAACAACTTTAAGTAGAGACTAGTAATGGGTATAAACTGTAGTAGTGAGGGCGAATCTCTTTCACATACACTAAGCCATAACTATACCTATCCGACTGTCACTCTTTGACCGATTCCGGTAAACACTCGGCGGACAATGGGTCTGGCCGCTTGTATACCAAGAATATTATGAGACTTGTCCTCTGCAAAAGTTTATCGATCGCTCTCTTCGGAAAACACCGAGTCCACCCCCATTGTTCGCCTGTAGATCAAACGATCGAGGACCAACAGCGAGTAGCACATCCGCGCCGAGGGCTTTGTTGAATTTAGTATAAACCGATGACCGACGCAACGATGATGCTATTATGTTCGTTTGACTGTTGCATTTCCGATGGTCCGATAATGTTTTCTCCACGATTTTTGCAAAGTGCGGCGGTGGGTCGCGGTGTAGGCCAAGTGGGATGAGACGACCTCAGCAAGACCATCATCACCATCAGCATAACAACCACCATCACCACCACCACAACAACCATCATCATCATCACCACCATCATGGATCTTCGGCGAGCCCTGCCGGGCCCAGGCAGACGATCGACAAGGTAGCGATCCAACCCTAGAAATCTGCGTTTATACTGGTACAACCCGCAACAATTTTTTTATTTTTCTGTAAACGGCTCTCGAATGCTACAATCAGTGGCACATTAAATCACTCTGCCTTCCGAGTGTTGACGCTAGAACTACTGAACCCTATACGAGACTGATTTATACTTCTTTATAAAAATAACAGGACTGAATTTACTCAGATGTGATACGTTATGTATGTTGGCGTGTACTAGAACAAAGTAGTATACTAAGTAAAATATTTATTGTAAAATAAGGACATTGCTCCTAAAGGATGCACCCAGTGATAAAGCAAGGGTAGTTTTGGTAGCTCAGTCCACCTCGCAGACCCGTTGGCAGTTAGCCCAGACAGATCAAAGATCCTATTCTGTGATTCCTCGAATGTTATCGGTGTGTACAAAGCGATTGTATATTTTGAAGGACGAGTCCCGTTTGGCGAAAGTGAAACGGGTGTTGGCAGTGTCGCTGTTGGGTCGCCACACTGGCTCGACGAAGGTGTTCGGCGCACGGCTGGACTCGGTGGAGTCGTACCTGGACACAGGTGTGCCATTCGTGGTGCACCGGCTGTGCAGCTATATCGAGGCGCATGGATTTCAAAGCGCAGCAGTGTTCCGTTTGTCCGGCGGCAACCCAAGGCTGGCCGAGAGGCTGAGGGCTGCGTTCGAGAGGAGAGGAGACGCAGACTTGGAAGCTGCTGCCTGTCCTCCGACCGCGGCCACGCTTCTTCGACAATACCTGAAGGAATTACCTCAACCAGTCGTGCCATCCGCACTCGTCACCAGGCTGCTCATCATTCATACTCGTGAGCATCTCTGCAAAGCCACAATATTCTTTTTTCATTTCTAATATCTCTATAGCCAGTTTATAGGGCGTATCTTAAAGCAAGTTTCCCTATAGTCTATCAAATTATCCTATAAATTGTAGACAAAACGGGGACTTATGATTCCTCACAGAGGCTCTGAAATAAAAAATAAGAATGGTATCTCGAAATACAGTAGCTGTACTGTAAACTGATGATAAAGACATTCCACGAAAATGTTCAATAACATTTAAGAGAAATACTCCATAAGTTTTTTAGAGCAGTGGCTAACTCTGCGCTCCTTTCTGTTGCAGAGAACTACGAGAACGATCGGGATTGCTGGATTAAGCTGACCAAAGAACTTCTCTCGTCACTCCCGTCCTCGCACTATCGTCTGCTCGGCTATCTAGCGATCTACCTGAGCAAGTACGAAGCCAGGCATGGCCGCAGCGCTGGCGTTTGCGGCGTTTTCGCACCTGTGATCTTGCCACACGTTCCACCAGCGACCACGCTCCTCAGGGACATCCTAGCCGAGGCGATCGAACTCTTTCCAGATTGGTAAGTAAGGATATTCTCGTCCTGAGCCATGTTCACACAGAAGCAACATCGATCTGCTCGGTAAAAGAAAAAGAGTGCAACAAGGAACGATTAAAAATTGCTTGATGTTACTTCACTGTGAATAAAGCTTGACAATCACATTTCCGATCAAGAAGGCACTGCATCAAGGGGAGGAACTTCATTGATAAACAATGTTCCGTCCTGATGCAGCATAGCCATTGAGATTCTTATTATTAATAGACTTTCGGTGGCTTAAGGGATAAAGAATTGAAGCGTACTTCCTCAAGCTTTCACGATTTACTGCTTTCATTCTCAGTCTCCTTGGATAGTCCATCTCTGTATCGGAATCTTCAAGCCTACGCGTACAATAAATAGTTGTTTAGATTGAGAACATAGGAAGCAAAATGTTCGGTCGAACCACAACTATGAATTTTATGCAATTGTGGTAAAAATGTGTCTAGCTAAAATACCAAACTGATAAGACATTAAAAGAAATTAAGAATGTTGCTTAATCATTTTTATGATAACCGCATAAAATCCGCAGTGTATAATCAGGATGATAAACGCATCTGTATAATTAGCTCGTACATACGGAAATTATTTGCGGCTCGACCGAATGGTACGGAACTGAAATTTTAATGCTCCTCGGATCCTCTTAGTTAGAGGCCAGATTTGCGAAGCTATCCACTAAACGGATAAAACAGGAGGGTTGTTGGGTCTCTCGGACGGATACAGTCAGGATAGTCATCCGAGTTAATCAGCCTCCGAATAGAATCCGCTTACCGCTCGCAAATATGCGTCCACTGTGCCAACTATTATGTAAGAAATCAGCATACACGTATGTGTACGACCACGTACTGTCACTGCTAAAGAAGACCATCTTCACCGATGATCGATTGTCTCGTCTCCTTTCTGTGCAAGTCCCTGCACTGTCGCGTTGTCACCGCATAGTGTGTTAGTCACTATAGTCTGTCGACAGCTCCGAGCATGAGTCCGTGGTTACTTTCATCCTGAAAGACACGCGCGAATAGACGATGCTAAAATCTTAGCAGTTCTTTTTATATAGGTATTTACGTAATGGAAAGAAACACAGAAAAATTTGCACATATGTAATGCCAAACTAATATTAGAGGTGCCTAACAAGCCAAAATGACTTGTTACTTATTTTTAAAACCTGACGTGTTCTATAAACATGATCTCGCGAGAATTCGAAAATAAACTACTTCGTTAGGCACGTATTGTGGCAAATGCCGATTTTATGCAGTTCTGGAGAAAAGGAATAGGCGAGGCACAGAACTGTGAAGACTACACAACAAATTAGCTCTGAATCCTCACAATTAAACAATTGTAACTTTCTCTTAAATTTTAATTTTTTACCGCATTTACCAATTGCTTGTAAGATGGTGTAAGTGTATGGAAAATTATCGGAATTATTTGCATTTGTAAATGGACAAGAAATTTATTAAGACGAGGGCACGAATTAATTCTTGATTTGTCACAATTTTTAAGAGGAGGAATATTTTACTTAGAAAATGTTCAGTTTGCGTAAATCTCCGCAGTCTAGTGGTAAAAATTGAATAGTGGAAAAATTAGCATAATTATAATATAAAGGAATACGTATCAGTCGTGTTTAGGATTTGGCAGGTATAGTGTTAATGACGATATGGTTCAGTTTCGCCAATAGCTGAAGCGAATTTCTTGCTTGATTTTCTGCCAGATTGACCCAATTTCCTAATACTCACTAATAGACTGCACTTTCGTGCTTTTGTGGCACGTACAGATGCGTAAAGTGCTATACAATTTTCCACGCCGCTCGATAACATTGTAGTCGTCGAATTTCATCGTTTTAGCGCGTGTTCTTGTGCTTCGGATGGTAATCAATTTTAACAGGTGTTCGGCAAAAGTAGAAACGTCCAGCAATGTTGTTATTTGTCAAATAAAATCAAATAAAAATTTTCTTTATTAACATGTTTAATATACCTCGAACACAATAAAACGAAATTGTTAAATTCCTCTGTTTCCACTGTTCTAGATAGCAGCTACTCATTCTTCTCAGAAATCCATAAAATACGCTATTAATAAATTACTAAAGATTTAAGGATTGTACGAGTAAACAACATCAGTTCCATATGCAAAGGGTTAATATTTAAGGTGACAGAGTTTATCTCTCTGTTTGACGGCATTTGCCCCGAAGGGTGGCCCCGAGGTGCAAGGGGAGCGCTCCCAGGAGCAAAGAGCTGGGCGAAGTTTTTGCGAGGACTCGAAGGACTCCCATTAACTCAATTATCGAAAGGCATTAGGCGCTCGTAGGCGAGTGGTTTGTTTTCCAAGGGTACGCCGTTGTTCCCCAGAGCCGGTCGATCGGCGCGATCGTGTGTCGTCAAATATACAGTTACGGGGCAATTATGAAACGAGCCGTAATCGCGCAGTTGCTCGCCTCTCGGCGAGGCTAAATCGATCGGTCGCTGCCACCACCCACGCACGTGCTAGCACACGCTCGCACACGCTCGCAACACGCTTGCTCCGAATTCGATTCGACGCCAGGCGGAATCGGTTCCTCTTGCGACCAGGTACCGTGGCCAAGCGCGCAGGAGGCACGCGAGCTCTCAATCTCGCGATCCATCGATCGTCCATCAAGTTCAACTCTTCTCGTAATTTTCTATCCTTGTTGGATATTTCCATATTTTTATACGGGGATTTTTGATGAGCTGCTTCCTAAGCTTCTTGACACGATCAATCCTACGAAATTCTAATCAGTCCCCCTTTTTCTCAATCTTTTGATCACATCGGATATTCAAAACTATTTCGAGGCCTAATTTTCAATGTCTCATTTTCCTTATTTTATTTTACGCTCTGCAGTTTCAATCTTCTCAGCGCTGCTACAAAAAACCATGAAAAAATCCAACAAAAACTCGCGCAAAATCGCAACAACCGTGTAAGCAATTAACAAGCATTCTACGAATTTCCGAGTCGAAAAAAGTTGGAAAATTATTGTAAGACCGTAGGAATGTCAGCTGGTGGAAACTTTCACCGCGCGCGTCGAATTCTTTTTCCGTGGCACGTTCTAGAGTTCGGTCGTCCGCCGATCGGAATCGACGAAGCAAACGATCGTCGACCTTGTTCAAATTATTCGACATCGACGGACGTACTTGAAAATGCTATCTCTCTCTCTCTTTCTCTTTCTTTCTCTCTCTCTCTCTCTGTACTTCATCCGGCAATTACTCACGCTTCTTTTCGTTCGACGTTCAAGGAGCACACGACGGAACCCTGCGTCGCATAGCAATACGCTCTTATGGCCGGCTAATAGGAACAAGGTAAATAACAATAATTAGACCTCACGCGGACCTTTATGCGTCTCGAATACCTCGAGCAATCGATAAAACGCGAATATCCGATATTGCTCGATGTCGAACACGACTGACGGTCTCGAACGAGACTCGTTTACAATTTGTTTCATTCATTTTATTTATTTTATACCGTAAAACACGATATTTAATTATAATATTTTTATAACAATGAATCGGGCTGTAAAGGTGGTTGGTAAATGTGTTGTTTTATAAAAGCGAGGCCACTGAATTGACTATTCAGATTTTCTGCGATTTTTATCGTAATATGTATGTGCTTGGATGAAATACGAATGAATTATAGCGTTAATTAAAATGAATAATAGACGTCTTCACTGTTCTCTCGAGCTTCGCGGAAAAATTGAATGTGTTTGGTGCATTGTTAAAAAAGTTGTTCTAACTTAAATGCTGTTTGAATAATAATACAAGTCGCGTTGGTATACACTTTTAATTAAAATTCGTTTCAATAAAACTTTGCAGTGAATACATTCGCGAAGGCATTGACCCAGCAATAGCGCGAGGGTTTTTGCGGGGAACGGAAGTGTACAGTTTTAATCGTTATCGCAGCGACGCGATGGTACCGCGTATTGATGGTGTCGTCGATCGAAACGATTGTAACCCTAAACGATACGGCCGGATTGCGCGTCGTAATTCGCGTCGTATTCAATAAGATTCTACTTTTCCTTGGCCGCCAACGGTTTCGCCCGATCAGAACAAACCGAAAGCAAGGGAAAACCACGCGAAACTTCGTTTACTCTTGTTTTATTATCCTCCCGGGAGGTTTTTGCGCCATAAATTTGCCGAGTTCTACGACGTTCTACGACGTTCTGCAACGTTCTACGACGTGCAAAACAGCTTGCTGCGATCGATGTTCAGCAGGTTCGTTTTATTAGACGCGTGTCTCGCGTGAAATGAACCGGATTAATGAGAATTTTTTCCAATCGTAGAACTTGTGCCCTTGCTGTTGAATATTCAATGACTCTTCCGGTCTCTTAAACCTTTAATGTTTCGCGGATAATTAGAATTTTGTAGTGGTTCGTTCCTTGGTCATTTCTTGAAAGACAAAGGAAAATGCTCTGGTTGTCGACCCGTGTTTCACTTGCCAAATATTTGTTATACAAACTTTCTTGTAAAACGATAATTGAGATTGAAAAGATTCTTATAAAGCAATGCAAATATTCGTCATACAAAGAGAATTCTTGTAAAATGATCGATATTTCTATAAATGTTCTAAAAATATCGGAACTGTAGGATCTAAGAAAAACGAATATCTCGGTCGGGTATATAAACATAAACTTCTTTATTTTTCATTTTTTTTTTATGGGACTTTCACCAATTTGTTTGTGGAATTTTTCGTATTAAAATGATTTGTTATTTTTATAATGTAATGCAAAATAGTGAGTTTTAGTGCACCGCGAGCCCAGTGTTGAAGTCGAACGAGTGTTGAACAAACGCTCGTTTCCAGTACGGAAGCAGCTCGGAATCGTTTCGTGATCGCAAGTTCGAGGCCAAGCGTAGCTATTCCCATCGGATCGCGATAGCGTCGAGTCTATTTTTGCGAAAAATTGCAACGCGGATCGTCTAATTTTACCCGTTGTTTGCATCTCGTCCTTTTTTAACTGGAAGATCGCGCGTAAAAATACCGTGCTTTCTCCAATATTCTTCTTTCCCGCGGATTTCGACGATTCCTTCGAACTTCGAAGGCTTTTCAAAGATCCGACATAGGCGAGGGACGTCGGGCTAACAACGTGAACATATATCGAACTACTTTCAGCATTTCGAGGTAACCTTGTCCGGATATTCCAAGCGAATTGTTCTAACAGTTCGAACTGCGCAATTCGCGATCTTGTTTTCGCTCGTCCTGGACGAATGATCTATGCGGGGATCGACAGTCTCACGAAATCCGCCGTCAGAGTAAATCATTAATTATACTCTCAGTCTTCTTCTTCGGTGTCTTTTTTCGATGACACTTCCGTTTGATCCTCGCACACCGTTCAGGTAATTGTTATTTATAATAGTATTTTTGTAGCTGTATGTTTTCAATTAAAAATTTATTGTCTTAATGTGAACTCGTCAAAATTGACTTTATGTAAGTGAAGTTAGTTTATGCTAATTGTTCTATTAGCAATTTGTTAACCGAGCCGAGTCAAGATTGACGTCCAAGCAAAGAAAGTTTTATGTTTTTAATAACTGTCTTTATTATAAACAACAAGTGACGCGTTGCTTGTTAGCACCCACTTGGAAAAACCAAATTAATTTTACTCGCTCTGTTATTTTAAGTCCATTGTCACTAAAAATTACTCTACTTGGTTACGCTCGTTTAATATTCCAGGAAAAGCGTGAGTTATAATTAATCACTATGTGGGCGACCAGGTACACGCGCACTTATTTGTATATTTCCTTTAACAATATTTTTATATTCTTGTAGAAATATTGCTTGTAGATATTCCTTCGAACCTTTTGTTTCTCTTGGATCAACTGAGGGCTGATGCTTAACAGGTTATTCGGGTTTTCAAAATTGAGATTTTAAAGATGGATCCATGAGGAATGATTCCACCAATTTATTTAAATTCCGGAGCCTAAAAAATTTGTGAAACCTTTTTAAAGATCGTAGACACAGTGGAAAAGTTGTAGCACCCACCAGAAAAATTACACTGCTTTCAAAAAAATCGTATACTCCATAAAATAATTGTAGTGCCTGTAAAAATGTTTTGTAGATTTCATGACAAAGTTGTTGGGATTATGAACAAATTGTGGAGCCTTTTTAAACGCTGCAGGCCCAATGGAAAAGTTATAGCATTTACCAGAAAAATACAAATTTTTCTTTGAAAAAAATCGTGCGCTCCAGGAATTAATTGCAGATCCTACATGAAGCAATAAAAACGTAATTTGTTTCTAACAAATTCTGGAGACGTTAAAATAGATTTTGGAACCATTTCAAATCGACTCGAATCAACAATACAGTTGTTCGATAAACATTTTCCCGGGAGAACAAATGAACTCCGGACATCTGCAGATGGATTTCGGTCTTCCGGGAAAATCTGCGAGGAAAATCGGCTTCATCGGAAGCGGTGTTGGGCCTGGTTGTCGGCGATTTTACGAGGTAGCCGCGTGCTAAATGTACAACATCGTCGGTCGAAAATAGCATCGTTGACGTCAACATGCCAAATGTGCGATCACAAGACGCCTAAGTATCGAGCAACGAGAAACATACGTTCCCCGACGACTCGTCATTTCCCGCGTGGCGCGATCCGTTCCGTAATAGACCTAATTTTTATGCATCGAGCGCGATAAGCTCGCGCCGGCTGGATGGGTATAGCGATCGGCGAATCATCGTCGGTTACCGCATCGATTGCGGAATCATGTTGCCAAGCGAGAGAGTAAGAGACATGTGTTCGTTAAGCACACTGCTAAATCGCTCGGAACGTTTCCTTTTACTTTCGCGGTCGGGGAGGCTCCCGTTTCACTCGCTTTTCGCGAAACAAACACCGTGGAAATGGCGATCGTACTTTTCGTTCGCGATACTGCACGGTGAAGGCTATAAGCAGGTTTCTTGGGCTCATCAAATGCAAATTTTCTGGAGATATTTATTTCTTGTTATGCCACTTGTCCAGGATAGTTACAGAAATTGTTCATTGGTACTTTTTGCAGGAGCATGTTTGAACAGTGCTTCATAATAATTGTACTATAGTTCCCATGGGGAAGTGAAAAGTTTGAAGATTTTGAGAAAATTGTAGGTTCTCGGAAAAGTTGCAGTGCCTAGCAGAAAATCGTAAGGTTTTCAAAAATGATTGTTAGCTCTATGAAATAATTGTGGAGCCCGTTAGAAAATGTAAAAATCGTAGATCTTTTGAAAAAGTTGCATCTAATACCAACTAAAAAATCGTAGGTCCCAAAAAGTCGGAAGGTTCCCTAGAAAATGGTTAGCTCTATAAAACAGTTGCGCAGCCCATAGTCTTGCAGGGTCTATGAAACTTTGATGAAGTCTATGAAAAAATGGTGAAGCCGTCGAAAAATTGTAGAGCCTATGAAAAAGTCATAGATCCTTTGGAAAAGTTGTAACCTCCATGGCGCTAATCACAGAGCGAACTGAAAAGTGTGATGCATTCTATGAAAACATTGTGGACCCCATGAATAAAGGGGGTGCCCGAAAATAGAATTCGCACTGAAGAATCGGGTTGCCAGGACGACATATTTAGGGTCAGGAGGGTGAACAAGGGGTGGCTGAGTCATTAGTATAAGCACTTAGGGTCTACGAGTACCATGCTACATCCCTGAGATTGTATCTCCAAGGTTGCTATCGAAGAATCATTTTTTATTAATACAGATATATGTGTAATTTCTACAGAAATGTGTCACCCATAAACGATTGTGTACACAGATAAATTGGCAAGTCACGAGGCAGTGTTTCTAGGATTGTCACTCGGAAGGCAAGTAGTATTTTCATTATGTGAAAGCGCCGAGCAGGCAAATTCTCATAAAAGCTTATGTGTACTTTTAACTCCATATATTATACAATACCATACATTTAGATACGGGCGCATTTACATTCGTGACTGGTCGCATTTGCACATCGCAAACGTTCGGAAAAACACGGCGATAGTCAACGTGCAATTTGCTCGAGGAACTTTTAACTATGAAAGTCTAATTCTTCGTGTACATTTTTTAATTTAATCGTTGCATATTTATGACCGGGTCAAGGTCACTTTAACGTGTAGTCACAAATACAATAATTCAATTTCAAATATTTCGTCTACCTACAATAATCCATGTCGATACATGTAAAATACTTTTCAAAATAAATTGGAGCAGTGGCTCCAAAAATCTACTTAAGGACTAAATATGCAAAACTAACTGCAGAAATGTTCGATTTCGGTTAAATAGGAAAACTAACAAATCCGTGCGTTAGGGACTCCCAAGAAATACTTATCCATCAAAAATATGCAGAGCTAGCTCCCAAAAATTTGCATAATTCTCTAGCAAACCCAACAAGCAACAACCATCTTTAATCTCTCAATTAAATACTTAAAGCTGCTGGAAAGTCGCCACCACTCCCTGTTAGACGGAATAAACATGATTCCCGAGCAATTTGGGCCGAAGCAACCGTTTCCCATAGCGACTTGGTCACGAGTCACGAGTTACGCTTCCCTTTTGCCTTTCTTCTCGGCGCGGTGGAGAAAGGGTTTCCACTCGATAGGTTCTCGAGGCTGTCACGTGCTGTAACGCGGCCGCCGATGGGCGAATGGGTTGGATGGATGGATGTACGATCGCCGACAAGCTCACACAAACAACCGGCTAGAGAATAATATAGAGGCGGTCCGACGAAGGGACCGGCGCAGTCTGAACTCGTTCACGGCGGCAGAAACGTGCAGAAACGCGCATACAACGCGCTGGTTTCGAAGCTGATCGGTGTGTGTTTCTATCCACGTTCACAGCGCTGTGGAACACGACAACGGTCCCGAAACCCCGAGAGACACAGTGCGAAATCGTTCGTGGCCGACACCAGATCGTCGCGAATCCTCGCCGAGAATCCGAGAACCGGATCCTCGCTGGTTTCCTATTCGTCTTCTGTAGACAGGCGATCCCGTCGGAATTTTTTCCCTGCTAGATGTGTGTACTTGTGTAGAGAGACAGAGGGATTTTTGCAAATTTTTGTTCGCGTGCCCTCCAGCCGAGGACCCTATCTGAACGTTAGTCCAATCGGTGAGCGACCATAAATGTTTCATCGAATCACCGAGAGACTTGTCTTCGCGCCGGTGGCCCGCCATTGGAAAAGAAAGTTGGTGTTCGTGATCACATGAGCGGACGCTGACGAGAAAAGGGATTCCCGTTGCACAGTGAGTCCTAACGACGATCACTATAGCCACCGAATCGCGATGGTGCCATGGGTAGACTCGTTGCTCCACCGGCTCGTATGATTTTGAGAGGATGCTTCGAGAAACGTTCCTAGCTTGAAAATTAATCGATGGAGGAAATTCGATGGTTGCGGGACATTTGTTGATGGTGCTTTTGAGTACACAGTTGGAAATTGATTTTCGGAGTCGATTTTTTCGGAGACTGATTGCTTGCTTTGTTCTTAAGGTATTTTTGCAATTATTACATTGCGGGGTTTATCTAGTCATGATAGGAATAGGTGTTTTTTCACGTATGTGTCTAATTATCTCATAATTAGACAGTGGATCTTTATGCGAAATAAAAATTTAGGCTCCCGGTAGATCAATTGTTAAGACAGTACAAGGACTTCAGAGGACTAGGTTATGCGTCCAGGTCATAAATAATGGGGGAAATGTACGATATACACTGATCTCTCGTTATATACATACATACATAAGTAAATTACATGTTGCAAGCGCAGCAATTTCATGTATAGTCTTGAGATCGTCAATATATCGACATTCGTCTTTGGATTCTTGAATAATTGGTAAACTTATGTTGTATTATCCTCTTCACCGCTACGATAGTTAAAAGTTCTTTAGTAGTTTCCTAGTAGAAAGAGAAAAAGTTACATTGATGTTTTAATATCCTGCAAAGACCAATGAAATTTCATTTCATTTTAAGTCTGACAGGACGAAATGAATTACCGTCCTAGGATCATTGCTAAATTATTTCTGAAGTATGATAGTTGAAAAATGATATTAAATATTTTGAATTTAACGAAGAGTCAAAAAAGAGGTAAAAACATGGTTTTGTCCAGCCAGTTTCGATTTCTGGGAATACTGCGAGCCGGTTCAGCAATGAACACTATTCGTTCACGTGCGGATGAGTTGGCAAAATGTCAGAATAAACTACAGCCAAGAAAAATATGCAACTTCGTGCGCATATTTTTGTCAAAATCGATTTCGTCAAGAACTAGACACGTACTCAGCACACGGAGATCTGCCAGAAACATTTACTGAAAGTTACAAATGTGAATGCATATCGAAAAGTGCAATCTCACGAAGGTTTGAAGAAAGTAACTTCGGATAACAAAGGTTCTAATTTGTCCGCATGTGGACCACCGCGTAGTTTTCGAGCATCTCGAACACGTCGGTGTTCCAAAGCCTGAACCCCTTAGCAAATTACGCAATAACCGAAGATCCCATCGCGGGTAATCCGATTCGACGGATTATCGATTTAACGAGACAATTTCCTTCGAGGCACGTCCCCGAAAAACAACGTTGTTAGATCGATTCGAATAATACGTCCTCTAATCTTTTCGCGTGTATGCAAATACTACGTGCGTCCGAATAAAAAAGAAACATGTTCATTTGTTTTATGATAGACAAAAAACATCTTGTATGCAATTCATTGGGAACTCGCATACACTCAATAATTAATCGAATTATTAAAGCCACAGTACAAAAAATATTGGCTTGTAACATAAACACATTTGGTGTTATCTTGAATATCTTTGATTCATTTATTAACGAAGTACAGAATCGAATAATTTATTAACAGATTGTATCGATCAATTATGAAATCGTCGAACACAAGTGACTCCTGTTTAATTCACTCGACCGTGGATCTTTATGCAAAATAAAAATTGTCTGCGCCAAAAAAAAAGAGTTACATAAAAATTGATTTCTTCTCTCAATAATTCTGATGGGTTGTAAATAATGTTCCAGTAGTATTAAATTCATTTGATGTCTCTTTCATTTTGTGTTTCACCTACTCATTTTTGCCATAAATACATGAAATCCGCAGTCTATTAATAATAGTTACATGTATTTTGAATGAGTCACAACTAAATCGTCCAGGTTGAAGCAAATTCATGCTACCAAACATAGATGATGTTACAACCAAATATAATTTATTACCAGACTGCGGATTTAACACATTTATAACAAAAATGAATAGATGAAATACAAAATTACACGTCAGGAAAATTTAATCGATACGATATTAGAAAAATTATTGGAAGAAGAGGTACATCGTTATTTATCCTACGGTTTATTAAAATTATTCGAAGAGAAGAGGTACACTGTCGTCTGTAAGAAAAATTTTGATTTTACACGAAGATCCGTAGTCTAGACGATAACATTTTTAATATTGTACTCGGATATTTTTAAGAAGTTAGGCCAATTAGTTTTCTACATGACGCGAAGAAAATATTTTTTTAACATTGCAGAGAAAATACTAAAAGTTGAATCTCCGTTGAAAATTTAAAAAGTACGTTTTGTAGTTTCTGTGTAAATCGAATGGTCCGATATTAAAAAAGTTGTGGTCTTTGTAAGAGTGTCCGAATATTAATGGGAGTCTCTGTAGATCGGTGTCTTCGAGTGGACAATTTTAGAGCGTACAGTTTTCATCGACGTATCAATACGTACACCGGAGCGAAAGGATTAAATCGATCGATCCGTCGTCGACACGGTCGCAATTCGCTGGTGCACGCGGATAGTTAATCAAATTAATTGAATCCAACAGGCGCCGCTTCCGCAGATCGATAGTGAACGGTACCGATGCTTGACGCAACCTCCGTAGTTGGTTACTGTGTCTAAAACAGAGGAGCATTCGGACACAAACGAGTTGCTAAAATGCTTTACACGAACACGCAGCTCCGTCGACGTGCGAATCGCTGGATAATCGACGGGTATTTATCGCAAATCTTCAAATAAATGTCGACTGACCTGTCTCGGCCAAAGACATCGCAGTTTCACCCGGGGATGATCTTTTTTCATCGACGCATTTAACCCATTAACACCCGACAAAGATGTTGGACGCAACATCTCGATCTTTTTCGATGACTTTGCATTATTCTGCTTGTTGCAGACGGTTGTTCCAAAGATCTGCTTGATACACTTTTCATTGGCACTTCTTACTTCAATTGGATCTAGACCGCACTAGAATATTTTGCAATTTATTAAAATTGAAGTTACTTATTTATAGTTTATTGAGATCAAATAATTTAGTCTTAAATTGCAAAGAGTTTCTTTTTATAGAATATCCTCTGTTGTTTCTTGATTGTTGTATGATGTCTAGGATTATATTGGAATTTTTGTACTCTGGTAAAGTAATTGTAAGTTAATTTATTTATTCTCTATTTCTCTCTTGTCTATTTATTTATTCTCTCTCTCGTTCCCTTCTATGAGTAATAAACAATTATATATTTAAAAGTCGTCTTATTTGACGGCTTGGGGTTTAATGGGTTAAGCTTAGTCATCGTCTCATTTCTCATTCAATTTATGCGTACTTAAATTGCATTGTTTGTAATTAGCTTGTTCTTAATTTATATTTATTGAACAATTTTATTCATAATGACAAAAGCGAGAACACATGAAGTAAAAACACACCTTTAATACTGCTTTAATACTGCTACAGCAATTGTTACTCAAGAAGTTATATCGAACGACGCAACGCGATAAAACTTTCTTCAGAGATTATTCTGGAAACAAAAATGCTTGGTATGCTTTCTGATATAGTACAGTCATTAAGAAGGCTATTAATAAACCCTGTCTACTAGCACGTCGACTACCGCGTGACTCATATGTATGTAAGTATATATGAGTCAGACAATTAATTGTTAGGATCTAGTGGTTATCTCGAGTAAGCCGGATGCCTTTGACGATATGCCAGTCAAGGCTCTGGATCCGTTCAAATTCTTATGCATCAATTTCTTATATTTTTTAATCTATTCGGAGGTTAACTATTAATTTATTAGGCACAAGAAGATCAAAATCGCAATAGCTACAGTAAATCTTAACATTTCAATTTTTACTGCTTCAACCCTCGCGCGTTGTCCAAATCAAAATTTGATCTACATCTAGATCTTTGGTTTTAACTATAACTTTCTATAATTAATTTTTATAATTATGAAAGAGGTCCAAGTCATATAATTCTTATTTCTAGATATTTACAGGAAACGCATCAAAATACAAAAATCTCGATTTCTTAAAGAGATGTAAAGTAAACAGACAACTGCTCCAATTTCGCACCATTGCGACAAATTCCTGTTCAACAGTCTTGTAATCGAATAATGCATCGTGAAATAGGTTTCCAGAAAACCGTTCCGAAACGAATAACATGATTCCGCGCTTTCATTCGATTTGAGCGGAAATTGGCCGACAGGTTCTCTCTCCCTCTCTGGCAACATTTTATTTAGATTATAGATTCGCTCGTCTCCGGTTGAACGATGCACGGAGGAAAAGCCGGATAAAACGCATAACGTAATCAGACCACCCGACCTACCTCACTGCAGTCTCTCAAAGGCATTTCCCTCGTGAACGGCCATCGATCGATCTCCCTGGCCACCTTTTCCTCCCCCTTTTCCTCCCGTTTTCCACCACTTTTCCTCCCCTTTACCGTCCGTTTCGGGTCGCGACCCTGGGAGAAACCGCTCGACAGATTCTTCTTTTTTCTACAGTATTATCTCCGTAACTAAAGTCGCTAGAGGTGTCTACCGTAATTGTCCAAATTTTATCCCCACCACCAGGGAGTTCCACCTTGCAACCAATCGAATATCGGTGAGACTCTCACTAATGCAAAGAAACCAAAAAATTGCAACTTTTCTCATTTTTGACCTTTTCTTATGAAACTTTTAATACCGTATTCGTCTTGTCTCATTAAAATGACACCGAACGCAACATACTTACGATCATAATTACTTGTGTAATGAGTAGACTGCGGATCTTATACAAAATAAAAATTTCTTACCTGAACTGCAACAAACTGGAGTGAAATAGAAATTTATTTTCTTCCCTATTATGTTCAGTTGGTTGAAAATAATATAGCAGTATGTTTAAATTTTTTAGATGTTTTTGCTACTTTAAATTACACCTACTCAGTTTTGTCATAAATGCATAAAATCCGCAGTCTATTAACAAACGATTAGAGTTTCGAACGTGGAAGAGATCGGCGAACGGGAACGAAAGAGAATAACGATTGCTCGGCAGACCCGACGATACGACAGTTACAGAAATACACGTAATAGTGAAATGCGCCGCGGTTTGTCGAACCAGTTCGTTCGCGTGATCCGTTTTATCTACAAACGATTTTACACAAGCTTTGACCCCTTTCTTCCTTCTTCGACGTAGTTCCTCTTCGAGCGGAGAACACCTGTCCGTTAATAAATGAATCAATCGATGCACATGGTCTCTCGCGTAATCGAGCCACAACGAAAGTCACGTAACTCGGGAAATCGTAGAACCGATGACCTTTGTGTTTCTATTTAGACCGATCGATCCGTGAACGCGATTGTACGGCGTCTCCGGTCAGAGAATTTCCTTCGCAGCGAGTTATTAACACGTTCGTTGACAGCATAGCATCTGTTTCATCGCTCCACTTCCTTGTGCAAAAGTTTTATTAACCTCTTGAACCATAACATCGAGTCTACCGGATCTATGAAATATGTACCAAACTTTATGGAACCAAAAGTAAAATTCGTCTTTGATATAGACGATATTTAGCCGTTAGAGAATGTAATAGGCTTGCAATAAATATAAATTTATAGTGAGAGGTAAAATAAATCATAGGGCAAGGGTTAAATGCAACGTACCTCATGTATTTGTTTACCGCTTGACTGGCTCCAAGGGAAATTCCACAGCGGTGAGGATAAAATTTTGACGCTTATTGTATACTGGCAATACTGTAGTGTGGACGTATGTAAACAATGCCGAGGAAGTCCGATTGAGTGACGAGGAAGGCAAATGACCGGTTTCACATTTTTTATTTTTTAATTATTGAAATTATGAGGATGCTTCCATCAGAAATGATTCAATAAATTTCTTTATTTAATCACGTATTGATATAAAAATTGTGAAAAATCTCTAAATTAGTTCAGACTTGTAATTTTGATAAAACAACGTATATCCGACACATTTTGTAGCCGGTACAAAGTGTTAACATAGTGTTAAACATAGGAGTACAAACCTTTTGAGGACAGCGAGGACGGGTCAAAATGAACCCGGTAGAAGGAGTTGAAAGACTTGAAGAGTATTCTAGTAATACAAAGGAATCTCTGACCATTTAAACTGGTCCGCTAAATTCAGGAATGATCGAAACCTTCGTCCACGTTCTTAGATGAGAAGGTTGTTTATATATCCACATATAGACGGAAGCGTTCGACTTCCGAATGATTCGGTTTCTTTCCACGCGTTCAGCCCACCTTTCGCTGTCCCTGATTTCTTCTGGCTCGTTCGTTTCGTAATTCCCAGCCGCCACGCCGGCGAATTGGATTAATAGAACCGAGAGCCACGTGATGCGCATCGACGTTGTTTACCTCGTTAATTTTCTATGGGTGCTGATCGAACCGGTCTTCGGTAGTACCGCAGCGGAATTTTCCGCCACTCGTGATCACTGGCCAGAGAGATATCGTGTGCTCGGAGGGGAAAAAGGATCTCTCCCGCTTCCATCGTGACTGCTAGGTCATTAATTGAGCACTCGGACGACCGACTGATCAACTACGGCTAATGAAATGCGGTGACTCTGCGGAATTGATCTTTTCCGCAAATTCTTCCATGTTTCCGATAACAAACTGGCGAAACTATTTTTCCCTCTTCCACTTCCTCTTTTTCTTCCTCGTCTTAGTTGTTTTTTCGCATCTTTATGCAAAATAAAAATTCAGCCCAAGTCAATTGTAAGACACTAAAATTAAATGAAGATGTATTAAGGGGGTACACTCGTTTCCAGGATTCAAAGGGGCCTGGATGCAGTATCGAAAAGCGCTAGATAAATGATCAATTTAGGCCGCGCTTGCCCTCAAAAGTCCTATTTTTACGCCTCGTAAACGTAAAAATAGGACGTTCGAGAGCGATCGCGGCCTAGATTAATCTGTTATCTAGCGGTTTTGACTACTGCAAAAACCCCATATTTGCATGATCGAAAAAACGAGTCTACCCCCTTAAGATTAAAACGACAAATTGGTCTGGATGCAGAAAGATAGTGAACGATCTTCGTGTACATGTTAGTCCCGGTTCAAAAGCACAGCACATTTCATATACATATAGACTAAAATGAAAGATTTATCCGAATGAAACGTGATAGTGAACGGTCTGTGTATCTCTGCTTGCAGCATCCGTGATAACAGCGCGGTGAACGGCGTGATCCCTGCCGGTGACTGTAAAATCTGCAAGGACTCGAAGGACGAGACGAAGGAGTCTGAGACGGACGGCGCGTTCCTGCTTTGCGCGCTGAAACCGCGTAAGCGCAAAGAACGCCGTGAGTCCTGTTGTCAGGAGAGGAAGTTGATAAGGTGGGATCGATAAAAAGACAGTCTTGCTTGTTGATTCTACCACGGCTAGAGACCATGCTTGATTTCGCGATTGACATTCTGTCCTAAATGATTTTTAGAAGCAGCAGCGAGGAACGTATCCTCGACAGCCCCGCCGAAACAGCGGATACGATCAGACGAGTGAGCAGTCACGAGGACTTCAACAGTGGGGAACACCGTCACGTTCTGTCGCAGATAGGACAAGAGATGGGGCATGGTGTGGTGAGCAGCTTCAACAAACCTGGATCATGTTTCAGAAGAATCACCTGACACCTTACCTATCTGAGATGATCTTGTTGTCGTTAGAAATATGTGATTTGCGGCTGACAGTTTCTTAACGTGTTCGCGACCAGCATTTGTTTCGTTCATCACATTCATTGTTAAAATGTTCCAATACATGGTCGCGAACGTGTTAATCGTTTTTTAATAAAAACAATAGACTAATTATACATTATTGTACAATATTGTAATTACTTGGCTGCGAATCATACATTTTCAACACTGAACCTACCACCATTGATCAAATCGCCAGCTTCAGATTTCGTATTTTACAATTATCGACATTAGGCAAGATACTTCCACGGGTAACCATTAAATATATTTCTATATTTAGAGACATATTGTAATACATAGACAGCGGATCTTTAAAATAAAAATTTTCTATCTGAATTGCCACAAACTGGAGAGAAATAGAGATTTATTTTCGTTCTTAATACGTTTAATAGGTTGAAAATCATATAACTAATACTATAAATCCGTTGTCTAGTATAAATGTATTCTATAAGACGACACGTACAAGTTACTTTTAAAACTAGGCAGGTTTAGGCCGTCCACACACGGGTCGATCGTCGATTCGGTCGACGCGATTCCAGTCGCATGCGATTCCCCCCTCCACGTGACTTCCAATGCAAATGAATGGAGAGCCACACACGGGTCGATTCGTAGTCGACTGAAATCGACTCGACTGAAATCGCGTCCGTCGCATGAACCGTCCACACACGGGTCGATCGTCGATACGGTCGACGTGATTCCAGTCGCATGCGATTCCCCCTCCACGTGATTTCCAATGAAAATAAATGAAGAGCCGCACATTGATATCGCCGCGATTCTAATCGCGTGCGATCGGCAGCGAAGTTGGAAAATCGCGTGGATCGTACGATTCGCGCGACTCATGGAGGTAAGTTTGTGCAGTTCATGTAATTTAAATGATTTGGCCATTATTTTTTGTAGGTTGAGTGCATTGCACTCTTCGATGTGGTCTATGTATTTAGGTTACATAGGTTATTATTTATTTATTATCTTTTTTCATGTTATTACGCATACTAATAACATTAAGGTAAGCTTATTATTTACATAGTTGAATATAATCATGTAGGTTTATGAAAAACAAAAACAAAAGGCAATGTAAAAAAAATTGAAGTCACAGGGATTGATAAACTGTTGTACAATTTTCTGTGGAGTGGGAGTGTTCTTAGGGAGTTGTCTTCTCAGGTCGATTTAATCCGGAAGTATTACCACTTGGTATATTGAGCGAAGATTGAGGGATATCTGTTGAACTTCCACCAACCTCATCTATGAGGAGCAAAGCTCTCCTTTTGTAACTCCTCAGTTGAGCATTGCTCAATCTTCGCTCAATATACCAAGTGGTAATACTTCCGGATTAAATCGACCTGAGAAGACAACTCCCTAAGAACACTCCCACTCCACAGAAAATTGTACAACAGTTTATCAATCCCTGTGACTTCAATTTTTTTTACATTGCCTTTTGTTTTTGTTTTTCATAAACCTACATGATTATATTCAACTATGTAAATAAAAAGCTTACCTTAATGTTATTAGTATGCGTAATAACATGAAAAAAGATAATAAATAAATAATAACCTATGTAACCTAAATACATAGACCACATCGAAGAGTGCAATGCACTCAAACTACAAAAAATAATGGCCAAATCATTTAAATTACATGAACTGCACAAACTTACCTCCATGAGTCGCGCGAATCGTACGATCCACGCGATTTTCCAACTTCGCTGCCGATCGCATGCGATTAGAATCGCGGCGATTTCAATGTGCGGCTCTTCATTTATTTTCATTGGAAATCACGTGGAGGGGGAATCGCATGCGACTGTTCATGCGACGGACGCGATTTCAGTCGAGCCGATTTCAGTCGACCACGAATCGACCCGTGTGTGGCTCTCCATTCATTTGCATTGGAAGTCACGTGGAGGGGAATCGCATGCGACTGGAATCGCGTCGATCAAATCGACGATCGACCCGTGTGTGGACGAAATCGCGTCCGCCGCATGAATCGTACATGACGAGCAAGACGTACGAACTTCACGACGCGATTACAATCGACCCGTGTGTGGACGGCCTTAGTGTTGGAAAAATAATATATGTATACAGTGGGTGATCAAATTACTGGAGCCATAGTGTGAGAAACGCATGTTTTAACCATGCGATGAATCATGTTAGCTGCAGTGCTACGAAATATACATTTGTAATTTCCATTTACATTTGTAATTAGGCTTTCACTTAAAACTTGCTCAACTTATGTGCAAGTGCTTTTAAAATTTTGATCACCCACTATAATCGAGGATAGGCAACGTGTTAATTTTAACCCTGCTATTTTCTTTGAATCTTTTTCGATCTATTCACATATCCATATTATTGACAGTATTATAATAGTGCATTTATTATTAACACGTTCGCGACCAGCGTTACATACATGCGGCGATCACATTTTTGTATATCACATGAAGAAAATCAAATTAACTTTATGCTTGTTATTTATAATTCTAACGCATGATATTCGAAGAACTTGTAACTGTTCTATGACAATATATTGTTTAATATTTTACGAGAGGATAGATGATAGAATATTGTAATAAATCCCGAACGTGTTAAATAAATTTACGGAGGCTGACAACGTCCTGACTGTTCGAATAAAAGTGTACGTTATTTCAGAGAAGCGGAGGTCTTCCTCTGCACGAGAGAACGAACGTCTCTCCGATCTCGAAGAAGAGTTCGTCGTTTCCATCACCGTGCGAGGCGACGACTCTAGAAACGGAGAAGTTCGAGTGCGACGCCGAGAAACTGAGGAGCAGCGAGCGCTTTAGCCGAAGCATCACACCGCGAGGACGAAGGCAGGCCAGAAGAAGAAGAGTGCACAAGATCGTGGACGCGGAGAATTCCAGTAAGGTAAGATACTATAATTGAACGTACACATTAAAACTCTGCAATAAAATTGAGGGAATTGCTAAATTGCGCACCTCTCTGGCGCAGGAGAATGAAGAGGAGCCTGAGATTATCTACAACGTGTCATCGAGTCCCAACAGCCGCAACGGCTCTCCCGGCCCCAGCTTTTTGGAGATGTTGAGCAGTGGGCCGAGTCGGTCGCCATCACCGGCTCGACCACCCACTGTCGACATTGAAGACTTAAACAACCCTAGCTTGACTAACTGGACCTTCCAACGAGAGGAAAATGTAAATAGCAACTAACCAGATCCTAGAGAAAAGCACCTGAAGTATATTGACGATTGTTGAAGCTGTCTGCTCCACTCCTGTTACTCTAAGCTCGAGTAGACAGCGAATTTTATGCATTTATGACGGAAATGAGTAGATTTAATTTGAAACATTAAAAACATTAGACGAATTTAAAAATTCTGTTATAGTATTTTCAATCCATTGAACATATTAAAAAAGTTTACATTGCATAAAGATCCGCTGTCTAGTTATAAGCAATGCTCGATTGTAACACTGCCCCTAGATAAGGTGGAGAGCGATTACAATCATCGGTGTGTCTCAGGTCTCTTCTAAAAGCGAGTCGTACCGCAGGATATTTTTGTTTGAACAATCGGTGTTATCGCATAAGACGCTGTATACGCGTATCTCATTGATTCCTGTTATCTGATTAACTGGACGCACCTTCCCAGGGAGAAGCCATTGACGCCCGGGTGGAGGCAATGCTATCGCCACGGAATTCGTTGCTGATGCCTGTGAGCCGACGGTTCTACTCGGATAACGAGATTCAGCCGGGCACGCCGACCATCGCGGAGCTCGGGCTGAAGCAGCTGACGAAACACATCAACGGTCTGAAGAAGAAGATCAAGAAATACGAGGACGAGTTTGAGGAGAACTTCGGCTACCGGCCGAGCCACTCTGATAAAATGAGCAACAGGGACATCAAGAGGCTGTGCACGGAGCTGAACAAGCTGCGTAAGGAGCACAAAATGCTGAAGGAGGATCCAGTCGGTGCGTTACTGGCTAACGCAAACAGCAGGATCAAATCGATCAGTACCAGTCCGACGAACAACAACAACAGCCAAGAGAAGAGCAGAGCTACGTCCATGGAGGAGATGGTAAAGGACATCGAGAAGAAGCTTAGCGAGAAGAGGGTGAAATACAACAGACCCGACAACATGGAGGAGCTCACGTACGAACAGCTGTTGGAGGAGAAGACCGCGGTGCAGAAAGCTCTGCTTCATATCGAGAATACCTTCGGTAGACCCGCCCCCACAGAAGATCGGACTGTCGTACGACCTTTATACGACAGATATAGAACATTGAAGAGGTTGCTTATTAGGGCCGGAGTGGTAAGTCTCCGATGACAACCCCCCAGAGAGTTGACATTGCTGATCGTCGTTCTCTAAACGGTGCTTTCCCGTAGAACAAAAATAAAGACAGCATCACGGAGCTGGCGACCATACTGGAACACGAAGCGATGGACTTCACGTCGTCCAACCTGCCTGGCAACCAGTCCGACCCAGAGAGAAGAGCCAGCGAACCCGACATGTCGCACAGAGGCATCCTGGATTGCATTGACACCGGGGATCAGCTGCCAACCGACAGCGATAGTCAGCACAGCAGCAGCGAGGGCAGTCGCAGCAACAACGAGAGCCTCCATGCGCTTCCACTGTGAGTGAACGTTGTATTTTCAGATCAAATTGTCCAGACTTCTACAAAATAATCTCGAGAAGAGATTATGAAGTCCATGGATCGTATTATTAAAATTATAGGTGGAGTGTACTATATTTCTTGTGTAAGCGATTCACGTGGCGTGCGCAAACATGTTGAAGATAATGTTTGCCAAGCCAGTTCAACTATCTCAGATGTATTTACACACGCCATAAGAATCGCTCATCCCGGAAATGTCGCAAGATACTTGCTAGTGTGTTGAACATTTCAATGTTATTGAACGATTCAATCAGAAATTCGGATCTAGAATACTTGTCTCTATTAGTGATTTTGTGTCTGTAGATAATTCATATAAGTTACCGTAGTACCGCATATAAAGATCTGCAGTCTATTGATTTGCGAAGGATTATTAAATTAAGGCAGATGAGATAGAAGCCATAGTGGTCAGGATAATCTGTACGCTTGACAAATGCCTCAAGTTTTGTAGTTAGTTAATAGGTATTATTTTCACGGTGCAGACGAGTGAAATGTCCGGTTTGATTTCAGTGAAGACCTGTTGGTCCAACAGAAACTGACCAGAGAGGAGAAGAAGCGTCTCCGGCGAGCACTGAAGGAATTGGAGGCACAGTTCGAGGCCCGCGCCGGTCGCCGGATGCAGAGAGAAGATCGAGGTCCTCAAGTCACCACCGTCTACGAATCCTACAAACAGGCCAAAGCGAAACTTAGACTAATCGAAGCTCTCATAGCGAAGAATGCCTGACGCAGTATCTAAACGGCGGTTCTAGTAGCCGTGCGTTTATGAAAAAGGCAAAAGTAAAATCCTAAAAGCATCGTGGAACAACATCGACGCATTACGCAATTCTATTGTGCGACAGGGAGTTCAGAGATAAGAGATGAGGAAGCCAAATCAAAAGCTTTGAGCCTGTTAACCGGGTAATTTTGTTTCTACAGAACTGTACGGATAAATGATTTGCTGCAATAAACGAAGATAATAGTTTACACTATACTGCAATCGCTATAAAAATGCATGAAAGGCGAGACGAAAGACGATCGGAGACGTCGTTCCCGGTTAATAGATTAGGATGCACAGGAACATGCTTTCGATGATAATAGCGCGTGTTTTGGTGAAAGGATGTTGACGAACACAATTCATTTGATGGACTCATAGATGTTACTAAAGGACACAAGGCCCGTCTAGTACTTTGAACTCTAAGCACCAGATAGTTAGGAAAACGACAGTGACTGCTGCGACACGCGTGCCGAAACGATTCGCCAATTTGCACATGACTTTCTCAGAATACTCAACATCGATTTCAACACAGCGAGAGAGAAAGAGAGAGAGAGCTTGTCTCATAATAATACACTTATCAGAACTCATCACAAACGTCTGCCGATTTGTATGAACAATTTCGCACCACGAGGTACATTTCATTGAGAGCAAAACGTTGTCGAACGATATGAACACCACCGTCAGTTTTGTACCGTACTTTTAATAACGCCGACAAAACATTTTATTATTTTCTAATTAGAAATCATACCGAGAAAACAGTTGCTTCCTTCTGTACTTCACAACGATTTCGTGTTTAACGCTGCAACGCGTTCGTGTCGTAGGCGAATTAGTCGTGTTTTTTGAATTAGTTCACGCATTCCTCTATACTCGAACAAAAAGGAGAGACAAGAAGGGACGACGTTGATCAAGAAATTTAGACCCCGCGCCGTACGTATATTTATTGTCCCGCGAACAAACTGGCTGACAACAACCACGAATTCACATTGTAAGAGATTACTTTTATGTCTGTGGCTGCGAGAGGAAACAATGACGTTAATATGTGGAAGGTAATACATATTTTTATTTTCAGAAAACAGAAAATACATTAAAAGAATTTTTTCCTCAAAATGAGAGTGCAATAAAGCACAGAAGCCCAAGGCAAACAAACGTGAGTCGCAAATTTTCATCGAGAACACACACGTCCAATGGACCAAGGCTGTTGTGCCTAAATGAATCTTGCATTCTCATTATTCTGTTTAACTCCTTGCACTACAGCATATATGTATATATTATTAATTTCCTTTAAACTGGAATAAAATTCTTTTGTATAAGTTATCTTTTTCATCTAGAGAATCGTGAACGATGCACAAGTTCTACTCAGTGCGATCATAAAATAAATCGTAGTGCAAAGGGTTAAAATAGAAGCGCGTTGACTTTCATCGTTTCGCTTCACAACCACGGATGTAATCGAGATAAATATGATAAGAACGTTTTATATTTCTTTTTGTTTTTGTACAGAAATTCTAATACAATTTGTTATTTAATCGTATCGCTTAGGTTTTCCGATTACGGATTTTTTGTACTTATCGCGTGGAAGAACGCAGATTCTCGTTTTGTGGAATGGAAAAACGACTCGCGCAATGTCGGTTTTCACGTGAAATCTGTATGTTCGTTTTGTTCTGCGAGAATTCGCCACCAAATCGAACACTGAGAGCAATGAACGAATTTGTGGGGTTATTTGTAATAATAAGTACCTTGTAAGAGATATCACATGTTGTAATTGTAGAGTACTATAAACTGTTACAGTCTTATAGCGTATTGAACGTAACCATAAAAAAACGCGCTCGTTGATTTATGCGATTCGCAATCGGTTTGGGCGAGCAAAATTTGCAGGTGATCGAATGTAGCGAACCCGCTAGGCCGGCTCTCTAGAATTTTTAAGCGATAGCCTTAAAATTCGACTCTAACGAAGACTCGTACGAGGGTGCTATAGTTTAGTTTTTAAACGCGTCGACTATGAAAAGAAAAGAAATGCTTTGCGAATTCGATTGACGCGGCAACCGTACAAAAGGGGTGCGCATTATCTTCTCTTGCAAGTAATCGACATACTTGGACACGTCTTCAATATTTCGAATCGAAATCATATCCGATAAAAAGAAATTTTACGATTTGATTCCTTGCGACCCCTTTTGTTTTATGCTAATTCATTTCGCACGAAGAAAGCACAATTAATCCTGCAATGGCCCCTGGGCCTCCACAAATTTTAGAACAAACTTTTTGTATACCGATGTTTGCTACTGCATCGCAAAACAATATTCCGTTCGTCCCAAACGTTTTTTGATACAACAGTTTCGACATTGTTGCAGCTTCTAACGTCAGGTGACTCACTCTGTGAACTTTTTAGGAACTGTCTACCAAGTTTTTTAAACAGATTTCGAGAACAGAGCGCCTCTGCAGGGTTAACTTCTTCGAATAATTCGGAACAATTGAAATTCCCAGTAAACCTTCTTCTCTCGAAGATAAAATTGCGCGGAGCGAACGAAAAAACGAACGATTATTTTTTCTTTTGTCTTGTTTGAAACCAAAGCATTTTTTAGTCTGTGATATAAGAGATATACTGTTTACGTTCGCGTGGGCGTACATGAGAAAGAATTCCGTTGTCTTCGTTCCGTGTGAAAACGACTTTCGAACACGAGAGAAAGAAGAACCATTTCGGCCGTCTCCACACTCTTCTTCGCAGAGATAACGAGGGTTATCGAAGATCCGCTGAAAAAAGTATAGTTTAAGCGACGCTGCATATACTTTTGTATAAGACCGAGTCGCCGTGAGATAATCAAAACTGCGGAGAACCATAATGTATTTATACTTCGGTTGACTCGTGTTCTATGAATATATTTCAACCTTGAAAGAGCATCGCCAAGCTCTAATAATTGCGCATACTTAAAAAAGAAAGTCGTGTTGAAGATAGACGGGCGGTGGGAGTTGCGATACCGTCATGATTCGACATTTTTCGACGAAAACTTTTCTCTCCGCAATTTCCAGTGATTATCGCGACGACTCGCGTGTTCTGAATCGATGAATCGGTGCGGAAAGACACTTATTTTGTATTTAGACAAATATTTTATTTTGATAGATTTCGTGTGTGTACGAGCAGTGATCGTTACAGTAGAACGAGGAAGAGCAACGTCTTAGAAATGAGACTACATTTTGTATTTCACGTCGTTGAGGAGGAGATATTGTGTAGTATGTAGAAAAGACGAGAGGAGGTGTGTATTTGCGCGTACAAAAAAAACAAAACGAGAATGAAATTTGCGAAAAGAATGTGCAGTTGCTTGGGTGAAATATTTTTGTGGGCGCTCGAATTCGATGTTCGTGTTCCGTTGACAGCGAGTCGACACGAATCTGCAGACGAGGATTTTAGTTTCGACGAGACGAAATCGATATGGTTCAAATAAAAATTTTTCACGAGGTACCTGGACGTTAGCGCTGACACTGAAAGAATAAAAGAGAACACTATGTTAACGGTAAGTTTTTTCGTTCGATCATGTATTAGACATATAGGTGCATACAAGCCGAGGGTAAAAGACATGTTGAAATGTTAATTATTATCCTTCGAGTTCGTAAACGTGTGATTATGTATATACATATACACGGTATGTATAGATACAAGCAGTTGCATACATAAATACCATAAGACCATACGCATATACAAATCAATATTATACGTCATAAGAGGTAGCACGCAGAATCGAATAAAAGAAGAGTATGAACCGCTACAAGCGTTTCTCTCATTCTGGAAAATTATCCTAATTGAACACGCCATTTTTTTCGCTGTCCAAATTTATTCTGAAAGAATTAAAAAGTCGACTATTTTTTTCGATTACATTCTTCAAGTTTCTTCTAATTAAGAAAGTAACTTTTCTTCTACCTCTTGCAGTTTGCGAGTTTCAAAATATAATTAAACAATACTCGAATTTAGATCGAATTTGGGCAACAAAAAATTTGCGGAATCCATACCTAAATATACGCTACATATCGCTAATAATTTCATAATTTTTAATAACACTTTTATTACTTCTTTCAATGAATTTCAATCGACAGTATCAATCATTTATGTTGTGTAGCTATTTCAAGATTTCATCTATTTTTGTAGAAATGCACAAGGCCAGTCATGAAAAACAGAACACTCAAATCTCTCTGCTAGCGAGGAGAAAAATTGCGAGAGACAGTTCCTTTTTAAAAATAGCACTGTATCTTTTTAGCTTCATAGTGTTATAGTTGATGTCGAGACGAGTTCTTCACCTTAGCATAGTATGACCTTGAGGTGACCTTGGGCCCAAAACGTTAAATCAGAAGGATCAATGCCTGTCTGATTTCTTGGAGCATTAGCTTTCCCCATTAATCATCAAGAAACTACAGGTACGTACAATCTGCCGCTTATATTCCATTTTTACCAACATTCATTTCAAGGTTGTCTCAAGGTTATAGAAAACTAGGACGCTAAAATCGTCTTAACATCTGGTACGACGGCATGAAGTTAAAAATACGTAGCACCATTTGAAACCTTGATAACAATCATCAACTTTTCGTCTCTAAAATTGTCTTCGACATTTTGTTTTTTATTCAATGTGTATAACAAGAATCGTATATTGGATACATCTATGAATGGCTGCACTCACCTAAAAAGTTACACATTCTTATCACGAAGATAGCCTCAATTGTTTTTGGAATGTTTGAATTTGCCGTAGTAGGCTAGCTAATCGGAGGGAGGTGGGCTCCTTCGCCGTGACGGTACTGCTTTTTCTTCTCTGAGGAAGCTTTTGCTGAAGAATCGTCCCGTTCGACTTCGTTAACATAAATGGTACGGGTAAATGGGGCTGACCTAATCCCATTGGAATTTCACTCGATATGCAGACGTAACTATTCTTTTCCTGGAGCAGCTTCATTTGTTGTTTTAATGCCATCACCTAATAACAAATGCCATGAGTGATCTACATTCGTATCAGCTGCAACTATGTAGCAATAGGCTTACTGGACGCATTAAAATGACGCGTTCTAATATTTTTAAATTACGATTATTGAGACTATACATATGCATCCCTGAGGAATTATTCAACAAATTTATTTCTTCGAGTTATACTATTTAAAAAATAATTTTTGGTGCTTCCGAAAACTTATTACAGTTAAAATCATTTTACCTCCTTATATAGATTGACAACAGTATTTATCTCGTCTTCTTTCGTGCTTAACTCTTTCTCCAAACTCGATACTTGTTCCTCCAATTTTTTGTCATTATTCTTCTCCAATTCTGATTGCAATTTTTCATATTTCCTAAAATTTTTATTACAGGTAAGCTAAAATCTATAAATATTAGGATTTTAGGATTAAACGATGCAACTCACGTGTTCATTTCTTCAAATTGATCATGAAGGTTGATGAGAACTTCCCGTATTCCTTTCGCATTCTGAGAACAGTTCACTGACTGTGCATCGCACACATCTATATCGCATTCATTGTCCTGCAATTTTCTTTTATCAGAATTTGTGATCGTTAATCTTACTTTGATCTTACTTTGCTCATTGCTGACTGCATTTGCTGGTCGTCCCGAACTTCCGTTCGTGTTTTTACATTTTGTTGAGATGAAAATATTTTCAACACTTTAGCATTGTCTACGGTCTGCGATGTCCCTGTTGTGTTCCATCGATTCAATTGATTCTCTGAATGAGTGTCCTGCAAACGAACCATTTAAATATCAATATTAATTGATTATTAATTGTTAGACTGCAGATTTTATGCATCTATGGCAAAAATGGGTTGATGAAACACATTAAAAAGACATTAGAATTAGATTTCTATTTTTTACAAGTGACTTTTGGACAACTTTTATTCTGGATAAAAATCCGTAGTTTATACATTTGTCGATTGCACGAACCTTTTTCTTTGGAAAATTCACGGATTCAATTACATCATCGACAGCTGCTTCATTCGCGTTCGTTAGATTCAAGTTCAAATCGAAATTTCTCAATGTTCTCGCACCATAACTTAAAGCTATGCTTTCGTTTCCAAATACATTAAAGGGCTCGCTCAGAAACGAGTTCGCTTTGTGCACTAACGTGTTAATCACTTGTGAATTCATCTGCGACAACTTCATCGGATCATTCATCTGTTCCATAAACGTAGACACCGGTTTCGTCGCTCCAACTTTATGAATTAGAAGCGGAGCGATTGTATTCACTGTGGGCTGTCTCGTTTTCATTATACTCAAGACCTTTCGAATTAAAGAAATCTATAATAGAGACTGTTTTTCTACATTTTTACGTGGGCCAACGTACTTGCTGTATATTCAAACCTAAATTGTGACTCGGACTTATAGAGGTACCCACTACAAACGGTATGTTTCTAATAGTAAATCTACTGAAGTACGACCGGTTTACTCTTTTCAATTTTGAAGCCAACGTTGGCATTTCGTAACTACGAGTAGTCAATGGGTTGCAGTACTGTGCCTGCAAAATAGTTTGCTGGCATTGATTAGAATTGCACTTCTCAATCATGTGCTCAGGAGCAATTGGACACTCTGATGTACAATTTTGATTATGGGAGCTCGTAGTTTTCTCCCTGCAATTGAACATATACGATCTTATAATTAATGGTCCACGAAAAAAATAGTAGAAGTTGGTTTGTACAACTTTTTCAGTTGGACTTGTAATGAAAGTCCAGTAAACAACATTATCAGAACGTACTCGGTCTTTTGTCTAGACGGACTATGCTTCAGAGGACTACTTGGCCGATTATCCTCATTATTGTTATAACTATATTTATAAGCATTATTCTCGCATTTCGTTTTTGCGCGGACATTTTGCGGTTTACTTGCACCTACAGGTAATTTATTGCTATACGTTGTGTGAGAATTAATTCTAGAGTGTTTACTATTGCTGACAGAAGTGCCACCAGTCTTCACCGCTGAGTTATGATAAATTTCAACTACTTTCTTTGAAGCTGGAGGATATTTCGATGTAAGGCGAGCACTAGTAACACCTGGAGATATACAAATAATTAGTTCATAGAACGATTAATTCATATGGTTATTTTTCATTCATACTTTTCTGTTTTCGCCTTTTAGCATCCTTTCTTCCTACAAAATTTGTGTCTCTCGTAGCTACCGTGCTTTTCGAGGTAGAACCACATAGCTTTTTTCTTCTTTTCCTAAATTTCAATGAGGCAATATCATCTAACTTAGACACAGAACCTTTTTTGCTTGGCAATGCAGAAGAAGCTGTTTTCTCTTTCTTTTCATTTTTTCGATATACTTTACTCTTACCACCACTTCCGTGTGTTACGCTACCGGGGATATTTAATTTAATACCATGCTTTGCAGATGGTAGATCTCGGTGTATATACTCGTCCCCATTGTCCAAATCTAATTCTCTAAAAGGCTTCTTCGAGTAACCAACATTCTGCATTAGTTCTGCAGAATATTCTGATAAGTGTTGCTGGTACGAATCGTGCCAATTTTCATTTTGTTCTTCGTACTGTTAATTAGATAATTACAATTAACATTTTATTCCTTCAACATATCTTTCCATTAACGATAGATTTACGAGCATGTTCTAATATCTTTAATTTACAATTATTGAGATTGTAAACAAATCTCTTTTTATGAGTATATACATCATTAAAAAAATGTGACTAAAAATTTGTAGAGGCACGTTCTCGTTACTTGTATAAAGTAATCTAAAATAGCTTTTTGTGCTTCTTAAACCTACTTCACAAATTTCTGCCATTCGAGGATACAATAGTTTTAATTCCATACAACAAAGGAATAAAAATATATAAATTCAAAGCTTTAGAGGCAAAAATTTGTGCATGTCTATTAAATTTATAAAAGTTGTATACAATACCAATATGTCTTTGCATATCGGTGACACTGGTGTAGGCCTGCGAGGACTCTGTAGCAACGGGTGACTGGTAAAAGTAAAATTATCCGCTTCAACTCCTGATCTCTCTTTAGAACTTTTGTTTTCTATTCTTTCTCTATCTTTGTATTGCAAATTAATTTTAGGGACAATGTTTCCTAATTTGGGACTCTGGCACGGATCATAATCTTCTAAATTTCCTGCAATAAAAATAGCTCGAAGCTTGTGTTTACAGAATGATAATAGATCGTTAGTTCTTTATACCATTGTCGTTTGTAGATTCACGGGTGACATCGCACAATTTTTCCAAACAATCATTATAATTCAGTCGCCTAGATGCCACAGATTCATCTGTGTCGGAAAGTTTAAGTTGAGGATCTTGATAGCTTTGGTCATCAAACTCATTCTTTGGTTCAAGAATATCTTGTTGCATGTCACGACATCTCAACTTCATGTAATCCATATGACACTTCAGGGATTCACATTTTATACTTGTACGATATAACCATTCTTTCATATCTTCAACTGAAAAAACGAAATAATAAAAATATGATCGAATATTATTGCTAACGCAGATAGTTCGAATTATACGCAGCGAAGAATTTTATTTTGATAATGGAAAAAGTGCAACCGGACATTGAAAAGTAGAAAAAGAATATATATAATTACCAGGAAAGCACTTTTTCGACTTATTATCGTCCATTTTTTTTACAATTCAATTTCATCTCATTTTCGCATTATAGACTAAAACAGATTGATGATATTACAGGCTGTAAAAAACTGATAACAATATAAAAATAAAAGGAGCTTATAAAAATACGCGAATACTGGAATTCATAGGTTACCCTTCTATTGTATACCGATTACATTTTTGCACGCTGATCTTTTGTTTCCGAATCGTTTATCTTTTGTTATTCACACAGAACCATGTGCGGTGAGCCTTGATTTTCAAAAAATAAAATCGCGAAAATGTAACGCACAAATTCCGTTTCATCCATTAATGATCTCCAATAATTATTTCAATTGAGAATTACATTCCTAAGGAGATATGCAACCTTGAAAGTTTCAGAAAAAGTAGTAAGCAATTACTCTAAAAAGAGTAATTAGCTAAAAAGGAAGATGCTGTCATCGGTAGTGTTGCAACTCTAAGAGTTTTCAAATTTTTAAAAGTCCTCTCGGCAGCAGTATTCTGTATTCTAAATACATTCTGCATATACAAAATTTCAAAAAAGAAATTGTTGTATGTGGTAATATCGCTGAAAATGAAATCGTAAGTGCATTCTCGATCACGAGTGTAATATTTCAAAACGTTCAATCTTATGATTCATCAAGAATTGGAGAACGTTCTCTTAATTCTTGCTGGAACGAATCTGAACGAATCGCAATGAAATTTTATGATTCATATTTCAGTCTTTTGTCATGAATATTTATGGTAACTGACAGATGCACGATTGCACAAGCAGCTTGGTGAATTAGAAGCGTTTGTGAGTTGGTAACGAATTTAAAAGTGACCGTAAAATCGGCGAAGTTACGGTCCGACGGCAAATAAACAACACAAATGTCGTAAATACGCGGGCAAATTTTTAAATCGGATTATCGCAACACCGGTCTGCGATATTTGGTCGTTAGGTGCGCTGAAGTCTCTTTTGTCGGATATATTTTAGGAGGACGTAGTTCGGTCTACTTGTGAGTTGCAAATGGTGGACGGCCTGTCATAGTTGGTTGCGTTAACATCAGGTACGTGAATTTGCATCGCTTCTGTTTGATTCGCTTTTTTATCGTGTTTAATGAAAAAAGCCGATCACGAGACGTCTATGTAGGATCGTTATCCGTTCTACTAAACGACGAGACATCGTGAACGGTGAAAAATGACTTTCCACAACCAAAATAGTCCTTCGGTTACGTAAAATTGTTGCAACAGACGAGAATAGTCACCTGACTCGACAAATGCGATTATCCTTTGCGTATTTTTGAAAGAATGAACGATCAACGGGTGGTAGTGACGTTCTCCCAACTTTCGCTCGAAATTTGTTGATAACGTATCAGCTAAGCAATTTTGTAAGTCACCGTATTATCTGGTCGAGATCGGGAAAACAGATATTTTTTATGTATATATGCACATACGTTCAATGCAGTTGTGCAATCACTATAGGGTTTTGCAACATAACTATATAATCCTGACTATTCTCTCTTGCGGTTTGCGTTAGCGCAATCTTTTTTTATTATATGCGCAGTTTCCTGTTGAAATAACCACGTCTTCTCTATAGATCAATTGACATTTAATCGGATTTTTATGAGACAAATGTCACATGGCCGCTGACACCGTCTCGATGACAGTTTCTTACTTTTCGTAATTGTTCGATTATTTTCGAAGCGGTTTCCCGTACTTTCGTTTCCCTACATACTTTCGAATTCGAAATCTATTTAAATCAATTTCACACGAATCAGTGTGAACATTTATGTAGGAATTCCCTGGGTATCACCCGCGGCTTTATGACATATCATACGGAAAGGATTACTGCCAATTAGGTCACTGTCTAGCCGTATCGCTTTAATACATAGTTTTTATCATTGGTTCGGCGAATTAATATCACATTGTTATATTAATCTGTCTCTTTATATGTTACATACACAGATTTCCAACGTTTACACAACTTTTGATTTTTATAAACAAATGTGCTAAGATTAAATGCATTCCAAACAATATCGAAATTGCGAGGGACCTTGTTGCAATACGTTTCATTGCCCACGGCACGATCAAATATCCTATGAGTATATAAGCATTTGCAGTCTGGATGATGTCAATAATTGCATTATAATTTGTGTTATATTATGTGGATTATAATCAATTGTTGTTATGTTTCATTTGCAGGTAGATTTACACTTTCAACTATAACCAAAAGAGTACACAGGAACTCTGCTTTGTATATTTCCATAACGTGTTATCACTTTCCTGGTTGCTTGTTCGGATTAGTCATTTGTTTCATCTATGATTTGTTATTCATACAGACCAGACTGCTTGCAGACGTGCATTGTTTTTATATTCTTTCTCGATTGCATATTCAGATATTATAATATTATGTACTTCGGATTTCTAATACACAACATTAACACATTACAATAATCTTATGGAAATTTGACTGTCTGGCAACATAGAGTATAAGGGAAAATATTTTTAGTATGTTCCAATTTCTTTTATAGGTCTGGAATTTCACTATTTAACATTTTATTTATGAAAATATTGGTTTATCCATTTCATACTTCTCTTTAAAATTCTTCCTTTCAGAGACAAATAGTGAAAGATGAATAGTTCATGACTTTGTAATACGTTATTTAATATAGGTAGCAATTTTAGCATTACACCTATACCTCGCTATACGGCGCCTCTTTATACGACATTTCGCTATAATGGCCTTCTTTAATCATGGCACTATTTCAATTTATGGCCCACAATGTTTCGTTATAACGGTCAAAAAAATGCTGTACGTACTGTTAGCGACCTCTGTTTACTCGCTCCACGAGAGTTCCAGATTCTCCCTTTCAGAAACGTTCATTGAATTTGGAGATTGATACTGATAAAAATAAAATGAGAAGCTGAAAATCTATCATGCTAGCGACTAAACTAGAAATTTTACATCGTATTGTAGCTGGTGAGAAAATTATTCAAATTTGTAAGGCAATGGAACTAGCGAAGTCTACCATTCAAACTATTCGCGATAGGAAAGAAGTAATTAAAACACATTCTCTATCTGCTGCACCTTTAAGTGTCTCAAAATTAACTCGCCAAAGAAGCAGCATTATGGAAAAAATGGAAAAGTTATTAGATATGTGGATTGAAGACAAGAGAATGAAAAATTGGAACGGATCCAATTGAATTTGTATGGTTTTGTATGTAAATAATTGATTTGTTATACAGCTTTTCGCTTTACGGCCAACTTTTCCGGAACGTATCTAGGCTGTATAGCGAGGTATAGGTGTATTAAGTCATTTCTTCTGGAGTTTCTACTTAAAAGAAAATTCTTAATCTCCTTAACATAATAGAGTAATTAAAATGCCTATTAATAAGCTTCTTCTAGCCGAAGTGTTAATATAGAGATTAATTGATTTCATCATACGTCAAACTATAAAATTAGCATCCTTGTGTCGTTGTGCAATCCAATTCCACAATTAATATTAAAGGAAACCTTAAAAATACATTACCATACATAGTGTAGCAAATAATGTCGTATTATGAAGTATTAATAGTCACTGGTATTCCTTCTTGATCTTTGAACAACAATACGCAAAATTTACAAATTAAATGGTACAAGAAAATAACTAAATTATTCTAAGCAAAGATAAGAACTTTAATTGGCAATATCCATAGATAGGAATTGATAAAGGCAAAACGTTTATCTTTGGACTGAAACTGAAAGTACAATTTACTTTCTGAATTGATGCAACATGTTGAAATCTTTGCACAGCTTAATCTTGAAGATAAGAAACTCTTATTTACTTACAGTTTGAGGCAGGCAGTTTATGTGCAAGTACGTGTAACTGCCTGTGTGAGAGTATGACATAATATTTAGATAATATGTGGAGATTCGCAAAAATATCTTTCTGTTTTCTAGAGTTATTGTTTGTTTTGTTAGAGTTGTTTTCTGTTTTCTTTGATTTAAGATCAAAGTGGGACAGTTGGGATAATTGTGAGACCAGTATTAAGTTCGCAGCATGAATTTTGTGCGTTCTGCACAAGTCTCGTCTATTTCATTCGTATAAACGACCAGAGTTATCAACAACTGTTACTAGTTATTTGATCACAAAGTCTGCGAGTCTCGATTTGAGAATGTTGCTAATACAAATGTTTCTGTTACAGGTAAAAAATGTATAAGGCAAGGACAGTATTTAGTACATTGGCCCCTTTGGCGCCACGCATGTGTGGGCCAGAAAGGTTCGCATCATGGTTGGTTCGAAGCCATCCCCTGACCAGGACCACACAGGTGATGGTGAACGATCCAATCAGGAGGTACAATAGCCGTGCAGCCACAGAACCTTTCCTAAATGGCACCACAAGTTCTTACGTAGAAGAAATGTACAATGCGTGGTTGCAAGATCCCCATAGTGTGCACGTGGTCAGTAATAATTTCCTCAAATATTACACAAATGATGATTAACCCTTAGCGGACTTAGGAATTATTTTTACTTCTTAATGGATCGAATATATTTTCCTTGTGAAACAAAATTATATGCTAAAGAGTTCAATGTATGAACTAAATGAAATGTGTTGTGTTTTTTAGGAAAACTTTATTTGGTACTTTTTGAAATTATTTGTATTCACGGAACAGTAAAATTCCTTGGTCAGCAGAAATGCGTCCGCAAAGGGTTAACGATGATTTTTTATGAATTTAATCTGATTTGCCTATCTTTCTGCAGTCCTGGGATGCATTTTTTCGTAATAGCACTGCTGGAGCTGCACCAGGTCTCGCGTATCAAGCCCCACCATCTCTTGCTCCAAGCCATAATCAAATACCCTTAGGAGCATTATTACCTCTAGGTGGTGGGTCTCAATTGAGCCAAGTACCTGTTAACGAAAAGATAATCGACGATCACCTGGCTGTGCAAGCTATTATTCGATCATACCAGGTATGTATATCTTCCAGTTCGCGTTTAAAATGAAGGAACAATTATGATTCTAGCCCGGTAAAATATATTTTGCTAACAAACAGCAAAGTTTTCAATTTTATTTTTTATACTGGATCTTTTTTCGTATAAATTAATTTCATGTCAAGTATGATGTTCAGTTCAAGGTGTGTTATACTTGTTGCTCTATGTAATGTCAAAGCTTATAGTTGTTCCACCTATTCATTTTTTTCCAATCAATACAATTGAAACTTTCTGTTATAATATTTAAATAGCGTTATTTGAATCAGTTGGCAAATTCCGAGCATGATTACGGAAACATATATATAAATGTTTTATGTTAAAGGGAAGTTATTATCATCATAATGCATGTGAAGAGTTCTTTTTCATTTCGAGGTCCAACTTCTCTGACTAATTAACAAAGTAATCGTAATCATTATAACCGCTCGCGTCTCGAATGCACGATAAATAAATACACGTATTATGATTGCACACGAGTTACAGAAGTTGGAACACAAGAGATTGATAGAAGAACTACTTAATTAGGGGCTATCATGTGCTGTGTCATGGAATTTTGGATCCCATGCTATCGAAACTTAATAAATGTGTATACTTACACAGATACTAAATCAAACAGAAAAGAATCATGTTTGACTGTTGCATAATAGCCTCATTTTTTCATATTAATATATTAGTTGGTCACTGCATCTTTTGTCTTAAGCATGTTTCTCAACTACATTTCTCCCAATGTAAATGTTAAAATTCTACGCATTATAATGTAAAATATACATATTCTTATTTCATTATTAATCATCGATTCAAAAATTACATACAGAGTGATTCTCTTACCTGTATATATTATTTTCTATCGCTAATCGAAGAAACAACAATATTAATGTAGTTAGTAAGGATCTAATGTTCGTATAAAAGGTAATAGATTTTCGGAATAATAGCTAGAGATAATGTGTTTTTGATTAGTGCCAGAGATATGTACTCTTTATGAAGGCATAATGTTCTGAAATGAACGAAATAGTCGTAATTGACCATTACAATTCCGAGAGAGTTATTATACTGTTATAACTTAGAGATGTATAGTGAAATTCGTCAAATACAAAGAATTATATACATTGGGGTCCTTTTGGGATTATTCATTGGCATATAGGCTCGAGGTCACTTAGTCGCTGATCTGGACCCACTGGGTATCATGCAAACAGACCTGATACACACACATTATGCAGCCCGCAAGGGGTCTCCAGAACAGGTTCTACGGCAATATATGCTTGGTAAGGCTTTTTCCCAAACCAATTCCTTAAAGTACGTTTTTAATTAGTTTTTACGTGTACCATAAGGTAAAGGTGTGTCAAAATTAGCAACGTTTGTTGCTGGACTCCTTGTTCGTATCAATTTCGTGTCACATGAATGTTAATATCTCTGAGATACCGATGCTTTTAAGACACCTTCACCCAATATGTACAACATACTTCATCTCATACTTGAAGATCATGGTCTTTATCATACACATTAATTCCTTCTCAACTGTCTTCATATTCTTCTTCTCCTTCTGATCTGATGCTCTCTATACATCACGTAATAAGAGTAAACTTCTTAATTTCAGCAATCCTTTTAAAGTCAAGCATCTAGCTTTCTAAAATGTTTACAATCTTGCTATATATGAAAAGAGTATCTATAATTGTTTATATTGTATCGTGAAAGATTAGACGATCGAAGCAGTACTTCTGTTAGTAAAATTTCAATTTGATCAAGATAGAAAACGTTGATCGATTTTGTAAAGATACTGAAGAAGGTGTTATGTGAATGTTATTCCATGATAGTTGCATACTGATACTGAAAATGTTTTCACTAGGAACGATTACGGTGTCTATTGATTTATATTTTGTGATTTGTACCAATGTTGGTTGTAATATTCGAAGATACGTTCAAACGATAAAAAAAATTCTGGTTTTGCTATTTCGTAGTTGATGTCTTAGTATCCACAATGTATTTGTCGAATTAAATGTTTTTGTAAAAATTGCCTAAGGTAAGGAAACAATTTGGAGATTCTTGCTTTGCATGCGATCCCCGAACAACCGCTATTTTTCTAGCTCTGCTTTTTATATGTTGCAACTCACCATACGGAATGTGTATTTGGCAAAACAGTTTAGCATTTTACTTACTTACATTTTCCTATTTTCATTTACTGTCTTCTTCCGAAAGATGTTTTCACATTGTATCTACTATAGCAAGTAATTATAAATTTGTGGAAGATAATTCTACATATTAATGGTTTATCGATGGGAAGCATGTGTGTAACATCACATGCTTCGATTGTTAGAATACCATCATCAGAAAACTGTTTATAATTTCGATGTTTTATATTTACAATTACTGTGATACAATGCCCGTAGAAAAATAATATGCGTTTGTGTCGTTTGATCCTTGTACACCGATGTAAACAACGTATGTGCTTGAACGGTTGCATCGATCACAGTAATTCTTATTAATTGTAATGAGTTGATAAGTCTAACGAATTAAATACTACTTGGTTCGTATGAATGTGGCATTCAATTGACAGATCCGTGGCCATCATATCGCTAAATTGGATCCACTCGGCATCAACAGCGCTGATCTTGATGATAGACACCCACAAGAGTTGCTCTATAATTATTATTCATTCGGTAAGCCCATAATGACAGTGTCTCTCCATAAAATCTGAACAAAAAATAAGTAAAGATACTATGTGACGCACTTTAAATAACATCTATACCATAATTTCAGAGGTGTGCGAGAAACCGAAAATTGCGGGTACCAGATGAGTCCGGTTCTCGAATATATTTCGATTATTATTATTATCATCTTCGAATCTCGATATATTCGAGAACCCGAATAAAAATTCTTGACCCATCCCGACCCGAAATTGTCGGTTTCTCACCTCTACGTAATATTAAATTAAATGTTTAATATCAAAGATTTCATTTTTCATATTAAAGATTTAATTTCTAATATGAAAGATAGAACAGCTGGATGGGCTGCTCCTTCGACAGACTTCTATTTTAACTTAATCTGGCATTTGTAACTTTTATTATCGTATTACACTTCTTCTATTATTATGTTTTATCATACTCCTCCATCACACTTTCTTCCTGGACACAAAATACAGCGCTTCTATTCTAAGAAATTCCAAGTAGCATTGTTGGGATAGGTATATTAATGAGCAATTGATTATATACAGTCACCTTCGAGGAGAAAAATATTTTTCTCTATAGTATTTAAAACGAAGAATGCTCGTGCGCCGTTCGTTAAGGTATTTATTCAGTTCAAGTCTATAATGTCCACAGGGAAGAGAGCTCGTACTACTTACTCTCAGGAACTACAATACCGAGTAGCTGCACTTACGAAAAGTATGTAATAATCACAATTTCATTTGGGAGTTCTGTTTAAAGCTCTGTGAGGTATTAGTATCTTTGGAAGGCGCTGGTTCGTTATGGGATCACACGAGAATTGGTACTGTAGTCAAACTTTCAAGGTGCTTGGGTCCTTCTTATAGACTTTCATTACGATTTTGCTACACTCTGCTGTAAATATGTTTGTGTCAGGAATAACTCTTGAGCGTTTTTTATCTTGGAAGAACTAGAGGAGATACAGTGAATAAGCGATCATCACTATATCATAACTAGACTGTGGATTTTATGCAAAATAAACATTTCTCATCCGAATTGCAACGAACTGGAGCGAATAGAAAATTAATTTTTCTTTTTAATATTTTTAATAATTATTTTAATGTTTTCACTGTTTTACATTACAGCTACTTGTTTTTTTGCCGTACTGCATAACATCCGCAGTCTAATCATATAGCATTTCATGCTCAGTAATGATACAAGTTACGTTCTACTATTATTTTTGATTATTCATTTTAACTACCTCTTTAGCTTCCTCTGATTTAATTTCTTTGTATACTATGTGACAAACGATCTCAGAGTCAGTCCTACTTGTACCTACTATATTCCTTTCTTAGTTCTTTGGTTTTGTTCTTGTTTGTTTCTACTAATGCTACTTTAATGAAATTCACAGCTTCGCATTCTGTCGAAATTTCGTTCTACCAGTCTTCTATTTATTTCCTACTTTAATGAATATTATGGAGGTTTGTTATATGCCTCTGGCAAATTCCTTCGGACATTATGCATGTTAATAATATCTGCAAACAATTTAGTATATATATGTACACGTGCAGCATTATTATGAACATTATTTGCATAGCATATGTTTTTGCGAATACGTGAGATACATCGAGCTCTCAGTGTTCTACATTTTACAAAAGCCGAACGTGTACCAGACTTTGTTTACACAATTCTATGCTGTATCAAATGCCAATTTTATTTTCGTCACCTTTGGCTTCAGTACACAGCTCACATTTTCAGTATCAGTTCGAGAAACCTACGTTCAATGAGATTAATAGGAAATATTAGTATAATGTCTCGATACAGTGCTCCGACGATCGAGCAGTGATCCAGATCGTTGAAGAATTGTTTCTGTTATACAACATGCAAAACGAACTATGTATACAGGATGAAGTATTCGCAACAGACCACTTGCTTGCTATTGATGATAAAAAGAAATGCATTAGATGAAACTTGTTCTCTCCAAGAATCACAACCTAGTATCATTAATTTTCTTATAGGTGGAGACATAGGAGAGACATAAAGGTCAACTCTGTGTTTTTAACACCATTTTTACGAAGCTAAAAGTCACTATTCCAAAGTTACTATCATAAAAATAATTTTTAGCCGTTTTCAGATGATAGATACCCAAAGAAATAAATTTGTTGAATAATTCCTCATGGGTGCATCTTTACAATCTCAGTAATCGTACATTGAAAATATTAATGTATAATATATTTTTTCTTTTTTGACCTTGTCATTCCAGGTCATTCAAGATCAACATAATTATTTTTCTATCATCAATAGCATTTCAGGTGGTCTGTTTAAATGCTCCATCTTGTAAAATACTAAATGTCACAGTTTCCATGTGTATGATAAACGTGTGATATTTGTTCAGAAATGTTGTAATCGTGTCCAACTTGAAACTATGGCATTTGCATTTTTGTGTATGTTGATCTACCCGGTGCCTGGGAGGTGACGAATATTTTATTGATGAATTTCTGCAGAGGAGTCGGACATGGATCGCATTTTCAAGCTGCCGTCCACGACCTTTATCGGCGGCAAAGATAAATCGTTGCCACTCCGCGAGATCCTGAGCAGATTGGAAAACGCATACTGCGGCCACATCGGCGTGGAATTCATGTTCATCAACTCCTTGGAACAGTGCAACTGGATCCGTCAGAAAATGGAGACACCTGGCATCATGACGATGACTCACGACGAGAGGAGACTCATCTTGGCCAGATTAACTCGTGCCACTGGGTACATTAAACGACCCTTAAACCTGTGGCTGTCAGGAAAAACGTCGCATGTCACAATTTCAAAAAATTTGAGTTTATGCATTGATTAAGAAAATACATTCGTAAGGATAAAAAAAGTAATGCAATTTAACCGATGTCCTATGTCAAAGCATTAGTGATCAAAACTTTAAACGGCAATATCTCGAAAGTGAAAGTATGTGACATGCGGTGTTCTTCCTGACAACCGCAGAAATATCCCTTATACTCCTGTATCCACCCACCAGAGATACGGTAGCTAACCGACTGATTGCTATGTTTCAATTTCAGATTCGAGGCTTTCCTCGCTCGCAAATGGTCATCAGAGAAACGGTTTGGACTTGAAGGCTGTGAAATCCTGATCCCAGCAATGAAGCAGGTGATCGACAAGTCCACTGAATTGGGTGTCGAGTCCATAGTGATGGGCATGCCTCATCGCGGTCGCTTGAACGTCCTCGCCAACGTTTGCCGCAAACCACTGAGCCAGATATTCACGCAATTTGCGGCTCTGGAAGCAGCTGATGATGTAACTATACAATCTGTTCTCATCCTAATCTCTGGATGAATTTTGTTTGGCTAATCTGAGATGTTCCAGGGTTCCGGTGATGTGAAATATCACTTGGGAACGTACATCGAGCGTTTGAACCGCGTGACGAACAAGAACATCCGTCTGGCCGTGGTTGCTAATCCTTCTCATTTGGAGGCTGTCGATCCGATCGTGCAGGGAAAGACTCGCGCTGAACAGTTCTACCGAGGTGATGGCGAAGGCAAGAAGGTAGGAATCAGGAGACAGGTTCTCGAGTCTTAAATATCTCATGGTTAGACTGCGGATTTTCATGTGAAATATGAATCGGCTCTATTTGTTGTAAGATACAAAAACTATGTAGGCACTTCTTGCTTTTGTTAATGATTTTATTGAGTTATAAACAGCACAACAGTGTTTTATAAATTCTTCAAATGTTTTTGCCATTTTGCATTTGATCTACTCATTTTTGTCATAACTGCATCAAATCCACAGCCTACTCATGGTAATATCTAGACTGCGGATCTTTATGCAGAAGTCAAATAAAAATTGATTACTAATGACTTTGTTACGGTAAAAAAATATTACAATGTTCTTAAATTTTTCTAATGTTTTACTGTTTCATATTTCGCCCAACCAATTTTTTCATAAATGCATAAAGATCCGCAAACTAGTAATATCGCACTCTCTTTTAAAACTATTGTAAACGATTCATTCAGGTGATGTCCATCCTGCTGCACGGTGACGCTGCGTTCTGTGGACAAGGAATCGTCTTCGAGACAATGCACTTGTCCGATTTGCCTGACTATACTACTCACGGTACGATCCACATAGTTGTCAACAACCAAATTGGATTCACCACCGATCCCAGGCACTCGCGGTCCTCACCGTACTGCACTGGTAAGCCGCCTGTAATTATGAATAGCTTGCGGATTTTAAGTATTTGTGACAAAAATGATTAGATGAACACCTACATTATACTTGAACAATTGTCGTTTTACAGACGTCGCAAGAGTAGTGAACGCTCCGATCTTCCACGTGAATTCCGACGATCCGGAAGCAGTGATGCATGTCTGCAAGGTCGCCGCCGAGTGGAGAGCAACCTTCCACAAAGACGTCGTAATAGACATCGTATCCTACAGGCGAAATGGCCACAATGAAATCGACGAACCGATGTTCACGCAACCACTGATGTACCGCAAGATCAAGAGTACCCCACCAGCTTTGGATAAGTACGCTCAATCGCTGATCAGCGACGGCGTTGTTACCGAGGAGGAAGTCAAGGTACCGATACAAATATTTACGTCGAGAATAATTACTGTATAGTAAAGTACTTACACGGACATTGCGATGCAGGACGTTAAAGATAAGTACGAGAAGATCTGCGAAGAAGCGTACACAAATGCTAGACAGGAGACCCATATCAAGTACAAGGACTGGTTGGATTCCCCGTGGTCTGGCTTCTTCGAGGGCAAGGACCCGTTGAAAGCATCTCCCACCGGCATCAAGGAGGACACTCTGGTCCACATTGGCAAGAAATTCTCTTCCCCGCCTCCGAACGCTGCTGAATTTGTTATCCACAGAGGTAAACTGACCAACAGTTTAAAATTTTAAGAATTTTTCTGCTCTAATTTGTAAAAGCTGTGCGAATGATTCTTGCGTATAACAATTCTGTATACACTATTAAATATAATAATTGCATTTTTATATTACATTGCTGAACGTGTTGCAGGTATCGAACGTATTCTGAAATCACGTATGGAAATGATCGAGGCAAGAACCGTTGACTGGGCTCTCGGAGAGGCTATGGCCTTCGGTTCCCTCTTGAAGGAAGGTATCCACGTTAGACTGTCAGGACAAGATGTGGAGAGAGGAACTTTCTCGCACAGACATCATGTGCTTCACCATCAATCGGTGGATAAGGCTACTTACAGGCCGCTGTGCTACCTCTACCCCGACCAGGCTCCATATACTGTTTGCAACAGCTCGTTATCTGAATTCGGTGTACTTGGTAAGTGCGATGAAAACTCTGGTATAGGGTATTAATATAGAAATTCGAATTTTAGCAAAATAAAATTAAATCGTGTTCTTCCGGGTCCTCAGGATTTGAATTAGGATACTCCATGACGAACCCTAACGCGTTGGTGTGCTGGGAGGCTCAGTTCGGCGACTTCAACAACACGGCACAGTGCATAATCGATCAGTTCATTAGCAGTGGTCAAGCGAAATGGGTCCGTCAATCTGGTCTTGTTATGCTGCAGCCTCATGGGCTTGAAGGAATGGTGAGTTAATTATCCCATGCTCTTTAATGTTATAGGCACCGGGACTTATTCGCATGCGTAATATATACATTTTATAATCGTTGAATAATTGCAATTACAGGGTCCAGAACATTCGAGTGCTCGGTTGGAACGATTCCTCCAAATGTCCGCGGACGACCCAGATTATTTCCCACCGGAAAGTGAAGAGTTTGCTGTGCGCCAGTTGCACGACATCAACTGGATCGTCGCTAATTGCAGCACACCGGCGAACTACTTCCACATTCTGAGAAGGCAGATCGCATTGCCATTCAGGAAACCGTTGATCATGATGACGCCGAAGTCGTTGCTTCGCCACCCAGAAGCGAAGTCCAGCTTCGATCTGATGACCGAAAACACGGAATTCCTCAGAGTAATACCGGAAGAAGGACCAGCTGCTCAAAATCCCAATGGCGTTAAGAGAGTGATATTCTGCTCCGGCAAAGTCTACTACGACCTGAAAAAGGCGCGCACGGAGAAGCAACTCGACGACAAAGTCGCTATCGCAAGAGTCGAACAGGTAAATAAGGCAAACCACTATAATTTACAGTAATTTTGTTTGTTCATCTGTGTGCATTCGTTGCAATTTATTTTTCGCTTCTTTCTCACAGATCTCGCCCTTCCCGTACGACTTAGTGAAGAAGGAGTCTGCCAAGTATCCCAATGCAGGGTTGATCTGGGCCCAGGAAGAACACAAAAACCAAGGTGGATGGACGTACGTCCAGCCCAGATTCCACACAGCTCTGAACGGAACCCGTTCTGTAACGTAAGTGTCTATTACCTACAATCAAGTCACGATTGGTCTGTATACACCATAAACTGTTTCTATAGTCTGTTTTGCAGAAGTGCAACCGGTGGTCACAATAGTTGTCATTTCATAAAAAAATTTCATAAAGTCTGCACTCTAATTATAAAGTCTTGAGTGATCAGAATTATGAAGATAATTATCGTGACCTTCGATGCAGCTTTGGTTTCTCAAAAAGCAGACTACAGTAACAAGTTCGAAGAGAGATTTTAATCCTTCTATTTGATTTTAATTTCCTGCGTCACGTTTATGTTTATGTTCTGTTCGCACTGTCCTCAACGGAGCACTAGAAATTCTCTGATTCGGATGAGAAGACGAATACAGAGAAATTGTGGATAGATTCGTCGATCATACTTTGTTCCATAATTTCGTTAGTCTCCTAGCTTTAGCTGTTCACATGGCCCACGTTTTTCACTTGATATACTTGATAGACTCAATTGTGCCACGCGAAACGCTTCAGCACGAAATCGAATCAATGTTCAGACGTCGAAACGTGATTTCCGCGTGTTCCTTTTTTTGTTTCATCTTTTGTTAAGCAAAGTAAAAAAACTTGGGCCATGTTGCAGCGGCGGAAGTGCGTCGGGCAAGAGTGACGGTAGCGGAGGGTGGTTTAGTGGTTGGTTTTCGTCGGCTAAACCAACGACGACAAGCACACCCGAGCCGCAGTCGATAGAATCTGTAAAACCGGTACAGAGAACTGTGAGGTAATACTAATCTCAACGTTTAAGAGGTCTCCCTAAACATTTTTTTTTAATGAAACCATTAACTATTTATCTTCAAACTCTATGGGTCTATGTACCAGTCTGAGGGACGGTAATAGAAATGAGAAAGCAATGGCTTCTAAAGAATAGAATTTAGTGGGCATCGAGTTCGTCCAAATGTAGACGAAAACTTTGAAATAAATTATAAATAAATTTGAAATTAATAGGACAGCCGGTTTTGAGACACTATGGGAGACATCTCAAGCGGATTTATTTTAGCAAATGCAGATAATAAGCTGGCAAATTCGGGTAGTTTGTGGTTGGCGTCACGTTTTGACGGTTCTTGTTCTGTGTTGCAGATACGTCGGTCGCCCAACGGGAGCTTCGCCAGCGACGGGAAGCAAAATGCAGCACCTGAAGGAGCTGAAACAGCTACTGGACGACTCTTTCGATATCTAAATACCTTTCGTAGCACTATATAGAACACACATTTTATTTATTTCCCCGCATTATATATATTTGTTCTATTTCTTTCGTCCTGCTCTACATACACCGTTGCAGAGACCAGCGTAGCTTCAATAATTTCTCCACTGATGTATCATTCTGTAGAATTAACGTCGGCGCGAATTTTTCCTCGATGACAATTTGTCTCCGTGTTAAACGACGTGGACGTGTGTTTACGCTGATCCGAAAAGATGTTAGATCAGCGAAAAAGTTCGTGCCTGATATCGTATTATCGGACAAGAACTTCAGCACTGACCTAATATTATTGTTGCTCTCGAGTCGGTGGTCCTCTCGAGAGACATGCGCGAATCAATTCACCATTTGATTTTACTCTTTTCTTTCTTTCTATTGTATCGAAAAGAACACAATCGAACATTTTCATTTCCTTCATAAACTGTACGTACGTTCTTGCAATGAGTGATTCATGTAAATGTATGCATTTCGTTCTCGTTAAATGTTTGAATGTGGTTCTGTATATTTTTCTTTTTTAAGATACGTGACATATTTATATTAGTATGCGAGTTGAGTGTTGAGCCAGGTGTATGTTTGAGCCCATAGGGGGCTTTTGTTATGCAAACAATGTATCGACAGTCAAAGACAAATTACATTGATACGAAAAATTGACCGACTATGTTTTGCTCATTGCTAAAGATGTTGTTTGGAGATACGATCCATCGAATGGAGGAAACAAACAAACATCATCATTATCAGTACATCATCATCATCATCGTCATCATCGTGTTCGCATCGATCGGAAATGTTCGCGACTTCGATGTCCTGTATTTTATTTTGTTAATATATAGGTCGATAAAAAGTAACGATACCACAGGATGTGCGAGTAAGATTTACAAGAAGAAAGTATTATTTTTAATTTATACCGAGGCGATTTACGCGGAGCGTAAATGCGTGTCTCACCACGAGTATGTAGAATATTGCGATCGCGCGGAGGAACGCCTGCGGAAACTTTTCGAGGAGACTGTGCTGGATTACACACGGCGACACATTTTCCGTTTTTTTTTTCGCCGTCACGGTATAGGCAGCCAATCGATTTAGTTTTTCAGCCTCGCTCTGTTTTTTCAATGAAAAATTAAATGATTGGTTGGAGGCTCGACTCATTGTGAAAAAAACGAGGTCGCGTTCGCTGCGTTAGCCTGGATTACGCAATACACGCGGTTCAATTCGGATTCCCACAATCAGTGGGAGGTGAGAAAAGGACAAAAAATGCGAGACAGCGTGGTCGAGTCGTAACGTTGCCCTTCGAAAAGTTTCAACAGTCCCTCCGCGGTTCCGAGGCGAGCGGCGATAGTAGGAGACAAATTGCTAGCGTCTAGAGACTAATTTAACTGTAATTGATATATATACCTGAATGCCAACGGGCACTCGCTGGTTGGTTGCTGCATAGTCTGCGAAAAAAGGCACACAGTATTTATATTCTTCTACGTGCGAATCATTTGAACGGTGGATTTTGTGATTGGAATACCTGGCGTACCGTGGCACACGTTGATTGGAGGATATTGTATCGAAATGCGACACTGTGTCCGGAGAATGTACTTTTTATTATCCAGTGAATACTCGTCAACGCGAATCCCTCTTCGAGGACGCGAAACGATAGTATTGCGATACCAAACCCGCTAGACTATCATAGATGCAATGTGGTCCAATGCAAACGACGGTACTGTTATTCCACTTGTCATTAGTTTTTTTGTTATTATATGCATAATAACGACGAGACGGATTCTGTACAATTCAGGAATAAAGGTCGAAGCCGCAGCCGTAAGCGATAATCGGAAAATTTTATTTTACCGCGAACGTTTCGACATCACAAAATTGTAGAGCCTTATCAAGGAATTAAATTGTGTTAATTATAGTCTGGCATTTATTTATAATTGTTACTCGAACGTGTTATGTTGACAGTCGCTCTTGGGATGCAACCGGATGCTCTTCAAGGTGAACACGAAGCATTGCACCTCATGCTGATTGTGAATATGTACGTTTACTAACATCCTGCTTTATCATTTGGATTTATATCTAATTACTGATTTGGTAGACGTCAATTTTTATTACTGTTTATTGCACCATACAATAAATAAAATATATATACGTACAGATATATATATATTTGTATATTATAAATAAGATATATTTATAGGATTAGTTCGAGGGCGGTAATTAGTAATCAGTTTGTCCCAGGACACTGTACATAATCCTTTTGAAGCTGTTACTCTGGTGGATCCTATCGCCGTCGTCTTCGTGGACAGTCACCTGGAACGGGAGTGCAAGTATTAGACCTTTGGCAGAGAGTATGCGATCCAACAAATCAAGTATCCACTATTGTAACTACTCTGTGGATTCTTTATGTAAGCTCCGAGCTTTCACAGGATCTGAACAAAATTGAATTTCTTCCTACATTAGACTCTCTATTATATACTATTTTATATTTCTATCCATCTAATTGAAGACAAAAATAAAAATGTATACTCACATAGGGCGCGGGACTCTTCGGCCGGGCATACTGTACCTGAAATCATTATTCCTCATATCAGAAGACCCTTAGCAATAACATTGTCCATACGGTTCCACGGGAAGGGACACAATTGGGGGATGAGAACAAAAAAAAAGCGTACCCTATTTTGATAAACCTTTTGTGGAGAGAAAACACCGGTGCGTGCCGGTGGTTTGACTTCCTGGACTGGGTCCTCGCCTTCCTCTTGTAATGCCTTGTAGGCCTCGCTCTTGCTCGGATCGTACTTCATCGGTTTCTTCTGTCTGTATCGTCGTATCGCATGTGCACACATGCCATTTTTAATCGATTTACTCGTTTGTGTTACTTTTGTGTGATGATTCTGTGAAATCGGTTAGCAGCAGCCACAGAGTGTTATGTCGCCAAGATCGTTGGTTCGAGATCGAATTTTCGAAAGACAGAAAGAGAGAGAGAGAGAGAGAGCCCTTGCCTGTTAATCTGGTTCCGAGCATTACGTCCCATGAGTCGCTAATTGGTTTTTCTTTCTTATTTTCACCCTTAATGTTCTTTTATCATTGTAAGGGAACAAGGACTGACTTCGATGAAATGTAAAAGACAGAAACAAGTATACTTGATAGAAAAAAGGGTTGTTTTTCAAGATATTAAAAGAAATATGAGTCTGTTTAACATTAACCGTACCGAGCACAAAATGCGACAGCTAGACATTATTGCATAAAAATGACAACACTGAATTTATTTAAATTTCTTCCAATTTTTATAGCAATACGTGTGTTTGAATAAAGAAACTCATTTAATAATTTCTACTGGAATTATCTTTGCAACTTCAATGATTATGAAATAAAACATGTGACACCGGTCATTTGATGTGGTACGTTTAGTGTTAAATAATTTTTACCAAGAACGATTTTTGAGCACATTTCATCAAGGTCTTCATGTTTAGGGTGTACGGTCCGTAATTCTCGGGGCGTCGCTGTGTGATGATATCGAAATTAGTAAGACCTCTGATCTCCACGTAAAAGTTTACTACGATATTAATGAATTATTGATTACTCTCTATTCTACAGCATGCAGAGATACCAGACTGTTATTTTACAAACTTTCGGCGGGATGCGTCTCTATAACTATATCCTTGATGAGCGTTTACTTCGAGGACCGCCACGCAAAACCGGAACACACTTCAAGATCCTAGATACAATCTATACAAACGATAAAGAATAAAACGATCGAAGTTAAACGAACAATCGCCACTATCAACGGTACGATCAAACGATTATTACGAGAACACGCGCGCGCGTGACAGAAACATTTGAAACAGTCCCGAACCCGTTCGAGAAAGATTAATTATTTGGCTTATTGAATTGCGGCCACACGTTCTTCGAGGAGGCGGCCTGGGCCTGCTCCTTCAAGATTCTCGCCTGCTCCTGTATTTCTTGTCTCTGTTTCACGAAGGAAAAGTCTATGAAAATGCTGCAAAACAAACAAATCGCACGTCAGTGTGATCCATTCGCTGTGGACGCGATCATCTTAAAAACCGAATCCCGTTGATCCCGGCAGCCTAGCGATCCAGATAACTGATCAATGATCCACGGCCGAGAAAAGTATCGATCCCGATCCCCATCGTTCCGTCCGGTTGCCGATCGTCAGTAATATTAGTGATCGAGCCATGCGTCGCACAGTTCGTAGCACGCGTTAATTTTGATTCAGTGCTCTAACTGTTCAGTAAATCTTTCAACAAATTATTCCACTGTTTAACTAGGATTTATCATTTCTACAGGTACTGACAATTTACATCCGATAGAAAGCGATTCGTGAAAACCGTGAATGTTATCAGTACAACTATTCTCACTAGAGAATTATTAAAGAAATGATTAAAGGTTGTTATTAAAGAAAGTATGAGAGCTTACAAAGATTAAAAAAGATTTACTTGAATTCGTCCTCTATGCCCTCACCCACGCAGAAAATGTTTATGTCACAAATGCCCCCCTCTGTACCGTGCAAATTTTGTTCATAACATTTTTCCATATTATTACAAATAACGGAGAGATTCAAGGTGGACATAGTTATTGCCCTACCCTGTTTACAAAACTTACACGGTACAAAGGGGGGCATATTGTGACAAACATTTTCTGCGTCCGTGGAGGCATAAAGGAGATTTCAAGGTCACTTTGATTTTGTAAAATGGAAACACCTGCTTCCTGTATCATGAATCGATAGACTCGAATTCGGAGTAACAATGTATTGACCTCCATATGTCCTAAATCTAATAGTTAACGAGATATGTATTATCGAAACAATTTTCTTTCTTCTTTGGACAATATCTCGTTAACTACTAGGTTTAGGACATATGAAGGTCAACACTTTTATACTCAGAATTTGATACTCTATTGATCTATGGTATAAAATATAGAACATTCCATTAAAAAAAATGAAGGTGACCTTCATATCTCTAAAAAAATTACACAAAAACAAAAATTTTTTGGTATTGTATGAGCCCCATTTTACCATACAACTTTGTCTTTTAAAAACAACAAAGATATTTGAGATAGCAACGTTAGGTGACTCACCCTGTATAAAATTGGGTTGGCAAGAAAGTAATTTCGGTATTTTAAAGTGAAATGGAGCCCAATTTTTTTATTCAAGCAATGAACTTTAATGAATAAGATGTTTTCCCTTTTGCACAACGATCTTGTGTCAAAAAGAATAAATAAGAAAATATTTTATTGATTAAAGTTCATCGCTTGAATACTGAAATTCGGTTTTTCTTGCCAACCTAATAGTATGCTTTGTATAGAAGTAGACAAAATCTTGATACATATATAGAGGCCCGTATTTTGTAAACAATTGCGAAACCAGAGAAACGATGACTGAGAAACTCGGTCTAATTTTGTGTGCACTACATCATTGTTTATTTTCCTCGAAATCCCTGCAGCATCAATCACAGAAAATGATCCATTTCAAAACTGTTAGAGAATATTCGAACGTATAAGTTAAAGTCTTTCTAACAATGTTGCTATAGTAAATGTTTAATTCAGTCGATGAGATACTTTTTGTCAGTGACATTGCCAGCTAGTAGTATTGTCCATCATTGGTCAGCCTCACGAATCCAACCGCAAACGTTAGAATAATTGTTGCAAAAGAATCTGAACAATAAGAAGCGTGTAACGCCTCGAAAGTTGAATTATTAACTATAATGATCGCTATATCGAGGCTTGTGCCACACTGTGATTCGTATCGTGCAACTGCTCGTTAGTGAGACGAATTGTCAGAGATTACTATACCGCATTTTAGAGTTAATTGTCTGATGAGTCGCAGCATTCAGCAAAAGGAAAACCCAGTTCATATTAATGACTAAATTAACTTGATTATTATTCTAATGCACGCTCCACGAATGATGCGCTCTCTCTATTAGAGATCGAGATGAGATCGTTCTGTACTTACGGTATGGCGGATGCTTGGCATTTAATGGTGTCAGCGATATTCTGTTCGGAGTAGAGGCCGATCGGTGAGTTGAATTGCTTGTGGACTACCTGCGAAAACAGATCGCTCGATTCAATGATCCAGACGGTGAATTTGTCTTTGGCATAAATTCATTACAACGCCGGAAGTGAATGCGACGGTTGCATTGTCGTACTTGATTCAGTAAGTCATACGTTTACCATTAGAAATGTGTAATGCAGTCGACAGTGTTCGAAATGAATGAGGCAAACTGTTTTATTCATTTTAGAAGTTTATACAATTATTTTCGGCTGGTTAATCTTTTACAAATCCTGTTCGACTCTTCATTTCTTTCGTCTATTCTATTTTATTTATTTTTCCATTTCAAGATTCTGCAAGCCACATTATTGTTGATTTTTTCAATGCTTTCGAGGTCTTTAAATTCGACTATCATTGTTTATTGAAATAAAAAAGTACTGGCTTTAGAAGAAATTCAAAAGAGTTTATTAAAAATCACCGATGGAGCCAGGAACCATTGCTGATGGAATAAAAAGTCAACACAAGGAAATCTTCAAATCTAACAATCTTTAAAATCGTGATTAACGCAAAAACGTTACCGAAAATTTCAGGAGAAATTGCAAACAAAAATAATACAGTATAAGGATGTAAATAGATAAAATCCAACGTTCAGCTCCCATTCGGGAACTGTTTTACGCGTAAAAGGTTAATCGTCGAGAGAAGCGTTATCGATCTGCAAAATTTTCAACGATGGTTTATTGTTAGAGCTTAGTGACTAGAGTTTGTCATTGGAAGCAGAAGCGAAAGCTGCTCTAGAATAAATTGGTCCAAACCTTTGGAACTTCGTTCGGTCCCAAGACACGCTGAAGTACCGATTCTGCCACCTAGTTGGACGTTCCATGGAAAAATATTGGTATTTACAAGTAACTTTAACTGTGTTTCACCGTGACGCTCTTTTCTCATAGATTTTGTTTCTTTTTATCTGACTCATTCTACTTTGTATAATTTTATTAGAACCGAGAGTCGCGTACCTTCTGCTTCATAGCAACCTCGGGATGAGCCGGTTCGTAATGGTGTGGTGCTGCCCTAATCATGGGGTTTGGATGGTGACGCAGGTAACATTCTCCCAGGGGAGCATCCTTCTTGACCTTTGCGCCTGGCAAGACCAGAGGAGTCGTGCGATATGGCTGAAAGGAAACGATTTTGGTTAATTGATACGTTGGCTGTTGGACCATGAAAAACGCCTGCAATAATCACAATAGTAGAAATCATTATTATTTTAACTATGCGTGTGTCCTCACTAGATACTTGTTGTATCTACTGTATTTTTATTTCTCCTTAATTAATTTTTGTCATGTGTTGTAGAATATATCTGTGAATATATTTTTCCTTTTTATTGAATGCTTTCTATACAGATAATAAAATGAAAATAAAATATATTCTCAAAAGCAGTCGATCATTAGGAGGTCTTGGTGCGTCAGTCGAATGGTTAATCATTTCTGAATGAAAGTAGTGAATATAAACAACGCATATAAGACAATGAAGGAGCGTAAACATCGTCCGCGAGTATCCCACGGCTTAATTAAGACATCGCCAGCCAGATTAGAATAATTAACAAACCACGCACGCCGAAATTATACCGAACGTTCTTGATCGGCTAGGTAGGCGTGCGGAATGCTCTGCCAGAATGGTGTCAATTACCGGCTAACGGAATCTAAAATAAACTTTAATAGAGGCCATAGTGATCGATGATGCCTCATTAATTCTCGACAACGTTGCGATAATGGAGGCCGGCCTGCATTTATGAATCCGACCGAAAATAAGCCAGTGATAAGTCGGACTATTATAATATCGGGGCTGGAGTTTTACACGTGCGATCCTTCCCGATCAAAGCAAACTTCTCCGAAAGCCATGTGCCAGGCAAGCTTGCAAAAGAAATAGAACAATTACTGTGGTCTTAGTTTTTGGAGGTAGAGACATGAAACCATGACTTCTTTGAAAGATATGTAACGATTAAACGGAAATCCGTTTTTGGGACACTTGACAGTGTTTTGAGAAGGGAGCTCACACGATTATTATTTGACTGCGAATTTGTATGCAACATAAAAATGTTCCACTATCATTCCAACATCATTGAATATCCTAGAATATTTTGGTTATTGACAATTTATCTACAGTATATTTGTACAAGACAATATACAGGATGAACCACGAATCGTGATCAGTAGAGAGTACTCTGTTATAGCATGGTTTTTTTGCAATTTTTTTGTTATGTCATGATACTTATCCAATTCGTCTTGAAAGCCTCTAACAGATAGACGTAAAAAAATTATAGGTGTTTAGTAAAAAATTGAAGGTGACCTTGAAAAGTCATGAAGAAAAAAGTCGAGGAAAAGTTTGCTATAATCACGTGAAAGCTCTCTCGAAACCATGCTATATCTGGTAAAAACATTTTCGATCGGACTGCTGATAACAGAATAATCTTTATTGATAACGATTCACGGTTCACCCTTTATATACAATTCAACTGACAAGGTTTTATTGGAAAGGAGGGATCCAGTTTCTTTTGTGGAGGGATTACAACTGTCCACTTATTTATTTATATGTAATCATAGGTCGCGGAAGTGCGCATTAGGTGGCCCACCATGTATTCGAGCGTCGTACCGTTTCGCGTAAATAACCGTTGTGGCGAAATGGCAGAAGCTGACGATAATTTTGGCGAGACCGTAACAACCGGAAGCGGCCGCGTCTCGCTCATGTATATCGCTGGATGGCCAGCGCAAAAACCGTCTAAAATTTCATCGGTTTGGCTCGCGAATCTCGCGCAAAGTACAATGAAGAAAATCGCCGTGGAACACGGCGTTCCGGTGCAAAGCGTTTGCCAAGCGTTCGAGTTCGGCCCATTATATCAGCTGCCGCGGAATTACGAAATTATTGGAACCGCGGGGCGGTCATGTGTATCTATTAAATTCGCCTAGCTGCTATTAAATTCCAAAAGACACGTGCACAGCGTTTCTCGCAGTCGTTTTGCAGAGAACACGACAAAAAGAATGAGAATGTCAAACTGGGACCGGCGTAAAAAGAACGCGAACGCCAGGATAAAGTTACCCGCGTATTTATAAGACATGCGAGAATAGAAGATCGAAGTTTCGTCCCAGGGGCCATTGATTTTATTTGTAGCGGTCTCTAGATCTCGATCCGAGAGGATTCAATCCGATGCAACCGATAGATTTTTCATGAAGAAATGATCGCGAGATCGCGTGACGATTCCATTATAAATGGGTCAGGAACATTATTTTCACAGGGTGAGCAACAGTGACTCTCTCTCGAAATAGACGAAGGCCCCAACCCGGCAAAAATAACGTGCACCCCGTCCGCCATGAAACCTGTTCCGTCGCGGTAAATGCTTGTCAATATTTCGTCAATCGGGGGCTATGTTTGACTGCCTGGCAGCCTCAAACGTTCCTTATAGTTAATTAATTGTAACAGGATCCATAGTTCATTTTATACTAGATGTACGGAGCACTGAAGTAACCATTTTGTAATACATTATAAAAATAGTTAGCTTCCAAAGAAATACATTCATGCAATTTACATTCCACAATCGTAAATCTAATCAGTCTAGTAATTAGACTGTGGAGTAATTTCATTGAGTGACAAAAACCAAAAGAATTTATTTATAACACCAGTTTCATATTTCACAATTGTTGAAATTGTGCGCATTCGATTTCATGGGGCGCATATGGTGATATGAAGTAATTTAAAGGAGGAAGCCAGGTAATCGCGTCACACTGTTACAGATATGTCCCCGAACTAAATCGAGTCGCGACGACAACAGCTGTTTCGTCGAGTGTTTACGGCTTGGCTCGAGACGAGGGTTACCGAAACTTGAACTCTAGATTTTCTAGAACTTTTCGCCAAGGTATCTGCGTGTACAAAAAGAACAAGATATGGCGTCATTCAAGAAAAACTGAACCGATGTACGTCGGTCTCTTCGGACCTCCGTCGACCGTTCTACAGTGAGCCAGTTCGGCACATACTGGATAAATTAAAATCGAGAACCTAAGCGAATAGGATAAAATAGTCGACGATCCCGTTGAAATAAATTTTAATAATAATAATTGTAAAACGCGAAATCTGGAAACGGCTATTTTAAAAGACAAAATACCTATATTCGCTTTAAAAAAACCGAAAAAATTGCAAAAAACTCGAGTTGATTTGGCTCGACATTGTCCCAATTTACGAGGTATCGTTTTTAACACTCGTCGAAAGAATTCGCCGTCGAATTCGTCGACTTGAACGACTCTGAGGGAGGAGGGTGTGGGTGTGTGTCGTTGTGTCGACCCTCTTCTGTTTGAGTAACCCAGATCTCGTTCACGAAAATAGAATAAGATACCGATGAACGGTTCGCCGGCGTGGTTACGTGCGTTTTATTGCATCGTGTTATTAGTCGGTCGGACCGGTGGCCCTTTTCTTTCGTCAAACGACGACCGGTCCCTCCGTTAGGTCGCGTTTCCCTTCTGCCAGCTGCGTTCAACCCCCCGTAACGTCATCCAAAGCAGATCGAGGTGAGAGAAAGAGAGAGAGACCTAGTCCCACATTCGGAGACGGTGTCAAGGTTGGCTCGCGGCATTATTCGGAATCAAGATCATCTCACGTTACGCTCGTTGTGGGGATGTTCGGACGTCTAATTCAGACTTGGAGAATTCGACGCGCTTTAGTCACCTGGCGAGAACGTTTACGATTTTTCGACGGTTCGCGATTTATGGCTGTCCTCTTGCACCTAGTGTCATTGTAGACGTCACCGGTCTCTTGTACAACAACGCAGAAATTGATTGTGGCCGTAAAGTTACGCTGTGACGCGTTAATATCAGATGTACTAGGTTTGCTTTTAAGAATTCGATAGAGCGTTATTTTCTTCAGGTTTAGATAGTTGGAACTAATCAGCAGACTGTGGATGTTTATATAAGTTCCAGGTTTTGTAGATGATTTTATGAACAATGCGAATTTTATTCATGACTAAGAAGTGAAATTGTGTAATCTTTTAAAACGGTAAAAAATGCAAGGGTGCCAATAGTTCACGTCCAATTTATTAAAATTCTTCTAAAAGGAAAGAAGATAAATGTCCTAACTTTTCCAACGCACCTCGCAAGATTCATGAGAGAACTTGGGGCTTGAATTGAGAATCTGCAAGAATTCCCAGTCTGATCATAACATCGCTCAAGTTCCATTGCGTAACTCGCCCTTGATCTTAGCAATGATCCACAACCCAACAATCCGCGAAACGCACCAGCAAGTGCACCTTCCATTATTAGAAGTCCCTGATCTTAACAATGATCTCCAAACTCACAAGACATGGCTCAATCGAAAATCCTATAACATCAATGAATCAGAACGATAATCAATGAATCACTAACGGTGATCTATTTTTCGCAGGAACAGTCACACTATCTGTCCACCCCTCCCCAGGGATCCGCGTCTCATCCTTCGAAAACAATCGTGGTGGGGTGGATAGCTGTTGTAACACCGATGGCAAGTACCTACGTCAGAAATCTCGGAAAACAAGCTAGAATGAAGAATTACACAACGGTGGACAAAGAGGTCACCAAAATAATTCTGAAGCTGCCTTGAAAACAAAGTTGTGGAAACTGAAAAAGAATAAACAAGCAAGCACACCCAACTGCGAACTTTGAAGCCAGAGGACGTGTGCAACTTGAACATATCTTTAAAATCTCACAAGCTCGAGAAACCTGAAGACAGATCGTTCTGAAGATGAACTGATCCATCTAAGCGATCAAGAAGCTCGGAAAGAAAAATCCTAGCTAAAGCGAATTTGTAGGGTTTTGCAGGAGGATATATGATCATTGTTCACTGTTCAATGGGTAGCAAATTTTCACAGCCCGTACTCAGAAGACACCTTCAACTTGAAGAGGTCTTCAAAATCTCACAAGCTCTACGAACCTGGAAACAGACTACGAAGACAAATCGCTCTGAAGGTAAATTGATCTATCTAAACGATGAGGAAACTCGGAAGGAAAAATCCCAACTAAAGCGAATATGTAGATATTTGAGACAGGCCTTGAAAAATTGGTTTGATAGGTGATCACTGATCAAAGAATAGTAAATTTTCGCGGCCCGTACCCAGAAGACACCTTCAACTCGAAGAGGTCTTCAAAATCTCACAAGCTCTACGAACCTGAAGACAAACCACGAAGACAGGTCGCCCTAAAGATAAATTGATCTATCTAAGCGGTGAAAAAACTTGGAAAGAAATTGATTTGAGAGATAATCACTGACAGGGTAGCAAATTTTCGCGACTCGTACCCAGTAGACGGCGGCCTCTTCTTCCTTGGGGTGATGGTCGATGGTCTGACGATAGACAGTAGTGTAGGCCGGCATCCTTTCGCTGAACGAAACTTGTGATCCTGTACTCCTGCGGACGTTGGTCCGAGAACCGAGACACCTTTTTCCTCCTAAGATCCCTCTCCTACGAATATTCTCTAACGCACTGGCTCGTTGCGCGGGCGGCACTAACTCTGGTCTTTTCCACGCGACTCCTCTCGCGCTCTCTTTCTTCTCCTCTCCCGTATTACCGACGTATCTCGATCACTCCTACGTTCTTCACCCTCTTGATCGTTCTAGACGATCGCTTTGCCTTCGCTCCCGAGACTCCCTGCCCCTCTTCTCGAGAACTATATCATATTTTGCTCCTTTAATTTTATTTGGCATTGATCAAACCCTTTTTTATTTGAATTTTAAATTAAATTTAGTTTATTCGAGTTTGTGCTCACAATGTGTTAATGATTGTACCTTAGGGGCTTCCCATCAGCGTAAATCAGTGTTGTACAGATTTTCTTTATTTTTTGAGACTTGTCAGTGCTATTCGACTCTTCACTATTCTCCCAAGTTCCTCACTGTTCAAAGAAAGCGTGTCTTGTTAGATCACAGCTCTTTGATCCTCCTGCAACAAACGATTCTTGTACCAAGAGTCAATTTAGATTTTCGTAGGGAATGTTGACTCTCCTTCTCACTATCATATCCCTCTCTCTCTCTCTCAGTGTTGTCTGAACACATTGGTGAAACTCCAGAAAACTATTTTGTAGTTTTAGAAAATCGTTTCAATGAAAAAGCGCTAGTTTAACACCTCGTCAACAGTGTTTCCCTTGGCACTGTCCACGGTAAAGCTCGCTGAAGTTATTGAATCGGCAGTGTAATTCCTGGTGGAGAGTATTACCCTTTGAAGAAGCTCAGGAGATTTATGTTGCGGGCTACTTGTTCCGCGATGAATGTAACGCTCGATCCAACAGTTGCTAGTTTAGTGCCTCGTGGAGAGTGTTTCCCTTGGCAGCAACCCTTCCCATGCTAAAGTCAAGGGCAATCGTTCGCATCAACGAAAAACCGTTTTCGCGAACTCTTCGATGACAGTACAGACTTTTGTCAAACGTTTTGCAACGTCGAAAACATTTGCTATCATCTGCAGAAAAAGACATTTACAATAAACTACACCTTCGTTCCATTTCTGAATTTTGCAATGTCTGCACATGAATTTTCAATAATCGAGCTGTACCAAAACGAAGCTTAACACTAAACCTACCATCACCGGTCAAATGACTGGATTCTGGTTTTTTATTTTAAAATTATTGAAATTATAATGAAGCTTTCACTGGAAGTGATTATAAACATTTTTGTATCCAAGCACATATATTAATAAAAATTACAGAAAATCTATATAAATTCTATGATGTGATTTTTATAAAGCAACATGCCAACCATTTTTAGAGCTCGGTAGGTTTAGTGTTAAAAATCATTTTTATATAAGAATTCTAAAGGAAGCTATATTAGATTATACTATTGGAGGCGAATTGGCGGTTCGCAATTAAAATTGATATTACTGTTGAAGTACACCTATTACAAAGTCCTTAGAAATGGATTATAGGCGTTACAAAATTATGAAGCGATCGTCGGTACATAATGTGTTACAAAACTGGTATAGTTGCCTTAGCAAAATTATTGCATTTAGTTAGACCTCGTGCGGTTCACATTATATTTGATTTGATTATATTTCCTACGGAAGCATCTTTACAACTTTAATAATCGTAAAATAAAAAATCTGGAATCGATAATTTTTGTGACGCGTTTCCGTGGTCAAGTCAAAAAGGAGCCTAGAGAGGCAGAACCAAGATCGAACGATCCAAAAGATCATTCTGAATCGCTCAGCATTGGATCGTAGCAGTGGTTTCGATGCAGAAGCGATATTTATAGCTTGCCGACTGGTTCTACGCGGACTTTCCGGCATCGTGGCAGGCCAACAAAAATATATTCGCACTTCGGATGTCCCGCGAACGCGAACCAACGCGACGCGTTTTCGTGTTCATTTTGCTCTTCGCGCAAGATTACGCCATTCATTTCTTGGTTGTTCGCTTGGTCAGGAGCCCGGACAATAGAATATATCACGTTCTGACCTGTTAAGTAGCTTCTTCGAGTCCCGGCGCTTGTAAAAGTCAAGAAAGCGAAACGATTTCGATACACTGCGACTCGTAAAACCTGCGATTCGATAGTCGATACTAATATCGGTGCGTTTTCATGCCAATTTCTCTCGTCGAAGTTTTGACAATCGGGATATTTAGTGTTGTTTCTTTGGCAAGCAGATGGATGAGCTGAAGAGATCTGTCTGTGATGCTTTAAACAATATTCTCTTGATTTTCTACACCGACCTTAGTGCAGAAATGTAGACGTGCAATCAAAGTTTCTCATCTTTGGATACCGTGTATAGATAAATAGATATGCGCAGTTTAAAAAAAGGCTGCCATACCATAGTTACAAATAGACTTTAATAAGAGGCTAAATATAATTAAGAGACTAAAAATAGTCTCGATTAAGATAGCTCTAATGTCAATTAAATTTATACCAAGGCGCCAAGGCAGCGAAAATCGTTTGAAGTCGTCCGAAATCGTTAAAGAGGACAGCTAAATGTAATTAAGAAATGCTAGGCATCTCAGTACCACTCGATCAAGGATCTCCATGGGCAAATGAACAGTACGTCAAGTTAATGGCGCAATGTCATTTCACGTAGTTAACGATCAACACCTGAGAAGAGCAACGCGTCCAACAAAAAGGACAGTGAAACGAGACAACCGTGCAAACGGATAGATTTACAACCGGACCGAAAGCTAGACACGGTCGAACAAATAGTTTCTGTCGCCTGAACGAACCCTGCAAACTTGTTATTTAACGACTGCACACGCGAAACCGCGATAACTGCAATGTAATGGCTCGTGTGGAGAGATCGTGCCATTTTCTCTGGGTTTTCTACGATTGTCTTTATTAACGTGTTTTCCTCAGAAATAAATAGATCGTGCAACTTTATGCAAGCTTCTATTTCAATGGAAATTACAAGCTTCAACCCCTTGCACTGTATGTAGTATTGAATTAGACTCGAGGTGAATAAACTGGTGAATCTTTGTGCGAAATAATAAAGATCATTCTTCCTGTGGATTCTTATGCAAAATAAAAATTGTCTGCATTCATTGCAACGTACAGGAGATACATACACATTTATTTATTTTTAAAATAATTTTAAAAAGTATACTTTCATTTCTTTATGTTAATATGCTTTAACTGTTTTGCGTTTGATCTACTCATTTTTTCTATTCTCTATTAATAATTATAGTAGATCGAGAATGTTTTGTCGACATCTTTGAATTTTGTTAATATTCTTACTGTTTCAATCTTAAGCTACTCGATTTTGTTGAAATTGTATGAAGTCTGCAATCTAATGATGAAGATACTAATTAAATCTTGATCGATTGAATGAGTTGGATATTGTACCGTATTGTGTTCTTTTAACGTCACTGTGCCTAGCAGAATGGAAAGGCAGCAAAAATTGAAAATTCCTTTGTGGAGAACGGGGAATGTGCATTTAAGAAAATCACGTGAATCCGACAGGAAACAAATAGAGGTTGGAAATTGCACGCTATTACGTGCGCCCGATTTTTCGCGACGCTCGACGTTGACGAGACGCTGTATTTACGGATCAACGAACTCCCCGGGAAGCCTAGGCGAACCAGGCCACGTTTACAAATTCGATTTCGGAAAGTAAATTCGCCGTCCGCTTCCTCGAGCCGGTCTGTTAATAGAATATATCTCTGTGCGTTCAAAAATTGCACCAACATCAGTCTCAAAAAGATGTGAAAAATAATAACTATGTAAATCGGGGTAATTCTGGCGCAACAATTAATTCACAAATAGCTGTTCGACATTATAAAAATTGTAAAAAAGGTTGTCCTCAGTAATCATTCACAAGGATGAAAATAATTGTGAAAATAGGGGTCGAAATCACTGCAGCTGGACAATTATTATCCATACCAAAAATACGTATTTTGTAATAAGAAATCTAGCAGTGCAAAAAAACAACATTTGTTTGGTACATTGAAGAACAGCATTAACTTATTGATGCTCTACGATTATATTTTTCGGTAGTTTTTAAAGTTTCTGTCCTCCAAAAAAAAAAGAAATAGTAGAACTACACAATCTAAGGAACAGCACGGACCCGAGGGTTTTTCTTTACTGTACTATCTCGTGATCAGGATTTTGGAAGACTTATTCGACTGTAACTTTGTACCTGCGATAAATTCACTCTCTCCTGTCGAACCTCGTCGAGATGATCATGGGGTAGAATCGAGAATGGTTCCGCTGGTGTCCCGGGTCGACTGTATTCGTCGAAGCAAGGCGGCGGAACCGGGCTTTTCGGCAATTCTCCTGGTACCTTTGGCGGTCTTGGTCTGCGACGGAACAGTAAAGCATCTTATTAACGAGATCATGTTCGAGAGACAAGTTCCGAAAATGCTTCGATGCCGCTCGACAACCACTTTTTCGATCGCGGACCACGTGCAATAATATGCATTGAGCGTGTTGCATCGCGAGCGCACGCACAGCCCGAAAATACAGCAGTGTTTCAAATTAAGTCACGCGTTAGAGGCGCACGAGCTATTAGGCTTGCTCTTAGCTGCAAGTTAGGCGAAATCGACGAGCGGAAGCCGATCAAAAATCAACAAGACCGCTTATGTTAACATCCTGAGTGGCTCCGAACGAAATTACTTCGGTCTGGCACGATTTAATAGTGACTAATAGACAGATATGAATGATTTTTTTGATCGAATACTTTTTATTACATTTCAATGTCTCTGTCAAAGATCGTCGTGACACCGGTAGAAGTGGTTGCCGAGCCTAAATGACTGTTAATGAGGCGCTGCGATTAATGCGATGAAGAAGTGTGTGAGAGAGAAAGAGGGACAGAGAAAGGCAGGGTTTTAGTATGAAGGATTAATAGTGTTGTCACAGAGAGCGGCAGTAGCGCGGCGGTTAGGCGACACGACAAACGGTGCGCATAATAGAAATGTATAAAGGTGGAGAATGGCTTTCTGACAGACTAGTGACCGCAGCCCTGTTGCCAATGCTCGGCTTGATAATCGGAGGTGACGTGGTAATGTTGATACGAGGTGCACTCGACGGCTCAGACCTTTCGACTACAAGCTTTATAGATTCAGAGGTTTGAAGGAGTTTCTGGGCGTCTACATGCCTCACGTCTCGCACGTCGTACTCGTCGATTTTCTTGATCACATCACCCCTCTGGAGCGCCTCGTTCTCCGACTGAAAGCAGAACAGAATTCCCTCCGTTAGAGCTCGCGATATCTCCTCGTTTAACGCTGGAACTATCAAACAAACCTCCTAATTCCTATCAACCTCCTCCCAGTTTCTATGATCTAATTTCTACTAACTCCACCCTGCTTTTGTATAGAGAACAAGCATCTACCTTTAAATATTCAAAGGAGTATACTCAAGGATGTTACTATATTTTAGACTAGTTAAAATTGTTAAACGAAGAAATACATTAGCTATTTTTTCAGTTACCTTGGAACGCGCTTATTTTCCATAAAGATACGCAATCTAGCGATAATACAGAAGCCGAGTCACTTAATAGTTCCCGCAAGGACTGTTCAGAAATTGTTAAGCAAATGACCAGCTAAGCCTTGGCTTTATACAATAATTGTCTACGGAATGACCTAGTAATCGAAAATGTATGTAATTTCATACTTCCAATTTGTAATCAATGAATTCACTCGAAAATTAAATCTCAGAATAAAATCGCGCGTTAACTTGTTTGGCTATTGCGTGCCAAATCTACTTCGTGCATTCGCGACTACAATGTGTGTATCCAAGATATTTTCACGGCAAGGTTACAAAAGATAGTAGGGCTACACGATCTAAAAAACAGAGTTTTTCTTAGCTCAAGACTTTACTGTATCAAACAGACTACATTCTAATAAGTGTTTGAAACACACGAGAAATCGAGTAACGCCGCGGACTATTTTATTCGAACCCGCACAAACCGAAAACAAACGGTTAAAGGGGGATTAGAAAAAGGCGAGGACTGATAGATGCGGTAATGCACGATTATGCGTTAACGATCAACAGCTTTTGGCCCGGTTCCAAACGTGTTTATGGCCTCTCCTTTCTGTCTTCGGCGATCGTGCCAGAAAGAATTCAGCCGAGACGATCGTGAAGATGCACGAGATTAGGGCGCACGTGACAGGTGGATGCGAGAGACATATTAAACAGGGAACGATTCTGACGCCTGTAATTTAATCGCTATCAGAACGCTGCCGAACGAATCAATTGCTAACTGCATTGCGTTGTTCGAGCGATTTCTCCGCCTAATTTTGATTCTTTTGGTAATGTTACGATTGTGCAATAGTTGTTTAGTTTTATATTTGTGATGAGTATTGGCAATTGCCTCTGTAAACATGTTCTCTAAACAGTTTATCTATCGGTGGATGCTTAGGTAAATGTCTCTTTAGAAAATGTTTCTTAACAATTTATGTGGATACTTGAAAGTGAGTTTATTCCTTCAAAAATCAGGGACTAACAGTCCAATAATTTATCTCGAGTAGTTCAGACCGTTATTCAAGAGAAACTAGAAGAGCGTCTACATATAACATCATAATTGGAAAGCATAGACTTCCGGTGATCAAACTGTTACTTATTGTTCGCCAATAATTCAGCTTTCTGTCATAGTATAGATCCATTCAAATAATTTCGAACCTCCCTGCGTCCCTGAGAACGCTGCCATCTCGCAGTGTGATATTTTAGCAATCTAGCACAGCAAAATTATTGCCTCGATGGATATATTCATAGTCTGCGGTTTTATTGGTTCGTCTACTAATAAAAGTCATAATGACGTGTCTCCCAAAAATTATTTGATCTTGCAAGGTTTCGATCCCTGTAAAACTTTAATTTTTCACTAATTATAAACTTTCTCTTGTTAGGTTTGAATTCTTGATTCTAAAATACATTAAGAATACACAAGCCCACGCAGAATTTTTATTTGAGTTTGAACCAATTGATGGTTCCTCTAATAATCTTAATTAACCGTAATAAGTAACATGTAGCGTATTGAGCTCTATTTCGTACTATAACTAGACATTTAACACATTATAACAATTTATACAGTGTCCATACCCTCTGCAATCTCGTAGTTTGTATGTATCATGAATAGTATTTATGCCAGTCAAAATATTAGCCCAGACCATAATCAGAATTCGATGTTGTCGTGCTAGATGGACAAAATACCACACGGTGCATGCCTATCGAAAATGTTTAAACTGCATAAGTCTCTAAATCGTGTCCCTCGCAATTCTAGATCGCCGAATCGCATCAACGATCTCGTAGAACCATGATTAACGATCGAGGGTATTTAACGCGTCGAATGTTGTGCCACAGACAGGAGGTGGTCCTCGTTAGAAAATAATCCGGATCCCCTGGTGTTTGGTTCGCGGTACATCCAATAATAACTGTACGCGTGCGGACATCACTGGAGTTCATCGCCGCGATCTATATCGATTAAAAATCGCGGGAGGAGGAAAATGGGACCACTAGAGTATAAGAAAATTGCGTGGGAGGAACTCACGCGGGTGACGACGATCGGCGTGCCCAAATCAGCGCCTCCGGCGATACGTATTCCCCACGGTTTGCCGGTGTTGGCTCTTTTAAGTTTCACGATCAACGTTTGCTTCCTCGTCATGCTCTTACTCGTTGTCTGTCACGACGACGCAATCGCGCGTTCGTGCACAGATCGTCGAAGTGTGAGACCTAGAGCCTGGGAGAACCGGTATAACGAAGACACCCAATCAAAACTGTAGAACGAAACGCGAATTGACGATCGAGCGACAGAAGGAACCGAGAGATCTTGGACGGCACAATAGATCTTCAGGCTTAGAACGCGACAACACGAATATCGAACGGTGCGTGATCGAAAGCCGCAGAGCTCGGCTTCTACTACTACGGCTCTCCTTACTGGCAAACGAGAACTACTGGGCTGCGCTCTGCCACTTGATTTTGACAGGCTTTGCTTCAGCGAGCTTAGTTACCCAACTAACCGGCCCGCCGCTTCTGCTATTCTGGCCCCATTTCGAATTGGCATACCGTGTGTGTATTGTTCTGGCCCGACCTGCACTCATTTCGCTGGCATCCCCCCGGCCTCCCCGAAGCAGCTTTACTGTCGTTTAAACTATGGGACCAAAACGCGGGAAATCACTGTTTGACAACGACGACTTCAGAATTATTTACGACTTGCCGAACCCGGTAGTGTCGAACGAGGAGCTGAAACGCCGGGACCAGCTTGGTTCTTCAGCGAAGGTACATTCAGTGAAGGACGGGGCTCTCTTTGGCGGAGAGAGAGAGAGAGAGAAAGAGAGAGAGAGAAAATAAGCTTTGATATACTTTGTCTTGGAGAATAGGCAGGTCCTGGAAAGAGGTTGTTGGATAGAGGAAGCTGTGAGTTGTACGGGGGTGACTTCATTGTTTCATTGCTTTAACAATTTTTAATGTTCTGAAAATTATTTTGGTTCGAATTATTTGTGAATTGTGCGCACAATTTATTTTAGAAAGTGTTAGTGTGTTCGTTAAACCCCCAAGTCAAAACTATGGAAGTCAGATGCAATAGTTGATTCTATAGCTATCAAATTATCCTGCACCCCTATATACCTTCACCCTATACATCCACAGTTAAAATTAATTATTAACTAACAATAACCGCAAAGAGTCTCGTTTAACAATTACATTGTACAATCGCGTTACATTGTTTCATCAATTACGTTACACCACAAAACATATCATTAATTCACATCACAAATGCTACTAATTGTGCCTTTAACTGTGTAGTCCTTTCTAGGTTCATACGTCCATACAGCACGCAATTTCAAAAATGAGTCTCATCAAGTGCACATTCTTTTCTGAACAAACGAGACGATGCTCCTTAAAAGACACACAGCGAAATTTCGACAAAAACACCGCCTAAACAAAATACATACATATCGTGTACACAGACAATCAACAACGCGATTTATGGGATGACAGCCTAGCTAGAACTAAGTGCAGCCAAGCTAGACCAAAACAGCAAAGCTAATTCCACAGAGGTTTGAAAAATTGGAGAACCGTTCGAGCGATCGAAAAAACTCACCTTTCACTGATGGATCACCGGGACAAGCAGCTACACCGCAACGGATCTACAGTTCAAGAGGGACGACTGTAATGTTCAGACAAGTATCATGAGGTATTAGAGTCACGGGGGAGGAGAGGGGTAAGAAAACGATTTTGGCAGAATGTAAAGGGTGGTTGCTATACTCACGTAGGTCTCGTAGTAGTTGCCTATGGAGAACTTGAGTGCCATGTTGATGATCGAGGAACTCGGTCGGTCCAAAAGGGTTGTCCTGTTTCGTTCGCGGACGTGCTTTCTCCGAGTGACGTCTGCGAACGATTCTGCAGGCTCCTCTCACCCCTGTCACCGATCTAATTCGTCCCGCAGCACCGTGATTAATGAGACTCGATTCAGGTGGAAAGAGAAAGCGAAAGAGTAAAAGAGAGTGTTGCCGCGACAGGAACGGCCAAGAGAAAAAGAGTACACGTAAGTTTGACTTAAATTAGCAACCTATAGCGCGAAAGGTTAGTCAATCATAGTCCCCGAGACTGGACCGTTCTAGTGACTCATTTATCTCGATTTACACCGATCCTAAAGAAAGTGTACGAGCGTCGTTCTGCCGATTGGCAATACCAATGACCCATTAATCGCCGCGTCGATATGTCGTCTCTATCATACGGTCCGTGAACGATCGCTAAGAATGGCACCTACGGTGCGATGCACCTTGGGGAAGGAATAAGTTGCAGTGTACATGTAATTGCATGTGGGGCGAGCGGTTCGACGCGTTAAATAATTAAAAATATACACCTTTATTCCCGAAATTGGTAAAAAAGAAAATATAAAAAGGATTCGAAGCGGGCAGCGTCTTGTGTAAGTCGCTGAAGATAATTTGCAATCTTTGAGAATTTTTATAGAGACTCTGTACGCTGTATTCTTTTTTAAACTTTCTAGATACGTATTCGCATACCTCAGGAAGTAGAGAACATTTTTGTTTAAATTCAGTGCCCAACATCTTTCTTTTCAAAAATTCCCGAAGATTGCCTTACCGGAGCGTCAAGAGACCCCGTAAAAATTCAAAGTTGCATATGTACAATATCAATGGACGAAGAATCAAAAGAAAGAGATAATGAATCTTTTCACGAGTAGTCCTCGCTGACAGCTCTGCTAATCACCATTCGTCGGACCTCACTTGTACCAGCGCCAATTTCGTACAATTTCGCGTCCCTCAAAAGTCTTCCGGTTGGATAATCGTTTATGAACCCGTTTCCGCCTGAAAACGATTGAAAGGTTTTAGAAGGACTTTCATAGACGATCATAGAGCAACTAAGCTATTTTACCAAGTATTTGGATAGCGTTTAGAGCAGCTTCCGTGGCTCGTTCCGAGATGAAAAGTATCACCGCTGCGCAATCTTTGCGGTTGACGTGTCCTGCGTTGCAGGATCTTGCCACAGAATATAAATAGCTCCTGCAGGCGCTCAGACTGGTGTACATGTCTGCTATTTTCCCCTGAAACAGTATTTTAACATAAAATATTTATTTTTTGTTTCTTTCATAATAGTTTACCTGGATGAGCTGGAACTCTGCAATGCGTTTACCAAACTGTTTTCTGGTATGCGCATAATCAAACGCCACGTCGCAACATGCTTGCAGTATTCTAATACAAACAATATATTAAATAAATTATCTCTGCTTACATAGTCTAACCATTTTCTTTCAGAATTATCATTTAAAGAAAGATAAAAGCTTCGTTCAAACAGCACAGTAATTAAAAAACTTATTAACAAACTACTAGTAGCTAAAATATTAAGAATCTACGAATCACAGCTGAGGATTTCTTAACAAATTTTTCAGCAACATTAACAACTCTATTTTTAACCATTACACTACCTCAGCGTTGCAATAGCTTCTTTTAGAATCATCATCTTCAAACTTTAAACATCTCGATGTAGCTCGATCATTGAGAATCTTAGTAATAGGATTATTTTAATAACTGAAGTGTTGAGAAGGGTTTTTACCCTAAAGGGCCAGCTGCCAATACCAATCGCTCTAGGTCAAGGCCGCTGAAGAGGACGTACACGCCTTTATTCACCTCTCCGAGCATATTCTTTGCTAGAATTGATAATTAACCATTTACAGTGACCCAGATACTCTGTATAATTTACGTTAGTATTTTTATGCAAATTACCAGGGACTTTGCAGTCTTGGAAAATGAGTTCGCCGGTGTTAGACCCTCGCATTCCAAGTTTGTCTAACTTCTGAGCAGTACTAAAACCATCGAAATCTTTTTCCACGATAAAAGCCGTGACTCCGTGTTGCGGTTTGTCAGCATTTGGGTTTGTCTTCGCATAAACAACCAGCGTTTCAGCGTCGGGACCGTTTGTTATCCAAAATTTGTTCCCGTTTAAAATGTAATAGTCTCCCTTTTTCTCTGCTCGCAGTTTCATCGAGACCACGTCTGATCCGGACCCTGTTTCTGACATTGCTAGTGCTCCTATGTGTTCTCCACTGCATAACTATTATTATCATAATTGTTATGTTACATATATGACAATATACATTGGGTATATCATTGAGATGTACGATGAACAATCTACATGTCGAAATCGTTAAATTCAGCTTGCAGATTGTCTTTATTTGTTATACCTTTGGCAAATATTTGCACTTCTGTTCCTCTGTGCCATTTCTGTGAATTTGATTGACACATAAATTTGAATGCGCGCCATAACTGAGCGCTATAGATCCTGACGCTCTGCTCATTTCTTCCATAATAACAACATGATCGAGATATGTGCCCCCTGTACCACCATATTCGGGTTTCACCGTGATCCCTAATAAACCTAAGTCTCCCAGCTTCTTCCAGAACGACTAAAATCCATAGAAATAATTGTACAGAAATTATTTAAATTTTAAATTCAACTTGGTTCGATATTTTTGTTTCTCGTTACTCACTCTGAGATCGTCGAAATCATTCTTTTTGTCGATCTCTGCAGCCTTCGGTGCAAGCTCCTTTTGAACGAAATTGAAAACCAAGTTTCGCAGCTGTTAAACATAGGATATTAATTAATCTCGAAAGTTTTCCTAAATTTTACAAGGCAGAATTCAAATTTCCCGGAAAACCTGAACGTCGCATTATGGCGGAATAATTGAATTTGAATTTCGAAAAATATCGATCCTCGATCAATCGTACGATTGTGGAGCTACGTTAGTCAACTTCAGTAGTTTAGGGTTTACACAATTACGACACACCGATTGATGTAGAATATTCTATATTTTTATTGAATTTGTACCCTGTTATAAGATTGAATAAATTCTATGCTCGTATAAATATTTATGACCGCATAAAGTTTCACAGTCTATTGATAACCTTTATGAAGCGACCTAATTTTGTTACCAATTTACTAACCTGTTTCTGTTCGTCATTTAGGCCAAAGATGTTCTCATCTATCTTGTAATATTGCGAAGAACATCTTACGTTGAATTTGTTACTCAATTTAAAGAGACTCCGAAAAAGGGGTCCCAAACATTTCTGCGTGCAAAGTTTCATATTTTTCAAGTTCAGCTCACGTTTTCAAAATACACAAACTCTACTGTCGATGAAACAGTAAATTGATAAGAAAATTATTCGATGCCGTATAACGAATACCCTTCAGAAACAATAAATACACAGAGCAGCATTACTAAATGATGGTCAGTGTCTCAGTGTTGCGAAATACGTAAATACGCTATCTCCAGCTATCTCTCATTTCTTATCATTACACTGTGGATATTTATACACATTCCCATTTGCATTTCGTAAACGTATTTGTAGAAATCAAAATTATATAGGTAAAATTTTCCGTAACGAATTTAAAAATTTTAAAAGGCCATAAAAGTCCACAATCTATCATGCAATTATTCTGATTTTCTCCAACAAATATTCAAACAACCAGAAAACATTTTTATCTGAATGCTTATTTATAGAACATATAAAAACATTTATAAACAGGTACACAGATTGTTGGATGACAAATAAAACAATTATCTATATATTTATTAATAAATACAGTAGAACGTATGTCAATATTAAAATGACTTCTCTAGCTTTTCAATCCATAAATCATTTTCTTCAATTGGATTCTTGGGTCGTTGTCAACTTCTTTCATATTGTATCATTGTATGATCACTATTAGATTAGTATACAGTATTTACATAAATAGATCCACGTTGATGGGAACCAATGGGAACCGGAGACTTGCGAGGTTAAAACGATGTGTGACTGAAAAAACGATTGTTTACTAAGTTTTTTACTCATTGACCATTCAACGACGTTGTCTAAAGTGACAAAATGGGTGAAATGAAATTCAATGCTCACGATGGGATAAAATCAGAACAAAAATATAATAAAATAGTGAAACATATACAGGTAAGATATAGGTTAGGAAACCAATGTTTTGTTTCCTAAATAATACTTTCGCGGCAATTATTTTTGAAATATTTCTTTGTAGGACAAATGGAAACTGGTACCCGCTTTCCTGAAAGGAAAAGGTCTCGTAAAGCAGCACATCGATTCCTTCAATTATTTTATAAATGTAGAAATAAAAAAGATAGTAAAAGCGAACGAGAAGGTTTTGAGCGATGCCGATCCTCTATTTTATGTTAAGTACGTATTGTACGAATTTTACGTGTGTTTATACTATCCTTTTATTTAATATATATTCTTCCGATAGGTATTTGAATGTTCATGTGGGTACGCCAGATGTAGAAGAAGGTTTCAATGTAACTCGCTCTACAACTCCACACGAATGTCGCTTGAGGGATTTAAATTACTCAGCCCCAATTACCGTAGACATTGAATATATTAGGGGACATCAACCTATAATTAGGAATAATTTATTGATCGGAAGGTATACAGTTTAATTTGATTTTCCTGTTTACTGCAACTACATGGAATATTATTTTTCAGAATGCCCATTATGTTAAGAAGCTCGAATTGTGTATTAAACGGAAAGTCCCATTTTGAATTAGCAAAAATGAACGAATGTCCACACGATCCTGGCGGTTATTTTGTAGTAAATGGACAGGAAAAGGTGATTCTTATACAAGAACAAATGTTGAGGAACAGAATTATTTTAGAAGAGGATAGCAAAAACTGCATCGTAGCATCCTGTAACAGTTCTACTCACGAGAGGAAGACAAAAACGAATATTGTGGGCAGAGCAGGGAGATATTACATGAGACACAATATTTTTCAGGATGTAAGTAATAGTTATTTTCATGAAGGAGATGTACTAGTTAGGACACCCTGTATATCATTTTTGAACATTCATTTTTAATCCAAGGACATACCGGTAACAATAATTTTTAAAGCAATGGGAATTGTAAGTGATCAAGAGATCATGCAACTGATTGGCACCGAGGAAGAATTTATGAAGAAGTTTGCACCCAGTTTGGAGGAGTGCCACGTTTTAAATGTCTTTGCACAAAATCAGGCACTAAGGTAAAATTTTCTTTCTTCAATAATCTTATTACCAGACAATGGATCTTTACGCAAAATAAAAATTATCTACCTGCATTACAACAAACTGGAAATGTTTAAAATCCGCTATCTACTTATTACAAATACATAACATTTCAGATACCTCAGTAACAAAAGAAAACAGAAAAGGTACTCGTTAATCAAATCTAGCGTCACCGACGAAATGAAGGACATACTAGCGACTAATGTCTTATCTCACGTTCCAGTTAGTAATTTGAAAACGATTCTCACAAAACACCAACAAGAAATGTTGCTACAGCATTCTCTGTTATAGGTGGTAGATTTTAATTTTAAAATGAAAGCAACCTATATTGCTTTGATGATTCGTAAAGTGATGAAGGCACAAACTGATGGCAAGCTTATAGACGACAGAGATTATTATGGTAATAAGCGTCTGGAATTAGCTGGTTCTTTATTGTCTTTGATGTTCGAGGATTTGTTTAAAAGATTCAATTGGGAGGTAATGGATTGATTATATCAAATTATTTTTTAGTACTCGTGAATTCAGTTATCGGAATAGCGTTGTGTTTTTCTAGTTGAAACAAATCGCTGACAAGAACATCCCGAAGATAAAAGCCGCACAATTTGACATTGTGAAACACATGAGACAGGACCAAATCACAAACGGATTGGCCTTCGCTATATCTTCTGTAAGTAAAAATTTCGGAATTCCCGATAATTTCCGGGTTCTCTAATATATCAGGATTCTCGCAAATTTTCGGGATTATTCCTTAGGATATTCGGAATTCCCAAGAGCATTAGAGAATCCCGATATATTTGAGAATTCCAAAATTTTCGCGACCGCGACTCGATTCCCGCACACTTCTACCAGAGATACATTTCGAATTATCAGTTTACGTGAGAAAGGTATTATCTGCTAGGGCAATTGGACCATCAAACGGTTCAGAATGGAACGTCACGGCGTAACTCAAGTGTTATCCAGACTCTCCTACATTTCTGCGCTCGGTATGATGACGAGAGTGAATTCCCAATTCGAGAAAACGAGAAAAGTGTCTGGTCCACGATCTTTGCAGCCATCGCAGTGGGGGATGCTATGTCCCAGCGATACTCCTGAAGGCGAAGGTTGTGGTTTAGTGAAAAACTTAGCTCTCATGACACATATTACTACGGAGATCGACGAGGAACCGATCGTGAGACTGGCGTTCAATCTGGGAGTGGAGAACGTTAACATCCTCGGAGGGGAAGAGATCAATAACAAGCACGTCTATATGGTTTTCCTAAACGGTAACATTTTGGGGATAGTCAAGAATTATCAGAGGCTGGTGCATGTTTTCCGGTTGCTGCGCAGGAACGGTCTCATAAACGGCTTCGTCTCGATATACACCCAACATCAGCACAGATGTATTCAGATCAGTTCCGATGGCGGACGATTATGTAGACCGTACATTATCGTTAACAACATGCAACCTCTAGTTCAAGACGAACACTTAAAATTACTTGAACAGGGTGTTCATAGCTTCGAGGATTTTTTACAAGACGGTTTAATCGAGTACTTGGATGTGAACGAAGAAAACGACAGTTCGATTGCGTTCAACGAATCGCACATTAACCACAAGACTACTCACTTAGAAATAGAACCGTTCACGTTGCTCGGAGTTTGTGCTGGGTTGGTACCGTACCCCCATCATAATCAGAGTCCTCGAAACACGTACCAGTGCGCTATGGGTAAACAAGCGATGGGAACCATCGCTTATAATCAGCGCAATCGTATCGACACATTGATGTACAATTTAGTGTATCCACAAGCACCCATGGTGAAGTCTAGAACGATAGAGTTGATCAATTTCGATAAGCTACCCGCTGGTCAGAATGCAACGGTAGCTGTTATGTCCTACAGCGGTTACGATATCGAGGACGCTCTTATTTTGAATAAGGCGTCCATTGACAGAGGATTCGGAAGGTGCTTGATATACCGAAACGCAAAATGCACTTTGAAAAGGTACGCTAATCAAACGTACGATCGAATAATGGGTCCGTTACTAGACTCAACCACAAAGAGGCCTGTTTGGAAACACGACGTTATCGATAGCGACGGAATTGCTGCACCCGGTGAAATGATGGAGAACAGGAAGGTTCGTGGATTAATATCGAGCATGAAATTTTTGTATTCTATCACGTACTGTTTTTTTATATTTTTATTCCACAGGTGATGGTAAATAAGTCTTCGCCCTCTGCGAACATCGGCCCAGTAAATTCCGGCAATGTACAGGCGCAGACAGAGTACAAAGACGTTCCAACTGTTTACAAAGCTCCAGTGCCTGCTTATGTTGAGAAAGTGATGATCTCCAGCAACGCGGAAGATGCATTCTTAATTAAATTGTTGTTGAGGCAAACTCGAAGGCCGGAGATCGGTGATAAATTCAGTAGTCGACACGGACAGAAGGGTGTAACCGGTACGCGTTGCAATTTGCAGCAGAGTTAGGCAAAACTTATTTCGAACAACGAATAAATAATGTCTAACTCTGATTTACAGTTCGTATCATAGATAAATTACCCAATGCTTATATATGTGTACAGGTTTGATTGTGGAACAAGAGGATATGCCGTTCAACGATTACGGTATATGTCCTGACATGATCATGAATCCGCACGGTTTCCCGTCTCGTATGACGGTCGGCAAACTGATAGAATTACTTGCTGGGAAAGCTGGTGTTGTGAAAGGACAATTTCATTATGGCACAGGTACGTCTTTAATACTATACCTCGACCGGGAGGATAGCTAGGGGGTAGTAATATACTTACAGAATACATGAAATGTAAAACCTTAAATTTTACGTTAATTTTCCGCGGTGAAAACGTTGAAAAAGACGGTTTTTATTTTTTTTTATCATGGTGTGATTTATAATTGTGTAATCCACAGCCTTCGGGGGTTCGAAAGTGGAGGATGTGTGCGAGGAATTGATAAAACACGGGTACAACTACTTAGGGAAAGACTTCTTTTACTCTGGAATCACAGGGGAGCCGTTGCAAGCGTATATTTATTCCGGACCGGTGAGTTGATGATGCTTTACCTTTCCTCGAGCTTCGTGATTCCATTAAATAATAACTAAACTGCGGATATTTATGTAAATGAGATCTAATAATGACACTTGGAAATGCAGGTATATTACCAAAAATTGAAGCACATGGTGCAAGACAAGATGCACGCCAGAGCTCGAGGTCCAAGAGCCGTACTAACGCGACAGCCAACCGAGGGTCGCGCCAAAGAGGGAGGTTTACGATTAGGTGAAATGGAGCGCGATTGTTTGATCGGATACGGTGCGAGCATGATGTTGATTGAGAGACTTATGATATCCAGCGATGCATTCGACGTGGACGTGTGCAACAAATGCGGCCTGATGGCGTACAGTGGCTGGTGTCATAGTTGTCGTTCGAGTTCGTGCGTCTCCACGATCTCTATGCCTTACGCCTGCAAATTGCTCTTCCAGGAACTGCAGTCGATGAACATCGTACCCCGTTTAACATTAAAAAATTACTGCGAGTAATTTTGATGCACCGTCTCGATCACAGTTAGTAAAGATTCCAACTATTCGTATGTGTAAATATATTTTCTTCTATTTGTAACAACGGTATTTATTAATTTTCTGTTTACAAACAGACACAATCTATTGTCCACCCACAGTATTTGATATGCTGTATCGTTTGTCGAAGCATAAAAATAATTGAACCCGATGGAAGAGTCAGTCGAGAGAATCGATTACAGTGGTTCGGCAAGTAAACGCATCTCAGGACTTTCAATATACCTCTTGCTTTGTATTAAGCGCAGTTCGATCTTGTTCACGGGGTCTGATCCCTCGTCGTGGCACTCTAATGAATATTTATCAATATAGTTGTTAGTTTTTTATATTAAGACAGTACAAAAGTGTCCGATTCCTCGTTGTATTTGAATACGAAATCGGGCACTTTTGCACTGACCTAATGCTTTTGTTTACAGAAGTAATTCAGATACTTGAAGTAAAAGAATACCTTTAGAACATTCATAAGTCTTGAGCAAGACGTTGTGCAACGAGTTCACGGTCTTCTCCAGAGCGTTCTTCACGTTATCTTGCAGATATGTGTGAGCCAAAAACAGTGCAGCGAAAAGATCCCCTGATCCTGTGAAGCTGGCTGGTATCTTTGGAATGTCGATCCTTATTACTTTATTGTCTAAAATGAAATTCAATCTGTTTGTAGGCGTTCAATATAGATAAGGAGCTTTTATACGATTTCAAGGTTGCTTCTATTAATCTATTACCCTTTACCGTGCTACATATTGCCGTCAATTTATTGTCTATTTCTGTTGATGAAACAGCTACTATGTGAGGACCCGCATTATGTAACACTTTTATAGCAGTTTGTACTTCTTCACATGTGCTAGTCTTGATACCAGTCAGCCACCTAAAATTATTCATAATAATTTACTGCTGCCATAGTTTTCGTTCTGATAAAATTACAATATTTGTTCAATGTACTCTAATTCATATTGATTTGGTACGATAATATCCGCCAGCGGTACTATCTCCGTTTTATAAATCTCCTTCAACTCTTCAGGAACATACATTTTTCCATTATCGCCCATAACAGGATCACAAACTTGAATAAAAATATGTCAGTCGTTAGTATGAATTGAAAATCTACAGAGTGTCTAAAAATTTCTGCCATTTTTTTATTTAATTTCTCATTTTTTAAATGAGGCGCCATATTTTTTCGTGAATTATTGAAATTTAACATTTTTTCGTATCGTCTAAAAACGTGAATGTATGCTATCATTTTTTACCATATATAAGATTAGGATTTTTCTGCTTTAAAGCACGAACCACTCCTGCTATTCTTTTTAAAAAGCAAGCAGAGGCGACATATCCAGTGAGTAAATAAGTATAATTATCTAAATTGTTTTGTGCCAATCCATCCATCAGATTCCCTGAAAAGTAACTGTAAACATTAGAAATTTTTGGAAGTAAATTCTTGATAGAACCTATGGTCTATCTGTTCTCTATATGTAAATATAACTTTAGTGTTCTCACCCAAGTCTGTGTCATTTAATATTTGACCCTTATAAACCTTGTATCCACTGTGATTAGACAGCTGAACAGAATTAATTGCATCTACCTCGAAACCTAGTAACTGAACAGAGAAAATGTTTAAATGATCAACGAATTTGGAAATGATAATTCAATCATTGCATCGCTTACACAAACAAAATATGACATTGGAAATTATCAATGAGAAGTAATCGACAAGACGACGTAGTTAATACATTGCCTGTCTAACAATCATTCCACAAAAATCCCATAACATCAAAGTAATTTAACACTAACCGTACCACGACCGGTCAAATGACCAGTTTCACATTTTTTATTTTTAATTATTGAAATTATACAGATGCTTCCACATCAGAAATTATTCAATAAATTTCTTTATTTAACACTAGGTTTATGGGACCCGTCAAGATGACAGGTTCTAATATTCCTAATTTGTATTATTAAGATTGTAAAGATGTTTCCTTGAGGAACTATTTACGAAATTTATTTCTTTGGGTATATATTATTGGAAAAATGGCCAAAAATTTGGACAGACACTTGCTTGTATTATTATAAAAATTGTGGGTAATCTAAATAAGTGCAGTCTTGTAATTTTTATAAAATAATATATATTCGACACATCTTGTAGCCGGTACGGTTAGTGTTAATCATTGTAATCCAAATTGCAGAGTTAAAGCTTTTAGATCGTACAAATCCCAATGACGTTCGACTCAAGCAATTTTATTGTAAACAAAATTAATTTTTCAATGTATACAAAGAACTGTGTCACCTAAATATATGCATGACCGACACAGCTGTCAACGTGTTACTAGCAGACGACGTCATAAGGGTATACTTTCGGTTATGTGAGGATCACTATGATAACGCGTTCTAGAATGTTAGCCAAATTTACAACGAAATTAGTTTACCTGCAGTGGAAATATTGCACTTTTATTACCCACGTAACCGGACACTACATGGCTTTGTATCGAAAGTATCCGCGGTGGTTTTTTGGAGCACATAATGTCCAGTTGATGTGCAGACCTGATGAATAAATATCTCAAATACCAATGATGACTACGCACTACAGCTACTCTACGCCAGCAGATTGAGAAATGCAGTTTATTCCTGATTATTTCTTATCTATCTTACGATAACATCGCTCGTAAATTCGAGTTTCTTATCAAAAGTCAAAACTGTTATCTGCGCATGTCGTGTCAAAGAATGTAGGGCTATAACAAGACGCGACACTCCGGGCGCCGGACGGTACCTTTGATCACAGACGGTGCTGCACTGAATATATCAGTGCGGTGCTGATCGTTCGATTAACTAAGATCAACTAATTGTAAGATACATATAGATAAGTTAGGATCATACCAAATTATGCAATATTTGATCTTCGTGACCTGGTCATCTCACATACGCGCGGCACTGCCGGCTGTCGGTCCTTTAAATTGGTATTTCCATCTCTTTTTCAAGACCATTGAACGAAAGAGGACGACGAAAGTGCGAACGAGAAATTAGAAACGCTGGAAAGCGCGGCAATATTTGAAATGTAATAAGTAGACTGCGGATCTTCATGCAAAATATAAAAAATTGATTTCATCCCTTAACGATTTTGTTAATAACAACATTACAAATTTTTCAAATCTTTTACTGTTTTATATTTTACCCAACTAATTTCTTCGTAAATGCATAAAGATCCGCAGTCTAGTAATAAGGATCGAATACAACATTTATGCATACACTAATATTATATTACTAATATTATTAGAAAAATGCGTTAATGAGCATTCTCGCGCGTTCTAGACGAATTTTGTACCTATTGTGTACAAAGAAGCATAAGGGCGGGCGTTACGATTTGAATAGAAAACTTGTGTACACATCACGGTACACAGCGCTGTGAACGTGGCCGCAGAAATTTCTAAAGCTATATTCACAACGGACTAACTTACGGACGCATGCACACTGGAAATCCGTTCTCTCTGGAATCTGGAATTTCCGAAGTTTGTAATCACTTGTATTTTATATATTGCCGCAACAATTTCTAATTTATCGATCATCTCGATTGTGTGAGTGGTGTGAATAAATGAAATGCGATGCACCGATCAGTCAATTAGATTCAATTAGAGTTCGATTAGAGAGTATAGTAGAAACTACTATGGAGAGTTGGTGGCGCATCTATATCACGTTATCTCGTGATTTGTTTTGTGCAGTCAGAAAAAAGTATGGCGACGTGGGAAGGCGAAAAATTTCAGGAATACGAGAACACCGACGATATTGAAGGAAACTTTGATAATATCCTTGTGACGCATGATCTCCAGGACTGCCTCGACGATAGCTTAGATTTAACGAATTTCGGCAGAGTTTACGAACAGGGCGTGGTGTTCGATTACGAGAAGTATTCCGACGATGATACTCCTATCGATGAAAGGCTACCTAGTGACAACACTACCGAGTAAGATCACTTGAGCTTCCTGTATTTTGTTGTCTATATTCAATTAAACAAATGGCCCCGCCATCGATCGCCTACCAAGAATAGGACGAACCAATGAGAAGTTATGGCAAGCGGTAGTTTTTATCCCAACCTTATAAGGATATAACGCATTTTGAAATTAGAGCCCCAATTTTTCCCTTTACGTTTCGCACGCTTCGATCGATTTCAAAGCAGAAGTTTTCGGTATATTCCCAACATGCTGTTCCAATTAATTCAGTTCTTATTAGCGTTTTAAACAATCTTATTAAACGCGACAGTCTCGACAGTTGGTAATTATCGCTAAAGAAACTTTTATTTCAAGTATTTTGTTAGTTGTTTATTATATATTACCTTGTGCAGAAAACATGAGAGCACAGTGTTGGAATATTATAAATTTAGCTCAGGATTAGTCAGAAACAACAATACATTCAGCCAGAAGTTAGTCACATTTGGCACTTATATATTGTTTACATTGTCAAAATTAGTGTATTTAGCTACCAGATACATAGACATAACATAAACGCATATTGTGTTGCCTGCATATAATGAATTTTTTGGTTATAGGTCCATACATCATACAATTAGCCCTCATGAGATTTATATGCGAATTCATTCTGATCACGATGATTTATTATCGAACGAATCCGTTCACGAAACTATTGCTATTGAGAGCAAAATTTCGAACAACAGCCAAAAGCATATTGGCCGGTATACCTGTGAATACAATGGTTGTAATAGGACATATAGCACAGTTGGGAATTTGAGAACTCACATGAAAACTCATAAAGGTAAGACACCTGTATTAATACAACTTGTTGGAGCTAAACACATTTCATCCTGTAATAAAGAATCTAAAGAAAGTGTTGAGCATTTGTAACATTAACATAGAAACATCAGAATATAGACTGAAATAATAATATTTCTCTATGTTTCTCATAATAATAACATTATGTGCTTCGCATGATTCGCTTACTTGTCTAAAATAACACGAGTTTGTCTGTCTGTTTGTGCTTCCTAAGGATGAAGGAAAGCAGGTGAGTTCGTTTCAATTTCACTCTTACTTTCGCCGTATAAATGTACATGGAATGTGCTTGTGCTTTACGAAAGATCTTTACATATAGTTTTACTCGTTATGAAGTCATCACTGCTGGTATAAAGGGATTGCTTCGACCTGCATGGCTTTCAGATACTGCAAGCGATAGATAGTCGTCCAGCAAACTTTTTATGTGGAGGGAATTCTCAAAACTTTCAGGCGAGTATCGATTTAAATGCGCAGAACCGAGTTGCGGCAAGGCCTTTCTCACGTCGTACAGCCTAAAGATTCACATTAGAGTACATACTAAAGTAAAACCCTTCGAATGCAATCACAAAGGCTGCGAGAAAGCATTCAATACCCTTTACAGACTGAGAGCTCACCAAAGACTTCACAGCGGCAACACGTTCAACTGCGAAGAGACTGGATGCGTTAAATTCTTCACTACTCTAAGTGATCTCAAGAAACATATTCGCACTCATACTCAAGAAAGACCTTACAAGTATGTTATCCGATATACAATAGATTGTTTAATATCGCGTCGGTAGTTTATCGAAGAATTACCGTTACGAATCTACACTCGATACATGAACACACACTTGCTATCTCGTTACACTTCATCGTTTGCATAATTTGAATCCAAGTACTATACGGAATTAAATAATGTTCTTTTTTTCAGGTGTCGAGAGAAGGGATGTGGTAAAGCTTTCACAGCATCGCATCATTTGAAAACGCATAAAAGAACACACACGGGAGAACGGCCTTATGTGTGTACTCATGAAAACTGTAAACGATCCTTTACCACACCTCATAGCTTAAAAAGTCATTTAAAAACCCATAAAAGAATGAATAACGATGAAATAGTATGTATTGTGATTTTACAAAGTAGCATTAAGCACCGGCATATTGCACTGCATGATTTTCTTACAGAAACAGGAGGGAAATCAAGACGACAACGGAAACCAAAGAAACAACGACCTATTACAGTCGGAAATCAATGTCACAGAAGTATCTTCTAAGAATACAAGCGTGCCATCTTACTCTCTTATCCCAATAGCCTCGAGGAGTTCCCAAGCCACCGAAAGTATAAGCTACTTGTCCAATGAAAACGCGAACGATCATTCAACGCCTACGAACGATATGATCGACATATTGAGTCAGAAAGGGCTCGAGAAAGACCTCGAATACAATATTACCACTAAAGGACTGGATAGTTCAAGTGAGACTGCCGCAGTTACAATCCTCGCATCGGAGAGCATTATTCTCAATAATTTTAGCGAACACGAGATTGATAATTTTAATAACAATGAGAATTACGATAAATTTAAGATATTCACAGAAATAAATAGTTCGAATTTACCAGGGGAGCAAATCCAGCAATATACATCGGACTCTCCGACGATAGAGATAGACAATAAAATGAGCAACGTGAAGAACTCCATAAGTTTGGAGCAGAAAATTATACAGGATGGTTTGCAGAATGCTATAGCTCATATATCGGAGGGCGCTGACTTTACCAGCGCTGTTCAGCAATACGAGAGCCGGAGAATCAGCGATAGATCGCATGTGGAACCGGTGATCGACAACAGCGGCGCAACATTGTATAATGATAGCCCTATTGCTAGTCATGTATCGAATATAATTAATTCCTCCAGCGACACTCAGCTCTTTCACAGCGGGATAGACAACTTATCGTTCATCAACACATTGCAAACTGGAGCTTCGAACGAAGTGGACCAGTCATTAGACTCTAAAACTGTTGTAAACACGCCATCGGAAGCCATCGAGTTAGCCATAGCGTCCGAAGAAGAAATACCTTCTCCTTGGGTAGACGTTATGGCCTTGGCGACTCCGTCCGCATTACGAAGACAATCCTGGTCGGAATTAGATGCTCTTCCAACTGCGGTTCACTCGCTGGTCGATTTAGTTGAGCCAGAACCCTATCCGTTGCAAGTCGAGAATCAGCTGGAGTCTTTGCAACACTTGGACAATGTTGACTTGGTAGAGAGCATCGCTACCAGTACAGAGACCGCTGATCGCAACAACAGAATCAATAGGGAAGATAGTACAAAGCTAAGAAAGAGCAGGAACATTTTGCAGGAGATGACGGCCGAGGCAGACATATGCAAGTGTGTCGAATGCAGGTGCGACCACGTGCAATGTTGTCTGAATTCCTCAAACAGTACGACGCTGGACACCAAGAGGAAGAACACGGCCAAAGTAGTGGAGGACGTTGCGAGTTGTTTGCAAAGCGACCGGCTGTGCAACAACGAGCCGGGCGGTTGCTGCGTTGTTATCTGTTTCAAAACGTTACAACAACTGCAGAAAGTATTTAGTCGCGATTGCTGCAAGACCACCAGCAACATGACGTGCAGGGAAAAATTGTTACCGTCGTTAATGAAATGTCACCTGACGAGGAATCAGTGAGACGAGTATGGGTCTATCGTGCAGTACTAGTCATGCCAAAATAAATATATATTTTTTCGCAGAAATGTTCAGCGCCGGGATTCATTATTAATCGTGATGTATAGATTAGTTCGCTTAGCTTTAAACGCGATATTTTTTTTTTGTTCTCTCTCTCTCTCTCGTGAATGTTAACTTCGGAAAATGTTACCCAGAGCGAGAATCGAAAGTATAGGGTTGTGTATACACATACCTTGTACCATATTTCAAGAGACTTTAATATTGTAAATCCAATACGTAGGTGTTACGATACATTTTCTCGCGTGCCAACAAATATTTGTAAATTTTTTACTTAAGGAGCTGTAAGCTTCCGACATTGTTGTCGCGTAGTTTATAAACGTGGAAAGCTCGGTTGCTTTAACACACTGAACAAAACGGAACCAGAGTCCTTTGCCCTGAAAAGTCTATTTCAAAGTACGTTATACAAATGTTATATCAGATTTGATACTTGAACATTTTATAGATTGGTAGCACATACTTTCAATGTACAAAAGTCATGTACATAACATTTTTTTTAATGTATAATAATGGTTATAAAAAGATTTAAAGTTATAAATTTTTATAATGCAATAATATCGATTAACTTATATGCTATTTATATAAACTTATATGAAAAAAAGCATCGCTGATGTGTGTGTGAAGTGTACTAAATGTTTTAGTATTAGTTCAAAGTAAAGAGTAACATATTTATTATGTTTCTCCTAGTGCACGGTCTTCCGAAAATCCACGCAACTATATTTTAAGATATTTAATTACGGGAAAACATTGCATATAAAATGTTAGATAAAAATCAAGCAATATCCCTTGGAATATTTAAAACCGTAAATCGGGACAATACGAGAAAACTTTATAATCTCAATGCATTCAATTCATTTTTTGTGGCTGTTACGCGTATGTACTTGTTAAATGCAAAAAAATCACTGTACCTAAATAGTTCTTAGAGAAAGTGAAATTTTATTGTTATTCGTTAAGTAAAATTTAACTAACATATAATAAATTATAATATAAAGATATATATGTACTGTTGTATATTATTCTCTCTGTGATAAAAATTAATTTCTATCTGACATAGTTATAGACTTTTTATTATTACTACAATTTTATACAATACCATGACAGAAGTGTGGTGGATATATGTCCTAAGATTCGGTAACAGAGAACATTTTTACATTAACATAACAATGTAATGTTTATTGGGCAGCCGTAACCAGGGCTTCTGCAACTTCAACTGCAATTTGTGCCTCGGCTTTGTCTTTTTCAGACGATGCTGATGATAATTGTTTCTGAGCTTCACTGAGGACATCTCTGGCTGCTGAACTATCCAGACTTTCTACAGGATGAGCTTCTTCTGCTAAAATCTGTAAAATAGACTTGTTCGATGTTCATACACATATTTTTATCTTATAATGTATTTAGTGGGAGATATACCTGTACACTGTTATCCTCATTTATAGTAACTGTTCCCGAAGAAACAAATATCTTCTTGGATGACCCATCATTTTCGTATACAGTGACTACTCCTGGCTTTAGCACAGCTAATGTGGGAACGTGTTTCGGCAGTATACCAAAGGCACCGGAGAAAGATGGTACATCAACCTGTCTAATCACTGTTCGGTCGTAAAATACCTGTGAAGATAACATAAAAATTTAGTAACAATCATACTGGAGAAAACGTTAAATACTTTTATATACATATATATTGAGTCACGTAATATTGTTACCTGATTAGCTCCAGCGAACGTAAACTTCATTTCATCGCTGGCAGGACCATCGGCATAAGTTCTCCTTTGACCGCGAACATACCTCAAATAGGGACGCAAATTACGAGCGAGTGTGGCCATTTTAATATTCTACAGGAAAGAATTTAATTAATTTTACACAGGTTTCCGTGACAAATAAAATTTACACCCGAATGATAGATACAACTGTTACATCACAAGATCGACGTACACGCATAACCCATCATTCGTAACCATACACGTTAAAAAGAATACATTTATGAATGGTCTTATATAAGATTCCTTTTTTAATTACTGGTTCAATGAACTTACCGTATGCTCGATCAATTGTGTCACACAGCAGTTAAATTATAGCAAATATCACAGATATAATAGCGGTTCGTTTTAACAGGTCAGAAGAAGTCAGGTGTGAGTATGTGTGAGTACCAGTGAGTACGACGACTGCGCTTTGTATCGCAGACGACGACAGGTTTCAATTATCGCCATCTACACAGTACAGCGGTTTATTTGAAAAACCCTTGTATTTTGTATAGTCAACCAAAATGTATAGATTATTTAAAACCTTTCGTTTGCACAAATTCTTATTACAAAACTAACAAAGAACAGAAGAAGTGTTTAGAGAATCCGATAGGAATACTGTGAGCTATCAGTGGTAAAATAGTTGAACTAAACCACCTGAAAGTAACCCATAGTAGCCTATATACCACTATATACGTATGGTTTTTCCACTACGTAGACTGGCGCTATTTCGAAATTTCTGGAGCAAATGATTCTTGTCGCTGTTGACACGGTGTCTTATGGCAATCTCGGCAATAATCATTTGTGCTGGAATAAACAGATGATACCACGAACATGTGACAGAAAATGCACTTAGTGATTGGTCTACCAGTTTATATATATACACGTACAACTCGTCTGAACTCGTCTGTGTGGAAATTGCCTTATATACCATTGGATATTGCTGGCTAAGCCAGCTAACAATAAGACAGAATTGGACAGTGATTAGACAGAATTCCACAGAATTCCAGAATTCTTATTTCAGCTAGTGACTTTCCGATTGTCAGAGTGGGATGGACAATGATTCCGATTGTCGGTCGCGGAACGCCATCTGGTTCGGTGTGTCACCTATCTTCGTTTCTATTCGTCAGACATCGTTACCCATCGTTATGAGAGAAATTGTAATGACTAATACCTGTGCGATCTGTACTGGAAGAAGATTTTTCTTTCCATTGTAAACCGTTTCGCTCGTAACAGATCTAGATCACACGGGATTTTGTACATTCATCCGTGTTGTCCGGGTGGTTTTTATATGTATTTTATAAGTAGTACTTATTGAATAGCTGTGATAACGACACACAAGTCATCTGCGTCACTGGCTGCGTTCTTGATTATTTGTAGATTTGTTTTGAATCGTGATACGGCTGCGATGAGACAAACGTTTCATTAATTCAGTAAGTTCGAGGAGTGTCTTTGTCATAATTCACATTATAGAAACAGAAGAGCACTGTAAACATCCGAGCGTTGCTATCAGTAGACGTTGATAACAACGACTGTGTTACGATCTGTCGGGATGTAGGATGTTATGATGTTTTTTGTAACAATATGTACCGTTGAATCTCGTTTTTCGGACAGGTGAAAACATTTGTTAAGGCTATTTTTAGATTCTGTACCGTGCACGCATATGTTCTGAAAATTCTTGAGGAATAAATGGATTGCTCCTTAAAAAAAAACGCTCGCCGTGATTCCTTTATTTATTGAACAGTTTCAGTTGTCAAATTCCGTCGAGTTCTGATTCTTTCGTTTCGTAATTAAACGACCTTTCTTTTTGGCCGTCGGGAAATTAAATATGCCTGTGTATGTATATATATGTATATATATAGGTGACAATTAACAAGCACACCGAAGAGCGTCAGCGTTAATGATGCGTGTCTTTTTTAGGAATGGTAGCTGCTGGAGCTACGGTTTTAATGGCAGCCAGCGGAGAGAGCTCTTCGAATGGTACAGAGAATAATTCTACACGATACGAAAATCAAAATGTTTGTTCACGAAATGAAACGCAAAGCAAACAGCAGAACTCAGAGTCTCCGGTTAAAAAGAGCATGACACCTTGTGCTATGAGTAGTAAGTTCTCCTGAGAATCTATTAATTCATTTTTATGTGTGTATTTATATAACTTTCTAATGTTATAACTCAATTGAAACAATCGCTAAACAATATATAGATTTTTAGAGTACATGCAACGTACTTCACTTTGATACAAATATTTCTGAATGCCTTTGTAACAGAGAATAAGACTCGTACCTCCATGTTGGAAAAGAACAGTCGTTTAATTTCAAGATCAGAGAGTAAAGAGAGTGGTAAGATTCTTTCGTTGCATAAAACAACACCAATTCGCGAGACTAAAGCTTCCAGATTGAGGGCTGCCTCAATTATATCGCCCAATGGTAGGTCGTACTTACTTGAAACGGAACCTAAAATTCGACATATTAATTCAAACAATGTAATATTTATTTTATTTTCATAGGTGGAACATTGGTTTCAAGGAGATTAGGTATGTCTGAAACGTCTGCTCCTTTAGGTCTCCAACCTAGGACCAGTTCATCTATGAAGGATGTAAGTATTCATTTATACTCTTGTTTTCGTAGCATGCGTATTAATAGCAGCGAACTAATGTTTAGAAATGTATACAGGAAAATTCAATATTAGGTAACAGTAGCACTATAAATCCTGTAAGAAAAAGGGACAAGAGCTACAAGAGAAAATCTTATTTAAATCAGTCGCATAGCATGGAAACAACAACAACAGGAGATCGTTTAACTCAGTGTATGTAATCTAGTAACACAATTGTTAATTTTATTAACACTTTCGCGTCCGGGTTGGTAGACTAAGATCCTCGATAGTTTCTGTCTTGGCAAACTGCATCAAGAAAATATTGTACTGCATAAAGATCTCAATTGAATAATCGATGCACAGTAAATGATTAACGTAACGCAATTATTTTCAGCTGAATGTAACGATAGACGAACCAGAAGACAATCAACTAAACAAAGTTACATATCCGATACAATATCTACTTCGAATTCTAGTAATCAACGTCAACTAACGACTAATTTAAGTAAAAAGCTGGTTGAGTTGAAAACGGCTTATCCGAAAGTTAGTACTCAATATGTTACAAATCATCCAAAAACCTCTACAACGCCTTCTGTTAATCCTCTTGCAAGCACTAAATATTCAAATATACAACGAACTAGGTAATTTTATTTGTTCAGCATTTGAGAACGTTTATTTGTATGTATTTGTGACTTATGTCCTGCATACTGTTTCCGTTACTCTATATTTATTTTCTCTACGTTCTTTCATCGTTCTGTCGCTGGTGGCAAAACGACTAACTTCCAGTTGAATTTTACAGTAGCGGCGGCCACAGTGACTCAGAGGTCTCGCGGAGGGTCGACGTGTTAACAGCGTTGACGAAGTCGACGATCGAGCGCGTCGAGAGACTCGCGTCGCAAGCAAACTTGTCTTCAAATTATGGACCACAATCGGAGAATCATTCTAGCACGTCGTCACAGTGTAACTCCGCTAGTAATACAGAAAGTAATACGAACAACGCGCACGTTTCGCAATCGTCGCCACGGAAGTGTTCCATTTTAAAGAAATCGAACGACGAACATTCCCAAGATGGACCCGTGAACCAACCGCACGCGCCGGTCTCGATTTTGAAACATAAAATGTCTGACAGCGAGGGTATTCAAGCTCTGTCGAACCTCACTCACACAGTATTGCCACCGGTAACGTTCTCGCCGTCTGTAGTGGAGCCTACACACAAGAGGCACGGAATTTTGAAGAAACGAAGTAGTCTGGACGAAAGCGAAATTCTTCGTCGTCGCAGCTGTTCACCAGACATCTCTTTTACCGATAATCCTTACTCTGAGTTCAGGCCAATCCTGAAAAATCAGAGGCGATCGTCTCTGGACGAGATTATCAAGCGTGATCAGAGTCTGGATCCTCAGCCTACATCGATATTGAAACGGAAATCGTCCCGGGAGGACGACAGAGAGGACCGGCAAGTCGGTTCTTCGGAGCCGCAGGGTATACTTAAGAGAAAATCTACAAATAGCCTACGCACGAATAATGTTAATCACCACGTGACCATTACAACGGATGCAACAAGTGCGACCGGTCCGGAAATACTCGACGGCTCCGAAGTGAGGCCGATACTGAAGAAAAAGCACAGTAGAGAGGAATCGTTCGGTAGCGATCCACCGTCTCTAGAGCCGCGGCCGATACTGAAGAAGAAGTCGAGTACCGAGTCCGACGAGCACGACGATAAACCGAAGAAGACTATACTGAAGTGTTCACGAAAGAACTCGCAGGACGACTGCGCTTACGAGACCGAGCTCACGTCGCCGAAGAAGCTGTCGATGCTTCGAAATCGTTCCGTGCAGGGTAGAACCACCGGACAAACGACGGAGAACGATTCTTCCGTGCGACCTATATTGAAGCAGCCCGGTACAAAAGACAACGAATCACGGGTCCGTTTGAACTTGCACGACGAGACCGCAGCTTCCGATGAGGCGTGCAACGAACCTGCCGATTTATTTTTACGAAAAAGGGCACAATCCGTGGGCCATGTACAGCCTTTCACTATTCCTAACGAGTTTACTGGTGTACTTAACAAACGACGTTCGCTCGAGTTAACGTCCATGAGCGACGTGTTACAAGATAAGTTACAAGCAAGATTAACGACCAATAGTAACTATTTAAAGACAGACCTTTCCCTGGGTGGCGAGAGTGCCAATGTGTCTGCTATTTTTTCTGACACGTTAAACAGGTATGTAACGCGAGCTTTCTACGGGGTGTCGCTGCTGAATCAGACCACCACAATATTTATCTTATCTATTGTATGAACAAACTTTTATCGACGTCGAAATCTTCTAAAAATAACATCCCGAGAACAGATTCTTTGCATCAGTTTCACCGCTGAGAAGTTTTTTCGTACATGAATGAATATGGTAAATTTTTAGGCGATTTAGCTGAGACGGCCTGTGTATTTTCCGAAATATGTACACACATGAAAAATGTATTAATAACACGTAAGAATAACAGCGCCAATAAAACATAAAAAATTAATGTTTCTCAAACCAGTAGTCAAGTTTCTTAATGTAAAAGCAAATAAATCATTTCTGTTCATATATCTGTATATCTAACGTGTAAAAGTTCGTGCTCGATTTCATAGAATACAAAAAGGAATAGGGCACGAACTTTTGCATTGATTTCATATATCATAAAGTAATACATAGATATATGAACTTTTCTATTTACTTATCACGAAACATTCATTTTAGTACAGTTCAATTTTTACGATATCAGTGCTGTTATTGTTACATGTTATTAATGTTGTTATAGCAGTAATATTAATTTGAACAGTTTACAGCTAGCTGTCCCTATTACCAATTTCCGATATTCTAAATTGATATTTGTTTACACATTTACTTGATATAGTAATATGTAAGTTTGGTAAGGCTTTGAATCTGTGCCAAGTTTAATTATAGACCACCTAGCAATTCTGAAAGCTACCAGAAAACAGAGAATCGGAACGTACACACAACCTGTACACCTATTTGAAAGTTAATTCAGGCTCTCGAGGTAGTACTTTTGTGATTCTTCTTTTTTTACCTGTGCCAAAACGTCACGCATTTTATTCGGCGAAAGATGCGCTTATTTTCTCGACACGTAACGCCTGAATGTATGTATCATCGAAATTGATCAATTTTAGGAGTACACGCTAAGTTGTCACCTCGACTGTTGCAACACCACTAACACGGTTCAAGTAAAAAAATGCTCGAGTCCCTGAAATTAGTGGTCATTAAGTATGCTTGCGTGCATATATTTAGATTAGGGAATACAAGTTCTTGCACTGAGACTAACGCTGGTAACATGCTGTTAAACTTAACAATAGATCGTACAAACTACAATGATGCTCGATAAATCCGGACAAATATTCTAACAAGTTATTGTTTCGCCTAATTATAGCGCTGCGAAAGAAAAGGGGAAACAGTCGTCAGTGCTCGGAGAAAAGACCGAGGATCAAGCGACCGTACACGAACTTCCTGTAAATAATAGTGTCGAGAAAAGTGCTAACAAAATGACTGACAGCGAGGAACACGTGATGAACAATGAAGTGTCTTCGCCGAGGAAGCAGGACGACACGAATTTTGAAGAAAGCAACGGCGTGCATCGCAGCAACAGTGTTTCCAAGATGGCACAGCATTTCAAAGCGTTGCAGGAGAAAGCAAAGGAGAAGGAGAAGGAGAACTTGTCCCAGAGGACGCCGAGCAAAAGCTCGCGGGGTATACAGCGTTATAGAGACCGTAAACTTCAGGGGAACGACAGGTTCAGCACTCAACCTGTCACTTTTCAAGAAGTACAAGAGGCGGTTTTGCAAAATCAACGTAATTCGAACATAAAATCAAGCTCGACGGAAGGTAACGCCGAAGACGAGTACGATCCTTCGAAGTTGAGCTTGGCGGATCGAGTGCGCCTTTTCAATCAGAAAATTGATACGGAGAAGAGTGTACAGTCCGAGATAATGTCGGCGGAACGCCATTCGCGAAGACGACCGGCTACTCGTTATAAAACGCAACCGGTCACTTCTGAAGAGGTCGAAGTAGCGTCTCGAATATCTCCTTTAAATTCCATTCCCCAATATTCGTTGGATAACAGTGAGTATCTGGACGGTACGGTGATAGCGTAGAAAATTCTGAGGAAGATTACAAGGTGTGAAGAATTAATTAAATGTTACAGATGTTGCCCCGGAGCTTCGCGAGCCAATTTCTCAGGTTGACTTACCAAAAAGTACTTCGAAACCGCAGAGCGTGTTTAGAACACAGAGCCCTGAACTCGAGGGCTTAAAACTAATCAAATCTGTACTTAAAAAGGAGTCCGAGGAGCATGAACAGCAAACGCTTGAAAATTCCGATTTCACGCGTATTAACCGAACCGAGATCTCCACGTCCAAAAAGGATGAGAGAACTTCTCACACAGAGACAAACAACGAGATTTCTTCGGTAAATCACGAGAGTAGCATAAAGAATGAAGGGGTACTTCGTCACTCTATTTTTTCAAAGCAGACCAGGTAAGTCAGATTTGAGAGCAGACGACTACTATATTAGGTTGGTGCATAGACTGCGGATTTTATGCATGTATGATCAAAATTAATAACTAATTTAGAACAGTCAAAATATTACGATAATTTAGTACCACCAATGTATCATTGTCCACTTATTAATGTTATTAAAGAATGAAAGAAATTTATATTTAGCTCCTGTTTGTCCGAATCAATGCAGAAAATGTTTATTTTGCATAAAGATCCGCAGTGTACTTCCGAATGATGAACGTGAACGACTAAAAAATTCAATTTCCACCATGACACAAGCAAGAAACTTGAATATGTTGAGTGTAATGGTGTCCACTTTGATCGGACATTTCATATGCAACCGCCTGATATATTTCTCCTGTAGAATACATTATGAAGTGTCACTTTTCAATGACGTAAAATTTTTTTAATCATACCTATAAGTGCAGATAAGATTAGGTTTGAATAGTGTGCGGCGGTGTGTGCACGTGTATTGTAATGAACTGCTTGTAGGTATACTTCATTGTTGAAGAGCACTAGTCACCACTCGATTGGTAACAAAAAGCTCGAGAGTGAGACGTCCAGTGGAACAGTACAGAAACAACATGGAGTAGCGTTGCCAGGATTGTATCGCAGTGCAACACAGGCGATTCCATCGGTGGATACTAACGATGGTCCTAGCATGAGTATCGCGGACCGATTGGCAGCACTTCAACGAAGTGGTAACACGAATTGGAAGAGACGTATTGCGCCGGAGACAGCTGTTTTGTCGGTGTGTATCTTCTTTCGATTGTTATCGGTAGAATCGATAACGAAGTTCTTACTTTACTGTATAATCTAGTTAATTTCAGCACTAATAAGTTGATACTTAGTGGCACTAATTTTGTAACAAGAAGATAGAACTTTCTTTTCTTCTTTAACAATTTTAATAGGATGGAAACAATATATTGACATCCTTAAATTCTTCTAACGTTCTACGGTTTTAAATTGCACGAACTTGTCTTTGTCATAAATGCATAAAATCCGCAGACTCTTAATCACTCGTTAATGGTTGATTAGGACGGAACGAGTACCAGTTCATCGACCAAAGAAGAGTTGAGCATCAAGCAAGGAGTTCTCGCCGACTGTCTTGGAAAGTTAGAGTCTGCCACAGAGGGATGGAAGAAGAGAGTAGCCGCGTCGGACGCGATGAAGTTCACGGTGGCTGGAAGGATGAAAGTAGAGCTACCGGAGAAGTTGGAAACCGGTCCACGTTCACCGCTCGTCGACGTTACGATAGATAGGAAAAAGAAGACGCCGAGGCCGGAACGTTTCAGAGCCAAGAGGGGTAACGTTTCTTTGTCAATAACCCAAAGAGATTATTGACCCTCCTTCAGATATAGTAGAGTCATTAAAAAGGCTACTATCATGTGTGCAAGTAAATTCGGTGCCTTCTTTAGCGATATTTGGCTTTTACTCATAAAGGAAGTATACAAGACTATGTTTCAAAGTATTCGTCAACGTCTTGTAATACTTTTCCCCATCTAATCGGTAGATTATAGATGCGTTTCCGGGAAAGGTCGGCGGTTTCCTGGCTATGAAGTCATTGATGCACTTCTTGAGCTCTTCAATGGAATTGTAATGTTCCCCGGACAAATTTTTACGACCGATTGAATGAAAAGACATCGGAACTTAGTTACACACCTAATAATAAACTTTTGATAACTAAAGCATTAAAAATAGACACAGATAAGATACTGAATGTACATATCGTTTCCAGGGTACACGAAGGATGCTGTGTCCACGCCGACTAGTCCAAGTAAAGATTCGTATAGTAAATTACGGATGAGTTTCTCGGAGCCTACGAGCGATGACAGTGGTTAGTGAATGTTTTTTACAAGTTTTACAATACAAAAGACCATACCTTTTTTAATATAGTCAATCTGTTTTATTTTTAAGTTTGCAAATTTTGCTACGCGTTATATATGCCGATGATAATGAAAGTGGCATAAGTCAAAATTTCAAAGAAATTGATCTTTTTGCCTATTATGAGTTACGTCGACTGAGTTTACCAATAATTATACAATGAAGTGAAAAATTATATATTATATAAAAGTCTAAATATCTCGAAGAAAGAAAATATGACTTTCTTTACTTTCATAATCACCGGAACATATGGCAACCACGCTGTAGAAAGATTTACTGTACTCCATTATGTCTAATTGATGCATTCTGCAGGAGAAGATAACAAGTCCGAAAAAACTGTCTCACCGACAGTGTCGGTGCCCAAGATAGACGATGAGACGTTTACTTCCTTCTATTCTGGAATCTCTTTGGATAAGTGTGAAGCTGAATCTGTTGATTTGAACGAGAGCGATTTTGATATAATCACATCGCAATCAGAATTGTAAGTTTTTCTCTTACTACATAGTTGTAGACATTTTAATTTCCGGTTTTCACAGGTTTGTGTTTTTACAGACTAGTCCAGAGGCGCGATATACGATTGCAAAGGCGACGTGTTATATCCAGGAATCCTCTGAAAGCACTGGCAGCGAGAACTGACCTAAGACAAGAGTATACTGAGGTGCGAACTGGTATTGCGGAGAAAGTAATGAGACAATTAAATGTCGAAAAATGTAAGCTGTGAACACTCGCTGTTTCTTTAAATTATATTGTGATATGTATACTGCGGATTTTATGCATTTATTTTTGAAAAGGCATTAGAAGAGTCTAAGATGACTTTTTAAGATGCTCAAAAGAGAGAATATACTTCCATTCAACTACGGTTTCTTACAATTGACTTGGACAATTTTTATTTTGCATAAAAACCCGCAGTCTAGTAATATGCAATGTGTTATTTTTTAATTACTATTACAGTGGCTAAGAATTCGTCTTTGGCTATGGAGGCTTTAGCTGGTCTGGCATCCACCGAAGACTTTAGCAATGTAACGCTGAGGAACGTAGCAGAGTCGAACGTATCGACAAATAAGCTGCAACCATACAAAGATTTGATGTTGATTTTGATCAAAGGAAGACGTCACGTACAAGTAAAATTGATCGAACCGATCGCAGGAAACATTAACAGCGGCGACAATTTTGTATTAGTAACGAGAACAGAGGTAAACAAGAGTTCACTTCTTCAATATTAATATATTAACTTGTCAAATAATTAAAAATATCGTTGCCAATTTATTGAATTTTTTGCAGGTATACAATTACGTCGGAAAGTACTGTAACGTTATCGAAAAGGTTCGCGGTGCGAAAATCGCGATGGCCATTCAGCAGCACAAGGATCTCGGCACTCAGGCGTCCCAAGTGATCACTATCAACGAAGATAAGGCTACGTGTACGCAGAGTCAGTTGCAGAAGTTCTGGAGCTACCTTGGCGCTGAGAGTGAAGATTTAGGTGGTGAGTTATCTTGTCTAGCTATATTGTTTTAGTGATTAGTTAGTTAACGAAACACAAAACAACAGGATTTCTGTTTTTTTGTTCTTATTTTTATATATATATATATTTCTGTGTTCTCATAAATAACTTAAATGCAATATTCCGAAAGGGAAACATTGTTTAAATAAAAAAGGAAGTTACCCTCCAAACGAGGTGAATAATTCAATAAATAATTTATTGTATCAATTACAGTTTTCGATGCTGGCCATCCTGACGAAGATGAGCTCTACGAGACGGCAATGATACATACTAACATGATCTACGAGATTAAAGGCGAAGAACTGGTGCCCCTCGAGAAGTATTGGGGTGCTATACCAAAAATCGAAATGCTCGATCCGAATAAGGTTTTAGTGTTCGATTTCGGCAGCGAAATGTACATATGGAGCGGGAAGGTCGCGTCTGTTGACAAAAAGAAAATCGCAACGAATCTTGCAACAGAGCTGTGGCAAGAAGGATACGATTATGCTGAATGCGACGTGTGCCCGATTAACGCCGCATCCATGATCGGCAGACGTGACGTGTCTCAGATCGACTCTAAATCTGCCAAATTCAGACCTAAATGGTGCTTGCTCGCGAAATTGTCGCAACACGTGGAAACGATACTTTTCAGAGAAAAGTTCCTCGATTGGCCGAACGTTTCTGGAATTATTCGAGTTCGCAGCAACGCGAGCAAAGAGCAGGTCGATGGAACCATAATTATAGAACCGTGCAATATTAATAATTTATTAGAGGAAAATACCGTGCCCGTTGACTTGGTTCTCGAGGGAAGCCATTTGGGTAGGGGTACTGGTTGGTACGATGACGAGGTAATTAGCTCGGTATTTTAATTATTTTAGTAGACTGCGGTTATTCATGCATTTACAGCAAAATTGAGTAGATGAAATTCGAAATTGTTGAAAAATTTTAAAAATTGAAGATGTCAATATATGATTCATCCTCTATTAAAATCATTAAGGGAAGAAATAACATTCGATTTAGCTTCTGTTTCTTGCAATCGATGCAGACAATTTTTATTTTGCATGAAGATCCGCAATCTAATTATTAGACATCGGACTTCAGGGTATTAAGAAATACAATAAATTTCTATTTCACTCGAGTTTGTTCAGGTAGAAAATTTTTCCGTAAAGATCCGGCGTCTATTAATTCCTATATGATAGATGCAAAATGTATGAGCCAGGAGATTTTCATTTATTTTGTAGTTAATGAAACAGTACGTCGTTACAACAACGAGTGTGAAAGTGTGGGACATTGACGAATTCTCTCACACACTTTTGGACGATTCGTCTATCGGTCAATTCTACTCTGGACATAGTTATATTGTACATTGGATGTATTCAGTTACTATTACTGGTGAATATCGACAACACGTATTGTTACAGTTCATTTTCATGAAATTTTAAGAATGTTTTCTTTTGCAATAGGCCGCGAATTAAGTGGTATGCCTTCAAAGCATTCTGCAAAGGGTCGTGATCGTTCTGTCTACTTCATTTGGCAAGGGCAGAGCGCGTCTTTGAACGAGCAGGGTGCGGCAGCGTTACTAACTATCCAATTAGATAGCGACCAAGCACCTCAGGTAATTATTGATCTAATTAACAACGGCGCTATTGACTTACCTAACAACGATTGTTATAAAATTAGAGATACTGAATATCAATTTACTCGTTCTTGAATGAACTAAATTATAGTATAAGATACACACTTCTGTATCGGAAATATGCCATAATTTACTCATGTTTCTTATAGCTTCGTGTAGTTCAAGGACACGAGCCAGCCGCGTTTCTTAATCTATTCTCTGGAGGAATGATTGTACACTCTGGCAAGAAGAATGATAAGAAGGACGAACGGTGGCGATTGTACATATGTCGGGGTACCTTAGAGTCAGAGGTGTCTTTGATCGAGATTCCTTGTAGCACTCGTCAATTAAGGAGCAGAGGTTCTCTTGTACTGCTAGACTCGAAAAATGGCAAGATTTATGTGTGGCATGGATCTAATGCGTTACTTCATATTAAACAGGTACGCTTCGCCCTACATAATAAATTGACAAATAAATATAATTCAGTCAGGTTCATTTCTGAGAACCTACGTAATTATTATTTACAGAATGCACTTAGCGCGGCGAAGAAATTGCAAGAAAACCGACCTCAGGAAACCCACTTGTCGTCCGAAGGTGATATAGAAATTTTAGAAATTAATGAAGGAATTGAACCGGAGGAATTCTTTAATGGTGAGTAGCAACTTCCTATGAATAGACTGCGGATTTTATGCGTTTATGACAAAAATGAATCGATCAGACGATAAATGGTGAAGACATCTTCTGCTACTTACAATTTGGAAACTTTTTATTTGGCATAATGATTCGCAGTTTAACTATGAATAAAATACTCTTCGGGGACATTCAACGAGACATTTCGTTTACAGCATTGGGAGGAATGAACAAGTCACTGTACGTATCCTTAGAAAAAGATCAATTACAGGAACATACTCCAAGACTGTTTCACTTATCGAGTATTTCGAAAGAATTTAAGCCTGTGGAGATACTATGTCCTCATCGTGCTTCTTTGGCAACGGCGTTTCCATTTCTACAGGAGGACTTGTATCAAGTAAATCAACCAGGTAATTAAATACTACTTCATTGCGAATTATGGATGAGCACTTATTAGGTAAGTGTACTACATAGCATATTATTGTTGCAGCGCTATTTTTGCTGGATAACAAAAACGAATTGTGGATATGGCAAGGCTGGTGGCCTGACACCGGAGCGGAAGATCAAACCGGAAGTAAAGCGGTCAGATGGCAGGCGGAGAGAAGAGCTGCCATGACGACGGCTATGCAATATTGGCAGAGCTTGCATCCAGAAACTACGAAGTATCCCATTTATCTAGTCTGGGCTGGTCTTGAACCATTGCAGTTCATCAGTTTGTTCCCTACGTGGACATATCGGGATGATATCGCAGAAATAAACGTTGAGGTAAATTTGATACACTGATATTAAGACACTAAGTGATCTCAATAGATTTTTAATGCACCGAAATTTATAACTAGACTGCGGATTTTATGCATTTATGACATAAATGAGTAGATGAAATTGAAAACTGAAAATATTCTAAGAATTTAATAATATTGATGTATCGTTTCCATTTTATTAAAATTATTAAAGGAAAAATGGAATTTCTGCCTGGCTACAGATTTTGACAATTAATGCAAACAATTTTTATTTTGCATAAAGATCCGTGGTGTGTATTTACATATAAGTAGATAAAAATATTCTATCTGAATTGCAAGTTAGAGTGAAATAGAAATATATTTTATTTAAACTGAAATGAATGTTCTTTAGGACGGTCGTAATCCGGGAGAAGTATTGACAGTGGAGAACGAATTAGCACGACTAACGAAAAGCACGTATCCCCCTGCTCAATTATTACAACGACCTTTACCGGAAGGAGTGGATCCCACACACTTGGAATTGTATTTATCTCAACAACACTTTGAAGTTAGTTCCATCCCCATCGAGTTATTTTTAAATAAAGAAATTTATTATTAAGTACGTTCGTTTTAATTACAAATTTTCTGGAATTGACAAGTTTTCTTTCTTTCTTCCAGGAGCTACTAGGAATGAGCAAAGAAGAATTTCAAGATCTTCCAGTTTGGAAACAAGTGAATCTTAAAAAAGAAATCGGACTTTTCTGATGAAACGCCTCTACTGCCGATCCTACGAATAATAGCTGCCCCTGTAAAGCGTTTGATAAAGTTTTTGTTAATTGTTTTACGATGTTTATAACATTCAATTTTTTAACTTCTCAATACATATATATATATACATGGATTCGCGTTTGAAAAAAGAATACGACTAAAAGTTGCCTATCGACCGGAAAAAGAACTAATATTATAATGCAGTTGAAGATGTTTACTATATTGTCTCAAATATAATATAAATATATATATATATATATATATATATATAATATATATATATTTATATATATATATACATATAGATAGGTAATTATATATTTTTAATACATATTAAACATAAATTGGCTTGTGAATATTTCCTTTATATTTGTATGGGCTTTATATTCATTGATAATACAATATGTTTTAGAATGGCTTATTCTTACATGTGTAACATTTGTACAAGAGCGACTGTATTCTTTACAACATACTCTGTGTTTTTGAACAGTATTCAATGAAATTTCTCAATGTTGCCTTGAGTCTTTATTTCATGAGTCCTTTTTACGAATCCTCGTAAGTTTCTTCTCGAGAAACGACTTGTTCTCTTGTACTACCATAAAAAAACATACGTGACACACGTGATTTCAAAATAACTTTATCTTACACTTTTTGCCGTACATATAATTCACAACGGTATCGCAGAGCTGTACAACGTTCACATTAAATAATTTAATTAAGTCGTATCCGATTTGTAACTCTTACAAACAGTCGTATATATAAGTGGTTCTTCTTTTAAATAAATTTATACTAATTCAAAATTATGAAACAATTGCTACGACAAAACAATTTAGGTAAACATCTAATTATTTATAATAATCGATCAAATATACTTGTACTTTTTGTTCCTCCTCCACAGTGAAAATTACAAATCTCATCCTTCTACATCTAGTGGTCTTCATTGTTTCCTTTTTTACAAGTTCACCAAGGCACGATAGTACATCGAGTATAAAAGAAAAATAATTTTGTTTTATCCACGATCGACTAAAGTATATATGCAAAGAACACAAGATCAACCGCAGTGCTTACTATGGTCGTTTTATTTTATTTAAACAAGAATAACATGTTTGCGAAAAGTATAGACGCCTAAACGATCTAATATTAAAATAGTCCATCTGATCGAATGATTCGACAATCATTACTTGCTTTATCTTAAAAATAATCGTGTATCGATGCCGTTTAACAACACCAGAGTCACGATTCCTTTTTCTCACTTTGTCTCCCGAATTAATTATCTTGTTATTATATTCTTCGTACCCAATTTACAATACTAGTTGCAGTGTTGGAATATGTGGCTAGTACTTCCATTCAAATCGTTGGGCATCTGTAGCACATAATTGGATTTTCGTTACGTCTCTTCTCAATTATTCTCGAAGTGATAGTTTGCAATACTGTAACGATTTTACATTTTGTACTTTGTATACTGCACGAGCATGAATTGAACACATTTTGTGTCATTATTAATATGAGAACTGACTGCAAGACAATCGTTTTAGTAAGAAATAATATATTGTACAGCATCATATACAAATTATATATAACAAATGACAAATATGTATTTACATTTTGCTATATTGCTATACACATTATAAAATGTTTACCACTATACGTAATACTCCATCAAAATTGTTATCCCACTTATTATTATTATTATTAATATTATCTTCAGTAATTGTTCTATTCGTATAGGTAAAGTACAAATAATTCAAGAGAAATTTACAGAGAAAACGTACGTGTGATTACCATTTGAATGTTCACTGGACTTTGCCGTCAATGTAAGCCTTCATAGCAGTTTGACACTCTGCCGAACACCAATGCTGAATCAGTAAATATGTTTCTGACTCCAATGCTGCGTCCAATTTTTTTCTCAAGCTGTGACGTAGCAGAGCCTTTGTCGCTTCCATGGACTGAAAAATAAATAGACAGATAGAAGAGTCAGTAACAGTTTTCAATTGGAATGTACAGTATAAATATTTATCAGTTTCCCACATTACTAATGCACTAGGTCCACTCTAATGTCTTCAGTGACACGATTACTAAACGTTTCAACATTCTAAGATACACCTGTGCCATGAAAACATTTATTTCGATCTATTTCTTACTATTCTCAACAACCAGTTTCGGTTCTTATGTTATAATCAACAGCAAATTAAGCAATGTTACTTTCAAGTACATGGATGGTGTACGTAATTATAAAATGTGTGCATTAATTGTGTGTGTTAAGGTGCAGCAATTAATGTGTATTGATGATACAGGTAGATGGAGAGAGTGATTTACATTATTGTGCAACTAACGAAGCTTGTAGTGTGATTCACGACCGGTTCTGGATGTCTAGCTTGACCGAGAGACTGTGTCGTTGTCCTAATGGGAAGGAATGTCCGTGGCAATGGAACGTGCAATTAGGAAATTCGTCTCAATTGCTCAATAATAAATCGCGCATGGAGGTGAACGCTTTATGCAGGATGTCTTATGTACTGTTATACATTTAAAAAATTCCTGTCGCTTTTGTTCTCATATTTAATTCTTGGACGGTAGACCGATGCATAAAATCCGCAATCTACTGATAATTAACAATTTACAGTTTTGCAATCCAACGACAGACATGGACATATGCACGCATAAGAAAGATGCTGTCAAAGTCTATGGCAAAAGTGATAGATCTAATTCGTATCTAATACCGTACAATGTAACGTTTAAATGTGTTTGCCCAAAAACGCATTACTGGAGGCTGCAGAAATACACGTACGAGGATGATGATCTTATCACACAAAAATTTAAATGCGTCAAGGTATGTTTTCACGTTTAAAAACTTATATGTATTCTGAATTATGGTGGACTATTTCCACCCAGTATATTGTTATTATTAATATTGTTATAGAAAAGAATATGCGAAACCGACGATTTTTGCGGCCATATACGATCCGATTTGCACTCAACGTACTACAGATGTTCTTGTCCGGAGAAACACTTATGCATTTTCAGAAATAGAACCACGGAGAACGTTCAGGAGCTACTTTACTCCGGGCCAGCCTACAGAGCTTATTGTCTTCGGTTTACAAATCTGTAACAAAGTGGTACGCATACCTGTGAAGATTGCTCGCTCATGGCTCTCAAAGTCGGTAATAGTTCTACTTGAAATCTGTCAGGCCACAAGACTCTTGTAACCAGGCCAGCCCTTAACGCTTCGCTAGCAGTTAATGTTCTGCCACCCAAAAGTAATTCGCTTGTCTGCAAATAATAAATTGTTAATAAATCGTTCTTAAGTACAGCAAATAGTAGACCAGTGCAAAAGTTCGTGCCCGATTCCATATTGTATTTTAATAAGAAATCGAGCACGAATTTTTTCACCGACTTAGTATTTAATGCACTTACAATTGCACTTCCCAATATATGTGATAACGTGAACACAGCAGCGCCTTCGGCAATTTGACCCAATTTTCCGTACGGAGTACTAAACGTTGCTTTGTCACTGGCTATCACAAGGTCAAACAAAGGCAGCATCGTTACTCCAAGACCAATAGCAGCGCCCTGAACTCCAGCAACAATCGGTTTGTTAAACGTTGCTAAACTTTTGATGAAGTCTCTGCACAAAAGAAGTTAGCTGTTTAATATTATAAAAAAAATTAATTATGGTTCGATTAGATTCGGTTGCTGTGTATGTTCGAGTTTAGAATGTAAATGTTATGAAGCTTTTTGATTAAAAAATACTATTGTAGGGCCCACATACTTAACAGCGTCCGCCATTTCCTGAGCCCGAAGCCGTCGTTCTTCCTTGTTTGTGTGTAGCAACATAGAAAGTTCAAGACCTTCGCAAAAACTGCTGCCGGTAGATGTTAACAGAACAACCCTGCAGTCATCATCTCTTTCCAGGATTGATAACGTATCACGGAACTCTTGCATCATCTAGAAACATAAAACAAATATTACACTGCTAAATCCTGAGAAACTTGTAAGAGTAATTATTAACTCCGAAATACTTTTACCTGCAACGTAAGGGCGTTTTTAAGTTTCGTTGATGACGACGGTGTGAGTATTAATTGCACAAGATTACCATGCCGTCGTACATTGATCTCTTTATTACTGAATGGACTTCTCGTTTCCGATTTCGTCTTGCTATTATCCAACTCCAATGTCTTGGTTACATTTGCGGCTACTGAAAAACATTCTTTCGTTCAGTACTCTGTCCATTTCAAGGCGAATACAATTAATATATCGCAGCATGTAAGCATACAAATACTTGAAAGAACATAATACGTTTCTCATAAAAACAAAAAAAAAGATTATTACAGGAAAAAAAATGCAAAACATTTCAAGCAATTCGAAATCATAGATTTCACCTTTGCTTTTACGATTAGCTGTAGAACTTCCAGATCGATTTCCAGCACTGACTACTGAAAGAGCACTTACAGCTTCTGCAAGGCAGACTGAAAGTTCATCTTCTCCTTTGGAGAATTCTTCATTGTTATCTGACTCACTTGTTTTAGCAAATGTAACTTTGTTCTTTGCGGATTTTTTGGTTTTCGATGTTACCTTACCTGTGGTTGTACCGTTCGATCGTGTTATAACTTTGCCAGAACCGGTATCCTCTACTATTGTAGCATCGACCTGCTTGGAATTCTTATCACCTTTTTTGGAATCGGATTTCTTCGGACGAAGCGTTTTGTCGTCCACGTTATTCGCGACCACGGCTTCCACGCCGACTCTATGGACAGCCCTCTTTTTACTTTTTTTCACTCCCTCGCTCGAGAGTCTCCTTTTCATTGATCTTAACGAATGAGAACCTCCTTCATCGTTTTTAGCTCCGTCAACCTTCTCTGGACTGTCGATGCTGACTCTGGGGCTTCCAGATGCGCTGGAAAAAGAACTGGACGAATGCCTTCTAATTATAACAGACGCGTCCGCAGCGTTTCTGATTTTTCCGGGCAAAATAAAATCCTGTTGAGACGCGGTATTTGATTTTCCCGTGGCAGATTGTTCCCCGACCTTCTTCTCTGGTTGCACTTCACTCATAGAAGTACTTATAGAAGTTCTTTTCGACCGTGGCGAAACTTTCGACACACCTGTTGTAGCAGTGCGTAATCTTAAAACAGCGTTGCGCACCAATTTCTTCCGGAAGTTCAGTTCGCGTTGTACTTTTTGAATGTCCATGACTTTCGCCTGGGACTTGGTGATAGGGATTAATCGTTTCTTGTCTGGCTGTTCCACGTCGTACAATAAATTTACAACACCCTCATCTTGCAGCAATCTATCTATCTCATTGATGATCTTTTTCTTTGGCTTTGGATCCCCAGAACTGCTCTGCACTGATTGCTTGCTCTTTGAAGTCACTTTTGAGCCAGATTTCTTTGACGCTGTGTTCAGCTTCGCTTTTAAAGCTACCTTCTTACTGGATGACATGTTTTGCTTCAGCATTTTCTTCATGACTATGTTCCTTTTGGGAAGAGACTGAGATCCCTTCTTACTGAAATTCTGCTTTGGACCTCTCGCAGTTGTAATATCTAGTTTATCCGATGTCAAGTCCTTTTTATTTGTAAACTCCTTGTTTACCATTTCTTTCATGGTTGACCTATCGTTTTTTTCAACTCTGTCAATAGTGTTTTCCCCTTTAGTCTCATGATTGTCAGTTACCACAGGTGATGCCTCATCAGCTTGTACTTCCTTCGGTTGTACTTCAACATCCTGAGGCTGCTTCTTGCTCACTGGGACTTTACTTTTGTACACTTTCTGCCGTTTCACGATACTCAGCTGCTCCTCGTGCTCTCTAGCTTTCTCCGTAAGCTTTCGTTTTCTACCCGACCTCGACTCGTCCACTCGCACTTCTTTTTCAGACGATTCTATGCTTTTCTCTGGAGTAGACTCAATCGTCACAGTAGATATTTCAACATCTGATGTTGTGTCCTTCGGAATTGATTCTATAGAATCATTAGACAAGTCAATATTGACGATTTCCTTTTCTGCTTCAAGAATCAACTTCTCTTCTGCATCCTTCGTCACCTTAGCGGGCGCAGGTTTGAATGTTTTCTTCTTTCTGGGGGGAGCCTTTTTCACAGGATAAACAGGTAGTTCCAGAAGTTGTTTTAACGCCAACTCTCTTTCAACTAAAGGATCAAGTTTCGGTGGTGTATTGTGACCAGTGACTTCAAGATCCACAGGACCTTTTCCCTCTTCTGTTAAGGTTGGTGGCTTCAAATTTGACCAGTCAAGATCTACATCACCCTCCAATATAGCCAGTAATTCTTTATTATCGGAGCTGCTTTCTTTACTAGTCTCTTTGGTTGCCTCTGTGCTAATTTCTTTATTAGAGTCCGTGTTGTCTATGCTCTTCTTGTCTACGGATGGAACAGTTGATTGAGGCAGAGGTATAAGTGCAGGTAGAGTACCCATCGGGCTACCACTTAGTTTACTCGATAATCTCTGCGTGAGCTTTTTAACGAAAAATATGTCAGGCCCAGGAGGTGCTTCTACCAATTTTTGCTTGTCGCGAAATCGTTCCTTCAAAGCTTCTGTCACTTCAGCTTGCGTGGGCAGCATACGGCTGCGATTGACGAGAGATTTCGTTTGTGGTGTTTGAGATTTAGAATTTACAGATTCCTTTTTCAGCGATTTAACAGCGCTGTGTTGCTTTCTCGCGTTTTGATTATTATCCGACTGTTCCTTCGATATTTTCGCCTCTTTGTTTTCTTTTGTTCCTACAGTCTTTCCGCCACTTGCGACCTCTTGTTCTATATATGCAATTTCTTCTTTGACGATCACGATCGTCTCTTCTTCGACAACTGGAGTCGTCTTCGGGTCGTCTAACAGGCTTTTCAATTCTATCTCTACGGTGTCCGGTTCTTTAGAGGCTGACTGATTATCCTCCTCTACGTTCTCATCGCCCCAGTCGTCAAAAATATCCTGAAGTACACTTCTTTTTGTAGACGGCGAAGTAGGTTTGTCTATTTCAATTACCTTGGCTTCTTCTTTTAAATTATCCACGGTTGGCGAGGCGATATTGGTCTCATTTTTAACATGGTTATCTTTCGCGTTAATTCTTTTAGCGCTATCACAAATTTCAGTCTTTATTCCAGGAGATGACTGTACTTCTGTTTGTTCTATGTTTTCCTCTTGATCGACATCTTTACTTTCCTTCTCTATTTTAGCCTCGTTAATACCAACGTTATGTACAATTCTTGGTTCTGAAATTGTTGAAGTTACAGAATGAATGTTCGAATTTCCTTTTCCTTGTTCTTTGACCAACGATTTGGGAATTTCGGACTGTACTACTTCCGTGGAGATCACTTCAATGATAGTTCCCTCCGGTTCTTGATTGTAGTCGATTAAATCGAATTCTTCATTCACGATTTCATCTTTTTTCGTTTCTTTGTCCAATACTGAAGAGTCAGTTACGACGATATGATCTTGTACAATTGCATTTGTTTCATCGAGGGTCACAGACTCTACAGTCACCACCACAACATCTGACTCACCGTCAACCAGTTTAGTCAAATCTGTCTCTGCATCTGTAACATGCAAAGAGTGGTCCTTATATTCAACAGTCTGGTTGGGAGACTTATTTAATACTTGATTCTGAGCATCAGTATTTGTAGTGTTTGTATCTTTTGCTGTACAAACATCGTCTCCCTTAGGATTTTGTTGGTCATTTTTCTTCTCTGTGGTGTGTTCTTGATCGTCGTTTAAAACATCTATACTTTCTTCATTTAACTGTTTACCTTCTGCACATTTTTCATTGTCTTTAACTTCACTCTTTGTATCCTGCTTATCATCTTCTTGCGTATTGTTGCTAGCTGCCTTCGATGGACTGCTTTTGCTTACCTCTCGCTTGTCATTATTAATTATTTCTCGATTCAACTTATCAATTTCCTTGGCATTAACATTCTTTACGAGTTCCTCTTCCTCAATTTCAACTTCCTCGACCGCGATACTTAGCTCACATTCGTCTGCGGTTAAAGAAGCTTCATTGCCCGTGTAATTCTGGGAGCCGTTCTCCTGACTCTCAGAAGCATTTTCTACAACCGTCACAGGATCGCTTGAATGTGATTCAAACGAAGAAGAAAGATCTACTATTGGTATTGAATGCACATCAACAATATCATGCTGTACTTCATCTGCTTGTTCCATGGTAAAATATTAAGATCATTACACTTATCTAGTAAACCATGGACTGACCTGTTAACGAGAAAAAGTGATTACTATCATTAGCGATCAGAGTACGATAAATAAACTTGTTAAATACTCGTAAATAACTATCAAATTATTCTCGGTGCTAATGAATAATGCAACTTTTACAAAGAATTCTCCTTCAGCAAGAGACGAAAGAAAAAATGTTTCAAGCATACCATAACCTCACACAGATATCTAACATCAAGCGCACACGGTTTCTATCCCACTGATTTTTGGGCCAACACGATTTCAATAATTGACTCGTTCGCAAAATAACGTTCCGATGATTCCACCGAAAAATTCTCAACGGAGAAATACAGTAATATGCTTGAACGATTCAATGTTTCGACGTTTCATGAAGTCATGTTAAATGATAGTACACTAATCTAAATCAAGTTGTCGGCCCTAACATTAGAAAATCTGTTAATCTAGAACTTGTTAATTAAAGGAGCTTCGTTAACGTTATCATATTATTTAGCAAACGGTTTCGTCGAATCTACATCGAAAATGATTTCAATGGCAGTGTGAAAAACTTACCAACCAAGACTGCTGTATCCATACTCTGTCGATTCCAAAGAAAATCACATATTATTCAGTCATTCATGGAACTGTTTCATGGGCAATCGTCACCGTTAAACAAATACTTTCGATAATTCATATATACGAACCGATTTCGTATGAAAAAACAGTGATTCCCTTAAATCTGAACGCAATGTTTACAAGAACGAAATCTGGAATACGTATACATATAGTTATACATAGTATACTGCTGTCATCAATCTACCGCAAATTATTTACAACCGTTCTCAACCAGATTTTTGAAAACCAAATTTAAAATATAAAAATGTAAAATACATATTGTTCTTACAAAATTTTAATTCTTACCATCGAAAACCAAAATATATAAGCTTCAGATACAAAAATTAATGTATAAGTGGGACTGTTATATATACATTTTTTTCATAAATGGTACTTAAGTATTACTACGAAACAATAAGAATAAAATAAAAAAGTAAATTTTAGTAACAATATTTTCAAAGATTTATTGCTTTTTCAAAAATACTCCGATTAATATATATATACATATGCATGTATGTATACAGTATACATATGCAATTATACATCATATTATTGTATATATGTATTGTATATTATAGGATTATAGCTTCTGTTAAATTCTATCTAGAAAAATTGATTCTGGTAATTGAAATTTTATTTATATTTCGTTTTGAAAATATTTACATATACATTGCCAAATAATAAAACGAAAAAGAAGGTAAATTAATTTTAATTTGCAGGTTTGCTCCACGTCCTACAGATAGCAGCAGGCGCTCTTTTAAAACCACTGCCATTTTATTGCATTTTATTTATATTCAACAGAGATATATTCAATTTTAAATGCCGTTTTGCATATCGATGATTAGTTACGCATTTATTTTTTTGTATTGAACTCTGTTATTATTTTTCGCGATTAGTTGCAAGTTAGCAAGTTTTAAAGAGCAAAAGTTCTTTTTTATCTCTTGCGATACACGTGCGAGCTGATAACACACGTTCACGCATGTAACGTAAGTATAGCTGTGCGAGTGCATTGAAATAAAAATGATTGAGAATAAAAGTACATTTTGCAATATTAACACTGTATATTAATTTCTCGATCTGTGTCACTGTCAACCTACAGTATTACATATTCAGCATCGACCTTGTTCGATCCTGTAATACGTACTGTATGTCGTAGGTTATGTTTCCAGTAAACAAATCATTTATCAGTTGCGGGATTTATTGGTCCATGTGATAATTGTGATAAAACCCGATAGGAAGCTTTAATCGTTTATATAAACCGAGTAATTCGTGTGTCTCCGCTAGAAGAAACCGTTACACTGTGAAAGTCGCTCGCATAACCGCCCGAATATTTTGTACCTCCGATTCCACAATAAGTGTTTCAATATTTTTAAAAAAATGTCTCCGAAAATCGTTGTCGTTGGTTCCTGCATGATTGATTTCACTAGGTAAGTCGGCACACTTGTGATAAGAGAAATTTGTGTTGTAACATTTATAAAGAACTGTATATAGGTACAGTTTTCATTTTGATTCAACGATACGACACTGTAGTTCCTTCTTTATGTTTCATTATATTATGTTTGTTATTATAACTCTTTTGATAAAATTAGATACCAAGACGGTAGTGCAATATTTACTATAGGAAGAACACGCATTTGTTTTAGCTTCTCTTCACGCTTACCGAAACCTGGTGAGACCATAATCGGTAAAAACTTTGAGATAAAGTACGGTGGCAAAGGTGCTAATCAATGCATAGCTGCAGCAAAGCTCGGTGCATCCACAGCAATTGTTGCTTGCGTATGAGAGATACTCTGACCTTACTTAATTATCCACAGAAATTCAATTAACACTTGCACTGTCAATTAGATAATTATTTAATCCTGGAGCAGTGTTATGCAAACACAAAATATGAGGACACTTCTGGAAGATATATGTTATTCTTTAAATTTAAATGATGATAGGCAGATTTTATTATTTATGAGGGAAATAAATGTATTAAAATCCTGTTTCTTGCAATCAATTTGTAATCTAATGATAGCTTATCCTTCAAGATAGACGTTACTGAAATCTTGGTGGTGCATGCGTTAATTTTCAATACATTTAGGATTTCATAAGAATTATGTTTCTTCCTTTAAAGTTGATTTTTCATACAGTTAGGCACAGACAAATATGCTGAGGAGTATTTAAAAATATTTGAGAAGGAGAATGTGAACACCTCACACGTTCAAAGAAAGGAGAACCAGCACAGCGGCATAGCGCATATCACCGTTGCCGATAACGGTAGGAAAACACTGTCAATCGTTTCAGATTGCTGCACAAAAACGGGCCTTCCGATAATGAATCTTAGATCGCGTCTCCATTCGTACATAGTGCATTCGAAAAGTTCCAGAGTTAATGATCAGGCACCTTCCACAGCTACCTTTTACTAGATTATTTAATATCAAAAATAAAAAAGAAAATGTTGGGTCGAGACGAGAATTTTTTTCGAGATCGAGACGGGTTCCCAAAATTTTGAAACTCCCGATTATGTCGAGATTCTCGAAGGTATCGGGATTCTCGAAATTATCGAGATTCTCGAAAGTATTGGGATTCTTGAAAATTTAAAAAAATTTGATTGTTAAGCTTCCTTTTGGTACAGTTTAATTATTCAAAAGCCTTTTAGCAGTAGAGCTACCAATTTCTAAACCAGACTGATATATATTCCTTTATGATAATAACAGGATTATATTTGTTCTGATTTCATAGGATTCTTATGGTACCATGTACTTGAACAAAGAAGAATTTCTCAAGAAAATATTTCTATAATTTCACGAATTGTAACAGAAAACATGTGAAATCCATCATTTTTATGAACGCGTTAATTAGTAATAGTACACAATTTTTAGTACGCAATTTACGCAATGTAAATAAGTGACTGCACGTTTACGTTTCAGAAAAAATGTAATATCTTTTTAATGTACCATATACTGTATTCCGTCGCACAGTCGCCCGTGAAAAATTTATTTTTCAGGGGAGAATAGTATAGTGATCGTGTTAGGGTCGAACGCGTTGCTGAGCGCGAAACAGGTGGACAACGCGTCAGAGGTAGTCAAAGACGCTCCCGTTTTATTATGTCAATTAGAGACGTCCCTGGAAGCCACGCGACACGCTTTAAAGCTCCATAAAGGTCACGGTTAGTTGCGTCTGGTAACGCCTTGTTGTTCTCCCGTTCAATGACTATGTAAAATGTAATGCGATAGGTTTGTCGATCCTGAACGGGGCGCCTGCGATGGAACACATAGACGAAGAGCTTCTGTCCCTCTGCGACATATTCTGTGTCAACGAGACTGAGGTACAGTCGTCACTGACAAATTAAGACTTAGAAAATGATTTGAGCACTATTATACAGACTGTCCCCAAAATCACGGTCCAGAAACTGGTAAAAAATGAGAAGTAACATCTTTTCCTTAGAAAATTCGTTTCGAACAGACGCATCAGCTGATTCCTATTTAAGGTGGTATTCTGGTATTTTGCATTTTCTTTATGTACAAGAGTTGTGGAACATTTTGTAAATAATCTAGATTTTTAATTTCTTCTAGTTCGGCCCACAACTGTATTTATACTGATTAATAAACAACTTGACTTGTTTGTGTCGTCCCATGTTTTTGAAAGCATACTCTAAAAAATATATAACTCACGTAATTTTTATTATCTTTGCTTAAAAAAGATCACACATATGCCACGAATATCACTAAATGTGAAAAATCCCCGTTACACATTATACATGTAAGATGAGTTGTCAGGAAGAAACAGGGAATAGACCGGAGACACGACACTGTACTAAGAATCACGTTATTTATTTGGCAAGAAATGTAAAAGTATTGAATTATACGCTATGAGATAACAAGACGAATTAAACACCGTTGAACGCATTAACGCTTATTGTTAGTCAACGACTCGTTTCAAATTCCCGTACCGGTCTCGCTCTCTTTCTTGCGATCAAGTGTCGATAGTTAGAATTTATAGGTGAAAGGTAGTAAAATGTACCCGGTGTTCAAAGGTTAACGAGGTTAATAGTCTAACGAAAAAATGTTACTTTTTCCTTTCGGCTAATTTTTAGATGTTGCATCAGTACATGGCCATTCAAAGCCATTTTAATTGAAGAACTTTCTTGACTTAGCACATGTTCATTCTATTAGGTTAATGCAAAAGTTCGTGCCCGAACCTATACCTACTGACAGTACAGTTAAATTTTGAGCAATTTATTAAAAACCAAAAGATTGTTTAAATATTGCTCTGAATAATGGTGCAGTAATTTTTAATAGTATTTCCAAGTTGCTATTCGACTGCAAAGGGTTAGGTTAAGGGTTGGAAGCAACTAAATGATTGAATTTAACGAAGTGGTTACCACTTTAGGCGGAAGTGATGACTGGGGTGGAGCCATTCGGGCTGTCGAATGTTCAAAAAGCTATTGATAAGCTGTTGGATATCGGTTGCAACACAGTTGTTATCACTTTGGGAGAGCTAGGAGCTGCGTTCGCGTCCAAGAAGAATAGGACAGCCACCATAATCGCTACTCCCAAACAAGTGCAACCCGTGGATACAACTGTAAGTTTTCTCTTCAATAATCTATGACCCCTTACGCACGAGATGCAAGTTCATATTTCCCTTGGATTTTATTGCGCGAGAGATTCATGGCCATATAAAAAGTTACCCTAAAATTTCCGCCATCCTTGATTGACAGAATTGCTACGTCACCGAATTTCATTTCCCGAAATTTTTGATTGGTGATGGAATGTTGAAGCTAATAAGATGAATATCTCTTCTTCGCCTGGGTATACCCCGAGTTCCGTGATCATATGTGAGTCACGGTGAAAGACTCTCATACTCGCGATTCTCTTTTCTGTACTAGTGCACTCATTAACATGTTCACCGCCGACTTGCAACCACAAAGATTAGATAAAACCGAACCGACTAATTGAATAGGACAGGAACTGAGAAGTCAAGAATTGTTATGTTAATTCAAGGTCTTTACAAATAATGGGTACCAAGTTTATTTTAAATTAAAATCTTTTATCGAATCAATTGAAGATTCGCTCATTTGCTTATTATCAATCACTCTCTCGCTCCTATAGCGTTTCAAATCAAATCAAATATGAGCAACACGATAGTTAATATATTAAATCTGGTGGACGGATGTGACAGTATGTCTGTAACATATTGTCATTGAAAGTGAAAAATGAAAGTTGATAACAGATCATTATGTAATTTGGTAGCATTCTTTCTTTTCTGAAAATGATGGACGACGATCCGATGTGTATTATTTCGACTTAGAGATTGTATTCTTTTGTCTATCTACCACAGAGAAGTATTACAATAATACAATTAATATAGCGTCCTAAAGGACTACGTTTTCCCTTCCCCGCTTTCACCCCTCGCAAATCCACAAATTCGCTAGCCGACGAAATGAATCCACGGTCATCAATTGATTTGCGGCTCGATAGGACAACGGACAGTATCGCTAATTCTCGTTATACATGCGCAGGGAGCCGGAGATGCATTTCTGGGCGCTTTTGCATATTTCAAAGCGTACCACCCAGCGCTTCCGACGAACGAGTGCATCCGAAGAGCCTGCATAGTCGCCACAGAATCCGTCCTGAAGTCTGGCACCCACGCAAGCTTTCCAACCAGGGAAATCTTATCGCCGGAATTGTTTATATGAGTCAATGAAAAACGATTCTTGTACCATTAGCGTACCCAAGTGTCCTTCTCTGTCGTGCAACAATTTTTGTTCGACGTCCTTGCAGTGTGATGATTACACTGTGGATCTTCATGTAAAATAAAATTGTTGAGCATCAAATCGCAGGCTATAGGAGCAAAGTACAAATTTATTTTCCTCGTCAACACGTTGATTGCCACGCCATTGCCCACAAAAGTCACACAAAATCAAAACAACTTATTTTATCAAATATTATTATGTGTATACTGTATGTATAGCAAAGGTGCCTAACGCTGATCTGCGAAACAGATGTGGCTGCTTCTTCACTTCGCCTACTCGACTTTTCCTTCGGAACGAAATTTACGATTGTACATGTATACGTAGTAGTAGTGAGTAACCTGCCGGTGTAAGCGGCGTGGAGCGAGATGGTGTATTGACGTTGACTAATGCGATACGAGTTCAACGGGCTAGGACACTACAACCTTGAAATGATCTTGAATGCAGAAATTAAAATAAAATGACATCAAATTAAAATGCGACTTTTATTTTATCAACTGTTCAAAGTGGTGAACTTTCGGCAGTTATACACGCGTGAAAACGTTTGGTAAGACTTTCAATCACACTTTGGATTGTTTCCGGTGAGATAGTTGCACAGGAGTGAATAATTTTTTCTCGCATGATTCCAGGCGTTGGGGCTCGTTTTCTGTAAACGTCATCTTTTAATTGACCCCGCAAAAGCTAATCAAGGGGAGTAAGTTCTTTTCCACGTCCGATCCAACGATTTGAGAATTTATTATTTAAGAACTCTTTCGCAGCTCGTAAAGCGTGAGCTGGACAGCCATCGTGCTGGAACCACGCGCCGGTACGAATATCTTCTAAGAGAGACGGTATATAATTTCCTAGAAATGTGAGATATATCTGAGTGTGCAGAAATCTGAGTTCCATTGCACAATATCCCAACGTTTAAAACTGGAATTTCTGAACGGCTGGTCGGAGATCATTTTTATTTAAAATGTCGTCTTCGATACGGTAAACTACCGGGCCTTCTTATTGTCCATCATATATCACGTCGATAGCAGGGACCATAGTTAATACATTCAGAAAGGTGGCACGCGACGAGGCCCGGGGCGTCGTCAAAAAACCGATTCAATCAAACCGGTAACAATCTCGTAAAAACCCTCATCCCATTGGAATCTATCAAACCCATCCTAAACGATCGTGAAAACTTAACAGTAATCCTCATCTTATGTTAGGATAATATTTCATTGGATTATACATTGAAATCTTGTGAAGAACAATATCGGACAAAATGCTCGGGTACCCCTTAAAAATTTTCCCATAAAATCGAACACAATGTACATGTCCAGTTATTTTTCTGACCGGTTCCACCGAGTAGCAGCGCAGAAAGTTGCAGCACGGATCAAATCCTTGCAACCTATTTCCACAAATCTTCATCTGCAAGCTGTCTGGGCCCATTCGAAGCTATCAAGATCACTCTAATCATCTTTGTTCGCGTTTCTCGTAGAAGGGAAAAGGACAATCGGAGATGCTGCATTGCGCAAGGCCCGCGTGGGTAGCTTCCGCCAGAAATCTCTATGACGCGATAAGAATACAATCCCCGAGTGCATTATATGCGTATAATGCGTAAGAATTCCGCGGTTACGACGACGGTCGTGCGTAAATGCCGGCAGGATAAACCACAAACTGTTCGTGCGCGTTCGTGGGTGAACGGACTATCACACGGCAATCTATCAACAACCCATGTGGCGTTTCTCCCAATTCTCCCGATTTTCCGGGAAACAATTCTACAGGGCTTTTTCTAACAAACATTTCTCTTGGACTCTCTCTCGCCCGCGTGTGCGCGTGTGGGGACGATGACGCGCTTACTTCGGGTACGCCGGGCCCCCGGTCTAGCCGGTCGCCAGACTCACGCAAGAGGAAATGTTCACGGGGAAATTGTGACGTCATGAGAATCCCTTCTCGAAGACCCGTCGCGGTGGTAGGCATGAATGGGAAGCGACGCTCACTCATGGTGTGTAAACCCCGCTCGACGAGGTGCCAACTGGGAAGCAAGATGGGGGTACGCGTGTCACCTCAACGTGGTGGGGAATGCTCCTCCTGGGATACAATAAAATATCCTTCCGATTTTGCTGATCGTTCAGTTTTCAACGTACCACTGGCAATCGACCAGACACCTGTAGACCTATGTCCTCTTCATTCGAGGCATCATCTTCAGCCGTTAACTAACTTGGGTGCCCCTGGTCTGCACAGTGCTGGAAACTGATCAGGATAGAAGTCCTCTTCATCCACCGTCTTCGATCTTCAACCGAGTGCCCCTGGTCTGCACAGTGATAGGCGATTCTGCTTCCTGATCTTGTAATTTGCACTGGTCTCAGGGCAGAAGTCGTCCTCTTTACCCAAGGCACCGTCTTCAACCGCAATCGCACGGCCAGGAATCGTACGGTCCAAGGCACAACCCTCTCGATCATCAAAGCAACGATTCCTCGGTAATTACCGTTTGCGGCCTCTCACTCGATCCCGATTGTGTCTTAAGACGCTCCGAGATCTTCAGAAGCTGGACGATTATCTTTGTGTCGGTCGATTTAGAGGACCGTGAAGGCCGTGAAGAGGACGAAGAAAGACGAAGAAGGGCTAAGAAAAAGAACTGAATTTCGGTCCATCGTTGAAGCAAAAGAGAAGATGTCGCTCTACGGTGTCCTCCTGATGATCCTGCTGCCCATCTCCATGGCTGGCGTGCTGGCAATGCCTGGCCATCATCATAAACCGACACCACATAGAAGACCCCATCATCATAGACACTCGCAAGACCATCCTGATCATCTATCAGCCAGACATCACATCAGGCATCATCCCCACCTCAAACAGTTTGATGACGGTGAATTGAATGTCCTTTCATTGGAAGAGTCCCAGAAGGAGCAGAAGAGGGATCAGAGACATAGCGAGGACGCATTGACTTTTGTGCTGGAGGAGGATGGTTTGGAGAATCGGTTTAAAGCAGCGTGCGGGTACACAGTTGAGGTGGTCCCCTGCACGGGAAACAGTTGCACGAAACAGTATTTGAGGCACATCAAGTGCAACCATACCGGGCACAGCCACGGCAATGGATATTGCATCCAGACGTTCAGGAAAGTGAAAATGAATTGCAATGGTTCGTCAGAGAACTCCACACATTTGTACACCGGCTGTGTTTTCGCCACGCAGAACCTGATCAAAGGGTTACCTTCCACCAAGAACGACTCTTAGAGAACGATCAACCTAATCAAGTTCTGGCGCTAAGATCGGTTCTCAAGGTTCGCATCACCAGAAGTCTCTTCGCCTTATCTATCAGTATTTCGTACATGTCTCCGTATTTATATTTTATTTATTACCCTCCCACTGTGTAGTGATCAACTTTTTCCATTTATTTTTTCCTTCACGGAACTGTGTTCATCGAACTTGTGATATATCGGGCGAGGACAAAAGATCATCACCTTACCAAGAGGTCATCTCTTTAGTCATCGTTCCCGATCGTTTTGTTCCCTCATTTCGTTAGGTGTATCTGATGTTTGCTCAAACTGAACGAAGCGATCGGTTCGAAACTCCTCGAACGATTGGTCCGATTTCAGTCGAAACAACAATTGTTCCTCCGTCACAGTATATTCTTTATATTTCATGCAACAACGCCTGTTCGCATATTAATCGCACATTAATCATCTTTTGCACTCGTTCGACACATCATTTTTATGTAGCTTCGCCGTTGTTTTGTTAAGATTTTTTGACGAAGCCTTAATTTTTTTACGAATTGTTTGTAACTCTTTTAGTCAATCAGGAACGAGTTTCTTTACCGATGCAAATGTATTTTTGACTCGTCGCGTGTTATTTTTAATTACGCGCCGTTGAAATCATCGGTGTAACGCTTATTACAACCGTCAATGCATCAATTACAATAATAGCTTGTTTGCCGGATGACGTCCGCGCGTGGAATCTCGATTTGCTCAAAGATTATTATTATGCAATAAGCAAATATAGCGTACTATTTATAGAATATCTTCGTGTTGTCGATAAACGTGTCGTATGGAGATCAAATCGCCGTTTACAAGGTTATCAAGCTCGCTTTAGAATCGCTTCGGATAATCCAGGATTTAAGAAATTTCTTCCAAAAAAATTGACTGAGCCAATGTTTCTGGGGAATTCTTGGATAAATTCGTCTTTCATTTGTTTATTAGTAACCCTGGATTGTCTTACTCGAAATATTTATTCGCTCACACGTTGCTAGAAGTCTGCATTGTATCGAGTTAATAGATTGTTCAATAGTATTATATTCAGTAAATAATATCCAACGTCGACTTTTCTACTGCGCATACGATCAAATAAAATAGAATGTTTTGTAAGCAACCAAACCTGTGTCTAACGAACTCTTTTGCAACGTTATATTTATTAAATATTGTTCTACTTCGACTTTTTCACTTTTCCAACGATCAAATAAAATTGAATGTTTTGTAAGCAACCAAGCTGTGTGTAATAAATAAGTTATTTTATTACGTTGCGTTTATTAAATAATGTTCTACTTCGCCTTTTGTACTGAACAAACAAGACAATAAAACAACGTATTTTATAAACAACCTGTTCTTTTAGTTCGTTTCATCCATTGCTCGTTTATCCCAATTCCTAAAAAGTTGTACAATATTTGAAGAATATCGAATATTGTATCTGAGAGAAACAAATATTTCAATAGTAATGGTACTTGCTGAATAATACTTCATTTCGACTTTTGTACAAGTATGGAAATAAAACAATACAAATTTTGTTAGCAACCTGTCTTGTTCTTTTCACTGTACCCTAATCGACACTGAATGTTGCACCGCAACGGCTATGGCAGACTATACAGTGAAAACGCGATCTAGCACCCATCGCCTTTTCCGAGCAGGTACAGAGATCGTGTAAGCAAACTATTTTTTTATGACTGTAGTTACTTTTATATTTATTTTCTGACTAATAAACACGGAGCGCGCTTCGAGCTTCCCCCCCGTGGAAGGGGTAGGCGAAGGGACAGTGATCATGGAGATGTTCACAGGGAGCTAGATCGCGACTTTATGTAGTTATGTAGTATAGAAATGCTAAGCTAGCCTGATCCACGCCGACCATAAACTGATTTAATAGTTAATTCTTTATAGCAACCATAAAATGTGACCGGCATACTAATTAGCTATCATAATACTTGAGGATGTTCTGGAGGTATAACGGGAGACAAAAGTACAAGAAATTCGAAATCCATCAATATATTGGCAATGAAAGCCATTCATGAGTATATTTTTGTTTTTGAGTGCATTTTTTGTGGAGTTTCTAGTTGCGTTTTTTCAAGGTTTAAATAGGGTTTGAAGTGGAATTTTATGAATTCTCCATAAGAAGACGTGTTAAAATGTGCAAACTTTAAGTTGCTATAATTCTTAAACGGTGCAGTGAATCGAACCCAAACTTTGGTAATGTCAAATTTTCCAAAATTTTGTTGCGTTTTTATATACCTCCAGAACATCCTTAAGGGTTCTTTCGAGATTATATCCCTGTCGATCACCCCAAATCTCGATAGGAAAAACTTGATTTGGGTATAGGGTCATTCAAATGTCCATCTTTTTTAAAAGAGGTGCGTGAAGGGGCTTACATCCTCATTTTTTTAAAAAGTGCTCCGTTATGAAAACATTGCATTTGTTTAAAACAATTGCAAAATAAATAGTGAAAAAAACATTTTTTTCAAATTCAAATTTTTAGTAGACGCTCTTATGTTTTCACTATAAGCTCCTCACAGCTCCTTATGATTTAATGAAAAAAGGGTGACACTTTTTTTACAGGTCTTGTAAAATCAACAATTTTGAAGACATCGAAAAATCCTTCGAGATTCGTTCATAGGTCACTAAAGACTACGATATATTCGAGTTTCAACAAAATCGGGAACATTGCCACAAACAGTGTCCAATTTCGCGTGGAATGACCCTGCCTATAGCAAGCTCCACTGTGCGAGCGTCTACCACGCTCTTCTGCACGGGTATTCCCTCAGTTCACGTGCCGATCTGTATAATCACGACTGAATCATCGCCCGCTTCACTCCGGCACGCTTATGTGACACGCAGACTCGCAAGATGAAGGGACAGGAGTGTAGCCCGGGGGGCACAGTGACGCGTGCCCATGCTCCCAGATCAACTACTTCGGGGCCAATAGGAAAAATGCCGCACGACACGCTCGCTTCTCACTTCCGATTCCCGGCGCTGCCGATCTTTCTCTGTTGCGTTTGCGGTTCCTGGGGCCGCTTCCCTTCTTCCTCCTAGGAAAATGTCCTTACGACGCCGCACCGGATTCCCCACGACATTAGGCCGTTGCGTCAAACAACGCAACATTGTGACATCCAGAGATTCCCGATCGAATTAAAGATTGTGTGACGGATGCACGGTGACGTTCAATTCCGATGCTGTAACTGTTTTTGACGTAGATTCACCGCACCTTGGGTAACGGCGCTTTTTTCCTTGATGCAATCGCATTCGCCGGCCTTGTTTCCTCATTGCAGCATCTGTGGTCCAGGTTTTAGGGCTGCATCCAATCCTTGGATCTAACTTTTTCGATCTTGAGGACTCATTTCGATCTTTGGACAGAGTGTCGTCATTTCACAAGCTTCGTATCACTCGCGAAAACATTTTCCAATTTTTGCATTCGTTCAGCCTGCTTTTTGGCCGAAGTATCTTTTTTATCTTATAGGAATCTTAGGCGATTAGATAGAAAATAGACAAAATGTGTTGGAGATACAGTTTTTTCATATAGCTTCTTTCGCATAACGTGTTCTCTGAAAACAAAGCGTCCGCGATATCTGAATTTACAAGTGTAATTGCGCCTCGAGACAAAGATAACAACAAACGTTCATGGAAACTCGAAGTATTCAGACACACTGACACACCGTGTCACCGTGGTTTTCTTTCGGCACCTTCCACGCTCGGATTTCAATACGACGACGAAATGTCTACAATGTGGGAAATCTTCCGCGACGAGGTTACACCTTGATCGGTAATTAGCGAAATCTTGGATATGCAATACAGTCAGCGATCGCGACAGCGGCTCCGTCCGCCGATCGGAAACCAATTTGTCTATTACAGCTGGTACAGCTGGCTGCCACACACGGTTATCGAGTTTGTAAAACCTTTTTGAATTTCCGTTGCACAATTTCCTCATTGACTTTTATAGAGACGGGCTGTAATACAGTTTCCAGGTTTTTCCTATGTCGAAAGTGAACCGCTAACGAAATTATCCACTGACAGAGCTCTGCGCGAGTGCGCACGCTGCGCCGGAAGCGTTGGATTTTCAATGTCCGAATGTTTCGACACCTGCTATCAGTCTCATCCTTATTATCGTCGATTCTTCCTCGAATTTTAACTCTTCGTTAGTAAAACGTTTCGAACTGTTGTTTCACGTTCATGCAGAAACTGTTTTATGCCAGACATGATTAATTTTTCCTTCGCAAACGATTTTTTAGCATACACTGTGAAACATGATTGTTCGTGTCTGACGTATGTAGTTTTCAGTGGTATGAAGGTTTTCAAAAAGTTGGGAAAAATTTCATGAACTTTGAAAATACAATATGGACGGTCACCGTAGTTATACCTTTCTACAGTAAAGTCGCGATCTAAGCGCGACGAAGGTGCTCGTTTTAAGTCAGTTCGCCTACCCCCTCCACTGGGGGCATACTGTCTCGGTCGCAGTGTAAACAGGCCGTGTAATCCGATATCGGGTCGTGTATATCGGTGTGAGCCACTACTAATCCGATTAAAAAACTTATTTATTTTTTATGGGGCTTTCAATAACTTGTTTGTGAATCGCACGCGTTAACGCACCGTTCTCGGGGGCAGGGTGTTATCCTTGAAATGTCGCGAACCTGACTTTTCGTGTGCGCAACATTATTACGTGTATCGTTACCTTTCTGTTACCTGGGACGTTGGTCCCAACTTCTGTTACCTTAGAAGAGTTGGGGCCCCGTTATACACATTTCTCCCAACTTCTGAACTCAGGCTCTCTCCGCTTCTGTTCTTGCTACTTACGTGTATCGTTACCTGGAATCGGATATGTCGGTGTGACAATACTCGTTACAGTGAGAACAGCAACGCTGCGATGACGCGACAAACCTACTTTTCATGTGTAACGGAGAAAACGAACGGAACACAACGTGGCAGAATGAGATACAGCTACGGCGCTGCTTTCCTCTGTGAAAAGAAAGGAAGTCGGAGGTGTAACGGTCTGGCCATTAATTTCCTGGGTTCTCCCCAAGATTCGGCGCAAGCCTGGTTCTCGCAGTGCCAAAGAGTAGGGATACAACAAGAGGCGACACTTAGAAAGAAAACGACTTTTTAGAGAGAGAGACAACCCATACAACCAATTTAAAGGACCATTCGGTAAGGATCGGTAAACTTCGGCAATGCTCCTTGAATGCTCGTATATATTTTATAATATATATTGTATATAATATATTTAAATTATTATAATTTAATATTGTAATAATAATTATAAATATATATATTTTTTTCTTAGACAAATTGTCCATACTTTTTTTATTAGATCGTCAAAGTCGATACTATTGTTACGATTCTAAATCAGATGATATTGAAACTTCGGCATGACTCACACCTTCATTCACAAATATGTAAACGAATGGCAAGATCGTTATTCCAAGTTCCAAGAAATAGCAAAGTCATTCTGTTCAGAAACACTGTGAATCCCACGTTCCTATTTATAGAAAAGTTTCCGAAAAGTCTACAAATCTATGCATACCTGTAGCCGTTCCGATCGCACGTCACAAGTTGTGTCGAGACAATTCCAAGAAAAGGTAATGATATTCCGAGTTCTAGGTCCTTTCACACAGAAGTATCCAAAGGGTCTACCAATAACATCTTGCGTTGTCAAATATCAAAACTTCCTTCACTAGGCTTACGTCACACCAAAATCTCTATGCAACCTGTTGCCGTTTCGATCGCACGTCACACGGTAATAGAGCTCCTTTTCCAGTGATCTTTCGCAACCCTGTCCATTAGTCATAAATACGTTGTGTCAAGAGAATTCCAAGAAAAGTTGATTGATTACTTCGGAATTGTTGGTTCATATTTTACAGAGACGTTTTTAAAGAGTCGAACTATAACATCCAGAAAATACAGATCGACAGTTTCCACCGTAAAAAAGGGAATTCCCCCCTATTAAGCGAAAATGTCCTAGAAAGTTTCCTCGTACTTTTGATATAAATCAAAATCTGTACAATCTATCGTTTTGATCGGAAGTCGGACGATAATAGAACCCTTTCTTGATCCTAGCACTGCCAATCCTCGAGCCGTCACGTGGAGTCTCGAGAGGGGTGTGGGACTCCTCGAGTCCACACTCTTCCTTTACTCATTTCTCCCAAAAAGGATTATTTTTTTCAAGTTTTATAATGTCTAAGCGTATGATACTTTCTGAATATTTTGCATTGCATTTAGACGTATACTTATAAAATAGAATAATGTAAGATAAAGTATATACTAACATCACTCTACTCTGAACTTGGTTCTTCTGATGACAAACATGCCAGGATGCAATAATTATTCGATACTTAGTTCTGGGATTATTTGTTATTCTTTGGAGATAAGAGGAGTGTCGGGGCCCAATTCGCGTCATTGCCGCTAACTGACGCCGCGATACGTAGTCTGGTTTTTCCTTTCCATGCACTGTAATTCTTTCCCTATAGCAACGGGGACTCCTGCACAGTAAACTGAGATGTACAAACGACAATAACTAATTTTTTGACAATTTTCACCCAAGAAAAATAGTTCTAATTTCAGGTTTTCTAATCTGGCCTGCCGACTGTCGTCGAGGCCTGAGATCTTTTAGCGTTGAAGAAGCTTCACGACAATCCGAGGGCTAGAAAGGGTTCTATTGTAGAAAGAGCCGATTACTAATGGATAGGTATGGAGAGCTGGATAGCCACGTAGCCAGAAAAAAAGAGCTTCCTAGGTTCTTATATTATAATTTTAATATTTGAGTACAATGTAGCACAAATTTTATTTTTGAAACTTTAAGAATTATTTATTCCACGAGATCTTGATAAGAATCCTTTCTTACTGTCATTCTAGCAACAAAATAATAAGTATTATGTAATTATTTATACAAAGTGATAAATATAATGCACATAATAAATAATACAATAAAAAAGGTTAAAACGAAAACAGGATCGACGGTGAAACCGCTCGAAAAATACAAGAGCGGTTTATTCGAGACTAGGATGTTGACAGTGTGAGCGTCACTGCAAGAGTGCCTCCTCAGGAAAATTTTAGATCTAAGAACACCTTATTGCCAGCGTGTCCTCTACCTCGGTTTATTGCACCCTCAAGTGCCCTAGGTTTTTCCTTGAAAGGGAACGCATCGCGGTGTCGAGACGCACGCTGCCAAGTCTCACATTCGGCATACTGACCAACGTGAGACGAACTCTGTCTCCGGGGCCACTCCTGTTCTTGGCTCTTATGTGTTGACCTAGACCTTTTTTTCTTTCTTTTATAGTTCAAGGACTGTTAGGAAAAATGCATTACGCACTCGCATCCCCTCTAAAGATGACGGTCGAGGGGAAAGTGTGGGGCTCGACACGGTACTCTCAAATTGTATCGGCCCCATACCCACTAAAAATCCTAATAGTCCAAGACTCAGGATTGAGACCTTGTCCGCCTCCAACAGGACCAAAGAATGGTGAGCACTGCGACCCGCTATTCGCATTACTTCGGTGCTCATATCTCCTCGGATATCTACCACTCCTTTTTGTTTTTTCTTTTTTAGAACAGAGGAAAAAATGCTTTTACGCACGATCCCCCCTCTCCAGTTCCATATAAGGCGGTTGAGGGGAAGAGTGTGGGTCTCGGCTCCGCTAACGATGATAGACGGCGGAAACAGGACTAAATCCGTGCCCATACCCACTAAAACAACCTCTGTTCAGGGGCCAATTTTATTGGTCCCTTTTTAGCTCATTAGCAAGCCGGGAGTTGGATCACATGTGACCTGTTTTTCTTCTCCGGCCCTCCGCCACACCTGCTATTACGGATCTCTACCAGTCCTGTTCTTGTCTTCTAATGTGTTGACCTAGACCTAGACCAAGGATACTCGTTGCTTTCGTCCAGGGTCCTATGGTAATTTAGCGGCTGCGGGAGTTGCGTGAGACTGGGGGAAAAGGAAAGGGACCGTTTCGTGATAGGCTCAGTGAGACCCATAATCGTGGGTTGTGAGCCAAACCGACGCGACGCGCGACGGTCCGCACTCTGACCGACTCTGACGTACCGTCGCGTCGCGTCGCCTGCATTGCTATGCGTAAGTACCTCTACTGAACTCTACTATGTCCTTGAGCGCAGCCAATTCACGTTACCGATGTTTCGAACGCATGAGTCGCAATCTGGGGGTAGCGCATCCGATTCCCGGTACGGCGCTACGTACATACAGGCTATATATGTACCAACATGGCGACACTCTTACCTGTCAACAGCTGTCAACAGCTGTCAAAAACACTGTAAGTCGCTCAACTGTAAAGATTCATACCTTTTGAACCACTGATCTCCTAGGATCAAAACTTGGATTTTTGGCAGTTTCTCACCGAAATCTACTGGATTAGATAAGAAAACGCAAAAATTTCTGGTTACCCAAGGTACAGTTCAACCCAACAAACAATTACGAAAAAATTGATGAACATTCTACTTAATAGCACACACGACAGTGAATTATTTTAGAATTTTTATTTACAAAATCGACTTTAAAAAAATGTGAAAGTATAAAATATATTTGTTTCGCTTCTTGTTGAACGTAATCAAACAAATGTAACTTCACATCGCTGTTCAAACCCCAATATAAAGAATCTACACGTAACAAAATAATAAGTTCTTCTTCCAAGAAAAACAACGCTATAGGCAGTCTACATCTTCGGTGATACTACGTATTCTAGGATCATATTTTACAGAGATGTTTCTAAAGAATTGAACCATAAGATCCAGCACAAAAATAAATCGACGGTTTCTATAGTTAAAAAGGGGTTCGCCTGTTAAGCGATCGTGGAGAGCGCGTTGTCAATTGATCGGGCCGCGGCTCTTTCGAGCGGAGCCAGAGAGAACAGCTGTTTGCATCCGGCGGAAGACAGACAAAGTTGCGCTCTCGCAAAATGATAAAAAGAAGGCGAGGTTCCGCTTCGCGTTGACGGCAGGAGTCCGGCGCTCTTCCATTCTGGAAAACTGATTTTCGCCGGGCGGAAACCCGGTGCGATCTATCCCGGATGAATTAACAAACAACGGGGGGATGATTTTAACGAGAATATAAAACGGGCCAACGTTAATTGCAAATTGTTTCCGGCCCGAAGAAATTAAAACGAAGCACAACATTTATTTACGTTGCGTTGTGCTCGTCTTTTTTCCGACGCTTGTCTGTGACTGAATAATTGTTTCCACGTGGAATTTCAACGGTAATGATGATATCGTCTTCGATTACAATTTCTCGTGTAACTGCGCTCATCGGGCACGTACATATGTGCACACAGTCGTGAACAGAAGCATCGGCGGAGCTTGATTTCAATTATACCGTTGCGTTGCATAGAACTCCAAGGAATAACAAAAAAATGGTAGTTGCTAATTTATTAAATAAATTTTTTATTGTTACATGCATACACTGTTCCGTCCCGGAACGAAACTTCTCTTTCTTTCATTATTCTATGTATATTCTACGTACATTAGCGAATGTAAAGGAATAGACCACTCGAACCATCTTTCTCTCCTCTCCCTCTCTCTCTTTTTCTATCGAACCGCCTTTACTTACAACTTGCGACTACCAAAGCGTCGACTGTCATTCGCGTGCTACCTGAACACGAAAATCATAAATACAAGCATTTTTCCACTGACCATCAGCGACGATGAAACGTTGCCCAAGCCCACAACTAGAACATTCTGTACACTGCCTGAGAGCAGACAATACCGTCACACAGCCTCATTCAGTACACGATCAGCGAACCTACTACATATTTCAATAAAGCTATTTGTTACTGTTAAGAATTAACTTGTAGTAACTTGTTGATTGTGTCGGTTGCTTGATCGTCACAGGTAGCCGGAGACATTCGGATTAGATTGGTCAAACTCGAGCGCGATCTTTTTTACCACGCTTATATTAGCTTGTCATACTCGAAATTGAACATACGATTCGTAATTCGCACTAATGCTGTCCTGAGAAATTGTTAATAGAGTCTTGTTTTATTTAGAATGGTTATCGTGACCATACAAATATACGGGGAGTGATCGATCTAGTGGTACAAGCCGCAAGGAGATGAACCTACATAAAAAATTAAGTCGGAGAATGAAGTATAATGTGTTTCTTTGTTTAAGGTTTCGTTCTCGAGAAAATCGAGTTTGGAAATTCAGCGAATACGCGTGCCGTTAGATAGGAATCGGCTGATGCGTCTGATCATGACCGACCAATTCTACTTCCTGCAAATAATGGGCGCGCGAACCCAACGGACCTTCGAAAACATTTGTCTCGGAAACGAAACCTTAAGCGAGAAAACATCGTACTTCTTGTTTCACTTAATTCCTCAGAATCGAGTCAGGCCCCGAGCGGGTCCGAAAAGATTTCTCTACAAATCAGTATAACAATTTTCTGTTTGCATTAATCATATCCACGAGAAACGGACAATAAAAACGCGACCACCTTGTACACACGCGTAATGTATATTTCATTTGGGAGCCCATTTATTAATTGCGAAGTCTGTACGGTGCGCGCAAACAGAAAGAGAGTCGAACGGAGAAATTTCCATCGTATCTACATTGTTGTTTTGCGCCGAAAAATATTTTCAATTAACGGCTCGCGCGCAGAGGGGAAGATATCGATAGAGGGGTGGGATGGGTGGTGGAAACGAGGGGGTTGGAGTTTTTCTGGTATCGGATTTCGAAAGAATAATGACCGGTAAAGGTTTCATAACGAGCGGAACTGTGTGTTCCGGGGGTTTTTGCGAGATGCTACACTGAAATTTTATATTTTTCCACAGCGCAAATAAGAACATGAAATTTTCGTCTTGTTGCCCCGTGCTTCTTTCTCTCTCTCCTCCTCTCTATCGCTCTTTCTCTCTTCTTCTCTGGCACTCTCTTTTTTCTTTTACTTCTCTTCCTCTGCTCGTTCTTTTTTCCTCCTTTTCTCTCTGTTGCTCTTCTATATCTTTCTCCGTTCTTTTTTCACCGGGCCAGGCTGCGGAAAACTTCGCCGGGTTCCGCGGTACACGCCTCAATTAAAACTCCTGAAATATCGTTTATTATAATTTTCATTTTAACAAAGGAGCTGGCCAGGCATCGACTGGCCCCTGGCCCCCTGGCCCCCTATCCCCCGTTTACAAACGCTGAAACCTTGTTTTTCTTTAATTATCAGGTTCTCCTTTCAATGAAAGAAGGAGAGAGAGAGGGGGGGGGAGGGAGACGTTTACCAGAACGTTTTTCGACGTTGCGCCTTAATAGAGTGAAAAAACCACCGGCGGATTTTTTTTTCATTTAAACGAAACACCCCGCATCGCAAACAATCTTTTTTCCCTTCGGGGAATTTTAAAAAATCCTATGATTCGGGCGAGAGCCACGGAGGAATGGAGAGAGAGGGAGAGAGATTTCACGGGCTGCTTTTAATTCTTACTCTCGTTAAGCTTTTCACTCTTGGACCGGTACACGCCGAGCACGAAATTTTTGCGTAATCCAGAAATCTTTACGGAGCCTCCTGGCTTGAAGTGAGCCCTTCGGGTTGAAATTCGTTTCAGTAGCAGTTACCAGTGTTTAACAATTCTTTGGGAGTGCCAAATCATTTTTGAGGAAGTGAGTTCAGCTTCGAGACTTCGAAGATTGGAAACTGCTGCCCTCAAATGGCTCTTTCAGTACCAAGAATCATTTTAGCTACAGTTTATTGCGGCGAGAATAAAAAAATTCTTTGGAAGCTACAAAGTAATTCTCCAGTCGGTATATCCAGTTTCGAGTCTTCGAAGATTGGAAACACTGCCGTCATGAAACGGGTTTTAGCTACATAGAGTTTCTGGTGTCCAAAGATACATACTTTCTTTCGAAGCTATAAATTAATTCATGAGGTAGTATGTTAATTCCGAATTCTTCGGAGATCGGACACTGCCATCGTGAAGTGGCAGTTTCAGGCAGCGCTTGAAGTATAAACGGTAGGGTTAATGTATTAATCTGACGTCTGCAACTTTCAATGAAAGACAGCGTTATTGGGACAGCTAATAAATTAGTTAAATCATCTGAGGGAAAAAGCGATGATGGAGATAATTGAAACTGCCGGGACCCTACAAGTGTGACGTATCTCTGGAACCTCTATACTTTCCTCGAGAAAAGGCGGAGGTGCGTCACCGGCGAAAGCAGATTAATGACCATCTTCTGTGCGTATTCCAGTTTGCGTGTACGATCCGGTTTGAATCGTTTCTTCACGTCCTCTGCAATCTTTACACTGACATACTCTCTGTGTAATACTACTGAGAAATAGTAGTATGTACATTACTCGAAGAAACATTTCGCTGTTCTTTGCAACCTTTGTTAACTGTTTCTGCCTATTGCAAACGCAATTCATTGTTGAATAACCATCAACCAATATACCGCACACACCATTATCCCCTTGCACTATGATACATTTTACGGTTTCAGTGACCAGAACTTTTCTGCACTTCGTAATTTCCTACAAAAGGAGAATCTGTTGTATGCTTATATGTTCTCCGATAGCTGTACATTAACCGAACCAAAATATAATTTCATTTCGATTTAAAGGAAATTAATAGCATACAAAATTAGACTCTTTTCGAAATATTCAGCACTAGTCCGACACGATATTGTAAGGCAAGGGGTTAAATGCAATTCTATAAATCCTCGACACACTTCTCTCTGTTAAGCAATCGCGTGTCTTCAAAAGGTCGGAGTGTTATAAATTATACATACAACTTGCCACAAGGTTGTCTTCGGGACCAGAGTCGCCAGATCAGGTGGATTGACCAAACTAAGTCACGTATTTATTTTAATAAGACCGGCCCGCGCCGGGGGGGGGGACGTGGGCGAATAGCGTCCACGTCATAGAAGGGAATCCACGTAGAGTGGACAAGACAAGTCTTCATCCGGTGACTCTGCTCAGGTCTAACGTCTAACTAGAGGAAGTCTTCACTTCGATACATCCTGTCGCCGTGATAGGCAAAAATCTACAGTTTTTACTTCTTGAGCGCACACACGTTCATTTCACCGGCAGGCCTTATCCTAATTACCTTGGAACAATATCAATTTTTGCACACCAAAAATTCGTAGACTCCACCTCACGAAGAGTATCCCCTATCACGAATGTCATCGATTAAAATTCTCGACGCGGTCCTAAAGTCCGCCGCGATCGCAATTACGATAAGTCTCTGATTGAATTCCGTGAGGGGCAGATTTTTCCCGCGCGCTCGGATGGGTTTCCTTCGGGCCTGTCTCGGCCCGGCGAAAATTGCAGTGACGGTGAGGAGGAGGTGCAGCAACTGGAAGTCTTCCGGGTATCCATATTTATGAACGAGGCTTGTTTACTTTTTATTACGGGGAAACGTGATATCCCGCGGTGGCACGGGGCCCCTTTGTTCTTACCAATATTTTTTTTGCCACCCCCTCTCCCACCCGCGTAGGGTCCGGTGGCTAGTCGTATTTCAATCTCCGTCGCCGGTGGATGAATGCAACTTCATAAACATCGAATCGCGGTTTTCGATATTAAATTTATCGGCGCGCTGGCATCGGGGGCTTACAATGCCCGCGTGTCACCCGGTTTTCAATGGCCAACAGAACAGAGACAACAGCGATGGTCGTCGTCGGCGCAGGAGTGGCGCTTAATTCCCCGTGTTTTTATCTGCTAAAAAGCACTACGCGATTTTTCTCTGTTGTTTCGCCGGTGAACGGAACTTTTCGAGCGTCTTTTTGCATTAGTTCTCTCTCTCTCTCTCTCTGTCTCTAGCGCGCCCCATCGATGATCGAGAGTATCATCGGGGGGATCCATGTAGAATGTAGATCGGAAAAGCTGACGACGACACTTCCGCGGATAGTTAGTGGATGAACGAAGGAGGATATCCACTGGACGGGGAAATCGTTCTTTTTCGCGAGCCGCTTTCTCGTTGACGTCATGAGGAACAACGCCGGCAATTAACAGAATGGAGGAGCGTGCACAGGTGACGTCAACCGATTGACTGCGATGTATGTGTGCTAGTTGTGTCGCGAAAATGAGAGTAACGCGTTCAACAGCGGAGAATAACGCGCACCGGGACACTGGGACGCGGGGCTGGACGATTAGCATTGATTTACTCTGGGATTCGTTCGGGTGGATGCGAGAGACACCTGTACGAAATGGTTTTGGCGATGTCGTTGGAACTGTGTCTTCCAGTCGAGACAGACCGAAATCGTACGAACAATAACACAGTATGTATGAGACTAATACACTAACGATCAGTGTATTTTACTTCTCCAGCATGAAGAAATTGGCAATGTTGTACGTGGTCTGTCCGGAAAGTATCCGACCTTTGCTTATATAATATCTTCGTTGCTAAGTGGGCTAAAGCGGATAGCGCATGCTTATATTTGTGGCGACCTTGTGATAAGGTCGTAAGTAAGGTTGTAAGTACAAAACGTATTTTAAAAATTTTCAATATAGGCCTACATAAAAATGCTGTAAAATGCAACTTTTAGTATTTTTTCTACAATTCCGATCAATTGCAATTTTTGAAAAAAATTTTTTTCACATCCTGTAGTAAACTAATTGCTTGTAGCTTCCCAAAAAAGTTCAAATCGTATAGTACAATATTAAAAAAGTTATCGTCTCTTTTAGAGCGTCCGAATATTAATCCGAGTCACTGTATGTCAACGATTTTATCGTTTCAATGAAAACATAGTGTCGGTCAAATCGTGTCGGTGAAATGAGTTGTCGACGAACCCAAGGTAACCCGTAATAAGTGGCCCATGCAACAAATCTCTGCATGCCGTCATTTGAAAACGATACGCAGTTCCGTAAGTATCGAGTCAAGTGAGCGTCGCGTATTATAATGACCGAACGTGTGAAACAACGGACATGCATTCAATTTTGCCAGAAACTTGGACATTCATGTTCCGAGACCATTGGTATAATCCTCCGTACAGTCCTGATCTAGCTCTTTGCAACGTCTGATTGTTCCCCACAATGAAAAAACCTTTTAAAGGACAAAGATTTGCGGATTTAGAAGCAATAAAACAGAGTACGACGAGGCAGCCGTTCGCTGTCCCTAAAGATGATTTTAAGGAGTGTTTCCGTAAGTGGGAGGATCGCTGGAAGAAAGTTGTGGCTTCTAACGGACAATACTTTGAGGGGGACACTATTGATATCAACCAGGAATAATACTTCCACCCGCTACAGCACAAGGTCGGATACTTTCCGGGCAGACCACGTATTGTCGTCATTGGTCAAAGGCAGTGACATCGATCGCCAGCAGATTGCATCGAGAGTGAGTGAAATAATATGATAAACGGCAGATTCGCACGAGGCAGATGACCTTTTCCCCATTTCGCTTTAATTCAAATGACGTCAATTGCCGTGGGAATCGGCGTGCACCATGCCCGCTACTAAACTTGCTGAACAGGATTGCACTGGGGTGACCAGTTCAGTGAATCAACACTTCCCAGTAGAAGAACATAATTCGCGTCGACACTATTAATTCACCGACCAAGGTTATTGACTTCCCAGTTAGCCGAACGTGCTTCGAGCAAATATATTGATCAATGTTTGTAATCGTACCTTGCGAGCAAAAGGTGGAATTGCTCCTGCAAATTGTGCACTCCAATACCGAGCCTAATCAACACCACCCATTATATAGGTAGTGTTGGTCTAATGCGGAAACAGATGGGTTGGAATTTGTCGACAAGTTTTGGAGGCAGATTCACAGCAAATTGCTTACTGGGTAATATTGTCGATTAAAACATTCTCGGTGATTTGATACAAACCCAATTTTTGGTGATTAACTCTCGCCGAAACAATTTTTGTCTGGTGCCTACCAAAAATTGTACCAAGCAACGTTCCTCATGTCTTCCTCCCTTATATTCCTGCGCAGACACGCTAGTTGAATACTCCCCCTGTATAAATACCCTTTATTTTTCCGCGAAGATAACAATATTGTCTTTCGCTTTACCGCAATGGTCCTTCGACGTCACCGGGAACCCTGTAGATGAGAACAAAGGGGTGGCGTGTGAGGGATGTGGACGGTACTCTGCTTTAGGGGATGATTCTTTGCGTGGGAGATACTCTGAGTGGCAGTAGGTGATTTTTTCTGAAGATTGGACGAGGCAATTTTTAGTAGGCAATTTGTGGTATTTAGTTCCGAGGTGATATCACGGAATTGAAGAGAAGGGGATCGATTCGATAACGCACTCACTGTGTCTTCGCGCGAGAAAGATGATTAACACGGCCACAGGAAGAGTGTGCGAGGTTCGGCAACATTAGCGGTCCATTCGCGGTCCGTTCGCGGCGTGGGACAGAACGAATTAGTCGCGCAGAGGTATCCAAAGTATCCAGTTAACCATCGTGAATCTTGAAAGCTCATTTTGGGTCTCTGGCTTGGACCAGCTTGCACCCCGAAAAGCCGAGTCGGGCGTAAATTGCGGAGCAGCCACGTGTAGCGCAATATCTCGCGAATTACCGCGGCGCGTTTCTACGCAAGAAAATTGCCGGTTACCGGCCCCTAGGAGCATCGAACATTGGCGTCCACTTAGGCGAACCGTCAAAATTTCATCCTAAATTCTGTCGCCCGCCAGAGCCGATCAATCGAGCCGTTTAGTGCAAAAATGTTGCAAGTCGGAACCGTGAATCACTGGATAACGAGGAATGGAGTAAAAGTTTTATAAAACGCTGTGTTAACTACATTAGTTGCAAGACACAGACGCCACTATTTATTTCTTTTCCTAATAATTATAACCAGATGAAAATACGGCAACTGAAATTTTAAATTCTATAAATGTTTTCTTTATTTTATAAATGATTAACTTTCGTCAAACTTTGCCATAAGTCACAGTTCCAAATAATTAAGTGTAAGCGGGTGGACTCTCGTTTCCAAGATTGCAAGGGTCGGGGATGCGCCTTTTCATTTCTCGATAATGCAAAGATGGGGCTTTCAGTAGTCAAAAGCGCTAGATAAAAGATCAATCTAGGCAACGATCGCCCACAAAAGTTCTATTTCTACGTTTACGAGGCGTAATTTGTATTATTCGGAAGCATAAAGCTATGCATGTAGTTACTTTCATAAAACTGCGGCAGCTACATGTTGCCGAATAATGCAAAAATTACGCCTCATAAACGTAAGAATAGGAATTTTGAGGGAGATCACGGTCTCGATTGATCGTTTATCTAGCACTTTTGACTACTCAAAAATCCCATACAGAAACACCCCTGGTATATACATGTGAGACCTCTACATCGATGAATATTATCGTTATCTCCTGCAACATCAACTAATCGCAACATCCCCTAAGTGCAGAATAGCGATCGAATCGTCCCGACCAAGCTCAACCTCGTCACCGGGAGCATCGTCGACGACGGTCACCCGAACATCCCCGAAAAAATTCGTCGGATCATCGGCTTGACCGGTTCCTCGGGGTTCGGAGCTGGTTGTCCGTGGGGGTTGGCCCGTAAGGGGTGGATGAAAGAATCGATCGTATTCGTAGCGGTGATCACGGTGGTCGTCGGAGGGTGGTCGATCGGTGCAGCCAAGTGGCGAAGTCCAACAAATCCGGAGCCCTTTTTTCCCCTCAGACACATCGACGATATAGGTAAAAGTAAAGGGTGAGAAAGCCTGTGGGATGGGCCGATATAGGACGAACGAAACCAGAGAGGTGGGAGAAGTTAAGGGAGGACGAGGGTCGGTCGTGACCCAGCCGAAGCTCAGTAGGACGTAATCGTCCCTGAAGGGGATTTCGCATTTATCGTATACATCCACTGGCACGGCATTTCTGTCCTCTTCCTCTTCCTCTTCCTATCTCTTTCTCTATTTCTCTGTGTTTCACCCCTTCTTTCTCACTCTTTCTTCCTCTGCATCTGTCTTTCGCTCACTCTTCCCCTCTCTCTCTCTCTCTCTCTCTCTCTCTCTCTCTCTCTCTCTCTCTCTCTCTCTCTCTCTCTTTCACTCTCTCGTTCACGGTTCGACGTACGAGCAACGAAACCGTACAGCGACAGCCACATACTTACGTACAAGTAGTATTTTCATATTTAACCTTTTGCACTTGAAGGTATTTTGACCGGAGAACTTCACTATTATATAGACTGCGAATCTCCATGGAAAATAAAAATTGTCCAATTGCAGGAAATGGAAGCGAAATAAATTTCCTCTTCTAATAACTTGAATAAATCGAGAATAATGTACCCATATCGTTCAATTGTTATAACGTCTCTACAGGTTTTTGATCGACCAATCCATTTTTCTGATAAACGCGTAAAATCCGCAGTCTCTACAAATATAATATAACTTAATCCTAGTACTTTTATTCTTCTCGTTGAATCACGTGGAACTTGTGGAGCAATTTGGGAAATGGATAACGTTATATTAGTTAATTGGGAAAGCCTACGTAACATAGATTTGATAGCAAGCATCATCAAGAAATGTCTCGTAATTGGACTACGGATCTTTAAACAAAATAAAAATTGTTTGCATTAATTGCAACACGCGGGAGTCAAATAGGAGTTCACGTCTAATAAAATCCGCGGTCTACTCATAATAAATGTCGATCTCCGACAATGGGAGTACAGTTTCACATTATACATGAAGTCTTCATCGTCGATCCACGACGCACAAAGTCATCCATTCCCACATTATATTCCCAAATTCGTTCTTTTAATTCGAAGGACACACCACGCAGTTATTTGAAATCGGGTAAAGGATTTTAACCCTTTACACAGGAATGGCAACTCTGAGGCGACGCTAAAAATTAGCAGACGATAATCGAACACGATTCTTACGTTACTGAATTTATTCTTACGTAACAATGATACAATGAAAATCATCTACGATGAAAACGTTTTACATCGAATAAAAATGGCTGGGTGTCAGAATTAAAATAACGTTATAATAATGTATCTAAATTAGGTAGAGGGTTGATGGTCATTGGCGGGTGGTCACCCGTGTCACGGAACAGTGTGAAATTTTTTGGATCCGAGCGGGATAGTCAAAGTACGATTTGCACGTAAGTAAATGGCCGCCACAATGCAGAGTCCCGTGGTGCACGCGTGCACGTTGGTTTGTCGGTGTGCAGGGATGGCCCGTTGGTATAGGCAGCCGGTTGTACGTGCTGGTGGAAAAGAAAGCCGGCGTGCAGGGTGCGCGGGTCGGTTCTCGGGCCGGGTACAAGGGGAGGGGGGTGGGTGGTGGCGTTGGGTACGTATTTCGAAGACTATCAATCATTGGTAACCTGTAAAGGATCTAATTATCCTGGAGCTGACTGGGCTCCGTTCGCTGCGCCCACCGCTCGTCTTGTCCACCCCCGTTCTGGGGTGCCGGTGCCCACCCCCCGCCCTCTTCTATGGCTCCCCCGGCCTCCCCCCTTGGTCCACCCCGATTCCACACCGTTCCTCTGTCTCTCTCTCTCTTTCCCGTTCGCCGATCCTCTCCAACGGCCTGTTCTACCCACCCTGGTCCACCCCGGGCCGGAGAGAGGCCACCCTTTTTCGCTCTAGCAACCACCCTTTTTGCAGGATAGAAGTAGAGAACGAGAGAGCGGGAATCGGTGGCGGTCACACGGGGGCGTGGGGTGAGGCCAAGCCTGGTGGAGAGAGAGCCGACGGGAGCAGAGCGAGACCGAGAAAAAAAAAGAGAGAGTGGGAGAAAGAAAGAGAGAGGAGACGAAGACGGGTTACAGGCGAAAAACGGGAAAGAGGAGGCGGAAGGAGGGAAGGGTTGTTCGCGGAGACAGAGGGAGGAGGAAGGAAGCGCCCCGAGATGAGAGGGACAGAGGGAAAAAGAAAGACAGAAGAGGGCGAACGAGGTGAACCCCCGCCGGGCGTCGTCGGCGGCAGCGTCGGCGTCGGCGGCGCGGCTGCTGGGGTGAAAAAAAGAGGGAGAGAGAGAAAATTCGGTGTACGCGCGCGGGAGCTCTCTCGAGCAGCGTACTTGTATCCACACGTACATGTATACTATATGTATATGCATCCATGCATACATGTATAGGAGCGCAAAGAGTGGCTCCCACCTCGGCAAGAGAGGCTGGCGTCGGTGTGGTGCCGGCTTTTTTTCGTACACGCCAGCATGTCTACCCGCGTGGCATGGCCCGTGAACGAACTATGTGTGTGTGTGTGTATGTATGTACCGGAGAGAACGCTGGATGGTGGGTCGAGACCGGTGTGTGTGTGTATGTGTGTGGATGCGTGCGTGTGGCCAGGTGTATAATAGTGAGTGCGGGTAGTTGGTTAGGTGGCCCGGTCGATATATCAGGGCTCCGCTGCAGCTGTCTGTCAGGCTCGCGAACTCAGCGCGCTAGACGACTCGGGCTCGGGGTCTAGAGAAAAAACGCGCTCGCTCGTGCTCGTCGTTCCTCCTCTTTCGCTCTTTCTATCCCGGCGGCCGCGCCGCGCCGCGCCGGTTCGGCCGACGTTCCCCGGACCTTGTCCCTCTCTTTCCTCTCTCGCCACCCTCTTTCCACCCCCTTTTTCAACCCTGTCTCTCTTCCGACCAGCCCGTGGAACGGCGTCTCGTCGTCTCTCCCTTTAGCTAGGCACCACCAGCAACGTCCCCCGTCTTCCACCCTCGCGAGACCACCCCCACACCACCAACCTACCTCCCTCCCTCCCTTCCGCCCGCCGCTCTTTTCCCTCTTTCGCCCTGCTTCTGGGTAATTTTTCATCGTTGCAGCGGACGACAGAAGCGCCGCGACGGCGGAGGCGGCGCTTCCGCATACAGCTGCACCCACGGCGCGCACACACAAATGAACACGAACGCGTACAAACCCACACACAAACGATCCACGAAGCCTTGCACCTACGGATCGCGCGACCGCCGGATCCACCAACCCTCTCACCCTCTCTCAGCACCCCCTTCCCCGCCCCTGGACTCACCCTCTGCCATCCAAGTAGAACCGAGGCTCTCTCGCGTGTGCCACACACAGCCACACTCGGTCTCAAACACCGAGGGGCCAGACCGCACACAAGAGTCTACACAACCGTACACGCGGCGAACAGGTCCTCTCTCTCTCTCTCACTTTTTCTCTTTGCACGCTCTCGTTGTCGTGTTCGGATATCGTCGGGGATCAGGAAATTTTTGGCTCGCCAAGAAATATACGCGAGACTCTCCTCAGAGCTTCCTTGCGGGGCCGGCGGGTAAACGGTCTCGAGAAGCTGCATCGGATCGTAACCGTTCCAGGGGGTGGATGATTGTTTCGGTACGGTTGAATGGGACGCGACGAGGATTACGCTCTGCCTTCATCGATGGACTGTTTCTTTTCTTCTGCTTTCTTTCTACTTTCCTTCTTGCCCTCTCCCTCGCTCACTGGCTATCTATTTCTTCCTTGGGCTCCTTTTCCTTTCTGTAGATATGGTTCTCTCTCTTTCTCTCTCTCTCTCTCTCTCTCGTTTTTTCTCTCTTGTTTTCGGATTTGTGTTCCCTTGGTCTCCTTTTTTGATCTCGCCCCGGCCCGATGAAGACACCGCGCCGGGCAAGAAGAAGCTTGTTGAATGGGACGACGGAGCGGCTATTGATACCGTTCTTGTTTCTCGAGTCGATTTCCTTTTTCAGAGTGCCGCGTCGAGTTTAGTATTATATCCGGAAACGACGCTGATAAGACACCGGGCCGCGGAAAGCACGATCAACGCCGTACGCTTTCGCGAACTCCAGTCGGACTTGTTGCGACTTGTCGAGATAGCTCGATCCGATGCGACCATCGGAACTGTTCGAGTTGTTTTCTGATCCGGCGAAGGGGATATTGGAAACGACAAGGAAATGTGAGTGGAAATGGCTCGGAGAAGTTATCGTTTATGTAATTGCGAAGATTGGTTGCTCAAATCACCTGTGCATTTTATATATTTATGAAAACAATAATCGAATATTATTATTTCCAACTTCCAATTCAGACTATTTTTTGCATAAAAATCCGCAATCTAATGGTAGGTTAAATAATAAATGGCACTTCTGGTCACATCGAGTTTCATTCAATTTGAATGTCAAGAGTTTCAGGGGGTTAGGGGAAATTAAAAAATAAACCCGAAAGCTCGACGCGCAGGCCGAGACTCAGTCTCGTCGCAGATTACAAGAAGGTAGAGAAGAATTCGAGCGAGAGTTAAGGCAAGTTTGCGGCCATTAAACTAATATCAATAAAGCGGCGGGCAAATAATCGCGAAAGTTTAAAAAATGATCGTCGTACCGAGTCGACAGGGCGGCCGGTGGATTAATATTCCTTATCGAGTCGAAAGTTGCGTCCCGCGGACGAGAAAAGCACGACGCGACGCGGCGCGACGCAACGGAGGGAAGATAAACGATAATTACGGTTAACTGCACGCGAGAGCCAACAGTCATTTACTTCGTCAACGATTTTCAACGTGGCTGCTGGTCGCGCGCGCACGGCGGACGAAAAATGACAAAGCGGTGCCACCACGTGCCGATCAAAGCGGCTCCAAAACTCGGCCATTTGTTGCTTGCTCGTCACTGAAAACCATTTCATGGGATTTTCGAGTTCCGACGACCCCGGCGCTACTGCCTCGGAAGTTCAAGATCACCCGATCCATGCGCGCTGGTAACAAATCATTACACTGCCGGGATCTGTGTGACTAATCGCTTGCTTCAGGTTTACCATACGTGTTCTTTTTATATGAGTAGAAAAATAACATATTGTTGGAAGCGTTATGTGATGTTTGAAAGATGACAATCTTGTTAAACGAAGAATGTGAACGACCAAAAAATTCAGTGGCTAATCCAATCAAGAAAATTCATTGACAAATTAAGTTGTTAGAACGATGCTCACTTTGACCGATACATTTATGGTGATCCCATATATGTATACAATCCGTCCTCCGGATCCCTATACGTATACATATGTATACCGTCCTCAACCGCCTCCCGACTTCCCAACGTCTAAGGCTGGGCCCGCTAAATACTCTTACCGCGATATGAGTCCTCTAGCAGGCCTAGGACGAAATCTAGGACGAAACAGCCGCCGCCAAACATTTACTTACAAGAAGAGTTTGTTCGTTCAACATTCCTGTTAAAGATCAGATATTCCATATGCAGCAGCTTGATATTTTACAGTTCGCGAACAAAGTAAATGGAATTTTTACGCTGAGAAACAAAATGAACTTCAGACATTCGACTGTTTTTACGCATGAAAAATTGCTGCCAGTACAAATGATTAATTTGCATTCGAGGCAGAAAGGTTAAAGCTACATAGTGCAACATCATCGAATATCGGAGAGAATTTTGGTTATCGACATAAGGGTTACGTGTGAATACTTTCGTCCAGCACTATATGTGTGCACCAACACTGAGTCGTCGCCGACCACCAACGCGATCGTGTACACCTTGGACAGTTTTTTGTCGTGGCCGCGCACCCCCAACCCCCTGCAACTCCCCGCAATCCCCCGCGACCCGCTGCAACCCTCTGCCATCCCCGCACACGAGGACCCGCGCGTGTGTTCGTCCACGTGGTCGTGTGCGGGTTGCGCGCGCGCGTATCCTGTACCCCATTGACGCCGGTAAACGCCCCGAACTTTCCCGGTGTCTTCACTTTCCGCGATGTTTATGACGGCGAAACGGTGTCAGCGCGACGAAACTCGCGGAGAAAGCCATCCCCCTCCCTTCCGCGACTTTGATTCCCTCGAAATTTCTGCTCAACCCTTTTTCTTTCCCCTCTTCTCTTTTTTCTCTCTCTCTCTCCCTCTCTCACCCCCTCTCTCTCTCTCTCTTTTTCGAAGAAGCATTGCGCGTATTGCCATCGTTCACGCGTAACTTTCCGCGTCGGGACTGCCCGAACTTCTCCAGAGGAGAGACTTCGCAGATGGCCTTTTGCTTCTTTTATCCCGGCCACTACGGATTTTTACGTTCCCGAATTTCAACTTCCCTCCGATTTGGTCACACGACTGGTTAACCCATTACATAAAAATTGTCTGCATTAATTCCAAAAAGCACAGGTTGTGGAGAATATACCGATGTTCCTAAATTCGTTTTACCGTTATACTATTTTAAATTCAAACTGCCCACTTTTCTCATAAATGCTTTCGACACTCTTCGTCGATGGAGCTTGATGAAATTCGTGTCTGTTCCGGCCCAGGGCAGTGTTCAAATCGTCGTTCAATTACCGAATTTCCGGCGAACAAACGAACCTCAGCTGTATTCGAAACAGTAGAAGGATATAGAATAAGAATCGTCCCTAAAAATGCGGTTTGAAAAATTGATAAATAAAGCAGCGGATGGTCCTAAACACCATCAATTATATAGTTGCAAGAATGGTCGGCCGTCCGAGGGTAAAAGGGCAATACTTTTGTCCGCTGCTGTAGATATACGTGCACACATGCATACACGGGGAGACGTACACGGGCGACCACCCTCGAAAAAATCCGTTCAATCGGCTGCGCTCGCGAGCGCGGCACACGTACAAACGCGTGTGCAGGGGGTGGCGAAGGGGGCGGTGAAGGGGGTGGCCGAGAGGGAAGCCGCGCGAGAGAAGTCGCGTACGAGCGCATCGACACGCGCACGAACGCTCACGAAGATTCAGAAACGCGGCTACACAAAGACAGACAGGCTACGTAGGTAACCCTGCAGCCACCGCCGCCACCACCGCCGCTGCCACCCCCTATCCTCTTTTTCCACCCCCTGGCAGCCTGGCAGAGCCTGCTAGCCTTGCCTGCTAGCCTGCCTGCCTGCCTGCCGTCCTGGTGGTCCTCCCCCATCCTCTTTCTCTCTCTCACGGTTGCGAACCTCTCTAGGGGAAAAAGTAGGAAAAGAGTGGGGAGGATCGATTTTTACTGGGGCAACCGCCCTCCTCCTCATGCACCCTCCTGCATCAACTACCCCTCCTCTCACATCCTGTACTTTCCTGAGCTAGCCATGCCATGCCCTGTCCCGGTCGTAATGCACCGTCTCCGCCCCGGCTAACACCCCCTTCGCCACCCACATCTATCCCACACCATCGCCATCACCACCGACCCACCCTCCACCTGCCACCCTCTCTTCCTCCGAGGTATATTCTCTCTCTCTTTCTCTCTCTCTCTCTCTCTCTTACTCTCTTTTACTCTCTAGCTCCGCGGCCTCTCCCCACGGCTCCACGGTTTTCCTCCGCTTTTTGCCACGCGAAAATATTCAAAAGAGTTTCGGGGATGATGGTGCACGACGATCCTGCCCCGCGACCATGCTAGCCGTCCCGCGAATCTTCGCGGACTCTCGTTCCGAAACGATTTAACCACCCCTGCTCACCATTCACCCTTTCCGGGACGACGCGCAGTACTGATTCTGAGGAATATTCCAAAATTAATTTCAGAACGTTCGATTATCAGATGTGACCAGCTTTTATGCATTATTGTTAGCTTTCTGGAATTTGGAAGTCGGCAACGTCGTATAACGTCATACAGGAGAAGGAGTAAGCTAGTATTCTTCATTGGGTGACTTTTAGGAGAGAAGTTTATCGGATTGTTATAGTACGTTTATCTTTATATTTATTACTTTATCATTACGTATTAAATTTCCGAAACGTGCGATTTAAAGTGGCTTCCATAACTCGAAATATTTTATTCATCCGAAACGAAAAAATCCTAGGGGATCTTAATCTACGAGTGTGGTGATAGCCTGTACTAAAATGAAACGGAAGGAACGTGACCTGACAATATGGCACGTCCAGCATTCGAAGCCAAAAAGTTATTTTTGCCAAAGCCAAAAAAAGAAACACTCAGTTTTCAGGTTAACCCAGTTTTGGGCTATAAAATGCATTGATAGGCTCAATGTCTCTCAATAGTCGCTTGCTTCAAACATTTATAAGCACGTTAATTCTACGAATTCGAAGAGATCCTTTTTCACGCATATTCTGCGACACTGATATCTCAAGAAAATGCAAAGAAAAAAATTCGATTTTTTGAACATGAACAACCAGAATACCCCCTTAAGTGGCATCGACGAGCCACTTCGAGATCCTTTCTTCCGGCGAGCTCTTTGTCCGTTGAACGCGCGCGGATTTCTTGGCCTATCGAGTCCTCGAGCACCTTCTTCCTCGTCTTTTTCTTCCCTTGCTACCTTCACTACCCTTTACTACCCCTGCGCGCGCTCTTTCTCTCTCTTCCTATTTCTCTCTCTCTCATTCAGTATTCGCATCTACCTCGTCTCCTCGTAGCTTTTAATTTTTTTGCTGTTTTTAATTCCACCGCGGAACCGTTTAATTTCGAGTTAACGAGGCCGATGGTTAATTCGTCGCGCAAGGGTTAAACGGATTTTAACGACGATCGTTGCCGGCGCAGTTGGCGGGTAACCCGCCGAAGGATAAGTGGATTTCCTCGCGGATAGGCCCCGCAAACGTGTGCACCTCTCTCTCTCACTCCCTCTCTGGCGACGGGTTTTCAGACGTCTCGACGACGAGTACAAGCACGGTGGTTTTATTTTCGCGGATTGATTTCGCCGTTTCGCGCGCGGAAAATTCGCGTTGTCCCGCTCGAGGTTCTCATCGTTTCCATGTCTAAAACCTAATTCAAAATGATTATTGAACAAAGTAGGATTAAAGTGAATTTACACTTCTTCATTTTGTATGTACGTCCGGGTGGCATCACAATGAATATTGAAGATCAAAGCTGAAGCGTTTATACTTCTTCAATGATTCTATCTAATTGTAAGCATGCTCGACACGGCGCGGGGCGGCGCGGCGTGATGGTTGTTCATCCGTTGCTCGCTCGCGGGGAACTGTTGGTGGTGTTTATTTAACAAAGCCACAACGTAACGCACATTTGTCAACAAAACGTTAACGCTACGCAAAAATCGATAAAAACATATAACATCTAACTAATCTAACATCGTTAAACATATGACATCAACCATCATCGCATGCACGCTCACACTCAGTCATCCACACGGTGGTATAAACATTCTTACAATTACGTTCTTATATAATTCACTCTTGTTCTCAGAATAAAAAAAAAACGATTTCGAACTCCGCTGGCGCAAATGCGTATGTACATATTAAAGGTTCGTGCTGAGAAAAATCTTTGGGTCCGTGCTGTTTCTTATATCGTACAGTTCTACTATTTTTTTGTGACCTCGCCGACCGCGTAAATACGAAAAACAGGGAACCCTATATGTCTCGATAGTAACTCCTTAACAAAGCCACGGAGAAGATTTTTGCAAAGGAGAAAGTTACTTCAAACGATCACAGGAATCACCCGTTTCAAGGAAGTACATTTTTGGGACGGCCTGTAGTTACTTTAAGTGCTCCGTACAGCTAGTGTTAAATTTAAATCGGTTCAGCAATCTGTCACTGGTTCGAATGATGAATGAAGAGTAGGAAGTTCGAAGTTTCTTCGATTTTCCTCCGGGGGCGACTCGAATTTTCGAGTTCCGACGACTGGGGTGATCGATAACCGTGGAAAAGAACGAAGAGGACGGTAGAAGTGTCGGCGATGGTGATTATAACGGAAAGTTTCCGCGGCCGCGAAATCCCTCACATCTGGCCCCGTGATAATTGGTATGCTGCGGGGGACCGATAAACGACTTAAACTACTTGTGAACTATCATGCGTCCCGGACGGCGAGATTAGACCGGAGCTTCCGGAAGTTCGACTACCGATGCCCCCGCGATTACGCCTCTGAAAAACAACCGAGCACCTCCGGTTGCTAGCTCTGGTCTTTAAAAATTCCTTTGACGACGTCGATCGGGGATTATGTTGCTTCTTATCGCTGGAGCGAGCACTCGAATGCGATCGAACCACCGGGATTACCCTATTTAGACGACGAGGTAACCTTAACCCTCCAGAATTTCGTATGAGTTAGGTTTGAGACGATACGGGCTCAACTCAGAGAATGTGTTTCCTTCGTTTTGTTGCAGAACTTGATACCGTATCGTATAATTCCTCCATTCGGAACTTTATTAGGCTATTTATTAAAATTCTCATGATAAGTTACCTCAACAATGGCAAAAAGTAATAGAACAGAATAGGAAAATCTATCTAACTTAATATCTTAATTTCATATTTGAACTTCAATTTTCTTTGTTGTTCAAATTCACGTTAGGGCGGTGAAATCGACTCTTGGAAATTCGGCTATTTTCCGATTTTGCGTTATACCTCGCCAAGTATAAGGCATAGGAAAAATGTTGTTCTCTTTAATGAGGACTATCGTTCGGCAAAACATTTATAACTTGTTTGTATAATTACATTTTTAAATCCATCATCGTAAAATGCTTTCACTGCTTTGCATTTGATCTTCTCAGTTGTGCCACGTATGCATACAATCAGTGGTCTACTTATAGAATCACATTCATAATTTCACTAATTGTAATACGGGAAATCAGAGAGAATTTTGAGCCCTTTCTGTGGTTCTAGTGATTAAAACAGCCGGCTCTCGGCCGGCTAATAGCAGCGCACACAGACGCAGGAGTACGTGCACGCGTGGCTGCGTTTAGGGTAGTTCACCCTCGGCGCAGGATCTTGGGAGACGAGCCAGCCGGCTCGAAGACAGGCAGCCCCGATTGTTGAGGTTACGGATCGGTGTCAAGTAGGCACCCTATGCCATGTGCGGCGGCCCATTCAGTCGTTCGTTCATTCAGAAATATCCTGCCTCCTCTCATTCTCTCTCTTTTGCTCGCTCTCTCTCTCTCTCTCCTCGCCATTCAACAAGTAGATCATCGAGCCTATGCAGCACCCTCTACCGTCGGACCTACGCAACCTCCAAAGGTTACGAGCCGACTCCGGGGGCGGTTGTTACGCAATAAATCCGTGCTCCCCACGGGTCTCCTTCGAGGGATGGCGCGTCCTTCGGAGGGGGTGGTTAGAGCTATTCAGAGGCTGGGGGACGCACGAAGTCGTCGACCCCTGACCCCGGCTCGACGCAGGAATTTTGAGGATTCAATTACTCGCGGAGAGAGATCGTCGAGGGCGCGACGCTACACAGGACAGGCTAGACGCGTTTCGACGAGGGTGCCTCCTTTGAGGGGGTCCTCGACTTAATGGGGATCCCCCGCGAGCTGATCGATAGCACCGGACCTGTTTCCGAATTGCTTCGATTACCCCCGATTGCCACGATACGTACAACCCTTCGGGAGATTCTTCTGGTTCGGGGCTGGTGAAGGGGTTGTGAATCTAGTTGACGATCTGGAGGAAATGCGATTTTTCGAATTTGTTTTGAGGAATTTTAATGCGATACTTTCTTTGCCCAGTATATAGTTTGGTTGTAAAATCGCAAAGGATAATTGAGTAACAGCCCCTTTTATGGGAGTTGTGTAGGTTGACCGAAGGACACTGTACGGTTAGACAAAAGAAATTCAGGAATACAGCAAGGTGAAATAGAAGTCGTTTGACTGTTATTAATCTCTGCCGAAGACAAAAGAGATCCCAAAGGGTGCTGCTAACCCACCCCAATAGAATTTAGCTGGGGCACAGAACTGGGTAAACGAAGTTCCCTCGAAATTCTGTTGTAGGTTGCAGATTGTCCTAGAATTTCAAGAAACCCGCACACGTTTCCGCGTGAAAAAGGCCCGCGCACGTCCTTCGCGGAAGGTACTATGTATACGGAACGTCGATAACCACCGAAAGGGTTATTCTAGCATCAAATCCATTTTTCCCGTTCCCCGGACGTCGCGCGACGTCTCCGTCCGGGTGGTGACGTTGGCTGCGGGGTTGGTCATGGTGTGGGGGTCGGTCGTCGATCGGTATTTTTAGAATTCAGCATTAATTAAATAGCTTAGGAGAGAAGAATGAAGCCAGTGAGCCGCGACTGGCAACCATCCGGCCGATGGACGAACGAACGAACGAACGGGCGATTTCGCGCTAATCACTAATCAGAGCGGCTCATCGGGATAGGAGCCGGCCAGCCAATAGTGCCTCGCCCCCCTTGCTCACCCCCGTTGCCTCAACCCCCTTATCCACCAACCTCCCGGTCGGTTGTAGCCGGCGATCATCCCCCCGCTTTTCCGCGCGCGTTCCTCATCTCTAACCCCCTCTATCCCACCCCTCTTTTAGCACCGATGTCAGCCATGGCCAACGCGACATAGCACCGCATAGCACAGCAGCAGCATCATCATAGTGCACATAGTAGGTATAGTATTATAGGTATAGCTGAAGCACATCGCACGGCGCGACACACGACACACGATACAACACAACACAACGACATGCCGGTCGGCATGATTATAATAAGTGATCGCTTGGATACTCGATGTGTGCCAAACTGGAAAGCTTTCTGCCAGGTGGAATAATGGGCTGCCGCACAGCCGACCGACGTCATTGTCACTCATCACGGTCTGATCACTGTCACTGTCTACTCGCGACAAAGCCCTTTTGTCCGGCAGCCGATGTAACCGGCTCTCCTGAACCTAACCAGAACCCTACATTCCCCAATAACGAGGCGCGGTGGACGTTGCTTCTATCTTTCTCTCTTTCTCTCTCTCTCTCTTTCACTCTCTCTCTCTCTCTCTCACTCACTCATTTTTGCTCCTCGTTTTTCCATTTTTTTTCACCTTTCGTTCTTTCTTCTTCTTCTTATTCTACCCCCGTTCCACCAGCGCTTTTTTCTTACTTTTCTCTGCCAGTCCACCCCCCTCCCCCTTCAACCCCCAACGTCGAGCTCCTTTTTTTTAAATAGAACGCTCTCGCGCACCGTAACGCCGCGGATTATGGTAATTCCCCGCGTCGCGGCTTGCGACTCGATACACCCCCGATCCTTTCGCCGTCAACCCCCTTCCCTCCCACCACCTTTCCGCCCACACACCCTCGTGAACCACCCCCCGTATACACACACATGCCAACCGACAGCGCGTTACGGAACGGTGAAAATCGTGTTAGACGTTTTTCATTTTACCCCGCCGCGCCGTTAAGAGCCGGAACGACGTGGACGCGCGTTTATGGTCGCGAGACACAGCCAGAACCTTTCCTTCGAGGATGCGAGGGCGATCGGAGTCCTACGACACTGTCATACAGGAATTTTTTTGGAGAAATTAATGGAATTCTTTGGTAAATAGATGCCTTGGTTAATGTTACATATAAAGTGCAACTTGTACACATTTTTTGGCAGTGACATCTTCAACAATGTCTGACGGTCTCTTTCCTGGAAATTAAGCTTCTTTTCTGAAGTTAGATGAGAAAGGAATGCGACAATATTGCCACAAAATTCGCCCAAATAATTTGATACTCTATCTAGCAGTTCCCAAGTTATAGTAGTCTGAGTTAGGCTGTCTGACACTTAACGAGCGCCTTGAACACTGTGTCCCGCTCTACTTTGCCTATGGACCGCGAGCAGCGTGCACCGACGCTGCAATGGTTGCATCAACGCAGGCGTTCAGGTCTTCGCGTGCACTTTAAACTACCTGCTAAACGACAACGTTTAGTCCAGGAAGATAGTTGAAACTCGAGAACGGACTGCGATTTGTGTAGCTCGCTTGAGAAACACCGGAGCGGGACCTGAGATTTTATGTGGTAGTCAACGTGTTAAGTGACAATGAAACGTGGGAACGTTCGTCAATAAAACCGAATGGATCTTTAAGTGGAACGTTTTGACAATAATATTACATAAGTAAACGTGTCTATTGTTCCTTGTACAACAACTAGGTCAACACCAATTGTAGTCGGCAAGAATCTCAAACATTCGGAAAATTCAAGTAATTTACATAATGAAATAAACATTGAAAAGTTGAGGTGCTGGCGCAGTCTTTTAATCTTTCTAAGTTTTAGAAGGATTAATGGTTGTTCCTTTAGCAGGAACTTCAAAAGAAATTATTATTGTATGTTATTCGACGTAGTTGCTGAACCACGATTCTTTTCACACAGATGCTTTTTCATTACAAAATTCATTACAAAATGGGACCATAATCTAAATATGTCCATATTTCAGACAACATTTGTAATTGACATTTCCCGAATCATTAAGCTAATGCGTTACTGTGCAGTTTTGCAGCTCATCTCTTTACTATACCAATTGCTGCGAAGAATTGTTTTCACATTTTACTGATTTTTACTGTATATACGTGTGCAGTTTAATTTCTCCATATAAAACATTTAGAAGACAGTACATTAACAAGAACAATTCACAAAATTGACACACCCCAAGCAAATCTTAAAAATTCTATGCGACGAAACTGTAGCGTTAATACTCGGCTAACCCGATCCCAAAAGCATCATCCCCTAAACAAGTCGACCCACCTTGCAGCAAACACTCCATGAAGAGAGCAAAAAGGGGATAGCAGGGTTCCCAGTATAAAAGCGAGTCGCGCGATAATTGCGGGTCGACAACGTCATTCCCGTTAACTAAGAAACTCGCGGTACACTTTCGCCGCGACCTCTAATCAAGAAGTATCACCCCGTGTAAATCATCTCATCCCCTGGAGGGGGCCTTGAAGCAGTTCGGAAGTTGCAACCCTCTCCTCTGCTCTCCTCTCCTCTCGCCAAAAGAAAAGCAAACGGTGAAGCGTGGCGCGCGCGAACGATGGATACACAAGTGAGTAGGAAAGAGGGTGGCCGGAGAAGGATGAGGGTGGAACGGCCACTGGAGTAGGACAGAGGGTTGCGAGCTTCTGGGAACGACCGGGAGAAAGGGTGAAGATAAAAAGAGAGAGAGAGAGTAAGACGAAGGAAAACAGAGAAAGAGAGAGAGAGAGAGAGGGACACAGAACAATTGTGGCACTTTGCGAATGCATAGGGAGCAGACACGAAGAAAACGTAGCAGGCAACGGGACTGCGAGGGAGGAAGAAGTCTAGGCCACTGGTGGTGAAAGCAGCCCCTCCATCTCTCTCTCTGTTTTCTCTCTTTCCCGAGGAGCAGCCACGTCCCTCGTCCTTCTCGTCCTCTCCCTCCTCCAGCTCCTTCAACTTGTTCCCCTCCCGGTCTCTGATTCATTCAGCACAGTTGCCTCTGTACGAGGCTCTCCTTTGCGGAGGTGGAAGCAAAACAACTCGAGTGGCCCTGAACTCCATAATGGCAGCGGTCCATTTTTTTCTCTGCTATCGCACACTTTTCCGCGCATTGTTCGCTCGGACCAAGGCGGAAGGGAGACGCGAAAGAGATCCTTGCCAGAGAGGAAGGGGAGGAGAGCAATCTCTCTCTCTTTCTGCCCCTCCCATGGAAACCCTAGTGGTCGTCGTCGTCGTCGTCGTCGGCGGCGGCGGCGACGGCGGCGGCGGTTGCTCCTTCGTTCATCCTGCTGACCAACTTCGACCGAGTTCTTCCTCCCCTCCTCATCCTCTCGCTCCTCCAACGCAGACTGTCCGGGGATATCTTCTCTCTGACCCTCTTAGCCCTTTTCAACCCTTCCGCTCGACGAGCCACGCGATTCTCTTCGAGGGCTTATGAATAACTTCTCCGGCCGCGTTAAATGGAAAAACGGCCGGCATTGTTTACCGTCTCGTTGATCGTCCCGCCTTTTATTCATGACACCGGAAGAGAGACCACCGAAAACCGCGGGACCATCCCGACGTTGTTTGCCCACCCACAAAAGCCTCCGGGTTTCTTTTGTTGTTCTTACCGTGGGGCCCCGGCTGAGCGTGTTCCCTTTTTCGTATCGTTTTTCGGAAAAATGCTCACCGATGCAGAGGAAAAAGAGAGGCGCACAGCGATTTTCAAAAGCCACCCCTTTCGCGCGCAATCGCCTTCGAAGGTTTCGCGAGAGGGTGGGGGGAGAGACTTCTCGAAGGGGAGCTCCTTTGTACCACTTCCGCGAAGAGGCTAGCGCACCGGTAACTTTCCCTTTCCCTTGTTATCCCTTTATCAACGTTAGCGTTTGCTCCCTGCTCTCCCGCTCGCTCTGCCATTTCCGTGTTTCCGAGCACTTTCACCCGCAGAGTTGCTGCTTGCGGATCGACGAGTTGGAAATTTTAAACAAAGTCGCGTTCATTGCGCGGAAACATTTCTTCGGACATTGCCGGCTTGCGGACACCTTGCGCACTGTGCACGACCGGTTTCGTTAGCTTTCGAGACTTTTCGAACGAGCCGTGACTGTTCAACTGGTTCGAAACCTACCCCTTGTCCTGCGATTTTCTTTAGAATGGTGCGTTTCGTTTGTTGGAACTTAACGTTTGCTGTAAGGAAAAGGAATTTGCGTTGCTTGGAAAAGTTCTTTGAAAATTCTTCGTTGTTTCAGACTGTTCTGAAGTCGTATGAAACAAGTTTCCTGAATATTCTTTAATTTTGAGGGAACTGCCTCTATGATTTATTCTTAGACAGAGCGTTCATTGGAACTGTTTCCAAGTAAATTGTTAACGCATTACTACACGAAAAAGGAAATTTATGTTGAAAATGTTGTACCAGTTTAGTTTCTATTGCCTCTGTAATTGTTCACTGTTCTGGACACTTCGAAATCACATAATCCAAATTCCTAAGATTTCACGATCTTTTAAATGAATCCTTCAACATTTTGAATTCACCCCTCTGTCCAATGACTTATTTTTCAAAGGAATTTTTGTAAGGAATGAGACAAATTTATATTCTTCGTCTATGATGAAACTAATCTTTCTCTCTCAATTAATGTTGAAAAAGTAACCTCCGGAAAAATCGTAGGGAATTTGTGTTTATTAAATCGTAATTAACATGTTTTATAAGGACAAACAATTCTCCGTACGTCTACAAACAGTCCGAAGGTTTAATATTACCAGCCGAGAAATATTATTCCATTTCCGCTCGGAAAAATTGAATGATATTCATGTCCGGCAAATTCTATTTTCTATTTGCTGTATTTAAGAACAAACAATGCTGTGTTTGTTGCAGGTTCGCAAACGTTTCCGGAAGTTCGGTATTAATAATAGAAAAATGTCGTTTTACTTCCACTCGGGAGGACTGAACGCATTTCGCATTTATTGAAATCTGTTTACTATTTGCTGTAAGAAAAAAGAATTTTCCGTTCGTTATAACGGATATTGTTATAACTGCAGATTGATTATACAATTCCAAGGCATAACACGTTTCTTATCAGCACACAAAGAATTAATCGGAGCGATCCGACGTTACTGTTTCGGCAAACATAATTGAAGAGAGTCGTCGCGGAAGAAATTTCTGTTTGCTTGAAGCATTTATTCGATACGGCGTTGGTCTATGGGGATTCGGGGGTGTCGCAGTCGGATCTTGTGTCGTTAACGAGGGAAGCTTTGAAGGATCGAATTGTAATTAGAAAGCCGGGGCCTCGACCGCGGCTAGACGTCCTCGAAAGTTTGCGGTTCGGTTCCCGGAAGGAAAGTACGGTTTAAGAGATGCGCAAACACTCAGCCGCTTGTAAAATTCGCGGGCCGGGCTGTTGAATCGCGGAGATGGCCCCTGCTCGGCGAGAACTCGCCGGGAAACCTAACCTGTTACTATTTAAGACCACCACCGTTCTTCCGCTCTGTCCAAAAAATTCATTAGTGTCTTAAACCTTTACTCATCGTTCACTATTCTATCGGATAGTATGTATACTGTGCTTCTATCTTATTCAATTGTTATGCAAATGTGTAAATCAAAAATTGTTTGCATTCATTTTTGGACGGCTCGGATTCTTGATATTATCATATATACTTGGTGATATTTCGGACCATCCCCTGATTCATTTATCAATTTTTTAGAAAACATTATTCGAGGTACTTCTTGTATCTTCACTTTTGTAACGTCTGACTGAATGATGGTTTAACAGTGAACGTATTAAACACTATGCAACTCACAAACATTTTACTATTAATTTATTATTTAAACAACACGAGGTACGACCTCCTACGAACAAAATCTGACATAATACATAATAGAAGGAGTGGATGGATCAAGTTTGTTTTCTGTAAAAGAGTTTTTAACAAAATATGTTGTCCTTTTTTGATGAATGAAGATAATTATTATCTTTCTTTGTATTAGAGATTAACCATAACAGTATATAAATTTGTAACTGATTTGTGTTATTATCTTCGTTCATCAAAAAAGGACAACATACCTCGCTAAAAACTCTTTTACAGAAAACAAACAATTTGTCACTTGACACCTTTATCCATCCACCCCTTCAATTGTCAAAAAGTTTTGTTGAATTTTGTTGGCTGTTAGTTTGACAGCGAACGTATCAAACGTCGGACAACTCACTCGTTGCACGATTAATTTAAATCGTTTAAAAGACACGAGCGGCTACGGACAAAACCTGACATAATATAATATCATACATAATGGTCAAAAAGTTTTGTAGAATTTTTATGGCTGTTGATTTAACAGCGAACGTATCAAACATCAGACAACTTACTCGTTGCACGATTAATCTAAATTGTTTAAAAGACACGAGCTGCTGCGGGATAAATCTGACATAATTCTCTGGCCAGCGCAGCGCGCTTGGCATAATCGTCAAAAAGTTGGTTCTCTCAGGGAACGCCTGATCGCGAAAAAAGTTTCGGTCGGCGAATTTGCACGGGCAGGCCCTGCAGCTCCTAAGTTTAAACTAGTTGCGTCGACTTGCCGAAAAGTCGCGCATTTTTCTATCGATCGGCGCCGCGACGCGACGCGTCGAGAAGCGTCGGCGAAGGCTTCGTCGGCCCGACGAGATTCCCCGTTCACGTCGAAATCGAGCAATTAAGGGATCCACCCCCTGCAACCCCGCGAAACTCCCCCGAAACACGCGAGCCCATTTTGCGCCCGGACCAATCGGCGCCGGAATTTAACTAAACAAACAAATATCAATTTTTGTCAAACTGGCTGTTTGCTGTTCCATTCGTGTTCTTTTTTTTTGTCCAGCCGTGACAACGATTTGAAAAAGTATTTACTTTCCGGCAGGGAACGCAGTTTTGTAAACGGCTGCGATGACAATCCGTTTCGGTGAACCGTGGCCGAACCCCGTATAAAGGAGAGTTCTCTATGGGATTCGCCATTCTTGAACGGATTCTGCAAACCTGACCTAGACACTGCTGCGTATAAATACGCGCGATTTACACGACGATCTCGAGTGGATTTAGAACAGATCTAGACTAAACAAAGCGAGATCGAGGATGTTTGTGCGATTTTATTGTTGTGGAAACAAATTTCTTAAGGGTGGAGCAGGTGTTAAAGGTCTCAAGGTATTAAAGGTTTGATTTATATGATACTCCAATAAACATGTTATTTGATTAAGAACAATATTCTTCAGATTTTTCGGACATAGAACGGTACCCTCAGTAGACGTTTTATTTGTTGGAGAAGAATATCATACTCTTCGAACATTTCAGAACGATATTCCAATATACATTTTATTTGACGAAGAAGAATATTGTTCACACTCTTGGAACATTTCAGAATGCTATTGGAATTTCATTTGATGAAGAAGAATATTGCTTATACTCTTCGAACATTTCAGAATGATATTCCAATATACATTTCATTTGAAGTTTGAAGAAGAATATTGATCGTATTCTACAAACATTTTTAGAATGGCATTTTGTTGAACGGTTTTTATTCGATGAAGTGGAGAGCAAGTGGAGAGTGGTCGCAACTTAAACCCGCCAGAAAATAGCACAATATTGGTTCGAACGGTTTACGAAGGCGAGAAGTGGAGTCATCAAAAGAAGTCACCGCCAATTCCCACAATCCTAGAAGTTGCGCGTTGATTCCCGGGACGCGTAACGTCGCGGCACGTCACGCTCGGCGTCGCGTCTGCGTTGGGGTCGTGGAATCACGGCGAACGCCGTCGGGTTACGAAATTAACACCTCGGTGCTGGCGTCTTGCTTCCGCGTGGCAATGGCGGAATTAACTTCACCCCGCTACCGACCTCTTACATGTCGAGATAAAACCAACTCACTCTCTCTCGGATCCTCTCTTCGACTTGAACGGTTTGCTTCAATTCAGCGTTCAACAGTTTCACATTCAGTTTTCAGTATTTGGTTTGTGTTCAACTAAGTTAGAAATTCTCTAATAGAAGACATATACATATATCGGTTCCTTAACGCAAAATACTCGAACTGGGCGTGGCGTCGTTTAGTTCCGCCCCTCCGGGGCCAACGCACGCCCCGCGGGGCTATCGCTTTCATCGAACAGCACGCGTGGCATCCGAAAAATCGCGTCCGTTTTCGTTCGTCCACAAACGGAACAGGGAGCGCGCTAGCAATCGAAGGAGGAGAGGAAAGATGTCATCAACCTCCGAACGCGGGACGGGTCTCGCGCTCCGCTGACTAACTGTGCAAAGTTTAATCCTTCTCCACCCGTTCGTGGAACCCGGGCCGGGTTGTTCCGACGGAGAAATGTCGCGTATGCAAATCGCTGCAACCGGAGAGGTGAATGGTCAGCCGGACGGACACAGAGTCCCAGGGACGCTCGGTTTTTTCGCTCGGCCGGAAACTGGAACGCGCGTGCACCCGAATACGTTCGCCCACCCCGAAATTCCACCCTCCGAGGACCATCGCGTCGTTATTACACTGCAACATCCTCCTCCGGGTCCACCAACTTGTCTGTTCGTTGTGCTTGGCTTGTCTGCTCGGTCGGGTCATCGAAGACACGTCTGAATCCGATTCTAATGGACATCGGAACCGTACGATGTCGATCAGGAACCTTGGTGTGGACTTGTCTTAAGAATTAGGAGGCGTGGCTAAACGAAACCACGCCTACTTAGAATACTTCCAACGATTGCAAAATCGAACATCGGCAACCGATCGTATAAACAACAGCAAAAAATTTAATGTTGAACACCAAATGACGCAAATGGGTACTTTGACCAGAAAAAGAAGACACCCCGCTCAAAACCGATCCGGAAACGCGCGGACATTAAAAGCTCTCGGGTTTTTCGACCGAGGGACGTTCCTCAGCGAAAATGACCGCTAAAAATGGCAGCCAGGACCGATTGGCCGAGCTTCCGCGGGCAGACCCTTTGGTTCGCCAGTGTCCAAGAGCGGCGGACGAGATTATTACGCCGTGCTGGGAACAAGTCCGCTCCCTTTTCCGGCTAATTGCCGACGTGTTTCTACAATTAGGCCGAATTTCGCGCGGCGGTCGTGCTTTATTTTCGACGAGACACCGTCACGCCGTCGACTATGGGAGCTCCGAGGGACGGGGCGCGGCTGAAACAGGGCTGGCCCGTTAAATTTAACTCGTCACGGGCCGGGCTTTTCTCCTGGAGACCGGCTCGGCCATGTTAATTGTTGACGGGAAGTTCAGCGTCGCCCGATTATTTGACTTGCGAGATGAAACGACGAACGGCGCGTGTCGAATCGCGTTTCCGAAGCTCAAGCCGATTCCTAGACTCTTCGCTGATCTATTTTCGAAAGCTACACTCACTTGCTGTTGGCTCTGTTTTGCCACCGGCACGAATCCGAGGCTAGAACGTCTTTTCTTCTGGTTTTCAGAGTTGTCGACTGTCTACTCTGGCTCTGACAGATTGTATGCGAGCTTTAGACAAGATTAAAAGAAGTATCGTCCGTTGAGAAGCTCTGTCTAGAATGACACTGTCTTTTATTTTTCTTGTGAGCATTGATAAGATGCTCGGTGATACAACTTGTCAAATCTAGCTGTGCGGTTGACCAAAACTTAGGAATACGCAGACAAAAACGAAGACCGCACTTGACGAGAGAAGGATGCAACATATGAACGGTAAGGTACACACCTCGTCAAAAGTGCGTACTGTGAAAAGTGAATACACTTGTGTCACTTTACTTTTTAACTGAATTTTCGCCGTGCATCGTTTGACAGGTGTTCACCATCGTTGCGAGGTTCCGCCTATTTACCATTGCGCAGCGGGGATATTTCCCCTTGCGGGGGACATTCAGCCGCACAGCTAGATTTGACAAGCTGTACTTTACTGAGAACATACTTTCCGGATTAGAAGGCGTGGCTAAACGGAGTCACGCCTACTTAGAACACTTTGCACTAAGAGAACGAGAAAAGTGTCTTTTACTGAAGAATTTCTATTAGGTAATTCTAAACAGAATTTATTCAGGACTCTTAGAGCATTGACAAGATTCTCGGTGTCACTTTAATGAGAACATACCTTCCGGATTAGAAGGCGTGGCTAAACGGAGTCACGCCTGCTTAGAACACTTTGCACTAAGAGAACGAGAAAAGTGTCTTTTACTGGAGAATTTCTGTTAGGTAAATAGAATTGATTCTGGACACATAGAGGTGCTAAGGAAGAATTCGGTGTCGGCAAAGTAGAATAAAATACCGAGAGTTAGCAGAGTTGAAAGAACGTTTTGGGGGGAGAGACTGGTCCTCGATAATTGACGAGTTAACAGACGACGAACGAACGAGACCCTGAGGTGCGTAACCTCGAGCCACGACGAAGCTCCAAGAGTCGCAGGAATAATTCACAGCTGCGGACGGTGCAACGTCGCTATAAATTACGATGTACCTCGAATAGACTTCCCGTGTTCCGAAACTTTTCGGACCGGGACTTGTGTGTCCTCTCGCCTGCTCCTTGTGGCGGCCATCTTCCGACTTTTCACGTCGAATGACTTAAAGTCATCGGTAATAAGAAAATTCTTTCCGCTAAATTCCTTAATCCTTCTATTCTCTATGGAACAATAACTATAACTCCGTCTTCCAAAAACTGGATCATTGTTCTTACAATTCTTCGCAAATTGTACAATTCTTGTTGACAAGATATTTTTATATTTTTTGTATTTAAAATTTTATTTCGTATGCTTGCATTTTAAATATTTTTGTTAACGAAAACGTGAATAAAGTAAAAGACGCCAGACTAATGCATTATGATCTTGTTCCCATTATTTTCCTTTCGTTAAATGTCTCACTAAATTCGTTACTGGATAAAAGAGAATAAATTCATTCGGTAATATGCACATTACGATCTTGTTTCTACTATCTCTCTTTAATTAAATGCTCCACTGAATTCATTACTAAACGAAATAAAATAAAAGATGCTACTTTCATGTATTATGATCCTCTTTACACTATTCCTCTTTAGTTAAGTGTTTAACCAAATATTTCACTAAATGAAATAAAAGAAATTCATTCAGTAATGCATTGCGATCTTGTTTCCACTTTTTTCTCTTTAGTTAAACGTTTAACCAAATTCGTGACTAAATGAAATATAATGAAAGATGTTACTTTAATGCATTATGCTCTTCTCTGCACTATTCCTCTTTAATTAGATGCTTTTTATTAAATTTGCTACTGAACGAAATCAAATAAATTCATTCAATAATGCATTATTATCTTGTTTCCACTATGTCTCCTTAGTTGAACGTTGAACAAAATTCGTCGTTAAACAAACTAATATTAATTTGTTCGTCCATGCCCTATTATCTCAGCTATATCATTTTCCTTGTCGCTGATTTTCTTGTGACTCAGAAAAGCAACTTGGTAGCTCCTGATACACGTTCTAGCGGAAAGTGCACGTTTGCATTGTACGTTTTCCTCGAAGTAGCGGTTGCTATTTACCGTAGCAACTTGATTACAGTAATAATCGCCGGGAGACTTCGCGGGTGTACGGTCGAGCAACAATGTTCGACCGATTGTATGCTTCCCGTTCAATTGCTTCTTCTGTCCCTCTCTCTCTCTCTTTCTCGTTCTTTCTGTCTCTCTCCGTTTTTCATATTCTATCTCGCTCTCGTCCGGCCGTAGGAAATGCGATTCGCATTCGCCGTATCCCGCGCAAAAGTCCAGATAATCGTTCTCGATGACACGCATCGCCGGCCACCGATGATCGGGAACCGCTTTCGCGTTTCCTGTGTGTCTCTATTCACCGCTCGATCACGCTCATTCCAGCCAGGTGTGGTGCGTTTATGAGGCATTGTTGCTTTCCTAGGTGAATGTCACGTCTGCCCGGACAGAGAAATCATAGCCGTGCCGTAAGGAATACCGTACAACGCGTCGCGATCGCTACTCGGTCAATTGTTTCCAGATCACGATCAGTAAAGTAAAGCAAATTCAATCAATGGTCGTTCAAAGTGATGCTTTCGGCGTCGATCCTTCATTTTACAAAATAAATGATGAGATAATGATGGCTATTGATACAGAATATTGAATCTACTGGGAACGAGTACAACTTTCGGATTTTTTTATAGTGCAACAACTGATAGAAAATTTTTATTTGTTTACTACATGAAGACACAATAGTATGAAGTACACACACGTGAAGTTTCAATACGAAAAAATTGTTTTTTTGGAAGATACGCAGTTATTCGTGAAGGTCCTTTTGTTTACGCGATCACGCCTCGTCTCAAGTGCTATCAACTTCCACTCTCCGTAACTAAAAATTGGATAACAATATCGAAAAACGGTTTCATTCCTAGCAAGAGCACCTCATTAGAAACGCACACGAAAAGTTTGAAGTTAATTAGTCCACCGTAGCCAGAAGTTTTCAGGGCCCCCATGAAAATCGACGCGCGTTCGTTAGAAATTTCGAAGAAATCTGAACCGGTGCGTCCGAGAAAATGTTAATTTGATTCAATCAAAACGTATCGAGTTACGGGGCGAGTCGATGCTACCATGAAGCGGCACCTTCTTGCATCTCGTCCCGGTTTCGCAAACTCGGTGCAGAAGAACCACTGTGCCAACCTGGGCAGCCGGTATCAACTTACCGTGGGTCTTGGTTGCATTGCGGTAAATGATAAAATTCTGGAAGAATTTGTCGGCTTTAGAACCGGGGCTGTCCTCTGCGCAATTACTGTTTTGAATAAGACACATTCACGTGTTCGCCGGTGTTTCCGGGGATTGCTCGCGCGAGAAAGCTCGCGGGAATAATTCGTGAATGGCGATTCACAGCCGGGCCGCGAAATGTCGTCGCGTGAATTCGCAGTGACGTTAAATGGCTTCGCCTCAAGAAACGTCGCATTTTACATTGAAAAAAGCCTCGGTTCCTGGAACGGGAAACTGCGGGGAGAGAGAGGGACACGAAACGGCCCGCCACCAAGGAGAAGAACACTCCGGAAGATTGTAAAACGAGCAGTTCACTCGCCGCTGTTTTACTTCCGCTTATCTTCGACTTCAGACCATCCGTCCTCCTGAAATATTACAACCGGCAAATTTGCTCTCCTCGTGGATTTTTCAGCGAGACGTCGACGCCTCGTTGCCCCGCTCCCACCGCGAATTTATAATCGCAAACAACAGCAAGGATTATTTTTACGTACCGGTAAGAAATGTCCTGCTGCGTTATTGTTCGCGTTTTAACGTTTGGAATCAACTTTTCGCAAGGGTAACTTCGAAAGAAATAATTCGACTGAGCTGAAACTTGACACGCGTGTACCTAACACTATCATCTACACGTAGTAAAAAAATCAAATTTTTCTGTCAGAGCCGGAGCGCTGTGAAAAAAATCCGAAACACGAACTTATTTTCCAACGGTTCAAACGACTCCCTCCTAGGACGCAATAAGTGGCATAATTGCGGAGGTGGGAGTTGTCTCATAGACAGATCTCAGCCATCGCTTCGTTCACCGTTGGGGACAGTCGCTTTGCATTCCAGATTCGCCGCAGAAAAATGAAACGCTGCTTCGTGTGGGACGTGCCCGGAACTTTCGAAAAATTACCGGCAACTTTGATCCTGGATCCTTGCTCCTTATCTGGAAACTTTCCGAATGACCTGTATAAGAGATCCTGGGAGGCGAGAGAGAGGATAGGACACGGAGGTACCGGGAGGAGGGAAATGATTTAAACAGCGGGGTCTTTTTTTCCCGAAGAGGAGGAACGTATTCCTCGGAAGGAATAGAGATTTAACGAAACCGGGGACACCAAGAAAAGGAGCACGTCAAGAAAAAGAGAATCTCGGTGCCAAACGAAGATAAGTTTTCTGGTTGTTGATCAAATTTCAACGGTAACATTTCGATCATTATTCTTCTCACTGTACGGATCCGTCGGGCACCTACTTGTGCGTCCGCAGCGAACGGGAATCACTTTGGGGTCCTATAGATCACGAGAGAAGAGAGCAGCAAGAAGAAGAAGAAGAAGAAGAAGAAGAGGAAGAAGATTGAGGTAAGGGGATCCGGGATAACTCGGACGAAAAAAACCTGGTCGTTTAAAGCCGAAGAAAATCCAAGATGGGAGGAGCCCGCGGTAAATAGAAAACCAAAGGTAGACCCGCATGGTCTACCGCCGGGCGCAAGGAAAAATGTAGAAATTCGAAGAGAAATCGGTGGCTCGCAAGAAACCTGCCCGGATAACGTGGGTGGGTCCTGGGCGCTGGAAGTTGGTACTGTAGGCATTTGATAAGTGGCTGCTGGATCTTAGCGAAACGTTTTCATCCTTTATCAAAACGCTTCGAACAGTGGTCGTGTAATTAATCTTCAGCTGCTAACACGTCAATAGAGAATTTTTAGACATGTCAATGGAGCTCGAACTTGAAGGTTCAAGCACATAATCTAATAAATTGTGACCATGATACGTCTGAAAAACTAATGAAAGTTTCGAGTAAAAATTAATAACGAAAATTGGTTAGAGATCGTTGAAATCGTGCAGTTTCTTCAGAGGCTGAATCAGTAAATTCACTGAATGAATTTTTTCTAAAGTTTGATTTTCATGTACTCCTCAACCTCACATCCCCAACGCGAGTACTTATCGAATGCCTCAGGAGAAAATGCATCGCGAGACTAGTAAGGCTCCTTTTTCAACGGTGGAGTCCTAGGGGAGGATGCAGGGGTTAGCAGAGAAGGGTAGTCGCGATCCATCGATCCAAGATCCTATCAATCCGCGTTCGTCGACAGTCGCGTTGGCAGGATTCCCTTCGCGGCACGCAGGATCTGGCGCCAATCTCGGAGTTATGGGACGGTCTCCCCGGTGAGGTCGCCTGAAAAATGTTGCCCGTTCCGACCATAAATTAGGGAAGAAGCTTCCGCGTCCGATCTCGCGCCGCGCGAACCCAAAAATCGTTAACGGCGGATTGCTCGTCGCTGAATGGCTCCTGGCACGATCGAAAGTCGTCTTTGCGAGCGAAATCATTTTTTGATGACCTATTTACTGGCTCATCCTCGCGAAACCTTTTTTTATCGAGTCACGCTTCTTCTTCCCGATTTCCATGGGGGCCCTGAAAAGTTGAGGTTATGGTTGATCATTTAACTTCCAATTTTGTGAGTGTATTCTTAATAGGGTGCTCTTGTTGGGAATGAAACCGTTTTTCGATATTATTACCCAATTCTTAGTTATAGAGACTGAAATTTCATGTATTTTTCGGAAAAAAGGAGCTTCACGAAAAAATACATATTTTCTAAAAAACTAATTCGATTGAGATGTACCTGGACGTACATGTACTCCATACTATCGCCTCTATGTAGTAAAATAATAAAAATTTTCTGCGAAGCCATTGCGTCAGAAATTTTGATCATCACCCAGTGTATCTAAGGAATTACCGCCGGTTTCCGAAAGTGTCCAAGTATATGGATCACAGGACCAGTGGAGATGTCAAGCAATGAAGTATAGTGGGCGCATCGATAAGACGAGCTCCGTGAACCGCTAAGCTGAAAACAGCATACTTTTCGGCACGTCGGATCCTCTTCGAACGACATTAAATTCAGGACAACGGCGGCTGGGGTCGGGGGTAGCTCCGAGAGGCCTGGGTAGTCGCAGAGACCTCCGAAAACGTAATAAATGCACCGGGCAGGGAGCATAATGCCCGGTAATGGGTCGGCCGGGAATCATCGGCAGCCGACTAATTCCATCGAACGATGCCCGGTCGCGTGAAATTTACGATATCGCTTGAAATTGCTGCTGAGGACACCCTCTCCCTTTCTCTCTCCCTTTCTCACCCTCTAGTGAGCCATTTTCTGTCCCTTATCGCCGTTTCACTGTGTGACGATTCTGGTCTGGGACGTTGATGAATCCAAATTTGTCGATGACTCTAATTGCCCACGAATTAATATTCTCAACGCAGGAATTCCAGTTAAGTCATTCACTGCGAATTTTTATGGAGTTTTATGGCGTTTGCTGGCGTGTGAAAAATTTATTACATTATTATTGCATGCTTACCATCTTGAATCTTCTAAGCAACGTAATAAGAGTTAGAACATGCCTTTTTTATTTGGAACTTCGAAAAATTTCCACAGACTTAAGCAAATTTTTTCGCATTCATTTCGACGTGATTTTATAGAGGGAAGTTCCCCCTTTGTAATGACCGCTCGAAAGTTAATTTACAATTTTTTGGCGAGGTTCTATTGAATTTTACATGAAAAGTGTGCCTTTGGCGGCCTAGCATAATGTATTTTTGCAGTTTTCTTGGAATGTGCTGTTTTAGTACAAAGTGGATTGAAATTTTAGTTGAATATCTATTTTATGACTTTCCAAACCATTGTCTGCTATTCAAGCTAACTCACCTCGAATTGAAATGTTTCTTTGACTCGTTACGTTCCGTTTTCTTGATGTTAATCGTTTGATTGCGAAGTAGAACGAAATTCAACTTTGAATTTTATTACTTGCACGGGTAATCTCGCGCAGGCCGGAGATTAATAAATAAATTTGACGTGCGCAGATGCGAACTGAATGAAATTTTAATACAAAATCACCCCAGAGATTCTGCTTAAATATACCAACTGTAAAACTTCCTTAACTAAACAGCAAAGCAGAGTAATTCTTCAATGAAACACAAGCTCGACGTAACACCGTCAGAATGGGAGTGTCAATTACTTAAACAGCACACACAGTTTCGAAAGGAGAATGGCCGCGAAGAAAAGAGCGTAATTTTACGTGAGCAGCTGCCAGCTATAGCTCGCGAAGGAGCATGCTTTTATGTTGTCGGGTTGAAGGAAAATCTGTTACACGAGAGTCGAATAAGCGAGTCGTGGCAGAGGTTAACGAATCCATCGTTGCGTATTGTTTAAAAACCGTTCATTGTTCATAAAAGATTTAATCGTTCAGCTAATCTCCGAGCTCGAGAATATTTAAACGATTTAAAATATATTCACAATACAAAGCATACCAGTATGTATATCACTTCTTAGTCATTTTTATTATAACATGTGTTTCAATGAAGAAGTTCATTCGGAAACATTTTTATAATTTCAGTAATTGTGGAAGGAAAGATTAGGGACATTGACATTCTTGAAATACCGGGTCGAAATGGACCCAACCATTCGAATGTTATTGAGCAACGCAGCCGTTTAACGAGTTCCGCGAGCTGAAACGAATTATTGGACTTCCCAAGGCAAAGTTTCGAGGAATTCCTCTGAGGAACTTCCCTGTATCACTGCGAACGATGACATTAATTGCCAGGGAATTTGGATGTCAGTTTTATTAATAATAGTGACAATACTCGCGGCTTCGTTGTGACATAATCGAACACGTTAACACACCGTGCCATTAGCGAGTTTATTTTTACAGGAAATTAATTGTAATTTCATACGACGCCATTTTACATGCCCTTGTTTAACTTTCATTAGTATAGCTTTTTAACACTGGATTTGCCTGGTTTCGAAGCACCTGGTTTTTGATTTGTTACAAAACCTGCAGAATTGAATGAGATTATAAAATCTTCTTTAATTAGCAGATTGAAGGTTTGAACTTCGCTGGTTGTAGAATGTTTGTATGTGTACAATGTTTTTAACACGTTCGCGCTCCATCATATTCCTTCTCTGCCTCGTTTCATTTCTATTTATTTCAATTCTATGAAAATCACGTTGGAAATTTAAGTTTTTAATCTGAAATGGTTTATTTTACGAAGTAAATGGAACAATCATGGTGACCTCTTGCATAGTACGTATGTATGTATATTTTTCAATACGTTCATAACCAGTTTTCATTCTTTCCTGCATTGTCTAAGTTTTATATAATATGACTGACATTATTCCAAACATTATTCTTAAGAGATCATCCTCAAAAAAGGTTTTATCGGGACATTAAGATTGATTTTTGCAACAGCAATAGAGAGATCAAGTAATGAGTCAAACGCGTCAGTTTCCGAAAAATTAAGTCACAGGCTCCGGCGGAAGTTCCGAAGGGTGCAATTAATCGCGGAGGAAGCTGTGTTTTCAGCGAGGAGAGAAAATGAGTCGGATTCGAGGCCATGATTATCCTAATATCCCGGAGTCGTGGCAGTATTATCAATCAGGTTTTTGCGAATCGGTGTGGCAACGGTGCGTGCGCAAGGGAGAACTTGGTGCCGCGAGACCAGGCGATACATCATGCCCTGAAATCGGAAAAACCGTGTTTTTCCCGCGGAAAAGCCCTCGCGGCAGTCGCCGCTGCCGCCGTGTCACGCGTTCCTTTTAATTACTTTTTCTTCCGTGTCACTCGAATCACACCGCGCACGCCCCCCTCCCCCTTCTTTCATTCCTCTCCCTCTCACTCGCTCTCGGCGCGATCTAATTATTTTAATTAAAACGCGCGACATCGCGGGGGACGCCGCGATTTCGCGACGAAGCCGTGCGAGGGTAATTCGCGGGACATGGTCCAGGTGAGTTCATAACGTTGACATCGATGTCGAGATTGGGTTGTACCTTTAGATCGGACCGGGAAAGATCAAATGAAGGGATCATCCCTCACTTCCTGCTTCGACTTGTCCCTGGTCATGGCGTCCGGTAAGAGGAGAATAAGGGATGATACGACCCTCAGTCACCTGATACGTGGTCATCCTCAGCCCAGCATAATTCCTCCGCAAAGATCAAAACCCTAAACTTCCAATGTCCCCCACCAACCCTCACTTTCTCTCGCCCGGCAAGTTCACGAGAGCAGAGCAATAGAGGCCACAATCCCCATCCACCGGCAACCCCCCATCATCCCCTCCAACTCTACCCCAACAAACCCAAACAATTCCCAACAAACATCAAAACCATCGAAGAGTCCTTCTCTCCCATCATCCTCACTTTCTCCTCTCTCCCTAACCGTCCTCCCAGTGCCCAGCAAAGGTAGCGCGACAGAGAAACACAACCCCTCACCCTCTCTCTCTCTCTCTCTTTCCACCGTAGACTGCCGAACATACTCACCTAAAGACCATCGCTATCGAAACAGGGACCTGAGAGAGCCTGCAAGAGCAACAGAAAAACTCATATACCAGGATGGTAGGCTAAGAGAGATGAACATAGAATGAAAGCGAGAGCAAGAAAGAATGATCGGGGAGAGGCACAGTCAGATGGAAGAGCCCGGTTCGACTCGCCCTCGGACTTGTTGGTGCTTCTGGTTGCTGGCTATCGGTGCTGTCGCTACTATTGTCGCTGGCTGCTCCAGCAACGCATCGTTGCTGCTTCTGCTGCAGGAGCAGCTACGCGCTCTCCTCCGCGCGCGCGGTAAACAAAAACTCAGCGGCGACGTTGTCGGATCTTCCCGCTCGGGGTTCAGGGCCTTCCTCCCATTGGCCACCGCCGGATTTTTGTCCCTCTCCGCCTCTCGCTCGCTCCTTCACCCCTCTCTCCTTCTACCCTAACCGGCCCTCCCCCTCCTCCCTCTTCTTCCCCCCGTCCCTCTCCCGCGATGTGTCCACGACCTCCGCGTCCCTCTGGTCCACCTGCTGCCATACTCGAAACGGCCCCACGGTCGCTGCCACGACGCGGTGTGGTGGTGCGAGCACGAACGTCGACGTCGACGACGAGAACGTGGAACCGGGGGTGGGGCGCGGCAGAGAGGGGCGAGAGGAGGGGGGCCGACGCTCGGCGACGCAGCACGAGGAGCGGTGAGGGCCGGGGGGCCACAGGAATTCCCTCTCCCCTACTTTTCCCAGCCGGGTTTCGCGGCGCATCGTAGACTCTACGACACGCGCGCCGCTGCTGTGTGCACTCGACTTTTTTCTCGACCCTCCTCCCACCCTACTCTTTCCTCCCCCTGCCACATCCCCCTTTCCGTCCCTCCTCCCACCCCCGTCCTCCTGCGTCCCCGTGGCCGGGGGTTGCACACGAAAATGGAAACACTGCTTAGACGTCGGGTGTTGTGTTTGGAAGATTAGTAGCCATGAAATTGCACGGTGACGAGCCCCTGTGATCCAGATATGGATCGCGTTCGCGACTTCTTTTTGCGAGCGGCGTCGACTTTGTCTGCCGCTGACTATGAGATATGGGAATCGTTGTTTAACCCTCGGCCAGCGAATGCCGAAGCGCTTTTCAGTCGATGTTGTTTTAATAGTCGGTTGTTGCGGCGCGTACTCGATTTTCATTTTCATCGGGTAATCGTTTCGCGAGGTGGTCGTTCGAGGTCCGATAGCCGGTCATCTTGAGCGTTGTTGTCGTTAACACTATATCTAACAAGTATCGAGGGTGTGCGTTGTTTTAGAAAAATTACAAAATTGAATTTACAATGGAACCTCGACTATCCGTACCAATTAGTGAAGAGATTTATTCAATTGGAATGTTTTAGAATGTGTAATCGTATCATAGAATTTATTCTGTGAAAGATTACGTACCCTAACAAAGAAAATTCTGTGTCTCTCGAAGTATTTGCATTATTTTGACCAACCCCTGTACACAAGCTTGCCGAAAGAGAGAAAAAGACGGAGGAACGGCGAGTGAGAGAGAGAAAGAGAGAAAGTCACGAGAGACAGATCGAGCCGATATGCTCTTCGAGGCGTGTTCGTGCGAGTTCGATACACACCCCGAACGGGGAATCTTGCCCCGTGCGTGCACGGAACACCGTGTGTGCCCGTGTGAGCTCGTATGAGTTCGCGAACCGCTCGTGAGCGCGCTGGTCACACCAATTCGCGAGCGGTGGGGGTCACCGTTGGTGTGTCCTATGCACACACACACACACACACACCACACCCCTCGGGGACCAACATTCGCCGAGCAGACCGCGTGCACACCACGTGCACGCTCGCGCACACATGCAACGTCGCCTGGACGATGTTACGGCTATGGTTTTTTTCGCACAATGACGTCAGTACGATTCGAGATCAATTAATGTAATCGATGATTCTGACTTTTTGCAGCTGTTCTCGTTTTCGGAGGTTCCTCGCGGTTTTTCGACTTCTTTTTCGGAACTGATCAATGGGATCTAATCAACGATATTTTTTAGATTCATTGGGGAAGTTTCTGGAGACAGTACTCGGATCTGTAGTTACCGAAGAGGCGATTTTGGAATCATGTTTTTGGAATGAAAATAGTTATTGCAATTCTGATCGCACCGCCTACGGGGTTAATGCATTTATGACGATAATAAGTTGATCTACTAGCTTATTGTTCTAGCTTCTGAAAAAAATCCAAGTCGTATGGTCCAATATTAAAAATGTGATCGTTCTTTCAACTCTTATGTAGTTAACCAAAATGTATAGATTAAAACCTATCTGCATTTAACAAGCTTGCACAAATTCCCATAAATTAATATAGATATATATTATAGAATAGACATATAATAAAGACTGGACATTCAGAGAAATTTTCTAATATTTTTGAGAGGAACATTAACAAATTGTTGAAAGAAATACCGTGAATGGGTATCCGGTTGACTGCACAAGGGTTAAAAGTGTCCGAATATCACTGTGATTCGGTGTAATCATTTTAAATTGTGTATTGCAGAGAGTGATAGAGGAGCAGTTTGAAAAATTAGTGTTTCCCAAGGACATGAGAGAATCCTGAAGGCAACGAACTAGCACAGAGACCTACCTTCGGCGTCGTCGCATCGAAAATAGCATCGAGATTTCATTAGCGACTGGTTTCTTTTTGCCGAAGGTAGGAAGAAGCGAGTCGATGAATTAATGGTCGGCGAGTGGCAAGTGTGTCTCGGTGCCATATTTCTTCAACACGTGCGTCCAGGATCGAGGCGTGTTCGCGCGGGAAGCCGCGGAGCAAGTACTCGCTCGTACTCGTTTCTGCTCGCTCGTACGAGCGAGAGGAGATCTTCGACGCGTGCAGGGACACGCGAGTCGTTTCCATCGGTGCCATATCGGCGTCGCGTCGGTTTTCTTCGTTTCTCTCGTTACCCTCTTTCTCTCACCCTTGCGAACGTCCGTTTCCCTTCATCCCCTCGGCCATGGACCCTGTTTCAACCCTTGGTCCGAGCACCCCACACCCAGTTTTCCCCCCCTCGAGCAGCGAGCGCTCTCCCTCGCTAACCTACCGTGCACTTTTGTATGTTTAAATTGGGTTGCGTTCTACGCTCGCGCTTCGAGCGTTAACCGAATCCTTAATTACTATTCTGATTGCGTTCCGCCGCCGTGTCCAGATATCTCCGCGCCGCTCTCTTAATATCCAGCACGGCGACTGGGAATTTTCGGATCGTTTCGGACCCGGTTTGCCGCGATTCCGCTTGACCGTTCTCGCTCGACGGTCGCGAGCGTAATTTTAATGTCTCCAAAATTGTCCGGTCTTCGCGAATGTACACGGGCTCTTGGAAGAGTTCTTCGCGCGACCGGAAGTGGAGGAATCATGATATTGCGCTTGGTGGCGATTGGAACTCTTTAATCTCTTTGGAAATTTTTCTAGGATTCTGAGAAGCTTGATTTTCTCAGTGAACTCTTGGAACTGTTCTTTGCGAAACCGGAACGGAGGAATCGCGCGCCATTGTGGACTGAACGCGCTGTTGTGTGAGGATGGGGACTTCTCAAACCCTTTGGCAATTTTTCTTAAAATTAATTTTGTTGATAGTTTAATTTGCATGCAAATTTATACTATTTGTCGAGAAGATCCTTTCATGGAAATGCTTATTAATTTTTTGGGGCTAATATTCTTTTAGGCACCTTCATCTTCTCATTGTACCTTTCTGTTATTTACCTGTCTTACATTGGTTTTACTAATTTTTGTGTCCAAGTGCCACAATAAGAATATCATTGATGGATTGTCTAGGAGATGCAAGTAAAAGTGAAATATTCTTTGGACATTTTTTCCGTTTGGATTAATTAGTTACGTTATTCTTGTTTGTCGCTGCTGTTCTAACCGCCTTTATTCTACACAAATAACGCATTAAGCCTCCACGAACATGATCCTGCAACCACGAGGGCATGCACGCTCATAGTGAAACTTCCAATTAAGCGGAATCGCGCTCTTTAAAAGATCGAAACATGGTTTATAGCAATATTTTAATGGAAATGGCAGTTCGGAGTGCCATTAGTAGAACCTAAAAGGTTAATTCTCTTTACGAGTTACTCAAGCAATTTACTTCTCACAAGCAGAAATAAAAGGATTTCCTGTTTTCCGATTGCAAATTCCTTATCCAAATGACTTATATCTACATCCAATTAGTATAAGACCACATGTTTATGATAATTGCGCCGGTGATCTTTATGCAAATCTCCATCTTTGCAAACTATTTCGCAAACAGCTGGACTAATTTATTTCATCGTTTTAAAGATTTTTCTCTGGAGAAAAGCAAAGAATGTTATTAGCTTTTGGATAACGGGGCTTTTTTTATAGTTGCACAATTGACGATGATCAAGATCATTCACAGCTTCGTTTGGCGGTTATTTAAAACGCATTTCTGAAAAAAATATCTTTTAGATTCTTTTCGTAGACTCTTTATGCAAATTTTCTAAGGAATAAACATTTTCACAAGTATAAACAGCAAGAATAAACTAAATATTGCTGTTCCTTAACAATAAATATACTCCACGAAAAGTGTACAAAAATTGCCATTGCAAAACGAAATTAATATTAATGATAATTCTCGAAGCCCGTGCAACACACGCTCGTCCCAGAAAGGTTTAATTAACCCGTCTGAAAATTAGGGTGCGTCCCCAAACAGGAACAGTCCGTTTCGTTCGGCCACAATTTCGGCGTCTCTTAATCAAACGCCATCTTCCACAAACGTGTTAATATAAACTTAATATCCGCATCCCAATCTTCAACACGATCATCATCGAACATTCCTGTTTATGACACAACTGCTCAAACATTTAACCGTGTTTAATTAAGCCTGGGTAACTAACCGTTCGTTGATATAATGATCGCAACGTTTGCGCCTTTCGATATAAAGATTGCCGAACGTTTCAATTAACAAATAACCCTGTTTTGTAGAATTTCCTACTACCCAGTTCAAATTTTCAAGAATTTTCAAGAATATTAAAATACCTAATAGAATAAATTCGGTAATTGTTTAGAAAGGGAGTCTCATCTCAGATTTTCATCATATTGAAATATGTTGTCAAGGTCATCATTCTGAACAACTTTTTCCTATACATGTTACCGCCGCTCGATTTCGGTTTTCGAGATATTCGCAAAAAACTATCGCTAATACTGTATTGAATTTTTCGTATTCCTGCACGCTCTGCAGCAACGTAAGTCTTGTTTACATTTTGCTTGTAAACACGCTGCGGAGATGAGAGAAAAAACAGGGTCTCACTCTGACCATACATATATAGGGTGAGCTTTCAGTTTTGAAAGACCACTCCTACATTTTCGTATCCTCTCCGCCCCCACTACCTAACCCTAACTAATTCTGATCGCATAATCTTTTCATTCTATATAGCCGTCATACAGAATTTGAACTAGAAATGGAAAAATCATGAGATCAGAATTAGTTAGGGTTAGGTGGTGGGGGGCGGAGAGACCACGCATACGAAAATCCAGAAGCACCCTATATATATATGACTAGAATAACACTGTGTTTTCTTTCTCATCTCCGTAGCGTGTTTAGAAGCAAAAGAGCGTGCAGGAATACGAAAAATTCAATAGAGTATTAGCGATAGTTTTTTGCGAATATCTCGAAAACTAAAATCGAGCGCCGGTAACATGTATAGGAAAAAGTTGTTCAAAACGTAGAAATCTATAACATATTTAAATTTCATCAAAATCTAAGATGAGACCCTCTTTCTAAACAATTACCACAAATTCTACTACCCTATAAATGTGTCGACTTCTTTTCAGTCTTACCTAGGCGCTACTTATTCTGTTGTCACGCAGACTGTGGGTCGAATTTCAAAAAATCCCCTGTCAAAATACGTGTCACCCTTAGTTGTAAAAGCACACAAAATTTTAATTCGATCAACCCAGTGGTTACTTAGAAAAATTAACACGAAGTTGACTTAAAAGAACAACTTCCACTACCCTATAAATGCGCCGACTTCGTGTTAATGAACGTGACGTAGATGGTATAGTTATCAACGGTTAAAGCAGTCCAAAGCGAAAGATGTCGGCTTTCGATCGAACTTTTCAGCAAGTTAGGAAGGCTGAAGGTTCGCGACAGAGTGAAAAGTCCGGATTCGCATTTTTCAGAATTAATGGCAACCCGTTGCAGCCGTCGATTACGGTGATTACGATTTCGGGCCGCGGTGGAACCAGTTGTCGGCATAGTAAATCAAAACGGCGGCAGGTTACGTCATCGATCGCGTGCGATTTTAAGGACCGACGACCGGTTACGTGCGGAGAAATCGGCGAACGCGGTTGTGACACCGCGCCGATACGAAAATTACACATCCTGGCACCACTTTTGCCACAAGTTTCCGCGTTACGCGTTGCAAATTATTGCGTCGAGCCTATGGAAAGACTGGGGGAGGTGCATAGGTGCGCACAAACGCTACTGTCTTTTTACCCTTTAAAGTCCTTTGAAGTTTGATAGAGATGGACAATACTACGTCCTTGTTAATCTTCCAAAATTTTGTAAAATACTTATTTTTAATTTTTCAAGGATTAACGTTAAAATTGAACACCGAGGCGTTCACATAGTTCAATGAATTTATTTCTTTGAAATTGTTAAAGAGATGGATGTTCATGGTGTTTTTACAAAACGATGGAAAATAGTTGCTTCTAGTGGTCCGTGGATTTAACGTAGAAGTAGATTGCAGAGGCGTTCACCAACCATAAGTAGAATGCGCCGTCTTGGCCGGACAGTCTATTGGCAAGTTCGTTCGTGTGCAAGAAAAACTTCCGAGATCTTCTCCGCTCAATTTTGGAACAGCTGGGTATAAGATCCTTCCATGGACACTCTGTTAAACTTGACTCCGCCCCGGACAAAAGAAACTTTACATTGGCGGTTCCAATTTAAACCTTCGGACCTTAGATTGTTCATTTTTGTCCTCCGACTACTTTTACTTCTCGGAGATTTTCAAAAGTGTTCAATACTTGTATTTCATGATCTTTTCCGATGACTTTTTTACATTGTTGATCAACAACCGAGAGTGTTCCTATTGTACTTAATTATTACAGTTCGTCGAAATTCAGTGAAATTTTGTAGCTAATTGAAAGGAACAAGAGTGAAGCAAAAGTTTCTTTCACACCCTGATAACTTCGATAGATTGAAGATGGTACATCGATATTCTGAAACACGTGTGCTCCGTGTACCACTGTCTCAAATTTCACCTGTTCATTCTTTTCGCAACTGCATAAATTCCACAGTCTAATAATGAATTATAGTAGCAGCGTTTCACGGACGTTCCACTTGCAGTTGGTCGGATCTGAAGTGAAACGAAGAAGCAAATTAAACATGATTGCGCGCGGGACAAACTGGCGGAAAGATGAAATAGAAAGCGCGGGGGGCAATTCGATCGATCGGGGCGGTTAACGAGAGAAGTCATTCGATGATACCCGGACCGCGAGGACGAGTTAACGAAGTGAGTCTCTGCTGTTATCCGAACGAGAAAAAAAAACGAGAGAAGGAAAAAACGAGCAGAAAACAAGGGAGAAATCGGCGTGCATTCGGGAATGCTAATCGCGGCGTGTACCGGGACGACGGCGACGACGATTGCTAGGGAACGTAGAACGAAAGTTCACCTCGAGTCGATATAACTTCCAGCTCGCAGCACTTTCATGAAACTATTTAGCCCAGCCTCCCATCGACGGCCAGGAAAGTGATTGGATAACTTCGTCGTTAAACGAGGAACACAATTAAAGTTACAATTAAGATACTAATCGAACCGGTCTCTCTGCCGCGTCACTCACTCGCCGTGATTCCGAGGAACGAGATCTATCCGTCGCGTCGTTCGCTGCCCTTCGGGAGAAAGTAGCGGGGTCCTCGAGTTGTCAAGGATCGACCGAAAGGGAGCAACGATTCCAACCGAGAGATACGATTCTTCGCGAGAGATTCTTCTTCGCGGCTACTGCTTCTCTCCGCGAAAGAGCAATTTCTTATTTTCTTCGCGACAAAGGTACTGTTACTTCCATTTTCTATGGGAAAGAGAGGGGAATGTAAAAAATACTGATATGTAACGCGAGAGAACTATTTCTACTTCTTTCCTCCTCGAGAGAGCGATTCCTGGTTCTTCTCTCCGCGAGAGAGCAATTTCTTATTTTCTTATTGTCACTTATCTGCTATTGTTACTCCTGTTTTACGCGAAGAAGAGAGGGAGAGCTACATGTACTGGTTTCTACCGTGGGTTAGAAATAACGAGAGTTACGTCTACTTCCTTTTCTCGTGACAGAGCAAATTACTACCAAGCAAATTCTACTTTCTTCATTAGAAAGAGATTTCTACTAATTTCTTCCGCCATAGTACTAGTTCTATTTACTATACTTCTTAAGCAGAAAAAGGATATTGATATCTAGTTTCTTCGTTTACTACGTTAATCAGAGTTCAATCAAGTTGAGCAACAATAGGCGAGAATACCTATTGTTTGACAATACCTTAATTATACCACAACAGACATCAAAACAGACCCGCTCACACTCAGCCAACCTACTCAAAACAGACCATAATCAACCCACTTACCACATTTACCCGAGTTCAATCACGTTGAACTACAAAAAACAACAATATATCTATCCAACCACACCAAACATTATCTCAGACCCAGTCACATTCAATCAACCCATTCAAAACAGATCACAATCAACCTATTTACACAATACCTGCAACAATACCTCCAGCATGCAACAACAAACATCAACGCAAACCCGTTCACACTCAACCTGTCTACTCAAAACACATCACAATCAACCCACTTACCACATTTACCCGAGTTCAACCACGTTGAACTACAACAAACAACAATATGTCCATCCAACCACACCAAACATTAACTCAAACCCAGTCACATTCAACCAACCCATTCAAAACAGATCACAATCAACCTATTTACACAATACCTGCAACAATACCTCCAGCATGCAACAACAAACATCAACGCAAACCCGTTCACACTCAACCAATCTACTCAAAACAGATCACAATCAACCCACTTACCACATTTAACCGAGTTCAACCACGTTGAACTACAACAGACAGCAATACCTCTATCCAAATACAACAAACATCAACGCAAAACCGCTCACACCCAATCATCCCATTGCAAACAGATTGCAATCAACCCACTTACAACGTTTACCAAAGCTCGATCGGATTGAGCAACAACAGACTATCTCCGAACACACAACAACCATCCTGAACGCAAACCCATCCGCACACAAACAAAGAGGCGCTCGCAGAACACAATCAGCCCACCGGCTATATTTATCAAGCTCTAATCCCGTTATCTGAACTGACAGCAACACGCAACGACGGACAGGATCGCGGGCCGGTGTGGCGCGGCGGCGTTTCGCGCACACTCGTCGAGACACAATCAACGCGGAAGATACATTTCGCGAGGAAGCCCACCGGAATATTGCGGGTCGATACGGGCGTGCTCGTCGATATTTCGCGGAAAGAGAGATTACGATCGGGCGCCGGTGCTCGGGGCGACAAGCGAGTCGTATCCGAGGGGGGTTGCTGTGCTTTGGGAATCGCGTTGCATCGATAGCCACCACCGGTCACCAGGAAAAGGAAGCTGGCGTGGCGGAAAAGTGGACGGAAACGTCTCGTGACGTCTGTCGGGGTGATGATCGCAATTACTGATAACTGATCCCGTTAAGTCGTACGTGATCATTTGCGGAACCTAAAAACGCCGCCTCGCGGGGAATCGTCGGTTTCCGGACCCTGCCTTTGTGTTAACCCTTTTGATGCCCCCGATTGTTTAAAGTCAAATAGTACATGTGCTAAGTAGGTTGATTATGATCTGGTTTGCGTGTGTCGGTTTAGCGTGGCTGGATTTGTGTTGATGTTGGTTGTTGTATGTTTGTGATGGCAGAGTTAATCGAAGGTACCACGATTATATTTTGATAAATGTAGCATTTGTGTTGATCGTGACTCACCTTGAGTCGTCTATTTGAAGGTGACTGTATTTACCGTGTTTACAGTTGGTTGTTGTATGTTTGTGATGGCAGAGTTAATCGAAGGTACCACGATTATATTTTGATAAATGTAGCATTTGTGTTGATCGTGAACCAAAATTGAGTGTTCTATTTGAAGATGACTGTGTTTACAGTGCTGTTGGTTGTTGCATGTTTGTGATGGCAGCATGACTCGATGGTACCACGATCATATTTTGATAAATGTAGCATTTGTGTTGATCGTGAACCAAATTTAGTGTTCTATTTGAAGATGGCTGTGTTTACAGTGCTGTTGGTTGTTGCATGTTTGTGATGGCAGCATGACTCGATGGTACCACGATTATATTTTGAAGAATGTAGCATTTGTGTTGATCGTGACTCACCTCGAGTGTTCTATTGAAGGTGACTGTATCCGGAATGAATTTCTTTCGGCTGGTATTATACAGATTTGGCAGATGTCGAAGAATTTCAGTTTTCGATCCTCTGACAACGTTCGCGCATAAGCCGCGAAGGATCCCGCTCATAATCATCGCTCAGTACGAACTCTCGGGTACGAATTGATCGTTCGACAGGAATCGAGAGGCTCGACTTAATAATTTTCGCGAAGGGCGAAAAGTTAGCTCGCGGCCGTGGAGCGAAACGGTAATTTCATCAAACGGTGAACCCGCGAGCAAACACCGGCGGGGCACAAAGGATACAATTGCTCGACGGTACCACGGCTCGATTATTAATTAAGTTTCCTCCGGCAGACGTGTTTGCGAACCTTCAATTACCGTAAGCGGCGGTTAGACTGCGTGAAAATTTCATCGATTACGCATCTAGGCAAGCCGCTCCCGCCTCGATACTGTAATTCTTCACACTGTTTCATATTATACTCTCCTAATCTCTTGTCAATCTTAACAGGAACAGCGGTACACGGTTTTATTAGCCTACAAAGTATTCCATTGGCATACTTTCTTAAAATCCTGTAATCTACTACTGGATCTATGCTATTAGCATATCGAGTTATAAGGTAAACATGTTCGGGTAATGTTCATTACTCTTCTTATTTCTTATAATATCTTGTATGCAAAATAAAAAAATGTATTATATGCAGAATAAAAAGTGGCAAGATACAGAACCTACACAGTCATTTGTTTCTTTCTTGAACAATTTTAACCACTAGAAATACAAGAAAACCTGTACAGTAACAAACATTGGTAATATTTATACTGTATGTTTACTATATGGAATTCCTCCGTTAATAAATTGAACCTGTATAAAATAAAGAACACTCGGTGTGCAACTAGAGGTCCGTAAAAATTGATTGTTTCGATGTACACGCCTCAATTTGTGCAAAAGACAAACGATTTGATCGTTTGCTGTACTTTCGGGGAGTCGTACCAAAGCTACGGTGTTCGCGCGGTGTTTGCGACCTTGCACCTTGATTTACTTTCGCCGTTTTTATCGGGCCGCGGCCGCGAACTAAACGATAACGTTTCCACCTGGTGACAAAACATAGACGGCCGGCGATCCCCTGGAATCTTAATGGGGATCGGATCGGATCGAGAGCCGCGATAAATAAGTTTCTCGGCCGATTACGCGCGACCCGGTTGCGTAAGAAAGAAGAATTTGCTCTTGCACGCCTCCTCGATTCGCTATACTCGTTTTGCTCGATTGTTTCGCCGAATAATCGTACCTCCATTGCCAGCAATATTTTCCGGATCGTCGGTCAACCGTGCGTTAACACTAAACCTTAAAATGATAATAATCCTGCAGCCTGTAATAGTATTTCATGATCGAAACAGATTTTGACATTTCTTACGAAACAGCCGAATACAATAAATAATAGTAATTTTCTTCTCTGTACAGAAACGTTCGCAGCTCAACAGGTATTTACATGTAGTTTTAAGTTGCACAAATAAAAAAAAAACTTTAAGCACAACGTTAGTAGTTTTGCGTCAGCGTGTACTCTGTTTAATAAAGGCTTCAGACAACGATACGGAGGATTAAGAATTACTTTCCTTCTTCCGGAGTTAAAGCTTGTGTAAAAGGAAAATCGTGGGCGTTGCAGAACAGTCTTACGAAGCACAGTCCGAGTCTACAGCGCCCGAAGAAGAATGTTCCTTAAAGACGAAGTGCTTCTTTGATATATTCCTGTTATCTGGAATTTCCGGTCTGGTTAAATAATAGAACTCTGTCTTCGGAACGTGTCTTCATCTTGCTCTTTTATTCTAGGTCACCCCATAAATTTACCAGGCTTTTTTTCGCAGTTGATACCGAAAGCAGTATTTTGAAACGCTGCGTTTCAACATTTACTTTGGATCAGCGTGGACATTTTCGTTGCACTCGGACATTTTTCTGGATGTCTACAATTTTTCGGACACCCGAACATTTTTTCTGATCGTCTACGATTTTTTCTGAAGGATCTAGGACACTTTCCCGAGTTCCCAGAATTGATTTGAATACCCTACCCTTTTTCTCTGACGATCTGAAATTTGTGCGAAGACACTTTAAATTGTCTAGAACACTTTCTTCTAGGTCCCAGGAAAATCTGTAAATACTTTCTGACGATCTAGGATTTTTTAAACAGCTCTAGGATATTTTCCTAGAGAGGTCTTGAATCTTTCTGTAAGATTCTCGAGTTATATACTTTAATACAGTATGTACCACAATAACATAATAATTATGCTGAACAGTAACCACACGGTTAGCGACCGAGCGGCCGACCATGATCGCTCGATTGTTCCTAATCGCGTTGCAGTAAACCGTGTCGGAAGACTCGTTCGTATCTTGTAAAAACCGGTCCCGTTCTCTCGCGTCGTGCGAGCGGCTATGAGTGACATTACTCGCACGAATCCTCTCCGAAGTGTCACCTGAAAATAACTCAGCATTGCTATTCTAGTAGCACGCATACAAGTGCACGGGCGCAGCGGCACCAAAGTCCTCGTACGCATTTAAATCAAGGCGGACTCCTCGAGGGCACTCTCCGGCATCGAAGTCAGGCCTCAAAGCGAGGCGTACACGCGGACTTTCTATCGTCAGCAGCGCGGCGCGGCGGTGCGGCGTTCTCTCTGTGCAGAAAACAATTAAAATGCGCGCACGGGATGCTTCGCGGGGCTCGCTCGGCGAAATCGCGACCGCTCCTCCTTTTTTTTCCCCCTCGATTTTTCTTCCTTTTTGCCCCTCACCGTCCCCCGCTGTTTTGTTTCCCCCCCTCGCGTCCTCACTCACTCCCTCTCTTTTCCACCAAACGGGCGCGATTTATCGGTGCCATCTCGGAGCACGGAAACGCTTTCTTGCGCTCGTCGAGAGCCGAGGAAATTGATAACAGTCTGTCGATCGTCTGGATCGCCCCGCGCAACCACGAATATCTCTGTTCTCGGCTCCGGATCGCGATCTACAGCCCCGTTATTAATACTAGACTATTAACACATTATTTGTCGGCAAGAAATTGATATTTAGGGTTAATGGGGTAGTCTCTAGACGGGTAAGGAGATCGAGGTGTTGTCGCTCCTTAAGGCAAGTGCAATGATCAAACTTGATATTTATTGTACAATATAAAGAAAATGTTAATATAAAAATGATTATGTTTGTTTCTTCATAATATACAGAACAATGAAATTAAACTCTTGCTTAAATCAGTGTGTGATCACCCCCAAGCATGCAGCAGATTTTTGTTAGAAATATTAAAAATCGTTGGAGATGAATGTTTGCAACTAGACTGCGAATCTTTACGCAAAATAAAAATTGTTTGTATCGATTGTATGAAACACATGTCAAATAAAATAGTCATTCTTCCTTTAATAATTTCAACAAGCTGAAAATCAACATCCTTATATTCATTTAATCCTTTTACTGGTTTAAATTGCATCTACAGTTACTCGAATGAATATTCGGTTGCATTTTACAACTTTTTTATGTGGGCCTATATTGAAAATTTAGAAAATACGTTTTGTAACAAAGAAAACTGTATTTAACTGTATGTAACTGTATTTGCGACCTACCGAAAAATTCTAGGACCTCCAAAAACCTGTTAGAACCTCGCTGAAAAATCTGAACTCGCTAAAGGACTGAAAAAGTAAAATTCATTAGCAATAGTTTGTCAGTAATTTCAGGTGTGAGGAAAGGAGGAGGTCGTTAAGTAGTACATACGTCGAATAGAGGATCGAAGGATCAACAAGATGCAGTCCCCTCGACAATATTTGCGTTTCGCGGGTCGAAGGGCTCGCGAGAATATCGACGCGCGTCTCCGTCGTCGGACGGAAATAAAGTTTCGCGAAGTAGTAACAAGCTTCGACTTTCACGAATGCGTCGACGATACTGTAAAGTTTCGCCGTTCAGGCATCCCGTGGGGCAAAAAGGACGGGATGCCGAAAGATTGATTGATTGGTTCGACTTAGGAGCGTCGACCTGACAGATGATTGGCCCATTTCTCCGTACACTTTCACTCGGCTTGGTTTTGTCTTTTACTGCACGCGTTCAGAACGGTTTCTGGAACCGTATCGACTTCGACTCATCTTTCACGCTTACCTTCTACTTTTCATACATCGAAACATTTAACGTAACTTGCTGTTTGAAATAGAACTTGATCTATTTGAACTCATTTTGTTTGAAATAGAAGTAATTATTTGTTTGCGATATGTGGCACCTTTCAAACTTTTTCTCTTCTCGATGTATAGAACGTATAGATGTAATAAAAACAAACTTTAACGACAATTTTCTTTGTTATAAATAATTTTGCGGCAAGTTTCTCTTACAAATGTCCACCGAACTAGAGGTGTAGATTCATCCCTAGGACGGATGACCATGATTTCATTGCTCGTATTAATTGTTAGAATTTTTCAGTAAATACAATTTATCTACTATGTACGACTTTAAACAACAAAATGTATAAAACTAATTTGACTACCTTTAAGCGAACTGCGAGACGACATACGTCACATATCTATGACGTTTTGTCAGTATTTTCGAACGTCGAAAACAACAAAAATTTAAGCGGTAACGAAAGGCTCGTTATCTAGACCAGTGAAAAAACGTATCGCCGACAGAGGGGTTGATTCCTTTCGAAGAGCATGATTCAGCCGCTTTGCGATACGACACAGTCATTAAAATTAATAGGCTCGCGGTAGGTAAAGCGCTCGTAACTGAGATCTAGAAAATCGAGTCTACAGGACAGGAAATATCAACGGATAGAGTCTCCACGTGTCGACTTGCTTTACCGTCCGCCTAATCGGTGGTTGTTGCTATTATCCTTGCTGCAAACGGAAGATGCACCGCGAAGAAAATGTTACAGGCTCTAAGACAATTTAACGAAGCACTTTGTCGCAAGCTTTAGGAAATTTACCCGAGGTCCAAAAATTTTTTTGAACACGCCAGATTTTTTTCTAACGACCTTACCTAAAATCCTAGAATATTTTTATCACCCCAGATTTTTTCTAACGACCTTACCTAAAATCCTAGAATTTTTTTGAACACCCCAAATTTTTTCTAACGACCTCGCCTAAAATCCTGGAATATTTTTATCACCCCAGATTTTTTCTAACGACCTTACCTAAAATCCTAGAATTTTTTTGAACACCCCAAATTTTTTCGAACGACCTTGCCTAAAATCCTAGAATATTTTTATCACCCCAGATTTTTTCTAACGAACTTACCTAAAATCCTAGAATTTTTTTGAACACCCCAGATTTTTTCTGACGGTCAAGGATTTTTGTGTAAGTTCTAGGACATTTTAACGAGGTTCTACGATTTTTTCCCGATTGTCTAGAACATTCCTTAAGCATCTAACATATTTGTTCATAGACGTTAAACCATTTTTCGTGACTACACCAAAATGTTGCTGCGAATCCAGAATTTGTGAGCGCTCTAAATCTCGCATGCAGCACGCGAACGATTAAAATACTTCCTCTAATGGCCGTCGATTAAAGTAAAAGTGTGTGTCCACCGTGGCAATTAATCTGCAACCGATAATCCGTCGCCGGGAAACAAGAGAAAGCATTCACAGAGGAAATGTGCGCGGACACGAATCGCATGCTGCAAAGGGAACGCATGCTCGAATACATAAATGCAAATAACACGTGATGCCGGGTCCGCCGCCGCGAAGCGTACAAGTATCGCGGGGGTACCTGTTGCGCGTCATTCATTTTGGTACTGATCCCAGTTCACGTTTGTTTGAAAATCAATCCCCGCCGTCGGCCGGCCACCAGCTGATGAAACTGACCAATATTTGTAACCGGTGGCCGGCCGAAACCGGGTCGGCGTTCTCCCCTTCGAACAAAAAGTCATCGACGTCCCGTCGCACCCCGTTCCTGCACCGGACAAAGAGTTATTAGCTGTACATGGAAATTCGATGACGAACGAGGGATCACTCGTGCCGGTCGCAATTATCGGCCGATCGACGCGACGCCTCGCCGTTCTGCACGCAAATTTTTATCCATCGTCATTTTTGCTTTTCCACCCCTCTGCACAGAATCATTATTTATAAATATTTACATTCCACGCGCAGTAAAGCACAAACTTGTAATTTTAACTAACGAAAACTCGAACCCAGCATGTTTACCCATCATCATTTTACTTTTCGTCCGCTCTGCACAAAATCATTATTTATAAATAGACTGCGGATCTTTATGCATTTATTGGATAATTGAGTAGATGGAATTTAAAATTGTTGAAAAATTCTTAAAATTGAAGATATTAATATATAATATCTCCTCTATTAAAATTATTAAGCGAAGAAATAAAATTCAATTTTGTTTCTATTTCTTGCAATCGATGTAGACAATTTTTATTTTGCATAAAGATCCGCAGTCTATTTATAAATATTTAGATTCTTCGCGCAGTAAAGCACAAACTCGTAAGTTTCATGAACAAAAATTCGAACATTTTTATCCATCTGCTATTAACATTTAGAAACGTTGTACAATGCAGCACAAACATGTGACATTAGCGAACAATTATTCAAACCTACCATAACGGCTTACCTCGTCGTAGAACAGAAAGGAAACATGGTAGAACATGGTTAGGGAGACGGCTGACGGACAAGTAGACTCTCTTGTCCTACAGGTCGTGTGAATCGTCAGAATCACTTAAGCAAATATAATTCTGCACCTTTCAGCATCACTTTCGCAATGTCCAGAAATATGTTTCTTTCGTGGTAGCCTGAAGCCAGACGTGGATCTTTCGAACGAATAGAATTCTGTGATATTAGGTCTGTGCAAAAGTTTGTGCTGAATTTTGTAATAAACTACAACGGGGAATCTATCAAGGAATAAATGCATTGTAGATGATTAACACCGCGTTTACGGAGCATTACAAGCCGCTACTTTACCTCATAAAAATGACAAGAATACATCTATTCAAATTTTTAGCAATTTTTATCGTAATACGCGCAATGAAATAAATTTGTTGAACAATTCCCCGTAAATTAAAAAATTAAACCGCAGCTTATTCTAAAGATGCTGCATTTACAATCAAGTCGATGTTTGGACTCGCGGCTATCGTTTGGAATCAGTTTCGACGCGGAAAGTTGGATTCGCGCTCGTCTAAGGTGCTTGTGATGGTTAACGAAATAATGAACGGGTCTCTGGTTGGCTGGAACCCAGTCTGAAAAGTGTTACAAGCGATCGAATGCAGCGAATTCCGCGGGATCTGGGCGAGGCTGCATCAGAACGCCGGATCTCCGCGGGTACGCATGCAGGCCGCGAAACTCATTGCACCGTGACAAACAGCTGGGCTATACGGTGCATCGGTGTACGCTAACTAACAGTCGAACGCCGTGGTCTGTGCTGCTGCCGATCTTTCTCTCTCTCTCTCTCTCTCTCTCTCCCTTCGTCGTCGGCGATCGATGAAAACCAGTGTGCCATCCTCTTGCAAATCGTTTTCGATCGCGAAATTAGATAGCCGATGGGTACCGTTCGTTCCGAGGGAGAAACTGGGATGCGACTAACCGGTAATAGACGCGTGCAAAATGACAGCCATCGACGTATAATATATGCCCGAGCATTATAGACACAGATAAACGCACGCTCTCTCGAAAGCGCTCCGGTTCGACCACTATAACTTCCGATATCGAATCACTATTTTTACGAGAGCGACAGATTTTTCCGCGCTCTCCGCCGATCGGTGAATGTGTACACAAAGTTTTATACGGCTAAACGTAATTCAAGGGTGTCGATAAAAATTAGTAGACTTTTCCACATATCCAAAACTTGTCATAACTAGACTGCGGATCTATATGCAAAATAAAAATTATCTGTATCGATTGCGAGAAATAGAATCCAAATAGAATGTTCTTTCTTCTCTGAATAACTTTAATAGAGGAGAGGAATCATATATTGACACCATTCAACCATTCAACCATTCAACACCATTTCAAAATTTTCCAACAATTTTGAATTTCGTCTACTCAATTTTCCTATAAATGCATGAAGATCCGCAGTCTAGTCATAACAGTTGTGGCAGATTCGGTATTACAGTAAAATCTTGGTCTAAGGAAACGGGAGCTGTAGAATCTAAGTGGCCCATCTCTATTAATCCAATTACAAAACTTATTATTCATCATCTTTTATGGGACTTTTTCACCAACTAATTTGTGGCATTTTTCTTAGTAAAATGATACGAACCACGGTATCATTTGAACTGTACTTACAATTAGTGGTTTAATTCAGTTTTAATTCCTGTCCGGACCTCTTGGAGGTTCGTGTTTCACGACTACATTTCTACTTTAATCGTTAATCGCAATTAACAATTCATCTCCTCGTTTAGTCGTTAAAAAATTGTGGTTAACGATTAAATACTTATTAATCGTTAATTGCGATTAACAATTATTAATCGTCACTCGGATAATTGATTAATGATTAACTGCTGAAATTTCGAAATGTAAACTAAGTTTAGGTGGATTGTCGTTTGGTCCATAATACAAATTCTGTTTACGTGCTTGTTAAAAATTGAAAAAGACTCGTTCGCTTCGGAGGTTCTGGGGTAAGTGCCGTGGGGTCTAACACAGTCCTCTCACCAAAAGGCACCCTTGTCTTCCCCACTCCGTGGCCAGATCTTCTTGGAACAAAGTCCCAATTCTTTAGGGCAGCGTGACCTTGGATTGCATACCCTCGGCAAGTTTCACTCGTCACATCCTCATAAACATGACCTTCCCGAACGATAGCTGGATGGCCCAAAGTGCCCACCCGCCATCGTCCGAGGACGGTTCTGTTTATTCTCATCTGTCTCTATTCAGGGCATCACGTACGCCCAGGTCCTACCATAAATCCTTCCAATCTTAAAGGTCGCCTCGACATCAGCCCTTGACTTTGCTTAAAACACGTTGACGCTAACATGCTTTTATGTTTTTTTTCGATGATTCCTTTTTTTAATCAACGATTGACGATTAAATCAATCGATTGAATCAATCGCCGATTTTTCGACGATTTCTTTTTTTAATCGTATACATTAATGAATTAATCATGATTAAAATTTTAATATCGATTAATGCCAAACTCTGGTGTTTGAGTGTTTACTACACCCGCTGTCCTTTTCTACGTTCAGCGAGGTCACAAAAAAATAGTAGAAATACACGAACTAAGAAACAGCACGGATCCGAGGCGAGGGTTTTTGTTAGATCAAGACTTCACTCTATTGACAATATTACTTTCGTCCTCTGTTACTTCCAATCCCGGTTTCGCCTACTTGATAGTCGCCTCGTCGGGTCGGATGGTCGCGTCGCTACGGCCGCAGGGAATTACTCTGAAAATAAATAGCCCGTGATCATTCCCGCGGACGTGTTTCCAATCGCATCGTCGCGTATATTTAGTGCGAGTGCCGCGTCTAATTCGGCCCCGGTTCACCGAAGAATGACTAATTCGACGGCCGATCGGATCTCCCGTCGGGATTTCAAAGCGTGGATACCGCGCGCCACCAGGGAATTTGACCCCTTGAACTGGATAGTGGTCACGAGCAGAAAAGAGCACGCCGAGTATCGGAAGCTTTGGCAGTGGCTCACGGTCAAGCAGATCGGGGAAAAAAAGTTCCGCGGCCCGGTGGCCCGCTGCCAGAATTACTTTCGCGGACCGACGTTCGATTAATCTCAACTTACCCCGTTCACCATGGCGTCTTCTTCCATCCCCCGTTCGCGGGGATTCATCCCTGAACCCTTTTCTCAGTTCGTGCGAGGTCGAACATTCGTCTCCACGATACCTGAGAATTTGAACATCCCCTCTCGACCGGTTTTCTTTCAACCTCACTATTTCGTACCAGAGTTGGACATTGATAAATTAAAATTTTAATCAAAATTGATTGATTAATATGTACGATTAGAAAAGATAATCATTGAAAAATGGACGATTGATTCAATCGATTGATAAAGTTAATCATGAATCGTTGAATAAAAAACGAAATCGTCGAAAACTCGGAGACTGATTTAATTAATCGTTGAAGTTAATCGCCACGCGGTCTATCCATAAATTGTAATAAGGAGGGAGAGAGAGAGAGAGAGATAGAGACAGAGAGCGGAGATGGAGAATTGAAAGAAATATATCTCAACAAAAACTCAGTTTATATTTGTTTCAGTGTGCATACACTTTTTGATTCCCTATATCATTTCAAAATTTTAGCAGTTAATCATTAATTCGATTGACGATTACAATTGAAAAGAATGTAATCGTTAACCGCAATTAACGATCCAAGTTAGTTTATTCGTCAATCGTGGATTAAATTTTTGCCCAGCTCTGTTTCGTACTTGGTATCAGGTATTTCTTTCGAGACGGGGATGGCGAACACTTTTCTCCAGGTGATGTCGTGGAGTGTATTGCTTTCGTTTATTACGCCAGTGCTATATTAGTTCGAAAATGAAACATCTCTTCCGACCTACAATAATTCCATTGTATATGATCTTTTCATTTCATGAATATGAAATTGATACAATACCTCATACAATACTGAAATGTGTAGTAATTGATTAGATGCCAACATATTTCATAATGTAAACAATATTCTGAATAATGGTACAGCAATTTTTAGTGTTGACCTACCTAATTTTTTGTATTTGACAATTATTTAAATAATAAAAATGATTTCATAAGAAATTATCGTATAGATATCTTTAGTAGAGCATGTATTACAATAGGAGCCGCACAAAGTCTAAATAAAATCAATCTCGTAATTTTTGTGTGTGTGTGTGTACCAGTTACTTTTAAGGGTCGGTAGGTTAGTGTTAAAAATCTTTGCTGTACGACCCCAAAACTTTCTGAAAAAATGTTATGGAAAATTTGTCCGGTGTGTTTCTTATGTAAATAATGAGGATGATCTGAAATCGCCCAAGAGGGGATGTTTCTGTCACGATGAAATGATAAAGAAGCTTTCATAAAAAGTCGAAATGAATCCACCGCTCACTCCCGAACAGGTAAATTAAAAGCAACGAAAATTAACTACTACATAAATTACTGCGTACGCGAAACCTCTAACAAAGACAATTGACAGTCCGTGACCAATCGGAGTGACATCCGGCGAGCAGTGCAGGCCAGCTGTTTCACGGTGACGCGGTTATAATTGCAAAAAGTCGGTCCCGTATCGCCATTAATAATCTCGCGAAGATTCGGGCTCGCTAAAACGCGGACATTATGCCAGCGAATCGCGGGCAAAGTCGGGGCTGGTACTCGTTGAATGAATTATAAGGGCAGCGGGTAGCATCGGGTGCAAAGAAAAAAAAAACTAGTGGAAAGAGAAAATAAAAAAGAACGGAAGGGGAAAGGTTCCCGTGGAAAAAGCTCGAGCGCGAAATTCCGTGAAATATGGTCGTCGTTTCGAGCGGTGTTCTTTTTCCGGGAGGAGGGGTAGGGTTAGGGATGATCGTGCGCTCCCGATCCATAAATCACGGAATAGTTTAATTAGCAGGCTCTTGGGGGGTGTCGCTCGATGCGGGTCACGGTGGCGAAGACACGCGTGCGAGAGATACCTCGCACGGGGGTTGGTGGTGGTGATGGTGGTTTTCCATGGGGGTTGGTTTTCTCATAGGGGGGAAACGGAAGGAAGAATCGCTTAATTCGCGGCGGAGAGAACGGCGGCGGCAGAGCGGCCGGCCGGCACGGATATGTAAATTTAATAACGCCAATTTGGTGTGGGTGCAGCGTCGTGCAGGACAGTTTACATGTGCCCGAGCTCTCCTCTCTGTGCATTATGCATGCGTATTGTGTGCACCTGTTGCCCCAAATCAAGGTTCGCCTCTCGCGGAAACCTAATGCCGCATAATTGTGCTTTGAACGCAAACAACGCCCCGGCGACAACCGGGAAAAATAGAAAACACACACCGGAAAAACGGACGAGGAGGGGTGGGGGTGGGGCGGGGAGAGAGGGAAGAGGGAAAGCAAGGAAATAAAAGGACAACGAACGAGAACCGACGCCGCGTTATCTTGCTCATGCGATATTAATCAGACTCATTTTCATAAATGCCGCCTCCGACCGGCATTAAAATTTATATTACACGCGGACTTACTCGACGGGCCCACGGTTTCTTGAAAAATGTGGTCTGCGGGGGTGAAAGTGAAGAAGCTCCGAAGCCCCTCGATGTTCCATGGGATATCAGATTGATTTTAGACGAGACAATTTTGCTGAATTGTTCTATGGGGATTGTTGTACAGATGTTTTTGAGACTGTTCGACCAATACATCGTCGTACGATCCACATTGATTCTTTTTAGAAATATTAATTTCTTATTGGACAGAAATACTTTCGGGAATTACAATTCACCTGACCGTCCATACTCGCTTATCCGAGAATTCGTAGCTCGAATAAAGGATCCGTTTTACGTGGATCGAAGAACAATCCTTAATCGATCGACGGCGCGAGAATCGCCACGCACCGAGGACGTACTGGGCGGATACGTTTTAATAGGCTTGACGCGTAGCGATATCAATTATCAGGAGGATCGCGCGACGGCTCGCGCACCCCTGATTTATCGTAATAACAGCCTTTACCCGTGGCTAGGTATTTATACGGTCGAATGAAAATTTCCCGGCGTATTATTCGAGCGGCGCGCCGCCGCGTTCGCATAATGTTATAACGCGTCAGCTTGCAACAGATCAGCCCCGACGGATTTTTCATCTCAAGAAAGACAGAATGAGAAAGAGAGAGAGAAAGGGAGCGCGTCGTGGGACGGCGTTCACTGTACTTTTCGCGACTAAGTTGCATCCTCGTCCCCTGAAAATAAACGCGCATTACCGGACGGTGTAATTATCAAGGCCGATACGATCCACCGGATCTGGCGGCTGGATTATAGGCATTTAAGAGGGACGGCGCTGTTCGGTATAGTGTGCTGCTTATAGCGTGCCGCTCCTGCCATGCTCGTTTCTGTGCTCGAGGAGCGTATTCGTGATCGGCAAACATTAAGGATGCAGGCGCGAGAGCCTCCGACGTTGCTTTGCTAGCCAGGAGGCTGGCAGGCGTGGTCCAGTGGCACGTTTCCAACCGATTTCGAAGGAAGCTCGCACACAACGATCCAGAGATCGCTTTCGCGATCGTACGCTTACCGTACGATCGTTGCTCGACTCTCTCTCTACGCGTCGCCTCGAGGTCCTGTCGATCCTAGAATCAGGATAGATCAGCGAGTCAAGCTAGAAAAGATAGGCTGACCTGTACAGTGAATGGACGACTCACCAGTGAATGAACATGATTCGTATTAAACGGAAGAATAATGCAGGTATACCGCGGATCTTTATAGAAAATACAAATTGTCTGCGTCAATAAAAGACATCCCACGTATTCGAAGTAAGCATTGTTTCGATTATTTTATGAATGTATCATATTTAGATAATTTGTGTAAAACAATGAGTAGCTGCAAAAATGAAACGTCATTTTAAGAGGGTGGAGGGACATCTTTTTTTACTTACAATTAGATAGTTTTTGAGGATCTAGTATGAATTGTTTTCAGATTGATTCCTCGGATTCTCCATTGCTGTGCATCTGCTTTCAGCAAGGTACTACATCACATCAAATAAGTACTATATGTGTAAGTCTGTCGGTTTGCAGAGTTGGGGTCGCGTGATTTATTTGCTGCGATGCTTAGACGATGCTGAAGATCGCTGATGCGTAAGAGAGGTCTTAGGGTCAACATAGCGTGTGGCAGCACAAGCTGTTCTACTATCTATCTATACATATGTATGTCCGTCATATATTTGTGTATCATTTTGTTCCATTTCTGTGTTTGTTCTCCTATTGCATATCACATATCATTTCAGTGAATCTTTAACTTGTTGAATTTCTTTGCACGGTTGGTAGAATGTATCTCTTCCGTTGGTAAGTCGATGGTGTAGTTTTATCTGCGATTACACGGTTGTTTCATATATTTCAGTCGAGTTACAATTTTCTTGGATATTTTATGCGCGTGTTAACATGTCCAACTATCTTCTTAGTGGTTTCTCTTACACCTATAAAGATACTCTTTGCTTGATTAGAGTATCTGATCTACAAGAATGTTTGACTCTGTAACAGTCGAGTGAAGATTGTATTTTCTTTTTACGAGGTATAGAAATCTGGTTGAACGAGCTTATATAAATATTACAAGAAATTATTTGACCTTCTCTCTTTTTAGGAATGAAGAGAATTATCCAATTCAGTGAATTGGTATATGTTTTCGTTGACATGAAGCGCACTAATTATTTGGGGGACTAGAAACTCACTAGAACACCATATCTTTACCTTTATTAAACTACTAACCAGGGGAAAGACAACTTGGTCTTCTACCAAAGAATGAGAGAACTCAAGAAAGTTTCTAGATTGAAGCACTCCAAATCATAATTTTCTTTCAGAAACTAGGAAAATCCAATTGCTTTTTCTCCGGAATCACTAAGAAAACCTTCAAAATCCGACGTACATAATTATATCCACACAGAATCCACCCTTTACAATCACTAGATTCGACTACCCTTCCAACAACAGCGGTCACTCTCCTACCTTGAACCCCGTGACTATCCGTCGCTTAACCTCATCAACCCACCATACAATTCACTTGCTCTCCACCCTATTTCCAACCTTCCCATTAACAAACGGTATTAAACTCTATCGTCTACTCACTAGAATCACTAAAAATCATCACCAACCATACAATTTCCGTTTGCAAAAACTGTCACAAGTACTCCGAAGGGCGGGGTACCAGTATATCCAGCTAAACGCGGATTACACAAGCGCGGCGTCTGTTCGAGAGGTTCGAAAATAAACCCGTCGTGCAAAAACGCAGAACCTGCAGGATTCCATCGGCGATAACCAGAGAGGGGTATAGAGGGGGTAAGGTCTCCGGTCGCTCGGCTATGATTAATACCGAGCAATAAGAAGAGCGATCGTGCCCGCTACGCGTCGCGCCTGTGCCCGGTCCCGGGCACATTTTCCTCTTGGAATATACATATAGGTTCGCAGGAGCAGAACGTGTCTGCACGGACATGTCCAGTTTCTGCATACCACGACGCGTAACCGGGGCCGGGTATGTGGCATTGCCCGCAACACCGAAACAAAATAGCCAACTCATCCGATCTTTGCAAATCCCTGCAATTTTCGGTAAACGAAATTCACTGACCCTAACCGCGAAGGTCGAACACAATTCATGTTTTTTTTTTATTGTACAGTTGTAACCTCCAATAGGAGGTTATCCTGCAGTCTATATTACACATTCATAATATTACAATGAAAGCCTTATGCTAATGTATGGTTAATGTAACAAGTATATATCAATTGAGGGCACTTAATTTGTGGTGGGCGTGATACTGGCGTCATATACATAATTCACAATCTTTCAGGAAGGAACATAAGTTAAGACTATAATGGCCAGATCTAATGGCCAGATAGACATAGACGTAGACCATTCGATCTTCGAGTTGCTGGAACTTCTATTCAAATTCTCTCATTTCGAGTAATCCAAACTTCACTTTTTAGAGGCCAATCTCTCATTCTTCTATTTTCTAAGTGCGCATTTCGATCGTTTGAACGATAAATCAGCCGTTCAGAGGTCACCTTCGTTAACCCTCGGACAGCGGGGCCTGGGTCTATTTTGAATTAGAATATCACAATCGATATTTAGTTAAAATAATCTAAACCTGCAGTGAAAAAACAACTGAATGTGTACTGTTTCCACACACTGCTGTTACAGAAGTAGCACTATCCGTTAGAAACGCATCGGGACTTTTGCGATGACCAAATCGCTATGAAATTTGGTTTCGGTGGCAGAAGCAGCTAGATCGGTCGCGATGCGGCGTGGCGCGCGAGAATCGCGAGAGAGAGGAGAGGAGAGGAGAGGAGAGGATAGCACGATGCTGTTGGCCGTCCCTCGGACGAAAGAAAGCGGAGGCAAGGCTGACCGGCAGTCCTAGGAGCTGGTACACGCACGTATGTGCACGCGAGCGGCCCCGGTTTGTCAGTGTGAGCGCGCCGGTTGGCTATCTAGAATCTAGATGATGGCAGTGAGCTTGACCGAGTGGCGCTTCGCGAGGCCGGCCGACGCCCTTCCTCCTGCTTGGTTGCTTGCTTTTTGCGCAACCTACACTTAGAATCTCCTCTCTTTCCTCCCCGCCTTTCTCCACCTCGCCACCTATGTATCTCTTTCTCTTTCGCTCGATCCGTCCCTTTCATTCCTGTATAAGAGCCGGTGCAACCGGCCAATCGCCGCGTCCCGTTTCCTTTCCCTCGAACAACGTTCATCGCATCCACACCTGAGTACCATTATATTTGCCTGCGTAGAGCTGGGGCACCGGCCGGCCGCCCGTAATCTCGCCGCGGTATTAGTTTTCATATTGGTTCGTACTTACAATATTAACGTAATATCGCGGCGCTGGTCTCTACGTCGCGGGATCGAGCCCCTTTTCCCCTCCACCATCCTCTCCCCACCCCCCAACTTTCCATATTACTGTTTTATTAACGGTGAACCGAGGGATATTAGAGCGCGAGAGGTTCCACAGGGACCGAGCACCGATCCTTGCACTAATTGTTTCTGGTTGATATCCCTTTATAGGGCGAAGTCATTCTTTACGGTCACACTTTATAGTCCTCGATGCCGTGATCGATGAGAGATCGTCGGGGAATGATCAGGATTGTTGTTCTCCGTCGCGAGGAAACGCGAGAAGTTATGGTCCTGTCGAGGATGGGGTGGCTTTTTATGAATCAGCACTGTGGAGGGTGCAGGAGATTTCGTTTTGAAATGTTTTAGGGTGGTGATCCTTCGTAATCGATTGATGGATGGATTTTTATTCTTTTAGTTGTTACGTTGTTTGGAAATTATGGGTGGTTCGCTGTTTGAGTTGTGGATGAAGTAGCTGAAGATGGAGGTTCCTAGAAACCAATTAATTATTAGTGAATTCTAATCCTGCAAAATATTTCCTGCAGAAAGAATCGAGGTTGCGACAAGTACCGTAGTATAAAAAAAAATTGATACCGTATCCTGGAACTAATCCTCACATCGAGAACAGACGAATCGCAATATCAATTTCCATAAATCATACCTCGCATTCCACACATTCCGAAATATCAAAAACCAAACGATCCATCCCTAATAAACCGTCAGCTCGCGTCTTCCAACCGCAAGCCAAGACACCGTAGGAATTCCTGCAACCGCAATGGCGCCTTCGAAAATGCATAAATCGTGTAGCAATAAGATCACCGTGAACCCGGCGCATTATCAATTAAACCGCGGGGCCGGTACCGTAACGATCGAGAGATCCAGGTTTTATCAATCGCCGCTCCAGTTACGTGTGGCGTCGAATTCCTCGATTCATTCAAACACCGCGCGCAGCGGCTAGAACTTTTGGCTCTGGCTAAAGACTGAAGAAAGAGTACGCTGGCATTATGCTAGACTATTTAAGACTATGCTAGACCTTATCATCGGCCTCGCGCGAAATTCCCGGACTTTCTACTACCGGGACTGTTTTCCTGTGGCTAGGAGAACCGGTCCCCTTTCGTAGAGGCGAAAGAAAATCGACGAGCCCCTCCGCTATCAAGATCTAGCGCCTCTGTGACCGGTAGCCGAAGCATTAACCTCGATCGCGCTGAAATCGCGCCAAAAATTCGCAACGCCGCAGGTGTTCCAGCTGGATACGCTTCGGCGAGAGGAGGAGGCGAGTCCTGTTCACCAGGTGAAGAACCCGACGGAACACACACCGTCGTCGTCCTGGCATCGCTGAGGGCGATACACACGGAAGCAAGACTGCTCCGGCCCGCTCTGGCCCGCTCCGGCCCTTCCAAGCCCGCTTCAGGCCCGGTTCTCTAGGATACGCCTCGGTATTCAGATTTTCTCGGTTGCCTCGCCGCGAAACGACCGTCTTCTATTTCTTCCTGCCACGGAGCCGCGCCGAGCAACATCCGTTTCAGTCGTACGGCCACCGGATTTCACCGAGGACACCGCCTTGCCGATCCAAGGCTCGCTTCGAGGCATCGTACGACGCTTCATTGATCCTCTGGGACTCCTGGGATTACGTAGACTGTGTCTTTTTAGTCGGATTTGCGTTTTACAGCTGTCTGTTAAGCATTTCGTGCGAAAGAATTTTTGGGAAAAAATGTGGTAGACACTTTCTTCCATTCATTGATGGAAATATGGTATCCTAGTTGGACTGATCCTTAATGGACTCCTGGGATCTCTTGGATTGTTTCCATGCGTTTTAGGCTGGTTTCTAGAGCTGTTCATAATCCATTCAATTGATGAATTTTAGAAGGGGACGCGTCGGGATCCTTTCTTTCATTCATCGATTCCGCAGGACTCTCGAGACTACTTAAATTGCTCTTTTCAACTTATTTTTGGCTTTTAGAGGCGACTGTGCAGCTCATTCAATTAAAGAATTGCAGAAAGAAATATGTTTAATCCTTTCATATTGATTCTCCCCCGTTTTATTATGAGAGTGGGCTAAACAATTTCAAAATGTCGAAAGAATATGCGATCGATCATACAATACAAAAGTTACAAGCAATTAGTCAATTAGCACCGGCCTCCTCATTACCAGTTAAGGGTTGAAGGGTGTCACGGAATCTTTCGCGAACCAGTGCAGCGAAATACCGATTTTCGTGGCTCGAGATCGTCGATTCGTCACATGCACAGCGTCGGCACACGTGTATCGGCTCCACGGTGAAAATAGTGCAATAAGCTTGCAGTTATGCAGCGGATACGGGGACTGTGTGCGGTTTTCCTCTTTCGCAGCCACGATCGCAACCCTTCTTCCTATCCTGTGCACCCTCTTCGTCCCTCTTCTCCCGTGGATCCGAATTTTTCCTCGTTCCTCTGGACGCCGGTGTCGGTCGTCCTACCATCCCTTTGCCTTCAGCCACCCCTGGGAGAGAGGCAAAGCGAGAAAAAGAGAGAAAGATAGACGGATCAGAAGGATAGAAAAAGAAAGAGAGGAGAGAACGAACGCGTATAACCCGGGCTCTCCGGGTATATGTACACGGGCTACGGACGTTTAAACGGGGATAGCTACTAATTACAACGGTTACACCGGCAGTTGGCGAAGACGAAAAAAAAAGGAGAGACCTGGCCAGAAGGAAAATAGAGGAAAGAGGGATCGGCGATCCCGTGGCCGCGGAGAAAAGGGGGACACGTGGAAAGGGAGCAGGAAAAATTCCGGAGAATGGGCGGGTACGACACGACCGAGTAATCAGTCGGTGGATTATAGCGCGATCTCTCTATGTGTGTGGAAGGACGACGAACACACCACGATGCTCCGCGTCTACTACGTCTATGTACCCGCTCGTGCGTGTTTATTCCTCCAGTCTCTAACCCCTCTCCCTCTCTACCCGCCCGTATCCTTTCCTATCTCTTCTACTTCTTCTGCCTCTTTACCTCAGCTTCTTCTTCGTTTTTACCCGGCCTTCTTGCTCGTTTTGCTTCTCGACGCTCTCTCGTCTCCTCTTTCTCGTCTCCATCTCTCTGTCTCGTTCTCTCTCTTTCGCTGTCTTATTCCTCCGGTTCTATTCCTCTCCTCCCCTCCCCCCCCCGCCCCGCCGAACTGCTTTTTGCTCGTCAACGACCGGGGACAGATCGGTTTCTTGCGGTGCGCCTCGGCCGATCGCGTGCGTAAGTATCGGTCTGCGACGATGGTTAATGAACTTAACGTAATTCCGGCCTCGTATTTCACGCCCCGGACCCTGACGGGCCGACGGGTGTCCTTGCCGACGAACGACGAAAGACGAACGACGTCCTGCCGTGATTAATGGACGAATTTTCGGACGGGACAACGCGACGCGCTTCCATCCGTTTTCGACGGAACGATCCTCGGCGAGGTTCCTCCCTTGCGACCTTCTGGAACGAATACTGGATTTCAGGACCTTTCTGGACCTGATTCGAACAATATATTGTTTGCGACTTAATAAACCCACCAAAAAGGAAAATAAACGACTACAGTATTTTATCCATAAATGTCCCAAATGTCTGGCCGGTAAGTGTCCCAGAACTATCCGCACTACTGCGGGGTGTACCCCCTTAAGGGGCCTTGAAGCTCGAGATGCTCGGTTGTTGGTGAAAGTTCCATAAAAAAATAATGAAAAATAAATAAGTTTGTCATCGGATTAGTTATGTTTACACTTCTCGATAAGCGAGACCTCTCGAGCTCGGCTGTCTTTCTCTACGTTCGGCAAAAGTCAAAGAATAGTATGCCCGGCGTATAAGTGTCCCTGGGCAGGCTCGAGTTGGGGACTTATATGTATCGATAAAATATTAGGTTGGGGAAAAAGTAATCCATTATTTTTACCTTTATTTCAAGACTTTATTTAACATGGTTCGGATTGTCCGATTTGGGTCAAATATGCGCCGTTCTGTTCGATAATTTGTTGCCATTTTAAAGGTAATTTCATAATGCCTCTCTCATAGAAGCCCTGGTCCCTATTGGCGAAAAACTCAACTAAGCGATTTTCACGATCTTCTCTTCATGCCAATTTCTTATCACTAAGGAAGTTTTGCGAGGATAAAAAAAGATGGTAATCGCTTGGTGCTAGGTGCGGACTATAAGGTGGATGCATTAAAACTTCCCAACTGTACTGTATTTGGTTTCCACGTCTCAATGTTGATATTGGATGGAGCTCCGCAGCCCACCAATAACTGATTCTAGGTTTAATTCCTACAGTGTAAATTGGGTAAGTACATACTGTGCGGAGCACGAGAGAAAACTAGCGAGAAGGGAACGGGGAAAGAAGCCTGACCATTCAGATTGCCTTTGCGTTCCTCTTGCCCCGTTCCTCTCCCGCTAGTTTTCTCTCGTGCTCTGGACAGTACATGTTGCGTTATCTCTACGATATCTAATTGCATGTAATTGTGTATCTATGTAAATAAATTTGCAACAATGATAGAGGTCGGCTAAATGATAGAGCAGCCTAGAGCAAAGTCGGCTAGGGAAAAATCCCCTGAAAATCTATCCATCAGGTTTCTAAAGACCGTAAGAAAACTCGGTTTCTCGGCGCAGCTGTCTAAACTAGCTAAAGAACCACGGCAAAAGAGAGCCGCTTTCACGGCCCCGTAACGATACCCATCATACTTGGCCGATAATTTGTAAGCGTACCCGGTCCGCGAGCAAACTTACAAATCACCCGCGATGAACGCAGCCAGCAGCCGTCGCGTCGCTTCTTATCGCGACCATCGCGGAGCATCGGCGAAGCTGCTAGAGCTGTCCGAGAGACTAGAGCTGTTCTCTCGGAGAAAGACGCAAAAGAAACCCGAGACATCGGGCCGAGTCATTACGCGACCGGCAAGAAGGGAACCGCGAGAGTTCTCGCGATTAGCAATCCGATCAGCAAGAAGTATCCCTCGGGAAACCCGGGTGACGATTTAGGGGTGGAGCGCCACCCAAGATGCACCTGCCAGCGATCATCTTGCAATCCAATCGTTCCGAACGCAGAAAAACGGCTTCCTGACTCTGTTGTCAGACAAACTTGGGTGAAATAAACATTTTATTTTAATATAATATTAATATATTTGATATCTGAATCGCAACAAACTGCGGCGAAACATATTCATATCCGTGACTCACAACAAACTGAGGTAAAATAAAAATTTAATTCATTATATTGAATTTAATACTTTAAATCTTTAAATTCTTCTAATGTTTTTACTGTTTTAATTACGCTTGCTCACTCTTGCCATAAACGCATAAAGTCCGCAGTCCACTTACAAATCTAGACAAATAATTCCCATTTCTGGGAGACGCGGCACTCAGAGTGTTAAACACCCACTGTGCATGCTTATCCTAGCGTCAGCGTTCGTAACTCTGATAATCTGCGCTAGGTGTGCTCAAAGATTATTTGAGCACGATCCTAGTAGCGACGAGCATTTGCCTGTTCTCCGCAGGATCAAATAGTAGCGAGATCGACAGCCTAGATAGAGGGGGTCGCGAGAACAAGAAAAACAAGAGGAAGAAGAAGAAGAAGAAGACGAAGAAGAAGGAGAAGAGATGGTGGGGGGGTTGAAAACGAGAAGCAGCCGAGGAGAAGGAGCTAAACGTTCATCCTGTCAAAGGATCAACAGGCGTCGTCGTCGCGGACGTATCTTCGATTCGGAAAATGCTGAGAGAAAGGAGAAAGAGAGACTCTCGCAGTTCGAGGGTGGGGCTAGAGGTTCGGAAAGAGAGGGGGTCTACACTGACGCAGAGCGCACAGGTTCGACACGGGATGCCGATTCGGTTTTTTCCCGGCGGAGAGCGCCGCTTTTTCTTGTTTTCCGGCTTTTTAACGATCGCCGTTCTCCACGTCCTAACGGAATATTCCCCGTCCGGGGACAGTTTAATTATGCGAGCTTCTTGGAATGGCGGACGTCGCCGTCGGCCGGCTCGTTTCCGCCGGGTTGGATCCGTCGATCGATGGACCATCCGTGAGTTATTGTGCTCGCATAAGCTACCGTTTCTCCCATTATTTACCGGCTGTTCCTCCGACAATACCATCTTCTTCATTTGTTCCCGTTTGGTTCGACCACAATTTTTCTGTTCACGAAGAAAAGGCTATACGTCTAATGCATTACAACTCATACCTTTTTGTTCCTACCTAGGCTAATTGTTCCAACAGTCAGCCGTTTCACTAAGATTAATTTACAATTATTGAAATTATAAAGGTGGATTGATAGTTCGGTGGATCGTCGATCCAGCAGGATCGATTACACCTGGCTCTCGAATCTAGCGCATTGTCATACTTAACCGTAGCCTTTCGAGCCCGACACGCCTACCGAGTTTAATGAACTTCTGCGCGATCGGGCGCCGATGCTGCTCTTGGTCAGCTCGGCTTCTCCTCTCCGCTCGGCCCGGCTCGGCTCGCGAGAGTAAGCCGTTATCCGAGGCTGAGGCCTGACCTACGCGAAGATTTCGAGCAGCGTAACTCATCATTATCTAGATAATACGCGGCTCATGCACGCCAGTCCTCAATGAATCACTTCCACACCCAATACCCGGGACAGGCTCGGCCTCGCCAACCCGTACACTGGCTTTCCCCCGCACCTATGCGTCTATTCTACCCTATACAAACGTATACGAACTCTATACGAACCCATACGAACTCTATATGAACGTATACGAACTCACGAAGACACGAATCGGCCCGTGTGCTCTTTTTAGCATGGCGAATTCGCCGCGACCGATAAATAATCCTAGAAATGGTGACTTACGCGAGCACGATAACTCTTCCGCCGAAGGACCCATCGGAAACTAGCCATACCAGATGGAAATATTTACCGGTAACTGGACTGTGGCTCTTTATGCAAAATACATTTTTTTTTTAGATTGCAGATCTTTATGCAAATTAAGAATTGTCTGCATTCATTTCATGACACAGGAACTACATAGACATTTATGTCTTTTCTGAACGTCGAGTCAGACTCGACACGATAATGTCAATATCACGAACTTTCTTTATCTCGAAATGAAAATTCTATTGTTGTTGTGGACACAACAGCCACTGGAGAATAAATATAAATAAAAGGATCGAGAAATTGCAACTCTCCTGGAACGGTCGAATTTATCGGTCGACGCGACGCGGTTCGCAGCCGGACGAAGTCGAATGACGAGGACATTTTCCAGTCGTAGATCAACCGCACAGGCCGTCTGATAGTTGGCGGTGCACGCAATTAATCCCGTCGATCGTAATACCCCCGGTGATCCTAGCCGGATCGAGGCGCGTCGTGGCGCGCATCTCAGCGCATCTGAGCGCAGCGCCGTGCATCTCGGCTACGGATTTATTGCGATGCCGGGCGCAGCCGGTTAATATCCTCGCGGCTCGATTAAAAATCATTTTTCTAAGATCGGCGGAGAGGGTCGGGTAGTAGTCAGCGCACTAGGCTCTCTCGCCGGACGATGTCCAATTTACTTCGTGGCTACTTGCCGCGGTCATAATTCAAGGATAATTGCTTAATAACAGATCGGCCGACGCAAAATGTTCGCTTTACGATCCGCCGTGGAACGGCAGCGAGTTTCGACCGATCGAGCTGCTGGCTCTTCTTCTTCGTCTTCTTCTTCTACATCGTCTTCGTCGTCTCGCGGAGCCACGCGAGCTCTCTCCTCTCTCGCAACCCTGAATTCCCTTTCCTCCGATTCGATCGCGGAACGTGTGCGCGTATTAACCTCCACTATCCGCGAGTAGCAAACAGAGAAAAAGGAACGGCTCGAACAAGAGGCGAGAGAAACGAGGAGAAAAAGTCCCGGGGAACGGGGAAGAGCAACTCTATCGCGCGGTAAGACGTCGGGAGAAACTTATCTCTCCTCCTTCTCTCTCTCCATTGCCTTCTTTGTCTCTATTCTCCTTGCTTTCCGTCTCTCTCTCTCTTTCTGTTTCGCTGTCTGGTCTAGGCCCGAGAAGCCTGATCCGCGATCCGTTCGAGATGGTTAATAATTTCCAGCGGTAATACCCGCCGATATATAGCTGCTCGTCATCGGATAACGCTATCTCAATCCCGCGGAGCCTAGTCGAGCGTACTGCAGCGGCGATTCCTTGTAAAAACCAGGACCGCGTGTGCGTGGCCGCGTATACACGCGTGCGTGCGTGCGTGCCGTCCGCAATCCCTGCCCATCCTCTCTCTCTCTCTCTCTCTCTCTGCTGATCGACGTTCCCCGGGCCCAATCGTCTTCTCATCTGTTGGCCTGCACGTACAGGGTGTCCCTGCAATATAATCATTCTACGCGTAATCGGCCATACCGAATTCTTTCGGAAAAGCCAGAACCAAATCGCCGAATCAAACTATCTCGCACGTGGCTTCGTCCTTCAGAAAAATTGGTCTGCAGTCTTCGATTGTGCGCTGTTTCGTTCCAACAATTTTACACAAACTTGGACAATGTATCTTTGCTCAAAGATCTGCAGTGTTTCTTTTACCTTTTTCGGAGTATTTTGTACCGGTGACCTTGAACGACATTGAATGGCATTGAGCGACCTTGAACGGTCGGGATTGTTAGAGGTGTGGCGTCGAGCGAGTATAGTTGTTGCAGGGATGCAATTTTATAATAATTTGGTTGTAGGTTTAAAGCTAATTGAATGTTAATGGTGTATTATTTACAATTTTCTAAAGTTAACGAAGGAAGACACCAGTTTCTATGTGATTCCCTTGTCTTATATCAATATTGTTTCAGAGAGATCACGTAATTGAGAGTCGCAGTGGGGTTAAAAGAATAATCTAAATTAAGGGGAACAAATATAAGGAAAGATTAGGGTTATCCTTCGAAGATATGTCCTAAGTCCTAAGTATATTCATGAAAGAAAAGGTACCGTACACCGCGGTTCATTGAGAACCAGGCAACATTTGCTCCAAGCGTTTCTTCCTATCTCGAAGACTGCGAGAGCTATTCAGGTGGCTTGTCTTAGGTGTCTCGGCTCGATCAGATCGCCGTCTTTCTTACAGATATCGAACAGCCAGCGCAGCACGCGATCATATGGGTGAACATCGTCGAATCCATGGTGTTTTCAATTTGCATTCCTCTTACGGTGCCCTTGCTCTTCAGTCCTGCGTCCGTTTCTTCGTGGGAACTCCTCCTTAATTCTTGTAACCTTCTACACTCTACCCTTTTCTATTAATATTAATTTAAGATAGATAAATTAAGATTATTACGGGATGAGGTATCTATTGAACCCCCATTTGCCACAGTTGGTGTAGAACATTTTTATTTTGCACGAATATCCGCAGTCTAGAAATAAGGACGAAAAAAGTGGCGAAGTTCGACCGATGCCCAGACAGTCCAGCGTCCTTCTAATATAGGATCGCTCCAATTCCTCCCTGGGGCACACCCTGTATGCAGAACAGAGGGTCCATGCACCGGCGATCGCGCGTCACGAACGCATATACATGCATCAGGATGACCGATCGTCGGCTTCTTCGTTCTTTTCCTGCGCTCTCTTAACCGGCTTACCACCCTGCCCGCAACCGACACACCCGGCAAGTAGCCTGAACCCATTACTACGAGTACAGAAACATAGAGAAAGGAAGAGAGAGAGAGAGAGAGAGAGAGAGAGAGAAATATGTATAAAAGACAGAAATACAGAACCTCAGAAAGCAAGAGAGAGAAGGAGGTAGAAGAGAGACAGAAAAGAGAGAGAGAAAGCTCTAGGCCGGGTCCACACGCATCGAGCGTGGATGATCGAATACTCGTGGATCCGTGTAACGTTGAGGGACGAGAGAGGAGCGTGTCGAGCACAGAGAAAGACAGGAAAAGAGAGGAGAGGGGAGGGAGAGAGACGACGGGCTAGCTCGCGCGGATGCAAGTGAGTTTGACGCGTGCACGGGTTGCATCGTCGACAACGACGCTGGCCGAGAGTTCGTCGAACTGGAATAGAATTCCATTCGGACTGGTTCTAGGGGGTTGGATTCTGACGCGCGCTAAAATAAGACCGGCCGAATTTAGAGTCGCGACGATTGCCGTAGGTTCAGATTCGCCGATTTTTCTCCCCGCCGGATGCATCCTCCTCCTCTTCAGCCTCCTCTTCGTCACCCTCCTTCTTCCTCGTCATCCTCTTCTTCCTCCTCCTCGGCCTCTACTTCGCCATCATCCTCTTCATCATCCTCTTCGTCATTCTGCATCATTCTTCCTCTTCATCCTCTTCTTCGTCATGCTGTTCTTCTTTCTCTTCTCCATCGTCCTCAGCCTCTTCTTCGTCATCCTTTTTCTTCTTCCTCCTCGGCCTCTACTTCGCCATCATCCTCTCTTCGTCATTCCGCATCATTCTTCCTCTTCATCCTCTTCTTCGTCATGCTGTTCTTCATTCTCTTCTCCATCGTTCTCAGCCTCTTTTTCGTCATCCTAGTCTTCCCACTCTTCCTCGTCACGCTCTTCGTCATTCTGCATCATTCTTCCTCGTCATCCTCTTCTCCATCATGCTGGTCTTCTTTCTCTTCTTCATCGTTCCCAGCCTCTTCTTCGTCATCCTAGTCTTCATGATCTTCCTCGTCACGCTCTTCGTCATCTTCTGCAAACGTTCGCGATAGTGATCGGTTCGACGAAATAGTCGCGGTCGTTACCGATCAGTCGTGTCCACAGAGAGTCGATCACGCCGCATCGAACGCGTCCAGATCTTCAGGCTTCCATCGGGGATAAGCTTGACAAGGACCGGTCCTACGATGCAGATGACGAGCCCGCTAGACGCGGATAGATCGGAATGTAGATCCAGGGGATCTGGACGCTCCGCCTTTCTCCGGGAGCTAGCTGTATACATAGAAGACGCGAGAGAGGACTCTCCTCCCTCTCTTTCTCGATGGAACTGTTTTATTATTTATGAGAGCTCCCGGTCTAATGCCTCGATCCTCTTTCAGCAAAAGCGATCGAGAAACGGGTAGATACAGATCGAGCGGAACGATCTGAATCGGACGAATTAGGCGATGGCCCCTGCCGAGAAGGATCTCCTTATGTCTTATCAGGAGATACATAGGATTTTATGCATTTGTGAGAAAAATTAATATAAGGTGTACCACCGATGGTACACGTTAAACTGTCCATTCGGCTGCGTGTACCTCTAGTAGTACATGCTGACAAATTCATATAATGCGTTAGAAACATATATTATTACCACGCTTATATTAGCTTGCCGAGTTGTCGTTGTCGTTGTTGTTGTTGTTGTTGTATTCGTCAAATCTTGTAATCGAATTTTAAACCACTTCCCGATGAACTAGAGACTTGAAACTTTAAACATAGCTCAGAACTGGATGACAATGCAATATTATAAAACAAATTTTTAAAAAAACTGTGCGTTCAGGAGAAAAAAAATGTTAATATTAACCGTCACACCTCGTCGCGCGACGCTCGGTAGTACGTCATCCCGTTCAGCGATCCCCACTCCGCGCGCCAGCGCTCCCTACTCCACTACGCGTTCCCACTCCGACTCATCCCCACTCCACTCACCCAGTTCGCACCGAAGGAGCTCAGTCAGTGTGATGTTCCGTTCATTCGGTTCCATTTCGGACAATTTCGGACGCCATCAAGAGACGTCGTCTCTCGGAGTCATCCCCTCATTCTATCTGGCGTATTTCCATATCTTGCGTTTCTATATCATACTATTTCATACCAGTATTACTATATCTTGCGTTCCATTTAAAAAAGACGAAAAAGTAGAAAATAAAAAAATATATAAAACAAAACTTCTTAAAAACCACGCTTATATTAAAATGCACTGAAAAGGAGAAAATAATTTTTTTTAGACATTAGTGACTATAAAAATAAGCGTGGGAAGATTACGTCAATATAGTTTAGCGCTCCACGGCTTTATTTACAGTCACTAGTGTCAAAAAAAATGATATTCTCCTTTTTAGTGCGTTTTAATATAAGCGTGGTTTTTAACAAGTTTTGTTTTATATATTTTTTATAACAAGTTTAACACTGTAGAATATATTTCCATCGAAAGAATGTGGCATTATAAAGAATGCAGTACAGAACAAAGCACACAAGTTTGTTTAGTTGTCGAGCAAAAACGGCTCGGCACGGAAAGTGTTAAACTTTTTAGTTCTCAGCCATGCACCATAGACTTCCGAAAATTACAAAATTTTCCCCCGGTAGATAATGTGCTGACCGTGCAGACGGTTTCAACCGGTCGCAAAAATCTCGAAGCGAAACCCATCAACACGTGCAAAGCTCCTCAGCCTGCGCATGCATCTTCGGGACGCAATCATTGAGACATTCCTCGAACAAATAGCCTAGCCGGAAGGTGCATTATCCATCAGCTCGTCACACCTGTCCAATTCGCCGTGGCCGATGCATCTGGCGAAAAACCGGCGCTTAATTCGAGCGTGCGAACAAGAGGGAGGCGCCGGTCGCGAGTCGTCCTCTTAATCGCTGTAGCGATCCTCTCGTTGCAACAGTAGCCGAGAGAAATCTATTTCGAAGCAACCTCGGTGTCCCAACCGTGTAGCAGGGCTCCGAGAAGAGCCCTCCTTCTCTATTTTGAGAGAGAGAGAGAGAGAGAGAGAGAAGAGGGTCTCCAGAATCAGCGAGGTGTCTCTCGAACCCGTTTCTTCCCTGTGCGTTTTCCCGAGTCCGCTCGCGGAAATTCGACGACAGAAGCTCGTAATGAGTCGGCTGCGCCGGTGTCGTTAGAGATCCCGACGATTACGAGGTCTCTCCTCTCCCTCCCGTCCCTTGGACCACGAAGAGGGACGCACTTCGTGGTTCGTGGGCCTCTCTGCCACGTAGATGACGGATGGGGACAGTTGTTGCATCGCAGTCGCTGCCAAGAATATCTCCACGCCACCCTGCTTCTCCCTCCACCTTTATCTCTCGAAACGTCACTCTCTCTCTCTCTCTCCCTCTGTCCCACCTCTTCATCCTCCTCTCTTCCTTTCTAGCTCTCTTCGCTTTTGTCCCTCAACCCTCCCGGCTCCCGAGACTTTTCGTATCTCGTCCGAAATGCTCTGACCACGCTTGTCCCGACTCTCCCGATAATTATACCTCTGTACCAGCCATAACTCGGACAAGTGTAAACGATTTCGGATACATTAATTGACCACAGTATTCGCGGTTCACCTAATGGACCGCGATTTTCAGCTAGTTTCACGAGCGGATTGTCTTTTTGCCGGGATTCTCGAAGATTCTTGGTGACGATTTGTTGGATCGGAGACCGTCAATAAGATTGTTCTGTCGTGATCGTAATTTGTGTAGGAGCTTTTTCGACCTGGTGAGAGTTAGTTTGAAAATGAATGGCTAAAATGTTATCGATGGTCCAGTTTCTTTTCAGGTCGATTGTAGAAGATGTTTTAAGAATTAGCAGCCAATCAATAATCAATACGAGGATCTTTATATGAATATAAATGTTTGTCGCTTAATTTATAGAAACCGGAATTTTTTTACATAGAAAATTAAGCACAAACTTATTAAACCGATCAAGTACTCTATCAAGATCCCAATAAAATCAAGGTCGCATTAAACCGTACAGAAACCTATACATCGTGGAATTTTTACCAATTCCAGCTGCCACGAGTACATAAAATCCATATATCTTTGAAAGACATTCTTATAAGCGAGCCGCACATTAAACCCAATATTTATGTGTATGTACACGTACTATTTATTTTTATTGCAAAACGCATTACGGTGCACAAATATTTAGAAAGTCCGCGTAGTCTCATCAGGAACTCCATTACCATCATTGCATAAATGCGTGGCAGGGGAATATAGTTGTTCAAGGAACGCGCACCCATAAAAGATGCCGCTGAAACAAATTTAATGCAACTCGTGCAAAAAGCAGCCTGGTTCCCTAAGAAATCCAAAGAAAAAACGTGCGAATTAAAATCGAAAAACAATTTTATAATCGTTCGGAAAATTGTTTACAACCGACGTAGAAGAAGCGTTCGCTAGAAGGTCCATCAAGGTGAGGACCAAATAGCTCGCACAGTAAACATACACATCGAGAGTACGGCTTACATATAATTTCCGTTCTCTCGCGATGGAATTACGTCTGGGCAGCTCGCGATCCGGCGGAGTGCGATCTCGGAACAGATCACAAGGCAACGTGTAAAAAAATCGTGCGAGCACACCAATCTGTCCGTGGCTTGCAACTTCTTTTCTTATCTCATCGGCTGCTTCCGATGATCTCTTTAGTCCCGAAGCCGGCCGGGCTGGATCGGGCCGGGTCCAAGCGGGTAAACGCGCGTGTAACCACCGGGTATTGTCGGAAATGAACGGCAAGCGTTCATTACTCGGAAGCAACGCGATCATTTAAACTAGCTATACCACCTGAGAGGCGATGGAATGACGGGCACGCGTTCGGACGAGCTTTTTCTTGGTCAGACTCGCAGACGGAGAGCACACGGCCATGAATTCCCTGACGCCCATTCAGACTCCGGTCCGCGCATATTATAACGGTGGCTTTGTGCACACAGGAGGAGAGACAGAGCGAATCGAAGAGAGAGAGAGAGAAAGAGAGATGGCGGTGGCGGTGGCGGCGGCGACTGCAACGCAAATTGTCGGCCGCGTGCAACTATCGCGAATTCAGTGGTTCAGGCGGCCGAGTAAACTGTTATAACTTGGGGGCTTTCCGGTGGTGGCCAGGTAATTGATGCCGCCGCCTCGTTGCTGCAGACGATCCAAGACAAATCCGTTGGATCACGCGGACCCGTGGATCTCGCGAACGCGTCTACACTACCGCGAGCTTGCGCTTCGAATATTAATGAGCTTTCGTATCGGCACCAAGCGATCCGATACTCAAAGCAATTTGCCTCCTTCTCCTCTCGCATTTCCTGCCGCGGATGTCTATCGTTCTTCTACGGGCTTTCATCCTGCTGGTTGTCTCGCAATCTCTTTCGACTTCCGACCCCGTTCACCGGTCGAATGCTTGCTTTCCTATCCTTATCTCTCTAGTAGTGTGCGGGACCGGGACGGGACTCCCGAAAACGTTCGGGTATTCACCAGGCGATTGTTAATATTATATTTATACAGGTCGCATCAACATCAAGGTCATTACCGACCACAAGGATTATACCATATGTTTACTTTAGATCTTCATACTTAGAAATACAATAGTTATAAGTAGACTGCGGATTTTTATGCAAAATAACAAATGTTTGCAGTGGTTACCAGACACCTTGAGCCAAATAACAATTTCTTTCTTCTTTTAATTATCTTATTAAGCGGAAACTAATACACTGGTGTCCTTAAATCTTTTTAATATATCCACTGTTTTTATAATTTTACGTATCCATTTTTGTCATGAATGCATAAAATCCGCAGTCTAGTTATAAGTTATAAGTACATTGTGGGGTGATCGATTTGAAGTTGTTATATGTATACATGATTACAGGATGTGGTATATATTGGTGGATTTTAAAAATGGTATGACTTGGATGATGTTCTTATTGAGGCATTCACTTAATTTGCTAGGGATAGCCAAGCGACATCTTTGGAAGTAGAAGAGGAGGCATTGCAGGATGAGGTGTTCAACCGAGAGTGGTGTATTACATAGAGTACATACGCGGGACGGGGATCTTTCAAAATTCTGTATACGTGGATTAGGTTAGTATGGCCTATACGAATTCGGGTGAGAAAGCTTTATCATATTACTACGAATTAATCGTCTTTTATTAGAACAGTACCGCAACAGATCGTTAAGCGACTTCTCGCTTTGAAGTCTCAAATAGATCTGTCTACCTTCTTCTCGTACGACATATGTCATGCGAAATGTTCAAAATGTTTCTTCCATTTTTGACCTTGCGTGACCTTGAAGGCCATTATATCGCGTATGCATGCATTCGTTCAGGCACACGCTTCGATCTAAAAAAAATACATAACACTAAAAAAATGATGCAGATCCTTCACACAGAAATGAACTCAAATAATACGTGAACGACAGATGAAATCATAATTGATGAATAAAATATAAGAAAGAACAGACAGAAAGAAAAGAACACAGATCGGTGATACACGCGTGCGAAACAAGATTTTTCAAGGCACGTCTCTATCCTTGCGTTCGAAGCTCGGAAATAATCGCGCGATGATTTCGCACAACATCGTCAAGACAGTGGGGGCCCCGTTACCGTCTTGGAAGTGCAGTTTTTTTCAGAGATACTAGCCACTTGCGCTTAGCAGAGCAGAAATGTATGTTCAGTTATCACTATGATTTATCGCCTTCGGATTTTTTCGCTAACGAGCGTCAGCCACGTAATTAACTTTGTAGAGCGGGAATACCGGCGCACGAAACTATTGGCAGCCGTAGCAGTAGAAGCAGCACCACCAGCAGCAGCCTGGTGTTCCTCTCTCGTCTTCTCCTCCTCCTCTTCTTCTTCCATCTTCGTTGAACAGAACATAGGAGCCTGCTCTTCGTTCGCCTAAGTTGCCACCCGAAGCCCGGCCTCGTCGCCCGCGTTCATGCGTCCCGTCGAAATTTACGCGAACCTTAGCCCGACTCTCACGGAAAACCCTGCCATCCCTAACTGCGGACACTCGCAAGCAACCTGTAGACATCAGAGTTGGGCAAAAATTTAATCAACGATTGACGAATAAATTTCTACTTGAATCGTTAATCGCAATTAACAATTAAACTTCTACTTTAGTCGTTAATTTTGGTTAACGATTACATTCTTTTCAATTGTAATCATCAATCGAATAATTAACTGCTGAAATTTCGAAATGAAATACGGAATCAAAAGTGTATGCATACTGAAAAATTCTCCATCTCCGCTCTCTGTCTCTCTCTCTCTCCCTCCTTATTACAATTTATGGATTGACCGAATGGCGATTAACTTCATCAATCGATTGAATCAATCGTTCATTTCTCAATGATTACCTTTTTTAATCGCAAACATTAATCAATTGGCTAAAATTTTAATTGATTAATGCCCAACTCTGGTAGAGATTATACCTGACAACTTTAATTTTTCAATTTGTTCCGCTAGATCGTTTCGTTCCTCATCGATGCGCACGATGCAAATTCGAATTGCAGTTTTAACAATTTTCTTCAGAAAAACCATTCAACTTATTCCATTGGGAGTTTGCACACATATTTACTGGTGTTTGAAGTACGCGTATGATTTTTTCAAGTAAATGCAATCAACATTGCACGAGTACATATTTTTATAGAGTAGGTTTTTAAGATCATATACCAGCTTCATTTTGGTTTTCAAGGCCGTCTAGAGTTTTAGAAATTTTTTTGGAAAAACTGTTTGACCTTTCGCGCATCGGGATTTTACATACATATTCATTGGTACTTGAAATACACGTGTGATATTTTTCAAGTAGAAATCATAAAAATTGCATGAATTATATTGTTTTATTGAGGTGTCTACAGGTGTCGCGAATTTGTATTCAGCGAAATCGTGCGCTGAAATTGTCGCGTCCCATCGCGTCACCGGCATTGCCATACGAGGATAATTAGGGTATCGTGTTTCGTCTGTGAGTCGCGGCACATACTTTTACGAAGTGTTAACGCTTGTAAGAATTTTTTCATCGGGACGCTCGGCGATCGAGAGCTGATAAGCGTCGTGCTAGAAATGTTATTACCTGCCTGCGGATCCGGCCGCAAGCTTATGTTAGATACTAATTTATGGATCGCAACGTTAGAACGTTTCCTGCACCGGCGGCTTTGTTGCGCTTTTTAATTTGTTCGGTGTGTTCTTTAATTATTTCTTGCCAAGGCAACAGGGAACGCGGTTCTTTTTGCCTTGTTTTAACTTTTTAACTAAGATCGTCGCGTGATGACTGTAGTCTCGAAATTCAAAGCTTATGGATTTCTGTGTGGAGGATGGTTATCGTCATTTAGGGTCGCATAGCAACTCGTGCAGTACCTTTCATGATCGTCTACGTTTTATGAATTTTTAACCGACTTCGAAAAAGGAGGTGGTTACTCAATTCGATCTGTATGTGCCTTTTTCTTTCTTTTTTTCGCTTTTTTCTTTGTATGTTCACCGATTACGCCGAGATGAATGGACCAATCGGAACGAAACCTTTTGCATCTCGTAGAGTACGTCTCCGGGCTGGTGCAGTGAAAACAAATTTTGCATTTTTTTATTCCTTACGATTTTATTTGCGAAAAATGAATTATTTCATGTATGTTCACCGATTATTCCGAGATGGATAGACCAATCAGGACGAAACCTTCTGCATTTTGTAAGGTGTCTCCCGATTGGTCCCTTGAAAACAAATTTTGCATGTTCTCTTTCTTTGCGGTTTTTATCGTAAATAACCAATAAGATCGAAAACCCATCCTACGGTGTTCTACAAATTCTGCTCGTTCCACTAAAAAGTGTGAAATAAAAAAATTCTATAAAAAAATTAAATCGTCTTTGAAAAACCGCACTAAAAAAATCCACTAAAAAGTATGAAATAATTTCCATTTAATTTATGTGAATACACACACGAACTTAAAATTTAAGTGCAAACTTTTTAGTGCGTTTTTTCGAAGTCGTTTTCATTTTTTTGTGCTGTATGCATTTCTTTATTTCTCTATATTTAGGGTTTAGCAATATTTAGGGTTGCATATACAGGGAAATAAATGGAAATTTATACCTTTCATTAATAATTTGAATGCAATGAGAATAATATTTATATTAATACTGTTGAAGTATCTTGATCATTCTGTTTTAAATTGCATCTACTAATTATTGTCAGAAATGCATAAAATTCGGAATTCAATAATAAATAAATGATGCTGTATCAGAATCATCTTAATCGGAACATGACCTGAATAAGGAAGACTTCAGTGTATCGAAGAACGTGGATGAATAAAAATCGTTTCAAAGTTTGTCTGTAGAGTTTAAGATCCTAGTTTGAATAAAAAGATAGATTATGTTTTCCGTGTCTGGTCATCATGGAACATCTGGTCTAGTTCAGGCAGTGTAGCAGCTTCTAAAGCATCTCGCGATTTCTCCCGTATCACCGTTTGCGAAATAAGAAGGATGCAAATCACCGAAGGTGGGCGAACCAGATTAATTGCGGCGTCACCTTTTAATCAGTTCGACTGAGGATAATATACTTCGCGGATCGACTTTCCTTGCTGATTGCGAGTGTATACGTGCGCGATACATAGAATGATTTCTCTAGGACGTTGGTAGGTACATATTCAACTTTTTCTAATTAGCTGCCAAATAGACTTGCTCACACGTAGTTCGATTATACAGATTTTTAACTTGACCGGATGCTTTCCAATTCTTTACCGGTTTGAAACTTGTCATGTCTATTTCTGCGATTTTCTTTACAGTTACTATGTTCTTGTGAATATACTTAATTCGTTCGCTCTTGTGCCTTTCGTTTCACGACTCTCTTCTGAATATAAATTATGAACGTAACTTGTCACTTTAATGTTTCGTATCTTCCTTTTCGCGACACTCTGATCTATAAACAGCGATCCAAATCAGGAAGGAATAAACAAGAATTATTGAAAAAGAAAGAGGAATCATGCACATAAATGTTCACTATTTGCTCAAACAAGAAATCGCCTTCTGGAAAACGGGGCCACGATCCAAAACCAAACCGAATAGTCCCGAGAGAGTCCCAAGTAAAAATCGTTTTCCAAATCTCTCAAAAACAAGAGATCCGTAAAACCGATATATCTCAATAAAAATCATAATTACGTCTCGTCTGATCCGTGAGATTAGTCAATATTTTAATTACACTTGGCGCAACCGTAGCTGCGAGTCGTAGGGTGTCGCAGCCAGAGAAGGGCGAGGCCGTGCAGAGAGAATGAGAGCGAGAAAGAGAGAGAAATGGAGTGAGAGAGAGAGAGAGAGAGAAAGAGAGTGGGGCGGTCCTGCGGGCGTTGGTGCGTCCGAAAAAAATCGAGGATTAAAATTCATTTAGCATTAACAACGAGCGAGAGCCGTCGAGTGCACTCCGTGTAAAGGCTGCTCCCAGAATCTATATTGAGCACCGGTTCCACCTCTCGGTTACCATAGCTAGCCGGAGAGCTAACGGCTTCTCGATTTTTGTGGGATTTTATCAGGGAGCGGGCAGCAGAGGCAGCGCGCAGGCAGCCAGCTAGCTAGCTAGCTAGCAGGCAGGCAACATCAGCAGGCAGGCAGGCAAGCAGGCAGCATCAGCAGCAGCAGGCAGCACCACCAGAAGCAGAGAGCTACGCCCGCCGATGCGTATATGCACGAGCTTGCGCGCAAAGAGAAGCAACACGAGGAAAAATAATAATAAAAAGAGGAAAAAGAGAGGAAACGAAAGCGATAGAGATAGAGACGAGAAACGGGGGAATACAAAGAGAGAAAGGGAGAGAAGGAGACGGAGAGAAAGAGAGGGAGAGGAGAGAGAGAACCGGGCCAGTGAGCTCGCCTCGCGGGTTGAAGGGGCCACCGGGATGCCGAGAGGGGCAAGAGGGGCTCGCTCCAGCCTCGGCGAAGAGAGGGATGGACAGAGAAAAAATGGAGAAGCAACGCGAAAACAAGAATCCGTGCGGCTATTGCGGCTTCCGTTACGCGGCTGCAGAGATGCTGCTCGGCCGCTGCTCTGCTGGTACTCTGATGGTGCTGCTGCTGTTCTCCTCGGGATGCTGGTGATTCTGATGCTGCGGCTGCTGGTGTTGCTGTTGCTGCTTGCTCGCACGATCCTCTCCTCGTTCGATCTCCAAGAGCGAACCAATCCTCCGAGCGCCGCGCTGCCGCCGCCGCAAGTCCCTCCGCGATTCTGAACCGGTTTCCAGCTCCGGATCGCGTAAACTGAGTGACAGCCTTTTCGAAACAGGCCTTCGCCATCGACCCACCCTTCGGGGCTCCGGGAACGGGGAACCGCCCGGTTACCAGAAGCCTGCGGGCTCCGTCGGGCCCCTACCCGAAAACGCCTCGATCAACTTCTCATCTGATCCTCTTTGGGAAATCCTGTGGAAAATCGCCCTTCATGGTGAATTGTTTCAATTAGTTTGGAGATCGTTCCTTTGAATAATTGTTCATTGTAGGTTTGGCTGAATCAAGGGATGAATAGGGTGACCGAACATTCTGTTTGGTCTTCTTTGGAATTCACCCTTGCTGATAGAGAATTTTTGGGCAGTGGTTAGGAGATTGTTTCTTTGGAAAGTCGAATTGAAGGTTTAGAGTCTAGACGTGTGTGCACATTGCGATAAATAGGGTGAACGAACACCATCTCGTCAAAGGATCGCAGGAAGCGGTGTCCGCGACTCGGTGAAATTGGGGAAATGCACAGCAGCGTCACGGGTCGCAAGACTCGCGCGATCTAGGCACGGTGGATCTATTTTCTGCCGGGTCCGGTTCGACGGACTCGCTTCGAGAGAGCAGTTTCCGGCGAGCGCGGGCTAACCCTGTCCGCCGATCGCGATTAGAAAGTCGACTCGCGTTATCGCCGCCCCGAAACATCCTGTCCCCGGTAATTGCTGGAACTCGATTTAATTGGGAAAGAGATCGGAGCTGCTGTTGCGAGCGCGCGCGCGCTAGCGCACCGGTTAGGCTCCGCGATCTAAATTATCCTGGTTGCTCGTATCCTGCGACGCGACGTTTCGAACGGGGAGTTTTTCTGTTGTCGAGGACGTTCCTGCCGTAGAGTTTTTTTCTTCATCTACGGAGGATGATCGTTGCGGCATGGATCATCGTGGAGCCGATCGGATCGACGGTGATTAGCGGTAACGAGCGATCTACGCGCTCAGATCGATCGCGCGCCCGTGTCAATCCGGGGGCTTCGGCGCGCGGCGCGGCGCGAGGATCGAGAGAGACGGGGAACGGGATTAATCGGCGGAGAGATCGATTATCCGGCACGGAATCGGCTGAGGTATACTTATCGATATAATTTCGAGTCGGGGAAAACTTCAATTTCGCGCGATTAGAGCCGAGAGACTCGTACACGCTCGTATTCCGTGATCCGAGACGCGATGTGTCGCGGTGTAGGACAGGACGTCGTGTAGTTTCTCTTTCGAACAGGAACAAAGAGAACGAGCCTAACGAGATCGGGATTATTAATACGACGAACCTCGTTGCGTGCCGCATGTAGAACGGTTGGAAGAATGTCGTCGTTCGACGGTGATTCTGGGAGAAATGAAATATGACAGAGTTGCGGAGACGAGTGGATAAACAACCGTGATTTATGTTGCTGCGCGCCTGATCTGACGCGTCCTGCAAATTACAAACTAAATTTAGTTAGTATATTAACTAACGGTTACGGTAGTTTCTTCTTACTTCGTAAGGTACTCTTTTTGCAGGATCAAGTTGTAAGTGTCCAATAATCTCGCCGCCTCCTCGGAGGATCTTCGAACGAATTTTTTTAAAAATATTAAGGAACTTACCCATTAACCCATTTTTTAAACTAAGATGTCGAAGAGTGCAAAAGGATCTGCCAATGTCTCCACGATACCTCAAACAGTCCATAAGGACCTCCCACTGGACCTGAAGGGTCTACGGTGACCCCAGGAACTGGGGAATCCTCGGAGACCTCTCAAAGGTTCCAAAATACCATGACAAATAAAGCCACCCATTCTCCAAATCACTTCATTGATCACTTCATTGATCTAAGAAAACACCCTACAGCAAATAAACGACGTATAATCCCAACAATTATTTCCCCAAGCGCGTCAAGAACCGTGAAAGTGCAAACGCATCCCAGGCAACGGGATAAACAGCATATCGCCGCGAGTGCACGATCCAGTGCGCGGTCAGGCGACGATCGGCACGATAACAATCCTAATGATAATAATAATAATAATAGATTTGTAATTACCGAAGTTACGCAAGTTTCCGCGAACCGTCGAGGCTGCCGTGAGGGAAGGACGCGGTGCGGAACGCTTTGGTACCAGCCATACCTCATTAGAGAAAATGTCGGGTAATCAACAGGGTCCCGGGTACCTGCGGGTATCTGCTGGTCTCGGAATATCGGCTTTTCGCGCGAGATTATAATAATCGGCGGGTACATACGGGCCCCTTGTGTCGTTGGACCGGCCGTCGAAAAGGGTTTAGGCTTGTCCCGATTGACAGTGTTGGTCTTCAGAGTGTCTAAATGATGTAGATCATTGTAGGTCAACTGGCAATGATTAAGATTATGTAAGTATTCACATGAACATAACATAGCATGTCTCTGAGCAAGACTGTTGTCAAATTGTATTGTTCTGACTGTTATGTTCGCAGCTTCTCTTAATATATTTGAGAGGTTCTGCGTTGTAAATTTCATTGAAACGACAGCTCGACACCCATTTTGCCTTAACGAACCTCTGGATTTATTCGCTATATTTACAATCTATTACACTTGTTTGAACTGGAAGTTCTATCTCGAATCGAGTTAACCCTTTGCGGAAGACTGTACATCTTCAGAGAGAAATTGTATCTCAGCAATGTCCCTGGGTCAGCTCGTTCCTCACCTCGGTGGTGAGATTGAAGAATGGGGAAAATGGTACATTTTTTGGGGAAAGACCATCCCATTCGTTGACTGACCCGAGAGAGGAGCCATTTCTATACATCCCTATCGGCGGGGGACGACATCCCCACCTCAAGCCAATCGCGGAAAGCAAATGTACAAACAAAGACGGTACTAGCAACGGACCCAGAGTCGCGTGACAACGAAAGGACCAAGTGGCCAACACGTGCGTTTAATTTATGACCCCTTGTCTCACGCGAGCGACGACCATCGACTTCGGGAACAATGCTTCTTTGAAAAACGTATTTTCCAAGGACTCGGCAGACAGAGTTATTTATCCGAAACTCTCAAGGAGTTGCGCTTAATGATGGTCCCGAAGCCGATGGTCCAAGGGTGTGCAATTTGAGCCTCGGACCCTCATAAAAAATAAGAAAGTGCTGGCCACCTCGAGACCCTTGTAGAAGTGTCCCGAGGACCAACGGTATTTTACATGGAATTTTCCATGCATGTCATAACACTGACCTTGTGTGACCTTGAAGGTCATTATGTCGTATACGAATGAATTCGTTTTGGCACACGCGTCCATGTGATGTTACAGTGCTGGCAAAAATAGTATAACTTTTTCTAATGTTTACTATTTGCAAGAAAAACGCTGGCTAGTGTTAGCGTGAAGACCCTGTACATTGAATTCAAATAGTGAACACCCTGTACATTGAATTCAAATAGTGAACACCCTGTCTATATACAATACATACGACCACAGGATCCGATACTACTATATCGTCGCGTAATTTGCCACATTGTGCCAAATCCTCGGCGATCAACAATCCCCTTCAACTTCCGGTCAAAGACTACAACTTTCGAACTTGTATTTTCTGGCCCACGCCGACTCGAGCAATCTATTACACGATTATTATACCGCCTACAACAAACTCAATAAATCCACATCGTGCCAAATGCGCGGCAGACTTTCCGCAGAAACCGGCCATAAATTCGGCTAATTCCGAGGGAAATTCTGCGCGAGATCGCGACTCGGGATTCGTTTCTCTTGGATAAAAGTGGAGTCGAATAATCGAAATTTGCATAAAGAACCTCGGTTGCATAAAGGTCTGCCGATTCAAGGTGGGAGAAGCAAGACGACAAAGTGTGTGTGTGTGTGTGGGTGGGTGGTGGGAGAACGAGAGAGAGACCATGACTTCGTTCCACATTGTTTACGTTCCAAAAAATTGCGCGTCGCGGGGTCCGGCAATTTGGCAGGGTCGCGGACGAATTCGTCGGTCCGGTGATTTACGGCAACCATGGTTCGGGGTTAGGTTAACGGGCACCGCGAGATTTGGCGCGGCCCGGACCAAGGAAATGGGGGTGTCTTTTGGTGCGAGGGTGGCGCGCGCGTTGTTGCTCCAATTTTCGGGGGCGGCGAGTGGCGCAGCTTGGCCGCAGTGCTCCGGGCCACCGAGGAAAAAATAGTTGGGAGAGGGATGAAAGAGGGAGAGAGAGAGAGAGAGAGAGAGAGAGAGAGAGAGAGAGAGAGAGAGAGAGAGAGTGAGATAGAGGGAAGGAGGAGGAACAGCGTAACCGCGTTTATGCACTCGCCGCATCGCGATGCATCGCACCGTGGCCCATGCAGCAGCCGGTAATACGACGAAATCGATACCGGTAATTACGTAGAAAGCTACCTGTCTCTCTCCCTTTCTTCGAACTCTCTTTTTTTACATGCATGTAGTCCTAGTCACCTATGGTCCACATTGCACAAGTGTACATTGTTATTATCGTGGCAGAATAGCTAAGATCGAAGGCGATTAAATAATGTATAACACTGTGACCTTCAGGTTGACATTGAATAGAAAACACTCGGAAATGTTCAGGGATAAAAGCAAACTGCAACGCGACCAACCAGCAACTAACGGTGCCGCAAAATCGGGCGGGAAATTCAAACATGGCGCTGCATTAGCAACGCCAGCGTTCTCCATCGTAGCGTAAGAAATTCGAAAGCGTAATTAAATCGCGTCGGGGTAAACGATCTTCTTTCAATGAAGGCAACGAAGGAGGCGTAGACGGGAAATCGGTGGCGTATAGACTTCGTGTAAAGAGAAAGAGACAAGGAGCACGAGTGAGAGAGAGAGAGAGAGAGAGAGAGAGAAAGAGAGAGAGAGAAAGAGAGAGAGAGAGTGTGAGAGAGAGTGAGTAGGAGAGGCTTCGAAAGCAGCAGGGAGTTAGGATTGGCAGAGGTGGAAAGAGAAGAAGTGGCTGTCGTGGGTTCGCGTGCATAATTGCCGTGATTATGGGTGTGTCAGTTCGGCCCGTCTAGGTGCATATACACGCATTCGGGCTCTAGATGCAGCTGATCCGGGTGCGTGTAACGGCGCTGCAGCCCAACTCGACGCAGCAGCGGAAAGAACGCTGGCAACCGCGCAACGGCGCAAGACCGATGCGCAGCATCATTATCTGGAGCGCTGCTTAGGGAGCAGCGTCATCCATGTTGCTCGTTAACTCGCGTGCATCTCGTATGAATAAAACTCTTCTTTAATTATCGCGTGACGGGGAGGTGGTGGTCGGATAAGAGAGAAACAGAGGGGGGGGATCGGGGAGAGAGAGAGAGCAGAAGGAAGAGGTAGAAGAAGAAGAAGAAATCCGCGCAACGACGCGTTCCAACCAGGAATCCTTCCAGCGGCTTGTAGACGCGTCGAACCGGCAAGGCGACTCCATTGGCACACTTCGGAGAGACCCATTCGACCACGATTGTGTCCCGACCACCCTTTTTTCACCTGGTTCTCCGGTTGCCATCGGTTACCAGGCGCTCCACGAGGTGCACACCTCGCTTGCGCGGACGCTAGCGAGAGCTGGCGCACGCATTCCCGCCCCGGGACCTTGCGTTTGAATGCCCCAGCCTTGATCAGATTATACACCTTGGTCTTGTATGCTCTGATCCAGTTTTATAAGCCGCTGGACCTGGAAATACGGCTAGCTTCGATTGGTCATTTAGAGGATAGAGATCTAGCAGCGGAACTGTATCCTTAAATTGGCATCTTCACTTCCGCGGACCCCCCTTCACAGTCTTTTCGTTCAAGGATATAGGACTCTTTGATTAGGTTGTTCAGGGATAGGGTCCTTGCTATTTTAGATAATTTGAGCTGTAATTGAATTTCTAAGCTTCTACTCTAGTGTTCATAGCTACCTTTCATTATCAAGCTGGATGATGAGGATCTAGTGATTTAGGGGATCGGATCTAATAGATGAACTGTGTCCTTAAGTCAATATTTCTACTTGCAGCCCCACTCTACAATTTTTCAGTCTAGGGATGTAGGACTGTTCTTGATCAAGAAGTTAGGGGATAGGATCCTTGCTGCGGGATTCTGAGCTATTTCCTTTAGAGTCACTACTGGCCCACGTTTTGTGTCTTTACAAGGCACTGCAGCGATCTTAGTCTAACTAGACGTAAATTAAAAAAGTCTTTCAACAAACAATAGACCGGAGCAAAATTGAAATTTTAATCGGCCCGTCTAGAATCATAGAAGTCCCTGAATGCGCAGATCATGAAAGAAAGAACACAGTAACACAGGAACGTAGGAGCATAGTAACACCAGTGACTCTTTCATGAGAATCTCAAAAAACAAACTTTCTGTTCCACCAAACAAAACGTTAGAACAGTTTTCACAGATCGTGGACTCTCGCTTTCAACCCTTGATACATGTTTTATCGCGGGCGCCGGGAAAAAATTATTTATATCAGCCAGTTCCGCGCGAATTCAGCTTTCCGGGTGCACGGATACTTTCTTCTCCCTGCGCAGTTTAATTTAACATGGTTTAGGTCTGGCAACAGTCCCGGCGGCTGATCCTCGCCTTTTACGTTCCACCCTCTTTCCTGTTCCCTTGCCTTCCGTGCGACGTGTTTCCCCAACTTCTATTTATTACTTGTTGCAACAATTATAACAAAGGAATTAGGTGGAAGACAGTCCGGAGAAATAGCGCAAAAAATTTATGACGACAATGTTGGCATTATTCGTGTCCACAACTTGCTTTGCTAACACTAAACTGCAGGTGAACAGAATGTATTTATTAGGTTGTAACATTTTATTTGATTATCTTCAATACCTTCTTTTCGTTAGGATTCATTTCATTAATAACTAGAGGGGATTTGTTGCTCGATCGCTTCGCGAGTAGGATTAGTGGTACGCATTTTATTTTTGCGAAGGTAACGAAATAAATTGTAATCGAAATTAACTAACTGGCGAATGTTTATAATGTCGATAATGCAAACAGACGTCGATAATGTAAATTTCTATTGAAATATTGATTAAAAGCTGCCACGTTCTATTGAAATATTGATTAAAAGCTACGACGTTCGTTTTTTTTTTGTTGTATTGAAATATGATTCTAAAAGCACTTTCAGTTTTTCCCGAATTTTCATGTTTCCGAGCAACTTTTCCAATTTTTTTTAATCTAAAAATCTGATTCGGACTACAACGAACAGTTAAGAAAAAAAATTAGCCAAATCGGTCCAGCCGTTCTCCCGTGATGTCGTAACCAACGAACAGCATTTGATTTTTATTATATAGATTTCATTTAAGAAATAGATAACTATATTGGTTCTACAAAAAAACTTTTTAATGAATCATGTAGCATTTTAAGAGGCGCATTGGACGAGTATAATTTAGTATTTCCTACATCACGTATTTTTCTGAGATGTCAAGGTGGCCGTGAGTATTTTCAAAGTTTTTTCCAAAGTCACCCATAGATCATCATAGGTCGCCGAATTTCCTTCCGTCGGTAACAACGTGTTGTTAAACAAGAGGTACATTGACATTGAAAAAAAACGAGATATAAATATCAAATTATACTCATTCGACGCGACGTCCAGAACATCATCGAGCAAGATCGCCGCGAAAATCGCAGGACCGCAGCGATGTTCCATTCCAGATGTCTGTGCAATAATTAGCGGTGATTAAGGTATCGCGGCCGGATCGGCAAACTGGGAAGCACAATGGGCGAAGTGGTCCCGCGATTCGCGAGGCCATCACCATAATCGCGCGCGAGCTATGAACGTGTTCCGGGGCAGTGTTGCTCGCGCACGCGGCAAAATAGATACAATGTTGGGATACGTGCACGGCCGCTGGCCAACGCGGTTCAATCTGATTGCGAAGTTAATGAGCGATATTATGCAACCAGCACTGGAACGGAGCAAAAACAGCGAAAGATGAAACGAGAAACTATGCCGGGAGAACAAGTGAGAGAAAAAATCCCGGCGGAGAATCGAGAGAGAGAGAGAGAGAGAGAGAGAGAGAGAGAGAGAGAGAGAGAGAATCTGGAGCCCATGAATATTCGAGGATGCAGTTGTAGAAGAATATTAACGGTATATTATTACGTGTTAATTATCAGAACGCGTCAATCGTCTGGCCCGCCATCATTTACACTTCGGCTGGGCTCTAATGAACGCGAGGGTGGAGCCATAAGAGCGAGAGGAAAAAGAGAGAGAGAGAGAGATAGAGAGCGCGTCCGTTTGCTCGCGGACCACGAATATTAATTGCCTTTGTTAAACATATTAACGGTCATTAATTACGGGCACAATTCTTCGGGTGTGTCAACGATGGGGCGGCAGCCACTGAAAACAGAAAAGAACGAAGGAAAAACAAAGAAGAGAGAGAGAGAGAGAGAGAGAATATGGGGGTTGGAGAATCACGGGAACGCTGGAACGCCGAGTCTCGCGGCCAGAATTTTCTGCCGCATTAAATATTACTTCGCGTTAGCGCGCGCTCATAATTTTCCTTCGTTTCGTCGTAGGGCGTATCTTTCATCCGGCGCAACGCATAACGAATCTCCTATGCCGGGGCTCGGCCGCGATTTCGCGCGGCTGCCGAGCTCTTCTCCCTTTCTCTTTCTCTCTCTCTCCATTCCCCTCTCTTACTCTCTCTCTCTCTCTCTCAGTTCCTTTTTTTTTCACCGAGAGAGAAAGAGCTCCGTCTCTTTTCGAACCGGGCCACCGCCTCTTTTCACTAACACACGCTCTAAATTCGGTTCGAAGCGGCCAGGCAAAACAGCTTCTCTCCTCCCCGAGCACGATGCGAGCTAGCCGAGCTAAAAAACTCGCGAAAGAACCGAGCCGGCTTCGAGATACACGTGGCCAGACGAGACGCAGACACGCGAGAACACGAACACGCCACCCGTAACCCGTGGTTAGGCTACTTTCAATTTTAGGCGGCCCGCAGCCGAGTGACCCAAAGACAAGCCCACCGAGGATCTCGCTCTCGTGAAAGTCCTCGTCATTTGATTCACCGTGATCTACGATCATTATTCTTCGGGTACAGCGAATCGAAATAATATTAGCACACTTTTACACGACCATTGCTTTTTGATATTGCACCATACGACTTGGACTTTTTTTGAGAAGTTAGAACATTTAGTTTACCACATGAAGCGAGCAAAAAAGATAATTCGCTATCTATTGATTGTAAAACCTTTCAATGAAGTACGTAGCTTTTTAAGGAAAGATCAGGATCGAGGATGTAGTGAGCGGGAGGAAAGATAGAAGTGTCGAAGAGTGGTTGGAGAAGTGGAGGAGAAAGAGAGCATAAATATACCAAAGAATATACCAAACTAAAAACAAATGTTAGGGAATAGGGAAGAATGCAATAATCAGGTTAGTAATAATTAGCTGTAAGGCTGAAATGAAGCAAATACATACATACGTAGTATTTTAAGGGACGCGTCGAAAAACCGTTGTTCAAGTTTTAAGCATGCTTTGTAAAGAGGAAGTTTCAATGTTTAAATCCACTTTGGTTTTAGTCACGAAAAAATTTTTTACTATGCTTACAGACATTTCAATTTGTAACATTTTGGCCCCAAAAGAGTGTCTTCAGTTTCCAGTCACCGGAACATGAAAAGATATTTCGGACAAAAATAAACGATGTATGGCAAATGTAGAGTACATACGATTTTTTTAACGCAATTATCACAGTTTAAATATCGGCGATTCCTCGAGAATGGGGAATTTAATCTGTAGTAAACGAACTGAGTACATATCTCGTGGATGAAGCATAGTGAACGGGTGTAGATAAAGCGATGATGATTGACAACGATAATGGTGGATTGCGTGTCCGGTTGTCAAGGATACTCTTAATCGTCGGGTTTCCTCGGGGCCCGTTTTGGCCCGAGCAAAACCATCCCGGCCCCTCGACGCCTTAAAACGAAATAATTGTACCGCGTGGGCGAATGATTTAATTAGTTTGATTCATCGTCGCGGGCGCGTTACCGCTCGCGAAAAACATTCCCGGCGAGAGAGGCGCGGATTTAATTTAGTGGCCGTGTTACGGGCACGATCATTTCCGCGATAATATCTGCGGAACATTGTTGCACACGCTAATCTTCGTTAATTAATGCCCGGGGAATTTGCCTGCGACGTCTCGGATATTACGACACCGCTGCGTACCACTTGCCAATTGTTCGAACTCGACAATCGTTCTTGCGAAGTGTTCCTACGTTTCCAGAAAATGTATACGAATTTTCCTAGACGACAAAATTCATTTATGCGTCTCAAATATAGTATAATGTTTTTAGACGATAAAATTATAATTTCTGGAAAATATGTATGTACTAATTTTTACAGACAACAAGATTCACTTTCGTGTCTCTAGAAATATGAATTTATGTCTGTGTTTCTAGAAAATGCATGCTAATCTTTATTGACGACAAGAATTTTTCCTAGTATGACGGAATTTATTTTTAATGCTGGCCTTATAATGTTTGTAATATTGTTAGCCTGACAGAGACATATGCAAGATAGCTATTTTAAATGTTGAAATAAAATACAGCAGAGACTGAGCACCACGGACTACTGTAATTAAACATTTAACCCTTTATTGGCAATTTCTGAGGTAGGTATATAAAATTCTTCTGTTATTGAATATCGTTAAGGGCGTAATATCTATTAAGGTCTAGCTAAAATTAACTGACCATTTTTCACCGTTAAAAATTTTGTGGTAGAAGGTATGCCAGTTGTCATTCACGAAATATTCACAGAGTATTTTATAAAAATCAGAATGAGATGGACGTTTCAGTTAAGGAAAAGATTGCCTGCAGACAAAGCAAAGTAAAAGTGCTATACGATCAGTAATTGTCTCTGAAGATCAACCAGGTCCCCCGATGATCATCGCGCGTTAGACATATCCATTTACAGCTGGCACGCAGTGTCTTTCGGCCTCCTCTCCTTTAATTCAAACGAAGAAACACGGTAAACAGTCGCGGAGCTTCGCTAATAGCCAAACAAGAGACACGCAGTCGCACTCGGCCGCCACTTCTGAAACTCTCCACGATTTCATTCCATCGCGAACGAACCGAGAGAGACAGAGGAACAGAGGAACAGAAAGAACAAAGAAAGGAAACCCCCGATTTCTGTCTGTTTTCCTGGCAGCTCCTTAAAGCATTCTCGTGCCCGTCGGCTAACTCGACCGAGCGGGACAAAGGAAATGTTAGCACTGTCGAATAAAGACGAATAAAGACAGCTCGATTCTGCTGGATCTGTTCACATTTTCCCGCGCGGCCGGACCTTACACCCTGCACCGATATAATTAGCCGTCTAAGCAACACAATGATGCCTCATTTTGTCCCATGGTGGGCTTTCCACCCTCAATTTCGGAAATTTATTATTTGGTGATAACAGAATTTTATTTAGATTTCTAAGTCAAGAAAGCATCAGGGCGTGTAGGAACTTGTTCTGTAGCTATTTTGTTTAGAGGCCATTTTGTCTTGTGAGGAAATTTTCGTCCCAATTATTTTGATTGTTAATTCCAATACTAACTTCTCATACAGACCATTTTTTCTTGTAGCAGAATTTCCGCTCCTTCCGAAAATTGAATATTTAATTAGACAAACAACTTGCAACCATTTAGTCCTGTAGGAAAACCTTCCAAAATTCAATGCTTGATCGTCGATATTTCGTTTGATTTCCAACAGCGCGTGTGTCGCTCGTGCGCATAACAAATGATTTGCTTCAACAACATTTTCCAACTAGTACGGTATCTCTTGATTACAGTGCTTTTGGAATAGGTTGCGGGGTTGATGCAGCTTTACATTTTTACGAGCGGCCGTCACGAATTCGCGGCGAAATAGAATTTGTTTTCTCGCGTTAGTCGTTCTAGCAGGCGCGGAAAACACTGCGAGAAAGAATAAAATTTTATTGGATAGCTCCGTTTTATTCGTTCTCGAAGATCTACGGGAGGAGAGTCATAAATGCAGGAGGATCCGCAGTCTGGCACACTTTTTGCTATAGTTCAAGCAAAAGATGGGTTGATCGAGATGAAAGAAGCCTTTGCTTTTGAAGCTGCGCGTATCACGGACGATTTTTGCCGTTTCCAAAGCGGTTTCCTGTTGATCGAACAAGTGCACGCAGTTGTGCAAATGTGTGTCTGATTAATTTCCCGTGCACTTCCTGATTCCCCTTCAACCCATTCTTTAATCACACAAACTCAAAGAATTTTGATTTTATTCAATCAATTTCTTCATTCGAGCACACATTGTTCTAAAAGCTCCGAGAGATCTAAATAAAAATTCAGTCAACAGTTTCAGTAAATAAATGTGCAAGGGGTGAAGACGGGGTCCAAACTGACGTAATAGGGCAAGAGGTTAATAAGACGTCTCCAGGAAGGCTGTCACCGCGATAGTTGGGTCGCGTGGCAGTAATAGTCGAAGAATATCGGCGGGGGTGTCGGGAGGTGGAGAGAATCGCGGAGGTCGAATTCGGCCAATGCAGATTTCGCGCGAAATAACTTGCTCGCCGTCCGATTCGTCCCACTCCAAAGAGCCGAGCAACCCTCACCCTCACGCACACACACAACCCTGATGTCCTGCCCCCCCCTATCACCCCTTATCACCCGGTATCACCCCCTGACCCCCCCCCTACTCCATGGCAAAAGCATCGCCACCACCACCACCACCACCACCACTACCAGCGGCATCGTCGTCTACTCTACCCCACTTTCGTGCCTCCTCCAATGTATTCCTGGCGTTTCGCACTGCAAGGTCAACAAACTTCTCTCCCCGATAAAAAATAAATGAAACGCAGGACTGTTTGAAATTGTAACAGTGGCAACCGGGGGAGATTTCTCCCGATACTTTAAAGAGGCACGATTCCCTCCCGACGTCTTTTCCTACGACAGCTTGTCATTTCTTACTCCCTCTCTCTCTCTTCCTCTTGCTCTTCTTCTTTTTTAATCTTTTTTCCTCCTCGTCTGTCTACTTAGTCTTCTCGCTTGTGGAATCTCTTTCTTCTACTCTAGTTTTCACGCTCCTGTCTTTGTTCCGCGGTGTGTTTTGTTGAATAGAGAGAGAGAGAGAGAGGGGGGTTTGTAGTTGTTTCTTGTTCTTCGTCATCGGTTAAGGCGATTGTCCCAAGTCACGACTTATCGGCCAGCACCGCGATATTACTTCCCGCGCTGTGTTTCTTCAACTACCGCGGGAGATACATATAAATGGAGGAGGAGAGGTAAAGAAATCCAATGACTAATGTACGGAGGGGCTGGAACGATTTTGAGCGAATTCTGGATGATGAATGAACCGAATATCCGTATAGTGAGACCGATTATCTTGTTTTGTAATGGAATTGAAAGAGAAACTAATTTTAATGAAAAATAAGGAAACGTAGAAGCGGATTTTGTTGTGCGATATTTTGTCCCCGCGAATATTAAATTTGATGATTAGCGTGCTGGCGTTAGCGTGCCGTTGGAGAGGATTAGGCTGCCGCGTCTGATCACGAACGGCTGATTCTACTTCTCATACCGATTCACGAGAATCTGAAGAATTTCTGCACTTCTTTATAATTGTATAGTCTATAATTATTGAATTTTACGCGTTTATGGCCAAAATGATAAACTGAAACAGTAGAAAAATTTTGCCTCTGTGCAATACGACGAATTTGTCAGACATCGAGCGATTCAGATTGCGGATAATCGCGACCCAGTTGATCAAGGTCCTGCTGCACTGAACTTCTTCGTTAACTTTGTTATTGCTGGGACCTACTGAGCCCGATCAGTGCAGTACAATCATTGAGTACAGCGTTTTTATGGCGGTTTTATCAAACCGAGCGTGCTGCAGACTCGTTCGATAAGTGAAACGGAGAACGAATTGCGACATTAAATTTTTTTAAAATAAATCGACAACTTGATTAGCTCTTTAACATCGAATCGATACACGATAATTGAGACAAGATTAAAGCAAAATTAATCCTTCATGAATAATAAATCGATGTACAGTATGTGCTTTCTTAAGGGTAGTAAAAAATTGAATTTCGTCTCGAAGGAACTTCGTCTCCAAATAAATAAAATGCGCTCTCGATAAAGAACAGTAAATATTCGAACTAACAAAACGGGAATTGTATGATCTAAGAAAACGGGAACTGTAAGATCTAAGAAAACCGAGTCGTTATACGAAATCATCAAATATTAGAATTGTGTTCTGAATAGCAAGAACTTAATATAATTCTCGAATACCATTTTCATCAGACATGCAAGCCTAAGTGTTCATTCATTGGACAGATCCCTACAGCTTTTCAGAAAAGCGTGTTTGTCTGATTTTCGCAGCAAGTTCTTCGGGTTTCGACTGGAAGTTCGCGAAAACGTGGTCGTTGGCCACGGTTAAAGAATCGGTCCCGCATAAATTAACGATAAATCGGCTGGAACACGTCGCGCCGCCCCTCCGGTATAGTGATCGTCGCGCTCTGTCATCGTTCCCTTGTGCTCGCCGGCGTTTCTGGTGCTTCTCGGAAGCACAGTGTATTCCCCATTAACGAGCCAGTCGACTTTTACCTCCTCGCAGTGCTATTTACGAGCGAAACCTCCGTTTCCGTTGATTCGCTTTGGCTCGCTGACGCACTGCGACCGATTTCTTCCTCGTCTTCGACGATCGACGAGCTCGAGGTCGAGATTAGCCGCTAATTAAGCAGTCGCGAGATAAAACCAGGGGCAACGGCTTGTTCAAACCTTGGATCGTAAACATCCGACCGATCGTCGAGGAAAACTCTCTGTTGTAATAATTAACCCTACAATATCATGGGGCCTCTGATCACCCCAATAAAATAGCGAATATGATGTTCCTTTAATTTCTCTGGAACATCCGAGCTTTGAAGTCCTAAAGTCCAACCCCGAAGATCTGCACCAAGGAAAATGATCGTAACAACCCTTAATGCATCGCAAGGACAAGCAACCTCGCGTCGCAGCTATGTATAATAAACAATATTCAGACCGCATAAAATATATCCATTATTTCAATCGACCCCTCTGGAAAGAGCCGAAGAACCGTAGGAATTTAAATCCATAGAAATTGCGGGTCTCGGCCTAAAGAGCCCGATAATAATGCTAAAAAATCGGCAACGTAAAGAGTACTTTCTCTCTCTCTCTCTCTCTCTCGCTCGATCAGGCTCTCTGTTCGTCTCCGTTTCTCTTCGGAGCTGTTGGCTAGCGGTTCGCGTGACGAGTTCTAATTTCCAACAGTGTAGCCGGCGGAGTTTGGAATCTCTCGATTTTAACGCCACCGGCCGCCGTAATTTTACGACATCCGGCGTGCGCGGCGCGCGATCGAGCCCGCCCCGTCGTTCGAAGCGTTCCTGCGTCGTCGGGCATCGTCGGGGCCCGATTAAAATAACGTGTAATCGCGTGATTGCGCGTTTACGATCGAAACTCTCTTTCTCCGATCTCGGATATTCTCTCTCTCTCTCTTAGATCGAACGATCGCGGAAACGCTGCGCGCTTTTTCCGCCGGTTCGATTAATAGCGCTTTTCCTGCGGACGCAGCTGCGCGCTCGTATATCGAACGGACCAGCTCCGAATCGCGCGCTCGACGAGCCCGCGCTCCCTCCCTCTCTCTCTCTCTCTCTCTCTCTCTCTCTCTCTCGCTTTAATAGAAATTCCGTACGCCGGGAAATTACGCTCGCGATAACGAGCTCGATACTCGAGCCAATAGATCTCAGTTTTCTCTGATCTTTGCGGCTGATCCGTTACGTTTCTTTCTACGATTTCTGACTGAACGGATTTGGAATGCGTGGCGGAATGATTTCGTGCGATTTTTAAACGGACTGTGTAAAGCTTCTTTTCTATCCGGTAAAAAAGTATGACATGCAAACTAGGCCGAACCATAACCAAGTCTACATAACGTTGATATACAACAAAGGACTAAGCTCTGCTCTCTTTCTCTCTCTCTCTCTCTGTCGTCTACCACCAAATCAATCCTCGATCCGGGTCCCACAGGATCGGGGATCCTGGGATCCCTTCGAACCTCGTAGTCGGTAGATCGGGGTCGAAAATCGCGCAGGTAAGTCTCTCACGTTGAAAAATCGGCGTATCCCGGTGATTAGCCGGCGCTAGGCGTTAACGCTTCTCGGAGCAGGTTTGGCGGGGGCCGATCTGGTCTCGGGCTGGACGGATCGACCGTTGGAGCGAGAGGGAAAGCGATCTCTCTCGAGGGAACAGCGGCATCAGCATCAGCATCAGCAGCAGAGGGAGAACGTGTAGCCGCGAACGGGCGATCGGCAGAGAGTGTATAGTACTCGCTCGGTTGCTTGCTTGCCGGACTCGGCGCCGTCAAGAGAAACGAAGAAAGAGAAGCGCGCGCGGGTCCCGGCAAACAAGAAGCGAGCCGCAATGCATTCGCTCTACTCGCTAGATATAAATACGCGACAGAGGGCAAGGAACCAACCACGCCTGCACCGACAGCTACTGCCTAACGACACGGACACGCACACGCGGTCGCTCATTGTGATAAAGCTGAAGAAGGAGCGGAGAGCCACCGGGAGAGAGGTGGAGCGGGGAGAGCGGGAGAGAAGAGAACGGAGAGCGGGAAAGAGAGGAGAGAAAGATTGAGGGGAAAGAAAGACGAAGAGGAGGGAACTGCGGGGAGAACGAGCGAAGAAGAGAGCAAGGTAGTGGCCCGGAGAGAGAGAGAGAGAGAGAGAGAAAGAGGGGAAAAAGGCGGGGGACAGAATGAGAGGAGAAGAGCGAGAGAGGAAGAGAGGTGTAGGCTGCTCTCGGAGGCAGTTCGTTCGTTCATGCGCCCGTCCGTGCGCTGCAAGTTGGGACGAAAAAAAAATGTGGCCGGTCGAGTCTCTAGAAGACGCAGCCAAATATTGCATCCTCGGATAAATATAGGCAGCCCACGGCTGCACAGGCCGCGCCGCGCACTTTTCTCTCCGGTGCTCGTCTTTGGGACGAGGCAGCCATCTAGCCACCGACGGCATTCCTCCTGCGGGCTATCTCTTTCTCTCTCTTTTTCTCTTTCTCCCTCTGGCGCACCACCTCCCTCCTCGCTCCGTCTCCCTCGCTCGTTCTCTCTCCCATGTGCGAGAGCGATCGTTAAATTCGTTTCGTGGCCGAGAACTTCGGGCCGGCACGTTGCCCCGGTGCTTTCCATTCTTCATCCTCGTCTTTTTTCGGCCTGCTCTAGCTCCGCGCGCACCGAGAGCCCGCGATCTTTCCTTCTTTCGCACCGAAATATCTGGTCGCGATGGGGGAATCGTTTGGTGAACGGGGCACCATGCCAACCGACCGGGGATTCTGATGATTCTGATGATGCCTCGCTACTGTTCGGCTCGCGTCCCAAGGCAAATGGCTGGGTCGCTGGTGACCCGGTGTGGAACCCTCCTAATGATGTTTCGTGGCGAGACGATCGTTTGTGAAATCGATTAACTATTCAGGGTGAACTACGAATCGTGATGAGTAGAGATTACTCTGTTACTAGCAGTCCGATCGTAAATGTTTTTATCGAATATAGCATAGTTTCAAGAGAGCTTCCACGTGATTATAAATTTCTTTCAACCCTTTCTTCTTGATTTTTCAAGGTCACCTTCGCTTTTTTGCAAATACAACTATGATCTTTTTACGCCTATCTAGTAGAGGATGTCAAGACGAATTCGGCGAGTATCATAATATAGAAAAGAAAGAAGAACGTAGAATGAAAGCGAGATGATCATAGAAGGAAACGAAAATCTTCTAAAAAATGGAAAGTAGAATGAAGTTAGAAAGAAGTTGGGGAATCTCCAGGACCCAATCTAAGATCACGAGAGCGTAATCTAGGATCATTGTCGTCCGATCTAGGGTCGCCTAATCTAGCTGCACCATGGCCCGATCTAGAGTCATTAGGGCTCGATATGAGATCCCCAGGTTCAAGATCAAGGGTCTAATCTGGTA